>NC_050096.1:206150565-208558065 GCF_902167145.1 Zea mays
ATGGTCTATATGAGTTCACGGTCATGTCGTTTGGCTTAACTAATGCACCAGCCTACTTCATGAATCTGATGAACAAGGTGTTCATGGATTATCTTGATAGGTTTGTCATGGTATTCATCGACGACATTCTGATTTATTCCAAGAATGATAGTGATCATGAGGAACATCTACGATTGGTACTACAAAATCTGAGGGATAACCAACTCTATGCCAAGTTTAGCAAGTGTGAGTTCTAGCTTGATGAAGTACCATTCCTTGGGCATATCATCTCCAATGGTGGAATCTCAGTGGATCCGGTTAAAGTAAGGGAGATAGTAGATTGGAAGTTACCAAGTTCAGTCACGGAGGTCCGGAGTTTCCTAGGACTCATAGGTTATTACCAGTGTTTTATTAAAGGATTCTCCAAGATAGCGAAGCCTATGACCTCACTATTGGAGAAGGGGAAGGAGTTTAATTGGAATCATGAATGCCAAGAGAGTTTCAATCAACTGAGGTTTAAATTGATGTCACCCCGAGTGTTGATTATGCCAGATCTGTAGAAGGGATTTGACATATACTATAATACATGCTGCCAAGGCTTGGGATGTGTTCTTATGCAAGAAGGACATGTCATTGCCTACGCGTCTCACCAGTTGCGGAAACATGAGCTGAACTACCCCACTCATGACTTAGAACTGGCAGTCGTAGTGCACGCTCTCAAGATTTGGAGGCATTCTATTATGGGGACCAAGTGCCAAGTCTATACTGGTCATAAGAGCTTAAAGTACATCTTCACTCAGAAAGACCTCAACCTTAGGCAACACCATTTGTCACACCCGGTTTTAGAAGGTAAACCGAATGCAAACCATGTACGTGTCAGGATCAATTATTCACGTACACACTGATTACATAAATGACTCATCATAGCACAATGCTTCGAATTACAATAAAGAGTAAGTAATAATATTACAGACTAGAGCCATTTACATAATATAAATCAAAGTACACAGAATCGAAACGTAGCCAACGTAAACAACCCACCACATGCAGCTGATTGGGGGAGGTCGCTAGCCTAATCCTCGAACTCGTTTAAGTCCTGGAACTCCTAGAGATCCGCCTCGACACCTTCTTCTTTATCTGAGCATAGATTGCACCAAAGGCAACCTGGTGTTTTGTGAAAGCAAGGGTGAGTACACATCAACGTACTCAGCAAATGTCCCGTTTGGCTGTAGTGGACTAGCTTTATGTGGGGTTAAGTCAAGCAGTTGCTTTTAGTTGGTCAGGTTATTATTACTAGTAGAAAGCCAGGTTTTAGAATTAACCCAAGTTCTTAACCCAAAGTACCCTTTCGAACGGAAAGAATACCACTTACCATTACCATAATCATAATAAAAAATCATCATCCTCGTCACCACCTGTAAACCAACCATCTCTGATCAAAGTATCTCTAATCAATGGAGCTCACTTGGCCGCTCATAACCGCAAGCACGACTTATATATCAGTTTCATAACACTCTGCAGAGGTTGCACACTTCACCCACAAGCCGTGATTCCCTCTTGCCACGGGCCGATCAAACCCTTAAACACTACCAAGGTGAATAGGCAGGGTCTCACTATGTAGCCTTTACAAAGATTTCCTGGGGCTGTAGCCGCCCGTTAGGTTTCCTAAATGCACCACACTCCTCCCCAAGGGGCGAACCAACCTTGGCAGAGCGAGCCGCATACACCGAGCCCCATTAACGACACAACGATGAAGCGAACTACACCCCAGTTCCTCTAATTACTCAGCTAAGGGCGTCCCACTCCACCCTCATGGTTGCACTGTTTTCCCGGGCGGTCATCCAACGAACAGGTCCTTACAGAGAGGCACTCGAGAAACCGCTCGAGCCCCCTAAAGTATCACCAGTCCAACATCATAATCATAATGACAACATCGTATCATAAGTGTTCACATCATGCTCATTGATTAAAGTAAAGCAATAGCATGAATCTAACAATAGTAGCCCAAAAGGTAATCAAGGACCAGGTAAATAGAAAGCTAGTCAATCCTTAGGTTGTTCATAATATGTGGGGCAGTGAATTATAAAGTAAATGGGACATAATGGGTCATAGGACACTTGCCTTCACCAAACAGATGCTCAGGGTCTTCAACTTTGTAGAACTCGAAGAGTTTGATCTCCTGGTCACCGAAGCTTGACCATCAATTCCTCAAAGTTCAGAAATGGACCGCAGTCTATTCGCGAGGCGTAATGAATACAAACACACACAAGCAAACATGTACTTGCATAAGAACATTACACCATACAAGATAAAATATTATAAAAATGAGCAATATAAAATAGAGCTCGCTTCTATAGTACACGAGGAAAAAGAAATGCAATAGTCGAAGCTACGGTCGAGAAGTTATAACATTTACGCTAAAAAGTATTAGTTAGAACATTTAATTTGACGCAATCACATTAATTGACATCAAATGTAGATTAAAACTACTATATAGTTCTAACTAACTTACTAGTTTAATAGTGGACAATTAAATAAATAGTTAATTATCTTCCATGAGTGATTATGAGCGAACGGTTTAATCTCGCAAGAGGACAACGCGCGACTACGCGCGCGATCCTCATGACACGCGAGAAAAACTAAACAGACGTCACACTTACATTAAACGAATATTAGTCGAAAACATCTAAGTCGGCACTAACCACATAAACAAGTATTTATCGCTTGCATCGATAGACTTAACACTAAGTTCTGATTGGCTTACTATTCGGTTAGTCATCGTTTAATTATGTAAATTAATTAACGTGAGCGATTCTAGGCGAAACATTAATTAGCACGAGCAATTCTAGGTGGCGTGGTTTACTTAACCACGACGAGACGCGCAATGCCTGAGGGCGATATGCACATTGCGCGCTAGATAGCGCACACGATCACGCGGATGGACAGCACGATCGACGCGCTCGAAAGACGCGCGAACAAACGATGGGTGCGATGGTGAAACTATGGACACGCAGGACGGGTAGATGGGGCTAGATGAGCTTCGCCTCGATGGGCTCACCTCAGACGACGGCGAACGGCGGGGCGCAGATGCACAACGTTGGGGCATGGACGCAGAACACGATGAACTGCTGGCGAAGACTTCGGCGCAATGAACAACGACGACGACTCGGCCATGGTGGCCACGACCGGCCAGGCCATAGGCGCATAGGATACACGGGACGGCCGCGCAGGGCACGAGGGCGAGTCTCGCAGGGCACACCGGGCTGGCCGCGTAGGCCGCGAGCCGCGCCAGACCGCACACCGTGCCGGGGCCACGCGCTGCGCAGGAAGCCGCGTCGAGGCTGCGCAGGGGGCCGGGCCACGCCGCGCCAGACCGGTCGAGGCCACACCGCGGACGCCACGGTTGCGCGCCTGCGTCGAGGCCGCGCGCCCGAGCCGGGGCCGCCACGCCCGGGAGGGCCGCCGAGCCACGCGCACAAGGCACGATGGAGAAGGAGAGAGTGGGAGAAAGGGAGAGAGAGAGGCTGGGCAGGGGCGGTTGGGGAAGTTGAGCAGGGGAGGGGCGGCCTGATGGGTGGGACCCACCCACAGGCGGCGACTGCGCGCACTAGGGTTTGGGGAAGGGGTGCGCTGGGCCGTGGGTTGGCCTGGGGGAGGGGCGCGCTGGGCCGGGGAGCTAGGCCACATGGGGCGCTGCTGGGCCGCCGAGCTGCGCAAGGGGGGAGCGGGGTGGGCCGCCAGGGGAAAGGGAGGGGGCTGGGCCTCTTTATTTCCTTTTTATTTATTTATTTATTTATTTTCTATTCTCTCTTTCTTTTGTTTCTATTCCCTCTGATTTAATTTCAAGCTCGAGCACACCCTCACAAATGAGAAGAATTCACAGCAAGCAAAATCGTCAATCACAAGAAATATGCACTCCTACATGATGAAACAATTGAAATTCCCTGGGGTTTTGAACATACTACGATTAATACTTATATAGTACAAAATAACTCCTCAATATTTAGAGAAAGAGAAGTAAAGAAAATTAAGTAGAGGGTAACACCTGAATTTGGTGGATATTAGAAAAGAAATTTTATACCCCCAAATTCAGGGTGTTACAAATCTAACCCCCTTAACAGAATCTCATCCTCGAGATTCAAGGAGAGGCTAGCAAGAATGACAAGATTGGTTCATAGGTTATTCGAAGGCTTTCTTGAGTTAACTTTGACTCTGTGAGCTTGACTTGTGGATTGGTTGCTTTCACCTTCAAATGCTTGAGACCGATTGATGCAATTCTTGAGGATCTCTTGGACCTGTGGGTTAGGACCCACACACGCTTTCGCTGCTTCACTTTGATCTTGTTAGTTGATGTTGATATCATTGTCTTCATTAGGGTTAGCGGCTAACCCCCTTAACAGAATCGTTGATATGCACTTGGTGAAGATGTTGCCGACTCTGATCTTGACTGATTTGGAGGAGTTGGAGGTTGCCAAATGGACATGCACAAGAGGAAAGAATAGTGAGAAAAGGTAAGTATAGACGGATTAGAGAGAGCAGGGGGAGAACCCAACTACTTAACTCTATGACACTCAACTAGTAAATTGATGTCATTGTGGACCAAGGGCCACAACACATCAACACTCATTACAAAGAAGCAAATCAGTCATAACACAAAGACAAACATCATGAGCACACAACAACAAACATCTCGTTGCTACACGTTAATGTTAACTAGCTGGTGGTCTTTCCTTACCTAGGGGAAACTACTCTAAGGCCATCAAAAGACAAGGAGGGTGATAAGACATGCAGGATGGGGGCATGAGCATAATAAAAGGATGGAGCTAAAGCAAGGATTGTAACCGACAGGGAGAGAATGCAACCAAGGCCAGGATAGGTAAAACACCATTCCCAAATCAAGATGGGAAAGATGATATTTCAAAAGGTAGGCATAAGATAACATCATGGAAAGATCTAGAGATTACAAAGGTAAGTGAGGTGAAAGGAAAAGGCACACCAAAAGATAGAGTTAGGACAAGACTTGCAACGCGACAAAGGAAAAGGAACGAACAAGAGTGGGATGGGTAAGACATCACTCTTGAAATGAAATGGGAGAGGAGGCTTTAAAATGCAGGTGCAAGATAAGCAACATGGTAAAGATTGAGGGATGACAAGGGTTAAGGTGATAATGGGCAATCACACAACAAAGGATGTATTTGAGGAAAATCTGGTAAGGTGTTAGAGAAGGGGGAGCAGTCAACGATGAGATAGATGAGGCATTATCCTCGAACAGTGATGGAAAAGAGGAGGCTTCAAAGGATAGGTTCAAGATAAGCATGAGGGTAAGGGCATAGATATCACAAGGGTTCTAAAGGTAATAACGGACAAGGATGTAGGATAGGAGGTAAATAGGCATAAGACAAAAGTTATAAGTACCATAAAGGATGGAGTTAAGACAGGATCTACAAATGGAAAAGGAGAGGGTGCGTCCAAGGGCCAGATAGGTAAATTGCCACTCTCAAATTGAGGTGGAAGAGAGAAGATTTTTAAAGAGCAGGCATAAAGATAAGTATCAAGGTAAGGTCAATGATTGACAACGGTAATGGTGACAGTAAACCGAAACAAGTCAAATGATGGAATTAAGACAAAACTTGTACGACGATGAAGAGGGGAAGCGATCAAGGGAGAGATAGGTAACTCGCCGCTCTCAAATCGGATCGAAAGAAAGGGAGGCTTTTAAAGGATAAGTTCAAGGTAAGAATTTAGGTAGAAGACATAAATATCACAAGGGTCAAAGGCGATAATAGACAAGGGCATAAGGGAAAAGACGAAGGCACATAAGAGCCAGTGGTATAAGTACAACAAAGAATGGAGGTATGTTAAGGCTTACGCGGTAAAGAAGAGGATATATATAACCAAGGGTGAGATAAGTAAAACATAGCTCTCGAATTGAGATCGAAAAGAGGGGATTTCAACAAGCAGACCTAAGATAAGTATCAAGGCAAGATCTACAGCTTATGAAGGTAAGGATGATATCAAACAAAAGCTCAACCAAGGATGAAGTTAAGGTGAGGCAAGACTGCAAAGCGACAAAGGGAAAAGAAACGAACAAGAGCGGGATAGGGAAAACAACACTCTTGGATTGAAATGGAATAAGTAAGGCTAAGAAAAATAGGTAAACATCATGGTAAATATGGAGAGAGGTCAAGGGTCAAAGGTGATAATAGGCAAGGATATAAAGGAAGAGGTAAATGTGCATAAAAAACCATGAATCTAGGTACAACCAAGAATAGAGTTAAGGTAAGTCTTACAAGTGGTAAAGTATAGGATATATCCACAGGTGAGATAAGTAAGAGACCACGCTTGAACTAAGGTGGGAGATTGGAGGTTTTAGATAACGAACATAGCGCAATCGCCAAGGTAAGATTGAGAGATGAGAAGGGTAGAGGCAATAAGAAACAAAAGCATAACAAAGGATGAGGTTACAGACTCGCGAGCCAAAGAAGAGGATACAACCAAGAGAGAGAAGGTATGAGACGGAAGAGGGGCGATTTTAAAGGGAAGGTATGAGATGAACATCAATGCAATATATAGAAGTGTCAAGGGTAAAGGTGATAATAACAAAGAGCATAGGAAAGGATGGAGCTAAGGCAAGACTCACAAAATGGCGAGATGGAGAAAACAATCACGAGTAAGGTGGGTAAGGTTCCAACAGAATGGTTTAGTAAAAGAAATTATTACCGAGGGAAGTTATAAGGAATTAATGAGATCACCAAGGATGTGCAAAATAAAATGACCGCTCATGGATCATTAAGAAACAAGGGTGATCAAGGGCATGTTAACTGAAAGGTCTTAAACAGACATTGGGGCATGAAGATAAGCATACACGAAAATATTGAGGGTACGCAAGACTCCAAGGATACGAGCATACCAATACCAAGAGAATAGAAATTGCCGAAAGATAACGACTTAACAATGGAATGGTAAAGGATCTCAAAAGACAGGCAGGTCATGGTCATATAAACTCAACTATTTAAATAGGCAGCAGAGGTACAAGGGTAAGTACTTTGAATTAAGGGATAAGGATATTAAAAATACAAGGATACGAGCATGTCAATACCAATGGAATAGATATTGTGAAATGATAGCAACTTAATGATGGAAGAGGAAAGAATCCCAAAAAAACAAGAAGGTTATGGTAAGGGGGCATCTACAAAGATGTCACAAACACAAGAGTGAGATCAGATCTAATGGATTGAGAGAAGTATAGACCATACTAGAATAAAATACTTTTGCCAAGGGGACATATAGGAGCACAACATAGAATTAGTCGAGGTGACTAATATTTTGAAGCAGAATCAAGGATGCGGTGAAGTAATATTCAATAAGTCCTTAAAACTGCCAATGCTACTCTAGGCTAGCAGTCCTACAGTCAGCACGACTTTGATACAACTTATGTCACACCCGGTTTTAGAAGGTAAACCGAATGCGAACCATGTACGTGCCAGGATCAGTTATTCACGTACACAACGATTACATAAATGACTCATCATAGCACAATGCTTCGAATTACAATAAAGAGTAAGTAATAATATTACAGACTAGAGCTATTTACATAATATAAATCAAAGTACATAGAATCAAAACGTAGCCAACGTAAACAACCCACCACAGGCAGCTGACTGGGGGAGGTCGCTAGCCTAATCCTCGAACACGTCGAAGTCCTGGAACTCCTGGAGATCCGCCTCGACACCTTCTTCTTTACCTGAGCATAGATTGCACCAAAGGCAACCTGGTGTTTTGTGAAAGCAACGGTGAGTACACATCAACGTACTCAGCAAATGTCATGTTTGGCTGTAGTGGACTAGCTTTATGTGGGGTTAAGTCAAGCAGTTGCTTTTAGTTGGTCAGGTTATTATTACTAGTAGAAAGCCAGGTTTTAGCATTAACCCAAGTTCTTAACCCAAAGTACCCTTTCCAAAGGAAAGAATACCACTTACCATTACCATAATCATAATAAAAAACCATCATCCTCGTCACCACCTGTAAACCAACCATCTCTAATCAAAGTATCACTAATCAATGGAGCTTGTCGGAGAGGGAATTCTCCGGCCGGGTGGCGGAATGCACCCGCCCTAAATCCTAAGATGAGGAAGGGGCTTAAGCGTTTTGCCTATCTTACTAAGCGATCACCAAGCACATGAACACGCGAGGATTTAGAGTGGTTCGGGCCGCCGGAGCGTAATACCCTACTCCACTGTGTGTTGGATTGCTGTGGAAGCTTGAGCGTTGAGGGTCTCTGTATAAGTCTGGTATAAGCCAGTCCCCCTTTTGTAACGTTGCATGGCTCCCCTTTTATAGCTAAGGGGGGCATGTATAAGGGTACTGAGCCCCGACATGTGGGCCCAGGAACATAATAGATGTAGTACTTGGAGCTACTAATGTTTGCTGCTGGAGCAATCGTCTTACGCCCTAACGTCTGAGATCGGCGTAGCCTCTGCGTGCAGGGGAAGCTTATCGTATAAGGGATGATGAGCACAGTGTGCCGCGCAGCACGGGCGCACTGTTTGATAATGGACTGGATAGGTGTGTCGTCTGCAGGGTGGCCCTGGCACCGCCTGCCAGTGGAGTGGACGGGACGCATTAAATGCTGAGGGGCACATCGCCTATCAGCAGGGTGGACAAGCGGCACGTCCTCTCCGCAATAAGTGCAGAGACTGCACGGCCTAGAGGCCTTACGTCAGGCTCCGCTCGTTGGCTTATGTCACGGGCAACAAGCCACATGGCAGCATCGGATCTCCGCCTGAGCGGGGAGCGCAATCGCACAGGATAAGGCCTGGACACGTGTTAGTACCAGACCCTTGCTTATGCCAGGGTCTCTCCTATCCCAGGACCTTGTTGTGGCTCGGACCTTACTCGGAGGGATCTGGACCCCATCCAATGGACCCGGCATGCTTACTTGGGAGTCCCGGGCCGTAATCGGGGTTTGTGTTATGCGTACAGGGGTCCGGTGCTCCCTCGTGGAGGTCCGGTCCATCTGATACATCCTGGGATGTATCATCTTTTCTCGCCACGTGGTGCCCCTTGAGCCGCCCACGTGGTGGGGTCGAGTGCTATTCACCGTGCGGTTAGGGAGCGTCGTACGGGCACCACGTCTTCATACTGTAGTAGGGGGGTACCCCTGATTCAGGGTACCAACAGTGGCCCCCGGGCCCGCCTCAGGGGAGGATACGAGCCTGTAGGTGGGGCCAAAGTCTGATTAGCGATTGGCTCGCTGCCACTGCGCGCCCGTTGATGCAATTACTGCTGGTCTGCCCATGGTCACGTCGACAGCCACGCCTGTCCCCGCGGCTGACTGACCCGTGACCTCCGCACTTAATGTCTTTGTTGGGCCATGCGCGGGGTGCCTCGAGTCGCTGCATTGGTTTTGAAAATTTATCTTCTCAGTCTTCTGCGACGGCCCCGAGGAGACGCGGTATTGGCGCGAGCGGCGGTGTGACTTCTTTGCACCCAGAAACTGGCGCGCCAGGGGCATGACATGTGGGCCTGGGCCCCCATGCCAGAGGTTGGACCACCGGTTGCAGCGAAGCCGAGGGGGCGCACAACCGCGGGGTGGTTGCACGCTCCTTGTGCGGCGGTTCGCCTCCTTGACCGCTGGTTGCGGCGGAGATGAAAGGGCGTATAACCGCAGGGTGGTTGCACGCTCCTTGTGTGGCGGTTCGCCTTCTTGACTGTTGGTTGCGGCGAAGATGAAGGGGCGTACTACCGCGGGGCGGTGGCATGCTCCTTGTGCGCACGGTTTGCCTTCTTGACCGTTGGATGCGGCGAAGATGGAGGGGCGTACTACCGCGGGGCGGTGGCATGCTCCCTGTGCGACGATTCGCCTTCTTCGCGCTTCGGGCCAGCTTGTATGACATGTGAGGCCTGGCCCCCGTGTCATAGGATGGGAACCCTGGTGCGCATCGGGGGAGACCTTGCCCGTGACGCTTCGGGGCGCGAGCGGGGAAATCTGCCTTTAAAAAGGGGTTCACCCCTCGAGTAGCAGCCATGTCTTGCTTCTCTCCCACTCGCGGTGTCCTTTCACCTCCGAGCTCCCTGCGCCCTTTTGCCTTCAAGGTCTCTACTTCACGTTGTCGTAGTTTGCCATGGCCTTGTGACTTCATCCCGAGCACACCCAGACTGAGTGAGTGCTCGAAATGGTATACCGCCTGCTTGGATGGAATACGCTGGTATTTGCCGGGAGGACTTGTGCTGGTGTCTCTCCTCTCGACGACCTTTCTGCCAAAGAGTTTGTGTTCTTTGTTTCCAAACTCCCCAGTGGGTTGGCTCTACCGATCCCATCTTTCTTCGTGCAGCTGCTGGAGGGGCTTGGCCTCCAGCCTCTACCCGTGGCGCCCTGCTTCATCTTTTAGGCGGCCATCATCGCCTACCTCTGCGGGATGTCCGTGGAGGTGACGCTCCATTCCGCTTCTTCCTCCAGCATTCGGGGGAAGGATGATTACTAGCCTCGTGAAGGTGGGCAGCGGGCTGAGCCATGGCTCCATCCCTCGCGCCCCAACTCTTTGGGGGTGGGAAGCGAGCCGTGCTGCGGCTCCATCTCTTTGGCTTTGATGGCTTTGGTGCCGCCTCCGACGCTGCCTCCTACCGCTAAGCGAGGCGTGGCTGTCCATCCACCGCTCAGGCGACGATCGCGCCGTGCACAGGTCCGCCACATCCGTGGCGTCCCCTGCGCCGCCAGCCGTACTGCTCCGATGCCGTCCGGGGGGTTGTACAAGACGTCGTACGCTGTAGAGGTGGCGGTCGCGTTCTTTGATGGTCTTGTCCTCACCCCTGTAGGAGGACGAGGGTGATGACCTCTTCGCACGCACTGTGGGGGCCGCCGTTGCCGGCAAGCCACCGGTGCGAAGGTGGCCGCCGTCGCTGGCGAGCCGTTGGTGTAGAGGCGGCCGCTTCCGCAGGTGAGCCGCTCGGAGTAGAGGTGGTCGCCGCCGCTGGTGAGGCTGCCCGGAGCTAGCTTCCAACGCGACCCTGCTGGTGCAGAGTAGTCCATTCCTGCAGAGTAGAGATGGAGCTAGGGCTCCGCTTGAAAGCGGATGTAATACTTTTGCTTTTTGTAAGGTACTTTTGAGTACTATTTATCAAGCAGTATTAGCACTTATCTGTGTACCACTTATCCCTGTTGTGTGTGGTGTAACCGGTTCCTCCTTGGTACCTGGCCCCCCTAGGACGTAGGCTCGATTTGTCGAGGCTACAGACCAGCATACCTAAGAAAGAGTTGGCGATGGCCCCCAGGAGGTAGCCTTGACTAGGACCTGGGCCTGCACACAACTTTGGCTAGGGAGCATTAGTAGTACACCCACAGGACCCGCCATCTGACACTAGCTATCATTTGATACATGCTCGGGACCTACAGGGTTTAGTCTGGGAGGCCAAGTTATGCGTCCGGACCCCCTGGATGGTGGTTCTAGGTACTAGGACACCCGTCGCAGAGTGGTGGAGCGTGCAGGCCCACAGTACGGAACCAGGCTGAGCGGTTACACGGGCTCCGGACCACCCCAGGAGACAAGTGTCCATTCTCTAGTTCCGGACCCTAGGTTGCCGGACCCACAGGACTTATAGCTCTAAATACTAGGGTACCCATCACGGAGTGGTGGAGTGTGCAGGCTTTCGGGTACGGGACCAGGCTAAGCGGCCACACAGGCTTCGGACCACCCCATGGAATGGGCTTTCGTTCTTTAGAACCGGCCCCCAGACCGTCGGGCCCTCTTGCTTTCGCAAAGAGGTCCTAAAATGCAAGCCTAGTTGTTCAATTCGGATGTGTTATGTCTGATGGAAAGGGAACTGTTTGGGTGGGTTAGATAAAATAATATCTGAAAAACTGCAAGGTAAGACCATGGAGCAGTAGGATAAACTATCATAGAGGCACATCTGAGGGGGTAGATCTTTTCTTTATAACCTGTCATGCATGGGTGCAGACCAACAGGCTAGGCTTATGAGGGCGGACCTCACCGGGTTGGCATACACGTATGCGCTACCTAGTTACAAAAGGGAGAAAAATTCGACCCCTCAGACTTGCTCCTATGGATAGAACTTACAGAGATGCTCCAGTGGCCAGGAAGAGGTACTCCTTCAGTCATAGCAAGATAGTCATCCCCAGGTCGGCGTATTCCCGTCACCTTGAAGGGCCCTTCCCAGCCGGGGGAGAGTTGTGGAGCCCTTCTTGGTTTGGTACCTGCCATAGGACTAGGTCCCGACCCTGGGTTTCCATCTGCGTTTGATGAGGGAGTCCTCGTCCTCGTGCTGTAGCCATTTCTGCATGGACTTGTCAGAAGCCTGGACCCGTGGGGAGTCCAGAAGGGTTTCTAGGGGAGTCCAGAAGCGTAGACCGGGGAGTTTGGGGTCCCTCTGGGGGTCCACCTAGTTTTCTCCACCGGAGTGGGAGTCTCCGACGAAGATATCCTTCAGGTCCCCCTCGGGTGATTGATAACCGAGGTCCCGTTCATCCGCGGCCACCTCGCCGTCGTCGACCTTTTCTTTGCCAGGTCAGTGACGAGGTGGGGAGCCGTCCTTGGAAGACTGCTCGCGCCGCTTGCTGACGCGTTTCATGAGGTCAATGATCTCGCGACACTCCGCGGCGCTGTGGCGACCGTTGGGGTGCACAGGGCATGAGCCACTGTTACCCCTCTGCGGCCGTGGGCGTTTGTTGTGGTCGCCCTGGCCCCTGGTCGCGGCTGCAACGACTAGAGCGGTGGACCGTGACTTCTGGTAGTCGCAGTCCTTCTTCTTTTTCTTCCTACTGTCCCGGGGGACGGCACCCGAGCCACCCGACTGGGCAGCCCCGGTTTGTGCGGTCGAGTGCCATGCACAGCCCTCAGCGGCTCTGGCTCATTTGTCGGCCAGAGCGAAGAGTGTGGGGACAGTCTTCACGTCATGCGTGGCCAACTTCTCCAACATTTTCTCATCACGTACTCCCTGGCGGAAGGCCGTGATGATGGAAGCATCGGAAATGCGAGGTATAGTACCTCACACCTTGGTGAAGCGGGAGATGAACGTCCGGAGAGTCTCCCCGGGCTCCTACCTTACCGCGTGGAGGTGGGCCTCCACACCGTGCTGCTGGTAAGTGCTGGCGAAGTTCGCAACAAACCGCGCTTAGAGCTCTTCCCAGGAGTAGATTGACCCTGGGGCGAGGTTCATGAGCCAAGTCCGGGCAGGTCTAGACAAGGCGACATGAAAATATGTCGCCATCACAGCGGTGTTTCCACCTGCTGCTGTGATAGCGGTGACGTACACCTGCAGGAATTCCGACGGGTTTGACGTACCATCGTACTTTTCCGGAAGGTGCGACCGAAACTTGGATGGCCATGACGCCGCACGGAGATGATCCGCGAGAGCGGCGCAGCCCACGCCGGCCAAGGGGACACCCGCTTGGGACCAGGTGCCCATTGGGGCCTGCGGTGCTACCGCAGCGAAGTCTTGATCAAGGTTGCGACCCTCGACGTTTTGGCGGCGCTCGCGCGTCCTCTGTAAAGAGACCCGGGCGTCCTCTCCCGCACGCCTGCGGTTGAGCTCGACCCTGAGGTCGTTGGTCTGTGCGCCCCTTACTGAGGGCGAGCGCACAGACGCCGACGCCTCATGTTGGCGCCGGGATGACCGTGGCCTCGACCTGGTCGAGGTAGAATGTGCCATGTCGAGCAGTCGGTTGACGTCATCCCGCCACTGCTTCATGGCCCCTGGTGAGGCCGTGGAGCTTGGAGGGTGACAGAGAAACTCCCTGGCTACTGACAATGCTCCCGGAGCCGCCCTCGACGGAGTCCGGGATGTTTGCGCAGTTGTATGCTGCCGTGCAGCGTGCACAGCAGCAGTGCCCGGCACCGGGCGGTTGGGAACCTGTGGCGTGGAAGAGACAACTTCTTCCTCCACCAGGAAATCCATTGATGTCTCGGCGCGGTGCTCCACGATTTGCACCATCATGCTGAGCGAGGAAACAAGCAAAAACCTAATGCCTAGCCCCCTACCTAGCGCGCCAAATGTCGGAGAGGGAATTCTCCGGCCGGGTGGCGGAATGCACCTGCCCTAAATCCAAAGATGAGGAAGAGGCTTAAGCGTTTTGCCTATCTTACTAAGCGATCACCAAGCACATGAACACGCGAGGATTTAGAGTGGTTCGGACTGCCGGAGCGTAATACCCTACTCCATTATGTGTTGGATTGCTGTGGAAGCTTGAGCGTTGAGGGTCTCTGTCTAAGTCTAGTCTAAGCCAGCCCCCTTTGTAACGTTGCATGCCTCCCCTTTTATAGCTAAGGGGGGCATGTACAAGGGTACTGAGCCCCGACATGTGGGCCCAGGAACATAACAGATGTAGTACTTGGAGCTACTAAAGTTTGCTGCTGGAGCAATCTTCTTACGCCCTGACGTCTGAGATCTGCATAGCCTCGGCGTGCAGGGGAAGCTTCTCGTATAAGGGATGATGAGCACAGTGCGCCGCGCAGCACGGGCGCACTGTTTGACAATGGACTGGACAGGTACGCCGTCTGCAGGGTGGCCCTGGCGCCGCCTGCCAGCGGAGTGGATAGGACACATTAAATGCTGAGGGGGCACATCGCCTGTTAGTAGGGTGGACAGGTGACACGTCTTCTCCACAATAAGTGCAGAGACTGCGCGGCCTAGAGGCCTTATGTCAGGCTCCGCCCGTTGGCTTATGTCACGGGCAACAAGCCACGTGGTAGCATCGGATCTCCGCCTGAGCGGGGAGCGCAAGCGCACAGGATAAGGCCTGGACACATGTCAGTACCAGACCCTTGCTTATGCCAGGGTCTCTCTAGTCCCGGGGCCTTGTTGTGGCCCGGACCTTACTCGGAGGGATCTGGACCCCATCCAAGGGACCCAGCATCTTACTTGGGAGTCCCGGGCCGTAATTGGGGGTCCGAGTTGTGCGTACAGGGGCTGTAGCCGCCCATTAGGTTTCCTAAATGCACCGCACTCCTCCCCAAGGGGCGAACCAACCTTGGCAGAGCGAGCCGCATACACCGAGCCCCATTAACGGCACGACGACGAAGCGAACTACACCACAGTTCCTCTAATTACTCAGCTAAGGGCGTCCCACTCCACCCTCATGGTTGCACTGTTTTCCCGGGCGGTCATCCAACGAACAGGTCCTTACGGAGAGGCACTCGAGAAACCGCTCGAGCCCCCTAAAGTATCACCAGTCCAACATCATAATCATAATGACAACATCGTATCATAAGTGTTCACATCATGTTCATTGATTAAAGTAAAACAATATCATGAATCTAACCATAGTAGCCCAAAAGGTAATCAAGGACCAGGTAAATAGAAAGCTAGTCAATCCTTAGGTTGTTCATAGTATGTGGGGCAGTGAATTATAAAGTAAATGGGACATAATGGGTCAGAGGACACTTGCCTTCACCAAACAGATGCTCACGGTCTTCAACTTTGTAGAACTCGAAGAATTTGATCTCCTGGTCACCGAAGCTTGACCGTCGATTCCTTAAAGTTCGGAAATGGATCGCAGTCTATTCGTGAGGCGTAATGAATACAAACAGACACAAGCAAACATGTACTTGCATAAGAACATTACACCATACAAGATAAAATATTATAAAAGTGAGCAATATAAAATAGAGCTCGCTTCTACAGTACGCGAGGAAAAAGAAATGCGATAATCGAAGCTACGGTCGAGAAGTTATAACATTTACGCTAAAAAGTATTAGTTAGAACATTTAATTCGACGCAATCACATTAATTGACATCGAATGAAGATTAAAACTACTATATAGTTATAACTAACTTACTAGTTTAATAGTGGACGATTAAATAAATAGTTAATTATCTGCCATGAGTGATTATAAGCGAACGGTTTAATCTCACGAGAGAACAACGCGCGACTACGCGTGCGATCCTCACGACACACGAGAAAAACTAAATAGACGCCACGCTTACATTAAACGAATATTAGTCGAAAACATCTAAGTCGGCACTAACCACATAAACAAGTATTTATCGCTTGCATCGATAGACTTAACACTTAGTTCTGATTGGCTTACTATTCGGTTAGTCATCGTTTAATTACGTAAATTAATTAACGTGAGCGATTCTAGGTGAAACATTAATTAGCACGAGCAATTCTAGGCGGAGTGGTTTACTGAAGCGCGACGAGACACGCAATGCCTGAGGGCGATATGCACACTGCGTGCTAGATAGCGCACACGATCACGCGGATGGACAACACATTCGACGCGCGCGAAAGACGTGCGAACAAACGATGGGTGCGATGGCGAAACTATGGACACGCAGGGCAGGTAGACGCGGCTAGATGAGCTTCGCCTCGATGGGCTCACCTCAGACGACGGCGAACGGCGGGGCGCAGACGCACGACGTTGGGGCATGGACGCAGAACACGACGAACTGCTGGCGAAGACTTCGGTGCAATGAACGACGACGGCGACTCGGCCACGGTGGCCACGACCGGCCAGGCCACAGGCGCACAGGACGCACAGGACGGCCGTGTAGGGCACGCCGGGCTGGCCGCGAGCCGCGCCAGACCGACTGAGGCCGCACCGCGGACGCCAAGGCCGCGCGCTCGCACCCGCACCTGGGCCGCGCGCCCGAGCCGGTACCGCCATGCCGCCGCGGAGGGCCGAGCGCCGCGGCGCCACGCCCAGGAGGGCCACTGAGCCGCGCGCATAAGGCATGATGGAGAAGGATAGAGTGGGAGAAAGGGAGAGAGAGAGGCTGGGCAGGGGCGGTTAGGGAAGACGAGCAGGGGAGGGGCGGCTTGATGGGTGGGACCCACCCACAGGCGGCGGCTGCGCTCCCTAGCGCGCGCTAGGGTTTGGGGAAGGGGCGCGCTGGGCCAGGGAGCTGGGCCGCAGGGGGGCGCTGCTGGGCCGCCGAGCCACGCAAGGGGGGAGCGGGGTGGACCGCCAGGGGAAAAGGAGGGGGTTGGGCCTCTTTATTTCGTTTTTATTTATTTATTTTCTGTTCTCTCTTTCTTTTGTTTCTATTCCCTCTGATTTAATTTCAAGCTCGAGCACACCCTCACAAATGAGAAGAATTCACAGCAAGCAAAATCGTCAATCACAAGAAATATGCACTCCTACATGATGAAACAATCGAAATTCCCTGGGGTTTTGAACATACTACGATTAATACTTATATAGTACAAAATAACTCCTCAATATTTAGAGAAAGAGAAGTAAAGCAAATTAAGTAGAGGGTAACACCTGAATTTGGTGGATATTAGAAAATAAATTTTATACCCCCAAATTCAGGGTGTTACATAGTTGGTTGGAGCTCATCAAAGATTATGACTTGGAGATCCACTATCATCTGGGCATGGCGAATCTAGTTACGGGTGCCTTGAGTCGGAAAGAACATGTTCATGCAGCTATAATCACCCAATTACCTGATGAGTTAGTTGAAGACTTTGAAAGGCTCAACTTGGGAATAGTTGCACATACTGAAGGAATCACCATAGAAGTGGAACCTGCCTTAGAGCAAGAAATATGCAAGGGTTAGATCGGTGATGCTAAAATTCAATAAATCAAAGATCTGATGGCATAAGGTAGAGGTCCAGACTTCACGGAGGATGAACAAGGCACAATATGGTTCAAGAACAGGATATGTGTTCCTGAGATTGACAGCCTCCATGAAACCATTCTGAAGGAAGCCCATGACTTTGATTACTCTATTAATCGTGGTAGCACTAAGATGTATTAGGATCTGAAGCAAAAGTATTGGTGGTATGGGCTGAAAAGATATGTAGCCTCACATGTAGCTGTTTGTGATGTTTGCCAGATGGTAAAAGCCGAACATCAGAGACCAGCTAGATTACTCCATCCACTAAAGATACACGAGTGGAACGAAGAAGAAATTAGTATGGATTTCATCGTTTGTCTACCCCGTACTTCTGCAGGTTATGACTCTATTTGGGTGATCGTGGATAAACTAACCAAATTAGCTCACTTCATCCCTGTGAGAACTACTTACACGGGTGCCAACCTAGCCGAGTTGTATATGACATGAATAGTTTGTCTACACGGAGTACTAAGGAGATCTTGTCTAACTGAGGATCCCAGTTCGCATCTTGGTTCTGGCAGAAGCTACATGAGAGCCTAGACACAAAGTTGAATTTCAGCTCAGCCTATCATCCTCAAACTGATGGCCAGACTGAGAGAACTAACCAAGTACTAGAAGATATGTTGAGAGCTTGTGCTCTTAAGCATGGTGGCAGTTGGGACAAGAGTCTACCATATGCAGAGTTCTCTTACAACAATAGTTATTAGTCCAGTCTCAAGATGTCTCCATTTGAAGCTTTATATAGCAGAATGTGTAGAACCCCTATTTATTGGGATCAGACTGGTGAGAGACAGTTCTTTGGGCCTAAAATTATTCAAGAGGCAGAAGAACAAGTCCGTATGATCCGGGAGAACTTCAGGATAGCACAGACTCAACAGAAGAGCTATGCTGATAATCGAAGAAGACCACTGGAGTTTGAAGTGGGTGATCACGTATACTTAAAGGTGTCACCAATTCATGGAATGAGGAGGATTAAAGTTAAAGGCAAGTTATCACCTCGCTTTATTGGACCCTTCAAAATCCTTAAGCGAGTAGGGGAGATGGCCTACCACCTTGAGCTACAAGATCATCTATCTGATGTGCATGATGTATTCCACGTATCTCAACTCAAGAAGTGTCTCTGTGTCCCACCGGAACAGTTGCCAATGGAAGAACTTAGTGTGCAAGGTGATCTAACTTACACGGAGCATCCCATCAAGATCCTTGACACTTTGACTCTCGTTACAAGGAATAAAGTGATAAAATGTGCAAAGTGCAATGGAGTTATCATGGAGAATATGAGGCTACGTGGGAGAGAGAAGAAGAGCTACAACTAGAATTTCCTCACCTCTTCTCTAGTTCATCATAATCTCGAGGTCGAGATTATTTTTACGGGGGGTAGGATTTGTAAGGCCCAAACGTTTGTATGAGAGGAAAATAATAAAGTAAATAAATGAATATATTTAAATGTGGGTATTTTTGGGAATTGGAAGCTTTGGGGATTATTTGGTTACTCTTTCTTCTGTTTGCATATACAATTGAGGGGAATAAATTAGGCAAATAACAAATAAATAAATAATGAAATATGCATCTCATGCTGAGATCTTGTATTTTTGCATTTGTATTCAAATTGGAGAAACAAGTCTAAGTTTGAAAATTGGAATTTGAAAACAGAAATTAGAAAAGAAAAGAAAACAGAAAAAGGAAAAAGAAAAACAAAGACAGTCGTAGCTTGTTGGGCCGATTTCCCCCTGCTCGGCCCACTTGGTCTTTCCACTGCGTGCCCAACCCGCGTAAGCATGCGTCGATAACTAGGGCCCATTGTCCACGCGCTCGCTCGCTTATACACCCGTCACCGCCGCGCGGACCCACTATGTCAGCCTCACTTCACCATGCGCTCTCTGTGCCAGACTCATACTGACTTACCGGTAGGGCCCCGTTACTGTTTATCTTCCGTCGCGATAACAGAACTCCTAAGGCCCCGGGGGCATGGCGCTAGCTCTGGATCTGCTCCTCTTGGGGATAAAAACTAACCCCTCGCACCGCTCGTTGACACCATACCTCCCCATCGTGAGCCTCTAGAGCACCTGCCCCTCCTCCATCACCGAGCGGTGAGAGTGGGTGCCTGTGTGCACCGAAGAGGGAGACTGCGACTGACATTAGTAGGACCACGACCACGCCGAAGTTCCGCTCTCGGGCCTTGGACCTTCGCCCGCCCCTAGGGGACGTCTCTGTGTCGTTGGGTGGGGGTGGGAAGCCGTGGATGGCCTTGGATTGTCATTGGCGCCGTAGAACCACCATGGAGCCGCCGAACACCGTCATTAGCTGGTAAGGAGTTGTCAACTTTATTCGCCATGGTCCCTGTTTCATTTATCATCTACCATATCTAGGGGGTCGTGTGCTAGAGCCCATGTTCATCATCGCGTCGGCGAGATCTCGCCGTGCAGGGCAGAGCGCCGCCACGGCTAGGCCTGCATTCAGTGGGGAGAGCGTGCACCGTAGAATTCTGATCCAAGGGCTCGGATGCAAACCAGGCATGGCCAAATCATGACCGTGGATCTCGGACCCGGTGGCTGACAGCGCGTACCAGTTTGGTGTGTGTACACAAGCGTTATTGAGTCGTTGATATAGGGATAAACAGTGGGGATCAGATCACGTGGTAATAGAATCAGGTCTGTCAGATCTGGATCTGATGGTCTCACGCTGAGGCCGATTGGGATCTAATCTGAGTCGTGCGTTCCTGAACGGGCGGTTGTTAGCTCATGATACACCTTTGGCCGCGTCCGTTTTGCAAAAGAGACCCCATAGTTTTACTGTGATAATTGGAACATGGAGAACCACCCGAGAAAACAATGCTACCACAAGGGTGGAATGGGACACCCTTGGGCAAGTAATCAGGAAAACTAGGGAGAGATTACCTTACCTGAAAGGGGCCAGCGGGGAGGCGTCGCTGCAGAGTATAGGGAGGTTCTCGGGTCGTACTACCTAGCTTTCCGGACGGGGGATTTCTATGCTTCCTTCTTCCTGAATCTGTAGCGTGTTTTCGCGAACTAGTGGAACTTTGGAAAGGCCTCGTAGTGCTACTCTGCCTCGTCTCCTCAGTAGAGATGAATGGGACTTCTAGACCCCTTGGCAAATGGGTACCATGGCTTGTGGGTAAAGATGTGCAACCTCTGCAGAGTGTAAAACTGGTATATCAGCCGTGCTCACGGTCATGAGCGGCTCGAAGACTCACATGATTAGTTTATGGAAGTAAATTTAATTCTTCATTTGCATCGCATTGTGGTTTTATTATTAATTTTGATCTACTATTACTTTGGGTTGGTACATACTTACATTTAGTAACTGCTAATAAAACTTGACCAACTTATTAAAAGCAATGCTCAACTTTAACCATTATTTGTTTACCAGCCTTACACTTCATATGAACTCCCACCTTTGGTGAGTTCATGTATGTGACGGAACCTCCCAAGTAATTAGGCCCACCTACAGTTGTCCTTGTCCAACGGACCTCAGTCAACCCTGTAGGTGCCCCTGAACTACTTGACAAGTTCGGTATCTGCTTTCTTACCTCTCCAGGAACGTTTCACCCATCTTGCAGACATTACAGAACATCGGAGATAAAGAAATGCGGAAGCGATTACATAACTTACATTTATTAAAAAGTAAGATCAAGTTGTTTATTACAGACCAGAAATATAAGCGAGTGCAGAGTAGTATTATTACATAACTAAGGGAGGCAAAAACTCCTCCCAATAAGTTTTTCACAAAAGTTTTCTATATGGAGGACCAAGTCCTCCCGCATCTTCACTCTTGTTTCTCCTCCTTAGGAACCACCTTGGTACAGAAGCAACAGAAATCTGCTACTTCCTCACCTAAAAACAACGAAGGGATAAACCCTGAGTATGGAATTACTCAGCAAGTCTTACCCGACTAAAGAAAAGACTCTCAAGGGTATGCTGGCTTAAGGGAGTCAAGGTAAGGCTTTTCAATAATCAAAGACTCTGTTTTGCGTAAATGCTTACTAAAGTGGATCCTTAAAAATCCAATTTTATTTGTCAAGTTAAGTACAATTACCTGCAACTAGAGTTCTTTCTACCCTAGTTCAATCACTGGACCTGCACTAGCCAATTTCTTAACAAAAACCCATCATCTTTAGTGGAATGCTACGTGTAAGTCAGTGGCCAAGTCTCCATAACCGCGGAGGTACGGCGATCCGAATCGATTATACTCAGCTGAGGATCTCCAATCACACGACATATGTAGCACTTAACCCTTGCATATGTCAACCCGCCACCGGGTTTCTTAAGACTAGATCAGGTTCACGCAAACCGAGAGCACAGATACACCACCGTCCAGCCTCTTGCCATGGAGGGTACACGCTACTCTCGCCACCGCTCCACGCCCATTTTGTGTTATCTTATTCTGGCCTTAGTCCACCCGAGGCAAGGCTTACCCATGACGAGGCATGTGACCAGTTAAAGGGTCCTCGGTCAGCAGGCCTACATCGAGACGGTCCTTAATCGACTCAGACGGAGACACTACACCGAGACTCTCTTCTCGTGCAAGTCACCCACCCGGTCTCAGCTTAATCATTTCAACCCAAAAACTTGGTACCTGGCAGAGGTACATCTTTTCTGATGTTGAATCCATCATGGCCATGATGGATCCACCATCAAATTTTATTTTCGAAAACAACCCTCCCACTTTGCCAAACATCTTTTGTAAAACAAATCCTTTTGTTTTTCTAGAGCAATACTAAGCATAGAAAAACCTTTTGTAAAAATAGGGTTTCAAGGAAGGTAATCAAGTTCAAGGAAGGTAATGCAAGAATTGTTTTATCAAGCAACTCCTATCACCTAATGCAGCAAGCAAGTGAGAAAGATTTTAAAAACATCAAGGGAGGTGGCAAATGCACCGGGACTTGCCTTCGTTCACAGGTGAGTCTGGCTCGGATCCACAAATATCAAAGTAGAAGCAGTTGCCTGCCTGAGAATCCGAGGGTGGTGGTGTCCTTTCTTCAGTGACTTCCACTTCTTCTTCGCATTCTAACATAACCATATATATATACATATATAAGAATGAATGCCATGTAATGCTCATGAGAGTGCGAAGATAATAAAGATTTATTATCTAAGTCTTGAATATAACTTTCCTTCACGGAACTCCGAGAACTTAGGGTTTCCGGAGTCGGTAAAGGAGTTCATAGAGAAGGGGGGTTTTGGGTTCTAGTTATCAAACATGGTCCAAATCAATTCAAACTCTACCCAAGGCTTCTAAATAATGTGGGGGAGTTCATATAAAAATTTTGAACATTTTTGGGATTACCATTTATCTTTTAAAAATCTAGAACTATTTCTTGAAGCTATTTTAAATGCCCTAAAATTCCTTATTTAACCTAAAAATCATGAAACTATTTTTATTAAATTCTAGGGAAAATAAGAAACCTAGGAAAATTGGTTTCACAATTTTAGGATTTTTCTACATTTTTCCATGGATTTCTAAAGTCATTCTGAAAAAGAAAAGGAGAAAGAGTGAATAGTGTTGGGCTGATTCTAGCCCAACCAGCCCAGACCCAGACAGAAACGTGCCCGCGCGCGCGCCTGCGCTGGCGGTCTTGCGGAAAGGCCCTCGGCTTAAAGACTAAACAGAAATAGGTCCATTCACTATTGAGGTGAGTCTCTGACGGTTTACAAAAAGGACCTCCACGTTCTATACTTTCGCAGAGCAAAGTCCACGACGAGGAACAGCCCTCGCCGCACTCCGGCGAGCCTATTCCGGCCATATGACGCCACGGCTGGAGCTCCCAAGCGACAGGGACACAATTAGATCCACCCCGACCATTTCCCCTCCATCAATTTCACCTAGGGAACACTGAATCAATCAGTTCACGGTGACCGAGCGGATGGACAAGAGGATGAACATGTTCCGATCAAACAGCGACGGGGATGGCCAAATTGAGGCTGGGTAAAGGTTCACGGGTTCACCAGGGTCCATGGACATACTTTGGTTTGGGCAGAACAAGACCCGAAGAGCGGGTCGACGGTGAGGGGGTCACGGCGGCGTTTTATAAGGCAAGGGCGCGTTCCGGCGATGGGCTTCGGCCAAACTCCAAATTGCCGCATCCAGGAGCAATAAGAGATCAAAGACTAACTAAAACAGGGAGTAATTTGGTAATTACTGACCAGAGCAGCGCTGGCCACGGATGTTCCTTCTCGGTGGAGCTAAGAACAGAAGAGGGAGAAATTGCGGGCTGCGTGGATTTTCCAGTGAGCTTGAGTCGATTGCTTAGTTGCTGATGTGCGGAATGTGGTGATGAAGCAGCGCCCGCACCCTATTTATAGACGGCTGGCCGGCGACGGATGAGGCTCAGGGAGCTCGAGATCGCGCTGGCGAGCATACCACGCGGCGGATTCCGGTGACAGCGCGGTGGTCGCCGTTTAACCGGAGCCTGCCACCTCGGTAACTCACGGACACGTCGTCGGTAACTTTTGCCGTGGCCGCCGACGACCAAACCGGGCCACAGCGACATCCTTATCGCCGGCGACGAGCGATCCAGCTGGCGGTCTGATCCCCAAACTTTACTGTACCATGGCGAGTGGTATTCAGACAGCCTGACAGAGCACTTTGGAGCTTGGTTTTCTCTTAATCTCTAATGACAACACAAGTCCAACTCTGCAGCAAACTTGTAGAGCATTATACCAACTACAACTTTGCTATATGGTGTTGTCACAAAAAGTTATTGAATCATGTCTGAAATTGGACTTGAAGTCGGTGGTAGTTCACTGTTAGTCTGAAAATTCAGACCAAATCAGCCTGACAGCCAAAGTTTGAGCATGATTATCTCTAAATTATTCTTAACAACTAAGCTTACATTCTTAAGCAAAGTTGTTCTCCTATGATTAGGCTATAATTTTGATGTGGTGACCTAGGGCAAAGATCCTATATTTTAAAAGTTACAGGGCTCCAAAGTTGAGCCAATATCACTGAAATCAGACTTGGACTATTAAGGACTTAAGAGGTGTGTTTTGCAAATAAGCCCAAAACATAAGGTTTAACTTGCAAATGCACATATTTGTGACCCAAATGACTTAAGACACTTATTTAACTTGGTTTTTGCACTTTAGTCCAAATGTGCATCAATTTTGCACATAAGTCCCTAGGGTTTGGTTTTAGGGTTTTCCAGGGTTTCAATTAGGGTTTCTAGTATCCCAGGGGCATAAGTGTGATTCAACTTTATTTTTGGGGACATTTTATGACTATTTCCCTAAAGCCTTTAGGTTTTCTCAATTTGGGTTAAGTTCCCTATACAGGGTTCTATTTGCAAAACACTAAAACAATACAACTTGTTTGAAATTTTTACCTAGTGAATGCACTCTAGGTGTGTCAAACATATGCAATGCCAATGCTTATGATGCCATGCTCAAGTTTTAGTTACAGTAACACCAGGGGTGTTACATCCTTCCCCCCATAAAAGAATCTCGTCCCGAGATTAAAAGTCCTAGGGTAAGTAATGGAAAAGGAAACGCGGCATATTTTTATTTCCTTATTTCTGGTACAAGGCAGGGGTGACTTGGGAATTTACTCTTTTATTACACAGTTATACAGGCTTTACAATTTACAAGAGGCTAAAAAGCCTGGGAAATTCTTATCTAAAAAGTCTTGAGTTTCCCATGTAGCCTCATCTTCAGAATGCTGGTTCCACTGTATCTTATAAAACTTGAGGGTTTTTCTCCGGGTAACCCTGTCCTTTTGATCCAAGACTCGAATAGGGTGCTCAGAGTATGTTAAGTCCGGTTCAAGGACAACATCTGTTACTTCAACGGTTCGATTGGGAACCCGAAGACACTTCTTCAATTGGGACACGTGGAACACACTATGAACAACAGACAATGTTTCGGGTAACTGGAGTCGGTATGCCAATGGCCCATATCTTTCAAGTATAGGAAATGGACCAATGTACCGGGGTGCAAGCTTTCCTTTTATCCCAAAACGCGATACTCCCTTCATTGGTGAAACCTTCAAGTAGACGTAGTCCCCTTTAAGAAAATACAAGGGCCTTCGCCGTTTGTCTGCATAGCTCTTCTGCCGAGCTTGGGCTTTCTTCAGATTATGAATAATTTTCTGAACCTTTTCCTCGGCCTCCTTCACTATATCAGGCCTAAAGAAATGCCTTTCCCTAGGTTCAGACCAATTTAGCGGAGTACGACATCGTCGTCCATATAAAGCTTCAAAAGGTGCCATCTTGATACTTTCTTGATAGCTATTATTATATGAAAACTCCGCCAAGGGCAAACATTCATCCCATTTTTGTGAGAAGTCCAGAACACATGCCCACAACATATCTTCGAGTATTTGGTTCACTCTCTCAGTCTGTCCACTGGTTTGAGGATGATAGGCCGAACTATGGAGCAACTTAGTACCCAAGGATTTGTGAAGTGCTTCCCACAACTTGGCTACAAATTGAGGTCCACGATCCGACACTATGGTCTTCGGAACACCATGCAGACTAAGAATACGAGCAATGTACAATTGGGCGTAGACAGTAACCGGGGAATCTGTCTTGACCGGCAGAAAATGAGCAATCTTCGTAAGTCGATCAACAATCACCCAGATAGAGTCATATCCTTTTGCGGTCCTGGGTAATCCCACAATAAAGTCCATACTTATGTCTTCCCATTTCCATGTCGGTATTGGTAGTGACTGCAATGGACCGGCAGCTTTCAAATGTATGGCCTTGACACGTCTGCAGGTGTCACATCTCGCCACATAGCGTGCAATTTCGATCTTCATCTTTGTCCACCAGTAATGTTGCTTCAAGTCTTGGTACATCTTAGTGCTTCCGGGATGAATAGAATAGCGGCTAAGATGTGCTTCGTCAAGAATTTGCTGGCGGAGCTCTTCATTCTTCGGCACCACTATGCGGTTATTAAACCATACAATGCCTTGATCATCTTCTTTGAAACATTTGGCTTTTCCAGCTCTTAACTTCTCACGAATGTGTCTCATACCCTTATTATTCTTTTGGGCATCAATTATCCTTTGCAAGAGGACTGACTCAAGCTTTAGCTGATTCAAAGTGCCTTGTTGGACCATTCCCAGGTTTAGCTTCTCCATCTCTTGACATAAAGTGTTGTCAGAGGTCTTCATTGTTAAACAATGGCAGGAAACCTTGCGGCTTAGTGCATCTGCCACAACATTGGCTTTGCCTGGGTGATAATGAATTTCCAGTTCATAGTCCTTAATAAGCTCAAGCCATCGTCTCTGCCTCATATTCAATTCTGACTGGGTGAAGATATACTTCAAGCTTTTATGATCTGTATAGATATGACAGATATTTCCCAGCAGATAGTGACGCCAAATTTTCAGGGCATGGACCACAACAGCTAGCTCCAGATCATGAGTTGGGTAATGCTCCTCATGTCGGCGTAACTGCTTTGAAGCATATGCAATTACTCGGCCCTCTTGCATTAGCATGCAGCCGAGTCCACTGCCAGATGCATCACAATAAACATCAAAAGGCTTGGTGATGTCCGGTTGAGCCAATACCGGAGCAGTGGTTAACAATGTCTTCAATTGTTCAAAGGCTTCATCACACTTCGAAGACCAATTGAATTTAACATCATTCTTCAATAAACTTGTGATTGACTTCACAAGCTTAGAAAAGTCTGGTATAAATCTGCGGTAATATCCAGCCAGTCCAAGGAAACTTCGGACCTGATGAACAGTGGTCGGGGGTTTCCACTCCAAAATGTCCTTGACTTTGCTGGGGTCTACCGCAATCCCTCCGGCAGATAGAACATGTCCCAGAAATTGAATTTCCTCCAGCCAAAACGCGCATTTGCTGAACTTGGCATATAACTGATGTTCCCTCAGGCGCGTTAACACGATCCGTAAATGTTGGGCGTGCTCCTCTTCATTCTTGGAATATATAAAAATGTCATAAATGAAGACCACCACAAACTTGTCTAGCTCGGGCATGAACACCGAGTTCATCAAATATGTGAAGTGGGCCGGAGCATTTGTTAACCCGAAAGACATTACCAGATATTCAAACAACCCATACCGCGTAGTGAAGGCGGTCTTTGGTATATCTTCGGGCCGAATACGGATCTGATGATAGCCCGATCGGAGATCAATCTTTGAAAATACCCTAGCTCCAGTCAATTGATCAAATAGAATATCAATCCTTGGAAGAGGGTACTTGTTTTTGTTGGTGACCTCATTCAGGGGCCGATAATCCATGCACATTCGTAAGGTTTGATCCTTCTTTTTGACGAATATGGCTGGACAACCCCACGACGATGAGCTTGGCCGGATGAATCCTTTCTCTAGGAGATCTTGCAATTGAATCTTCAATTCTGCCAACTCATTAGGAGGCATACGGTACGATCTTCTAGATATTGGAGCCGTACCGGGCTTCAACTCTATTACAAACTCTACCTCCCGCTCAGGTGGCAATCCCGGCAATTCCTCGGGAAAGACATCAGGAAACTCACATACTACCAGAATATCCTTGATTTCCGGTATCATGACTTCATAAACTCTGCCAGTAGTTTTGTTTGGAATAGGGATGGGCAAAAGAATTTCTTCTTGGTTATGACTCAACCTGATGGTTCTTTGATCAGTATTGAGTGTTGCTTTATGCTTGGCCAACCAATTCATACCCAAAATAACATCTATGTCCTGGCCTTTCAGGACGATCATATTGGTAGGAAAGTCCCATCCGGCCAATGATACGGGCACTTGATAGGCCACTTCTCTAGTAAAGATTTGTCCCTAGGTGAGTGTATTTTAAATCCCTCTTTTGATTCATGGCATGCAATGTGATGTTGCTCCACAAATTTCTTGCTAATGAACGTATGCGAAGCACCAGAATCAAAAAGAATAATTGCAGGGTGACTGGCCACGAGAAACGTACCCATCATCATCGGTTCACCTTCCGGCGTAGTGGCCACTTGAGTATAGTATATCCACCCCGTCTTCTTTGTATTCTTCCCCACATTGTTTCCCTTGGGCTGAGCTGATTTCCCAGATCCTTGCTGAGCATTTGTTTGATTCTGCTTGGGATATGGGCAATCCTTGATGAAATGTCTAGACTTGCCACAATTAAAACACCCGGTTGAGGAGCTGGGCAAAGCAGGGAATCGAGTGCCCTGGGCACCTGGCTGGCTTGGGGCAGTGGGGGCTTTATTGGGACGAATAGTTATCGGCTGCTTGAAAGGGAAGGATGGTGCACGTGGAGGAGTCTGGTTAGAAGGCCGGAGAATAAACCGTTGCCTTTTTGCCTGGCCCTGATTAGACTTCTCACCACCAAATCCCTTGTTCTTTCCGGAACCTGCATATTTTGCTTCAACAGATAGGGCTGTGCTGACAGCCTTTCCATACGTGAGATCTATGCAGGTGGCCATTTTTCTCTGCAATCGATCATTTAATCCTCTCATAAAGCAATTTTTCTTTTTCAGATCAGTGTTCACCTGATCGATTGCATATTGCGACAAGTGATTAAACTTGTTGAGATACTGATTGACAGTATCTCCTCCTTGTTTTAGCTTCATGAACTCTTCTTGCTTCATATGCAGAACACCTTCGGGTATATAATGCTCGCGGAATGCCACTTTAAATTCTTCCCAGGTTACTTGATGATTGGCTGGCTGAACGACCACAAAATTACCCCACCAAGTGCTGGCAGGGCCGCGTAGTTGTTGCGCTGCAAATAAAGGCTTCTGTGTCTCTGAATAGCGCAGAAGACCAAATTTTTGCTCAATAACCCGTATCCATTCATCGGCTTCCAGTGGATCTTCAGCTTTAACAAACAAGGGCGGACGTGTCTCCGAGAAGTCCAGATAAGAAGTTTCGCGGGGGCCTTGTTGATAGCCCCGCCCACCAGGCTGCTGGAACTGTTGGCCCGCCATTTCTCTCAGAAAGCAGGTATTGTCAGCAGTTGCGTTCACTAAGGCGGCAATTGCCTCAGCCAATGTGGGAGGAACAGGAGGTGGATTGGGTGTGGATTCCCTTCCCCGGGAGGTACCAGCTCCGTCCTGAGCTCGAGTCTTGGAAGGCATCTGTGGCAACAACATTTGGAAACAATATGATATGCCAAAGAAAAAAGCCATTCCATTTTACATTACCAAAAGTAATGTTACAGACTCAAGACTCTTACAACAAGGTACAATACCTAGTATACAATAGCACTACCTATTATACACTAGTACAACCTACAATACACTACTCTACTTCTACTTCTATTACACCATTAGTCCTGCTTCCCGTTGCTCTTGGCGGCCTCGTCGTCGGGTGTGGGAGTCCATACGTCAACCAGCCTCATAGAAGGAGGGGCTCAAAAAGGTCTAACTCCCCACCAAGCGCGTGTCCTGCAACATGGGAGGGTCCGGCTTCCGCCTCAACAGGGTGCGCAGGTGCACTAGGTTGTAATTGCGAATACAATACATGGACTTCCTCATGTAACGTATTGCAATAGACCTGCAGGTCGTCGACAACTGAGCTAAGTTCCTTGATTCGGGCTTGAGCCCTTGCTTCCTTAGCACATGCTAGCAAACGGGACTGAACTACCCAGTCGAGCGCCAAGTCCCGATCAGCAAGCTAATCCCGCAGGTGGCGGATGTCTCTTCTTAGTTCATTTATTCTATCTCCGTCCGCAACCCAAACGTTGGTCCTGTGTTGCAACTCCGCTTGAAGTCGACTTACTCGTGCTTCAAGATCTCCTATTGGATCATTACTCCCGCTGCTACTGTCCTCATGTCGAGGGGCCAGTTGATGTCGGGGCACACCGATTGGTCCAGTTGAATTGCGCGCCATTTTCCTTGTGCGCGGCGACATCTTTCTAAGGGGGAAAACTTTATTAGTATAATTCTTAGCATGATGCATGTGTAAGTACAGAATCAACCTTAGTTGATTCAACCTTCTATACATTGCACTCTTCCTATCTGGTCTTTAAGATAGACTCTTCAGAATACTTAGGTAAGAAGAGAAAAGAGTTTCTAGGTAAGTCTTTTAGAAAATCCTTTTGAAGATGCCTCATAATATCTGCAAAGAAGGGCTACGCTCCGATACCAGCTGTGACGGAACCTCCCAAGTAATTAGGCCCACCTACAGTTGTCCTTGTCCAACGGACCTCAGACAACCCTGTAGGTGCCCCTGAACTACTTGACAAGTTCGGTATCTGCTTTCTTACCTCTCCAGGAACGTTTCACCCGTCTTGCAGAGATTACAGAACATCAGAGATAAAGAAATGCGGAAGCGATTACAGAACTTACATTTATTAAAAAGTAAGATCAAGTTGTTTATTACAGACCAGAAATATAAGCGAGTACAGAGTAGTATTATTACATAACTAAGGGAGGCAAAAACTCCTCCCGATAAGTTTTTCACAAAAGTTTTCTATATGGAGGACCAAGTCCTCCCGCATCTTCACTCTTGTTTCTCCTCCTTAGGAACCACCTTGGTACAGAAGCAACAGAAATCTGCTACTTCCTCACCTAAAAACAACGAAGGGATAAACCCTGAGTATGGAATTACTCAGCAAGTCTTACCCGACTAAAGAAAAGACTCTCAAGGGTATGCTGGCTTAAGGGAGTCAAGGTAAGGCTTTTCAATAATCAAAGACTCTGTTTTGCAGAAATGCTTACTAAAGTGGATCCTTAAAAATCCAATTTTATTTGTCAAGTTAAGTACAATTACCTGCAACTAGAGTTCTTTCTACCCTAGTTCAATCACTGGTCCTGCACTAGCCAATTTCTTAACAAAAACCCATCATCTTTAGTGGAATGCTACGTGTAAGTCAGTGGCCAAGTCTCCATAACCGCGGAGGTACGGCGATCCGAATCGATTATACTCAGCTGAGGATCTCCAATCACATGACATATGTAGCACTTAACCCTTGCATATGTCAACCCGCCACCGGGTTTCTTAAGACTAGATCAGGTTCACGCAAACCGAGAGCACAGATACACCACCGTCCAGCCTCTTGCCACGGAGGGTACACGCTACTCTCGCCACCGCTCCACGCCCATTTCGTGTTATCTTATTCTGGCCTTAGTCCACCCGAGGCAAGGCTTACCCATGACGAGGCATGTGACCAGTTAAAGGGTCCTCGGTCAGCAGGCCTACATCGAGACGGTCCTTAATCGACTCAGACGAACACACTACACCGAGACTCTCTTCTCGTGCAAGTCACCCGCCCGGTCTCAGCTTAATCATTTCAACCCAAAAACTTGGTACCTGGCAGAGGTACATCTTTTCCGATGTTGAATCCATCATGGCCATGATGGATCCACCATCAAATTTTATTTTCGAAAACAACCCTCCCACTTTGCCAAACATCTTTTGTAAAACAAATCCTTTTGTTTTTCTAGAGCAATACTAAGCATAGAAAAACCTTTTGTAAAAATAGGGTTTCAAGGAAGGTAATCAAGTTCAAGGAAGGTAATGCAAGAATTGTTTTATCAAGCAACTCCTATCACCTAATGCAGCAAGCAAGTGAGAAAGATTTTAAAAACATCAAGGGAGGTGGCAAATGCACCGGGGCTTGCCTTCGTTCACAGGTGAGTCTGGCTCGGGTCCACAAATATCAAAGTAGAAGCAGTTGCCTGCCTGAGAATCCGAGGGTGGTGGTGTCCTTTCTTCATTGACTTCCACTTCTTCTTCGCGTTCTAACATAACCATATATATATACATATATAAGAATGAATGCCATGTAATGCTCATGAGAGTGCGAAGATAATAAAGATTTATTATCTAAGTCTTGAATATAGCTTTCATTCACGGAACTCCGAGAACTTAGGGTTTCCGGAGTCGGTAAAGGAGTTCATAGAGCAGGGGGGTTTTGGGTTCTAGTTATCAAACATGGTCTAAATCAATTCAAACTCTACCCAAGGCTTCTAAATAATGTGGGGAGTTCATATAAAAATTTTGAACATTTTTGGGATTACCATTTATCTTTTAAAAATCCAGAACTATTTCTTGAAGCTATTTTAAATGCCCTAAAATTACTTATTTAACCTAAAAATCATGAAACTATTTTTATTAAATTCTAGTAAAAATAAGAAACCTAGGAAAATTGGTTTCACAATTTTAGGATTTTTCTACATTTTTCCATGGATTTCTAAAGTCATTCTGAAAAAGAAAAGGAGAAAGAGTGAATAGTGTTGGGCTGATTCTAGCCCAAACAGCCCAGACCCAGACAGAAACGTGCCCGCGCCCTCGGCTTAAAGACTAAACAGAAATAGGTCCATTCACTATTGAGGTGAGTCTCTGACGGTTTACAAAAAAGACCTCCACGTTCTATACTTTCGCAGAGCAAAGTCCACGACGAGGAACAGCCCTCGCCGCACTCCGGCGAGCCTATTCCGGCCATATGACGCCACGGCTGGAGCTCCCAAGCGACAGGGACACAATTAGATCCACCCCGACCATTTCCCCTCCATCAATTTCACCTAGGGAACACTGAATCAATCAGTTCACGGTGACCGAGCGGATGGACAAGAGGATGAACATGTTCCGATCAAACAGCGACGGGGATGGCCAAATTAAGGCTGGGTAAAGGTTCACGGGTTCACCAGGGTCCATGGACATACTTTGGTTTGGGCAGAACAAGACCTGAAGAGCGGGTCAACGGTGAGGGGGTCACGGCGGCGTTTTATAAGGCAAGGGCGCGTTCCGGCGATGGGCTTCGGCCAAACTCCAAATTGTCGCATCCAGGAGCAATAAGAGATCAAAGACTAACTAAAACAGGGAGTAATTTGGTAATTACTGACCAGAGCAGCGCTGGCCACGGATGTTCCTTCTCGGCGGAGCTAAGAACAGAAGAGGGAGAAATTGCGGGCTGCGTGGATTTTCCGGTGAGCTCGAGTCGATTGCTTAGTTGCTGATGTGCGGAATGTGGTGATGAAGCAGCGCCCGCACCCTATTTATAGATGGCTGGCCGGCGAAGGATGAGGCTCGGGGAGCTCGGGATCGCGCTGGCGAGCATACCACGCGGCAGATTCCGGTGACAGCGCGGTGGTCGCCGTTTAACCGGAGCCTGCCACCTCGATAACTCACGAACACGTCGCCGGTAACTTTTGCCGTGGCCGCCGACGACCAAACCGGGCCACAGCGGCATCCTTATCGCCGGCGACGAGCGATCCAGCTGGCGGTCTGATCCCCAAACTTTACTGTACCATGGCGAGTGGTATTCAGACAGCCTGACAGAGCACTTTGGAGCTTGGTTTTCTCTTAATCTCTAATGACAACACAAGTCCAACTCTGCAGCAAACTTGTAGAGCATTATACCAACTACAACTTTGCTATATGGTGTTGTCACAAAAAGTTATTGAATCATGTCTGAAATTGGACTTGAAGTCGGTGGTAGTTCACTGTTAGTCTGAAAATTCAGACCAAATCAGCCTGACAGCCAAAGTTTGAGCATGATTATCTCTAAATTCTTCTTAACAACTAAGCTTACATTCTTAAGCAAAGTTGTTCTCCTATGATTGGGCTATAATTTTGATGTGGTGACCTAGGGCAAAGATCCTATATTTTAAAAGTTACAGGGCTCCAAAGTTGAGCCAATATCACTGAAATCAGACTTAGACTATTAAGGACTTAAGAGGTGTGTTTTGCAAATAAGCCCAAAACTTAAGGTTTAACTTGCAAATGCACATATTTGTGACCCAAATGACTTAAGACACTTATTTAACTTGGTTTTTGCACTTTAGTCCAAATGTGCATCAATTTTGCACATAAGTCCCTAGGGTTTGGTTTTAGGGTTTTCCAGGGTTCCAATTAGGGTTTCTAGTATCCCAGGGGCATAAGTGTGATTCAACTTTATTTTTGGGGACATTTTATGACTATTTCCCTAAAGCCTTTAGGTTTTCTCAATTTGGGTTAAGTTCCCTATCCAGGGTTCTATTTGCAAAACACTAAAACAATACAACTTGTTTGAAATTTTTACCTAGTGAATGCACTTTAGGTGTGTCAAACATATGCAATGCCAATGCTTATGATGCCATGCTCAAGTTTTAGTTACAGTAACACCAGTGGTGTTACAATGTACATTATTCCCCACAACTTGTTGAGCTATGATCTTTTGTGAGCTCACCTTTGCGATATATAAACCCCCCACAGGTGAAGAGCAGGTAGTCCAGGAGGAGGTCTACAACGAGGAGTACGAGCTCATCTAGGTGGCGTCTCCCAGTCAGCTTGATGGCGCCAAGGAATAATTATTAGTTCCATTTATTGTTATCATTTATTTTTGTAAGACACTTCCGCTATGTAATAATATTTGTGACATTTATCTATATACACTTGGTCATTATATGTGTTGTTCTTTTTTGGTGCACATATGAGACGCACCCGGCTTTATCCCTTAAATCCAGGTGTGACATCAAGTTTGATCTTTCGATCACTTGAGAGGGGTTGAGTGCAACCCTTGACCGAAGGAGGTCACCACAATGTGGAGTACGCATTGGCCGAACCACAGGATAAAATCACTGTGTCACATGTGCATCTCTTTATTGTGATCATTTTCTTCCATAGAGTTCTCACATAATCACTTGTGTTATTGTTCCTAAGTTTAATACACATCTTTAAGGAACAATCAAGTGAAGAGTTCTCTTCTTCTCTCTACCTCTATTCAAATCAACCTGGTTTTGATTCTACTAACATTTATTATAAGCCAAGTTTGTCTTGTTTAGAGTTGATTTTTGCAGGATCACCTATTCACCCCCTTTAGGTGCTCTCAATTGGTATCAGAGTCGTTCTCCTCATCAAGGAACTAACCGCCCGAAGAGATGGATCCTAAGGGCAAGGGGATGGTGATTAACGACAAGGAGAAGCAGAAGGAGACTCTATGTTGATGAGCGAAAAGGTGACAAGCCCACCAACTTAGGCTCAAACAACAAGAGGAAGGATGGAAAGAAGAAGAGGCACATCAAGAAGATCATCTACTATGACAACGACGCCTCCTCTTCTTCACCAAGGGATGACGACGATGAAGACTCTTCGCCAAAAAAGGAAATGGTTAATCAAAACTATTCATTTGATTATTCGTGTATCCCTTATAATTCGAATGCACATTTATTGTCTATTTCACTTGGAAAACCCCCTCACTTTGATGGAGATGATTATTCTTTCTGGAGTCATATAATGCGTAGTCATTTGTTTTCTCTCCATCCTAGTATCTGGGATATAATGGAAAAGGCAATGCATTTCGATAGTAGTGATAATCTCATACTTATCAATGAACAAATTCATAAAAATACCCAAGCTACTACTGTTTTGTTAGCATCTCTATGCAAAGATGAGTACAACAAAGTCAGCGGTTTGGACAATGCCAAGCAAATATGGGACACCCTCGAGATTTCTCATGAGGGAAACGACACCACCATGATCACTAAGATAGAGTTCGTGGAAGGTGAACTAGGAAGGTTCGCCATGAAAAGGGGAGAGGAGCCAACTGAAACCTATAACAGGGTCAAGACCCTGGTGAACAAAATCTGAAGCTACGAGAGTACAAGATGGACAGATCATGATGTCGTTCGACTCATGCTAAGGTCATTTATCATTATTGATCCTCATCTTGTAAACCTCATTCGTGAAAATCCAAGGTACACCAAGATGACGCTCGAGGAAATTCTCAGAAAATTTGTAAGCGGATGCATGATGGTGAAGGAAGCGAGGTATGTGGATGACATTGCAAACGAACCACTTCCTCTCTATGAGCCGCAGCCTGTTGCTCTCAAAGCGACAAGCAGCAAGGAGGCGCTACCTAACAAGGTGGCACAAGTGGAGGCTGCCGGACTTAACGAGGAGGAAATGACACTTGTGATCAAGCGCTTCAAGACCTCATTGAAGGGACGCAAGGAGAATCCCAACAAGAATAAATCAAAGGGAAAGCGCTCCTGCTTCAAATGTGGTAAGTCTGGTCATTTTATAGCACAATGCCACGATAATGATAATGACCAGGCACAAGAAAAGAAAGGGAAGAAGGAAAGGAAGAAAAACTACAGGAAGGCAAAAGGCGAGGTGCACATCGACAAGGAGTGGGACTCAGACTACTCTTCATCTGACTCCGATGATGAGGGACTTGCTGCCTCGGCCTTCGACAAGTCCTCCCTATACCCCAACAAGCGTCGCACATGCCTCATTGCTAAGGAGAAGAAGGTACGTATAAGAGATACCCCCAAGTACACTTCTTCTAGTGATGAGGAATCTGATGATGATGATGTAGACTATAATGATCTCTTTAAGTGCTTAGATAGATCTAAAGTAGATAAAATCAATGAATTAATTGATGCCTTTAATAAAAAGGATAGGTTGTTATAAAAACAAGAAGATATTCTTTATGAAGAACATGATAAACTTGTTAATGTTGAAAAATCTCTTGCTTTAGAGACTAAGAAAAATGAAATATTGTCTTCTGAATTATATTCTTGCATGAGTATATTTCTAGTCTTAAGAGATCAAATGCTGATTTAAATGCTAGAATAGAAAAATTAGATATTGCTAGTTCATCTGTGGAACATGTTTCTATTTGCAATAGATGTAAAGATTTTGATATTGATGCTTGCAACAATCATGTTTCCACTATCTCTAAGTTGAATGATGAAATTGCAAACCTTAATGGTAAACTTAAAACTTGCAAAACTGAGTGTGAAAAAATAAAGTTTGCAAGGGATGCCTACACCACTGATAGACATCCCTCCATCAAGGATGGACTTGGTTTCCAAAATAGAACCAAGAACTTAACAAGCCAAAGGGCCTCCAATCTCATCAAGGAGAAAGGGAAGGCACCTATGGCTAGTAGTTTGCATTCTTTTCATGACAAGAAGAACCATGCCTATTTGTATGTTCATGTTAAGAATGTCTCTAATATTGCTCATCATGATGGTTGTTATGATCATGATGTTTTACCTGTACGTCATGATGCTGCCTTTGATTCTCATGCCATGTTTGCATCCTCTAGCTCTTCGTATGTTCATGGTAGGAGTATACCTAGGTGCCATGTTCGTCATGTTGTTTCTCATGCACCTAGGAATGCATCTAATGGCCCAACTATGCTTTATCGTACTTATGATGCCTCATATGTACTAATTTGTAAAAATGATAAAATAGTTGCTAGAAATTTGGGGCCTAAGTGCAAGAAAGGAAAGACTTGCATTTGGGTTCCAAAGTCTTATGTGACTAACCTTGTAGGACCCAACAAGAGTTGGGTTCCTAAATTACAAGTTTAAATCACCTTGCAGGTTTATGCATCCGGAGGCACAAGTTGGATTATTGATAGCGGATGCACAAACCACATGACGGGGGAGAAGAAGATGTTCACCTCCTACGTCAAGAACAAGGATTCCTAGGATACGATTATCTTTGGAGATGGGAATCATGGCAAGGTCAAAGGTTTGGGTAAAATAGCCATCACTACTGAGCATTCAATTTCCAATGTATTCTTAGTAGAATCACTTGGTTACAATTTGTAACACCCCGTCCAGTCCTATACCGGCGGTACTTACTCCTGGTAGCTCTCTAGGATCATATATTGTCCACACAGAACAACATAGGCCTTTTGTGCGCACTTTGTCCTCACTCATGCGCACCCAAGAAAACTTCCTGGTTGTTCACCTATCTCAAATTGCTCTAAGCCAAGCATGTTTAACTTGGAGGTTCTTTCGAGATAGGCTTACAAAAAGGAAGATGCACCTTATTGGTATGAATACTCTATTAATTCTATTAAGCCTTGGGCCGCAATATCACCATCCTAGGGGCCAGGATATCACAATCCACCCCCATAGAAGACCGACTTCCTCGTCAGTCAACCCCAATCCAGGAACCTCCCCACTTAGCCATGTCTGTGTCTAGTGTCGTCATATGCCATGCCATGTGACCACTCTGGGCCCACATGCGCCATGTGCCATATACCCGAACCCCTAACCCACACACGCCCGTGAAACCGCGAGGTTCAGCTCTGATACCACTTGTAACACCCTGTCCACTCCTGGACCGGCGATACTTACTCCTGGCAGCTCTCTAGGATCATATATTGTCTCCCCACAGACCAACATAGGCCTTTTGTGCGTACTTTGTCCTCACTCATGCGCACCCGAGAAAACTTCCCGGTCGGTCACCCATCTCAAATTGCTCCAAGCCAAGCACGCTTAACTTGGAGGTTCTTTCGAGATAGGCTTCTGAAAAAAAAGATACACCTTATTGGTATGGATACTCTATTAATTCTATTAAGCCTTGGGACAGGATATCACCATCCCTGGGGCTAGGATATCACAATATACCACTTGTAACACCTCGTCCACTCCCGGACCGGCGGTACTTACTCCTAGCAGCTCTCTAGGATCATATATTGTCCCCACAGACCAAGACATGCACCTTATTGGTATGGATACTCTATTAATTCAATTAAGCCTTGGGCCAGGATATCACCATCCTAGGGGCCAGGATATCACACAATTTGCTTTATGTAAGTCAATTATGTTATATGGGCTATAATTGTTTGTTTACAAATGTTGATGTATCTGTCTTTATAAGTGATGGTTCATTAGCTTTTAAAGGTGTATTAGACGACAAGCTTTATTTAGTTGATTTCACTAAAGAGAATGCCAATCAAGATGCATGTTTAATCACTAGGTCTAATATGGGCTGGCTCTGGCACCGTCGTCTAGCACATGTTGGAATGAAGAATCTTCATAAGCTTCTAAAGGGATAACATGTGTTAGGACTAACCGATATCTATTTTGATAAAGACATACCTTGTGCAGCGTGTCAGGCAAAGAAGCAGGTGGGAACTACTCATCCAAATAAGAACATGATGACAACATCAAGACCACTGGAACTCCTCCATATGGATCTCTTTGGACCCGTTGATATCTTAGCATCGGGGGAAGTAAGTATGATCTTGTAGTTGTTGATGATTTTTCCCGCTTCACTTGGTGTTGGGGGCCTTCGTCTTCCGAAGGTCCTCAAAAACACGAGGAAGCTTCGGCTTTGGGATGAATGTGTACATGGTTTGGAAGGCGCAACATGGAAGGAGGATGAACCAGTTCCGAAGCTGTGGACGAAGGAGCTTCGGCTTAGTGTAAAGACGACGATGGAGAATGAAACCGACTTAAAAGGGAAAAGACAGCTTAGCCCTCGACAGCTTACTTTTTAGCTAATAGTAAATGTCACAGACATAAATGTAATTTTGTTCGGGCTGTGTCCCGTGCCTATAAATAGATGAACAGTACCCCCGTACTGTTCACGCAAACTTGTAATCACTTGCACGTCACTCTTGGATTCTCACCTTCTGTCAAGCCGAAGGTACAAGTGTAATTCAATACCATTAATGTTTGTTCATGATCATATAATTAGAATATAAATAATTCAATGATTTGATATGATTGCTCATGTTCTTTATATGTCCCATATGTTCCTGCTCTTTATTATTACATATTGAAATTATGAAGGTTTATCCTTCATAACCTTTGTCTGAAGATCATTATATCCTAAGGGAGATAATGCTTCGAAGGACGAAGGTCTTTAACTATTAACATTTGTGTTGCCTTGTTCTTAACTCATAACATTTGAGAACAAGTGACCAACATTGGCGCCCACCTCCGGTGAACTCATTTGACCACCTTCGGCAACCTGTGACCTTCATCATGCCGCCGAAGAAGTCTTCAGGGCTAGGGGTTGCACTGTAGCCACTGAACATCAATCAGGAAACATTACGCGAAGCTAGGAGCCAAAAAAGGAAGGCTACTAGTCCGACACCTCAGGAGGAGGAGTTGGACCAAGACATCAGGGACCTCGAAGCTATTCATCAACAGGTCCAGAGGAAGAAGGAAAAGATGCTTCGTCTCACCGATCTTCAGAAGAAGATTGATGAGGTTGCTGAGGATATGCGACATATCACCCAAAATGACCAAGACCGAAGGCCTCAATACAGAGACCTTCGTTAAGACAACTCGTTCAACGATGATGAATGGTATGATGATTTCCATCATGGCAATTTTGCTTTTGATAATGCTTCTCCTCTAGCAGCAGAATTGTAGGCTACCCCATGGCCCCCGTCTTACAAGCCACCCCAGCTCCCTATGTATGATGGGCACTCAGACCTGAAGCAGTTTCTCATGAGCTATGAGGCAACTATATCTTCTTATGGGGGCAACACTGCAGTCATGGCGAAATCCTTCGTCATGGCAGTCAAAAAGTGTCGCACAAACTTGGTACTCTTCTCTCCGGCCAGGGACAATCACATCATGGCAGAAGCTTAAAGATAAGCTAATAACTTCCAAGGATTTCAGACGAAGCCAGTCACGGCTCAGGCTTTGTTGCAGTGCACACAAGACCATGAGGAGTACCTTCAGGCGTATGTCCGAAGGTTCCTGCGTCTGAGAGCACAAGCGCCTACAGTGCCCAATGAAATTGTCATTGAGGCCATGATCAAAGGGCTTTGGCCAGGACCTATGGCTCAGTATTTTGCCAGGAAACCCCCACAACCCCTGGAGAAGCTTCTTTAGAAGATGGATGAATACATCCGGGCTGATAATGATTTCTGGCAGAGAAGGGAAGAAGCCTATAGGTTCTCTGAGATGACCAGGGGCTTCGGAGGAAGAATCCACCCCAGGCATGTCAGATCAATCCATAATTCTAGACTAAGTGATGACAGAGGAAGCCAGCCTCAAAGGCCACAACATAGCTCTCAATCTTCAGGGCAACAACAAAGCTCTTTCAGGCCACCAGTCCCAAGGGGCAGAGGCGGCAGGGGCTTCAAAGGAAGATATGGAGATCAGCTCAGAAGGCTATATTGTTTATTCTGTGGTGAAGATAAGGGCCATACCACAAGAACATGCCAAGTTACAATACAGAAGCAAAAGGAGATTGCCGAAGCTGAGGCATGGCAGAATAAACCGAAGCAGGTCTTACATACTGCTTCATGCTACTCTCCCTATGTACCAGAGTACGTAGGCAATCAACAACCTTCGGCTTCTGTCGCTTCGGCAAGTCACTCTCAAGCTTCCTGGGCCCAGCTCCCATTACCACCACCATTACCACCCACTCAGATCCGAAGCCAGCAGCCAGAAGGGCACCCACACGCACAGCAGCAGCGTGATTTTCGGGAGGAATCCGAAGCTCGCACAGTCAACAGCACTGTGCCAGAATCCAAGCATATCTATTAAAGAATATCCTATTCTTGATGTATCTTTACCTTTTATGCCATTTTAATTTTTGTATGAGAACAAGTCATGAAGGGCTAAATTTTGATTTTATGTAATAATTGTGCTTGTGTCAACGAGTAAAATATGTCTTAAATAGATTTTTTAAGCTACAAAACTCGTTCCCAAGGGAACACGGAGTAAGTTCCAAAGCTATAAAAGTTGTTCTTAAGGGAGCGGAGTAAGTTTCGAAGTTACAAAAGTCGTTCCTAAGGGAGCGCAGAGTATGTTTTCGAAGCTCAAAAGTCGTTCCTAAGGGGATGCAGAGCTTAAATACCACCGAAATATAAGCTGAAGAAGCTCCAAAGTCGTTCCTAAGGGGATGCAGAGCTTAAATACCACCGAAATATAAGGTGAAGAAGCTCCAAAGTCGTTCCTAAGGGGATGCAAAGCTTAAAGACTCCAAAAACGTCCCTAAGGGGATGCAGAGTCTTATGTGTTTCAGTGTGGGCGCGCGTGTGTGTGTTTGGCATCACCATCATATTGCATCATATCACTGCATCATTCCGCATAACATTACATCATACATCATATGGCATCTGAAAGGGAATTAGGCTTACACCTTTTTCCTAATTGATTTTGGTGGTTGAATTGCCCAACACAAACAATTGGACTAACTAGTTTGCTCTAAATTATAAGTTCTACAGGTGCCAAAGGTTCACAACAAACCAATAAAAAGACCGAAAAAGGATTCAAATACAAGGGGCAAAGTCAGCCGAAGTGTGCCCTAGTTTGGCGCACCGGACTGTCCGGTGCACCACCGGACAATGTCCGGTGCACTAGGGACTCCAACTCCGAACTCCTCACCTTCGGGAATTCTGGAGGCCGCTCCGCTATAATTCACCGGACTGTCCGGTGTAGCACCGGACAGTGTCTGGTGGCGCACTGGACTGTCCGGTGTGCCAGCGGAGCAACGGCTACTTCGTGCACACGGTCGTCTACAGAAGGCATTAAATGCGCTACAGTGCGCGCCAGAGTCAGAGCAGAGCCAGATGGCGCACCGGACAGTGAACAGTGCCTGTCCGGTGGCCCAGAAGACAGAAGCTCCAACGGTCGGAATCCAACGGTTTGGTGACGTGGCAGGTGCACCGGACAGTGTCCGGTGGCGCACCGGACTGTCCGGTGCGCCATGCAACATCAGCCTTCACCAAACGACTAGTTTGGTGGTTGGGGCTATAAATACCCCCAACCACCCACCATTCATTGTATCCAAGTTTTCACACTTCCTACACCTTACAAGAGCTATAGCATTCAATACAAGACACTCCAAAGAGATCAAATCCTCTCCCAAGTCCAAAGACAACTCCAATCAATAGTGACTAGTGAGAGAGTGATATTTGTGTTCATTTGAGCTCTTGCTCTTGGATTGCTTCTTTTTATCATTCTTTCTTGTGATCAACTCAATTGTAATCGAGGCAAGAGACACCAATTGTGTGGTGGTCCTTGCGGGGACTTTGTGTCCCGTTTGATTAAGAAGAGAAGCTCACTCGGTCTAAGTGACCGTTTGAGAGAGGGAAAGGGTTGAAAGAGACCCGGTCTTTGTGACCACCTCAACGGGGAGTAGGTTTGCAAGAACCGAACCTCGGTAAAACAAATCCTTGTGTCTCACTCTTTATTTGCTTACGATTTGTTTTTTCGCCCTCTCTCTCGGACTCATTCATAATTCTAACGCTAACCCAGCTTGTAGTTGTGCTTAAGTTTATAAATTTCAGATTCGCCCTATTCACCCCCCTCTAGGCGACTTTCAATTGGTATCAGAGCCCGGTGCTTCATTAGAGCTTAACCGCTCGAAGTGATGTCGGGAGATCACGCCAAGAAGATGGTGATCGGTGGTGAGAAGACCGCTACAAGCCACGGGAAGGCTCCATCAAGGGAGTCCGCCAACAACAAGAAGGATGGATCCCCTTCACACATTCGATCGCACAAGAGTGGCGAGAAGAAGAAGAAAATGAAGAAAGTGGTCTACTACGAAACCGACTCTTCCTCGCCCTCTACATCCGGATCCGACGCCGCGTCCGTCACTTCTAAGCGCCAAGAGCGCAAGAAGTATAGTAAGATTCCCCTACGCTATCCTCGCATTCCTAAGCATACTCCATTACTTTCCGTCCCATTAGGCAAACCACCAACATTTGACGGTGAAGATTATTCTAGGTGGAGTGATATGATGAGATATCACCTAACCTCACTCCACAAAAGCATATGGGATGTTGTTGAGTTTGGTGTACAGGTACCATCCGTAGGGGATGAAGATTATGATGAGGACGAGGTGGCCCAAATCGTGCACTTCAACTCCCAAGCCACCACTATACTCCTCACCTCTCTAAGTCGAGAGGAGTATAACAAGGTGCAAGGATTGAAGAGCGCCAAGAAGATTTGGGATGTACTCAAGACCGCGCACGAAGGAGACGAGGTGACAAAAATCACCAAGCGGGAGATGATCGAGGGGGAGCTCGGTCGCTTCAGGCTTCGCCAAGGGGAGGAGCCACAAGAGATGTACAACCGGCTCAATACTTTGGTGAACCAAGTGCGCAACCTTGGGAGCACCAAATGGGATGACCATGAAATGGTCAAGGTTATTCTTAGATCACTCGTTTTTCTTAACCCTACGCAAGTTCAATTAATACGTGGTGATCCTAGATACACACTAATGTCTCCCGAGGAAGTAATAGGAAAATTTGTGAGCTTTGAGTTGATGATCAAAGGCTCAAAGAAAATCATCGAGCAAGATGCCTCCTCCACGCCCGAAGCACAACCGGTCGCATTCAAGGCGACGGAGGAGAAGAAGGAAGAGTCTACATCAAGTAGACTCCCCATTGACGCATCCAAGCTCGACAACGAGGAGATGGCGCTCATCATCAAGAGCTTCCACCAAATCCTCAAGAAAAGGAGGGGGAAGGACTACAAATCCCGCTCCAAGAAAGTGTGCTACAAGTGTGGTAAGCCCGATCACTTTATTGCAAAATATCCATTATCAAGTGACAGTGACTGGGATAACGACAAGAAGGGCAAGAGGAGAGAAAAGAAGAGGTACCACAAGAAGAAGGGCGGCGATGCCCATGTGTGCCGCGAGTGGGACTCCGACGAGAGCTCCACCGACTCCTCCTCCGACGAGGACGCCGCCAACATCGCCGTCACCAAAGGACTCCTCTTCCCCAACGTCAGCCACAAGTGCCTCATGGCAAAGGACGGCAAAAGGAAGAAGGTAAAATCAAAATCCTCCACTAAATATGCAACCTCTAGTGATGAGGATAATTCTAGTGATGAGGAGGATAATTTGCACACCCTTTTTGCCAACCTAAACATGCAACAAAAAAAGAAGTTAAATGAATTAATTAGTGCTATTCATGAGAAGGATGAACTCTTGGACACCCAAGAGGACTTCCTAATTAAGGAAAACAAGAAGCATGTTAAGGTTAAAAATGCTTACGCTCTAGAAGTAGAAAAGTGTGAAAAACTATCTAGTGAGCTAAGCACTTGCCATGATATTATTGCCAACCTTAGAAATGAGAATGCTAGTTTAATTGCTAAGGTTGATTCAAACGTATGTGATGATTCAATTTCCAATCTTAAAGATGATAATGCTAGTTTGCTTGCTAAGATTAAAAAATTGAATGATTCACTTGCTAGTCTTAGGATTGAAAATAAAAAATTGATTGCTAAGGCTAAAGACTTAGATGTTTGCAATGCTTCCATTTCTAATCTTAGAATTGAAAATGACATTTTACATGCTAAGATTGTTGAACTAAAATCTTGCAAACCCTCTACATCTACTGTTGAGCATGTTTCTATTTGCACTAGATGTAGAGACATTAATGTTGATGCTATTCATGATCACCTAGCTTTAATTAAGAAACAAAATGATCACATAGCTCAACTTAATGCTAAAATTAATGAGCATGACTTAGAAAATGAAAAATTTAAATTTGCTAGAAGCATGCTCTATAGTGGGAGACGCCCTGGCATCAAGGATGGCATTGGCTTCCAAAAGGGAGACAATGACAAACTTAATTCCCCTCCTAAAAGATTATCAAACTTTGTTAAGGGCAAGGCTCCCATGCCTCAGGATAACAAGGGTTACATTTTGTACCCTGTCGGTTATCCCGAGCACAAGATTAGGAGAATTCATTCTAGGAAGTCCCACTCTGGCTCTAACCATGCTTTTATGTATAAGAGTGAGGCATCTAGTTCTAGGCAATCAACCCGTGCTAAATTGCCTAAGAAGAAAACTCCTAGTGCATCAAATGAACCTAGCATTTCATTTAAGACTTTTGATGCATCTTATGTTTTAACTAACAAATCCGGCAAGATAGTTGCCAAATATACTGGGGGCAAACACAAGAGGTCAAAAACCTGTGTCTGGGTACCCAAAGTTCTTGTATCTAATGTCAAAGTACCCAAAACTGTTTGGGTACCTAAAATCAAGAACGACTAAATTTGTTTTGTAGGTTTATGCATCCGGGGGCTCAAGTTGTATCATCGACAGCGGGTGCACAAACCATATGACAGGGGAGAAGAAGATGTTCTCCTCCTATGAGAAAAACCAAGATCCCCAAAGAGCGATCACATTCGGGGATGGAAATCAAGGTTTGGTCAAAGGATTGGGTAAAATTGCTATATCACCTGACCACTCTATTTCCAATGTTTTTCTTGTAGATTCTTTAGATTATAACTTGCTTTCAGTTTCACAATTATGTAAAATGGGTTGCAACTGTCTTTTTACGGATATAGGTGTTACTGTCTTTAGAAGATGTGATGATTCAGTAGCATTTAAGGGAGTGTTAGAGGGTCAGCTATACTTAGTATATTTTAATAGAGCTGAACTCGACACCTGCTTAATTGCTAAGACTAACATGGGCTGGCTCTGGCATCGCCGACTAGCACATGTTGGAATGAAGAATCTTCACAAACTTCTAAAGGGAGAACAAATTTTGGGACTAATAAATGTTCATTTTGAGAAAGACAGGATTTGTAGCGCATGTCAGGGAGGGAAGCAAGTTGGTGTTCATCATCCACACAAGAACATCATGACGACTGACAGGTCACTCGAGCTCCTACACATGTACCTATTCGGCTTGATAGCTTACATAAGCATCGACGGGAGTAAGTACTGTCTAGTTATTGTGGATGACTATTCTCGCTTCACTTGGGTGTTCTTTTTGCAGGAAAAATCTCATACCCAAGAAACCTTAAAGGGATTCTTGAGACGGGCTCAAAATGAGTTCGGCTTGAGAATCAAGAAGATAAGAAGCGACAACGGGACGGAGTTCAAGAACTCACAAATTGAAGGCTTCCTTGAGGAGGAGGGCATCAAGCATGAGTTCTCTTCTCCCTACACGCCACAACAAAATGGTGTAGTGGAAAGGAAGAATCAAACTCTATTGGACATGGCAGGGACCATGCTTGATGAATACAAGACTTCGGGCCGGTTTTGGGCCGAGGCGGTCAACACCGCCTGCTACGCCATCAACCGGTTGTATCTACACCTAATCCTCAAGAAGACATCGTATGAACTCCTAACCGGTAAAAAGCCCAATGTTTCATATTTTAGAGTCTTTGGTAGCAAATGCTTTATTCTTGTTAAAAGAGGTAGAAAATCCAAATTTGCTCCTAAGGTTGTAGAAGGCTTTTTACTAGGATATGATTCAAACACAAGGGCATATAGAGTCTTTAACAAGTCCTCTGGACTAGTTGAAGTTTCTTGTGACATTGTGTTTGATGAGACTAACGACTCTCAAGTAGAGCAAGTTGATCTTGATGAGCTAGATGATGAAGAGGCTTCGTGCGCCACGCTAAGGAACATGTCCATTGGGGATGTGTGTCCTAAGGAATCCGAAGAGTCTCCAAATGCACAAGATCAGCCATCTTCTTCCATGCAAGCATCTCCACCAACTCAAGATGAGGATGAGGCTCAAGATGATGAAGGCAAAGATCAAAAAGATGAGCCACCTCAAGAGGAGAGCAATGATCAAGGGGGAGATGCCCATGATCAAGATAAGGAAGATGAACAAGTTCGAAGACCGCCGCACCCAAGAGTCCACCAAGCAATCCAACGAGATCACCCCGTGAACACCATCCTCAGCGATATCCAAAAGGGGGTAACTACTCGATCTTGTGTTGCTCATTTTTGTGAACATTACTCTTTTGTTTCCTCTATTGAGCCACACAGGATAGAGGAAGCACTTCAAGATTCGGATTGGGTGGTGGCGATGCAAGAGGAGCTCAACAACTTCACTAGGAATGAGGTATGGCATTTAGTTCCACGTCCTAATCAAAATGTTGTAGGAACCAAGTGGGTCTTCCGCAACAAGCAAGATGAGCATGGTGTGGTGACAAGGAACAAAGCCCGACTTGTGGCCAAGGGATACTCACAAGTCGAAGGTTTGGATTTCGGTGAAACCTATGCACCCGTAGCTAGGCTTGAGTCAATTCGCATTTTACTTGCCTATGCTACTTACCATGGCTTCAAGCTTTACCAAATGGACGTGAAGAGTGCCTTCCTCAATGGACCAATCAAGGAGGAGGTCTATGTTGAGCAACCTCCCGGCTTTGAAGATAGTGAGTATCCTAACCACGTATATAAACTCTCTAAGGCGCTTTATGGGCTCAAGCAAGCCCCAAGAGCATGGTATGAATGCCTAAGAGATTTTCTCATCACTAATGGCTTCAAAGTCGGAAAGGCCAATCCTACACTCTTTACTAAAACACTTGAAAATGATTTGTTTGTATGCCAAATTTATGTTGATGATATCATATTTGGGTCTACTAACGAATCTACATGTGAAGAATTTAGTAGGATCATGACACAGAAATTCGAGATGTCTATGATGGGGGAGTTGAAGTACTTCTTGGGATTTCAAGTGAAGCAACTCCACGGGGGCACCTTCATTAGCCAAACGAAGTACATTCAAGATATACTCAACAAGTTTGGGATGAAGGATGCCAAGCCCATCAAGACACCCATGGGAACTAATGGGCATCTTGACCTCGACACGGGAGGTAAATCCGTAGATCAAAAGGTATACCGGTCAATGATAGGTTCTTTACTCTATTTATGTGCTTCACGACCGGACATTATGCTTTCTGTATGCATGTGTGCAAGATTCCAAGCCGATCCTAAGGAAGCTCACCTTAGGGCCGTAAAACGAATCTTGAGATATTTAGTTTATACTCCTAAGTTTGGCCTTTGGTACCCTAGGGGATCCACATTTGATTCAATTGGTTATTCGGATACCGATTGGGCGGGGTGTAAAATTAATAGAAAGAGCACATCGGGGACTTGCCAGTTTTTGGGAAGGTCTCTGGTGTCTTGGGCTTCAAAGAAGCAAAATTCCGTAGCTCTTTCTATCGCCGAAGTCGAGTATATTGCCGCAGGCCATTGTTGCGCGCAAATACTTTGGATGAGGCAAACCCTTAGGGACTATGGTTACAAATTAACCAAAGTCCCTCTTCTATGTGATTATGAGAGTGCAATCCGCATGGCGGATAATCCCGTTGAGCATAGCCGCACTAAACACATAGCCATTCGGTATCATTTTCTAAGGGATCACCAACAAAAGGGGGATATCGAGATTGCATATATTAACACCAAAGAACAATTAGCCGATATCTTTACCAATCCACTAGATGAACAAACATTTAACAAACTTAGGCATGAGCTAAATATTCTTGATTCTCAGAATTTCTTTTGATATCTTGCACACATAGCTCATTAATATACCTTTGATCATATCTCTTTTATATGCTATGACTAATGTGTTTTCAAGTGTATTTCAAACCAAGTCATAGATTGAAAGGGAATTGGAGTCTTCGGTAAAGACAAAGGCTTCCACTACACTCCATCAAATTACTCATCCTTCGTCGTCGTTCCGAGCCACTCTCCAACTTTGGTATAATCTTCACTCATATGTTATTTACCATAGGGAGAGAAAGTAATAAGGGCTTATATTTCACTCTAGTATCCGTTTTTGGCGATTCATGCCAAAGGGGGAGAAAGTATTAGCCCAAAGCAAAAGGACCGCACCACCACCAATTCTCAAAAATTTGAGTTAAGAAAAGATTCTTCAATTGGTGATTTTTCAATCGGTATCTTATTTTTGATAGAATTTCAAATTGGTACAAGCTCTTCAAAACTAATATCTAAAACCCTCTTGAACACTAAGATGAGGATTTGATTGAAGGGGAGTTTTATTTAGTCAAAGGAAAAAGCATTTGAAACAGGGGGAGAAAATTTCAAATCTTGAAAATGCTTCTCAAAGTCTTATTCATTTACCTTTGACTATTTGCAAAAAGACTTTGAAAAGAATTTACAAAATAATTTGCAAAAATAAAACAAGTGGTGCAAGCGTGGTCCAAAATGCTAAAAATAAAGAAATAATCCATGCATATCTTATGAGAATTTATTGGTTCAATTCTTAGTAACATTTGCACTTACATTATGCAAACTAGTTCAATTATGCACTTCTATATTTGCTTTGGTTTGTGTTGGCATCAATCACCAAAAAGGGGGAGATTGAAAGGGAATTAGGCTTACACCTTTTTCCTAATTGATTTTGGTGGTTGAATTGCCCAACACAAACAATTGGACTAGCTAGTTTGCTCTAGATTATAAGTTCTACAGGTGCCAAAGGTTCATAACAAACCAATAAAAAGACCGAAAAAGGATTCAAATACAAGGGAGCAAAGTTAGCCGAAGTGTGTCCTGGTTTGGCGCACCGAACAGTGTCTGGTGCACCACCGGACAGTGTCCGGTGCACCAGGGACTCCAACTCCGAACTCCTCACCTTCGGGGATTCTGGAGGCCGCTCCGCTATAATTCACCGGATTGTCCGGTGTAGCACCGGACAATGTCTGGTGGCGCACCGGACTGTACGGTATGCCAGCGGAGCAACGGCTACTTCACGCCAACGGTCGTCTGCAGAAGGCATGAAATGCGCTACAGTGCGCGCCAGAGTTAGAGCAGAGCCAGATGGCACACCGGACAGTGAACAGTGCCTGTCCGGTGCACCACCGGACTGTCCGGTGGCCTAGAAGACAGAAGCTCCAACGGTCGGAATCCAACGGTTTGGTGACGTGGCAGGCACACCGGACAGTGTCCGGTGGCGCACCGGACTGTCCGGTGCGCCATGCGACAGCAGCATTCACCAAACGGTTAGTTTGGTGGTTGGGGATAAATACCCCCAACCACCCACCATTTATTGTATCCAAGTTTTCACACTTCCTACACCTTACAAGAGCTATAGCATTCAATACAAGACACACCAAAGAGATCAAATCCTCTCCCAAGTCCAAAGACAACTCCAATCAATAGTGACTAGTGAGAGAGTGATATTCGTGTTCATTTGAGATCTTGCGCTTGGATTGCTTCTTTTTCTCATTCTTTCTTGTGATCAACTCAATTGTAACCGAGGCAAGAGACACCAATTGTGTGGTGGTCCTTGCGGGGACTTTGTGTCCCGTTTGATTGAGAAGAGAAGCTCACTCGGTCTAAGTGACCGTTTGAGAGAGGGAAAGGGTTGAAAGAGACCCAGTCTTTGTGACCACCTCAACGGGGAGTAGGTTTGCAAGAACCGAACCTCGGTAAAACAAATCCTTGTGTCTCACTCTTTATTTGCTTACGATTTGTTTTTCGCCCTCTCTCTCGGACTCATTCATAATTCTAACGCTAACCCGGCTTGTAGTTGTGCTTAAGTTTATAAATTTCAGATTCGCCCTATTCACCCCCCCTCTAGGCGACTTTCAGCATCAACGACAAAAGGATTGGATACGAAGCAAATCTTCGGCAATTCTTTGTTGAATGAAAATGTGCTGAGGCACGAAGCAAACTTCGGCAATACTTTGTTGATGAAAATGTGTTGAGGCACGAAGCAAACTTCGGGAAATACAATTTTATCAGGTTGGCCATAGAAGGGGCTTCTTTCTTTACAAAGCATGAAAAGAGGGGATGGTGTATTTTCGCCGAGGGCTCAAAAACGGTATGCACATAAATTTCATGCATCGCAAAGAAATATATTACAACAATTTACATGTCTGATTAATTGTTCAATACACCAAATGTTACATAGTATCATTACAATAAAGTTTAATCTTCCTTAAGTATTTTCTCTATGGCTTCGTTCAGTAGCTTGTCGACGACTTCGTCGATGATGGAGTTAGCAACGCTCATTATATCCAGTGCTTCTTTCATGACCGAATCAGCTAGGGGGTTGTATGGCTCAGGCAGCGGTGACAGTTCAGCTGTAGTAGGCAAACTGTTAGTTCGAAGCCAGAAAATAAACGCCGAAGCTAAAATTCAAAAACAATACCTATGCGCCTTTTGCGCTCAGCAGCTTCTTCGGCTCGCCTACCTTCTTCTCGGGCTTCATGGGTTTCTTTTTCATTCTTCTTTATGATTTCTTTGGCCAATTCCCGGCCACCGTTCACCCAGACATCGGAATAAAATTTTCCGCCCACTAAAGTAGCTTCGGCTGAAGGGTCTTTCATATCGTCTGTAGAGAAGGCGGCTTCAGCCTAGGCCGCAGCTTTAACATGATCGCAACCAGCCTTCTCCAAGATAGCCGCAATCCCTCGAGCGTCGGAGAAAGCACAGATATCCCCACGATCGCTCAGGCTCTTTTCAAAAGCTTCAACTTCCCCGTTTATCTGATCAATAACGCCTTCGGGGTCGCCTCGAATGAAGTTCTCTTCGGAAAAATAAGCACCTACTTTGGAAAAGCTGGTTTTTAATTTTTTCACGCAATCTAAGGATTTCTCGAAGCACCTTTCCTTGGATTCACGAAGCTCCTCAACATTTTTCTCTAGCCTAGTTTTCGACCATTCACTAATTTTTTTGACTAGCCTTGGCAACTGCAAAGTTCTCATTGGCTTCGGCAAGTTTTTTCCAAAGATCTTCAATTTCGGCTTTATAAGGTTCGGATTGAATGTTAAGCTTTGCTTCATCTTATTTCACTTTATCCACCAATGAAAGTAGAATTTTGTCCTTCTCCAAGGCTTTATTTCTCAGCTTAATGACTTCTGATCGAAAGTTGCCTAGAGCTATCGTGCAGCTTTCATATTCAGCATTCTTTTGCGCCATCAGGGCATTGCTAAGGATTAAGCCCTACAAGAAAGAAGAAAGGATTAACACAAGAATAAAAGACTTTATTTACAAGTCCATAAACTATAAAGTTCACAACTTTTGTACCTTTAGACTATTGTATGCGAGGTTGTCCGCAAGGTCATCCTTCGATATGGCGGAGAGGCCAGCTTCGAGCTTCGGAAATCCCATACTTCTGGCTATCTCCTGGCAGACGGATCTCTTTGTTGTCCGGGAGACAGTACAGGAAATCATCTTCGTCTGTGCCATTGAACACTAAGGCCCCCTTCGGGTATTTCAGTTCCCGGGCATAGTGTTTGGCTTCTAAAATTTCTTCTTCAGATAATCTTTTTCCTGAAGCATGTCGAATAATATAGTCGAGATCTTCGAACGGTGCTTCGGGAGCAGGGGATTTGGCTTCTTCGGCCACATTCTTCTCCAGAGCTACGCTAACATCGGGAAACTCTTCTCCGGCCCCTTGCTCAGTTGCGGCAGGTTCTGCTTCCGCGGGCGCTGAGGGCCCAACTTCGGTTTCAGCACGAGCCGCTACAGCTTCAACAACTATCTTCACATGGGTAGGAGTTAGTGACCTTGTCGTCTCCATGACAGCGTCCAACACGCTTGCCATTATTCTCCTCTTGGGGGTAATTGCGGGAGTTTTTGCCACCTTCGGCAATTCTGCCTCTGGCGGTCCTGTCTTCTCCTCTCGGTCTAGCTTCTCGGTTGTTTTTTCTTCAGCTTTGGCAGTTTGTATCGGCACTCCGGCCGATTCGGCTTCAGAAACCTTTGGTATTGCTGCAAATTCTTCGGCGCTTCGGGCGGTAGGAGCAGCTTGTTCTGTTTTAATAGTAGAAGATGCTCCTTCATCAAAATTCAACACTGTGGTCGTCTCAATATATCTTGGTTGGTGCGTCAAAACCTTGATCTTTTTGCCCTTCGGCATAGCAGAGGTGGCTGAAGCGGTAGTTTTCCTCTTTTTTCCTGCTTTCGCGAGGGGTAGCAGTAATCAGGGTATATGAAACCAATTACATCAAAAACTCTGTTCAACCTTTTCTTTCCTCGACCTTCGAAGGCTGAAGTCAACGCATCATCTTCAGCTCTAGTGTATGGCCCAAGTAATTCGTCGCTAGTAGCCTCAATACACTTTAGCCAATCGTCGTTTGGTTCGTCAAATCGATCTCTATACCTGTTGGGGACTTGTTCTCAAATGCTATGAATTAAGAACAAGGCAACACAAAATGTTAAATATTAATGCCCTTCGTCCGCTGAAGCATTATCTTCTCAAGGATTTAATGAGCTTCGGACGAAGGCCATGAGCAAAATATCACGAAGGTCACACCTTCGTGATCAGACTTGTAAAACAATATGAAATAAAATATAAAACATGAAACATTATAGAAAGATATACCAAAAATAGATAACATTATTCACATATTTTATTATACGAACCTAAATATTAAAACATAATATTTAGGTACATTTATACCTTCACCTTGGCAGAAAGCAATAATTCCAGCGTAATGTGCCAGTGGTTACAAGATTAGGCACAGGGTGCAGCCTGTGTAAAATTACATTTATGCCCCTTACAATCGACTACAATAATGACACAAAACATCACGGGTTTTAAGTCATTTCATCTTTAAGTCGGTTCACCCCTTCGTCTTGAGATCTGTCATTGTGCCGAAGCTTTATAGGTGATAGCTTCGGCGCTGTTCCTGATAGGATCTATCGAAGGTGTTCTCTTTCTTTAGGATCTTTGGCTACGAAGCATACCCCCAACAGTAGCCCCTTCGCGGTGCTAGATCATTTTTCGTAACGAGCTTGATCTGTGAAAAAGTTTTCTAGGCTTCGGGATGCCGAAGATCCGAAAAACACCTTCCCTGAGCTCGTTGGCGAGAAACGATTAAAATAATCCGCGCGCGAGGTGGCCCCATCTTACAGCAGTTACGCGCGCCCTGGAAATTCACCTTCTCGGGCCCTGTGGCCCACCGTTCAGTGAGTGCGGGTGACTGTTTGTTCGGTGCGGAAGACCTTGACGATTCACCTTCCCACCTGCGGCACTATATAAACAGACGGGTAGGTGTGAAGTTACCACAACATTCATTGTTATTGCGCTGTTTTGCTGCCAAAATATTGACCAAAGCCGAAGCTTGTTTGCTGCATCCTGAACCGAAGCTATTTTCTTTGCTCAAGCTTCGTAACAAGAAAGAACTTCGGCAAAGTAAAGAAATTCAAAAAATAGGGAATTTAATCATCAGATGGCCAGAGTGCGTTCCACAGCTAGGGTTACATGCGACGGTGAGGAAGCTGAAGGTGTAGAGACTGCCCCAATCTCCGAAGTAATGAAGCGCTCAGGGCTGGTAGCATTGGAGGAAGCGCCTACCGCCGAAACAGAGCAAGCTGATGTTGAGGAGACTGAGTCTGAAGATGATTATAGCGCAGCGCCAAGTAAACCCAACCACCTGGATTTCGGGAAATCCACCATCTCTGAAGATGATCTGCCTAAGATGTTGAAATTGGGCTATTTCAGTGAAGCGAAGAAAGAGCTGGTTCGTTTCGGTGGGGAAGAAACTACTCCGAAGCCATGAAAGGATAAGGTAGTGGTCTTCAAAAGCTTTTTTAAGGCTGGTTTGAGATTTCCTTTGAACAAGATGATTGCTGAAGTATTGCATAAATTTGGGATCTACCTTCATCAGCTTACTCCTAACGCTATCGTTAGGCTTAGTGTTTATATCTGGGCTCTCCGAAGCCAAGGGTGGAGCCATTTGGTGTAGGTTTCTGCCGAGTACACGAGCTGCATTATCAGACGAAGGCTAGAGGAGATGGGCTACATGAAAATTTTGGCTGCTACAACTTTGCCTATCGCAAGAATACAGAATTTCCAGTAATTAGCTACCGAAGCAAGTGGCCAGCTGGCTAGAAATCTGAGTGGTTCTATGTCAAAGTTGACGAAGAGAAGGATAAGCTAGTCCAGAGTCCGTTAGAATTGACCTTCGGAGAGACCAGACCCCAGTGCAATATGACACCGGGGAGTCCAAGCCAAATTGCCTTGGCTGAATTTCGAGTTATTGCAGATCATATTGGCACTAGGGACTTAGTGCAAGAATTTTTGGCCTTCAGAGTGTTCCCAACTTTGAAGGAGTGGGAAATGCCGAAGCTGGAGGGGGAAAAGAAGAAGGGGGAACTCGTTCGGTTGCCTTACCATTACAAATTCAAGAAACATTTCAAAGTGCCTTGCCAAGAGTGGCTGGACACAATTGAAGTAATGTGCAATGAAATACTCGGAAATTATTCTAAAAAAGAAAACCAATTGATGATTGCGGCCTTCGGCACCCGTTCGAAGCGGAGGTTAAATCGAGTAATGGATGCTCTGGATTTTGAGTACCCTGACTACGAGCGGCTAGACAAGGATGTCGAAGGCCAAAAGAGGAAAAGAGTAGCTGGTGCTCTGAATAAAGACGATGAAGAACAACCAAAGAAGAAAAAGCTGGAGTTTGAGCCAAAAACAGGTGTTTCAAAGAAGAGAAAAACTTCGACTCCGAAGCAAAAAGCAATTGATGTAGAAGAAGGAACTCCTGCAACACCCTCTGCTATCGAAGTAGAGGAAATCTTAAAGGTAATGACTGAATCTTTGCCTGTCAAACTAAGTCCACTGGGGCCACATCTGACGAAGCTTTTTCAGAAGGAAGAGGAGCCCGCAAAAACGAAGGCAGCTAGGCCAAAAAAGCAAAGAATCATCACAGTGACAGAAGTCATCGAAGGAACACCACCAGGAGCTTCAGCTCCGAAGGCGCCGGCTATTGAAAGCACGACAGCTACTGAAGCTGCACCTTTGGAAGCCACAAATGACGAAGCTGCCGGAGCCGAAGATATTAATTTAGAAAGCATGGTTGCTGATATAGATAAAATACTATTAAACATGGCCGCGGAAGAAGTTGCCGCAGAAGAGGCTGCCGCAGCCACCGAAGAGATTACGGCCTCAGAGCCCGAGAGAGAGAGAGAAAGAAATAGTCGAAGACCCTTCGGAAGATGAAGCTTTTAACTTTCAAAACTTAGTTGGTCAAGAGATGACAAAGGCTGAAAAAGAAGAGCTGAAAGAATATGCTATATCTTGCGGATATCGGCCTGGAGCACTTCTCTTCGGTGGCATTGATGACGAAAGGTTGGGCTGCGTGCGGGATCAAACTGGTGCGAAGGTTATCGGTACTCTATCAAAGAGTATTGGTTTCCCGAAGCTCGAAACAGATATCAGCCGCTACCGACGACAGCACATCGTCGGTAGTTTATTTTATTCCAATTTCAAGGTAAACGACTTTTCTTTGACTTTTATTGTTTTTAATAACGAAGATGTTTTCTAACGGAGTTTGTTTGTGTGCAGAGTATGTTGCTAAGCAAAGCTTTGAAAATGCAGCAGGACTTGGAAGATAAAAAACACGAGGTTATAATTGAAAATTTAGAGAGCAAAATAAAAGAGCAATCAACTGCTATTGAAAAGAAAGACTTCGAGCTTCAGACAACCGAAGGCTTACTGGCGGAAGTTGAAGCTAAAATAACAGAATTAAATACAAAGCTTCTCTCTCAATTAGAAAACTTCGAACAAGAAAAACAGAAGCTTAATGCAAAATTTGAGGCCGAAGTCCAAAAAAGTTCAGATTTGAAAAAAATCATTGACAAGCCTTCAGAATAAATGTCTGGAGTTCAGCAATCGATGCGTTCAACGGCTGAAACATGTCTTCTATTCAGTTGGAGCCAGCAGCGAAAATTTTTCTCCTTCGGCTGAAGACCTGCCAGGTGCCTTCGAACATATCGAAGGTGAAATTGATGACCTTGATGAAGTTATTGCTGGACATGGTGACTTTTGTGCCCTGGTAGCTTCTCGGGGCACAACTGTTGCCTTCCTGAAGTCTGGCTGCGAACACGGAAAGGTTATCAATAGACCCAATTTCAGCTTATCACCAGCAAATTTGGATGACATTCCCAACCTTGCCCGAAGCATAGCCAATAGATTTATAAAATTGGTATGGACAAGGGGTGGACGAAGCAAAGCTGGTGATGAAGCTCGAAGTCATCTTAAGCCTGTAACAAAATTCTACCTTGTGCCTACCTCTTCCTTCAAGCTTAATTTTTTCTTACCATACTTTGATTCATACAGGATGACGAAGTCGAAGCCGAAGCTGAGGAGTAAGGAGACGAAGCTTCATGGATACTGACGAAGCTTGAGTAGTCTGTAGAGAAAGCTCAAAAAACTCTTGTAATAACTTGTGTAAAGAATGATGTAATTAAATTTTACTTCGTGGACTTTGTCCATACCTTGTAATATATTCTTACCTTTCCATCAATGTATAAAGTGCTTTGGTGTGAACGAAATTAGCATTTTTGAGCCGAAGGCGAAAAACACCTTTACTTCTTTTCGTACACAGCGAAGCATAAAATTGCTTCTTTTCCTTTTTTTCGAAGCCTTCTCTTTAGAGCCGAAGCAACTGTCTATGTTATGATGATGATGATCCTATGTATGTCTAAATGAATGTTTATGAATGCAAATGTATGATGTAATGTATCGTGCAAATGAATGTCCAAAGACACATACGATGCCACAACCAAAACCTTCATTCCCTTAGGAATACTCAAAGTCTCTTTGCCGTTTATTTTTCGGCTTCACCGCTTATTTTTCGGTGTATCAGCGCTGACTTTTCGCTGTAAGTTCTGCATTCCCTTAGGAATGTCTTTTGAACTTCTTTGCCTTCTATTTCGGCGGTATCGCGTTGACTTTTCGCGCTTCGCCTTATATTTCGACGGAATCAGCGTTGACTTTTCGCTGTAAGCTCTGCATTCCCTTAGGAACGACTTTTGAGCAGAAAACTTACGCTGCGCTCCCTTAGGAACGGCTTTTTGTAGTTTCGTCGTGCTCTGTATCCCCTTAGGGACGTCTTTCGAGCTTCTCCCTGTTTTTTCTTTTCTCTTTGCACTCGATGGTGCATGCTCAGCTTTTTACATTTACATCTTTGGGGGATATTGCTCTTGTAGAGCTGAAATAAGAAAAAGAGAAATTACATGCTACGTCCCCATTAAAAACCTTTCTCTCCCATAGGAAAGAATAAAAATGATTACATCAAACTACACATGATATCGCCGAAGCTCATCCGCATTCCAAGATCTAGGAATGTCGTTGCCGTCCATATCCTTCAATCTGTAAGAACTGGGTCTTGACGAAGATACTACCAGAAAAGGTCCTTCCCACTTTAACTGTAGCTTGCCTACTGTATCTGGGTTAGCAACTCTCCGAAGTACCAAGTGCCCTGGCTTGATATTTTTTAACCGAACTTTTTTGTCACGCCATTTTATTGTTTCGGCTTGATATTTATTGATGTTCTGCACAGCCTGAAGCCTGATCCCTTCTATAGCATCTTTTTCCATAGAATAATCAGTTTCGTCCTCCGCCGAAGCCACTGTTCTTATTGACCCAGCTTTAGCTTCTTCTGGGGTTATTGCTTCGTCGCCAAATAGCAATTTGAATGGTGTAAAGCCTGTTGACCTTGACATTGTTGTGTTGTGGCTCCACACTACTTTGATTAATTCATCTGGCCACTTTCCCCTGGGCTGATTGAATATTAACTTCATTATCCCTGTCATTATAATGCCATTAGCTCTTTCGACAAGTCCATTTGACTCTGGATGCCTAACCGATGCAAAATGAATCTTCGTGCCAATTTGTTCGCAAAACTCTTTGAAAGCTTCGGCATCAAACTGTGTTCCGTTGTCCATAGTAATAGCCTTCGACACTTCGAAGCGACAAACAATATTTTGCCAGAATTTTTTTTGAACGGTGACCGAAGTTATTGTGGCTAAAGGCTTCGCCTCGATCCACTTAGAAAAATATTATACTGCCACCACAACATATTTTAAATTTCCTTGTGCTGGTGGAAGTGGGCCTAGCAAATCAAGGCCCCACCTTTGCAACGGCCAAGTGGGCTGTATTAACTGAGTTAGAGACGAAGGCTGTTTTTTTATCTCTTGCACATTTTTGACAGCCTTCGCATTTTTGGACTAATTTTGCTGCATGTGAAGCTGCCTTCGGCCAATAAAATCCTTGACAAAAAACTTTTCCCAGCAAGGGCCTAGATCCGATGTGAGATCCACACAGGCCTGCATGTATTTCCTTCATCAATTCTATACCTTCAGCTCTGGATAAACATTTGAGCAATGGAGAACAGACTCCATGTTTGTATAACTCCCCTTCTATTATTACATATGGTCGGGCTCTTGCCTCTATTCTCTTATTATAAGCTTCATCATCTGAAAGGAAATTGCCCTGGAGAAAAACATGATCTCGGTTCTCCAATCTTCACTATAAACAGGAGATATATTGAGCACTGCTCTTTCAAGAAGTTCCACTGAAGGTGCTTTTATTGTCTCAAAGAATACTTTCGAAGGCAAAGGCAGCCCATGTGCCGCTGACTTGGCTAGCAGATCAGCATGCTCATTTTCTCCTCGTGGAGTATTCTTGACAGAAAACCCTTCGAAAGAAGCTTCAAGCCTTCGAACTGTATCCAAATATTTCTCAAGCTTCGGATCTCTTGCTTTACAACTCTTGTCAACATGACCAGAAATAACTTGGGAATCGGTTTTGAGAACCGCCCTTCTTATCCCCATTGCCTTCAACTTCCGAAGCCCCAAAAGCAAAGCTTCGTATTCAGCAATATTATTTGTGCAGCTGAAATCAAGTTTCACTGCATAACATGTTCTAACTTTGGAAGGTGCAACTAAACAGCAGCTGCACCTGCCCCAAAGGTTCCCCAAGAATCGTCGCAGAACACTGTCCAAGCTTCGGCATCTTTACTTGCTTCTTCCTCCTGAGCCCCTGGCGTCCAGTCAGTGATGAAGTCTGCTAACGCTTGGGACTGAATCGAAGATCTATGCACATAATCAATGCTGAATTCGTTGAGTTCCGCAGCCCACTTTCCAATCCTTCCAGTAGCTTCTCTGTTCCTCATAATATCCTTCAAAGGCTGTGATGAAGGAACAATTATATGATATGCTTGAAAGTAGTGTCGAAGCTTCCTGGAGGCCATTAAGACAACATATAGCACCTTCTCCAATTCTGTATAGTTTTTCTTTGATAAACTGAGAACTTCGGAGACAGTACACTGGGGCTTGCTTTTTAGTTTGTCCTTCAAGCTTCTCCTGGACAAGCGCTGCACTCACTGCAGAGTGTGAAGCTGCCACATACAGCAGCAGAGGAGCCCCTGGCGCTGGTGGAGTTAGCGTTGTTAGATCTATCAGATACTGCTTCAGCTCTTCGAAGGCTTTCTGCTGAGCTGATCCCCATTGAAAGACTTCGTCTGACTTCAGCACTTCAAAGAATGGTAAATTTCTCTCTGCTGATCTGGATATAAATCGATTCAAAGATGCCAATCTTCCTATCAGCCGCTGAGCCCCCTTCTTTGTGCTTGGCGGCTCCATCCGAAGAATGGCTTCAATTTTGTTTGGATTAGCTTCGATCCCTTTTGTTGAAACTAGACAACCAAGGAATTTGCCCTTCTTTACTCCGAAGACACATTTTTCTGGATTCAACTTCAGGCCAGCTTGCCTAAAGTTAGCAAATGTTTCCTGTAGATCAGCAATGTGATTTTCTTGCTTCGTGCTTTTTACTATGATATCATCAACATATGTTAGCACGTTTCTGCCTATCTGAGAATGAAGGACTTTCGCTGTCATCCTGCTGAAGCTTCCTCCAGCATTCTTGAGCCCCTCAGGCATTCGAAGGTAACAATATGTACCACTGGGGGTGATGAAGCTGGTTTTTGGCTCATCTTCCTTCTTCATCCAGATTTGATGATAGCCCGGATAACAATCTAGTAGACTCATGAGCTCTAACGAAGCTGCTGCATCTACTAGAGAATCTATCCTTGGTAATGGAAATTCATCCTTCGGACAAGCCTTGTTGAGATCAGTAAAATCAATACACATTCTCCATTTACCATTGGCCTTCTTCACCATAACAGTGTTAGCTAGCCATTCTGGGTATTTTACTTCTCTGATGACTCCAGCGCTGAGAAGTCTTTTTACTTCGTTCCAAGCACCTTCGGCTTTGTCATCAGACATTTTCCGAAGCCTCTGCTTTCTGGGTCTGAAGGATGGATCAACATTGAGTGAGTGTTCAATAACATCCCTGTTGACACCACAGAGATCATTAGCTGACCATGCGAAGACATCTTTGTTGTTGAACAGGAACCTTATTAGGGTTTTCTCCTGCTCCTCAGACAATTGAGATCTCAGCAGCACCTTCTGCTCTGCTATATCTTCACATAAAAGCATGGGCTTCGGCTGATCAGCCGAAGCAGCCTTCTCCCTTCTGTACTTGTATTGCTCACAAGCTTCGGCTCCATCTATATTATGGATTGCTTTTGAATCCGTCCAGTTTCCTTCGGCCTTTCTAGCAGCTTCCTGACTTCAATGAATAGCAATAGGCCCTTGATCCGAAGGTATCTTCATGCAAAGATATGCTGGATGAAGAATTGCTTCAAAAGCATTGAGTGTCCCACGACCAATGATTGCATTGTAGGGGTATTCCATGTCGACAATATCAAACACAACTTGCTCAGTCCTTGTATTGTTGACAAATCTGAAGGTCACTGGCATCGTGATCTTGCCGAGCGCTACAATCTTCCTTCCTCCGAAGCCACAAAGAGGGTGTGTAGCATCATGAATCTTATCCTCTGGCTCTTGCATCTGTCTGAAGGCCTTAGCAAATATAATATCCGTTGCACTGTCTGTATCAACCAGAACATTGTGGACCAGAAATCCTTTGATAATATAAGAAATAACCATAGCATCATTGTGAGGGTAATCCTTGAGCTGAAGGTCCTCTTGGGAGAAGGTAATTGGGATGTGGGACCATCTTGACTTGATGAAGGGTCCTTGCACCCCGACATGCTGTACCCTTCTCTGTGCCTCCTTCTTCTGCTTCTTGTTGGCTGACTCTGAGCATGAACCGCCTGTTATCGGGAGTACCAGCTTCGGAGCCGAAGCAGCTCCAGCTTGGTTGTTGAACGAAGCCATCAGCTCAAAAAAGTGGAAGTGAGTTCACCGGAGGTGGGCGCCAATGTTGGGGACTTGTTCTCAAATGCTATGAATTAAGAACAAGGCAACACAAAATGTTAAATATTAATGCCCTTCGTCCGCTGAAGCATTATCTCCTCAAGGATTTAATGAGCTTCGGACGAAGGCCATGAGCAAAATATCACGAAGGTCACACCTTCGTGATTAGACTTGTAAAACAATATGAAATAAAATATAAAACATTATAGAAAGATATACCAAAAATAGATAATATTATTCACATATTTTATTATACGAACCTAAATATTAAAACATAATATTTAGGTACATTTATACCTTCGCCTTGGCAGAAAGCAATAATTCCAGCGTAATGTGCCAGTGGTTACAAGATTGCGTGAACAATACAGGGGTACTGTTCATCTATTTATAGGCATAGGGTGCAGCCTGTGTAAAATTACATTTATGCCCCTTACAATCGACTACAATAATGACACAAAACATCACGGGTCTTTAAGTCATTTCATCTTTAAGTCGGTTCACCCCTTCGTCTTGAGATCTGTCATTGTGCCGAAGCTTTATAGGTGATAGCTTCGGCGCTGTTCCTGATAGGATCTGCCGAAGGTGTTCTCTTTCTTTAGGATATTCGGCTACGAAGCATACCCCCAACAATACCTGAAGGTGTATTTCAAGTAAACCAATCCACCCTGACTGGACCCGACAGCAGTCTCCTTCGGCATCTCCCAATTTTTCATAAGTGGCCATACCCTGTAGGCTATGTGCTCTTGGATCAGGTCTCTTGTGCCAATGAAGGCACAAAACATTATTGAAGGCCTTCTGGCATGCTTCGGTGTCATTTCCAAGCGCGGTAGTTGGCCTTCGGAGGCCGAAGCGAGACCAGATGGGGCGTTGGATAATCCCCTTTATGTCTTCCCTTTTAACCAGATCATTTTTGAAATGTCGGAACAGGGTAACTTGCTTCGGAGCGGGGAACGAAGCCATAACAACCAAATTTGTTGTGATACTGCTCTTTACCAGTGGCCTTCGTCTCGTACAGGAGTTCATGCATATTGCAGAAGTATTTCGCGCTCGGTTCCAGCCCTTGGCTTCTCACGGCCCAAACAAAAATACCCATTCTGATTATAGCTTCAGGAGTGATCTGATGAAGGAAGATTTCAAATGTCTTCAGAACTTCAACTAAAAATTTGTTTAATGGGAATCAAAGACCCGCCTTCATAAAGCTTCTGTAGACAACAACCTCATTTTCTTCAGGAGCAGGGGCGGTGTTGTCCCCCAAACCCTCACAATAGACATGTCACGAAAGTATCTTCCCTTCATGGCGTCAATTTGACTTTGTTTAATGGTCGACTTTCTGAAGATGGTATGGCTTAGCCTCTAGGGCCGGTCTTCAAAATCTTCATCTCCACTTTCCACATCATAGTCATCACTATCGTCAGAATCTTCAGACAAATCCGCCATTATTTCCTTTGTGATCTTCTCTGTATTTGTTTTTCCATAGATTTGTAAAACCCAGCAAGAGCAGGGTCCACAACCTTCTTCTCCTCAGACATCTTTTCTTCAGACATGCAACAAGCACTTGTATATATCACGAAGCTCGAAATCAAGCGAGAGATGATAGCAAGAGTTAAAAATTTGAGAAAATAACGCAAGCAACCGAAATGGCGTAACAAATGTTGTCGTTGTGGGTTTCTATTTATATGCCTAGTGCATTGCAACTTGGCGGGCCCCATTTGTCATTGACTTTCGCTATTCTAGCGAAGGGAAGGTGTTTTTTTGGACCTTCGGCTAAAGGCCTTCGTTTACGTTGCAGTCTGAATTTGTTAGATACAAGAACAAATTAATACTGCGAGGGGCTACTGTTGGGGGCCTTCGTCTTCCGAAGGTCCTCAAAAACACGACTAGCATGCTTTCCAGTATAATATACTATCACAAGAAGCTTCGGCTTTGGGATGAAGGTGTACATGGTTTGAAAGGCGCAACCTGGAAGGAGGATGAACCAGTTCTGAAGCTGTGGACGAAGGAGCTTCGGCTTAGCGTAAAGACAACGATGGAGAATGAAACCGACTTAAAAGGGAAAAGACAGCTTAGCCCTCAACAACTTACTTTTTAGCTAATAGTAAATGTTAGGGACATAAATGTAATTTTGTCCGGGCTGTGTCCCGTGCCTATAAATAGATGAAAAGTACCCCCGTACTATTCACGCTGACTTGTAATCACTTGCACGTCACTCTTGGATTCTCACCTTCTGTCAAGCCGAAGGTACAAGTGTAATTCAATACCATTAATGTTTGTTCATGATCATATAATGAGAATATAAATAATCCAATGATTTGATATGATTGCTCATGTTCTTTATATGTCCCATATGTTCCTGGTCTTTATTATTACATATTGAAATTATGAAGGTTTATCCTTCATAACCTTTGTCTGAAGATCATTATATCCTAAGGGAGATAATGCTTCGAAGGACGAAGGTCTTTAACTATTAACATTTGTGTTGCCTTGTTCTTAACTCATAGCATTTGAGAACAAGTGATCAACACTTGGGTATTATTTTTGCAGGATAAATTAGAAACCCAAAGTACACTAAAGTGCTTCCTAAGGAGAGCCCAAAATGAGTTTGAGCTCAAGGTGAAGAAGATCAGGAGCGACAATGGATCTGAGTTCAAGAATCTTCAAGTGGAAGAGTATATTGAGGAGGAAGGCATCAAGCATGAGTTCTCCGCTCTCTACATGCCACAACAAAATGGTGTAGTAGAGAGGAAGAATATGATGCTCATCGACGTGGCAAGGAAAATCCTTGGAGAGTACAAGACGTCAGAGCGGTTTTCGTTGGAAGTTGTAAATACGGCTTGCCATGCCATAAACTGGCTCTATCTTCATCGCCTCCTGAAGAAGATGTCTTACGAGCTTCTAACCAGTAATAAACCCAATGTGTCATGCTTTTGTGTCTTTGGAAGCAAATGCTACATCTTATTTAAAAGAGGTAGACATTCAAAGTTTTCTCCCAAAGCTGTAGAACGATTTTTACTATGTTATGATTCAAATACAAAGGCATATAGGGTTTTTAACAAATCTTTGGGTTTGGTTTAAGTCACTGGTGATGTTGTATTTGATGAGACTAATGGCTCTCCAAGAGAGCAAGTTGATCTTGATGATATAGATGAAGATAAAGTTCCAACAGCCGTAATGAGAACTCTGGCAATATGTGAGGTGCGACCTCAGGAACAACAAGAATAGGATCAACCATCTTCCTCAGCACTAGTGCAACCCCCAACTCAAAATGAGGAACAGGTACCTCAAGATGAAGTCATGAATCGAGGGGGAGAACATGAAGAAGAGGATAAAGAGGAAGAAGTACCACATGCACCTCCAACTCAAGTCTGGGCCACCATCCAACGAAATCATCCAGTGGATCAGATTCTAGGTGACATCAGCAAGGGAATTACCACTCGTTCATGCCATGCAGGAGGAACTCAATAACTTTCAAGAGAAATGAAGTGTGCAGTCTGGTGCCACGTCCGAAGCAAAATGTTGTGGGAACCAAGTGGGTGTTCCGCAACAAGAAAGATGAGCATGGGGTGGTGACGAGAAACAAGGCTCGACTTGTGGCAAAAGGTTATGCCCATGTCGCAGGTTTGAATTTTGAGGAGACTTTTGCTCCTGTAGCTAGGCTCGAGTCAATTCGCATATTATTGGCCTATGCTGCTCACCACTCTTTTAAGTTGTTTCAAATGAACGTGAAGAGCGCATTCCTCAACGGACCAATCAAGGAGGAGGTATACGTGGAACAACCCCCTCGTTTCGAGGACGACATGTATCTCGACCATGTTTATAAGCTCTCTAAGACGCTTTATGGACTTAAGCAAGCTCCAAGAGCATGGTTATGAATGCCTTAGAGATTTTCTCATTTCTAATGCTTTCAAGGTCGGGAAAGCGGATCATACTCTTTTTACTAAGACTTGTAATGGTGATTTGTTTTGTGTCCAAATATATGTCGATGACATAATATTTGGTTCTACTAATCAAAAGTCTTGTGAAGAGTTTAGCAGGGTAATGATGTAGAAATTCGAGATGTCAATGATGGGTGAGCTAAACTACTTCCTTGGATTTCAAGTGAAGCAACTCAAGGAAGGAACCTTCATCTCCCAAACAATGTACACAAAAGACCTGCTCAAAAGGTTTGTGATGAAGGACGCAAATCTCGCCAAAACGCCAATGGGAATCGACAAACACTTCAACCTCGATAAGGGAGGTAAGTCCGTTGATCAAAAGGCATATCGGTCTATGATAGGTTCACTACTTTATCTTTATGCTAGTAAACCATATATAATGCTTAGCGTATGCATGTGTGCTAGATTTCAATCCGACCCCAAGGAATGTCATCTTGTGACCGTGAAGCAAATTCTTAGATATTTAGTCCATATGCCTTGCTTCAGGATCTGGTATCCAAAGGGGTCTACCTTTGACTTAACCGGATATTCAGATTCTGACTATGTCGAGTGCAAGGTTGATATGAAGAGCACATCAGGGACTTGTCAGTTTCTAGGAAGGTCCCTGGTGTCTTGGAGCTCTAAGAAACAAACATTTGTTGCCCTATCCACCGCTGAGGCCAAGTATGTTGCCTCAGGTCAGTGTTGCACACAACTACTTTGGATGAGGCAAACTCTCCAGGACTTTGGCTACAATCTGAGCAAAGTCCCACTCCTATGTGATAATGAGAGTGCAATCCGCTCGGCGGATAATCCTGTTGAACACAGCTGCACTAAGCACATTGACATCCGGCATCACTTTTTGAGATACCACCAACAAAGGGGAGATATCGATGTTTGCCATATTAGCACCGAAAACTAGCTAGCCAATATCTTCACCAAGCCTTTAGATGAGAAAATGTTTTGTAGGTTGTGTAGTGAGCTAAATGTCTTAGATTCGTGGAACTTGGATTGATCCATAGCATACATGTGTTCTATGCCTTTGATCATGTTAGCATCATTATCTTTGCTTGTTTATCTTGGTGCTCAACTTGTACAAGTCATCCCCGGACCTCACAAGTCCTTGTGCACAAGATGCATATGTTTAGGTGGAGGATATGCTACAACTTAACCCTTTGAGACTAATGTTTTGCTTGAGTACTTAAGATGTAGTCTCAAAGATGGATTGAAAGGGAAAAAGGTGGACTTGGACAAAGAAGAGGCTTCCACTGCATTCTGGTATCAATGTATCTTGTTCCAAGTCACTATCTGTGTTTTCTCATTGCCCTTGGTTTTACTTGCAATTTTTGTAAGGCAATAAGGTTAAAAGGCCAAAATAGTTCTTCTGTTTTGGTGCTTAATGCCAAAGGGGGAGAAAGTAAGGCCAAAGCAACTGGATCAGCTACCACCTGTGTATCGTATTTTTCAAAATGTTAGTGTAAGTATACTTGGTTTTTTATCAAAACCCTTTTATTGCAGAAACGAGAAATTTGATTATGGGAAAAGGGGGAGTTTTCTGACTCTTGATCAAAACTAGTCTTGAAAGAAATTTTTTATTTGCCAAAATAAAGTGTTTTGACATAGAGATAGGAAAATGAATTTGTTTTGTGAAAACAAACCAAGTGGTGGCAAAAATGATCCAAATATGCCAAATCCTACGATAATTTTATTGGTCTTCAATTTGACATCAATTTGCACTTTTTAGCTCATTTGGATATGTTAGTTCAATATGAGTTGCTTTTTGATGTGTTGGCATAAATCACCAAAAAGGAGAGATTGAAAGGGAAATGTGCCCTTGAGCCATCTCTATATTGTTTTGGTGATTAAATGCACAACACATTATGTTTAGACTAACATGGTTATGAGCAAAGGTATATGAGGCAAATTGAGCTCGAAAAGGGACATAATGCAAATATGTATGGACTAAGTAAAAAAGGTAAGCTTTGGACACTTAGTCAATTGTTTTGTGTGCTAATCATATTTGTCTAAGTGCCAGGGACTTTATGAAGTCAAGACAAAAGGAGCAAAGGTGAATGAGAAAAAAGGAGAAAATGTGCTGGATTGCGTAGCACCGGACGATCTAGTGCACGGTGCGGCCAACTGCCTGCTCTCGGGAATTTTAGCCTGCATCGGCTATAATTCACCGGACCGTCTGCGCGAGGCATCGGACCATCCGGTGTGCCAGCAGCCAACGGCTAACTGTCACATCGGTCGAAGGCCAACGGTCAACAGGAGCACTGGACAGTCCGGTGCCCCCCCCAAACAGGAAACCAGCCAATCAGGGATCTTGTAGCCGTTACACTGTTCACTGTCTAGTGTGCACCGGACAGTCCGGTGCACCCGCGGATAGAAGGCAACCAGGGCCTTCTAAGTGGAGCTCCAACGGCTCCTAGGTCCCTTGGGGCTATAAAAAGACCCCTATGCACATGGAGCTCAAAACCAAGCAGTCATTGAACATCCTACAACGTTGAGACATTGAATTCACGCCTTTACTTTAGTAGATAGAGATTTGGGCACTTGTTTTGAGCTGTAACACCGCTGTGTTGTCTTTGTGCTTTTCTCTCTTGACTTGCGTGCGTGAGTTGCTACGAGTTTGTCTCGTGTGTTTGATTCTACTTCCCCTCTTATACTCTTGTTGTTTATTTGAGATCAATTGTGTTAGGGTGAGATACTCCAACTTGTGGAGATTCCTCACAAAGGGAAAACTTGAGATAAGGAAGAAAATTGTGGTACTAAAGTTTGATCTTTGGATCACTTGAGAGGGGTTGAGTGCAACTCTTGACCGAAGGTGGTCACCACAACGTGGAGTAGGCATTGGCCGAACCACGGGATAAAATCACTGTGTCACTTGTGCATCTCTTTATTGTGATTGTTTTCTTCCATAGAGTTCTCACATAATCACTTGCGTTATTGTGCCTAAGTTTAATACACATCTTTAAGGAACAATCAAGTGAAGAGTTCTCTTCTTCTCTCTACCTATATTCAAATCAACTTGGTTTTGATTCTACTAACATTTATTATAAACCAAGTTTGTCTTATTTAGAGTTGATTTTTGCAGGATCACACATTCACCCCCCTCTAGGTGCTCTCAACTGGTCCGGTGGTACACCAGACCCTACCACGTTAGTGCCACGTCAGAGATAGTCGTTGGAGTTCAAAATTGTTGTTGGAACAATGCTCGGTCTGGTGCACACTAGACTGGTCTGGGTAGCCATCCTATGAAGTATCCATTTACACCCTCTCAGTGTAAGTGGTCTAGTGCACACCGAAATAGTCCAAATAGCCAGGTTACCCAAGGTCTATTTTACACCCTTTCTATGTAACTGGTCTAGTGTGCACGAGACTGGACTAGTCTTAATCCTTATTTTAGGAAAAACTAAAAAAATTACTACCCTACAGATCCCTATCTATCCTCACTTTTCTTCTGCAGGTGAAAAGCAGCACTCGCCTGCCGAAATTTTCGTCGCTGCCTCTCCTCTCAATCCCCCATATTTTCTCTTTCCCACGTGAGAATCAGCATTCGCGCGTTCTTCCTCCTCACGCCTCCTGTTGTAGCGAGAGAGCTAGGCGATCACCTTCCTGCTTGTGCCTTGCCTCCTCCGGCCAAGGTTTACAAAACCGGTAAAAACTGCTGGTAAATAGGTCGGTTTACCGAAACCACCGTGGTGCGATTTCGGTTAACCACCGGGTTTTTTCAAATTCGTTCCAAATTCAAAACATTTGAAAAAATTCATAAAACCGAAAACCGCCGGTAAACCGTTTTTTGGAGCGGTAAACCATTATTTTTGGCCGGTAAACCGCCAATTTTTACCGGGAAACCGGATTTAATGCCACAATTGAGTATTTAGTGGTCAATTTAGGTATATTAGTCTTGCTTAATGTTATATAATATATGTGAAGATGCTATATGCTATATATGAAGATGAAACCCGTAGCTCAAGTCAAGTTTAGGCATTTTGTGGTCAATTTCACTTTTATTTCCTGTCCAAGATGGATTTCGTGGATCAAGTAGCTTCAGTTCTTCTAATAAGTATCCATCTGGATAAGACTCAATCTAGAACCCTTAGCTCTAGTTCTTCTGTATGTGTTCCTAAGATTTGCTGATCAGGAGAAAAGTTCAACATTTGGTGAGGTGCACATGCAATACACAAACACCAAACACACATACCGGTATGTTTTTTTGCTTTGTGGATAAGTATTTGTCTGTCGCTCTTGTTTTATCGATAATGTATCTCATATCTTTTGTATAGACCTATCACTATCACTATGACAGATTGTAACAATATCACGATACTTCAACATGCCTAAGTATTATCACTATTACTAAAGCTGAACATGTGAGTATTGTGAAATAAGTTGTCGTTGCCTCGTTGTAGAGTCGTAAAAGAACTTGTATTTGAGTATTGCGAAGTTTGTTGGTTGTTTGTTGCATGAGAACTGGAGTTTGTGGTTGCATATGTATGTTGTATGTTATTTTGGTGAACACATGTCGTGTGGATCAATTAATATTTACTGTGCAATGTGAAATGAGCAAACTACAGATAAATTTTGTCAAAAATTTTCATTTTTTCTGTAAAAAACAACAAAACCCGGTTTGTTTCGCGGTTAACCGACGGTTTAGAGCGGTTTTTCGCCGGTTTTTGAGCGGTTTTCCGCTGGTAAACCAGTTCGAATTCAAATTGATTTGAATTTATCAAACCAGTCCGTTTCTATCGGTTTCTACCGGTTTGCCGACGGTAAACCATTACCGGTGGGTAGCGGTTTTTTAATGCTAAACGGTTTTGTAAACCGTGCCTCCGGCTCAATTTGTCCTCCGCAGCTGCAACGAGAGAGCTGGGCGTCCCACCAAGCCCCATGTTCCAACGAATTCTTCGAGGATGCGTCTGCCACTAGCCACTAGTCGATCTTCAGCTCTGCTTTTATGAAACCCTGTCAATGTGTTTGGTTGGATGCGTGCTTACAACCAGGCGCAGTGTATGCGTTGACTTCGGGTAAGCACATGTTTGGATGGCTGCACGCGAGCGAGCGGGCCTGCATCTCCTGGTGCAGCACAGACCAATTTGTAGCTCTCTGTCTGCACACGCAGAAACGTGGGAATATTGCGTCTCCCGCGAGCCAAGCTCGGACAAGCCTGCATGTGGGTATGCGGACAACCAATCATGAGGTGTGTGAACTGGAACATTGCAGAGGTCTTGGCTTGATGCACTGGGCAAACAACCATTGAGTTCCTTCAGATATCCCCGAGCTATGACCTGCTACCTTCATGCGCAGCTCCTGCGATCGTCTTCCTGTTGGTGACATGTGACTCCCGTAAAGCAATGGCAAATGGTTGAACAACCAAATTTTAAAGGGTTTTAGAAAAATATAGGAAGTTGTTGGAGCATTGTCTTTTTTTCTGGATTATTACTTTTGAGGAAATCCAAATTTCCTTGTTTTAGGAGTTGTTCGAGATGCTCTTGTATTGGTTTGTTTTTATATTCCTCGATACTAAATATGGGAATTCAAACCCTGCCCAGAGTTTCTAGGTTCACGATTTTATTAGACTGTCTGGAGTATGTAAAAACTCATCTATCCTATATAAGTATGTTTTAATGATGATTTAAAAAATATTCTCTAAGTATAGATAACACGACTATCTCATTTTCTTTTATGTATTAGATAATTAATTAAGCAATATATATATATATATGTATATATATATACACGATATTTAAGGTTATGATAAATATGTGTATACAAAATCTGAAGTAAAAAATATTTTTATAAAAGTCTCTAAAGAATAAATATGGAGGAGAGATATAGTATAGAATTGGCGACAATCTTATGAGAAAAGCTTCATCCTATTTAGAGGGTGTTTGATTTTTGTGACTAAAGTTTAGACCGTGTCATATCAGATGTTTGGATGTGAATTACGAATATCGAATATAGTGTAATTATAAAACTAACTACATAGATGAAGACTAAATGGTAAAACAAATTTATTAAAATTAATTAATTAATGATCAGTAAATCTTTACTGTATCATCATATATGTGAATCATGGACTAATTAGGTTTAATATATTTATCATTTAGTTCTTGCATGTGTAGTTAATTTTATAGTTAAGATATATTTAATACTTTTAATTAGCATCCATATATTTAGTCCCTTTAAGCAATGAGATCTATTGTATGTCTGTATCTGATTCATTTCGAAATTATTGGAATTGAAAATCTAAAGGCTATTTTTAGCGGTTGTTCATTATATATCTTATTCTTTATTTTAAATTTCACTTACATACAAATTAAGATTTGTTTAGTTTCTTTAGTCATTTGACTGAATTTTTTTACTAAAATACTCTGTTTGGTTTTAATAATTTAATCTAGCTAAAGAGCATTAATTACTATGTATATTTACTGCATTACCCTATTTACTTCTTGCTCCTTAACACACGCGTCCAACTCATTTCCACATCCAGCCAGTGCACACGTTCAATAAAGAGGGAAGGGTAGGTTAGGTAAAAGGTACACTTTTAGTAATTTTTAATCACTCGTTTTGGCTAACATCAACTTCAATAGTTTTCTAAACAATTGTCTAAATATTAAATTTAAGGAGTTAACAGATAAAACACTTCTTCAATAGTTTTTTAAATGGATTTGCTAAATTTAGTTACTTGCTATCTAATCTCATTTACTCTTTAGATTTGACAACTCGATAGCAACTCACTAAACATAGTTGTCATCGATTTCTTCACATTTGCGTATTTATTTTACCCTTTCCTGCACAACAAGGTAGACAAGTCTGGCATGTTTTTTTATTTCTCGTGCAACGAGGCAACCAGCATGCGTGACACAACCTTCTACTCCATCGTCATACTACGGCTCACCCACTAGGCACGTCGCCAGACTGTCACTTCTCAACAGGTCACATCGACCAACCTTTTCCTCTACCCTCAATGTCCGTTACTCTCGATCCTACCGTCAGCCAGATTCGACGGAAGCCGTCCTACCAAAACTATATTCAAAATTAAACTATTATCCAAATATAAGGAACTGTTATTTAGCAACTTGCTAAACATAAATTTAAAGAGCTTTTTTCTAGAGAAATACTGGAGTTGCTCTAATAGAACTAAAATTTAGTCACCTCTTCTTGTCACCCTATCTACTTTTTAGAGATTAAATATAACTAAAATTTAGTCACTAAAATTTAGTTACCTCACACTAAACAAATAAACAGGCCCTAAGCACCCTAAGGCTGGTGCCAATGCGGGCGGCAGCGCGGGCGAGAAGAGGCCGTTGCCGCCCGCGCGCGGGCGATAGGCGGGCGAGAGGGCGACGCCGGGCGATGGCGCTGGCGCCCGGCGAGAGCGGGCGATATCGCCTCGCTCTCGCCCGCGCTGGAGCGCCCGCCCGGGCGAGAGGCGGGTGAGAGGGAGGCGAGAGGGAGGCGAGGCACTGGCGGGGCGAGAGCGCGGGCGAGAGCGACGTGGCGCGATCTGATTGGTCCACGTGTCGCGATCTGATTGGTCCACGTGTGCTAGCCGTTGCAACTAGCCGTTTTTGACCGTTTGGAGTCCAAAAAATTCGAAAAAAATTGCAAAAAATCACAAATTTCATCCCCAATCCCTCTATATATACCCCTACCCGGGTGGAGCTCATTCCACACACCATTCCATCTCATTTTTCTCTTCCAAACTCCCCTTTCTTCACACAATGTCGGGTTGGTCCCCAGATTTGAACACCTTCACGGATCTCTTGCAGTCCGATGGGTCACCTACAACCCTTCCGTTAGATGAGTCTTCTTCACTACATCGTCGCTCCGATGTTTCAGCCTCACTCCCCCGTGCACTATTTCCGGCTGCGCGTCCACCACCATACCCTTATCCCTATCATTTGTATCAATATCCACCGTCTTCATATGGTCAACCTCCAACTTCCCAAGCCGGAATTCAAGCCTCATTCCCGGTACGTCCGTATGCCCCTCCTCCACCTGCTGCGGACGAAAGTCAAGCTTCTTTCCAGATACCTCCATACGCCCCTCCTTCATATGCTCCACCTCCGTATGGAGTACCTCCTTATGCTCCATATGCTCCACCTCCGTATGGGGCACCTCATCCATATGCTCCACCTACGTATGGAGCACCTCCTCCAGTTGCACCTTTATCTGTTGGATCTGAAAACCAAGCTGAGGAAAATCCTGTGCCGAAGGAAAAGCGTCCAAAGAGGCTAGAGTGGACGAAGGAAGACGAGGAAAAGCTGGTGAGTGAATCGTTTCTCATTTATTTAATCTTGATTTTTTTAGTTTACTTATATTATAGGTTTTATTGTAGGTTAATGCTTGGTTTATGCATTCTAATGATCCCATCTCCAGCAACAATAAGAGCGGATCAAGTTTCTGGGGCCAAATAGCGGCAACATATAACTCCACCTCCGACCCTATCCGTCATCGAACCGCCAAGCAACTTTGTAATTTTTAATTCAATAAAAAATATTATGTTGTGTGTTTTCTGAGCGTTGAAATAAATCCGCGTGAATTACTTAATTCTGAAATAGAAAAGCTGACGTGGCTATAGCCTGAGGCTGTAGCCTGCTGCAGCCTGTGCACTGGAGCAGCAGGGGCGAGAGTGGAGGCGAGAGCTGACGTGGCAGGGGCGAGAAGGAGGCGGTGCACTGGACTCAGCCTAAGCACGAAGAAAGTATTGTAAATTTTGGGACCGTGCCTCTGCGAGTGCGAGTTGTGTGCACTGCAGTGTCCATCGCACCACAACTCCACCCACCCGCTTCGAGAGTCGAGACAACCAACAGGCCCGCGGCGCTCACGCCGCTCCGGACACCGGAGAGGGAGACGGACAAGAAAGGGGACCAGGCGACCACCCGGCCCTCGGCAATGGGGTCCTGTCCTCCTCCTCCGCCACCGCAGATGGCTCCTGTCCTCTCGCGATTTCCCATCACCCCCAAACCCGACCCCGACGGTCCAAGCCCTTCGCAATCCCCCATCCCCGTCGCAGAACGGTCGTCGCTGATGCTCGCGCTCACCCCGGAGCTTTGCGAGATTCACCACCGGGAGCTTGCTCCTTCCCCCGACGACGATCCCTCCTTCGCTCACTGCCTTCGCCAATACCAACTCCACCTCGAAGCCCTCGCCGCCCGTCTCCGCCCGCCCTCTTCCTCCTCACCCGCCGCCACACCTGTTGCACGAGTCCCTCCTCCGCCTCCATCTCTTCCCCCTCAGCAGGGGCAGCAACAACAAGCAGGCGCAGGCGGAGGATCCAACTCCAGCTCTAAGAAGCGCGCGCGCGCCGCCACTGAGGTGGTGCGCGCCACCCACCTGAGCCCGGCTGACCATCTCCGCTACCGCGCCCTCGTCCGCCGCGCGCGGCTCACCTTCGAGGCGCTCCGCAGCAGGTACCAGCGCCAGGAGACCTCCGCCGGCGTCCGCAACCGCCATGACCTCCGCGCCTCGAGCCAGATGCTCTCCGCCGGCCACTGGCTCCACCGCGAGGTCCGCCTCGTCGGCGACATCCCCGGCGTCCTCGTCGGCGACGCCTTCTACTACCGCGCCGAGATCTGCGTCGTCGGCCTCCACACCGCGCCTCAGGCCGGCATCGGCTACATCCCCGGTAGACTCCTCGACGTGGGCCAGTCCATCGCCACGAGCATCGTCTCCTCCGGAGGGTACCTCGACGACGAGGACACCGGCGACGTCCTCGTCTACACAGGCAGCGGCGGCCGCCAGCGCAACCGCGTGAACCACTCCGCCGACCAGACGCTCGAGCGTGGCAACCTCGCGCTCCACAACAGCTACCAGTACGGCGTGGAGGTGCGCGTCATCCGGTGCCACGACGTCGACCAAGGCCCCCACCGCAAGGTCTACGTCTACGACGGCCTCTACAGGGTCGTTAGCTCCACTTTCGGCCCCGGCAAGTCCGGCCACGACGTCTGCAAGTTCAAGCTGGTGCGTCTCCCCGGCCAGGACGAGCTAGCCAGCAAGACCTGGCACAACGCGAAGCTGCTCAAGGAGTCTATGGACGCCAGAATCCGCCCGCCAAGGTACATCTCCCTCGACCTCTCAAAGGGGACGGAGGTCCTTCGCGTCCCCGTCTGCAACAAGCTGGACGACGACAGGTCTCCCCTGATGTTTATGTACATTGTCCGCCCTGAGTTTCCAGTGCCGCCATCGCACGGGCCAGTCAGGCAGCACAGGGGCTGCCACTGCGCGTCGGGCTGTGGCTCCAAGTGCAGATGTGGGAGGAAGAACGGCGGGGGGCCAGTGTACACCGAGGATGAGACTCTGGTGATGGGGAGGCCGGTGGTGTATGAGTGCGGCGCTCTGTGTGGGTGCCCCATGACCTGCGTGAACCGTGTGACGCAGCGAGGGATGAAGCACCGGTTGGAGGTGTTCCGCTCCCATGAGACAGGCTGGGGTGTCCGGGCGCTTGACCTGATACAGCCGGGAGCTTTCGTGTGTGAGTACAGTGGGCATGTGGTCGCGATAGATGATCAGTCAGGCAGTGCGTTAATGGAGGGTCGCAGCATCATTGATCCAAGGAGGTTTCCGGAGCGATGGAGGGAGTGGGGAGATGCATCGGCTGTTGAACCAAGCATCAGGAGACGCCAGTTCACCAAGTATGCAGGGCCAGACTATGTTCTTGACGTGTCGGATAAGAGGAATGTGGCCTGCTACATTAGCCACAGCTGGACCCCTAATGTGTTCCTTCAGTTTGTGTTGCGCGGCAATGAGGACGAATCCTTCCCTCACCTGATGGTTTTTGCCATGGAGACCATCCCACCCATGCGTGAGCTGAGCATCGATTATGGAATTGATGAGGAGTTGAGTGCAAGCTGATGCTGGTTCTGAGGCAACAGTGTGGCGAAGGCTTACTGGACTTTTTAGATGGCAGTGTAGGCGAGGAATTTTTTGGGGATAACCATACATGATACCTTGGTTTAGTTTTGCGCTAGTTTGCACCCTCAAAATAGTTAGTTCTAGCTCTGAGAGTATCAAAAGGTGCTCACATTTCTTTTGTTGCCACTAATCCTTGCTTCAGTTATAGGGCTTACCTGCAAAAGGCATGCTGTTCTTTTACTAGTGTTGTGCACTTGTGCTGGTATGATTAATGGCTGTCACAAAAAGACTGTTTAGCAACTGTGTACTGTGGATGTTTATGAACTAATCTTTTGTGGTAGTTACATGAATGAACAGCTGCTTTACATAGGGGTTTGTTTGCCTTGTGCAAAACCCTCAATCTGGACAATTCACATGCATATTGAGTCATTTGTGAGCATGAGTCACTTGATTGGTAGTCTTGAGATGGTTTATGAACTGTCTGGTTTATGAACTGTCCTGTTTACTTAGATACAATGCTGTTTGAATCATGTTGATGAAGAGACTACAGATAGATTCCAGGTGTAGTCCTGGCCCAGTGACTCTTTGAGGATAGGACGTACTCTCTCTATTATAAATTATATATAATTATATCTGTTATAAATTGTAAGATGTTTTGGTGTTTTTGTAGATACATAACTTTTAGTACACACTCATATATACCCTATATCTAGTATATCTAGGTAGATAGGAAAACCAATGTATTTAGAAAAGGCAAACTGTTCTATAATTTTAAATGGATGGAGTACATCCATTTAACTAGTACAGTCTGTTTTTTAGGAGGATGGAGTTGCTGTTTAACTGAGGTCTTTGAGGTCTTAGGCTATCTTCAGCAGATCCCCTATCTCACCCTGTCGGTACCCTGAAGCTAGTGTACCCCTTGATACTGTATAAAGACGCAGTACCCACGCGGCTATCTCTTAGTCGCGTGATAAAGGTGCTGTGTGTGGGACCGAGCCATGACTCGCCCTAGCCTAGGACGACTACTCTGGGTCCACAACAGCGCCTGACCCCACCACATGGGCGGGTTCGGAGCCGCCACGTGTCCAGAGAAAGTGATATACCCCAAGGCCTCAACAATGAGTCCGGACCCCCATGGGAGAGTGCCGGACCCCTTGATATACAGTCCGGACCTTCAAGGTTGGTCCAGGACCTCCACGTGTGCAAGCCGGACCCCTGGAATGGGATCCGAACCCCCCGTATGGGGTTCGAGCCGCCCACAATGGGGTCCCAAGGTCCCAGAACAGAACATACTCGGGCCTTGAACAGGACCTGGGCGGGGGTCCGGTGCTGACATGTGTCTGGACCTAGTCTGGTGGGTTCCGGACCTGTCCGCATACACTCATGCCCCCCGCTCAGGCAGAGACCCGTTGCAGCCACGTGGCTAGGGGTGGGCATTTTAAAACCGAAAACCGAACCCGAACCCGAACCGAACCCGAATAGACCGAATTGTCGGTCTATTCGGGTTTTCGGGTTCGGGTTCGGTTCCTATTTGTGCTATATTTCGGGGTATGGGTTCGGGTTCGGTTCCTAACCTTTAAAACCCGAATAGACTTAATAACCCGAAATATAAAAAAGCTCTTAATATGTGATAGTATTATTATATGATTTATGAACTTATTAGCTAGAAATAATGATATCATCTTAACAATAATATATATATCTTTGTATGCTAATTTTTATAGTCACTTGTTGTAGTAATAGTACTTTCAATTAATTATTCATTGTATATATTTAACAAAATATACTAGTCTCTCTACAATTCGGGTCTATTCGGTGGACCGAATAGACCGAACCGAAATTGTGAGTCTATTCGGGTTCGGTTCCTAAAATATTTTTGAAAATTTCGGTTCTCATTTTTCAGAACCCGAAATTTCACAAACCCGAATAGACCGAACCGAATTACCCTAATAGACCGAATGCCCAGCCCTACACGTGGCATACTACGCGCGGCTTAAGCCAACGGGCGGAACCTAGCATGACGCCTCTGGGCTACGCGCGCCTCCGCATTCATTACGGATAACACGTGCGCCTGTCCATTCCACTAACAGGTGGCGTGCACAGTCCACGATACGCGGGCCATGATGTTATTCACCATTACTCGTACGTTTCGGCTATTAATGTTGCATGGACTGCGGTCATCAAGACTCCAGTGATTGCTTAGGCATTACTAGCATTAGTTACTCACATAATGTATTCTTTCCATTATGTTCCTGGACCCACATGTCGGGGCTCAGCATCCTTGTATGTGCCTCCCTTAAACTATAAAAGGGAAGGCACACAACGTTACAGGGGACAAGCTCTCAGACGCAGATACAGGCTCACACAAGCTGATAGACTCTTAATACTACTTACAGTGGAGGTAGGGTATTACGCTCCGGCTGTCTGAACCACTATAATCCATCGTGTCCTCGTGTGTTCATCCACCTTCCAACAGACAGGCAAACCGCTTAGGCCCCCTCTTCATCTTAGGATTACGGCGGGTGCGTTCTGCCACCCGGCCGGTGGATTTCTCCCACCGACATTTGGCGCGCCAGGTAGGGGCTTTGGCTTTAGGGTTTTCCTTATTTCCTTGCTCGACACGATGGTTCAAATCGTCGAGCACCATGACTTCATTCCTGAGGACTTCCCGATGGAGGAAGAGGCTGTGTCTTCTATGCCACGGGGCTCCAACCGCCCTGCGCCTGGTGCTACTGTTGTGCGCGGTGCGCAGCAGCACACGCCTGCGCAGACATCCTGGGCTCCGTCAAGGGCTGCTCCTGGGGCGTTGTCTGCAGCCAGGGAGTTGTTACGCCACCCTCCAAGTTACACGGCCTCGCCGGGGGCCATGAAGCAGTGGCGTAACGATGTCGACCGTCTCCTCGGCATGACGCATTCTGGCTCGGCCAGACTCAGGCCTCGGTCATTCCGGCGTCAACATGAGGCGTCAGCGTCAGTGCGCTCACCCTCAGTGAAGCCCGCACCGACTGAGGACCTGCGAGCTGAGCTCAACCGCAGGCGTGCGGGTGAGGATGCTCCAATCTCCCTGGAGAGGCCTGATGACCTGCGGGCAGAACTCAACCGTAGGCGTGCAGGCGAGGACGCGCGAGTCCCTCTGGAGAGGGCGCGTGAGCGCCGGCTAAACTTCGAGGGTCGCAACCTCGACCAGGACTTCGCTTCGCTTGTGCCACAAACTCCAAGGGGTGCTCGAATCCACACGGGTGTCCCATTGGTCGGCGTAGGCTGTGCCGCGCTAGCGGATCACCTCCGCGCGTTGACTTGGCCGCCCAAGTTCCGGCCGCACCTGCCAGAGAAGTATGACGGTATGTCAAACCCGTCGGAATTCTTGCAGGTCTACGTCACCGCCATTACGGCAGCCGGTGGAAACACTACCGTAATGGCGAGTTACTTCCATGTAGCCTTGACCGGGTCGGCCCGGACCTGGCTCATGAATCTCACCCCGGGGTCCATCTACTCCTGGGAAGAGCTCTGTGCACGGTTCAGAGCGAACTTTGCCAACAGCATGGCGTGGAGGCTCATCTCCATGTCGTGAGGCAAGAACCTGGGGCGACCATCCGGGCTTTCATCGTCCGCTTCACCAAGGTATGAGGGACTATACCTCGTGTCTCCGATGCCTCCATTATCACTGCTTTTCGACAGGGGGTGCGTGATGAGAAGATGTTGGAGAAGCTAGCGACGCATGACGTGGAAACCATCACCACACTCTTCGCTCTGGCCGACAAATGTGCTAGAGCTGCCGAGGGCCGTGCATGGCACTCGACATCACAGACCGGAGTTACCCAGATGGGTGGCTCGGGTGCCGTCACCCAAGGTGGCAACAACAACAAGAAGAACCGCGACCACGAGAGGTCGCAGTCTGCTGCTTCGGTCGTTGCAGCTACGACTGGGGGCCAGAACGAGCGTGGCAAGCGCCCATGGCCACAGGGAGACAACAGTGGGTCATGCCTGTGCAACCCAACAGTCGCCACAGCGCCTCGGAATGCCGCGAGATCATCAAGCTCGCGAAGCGCGGCAGCGAGCGGCGCGAGCAGGCTTCCAAGGATGGCTCGCCACCTCGTCGCCGACCTGGCAAGGAGAAGGTCGACAAAGGTGACGCGGCCGCGGGAGAATGGGACCTCGGGTATCAGTCACCTGAGGGGGTCCTCAAGGACGTTTTCACTGGAGACTCCGGCTCTGGTGACGACAACGACCGTCGCAAGAAGCTGTATGTGATGTACGGCGGGAGCTAGGAGCTCACCTCCCGTAGGAACGTCAAGTCCCTGCGCTGAGAGGTCCTTTCGGCGGTCCCAGGGGTCCCGAAGGCTGCTCCACATCAGCGGTGGAGGAGCACCACTATCTCCTTCGGGGCATCCGACTGCCCCAAAAACATGGCAGGGGTCGGTATACTACCGCTCATCATCGCCCCTGTCATCGCCAACATGCGGCTGCACCATGTTCTGATTGACGGTGGGGCTGGGCTCAACGTCATCAGCCATGCTGCCTTCAAACAGCTGCAGATCCCAGGGTCCCGACTGGGACCCTCCCGTCCATTCTCTGGAGTGGGCCCACAACCGGTGTATCCCTTTGGAGCATCGCACTCTCGGTAACATTCGGGATTGAGGAGAACTTCCGCACAGAGAACGTCCAGTTTGACGTCGCGGAGGTTAACCTCCCCTTCAATGCCATCATTGGCAGGTCGGCCATGTACCGGTTCATAGCCATTGCCCATTATGGGTATTTGGTCCTCAAGATGCCGTCCCCGACTGGGGTCCTTACCGTGCGGGGCGACCGCGCCGCTGCGCTTGCGGCTGTCAAGAAGCTGCACGCCCTGGAGGCAGAAACTGCTCACCCGGATGACGGAGGGAGGGACCCCTCGACTTCCTGAACCAAAGCGCCTACCAAGGTGCCAAAGGTGCAGCCATTCGGAGCAGACGGCGGTCCCGTCAAGACCATCCAGGTCGACGCGGATTCTTCCTAGACCACCCGTATCGCGGGCAATCTGGAGGAGAAATAGGAACTCGCGCTCGTCGCCTTTCTCCGGGCAAATGTCGACGTTTTCGCATGGGAACCGTCGCAGATGCCTGGGATCCCCAGGGAGGTGATTGAGCACCATATGAAGATCCACCCTGACGCCAAACCGGTGAGTCAGAAGCCTCAGAGACAGTCCGTTGAGCGGCAGGACTTCATTCGTGAGGAGGTCCGGAAGCTGCTACACGCTGGCTTCATTGAAGAGGTTCATCACCCAGTGTGGCTGGCCAACCCAGTCATCGTTCCAAAGGCAAACGAGAAGCTTCGGATGTGCATCGACTACACCAGCCTTAATAAGGCTTGTCCCAAGGACCCGTATCCACTTCCACGCATAGATCAAATCGTGGATTCTACCTCCGGGTGCGACCTCTTGTCCTTCTTAGATGCTTACTCTGGTTTTCATCAGATCCAGATGTCTAGGGAAGATAGGAAGCATACCGCTTTTGTAACAGTGGATGGGCTTTATTGTTATGTTGTGATGCCCTACGGTCTGAAGAACGCCTTGCCAACATTTGTACGAGCGATGAGTAAGACCTTCGGGGACCTGATTAGGGACAGGATAGAGATATACGTCAATGACATCGTGGTCAAGACTAAGAGAGGGTCAACTCTAGTGGAAGACTTGACCCTGGTCTTTGGCAAGCTGCGGGCAACGCGCACGAAGCTGAACCCGGACAAGTGCATCTTTGGTGTCTCTGCTGGGAAGTTGCTGGGATTCCTGGTTTCGCACCGGGGCATTGAAGCAAACCCGGAGAAGATCAGGGCAATTAAGGCAATGATGCCTCTGGCCCGGATCAAGGACGTCCAAAAGCTTACTGGGTCCCTGGCCGCCCTTAGCCGCTTCATCTCACGGCTGGCTGAGAGGGCGCTACCCTTCTTCAAGCTCTTACGGAAGTCCGGCCCATTCTTTTGGACCGAGGAGGTAGAGCGAGCCTTCCAAGAGTTGAAGCAGCACCTTGTGTCCCTATCGATACTGGTAGCTCCGGAGCTAGGGGAGCCGCTGTACTTATATATTGCAGCGGCTACAGAGGTGGTGAGCATGGTGCTGGTCGTCGAAAGGACGGAGCAACATTCCCAGGGGAGTCAGGAGGTTCCCCTAGGAGAAGGTGGTGGTCCGACCACCACGGACCTTGAGGGCCCGAGGCCAACCGTAGGGGTCCGGACCATACAGAAGCCGGTCTACTACGTCAGCGAGGTCCTCCATGAGGCGAAGACCAGGTACCTTGAGACGCACAAGCTTATCTACGTTGTGCTTGTTGCGTACAGGAAGATGCGCCACTATTTTCAGGCACTCAGGGTCGTGGTGGTGACCTCCTTCCCGTTATGGGCCATCCTCCACAACTCTAACGCCACAGGCAACATCACCAAGTGGGTTGCGGAGCTTGCTGAGTTCCAACTGGACTTCCAGCCTCGCCACGCTGTCAAGAGCCAAGTCCTGGCTGACTTCATCGTGGAGTGGACCCCTCCCCCGAGCGCTCCTGGGGGTCCGGATCCCGATTCGGACCCCACACCTGCGGAGCCCAGGGTCCCAATCTTCACCGAGCCCCACTGGACGCTCTTCTTCGATGGATCCGCCCGCCAGCAATGTGGCGGTGCTGGAGTGGTCCTCGTCGACCCAAGCGGAGATCAAGTGAAGTACATGGTGCACCTTGAGTTCAAGGCCACCACCAACATGGCAGAATACGAGGCGCTGATCTTCGGCTTGTCTGCGGCCCTATCCCTAGGGATCCGTCAGCTCCTCGTGAAGGGGGACTTCCAGCTGATCATCAAACAGGTCCGCGGGGAATGTAGCTGCAACGAGCACAGACTCGCAGCTTACCTCCTCCACGTAAGGAAGTTGGAAAAGGACTTCACGGCCCTGGAATTGCAACATGTTCCTCGGGCTAACAATTCAGCGGCAGATGAACTCTCCACGAGGGCATCAACTTGGGCATCCGTGCCCGAGGGTGTCTTCGAAAGACGGCTGCTGAGACCTACTGCCCAGCCTGCCGAACTGGGCGAAGGGGGTGAGACTAGCACCTCGAAGCTAGCGGTCCCGGTGGTGTTACATCTGCAGAACCCACCAAGGATTGTGTGTGCTACAGGGGGTCCTGCCAACCCCTTAGCGCCACAACCGGTATCTCAGAGTGGTCCCGATGCATGGATCTCCGAGATCCAGGACTACCTGAAGGAAAATATCCTTCCTAAAGATCATGTGTCCGCAGAATGCATAGTGTGGTTGGCTAAGCGATACGCGGTGGTAGAAGGGGATCCCTACCGTCGTTGCGCCAACGACATTCTCATGCGGTGCATCACCCAGGAGGAGGGCCGTGAGTTGCTCACAGAGATCCATGGAGGAGAGTGCAGAAGTCATTCGTCATACCGCATGCTGGTCGGTAAGGCCTTCCGGCATGACTTCTACTGGCCAACCGCTCTCCACGACGCATCTGAGTTGGTAAAGTCCTGCAAAGCATGTCAGTTCCATGCAAATCAGATACACACACCGGCTCAGGATCTGCAAATGATTCCACCCTCCTGGCCATTCGCCGTATGGGGGGTGGATATCCTGGGACCATTCCCCAAGGCCGTCGGCGGGTACCGTTTCCTCTTCGTCGCCATCGACAAGTTCACAAAGTGGCCAGAGGCCACCCCTGTGGTCAATATCACCCAGGGTGCTGTTGTTGCTTTCCTCAGGTCGATTGTCTATAGATTTGGCGTCCCAAGCCGTATCATTACGGACAATGGGACCCAGTTTACAAGTCGGCTTTTCCAGGAGTATTGCAAGGGCATCGACACCCAGCTCTGCTTTGCGTCTGTGGCTCATCCCAGGAGCAACGACCAAGCTGAGAGGGCAAACGCAGAAATCCTCAGGGGACTCAAGACACGCACTTATGACTGCTTGAAAAAACATGGTGCAAATTGGGTCAACGAACTTTCGTCCATACTATGGGGGAACCGGACCACACCCAGCCGAGCTATCGAGGAGAACCCGTTCTTCCTGGTCTACGGGGCCGAAGCCTGTCTTCCCCCGGAAATTATTATGGGCTCCCCACGGGTCCAATCTTTTGATGAGTCTATGCAGGAACAGCTACGACGTGAGGACGTTGACTTCATCGACGAGCGCAGATGGCGAGCGGCGATCCGAAATGCACGGTACAACCAAGCGCTCAGGCGCTACCACCAACGGTTCGTGCATAGTAGGGAGCTCAGGGTCGGGGACCTAGTCCTAAGGCGAATACTGAACCAAGAAGGGCTCCACAAACTCTCCCCCAGTTGGGAAGGACCCTTCAAGGTGACAGAAATATGCCGACCCGGGTGTGTCCGCCTTGCCACAACTGAAGGAGTGCCTCTTCCCAATCCTTGGAACATAGAGCATCTCCGTAAGTTCTACCCATAGAAGCGAAACTGGGGGGTTGAGTTTTCTTTCTTTGTAACTGGGTTGTGCATACGTGTACGTCAATCCGGTGAGGTCCGCCCTCGTAAGCCTGGCCTATTGGTCTGCGCCCATGTATATCAAGTTATAAGGAAATAATTTACCCCCAGAGAAGCTTTTGTGATGGTTCATTCTACTTCAGTTTTCAGACATTATTTTTTATCTAACCCACCCATACAGTTCCCACCCTTGCTGGTATGATGACATCCGAATTGAGTAGGTCAGGCTTGCAGTTCAGGACCCCTCTGCTGCTACAGGGGGTCCGACAACCTGGGGGTCCGGTTTTTGAGAATGGGTGCTCGTTCCCTGGAGTGGTCCGGAGTTGTGTAGCCGCTTAGCCTGGTTCCGTACCCTAAGCCTGCACCTCCACCACTCTGCAACGAGTACCATAGGATTTGGAGCTACGATCCTGTGGGTCCGGACATACGGCTTGGCTTCCCAGGCTAAATCCTGCAGGTCATGTTGCATGAATCAAAGGATGGCAGATACCAGACGATGGGTCCTATGGGTGTACTACTAATGCTTCAAAGCCGAAGCTGTGTGCAGATCCAGGTCCCGCTCAGAGGTAGGTAGTCTCAAACTGTAGAGACTACCTTCTAGGGGCCGGACCACTAACTTTTTCTTAGGTATACTGGTATCCAGCCTCGACACGTCGATCCTACATCCCAGGGGGGCCAAGTACCAGGGAGAAGTTGGTAACGCTACACACAGCGAGGACAAATAGCATACAAATAAGTGCTGCTTGATTAATAGTTCTCCAAAGTATCTTACAAAACCAAAATTTATTACAAGCCGCACTCCAGTGGGACCCTTGCCTTGTATCTATAGGTACAACTACTCGTCGTCAGCAGGATCGCGCTGGAAGCGCTCGGCCACCAGCTCCACGGCGTCTTGTATGCTCTCCCGGGCGGCGTCTTCTGTGGCAGCCACCGGACCCGCGATCACCGGCACCAAGGATATGGCGGGGTCGTGGCTCCGGAAGTATGTCAAGACATACTCAATCACCGCCCAGCAGAGCTTGCTGCCCTCTGCCTCCAGGCGGGCACCAAGAATCTGGTCCAGGCGCCGGAGACGATCGGCGGCGGAGTCCAGCACCGGGAGCGCGTCGGAGATAGACGTCGGCAGTTCCAACACCGGGATAGGGCTCATCCCTAGCGGCACCAGTGTCGTGCTCGCCTCACCGGCCCATGCGGCGATGCGCTGGACCCCGGCGCGGTGCTCCGCCTGAAGATCCTCGAGGGCCTTCCTGGTGGTCTCCACTGCCTGCGGGCCCGGTGCCGCATGTGTCGCCTGGAACTACCGGATCCGTTCCTCCAGCTTCTTCTCTTTCTCCTCCGCCTCGAGCTCGTGCTCGGCTAGCATCTCGCCTCGTTGGGTGAGCATTTCTTCCCGGAAAGTGAGGTCCGTCTCCCGCCTGGCGAGGTCCGACTCCCGCTTGTCCAAGGACTGCTCCTTCGCTTTAAGTTTCTCCTCTGCGAGGGCGGCGTCGCTGGCCTTGCCCTCGAGCTCCTGCTGCAACTTTTGCAGCCTCTCCACAGCCTTGGTCCGCTGGACCCGCTGGGCTTCCAGGGTCTGGTCCAGGGCACTCAGCTTGGCCCGGAACTCTGCTGCGAGGGCCTCCCGCTGAGACACGACCTCCTCCCTCCTGGTCACCTTTTTCTCCCTCTGGGACGCCTCCAGCTCCCTGGCGCACACCTTCTGGAGGACCCTCTTGTACTCCTTGCGGTCCCGCTCGAGTTGGGACCGCTTGGAGAGGAACTGTCGAGACGCCGACTTGGTGCGCTCCTCCAGTTGGGTACGCCAGTGGTGCTCAGCCTCTAGCGCCTCCCACTCCTGCAGGATTGCCGCCCCATTGTCACTAAGGACCTGGTGGGCATGGGACAACATGCGAGGGAGTGGGACTGGCGCCGCTTCTTGCTCGGCACCTGATCGGAGGTGTCGCCCGAACACTACCTCCATCTTCTCCAGAGCAGGCGGAGGGTTGGAGCTGGACGCGCCTCCTGCGTCGCCCCAGCGTCCGGAGAGGGTGCACACCCCCAACTAGGGCCTCCTCCGCTGCTGCGACGCTGCCCGACGCTGGCGTCGTTGCCGCCGGACCCCCTACTGGGGCATGGGAAGCCGCTGGCGTTGTCTTGGCAGCAGCCGGGGGCGGATCGCTGGCACCACTCCCAGCAGATGCCTGCTGCTGAGAGCCAGACCCGTCGATGGGCCTGGAAACCGGCGGAGGAGGTGTGACCTTGGGAGTAGAGGGGGAGGAAGCCCTGAAAAACAGGCAATGGGTTAAAACTTGTTGGCATGACGATTAAGCTCGAAGGAGGGGCTACACTTACTTGGGGCCCTGGACCTTCTAGTGACCTGGAAGCGAGATCGCCGCTCTTGCTGCTACTACTGCTGTGGTTGCTGCTGCTGCTGGTGTCTCTGGGGGAGATCACCCCCAGATGGTGGTGGTGGCGGCGGGACCGATGGTGGTGGTGGCGGGGGGCCCGATGGTGGTGGTGGGACCGGAGGACTGACGCGCCTCTACGCGCTGTGGGCCTGGGAGCTCGCCTCCTCGGCCCCGCCAGCGGTCCTCTGGCGCTTCTGGGGAGGCTATGAAATGAGCGACCCGTCAGCGCGACGCAGGCGGCGTCGCCTCTCTTCCTCCGACCCCCGGTGCCACCTGGGGCGGAGGCGCTGCTTGCAGCCCCTTTACCCTTGTCCAAGGGGCTGGGGGCCACGGCGGGGGAGCTGGGAGCCGCACCGGAGGGCTGGGGACCTCCAGCCGGTGCATCAGAGATCCGGATCCCACGGTGAGGGTCCTGGCCTCTAGTCTGGCGGACCGCCACACCGCTCTCGTTGAAGGTCGGCAACGTGGCCAAGATCGTCGTCCTCAGCCCTGGGTCGTCGCAGAGCGCAGGGATCTTCTAGGGGAGGATCAAGGACTCAGGGACGAAGGTTTCCCTGGTAATCCCTCCCACCAGGACCGCCAGCTTGTCCCAGGATAGGTCGGTGCCCGGCCCGCGCTGGATCCTGCCGATGTCGTTCACGCCGGTGAACCAGCAACACAGGCGCGCCGTCCTCTGCAGCGGCGCGATCCGGCGCTTCAGGAAGTCGCCGACCTCGTGCATCGACGTCAGGCCGCCCGTAGCCAAGCCCTTGATCTTGTCCAGTACGGGCAGGAACTCCGGCACCAGGGACGGCTTGGTCCTCCACAGCTTGCGGTCAAGCGCCGGCCCATCGCTCGGCAGGATGGGGCGGTCGTTGGCCTCGGCGCCGGCGATCACCCAGTCGCTTCGCCAGTTCTCCCACCTCGCTCCACCAACGGTGGGGATGTAGACGACGGTCGGATCTAGCCTCGTCTAGAAGTAGTAGGCCCCGATGTGGTCCCTGGTCTTCCCAGACTTGACCAACACGAAGAAGTGGCGGAAGAGAGAAGTGCAGGGAGCCACCCCTACGAACATCTCGCAGAGGTGGACGAAGATGGTCGCCTAGAGGATGGAGTGGGGCGTGAGGTGCTGAAGCTGAAGTCCGAACTCCTCCAGCAGCAGCAGGAAAAAGGGCGAGATCGGCAGCGCCAACCTGCAAGAGATGTAGGAGGTGAACAAAATGAACTCCCCGGCGGTGAAATTGCCGAGGGGGACGGCGCCGGCGCAGATTCTTCCGGCGAGGCCTGGCGCGCTCCACCTAAGCAGGCCGCGCACCAGATTGAGCGCCTCCTCAGGCTGGAAGCGGTCGGGATGGCCAAGCAAAGTCATGGCGTCTGCGGCGGCGCGGGTGTAGAGCAGAAGAGCGCGAATGCAAAGGGGCGCAGAGGAGCACGAAGGCAAAGAGGCGCAGTTGATTGGAAGAGAACGCGAAAGGGTAACTGCTGCACGCGGGGGTGAGTCCTTTTTCAAGGAAACCTGAGTCCCTGTTCAGGGAAACCCTTCCGCGCGCCCCTCAATCGCCGCGGGAGATCACGCGTGACGGGCACCTAGGATCCAGGTAGCCCAGTCTATGACACGGGGGCCCGGGTCCACGAGTCATGCAGCGTGGGTGCCAGATTCCGGGTGCGGGAACCGACGCACGCGGTAGTGCGCCTCCTCATTGCCGTCGCAAGAGACAACAGCCCAGTCTATGACACGGGGGCACGGGCCCACAGGTCATACTCCTTGGGTGCCGGATCCCGGGTGCGGAAAGAGCGAACCGCCACACGCGCCGGTAGTGCGCCCCCTCGGGACCGCTGCAGAAGACAGAAGGTAATATTTTAAACTGATGCGGCAGCAACAAGGCGCCTTGCGCGTGGCCCGACGAAACCACCAGGCGTGGAGGCCGCGGGTCAGTCAGCCGCGAGGACAGATATGGCAGTTGGCGTGACCTAGGGTAGATTGACGGTGGGTGCGTCAGCAGACGTGCTGAAACGGCGCGCCAATCGTCAATCAAGCCATGTCGAAGCAAAGTACAAGTTTTGGCCCCACCTGCAGGCTCGCATCCTCCCCTGAGGTGGGCCCGGGGGCCACTGTCGGTACCCTGAAACTCTGGTACCCCTTGCTACTGTATAAAGACGCAATACCCACGTGGCTATCTCTTAGTCGCGTGATAAAGATGCCGTGTGTGGGACCAAGCCATGACTCGCCCCAGCCTAGGACGACTACTCTGGGTCCATAACAACGCCTGACCCCACCACATGGGCGGGTCCTGAGCCGCCACGTGTCTAGAGAAAGTGATATACCCCAAGGCCTCAATAGTGAGTCCGGACCCCCATGGGAGAGTGCCGGACCCCTTGATATACATTCCGGACCTCCAAGGTTGGTCCAGGACCTCCACGTGTGCAAGCCGGACCCCTGGAATGGGATCCGGACCCCCCGTATGGGGTCTGAGCCGCCCACAATGGGGTCCCAAGGTCCTAGGACAGAACATACTCGGGCCTTGAACAGGACCCAGGCGGGGTTCGGTGCCAACACGTGTCCGGACCTAGTCTGGTGGGTTTCGGACCTGTCCGCATACACTCATGCCCCCCGCTCAGGCAGAGACCCGTTGCAGCCACGTGGCATACTGCACACGACTTAAGCCAACGGGCGGAACCTAGCATGACGCCTCTGGGCTACGCGCGCCTCCGCATTCATTACAGATAACACGTGTGCCTGTCCATTCCACTGACAGGTGGCGTGCACAGTCCACGATACGCGGGTCGTGTTGTTATTCACCATTACTCGTACGTTTTGGCTATTAATGCTGCATGGACTGCGGTCATCAAGACTTCCGGTGATTGCTCAGGCGTTACTAGCATTAGTTACTCATATAATGTATTCTTTCCATTATGTTCCTGGGCCCACATGTCGGGGCTCAGCATCCTTGTATGTGCCTCTCTTCAACTATAAAAAGGGAAGGCACGCAACGTTACAGGAGATAAGCTCTCAGACTCAGACACAGGCTCACACAAGCTGATAGACTTTTAATACTACTTACTCACAGTGGAGGTAGGGTATTACGCTCCGACGACCTGAACCACTATAATCCATCGTGTCCTCGTGTGTTCATCCACCTTCCAACAGACAGGCAAACCGCTTAGCCCCTCTCTTCATCTTAGGATTACGGTGGGTGTGTTCCGCCACCCGACCGGTGGATTTCTCCCACCGACACACCCCTTATTTTAAACTCTACACTATAAATAGTGTCATCTATAGTTCTGCATCCTCTAGTTTACACGCTACTGAAGACAGTCTTAGATAGCTAACTTAGTACAATTTGTTTTTTTACATTCCTGAAGGATGAGATGGGATGAACACTTTTCTCTTGGTATTTTTTGGATTGGATATTTGAGCGAAATGAAAATGTTACATCTGGCTTGGCAATGCTTTTGTTCTTCAGTTTGGTTTCACATCATAGATGAGATAAGTTTGCATATATGATCGGTTGCTCCCTCCCCATGATCCTCTGCTTTAATTGCAGCATACTACGCATCGCATCTTTTTTGTTTTCATATTTAAAAATATTTGAAATTTCAAAACTATACCCATATCCAAAAATTAGACTAGAAAATTCACGTTTGGAGGTCTGGATGTCGTTTTTTTAGACTCTTTGTTCTAAGGAGCCGAGGTACCTGATGCAACCTGATTGTTGACGCTTTTTCGGAGCACCAAATACTCAAGAAGAACCGGCAGCGGTGCCCTCTGGTCAGGCGCGGACGGTCCGCGGCACAGGGCCGGACGGTCCGCGACCTGGCGTGAGGCGGCGGTGCTCTCTGGTCAGGCGCGGACGGTCCGCGGCATAGGGTCGGACGGTCCGTGACCTGGTGCAGGAGCTCGGGTTCCCTGCCTGACGGCCGGACGGTCCGCGCGTGCGCAGGGGCGGCGGAAGATCACCGACGGCGGCCTGGATCTCGCTCCCGGGAGGGACCCTGTCGGGGAGGAGAGATCCTAGGTGATGTCTAGGCTCGGCAGGCCGCCTAGACTCTTCTAATCGGCGTAGAGTTGAAGAGAAGCGGAGAATTTGGGGATCGAGAAGCTAAACTAGAACTAGACTAGAACTACTCCTAATTGTACTGAAAATAAATGCGAATAGAAGTTGTATTGATTTGATTGATAATTCCAAATCGGCCGTAGACCTCTCTTTTTATAGAGGAGGGGGGCTGGACCCTTTACACGACTGGATTCCGAGCTAATTCCGCAAATCTAGCCAACAAACATAGCACAAAACTCGGAACCCTAAACTGCTCTGCGCATGCGCGGACCGTCCGGCCTCAGGGCCGGACCGTCCGCCAGCTCAAAACGGTGTTCAACATATGCCCCCTGCCTTTTGGTGGAGCTGAGCAAACCAAAAGCAACTAACTCGATGTGATTACATCGGTTCTCTTATGCATCTTGCCACATACTAGGATGGTACTGTTTGAGGAAACACCCATTCAGCCTTAGGCAAATCCTTGCCTTGTAATGTTTGTAGCAAATAGGCGTTGTCAGACATCACCTGTTTTACTTTATAAGGACCCTCCCAGCTTGGCGACCATTTCCCGAACTTCCAGTCATTATTCCTTAGAGGCATAATGGTCTTCCACACCAGGTCCCCTACTTGAAATGATTTTGCTTTGACCTTCTTGTTGTAGGCCCTGGCTACCATGATCTTGTCCTTTTCTATTGCTCCCAGAGCTATCATCCTCTTGTCGGTCACCTCATCAATATTATCCATCATTGAATTATAATAATCAGTAGCAGTTAGATCATTTTGTTTGGCGAACCTGACAACATTCAAACTTATTTCCACAGGCAACACTGCTTCCTGCCCATAGACAAGCTCAAAAGGAGATACTTTAGTAGCCCTATGTTTAGATATTCTATGAGCCCATAAAGCTTCAGACAGAATCTTATGCCAATGTTTAGGATTATCAGATATCTTCTTTTTTATCAAATTAATCAATGTCCTATTACTAGACTCGGCCTGTCCATTGGCCTAAGCATAATATGGAGATGAATTAAGCAACTTAATTCTGTATAATTCAGCAAATTCACGTATCTCCTTTGACATAAAAGAAGTACCTTGATCTGTAGTCAAGGTCTGGGGAATGCCGAATCTATAAATAATATGCTCAATTATGAACTCAATTACCTCCTTGTGCGTCATGTTCTTTAGAGCAACGACTTCAGTCCATTTGGTGAAATAGTCAGTGGCAACTAACACACACCGATGCCCCTTTGATGATGAAGGATGAATTTCTCCAATAAAGTCTAATCCCCATCCTTTGAATGGCCAAGGCTTGATGATAGGATGCAATTCAGCTGCAGGGACCAACTGTAGGTCGCCGAATTTTTGACACACTTGGCAACCCTTGTAGTACTTGAAACAATCAACTATCATACTAGGCCAATAAAAACCAGACCTTCGCAACAACCACTTCATCTTTGGAGCTGATTGATGAGTACCACAAATTCCTTCATTTACTTCGGCCATGGCTAATATAGCATCATCTGGGCCCAAGCACTTAAGCAGGACGTCATTAACTGTTCGGCGGTAAAGTTCATCACTCATCAAAACATACTTGAAAGCTGTTCGCCGAATGTTCTTATCTGTCCTGATATTGGGATTTCGTAAATAATTAAGTATAGGTGTCCTCCAATCACTTGCATCGGCTTCATTGTCAGCCGAATCGATTAAGAGAACCTTTCTGGTAACCCCGGACGGTCCGGCGTCATCACGCGGACGGTCCGCGACCTGGGAATTTGGCTCTGCACTGGTTATCAGATTTTCAGTTTTGTGAAATTTCCCTCTCTTTATCCGATAACCTCATGCATCTTGTGCCAAATCGTTAGCTCTATGATTCTCAACTCTAGAGATATGCCGAATACTGAATTCGTCAAAAGAATGGATTACGCTCCAACATTTCTCAAGGTAACTATTTAGAGTACCATCAAAACATTGATATTCTTCTAACACTTGTTGGACAACTAGCTGAGAATCACCAAATACCTTCACATGTTTTACTCCCATACCATTTAAAAGTTCTAAGCCGAATAGGAGGGCCTCATATTCAGCTTGATTATTAGTGCAATAAGTTTTCAATCGGCTAGAGAAGTCGAAGGAGACATTACTTGGTGAAACAAGTACGATGCCAATTCCTTGCCCTTCATTGCAAACCGATCCATCAAAATATAAAGTCCAAGGAGTAATAGTGAGGTATGACATGTCTAGTTCATGAATATCATTAATCCGATGTTCTACAATGAAATCCGCTACGACTTCGCCTTTCATAGATTTCAATGGTTCATAGACCAAGTCATATTCTATTAGTGCATAAGCCCATTTACCAATTCTACCACTCATAATTGGGTTATGCAACATGTATTTGATCACATCGGCTTGACCAGAAACAGTGCAATGACTAGACAGTAAATAACATCTACATTTGGTGCATGCATAAAACAAGCATAAGCATAACTTCTCAATAAAAGTGTACCTTGTTTCAGCATCCACCAACCTTCGACTTATATATGTCACCACATGCTCCTTCCCCTCAGTTTCTTGTGTCAGAACAGCCCCAATGACCTTATCTTCAGCTGCAATGTATAATCGGAATGGTACTCCTGCTCGTGGTGCTTTTAATACGGGAGCCGAAGATAAGTATTTTTTGATGAGATCAAATACCTCTTGCTGTTTTGCCCCCAAGCGAATTCGGCATCATTCTTAAGCCGAAGAATAGGGGTGAACACATCAATCTTCTCGGCTAGGTTAGAAATAAATCTTCGTAAATAATTCACCTTGCCAATAAACTTCTGTACCTCGACCTTACAGGTCGGGGGTCCCACATTCCGAATAGACTTGATTCGGTCAGGGTCTACCTCTATACCACGTTCATGTATGACAAATCCTAAAAACTTACCAGCCGACACTCCAAAAGCACATTTACGTGGGTTCATTTTCAAACCATACTGACACATTTTATCAAAGGCTTTGCGCAAATCAGCTATATGAGAACTAAACTCAGCCGATTTGACTACAATATCATCAATGTAAACTTCCACAGTGTTTCCTAACAACTCATGGAAGATCAAATTCATAGCCCTCTGATAAGTAGCACCGCATTACCATCAAGGAAGCTAATAATTCTATTTTCTGATGCATTATTGATTAATGTGTCGGCTATGGGCATGAGATATTCGTCTTTAGGAGTTGCTCTATTTAAATTGCGAAAATCAATGCATACTCTAAGCTTACCTGACTCCTTCTTCACCGGCACAATATTGGAGACCCACTCTGCGTATCTGCAAGGTCTGATAAAATCAGCTTCTAGCAGCCGGTGGATTTCGTCCTTGATGCGTGGGAGAAGATCTAGACAAAATGTTCTAGCTCTTTGCTTGAAAGGTCTGAAACCAGATTTAATAGGCAGCCGATGCTCTACGATCTCTCGGCTTAATCCAGGCATCTTAGTGTAATTCCAAGCAAAGCAATCTGAATATTCCTTCAATAGACCGATCATCTCATCTCTAGGATCGGTCTCCAGGGTCTTATTTACAAAAGTCGGCCTTGGAGTTTTACCATCTCCTATGTCAATCTCCTCCAAAGGATCGGCCGATGTAAACCCTTGTCCTAGTTTATCAAGATCTCTGAATTCCTCTATCATGTTCCCCACAGAGGAATTAGATGATCTTTGTGTGACGGCGGACTTTCCGGTCTCGGGGACCGGATCATCCATAATACTGTCCTTTTGCTGTGATATATGTTCGGTCTTAAAGTCCGAACCCTTTTGTGAAAGACCAGACCATCCGGCCTTGGAAGCCGAACTGTCCGTGACTAGAGACTCATGAACTTTGTGTGTATTCATCATTTAAACTTTATTTAGGATTTAGCCGATTCTCCATCGGCTCTAGCATTACAGGAATGAAACCTTTCTTATCTATACTTATGAATTGATAATCAGAAAAATCTACTCCTGTGAGACATGTAGCAGTCTCATAAGTCCAGAGTACAGGGGCATCGGCCACAGCGATGCAGGCCGATACATTAGCATGTACTTGTTCTATGTCATCGCCTACCCATTGTATTAGCATTTGATGTAATGTAGAAGGTATACATTGATTGACGTAAATCCAATCTCTGCCTAGGATTAAACTGTAATTTCCTTCTACATCAGCGACGAAGAATGCAGCAGCAAGGGTCTTAGTCCCGATGGTTAATTCAACGGACGTGACTCCCCTGGCTTTGATCGAACTATCAGTTCCAACACCGCTGAGGGTCATGTTGGTTTTGACCAGTTCGTCATCTTGTTTACCTAATTTTCTGTACAATGAATAAGGCATTAGATTTACAGCCGCCCCTCCATCTACCAACATCTTAGCAATCGGTATCCCATCAATGTGGCCGCGCACGAAGAGCGGCTTTAAATGATTTACCGATTCCTTTGGTTTAGTAAAGGCGACTTCTTTAGGACCAAAATCAAACTGGGCAACAACAGGTTCATCGTCGCCGATAATAGTACAATCAGCGGAAAATGTAATAACATTTACATCCATACCTGGGCGTTCTGGAGAAGCCTCGTAGTCGACCAGGTCTTCTCCCAGCAGGTCGTCCTCTTCCATTGATGTTGTCGTGTCGTTGGAGGCTTCCTGGTGAACGGCGGACGGTCCGCGCGCGGGGGCCGGACGGTCTGCGCCTGGTGTAGGTTGTCTAGAGGCTTCCTAGTGAAGGACGGACGGTCCGCGCGCAGAGGCCGGACGGTCCGCACCTGGTGTAGATTTTCCAGTCTTGCTGGCCGTGCTATCTGCCATACCTGCAGGGTGCTGCACATGTGTTGTTTGATTTTCTATTTCTGTGGCAGTTTGTTTTTCCTCAACGGCCTTTGGTCTCCATTTCTTTTGCGGTGGCGGGTATAGTGGATTTGTGTCATTGAATATCTTTTTCGCCTCCTCCTGGCTCTCCTTTGCTCTTAGGCGCTGTAATTTTCTCTTTTGGGACCGTGTCAATCCCGCTGGGCACCATCGAGGCATGGAGTATTTTGGATCAGTTGTATTAATGGTAGCCGTATCCTTTTTGGTTGTGTTGGCTGATTCGCCAAAAATCATCGGCCCTTTATTGTCTCCCTGTATGACAACATCTGCAGTGCCTTTTTTGATGATGTCCTTTTTTGTTGTTCTTTGAGTTGCTGCAGGCATATGCCCCCCTGCCGGATTGGTCGGCCTTGGAGGCCGAGTAGTCCGGCAATCTTGTTGGGCCTGTGCCTGGTGACCGGATTCAGCATCGCTCAATTGGTTTTGTACTGGCGGCGCCAACCTGTCAAAAACAGATGTTTGGGGTGCCCCCCAGACGGGGTACTGTGGCATCCCAAATGGATATGGCGGCATGCCCCATATTTGATTTGGGATATATTGTGGAGGTAAGTATGTGTATGGATATGGCATAGACGGATAAGGGGGTGGAGGTGTCCATGTCGGTATGTTAGGTCTCAATTGTACAATATGACCTTTCATTTCTTCCGATTGGTGGGGTGATCCAATCGGCCTGACCTGACGTTGCTCATGAATGGGTGAGCGGGGTCGCTTTGCTGGCCGGTCACTGGGGCCGACCTTCTTTTTCACGTATTTAGACAACAATTGATCGAAAGTCGGGCCAGGCTTGATCAGCCGACCAGCTGCTTTAAATGTATTTGTTTTCCACATACCTATCTCTGGTCGTCATGGTTTGAAGGTACGTGGCCGCTGCGAGTCCTGAGCATGGCCGGACCGTCCGCTGGAGTCCTCCGGACCGTCCGGAGAAGCGTCGGACCGTCCGCGTCTGGATGGCGGACTGTCCGCGATGCGTAGCACGGGTTCCCGCAACTGTCTCCCTGTCTGCGCTTGCCCCCCAGTGCTAGAGGCTGTGATGGTTACCTTCAGGGTCTCCCCTCCATCGGGAGTCTTCTCGGCCACCACTTTCCTGCAAGAAACTTTACAATCCCCATCGGCCATTTTAGCATTGCCGATGATTGTTTCTTTGCCTTTGCCTTTGCCTTTATCGGCTGTATTTGGCCGAATCAGGACTTTTTTGCCCTCGAAGTCGATCATGTTCATCGGAAAGGGCTCTGTATCCACCTTCATTTCCTGAAATTTCAATCGTCCTTCGTTAATGGACGATTGAATCTGTCGCCGAAATACATTACAATCATTAGTGGCATGAGAAAATGAGTTATGCCACTTGCAGTACGCACGACGTTTTAGCTCGTCGGCAGATGGAACATTGTGATTTATTTTAATATTGCCATTTTTGAGTAATTCGTCAAATATTTTATCACACTTACCAACATTAAACGTAAACTTAACCTCCTCTTGCCGTTTCTTTTGAACCGGCTGTAAGGAGGAACAAGCCGAAGATTTGGCCTGTTTTGGCCAAACCATTTCAGCAGCATACACTTCTGCTGATTCGTCATTTGAGCTATTTTGGTCGCATTCTACTATATGTACGTTGTGGCGCATTGTTTTAGTAGTTTCTTTGCTCCGGCTTTCGCAAGCCAAAGCTCTCTGGTGTAACTGTGCTAGTGTAAAAAATTGGATGCCTTCTAATCTTTCTTTTAAATAATATCGTAGACCATTAAAGGCTAATCCTACTAGCTGTTTTTCTGCTAAATGAATTTGAAAGCATCGGTTTCTTGTATCTCGAAATCTCCAGATGTAATCATTAACCGATTCATCTTTTGTCTGTCGCAATGACACTAAATCTACCAAATCCAACTCATAGTCACCGGAGAAAAAATGATCATGAAATTTTTGTTCTATATCCCCCCATGATGAAATGGAATTAGGAGGTAAAGTGGCATACCATGCAAACACGGTTCCTGTTAGAGATAATGAAAATAAACGCACACGAAATGCCTCTGTGTCGGCTAATTCTTCCAATTGTGCTAAGAACTGGACTATATGTTCACGCGTGTTTTTCCCTTGATCACCCGAAAATTTTGCGAATTCGGGTATTCTAGTTCCTTGTGGGTACGGGTGGTGATCAAATCGGCTGTCATAAGGTTTCCGATATGATTGCCCCCCAGGGACCATGCTTACTCTGAGCTTATCTCGGAACGCCCCGGCTATTTCTTCCCTCACTATATCAATGGCAGCCGGTGCAAGACCACCGGCTCTCTGGTCAAACATAGGTGGGGTTGGTTGTATGTTAGTTTGTTGTCTTTCCCCCCATTGGTTTGAGCTACTTGGTGCATTTCCATTTGCCCTATATGGCTCATAGGTTTGATCGTTTCTTTCCGGCCTTCTAGGTGGGGCCGGAAAGCTTTCCTGAGCTCTGGATCCTGAATTAATGGGCTGGTGCATTGCATAGTGTGATAGGAAGTGTTGCTGGGACGGGCGAGGATTTAGGTAATAATCCTCTTCAAAAGACTCATGCGCGAACTGTCCGGATACGTACCCAGACCGTCCATGGTTATATGCGGACCGTCCGTCGTTGTATGCGGACCGTCCGACTAGGTAGTTTGGGTTCTGTGTCATATGTGGTGGCTCGGGTGCATGTCTGGGTACTTCATTAAAAATGGGCCCGGCCGTGGCTGGCCCGGACGGTCCGCGCTCACGTGCGGACGGTCCGGACATGTGCAGATCCGCTGTTTTGCTGCCGATTTGCGGTTGCTCAGGGTATGTGTCCATCGGCATCCCATAAAGGGGTTGGGACTGGTCGTGACAACCTACAGCCGATGTATTACGCGTGTTACCCCCTAATTCTACCTCGTGTGATGGAAAATTTGCAATGCTAGATTTGTCAAATGCACGCGCTAATCTCCTATAGTCGTTAAGCATATCCCCTATGATGTTTTGCATTTGTTCACGCTGTTCATCTACATAATTCTTAAGAGATTGCAGCTCATTTGTATTACTTACATTGGGGATGTCTGGTGTGGGTCGCAGTGAAGCCGGATCTGTTGCCCGATGTCGGACGACCTTGTTGTTCCTGTCCACTTTGAAGTTGGCCAAGAACCTCGCTTTTGCCTCCTGGATCATCTGCTCCTTGTGCTCCTCGAACTGGAGCTGTTCGTCAGTCGGCAATGTATCCCAAGTCGGCTCTATGATGTTGCTTGGGGAAATATCAGAACTATCCCTTGAACCGACCATTGAGGGCCGATTTGATAGGTCTAAATATGTTTTCCCTAGCGGAGTCGCCAAAAAGTATGTTGACGCTTTTTCGGAGCACCAAATACTCAACAAGAACCGGCGGCGGTGCCCTCTGGTCAGGCACGGACGGTCTGCGGCACAGGGCCGGACGGTCCGCGACCTGGCGTGAGGCGGCGGTGCTCTCTAGTCAGGCGCGGACGGTCCGCGGCACAGGGCCGGACGGTCCGCGACCTGGTGCAGGAGCTCGGGATTCCCTGCCTGATGGCCGGACGGTCCGCGCCCTAGGGCAGGACGGTTCGCGCGTGCGCAGGGGCGGCGGAAGATCGCCGACGGCGGCCTGGATCTCGCTCCCGAGAGGGACCCCGTCGGGGAGGAGAGATCCTAGGTGATGTCTAGGCTCGGCAGGCCGACCTAGACTCTTCTAATCGGCGTAGAGTCGAAGAGAAGCGGAGAATTTGGGGATCGAGAAGCTAAACTAGAACTAGACTAGAACTACTCCTAATTGTACTGGAAATAAATGCGAATAGAAGTTGTATTGATTTGATTGATAATTCTAAATCGGCCGTAGACCTCTCTTTTTATAGAGGAGGGGGGCTGGACCCTTTACACGACTGGATTCCGAACTAATTCCACAAATCTAGCCAACAAACATAGCACAAAACTCGGAACCCTAAACTGCTCTGCGCATGCGCGGACCGTCCGGCCCACAGGCGCGGACTGTCCGGACCGCGGACCGTCCGGCCTCAGGACCGGACCGTCCGCCGGCTCAAAACGGTGCTCAACACTGATGCACTGGCATCTTATCTCGAGACACACTGACAGCTAACATGGCCGCATCATAGATCACGGCGCCAAGTTGCCCAGCCCTACGCTCTACAGCAGTCGGCTGCCCATTGCGTGGGCACTGGGCACTGCCTGGTGCGGTGCCTACGTGGACACGGTCAGCATTGACCACGGTGCCGGGTGCAGAACTGTGGCTTCAATGCTTGTCAGACCATTCAGACGCAGGCGCGTCGTCCTGACGTAGTGAAGTGTGGAGCCAGCTTGCAGTGGGAAGGACCGGGAATGCAGCAATATCCGCTATCTCTATTTTTCTCGCTGTCAACAGCACTCGCTCGCCTTGGTGATCACCACCATGCCTGTGTGGCAAACTTGCTTTCAGTTTGCAAGACACAAATAAACTCCATATATAGATTATATATATAGGTATATTAGAAGCCTTGGGCCTATTTAGAGGAAGCCCAGCCGACCATTCCTGCGACCTGGTCCAGCCCAGCGCGCCCACTGCACCCACTCGTCAAGCCAGGTTGTCGGGTGCGCCCCCCATCCTATGTCTGTGTATACAAAAAAGGAAGGCATGCATGAGTCAAACATGTTTCCCTGTATGCGCACGTAAATTTATGAAAGAGATATGTTTAAATGCTTGATTTCCTCCATAAATATAGATCGGTGTAACAGTCATGCAGCTAGACTCGTTTGGACCAATTTATAATATATACTGATACTAATTATGCTACACAATATAGATATTTATGCAATTCAGTACACTACGTAAATATCGGTTACATGCTCATGCATAAAATTAGGATGACAAAAATGTATGATGAAAGGAAATGGATTGACATGTATAGAAATAAAAAAATCGTATTTAATGCTTTATTGCCTCCATAAATATAGGATCGCTCCAATATCCATGTAGCTAGGTTCCTTAAGATCATTTTATGATATATATTGATACTAATTATGCTACACGGTGTAGATATTTATGCAATTCGGTACACTGTGTAAAAATCTGTTACGTGTTGCATGCGCACAAAATTAGGATGACAAAAATGTACGATGAAAGAAAATAGATTATCATGCATGGAAACAAAAAATTATATTTAATGCTTTATTTCCTTCAAGATCGCTCCAACAGTTATGCAACTAGACTCGTTAGAACCAGTTTATGATATATACTTATACAAATTATGTTACACTGTGTAGGTATTTATGCAATGATGTACACTACGTAAAAAAACTAGCATGTGGTTCACTGGTGGACGCATCTACAGGTTCGAGCGTAAAAATCTTAAGTTTTGAGCATAAAACCCTTCGGTTATAAAGCGTAAATATCGAGCCAATGTGAGAGGTTGATATCTCTGTTGGTTGTATTCACGATCCTATTTTTATGGCAGTTTCGAAAAATATGGGAGTCACATCCATGAGGTTTCTATTTTTATGCAGATCCAAAAATTATGGCAGATCGTTGGAGTTTCCATCGCATGCGCGAAAATTTTGGATGATATTTTCGTTTCCACTGCACGCATGCAAAAAAAATAGGATGACATGGTTCACGCAGAGCATAAATTCATATACAAAGTCGCATAAATACATACACTGTGTAGCATAATTGATAAAAAAACCTAATATCGGTTCAACTAACAGCCCCTGTGGGAATTAGCGACAGTTTTATGGCAATATAAAATTGTATTCATCATCGTAAAAATCATCACTGGAATGCATAAATAGTGTAAGTAGCAGGCATAAAACATAATCATCGATGGCATAAATATGGATCGGATAGTTCGTCACCGGAGGATCATCCCGACGTCGCTAGATCAAAGGACGTCGCCGAAGCCACCGGATCGGAGGAGTTGATCGTCGAAGGACGCTAGAGCCACCCACGCCTCGCGTGGCCGCCATGGGCCAGAGACAACCGTGCCTCGCGTGGCCACCTATGTGACCCACGTACCTCGTGCTCACCGCCGCCGCGCCGACGCCTACCATGCCTCGCACAACCGTCGTTGCCACCGGGCCTAGGGTGCGCCGCCGCCGCCCGTCCGCTTCGGGAGCGCCATCACCGCTTGCCCGCCCGCCTCGAGAGCGTCGCCGTCGCTCGTTCCTGGTGGAGCACCGCCATCGGTCGCTCGCCTAGGGGCAGCACCGCCGCCGCTGGCACGCCCGAGGGAACCGCCGCCACCGCTAAAACCTAATCACTAGCGATGTAGGGGTGTTTTTATAGCAGCCCAAACCTGGTCCGTCTCGACGAGATTGCGCTGTCTGACCTGGGCTTCCAATAAACTAGAGGAAGACCAGTCAGACGGTGCAATCCGGTCGAGCCTGGAGATGCGTCCACCAGTGAACCATATGCCAGATTTTTTAACGCAGTGTACAACGTTGCATAAATACTTAAACCGTGTAACATAATTTGTATAAGTATATATCATAAACTGGTTCTAACGAGTCTAGTTGCATAGCTGTTGGAGCGATCTTATATTTATAGAAGAAATAAAGTATAAAATACGATTTTTTGTTTTCATGCATGCCAATCTATTTCCTTTCATCATACATTTTTGTCATCATAATTTTGTGCGCATGCAACACGTAACACATTTTTACACAGTGTATCGAATTGCATAAATATCTACACTATGTAGCATAATTATTATCAGTATATATCATAAACTGGTTCTGACGAGCTTAGCTACATGGTTGTTGGAGCGATCCTATATTTATGGAGAAAATAAAGCATTAAATATGATTTTTTATTTTTATACATGACAATACATTTTCTTTCATCATACATTTTTGTCATCCTAATTTTATACATGCAGCATGTAACAGATTTTTACGTAGTATACTGAATTGCATAAATATCTATAATGTGTAGCATTTTAGTATCAGTATATATCATAAATTGGTCATGACGAGTCTAGCTGCATGTCTGTTGCAGCGATCTTTTATTTATGGAGTAAATCAAACTGTTGGGGGCCTTCGTCTTCCGAAGGTCCACAAAAACATAATTTAACAATGTTTTCCGAGTGTAATATGTGAACAGGCGCCTTATGTCTCGCATCAGAATCACACGGTGTGAAAAGCATGAACGATACGAAGGTTGACGCAGCGTCGAAGCTACACGCAAGGGAGCTTCGGCATAACGACAGAAAAGGGGAACCGACTTAAAAGGGAAAAGGCTATTTAGACCTCGGTGGATTACCTTAAAGTTATTAGCAAATGTAAAGGGCTTGGATGTAATTTTACACGGGCTATGTCCCATGCCTATAAATAGGTGAACAGTACCCCCGTACTGTTCACGCCGACTTGTACATGCTTTTGCATCACGCTTGTACTTTCTTGTCTTCTATCAAGCCGAAGGTACTTTTGTAATTTAATATTGTACTTGTCTTTCCATGATTATATAATAAGAATGAGTTAATAATGTTATATGATTGTTTATGTTGTTTCTTATATGTCATATGCTTCTTCTTTTATTTAACATATATTGCGATGATGAAGGTATGTCCTTCATGACCTTCGTCTGAAGATCATTATATACTAAGGGAAATAATGCTTCGAAGGACGAAGGGCATTGACATTTAACATCTTGTGTTGCCTTGTTCTTAATTCATAGTATTTGAGAACAAAAGGCCAACATTGGCGCCCACCTCCGGTGAACCCTTTTCGACCACCTACGGCAAACACTGACCTTCGTCATGCCACCGAAGAAAGCTTCGGCGTCAGGGGCTGCCGCGCTGCAGCCACTGAACCCGAACCAGGAGACCCTTTCTCTTCGAGAGGCCCGAAGCCAGAAGAGGAAGACTACTAGTCCAACACTCCAGGAGGAGGAGTTGGACCAAGAAATCAGAAACATGGAGATAATCCATCAGCAAGTGCAAAGGAAGAAAGAGAAGATGGCTCGACTAGCTGATCTTCAAAGGCAGATCGACGAAGCCACTGAAGAAGTACGCCATCTTGTTCAAGACGAACAAGATCGAAGGCCCCAACACAAGGAGCTTCATCAAGAAGGCTTGTTCAACAACGATGGATGGTATGATGATTTTAATCATGATACCTTTACTTTTGATGATGCTTCTCCCTTGGCAGCAGAACTGCAGGCTATCCCATGGCCTCCATCATACAAGCCACCTCAGCTTCCCATGTATGATGGGCATTCAGACCCGAAGCAGTTTTTGATGAGTTATGAAGCAACTATATCTTCATATGGAGGCAATGCAGCTGTCATGGCCAAGTCCTTCGTCATGGCAGTTCGAAATGTGGCCCAAACATGGTATTCTTCTCTTCGGCCAGGGACCATTACTTTGTGGCAAAAGCTCAAGGATATGCTGGTGACAAGTTTCCAAGGCTTCCAGACAAAGCCAGTCACAACTCAGGCCTTGTTTCAGTGCATGCAAGATCATGAGGAATACCTCCAGACATATGTCCAAAGGTTCTTGCGTCTCAGAGCACAAGCGCCTACAATGCCCAATGAAATTGTCGTCGAAGCCATGATTAAGGGGCTTCGTCCAGGACCTATTGCTCAGTATTTCGCTAGAAAGCCCCCACAGACTCTGGAGAAGTTGCTTCAGAAGATGGATGAGTACATCCGGGCTGACAATGACTTCCGCCAAAGAAGGGAGGAAGCATACAGGTTCTATGAAATGACTAGGGGCTTCGGAGGAAGAATCCATCTGAGGCACGTCAGGTCAATTCACAACTCCACCTAGAGTGATGACAGAGGAAGTCAACAGCAGAGGCCGCAGTATTCTTCGCAAGCTTCAGGGCAGCAACAAAGCTCTTTCCGGCCACCAGCTCCAAGAGGCAGAGGCGCCAAGGGCTTCGGAGGAAGATATGGGCACCAGCCCAGGAAGATCTACTGCTTATTTTGTGGTGAAGACAAGGGCCATAATACAAGAACGTGTCAAATCACCATTCAAAAGCAAAAGGAGATTGCAGAAGCCGAAGCCCGGCAAAGTCAACCGAAGTAGGTCCTGCATACTGCTTCGTGTCATTCACCCTACATACCACAATATGTGGGTAATCATCCCGCAGCTTCTGTTGCTTTGGCTAGTCAGCTGCAAGTTTCTTGGCCACAACTTCCACCGCCGCCGCCACTGCAACCTGCCTACTCACGAGTTCAGCAGCCAGAAGGGAGCCAACAGACCCATCAGCATCGAGATTTTAGGGAAGGGTCCGAAGCTCGCATAGTTAATAGCACTGTGCCAGAATCAAAACACATATATTAAGAGATATCCTACCTCTGGCAGAGTTTTATATTCACTGCCATTTTCTTTTTAAATAAGGAACTATCAATGTAAAACTAGTTTTCTTGTCATTTTTAATTTCCTGTACTAAGCTTCGTTCATGTCAAAATGGAATATAACTTCGTCACAGACTTATGAGAATGCCAAAGCTACAAAGAAATATTTCTTTAGGAATGCAGAGCCAGAAATCACAGTGAAACTTTCACCAAAGCCACAAAAAAGTCGTTCTTAAAGAGCGCAGCGTAAGTTTGCCGAAGCTTCAAAAAGCTGTTCCCAAGGGAGCGCAGTGTAAGTTTTCAGCTCAAAAGTCGTTCCTTAGGGAATGCAGAGCCAAATACCACCGAAATATAAGGCGAAGCGCGAAAAGTCAACGCGAATACCGCCGAAATAGAAGGCGAAGAAGTTCAAAAGACGTTCCTTAGGGAATGCAGAACTTACACCGAAAAATAAACGGTGCAGCCAAAAAATAAACGGCAAAGAGATTTCAGTCATTCCTTAGGGAATGAAGGTTGTGGATGAAGCTTCGGATATGTGTGCTTGGGCATTTATTGGCACGATACATTAGCATCATTCTTTGCATCATATCATCGCATCATATCGCATAGCATCACATCATACATCATGTCACATCAATGACATCAATTGAAAACAAGGCCGATCTTCGGGCAATGCTTTACAAAAAATGAAAATATGCCAAGGCACAAAGTAAGCTGAGAATCACAGCTTCATCAGTTCTGATGCGGAAAAAGGGATTTATTGTTTACAAAGCATTGATGTTTTACAAAGTATGGATGATTTTTACGAAGCAAAAAAGCTTTTCTTTACGAAGCATGAAAAGAAGGGAAGGTGTTTTTTCGCCGCAGGCTCAAAAACGGTATGTATAAAAAGTTTCATGCATCGCAAAGAACTGAATTACAAACCACTCATATATTACATTCAAATCCATAAGCACTGAATATTACAAATATAGTTCAGCAAATGTTACATTAACATTCTAGAAAATGTTTTTACAATAGCTACTCTTCCTTAAGAACTTTTTCTACAGCTTCGGTTAGTAGCTTGGTAACAACTTCATCTACAATAGCTTCGGCCATATTAATAATTTCTATTGTTTTCTTTGTCTCTAGGTCGGCCAGTGGGTCGAATGGCTCTGGGGGAGGAGATAGTTCAGCTGCGGTAGAAGACATAAATTAGTTCGAAGTCACAAAAATAAACAACAAAGCTAAAAGCCATTAAGTGATACCTATTCGTCTTTCAAGTTCCGCAGCTCTTTCAGCTTCTTTTGTTGCTTCTCGAGCGTCATGAATATCTTTTTCGCTCTTCTTCATTATTTCATGGGCCATCCCTCGGCCGCCATTTTCCCAGATATCAGTGAAAAATTTTCCGTCTATTGAGCTTGCTTCGACCGAGGGGTCCTTCGTATCGTCGATAGAGAAGGCAGCTTCGGCCTGGGCCAAAGTTTTAACATATTCGCACCCTGCGTTCTCCAAAATAGCTGCAACTCCCCTTGCACCAGAGAAGGCATAGACGTCCCCGCGGTCACTCAAAATCTCTTCAAAGGCTTCGGCCTCACCGCTGATCCACTCGATTACGCCTTCAGGGTCGCCCCGTATGAAGTTATCTTCGCTTGAGTACGCGCCCACGTTGGCGAAGCTAGTTTTTATCTTTTTTACGCATTCCACAAATTTTTCAAAGCATCTTTCTTTTGATGCGCAGAGTTCTACAACTGTTTTTTCAAAATAATTTTTCCAGTACTCAATAGCATCTCGATCAGCTTCGGCAACAGCACATTTTAATTTGGCCTCGGCTAACTGTTTCTGAGGTCTTCAATTTCACTTTTCTGGGCCTCAGCTTGTGCTTTGGAACTAGCCTCGTCTTCTTTCATTTTGTTCACCAATGAAATTAATATTTTATCCTTTTCAAGACCTTCGTTCCTTAGTTCAATTACTTCGAACGAAGGTTGTTCAGGGCTATAGTGCATCCTTCGTCTTCGATATTTTTCTGTGCCCTGAGGGCATTGCTAAGGATCAAGCCCCGCAAAAGGAGCATAATATTAAGTATAAACAAATGAAAAAATTCGTTTTTAAGTACAAAAAATGATTTTCACACCTTTATACTATTATATGCTAAGCTGTCGGCCAATTCATCCTTCGATAGTACTGAAAGCCCATCTTCTAATGTTGGGAATCCAAAGCTTCTGCTCATCTCCCGGCAGATAGATATCTCCTTGCTGTCTGGGAGACAGTACAAGAAATCCTCTTCTCCGCTGCCATTGAACACTAATGCCCCCTTTGGATATTTCAGCTTCTGGTCATAGTGTTGAGCTTCTCGTTCTTCTTCTTTAGAGAGTTTCTTTCCCGAAGCATGACAGAAGATATATTCAATATTTTCTTTTAAAGCTTCGGAAGCAGGCGCGGGAGTTTTCTCAGGCAAACTCTGTTCTATAGCCTCTTCCTCTGCTGCCTTCTCTTCAAATCCCGAAGGTTGTTTATCAGCAAGCTCTGAAGGCCCAACTTCGGCGCTAGCCCGGCTCGTTGCAGCTTCGGCTTCGATCAGTTTTGTTTTGGCTTCAATTTGCACTTTCGAAGCCTTGGCAATTTTCCCTGGAGTAGAGCTTGAAGCCTTTATCGTCTCCAGCACATCTAGTACACTTGCCATCCTTTTTCTCTTGGGGGTCGCCGCAAGACCTTTTTGTGCCTTCGACATTGTCACTTCTGCCGAAAGGCTTAAAACTTCTAATGCTTTTATTTTTTCGATTCTTGGCTCCCCTTCGATTCTTGGCTCCTCAGTTTTATCAGTCTTCGGCTCAGCTAACTTGGCTGAGGGTGCCTTCGGCAAGGTGGCCGATTCTTCAGCTTTCTGCGTAGAAGAAATTGGCTCTTTTGGAGCAGCAGCTGAAGAAGTTTCCCCGCCAAACTCGGGCACCACGGCCGGCTCAATGTATCGGGGCCGGTGGGTGAGGACTTTTAACTTTTTACTCTTCGGCGCAGGCTCGCTTGGAGCAGCCGAAGCAGCAACCTTTCCAGAAGTTGCACCCTTTCTTTTCTGCCCCCGTGTCGGGTAGCGATAGTCAGGGTACACAAATCCAATAGCATCAAAAACCCTATTTAATCTTTTCTTTTTTTTGGCTCCTGAAAGCCGCAGATAGTGCATTATCTTCGGACTTGGAATATGCTCCAAGTAACTCATCGCTAGTATTTTCAACACACTTCAGCCAGTCATCATCTGGTTCGACAAACTGGTCTCCAAACTTGAAGGTATACTTCAATCGTACTAGGCCGCCTTCGCTAGGGTTAGTGATGGTTTCTTTCGGCATTTCCCAGATGTCTATCAGTGGCCATATCCTGTAGGCTACATGTTCTTGAACTAAGTCTCTTGTCCCAATAAAAGAGCAAACTGTGCTGAAGGCCCTTCAGCATGCTTTGGCTGCCTCATCAATTTCTACCTTCGGCTTTCGGAGGCCGAAGCGGGACCAAATAGGGCGCATGATGATTTCTTTAATGTCTTCTCTCGCCTTCAAATCATTTTTCACGTAAAACCACTCTTCTATCCAGGCCCTGGGCCATCTCTTTCAAAATGTTGGCACTGGGTAGCTTGCACCAGAGCGAGCAACGAAGCTATAGCAACCGAAATTGTTATGATATTGTTCCTTACCCCAGGGTTTCGTCTCATACGAAAGCTCGTGCATACTGCAAAAACATCTTGCGCTTGGATCTAGACCTTGACTTCTCACAGCCCAAACGAAGATTCCCATTCTAATAACTGCTTTGGGAGTGATCTGGTGAAGGAAAATCTGGTATGTCTTTAAAACTTCAACCACAAATCTGCTCAACGGGAACCGAAGCCTAGCTTTGAAGAAGCTTCGGAAGATCACAACTTCGTTTTCTTCAGGAGCAGGAACAACCCTGTCTACGTCAGCCCTCACAATAGATATATCTCGAAAATACCTCCCTCTCATATTATCAAGATGACTCTGTTTGATAGTCGATTTCCCGAAGACTGCATGACTTGGTCGCCAGGGCCGATCTTCAGAGTCTTCGCCTCCACTCTCCACATCATAGCTATCGCTATCATCAGTATCTTCAGACAAGCCCTCTAGAATCTCTTTAGTAATCTTCTCTATATTTTTCTTTGCTATTGATTCAACAAATCCATCAGTCTTCTCCTCAAGGAGCTTCTCCTCTTCGGTTAGCTTCGTCTCAGCAATTGTCTTCTTGTCTTGAGACATCTTCTCTTCAGAAATGACGAAAACGTGTCCTTCAAACCGAAGCTAAAAAGCTTGAGAGCTATCAACCGCTAGTAAGCACAAGTTAACAAACTGAGAAAACAAGGCAAATGGCACAAGCAGTGTATCAAATGCAGGCGGTGTGAGATCCTATTTATACGCCCAGCGCACTCCAAGTTGGAGGGCCCCATCTGTCATTGACTGTTGCTATTCTAGCAAAGGGAAGGTGTTTTTTCGGACCTTCAGCTTAGGGCCTTCGTCCATGTCGCAATCTGAATCCGTTATTCTAACAAATTAATATTGCGAGGGGCTACTGTTGGGGGCCTTCGTCTTCCGAAGGTACTCAAAAACATAATTTAACAATGTTTTCCGAGTGTAATATGTGAACAGACGCTTTCTGTCTCGGATCAGAATCACACGGTGTGAAAAGCATGAACGATACGAAGGTTGACGCAGCGTCGAAGCTACACGCAAGGGAGCTTCGGCATAACGGCAGAAAAGGGGAACCGACTTAAAAGGGAAAAAGCTATTTAGACCTTGGTGGATTACTTTAAAGTTATTAGCAAATGTAAAGGGCTTAGATGTAATTTTACACGGGCTGTGTCCCGTGCCTGTAAATAGGTGAACAGTACCCCCGTACTGTTCACGCTGACTTGTACTTGCTTTTGCATCACGCTTGTACTTTCTTGTCTTCTATCAAGCCGAAGGTACTTTTGTAATTCAATATTGTACTTGCCTTTCCATGATTATATAATAAGAATGAGTTAATAATGTTATATGATTGTTTATGTTGTTTCTTATATGTCATATGCTTCTTCTTTTATTTAACATATATTGCGATGATGAAGGTTTGTCCTTCATGACCTTCGTCTGAAGATCATTATATACTAAGGGAAATAATGCTTCGAAGGACGAAGGGCATTAACATTTAACATCTTGTGTTGCCTTGTTCTTAATTCATAGTATTTGAGAACAAGAGGCCAACATAAACATTTAAAAATAGAAATGTCACATATCTTTTTTCTAAATTTACGTGCATGCACAGAAACGTGTTTGACTCATGCATGCCTTCCTATTTCTTTGTATGCACATACGTGGGGTGGGGGCACACCCGACAGCATGGCTTGACGAGTGGGTGCAGTGCGCGCGCCGGGCTGGATGAGGTCGTAGGGGTGGTCGGCTTGGGCTTACTCTAACTAGAGAAAGCCCAAGGCTCCTAATATACCTGGCATATATATATATATATATATATATATATATAATAATAATAATAATAATAATAATAATAATAATAATGTTTACATGTATTATCTGTTGCATCGAGCTATGTTACCTCGATGCTATGGTCTATGACGCTAAGTAAAGGATCCAAAAACGACATTAAATCGTCTATGGGTCCAAATGTGAATTTTATTTGAAAAAATGTCTGCTACCCAATGGGAAGCGGTAGGCCCCCCTCCCCTCTATTTAAGCCTAACGAGTTATTAGCGCGCGCTCTGCGGGTGTAGAAAAAATTTGCTGTATAATGCGTGTATAAAATATTTTTTTTTCTTGATCTCAAACTTGGGATTATGTCTACTTAGAAATCCTTATCGATTTCTCAGATTATTTTGTGGAAAATAGAACTGAACTTGTGATTGGAGTGCAACAAACTAAGCTTTAATTTGCAGCACATATGAGTTATATGACTTTTAATTAAAAACAACTTCCTTTCTCCTAAGTATCCTAAATTGATTTAATGTAATCTCTGTTGGAGACTTGTTCTCAAATGCTATGAGTCAAGAACAAGGCAACATGAAGTATTAAATGTTAATGTCCTTCGTCCTTTGAAGCATTATTTCCCTTAGCATATAACGATCTTCGGATGAAGGTCATGAAGGACGTACCTTCATCATCACAGTTATAAGATAATGAAAAGTGAAATATGTAGAATATGAAAGATAATATGAACAAACACATAATATCACTCACATGTTATCATTATGTAAACTTGAGTATTAAATATGATATTTAATTACATTTATACCTTCAGCTTGACAGAAGGCAAAAATCCAAATGTTGCGCGCGAGCGATTACAGGATAGCGTGAACAGTACGGGGGTACTGTTCATCTATTTATAGGCACAGGGCACAGCCTGTGAGAAATTACACTCATACCCCTTACAAAGGTTTACAATCATAACACAAGTTGTCATGAGCCGGTTGGTCATTTCATCTTTAAGTCGGTGCATTTGGAAATATACTCCGAAGCCTTTTGATTGATAGCTTCGGCTTTGTGTTGATCTTCCAAAGGTGTTTCTTCTTATGGGACCTTCGGCGACGAAGGTGCCGGATCATTTTTCGTGACGAGCTCGACCCGTGAAAAACTCTCTCAGGCTTCGGAATGCCGAAGGTCCGAAAATCACCTTCCCTGAGCTCGTTGGCGAGAAACGATTAAAATATTCCGAGTGAAGGATGGTCCCACCATGCAACGGGTATGCGCGGTCTGGCGATTCAGCTTCTTGGGCTCTATGGTCCACCGTTCAGCGAGTGCGGGTGACTGTTCAACGGGTGCGAGCGGCTTGACGATTTACCTTCCCACCTGCAGCACTATATAAACAGACGGGTAGGTGTGAAGTTACCACAACATTTACTGCTATTGCATCATTGTGCTGCCAAAAAATTTGACCACAGCCGAAGCTTCCTCACTGCATTCTCAACCGAAGGATCATTTTGCTCTAGCTTCGTGACAGGAGGGAGCTTCGGTAAAGATAAAAAATTTCAACTTCATCAAAACGCAAGAAATTCAACATCAAATGGCTAGGGTGTGCTCAACAGCTAGGGTTACTCGCGACAGAGAGGAAGCCGAAGCTGCTGAAACTGCTCTGATCTCCGAAGTTATGAGGCGGTCGGGATTGGTTGTGACTGAAGGCGCTTCTGATGAAGAAGCACCTGCTGCTGAAGCCGAGCTGGCAGATATTGAAGAGGGTGATGCTAATGAAGGAGAGATTGATTATAACATCATTATGCCATCGAAGCCCAGCAATTTGGAATTTGGGAAATCGACTGTGTTTGAAGCTGATATGACTATGATGACGAAGCTAGGTTACTTCAGAGAGGCCGAGAAGGGGTTGGTTCGCTTTAGCGGGAAAGAGACTATCCCGAAACCAGAAAATGATGAAGTTGTAGTTTTTAAGAGCTTCTTCAAAGCAGGGTTAAGATTTCCTCTGCACGGAATGATTGCCGAAGTCTTGTAAAAATTCAGGATTTACCTTAATCAGCTGACCCCTAACGCCATTGTTAGGCTCAGCGTGTACATCTAGGCTCTCCGAAGTCAAGGGGTAGAGCCGCTCGCCGAAGCATTCTTCCGAGTACATGAACTTCACTATCAGACGAAGGCTAGAGAAGACGGATTGCATGAGAACTTCGGCTGCTATAATTTTGCTTATCGGAAGGATATGAAGACACCGGTGGTCAGCTATCGTACTAAATGGCCGACCGGTTGGAAATCTGAATGGTTTTATGTTAAAATTGATGAGAAAAAGGAGAAGCTAGTTCAGAGCCCATTGAAGCTGATCTTCGGGCTGGCTAGGCCTCAGTGCAACATGACGCCGGGGGATCCATGCCAAGATGTTGTGTACTAATTTAGAACTGTGTCTGAACATATTGGAACTAGGGATTTAGTCCAGGAATACCTAGCCAACAGAGTATTCCCAACGCTGAGGGAGTGGAGTATGCTGAAGCTTGAAGGAGAGAAGAAGAGTGAACTCGTTCGGCTGCCCTATCACTTTAAGTTCAAAAAACACTTCAAGGAACCCTGCCAAGAATAGTTGGATACGATCAAAGTTATGTGCAATGAGATTTTAGGGAACTATACGAAAAAGAGGATCAGTTGATGACTGCAGCCTTCGTCTCCCGACCGAAGCGAAGATTGAATCGAGTAATGGATACTCTACATTTTGAATATCCTGATTATGAGCGATTGGACAAGGGCGCCGAAGGGCAGAAAAGAACAAGAGTTGTCAGTGTTGTGGGCCGACAAGCCGCTAGAATGGTAAAAGAAGATGAAGAAAACCTGAAGAAGAGAAAGTTGAGCCCTGAGCCGAAGGCAGTTGCTCCAAAGAAGAGAAAAGTTGCGGCTCCAAAGCAGAAGGCGACTGATATAGAAGAAGAAACTCCTGCAACACCTTCTGCTGCCGACGTGGAAGAAATTTTAAAGGTAATGACTGAATCCTTGCCTATCAAGTTAAGTCCACTGGGGCCACATCTGACGAAGCTTTTTCAGAAAAAGAAGGAGCCTTTGATAGCGAAGAAGGCAACTGGGCCGAAAAAACGAAGAATTATTACTGTGACAGAAGCTATTGAAGAGACACCATGACTAGCTTCGGCTTCAAAGGCACCAGCTGTTGAGAGCGCTACAGCTACCGAAGTTGTACCTACTGAAGCTACAACTGCCGAAGCTGAATCGGCCGAAGATGCAAATCTAGAAAGCACACTTTCTAATATTGATAAGATACTTCTTGATATGGCCGCAGAAGAAGCTGCTACAGCAGCCGAATAAGTTATGGCCACAGTGCTTGAGAAAGAGAAGGAAATAGCCGAAGATGCATTGGAAGAAGAAAATTTCAATTTTCAAAACTTAATTGGACAAGAATCGTCGAAGGCTGAGAAAGAAGAATTGAGAGACTATGCCATATCATGTGGGTATGAACCAGGGGCGCTACTCTTCGGCGGTGTTGATGACGAAAGCTTAGGCTGTCTTCGAGACCGAACCGGAGCGAAGGTTATCAGTCTCTGTCGAGGAGTATTGGTTTCCCGAAGCTTGAAACTGACATCAGCCGCTACCGACGACAACATATCGTCGGTAGTTTATTCTATTCTAATTTCAAGGTAAAAACTTTTCTTCGACTTTTTATTGTTTTTAACAATGAAGGTGTTTTCTAACGAAGGTTACTTCTGCACAGAGCATGCTATTGAGTAAAGCTTTGAGGATGCAACAAGATCTTGAAGATAAAAAGCATGAAGTTATAATTGAGGGTTTAGAAAGCAAAATAAAAGATCAAGCAGCTGCTCTTGAAAAGAATGATTTCGAACTTCAGACAGCGGAGGGTTTATTGGCAGAAGCTAAAGCTAAAATTACAAAGTTGAACAGGGAGCTTCTCTCAAAGTCAGAAAGCTTCGAACAAGAAAAACAGAAATTTGATGCAAAATTTGAGGCTGAGGTCGAAAAAAGTTCAAATTTGCAAAAATCATTGAAAGAGCTTCAAAATAAATGTCTAGAGTTCAGTAACCGATGTGTGCAACGGCTGAAACAGGTCTTCAATTCGGTTGGAGCTGGCTATGAAAAATTTAGTCCTTCGATTGAAGACCTGTCAGGGACCTTCGAACATATCGAGGGTGAAATTGATGCTCTTGATGAAATTATAGCTGTACACGGCGATTTCTGTGCCCTGGTAGCTTCTCGGGGCACAACTGTTGCCTTCCTGAAATCTGGTTGCACACATGGGAAAATTGTCAATAGACCAAACTTTAGCCTATCACCAGCAGATCCGATTGATATCCCCAGTCTTGCCCGAAGCATAGAAATAGATTTATAAAGTTAGTATGGACGAAGCTTAGCTGGTGACGAAGCTCGAAGTCATCTTAAGCCGGTAACAAAATCATACCTTATGCTTACCTTTTTCTTTAAACTTGAATTTTCCTTATAACACTTTAATATGTACAGGATGACGAAGCCGAAGAGCACAAAGCCGAAGCTTAGCAGACGATCCAAAGCTCAATAGATGGTGATGAAGCTCGAATAGCTAGCTGTGGAAAAAACTCTAAGAACTCTTGTATTAACCTTTATAAAGAATATTGTAATTTAAGAATTAGATTCTACTCTGTAAATTTTGTCCATACCTTTTTAATATATTTTTACCTTTCCATTAATGTGTGAAATGCTTCGATGTGAACGAAACTTTGTACTTTTTGAGTCGAAGGCGAAAAACACCTTCCCTTCTTTTCGTCCACAATGAAGCATGATTCTGCTTTCGAAGCTGCATTCTTAGAGCCGAAGCAACTATCTATATCTATATGATATGATGATGATGATCCTATGTATGTCTAAATGAATGTTTATGTATGCAATGTATGGTGTAATGTATCGTGCAAATGAATGCCCAAACACACACATCCGAAGCTTCATCCACAACCTTCATTCCCTAAGGAATGACTGAAATCTCTTTGCCGTTTATTTTTCGGCTGCACCGTTTATTTTTCGGTGTAAGTTCTGCATTCCCTAAGGAACGTCTTTTGAACTTCTTCGCCTTCTATTTTGACGGTATTCGCGTTGACTTTTCGCGCTTCGCCTTATATTTCGGCGATATTTGGCTCTGCATTCCCTAAGGAACGACTTTTGAGCAGAAAACTTACGCTGCGCTCCCTTAGGAACAACTTTTTGTAGCTTCGTCATGCTCTGCATCCCTTTAGGGACGACTTTCGAGCTTCTCCCTGTTTTTTCTCTTTCTCTGCACTCGATGGTGCATGCTCAGATTTTACATTTACATATTTGGGGGATTTTGCTCTCGTGGAGCTGAATAAGAAAGGAAAAGATTACAAACTATGGCCCCATTAAAAACCTTTCCCCCCCTTCGGAAAGGAAAAGGGTGCCATAGAAAAATAGAAAAAAATTACATGAATCTATACGTAATACCGCCGAAGCTCATCCGCATTCCAAGACCTAGGAATATAATTGCCATCCATATCTTTTAGTCTGTAAGAACCGGGCCTTGACGAAGATATGACCAGAAAAGGTCCCTCCCACTTCAACTTTAATTTGCTTACTGTGTCTGGATTAGCCACTCTCCGAAGCACCAGATGCCCTGACTTGATATTTTTCAGCCGGACTTTTCTGTCGCGCCATTTTATTGTTTCGTCTTGATATTTATTAATATTTTCCACAGCCTGAAGTCTGACCCCTTCTATAGTGTCTTTTGCTACATGATAATCAGGTTCGTCTTGAGTCGAAGCTATTGTTCTTATTGACCCTGTTTTAGCTTCTTCTGGGTTATGGCTTTGTCACAAAATAATAGCTTGAATGGCATAAAACCTGTTGATCTTGATATAGTCGTGTTGTGGCTCCACACCACTTTAATCAACTCTTCCAGCCACTTTCCTCTGGGCTGGTTAAAAATTAACTTCATTATTCATGTCATTATAATGCCATTTGCTCTTTCGACAAGTCCATTTGATTCTGGATGTCTGACTGACGCAAAATGGATCTTCGTGCCGATTTGATCACAGAATTCCTTGAATGTTTCGGTATCAAACTGTGTTCCATTGTCCACAGTTATAACCTTTGGTACGCCGAAGCGACAAACAATGTTCTGCCAAAAGAATTTCTGGACTGTGACCGAAGTTATTATGGCCAAAGGCTTCGCTTCAATCCACTTGGAAAAATATTCTACAGTCACCACAACATATTTTAAATTGCCTTGTGCTGGTAAAAGTGGACCTAACAAATCCAGGCCCCATCTTTGCAATGACCATGTTGGTTGTATCAGTTGGGTTAACGACGAAGGTTGTTTCTGGTCTCTTGCGCATTTTTGGCAATTTTCACATTTTTGAACCAGATCCGCTGCATCCGAAGCAGCCTTCGGCTAATAAAATCCTTGTCTGGAGACTTTCCCCAGCAAAGGTCTAGATCCAATGTGAGATCCACACAATCCTGCATGTATTTCCTTCATCAATTCTATACCTTTAGCTCTGGATAGACACTTGAGCAGTGGAGAGCAGACTTCATGTTTGTATAACTCCCCTTCTATTATTACATATGGTCGAGCTCTTGCCTCTATTCTCTTATTATAAGCTTCGTCATCTGAAAGTGTAAAGCCCGAAATTGGATCAGAGAAAAATAATGATATAAATAAGTAAATACAATTATGTTAGATATTTGGGCATTTTTGAAAACTTTTTGAGATTGATTAGTTCCTTTTTTATAATCAGATAATGGCATTAAAATAGTCATATAACCAATAAATGAATAAGGAAATGGCCATATCATACTAATAAATTTGTGGTGGTACATTTTATTGAAATAGGAACCGTAAGTTAAATTCGACCTCAAATTATAAATTAGAATATAAAATGAGAAAAGAAATTTGTAATAAAATCATCTATTAATTGCTAGAGTTAAATAAGAAAAGAAGAATGAACTTGTAATCAGTATAGTTTATGTTCCTAGTAGGATGGTATTAGACATTTGGAAATCAAAAAAAAGAAACCAAACCTATGCGTGGGCCAAATCTCCCCTGCCCTCAACCCATCCGGATTCTTCCTCCCACTGCGGCCCATAAACTACTCGCGGCCCATCTTCCCCTTTCCACGCCGCAGCCCACTTCAACCGCCACGCGTGCTTGGCTGTTCCACTGACGTGTGGGCCAGCTTGGGACGTTCCGCGCCATCACTGGCATGTGGCCCCCACCGCTAGCCATTCGCGTTTGCACCACTGCCGCTGAACGATGGACCCGCTCGGTCAGACCAGTCTTCTACACGAGCTCGCTTCTGGATCACAACAAACTCCGCCTCTACCGGCCATAATCACAACCCTCCGCGGGTCTCGCGATAGTTGTTCCCTTCTGGGGGAGGGACGCCTTCGTGCTGGGAGTATAAAACTCGTGCTTTCCCTTCGTCTTTCCCCAACCCGCGCTACTATTCCTATGTCGCCATTACCACACATCTGAGAGAAATGCGCCGCCGTGCGTGGACTTCGATTGTCGTCGACCGGATCCCTAGGGGTTGTGACCTTGGGCTTCTTCAGACTTGTGGACGGGTAACCGGGCGCCGAGCCCCCTCCCCAGCAGCCTCTAGCTCATCCGCCTCCACACCGCGCCGTTACCCTGCGACCCTGGGTGCCCACCGCGGATGCTGGTGGTGTAGCTGCGCCTCTGCCCCGGAGGTCTCCTTGAGTCCAAGCTCGCCGACGCACTCAACCTCGCCAACTCCCTCGTGGAATGCCGCGACGGCTTCTACTACCGCGAGGTCGGCCTCCATGGCGCGCGGCACCTCAAACGCTGGATCTCCCTGCAACACTCCGTCGCGCCCTACCTCTCTACCTAGCCCCGCGACCACCTTGACCCTCCAAACAAAGTCGGCCTATCTCCTCGTGGCCGGTGCGGCGGAATCGAAGCTCACCAGATGTGGAATTCGCGGCATGGCCGCCGTTGCCGCTAGGCATAGAATTTGGACCTCGCCACTGCACAATCGCCGGTAAATCCTACACCTCCGTGTTTGCCATGGCCTCGGCATCGTATTGCGTCAACCAATTTCGGGGAATCAGGCTCCAGGGAGTTGAATCCTGGATTCCGACGAACCCACCGCCATGGGGTAAGCCGGTGCGCCGCTGTCTGGCCACCAGGTTTGGGGAATGCTGGGATGACCATTGATCTGGCCATGAACGGCCATGATTTGGGGCTCCATACCGATCTGGCACCAGCTCATCTTGACCGTTGATCGTTGGTCCAGCGTGTGGAGTTCAATCATGGTTTTGTAAATCCTGACCGGAGGATCTAGATCCTGCGGCCTTCGCGCCATACCGATTCATTGGAGATTGTTTTAATCCGGTCCGTCCGTTCTTGATCGTGTGATCCACAGTCGAAGATACCCCTTCGGCCAGCGCTTTTTGCATAAGAACCCTTGTCATTTTGATATACCAACCCGCCATCCACCCGGGTTAATCCTGAGTCATGGAAAAACATTGCGAGTAGGCCCTCGAGCTTTTGTCTAACTGTGGCCACAGTCCAACAACTGGATATAATTATGTATTTAATCCAAAAAATTGAATTCTAGTACAAAATTTAATCCAAAAGCTTAGTAAATCCATAACTTCTTTGTTTCAACTCCAAATTAACTCGTTTAAGTTGCGTTAGCTTCATAATAATATTAACTACACAGTAATATTATTATTTGCACCATATCACTTACTTATATAATTAGATATTGTTTAAACCTATGTTTAATAGATTAATCTCCTTAATCAAAGATGGTTTATCTATGATTATGATCTAACTAAAATAGGATATCTACTCAATGTATAATGTAGATTAGAGTTATTTGTTTAAAATCTTTATCGCATGATTTATATAATCAACATAAAGATCTAGATCTAATTGGTTAATCGAGTAGGTCTTACGAGAACCATATCTTTCCAACTATAACTCCGAATGTAGTCGTTCTCGAATCCACGAACTCGTAGCAATGCGTAGATTATTATCATACAGTTTGTTCTTATGTTTGGTGTAATGTTAATTTTGCCTATACACTGTTTGTTTGTATTGCTACGACTAGCGTGAGGTTATGAGTCATCTGAAGAGCAAGTTGGTACCTGGAATCTCAAGTCCCAGGCAAGTTGTGCCCTTGATCACTTCTTTTTACCCACTCATGTTCTAATTAATCATAATGATCTGCATAGGATAATTTTGATGGGACCTAATAGGTTACCCTAGTTTGTCTATCTTTATACCTTGTTTACCATTGAACTTTTTGGGTAGTACTTGCTAGTGCTTTATGTGGTTTTGGGTATGAAGATACATTATTCACGATCACACTTTTATTATCTTTTTATTATTACTGTTCATGATAAGATCATTATGTTAATTGGAACATGGAGCGACCACCCGGGAAAACAGTGCTACCACAAGGGTTTAATGGGACGCCCTTGGCTGATTAATTAGGAAAGCTAGTGGAAGACTACCTTACCTGAAAGGGGCAAGGGCAGTAGGGGAGTGGTCAGTGTGGGGAGGTCCTTGGGATGATTTTGCTGCGATGGCGGTCATGCGAGGGATCCCTGCATTGGAGCTTCCTATAAACTGTAGCGGGTTTTCTAAAGCTAGTGGAACTTTGTAAAGGCCTCGTAGTGTTACCTTGTCTCGCCTCCTCGGTAGAGGTGTATGGGAAGTCGCGATCCCTTGGCAGATGGGTAACATGACTTGTGGGTAAAGATGCGCAACCTCTGCAGAGTGTAAAACTGGTATACTAGCCGTGCTCACGGTCATGAGCAGCTCGGACCCTCACATGATTAATTTATGGAACTAAATTCAATTTGTCATATGCATTGCATCGCAGGTGATGTTGTTACTACTTTTGTTCAACTACTTAATTGGGTTGGTATTTACTTATACTTAGTAATTGCTAATAAAATTTTGACCAACTTTAAAAGCAATGCTCAGCTCTAACCATCCTCTTTGGTAAGCCTTACACTTCACATGAACTCCCACCTTTGGCGAGTTCATTCACATTATTCCCCACAACTTGTTGAGCGATGAACGTATGTGAGCTCACTCTTGCTGTCTCACACCCCCCACAGGTAAAGAACATGTACCGCAGGATGAGGCGCTTGGAGGATGCTGTGACGAGTTCGTGAGAGGTCTAGGCCGTCGTCTCCCAGTCAACTTTGGGTTGCTGGACCGTTGTCTCCTTATAATGTAATTATTTATTTATTTTGTATAGAACTCCTATTATATAGTAAAGTTGTGACATTCGATCTTGTGCCATGATTCATCATATGTGTGAGACTTGGTCCCAGCACACCTGGTGATTATGTTCGCGCCCGGGTCTTAGTGTCCCGAAACCCGGGTGTGACAGAAAGGCAGTTGCCTTGGAGAAAAGATATAATCTCGGTTCTCCAATCTTCACTATGAACAGGAGATATATTGAGCACTGCTCTTTCAAGAAGTTCCACCGAAGGTGCTCTTATTGTCTCAAAGAATACTTCCAAAGGTAAAGGCAGCCCCTGTGCCGCTGACTTGGCTAGCAGATCAGCGTGCTTATTTTCTCCTCGTGGAATATTCTTGACAGAAAACCCTTCGAAAGAAGCTTCAAGTCTTCGAACTGTATCCAAGTATTTCTCAAGCTTCGGGTCTCTTGCTCTACAACTCTTGTCAACATGACCAGAAATAACTTGGGAATCGGTTTTAAGGACCGCCCTTCTTATCCCCATTGCCTTTAACTTCCGAAGCCCCAAAAGCAAAGCTTCGTATTCAGCAATATTATTTGTGCAGCTGAAATCAAGACTTATTGCATAGCATGTTCTGACTTTGGAAGGTGCAACCAAGACAGCAGCTGCACCTGCCCCGAAGGTTCCCTAGGAACCGTCGCAGAATACTGTCCAAGCTTCGGCATCTTTATTTGCTTCTTCTTCCTGAGCCCCTGGCGTCCAGTCAGCGATGAAGTCTGCTAGCGCCTGGGACTGAATCGAGGATCTATGCACATAATCAATGCTGAATTCGTTGAGTTCTGCAGCCCACTTTCCAATCCTTCCAGTAGCTTCTCTATTCCTCATGATATCCTTCAGAGGCTGTGACGAAGGAACAATTATATGAAATGCTTGAAAATAATGCCGAAGCTTCCTGGAGGCCATTAAAACAGCATACAACACCTTCTCCAATTCTGTATAATTTTTCTTTGATAAGCTTAGAACTTCGGAGACAAAGTATACTGGAGCTTGCTTTTTGATTTGTCCTTCCAATTTCTCCTGCACAAGCGCCGCACTCACCGCAGAGTGCGAAGCTGGCACATATAATAGTAACTGTGCCCCTGGCGCAGGTGGAGTTAATGTTGTTAGATCAATCAGGTATTGCTTCAGCTCTTCGAAGGCTTTCTGCTGAGCTGGGCCCCACTGAAAGACTTCGGCTGACTTTAATATTTCAAAGAATGGCAAGTTTCTTTCTGCTGATCTAGATATAAATCTATTCAATGAAGCCAATCTTCCTGCCAACCGTTGGGCCCCCTTCTTCGTACTTGGTGGTTCCATTCGAAGTATGGCTTCGATCTTGCTTGGATTAGCTTCGATCCCCTTCGTTGAAACTAGGCAACCAAGGAACTTACCCTTCTTTACTCCAAAGACACATTTTTCAGGATTTAATTTTAGGCCAGCTTGCCTAAAATTAGCAAATGTTTCTTGCAGATCAGTGATATGATTTTCTTGCTTCGTGCTTTTTACTATGATGTCATCAACAAATGTTAGCACATTTCTGCCTATTTGAGAATGAAGGACCTTGGCTGTCATTTTGCTGAAGCTTCCTCTAGCATTCTTGAGCCCCTCAGGCATCCGAAGATAGCAATATGTACCACTGGGGGTTATGAAGCTGGTCTTCGGCTCATCTTCCTTCTTCATCCAGATTTGGTGGTAGCCTGAGTAACAATCTAGTAAACTCATAAGCTCTGATGAAGCTGCTGCATCTACTAGAGAATCTATTCTTGGCAATAGAAACTCATCCTTTGGACAAGCCTTGTTAAGATCTGTAAAATCGATGCACATTCTCCATTTACCATTTGCCTTCTTCACCATAACAGTGTTAGCTAGCCCCTCTGAGTATTTGACCTCTCTGATAACGCCAGCACTAAGAAGTATCTTCACTTCGTTCCGAGCACCTTCAGCTTTGTCATCGGACATTTTCCGAAGCCTTTGTTTTCTTGGCCTGAAAGATGGATCCACATTGAGTGAATGCTCAATGACATCTCTGTTGACACCGCAAAGATCATTAGCTGACCAAGCAAACACATCTTTGTTGTTGAATAAAAACCTTATCAAGGTTTTCTCCTGTTCTTCAGATAACTGAGATCCCAGCAATACCTTCTGCTCTGCTATATCTTCACATAGAAGCATAGGCTTCGGCTGATCAGCCGAGGCAGCCTTCTCTCTTCTGTACTTGTATTGTTCACAAGCTTCATTTCCATCTATGTTGTGGATTGCTTTTGAATCTGTCCAGTTTCCTTTAGCTTTTCTAGCAGCTTCCCGACTGCCATGAACAGCAATGGGTCCTTGTTCCGAAGGTATCTTCATGCATAGGTATGCTGGATGAAGTATTGCTTCGAAAGCGTTGAGTGTCCCACGACCAATGATTGCATTGTAGGGATATTCCATGTCAACAATATCGAACACAACCTGTTCAGTCATTGTATTGTGGACGAAGCCGAAAGTCACTGACATCGTGATTTTGCCGAGCGTTGCAATCTTCCTTCCTCCGAAGCCACAAAGAGGGTGTGTAGCATCATGAATCTTGTCCTCTGGCTCTTGCATCTGTTTGAAGGCCTTAGCAAATATGATGTCAGCTGCACTGCCTGTATCAACCAAAACATTGTGGACCAGAAATCCCTTGATGACACAAGATATGACCATAGCATCATTATGAGGATAATCCTTGAGCTGAAGGTCCTCCTAGGAGAAGGTGATTGGGATGTGGGACCATTTTGACTTGATGAAGGGTCCCTGCACCCTAACATGTTGTACCCTTCTCTGAGCCTCCTTCTTCTGCTTCTTGTTGGCTGGTTCTGAGCATGAACCGCCTGTTATTGAGAGCACCAGCTTTGTAGCCGAAGCAGCTTCAGCTTGGATGTTGGACAAAGCCATCAGCTCAATAGTGGAAGTGAGTTCACTGGAGGTGGGCGCCAATGTTGGAGACTTGTTCTCAAATGCTATGCGTAAAGAACAAGGCAACACAAAGTATTAAATGTTAATGTCCTTCGTCCTTCGAAGCATTATTTCCCTTAGGATATAACGATCTTCGGACGAACATGAAGGACGTACCTTCATCATCACGGTTATAAGATAATGAAAAGTGAAATATGTAGAATATGAAAGATAATATGAACAAACACATAATATCACTCACATGTTATCATTATGTAAAATTGAGTATTAAATATGATATTTAATTACATTTATACCTTCGGCTTGATAGAAGGCAAAAATCCAAGTGTTGCGCGCAAGCGATTACAGGATAGCGTGAACAATACGGGGGTACTGTTCATCTATTTATAGGCATAGGGCACAGCCTGTGAGAAATTACACTCATACCCCTTACAAAGGTTTACAATCATAACACAAGTTGTCATGGGCCGGTTGGTCATTTCATCTTTAAGTCGGTGCATTTGGAAATATACTCCGAAGCCTTTTGATTGATAGCTTCGGCTTTGTGTTGATCTTTCGAAGGTGTTTCTTCTTATGGGACCTTCGGCGACGAAGCAGGCCCCCAACAATCTCCAAAACAATAACTTAATCTTTACTCTTTACTATATTGAAGCACTAGTTTTAAAGGTTGTACCGCGTCAATATTTTTCAAAAAACATACATTTCTTTAGAATCAACCCACACTCCTATAAGTTGACTATTGTCGGGGACCATAATTAGGGGTACCCCCAAGACTCCTAATCTCAGCTGGTAACCCCCATCAGCACAAAGCTGCAAAGGCCTGATGGGTGCGATTAAGTCAAGGCTCGGTCCACTCAAGGACACGATCTCGCCTCGCCCGAGCCCAGCCTCGGGCAAGGGCAGCCGACCCCGGAGGATTCACGTCTCGCCCGAGGGCCCCCTCAAGCAACGGACACACCTTCGGCTCGCCCGAGGCCCAGTCTTCGCCAAGAAGCAACCTTGGCCAGATCGCCACACCGACCGACCGCACCGCAGAAGCATTTAATGCGAGGATGGCCTGACACCTTATCCTGACGCGCGCCCTCAAGTCGACAGAGCCGAAGTGACCGCAGTCACTTCGCCGCTCCACTGACCGGCCTGACAAGGGGACAGCGCCGCCTACGCCGCTCTGACTGTTGTGCCACTCGACAGAGTGAGGCTAACAGCAGCCTCGGGCGCCATAGGAAACTCTGCCTCGCCCGACCCCAGGGCTCGGACTCGGCCTCGGCCCCGGAAGACGACGAACTCCGCCTCGCCCGACCCCAGGGCTCGGACTCGGCCTCGACCCCGGAAGACGACGAACTCCGCCTCGCCCGACCCCAGGGCTTGGACTCGGCCTCGGCCCCGGAAGACGACGAACTCCGCCTCGCCCGACCCCAGGGCTCGGACTCGGCCTCGGCCCCGGAAGACGACGAACTCCGCCTCGCCCAACCCCAGGGCTCGGACTCGACCTCGACCTCGGAAGAGCCTCCGCCTCACCCGACCCAGGGCTCGGACCGACCACGTCACAGGGGGGGCCATCATTACCCTACCCCTAGCTAGCTCAGGCTACAAGGAACAAGACCGGCGTCCCATCTGGCTCGGCCCGGTAAACAAATAATGATGGCACCCCGCGTGCTCCATGACGACGGCGGCTCTCAGCCCCCTTATGGAAGCAAGGAGACGTCAGCAAGGACTCGACAGCCCCGACAGCTGTCCTTCCGCAAGGCTCCAGCGCTCCTCCGACGGCCATGACATCACATGAACAGAGTGCCAAAACCTCTCCGGCTGCCACGACGGCATGTACTTAGGCGCTAGCTCCTCTCTGCTAGACACGTTAGCACACTGCTACACCTCCCATTGTACACCTGGGCCCTCTCCTTACGTCTATAAAAGGAAGGGCCAGGGCACTCGTACGAGAGGTTGGCCGCGCGGGGAGGACGGGACGGAGCGTGCAGGCCTCTCGCTCCCTCCCATGCGGACGCTTGTAACCCCCTACTGCAAGCGCACTTGACCTGGGCGCGAGACAAACACGAAGGACGCGGGTTTCCCCTTTTATGCCTGTCTCCCTCTGGTTTCCCCCCTTCGCGCTCCGTCTCGCGCCGACCCATCTGGGCTGGGGCACGCGGCGACAATTTACTCGTCGGTCCAGGGACCCCCCGGGGTCGAAACACCGACAGTTGGCGCGCCAGGTAGGGCCCTGCTGCGTGTTGACGAACAGCTTCCCATCAAGCTCCAGATGGGTAGTCTCCAGCAACCTTTCCAGCCCGGGACGATGCTTTGTTTCGGGAGTCTTGAGTTCATGTCCCTCGACGGCGGCTACGACATGATACTCCTTCCCCGCCGCGCGACAGCGACAATGGCGGCCGACAACCCGCCCGCCGGCGGCGGAATCGACGACGTCTTCCCCACGTGGTGGAAGAACAACATTCGGGTTTGTCCCGTCGCCTCCCCCACCGACGAAGGAGGAGGCGGGGCAACCAAGGCCAAGCAGGAGGCGGCACCTCGTCGGCTGTCGAGCGAGTCGACGACGCCGACGCCCCAACGGGGGACACGTCGAGCATCGACCTCGCGTCTGAGACGAAGACGAGTGCCGTTTCCCCGCAACACGCCAACTCCAAGCGGACGGACGACGCCAGCACGCTCGCAAAGGACTTGCTGGGCGTCACCCTCGTACCTGAGACGACGGTGCAGTCTGCCCCTGACGTGACTTCATCACTGCCCGTCGACCAAGAGGTACCGACCGATTCCCATCTCGTGCCTTTTGGATTCAGCCTCGACCCACCAAGCGACTTCGCTTCGGTGGACGCTTTCATAGAGGCGAGTCCAAACCCTCTGGGGTACGGTATGCGGTCGCCCTGGGACCGGCTGACAGCCGTCTCGACCTACGGGCCCTCGGGTTCCGAGGAAGATGACGAGCCCGACTTTTGTTGGGATTTCTCTGGACTTGGTAACCCCAGTGCCATGCGTGACTTCATGACCGCATGCGACTACTGCCTTTCCGATTGTTCTGACGGTAGCCGCAGCTTCGGCGACGAGGACTGCGGCCCAAGTCGTGAATGTTTCCACGTCGATCTAGGGGATCTCGGCGAAGGCAACCATCTTGGTATACCGGAAAACGGTGATCCCCCCTAGGCCTGCGCCTTGCGTTGACATCCTTCGGGAGCTAGCTGTGGTCCCAGTCCCTGCGGGGGGTCAGGACTCACAGCTTGAGCAAATCCGCGAGATGCAGGCCAGGCTCGACGAGGGAGCAGGAACACTTGAGCTGCTCCGCCGGGACATCGGGCAGGAATGGGCAGGCCAACCTCCGGCCGGAGAAGCGCGTCATCTACCCCAGGGCATCCAGCACCGCATCGCCGACGATGTCAGGGCAAGGCCGCCACCGGCTTCCAGTGGGGTCGGCCAGAACCTGGCTGCAGCGGCAATACTTCTCCGCGCGATGCCGGAGCCATCAACCACCGAGGGGCGGCGTATCCAGGGAGAGCTCAAGAATCTCCTAGAGGATGCCGCGGTCCGACGGGCCGAAAGCTCTGCCTCCCGAAGGCAGGGGTACCCTTCGGAGCATCGCGCCGCGACTTCCCGATTCATGCAGGAAGCCTCGGTCCACACCGGGCGCACACGCAACACAGCACCTGCGGCCCCGGGTCGCCTCGGCAACGAGCACCATCACCGCAACCGTCGAGCCCACCTCGACGAGAAGGTGTGCCGAGGCTACCACCCCAGGCGTGGGGGACGCTACGACAGCGGGGAGGATCAGAGTCCCTCGCCCGAACCACCCGGTCCGCAGGCTTTCAGCCGGGCCATACGACGGGCGCCGTTCCCGACCCCGTTCCGAACCCCGACTACTATCACAAAGTACTCAGGGGAGACGAGGCCGGAACTGTGGCTCGCGGACTACCGGCTGGCCTGCCACCTAGGCGGAACGGACGACGACAACCTCATCATCCGCAACCTCCCCCTGTTCCTCTCCGACACCGCTCGGGCCTGGCTGGAGCATTTGCCTCCGGGGCAGATCTCCAACTAGGACGACCTGGTCCAAGCCTTTGTCGGCAACTTCCAGGGCACGTATGTGCGCCCTGGGAACTCCTGGGATCTCTGAAGCTGCCGCCAGTAGCCGGGAGAGTCTCTCCGAGACTACATCCGGCGATTCTCGAAGCAGCGCACCGAGCTGCCCAACGTCACCGACTCGGATGTCATCGGCGCGTTCCTCGCCGACACAACCTGCCGCGACCTGGTGAGCAAGCTGGGCCGCAAGACCCCCACCAGGGCGGGCGAGCTGATGGACATCGCCACCAAGTTCGCCTCTGGCCAGGAGGCGGTTGAGGCCATCTTCCGGAAGGACAAGCAGCCCCAGGGCCGCCAGCCGGAAGATGTCCCTGAGGCGTCCGCTCAGCGCGGCACCAAGAAGAAGGGCAAGAAGAAGTCACAAGCGAAACGCGACGCCGCCGACGCGGACCTTGTCTCCGCCACTGAGTACAAGAACCCTCGGAAACCTCCCGGAGGCGCCAATCTCTTCGACAAGATGCTCAAGGAGCCGTGCCCCTATCATCAGGGGCCCGTCAAGCACACCCTTGAGGAGTGCGCCATGCTTCGGCGCCACTTTCACAAGGCCGGGCCACCTGCGGAAGGTGGCAGGGCCCACGACAACGATAAGAAGGAGGATCACAAGGCAGGAGAGTTCCCCGAGGTCCACGACTGCTTCATGATCTACGGTGGGCAAGTGGCGAACGCCTCGGCTCGGCACCGCAAGCAAGAGCGTCGGGAGGTCTGCTCGGTAAAGGTGGCGGCGCCAGTCTACCTAGATTGGTTCGACAAGCCCATCACCTTCGACCAAGGCGACCACCCTGACCGCGTGCCGAGCCCGGGGAAATACCCGCTCGTTGTCGACCCCGTCATCGGCAACGTCAGGCTCACCAAGGTCCTCATGGACGGAGGCAGCAACCTCAACATCATATACGCCGAGACCCTCGGGCTCCTACAGATCGATCTGTCCTCGGTCCGGGCGGGCGCAGCGCCTTTCCACGGGATCATCCCCGGGAAACGCGTTGAGCCCCTCGGACAACTCGATCTACCCGTCTGCTTTGGGACTCCCTCCAACTTCCGAAGGGAAACCCTCATGTTCGAGGTGGTCGGGTTCCGAGGAACCTACCACGCAATGTTGGGGAGGCCATGCTACGCCAAGTTCATGGTCGTCCCCAACTACACCTACCTCAAGCTCAAGATGTCGGGCCCCAACGGGGTCATCACCGTCGGCCCCACGTATCGACACGCGTACGAATGCGACGTGGAGTGCGTGGAGTACGCCGAGGCCCTCATCGCCGACCTGGAGAGCCTCTCCAAGGAGGCGCCAGACGTGAAGCGCCATGCCGGCAACTTCGAGCCAGCGGAGACGGTTAAGTCCGTCCCTCTCGACCCCAGCAACGACGCCTCCAAGCAGATACGGATCGGCTCCGATCTCGATCCCAAATAGGAAGCAGTGCTCGTCGACTTTCTCCGCGCAAACGCCGATGTTTTCACGTGGAGTCCCTCGGACATGCCCGGCATACCAAGGGATGTCGCCGAGCACTCGCTGGATATCCGAGCTGGAGCCCGACCCGTGAAGCAGCCTCTGCGCCGATTCGACAAAGAAAAGCGCATAGCCATAGGCGAGGAGATCCACAAGCTAATGGCGGCAGAGTTCATCAAAGAGGTATTCCATCCCGAATGGCTTGCCAACCCTGTGCTTGTGAGAAAGAAAGGAGGGAAATGGCGGATGTGTGTAGACTACACTGGTCTAAACAAAGCATGTCCAAAAGTTCCCTACCCTCTGCCTCGCATCGATCAAATCGTGGATTCCACTGCTGGGTGTGAAACCCTGTCTTTCCTCGATGCCTACTCAGGGTATCACCAAATCAGGATGAAAGAGTCCGACTAGCTCGCGACTTCTTTCATCACACCTTTCGGCATGTACTGCTATGTTACCATGCCGTTTGGTTTGAGGAATGCGGGTGCGACATACCAAAGGTGCATGAACCACATGTTCGGCGAACACATTGGTCGAACGGTCGAGGCTTACGTCGATGACATCGTAGTCAAGACGAGGAAAGCATCCAACCTCCTTTCCGACCCTGAAGCGACATTCCGGTGTCTCAACGCGAAAGGCGTAAAACTCAATCCTGAGAAGTGCGTCTTCGGAGTCCCCCGAGGCATGCTCTTGGGGTTCATCGTCTCCGAGCGAGGCATCGAGGCCAACCCGGAGAAAATCACGGCCATCATCAACATGGAGCCCATCAAGGACTTGAAAGGCGTACAGAGGGTCATGGGATGCCTTGCGGCTTTGAGCCGCTTCATCTCGCGCCTCGGCGAAAGAGGTCTACCCCTGTACCGCCTCTTAAGAAAGGCCGAGTGCTTCACTCGGACCCCTGAGGCCGAGGAAGCCCTCGGGAACCTGAAGGCGCTCCTCACGATCGTGGTTGAGAGACGAGAAGAGGGGCATGCATTGCCCGTCCAGAGGCCAGTCTACTTCATCAATGAGGTACTGTCCGAGACCAAGATCCGCTACCCACAAATCCAGAAGCTGTTGTACGCGGTGATCCTGATGCGACGGAAGTTGAGACACTACTTTGAGTCTCATCCGGTGACTGTGGTGTCGTCCTTCCCCCTGGGGGAGATCATCCGGTGCCGAGAGGCCTCGGGTAGGATCGCAAAGTGGGCGGTGGAAATCATGGGCGAGACAATCTCGTTCCCCCCTCGGAAGGCCATCAAGTCCCAAGTCTTGGCGGACTTTGTGGCTGAATGGGTCGACACCCAGCTTCCAGTAGCTCCGATCCAACCGGAACTCTGGACCATGTTTCTCGATGGGTCGCTGATGAAAACAGGGGCAGGCGCGGGCCTGCTCTTCATCTCGCCCCTCGGGAAGCACCTCCGCTACGTGTTGCGCCTCCATTTCCCGGCGTCCAACAACGTGGCCGAATACGAGGCTCTGGTTAACGGATTGCGCATCGCCATCGAGCTAGGGGTCCGACGCCTCGACGCTCGCGGCGACTCGCAGCTTGTCATCGACCAAGTCATGAAGAACTCCCACTGCCGCGACCCGAAGATGGAAGCCTACTGCGACGAGGTTCGGCGCCTGGAAGACAAGTTCTACGGGCTCGAGCTCACCCACATCGCCCGACGATACAACGAGACTGCGGACGAGCTGGCTAAGATAGCCTCGGGGCGAACAACGGTTCCCCCGGACGTCTTCTCCCGAGACCTACATCAACCCTCAGTCAAGACCGACGACACGCCCGAACCCGAGAAGGCCTCGGCTCAGCCCGAGGCACCCTTAGCCCCCGAGGGTGAGGCACTGCGCGTCGAGGAAGAGCGGAGCGGGGTCACGCCTAATCAAAACTGGCAGACCCCGTACCTGCAATATCTCCACTGAGGAGAGCTACCCCTCGACCGAGCCGAAGCTCGGCGATTGGCGCGGCGCGCCAAGTCGTTCGTCTTGCTGGGGGACGGGAAGGAGCTCCACCACCGCAGCCCCTCAGGCATCCTCCAGCGATGCATATCCATCGCCGAAGGCCAGGAGCTCTTACAAGAAATAAACTCGGGGGCTTGCGGTCATCACGCAGCACCCCGAGCCCTTGTTGGAAATTCCTTCCGACAAGGTTTCTACTAGCCGACCACGGTGGCCGACGCCACTAGAATTGTCCGCACCTGCCAATTCTACGCAAGGCAGACCCACCTGCCTGCTCAGGCTCTGCAGACAATACCCATCACCTGGTCGTTTGCTGTGTGGGGCCTAGACCTCGTCGGTCCCTTGCAGAAGGCACCCGGGGGCTACACGCACCTGCTGGTCGCCATCGACAAATTCTCCAAGTGGATCGAGGTCCGACCCCTAAACAGCATCAGGTCCGAATAGGCGGTGGCGTTCTTCACCAACATCATCCATCGCTTCGGGGTCCCGAACTCCATCATCACCGACAACGGCACCCAGTTCACCAGCAGAAAGCTCCTGGACTTCTGCGAGGGTCATCACATCCGGGTGGACTAGGCCGCCGTGGCTCACCCCATGACGAATGGGCAAGTAGAGCGTGCCAACGACATGATTCTGCAAGGACTCAAGTCGCGGATCTACAACGACCTCGACAAGTTTGGCAAGCGATGGATGAAGGAGCTCCCCTCGGTGGTCTGTAGTCTGAGGACAACGCCGAGCCGAGCCACGGGCTTCACACCGTTCTTTCTAGTCTATGGGGTCGAGGCCATCTTGCCCATAGGCTTAGAATACGGTTCCCCAAGGACAAGGGCCTACGACGACCAAAACAATCGAGCTAACCGAGAAGACTCACTAGACCAGCTGGAAGAGGCTCGGGACATGGCCTTACTACACTCGGCACGGTATCAGCAGTCCCTGCGACGCTACCACGCCCGAGGGGTTCGGTCCCGAGACCTCCAGGTGGGTGACTTGGTGCTTCGGCTGCAACAAGACGCCCGAGGGCGGCACAAGCTCACGCCTCCCTGGGAAGGGCCGTTCGTCATCGCCAAGGTTCTGAAGCCCGAGACGTACAAGCTAGCCAACAGTCAAGGCGAGGTCTACAACAACGCTTGGAACATCCGACAGCTACGTCGCTTCTACCCTTAAGATGCTTTCAAGTTGTTCATACACCTCGTTCACATACGAAGTCTAACCATCAAGGAAGGGTCAGCCTTGCCTCGGCAAAGCCCGACCCTCCCTCGGGGGCTAGAAGGGGGGAACCCCCTCTCATCAAAATTTTCCTCGAAAAAAGTCTTCCATCAAAAAGGCTTTCACGTCTCCCGGCTATATCAGTAACAGGACCCCAAGAAACGAATAAGGGCGCATGTAAGTGGCAAGGCCGACTGAGCCGAGGGACTCCTACACCTCTGGGATACGGATACCTCACTCGTCACCTACCACGAAAAACGACTCTTACTTGGGCAAGCTACCCTGCTACTGACGAACGGGTCCGGATACGCAAAACGGAAGGAAAAGAAGCACAACCTTATATTACGATAATAAAGTGTTCGAGCCTCGGCGGTCGCAAAAGACACATATGCATTCAAAGAAAACTGCTCCGGCAGAGTCAGGCGTCGCCCGGAGAAGGAGCCGCGCCCTCGGCTTCGTCCCCACCTTCGGCAAGATCCGCCCCGGCCTCGGACGACGGCGCAAGCGGGAGGATCTCTGCCTCGAAGGTGGTTGCCAACACCACGCTTGGGCCCACGGCGGCCGCGTCGAGCCTCTGGACTTCGGCCAGGGCGGCTTCATCTTCGTCGGGGAGGCAATACCCCTCGCTGACCCGCTCCAGATCCACGACATAGTGGGAAGCAAGCACGGTGAAGGCCCGCCTGACGCCGTGATGCAGCGCCTCGCGGAGTCTGCCACGCGCATGGTCACCCAAGGCCTGCAGGCGACTTTGGGGGGAGCTTCTCGAGGGGACGTCGTCGAAGCCAAAGACCCGGCAGAACGCCGAGATGGCCTCGGACATGGCCGCGTGGTCGGCCTCCCTCTGCTCGGCCGCCTGAGCAAGCGCCTTGGTGGACTTATCAAGGGCAGACTCGAGCTCTGCGAACAGCCAAAGCGGAAGACCTCAAACACAAGTTGAGGAACCAAGATGAAACAAAAACTTAAAACAGCCAAGACATACCTCCGGCTTGGGCACGCTGCTCCGAGGATGCGGCTTGGGCCACAGCTAGGTCTGCTGCAAGGGCTCCGGCCCGAGCAGACGCCTCGGCTAACTGGACTCCAAGAGCCTCAGCCCGGCTTTCGGCCTCGGCGGCCCGGCCCCGAGATTGGTCCCGCTCACCGGTGACCTGGTCAAGCTCCGACTGCCGCCGCTGCGCCTCTGCGCGTGCTGCTGCTGCCTCTGCTCCCAGATCGACACAAAGCAACCGAAGGTCCGCCACCTCGGCGCTATGTTGGGAGAGGCGCGCGGTAGCCCTGGCAAGCGTGGTCCTCAGGGACCACAGCGAACCCCAGACATCGACCTCGCGGCAGATGAACGACGACTTGGCGGCGCTCAGATCCGTCAGATCCTGAGGGAAGGAAGCAGGGCGTCACAAAGAACGCCTTGATCACGAGAAAGGTATGCCTGAAATCATTACCTGGAGGATCTTGGGAACGTCCCTGCAAAGGACCTCCAAGGTCGACCGGAGCGACCCCACCGTTGCCTCGGCACACTCACGAAGCATGTCCCAAGACTGCTACTCCCGCTCATCGTCAAGAACGAAGAGGGGATTCGAGGCCCCACGGGTCTGGAACCGAAGCAACTGGCACCGCCCCTCGGAACTGCACCGCGCGGGGACAAGGCTGCCGCTCAACGGGACGGGTCGCGGTCCCGCGCCCCCTCCTCCGAGGCACCAAGTAGCGACGCCTCGGCCATCTCAGCGTCGACGGCGACGGGTGGCTCCACGGCCAGAACGGCAACGGCCTCGGCAGCAGCCGGCGCCAGCGTCGGCAGCATGTCTGGTGGGCCCGAGGCCGTGGCCGCGCCAGCAGCCTCCCCCAGCGCGACAGCAGCCTCGACTGAAGAGCCAGCCTCGGGAGCTCGCTCCACGGCAACTGGTGCCGCCTGAGCCCCCCGCTGTGGGGCATCTTGCGAGGAGGTCAGCTGGCCGGCGAGGCCCGGCGTGGCACTAGCTGCGGAAGTCGACGCCATCTTGAGGACCTTCCGGGGAGCCAGATCGGTCGAACCGTGACTCCGCTTGCTAAGGAGAAAAGGAAAATCAGGGTCGGGACATACGAAGGAGGAGCCAGGACGAAGATATCCTAAGATACCTACCCACTCCGGGCCACGATCAATCGTGCCTGTGGGGAGGTCTCTTGAACCTCGACCCCTGAAGGTACCACCGAGGTCTGCCTCGCTGCCAGCTTCGGTACCATCCTCGCCTTGGGCGCCCTAGGCACCCGAGTGACGGACTGCCCAGACGCAGCCACGACGACCTGAGGATCGCCCTCCCGCGCAGTCGGCACGGGCAACGATTCTCGGGGAACAGACAGCTCGGCCTGACTCCCGGGGTCACCTCAACTTCCCCGGCCGAGGGGTCAAGTACCCCCTCGGTCTGCCCCCGCTCTTCGGACCGGGACCCCGACGTCCCGGCCCCGGATACCGACGGCACCAGCCCGCTCGGGGGCTGGCTTGACGACCCCTGGCCCAGCCTCAGATCCGGGCTAAGGCCAAGGCGGGCAGCCATATCGTCGTCTTCGTCGTCTTCATCGTCGTCGTCGTCGTCAGGCGTCTCCGGCGACGGCTCCCTCGGGAGCCCATCCCTCTCCTGCCGACGATGGAGCCTTTCCAAGGCGTCCCGAGCCCGCGTCCGCTCGCGGGCCCGAGCCTTCTTCGCGTCCTTTTTCTCCTTCCTCTTCTCCGCGGCAACCCTCCGCGCAGCTCCGTCCACCGCGTCCTCCGGGACCGGTGGCAGGGAAGGCTTGTGATGCTCTACCTTCTAGAGACAGATGAAAAGTCTCGGCTATGAGAACCAAGGGCAATCCGACGCAAGGAGAAAGAAGGAGTGGACACTCACCAGGGACACACACCCGCGGTCAGGACACATCAAGGGTTGGGAAAGGGCGCCGGCGTCCGGCTTCCCCAACATGACGGCTACCCGCCTGTGGAGGTCGCAACGGGAAGGGGATCCGAGGACATCCGCAAACCCTCCAAGTCGGCCCCCGGCGTCATCTCTCAAAGCGGCAGCCGCCGCTCCGTCAAGGGAAGCACCCTCCGGCAATGAATGGCGGCAACCACTCCCGCAGCGGTGAGCCCTCCTTTCCGCAACTCCTCCAGGGCCTTCAGAAGGGGCTGGAGATTCTTCTGTCTATCACGCGGGGTCCCGTAGCGCCAGATATCGGCGGCGGCGGTCACCACTCGCTGAGAAAACGACGGGAGCCTCCTGTCGTCATTTCGGAGATAGAACCACCGGCGCTGCCACCCTTTGTTCGAGGACGCAAGGATGGCGGGGATATACTGCGGCGCCCGTGCCTGCCTCAGCTGGAGGATGCAGCCACCAGCCCGCACTGCCGTGCAGACCCTTCTCTCCCCCGTCGGCAAGGCAAAAAGCTCCGCGGAGAAGAGATGAGTCCACAGGTCCCAGTGAGGGTCAATCCCCAAGTATCCTTCACAAACCGCCGTGAAGATGGCGGCTTGCGAGATGGAGTTAGGACCGAGGTTGTGCAGCTCCACCCCGTAGACATGCAGAATCGCCCGCATAAAACGGCTTGCCGGCACTCCGAACCCCCGCTCGTGAAAGGAGACGAAGCTCACGACATACCCCGGCGGCGGGGACGGGGCGACTCCGCTCGGAGGGGCCATCCACTCCGGCTGCGAGTCACCGGAGAGAGGGCGAAGCAAACCCTCAGCAACAAGGGCCTCCAGGTCATCTGCCGTGACGGTGGAGAAAGGCCACGGGTCGCGCGGCGGAACAATGGTCACCCGGTCAGCCATCACCAAGCAGAAGAGGTGGCGGCGGAAAGGACTGGGTGAGCGGTTTCCTTTCTCTGGCTATTCCCTCGGGTTGCGAAAACCTAAGAAGGAGGCAAGTAGCAGAGTAAAAAACCGTCACCGGTCCCTCTCCCGAATATATAAAGGCCCAGGCAAGACCCATTCAACGCTTTGCCCGAACCCGCCGCGGGATTCAAAACTCAAAGCGAAATGCCCGTTCCTCGAACAGCTCGCGCACGCGCAACGGCTGCCCCGCGAACCACTCGTCCCGTCGCATTAACTCTGCGGCAGGACAGGCGGCACCTTTGGCAAGCGAAGCAGGCGACGCTTCACTTCCGCCATAATGACCGCGTCAAAAAAGGTACGCCACGTCATTCGATTTTCGTATCCCTTTCCATTTCCTCTCTCTCTCTTACAACAGGGACCGGGAAAAGGGACACCCCGAAAGGGATCCTTCTCTGCGAAGGAAGCGGGCCCCGAGCCCCCTTACTGATCAGAGGTTCAAAGGCTGGCCCCTCGGAAGGGTTCAACAGCCGCCTCAGAGCACTCGGGCTCCGCGCCCACTACTGGTCAGAGGTTCAAAGGAACGGCCCCTCAAAAGGGTTCAACGGCCGCCTCAGGCCACTTGGGCTCCGCGCCCACTACTGATCAGGGGTTCGTAGGCTGGCCCTCGAAGGGTTCGACAGCCGCCTCAGACGCAGAGCGAGGGATGACCCTGGGTACGTTCGATACATAACCAAGGCTCGGGCTACGCTCCCGAGGTACCCTAGGACATTTTCGAGACCAACGGGAACGATTTTGTAACGGAATCCCACCAGAGGGAGGCATCGAGCCCTCGGACCCCGTCAAAAGGGGACCGGGTCCGGCAAATCACCCGCAGGTACTTTTGGAGCGCGCCTCCGGGCCACTAGTCGACCCCTAACAAATGGGGCATGGGCGTCCACTCGGATTACCCGTTAGCAGCTCACTGGAGACACCATGTTCGGCGCCCTCCAAGAGCAACATGGCGCTTTTCCCCCCCTCCTCCTTGCGGAAAGGCGACGCAGGGGCGTATGTAAAAAAGTCGAGTCTGTCCTTGACCGTCCTCTCGCTCTGTGCGGAGGCTCGGGGGCTGCTCTCGCAAACCCGGCTCCGGCCAAACCGTTGACAGCGTCAACATACCAGCCCGAGAACTTGGAACTCGACTGAGCACCCGGGCTACGGCCAGCTCTCATGAGGGAACAACCAGACCGGCCGAAGCATCACGAAACGCATTAAGACCTCGAAGGAGTCAAACCACTCCTCCGAGGCCTCGGGGGCTACACCCGGCGGGTGCGCTCGCGCGCACTCACCGGAACAAAACGCAACCGAGAAAGGCCGGTCCCCTTGCAAAAAAGTGCGACAAAAGCCTCCAAGCGAGTATTAACACTCCCTTTGAGGCTCAAGGGCTACTGTCGGGGACCATAATTAGGGGTACCTCCAAGACTCCTAATCTCAGCTGGTAACCCCCATCAGCACAAAGCTGCAAAGGCCTGATGGGTGCGATTAAGTCAAGGCTCGGTCCACTCAAGGACATGATCTCGCCTCGCCCGAGCCCAGCCTCGGGCAAGGGCAGCCGACCCCGGAGGATTCACGTCTCGCCCGAGGGCCCCCTCAAGCAACGGACACACCTTCGGCTCGCCCGAGGCCTAGTCTTCGCCAAGAAGCAACCTTGGCCAGATCGCCACACCGATCGACCGCACCGCAGAAGCATTTAATGCGAGGATGGCCTGACACCTTATCCTGACGCGCGCCCTCCAGTCGACAGAGCTGAAGTGACCGCAGTCACTTCGCCGCTCCACTGACCGGCCTGACAAGGGGACAGCGCCGCCTGCGCCGCTCTGATTGCTGTGCCACTCGACAGAGTGAGGCTGACAGCAGCCAAGTCCGGCCTCGGGCGCCATAGGAAACTCCGCCTCGCCCGACCCCAGGGCTCGGACTCGGCCTCGGCCCCGGAAGACGACGAACTCCGCCTCGCCCGACCCCAGGGCTCGGACTCGGCCTCGGCCCCGGAAGACGACGAACTCCGCCTCGCCTGACCCCAGGGCTCGGACTCGGCCTCGGCCCCGGAAGATGACGAACTCCGCGTCGCCCGACCCCAGGGCTCGGACTCGGCCTCGGCCCCGGAAGACGACGAACTCCGCCTCGCCCAACCCCAGGGCTCAAACTCGGCCTCGGCCTCGGAAGACGACGAACTCCGCCTCGCCCAACCCCAGGGCTCGGACTCGACCTCGACCTCGGAAGAGCCTCCGCCTCGCCCGACCTAGGGCTCGAACTGACCACGTCACAGGGGGGGCCATCATTACCCTACCCCTAGCTAGCTCAGGCTACGGGGAACAAGACCGGCGTCCCATCTGGCTCGCCCCGGTAAACAAATAATGATGGCACCCCGCGTGCTCCATGACGACGGCGGCTCTCAGCCCCCTTACGGAAGCAAGGAGACGTCAGCAAGGACTCGACGGCCCCGACAGCTGTCCTTCCGCAAGGCTCCAGCGCTCCTCCGACGGCCACGACATCACATGAACAGAGTGCCAAAACCTCTCCGGCTGCCACGACGACATGTACTTAGGGCGCTAGCTCCTCTCTGCTAGACACGTTAGCACACTGCTACACCTCCCATTGTACACCTGGGTCCTCTCCTTACGTCTATAAAAGGAAGGGACAGGGCACTCGTACGAGAGGTTGGCCGCGCGGGGAGGACGGGACGGCGCGTGCATGCCTCTTGCTCCCTCCCACGCGGGCGCTTGTAACCCCCTACTGCAAGCGCACCCGACCTGGGCGCGGGACAAACACGAAGGCCGCGGGTTTCCCCTTTTACGCCTGTCTCCCTCTGGTTTCCCCCCTTCGCGCTCCGTCTCGCGCCGACCCATCTGGGCTGGGGCACACGGCGACAATTTACTCGTCGGTCCAGGGACCCCCCGGGGTCGAAACGCCGACAACTATAATAAAAGAGTTTATGTAAAAAATAAGTTGAAATTATATATAAGTGAGTGTTCGAACCTTGGTTGTTGGCTACACATTCACACTCACCTAATCAATATAAAACATATATTTTATACTTTATTAAAATATGTCATATATATAAAACCCGTAGCAATGTACATCACATATGACATATGACTAGGTATACATGATATGTGACATAGGAGGACATCTAGTTGATTGCAAAGCCTGCAGGAGTGTGGAACAAGACACGTTGCATTTGGTTTTTTGCTTGCTTACATATAAACTGTGATTGCAAATCATATCACAACATCCACATACACCATCACCTCTTTCTCTCCCTTCGTAACAATGAGCAATCTTTAGATACAAGCACATATTCACTCTCAGCTTACACCGCTTTACACGTCCTGAACGAAAATAAAGAAGAAAGAATAAATCCAACGTCACCAAACATAGCCACTCAGATGAAATAAGATGAAATGATGTGGAAGCACCTGAGTCCAGATTGCTCCTAGCTTAAATATATAGGAATATGAATACCAGTACATTGTTACGGTTTCTATATATTATATAACTAGGCTTTGTTTTAATAAGATAAAAATATGTGTGTTATATTAGTTAGGTGTTGTGAATATAGAACCAACAATTAAGGTTCAAACCTCTATTTATGTATAATTTTACTTTGTTTTTTTATTAAAGGGATGGGTGACGTGGGACGACCGTTGCAACTAGTGCTTTAATACAGTAGAAATCTGCACTCTTGCCTTTTTTGGCTTTATTTTAAAGCTCTAGGGCTTCATTCCCTCTATTTGCAATCCTAAGAATGCATCGTTGGGAGCGGAGGAAAGGACATGGGCGACCTTTTGGTGGGGCAGAGGGGCAGCCACCTTGGGCCCCCGATTTTCAAGACCCCAACCCTAGATATATATATATTTGTATTAGTTAGACTATCAATTTATGGCTTAATAGTTCGACAGTGAAGTGTCGAAGAATTAACAATCATGATGTATTCATATCTCGATCATATTTAAACATATTAGAAAAAACTTTTAAAGCAATAATGTAATATATACTTTTTATTTATTTATTTTATATTAATATTTTTAGGTGTATATTGAATGCTTATATTGGTAACATGTATATATAAAAAATATAGAAGTGCCTCTATTTAAAACTTGCCCCGAGCTTCTAAAATCTCAGGACCGCCACTAAAAAAGATGATCATTTTATGAAAAAAAAAATATTACAAAGGTGGCGTCAAAGTTGAATGTAACGTTTTTGTTTCATACTTGTCCATCCAGTAGAGTACTGACCATAGAGGCATAGAAGCTCTAATGGTACTTTGTGCATGTTATCAGAGGATTTATGTAATTGTCGTAGTCGTTTTTTGAGGAGGGCGTATAAGTTAATTATGCTTACAGACGACTATAAAACATATCAAGGTATGTTGTCATTCCGTATAAGATCTGCTCTTCTCATTTGTTGGTCGTGAAAATTTTGAATTCCTGTAATAATGTTTTGTTTTAGGAATATTTAGAAGATGCAGAGTTCATCAACAAAGATATTCTCAATTTTCTAGTGATGTATATGTTGTTTGGTGGAAGTGTTGCCTGGTCGGAGAAAACATCAACGACCAAGGCATGCACCTGTCGAAGGGAGAACCCGGGTTGATACGATAGAAGCGGGAAGTGTCGTGGGGTATTCGAGAGGCTATGCAAATATAGGCAACGTATCTGATGTGATAACTAGGGGCGACAATGAGATTATCTCCAACAATGTCCCCTATACATCTTCCCTTGTCCCTACTTTTTAATATATTTTACTACAACCCAACCATTACTCTTATACAATCCCCTATACACTACAACTCAGTTATTTAAGATTTAATTATTATTTTTATTTTTAAAAAGAACAATATAATATTTATACTACCCTAATAAACATTATTTTCAAGTACATGGCTTAATCATGATTTATATCATAAGAAACAATGTGATTAAAAAAGGGAGTATAGTGTTCCCCTGTATACACAGAAAGATTTTATCTCCCTATATAGATGTTTTCAAGCTAGGTCAAGTAAGCTTGAAAAGAAGGTGCGGGAATGAATCCCTGAAGCTTCAAAATAAAGTCCTAGGAGAGCACAAGTACACATTTGGATTAAATAGCCGGAGGGAGACCTGTCGCTCCACTAAAGTTGTCTCCGATAAATCTCTACTAACTATTAAGGGGGGCAGTGTAGACTGCCCCCGCTCCCTACCCGCACGCGCCAGCGACAATCCCCCGCAACCACCTTCCGCACCTCACGCCCCGCCGTCCTCCGCACGCCCGCGCGCCGCAGCCGCCGCGAATCCAGCTCATGCGCGCCGCAGCCGCCGCGAATCCATCTCCCGCACGCCTGCGCGAGCCGCAACGGCGCACGCCCCCGCTCCCCGCGTCGATAGCCACACGCACGCGATCTCCGCAGTCCGCGCTCTCAGGCGCAACAGATTCCGCCACCCGTCCCCGCAAACGCCGCCATGGATGGCGGCCACATCCTCGACCGCTACTCTCGGGCGTAGCGGATTCCACCTCTCTCCCGCGTCCTCATCTTGCTCGCTCACCTCCGTGCACAGCCAGCCGCATGCTACGCATGGCGGACCTGCCTCCCCATCCACACCCTAATCACTCGCTCCTCATGGCCTCCACCATCCCCTTCGTGGGAGCTGCATCCATGGTCGGGCCATCCTCCCTTATCATCGGCCCCTACTCAGTATCGTTCCTCCTCCCCACTCTCGCCTCCGCCTCCTTCAGTCGCGTCGTCTCCGGTGAGCTCTACGCCCATCCCACGCCGCGCTCGCTGAGCTCGATGCCTTCATCCATGGTCGGGCATTTTTTATTCTTGCTTCAACAAGATTGCCTCAGCCACGCTCACTGAGTAGGTTTGTTCTTGTACAAAATTAGTTTTTTATCATGATGCTCATAGTCTAAATTCTGCATTTCATGTCATACATGATTGTTTTCAGTGTTAGTATGTATTGTGCCTTCTCATATGGGCCAATTCAGCGAATTATGGAGTTTTTTTATTTCTTTGTTCTTCTGACTTGGGGGCCTTTAGTTGTGTCAGTCTTGTGACCAAACATCAAAATATTTCAGAAAGCTTGGTCTTCACTTTATAAGTTCCTTTATTACCTCTAATTTTCTTTAGTGTTGTAAGGATTAGATGGGGTATGGATCCTAGAGATAAGGCTGAAAATATCCTCCCATCATTCTGCCATGTCTCTATGGGCTTCCTTATGGGAGCTCTGATGTAATGCTTGAGGATCCAATATCAAAATGTCATCTCAGAAAGCTAGGCCCATTCTTCATTGGCTCTCAGCTCGCTATGGTGACAATAGTCCTAAACCGTGTTATTTTGCAACGAAAAAAGTATGATGAAGTGAACTTGCTATAATCCTGTAAGGATTATATGGGTTATGGATCTTTTGGAGATATGGGTGGAAATATCCTCCTTCCATTTTGCCATGTCATAAAGGGCTTCCTAATGGGAGCTTCCAGAAGATGCTTTAGGATCCAATATCAAAATGTCGTCTCGGAAAGTTGTGGCCATTCTGCATTGGTTATCAGCTCGCTATGGTGACAATAGTCCTGTATCGTCTCATTATGCAAGAACAGATGTACTGAATGGGAGCAACATGGTTCCTCAATTATACATGGTTGTTCAGATCTGACAGCAATGACTAATGGTAACTGCTTGCCATTGTGATAGGCATATTGATGTTTTTTTGTAAGTGTGCATTTCGGAATCATGAAAGGTGAAATCCGAGTTCATTATAGCCCCGGACACCGTAGAGAAACAAGTTCAGGAGTATCAAACAAAACTTGTTGCATTGAAGGAACAATTATCTAAGCACTGTATGTGTTGGTTCACCATTATGCGCATTGTATGAATAAGGTCGACTTCAATAAAGTGTTAATTAGCTATATGAATTACAACTGTCATTTCAAGATATTTCAAACACTCAAACGTGACCCACCCTCAAACATATATCTACAACAGGTTCTTTACATGCAGGAGGTAGGAAACTAGGGAAAACAAGTAGGATTGATGTTGCCTTTTGTTCTAAGCAACCTAGATTCAGATGTTAGCATTATTTTGCTTGAAGTGGAATCAACAAACTACAATTTATTTCTGTAGAGGACAAAAGGATGCAGCTCCTGGATAAACTTAAGTACATGGAGCGAGAATTGGTAGCAACCAAAGGGTGGGAGAGTGCATTACAGGAACGACTACTTGAAAGGGAATTAGGCTTACACCTAGTTTCTAAATGATTTTGGTGGTTGAATTGCCCAACACAAATAATTGGACTAACTAGTTTGCTCTAGTGTACAAGTTATACAGGTGCCAAAGGTTCACACTTAGCCAATAAAAAGACCAAGTATTGGGTTCAACAAAAGAGCAAAGGGGCAACCGAAGGCACCTCTGGTCTGGCGCACCGGACTGTCCGGTGCACCAGAGGACTCCAACTCAAACACGTCACCTTCGGGAAAATCCAGGGGCGCTCCGCTATAATTCACCGGACTGTCCGGTGTACACCGGACAGTGTCCGGTGCTCCAAGGAACGGCGCCTCAGGAACTCGCCAGCTTCGGGATTTCGCAACGGCTAGTCCGCTATAATTCACTGGACATGTCCGGTGTACACCGGACTGTCCGGTGTGACATCGGAGCAACGGATACTTCGGCGCCAACGGCTACCTGCAGCGCATTGAATGCGCGCCAGCGCGCGCAGAAGTCAGGCACGCCCATACTGGCGCACCGGACACTCTACAGTACATGTCCGGTGCGCCACCGGACATCCAGGCGGGCCCAGAAGACAGAGCTCCAACGGTCGGAACCCAACGGCTTTGGTGATGTGGCTGGCGCACCGGACATGTCCGGTGTGCACCGGACTGTCCGGTGCACCATACGACAGACAACCCCACCAAACGACTAGTTTGGTGGTTGGGGCTATAAATACCCCCAACCACCCACCATTCATTGCATCCAGGTTTTCCACTTCTCAACCACTTACAAGAGCTAGGCATTCAATTCTAGACACACCCAAGTGATCAAATCCTCTCCAATTCCACACAAGACTTTAGTGATTAGCGAGAGAGATTTGCCGTGTTCTTTTGAGCTCTTGCGCTTGGATTGCTTCTTTTCTTTCTCACTTGTTCTCGTGATCAAAACTCAATTGTAACCAAGGCAAGAGGCACCAATTGTGTGGTGGCCCTTGCGGGGAAGTTTTGTTCCCGTTTGATTGAGAAGAAGAAGCTCACTCGGTCCGAGGGACCGTTTGAGAGAGGGAAAGGGTTGAAAGAGACCCGGTCTTTGTGACCACCTCAACGGGGAGTAGGTTTGCGAGAACCGAACCTCGGTAAAACAAATCCGCGTGTCACACCTCTTATTTTCTTGCGATTTGTTTTACGCCCTCTTGCGGACTCGTTTATATTTCTAACGCTAATCCGGCTTGTAGTTGTGATTATTTGTAAGAATTTCAGTTTTGCCCTATTCACCCCCCCTCTAGGCGACTATCAATTGGTATCAGAACCCGATGCTTCATTAGAGCCTAACCGCTCGAAGTGATGTCGGGAGATCACGCCAAGAAGGAGATGGAGACCGGCGAAAAGCCCACTACAAGCAACGAGAAAGCTCTATCGGGAGAGTCCCGCAACAAGGAAAAGCGGAAGGAGAAGAAGAAGGAAAAGAAGACTTCTTCCCACAAGTCGGATCAGAGTGGCGACAAAATTAAGAAAATGAGGAAGGTGGTCTACTACGAGACCGACACTTCATCACCTTCTACCTCCGGCTCCGACGCGCCCTCCATAACTTCGAAGCGCCATGAGCGTAAGAAGTTTAGTAAGATCCCCTTACATTATCCTCGTACCTCTAGACATACTCCATTACTTTCCGTTCCATTAGGCAAACCGCCAACCTTTGACGGTGAAGATTATGCTAGGTGGAGTGATTTAATGAAATTTCATCTAACGTCACTCCACAAAAGTATATGGAATGTTGTTGAGTTTGGTGTACAGGTACCATCCGTAGGGGATGAAGACTATGACTCGGACGAGGTGGCCCAAATCCACCACTTTAACTCCCAAGCCACTACTATACTCCTCGCCTCTCTAAGTCGAGAGGAGTATAATAAGGTGCAAGGGTTAAAAAGTGCGAAGGAAATTTGGGACGTACTCAAGACCGCGCACGAGGGAGACGAGGTGACAAAGATCACCAAGCGGGAAACGATCGAGGGGGAGCTCGGTCGCTTCATGCTTCACCAAGGGGAGGATCCACAAGCTATGTACAACCGCTTGAAGACCTTGGTGAACCAAGTGCGCAACCTCGGGAGCAAAAAATGGGATGACCATGAGATGGTCAAGGTTATTCTTAGATCCCTCGTATTTCTTAACCCTACACAAGTTCAATTAATTCGAGGTGATCCTAGATATAAGCTAATGTCTCCCGAGGAAGTCATAGGAAAATTTGTGAGCTTTGAGCTAATGATTAAAGGCTCAAAGAAAATCATCGAGCAAGGCACCTCCTCCACACCCGAAGCACAACCGGTCGCATTCAAGGCGACGGAGGAGAAGAAGGAGGAGTCTACATCAAGTAGACAACCAATCGACACCTCCAAGCTCGACAATGAGGAAATGGTTCTCGTCATCAAGAGCTTCCGCCAAATCCTCAAACAAAGGAGGGGGAAGGACTACAAACCCCGCTCCAAGAAAGTGTGCTACAAATGTGATAAGCCCGGTCATTTTATTGCAAAATGTCCTATATCTAGTGACAGTGACAGGGGCGACGACAAGAAGGGGAGAAGAAAGGAGAAGAAGAAATACTACAAGAAGAGGGGCGGCGATGCCCATGTTTGTCGGGAGTGGGACTCCGACGAAAGCTCTAGTGACTCCTCCGACGACGAGGACGCCGCCAACATCGTCGTCACCAAGGGCCTTCTCTTCCCCAACGTCGGCCACAAGTGCCTCATGGCAAAGGACGACAAAAAGAAGAAGGTTAAATCTAAATCCTCCACTAGATATGAGTCCTCTAGTGATGAAAATGCTAGTGATGAGGAAGATAACCTACGCACTCTTTTTGCCAGCTTAAACATGCAACAAAAAGAGAAATTAAATGAATTGATTAGTGCCATCCATGAGAAGGATGATCTCTTGGACTCCCAAGAGGACTTCCTAATCAAGGAAAACAAAAAGCATGTTAAAGTTAAAAATGCTTATGCTCTAGAAGTTGAGAAATGTGAAAAATTATCTAGTGAGCTAAGCACTTGCCATGAGACTATAGACAACCTTAGAAATGAAAATGCCAAATTAATTGCTAAGGTTGATTCTCATGTTTGTAATGTTTCAACTTCCAATCCTAGAGATGATAATGTTGATTTGCTTGCTAGGATTGATGAATTGAACATTTCTCTTACTAGCCTTAAAGTTGAAAATGAGAAATTGCTTGCTAAGGCTAAAGATTTTGATGTTTGCAATGTTACTATTTCTAACCATAGAAGTGAAAACGATATATTGCATGCTAAGGTTGTAGAATTAAAATCTTGCAAACCCTCTACATCTACCGTTGAGCACACTACCATTTGTACTAGATGTAGAGATGTTAACATTGATGCTATACATGATCACATGGCTTTAATTAAACAACAAAATGATCATATAGCAAAATTAGATGCTAAAATTGCCGAGCATAACTTAGAGAATGAAAAATTTAAATTTGCTCGTAGTATGCTTTATAATGGGAGACGCCCTGGCATCAAGGATGGCATTGGCTTCCAAAGGGGAGATAATGTCAAACTTAATGCCCCTCCTAAAAGATTGTCCAAATTTGTTAAGGGCAAGACTCCCATGCCTCAGGATAACGAGGGTTACATTTTGTACCCTGTCGGTTATCCCGAGAGCAAAATTAGGAGAATTCACTCTAGGAAGTCTCACTCTGGCCCAAATCATGCTTTTATGTATAAGGGTGAGACATCTAGTTCTAGGCAACCAACCCATGCTAAGTTGCCTAAAAGGAAAACTCCTAGTGCATCAAATGATCGTAACATTTCATTCAAAACTTTTGATGCATCATATGTTTTAACTAACAAATCCGGCAAGGTAGTTGCCAAGTTTGTCGGGGGCAAACACAAGGGCTCCAAGACTTGTGTTTGGGTACCCAAAGTTCTTGTTTCTAATGCCAAAGGATCCAAAACCGTTTGGGTACCTAAAGTCAAGAACTAAACTTGTTTTGTAGGTTTATGCATCCGGGGGCTCAAGTTGGATCATCGATAGCGGGTGCACAAACCACATGACTGGGAAGAAGAAAATGTTCTCCTCCTACGAGAAAAACCAAGATCCCCAACGAGCTATCACATTCGGGGATGGAAATCAAGGTTTGGTCAAAGGATTGGGTAAAATTGCTATATCACCTGACCATTCTATTTCCAATGTTTTTCTTGTAGATTCATTAGATTACAATTTGCTTTCTGTGTCTCAATTATGCAAAATGGGCTACAACTGTCTCTTTACTGATGTAGGTGTCACTGTCTTTAGAAGAAGTGATGATTCAATAGCATTTAAGGGTGTGTTAGAGGGTCAGCTATACTTAGTAGATTTTGATAGAGCTGAACTCGACACATGCTTAATTGCTAAGAATAACATGGGTTGGCTCTGGCACCGCCGACTAGCCCATGTTGGGATGAAGAATCTTTATAAGCTTATAAAGGGAGAACACATTTTAGGACTAACCAATGTTCATTTTGAGAAAGACAGGGTTTGTAGTGTATGCCAAGCAGGAAAGCAAGTTGGTGCCCATCATCCACACAAGAACATCATGACGACTGACAGGCCGCTTGAGCTACTCCACATGGATCTATTCGGCCCGATTGCTTACATAAGCATCGGCGGGAGTAAGTATTGTCTTGTAATAGTGGATGATTATTCTCGCTTCACTTGGGTATTCTTTTTGTAGGAAAAATCTCAAACCCAAGAGACCTTAAAAGGATTCTTGAGACGGGCTCAAATGAGTTTGGCTTAAGGATCAAGAAAATTAGAAGCGACAACGGGACGGAGTTCAAGAACTCTCAAATTAAAGGCTTCCTTGAGGAGGAGGGCATCAAGCATGAGTTCTCTTCTCCCTACACCCCTCAACAAAATGGTGTGGTGGAGAGGAAGAATCGAACTCTATTGGACATGGCAAGAACCATGCTTGATGAATACAAGACTTCGGATCGGTTTTGGGCCGAGGCGGTCAACACCGCTTGCTACGCCATCAACCGGTTGTATCTACACCGAATCCTCAAGAAGACATCCTATGAACTCCTAACCGGTAAAAAGCCCAATATTTCATATTTTAGAGTCTTTGGTAACAAATGCTTTATACTTGTTAAAAGAGGTAGAAAATCTAAATTTGCTCCTAAGATTGTAGAAGGCTTTTTACTAGGATATGATTCAAACACAAGGGCATATAGAGTCTTTAACAAGTCCTCGGGACTAGTTGAAGTTTCTTGTGACGTTGTGTTTGATGAAACTAACGGCTCTCAAGTAGAGCAAGTTGATCTTGATGAGATAGGTGATGAAGAGGCTCCATGCATCGCGCTAAGGAACATGTCCATTGGGGATGTGTGTCCTATGGAATCCGAAGAGCCTCCAAATGCACAAGATCAACCATCCTCCTCCACGCAAGCATCTCCACTGACTCAAATTGAGGATGAAGCTCAAGTTGATGAGATAGAAGATCAAGCAAATGAGCCACCTCAAGATGACGGCAATGATCAAGGGGAAGATGCAAATGATCAAGACAAGGAGGATGAAGAACAAAGACCGCCACACCCAAGAGTCCACCAAGCAATCCAACGAGATCACCCCGTCGACACCATCCTAGGCGACATTCATAAGGGGGTAACCACTAGATCTCGTGTTGCACATTTTTGTGAGCATTACTCTTTTGTTTCCTCTATTGAGCCACACAGGGTAGAGGAAGCACTTCAAGATTCGGATTGGGTGGTGGCTATGCAAGAGGAGCTCAACAACTTCACTAGGAATGAGGTATGGGATTTAGTTCCACGTCCTAATCAAAATGTTGTAGGAACCAAATGGGTCTTCCGCAACAAGCAAGATGAGCATGGTGTGGTGACAAGGAACAAAGCTCGACTTGTGGCCAAGGGATACTCCCAAGTCGAAGGTTTGGATTTCGGTGAAACCTATGCACCCGTAGCTAGGCTTGAGTCAATTCGCATATTATTGGCCTATGCTACTTACCATGGCTTTAAGCTTTATCAAATGGACGTGAAAAGTGCCTTCCTCAATGGACCAATCAAGGAAGAGGTCTATGTTGAGCAACCTCCCGGCTTTGAAGACAGTGAGTATCCTAACCATGTCTATAAGCTCTCTAAGGCGCTTTATGGGCTCAAGCAAGCCCCAAGAGCATGGTATGAATGCCTTAGGGATTTCCTTATCACTAATGGCTTCAAAGTCGGAAAGGTCGATCCTACTCTATTCTCTAAAACTCTTGAAAATGACTTGTTTGTATGCCAAATTTATGTTGATGATATTATATTTGGGTCTACTAACGAGTCTACATGTGAAGAATTTAGTAGGATCATGACACAAAAGTTCGAGATGTCTATGATGGGGGAGTTGAAGTATTTCTTAGGATTTCAAGTGAAGCAACTCCAAAAAGGCACCTTCCTAAGCCAAACGAAGTACACTCAAGACATTCTAAGCAAGTTTGGAATGAAGGATGCCAAACCCATCAAGACAACCATGGGAACCAATGGGCATCTCGACCTCGATAAGGGAGGTAAATCCGTCGATCAAAAGGTATACCAGTCGATGATAGGTTCTTTGCTATATTTATGTGCATCTCGACCGGATATTATGCTTTCCGTATGCATGTGTGCAAGATTCCAAGCCGACCCTAAGGAAGCTCACCTTACGGTCGTAAAACGAATCTTGAGATATTTAGTTTATACTCCTAAGTTTGGGCTTTGGTATCCTAGGGGATCCACATTTGATTTGATTGGTTATTCGGATGCCGATTGGGCGGGGTGTAAAATCAATAGAAAGAGCACATCGGGGACTTGCCAGTTCTTGGAAAGATCCTTGGTGTCTTGGGCTTCAAAGAAGCAAAATTTCGTAGCTCTTTCTACCGCCGAAGCCGAGTACATTGCCGCAGGCCATTGTTGCGCGCAACTACTTTGGATGAGGCAAACCCTTAGGGACTATGGTTACAAATTAACCAAAGTTCCTCTTCTATGTGATAATGAGAGTGCAATAAAAATGGCGGATAATTGTGGCAGAACCTCCAAGTTATTGGGCCCACATGCACCTGTCCTTGTCCCAAAGACCTCAGACAGCCATGCATGTGCACCAGATAACTCAACAGGATCTGTCCGATTGCCCCAAGGACATCGGATAAACCACTTTCAACCAGAACCGCGGGATTAAGTAACACAAATCACACACACCAATATTGTTGCAGCGGAAATCTTACTACCAAATTTTACAGGTTACAAAAATTTTACATTAGTTTATCGAAGTGATTACAAAAGTATAAGTTTGAAATATATATGCTAGCTCAAGGGATCATCCTCAATAAGAAGTATAGAAGGGTTACTTAGACTTATAAGAAGGCCGAGCCCACCGGCACTTAACACCATCAACAACAGCACAAAGTTAGAACCTGAAAAACAACAGGGAATAAAACCCTGAGTATGGAATTACTCAGCAAGACTTACCCGACTAAAGAAAAGACTCTCAAGGGTATGCTGGTTATATGGGAGTCAAGGTAAGGCTTTTCAATAATCAAAGACTCTGTTTTGCAGAAATGCTTACTAAAGTGGATCCTTAAAATCCAGTTTTATTTGTCAAGTTAAGTAGAATTACCTGTAACTAGAGTTCTTTCTACCCTAGTTCAATCACTGGTCCTACACTAGCCAATTTCTTAACAAAAACCCATCATCTTTAGTGGAATGCTACGTGTAGGGCAGTGACCAAGTCTTCATAACCGCGAAGGTACGGCGATCCGAATCGATTATACTCAGCTGAGGATCTTCAATCACACGACATATGTAGCACTTAACCCTTGCATATGTCAACCCGCCACCGGGGTTCTTAAGACCGGATCAGGTTCACGCAAACCGAGAGCACAGCTACACCACCGTCCAGCCTCTTGCCACGGAGGGTACACGCTACTCTCGCCACCGCTCCATGCCCATTTCGTGTTATCTTATTCCGGCCTTAGTCTGCCCGAGGCAAGGCTTACCCATGACGAGGCATGTGACCAGTTAAAGGGTCCTCGATCATCAAGCCTACATCGAGACGGTCCTTAATCGACTCAGACGGAGACACTACACCGAGACTCTCTTCTCGTGCAAGTCACCCGCCCGGTCTCAGCTTAATCATTTCAAACCCAAAGTTGGTACCTGGCAGAGGTACATCTTTTCCAGATGTTGAATCCATCAAGGCCCTGATGGATCCACCATCAAATTTTATTTTCAAAGATAACCCTTCCACTTTGCCAAACATCTTTTGTAAAACAAATCCTTTGTTTTTCTAAAGCAATGCTAAGCAAAGTAAAACCTTTTGTAAAAACAGGATTTCAAGGGGGGTAATCAAAATCAAGGAAGGTAATGCAGGAATTGTTTAACAATCAACTCCTATAACTTAATGCAGCAAGCAAGTGAGAAAGATTTTAAAAACATCAAGGGAGGTGGCAAATGCACCGGGGCTTGCCTGAGTAACACTAGGTTAGTGTTGTTAGACGACGTCCACTTGGCGAACATCTTCAGGTTTGTCCATCAGCATCATCATGCGGAGTAGTCCGCGCTTGGGGTCGACTTGGCTTGTCTTCCGCATCACGCGATCAATTATCGTACCTAATTGAGATGCACGATGCACATGAATGCATATAAACAAGAATAGCACAAATCTAAATAGTGCTATACGATAGCGTATTAAACACCTAGCGGCGAGACGATGTACTATTTTAAACGGAAATACTAGTTATCGACGTACGACTAAGCGCAATAATTACGCTTCTCTAAGTTAAACGAACCTAACGCAAACATCACGAGCAACAAATTATACACAAGAAACACAATTTGCCTAATCAACTCATCAGCTAATTAATTTAAATTCTAAATTTATCCCTCGTTTTATAATTGATACTACATCGTTCACAAAGTACTATTTTAATTTTATTTTACTTCTCACATATTTTACATTCCACAATTAATCAAACATTTCTTTATGTCATTTATTTAGTGCAATTGACAATGACAAAATTCATCAAATAGCTATATGAAATACTAAATCATATCTATCCTTTATATTGCCACCTCGTTTAGATATCCCTAAATTAATCTACCTTTCGCATTACTAAACCTATCGTACTTCACTTATTTTTGACACTACCACAACGCGCCTGTGCTAAATATGAGGATTATTACGACTAATAATTCTAGTTAATCCAATCATCAGATAAACGTACAAAAATTATAAATCGGCTCACCAGCACCAAACGCGACCCAATACTCGTACGAATGCTGATAAATCCTGGCTCGAGCTTCCTGTCGTGCACTTGATGAACACCATGCTGTTGGCTCCGTCTTCATCCGACGCTTGGGATTTCACGACGAGATCGTGTTTGGAGCGAGCTGGTGAGGTGGGGGTCGAGCAGAGGATGACAGCTTCAACGACGATATAGGAGGGTGGCATATATAGAGCTACATTCCCGACGCGACGAACTAAGTCGCGAGGTCGGCCGACGAGGGATTTCAAGGAACACGACGGTCAGTCGGCGAGCTAGCAAGTTCGAATAGGGACGACTGACGTGAGGACCATGATAAATATGAAATCGATGACTGACCAAGATACGATTGGCGAGTTGAGCGACTCCGACGATTTGACAGTGGCGACTTGGGCGAGCACAGCACGGAACGATGCCCCGCCTGGCCGAACTGAAGGAAGCGCGGACCAGAGACAGAGTGGACACCAGGGGCGAGTTCACGGCAACAGACACGCCTGACAACCACAGACATGGCCGGGATAACTTAAAATACTACGACAGCCAAGAATCGGCTTGGAGACGACGACAGGCACGCACGAGAGGAGCTCGACGCGGAAACTTAACACGCCGTTGTGAGCAGAGAATTTTCGTGCGCGCAATAGAAGAATGTGACACGCGCAGCAGGGGCGAGCAGCAGGCGCCGAGCTGCGCGACAAAGCGAAATCTGAGCTGGAGCTCGCGACAACAGCGAGCTGGGGCGAGCAGAAGTCCGGGCGCCATGGGACGAAGAAAAAGCAGCCGGACACACTACAGCTTGGAATCGATCCTAGAAACGGCGACTGGCACGGATGGGTGGAGTTCGCGGACAAGAATGCCCCAGCAGGCAGAGAGGCACCGCGGCCACCATGGGGAACGAGCCGGAGCTGCACGCGCACGTGAAAATCGCTCGGCAGAGAGGACGGACAGGGAGCTGTGCGCGGTGAGCTGCCGATGGCTGGAGACGCGAGCAGGGAGCCGCTGGGGCGAGCAGGGCGCTGCAAGGGAGCTTCGACGAACGCGAAGGGACTCGGCAGGGAGAGCTCTGGGCTGGGGCAGAGTCACGCAGAGCCGAACGCCGGCGAGCGCAGGGGAAGGAAGAAGCTCCGGCACCAGGGAGCAGGGAGCAGGGCGCTAGGAACTCGAGCATAGGGAGCAGCTCGGCTACCGGCAAAGACCAAGCGCAGACGAGCTGAACATCTCCAGGGAGCCGTGACTTCAGGAACAGAGAAGAAATGGCATAAGAAAACAAATGAGCTATGTTCAGATAACGCCTAGGAGATGAAAGACGTGGCTGGTAGAAAATCCTAGGCTTTCTACGTGGAGGTGGAGGAGATAAAGGAATGCCTACAAGAATTTCTAGAGCCAGTACGTGGAGGGCATAAGCTGGAGATGAGCTCCAATGGATAAGGGAGGAGAGACGACGTGATTAGGATGGGAGGGAAGGCGGTGGGAGATAGGGACGCCAGCGTTTTTTTTAATTTCTTTTCTTTTTTTTAATTAGAGATTGCAGATATTTTGAATCCTGATTTTTCGCGATGTACGCTGGGTCGATATACTATTTAACCACACATCACATTCCCCGAATCTCGAAACGAAATTCCGAGGACTAACGATTTAATTTGGTGAATTCTCCGAACGCGGACAAAATCGTACTGTCAGTTTACTTTTGAAGATTGGACCGATGCGAGAAGCAACAGACTGAATCAAACAGATTTCGGCTTCTGTATTTCAATTTGTATTTGATTTAGTTAACTTTAGATGATTTCCGTTCGCTACTCGAACACTCGACTAGCTACAGTTCGATTAAAATTCCATAGACACGATGTCGCGGATGACAAAAAGGGAATTAAATTATTTTACACTGCAAGCTTAGTCGTCGGATTCTTCTTAATCCATTCGGGATAAAATCATCCGCGTGAGTCGGGCTTCCGAATTCGGATTCGCGCGGCGATGAATTTTAAATATTCACCAGACGCACCGATTTTCAGAACAAATATGTTCCGAACAGCACGGAAATTTAGGAAGAGCCCGGATAAATAAAATTAATGTCGAACTCGCGACAAATAAAACAGATGCGATATTAAAAATCGTGATAGATGAAGTTATTTAGAATTTAGCATTCGTTTCATCCACTGATATTACGTGCTTAAATCCGTACTCGTCGTTGAGCGGAATATAAACACTAGGGGTGTTACAATAATCCCGTCGAGCATAGCCGCACTAAACACATAGTCATTCGGTATCACTTTTTAAGGGATCACCAACAAAAGGGAGATATCGAGATTTCTTACATTAATACTAAAGATCAATTAGCCGATATCTTTACCAAGCCACTTGATGAACAAACTTTTAACAAACTTAGGCATGAGCTAAATATTCTTGATTCTAGGAACTTCTTTTGTTGATTTGCTCACATAGCTCTTCTATATACCTTTGATCATGTCTCTTTCATATGCTATGACTAATGTGTTTTCAAGTCTATTTCAAACCAAGTCATAGGTATATTGAAAGGAAAATTAGAGTCTTCGGCGAAGACAAAGGCTTCCACTCCGTAACTCATCCCTCGCCCTTGCTCCGCGCATCTCTCCATCTTTTGGGAGAGTCCAAAGCAAAAGGACTCCATCTTTGGTATAATCTTCACTCATTTATTTATGACCAAAGGGGGAGAGAGTTATTCAAGGGCTTATATTTCACTCAAAGTATCCGTTTTTGGCGATTCATGCCAAAGGGGGAGAAAGTATTAGCCCAAAGCAAAAGGACCGCACCACCACCTAATTTTAAAACTAATGATTTTCAAATTGGTATCTCATTGTGTTCAAAAGGGGGAGAAAGTAGTATTTTCAAAATTGATATCTTAAAACCCTCTTGAACACTAAGAGGAGGATTTCATTAAGGGGGAGTTTTGTTTAGTCAAAGGAAAAGCATTTGAAACAGGGGGAGAAAATTTCAAATCTTGAAAATGTTTTGCAAAATCTTATTCACTTACCTTTGACTATTTGCAAAAGAACTTTGAAAAAGATTCACAAAAGAATTTGCAAAAACAAAACATGTGGTGCAAGCGTGGTCCAAAATGTTAAAAACAAAGAAACAATCCATGCATATCTTGTAAGTATTTATATTGGCTCAATTCTAAGCAACCTTTGCACTTACATTATGCAAACTAGTTCAATTATGCATTTCTATACTTGCTTTAGTTTGTGTTGGCATCAATCACCAAAAAGGGGGAGATTGAAAGGGAATTAGGCTTACACCTAGTTCCTAAATGATTTTGGTGGTTGAATTGCCCAACACAAATAATTGGACTAACTAGTTTGCTCTAGTGTACAAGTTATACAGGTGCCAAAGGTTCACACTTAGCCAATAAAAAGACCAAGTATTGGGTTCAACAAAAGAGCAAAGGGGCAACCGAAGGCACCTCTGGTCTGGCGCACCGGATTGTCCGGTGTGCCACCGGACAGTGTCCGGTGCACCAGAGGACTCCAACTCAAACTCGTCACCTTCGGGAAAATCCAGGGACGCTCCGCTATAATTCACCGGACTGTCCGGTGTACACCGGACAGTGTCCGATGCTCCAAGGAACGGCGCCTCAGGAACTCGCCAGCTTCGAGATTTCGCAACGGCTAGTCCGCTATAATTCACCGGACATGTCCGGTGTACACCGGACTGTCCGGTGTGACATCGGAGCAACGGATACTTCGGCGCCAACGGCTACCTGCAGCGCATTGAATGCGCGCCAGCGCGCGCAGAAGTCAGGCACGCCCATACTGGCGCACCGGACACTCTACAGTACATGTCCGGTGCGCCACCGGACATCCAGGCGGGCCCAGAAGACAGAGCTCCAACGGTCGGAACCCAACGGCTTTGGTGATGTGGCTGGCGCACCGGACATGTCCGGTGTGCACCGGACTGTCCGGTGCACCATACGACAGACAGCCCCACCAAACGGCTAGTTTGGTGGTTGGGGCTATAAATACCCCCAACCACCCACCATTCATTGCATCCAGGTTTTCCACTTCTCAACCACTTACAAGAGCTAGGCATTCAATTCTAGACACACCCAAGTGATCAAATCCTCTCCAATTCCACACAAGACTTTAGTGATTAGCGAGAGAGATTTGCCGTGTTCTTTTGAGCTCTTGCGCTTGGATTGCTTCTTTTCTTTCTCACTTGTTCTCGTGATCAAAACTCAATTGTAACCAAGGCAAGAGGCACCAATTGTGTGGTGGCCCTTGCGGGGAAGTTTTGTTCCGTTTGATTGAGAAGAAGAAGCTCACTCGGTCCGAGGGACCGTTTGAGAGAGGGAAAGGGTTGAAAGAGACCCGGTCTTTGTGACCACCTCAACGGGGAGTAGGTTTGCGAGAACCGAACCTCGGTAAAACAAATCCGCGTGTCACACCTCTTATTTGCTTGCGATTTGTTTTACGCCCTCTTGCGGACTCGTTTATATTTCTAACGCTAACCAGGCTTGTAGTTGTGATTATTTGTAAGAATTTCAGTTTCGCCCTATTCACCCCCCCTCTAGGCGACTATCACTACTAAAGGAGTTGGGTGACTATCAGGGGCGTATTGTGGTCAAGTAAAGAAAATAAACGAACTTGAGGTTATCTTTTACCCTTTGTTATATTCTTTTTGGCGGAAACCCTCTTTTGACACATGATCTATATATTTTCATTTGTTATATCCATCTATTCCTTGCAAGGAACTTCAATGCAGGAGTGCCTTGACTTCCTCATGTCTGCCATATTTACAATTGCATCATATATAGCATTGAAATTGCTCTGGGTTGATACAACAAGTATCATGCTTCATGTTTGTTAGGGCGTTGTTTCCTTTCAGTGCATTGTGTCCCTTTCTCGGGGTGGAGGTAGCATAGAACATGTGTTTTTATTATGCAATGTCATGGTGGTAATCCTATGTCAGATCTATGAATTAGTGTTTACAGCCATATTTAAACTACACTTCGATAATATCATATTTTTTATCAGTGGACATGAATAGTGACATGCTTCATGCTAATCCCTGTACAATTCAATAGACCGGTTCTAGGATCAGTACAGAATCATCAATATCATCCGCGAAGGAATTGATAAGGGAATTTGCATCGATTATCTGAAAGCTCAAAAAGGGAGAAGAAAACTCTTAAGACGGAACTTTCATATGTGAAAGAAGACCTATCCAGATCTTCTTCCAAAAATAATGCTGAGGTTCATATGTTTATACTATTGCAATATCTATTTGTGGTTGCCTGTTCACTCATCTATTTTAAACATTTGAGGTTAATATGAGATCAGATAGTACTGCTCACCCTAGATTCTTTTCTTATCCGTCTCCGCATAGCAAAGAAACTAACCGAATCAGAGCAAAGAGATTGCACGAAGGAGGGGGCACCGGAGCAGCGACAACAGAAGAGAGATCACCAGGGTCGCTTGCCTGTCTGAGAGAGGAAGACAACAAGAGATGGACGAGATCATGAACAAGGTGGGTGTTTACTGGATGGGGCCACCGGCCAACAAGGAGATCTCGGCAGGCGACGACCTTGAAGTCTGTGAGACAAAACCATCCCATCCCTGCTCTTTCTTGTAGCTCATCAATTGTTCGGTTTCTTTTTGTTCTAGCATCGTCTAGCATTCACACGCAGCCTGTTTGTCCCTGCGCCCTCTCATGAATAGACCAGCTCAAAGTTAGAACAATCATGGATGGATCGGTTAGTGATTTTAAAAGTTAGAGCATCCATGAATGAATAACTCCGATCTCTGTAATTTGTTTATCTTGTCAGGTTTTTACCCTTTGTTCCCCCTAATTCAGATGGGGGGAACAAAGGGAAAAACGCTTGTGCCCTTGTCTTGTCTCTTCTTTGCTGATTGCGTCGCTGATGTTTCCTAGCTCTAACTACATGCAGTCACTCTCGACCAGCGTCGGGGATGGAGTGGAATGGCTGGTGAAAAAGTTGAAGGGCAAGATGCAGAAGCCACTGGTGGACCTGCTTAGCACAACCTCCCTGTGGGTATGTTCCCATGCGAGAATACCAACTACGAGTTCCCGTTGTCTCTGAGTTGTGGTTTGACGCCACGGTGTCAGGTATGCTAGGCGAGGGCCGCCTCACGTGAAGGTGGACAGGATCAAGACCAAGGTGCTCATCTCGGCTAGGGTCACCATTGTTAAGGCCGCCGCTGCCAAGGTCTACTTCACTATGAGGATCAAGTGGTCGCGCAACGGGACGCCTATGAACAAATGTGTTTGCTGCACACCGAGATGGACAAATGGTTGCTTTCAGTTGCAGGAATAAATTCTGCAGTCATTAGCTACCTGGGAGATCTGTGTGCATTGTACATCATGTGTTTTGTGCTTCGCTGTGAGAATGTGTAACACATGGAAGGATTCAGAATCTGTGCCCATTGCATATGATATATGTCTCGTGTCAGATTTTAACTACAAAACATCTGAAGCAGAGCTCGAGTTAGCTCAAACAATCTATCAGATTTTAAACTGAAGAGTGAAATAACATGCGAGAGATGAGTTCACTGGCAAGCTATTGCTCCATATATACGTGGTGGACTGGAATCGCGTGATGTGTGCTGATAGATTCTGCTAAGGCAAAAAAGAATGCTTAGTTTTTCTGGTTTCAACGTAGATCATCTTTACCACTTTATGAACAAATTAGATAAAATTACTACTTTATGCAAAAATTAGGTACAATTACACATAAATAGTGGTCATCTTTACCACTTTATGAAAAAATTAGATAAAATTACTACTTTATGCAAAAATTAGGTACAATTACACATAAATAGTAGTTTGGGCCTTTATTGGATTTACATCCACACCCATCTAACCAACAGAAGATATATATTTTGTGTTTTGTAAAACAAAGTCTATCAATAGGTAGTGGTTTGAATATTTGTTTGTTGTACATCCACCTTCATCTAACCAACAGAACCCACATGTTTTCGTGATTTGTTAAAATAAAGTCTAATTGTTTGATATATAGAAACCGTAACAACGCACGTGCAATTAGCTATAATAAGATTACATATTTATCTCGCCAATATAATAGTTTTACAGTGATATTTTGCCACATAGATTTTGCATATCATAATGTTGTTTATCGTTTCGTATCTATGTTTTATACTATTTTTTTTACTTTCGTAGCAACGCATGGGCATGAACCTAGTCATATATATGATCGCGTAAAAAATTATTTTATATTGTATACTACTGTTTATAAGAGTTAAGTTTAAAATAGCGGTTGAGATATGAGATATGATGAGTAAGGTGTTGAAGACAATCTAAGAGTACGGATCGTCGTCCCACCAAAAGGAGGGACTACGAAGTAAAAAAATACATATATGGGCGGCATAATTTCTGTTAACTTTTTATCCGGGGTATAGTGTTGAATTTTGAATATTTTTAAATATGAAAACCAAAAAGATGCACTATGCATCGATGGGTGGACATTTTGCAGGCTCCGAATTTTCCTCAAAGGGTGGACATGAGCCGAAATTCATGAGGTGGCCCAGTAACAGTAGTTTCTCTTAAAGGCTCAAGGCATGACTCCTCCATCTCCACTCGATCCTCCGTCTTATCACCGGTGAGGTACTGAGGTGAGACGATCTCCGCCACCATGGCCTCCAGCACCTCCCTCTCCCTTTGCTTGCACGCCTCGTCGCCCTCGTCCTCGTCTCCTGGACTCCGCCGACCCTCCCTCGCCTCCTCCTCGTCCTCCAGGTCCGAGAGAACGCGCAAGATCAGGGCCAAGGCGGTCAGGGAGGACTGGAGGCAGAAATCCAAGCCCATCCCTCCTGGCGCCGTCTACCCTGCCAAGGACCACTGCAGGTATATGCCTGCTGTGCTGCGCATTTCTTTGTTTGTTTGTGTGTTTATGTGATGCGAATATGCGATGCTTACCTCTGTTCCTATTTCTACTCGTATGGCGATTCAAGCCGTTGTGGGCTCTGCGACACATACTACGTTGCGCATGTCAAGACTGCCTGTGCCTTCCTGGGAGACGGCATGTCCCGTGTCGAGGTCACCTCCCTTCATCTTCGCATCACATCACCTGCCTAGAACGGCTCAAACAGTTTGCTGAATGAAAACAAAAATGATCGTCTGATGTTTGATCAAGCCATGGGCTGCAGTGCTGCACGCAGTTACTCCCTCCGTCGAAAGTTATAGTTCAACTTTTCTAACTCTGACCAAGTTCATAGAGACCATCTACAATATCAAAATGATTTCATCAATTTCTTCGTGAAAAATGTCTTGATAGTTTATTTGAACATATACAGAGGGAGTATATTTTTTTATAAAATACTTAGGTCAAGTCAAAGTTAAAAGAAGTTTTGATTTAGAATAAAGCTAAAGTGAACTATAATTTAGACCGAGGGAGTAGTAATGCTCGACATGAATTCTACACTTTGTTTCAGTGAAATAAAGCGGGGAACTCTCCTGTTTCCTAAAAAAAGTTGACACAAATTTACAGATGCCAACACTCTCCTCACTATATTTAGGATCTTGAGCGACAAGTCCACGGGAGAGGCCGGAAGGAAGGCATGGATGAAATGTACTTTGGAGTCTATGACCAACTCTTGTATGCCAGGAAGACCGAACCTGTTGAAGGTACTAATTACCTTTTACAAGTTGTTCTTATCCTTCAACAACCGCCTGCATCCATCTAAGGAAGCACACATATGCAATATACCAGTCTTGTTCACTGCCCTTCCATAACAAACCGAAACCACATACACCTCGAATGTTGCATCTTATTTCCTACACTATCTTGATATACTCAACAAACCTTTGTTAGACAAAACTGTACCCTGACGACTTATGTTTTGTACCCTGTAACATATATGTGCCTCACATGCAACAGGAGCCCAGTGGACGGGAATAGTGACAACAATCGCTGTCGAGATGCTGAAAGCAAACATGGTTGATGCTGTGGTTTGTGTACAAAGGCACCCAAACAAGAATCAAATGCCACATCATTCTTTCTCAGTGCTATGCACAAGCATTACCACATGGATTCAAATAATGTTTTTTACCCCCTCTGCAGTGATCCTGACGACAGGCTTGCTCCAAGACCTGTTTTGGCCAGGTATTGTGAAACTGATGGCTTTCAGAATTGTCCTTTATGGCTTGTGTATAACACTCCTTGACTGGATATACTTTTGCAATTCCAGACTTTCTGTAACTATTTTGAGCTTAAACTTTTGTTATCAGTCCATCCATGAATTACTCATGCTAATCATTATGTCCCTTGATTTCTAGAATGGAAGTGACATTTAATCTCAGTAGCCATGCTCTTGTAGGACACCAGACGAAGTAATTGCAGCCAAAGGTGTGAAGCCAACATTATCACCAAATCTCAATACACTTGCCTTAGTCGAGGTAAGTCGCTCCTTTTAACTCTATACTTCCCATGCCCCCTTATTCTTGATGCAAGCTATGGTGCCATGCCTCCTTTCCCTTTCTTATAACATATAGAAGTAATAATGGGTCATATCAGCAGATCTCTGAGAGTCAGAGAGAATCAGCTGTCCTAATATTAATTTAGGGTTAATTGATCCAGATATTCGTTCCCATTTCCCAATTCAAGAGAATTAGAAGTAGTTCAATTATATTTGAATTTGTTGCTTGGCAAGACCGCAAATGTAATTCTATTAGCCTATTAAATCTGGAGTAGCCCCACATTCTAGTGGGTTCCAAAGCCTATTCCAATCATCCCTCCAACCATAACAATACATATGATATCCTATAGTGACCAGTTTATAAATCCAGAGAGTTTCACAGTTTCCTTTGGCAGGCAGCTGGTGTAAAGCGGCTTCTTTTCTGCGGTGTGGGCTGTCAAGTGCAAGGTCTTTTCCTTTACCTGGCCTTTCTTCTCTTTCTATTGCTGATGTTTTATCAAATGTAAAAGTAAAAGTTGCTAAAGTTATTGTTTGAACTACAGCTTTGAGATCTGTAGAAAAGTACCTTGGTTTGGAAAAGCTTTATGTGCTTGGAACAAACTGTGGTAATTTCCATTTCTCCTCTCAAACCAGTCAATATTTACATTTTCTGTCGTGGAAGATAATATTGTAGCTCTAACATACTGTATTTTTCTTAGTTGACAATGGTACGCGTGAAGGGCTTGATAAATTCTTGAAAGCGGCAAGCAGTGAGCCAGAAACTGTTATGCATTATGAATTTATGCAAGACTATAAGGTATGACATTGAAATAATTAGCTGCATACATTCTTTTTCCCACATTGGTAGGTTCATGTATGGATAATCAATAGGATAGGAATACAGTTTTCCATATCAACAGCTCAAGGAGCAGTTTTAGGATCAACACAAGAACACATGGCATTTACAGAATTGCCATGATTTTCCTTAGATTTTTTTTATGTATGATCACATTGTATAACTGAGAATATTTACAGGTGCATCTAAAGCATTTAGATGGGCACATTGAAGAGGTAAATATTTGTTTGCCAATAATTCTGAGGCTTTATGGATTCTACAATGGAACTATTTAAGTCAGGGCCTAATTTTTGCAGGTTCCTTATTTTTGCCTGCCAGCAAACGACCTGGTAGATGTTATTGCACCGTCATGCTATAGGTATTCTCTATTCAGTATATCGGGTTGTTAGTTTCTTTTCCAAAACTTTTATTGGCCGTTCACAGGTGAGCTAATGATTTGCTTATACCAATTGCAGCTGCTTTGACTACACAAATGGCTTGGCGGTAAGGTTTCCATCATTTTGAATTTGAATAGGGTCCCTTGTTTTGAATAGGAACTTTCTTTCTAGTGCTCATCTGCACAAATAGACAGAAGTTGTACTTCCTAGTGCTCATCTGCACAAATAGAAATGATTGGATCACGTGTCGTTTAGAAAAGATGGAATAATCCTGAAACACACTAGACTGAATCATCTATGTGTTGCATGACGTGGACTGTGTCGTTCTTATTATTACGCACTAACATAGCTGAACTAATTCTCTTGACCTCGAGTTGCCTGGGTGCCTCTTCAACCTTCATGTTCAGAATAGCATTTGTTGTGAGATATCATCTGTTATCTTGGTATATGTCTTCAGTCTGCTCTCTTGGAGCAGACAAACAGCTCAGAGTCACTATGTTGTTTGGTTAAATGTCTGCAGGATTTAGTGGTGGGGTATATGGGAGTACCGAAATATGCTGGGGTCTCCATGACACAGCATCCTCAGTACATTACAGTCAGGTAGAGCGAGTAGGATTGTGCAATTATATTGTAAACAGTACCCTGGTGAGCATCATTGGAACTCTATCCCTTCAGGAACGATCGTGGACAGGAGATGCTGAACCTGGTAGCTGGCCTTCTGGAAAGCACACCTACAATTAGCAGTGTACGCATGCATTTGCATCCGCAGCTATAGAACTGGCACACAACATTCTTCGGCGCCTGGGAGGCGTGCAACGTAGTACTAGGAGACTGACAAGGGTGCTGTGTGTCTGTTTGTTTCAGGGCTCCAGGCAACCGTTTGTTATGGAGACAGTGAAAGCTGACGATGCCGCAAAACTGGGTACCTCCCCTAATCACCATTTGTATGGAATACTAGTACTTAGCATTGGAATAGAATTAGTAGTAACAATGACGATCCGTTTGGCTTACATTCATGTAAATAAACAAACGAATGGATCTACAGGGAAAGGCCCTTCGAAACCAGCTCCTAGATTCGTCGGCGACATTCTGGCCTTCCTGCTGAACTTGGTCAGTTCTTGGTCGTCTGCAGAGGAGGGATGGCATGAGATTTGTAACGTTAACTGAACACGAGTACATAACCAGGCTGTGCTGTATGATATGCTGTTTCAGGTTGGACCCAAGGGTCTGGAGTTCGCACGCTACTCTCTGGACTATCACACCATTCGGAATTATCTGCATGTTAGGCGGGCATGGGGAAAGCAAAGAGCTGAGCAGCACATCCCGGGGTATGCCAAGAAGATCGTGGAGGCCTACGACAAAGACGGACGGATCGAGGCAATGGTTACGCAGTCAGGTGACTGACTCACACCATTCACACTCTACTAGCTGGTAGTATTTGTATACTAGCTGGTAGTATTTGTACTGCATTGTAGTAAAGATTAAGGAATGTAGAAGAATTGTTTGTGATGTGACGTAGTGGCGATGTATACAGTAGAATGTATAGGCTGCATGGCAGCAGCTCAGATCTGTATGTACATCCTGCGCTTGCCAGTTTCTAGTTTGCATTTGCTTTTCTGGGCATGCCTTTTGTTTTAATTATATTGTCTTTGATAAGTCCAAGATAAAAGAAGCCACAGAGTCCTCAAATGTTGGAAATCGCCAAGTTAATGGCTGAATTTTGTTGCGTCAATCTAAGCACAACCATGCTACGATTGATTTAGTGTGTATGATATGATGAGGGGTAGCTCTATGTTAAGGTTTGGACGAAGCAGAGGAGAGTTGGGCGGCTTTGGTGATTGTTGTCGGCTCTAATCATTATATTGCAAGAGGCTCTTAAGGCTATTTTAGAAACCTCAAATCTCCTTCAGGATTGGAGATGATTGAGGTGGAAATGAACTAATTTCCTCTCCAATCCACTTCAATCCCGAAGGGGATTTGAATTTCCAAACTAGCCCTTATGGTCATTTACACGGTAAATTCTTAAAGACCAACTCTAGTGATAGAGTGGCTTCTTAGAGTGCCTTATTAGAGGGATTCATATGTTGCCCTTTGTGGGTTTGGCTTGTTAAGCCAATGAAGTGCGTGAATCACCTAGTGTGGACTCGTCATAATAAGGACATATGTTAGCGACAAACAACCAAACCTTAGAGATAAATATCGTATCATATCTTGCCCCATGTGGTTTGCGCTCCAAACTATCCTCATTATTGCATTAGCATATAGTTCGTCATATTCATATATATCATTTACACGCTATTGGTTTGTCTAGAGAAATAGCCTTAAGTAAAACTAGAGCAAGTAATCTCTTTTACATATCAAATATATATTGTCGGCGTTTCGAGACCGGGGGTCCCCAAGCCGACGAGTGAGTGTGCTGCGTGCCCCAGCCCAGATGGGTCGAGCGCGTGGGCGAGCGCGAAGGGGGGAGAGGCGAGGTGGCCGGAGACGGGCGTGAGAGAGGTGGAGATCCCGCGGCCTTCGTGTTCGTCCCGCGCCCAGGTCGGGTGCGCTTGCAGTAGGGGGGTTACAAGCGTCCACGCGGGTGAGGGAAGCGAGCGGCCCCAAGAGAGCGCCTGTCTCGTCCTCGTCCCCGCGCGGCCAACCTTCTCTAAGAAGGCCCTGGTCCTTCCTTTTATAGTCGTAAGGAGAGGATCCAGGTGTACAACGGGGGGTGTAGCAGAGTGCTACGTGTCTAGCGGAGAGAGAGCTAGCGCCCTAGGTACATGCCCATGTGGCAGCCGGAGAGGTCTTGGCACCTTGCTGGCGTGATGTCGTGGCTGTCGGAGGAGCACCGGAGCCTGGCGGAGGGACAGCTGTAGGAGCGGTCGAGTCCTTGCTGACGTCGTCTTGCTTCCGTAAGAGAGCTGAGAGCCGCCGTCGTCACAGAGCTTGCGGAGCGCCATCATTGTCCATCTGGCGGAGCTAGCCAGATGGGACGCCGGTCTTATTCTCCGTGACCCGAGTCGGCTCGGGGTAGGATGATGATGGCGCTTCCTGTCGACGTGGCGGGCCTGTGCCCTAGGTCGGGCGACGTGGGGGCTCCTCCGAAGCCGGGGTCGAGTCTGTCTTCCGTGGCCGAGGCCGAGCCCCCGGGTCGGGCGAGGCGGAGATCGTTCGGCCGAGGCCAGGGCGGAGTCCGAGCCCTGGGGTCGGGCGAGGCGGAGTCTCGTCGTCTTCTGGGGCTGAGCCCGAGTCCGAGCCCTGGGGTCGGGCGGAGCGGAGTTCGCCGTCTTCCGGGTCTTAACCCGAGTCCGAGCCCTGGGGTCGGGCGGAGCGGAGTTCGCCGTCTTCCGGGTCTTAGCCCGAGTCCGAGCCCTGGGGTCGGGCGGAGCGGAGTTCGCCGTCTTCCGGGTCTTAACCCGAGTTCGATCCCTGGGGTCGGGCGGAGCGAAGTTCGCCGTCTTCCGGGTCTTAGCCCGAGTCCGAGCCCTGGGGTCAGGCGGAGCGGAGTTCGCCGTCTTCCGGGTCTTAGCCCGAGTCCGAGCCCTGGGGTCGGGCGGAGCGGAGTTCGCCGTCTTCCGGGTCTTAGCCCGAGTCCGAGCCCTGGGGTCGGGCGGAGCGGAGTTTCCTATGGCGCCTTTGGCCGGGCCTGACTGCCTGTCAGACTCACTCTGTCGAGTGGCACTGCAGTCGGAGTGGCGCAGGTGGCGCTGTCCTTCTGTCAGACTGGTCAGTGGAGCGGTGGAGTGACGGCGGTCACTTCGGCTCTGCCGGGGGGCGCGTGTCAGGATAAAGGTGTCAGGCCACCTTTGCGTTAAATGCTCCTGCAACCTGGTAAGTCGGCGCGGCGATTTAGTCAGGGTTGCTTCTAAGCGAAGCCAAGGCCTCGGGCGAGCCGGAGGTGTGTCCGCCGTAAAAAGGGGGGCCTCGAGCGAGACGGAAGTCTCTCGAGGTCGGCTGCCCTTGGCCGAGGCTAGGCTCGGGCGAAGCGTGATCGAGCCACTCGTGTGGACTGACCCCTGACTTAATCGGACCCATCAGGCTTTTGCAGCTTCATGCTGATGGGGGTTACCAGCTGAGAATTAGGCGTCTTGAGGGTACCCCTAATTATGGTCCCCGACAGTAGCCCCCGAGCCTCGAAGGGAGTGTTAGCACTCGCTTGGAGGCTTTCGTCGCACTTTTTTGCAAGGGGACCAGCCTTTCTCGGTTGCATTTTGTTCCGGTGGGTGCGCGCGAGCGCACCCGCCGGGTGTAGCCCCCGAGGCCTCGGAGGAGTGGTTACACTCCTTCGAGGTCTTAATGCCTTGCGTAATGCTTTGGCTGGTCTGGTTGTTCCCTCATGCGAACTGGCCGTAGCCCGGGTGCACGGTCGGGGCCCAAGCTCTCGGGCTGGTATGTTGACGCTGTCAACGGTTTGGCCGGAGCCGGGTTTGCGAGAGCAGCCCCCGAGCCTCCGCACAGGGCGAGAGGATGATCAGGGACAAACTCGGCTTTTTTTACATACGCCCCTACGTCGCCTTTCCGCAAGGAGGAGGGGGGAGAGCGCCATGTTACCCTCGATGGGCACCGAACATGGTGTCTCCGGTGAGCTGCAAGCGGGTAATCCGAGTGGACGTCCGTGCCCCGTTCGTTGGGGGTCGGCTAGGGGCCCAGAGGCACGCCTAAAAGTACCTGCGGGTGATTTGCCGGACCCGGTCCCCTGGCGACGGGGTCCGAGGGCTCGATGCCTCCCTCCGATGGGATTCCGTTACAAGATCGTTCCCGCTGGTCTCGGAAATGTCCTAGGGTACCTCGGGAGCGCAGCCCGAGCCTTGGTTATGTATCGAACGTACCCCTGGTCATCCCTCGCTCGGCGTCTGAGGCGACTGTGAACCCTTCGGGGGCCAGCCTTCGAACCCCTGATCAGTAATGGGCGCGGAGCCCGAGTAGCCTGAGGCGGCCATGGAGCCCTTCGGGGGGCTGGCCTTCGAACCCCTGACCAGTAGTGGGTGTCGGGCCCACGCGATCTGAGGCGACTGTTGAACCCCTCGGAGGGCCAGCCTTCGAACCTCTAATCAGTAGGGGGGGGGCTCGGAGCCCGGTTCCTTCACAGAGAAGGATCCTTTTCGGGGTATCCCCCTTTCCCGGTCCCTGTTGCAAGAGATAGAGAAAGAGGAAAAAAGGAAAAGGATATGAAATCGAACGACGTGGCGTACCTTTTTTGGCGCGGTTATTACGGCGAAGGCGAAGCGTCGCCCGCTTCTCCTGCCAGAGGCGCCGCGTGTCCCGCCGCGGAGTTAATGCGACGAGGCGAGTTGTTGGCGGGGCGGCCGTTGCGCGTGCGCGAGTCGTTCGAGGAACGGATCACGGGTGCACCGTCTTCACGCCGTGGGAGGAGGCTCTCTTGCTGTCCCAGGATGGGACGTGAGCCTGGCTGACGACGTGACTTTTGCGCCCGCCCGCCTGCCACCGCCATTACTGCCGGCCCACTTTCGGCCGCTCTGACCGTCGCGCCAGGCTGGCGCTGCTGGGTCGCCTCGAGTCGCGGCACAGGCTCCGCGACCGGAGAGGTGCGACGGTGGCACAAGTGGCGGTGCGGTTGCTTGCATGCAGCAACTGGCGCACTGGTTGCGCGACGCGTGGGCCTGGGCCTCCAAGCCGGCGTGTCAGAAGTCGGAGAAGCGCGCCCACCTGGCGCGGTTGCATGCCACCTGCATGGCTGCCCGCCCCTTCCGCTCGTTGGTCTGGGCGAAAGTGGGGAATCGCTTGTAACCGCTGGGCGGTTGTGTGCACCGCGCGCGGCGGTTTGGCTTCTTCTGCTTCTGAGCTGGTTTGCATGACATGCGGGACCTAGCCCCCGCGCCGCAGGGGAGGGCCTTGGAGCGTGTTGGAGAAGACTCGGCCCGTGGCGTTTGGGGGCGCACGTAGGGAGAGTCGCCTTTAAAAGGAAGGTGACCCCTTTCGGAAGGCAACCATGTCTTCTTCCTCCCTTATGCGTCGTGTCTTTCCATCTTCCAAGCCCCCCGGATGGGGGGTACCCGCCGTCTTTCCGCCTCCTCGTTGGAGGAACGCAACTCCGTGGGAGTTGGTACCTTTCAGCCATCGTTCGGCTTCAAGGATTTTCATCATGCAGCCCGGCCGCATCCCCCCACCGGCGGTCACCCAAGATGGTGACCTCCAGTTTGGCGGTGGGGGAAAGCGAGCCGAGCTGCGGCCCCTTCCCCTCCCTCGGCCTCAAGGATTTTCGTCATCCAGGCCAAGATGAAGGATGAGGCGAGTCGGGGGGCTGCCCCCGCATGGGTCGGCTGCCTTTTTCTTCCCCCGCGCCTGGGGGAGAATGGCATCCTTCCGTCCCACGGGGACTTCCTCCAGCCATGCCGGGATAGGTAGAGCGCCAGTAGCCCTGGGTCTCCGTCTCCCGGCCTGAATGGCTGGTTCTCGTCCTCTGCGGGTGAGAGCCTTCCTGTCGCAACACCTGCCCCGAAGCTGCTGCCTAAGCCGCTTCGCCGCCCGGGGCGGGGGTGGTTGTTGTCGTAGTCAGAACGGGCGGCGGTGAGCCGCTCGTCAGTCTTCTGTTGCTCCGCAGGCCTTCCCCCATGGAGTGAGGTTGTTCGTACCTGCGGAGGGGGAACCGGAGTTCCGTTTGTAACGGCACATTGAATGCCGGCGTTTTTGTTCATTGTGGTTGTCGAGGCCTGAACATGTATGTAACTTCGGCACGGAGCCGTGTTTTTTCCTCATTTTCGAGCACTAAGTCTCGCCTGTTGATTATCTGAACCGCTTCACCAAGCATGAGTCGCCCCGTGTCAAGGTGACGAGTGAGGTATCCGTATCCCGGAGGCGTAGGAATCCCTCGGCTCGACCGGCCTTGTTGTCTGAGGCTCCTCTAGCTTAGTTAAAGGGACCCCTTGGCCGCTCTTCGATGAGCCGAGGCCAGGGGTAGCGATATCAGTACGAACAGAGGCGGAGTTGGCTCGAAAATGGGAACCTGGTTGGCCGGAGCCTAGCCAGGTTGCCCGTCAGCGGGGGTCGACGTCGGAGTCGATCAGCCGAGGCCTCGGGTCGGGCTGGCGCCCTCGGAAGAGGCTTGGCCGAGGCCCCAGGGGTAACCGGCCGAGCCGCCTGCTCGGGCCGGATTCCCGGAGAAGTCCCTGGACCGCGTCATCGTCCGAGGCTCGGTCGGACCTCGCTGAAGGCGTCGTCAATGCCGAGGGTGCTACAGCCCCCTTCAGCGTGAAGACCCGAGCCTGCAGGATCAGATCGTCTTGTAGCGTGTGCCTTTTGCGGCCGCCGAGGCCAGAAAACACACCCTCGCTGCGTTGCAAAGCCGCGTCTCCTTTCCTCTCATGTCGAGCATCTGGACTTTCCGTCGGTAACAGGGGTGTTTGTGTGGGCGAGAGTTGCTTCTCGCGGAAGGTGATGAGTGAGGTATCCGTATCCCAGAGGCGTGGGAGTCCCTCGGCTCGGTCGGCCTTGCCGCTTACGCGTACTTTCGCCCGTCCATGAGGCTCTGTCACCGATTCAGTCGAGAAGGCTTGAAGGACCGTCTCGGCAGAAGAGCTTCCGAGCGTGAAGACATTCGGTCCGCGGAATCACTTTATCCGAACGCGAGTTACTTATCGCAGAAGGTGATGAGTGAGGTATCCGTATCCCGGAGGCGTAGGAGTCCCTCGGCTCGGTCAGCCTTGGCTGCTTACGTGTACTCCGTCGTTTCCAGGATCCGCTTTTCGAAGTAGTCAAAAAGCACGAAAGAAATTCTGCTAAAAAGAGATCCTTTTTCGAGGAAAATTTCGACGCAGAGGGGGTCTCCCCCCTTTTAGCCCCGAGGGAGGGTCGGGCTTTGCCGAGGCGAGGCCGACCCTTCCTTGATGACTAAACTTTGCGTGGATGCGAGGTATATGAACAACTTGAAAACATCTTAAGGGTAGAAGCGACGTAGCTGTTTGATGTTCCAAGCGTTGCCGTAGATCTCGCCTTGATTGTTGGCCAGCTTGTATGTTCCGGGCTTCAGAACTTTGGCGATGACGAATGGCCCCTCCCAGGGGGGCGTGAGTTTGTGCCTTCCCCGGGCGTCTTGCCGCAGTCGAAGCACCAGGTCGCCCACCTGGAAGTCTCGGGGCCGGACCCCTCGGGCGTGGTAGCGTCGCAGGGACTGCTGGTACCGCGCCGAGTGTAATAAGGCCCTGTCCCGAGCCTCCTCCAGCTGGTCCAGCGATTCTTCTCGGCTAGCTTGGTTGCTTTGATCGGTGTAGGCCCTCGTCCTCGGGGAGCCGTATTCCAGGTCAGTGGGCAAGATAGCCTCGGCCCCGTAGACCAGGAAGAACGGCGTGAAACCCGTGGCACGACTCGGCGTCGTCCTTAGGCTCCAGACCACCGAGGGGAGTTCCTTCATCCATCGCTTGCCGAACCTGTTGAGGCCGTTGTAGATCCGAGGCTTGAGCCCTTGTAGAATCATGCCGTTGGCACGCTTTACTTGCCCATTCGACATGGGATGAGCCACGGCGGCCCAGTCCACCCGGATATGGTGATCCTCGTAAAAATCCAAGAATTTTTTGCCGGTGAACTGGGTACCGTTGTCGGTGATGATGGAGTTTGGGACCCCGAAGCGATGGATGATGTTGGTGAAGAACGCCACCGCCTGCTCAGACCTAATGCTGTTCAGGGGTCGGACCTTGATCCACTTGGAGAATTTGTCGATGGCGACCAGCAGGTGCGTGTAGCCCCCGGGCGCCTTCTGCAAGGGACCGACGAGGTCCAGACCCCATACAGCGAAGGGCCAGGTGATGGGTATCGTCTGCAGAGCCTGAGCGGGCAGGTGGGTCTGCTTCGCATAGAATTGGCACCCTTCGCAGGTGCGGACGATTCTAGTGGCGTCAGCCACCGCCGTTGGCCAGTAGAAACCTTGCCGGAAGGCATTCCCGACAAGGGCTCGAGGCGCTGCGTGATGACCGCAAGCCCCCGAGTGTATTTCTTGCAGGAGTTCCTGACCTTCGGCGATGGAGATGCATCGCTGGAGGATGCCCGAGGGGCTCCTGTGGTAGAGCTCCTCCTCATCGCCCAGCAAGAAGAATGACTTGGCGCGTCGCGCTACCCGTCGAGCCTCGGCTCGGTCGAGGGGTAGCTCTCCCTGACGGAGATATCGCAGGTACGGGGCCTGCCAATTTCGATCAGGCGTGGCCCCGCTCTGCTCCTCCTCGACGTTCAGTGCCTCGGCCTCGGGGGCCGAGGGTACCTCGGGCTGAGCCGAGGGTGCCTCGGGCTCGGGCGCGTCGTCGATCTTGACGGAGGGTTGATGCAGATCCCGGGAGAAGACGTCCGGGGGGACCGTCGTTCGCCCCGAGGCTATCTTAGCCAGCTCGTCTGCAGTCTCGTTGTAGCGCCGAGCGATGTGGTTGAGCTCGAGCCCAAAGAACTTGTCTTCCAGGCGCCGAACCTCATCGCAGTAGGCCTCCATCTTCGGGTCGCGGCAGTGGGAGTTCTTCATGACTTGGTTGATGACGAGCTGCGAATCACCGCGGGCGTCGAGGCGTCTGACCCCTAGCTCGATGGCGATTCACAACCCGTTGACCAGAGCTTCGTACTCGGCCACATTGTTGGACGCCGGGAAATGGAGGCGCAGCACGTAGCGCAGATGCTTTCCGAGGGGCGAGATGAAGAGCAGGCCCGCGTCGGCTCCTGTCTTCATCAGCGACCCGTCGAAAAACATGGTCCAGAGCTCCGGTTGGATCGGAGCCGTCGGCAGCTGGGTGTCGACCCATTCGGCCACGAAGTCCGCCAACACCTGGGACTTGATGGCCTTCCGAGGGGCGAACGAGATCGTTTCGCCCATGATTTCCACCGCCCACTTTGCGATCCTGCCCGAGGCCTCTCGGTACTGGATGATCTCCCCGAGGGGGAAGGATGACACCACAGTTACCGGATGAGACTCGAAGTAGTGTCGTAACTTCCGCCTTGTCAGGATCACAACATACAGCAGCTTCTGAACTTGTGGGTAGCGGACCTTGGTCTCGGACAGTACCTCGCTGACGAAGTAGACTGGCCTCTGAACGGGCAGTGCATGCCCTTCCTCTTGCCTCTCGACCACAATCGCGGCGCTAACCACCTGAGTGGTGGCGGCGACGTAGACCAAGAGGGCTTCTCCATCAGCTGGGGGCACCAAGACAGGCGCCTTTGTAAGGAGCGCCTTCAGGTTCTCGAGGGCTTCCTCGGCCTCAGGGGTCCAAGCGAAACACTCGGTCTTCCTTAAGAGGCGGTACAGAGGCAGACCTCTTTTGCCGAGGCGTGAGATGAAGCGGCTCAGGGCCGCGAGGCATCCCATGACCCTCTGTACGCCTTTTAAGTCCTTGATGGGTCCCATGCTGGTGATGGCTGCGATCTTCTCCGGGTTGGCTTCGATGCCTCGCTCGGAGACGATGAACCCCAGGAGCATGCCCCGGGGCACCCCGAAGACACACTTCTCAGGATTGAGCTTGACTCCTTTCGCCTTGAGACATCGGAATTTCACTTCAAGATCGGAGAGGAGGTCGGAAGCCTTCCTTGTCTTGACTACGATGTCATCGACGTAGGCCTCGACTGTGCGACCGATGTGTTCGCCGAACACATGGTTCATGCACCGTTGGTACGTCGCGCTCGCATTCCTCAAACCGAACGGCATGGTAACATAACAGTACATGCCAAACGGTGTGATGAAAGAAGTCGCAAGCTGGTCGGACTCTTTCATCCGGATCTGGTGATACCCTGAGTAGGCATCGAGGAAGGACAGGGTTTCGCACCCAGCGGTGGAATCCACGATTTGATCGATGCGAGGCAGAGGGTAGGGAACCTTCGGACATGCTTTGTTGAGACCAGTGTAGTCTACACACATCCGCCATTTCCCCCCTTTCTTCCTCACAAGCACAGGGTTGGCAAGCCATTCGGGGTGGAATACCTCTTTGATGAACCCTGCTGCCATTAGCTTGTGGATCTCCTCGCCTATCACTCTGCGCTTCTCCTCGTCGAATCGGCGCAGAGGCTGCCTGACGGGTCGGGCTCCGGCCCGAATATCCAGCGAGTGCTCGGCGACATCCCTCGGTATGCCAGGCATGTCCGAGGGACTCCACGCAAAGACGTCGGCGTTTGCGCGGAGAAAGTCGACGAGCACTGCTTCCTATTTGGGGTCGAGCTCGGACCCAATCCGGATCTGCTTGGAGGTGTCACCACTGGGGTCGAGAGGGACGGCCTTAACCGTCTCCGCTGGCTCGAAGTTGCCGGCGTGACGCTTCACGTCTGGCACCTCCTTGGAGAGGTTCTCCAGGTCGGCAATGAGGGCCTCGGACTCGGCGAGGGCCTCGGCGTACTCCACGCACTCCACGTCGCATTCGAACACATGTTTGTACGTGGGGCCGACGGTGATGACCCCGTTGGGGCCCGGCATCTTGAGCTTCAAGTAGGTGTAGTTGGGGACGGCCATGAACTTCGCGTAGCATGGCCTCCCCAGTACAGCGTGGTAGGTTCCTCGGAACCCGACCACCTCGAACGTCAGGGTCTCCCTTCGGAAGTTGGAGGGCGTTCCGAAGCAGACGGGGAGGTCGAGTCGTCCGAGGGGCTGGATGCGCTTCCCAGGTACGATCCCGTGGAAGGGCGCAGCGCCCGCCTAGACGGAGGACAGATCGACGCGCAGGAGCTTGAGGGTCTCGGCGTAGATGATGTTGAGGCAGCTGCCCCCATCCATCAGGACCTTGGTGAGCCTGACGTTGCCGATGACAGGGTCGACGACGAGCAGGTATTTCCCCGGGCTCGGCACGCGGTCGGGGTGGTCGGCCTGGTCGAAGGTGATGGGCTTGTCGGACCAGTCTAGGTAGACTGGCGCCGCCACCTTCACCGAGCAGACCTCCCGGCGCTCTTGCTTGCGATGCCGAGCCGAGGCATTCGCCGCATGCCCTTCGTAGATCATGAAGCAGTCGCGGACCTCGGGGAACTCTCCTGCTTGGTGATCTTCGTTCTTGTCGTCGTCGCGGGCCCTGCCACCCTCGGCGGGTGGCCCGGCCCTGTGGAAGTGACGCCGAAGCATGACGCACTCCTCGAGGGTGTGCTTGACGGGCCCCTGATGGTAGGGGCACGGCTCCTTGAGCATCTTGTCGAAGAGGTTTGCACCTCCGGGGGGCTTCCGAGGGTTCTTGTACTCGGCGGCGGCGACAAGGTCCGCGTCAGCGGCGTCGCGTTTCGATTGCGACTTCTTCTTGCCTTTCTTCTTGGCGCCGCGCGGAGTAGACGCCTCGGGAGCCTCTTCCGATGGGCGGCCCTGGGGCTGCTTGTCCTTTCGGAAGATAGCCTCAACCGCCTCCTGGCCAGAGGCGAACTTGGTGGCGATGTCCATCAGCTCGCTCGCCCTGGTGGGGGTCTTGCGACCCAGCTTGCTCACCAGGTCGCGGCAGGTGGTGCCAGCGAGGAACGCGCCGATGACATCCGAGTCGGTGATGTTGGGCAGCTCGGTGCGCTGCTTCGAGAATCGCCGGATGTAGTCCCGGAGAGGCTCTCCCGGCTGTTGCCGGTAGCTCCGGAGGTCCCAGGAATTCCCGGGGCGCACGTACGTGCCCTGGAAATTGCCGGCGAAGGCTTGGACCAAGTCGTCCCAGTTGGAGATCTGCCCCGGAGGCAGGTGTTCCAACCAGGCGCGAGCAGTGTCGGAGAGGAACAGGGGGAGGTTACGGATGATGAGGTTGTCGTCGTCCGTTCCTCCCAGTTGGCAGGCCAGGCGGTAGTCCGCGAGCCACAGTTCCGGCCTCGTTTCCCCCGAGTACTTCGTGATAGTAGTCGGGGGTCGGAACCGGGTCGGGAACGACGCCCGTTGGATGGCCCGACTGATGGCCTGCGGACCGGGTGGTTCGGGCGAGGGACTCTGATCCTCCTCGCTGTCGTAGCGTCCCCCACGCCTGGGGTGGTAACCTCGGCGCACCCTTTCGTCGAGGTGGGCCCGACGGTCGCGTCGATGGTGCTCGTTGCCGAGGTGGCCCGGGGCCACAGGCGCGGTGTTGCGCGTGCGCCCGGTGTAGACCGAGGCTTCCCGCATGAATCGGGAAGTCGCGGCATGAGGTTCCGAGGGATATCCCTGCCTTCGGGAGGCAGTGCTCTCGGCCCGTCGGGCCGCAGCGCCTTCCAGGAGATTCTTGAGCTCTCCCTAGATTCGCCGACCCTCGGTGGTTGATGGCTCCAGCATCGCGCGGAGGAGCATCGCTGCGGCTGCCAGGTTCTGACCAACCCCGCTGGATGCGGGCGGCGGCCTGACCCTGACATCGTTGGCGACGCGGTGCTGGAGACCCTGGGGCAGGTGACGTATTTCTCCGGCCGGGGGTTGGCCCGCCCATACCTGCCCGACGTCCCGGCGGATCGTCTCAAGCGCTCCTGTTCCCTCGTCGAGCCTGGCCTATGCCCCGCGGACTTGCTCGAGCTGTGGGTCGTGACTCCCCGCCGGAACGGGGACCACAGCTAGCTCCCGCGGGATGTCGGCGCGAGGCACGGGCCTAGGAAAATCACCGTCCTCCGGCATGCCAAGATGGTTGCCTTCGGAGGGATCCCCCAGCTCAACGTGGAAACATTCGCGGCTTGGGCCGCAGCCCTCGTCGTTGAGGTTGCGGCTTCCGTCGGAACAGTCGGAGAGGCAGTAGTCACATGCGGTCATGGAGTCCCGCATGGTACTGGGGTTGCCAAGTCCAGAGAAATCCCAACAGATGCTGGGATCGTCATCTTCCTCGGACCCGGAGGGCCCGTAGGTCGAGGCGTCCGTCAACCGGTCCCAAGGCGACCGCATACGAAACCTCAGTGGGGTTGCACTCGCCTCAATGAGAGCGCCCGCCAAAGCGAGGTCGCTTGGCGGGTTGAGGCCGAGTCGAAATGACGTAAGATGGGAGTTAGTCGGTACCTTTTGGTCGACGAGGAGCGACGTAGTTACATCGGGGACTGGTTGCACCGTCATCTCAGGGACAAGGGCGACGTCCTGCAAGCTCATCGCGAGTGCGCCGGCGTCGTCAACTTGCTCGGGGTTGGCGTGTCGCGGGGGGAAAGCGCTTGCCTCCGTCTCGAACGCGAGGTCGACGCCCGGCGTGCCTTCCGTCGGGGCGCTGGGGACGTCGATTCGCTCGACAGCCGACGAAGCGCGGCCTCCCGCTTGGCCTTGGTTGCCCCGCCTCCTCCTCCGTTGGCGGGGGAGAGGACGGGGCGAGCTCGGATGTTGTTCTTCCACCGCGCGGGGAAGATGTCGCCGATTCCGCCACCGGCGGGCGGGTTGTCGACCGCCATTGTCGTTGTCGCGCGGCGGTGGAAGGAGTATCATGTCGTAGCTGCCGTCGAAGGACATGAACTCAAGACTCCCGAAACGGAGCACCGTCCCGGGCCGGAGAGGTTGCTGGAGACTGCCCATCTGGAGCTTGACGGGAAGCTGTTCGTCAACACGCAGCGTGCCCCTACCTGGCGCGCCAACTGTCGGCGTTTCGAGACCGGGGGTCCCCAAGCCGACGAGTGAGTGTGTTGCGTGCCCCAGCCCAGATGGGTCGAGCGCGTGGGCGAGCGCGAAGGGGGGAGAGGCGAGGTGGCCGGAGACGGGCGTGAGAGAGGTGGAGATCCCGCGGCCTTCGTGTTCGTTCCGCGCCCAGGTCGGGTGCGCTTGCAGTAGGGGGGTTACAAGCGTCCACGCGGGTGAGGGAAGCGAGCGGCCCCAAGAGAGCGCCTGTCTCGTCCTCGTCCCCGCGCGGCCAACCTTCTCTAAGAAGGCCCTGGTCCTTCCTTTTATAGTCGTAAGGAGAGGATCCAGGTGTACAACGGGGGGTGTAGCAGAGTGCTACGTGTCTAGCGGAGAGAGAGCTAGCGCCCTAGGTACATGCCCATGTGGCAGCCGGAGAGGTCTTGGCACCTTGCTGGCGTGATGTCGTGGCTGTCGGAGGAGCACCAGAGCCTGGCGGAGGGACAGCTGTAGGAGCGGTCGAGTCCTTGCTGACGTCGCCTTGCTTCCGTAAGAGAGCTGAGAGTCGCCGTCGTCACAGAGCTTGCGGAGCGCCATCATTGTCCATCTGGCGGAGCTAGCCAGATGGGACGCCGGTCTTGTTCTCCGTGACCCGAGTCGGCTCAGGGTAGGATGATGATGGCGCTTCCTGTCGACGTGGCGGGCCTGTGCCCTAGGTCGGGCGACGTGGGGGCTCCTCCGAAGCCGGGGTCGAGTCTGTCTTCCGTGGCCGAGGCCGAGCCCCCGGGTCGGGCGAGGCGGAGATCGTTCGGCCGAGGCCAGGGCGGAGTCCGAGCCCTGGGGTCGGGCGAGGCGGAGTCTCGTCGTCTTCTGGGGCTGAGCCCGAGTCCGAGCCCTGGGGTCGGGCGGAGCGGAGTTCGCCGTCTTCCGGGTCTTAACCCGAGTCCGAGCCCTGGGGTCGGGCGGAGCGGAGTTCGCCGTCTTCCGGGTCTTAGCCCGAGTCCGAGCCCTGGGGTCGGGCGGAGCGGAGTTCGTCGTCTTCCGGGTCTTAACCCGAGTCCGAGCCCTGGGGTCGGGCGGAGCGGAGTTCGCCGTCTTCCGGGTCTTAGCCCGAGTCCGAGCCCTAGGGTCGGGCGGAGCGGAGTTCGCCGTCTTCCGGGTCTTAGCCCGAGTCCGAGCCCTGGGGTCGGGCGGAGCGGAGTTCGCCGTCTTCCGGGTCTTAGCCCGAGTCCGAGCCCTAGGGTCGGGCGGAGCGGAGTTCGCCGTCTTCCGGGTCTTAGCCCGAGTCCGAGCCCTGGGGTCGGGCGGAGCGGAGTTCGCCGTCTTCCGGGTCTTAGCCCGAGTCCGAGCCCTGGGGTCGGGCGGAGCGGAGTTTCCTATGGTGCCTTTGGTCGGGCCTGACTGCCTGTCAGACTCACTCTGTCGAGTGGCACTGCAGTCGGAGTGGCGCAGGTGGCGCTGTCCTTCTGTCAGACTGGTCAGTGGAGCGGTGGAGTGACGGCGGTCACTTCGGCTCTGCCGGGGGGCGCGTGTCAGGATAAAGGTGTCAGGCCACCTTTGCGTTAAATGCTCCTGCAACCTGGTCAGTCGGTGCGGCGATTTAGTCAGGGTTGCTTCTAAGCGAAGCCAAGGCCTCGGGCGAGCCGGAGGTGTGTCCGCCGTAAAAAGGGGGGCCTCGAGCGAGACGGAAGTCTCTCGAGGTCGGCTGCCCTTGGCCGAGGCTAGGCTCGGGCGAAGCGTGATCGAGCCACTCGTGTGGACTGACCCCTGACTTAATCGGACCCATCAGGCTTTTGCAGCTTCATGCTGATGGGGGTTACCAGCTGAGAATTAGGCGTCTTGAGGGTACCCCTAATTATGGTCCCCGACATATATATATATATATATATTGTCTCTAGTTATAGTTGTTAGTTGTGTAAAAACATCTATAGGCTATTCACCCCTCTACCCATCTAGATCCTTTCAGCTACTCATGAACATAAATCCTAGTTCATTTTTTATTCTGAGTTATAGGTTGTTTAGGTGTTCAAACAATATGCACTTGTATTAGTTCCTACTCCCTCCGGTTTCCTATTAGTTGTCGTTTAGGACAACGACACGGTCTCCAAAATATAACTTTGACCAATGTTTTTTGTTAAAATACAAATGAACTCTTAATACATTTATACTTTTATAAAAGTACTTTTTATGACAAATTGGTGCATATAAATATTAGGTTCCAAAACTAAATAACAAAATAGTTATTTGTAGTCAAAATTTTATAAGTTTGACTCGAATCTTATCCAAAACGACAACTAATAGGAAACCGGAGGGAGTATGAACATATGAGGTCACACATAGAAACAAGGCATCACATTAAGTAAAACATATGAACAAGTGAATGCACTTTCATATGCTCATGCTCATGAATGAAGATGCTCATCCTTATGCAAATGCAGGTGTGAAATGCAAGCTTAACACCTTGGGTGTTACACTATTCACCCTTGCTTTAGCCATCTAAGTCATTTCATGTGTGTTATCCTTCCAATTCCTTATACAGGATACATTGATCTCCATTGCCAGAGCAAATAATTCCAATAAAGCATACAGATATGCAAACATGCATATTTTAAGACAGAATTCTTCGCATCGAACTTGAGAGCATATCCCATTTTGCCATTTTTTCTAGGTAGTGAAGGCAAATCCTTTGAGCTAGAGGCTTTGGTACCTGTTTAAAGGATTGAATGGCCCAAACAAGAGGTTTCAATTAGGATCTGAAACATAAGATGACAAACCTTAACCTCAACTGACAAACTTTCATGGCTAGCCTTAAACAACTATATGACAAACTAAATTAAGTCCTCATTGTTTGTCACACTAAACCATGCCCTTACCAAGATCCATAATAGTGGTAGTGTCCTTAATCTTGTAAGAAAGTAAACCTATCTACTAAATAGCCCACTAGTAGAAGAAGCATCCTATGTCGTTACTCACAAACTCAAGCACATAATAATAATAATAATAGTGATAATAATAATAATAATAATAATAATAATAATAATAATAATAATAATAATAATAATAATAATAAGAAAAATAGAACAAACAGAGTTGGATGTAAGGAGTAATATAGGACAATATATAATCAAAATTCCCCCCAAGCTACCAAGGTGTTAGGATACCCAAGACATCCACTTTATAGTGTTCTCTAAGTGTTTCACTAAAACCTCACCTAAATAGTGACCATAACTTATGTGTAAGGGAACTCAAAATTAGTTATAACTAATGTATAAGGGAAAATCATATGTTAGGGCTATAAAACACTTGACATTTTCTTACCATGTATAGCTGTACTAACATAAAGCACAAATATTAATATCAATCTAATACCTCAAATTTTATAAGCTGGACCATCTAAAACACTTAGAAAAAACTTTACTTTCCTTTTAACAAGAGACGTCAACAAGAGCATTGAATACTAGAAATGAACAATATATAGAACACATATATGTATGGAGTCACAACCAAGGATAGTGATAAAAAACACTTATATATAAGTCACATCATCATGTGTATCATTACTAGGAAATAGATTTGTGCTTGATAATGGGATAAAGCATTGCACATATCCCCTAAACTAGCATTACAAGGTTTGATAGATTTAAGGAATAGACACATAGGACATGAAAATCAACACCTTCTAGGATCCTAGTACATGGATCCCAATATATGTTGTATACCCTTTCAGGACATTGGACTAAGAGAAAATTTTTATGTCTTCCAGAGAAAACATATTGCTTTGGCCAAATTTCATAAGCAAGGCACATGCATTCAAAATAGAGGGTACGGATCCCACAACATATTCAAGAAGTATAAATGCTTGAATCCACACATCAAATTCAACTTCTCCATGAAAAACATATACCCAACCTGCTATAGCTATATGTAAATCTATATCTACAACTAACAATATCGAAAGTGGTGGGAGTCGCTTCTAGAAGCATCTTCGATGTGTTTGAAGTCTATCTGTATTGACCATCGTCCGTGATGAGGTCTAAGACACAAGATGGCGTAGGCATGTATACCAAGCACCACAATCTACCTAGGGGATATGTTGTGCTAGATCATATCGCTAGAGCTCGTTCGGTTCGCAATCTAGCTAGAGGATACGTTGCGCTAGACCACGTCGCTAGAGATCGTTCGGCTCGCAATCTAGCTAGAGGATATGTTGCGCTAGAACACGTCGCTAGAGCTTATTTATCAAAAGGCTGATTCTAGGTGGAGAAGGTGGTTGTCTGGTGACCATAATTATATTTTCCGAAAGTGGATTTGTCTGACCTGAGTGTGCAATGACATGCGTGCCCTCAATTGTGTGATAGCCTGTCGTGACATTGAACTATATAGAATACATTTTTTATAGTGTGTAGTCGATATTTTTAGTAGGCATGCCGCATGCGATGCTATATAAGATAATTTATACATAATTAATTGCATCCTTAAAATTACATTACACGCATTTATAAAGTAGTAAAGAAAAGGAAAAATGATAGTAAATTCCGGTGCGTGCAAACTAACCAAAGGCCCAAAGCGTATGCATGTGTTGGACGGACATGCTTGTGATCGATCATATACCGTGACGCGTGACGTGACCCGTCGTCAATTGCGTGGCGCTGGTTACTATTCGCTTCCAACTGCATCTGCATGACAATTGCACCAATTAAACAACAGTAGTAGAGCAACGGGTGGTGTATACACGTGCCAATTTAGGGCTTGTTCGGTTAGCTCTCAATCCATGTGGATTGAGTGGGATTGGATGGGTTTGAATCCCAAACAAGTCAAACTTCTTCTCAATTTTTTCCAATCCTATCCAATCCATGTGTATTGGGAATAACCGAACAAGCCCTTAGGGACAGACAAGAGTAGAGCATAGCAACGGGTGTGAGTTGAACGTGGCGACACGCATCCCATCCAGCTGGTGTCGTGGCGAACTGGCGACAGGCGCACGAGCAGATTCGGGCGCGGGCAGGCAGGCAGGCAGGCAGCCGCGCGCGCGCATGCGCATGCGCATGCCATGCATGGATGGATCAATTCATGGATATCGATGCACCGTACCTGACGAGCGCATCCGCGCTCAACAACAGCAGAGGAACACCTGTTTTTGATCGCAGCAGTCCAGCAGAGCAGAGACAGGAGACGAGGACACACGTACACAGGCCGTACGGCTCGGAGGCCAAATGGGATCTGGCTGGATAGAGACCGAGAGGATAGACGACTATGTCTGGTGTTGGGAATATGAGCCGCATTTTTTTTACCAGCACGAACACACGATCTAAAAACAGGAACTTAAAGTATGGTCCGGTACAAAACAATATGAACCAGACTGGTACGGTTCGAAGGTGAGCCTGAGTCGGCTCTTAGATTCTGGCCCGTCGGGTCCCAGCATGGCCCAATTAAACTTATATTGCTTAATTTATTGAATTTAGTAACTTATATACTTTATATAGCTATAATATTTAAATTTTATATTATTAAATGATGATCACATTATTTAATATCTTTAATTTAGTAAGCTATATACTTTATGTGGTTACAATATTTGAATTTTATATAGTTTAAATATATGGATTGAGTTTAAACCGACGTGTTTTATGGCCAACTTGGACCACTATTTCTACTCTTTAATTTAGTACGACGTGTTTTATGGCCAACTTGGACCACTATTTCTACTCTTTAATTTAGTACACTACAACTCAAAATTATTTTGAGCCTTCTAGGGCCCTGTTTGTTTCGGCTTCTGGCAGCTTCTGGCCACCAAAAGCTGCTGCGGACTACCAAACGCTCAGCTTTTCAGCCAGCTTCTATAAAATTCGTTGGGGCAAAAACCATCCAAAATCAACATAAACACATAATCGGTTGAGTCGTTTTAATAGTAGGAATCCGTCACTTTCTAGATCCTAAGCCCTATAAACAACTTTATCTTCCTCCACACGTAATAGTAATGATACTCAGATTCTCCCCACAGCCAGATTCTTTCCACAGCCAGATTTTCAGAAAAACTGGTCAGAAAAAAGCTGAACCAAACAGACCCTAGATTCAAACCCGTTTGTCTCGAAGTACGATAGTCTCGGGTTCGCCCAATTCCCATCAATATCCATTGCCATATACGCATGCACCGGAGAATCCGACAGCTTGTTCGCTGCGGCTTGCTGCGGCTGCAATCCGGCTGCGGCTGCGGCTTCTACAGTATTTTTTCCTCTATGGATTGCAGCTGCAGCAATCCAAACAGCTGCAACAGTGTCGGCTTGTAGCCAGCCGAACACGCCCCGAGTTGCATGGGCACCGCACGTCTGCACGTGCAATGCATGCCTACTGTCACACAAAAAATACAGTATATTATTACTGATGGAGAAAACAAGGAAGGATGGGCCGGATGGGGATGGCCGAGGGCAAAGCCGTCCGTCAGTCCGTCCTTGTTGCGTGTGCGTGCATACGGAGACCGGAGTCAGCGGTATGATGCAGGCAAGCAGACCATTGCACACGCAGATACAGATCCCAGCCGAGCGTCCAGCTGCCAAGCCATGCATGTGGCTCGCGGATCGGCGCAGTCCATGGATAGATGGAGATGGATCCATCCATGGATAGATCATAGATAGATAGATAGGCAGCCCATGGCCGTGGCTGCATCTGCGGGCTGGGCGGGCTGCATCAGCGTGACGCCGTGACCTCACCCTGGTTCGGTCGCCCCCCGGCCGCCACGTGGCCCAGCGGCCATGACGTGGACCCCACAGGGGCTTCCATGTGTCAAGCCCCGCTGGCCCCCACCACTTCGTGTCACCCGCCTCCTTCACTTGGCGTGCCGCACCCCCACGCGTGGCCCCACGCCCAGGCCCCGCATCCCTACACGGAGGCGTCATGCAGTGCCATGCGCCGGCTTCCCCCCTGCCCCCTCCGTCCGCCCGCCTTCATTCCGCACACCACCGAAAACTGGTGCCCGGCCTGCAGTGCAGTGCAAGCCATGCCAGCTGCCTATATATACCAGGCCAGGGAGCGGGAGCCTCACACACAGTCACAGCACACGCAGCCACCGAGGACTGCATTGCTAGCATCCATCGCCATCAGTCGCCATATCGATCTGCGCACGAAGCTAGTAGTCCAGATGGATCGGGTGCCGCCGCCGGTCTCCATGCAGGTGGCTGCGATGCAGCGACATCAGCAGCAGCAGCAGTTCGTCCACCACCTGCAGCAGGTCCACCAGCAAGGTACGCAGCACGAGCAACCGCCGCCACCGCACCAGAACGGCAGCAGCAGCAGCGGCAGGACCGGCGGCGGCCGCAAGTGCTGCCCGCTGCGGCGGTCGCGCAAGGGGTGCATGAAGGGCAAGGGCGGGCCGGACAACCAGCAGTGCCCCTTCCGCGGCGTCCGGCAGCGCACCTGGGGCAAGTGGGTGGCCGAGATCCGCGAGCCCAACCGCGGCGCGCGCCTCTGGCTCGGCACCTTCGGCAGCGCGCTCGAGGCCGCGCGCGCCTACGACGCCGCGGCCAGGACGCTCTACGGCGACTGCGCTCGCCTAAACCTGCAGCTAGTGCCTCCGTCGGCGGCTGCGGCAGCCGCCGGAGGAGGAGGACCGGCGGTCGTCGCGTCTCCGTCCCCTGACACCGTGGCTGGCCCTGCTGCTGCTGCTGGTGGTGGTGGACACAACTGCCATCACCAGTACCTGCAGCAGCAGCACGCCATGGCGGCGCCTATGATGATGATGCACTCCTCCTGCTGCTCCGCCGACGGGTCGTCGTCAAACTCCGATTCCATTTCCAACTCCTGCTCGTCACCGGTGACCACGGCGGCCTCGCCAGCCTACAGCCACCACCAGACGATGTTCCAGACACCTGCACTGCAGCCGTCATGCGGCGCAATGACGATGGCGGCCGCTGCGCCGCATGTGCAGGGCTTCCACGTCGGCGACGACGACACTACCACCGCGATGGCGATGCACCGTCATCAGCAGATGATGCGCGAGCTGGCGGAGGCGCCTCTGCACCAGGAGGCAGACGACTTCGAGGACTTCGTGACGCGGCTGCCCAAGGCGGAGGACTTCGGCCTGCAGGGCTTCCAGGAGGTGGCCCCCGAGGTGTTCGACGACGCCGCCGGCATCTGGGACCACGCGGCCGCCTGGGAGCCCCCCACCATGATGATCGACTCTGGCGCCCAGCCCCAGCAGCAGCTCGTCGTCCCTCTTTGACTCGCTCGTCGATGACGCCGCGCGCCCTGCACCAGCTACTGCTTCGTTCCCAGCTGCATCGAACTGGCCGGTGTACGTGGCGGAGTGATACGACGCGCGCGCTATGCATGACACCACTGCACAGGTGGTTCTTGCATGTGTTGCTTACGCCTCGAGACGTACGTACATAATACCAGTATGTATGTACCGGATGGTTACTCTGATATGACTGTATTTCTCCTAGTTATTCGTGGGTTTCATTTGGATAATGTTTCAGGTTTTGTAAAATATATACTTTAGTAGTAGTGGTGTCTTAAATATATGCTCCTAGCTATATATCTAGTCTCTGTGTGGTATATGCATGGCCGCTAGTTAGCTTGTACAATATTACCATATATAGATATATTAATTTCGCTTTTACTAAATATTTATGGTTTCATTTAATTTGATTCTGTTTCAGGTTTTGTAAACAAAATATATGCTTCAGTGGTGTCCTTTTGGGTTTGTACTATATGTGTGGTACATGGACCGTCGCAGCTAGCTTTGTATATTTTACGTGCTACCAGTACTCTCTTTATTTAAAATTCAAAATTGTAAATTGTCCTAGGCTTTTTTAGGTTTTAACTACATATCCAGGTTCGAGAGCTCGGCGTTTTGTCGAGGGCAATCGATCGAGTGCTCGCTCGAGTGCTCAGGTTCGAGCGCTCGGCGTTTTGTCGAGGGCAATCGAGTGCCACCCTCGGTGAAATATAATATGATTCGACATAGACATTATATACTCGACGTAGAAAGACACTCGTGTCAAACCTTCGGCGAAACATGACCTTCGACAAAGAATTGTCTAATCGTTAACTTCGCCGAGTATCAATATGCACCTTCGGCGAAACATGACCTTCGACAAAGAATTGTCGTTAACTTCGCCGAGTATCAGATATTGATAACTCTTGTCGAAACGTGGCACCGTCAGTAGTCGTTCATAGTTGATGATCGTTAACTTCGCCGAGTGTCAGATATTGATAACTCTCGGCGAAACGTGGACCTTGGTAAAGAGCCGTCAGCAGTATAGTTGAGTTGACTACCGTTAACTTTAGCAGCATAGTTGAGTTGACTACCGTTAACTTTGCCGAGTGTTAGACGTTGGTACTCGACAAAATATCTTCTTTGTCAAATGTCACCAGTACTCGATAAAATATCTTCTTTGTCAAATGTCACCACGGAAACACTCGGTAAACCTATATTTTATCGAGTGTCTTTCCTTGACACTCGACAAAGTATATTTGTTTTTCCCCAAACTTTTTATGGTGTGTTTGTACAATATGTAGACCTATATGTTCAATTTTGGCACAATTATCAAAGTGTTTGCTATAACAATTAGATTTAGTTCGTTTAATTGAATTTCTTCGGGTAATCACTACAACACATAGGGCCTTTTATGACAAATGCTCAATGACAATAGTAGAATTTGTCACTAGATGACTATGTTTATGACGATTTCTAGGAAGCAAAGCAATTTAGTAACGAAAAATTGAGCCTCGTCATAAAAAATGTCATAACTGTTTGTAGCATCATGTTTATGACAATATGTTATGACAATATGGGTGCGTCATATGAGGGAATCGTCATAAATTGCTATACATCATACGTGATGACATTGCATGACGACACATGTTTGTCATAAATATTTGATTTAGTTTTTTTTAAAAGAAATGCTATATATATTCCATGTTGGGACTATTTCTTTTCTTTGGGTAGTAAAATTATTTCTTTGTAGTAGTAAAATTAGGTTGAAAACAATTCAAATGAAAAGGGTGCCATTAATTTAGGTGTTGTGGCTGCGTTATTTTTCTTAAAATGCAAAAAAACATGAAGTAACCAAGAGTCGAACCTGTGATCTAGAGTACCATGAGTACAACTTTGACCACTAGGCTATTAATCTATATTTATCAACAGATGGAATATTTAGTTATATATGTTTTCTCTTTTCGCATTTTTTAAGGGCAGACACGGAGAACATATCCTTCGTCCGCAAAGTCTTCACAAGTTCAGGTTGCTGCCGCCGCCTTTTCCTAGTGACGAGTTAGGCACGAGGCGCTGAGATCCCCATCTACCGCTGCCGTATCCGTTGCCATCCGAAGACAGCTCCGTGCCTCCGTGCGTTTGTCAGTTTGAGCCCGTCCACTTCTTAGCCGGCGCGGCGACGCCCCGCCCCATCCATTGTTGGCCGCCAGCGAAGGCTAGCGGGGCACCCTCCCTGGTAGCCCGGCCCGCCGGCCGTCGCTCCCTTCCTAGCTGCCTCCCTTCTAGGCTCTAACAGGCTCTAGCCTCCAGCTCCACCATGGCACGCCAGCAGAAGATTTGAAGAAGCCAAGAAAGTAAACATACAAGCTAAGATGTACAGTCTAACTCTAAGTGTGTAGATTTGCATTTTTTATAACTGATAACTGGATTAGATAAGTGTAGATTAGCAGTAAACTGAATTAGATAACTGATAACTGCATGTTTGCACTAAAGGGACAAGCTAAACTGTAGTACTATCTATCTTTAAGTGTAGATTAGCTAAGCACTAAATTTTAATTCTATGCGACAGTATTTGTTTATGATGTTGGTTGATTTTGTCGTTGATTTGTCATGCGGTTTTTTGGCCCCCTTGAATTCTTGTCCTGCGTCCGCCACTAACGTTGCTGATTGTCGACTGTTCAATTCAAGAGAATATAGATTATTTACCAAAAGTGAAATAATGTTAATATATGTTGTTTTATTTCAAAATTTGGCAGATGAACAGATCTTGGATCAATAGTAGGCTTTTCAGTAATCAACATTTAGAAGGGGTGAACGATTTTATGAAGTTTGTTTCAGATAAATTTGTTGACAACGAGGAGATATTATGTCCATGTCGAAAGTGTTTGAATAGACTTCCCCAAAATATATCAGAAGTAGAGGATCACCTACATATTCATGGGATGGCAAGCACATACACTACATGGATACATCATGGGGAGACACTATCGAATGCCAGAATTAATGAAAATTGTGATCATGTGGATGAACAACTTGGTTTACATGAGGATGTCTTTATGGATGATGGTGAACAAGATGACCCTAATGATACATTACCTAACATGGTACAAGAGTTGTTCGCATCCGAAGGACCAAGTGGTGGGAAATCTTTGTTTGCAGTTGTATTAAAAGAAATGAAGCAACAACTTTACCTAGGTGCATCGTATACAAGATTTTCTTTTATGGTGAAGTTACTTCATATCAAATCATTTTATAGAATCAGCAATGTTGCATTCAATGCAATTTTGAAGTTGTTGTCATTGGCTTTCCCGCAATGCAGTCTTCCATCCTCTTATAACGAAGCAAAGAAACTTATTCGTGCATTAGGACTTGGATATGTGCCAATCCATGTGTGCCCAAATAATTGTGTTTTGTTTCGGAAGGATTATGCAAAACTTGATGAATGCCTAGTGTGTGGTGCATCTAGATGGAGAGTTGGTGAAGGTACAAACAAGAGTCCTCAAAAGGTTTTACAGTATTTTCCTTTGATTCCTAGGCTGAAGAGGATGTTTGCCTCAAAAAAGTATCAGAAGAGGCACGATGGCACAAGTTGAAGAGAAAAGTAGTGGAAAATGAGCTTAGCCATCTGAGTGACGATGAGGCATGGAAAGACTTTGACAACCAATATGGTTGGTTTGCAGAAGATCCTAGGAATATCAGGCTTGGCCTTGCAACAAATGGTTTCAATCCATTTGGTAAAATGAGCTCCTCTTATAGCATGTGGCCTATATTTGTCATCCCTTACAATTTTCCTCTGTGGGTATGTATGGATCAGTCAAACTTCATGATGTGCCTACTCATCCCTAGCAAAGAATGCCCAGGAAAGGATTTTGATGTTTTTCTAGAGCCTCTAATTGATGAGCTACAAAATCTTTGGTCGGGTGTCCCAACTCTTGATGCATTGACTGGAAAACAGTTTGATCTACATGCTGCAGTAATATGGTGCATCCATGATTATCCCGCTTTGAGCACATTGTCAGGTAGAGTCACAAGAGGCTATTATGCTTGTGTGCATTGTGACAAAAGTCCCTGTTCTAGAAGAATTAGGAATAAAATTTGCTATATTGGCCATCGACGGTTCCTACCAATGGACCATCCATGGAGGAAACGTGACAAACCAGAGGCATTTAGTATGGATGAGCTAAGGCAGCAATTGGAGAATGTTAAGGATGTTAGACCAGGCAAGCATCCTCAAAATAAGAAGAGGAAGAGAGCTACAAATGATGGCCAATGCTGGAAGAAAAGGTCTTGTTTGTGGGATTTGCCATATTGGCCAAGTTTGAAGCTGCGACATAACCTTGATGTCATGCACATCAAAAAAAATATTTGTGAGTATATTCTTGGTACATTACTTGGTATTCCTGGTAAGTCAAAGGATAGTATCAATGCTAGGCTTGATTTTGAAGACATGAGCATAAGAAAATCCTTGCACTTGAAGCGTGATGGCGATTCATACTCCATTCCTCATGCTCCTTATATGATGGATAAAAACCAAAAGAAACATTCTATGAGTTTTTGAAAAATGTTAAGTTTCCAGATGGATATGCTTCAAACCTAACATCATGTATTACTGCCGATGGATGCAACTTGGCTAGCTTAAAGACTCATGATTGTCATATCATACTTCAAAGGATTTTACCTGTTGCACTGAGAGGAATCATGGATAATGACATATATATTGCAATTGCCGAACTAGGTCACTTCTTTCAACAGTTGTGTGCTAGGACCCTAAAGTTAGATGCATTGCACAAAATGAAAGATGATATCCCAATTGTTCTATGCAAGCTTGAGAAAATATTTCCTCCATCATTTTTTGATGTGATGCTACACTTGACAATCCATTTACCCGATGAAGCAATCCTTAGAGGTCCAGTGCAATATGGCTGGATGTACCCAGTAGAAAGACGTTTATACACTTTGAAACATTTCATGAGGAACATGGCTCATCCTGAAGGTTCAATTGCAGAATCATATGTTGCTAATGAATGCTTAACCGCGTGTTCGAGGTATTTTGATGATCTTGATACACGACACAACAGGGAGGGAAGAAACAGAGAGCGTGTTGATTTGACCAAGGGTGAGTTGTCTGTTTTTCAACATGGTGTTCATTTACTTGGAGCCCCTAAGATTACATATGTAGAAAAAGTTTTTGACAAGATGGTTTGGTACGTGCTAAACAATTGTCCGGAGGTTGAGCCATATATAATGTATGTACTCCCATGTACATGTTTTTTTGTTCTAAACCGATAAACTATGGGTTCCAATTTTTTATCTAGACATGTTATGCAGGCTGTACAGAAAAGAGTTGGAGAAGGAACGAACTCCTGATGTTGAGAAAACCATCGAGAAGGAATTTCCTTCATGGTTCAAGGACCATGTAAAATATTCTTGCATTTATTTCTTTAAATTTTCAGTGGTTGAAGATCTTTTAACCATGGCTTAGCATTATATGTACAGGTTGCAACACTACAACATGTGAACGGGGAAGACGTTATCGCTGATATTTAAGCTTTGTCATGTGGACCAGATCTACGAGTAAAATTGTTTTCAGGATGCATTGTTAATGGCGTTTGATTCCACACCATCGACCGTGAGGAAAAAAGGAGGACACAAAATAGTGGAGTTATGGTTGATGGCACACATAATGGAGAAGATATTGAATTTTTTGGTTGCTTGAAAGAAATAATTCAATTGCAGTACAATGCAGACTATAGCGGACACAGGTCTGTAATTCTATTTCGATGTGATTGGTTTGATACCGAGAGTAAGAAGGCAAGAATGAAAGATGATGGTTTTTTCAAAAGCATAAATAGTTCAGTATTATGGTACAAAGATGATCCTTTTATTTTAGCCACACAAGCAACAAAGATTTTCTACTTGGAAGACACCAAATATTGTGGAAGCTGGCGAGTTGTTCAAAAATTTACGCACAGACATTTGTGGAATGTTGATGAAATTTCAAGTGACGAAATTTCAAAGGGAGTGGCGTTGTCATACCAAGACGATGAGTGTGGCGACTTTGAAATTCAACGTGAAAATTTTAGTTTGGACGATGAGAGACCAGCTGTTGAAAATTCTTACACTGTTGCTACCACCGTAGTTGAAGAGCTTCGTCGACAAAGGGAAGATGAAGAGGAAGAAAATTATTTTGAAGATGAAGTCGATGAAACTGCGATGCAATATGTGAGTGATAATGATGAACAAACATTCCATAATGTCGAAGATGATGATAGTGACTATGAGTATCATACCCTATTTACCACTAGTGGCATTTCATTTTTGGGTGAAACAGAGGACCCAGGCATGGCCTTGTTGGTGCCACTGCAACATTGTAATTTGTCGCCATCCTTGAGTACTTGACTGCCAAGGTTCTAGAGCAGGCTTTTATATTGTTTTTCATAATTTTGCAAATATTGTTGTGAATACATGGAATTTGTAGGCTTGCAGAATCGTTTGAATCGTTCATTGTATACATGGATCTATTCTACTTGCTGTAGTTTTTTTATCTTATGTAATGCGAGGAGTGGATGTTGACCTGTGATTGCCAACAAAAAGGTTCATCAGACTGAATTTTGAAACTTATTCAGTCTGAATGTTGACCTGTTTGTGCTATGAGACTATGTAGAAATATCCTGAAAATAATCTGGTACCTGAAGAACTTGTTCTTGTATCTGATTAACCTATTCTTGTATCTGAAGGACCTGTTGACCTGTTTGTGCTATGAGACTATGTAGAAATATCCTGAAAATGATCTGGTATCTGAAGAACCTGTTCTTGTATGTGATTAACCAATTCTTGTATCTGAATGACATGTTGACCTGCTTGTGTTATGAGACTATATGGACCTATTCTTGTATCTAAATTTTGGTTCTGAAAATGGTAACAGGTTGTGATGAGAATGGTAGTAGGTTGTGATGAAAAGGCCCATCAAACTGAATGTTATAGGTTCATCAGACTGAATTTTACAGGTTCTTCATTAGTTCAGAATTTTGTAGGTTCATCAGACTGAAATTTTATTCTAAAACATCAGTTCTTCATCAAGCTGTTCGGCATGCCAGACACGGACATGGCTGAAGCACACAACGCCGCTGCCAAGGAGAAGGCGGTGGAAATGCGGGCAGTGCTCGGCAATGATTGATGTAGAGTTTTACCAGAGCAGCGTGCCAAGATTGCCCATGCCCATTTCATTTAGAGACAGAGTCGGTTGGGATGTGTTATAGAGCTCTACCAACTGTTAATGGAACATGCTGTTCTGCACTAGCTTTGATTTCCTCATAGTTGCTATTGTGCATTGTAATGTCAAACTGCAAGGATTGGAAGGCAGAACTGTACTCCTTCACTGTGTCAGTTTGTTTGAGGGCTAACAGTTCAGTTATAGCAGTTCTAAAGTCTCGTATGAGCCAAAACTTAAACTGGATGACCTAACAGAACTCCTTTCCACTGTTGATTGCTTGTGTGTCTGCCACCATTTAGCTACATTACCTTCCAAGTGCATAACAGCAGCTGTAACCTAGAGGTGATCTTCAATGTTGTTGATGGTGATGGTGAATCAAGAAAAATCCGCGGAGAAAAGTGAGAACTAGTGAAGCAACATGCTCAGTCGAACACCTCCCCTCGGTCTGTTCGTAACTGGTCTGTTTTTGCCCATTGCAGACACCACAAAAAACTAACTTAATAAGCTTCAAAGTTCAGTCTGAATAATCTTCTGAACCAAGAATATTCAGTTTTTGTTTGCGCCAACTTGTGTAGTTTCACTTTCTGGATATTTAGTCGAGTTCCAGTTTGTGCAGTTTTAGTTTTTGAATATTCAATTTCAGTTTATTGCAATTGCTTTTTGTTCCAAGTTTCATTTAAGCAAACGGCAAGGAGACGATGGGATCCTGGTAAGCTGAGAGAAATAACAAAACAATATAAGAAACATACAGGTAGAGATGGCAACGGGTACAAACCCGCCGGGTTTTGCTATCCCAAACCCGTACCCGTGAAAAATATTTACACCCATTAAAAAACCCGTACCCATGACGGGTTTGAAATTTTGCCCAAACCCGTACCCATCGGGTTTGCGGGTACCCATGGGTTACCCGCGGGTTTTTATCTCCAATATGTTTATTCTTTTTATAATCAATAAGTATTGTAATGATTAATGAGATCATGGTCCAAAATTTATGTAATGAACAACGAGTTCATGATTTGGTATAAAAAATATTAGTAGAGAGAATTAAATACAAATAATAAGTTGTATAATCAATTTACCTTGCACTAAGTTATACATCCAGCACATATATAACGCTAGTAATAACTATAATAGCAAGCAAGCAACACTATCACCAACTACTTATACATTCACTATTTGATAAAAATTAGGAAGTAAATAGGTAGATAACAAGTTTGTTGTTCGTTTATAAAATAAAATGACAATATGCACTAGGTTTGGTCGGGTTTAAAAAACCCACGGGTTCACGGGTTTGGGTACTATAGGAACAAACCCGTACCCATGAACCCGTCGGGTATACATTTATGTCCATTAACAAACCCATGGGTATGAAAATTGACCCAAACCCGTACCCTAATGGGGTAAAAACCCATCGGGTTTCGGGTTTCGGGTACCCATTGCCATCTCTACATACAGGTCATTTCAACTTTTCTTTTTTTCAACACATGGTAATAAATCAATATATTAGGCATGTAAAAGAACAAAATATGTGTATAAGTAGCCTTAACTTCGTACAAAGTAAGGGGATTAAAAGCAAGGATAATCAGCCATGGTAATACGTACATGAGCTAAAATTGTTCTGGTAGCCAGGAAGACATAAGCTGTACTGAACGACGTCAAAGGTATTCAGACATGTGTTTCTGGACCATGTTAAAGTAAAAAACACTAACCGGAGCATATTCAGTGCCACACTAATTGTACTGAAATAAACGAGTTTCTCATAAAACAACCAATATCATCACATAGTAAAACGTAGAGTAGTTATAAAAATAAGTATCCTATAGCCATCGCCAATCACCATGTAAGTGCTAGAAAAACTAAAAGAAATTAGAAATAAATGAACTATGATATCTCTGAAAAGAAATAAGTGAAAAATAAAAATACATTTATCATATCCGTGAGGCACGTGACTGAAGCCAAGAAATGGTAATGCGGTCATGTTAGAAGGTGATGAAAAAGAAAAAAATAGAAATAATTTAAAAAGGATAAGAGTAACATCTGATTGATACTTCCCCAAATGCGACTCTATAGGATTCTCCACATGTGGCTGTTACAGAGACCATATCCATTGAAAACAAAATCACTCCACGCGAAAAAAAGAAACAGCAACGACATGGCCTCCCCGCAATTGACGCCCATCTCCTTCTATATCCTTCCTCCCACAGAAACTGCACGACATTCTCATCCTCTTCGACTCTTCGTAACCTGCTCCTGCTGCTGGTGGTGCGACAAGATAGATCGCCTGTGCACCCTAAGTCTATCCGTCACAACCTCAAGATGCCCCCGGGGAAGAAGGGGCCGCGAGTCCCACGACATCACGCAGGTAAGTTCTTAAACCCTAGTCTGATTTTGATAGAGCTAGTTGAGGATCACAGGTGTAGTTGTGCCCCTTGAAGAAACAAAATCATTTATTACCTGCATACAATAATATCAGTCCAGTTTGTTCCTTCCTATGCATCTGTAACATTTTTCTTTTATCATTTATTTTTAGAAGATACAGAACCTACTCCTACAGACTATGAGAAATAGAGGGCAATTACAATCATGAAGAATAATCAAATGATGCAACGGTTAGGGATTCATCAATTACAGTCAATGATGGCTAGTATTCCAAGTGGAAGGATGAACGATAATGCTCCTTAGGAATCTGGATCGTTGTATGATGGTGATGATATTGAAGACTCTGAGGATGAGATGGTCAGTAACGTAATAATTCGTGTTTTCTCTTCCAATTATTTTGTCATATTTTTTCTTCCAATTATTTTGTCATTACCTTTGCTTTTCCGATCAAACATACAATATATTATGTTGTACCTATGCAGGAATCCCTAGTTGATAAGTCTGTAGCCAGCCACATCCCCAACAATGGTGCTGAAATCTCTTCGAAAAATACAAGAGCCTCTAAAAGGGTTGTTGCACCTGGAGTGCAAGAACAACCAATTAGAGTTACTAGGCGAAGGAGTGCTACCATAAACCAAGAGTCCAACCAAAATATAATGGCTGGTATACTATCTGATTCTTGTGATGCCACAAACCAAGATTGCATCCAACACATATCTACTGTTGTACAACCTAGTTCACCAATAGAGACCGAGAGCGAAGATCCCACCGGAGACCAAGGCGAGTGATTGTCTATACACTGTGTTCCTATAAATTTATTCTATACCAATACAACTACATCAAATTATGTTCAATTTCTCTGATAATAGGATTATGTATATCGAATTAAAATGTTTCAGATGTTGTAGCTTGTTCTTTCTCTATAGGCTTTAATATTGAGATCTTATCCTTGCATAATACTAATAAATTCTTAACTGTGTTCACTATACATATCATGAATTGTTCAGTCTAGGTATGCAAAGAATTAGGATTGATTCTTGTAATTTTGGTGTCATACTAGTTATTAATTTTCTTATACTCACCGCAATAAATAGAACTAGTACCAAGGCAAAGAAGTATGGGCAGGCAACTTGAGTCATTAAGCAGAGGATTAGGCATTAAGATTCCAATCCAGATTCGTGAAGGGAAAAGAAGACCAGAGGCACCTATCCAAGCTGCCAAATTTGCATCAGAGGGTGGGATCGTACTTAGGCAGCACATGCCGATATTTTCACATTGGAAGGAGTACAAGAAGAAAGAGAATGCTGGTAAAATAGAAAACTACATTGGAAAGATTGCTGTAAGTATCTTCGTACTCCATTTTCCTCAAATTTTGTATATCATTCTTTTCAAACATATATGCTGAAATCCCTACTAATTGACCAGGGACAATTCACCATGGATGCTAATAATACAGCAGTGAGAGCAGCATGTATTGATATGCTAAAGGGTGGTCATCGCCAGATGAGGTATAACCTAAAAAAGAAATACTTCAATGAGGTTCCTCCAAATCTAGTGAGGACTACATCGCCTATTTCGTGCATGACTGATGACCAATGGAAACTTCTAGTAGAAATGTGGTCTACCTCAAAGCACAAGGTATTTGCATTCAACCTCTAGTTTTCTCCATTTAAATAATGATGTACCTTTTTGAATTTATATTCGCTCTATTGTGCTGTCATACTCACTTATTCAATGCATAGGACACATGTATGAAGAACAAAATTAGTCGTGAACAAGTAAAGTTTCCACAAGGCACAGGCTCTCAATCCTACATTGCAAAGGCATACTCATTGGTAAGAAAATTACCATGTCATACATAAACTTGTTTAGTATCTGCACACTTGATTGAAGTCAATAAGATAAAAATGATACTTAGAATTAAAGATATTAGTTGTTTATTTTCTAAATGGGCACTTCCAGTACAGGCTACCCATTCAAATTTTTGAATGCTCCTGCTAACTGTTCATGTATAGGCTTGCAAATAAGTATTGTGCTGTTATAAAAAATGCACTATGCTAATATCCATGTATAGCTACAGATTGGATGCTTTTGAATGCTTATGCTACCTGATGTTTATTTATAAGGACTGCTCTTGATTAAATATATTTTAACTGCATCATATACTTGATTACTCTCATAGTGGCAATGCTTATAATACATATAGTTTTACATCTTAGATATTGTGTACGCTTCTGCTAGCAGATTCTCACGCACAAATGAAATTAAGTATCTGTATTTAATATCTCATACATCCTATGCTTTTTAATTAATTTGTTGTATAACTGACTGTTGTAATCTTATACTATATGCTTCACCAAACTAAATGTCCAACTTGTGCTAATTGTTCCTTGCTAACAAAAATAAATTCATATCATGTCAGAAGCAAGAAAAATTTAAAGATACCGAACCTAGTGCAATTGATCTTTTCAAGGAGATGCATTGCAGCAAGAAGAAAGGGTTTAGTGAATCTGTCCAGAAAGCTATTGTAAGAACCTTTTGCCCTTTCACTTCTACCTCCCATTATGCAATGCACTAGGTTGATCTCTGTGTGCTATGTTGATATGGAATTGCAATATACTAAGTTGATCTCTGTATGCTAGGTTGATATGGAATCAATGGCAGCAACACCAGTTGAAGATGGACACCATTCAAAGTCTTCAACAGAAGTAGTCTCCCAAGTGCTGCCTAAATCAAGTTTATTCCTTCAGAATGTAGGCTTGGCAACCTCTAACAGAAGCTCTTCAGGAAATGTTTCAGCAAAGGTGCAGCAACTTGAGTCTCAATTGGATACTGAGCGGCAAGAAAAAGACGAACTACGAGATGAAGTCCAAAGCTTGAAGGCTAAGACACAGGCGTCTGACGAGACCATTGCTAAGCAATCTGATGAGATTGCAGATTTAAAGAAGTCCATAGCAGAAAACAATAACCTCCTTCGCCAGATTTTAAGCATCAATCGTAGCCAAGTGTCTCCTTAAATATGCCTGCCAACTTGATGGTGTCAAGATACATCACATACCATATGGAGGACTAAAGTTATATGAGCTTAAGTTACATGTTTATTAGGATTTATGTTATTGGAGTCCAAATTTGTTTTTTGTTTAAATACTTGTGCTCGATGAAATTTTTTTTGTTATACTTGGAAATTATATAATTTTGGTATTGCAATTGGTTTTGTTTGATGACATATTTTATGCATGATGAAACAATCATAAGTGCCAATTGTGTGGATTTATAATATTTTGCTTTATGACGTATATATTGGTCACGAATGATCTACCAGACCATCTGCCATGTCATCAACAATTATGATATAAATTCTTGCTATGTTGCCACATTTATGATGAAAAAATATGTCATGAAGCTCTGCCACGTCAACTGCCATGTCACATGCCACATCATTAAGTTTATGGCGAATCTATTCGTCATAGCTTTGTGCCACATCATCATCCACGTGGCAAGATGTGGTGGCACATTTTCTGACGTTTACAACCCTATTTGTGACATTTACGAGTGTCATAGATGTAGTGACAAATACATTATTCGTCATTAAAATCTATGACATTTGTTGACATATCGTCATAGTAGTTCCTTTACCACGCACCTTCTGTGACAATGGACTTTTTGTCACAACACCGTCACAACAAACTAACATATGACATAAAACCTCCTCTTTGTGACGTAATAATATGGTCATAGAAGGCCCCCTGTGCTGTAGTGAATTCAGATTTGAACTGCAAGTCTATCAAAAAATAGAAAACAGTGAATGCAAAAATGATATTAATGTTATTTAGCATAAGTTATGGCCTATTTTAGAAGTAGACTTGGATTTTCGAGCACCATGCTCATGAAACATGACCGTAAACTTGTAATCAAGTTGTTTTAAAATGTATAAAATACAAACAAAGTCAGAAAATCATAAAACTTATCGACATGTCATGATATCATATGTACATCCTCTGATAAAAAATTTAAAATGTTTTGTGAAAGTTGTCACATATTACGTGTAGAAAACTAGACAGCCTTCACATGAAATCATGAACACTGAGCTACGATGACAAACTTCAAAATGCATGTTTGGTACCATTACTCCATACATGACTTACCAACGTATGGGCTATTCTGCGCCTGGTATGTTCACGATAAGTTTCCATGCCAAGTTTGCAAGAAAGCTCTTAGATTCATTTAGTTGAAGAAGGTAAGTTCCCATGCCCAGTTTGCAAGAAAGCTCTTAGATTCATTCAGTTGAAGAAGGGTGAAAAATATTCGTCATTTGATAAACATCGACAACTTCTCCCTGCTAACCATGCATTCCGACTAGACATCAAGAACTTTATGAAAGGTGTTGTAGTGACAGACTGTCCACCTGCAATGATGACTAGTGCCAAAGTTCGTCAATAGATAGATGGTCTCGTGGCCAACCCAGAAGGTGGGTTTGTGGGATATGGAGCATATGTGGACATATAAGCCGAGCTTGACTCGGCTCCCCTATTATGATGACTTGCTCCTTCCACACAACATTGAAGTGATGCACACTGAAAAGAATGTCGCCGAGGCACTTTGGACAATAATTATGGACATTCCTGATAAGTCAAAGGATAACATAAAGACAAGAGTGGATCTAGCAGCGTTATGTGATAAACCAAACCAAGAGATAAAGCCGCCTAGTGGTGGAAAGACATGGAGAAGGCCTAAGGATGATTTCATCTTCAGCAGGGCCCAAAGGAAGGAAGTAATACAGTGAATCAAGATGTTGATGTTCCCTGATGGGTATGCAGCTAACCTGAGTAGGGGGTGAACTTATCTACTCTACGAGTCTTAGGGATGAAGAGTCATGACTTCCACATATGAATTGAATGAATTCTTCCGGCGATGGTTCGAGGCTATGTCCCTAAGCATGTATGGCTAGCGCTTGCAGAGTTGAGCTATTTCTTCCGCCAGCTTTGTGCAAAAGAGTTATCTCAGACTATGATTGTAGACTTGGAAAGAATGACACCTGTGTTACTGTGTAAGCTAGAGAAGATCTTTCCACCCGACTTCTTCAATCTGATACATCATTTGATTCTTCATCTCCCGTATGAGGCACGAATGGGGGCATGCATGGATGTTGGTGCTATCCAATCAAGAGATGTCTAAAGACTATCCGAAAGAAATGTAGAAATAAATGCAAAATCAAGGCTTCCATTGCAGAGGCATACATTCTAGAGGAGGTGTCAAAATTCACAACAACTACTATGGTGACAAACTGCTGAGCGTGCATAATCCCCCCTCGTTACAATAATGGCGGCAATGAATCGAACCTCAACATATTTCGAGGGCAACTGAGAGATGAAGAGTGGCGTCATATCATGCTATATGTATTGATCAACCTTGAAGATGTGACACCATACATGGAACAATTTCTTCAAGAATTCTAGCGTCAATCAAGGGACCCAACTCCACAGGAATATGATATCCTTCTTAGAAAGGGTGTAGGAAATGGATTGTCCGATTTCATTTTCTAGTTCAAATGTAAGGTATGTACTTCGTTTGTCATTTGAAGTTGCTCTTACATGCGAATAATATCACAATCTAGCGTGTTTGAACTTGCAGGGCTAAAGAGAGTCGTCTATGAGTGCCGAGTTGAGACAAGTAGCCAATTGCTTTGCATATAGGGTCAGGAGATATTCTGGGTATGACGTCAATGGATACCGTTTTCGCACAACAAGCTACGACCAAAGTTGGTCCAATCGAAAAACCATGTGTTCTAGAGTCTTTACGCCCAGGCTTGACGAGATCGAGTATTATGGACGAATCTAAGAAATATAAGAACTCAATTTTCATGGTTCCAAACCTCTTACTCTAGTGATATTCAAATATCATTGGTTTGATCCTGAAGTGATGAGATGAACACATTTTAATCTTGGGCTAGCTGAAATTCGACAAGATTTCACCTTACCAGGAGACGATGTCTATATCGTGGCCCAACAGGCCACATAAGTGTATTATCTCCCATATGTGTGCCAAATGAAAGAACATCTTATGGGTTGAGATGTCGGGTATAAGGTATCACCGCATGGTAAATTACCTGTTCTAAACTAAAGGAAACAATGACGCATAAGAGGGGTGAATTAGGCCTACTAAAACTTCTTTCTAATTTAGGCCACAATCAAATCCCTAGAACAAAACCTATGCAAATAAACAATTTAGAATGAGCAAACTAGGTTTAGTATATGTGTTGCTATCTCTACCGCAAAGCCTAAGTTTCAATCCTAAAAATATAACTAGAAAGGAGAGATTGAAACTTAAGTACTTAATGTAAATGCAGAAGGTAAAGAGCAAGGGTAGAGATGCAAACTCTCATGGATTACGCCGATATTTTTACCAAGGTATCTGGAACCACGCAAGGTCTCGACTAATCCTTGTTGGTGCCCCTACGCAAAGGTAGCCCACGCGAGGGCCAAGCACCACATCGAGTAACTCCATAGAGAGCCACGAGCCTTCTCCACGCGCAAGTGGTGCTCCGCTTCTGGCTCCTCTTGGACACTCCCCGTCGTCTCCACTATCAAGCTTACGATCAAAATGTCGTGGGCCTTGTTCCCTCCAGTACATAGTGGCGGTCGTGACACAAACTCGGTTGTCACGGTCTCGAAAGACTCTCGCCCCACTTGATACAATTATAATGGCTCACGCAAGAGCCAAGGGGGTTGTGTGGTATTTCTAAACACACCCAAGTAACTAGGATTCACCTAGAGCAAGCGCAAACCTAAGCACTTCGTAAAACACCTACGCTAATCACCGAGTGATTCTATTAAGCACTTGGGTGTTTGAGCACTTGGAAGTGTCTACAACATGTATTGGTATGTTCCTTGGCCTCTCACACCTTCAAATGGCCGGTTGGAGGGGGTATAAATAGGCTCCCCTCAATTATAGCCATTGTACAGAAAAGTTGTTGCTTCTATCGTCGGGCGCACCGGACAGTCTGGTGCACACCGGACATGTCCGGTGCCCTGGCCACGTCAGCCGACCATTGAGGTCCATAGCAGTCGACCGTTGGAGCCGACCGTTAACAGACTGTCTGGTGCACACCGGACAGTCTAGTACTACACCGCCCGAGAGTCCCTGGTCGCAGACGTCTCTACACAGACTATCCAATGCACACCGGACATGAACTGTTCATTGTCCGGGGCGCCACGAGAGCGCTGGTTGACTGCCCTCTTCTTAGATTTTTTTCACTATTTCCTTGGGCTTCTTTTGTTCTTGAGTCTTGGACTTCTACACATCTTTTAGGTCTTCTTTTGAGGTGTTGCATCCTCAAAGCCTCAGTCCAATCCTCTTTGCATCCTGTGAACTACAAACACAAACACTAGCAAACACATTAGTCCACAGGTTATGTGGATCATCAAACACCAAAATCATTTAAACAAATGGGCCCAGGTCCATTTTCCTTACACAAACGATGAAGATTATAACTTAGACCCGAACACAAATGACAGAGAGTTCTTCCAAGAAGATGGGCTAGAAGGGCGATTTGAGATAGACTTAACTGAAGCTATCGGAATGGAAGTAGATATTGAAATGGTTGTTGATGAGGAGGATGATGAGGTGCAAAATGAGAATGACTTAGAAATACTTGAAGGCAATGACATTAATGACGAACTTGCGCCTTCAGATGGTGTTGACTATGAAATAGTTGATAGTGATGATGAGACTTATGATATGGCTAATACATACACATATGCAGATTATTTTTAATCGATGTAATGCTATATTTTATTTATTTTGCATCTATTTCTAAATACATCTTTTTTTATCTATTTTTATTTGCTTACTCATAATTGTAGGTTGTTGCACAAAGATGGTGGGCGGTGGGACGAGACGAGGAGGGGGAGGAGGAGCACCCGTAGGATGGAGGAGGAGGCACAGCAGTACGACTACGCTTAGCAACAGGTGGAGCAGCAGACTGCTATCGATGCGGCACAATAAGATGATGATGACGCTCAGCAGGACACCTTAGGTTTTGGCACCTCGGGTTCGAGGAACATCTACTTGCAAGGTATCGTGAGTCTCCCTCAACGACCCATACTTCATGACAGGCGGTCGCTGATTCCACTCGACAGAGAGAGGTATGCCACTTTAGATGTTGTCACTGCTTTTTTATATTATATGTTGAAATTCATAATCCAAACTAATACTTTTTCTTTATCACTTGGACATGTCTTGGAAGGTTGTGGAGAATGCAGGGGGTCACGGTCGCAACCCTAATGGCATCATCAGCCACCTGTGAGGGAACGCTTCCTTGGACTTGTTGAGTATGTCGGAGTGACGAGCCCAGCCTACACCTTTGACCACTACGCCGTCACCCCCGATGCAGTATTTCTTCAGGTGTGAGGCTGGATACGATGCCAGGGCGGATATGGTGGCTACCACAAGCTGTAAGAAGCTCATCGTGGACATGCACTACGAGGTTTGAATCCATGCCATTGTCACTTTCCATGGCTCTGTATTTGGGGAGAAGGTGAGCAAGCAGAACACCCGAACCATGTCGTTGACTCGGGACCAGTACTTGCAGGTAAATACAAAACTTTAATGTTCATATTAAATATGCTTAATTTTATCTTCTGATAAGACGTGTACTTGTTTTTTTGTAGATGATTCCTTATTGGTGCGCCTCACATCCTCAATGCTGGGAGCAGATAGTGCAGAGGTGGTGCTCGCCTGAGTAAGACGAGGCGCACAACGCTAGCCAGGAACGACGTCTGATGATGCAAGGTCCCTCCCACCACTAAGGAAGTTGCAGCCTCGGCAAATTCACAGAAGCATGGGTACACGCTCTTTTTTATTTAGGTATATAACTTTTGATTAGGCATGATTTCTAACCATCTCATTGGTTTTCTCGCAGTCGGCGTCACATAGTGGCCAACCTTGCTCCATCTTCTCGGTGTATGCTATGGCCCAAAAGGGCAAGGTGACGTCCGACGTCACCTACAACCCGGAGGATGGGCCCGATGTGTATAGCAACCCCACAGTCTATAGTCGCCTCAGTGAGTACACTGCCATGGCACAGGAGGTCCATGGGCCAAATTACAATTCGAGGACCGAGGACATCGACGGAGATGTCCTCATGAGGGTCGGAGGAGCCAAGAGGCATGGACGGTACTGGATTGTCGATGGGGCAATCGAATCATCCTCCACTCCCACTATGTCTCAGATGTGAGCAAGGAGCATGAGCGTGAGCCCAGCCTTACGACCTCGGCAGGACAACTCACATCATCGGATACAACAACTCTAGGTTATTAGTTATCTATTCGTTGTTCATTGATTATTATATATCTTCTCTTTTCATTATCGTAACATTAGGGAGAAATATTACAGACTCAGCTAGTTGATGAAAGGAGGCAACACGAGGAGATGGAGAAGAGAATGGCAGAGATGTTTTAGTACATGTAGAGCCTTGGCGCCGCATCCAGTTTTTCTCCTCCACCCTCGTTGTTCCCTGCAGCTGACCCTGCTCAGTTCCATACTCATGTAAGTATCAAAATTATAGTACTACATAATATATATTCATCTCGTCTCACACATGCAATCTCTTCTATGTGTAGAGATAATCGACGACATCAAACAACCCTCATGGATCGCCTAGCCCATCACCGAACAAGTCTAGCCGCCCACCTCGCTGAAATACTTTGTGCACATGATCTTATGTTTGTTGGTGTCGTTAATACTTTGTGAGATAACTTGTTCTGAACTTGTTGATGTTGGTAATGCTTTGTGAGATACTTAAGACTTATGTTTGTGAGTGTTGGAGACTTATGTTTGTGTTCGAACTTGTTTGATGTGGTGATATTTGTGGGATTTATGGTCTTTGTGAGATATGTGGTGTGTATGATGTATGTGATGATTATGTGATGTATATGTGATGGTTATGTGATATATCTTTTGTTTGTTTGGATGGAATAATAAAAACAAATAAAAATGGGTATTCTGATCACTTTGTCGAGTGTTACACTCCGCAAGGAGGTATTTTGCCGAGTGCCGTGACCACATCACTCGGTAATGAAGGTACACCTGGGAACCGATAAAGCTTCTTTGCCGAGTGTCAAGACCATAGTACTCAGCAGAGAAGCAACCTTTGCCGAGTGCCTCATAATGCACTCGGTAAAGAGACTGTCAAAGGGGCCCAATGGTGCTCCCGTTGCCGAGGGCTAGTCCAGCTGGCACTCGATAAAGACTGAGTCTTTGTCGAGTTCCTCCAAATGCTTTTAGCAAAGGAACTAGCAAAGGGGCCCACTAGGGGCTTCGTTGCCGAGCACCAGTACAACAGACACTCGACAAAGAGGAAGCCTTTGCCGAGTGTCACGGGTGACACTCGACAAAGTCTCCGTCATCGTCACTTGACATCGTGACAGTGGCTTTTCTTTGCCGAGAACCAGGTGGCACTCGGCAAAGCAGTTATGTCCAGAAGTATATGTCTATAGAGGCAAAAAACTACACCTATTTCAAATTATAAGTTTGTTTCACTATTTATCTAGACAACCATCTAGTATATATCTAAATCTAGATATAGTATATTTTGTATCTAGTATAATATCCAAATCTAGACATAGTGTATTTTGTATCTAGACATAGTATTCGGAATATATTTCTAGACATAGGTATAGCATGTCGGAATATATATCTACGCATTGTCATAGTATATTTTATCTATATAGTAAGTGTATTTACCCAGAGTTGAAGTAGAGCTACTCTAAAATAGAATAGAGCCATACCAAACACGTTCATAGCCCTAACATGTTAGAATATATATCTACGCATTAACATAGTATATTTTATCTAGATAGTAAGTAAATTTCGTATATCTAGATATATTGTATATCAAAATATATATCTCCATATATAGCATGTTGGAATATATATATATCTACGCAATAACATAGTATATTTTATCTAGATAGTATGTATATTTCGTATATCTAGATATATTGTATATGAAATATATATCTAGGTATAGGTATATTATATTGAAATATAGGCTAGATTTATTCTTCATCAAGTCCATCACCTGAACCACCTTACTCGCCCACCCGACCGACCGAGCGCCTGCCTAGCCGGTCGACTGAGCCAGTCTCCCCCGTGCCTGTCCATCCGGCCGACTGAGCCGCCCCCACGCAAGAGTCGAGCCATGCCACAGTGAGCCACAGGCGCTCGGCTAACCAAGCTAGTCCCCCTGCACCTTCCCATTCGGCAGACCGAGCCTCCCACGCGCCGTTTTTTGCTTTTTGGTCCTTTTTAGGAAAGTTTTTCACAACTATGCCTTTTTTGTTTGAATTTAGGAAATGGACCCTTACCTCGGTGCCATCACTATTGGCGCCGAGTTTACACGTCTCGATGCCATTATAGATGGTGCCAACCTCTCGCTCTCTCATGCTAAGTTGGTGCTTATTGAGAGCACCTAGAGGGGGGGTGAATAGGTGATCCTATAAAAATCAAATACTAATAGCCACAAAACTTGGTTATAGAGATGTTAGTGCGACTACGTAGTTGAGAGGCGAGTTCTTGTGGGCAAAACAATCACAAAGAGATCAACACAAGACACGAGATTTTATCCCGTGGTTCGGCCAAGTAACACTTGCCTACTTCCACGTTGTGGCGTCCCAATGGATGAGGGTTGCACTCAACCCCTTTCAAGTGATCCAATGATCAACTTGAATACCACGACTTTTCTTCCTTATATCTTTTCCCGTTTGCGAGGAATCTCCACAAGTTGGAGCCTCTCGCCCTTACAAGATTGATCACAAAGAACGCACAAGAGTAAGGTTGGGAAGAGCAACACACACAAGACTCAAAAACGCAGCACACCAACGCACAAAAGTGAAGACTTGAGCTCAAATGACACACAGGGAGTTCTCGACTCGAATAGAGCTCAAATCTCTAACACAACAAAGCAAATGCGCGGGAGCAGAGTCTGGATGCCTTAGAATGATTAGTGAAAGCTCGGGTGACTCCTCCATGCGCCTAGGGGTCCCTTTTATAGCCCCAAGGCAGTTAGGAGCCGTTGGAGGCCAACAAGGAAGGCCATCCTTGCCTTCTGTCGGGTGGCGCACCGGACAGTCCGGTGCGCCACCGGACAGTCACTGTAGACGGTCCAGTGCCGATCTCCTTCCTATTCTGGCACAGACGACCGTTGTATCTCCGGGCTGGATGGCGCACCGGACACTGTCCGGTGCACATCGGACAGTCCGGTGCCCCCTACCGACCGTTGGCGCGGGCCACGCGTCGCCCGCGGATTGCGCGGCCGACCGTTGCGCTGGCGACCGTTGCGCTGGCGACCGTTGGCTCACCGGACAGTCCGGTGCACCACCGGACAGTCTGGTGAATTATAGCCGTACGCCGCCAAACTTTCCCGAGAGTGGCCTGTTCACCGGAGGCTGGCCTGGCGCACCGGACACTGTCCGGTGCACCACCAGACAGTCCGGTGTGCCAAGCCAAGCTGGACTTCGGCTGTACCAAGCCAAGTCTTTTGCATTTCTTTTCTTCTCTTCTTTTCTCTTTTTCTAGCACTTAGACAATATATGTTAGTACTCAAAACAATGTACTAAGTCTAAAAACATACCTTGTTACATGATTTTCACTTCTTGCTTGTTTGGCACATAATATCTGACTCAGTATGTGTTGGACACTTAATCACCAAAACATTATAGAAATGGCCCAAGGGCACATTTCCCTTTCAATCTCCCCCTTTTTGGTGATTTATGCCAACACATCAAAAAGCAATACAAAACATGCAACATTGATTCAAATTCAAATTGAAGACAAAATTGTTTTAGCTATAATTTGGAATATTTGGATCATTCTTTGCCACCACTTGGTTTGTTTTTGCAAATCAAATTCATTTTCCTATCTCTAATTCAAACTCACTTGTTAGGGCACAAAGAGAGATATTCCAAGTGAAAAAATGATCAAGTACCAAAACTCCCCCATTTTGCCATAATAAAAAATTCTCCCCCCACAAGAGGCCAAATTTTGCAATACGAGTATTTTGGACAAATAAAAAATTCTAACTCTACTATTTTCAAAATTCTCAAGTGGTAGCTGATCCATTTGCTTTGGCCTTAATTTCTCCCCCTTTGGCATCAAGCACCAAAACGGGATCATTTTTGGCCCTTTAACCCCATTGCCTCACCAAAAATGTCAATTAAGAGCAAAAGACAATAAGATCATAAGAATGAACTTGGAGGTGAGTACACTAATACCGGAGTGCAGTGGAAGTCTTTGCATGGTCCAAGTTCACCTTTTCCCTTTCAATGCACCTTTGAGACTACATCAAGTAACTCAAACACAAGGGTTAGTCTCAAAGGGTCAATTTGTAGCACTTCTCCCCCTAAATATGTGCATCATTCACACATGGACTTGTGAGGTCCGGGGATCCCTTGCACAACTTGAGCACCATAAATAAACAACAAATCACATATGCATAAAGTAACATGATCAAAGACATAAAACACATGTATGCTATAAATCAATCCAAGTTACGCGAATCTAAGACATTTAGCTCACTACGTAGCCTGCAAAAGGTTTTCTCATCTAATGGCTTGGTAAAGATATCGACTAGCTGGTTCTCGGTGCTAATATGGAACTCCTCGATATCTCCCTTTTGCCGGTGGTCTCTCAGAAAGTGATGACGTATGTCTATGTGCTTAGTGTGGCTGTGTTCAACAGGATTATCCGCCATGCAGATTGCACTCTCATTGTCACATAGGAGTGGGACTTTGCTCAGATTGTAGCCAAAGTCCCGGAGGGTTTGCCTCATCCAAAGTAGTTGCGCGCAACACTGTCCTGCGGCAACATACTCGGCCTCAGCGGTGGATAGGGCAACAGAGGTTTGTTTCTTTGAGCTCCAAGACACTAGGGACCTTCCTAGGAATTGGCATGTCCCTGATGTACTCTTCCTATCAACCTTGCATCCAGCATAGTCGGAGTCTGAATATCCAATTAAGTCAAAGGTAGACCCCTTTGGATACTAGATCCCGAAGCAAGGCGTAGAAACTAAATATCTAAGAATCCGCTTAACGGGCACAAGGTGACATTCCCTTGGGTCGGATTGATATCTAGCACACATGCATACGCTAAGCATTATATCCGGTCTACTAGCACATAAATAAAGTAATGACCCTATCATAGACCGGTATGCCTTTTGATCAACGGACTTACCTCCTTTGTTGACGTCGACATGTCTGTCGGTTCCCATAGGTGTCTTCGCGGGCTTGGCGTCCTTCATCCCAAACCGCTTGAGAAGATCTTGAGTGTACTTTGTTTGGGAGATGAAGGTGCCGTCCTTGAGTTGCTTCACTTGGAACCCAAGGAAGTAGTTCAACTCGCCCATCATTGTCTCAAACTTTTGAGTCATCACCCTGCTAAACTCCTCACAATACTTTTGGTTAGTAGAACCAAATATTATGTCATCGACATAAATTTGGCACACAAAAAGATCACCATCACAAGTCTTAGTGAAAAGAGTGGGATCGGCTTTCCCAACCTTGAAAGCATTAGCAATTAAGAAATCTCTAAGACATTCATACCATGCTCTTGGGGCTTGCTTAAGTCCATAGAGCGCCTTAGAGAGCTTACACACATGGTCGGGGTACCTGTCATCCTCAAAGTCAGGGGGTTGTTCCACATACACCTCCTCCTTGATTGGCCCATTGAGGAAAGCGCTCTTCACATCCATTTGAAACAACCTGAAAGAGTGGTGAGCGGCATAGGCTAATAGTATTCTAATAGACTCTAGCCTAGCCACAGGAGCAAAAGTCTCCTCGAAATCTAAACCTGCGACATGGGCATAACCTTTTGCCACAAGTCGAGCCTTGTTTCTTGTCACCACCCCGTGCTCGTCTTGTTTGTTGCGGAATACCCACTTGGTTCCCACAACATTTTGCTTTGGACGTGGCACCTGGCTCCAAACTTTGTTCCTCTTGAAGTTGTTGAGCTCTTCCTGCATGGCCAACACCCAGTCCGGATCTTGCAAGGCCTCTTCTACCCTGAAAGGCTCAATAGAAGAGACAAACGAGTAATGCTCACAAAAATTAGCTAAACGTGAGCGAGTTGTTACTCCCTTGCTTATGTCACCTAGAATCTGATCGACGTGATGATTTCTTTGAATCGTCGCTCGGACTTGAGTTGGAGGGGCCAGTGGTGCTTCTTCCTCCATAACTTGTTCTTCTTGTGCTCCCCCTTGATCACGCGCCTCTTCTTGAGGAACCTGTTTATCATTTTGAGTTGGGGGATGCACCATCGTTGAGGAATTAGGTTGATCTTGCTCTTGTTGTTCCTGTGGTCGCACATCTCCAATCGCCATGGTGCGTATTGCGGCCGTTGGAACATCATCTTCATCTATGTCATCAAGATCAACTTGCTCTCTTGGAGAGCCATTAGTCTCAACAAATACAACGTCGCTAGAGACTTCAACCAAACCCGATGATTTGTTGAAGACCCTATACGCCTTTGTATTTGAGTCATACCCTAGTAAAAACCCTTCTACTGCTTTGGGAGCAAATTTGGAATGCCTACCTTTCTTCACCAAAATGTAGCATTTGCTCCCAAATACACGAAAGTAAGAGACATTGGGTTTGTTACCGGTAAGAAGTTCGTAGGAGGTCTTCTTGAGGAGACGATGTAGATAGAGCTGGTTTATGGCGTGGCAGGCTGTGTTCACAGCTTCCGACCAAAATCGCTCGGGCGTCTTGAATTCTCCAAGCATCATCCTTGCCATGTCGATGAGTGTCCTGTTCTTTCTCTCTACCACACCATTTTTCTGTGGTGTGTAGGGAGCGGAGAACTCGTGCTTGATGCCTCAAGATACTCCTCAACTTGTAAGTTCTTGAACTCGGACCCGTTGTCGCTCCTTATCTTTTTCACCTTGAGCTCAAATTCGTTTTGAGCCCTCCTTAGAAAGCGCTTTAGGGTCCCTTGGGTTTCTGATTTATCCTGCAAAAAGAACACCCAAGTGAAGCGGGAAAAGTCATCTACAATTACAAGACCATACTTACTTCCCCCGATGCTAAGGTAGGCGACGGGTCCAAAGAGGTCCATGTGAAGAAGCTCCAGTGGTCTTGATGTTGTCATCACATTCTTGCTGTGATGAGTACTTCCCACCTATTTCCCTGCCTGACAAGCTGCACAAGGTCTATCTTTTTCGAAGCAGACATTGGTTAGTCCTAACACATGTTCTCCCTTTAGAAGTTTATGAAGGTTCTTCATCCCAACATGTGCTAGACGGTGATGCCACAGCCAGCCCATGCTAGTCTTAGCTATTAAGCATGCATCTAGATCGGCCTCCTCTTTCGAAAAATCAACTAAGTAGAGTTTGCTGTCTAATACACCCTTAAACGCTAATGAACCATCACTCCTTCTAAAGACAGAAACATCTATATTTGTAAATAGACAATTATAACCCATGTTACATAATTGACTCACAGACAATAAGTTGTACCCGAGCGATTCAACTAAGAACACATTGGAGATAGAATGCTCGGATGTAATGGCTATCTTTCCCAATCCTTTAACCTTGCCTTGGTTCCCATCTCCAAAGATGATCGAATCCTGGGAATCCTTGTTCTTGACGTAGGAGGTGAACATCTTATTCTCCCCCGTCATGTGGTTTGTGCATCCGCTGTCGATAATCCAGCTTGAGCCCCCGGATGCATAAACCTGCAAGGTAATTTACACTTGGGTTTTAGGTACCCAACTCTTGTTGGGTCCTACAAGGTTAGTCACAATAGCCTTTGGAACCCAAATACAAGTCTTATCTCCCTTGCATTTGGATCCCAACTTTCTAGCAATTACTTTTTCATTCTTACAAAAAATTGCAAAAGAAGCATTGCAAGCATGGTAAATAGTAGAAGGTTCATTACATACTCTCCTAGGCACATGATGCACAACATGTTTTCTCTTAGACTTACTTCTACCATGCACAAAAGTAGAGCTAGAAGCAAACATAGTATGTGAATTAAACGCATCATAACTCCTATTATAATGAGCATTTCTAGAAAATTTTCTATCATAAATGTAAGCATGATATTTTTGAGAACTACTAACCATAGGAGCCTTCCCTTTCTCCTTGTTGAGAACGGGAGCCTTTTGGTTTGTTAAGTTCTTGGTTTCCTTTCGAAAACCAAATCCATCCTTAATAGAGGGGTGTCTACCAACGACGTAGGCATCCCTAGAAAATTTTAATTGATCAAAATTAACCTTGCAAGTATTAAGTTGAGCATTAAGAGTTGCCACCTCATCATTTAATTTGGTAATAGACGCAAGATGTTCATCACAAGCATCAATATCAAAATCCTTGCATCTATTGCAAATTACAACGTGTTCTACACATGAACTAGATTTATTAGCTACCTCTAGCTTAGCATTTAAATCATCATTCAAAATCTTTAAACTAGAGATAGATTCATGGCAAGCAGATAACTCAGAAGATAGCATTTCATTTCTCTTAGTTTCTAAAGCAAGAGATTTTTGCACACTAACAAACTTATCATGCTCCTCATATAAAATATCCTCTTGCTTCTCTAGCAATCTATCTTTTTTCATTTAAAGCATCAATTAACTCATTGATTTTATCTACTTTAGTTCTATCTAAACCCTTAAATAAATCAGTATAATCTACTTCATCATCACTAGAATCATCATCGCTAGAAGTAGTGTATTTAAGGGTATCACGAACACTTACCTTCTTCTCCTTGGCCATGAGGCAAGTGTGTCGTTCGTTGGGGAAGAGAGAGGACTTGTTGAAGGCCGAGGCTGCCAGTCCTTCATCGTCGGAGTCGGATGAAGAGCAGTCCGAATCCCATTCTTTGCCAAGGTGAGCCTCGCCTTTCGCCTTCCTATAGCTTTTCTTCTTCTCCTTCTTCCCATGTCTTTCTTCCCCCTAGTCATTTTCATTATCGGGACATTGAGCAATAAAATGGCCAGCCTTACCGCATTTGATGATAAGTGTCATCTCATCTTTCCCCTTGTCTTATTCTTGTTGGGGTACTCCTTGCGTCCTTTTAGTGCGGTCTTGAAGCGCTTGATGATAAGCACCATCTCATCTTCGTTGAGGCCCGTGGCCTCCACTTGTGCCACCTTGCTTGGTAGCGTCTCCCTGTTGCTGGTTGCTTTGAGGGCAATGGTTTGAGGCTCGTGGACGGTTAGTGGACCGTTTAGAGCATCGTCCACATATCAAGCCTCCTTCACCGTCATGCGCCCGCTCACAAACTTCCCAAGAATCTCCTCGGGCGTCATCTTGGTGTACCTAGGATTCTCACGAATAAGGTTGACAAGATGGGGGTCAATTACCGTAAATGACCTTAGCATTAGTCGGACGACATCGTGGTCCGTCCATCTTGTGCTTCCATAGCTCCTAATCTTGTTGACCAGGGTATTTAGCCTGTTGTATGTTTGTGTTGGCTCCTCTCCCCTGGTCATCGCGAACCTTCCCAGCTCACCTTCCACCAATTCCATTTTGGTGATCATGGTAGCGTCGTTTCCCTCATGTGATATCTTGAGGGTATCCCAAATTTGCTTGGTGTTGTCCAAGCCGCTCACCTTGTTGTATTCATCCCTGCACAAAGATGCTAGCAAAACAGTGGTAGCTTGTGCATTCTTATGAATTTGCTCATTAATAAACACCGGGTTATCCGTACTGTCGAAATGCATTCCATTTTCTACTATCTCCCAAATACTAGGATGGAGAGAAAATAAGTGACTACGCATTTTGTGACTCCAAAAAGAGTAGTCTTCTCCATCAAAGTGTGGAGGTTTACCAAGAGAAATTGAAAGCAAATGAGCATTGGAATTGAACGGAATACGAGAATAATCAAATGAATAGTTTTGATTAACCGATTTCTTTTTAGACGAGTCATCGTCGTCGTCGTCTCTTGGTGAAGAAGAGGAGGCGTCGCTGTCGTAGTAAATGATCTTCTTGATCCGCCTCTTCTTCTTCCCGTCCCTCTTCTTGTGACTCGATCCTGAGTTAGTTGGCTTGTCGTCCCTTGGCTCGTTGAAGAGGGACTCCTTCTCCTTGTCATTGACCACCATCCCCTTTCCCTTAGGATCCATCTCTTCGGGTGTTTAGTCCCTTAGATGAAGAGAACGACTCTGATACCAATTGAGAGCTCCTAGAGGGAGGTGAATAGGTGATCCTATAAAAATCAAATACTAATAGCCACAAATCTTGGTTATAGAGATGTTAGTGCGACTACGTAGTTGAGAGGCGAGTTCTTGTGGGCAAAACAATCACAAAGAGATCAACACAAGACACGAGATTTTATCCCGTGGTTTGGCCAAGTAACACTTGCCTACTTCCACGTTGTGGCGTCCCAATGGACGAGAGTTGCACTCAACCCCTTTCAAGTGATCCAATGATCAACTTGAATACCACGGCTTTTCTTCCTTATATCTTTTCCCGTTTGCGAGGAATCTCCACAAGTTGGAGCCTCTCGCCCTTACAAGATTGATCAAAAAGAACACACAAGAGTAAGGTTGAGAAGAGCAATGCACACAAGACTCAAAAACGCAGCACACCAACGCACACAAGTGAAGACTTGAGCTCAAATGACACATAGGGAGTTCTCGACTCGAATAGAGCTCAAATATCTAACACAACAAAGCAAATGCGCGGGAGCAGAGTCTTGATGCCTTAGAATGATTAGTGAAAGCTTGGGTGACTCCTCCATGGACCTAGGGGTCCCTTTTATAGCCCCAAGGAAGCTAGGAGCCGTTGGAGGCCAACAAAGAAGGCCATCCTTGCCTTCTATCGGGTGCGCACCGGACAGTCCGGTGCGCCACCGGACAGTCACTGTAGACGGTCCGGTGCCGATCTCCTTCCTATTCTGGCGCAGATGACCGTTACATCTCCGGGCTGGATGGCGCACCGGACACTGTTCGGTGCACATCGGACAGTCCGGTGCCCCCTGCCGACCGTTGGCGTGGGCCACGCGTCGCCCGCGGATTGCACGGTCGACCGTTGCGCTGGCGACCGTTGGCTCACTGGACAGTCTGGTGCACCACCGGACAGTCCGGTGAATTATAGCCGTACGCCGCCAAACTTTGCCGAGAGTGGCATGTTCACCGGAGGCTGGCCTGCACCACCGGACAGTCCGGTGTGCCAAGCCGAGCTGGACTTTAGCTGTACCAAGCCAAGTCTTTTGCATTTCTTTTCTTCTCTTCTTTTCTCTTTTTCTAGCACTTAGACAATATATGTTATTACTCAAAACAATGTACTAAATCTAAAAACATACCTTGTTACATGATTTTCACTTCTTGCTTGTTTGGCACATAATATCTCACTCACTATGTGTTGGACACTTAATCACCAACATTATAGAAATGGCCCAAGGGCACATTTCCCTTTCACTTATATGGAAGGGGATCGCGCCGTGAGCATTAGCGCCGACCTTATTTTCTTTGAACCTGCCGCTCGGCCTTGTTCTTAGTGGCGTGCGTGGGTGTGTCTATATATATGTTTTTATGTATGTATATATAAATATTTATATATAATATTAATATTATGTAAAATATATATAATGTAATATATTAATATAATATAAGTCATTAGCTACATCTACTTATACATCGCTACTAGCCATCGCCACTTTTCTGCCACACGTGGACGGTCCGCGCTCCTAGTCCGAACGGTCCGCCGCTGCAAGATCAACGGCTGGATCACAACGGTTAGTTATAACAGCTATAATCACATTAAATGTGTCGTTAGATGTTAGATAAAGTCTTACATGGATTATCCTGTCGTGCCCCCGAACAGTCCACGTGAACGTTATAATTCATTCAACCGAACCCGACACCTTCGGGTTGGTCTGACTTTAATGGTCGAACGGTCCGCACATAAGACCGGACGGTCCGCACATGGTGTCGGACGGTACTTTTTCTTTCCTTCGGACAGTCCATAGTAGAAATGATCATTTGGCATAGTTTTGTCTGGAGTACTTCGAGGTGACGCGGATGGGCCACCGGAAGGGCCCGAATGGTCTGAATTCAAGTGGTATTTTTAAGAAGAGCTCATATCTAGGATAATCTATGTTATCGTCGACAGTCTACACAAGAGCCTCTGACGGTCCGCAATATGCTGTTTTGAGGGTTGATCTTCCTTGAAGTATTTTCTGATTGCCTGAAATCATAACTTAGCATACTAATTAGCTCAATTGATTGTGATGGTTGTCAATTACCAAAACAAGTGTGGAAATGATTTTTAGGCCCATTTACCTTTCACCCAACCACTCAAATAGCCATTGGACTTGAATGCTGAAATCTGCACTTTCTGCATGTGCACCAGACCTTAAAAAGTGTCGGTCTCGTGCACCACCGGACCTTGTTAGATTGTCGTTGTAGGTAGCCGTTCTACAGGGATTAGTCTTGTCAGACGCTCCGGACTGGTTCGGTGAGCACCGGACCGTGCCACCTCAGCTAGTCATTGAATCTAGAACTTTGACAGTTGAACTATGAAAGGCCCGATGCACCATTAGACTGAGCCGGTACGCATGTGACTTCAACTCTACAAAAAAACCCTCTCTGGTAAAGTGGTCTAGCGCACCACCGAACTGGTCGGTGCGCCAATCGACCAATGCCCATATACAAATCTATCTGCACACTCGGTCCAGTGCACCACCGGACCGATGCGGTGTGCCACAGACCAACTCACTTAACTCTATTTTGTGCAAATCTTCTTCAATTTGATTTGGCTATGTTCGAGGGTGTTCCTATGTCGTTGAAAACATATCTAGAGACTAGCCAACCAGTCTAAGTCATGAAACTTGATCATTTTGATTTCTCTAACTCATATTCTAATTCAAGCTCAAACTTTAGTTCCAAATGTACTAAAATTCAAATCTAAGCTATCCAACCATTATAGTTGGCTAAAATATGTTTCTAGGGATGTTTAGAACTTATCCAAGATGTTGAACTACCAATAGTTCATATTCTCCACAATATACCCCTTTCTGGCTGGGTTTGAGTTGTTTCTGACTTAGAATCTCGATTGTTGATCTTACTTAGCAAACCCATTAGACCAATTAGTTGTGATGGTGATCGAGCAAAAAAAAACAAATCTAGAAATGGATTAAACCCCATTTCCCTTTTAGGGGTGATTATCGACCACTAGGACCCCCTCAACTACTTAGGATGGATTGGTCATCGTCTCTTTGACTTCTCGAGCTAGATTTGTCGTCATTTGTTCAACATGCTCCTCATTACTGCTAGTGCTCTCCCATTGGAGAGCTTCGAATGATGTGGGAATTAGGATCAAAGCAACTATTTTGATGTGAGCCATTTAAAGGAGCATTGATGATAAACAATTTGAAGATAGCTTAAGAAGTGCAGTTTAGGGTGACATCCCAGAAGAGCTTTGAAGGCGAAGATCAGAGCAATGACGTATGGGGCACAAGTTAGCAATGGCATGCGGGTCAGAGTATCCCACATCCCTTTATATACCTTAGATTATCTCCAATAGTTATGTAAATTTAGCTTCCAAAATTATAGATTTAAGAAGTTGCTAAAACATTTTAAGGAGCAGAAAAATGTATGTGCTCTAACAGTTCTGTATTTATTGGTTCCTAATTTTTAAAGTTGTCCACATCAACAACAAAAATAAGTGAGCATGCTTTCTATTTTTAATTAAGCTAGCGACAGAAATTAGTATCAACATCCTTGCCTGATGTCTTGACTCTTGAGAGATCGGAGCTATCGATGGAAGACCAGACGGTCTTGGCGACGACGTGAAGACATCATAGGAGGTGCTCTGATGGCGCCTCGGCAGAAGAGGTTGTCTAGCAGTGGCGACGTCAAGGCGTCTGAGCTCTGGAGATGGATTTGTGGTCAATAGGATGGTGCGATGCCGTAAAACGGTGGTCGAAGTATGGTTTTCGTTAGGGATTTAACACCAACGTTGTTTTAGGGATGAAATTGGGTTTTGTAGGGAGTTTGTAAATTTAGGTATCTGCTTTACATAATTGTTGGAGAAAAGTTTTTTTCTCGAAAACTTCTTAAATTCCTATTTAGGGATTTCTTTACATAACTATTGGAGATGCTCGGTGGCCCATAAATCGAGATCCCTGCATAAAACAACACTCGCTGCCAACCTGATCCAGTAAAACAAATACATATTTTGCATTTTGTTTGTGCATTCATTGTTTTTTGTTTTAATAACAAACTCAAATAGAAGTGATTTTCAAACCTTTGGCTGAGGGCCCTTTAAAGTAGATTGAATGGTTTGAGCTCATTAGAAACTAAACTAATCCCATGAGAGACTACTATTGAGGAAAGGCCTCTGGATGGATGTAAACAAAAATCAATATCTAGACATTTTCTCAGGATAAGGACCTCAATCAAAGCTAAAGGCCATTGCACTTATGGGAGCTTCGGACTTGCCAAAGCATGCACGGAACCGAAGAAGAGGGAAGCGTAGCATCGTGTGATTAGATAAGGTTTCAAGAAAAAAGTGAAAATGTCTCCAAGACGAAGAAAAGACGTACATGGCATATCATGGTCATAAAATGACATAATTATACTCCCTCGATCATGAAGAGTTACTATGTAGTAACAAGGGTAAAGTTATAATTTCATATGAAGATGTATAATGATCTATCCCTATAAATAGATGAACAATGCCATTACTATGGTGATCAACCATTTGTCCATTTGTAACCATGTGCTCGTTGCATCTCTGCCTCCAAAGAACCCCCGAAGGTATAACGAATCTTATCTGCGAATGTTTGTTCCCTCTAACCCTCTGTTATTCAATATCTGAAGCTATTTGATTGTTCGGTTTGATTATTGCCTCTTGTACAAAACTATTTCGCCACTGACAAGTGCTTGTCTCATAGTATGATTACATGTCTATTCACATGCAATTGAATGGCCACTTCCCATAAAATTTAATTTATCAATCATTACAATAGAGTAAACCTCCTGCTCTATCCATCTAAGGCTGACTTCAGCAGTTCGCGGTCGCGGATGCAAAAATTCCACTTGGATTCGTAGTGGGCCCCGCTAACAGACGCAGCTTCACGACCACGTTTGCCAATAGGTGTCATATCGCGCACACCTCCGCTCTCGTAGCGAGCCACGGCTGATGCTTCCTGCGTTGTCGTGGAAGGTTCACTGTCGTTGCCGCGTCTCGCTTGCGATTGCCTCCCGCGGAGAACGGATTCGTCGTTGCGTCGGTGTGCGCAATACTAGGCGAAGTGTCGGTGGGCGAAGGTCGTGGCGGTGGACTGACGAAGGCGGCGCTTGTGGAGACCTCGCCACCTACACAAAGGTTCAAAGTTGTGTCCTTGTTGCTTGCCACCGTCACCGTGCAAATCGATTCAGCTGATTCCATGGATCTACACACCGGCACTGCCACATTTGGAGAGATCCCTATCGTCCTGTTTGCATGGTAGTAGTTCTCTTGTTTAGGTTTTGCACATCGATTCCCTGCCTCACGGATCTCGACGACTGTGCCTTGAATAACGACGATTGCATTGTCCGCCACTCATGAGCGCAAGTCAAGGAGCTCGGCGACATGCTTCATTTCTTTGTATTCTGCATCTCACTTTGCTAAGCTCGGCGACATGCTTCATCTGCTTGGTTAACCTTTAGGATAACACGGACTACATATCATCCATGTGCTCAGTGAGAAATATTTGAACTTTAGGGATATCAATCATGTGATCGGTGACAACAAATTAAGGGTACCATTTATCCACTCAGATCGTATGTTGGCTCGTTCAATGAATTATAACTTAATAAAGCATGCACGTTATGAAGGTGATAACATTTTATTGTGTTTCCCCTGCCTTGACTATCCATTTCACAACGTTAATGGTTTGTTGGGGACAGAAATAACTCCGTCGGTTGCATCAGTTTATCTTCTGTTTAGCAAATAAGTTGTAAAATAAGTTTAGCAAGTGTCCACTCATTTTGTGTGTCAAACTATTTGTAGCTCACATGGATGAGTTCATTGACGATGACAACACACGGTGCAGTGGAGCCAGGCATCAACATTTCTTCAACCAACAATTCTTCACTGTCTTAGTAGTCCTCCAAGTGAACGAAGAAGAGAACAGTTCGTCTCAACATCGTGAGTTGGCAGACAATACATCGCGACAGAGTTCAAGTATTCCATTGCTTGGTGCAAGATTACTTTGTTGATCGACCAGTTTAGTGACACAATCTTTTGGAAAAGATTGCAATTAGATTCCCTCAATATTGTTTTGTTTTTCCAAATGAACTTGTGCTGACTTTTAGTTCAACTTGTATGTGATAGGTTTCGAATGTGCAAGACAATGTTTATTGACATATGCCACGAGGTAGCGTCGAACAACTTATATTTTGTGAGGAGGACAAATGCAGCTGGCGTGTCACAATTCAGCACAGTGCAAAAGGTAACAACCACACTCCGCATGCTAGCATGCGGCGGGGATGTCGATAGGTTGGATGAGTACTTCCACATGGGCGAGAGCACAATACTGGAGACATTGAGTGAGTTTACCCAGACTGTTGTGAATGTCTCCTGGTCGACATACCATAGAACACCCAATGCAAAGGACATATCAGGCCTACTAGCTAAGTCTGATGAGAGGGGATTCCCTAGAATCCTCGGGAGCATAGATTGTATGCATTGGGTGTGGGAGAAATGTCCAACTGTTTGGCATGGACAATATAGAGGACACTTTAAAAAACCAACTCTCATTCTAGAAGTTGTAGCTAGTTACAATCTTTGCATATGGCACGCATTCTTCGGTATGTCTGGCTCGTTGAATGATATCAATGTGCTACATCGCTCTCCTATGTTCGATGCCCTATGCACAGGCAATGGACCTGAAGTGAGTTATGTTGTGAAGGGTTCAGAGTACACTATGGGGTATTATTTAGCAGATGTATATACCCCCATCGACTATTCTCATAGGTCCCATTTCAATGCCTCGTTGAAACAGAAACAAGTACATCACTACAAAACAGCAAGAGTACAAAAAGGATGTGGGGAGAGCTTTTGGGGTGCTCCAAGCAAAATACCAAATTATTAAGAACCCTGCACACCAGTGGTAACCTTTAGAATTGAAGAATATAGTGGACTATATCATCATTTTACACAACATGGGTATTGAATATGGGGTAGGGATGGATGAGACCAAGCTAGAAGAATATGATGGTGCCTCCTACCCAGCACTTGATGACAACAGGAATGTCCCTGAGATCTAGCAGTTAATCCAATATCACAACCAGAATCAAAGCAAATAAGTCCACCATATCCGACCTCATAGAGCATGTGTGGAATTTCTATGGCATGGAGCAAGTATTAGTTCATTTTGTTTGCCACTCTTTATTATCTACACAATTGGATTTATGTTGTCATGACCTTGTAACTGTAGGTAAAGAACACCCTTGGATGCTGGCTAGCTTAACTTGTCATAGCCTGTGAACCATTAAGTAACTAGTTGTAGGACCACTTGAACGTAGCCAAGTATATATAATGTAGTAGGTGTTGTAGAATTGCAAATGGTTACCACTTTTGTGAAATACAGTCAACATGGTTCTAACATTTGTGTATGGCGCTGGACAATGTTGTTCCTTTCGCAAAGCGCACGTTTGCACTTATTTTGGAACATGTTGTCCCTCTAGTAATGGAACTCATTGTGATTTGTATATGAATTGTTGCCATGTACTGTGTGCCTATGAATTTGGCAAGTACTTTGTGACATGGACCTAGTCTGTTCAACATTGTGTGTTTATGGATGAACATTGTGTGAATGAATGAACGATGTGTGTGTTTGTATGGATGAACCGTTCAACATTATTGTTGTTTCCTAAAAAAGGACAAAGGTGTGTCTGTTTGTATGGATTAATAGTGTGTGTGTGTGTGTGTTTGTATGGATGAATCATTCATCATTGTTGTTGTTTCATCAAAAAAGACAACAATGTGTGTGTGTGTTTGTATGGATGAACGGTGCGTGTGTGTGTGTGTTTGTATGAATGGATTATGGAATACAAGGAAGAACGCAAGAAGGTACCAAACTCTGTTCATGGAGAACATATAAAGGTTTATTCAAACGTTCGAAGCAAATTACTCAACTTGTCCAGCAAACAGACCGACAGACCATACGACTTGATGTCCACAAACCACAAACCATATAACAGTTTTAAGAAACCATATGATGAAGCTACAAGGTACTAAATTTGGTTCGTGAAGCGAATGACAACAATGAAACTATATTGAAACGAATAGTTCGTTGTAAGGAAAATGGACCCCTGGCCATTTGGCTCAATAGGTTTTGGTGTTTGATGATCGACATAACCTATGGACTAATGTGTTTGCTAGTGTTTATGTTTGTAGTTCACAGGATGCTAAGGTTACTTGGACTAAGGCAATGAGGAAATAAGCACCTCAAAATAAGACATTATGAAGATCACAAGTAAAGATCGACAAGTATTAAGCAAGTCCAAGAAACGAAGATAAGTGTTGCCACTAGCGGACTGTCCGGCTGAGGAGCACCAGACTGTCCGGTGCCACACGCCGGACTGTCCGGTGCACCAGGGAATAGTAGCCCAATGGCTAGTTCTAGGTGGCACTGGTGGAGAGTGAAAGTCGCCTAGAGGGGGGGTGAATAGGGCGAAACTGTAATTTACAAAGTTAATCACAACTACAAGCCGGGTTAGCGTTAGAAATATAATCGAGTCCACGAGAGAGGGTGCAAAACAAATCGCAAGCGAATAAAGAGTGTGACACGCGGATTTGTTTTACCGAGGTTCGGTTCTCGCAAACCTACTCCCCGTTGAGGAGGCCACAAAGGTCGGGTCTTTTTCAACCCCTTCCCTCTCTCAAACGGTCCCTCGGACCGAGTGAGCTTTCTCTTCTCAAATCAACCAGGAACAAAACTTCCCCGCAAGGACCACCACACAATTGGTGTCTCTTGCCTTGGTAACAATTGAGTATTGATCACAAGAAAGAATGAGAAAGAAGAAAGCAATCCAAGCGCAAGAGCTCAAAAGAACACAACAAATCACTCTCACTTAACACTAAAGCTTTTGTGGAATTTGGAGAGGATTTGATCAATTGGGTGTGTCTTGTATTGAATGCCTAGCTCTTGTAAGTGGTTGGAAGGTGGAAAACTTGGATGACTTGAATGTGGGGGTGGTTGGGGTATTTATAGCCCCAACCACCAAACTAGTCGTTTGGTGGAGGCTGCTGTCGCATGGCGCACCGGACAGTCCGGTGCGCCACCGGACACTGTCCGATGCGCCAGCCACGTCACCAGGCCGTTGGGTTTCGACCGTTGGAGCTCTGACTGCTGGGCCCGCCTGGATGTTTGGTGGCACACCGGACATGTACTGTAGAGTGTCCGGTGTGCCACTTCGCGCGTGCCTGTCTTCTACGCACTCTGGCGCGCATTAATTGCTTCTGCAGGTGACCGTTGGCGCGAAGTAGTTGTTGCTCCGCTGGCTCACCGGACAGTCCGGTGTGCACCGGACATGTCCGGTGAATTATAGCGGAGCGGATTCCCGAAGCTGGCGAGTTCAGAGTCGCTCTTCCTTGGAGCACCGGACACTGTCCGGTGTACACCGGACAGTCCGGTGAATTATAGCGGAGCGCCTCTGAGTTTTCCCGAAGGTGAAGAGTTTGGCTTGGAGTTCCCTGGTGCACCGGACACTGTCCGGTGCGCCAGACCAGGGCAGCCTTCGGTTATCCCTTGCTCCTTTTTGTTGAACCCATTTCTTGGTCTTTTTATTGGCTAAGTGTGAACCTTTGGCACCTGTATAACTTATACACTAGAGCAAACTAGTTAGTCCAATTATTTGTGTTGGGCAATTCAACCACCAAAATCAATTAGGAAAATAGGTGTAAGCCTAATTCCCTTTCAATCTCCCCCTTTTTGGTGATTGATGCCAACACAAACCAAAGCAAATTTTGAAGTGCATAATTGAACTAGTTTGCATAATGTAAGTGCAAAGGTTGCTTGGAATTGAGCCAATATAAATACTTATAAGATATGCATGGATTGTTTCTTCATTTTTAACATTTTGGACCACGCTTGCACCACATGTTTTGTTTTTGCAAATTCTTTTGTAAATCCTTTTCAAAGTTCTTTTACAAATAGTCAAAGGTAAATGAATAAGATTTTGCGAAGCATTCTCAAGATTTGAAATTTTCTCCCCCTGTTTCAAATGCTTTTCCTTTGACTGAAACAAAACTCCCCCTTGATAGATTCCTCCTCTTAGTGTTCAAGAGGGTTTTAAGATATTGATTTTGAAACTACTACTCTCTCCCCTTTTTGAACATAAGAAGATACCAAATTGAGAATCATACCAATTGAAAAACTCTTTCTAAAATTAGTACCAATTGAAAGACCAAGATTTTAAAATTGTGGTGGTGCGGTCCTTTTGCTTTGGGCTCATGCTCTCTCCCCCTTTAGCATAAATCGCCAAAAACGGATTCATTAGAGCCCTTTGAACTACTTTCCTCCCCTTTGGCAAATAGAACATATGAGTGAAAATTATACCATAGACGGAGAGTTGTTCGGAGCGATGGCGAAGAATGAGTTACGGAGTGGAAGCCTTTGTCTTCGCCGAAGACTCCAATTCCCTTTCAATACACCTATGACTTGGTTTGAAATTCACTTGAAAACACATTAGTCATAGCACATGAAAGAGACATGATCAAAAGTATATTTATGAGCTATGTGTGCAAGACATCAAAAGAAATTTCTAGAATCAAGGATATTTAGCTCATGCCTAAGTTTGTTAAAGGTTTGTTCATCTAGTGGCTTGGTAAAGATATCGGCTAATTGATCTTTAGTATTAATGTATGCAATCTCGATATGTCCTTTTTGTTGGTGATCCCTTAAAAAGTGATACCGAATGGCTATGTGTTTAGTGCGGCTATGCTCAACGGGATTATCCGCCATGCGGATTGCACTCTCATTATCACACAGAAGAGGAACTTTGGTTAATTTGTAACCATAGTCCTTAAGGGTTTGCCTCATCCAAAGTAGTTGCGTGCAACAATGACCTGCGGCAATGTACTCGGCTTCGGCGGTAGAAAGAGCTACGGAATTTTGCTTCTTTGAAGCCCAAGACACCAAGGATCTTCCCAAGAACTGGCAAGTCCCCGATGTGCCCTTTCTATTAATCTTACACCCTGCCCAATCGGCATCCGAATAACCAATTAAATCAAATGTGGATCCCCTAGGATACCAAAGCCCAAACTTAGGAGTATAAACTAAATATCTCAAGATTCGTTTTACGGCCGTAAGGTGAGCTTCCTTAGGGTCGGCTTGGAATCTTGCACACATGCATACGGAAAGCATAATATCCGGTCGAGATGCACATAAATAAAGTAATGAACCTATCATCGACCGGTATACCTTTTGATCCACGGATTTACCTTCCGTGTTGAGGTCGAGATGCCCATTGGTTCCCATGGGTGTCTTGATGGGCTTGGCATCCTTCATCTCAAACTTGTTTAGAATATCTTGAGTATACTTCGTTTGGCTTAGGAAGGTGCCCTCTTGGAGTTGCTTTACTTGAAATCCCAAGAAATACTTCAACTCCCCCATCATAGACATCTCGAATTTCTGTGTCATGATCCTACTAAACTCTTCACATGTAGATTCGTTAGTAGACCCAAATATAATATCATCAACATAAATTTGGCATACAAACAAATCATTTTCAAGAGTTTTAGTAAAGAGTGTAGGATCGGCCTTTCTGACTTTGAATCCATTAGTGATAAGAAAATCTCTAAGGCATTCATACCATGCTCTTGGGGCTTGCCTGAGCCCATAAAGTGCCTTAAAGAGTTTATAGACATGATCAGGGTACTCACTATCTTCAAAGCCGGGAGGTTGCTCAACATAGACTTCTTCCTTGATTGGTCCATTGAGGAAAGCACTTTTCACGTCCATTTGATATAGCTTGAAGCCATGGTAAGTAGCATAGGCTAATAATATACGAATTGACTCAAGCCTAGCTACGGGTGCATAGGTTTCACCAAAATCCAAACCTTTGACTTGGGAGTATCCCTTGGCCACAAGTCAGGCTTTGTTCCTTGTCACCACACCATGCTCGTCTTGCTTGTTGCGGAACACCTATTTGGTTCCTACAACATTTTGATTAGGACGTGGAACTAAATGTCATACCTCATTCCTCGTGAAGTTGTTGAGCTCCTCTTGCATCGCCACCACCCAATCCGAATCTTGAAGTGCTTCCTCTACCCTGTGTGGCTCAATAGAAGAAACAAAAGAGTAATGCTCACAAAAATGTGCAACACGAGATCTAGTGGTTACCCCCTTATGAATGTCGCCGAGGATGGTGTCGACGGGGTGATCTTGTTGGATTGCTTGGTGGACTCTTGGGTGTGGCGGCCTTTGCTCTTCATCCTCCTTGTCTTGATCATTTGCATCTCCCCTTTGATCATTGTCGTCATCTTGAGGTGGCTCATTTGCTTGATCTTCTCCTTCATCAACTTGAGCCTCATCCTCATTTTGAGTTGGTGGAGATGCTTGCGTGGAGGAGGATGGTTGATCTTGTGCATTTGGAGGCTCTTCGAATTCCTTAGGACACACATCCCCAATGGACATGTTCCTTAGTGTGATGCACGGAGCCTCTTCATCACTTATCTCATCAAGATCAACATGCTCTACTTGAGAGCCGTTAGTCTCATCAAACACAACGTCACAAGAAACTTCAACTTGTCCAGAGGACTTGTTAAAGACTCTATATGCCCTTGTGTTTGAATCATTTTCCTAGTAAAAAGCCTTCTACAGTCTTAGGATCAAATTTAGATTTTCTTCCTCTTTTAACAAGTATAAAGCATTTGCTACCAAAGACTCTAAAATATGAAATATTGGGCTTTTTACCGGTTAGGAGTTCATAAGATGTCTTCTTGAGGATTCGGTGTAGATATAACCGGTTGATGGCGTAGCAGGCGGTGTTGACCGCCTCGGCCCAAAACCGATCCGAAGTCTTGTACTCATCAAGCATGGTTCTTGCCATGTCCAATAGAGTTCGATTCTTCCTCTCTACTATACCATTTTGTTGTGGCGTGTAGGGAGAAGAGAACTCATACTTGATGCCCTCCTCCTCAAGGAAGCCTTCAATTTGAGAGTTCTTGAACTCCGTCCCGTTGTCGCTTCTAATTTTCTTGATCCTTAAGCCGAACTCGTTTTGAGCCCGTCTCAAGAATCCCTTTAAAGTTTCTTGGGTATGAGATTTTTCCTGCAAAAAGAACACCCAAGTGAAGCGAGAATAATCATCCACAATAACTAGACAGTACTTACTCCCGCTGATGCTTATGTAAGCAATCGGCCCGAATAGATCCATGTGTAGGAGCTCCAGTGGCCTGTCGGTCGTCATGATGTTTTTGTGTGGATGATGAGCACCAACTTGCTTCCCTGCTTGGCATGCGCTACAAATCCTGTCTTTCTCAAAATGAACATTTGTTATTCCTAAAATGTGCTCTCCCTTTAGAAGCTTATGAAGATTCTTCATCCCAACATGGGCTAGTCGGCGGTGCCATAGCCAACCCATGTTAGTCTTAGCAATTAAGCAAGTGTCGAGTTCAGCTCTATCAAAATCTACCAAGTATAGCTGACCCTCTAACACTTCCTTAAATGCTATTGAATCATCACTTCTTCTAAAGACAGTGACACCTACAACAGTGAATAGACAGTTGTAGCCCATTTGACATAATTGAGATACAGAAAGCAAATTGTAATCTAAAGAATCTACAAGAAAAACATTTGAAATGGAATGGTCAAGTGATATAGCAATTTTACCCAATCCTTTGACCAAACCTTGATTTCCATCCCCGAATGTGATAGCTCGTTGGGGATCTTGGTTTTTCTCATAGGAGGAGAACATTTTCTTCTCTCCTGTCATGTGGTTTGTGCACCCGCTGTCGATGATCCAACTTGAGCCCCCGGATGCATAAACCTACAAAACAAGTTTAGTTCTTGACTTTAGGTACCCAAATGGTTTTGGGTCCTTTGGCATTAGACACAAGAACTTTGGGTACCCAAACACAAGTCTTTGACCCCTTGTGCTTGCCCCCAATATATTTGGCAACTACTTTGCCGGATTTGTTAGTTAACACATATGATGCATCAAAAGTTTTAAATGAAATGTCATGATCATTTGATGCACTAGGAGTTTTCTTCTTAGGCAACTTAGCATGGGTTGGTTGCCTAGAACTAGATGTCTCACCCTTATACATAAAAGCATGGTTAGGGCCAGAGTGAGACTTCCTAGAATGAATTCTCCTAATTTTGCTCTCAGGATAACCGGTAGGGTATAAAATGTAACCCTCGTTATCCTGAGGCATTGGAGCCTTGCCCTTAACAAAATTAGACAATTTCTTAGGAGGGGCATTAAGTTCGACATTGTCCCCCTTTTGGAAGCCAATGCCATCCTTAATGCCAGGGCGTCTCCCACTATAAAGCATACTACGAGCAAATTTAAATTTTTCATTTTCAAGTTCATGCTCGGCAATTTTAGCATCTATTTTTGCTATATGATCATTTTGTTGTTTAATTAGAGCCATGTGATCAAGTATAGCATTAATATCAACATCTCTACATCTAGTGCAAATAGAAGTATGTTCAACGGTAGATGTAGAGGGTTTGCAAGATTTTAATTCTACAACCTTAGCATGTAATATATCATTTTTACTTCTAAGGTCGGAAATGTAAGCATTGCAAACATCAAAATCTTTAGCCTTAGCAATTAATTTCTCATTCTCAATCTTAATGCTAGCAAGAGTAACATTTAATTCCCCAATCTTAGCAAGTAAATCATCATTATCATTTCTAAGATTGGGAATGTCACAAATATTTGAATCAACCTTAGCTAACAAATTAGCATTCTCATTTCTAAGGTTGTCTATAGTCTCATAGCAAGTGCTTAGCTCACTGGATAGTTTTTCACATTTCTCTACTTCTAGAGCATAAGCATTTTTTACCTTAACATGCTTTTTGTTTTCTTTAATAAGGAAGTCCTCTTGGGAGTCCAAGAGATCATCCTTCTCATGTATAGCGCTAATTAATTCATTTAATTTTTCCTTTTGTTGCATGTTTAGGTTGGCAAAAAGTGTACGCAAATTATCTTCCTCGTCACTAGCATTATCATCGCTAGAAGACTCATATCTAGTGGAGGATTTGGATTTAACCTTCTTATTTTTGCCGTCCTTTGCCATGAGGCACTTGTGGCCGACATTGGGGAAGAGTAGGCCCTTGTTGATGGCGATGTTGGCGGCATCCTCGTCGGAGGAGGAGTCGGAGGAACTCTCGTCCGAGTCCCACTTGTGGCACACATGGGCGTCGCCACCCTTCTTCTTGTAGTATTTCTTCTTCTCCTTTCTTCTTCCCTTCTTGTCGTCGCCTCTGTCACTGTCACTAGAAATAGGACATTTTGCTATAAAGTGACCGGGCTTACCACACTTGTAGCAAACCTTCTTGGAGCGGGGTTTGTAATCTTTCCCCCTCCTTTGCTTGAGGATTTGGCGGAAGCTCTTGATGACGAGCGTCATTTCCTCGTTGTCGAGCTTTGAGGCGTCGATTGGTTGTCTACTTGGGGTAGACTCCTCCTTCTTCTCCTCCATCGCCTAAAATGCGACCGGTTGTGCTTCGGATGTGGAGGGATCATCTAGCTCATTGATTTTCTTTGAGCCCTTGATCATGTACTCAAAGCTCACAAAATTCCCGATTACTTCCTCGGGAGTCATTAGTGTATATCTAGGATTACCACGAATTAATTGGACTTGAGTAGGGTTAAGGAAAATAAGTGATCTAAGAATAACCTTAACCATCTCGTGGTCATCCCACTTTTTGCTCCCGAGGTTGTGTACTTGGTTCACCAAGGTTTTGAGCCGGTTGTACATGTCTTGTGGCTCTTCCCCTTTGCGAAGCCGGAAGCGACCGAGCTCCCCCTCGATCGTTTCCCACTTGGTGATCTTGGTTAGTTCATCTCCCTCGTGCGCGGTCTTGAGCACGTCCCAAACTTCCTTGGCGCTCTTTAATCCTTGCACCTTGTTATACTCCTCTCGACTTAGAGAGGCGAGGAGTATAGTTGTTGCTTGGGAGTTGAAGTGCTCGATTTGGGCCACCTCGTCCTCATCATAATCCTCATCCCCTACGGATCGTACCTGTGCTCCAAACTCAACAACATTCCATATACTTTTGTGGAGTGAGGTTAGGTGAAATTTCATCAAATCACTCCACCTAGCATAATCTTCATCGTCAAAGGTTGGCGGTTTGCCTAATGGAACGGAAAGTAATGGAGTATGTCTAGAAGTGCGAGGATAGTGTAAGGGGATCTTACTAAACTTCTTGCGCTCATGGCGCTTAGAAGTTATGGAGGGTGCGTCGGAGCCGGAGGTGGAAGGTGATGAAGTATCGGTCTCGTAGTAGACCACCTTCCTCATCTTCTTTTTCTTGTCGTCACTCCGATGCGACTTGTGGGAAGAGGATTTCTTTTCCTTCCCTTTCTTTTTGTTGCGGGACTCTTCCGATGAAGCCTTCCCGTGACTTGTAGTGGGCTTGTCGCCGATGGGCTTGTCGCCGGTCTCCATCTCCCTCTTGGCGTGTTCTCCCGACATCACTTCGAGCGATTAAGCTCTAATGAAGCACCGGGCTCTGATACCAATTGAAAGTCGCCTAGAGGGGGGTGAATAGGGCGAAACTGTAATTTACAAAGTTAATCACAACTACAAGCCGGGTTAGCATTAGAAATATAATCGAGTCCGCGAGAGAGGGTGCAAAACAAATCACAAGCGAATAAAGAGTGTGACACGCGGATTTGTTTTACCAAGGTTCGGTTCTCGCAAACCTACTCCTCGTTGAGGAGGCCACAAAGGCCGGGTCTTTTTCAACCCCTTCCCTCTCTCAAACGGTCCCTCGGACCGAGTGAGCTTTCTCTTCTCAAATCAACCGGGAACAAAACTTCCCCGCAAGGACCACCACACAATTGGTGTCTCTTGCCTTGGTAACAATTGAGTATTGATCACAAGAAAGAATGAGAAAGAAGAAAGCAATCCAAGCGCAAGAGCTCAAAAGAACACAACAAATCACTCTCACTTAACACTAAAGCTTTTGTGGAATTTGGAGAGGATTTGATCACTTGGGTGTGTCTTGTATTGAATGCCTAGCTCTTGTAAGTGGTTGGAAGGTGGAAAACTTGGATGACTTGAATGTGGGGGTGGTTGGGGTATTTATAGCCCCAACCACCAAACTAGTCGTTTCGTGGAGGCTGCTGTCGCATGACGCACCGGACAGTCTAGTGCGCCACCGGACACTGTCCGGTGCGCCAGCCACGTCACCAGGTCGTTGAGTTCCGACCGTTGGAGCTCTGACTGCTGGGCCCGCCTGGATGTCCGGTGTGCCACTTCGCGCGTGCCTGACTTCTGCGCACTCTGGCGCGCATTAATTACTTCTGCAGGTGACCGTTGGCGCGAAGTATTCGTTGCTCCGCTGGCTCACCGGACAGTCCGGTGTGCACCAGACATGTCCGGTGAATTATAGCGGAGCGGATTCCCGAAGCTGGCGAGTTCAGAGTCGCTCTTCCTTGGAGCACCGGACACTGTCCGGTGTACACCAGACAGTCCGGTGAATTATAGCGGAGCGCCTCTGAGTTTTCCCGAAGGTGAAGAGTTTGGCTTGGAGTTCCCTGGTGCACCAGACACTGTCCGGTGGTGCACCGGACACTGTCCGGTGGTGCACCGGACAGTCCGGTGCGCCAGACCAGGGCAGCCTTCGGTTATCCCTTGCTCCTTTTTGTTGAACCCATTTCTTGGTCTTTTATTGGCTAAGTGTGAACCTTTGGCACCTGTATAACTTATACACTAGAGCAAACTAGTTAGTCCAATTATTTGTGTTGGGCAATTCAACCACCAAAATCAATTAGGAAAATAGGTGTAAGCCTAATTCCCTTTCAGAGAGAAGCCATTGGACTGTCCGGTGTGAAGTCCGGACTGTCCGTGTAAAAGCCTACAGCGCCAACGGTCACCTGTGGTGTCAGATCCAACGGCTAGGCGCACCGAACAGGGTCACTAGACTGTCCGGTGTGCCGCAGAGAGCAGCAGCTTTTCTCCAACGGCTAGTTTTGTATTGGGGTCTATAAATACCACCCCAACGGGCCATTTAAAGGTGTGGGGCCCCAAGCAACATACCAAGGCATATAACAGACATTCCCAAGTGCTCATATACCCAAGTGCTTAATAGAATCACTAGGTGATTAGCGTAGGTGCTTTGCGAAGTGCTTAGATTAGTTAGACCGCTTTAGCGCTTGCTCTAGGTGAATCCTAGTTAGTTGAGTGAGTTTAGAAAAATCACACAACCCCTCGGCTCTTGCGCGAGCCGTTGTAATTTTATCGAGTGGGGCGAGAGTCTTGCGATCTCGTGACAACCACGTTTATGTCAGGCCGCCACCGTGTACCGAAGGGAACAAGGCCCGCGGCGTTTTCAGCCGGAAGCACAATAGTGGAGACGGCGGGGAGCGTCCGACAGGAGCCGGAAGCGGAGCACCACTCGCGCATGGAGAAGGCCCGTGGCTCTCTACGAAGTTACTCGACCGTGGTTCTTGGCCCTCGCGTTGGCTTCCCTTTGCGTAGGGGCACCAACGAGGATTAGTTGGGACCTTGCGCGGTTCCGGATACCTCGGTAAAAAATACTAGCGTCATCCACGAGAGTTTGCATCTCTACCTTGCTCTTTAGATTCTGCATTTACATTAAGTATTTAAGTTTCAAATCTCGTCTTTATACTTAGATTGTTTATGATTGAAACTTAGACATTGCGGTAGAGATAGCAACACTTAGACAAAACCTAGTTTGCACATTCTAGTTTGATTATTTGCACAGGTTTTGCTCTAGGGATTTATTTGTGGTCTAGTTTAGAGAAAGTTTTAGCAGTCCCAATTCACCCCTCTTAGGCATCACATATTTCCTTCATTCATCGAAAACGACAACTACTTGAACTTTTGTATCATGGAGTCGATCTTTTAGCGGACTGAGAACTAATCTGCTTTTGTTTCCCGATGTAGTAGTCCCTAACTCATGGAAGCATCTTGTCAAAATCGACACTCATAAATCTTTCCTCCCTGTCCTCCTGCTGATTCATCCTCATCATTTCTTGGAGCTCAGTCTATTTCTATTGAAGCTCAGTCTGTTTCTCAAGTAGTTGTAGCTGCCTTTCACTTCTAGTTGCTTCGGTTACCTCTTTCCTCTCTAAAATTTCAAGTTGCCTATCGCTTCTAGCTCTTTCAACTAGCTCCTCCTTCTATTCATAAGCACGATGGTCCAAATACATTTTATGGAGAACCTCTAGGCATTGTGTATATGATGATGAACTAGCATTGCTTCTTTGTTTCTTGGTACGATCCCATCCAAGAGGTTTTATCATTTTTGGAGGCAACATCTGATCAGTTGGTTGCTTCTGAGTTGTTTCCTTGTTGGACTCTAAGTTAGCAGATGCCCTAGCCAATTGAGTAGTCCACTTTAGATCATCCTTTAACATCAACCAATAATGCATGAACTTGAAAGTACTACCAATCACTTTCTCGAAAAGTAACATAGCTTCTTTTAGCTACATACATAGGAAGGATCACTGATATGAAGAAACAATAACATGAACAGAGGACAACAAAGATGTAGATAAACCTTGTCCTTGTTAGCACCACTTTGTTTGCGACTTTCGACTTGGGTAGAGAACCCACAAAACCTTGAAGTATCCTTTTGAATGTCTGCCCACCTGTGTTGTAGAGATGATATGGTCCTAGATATTGGAGTTCCCTTATGCTCGTTGTAGTAGTTTATGATCCGCTACCAGTAACCTTTTATGGGTTGGTTGACACCCACAATTGGGTCATTGCTGACATTTAGGTACACATACACTAGACACTAATCTTCAGTTGACGTGAAATTTTTCTACCTCTTGTGAACTACTTTCTTTGTAGAGCTGGGAGGTGGCAACTCCTCCTGGTGAATTGTCACACCCGGATTTCGGGGCACCAAGACCCGGGCGCAAACAATCACCAGGTGTGCTGGGACCAAGTCTCACACATATGATGAATCATGGCACAGGATCGAATGTCACATCTTTACTATATAATAGGAGTTCTATACAAAATAAATAAGTAATTACATTATAAGGAGACAACGGTCCAGCAACCCAAAGTTGACTGGGAGACGACGGCCTAGACCTCTCACGAACACATCGCAGCATCCTCCATGCGCCTCATCCTGGGGTACCTGTTCTTGACCTGTGGGGGGTGTGAGACAGCAAGAGTGAGCTCACATACGTTCATCGCTCAACAAGTTGTGGGGAATAATGTGCATGAACTCGCCAAAGGTGGGAGCTCACGTGAAGTGTAAGGCTTACCAAAGAGGATGGTTAGAGCTGAGCATTGCTTTTAAAGTTGGTCAAAATTTTATTAGCAATTACTAAGTATAAGTAAATACCAGCCCAATTTAGTAGAACAAAAGTAACAACCTCACCTGCGATGCAATGCATATGACAAATTGAGTTTAAGTTCCATAATTTAATCATGTGAGTGTCCGAGCTGCTCATGACCGTGAGCACGGCTAGTATACCAGTTTTACACTCTGCAGAGGTTGCGCATCTTTACCCACAAGTCATGTTACCCATCTGCCAAGAGACGGCCAATCCCATACACCTCTACCGAGGAGGCGAGGTAGGGTAACACTACGAGGCCTTTACAAAGTTCCACTAGCTTCAGAAATCCCGCTATAGTTTATAAGAAGCTCCAATGCAGGGTTCTTGCCTGACCGCCATCGCAGCAAAATCAACCAAGGACCTCCCTACACTGACCACTCCCCTACTACCCTTGCCCCTTTCGAGTAAGGAAGACCTCCACTAGCTTTCCTAGTTAATCAGCCAAGGGCGTCCATAAACCCTTGTGGTAGCACTGTTTTCTCGGGTGGTTCTCCATGTTCCAACTAACATAATGATCTTATCATGAATAGTAAATAACAACTAATAACAAAAGTGTAATCATGAATAATGTAATCTTCATACCCAAAACCACATAAAGCAATAGCAGGTACTACCCAAAAAGTCCAGTGGTAATCAAGGTATAAAGATAATCAAACTAGGGTAACCTATTGGGTCCCATCAAAATTAACCTATGCAGATCATTATGATTAATCAGAACATGACTGGGTAAAAAGAAGTGATCAAGGGCACAACTTGTCTGGGACTTGAGATTTCAGGTACCAACTTGCTCTTCAGATGACTCGTGACCTCGCGCTAGTCGTAGAAATACAAACAAACAATGTATAGGCAAAACTTAACATCACACCAAACATATATGCAAAATACATATTAATAATCTACATATTAAAATAAGATCACAGGAACATGAATTATTAATTTTGGAGTTATAGATTTTAAGTTATGAATTTCCAAAGGTTTTATACATTTGATACAAGATTAATTAAGAGATATATTTTAATATGGTTTTCATGTTAAAACAGAGACACTATGTGATAAACAACATTATTACAAAATTATAGGAACTGGAATGGATCAAAAAGGAGTTGAAATGAATTTTATATGGATTTTACAAGTTCTAGGATTATTTTTACACTTAAATATTCATTTCTTAAATAGATTTTGTGATTAATTATCTGTCGAGATTGCGCGCCAAATAAAAATAAACTCAGGGGCCAGAGCGCAAGGTTCCCTTGACTCAGCGAACAGTGAGCGGGGACGGCGGGTTGATTAGCTAATTTATCAGGGGCGTTTTAGCAAAGTTGCGGCACCGAAGGGGGTACGGGGCTGGCTGGGCCGTCTGATCTGAGATGGAAGGCTCAGATTAAATCGAGCACCACCCCGAACCGGTATCCAGTATTGGCCCTTAGATCCGAGATCAGTGGTCGTGGTTTAATGAAACGAGGTCCCCTCAATTACCACACGATTTCAGATCAACGATGGTAATTCAACCCTGGTGATCGGTTCACAACCCTTAATCTCGTGCGTTGGGAACAGATCCGATGGTCATCGTATATCTTCAACCTCACGTGCTCCTGCCTCCCCTTTCTCTCTCCCATGTCTCACGCTGAGAACCGAGGCGGCGCCGATGGTTCTGACCACCCCCAGACCACGAGTTTAGAGTGCCGATGCTTTAATCCAACCCATGAAATACACAGCGGGTAGAACGACGAAGGTATTATGCGGCTCCTTACCTTTATCCGAGCAGTGGAGTACCCTGCCCCATTGCCTTCCCATGCGTGCGGACAGCATAAGCACGAACACCAGGGCGACGTTGGCGAGCGTGAACATGGGCACCCCGGCGAGCCGCGGAAGAAGCGCACCCCCAGCCGTCCACCAATCGGTCGAGCGTGCAGATTTCGCCGTGACCGTGTTTCAGTTGACTCACGTGAACCCTGGAGCCTTCAAGCAGGTTTCAGCTAGGGTGGACGCCCAGGTACGCGTGGCGGTGGCCATCTCATTTTCTCTGTGCGCGATCTCAAAATTTGCGGCGTTGGTTCATCGGTTTTGTGGCTCGAGCATGCTTGATCGAGGGAGGGGGAACCTGACCTAGATTATATAGGGGTTCGTACACCAAATCCCAACAACCCCACGCACCGGACGAGTCCGCAGTTTTCCCGGCAATTTCGGAAACGCAGCACTGTGAAAGGGGATTCACTGGGAAGGGGATAAGCCTGACTTGCGGGGTCCACAAAGCAGTCACTAGACACGCACGCGGATTGAGCTGAGAAACTGGCGAGCTCGTCCCGCCTGTCCGCGTGGTGTGCCAGCGGCTGTAACTTAGGCCACGGCGTGGAAGTGGTGCTGGGCCAGACCGCATTCGGCCCAGGCCGAGGTAAGCTTTCTTTTTCTTTTTCTTTTCCCTATTTCTATTTTCAATTTCTATGTTTCAGATTCAACTCAAATAGAGTTCAAGTTTTAAGTCAATTTAAATGCACAGTACAAACACTCGGAATGGATGTGAAGTTTCTTTTACATATTTATTTATTACTTACATTAATAAATGCTTCTAAATATAATATTGATGAAAGGAGTACTTACTCAAATAAATATGAAATCTTTCTATTATTTCTATTTTTTTCGAGTTTGAAAATTATGTGTTAAATTCAAAAAGTCTAGTCTAGATTTGAGTCATCAAAATTTAATACCATACTTATATCTCAATACCCATTTAAATAAATGCTTATAGTGTATCATGAAATGAATAATCATTTAGTTGAACAGAAAACCTTTTTATTACTTCTTTTCTAAGTTAATTCTTAGTTTCAAAATTCAGTCCCCAAGATTCAAACCTCAAGTATAATTTGAGATATCTTACTTTACTGTTTTAATTTCTTGATTTATTTATTTTATTATTTTTGTCTTATACAAATTTTTGGGCTTTACAAATCCTACCCCCCTTAACAGAAATCTCGTCCTCGAGATTTGCAAGGACAGGGATGTAAAAAAAAATTTATTTATAGTTTAGCTTTTAACTTCTAATTAGTTTATGAATACGAAGTTTCATGTTATTTAGAAAGTGGTTATGGAAGCATGGGTATATATATGTATGTCCACTTTGTATAAAAATCCTTAATGGGTGATTAGGAGAGTATAGATATCTAGATACTTATTATGTGGGTTGATGAATGGATAGGTTGGGATAACCAGGATTATGGTAATAAGAGACTCCATGTACAGTGGATCTTGTTTCATCTAGCGATCCAACTTGATCTTTGAAGACTTGAGTTGATGCTTTTCCTCCCTTGACGTGGTTGGTCTTCTTTAGCCCTCAATTCTGGAGTTGCCATCCGGGTTAAGGACATGTGGCTAAGGATATATAATTAGGATAGTCAGGGTACACGGGGTAGGTAGGTTTACACATAGTTTTACTTTGCTTTTTGGGATAGATGGACTAGGCAACCTATGATGTAGGTTAGTTTTTTTTTGGTATGGTCGAGTTGATCTAAGTCACCAATTTAGGCTTAAGTGGGTTAGGAGTATGGTCTAATCTATTTCACTAGTACTAACTAATCTATTACATAACTCACTTTAGATTGGATCATTAGATTAGCTGGGATCTAGATTAGATCAGTATCACCAGATTAGACTAGATAATATCTAATTACTTTGGATTAGATCATGGTGGTTACACTAGTGTGGGATAGATATGCTTATTAGGGCAAGATGAATCCATAAGGATAAGATAGAATCTTTTGAGATAAGATGGATAGAATCTTTTAAGATGAGATGGTTATTGTTAGACTAGATACTTTAATGAGAGATAATCTAGTTTGTCTAGTTATTTTGATGAGCATTTTTTATATGTATATGCAGATGTAATTGTGGATATTACTCCACAACTCATCACACTCATTCAAAGATCCAAATCAAACAAGTATCATAAGAACAAACATTCAAGTTCATAGATATCTAAAAAAATAGTTTTGTTTTTGTTCCTAAGAGTAGGTCTCCTATCCCTAAAGGTCACTTTAGGTACAAGATTTCAAAGTGTGGAATCCACATTTGTCTTTAGAAAGAAAAGATAAGAATAATCAGAGTAGGCGGAATTAGATGAGAAAAGATTAAGATAAGTTTAGAAAAGAATCAGAGTAGCAAAGGTAAGTAGATAATGGTTGTCCAGTTCTATCTAGGTTCCGTCCTACAGTCAACATTCCTCTGATACCACTTCTGTCACACCCGGATTTCGGGGCACCAAGACCCGGGCGCGAACAATCACCAGGTGTGCTGGGACCAAGTCTCACACATATGATGAATCATGGCACAGGATCGAATGTCACATCTTTACTATATAATAGGAGTTCTATACAAAATAAATAAGTAATTACATTATAAGGAGACAACGGTCCAGCAACCCAAAGTTGACTGGGAGACGACGGCCTAGACCTCTCACGAACACATCGCAGCATCCTCCATGCGCCTCATCCTGGGGTACCTGTTCTTGACCTGTGGGGGGTGTGAGACAGCAAGAGTGAGCTCACATACGTTCATCGCTCAACAAGTTGTGGGGAATAATGTGCATGAACTCGCCAAAGGTGGGAGCTCACGTGAAGTGTAAGGCTTACCAAAGAGGATGGTTAGAGCTGAGCATTGCTTTTAAAGTTGGTCAAAATTTTATTAGCAATTACTAAGTATAAGTAAATACCAGCCCAATTTAGTAGAACAAAAGTAACAACCTCACCTGCGATGCAATGCATATGACAAATTGAGTTTAAGTTCCATAATTTAATCATGTGAGTGTCCGAGCTGCTCATGACCGTGAGCACGGCTAGTATACCAGTTTTACACTCTGCAGAGGTTGTGCATCTTTACACACAAGTCATGTTACCCATCTGCCAAGAGACGGTCAATCCCATACACCTCTACCGAGGAGGCGAGGCAGGGTAACACTACGAGGCCTTTACAAAGTTCCACTAGCTTCAGAAATCCCGCTACAGTTTATAGGAAGCTCTAATGCAGGGTTCTTGCCTGACCGCCATCGCAGCAAAATCAACCAAGGACCTCCCTACACTGACCACTCCCCTACTGCCCTTGCCCCTTTCGGGTAAGGAAGACCTCCACTAGCTTTCCTAGTTAATCAGCCAAGGGCGTCCATAAACCCTTGTGGTAGCACTGTTTTCCCGGGTGGTTCTCCATGTTCCAATTAACATAATGATCTTATCATGAATAGTAAATAACAACTAATAACAAAAGTGTAATCATGAATAATGTAATCTTCATACCCAAAACCACATAAAGCAATAGCAGGTACTACCCAAAAAGTCCAGTGGTAATCAAGGTATAAAGATAATCAAACTAGGGTAACCTATTGGGTCCCATCAAAATTAACCTATGCAGATCATTATGATTAATCAGAACATGACTGGGTAAAAAGAAGTGATCAAGGGCACAACTTGTCTGGGACTTGAGATTTCAGGTACCAACTTGCTCTTCAGATGACTCGTGACCTCGCGCTAGTCGTAGCAATACAAACAAACAATGTATAGGCAAAATTTAACATCACACCAAACATATATGCAAAATACATATTAATAATCTACATATTAAAATAAGATCACAGGAACATGAATTATTAATTTTGGAGTTATAGATTTTAAGTTATGAATTTCCAAAGGTTTTATACATTTGATACAAGATTAATTAAGAGATATATTTTAATATGGTTTTCATGTTAAAACAGAGACACTATGTGATAAACAACATTATTACAAAATTATAGGAACTGGAATGGATCAAAAAGGAGTTGAAATGAATTTTATATGGATTTTACAAGTTCTAGGATTATTTTTACACTTAAATATTCATTTCTTAAATAGATTTTGTGATTAATTATCTGTCGAGACTGCGCGCCAAATAAAAATAAACTCAGGGGCCAGAGCGCAAGGTTCCCTTGACTCAGCGAACAGTGAGCGGGGATGGCGGGTTGATTAGCTAATTTATCAGGGGCGTTTTAGCAAAGTTGCGGCACCGAAGGGGGGTACGGGGCTGGCTGGGCCGTCTGATCTGAGATGGAAGGCTCAGATTAAATCGAGCACCACCCCGAACCGGTATCCAGTATTGGCCCTTAGATCCGAGATCAGTGGTCGTGGTTTAATGAAACGAGGTCCCCTCGATTACCACACGATTTCAGATCAACGATGGTAATTCAACCCTGGTGATCGGTTCACAACCCTTAATCTCGTGCGTTGGGAACAGATCCGATGGTCATCATATATCTTCAACCTCACGTGCTCCTGCCTCCCCTTTCTCTCTCCCATGTCTCATGCTGAGAACCGAGGCGGCGCCGATGGTTCTGACCACCCCCAGACCACGAGTTTAGAGTGTCGATGCTTTAATCCAACCCATGAAATACACAGCGGGTAGAACGACGAAGGTATTATGCGGCTCCTTACCTTTATCCGAGCAGTGGAGTACCCTGCCCCATTGCCTTCCCATGCGTGCGGACAGCATAAGCACGAACACCAGGGCGGCGTTGGCGAGCGTGAACATGGGCACCCCGGCGAGCCGCGGAAGAAGCGCACCCCCAGCCGTCCACCAATCGGTCGAGCGTGCAGATTTCGCCGTGACCGTGTTTCAGTTGACTCACGTGAACCCTGGAGCCTTCAAGCAGGTTTCAGCTAGGGTGGACGCCCAGGTACGCGTGGCGGTGGCCATCTCATTTTCTCTGTGCGCGATCTCAAAATCTGCGGCGTTGGTTCATCGGTTTTGTGGCTCGAGCATGCTTGATCGAGGGAGGGGGAACCTGACCTAGATTATATAGGGGTTCGTACACCAAATCCCAACAACCCCACGCACCGGACGAGTCCGTAGTTTTCCCGGCAATTTCGGAAACGCAGCACTGTGAAAGGGGATTCACTGGGAAGGGGATAAGCCTGACTTGCGGGGTCCACAAAGCAGTCACTAGACACGCACGCGGATTGAGCTGAGAAACTGGCGAGCTCGTCCCGCCTGTCCGCGCGGTGTGCCAGCGGCTGTAACTTAGGCCATGGCGTGGAAGTGGTGCTGGGCCAGACCGCATTCGGCCCAGGCCGAGGTAAGCTTTCTTTTTCTTTTTCTTTTCCCTATTTCTATTTTCAATTTCTATGTTTCAGATTCAACTCAAATAGAGTTCAAGTTTTAAGTCAATTTAAATGCACAGTACAAACACTCGGAATGGATGTGAAGTTTCTTTTACATATTTATTTATTACTTACATTAGTAAATGCTTCTAAATATAATATTGATGAAAGGAGTACTTACTCAAATAAATATGAAATCTTTCTATTATTTCTATTTTTTTCGAGTTTGAAAATTATGTGTTAAATTCAAAAAGTCTAGTCTAGATTTGAGTCATCAAAATTTAATACCATACTTATATCTCAATACCCATTTAAATAAATGCTTATAGTGTATCATGAAATGAATAATCATTTAGTTGAACAGAAAACCTTTTTATTACTTCTTTTCTAAGTTAATTCTTAGTTTCAAAATTCAGTCCCCAAGATTCAAACCTCAAGTATAATTTGAGATATCTTACTTTACTGTTTTAATTTCTTTATTTATTTATTTTATTATTTTTGTCTTATACAAATTTTTGGGCTTTACATGAATGTGGTGTCTGCATTATTCAACATACAACGAGGGTCAGAAAAATACAAGAATGGACATGAATGGGTACAAACCTAGTCCTACAAAAGAGAGGTGTATCAACCTCAGCAGGATGAGCGAAGCCTTCCTGGGCATTCTAGTCATGATCATATGGTAGGTCAATTCCTGGAGTATAGGTTACATCGTAGGGACCTCGAATCAAATACCTCGACCAAGTGTTGTCCATAGAAAACCTGATTGTTGGTGAATTGGGTAACACAACAAGACATTTCAAAATAACAGGAAGGCATCATCACTTAAGAAATCTAACAGTTCATTCCCCAAACTTAACAATTCAGGACCAACGTTCTAGACTTGAACATAAAGCGACAATACACATTACTAAATTACATTAACAGTTAGAAACTCCTCGTTAACATGCCATTATTCTACAATTTACTCCTAGTTGATCCCACGTGATTGATCGTTGTCATACTGCATACCCCAATCCTCATAGAACACTTCAAGGCTTTAGGAGTTTCAGGACTTGGGAGCCTTTCAAGTTCTATCTCATGAGCTGCTTAAAACTCTTCCACTATGATGTTGTCGTCGGGGTGCTGTCGTCCATTCTTGTAGACCACTTTGGAGCAAAGGATTGAAACCTTGTCAAGCCAATCCACAAGCTCCAAAAATTTTAGTAGAACAGATTTCAAATGTGTGGCAGGCTTGTGATATCCTGGCCCCTGAGATGGTGATATCCTGGCCCAAGGCTTAATAGAATTAATAGAGTATCCATACCAATAAGGTGCATCTTTTTTCGGAAGCCTATCTCGAAAGAACCTCCAAGTTAAGTGTGCTTGGCTTGGAGCAATTTGGGATGGGTGACCGACCGGGAAGTTTTCTCGGGGGCGCATGAGTGAGGACAAAGTGTGCACAAAAGACCCGGGTTGGCGTGTGGGGACAATATATGATCCTAGAGAGCTGCCATGAGTAAGTACCACCGGTCCGGGATTGGACGGGTGTTACAATTGGTGTGCTTGTAGCACTACCGACGAGTTGCCTAACTTCGCATGCATGGTCCTTCATCTCCCGGACAGCCCATTTGAGGGCATCGTTTGGAGTGTAGGACATCTGGCAGTGATGAAAAAATATGTAACCACAAGGCCAAATAAAAGTGAAAACATATGAAACTTGAAAGTATTGTCCGAACCTAAGGTTCTGATTTATTCCTCCACAACCGACATCACAATCGGTAACATACGAAGTCGAAAGCGGGTGGAGATCTACAAATCCATATCGGATCCATGTGTATCGGCCATATTTGTACAAGGGGGCAAATCGACTTGGGTAAAACCCTACCATAAACCTAAATCAACCCCAATCCACTGCAAACAACCTCAAAAACATGCAAATAAACAGATCTACGACGAGGGGTTTAGATTTTGAACAAACCTTGAAGATTTCAATGTAGAAGTCGTGGAGCCGCCGCTCCCTGTCGAGGTGATCCAGTGCTTCTTCCGCCGACAAAGAGTGGACTTGGGCCTGGACAGGAACGTTCGCTCGTGGCCACTGGTCGCTTCCTCCCCCATTCGCCGTCACGAGCGACACCGGTAGTGATGGTGGAGACGCCAATTTGGGTTCTCTCGCGGGGTAGGGAGAAGTCGAGGCACTTGGCCATTGCACGGATTCAATGTGGGAGGAGAGAGGCAATGCAATAGTACACATTGTTTTGGGCAGGCACCTTTTTGTGCAACCGTGTTTGCGACATGCTGTGACGCGCTACAGTGGCCTGCAGTTGCGAAAACTACACATTCGGGACACGCTACAGTAGCTGCTGAAGTAAGCCTAACTTTGGAGGGGAAGTATATAATAAAATGACTATGTTGTTGTGTTATTCTTTCAGAATTTCGATAGGTATACGATAGGAAAGAGAGATTGGGATTATTAGACATCTGCTCTCACAGTAGCCTAAACGCCACTAGCCCACTAATGTAGTCCATGTACCCTAGATGCAGCTTAGATGCAGCTTCTACGTTTAGTCCATGTCAATGAATTGGTCGATGTAAAAAAAAAAATCACGCAGATGGATACAGCGAAGCAGAGCAAACATAAAAGTTTATATTATAATCAAGGAAACAAGAAAACTATTTAAAAATCAGCAAATAAAAATCAACAAAAAAACAAGGTAACCGCGCAAGTTATGTAAGTAGAGGCAAAGCATACAAGATAGTAAATATTAACCGGGCTGAAGCACCCAAGCTTGCTCCATACACTGTACTGTACACGATCTTATTTATCAAGCTAACAGTGACTCGATACCAAAAGGAAGATAAACTGTTATTTTCTTTTGCTCAACACATAAATGCTTAGTGTAATAAAGAATAATAAATATACTACGGAGTAATAGATACAATAAACTTATGAAGCGCCAACGCAGCTTTCCCAGCAACCATAGCTCGAGCTGAAACTGCCTCCTCCAGTTTGCTGGGCATACTCTGCAATCACTTTCCGGGCGCAAGCATCCCACGTCCTTGCGATTTCTCGCAATGACATGGGCTCAGCTAGACCCCGGAGCAACACACTGAACTTTGACTTGGCCTTCGTAGACAGGTCATCCGAGTTCCTGCTGCAACCACAGAGCACCCCCGTGAGGTTTCTTTGCCGAAGCACCTAACATATATACAGTAATATGCCACTACACGCACCATTGTTCATCAGGAAACTTGTCTAGAAGCACCGGGGAGCATTTTGGGTAGCTACCAGGAACAAGCAACCTCAACGGCAAAATTGGACTCTGCCACCCACACGTTCCAACATAGAACAAAGTGAGACGACAAACATACAGGCATGGACCCCTCAATAAAAAGAAGAAAAAAAGAAACATAGCAAAGGTGTTTTGAGGCTGCCTCACCATCTGCGCTGAAGCAAACATGGATTTCAAGCTGGGGCTAACAGCAACAGCAGTGAATGTGCATTTAATGACTGTCCCTTCGGCCATATCAGATGTAGTGAAGGACTCAGCATCATCCTCAGAGACATGGAGCTCTGTATCTATAAGCTGTTTGTTTATCTCCTGAATCTCCTCTAACAGAACATGGTTTACCTGCGAGGTAGCCAGATAAGAGATGAACAATGTTTGCCCTTTTAGATACAAATATGCAAGTGACGGACGACTATTTGTAGAAAAACCAATGCCCTACATAGCTTATCAGCAAATATTTTAAAGAAACACACCTCAGCCCTTTGACACTTGACACGTGAGGTTGCAGTTGATTGTAGCTCTGGAGTGCCAACAGTATATGATTGCTTCAAGCTGTCATTCAAACTTCCAGCGGATGACACATTAAGAGGCATAGCACCTGTGTCCCGCTTCATTCTCTTTGATGCACCACTCCCATCATGGGTTATGAAGTTCCTGGCTTGCAAGCGGCACTTTGTCATAGCGACAAGATCTTCACCCACAGCAGCTCTGGAACCATTACCAGGCGCTGATCCAGCAATCCTGTCAATCATACTCACGACAGATCCAATATCGCTAACTGCAGCACTAAGGGACTCAGGCTGTGTTGTTCTCAACTGTATTGTAAAACAAAATTGAACATGAAATACAATACCAAAATAGTGGGATAATAATATAGACACAAACAATGATTTCAAGTCGTCCGACTAATCGCGATTAATCGCGATTAGTCGGGCTAGTTGGTTTTAGTGGAGCGACCAGGGTATCCGACCCGATTAGGTCGACTAATCGTCCAGTCTTCCGATTAGTCGTCGACCAAGTGCGATTAGTCGTCCAGTTAATGTGTGGACGATTAGTTAGGTTTGGTTGGCTGGCGGCTGGCCTGTTTTTGCTTTGGGCTGGACGTCTAGTAAGTCTGCAACTCTACATCATATGTTATGTAGTGAGTAGTGAGTGATATTCAGTTCATGTTCTGAAATCTGAATTCTTAATTCTGAAATGTGATTTGAGTGCCTGACAATTCTAGTATTCATAATTTCTATGATGTTCTGAAATTTGAATGTTCAATGGTGTTCTGAAATCAGAATTGTCCACTCTCCACTGTCCAGTTCTGGTATTCATATTTGTTTTGTTTGGTAATTTGGTTACTTTGATATTGCCTCCTATATGCTATATTGCTATATGCTATGCGTATATATATCAATATTACATTATTACACATATATATAATGTATATATAGGTCCTGTACCTGTAAATATGCAGGAGGACCAATAGGGACGATCAGGTCGACTAGGACCCGATTAGTCGACCTAATCGTCGACTAATCGCGATTAGTCGCCTGGTCGGGTGTCTCGACTAGCTAGTCGAGCGACTTGAAACCATTGAAACCGACTTATGCTGCTTACACAATTTCAGGTAGGCAACAAGAGCCAGAAGTAGAATGAAATCTGACTAGGCAATATTGACCATCATATCAAGGACTAGCTGATAAAAAAATACATTGCACCAACTTTAACATGGTATCTCTAGAGGGCTAGCCAGGTAAAGGTGCCATATACCTACTCCTATAATAGCAGAACTTTTAGTCCATATTTTCTTTTATGATAGTATGTTATGGAGATTAATAAGCATATTAATAACGTTCAAAACCATGTTCCAAACAGAATTGATCAAGCAACTAATTGTCAAAAGAAAGTAAACATGAAGGTGGCAAGTTACTTACTGCTTTAAGCAAGCGATCGAGAGGCCTTTCTGCTGCGCTTGATTTTGTTGGAACTTGAGTTGGTACGCTAACCTGACCTCCATCAGCACTTGTGAATTCTGCAAGCAAGGGTGACGCTGATATACCTGGTGTGTTAACAGCTATAGATTGTGTTAGAGGTGCAAGGGATGTTTGCTGATGTCCAGCCTGCCCAGCACTAGTGAGTGAAGATAGGTTGGAGAGTGGTTTATCTGAATCCAGTGGGACCGGTGATGGGGCAACAGGAGGAGATGGAGATGGGACAAATGGTGAGTTAGCTGAATGCAACGGTGTCCCGGTTTTCACTTGAGATTGCAACAGACTGTGCTGATCAACATGAGAATAGTGTGAAATTTGTGGGGACGATGCTTGGAGGTTTTGCGGAGAAGAAATTGGAAAGACATCCCCCCGTTTTATCTGCTGATAATAGTTACGCTGGTTCAGCGGTTGATACATTCCAGATTTGATTGCAGCTCCTTGCCTGACCTTTAGCTCATTCACATCATTTCCAGAATGAAGTTGTTGAACCTGAATCGGCCCTTGCTGCTGTTGTTTCTGTAGTTGTTGTATTGGGAGCTGTTGTTGAAGTATTTTCTTTTGCTGCATCTGCTGCAGCATCTGCTGACGCTGCTTCATTTGCTGATTTTGCATCATCTGATGCTCCTGATGTTGCTTTAGCTGCTGCAATGAATTCACGTTTGCTTGCATGGCATTGGTATTAGTCTGCATTGTACTCATTGCATTGTTGGATATCATGTTACTATTGGACTGATGCTGTGCATTCAATGCACCCTGCATGGGACCAGTGCTTCCCTGTTGCAATGCAGTACCCATTGAACCATGCTGCACAGGATTAAAATTATTTCCCTGAGCATTCTCCGGATTAGAGGCAGCCTGCGGTGCATTTGTGACATTTTGCTGTGTTGTTGGAACACCAAAGTTTGATGCTTGAGGCGCAGGTACATGCTGAATGCCAGGTGCTCCAGAGGTCGGTACTCCTGTGTTCATACTTGGTAAACTTGCTTGAGGCATCTGATTAGTATGACTATCATGCTGCTGCAAACCTTGGGAAGTCTGATGCTGCTGTGACATATTAGAGCTAGGAGCTTGCCCACCAGATTGCTGAAACGTTTGCTGTCCAGGTGCCTGCACAGGCTTCCTTCTTTGTGAACTCATGATACTGAGAATTTGCCTCTCGAAAATAGAGATTTTTTCCCTAAAACCTGGCTGAATGCTGCTCTTGTTAGCTTGCAGGAAATGCAATATGCGCTCCAACATTCCTTTAAAGCCTTTCAGCCTTTCATACTGCTCCGCTGACTTTTGAGCGGGCATGTGGTTGTCAATATTTTGTATCTTCATGGATATCTTATTGTACACATCATTCAATTCCGCAAAGTATTGGTCCTTTAAACTCTTAATCTGTGCACAAAGGAAATAAAAACCAATAAATTGATTGCCGAGGTTACACGTTGATGTACATACATAAGGTCAAAATTTAATAGAACAAGGCTTCCCATTAAGTCACAAGTATGATACAAGATCGATCGGTTGCAATTACAAGCATAGAAGTTCATTGGACACGGGCATCTACATGCAGCTTGTGGCCCGACCATCTCTTCTGAGACGTATTGTTAGCGTCCAGGGGGCGATCGCGTATGAGGTATAGGCTTTCGCCACGGACCGAGTGGTGAACACCCTGAAGTCAGCTGCAGACGTTAAGGAGGTTACAGACCAGGCGGTGGTGCGCGTCCAGGCTCCCCGGCAGAAGTTGGTTTGGCGGCCAGTTGGCGACAGGACGTCTAGTGCACTGACAAAGATGGCGGCAAAGAATGAAGGTTGGCGCCAAGTTGAGTCCAGGCACACGAGGAAGCTATGACGCAGAGTGGAACAACTCAGTAGCAGAAGGACCGTTCCGGAGGACCTGATCAGAAGGTGTTTCAATTGCCTTGACGTTGATCACTTCGCTTTTCAGTGCTGCAATGCAAACAAGGTACTTCCATTGCAATCTCCAGGGTCATCAATCCTTCGAATGTCCTAACAGGAGCAGCGGCAAGGTGATCGCTGGTCAGCAGAGTGGCAAGAGCCGGGTGGGTTGAGGCTGGCATAGCAGGACAATCAGACCTGCAGGACTAGGCCTAACTCCTAAGGTCTCAGTCTGGATGCGTCTAGGTTCGGCGTCCCAACAGTCGGAGGCCATGACAGAATCGTCAATGCATGCATGAAGCCAAGAGCGTCTAGGAACGGCTCTCCCAGCAGCCGAGGCCAGCAGTCTTCTTCACAAAAGCACAAACAAGAGAACAACATCGACTCAACTTGATCAAACTCAATGTTTCAGATCCTCCACTCTCACCTTGAGTTTGAAGAGGGCGTTAAGGCTCATGTGGCTCATATTAGTTGTGCCTATATATACTCTACCAAGTCCTAAGGACTAATCATTCTCACTCTAATCCAAGGTTAGTAACAGGGTCAAGTTTCATATTTCATCCATAATAGGTATATATCAGGATGCTTTAGCCCTGTAGAAGGGTTCTCTGTGCACTTGGGTCTTGTCCCGTTTCTTTCTCTCTAATATATAAAAGATGTGCAGTCCTCCTGCGCGTTCGAGAAAAAAAAAGAATCTGGCACAAAAAGTGAAACTATAAAGTCCACTGAAGGAATCATGAGTTCTCTAGGTCAACCCAATTAATTAATGGAACTGACTGCCTAAAGAAAGAAGTAGCCTTCATACATCTAGACACCAGCTGCTCCACAGTACATATGAAGTTATGGACACAATCACACAGGTTCCCTAAATTAATAAAGGTCTGCCACAAGATAGCACGTCTACATACAATGCTAAATACTCCCTCCGTTTTTTTATATTTGACGTTTCCGACCGTTTAACAAAAATTAAGGTAACGAGAACCTGACTAAATTGCCCCTGAGTACAAATCAGATCTCTAACCCGTCTCCACATCGGGCGACATTAGGGCTCGCCGTCCGCCACATCCGGGGCTCGCGGCTCCGTAACTCGGGCACCGCCTCCACTGTCAAGCAAGCCCGCCACGCCTCCGCGTCACCGATAGGCGAAGCAGGAGACCGCGGTCGACGATGCAGGGGGCGTATCCTCAGTGAAGGAGAGGACGAGACTCACGGAAGGAGAGGGCGAGCCTCACAGAGAGACTCCAAGCATTGGTTCCAGTCACGAGAGTGTGTGGAGGTGCGGGATGTAAGGGATGTGAACCGATGGTTGGTCGACCTCATAACAGAGCCTATCTATATCACCCACATGGCGCCGGCGAGCTTGCACGAGTTCATCTTCTTCATCCCCAAGGTATGATGGTGATCCTTGTTCCAGTTTTGCACAGTATGCAAATCCAATTTTGTACTCTTGTATGTGGTCACTGCTTGGGTACCTCGGAATGCTTGACTGCATCTCACCTGCTCCATACGCGGTAGACTGAATGAAGGAGATGTTGACGGTTTCTTCTGTTATACTCCGGCCCAAGAATCAAATCTATATCCCGGATCCCTACCAAAACAAATCTAGATCCCAGATCCCTACCAAACTGACCCCAAGCTCCTGCGGAACCATTAGTTACTGTCCATTCTAGCCACACAAATGAGCATTTACCAACACATCACCAACTGTGTTGCAACGAAACCATCGTTATAAAAAAATATGGGGCCATACAACAATGCAGATAAGCTTGCTGACACTGAGCAATTCTGATCAACGCATGGAAAAAGGAGTATTCTCTTCTATTATTTCCTCACCCCAACCCCAAGGCTGGAAAAAACAGTACGTCAAATTATCTGGAAAGAAAACAAGGTATACAGACAGATTGTCGTTAGACCGTAAAACACAAGTGCAAGCCTGAACTGAAGCATCCTCCAATTGGTATTTTTATTTCTGCTGTCGGGCAGTGTTTAGCTTGTTTGCCGCACCTCGTACTGGTGGTAAATCCTCAACGGCGTCTCATTCGACACTGGTCTTGCCTCTGACCAGAGCTCCATGTTCACATCACCAGTCCCCCAGTGCACGAAACATTTGCTAACCTCCCTGGGATTAAACCGATTCACCAAGCTCAGCCCGGCACACTTGTCCACTAGCATAATTGCCTTTTTATTTTTGAAGTTATAATTTTTCTTGAGAGGCTTTTGTTGTAGAGAATGTAGAAAGATAATTGCCTTCATTGTTTAGTTCTGTTGATGCTCCTATTTTATGCTGTCACAATTTTGGGTTCCCCATTGTTTCCAATGCTGTCAGAATTTTATCTATGCAATTAGTTGAATGCTGTCAGAATTTGTCTGAATTTTCTGGGCAATTAGTTGAATGCAATTAGTTGCCAGCAGATTACTATTCACTGGTATTAATATCATGGATCTAGGCTTTTGTAGACTGTCCGGTGGGACATTCAAACAAAATTTTCTTGACTCTACATGGATGCATGAAGGAAGTGATGAAAATTGGAGGTGGAAATGGATATAACATCCCACACATCAAGAAAGAGATGCTTGAAAGGCAAGGGCGTCTTCCTTTACAACTCAAGTGTGATGCATCATTGGTTCAACAAGTTATGGTTCAGACCAGTGAATAAAATTGTGTTTATTGTTTGTCTAGTGAAAGTATTGGAACCTTGGTCATTTGTTTAGTGTTTATATAGTGAAAAAATTGTCTAGTGAAAGTTTCTGGATGCTGAAAGTACTAGAAATAGTGTTTGGTTAAACTTGGTCTTTTGATGAATGCTGATGGAATCTTTGGATGATCTGCCTTTTCTTTTAATTGTTGGTGATGGAGTGGAAACTGTTATGAATGAGTTACTCTCTTGCTTAAGATTGTGGTTTAGGTTGTTGATGATGGAATATTCAGAATGTTCAGTTAGTGATCCTCTTCTACAGATAAGGACTGGTTTGGTTCCCTTATTGTTTGTGAGTGCTTCTGTTATGGTTCCTAGTTCATAGGGGGATAAACAGCGCCAAAAAGATAGTCGGGCGGAGTCGGCTTGGGGAGGGGGGGCTAGACTAGTAGAGAGATCTAGGACTAATTCTTCTTCATTGTTTGATCCCTCCTTAAGGAGGTACAGTCCATCCTTATATAGATAGGAAGACTTGGCCCCCGAGTAAGGGTCTGTTTGGTTGGGCTGTGGCTGTAAAAAAAGTTGTTGTGAGCTGTGAGCTGTAAAAAAAGCTGCTGTAGGCTGTAAGCTGTTAAAAAGCTAAAAACTGTTTGGTGGAAACCACTAAAAGTCATTAAATTTTTTTTGATATATGTTTTCACAGTTCCATCTGAAAAGTCACTAAAAGCAGGTCCAGGGGTGCTTTCAGATTTGCACTGCGAGAAAGTCGGCTTTTAGAAAAAGCTGCTTCCTGGATCCAGCCCTTTGGTTGGCTTTTGGCTTTTAGGGGGCAAAAGCCAAAGCCAAAAGTCAAACCAAACACACCCTAACTAACTCAATCTTATCTAATCTAATCACAATTAATTAACTCAATCTTATCTAATCTTTATCCACTAATCCTAACCTTGAGCCTATCCCTATGGGCCTCCATGCCCTGGGTTGCCGCCCCATGACATTCCCCCACCCTTCGAAGATAGCTCGTCCTCAAGCTGTAATGGGGTGCATGGCAACGGTCTTGTTGTCTAACTTGATATGCACGTGAAAGTGCAACCCTAACTAGAAGCATTTTACATCTCGGCTTTAATTTATTTGTAAATAAAATAAAGAACCTAACATATGCCAAGGTTGGTCCCCCTTGATCCCATGGGAACAACCTCGTCCAGGCTGCAAAGGTCAAGACGTGGCAGCTCACCAGCCGTACGGCCTGAGCTGCCGCGAGTTCTAGTGGAGACAGTGTTGTTAGAATACATATCTCCCTTTCTATATTAGGCTAATTGAGTATATCTCTCCTTTCACCTGCGTGTGATTGCTCCCTAAGTAGAGATATTTCTTTCCCTAGTAGAGAGGTTTGCCTTCTCAAGCGATGTGGGCCAGCCCTAGGTGCCTTGGCCCCCAAGGCCTTTCACCCTATAAGCTTGTAATGGTTCATCTGTCTTATGATCAATAGATTATACAGATTCTACCCCTTTCCACTCTTCTAACATGGTAATCAGAACCATTTTTTTCTGCTTCCACCCCGGCGGCTGATCTTCCTAGCCGCCTCCCTCCCAACCCCCTCTCCGCCCACCCCCTGCTGCCTTCCACCATGGGTGACAACCTTCTCACCCCTGAGGAGCAAGCCCGCCAGGAGAGAAAGGAGGCCGACCTCCTCCAGCAAGTCGTCGAACATCTCCACGCTACGTCGAGAGGGAGGCCGCTGATGCCCGTGCCCATAATGGAGTGCCCTCATCTTGCTGTATTTGGATGAACCACAGCTGGGCGACATCGTCGAGGTTGTAGGAGGCCATCCACACACGTTCCTCGTCGATGATGCAATGTTGATGGAAGTAGGACTCACATCGGTTAAGGAACACCAATGGACCAGTTTGCCATCATACTTTGGGAAGTCCAACTTCTGGAACCGCGCGGGTCGATCCTGGTGATGATCGCGGGTGTGTTGTCCCTTCCCACCCAAGGCAGAGGACTCGGTTCGGCGGTCCTGCTGGAGTTCGGCCACCGACAGCTTGAGGGATTCCACTGTTGCTACAAGGGATTGGATGATGGTGACTAGGTCGGATGTGTTGGGTTCCTCCATAGCAAAGGTTAATGAGGCTGCGTCGGATGGTGATGAAGAGATGGATTTGGGTGGCGGAAGTGGTGGGGAGGATGGCCTAGAATCTGATACCAGATGTTATGGTTCCTAGTTCATAGAGGGATAAACAACGCCAGGAAAATAACCTGGCGGAGTCGGCTTGGGGGGGGATTAAAGAGATCTAGGACTAATTCTTCTTCATTGATTGATTCCTCCTTAAGGAGGTACATTCCATCCTTATATAGATAGGAAGACTTGGCCCCCAAGTAACTAACTCAATCTTATCTAATCACATGTAACTAACTCAATCTTATCTAATCTAATCCCACGTAACTAACTCAATCTTATCTAATTTAATCTCAAGTAACTAACTCAATCTTATCTAATCTAATCTTTATCCACTAATCCTAACCCTGAGCCTATCCCTATAGGCCTCCATGCCCTGGGCTGCCGCCCCATGACAGCTTCAGGTATAGTGGTGTTGATTGATGCTGATGATTGTTTGATCAGTGCTCTTGTTGTTTGATCAGTGCTCTGGTATATACTACATGGCAGTAGAATACTCCTTGGAGTAGTTGTTTGATACTTTGATCAGTGCTCTGGTAGATGCTCCTTGGAGTAGTTGTTTTGGTTGATGCTAATGATCCCATGGCAGCCAACCAAGTTTGATTCTGCTTTTGGAGTACTGTACAGTATTGCCTCACTCACTAGGTAGGCAGGGAGACACAAAACAAGGAGCTCCTCTAGATGCAGGCGAACAGCACAGGAGCACTGTCAGCCCTTCGGTTTTGATCTGGTACAGGATCACACCAGCGCACTTCTCACAAATTTGAGCAGAGGAGTATAATAAGGGGGTAAAATTGGAAAGTTGTTTCACTTTGTACTACCAGTGACAAGTATTTTGAATAATTTTGGTTTGTACTACCGGCGACGAATAAAAAACGGAGGGAGTACCGTTGTTGTATGGATTTCAATTCCAACTTTATCTTAAAAAATGTGAAAACAAGTTTCGCAAAAGAACAGACCAATAGAAAGCAGTAAAAGTAATTAAGGGGCAACAGAAAGTGAAAATCCTATCTATAAAGGTGAAAGTGAGCTAAAAGTGATAATGCCAATGGGATTGTCGCATGCCTTACCATTTGATATAACTCCTCTTGCGAATCACCTGTCCCTGGATGACCAGTTTGAGCAGTGGAATCCACAGATGCTGCATAGAAAGCAAGGTTGTCAAAACTCAATCAGCACCATGAACAAGCAATCAAGTAGCAACCTTGTAGAGCATAGAATGAGATGCAAGTAGCGAGTGGAAAATTTCTGCGCTTACTAGTGGAAAGAGTCATATAGAGAATTTAAGGATCAAGTACAAAGAAATATCGCAGAGTAGCATTTGCAACAATACCGAACACAAATGAGAACCACATTTGGTGAAGGAAAAACGCTGAAGATCAACACAGTAAAAATGACAGGCACTGTAGACTAATATGTAACCTCCATCAGAATTATGTATGCACGGTTGCCATTTCCATTTTTTTAGTCTAAACAATTAGAAGCTTGTTTTTCCAGCATAAACATTGCCTTAAAGAATAATGTGGAAAACAGAAAATTACTAATCCTTAAGAGCATCTAGCGTAATGGTTGTTAAGGCCCATTAGGCTCAGGCCCACTGCCTATATATATAATAGTCCTTAGGGGCTGATGATTTGTGGTTAATCCTAAGGTTAGTGACACGGTAACAGAGGAGGTTTTGATTAGGGTTTTGTCAATTGCACGAGAGGGCTAGTGTGAGAACGGTGCGGATAGTCACCAGCTTCACAATCAGGATGAAGGTCTTGTCGTAGTCGACACCAAGCCACTGGGTGAACCCGCAGAGAACCTAGCGCGCCTTGTACCGCTTGAGGTTACCGTCAGCGTGGAGCTTATGCTTGAAGATCCACTTGCCGGTGACAAAGTTAGAGCCAATAGGATGTGGCACGAGGTCCCAAGTGATACTGGACAGCAGTGCCTCAAAGTCCTCCATCGTGTGTCACCAGTTGGGGTCAGTGAGGGCAGCGCGGCAAGAGGACAAAATGGGAAAGACGGTTGTTGACGAAGCAGCCATGATCTGAGCTGGTTAACGAAAGCCCAGCTTCCCCCATGTGGTCATGCGGTGATGATTTACCATAGGGGAACAGGAACGGCCCCTATGGCAACGCACGGAATGGAGACAAGGCCAAAAGAGCGTACTGCAGTGACGAAGCGTCAGCTTTCAGCCGCTGTCGTCGATTGTTGACCAGCAACGGCCGAGGGGTGGGTGCTGGGGCGAGGGCGACGAGGCTGGCTGGAGTCAACCGAGGCACGGGCATCGGCGTGAAGGAGCCAATGCAGGCTGGAGTTGACTGGGACAATGTAGAGCAGGCTGGAGGGCTAGCACTGAGGCTTGGCATGACCAGCGGGCCTAGTAGGGGGCCAGCGGCCCTAGCAGGGAGGCAGGTGGTGCTATTAGGGAGGGCACTGAGCTCGAGGTGTCGGGCGTGCTCGCCGGAGGTGCAAGGACGCCCGTCGCCGGAGCAGGGGCACTAGCAGGGCCAGATGTGGCTACTCGTGGGGCAGGAGAACCTGCAAAGGCAAGCCTAGTCCTGGTCAACAAGGGGACTATGGCCGACTCAAAAAGAACATCCAAATCATTAGGAGAATCAGCAATTTCAAAAAAGCGAAAGTTGTCTCGTCGAAGCCAACGTGATGGGAGATCACAATACGACTTGTGGAGAGGTCAAGGCAACAATACCCCTTGTGATCGGATAAATAACCAAGGAAAACACAATGGGAAGAACGGAGAGAAAGATTTTATGGGGGTGGAGGCGGAAAGGCTAGGATAGCAGGCACACTCGAAAACCCGAAGGTGCTTGTAGGACAAAATCGTAACAGGGCAACGTAAGGGTTGGGCGTGGTGATGGCCTTGGATGGAAAGACGATTAAGAAGATAGGTGGCGGTGTGAAGACCTTCGACCCATTACCGGGCAGGAAGGGATGCCTAGGACAATAAGCAACAAATGATGTTATTGGTAGTCCGAATAATACGTTCGGGCTTACCATTTTGAGCGGAGGTATAAGGACAGGACATCCAAAGAATAATGTCGTGGGTGAGGAAGAAGGTCCAAGTAGACGAGTTGTCAAACTCGCGACCGTTGTCACACTGTATGCTCTTGATAGTGCACCCAAACTAGGTGGACACAAAGCCACAAAGGAAAAGAAGTGTGACAGAGTGGTAAAAATGGCAGACTTTAGCCGAAGCAGAAAGGACCACTAGTGCGAAAAGTCATCCAAAATCACCGAGTAATATTTGTAATTGGACACACTAGAGACAGGAGATGTCCACAAGTCACAGTGCACAGGATCAAACCGAGGCATAGCACGAGAAGACAACAACGAAAAGGGAAGTTGTACATGACGACCGAGCTGGCAAGTGTGGCAGAGGGAAACATCCGTGTCCTTATGACAAGAGATAGCCGACAAGCAAGCTAGACGAAATAGAACATCCGAGCTAGGATGACCAAGGCGGTGGTGCCAAGTGGAGGTTGAGACAACAGTCAGCGCACGTGCAGGTCCAGGCAACAAGAAGAGGCGTAGGCGATCACGTCCTTGGAAAAAAGATCTTCAACAGAATCACCAAGCAGATCAAATTCCGTGCAGCAGTGATTATCAGTAGTAACGCGTCGGAAAGAAAGGAGATTAGCGATAATATCAAGAGTAAGTAAAATGTTGTTAAGGTAGAACGGATTGGAAAGAACCGAATCGCCTACTGAGGTGCAGAGAGGATCCGCTACCAACAAGGATAGAAGAAGGAAGAGCAGGGCGAGGTGGACGAAGGGTAAATGTAAAACCGGCGATGGAAGCAATGTCGTCGGTGGCACCAAAGTCAATGACCCAGACCTCTACCGCGATAGACGGCTACAAAAGAGCCATTGTGCCGAAGGAGTTCGCCAGGGACTGCTAATCCCAGGGCTAGTCCAAGGCGTCCACGGCTACTGTGGCACCCAATGGTACTTGGGCGCAGGCGTCGATGCAGGAGGTGTTGGGATAGGCGCCGGGGGCATCATCCACTATGGCTGACCACCTGCAGATCCGGCGAAGGTCTGTTGGGGACGTTGCTGCTGCTGAACTGCATCATGATGATGTGATCGGTCCAGGGGTTGTACAAGGAGAGTCAGGCAGGAGAGGGTGTCTTGGCCGCTGGAGTTTCCTCCAGAGCCATTGCTGTTACCACTGTGGCCGCCTCTGCAGCCTTCGTTCGCCCCTTGTTGCGCCCACCGGAGCGGTTGGGAGCACTAGCACCAACAGGAGGGGTGGCAGTAGCCTGAGCGACCTTGGCGGCGGCTTCGGCGCGCTGCGTCTAGAGGGCAGCAGCGCTGAGATGGTAGGGGGCATGGCTAGGAAGGAAAGCGGAAGCGGTAGGAGAAACCTAGGTCTCTAGATACCATAATAGAATATTAGCTGTCAGATATGGATTGATGGTAGAGGTACAAGTACAAGGGGTGTACAATACAATAGAGGCAAGGATCATTTAAGGTTTATAGAAATTAGAAAACACCCAATCAATAAAGATCCTTGCCTAATCTAAAGCACTCAATCAATGGAGATCCTTGCCTAATCTATGATCAACTACCATAAACACCAAGACACATATGGCAGGCATGATCAGCATATATGGCAGGCTTAATCAGCGTAATTAAATAGTCTAACAACAACAATGATAGTAACTTAGTAAGCATAACAAGGCCTCATCTTCAAGAAAATGCACAAAAAGGCTTGCACAAGAATATGGGGAAACGTTAATGGGTACAAGACTTCAAGGACCTTATATGAGGAACTTACTACTGGGTGCTTCTTGGAGGACCTTCTGTGCCTGAACGTACTGCTTTTGTTGATCAATATTATTTTGTTGCAAGAGCATGCCAGCTGAAGTCTGGAGCCTTTGTTGCATTCCCAATTGTTGCTGCGTTTGATTAGGCTGAGACTGGAACTGCGACATCATATGTTGTTGAGGTTGCTGAAGCTGATTCTGCTGAGACTGAGGTTGCATCAAACCCATTGATGTCTGCTGAGCATGCTGTTGCTGCTGTGGTTGCTGAATTGGCTTTTGTTGCTGTAACATATGCATACGGACATTTGGCACGGTTCCAAGAAGCTGCTGCTGCTGCTGATTTAGACTTGACACATTTCCCTGGTTTGCCAATTGTTGTGGCTGGTGCAAGGGCATAGATTGCTGGTTCATCATCTGCTGCGTTTGATGCATATTCAAAAGATTAGTTGACTGAACTGGTAGCCTTTGTTGCTGTTGCATCTCCACAGCACCACTCTGTTGATTCACTAACTGATTTTGCTGTAAATTTGACTGATGGCCCATTAATTGTTGTGGCTGCTGTTGCAAAGGAATGTTGGGCTGTTGAGTTGGTTGAGTTTGCTGCAGAGAAGACTGCTGGTGCATGGACTGTGGATGTTGCTGCTGCCTTACCACAGACGGTGTAGGCTGCTGGAGTAACGATTGCACAGGTTGTTGTACCGAATTCAGTGCATTCTGTTGAATACCACTCTGTGTAGCTGACTGCATCGCCATGGATTGAGTTTGTGGAATGGCAATCTGCCCAGGCTGAAGGCCAGATGACATTTGCACCATGGGCTGCTGTGAAGATTGCATCTGTGTTGACTGCAACAAAGTTTGCTGCTGCTGAATGTGTGGTTGCATACGTGAATTCTGCTGCAATTTCTGGTTCATCAACAATTTCTGCTGTTGATACATAAACTGATTATGTGCTTGCTGTTGTTGTTGCTGCTGCTGCCTACCTGCCATTTGTCTTTGTGCAGCATACATATCTTGTGGAGTACCTTGTGCTAAACCATTGTTCATGGTATTTTGTGGCATGCCAGACAGATTCTGCAGCGTCAATGTCTGGCTGACACTCGACAAGTTCTGACCAACACTAGGAAGAGAACCTTGAACGGATGTAGAAGCATTTGGCTGCCGTGTCTGTTGCTGAGACATCAACGGGATAGCTGATGACTGTGCTGGATTACTACCTTGTGGAGGAAGGCCAGGTTCCGTTTTAGAAAATACACCATATGAATGTTAAGACAAAGAATGCTTACATTAAAATTGTAACAAACATACAGAAGCACTCGATGCAACATATTATACATAAAATTGACAGTGAGCTTCTGCAATTCTGAAGAGAAAAATAGGCAAGTATACTGCAAATAATTAGGAAAGCAATTGATTCACATCTGAAAAGAAAAGTACAGTGGTATAATCATTCAGAATGCATATGACTTTACATCCCAATAATTAATAAGCATTCCCTCCGCTCCAAAATGTATGGTGTTTTAGTTTTGTACTTTCGTCCTAAAACTTCTATAACATTGGTCAAGTTTATATAAAAATAATATTAACATAATAACATATACTCCCTCCGTTCTTTTTTATTTGTCACGGTTTAGTTCAAAAATGAACTAGCAGGCGACAAATATTCGAGAACGGAGGTAGTACAATCTATAATACAAAATAAATGCACTATGGAGACATCTCTCATGGTGGATCAAATGGATTTGATTTTATGTTGTAGATATTGGTGCAATTTTCTATTTTGACTTATGAGATCTAAAACAACCTACATTTTGGGGCAGGAGAATAACAATTAAGCCCTTTGTGGTAAAAATCATCTAAGGCTCTGGATGCAAAGTATTTTCTGAGTATTGGGCAACTACTATGGTTCTGCAAAAAAAAAACTCTAGTTTTGGAAATCTATTGCGTGTTTGAATGCAACAAACCTTCTATTTTCAAAGACATGGTATTGTTTTGTAGTCTTTTCAAGTTTTAGATACTCCACTCATAACCTCTTCTTTTGTAACCGACGGTTTTGCACACCTTTATCTTATTAAACTACAGTTACTTCATACCATAGTTTTTCTAAAACTAAGGCATCCAAACAGGCACTACATTATGGTAGCCAATAAATTTTAGCAACAACAAATTTGCCCTTTAAAACAATAAAGCGATTAAAAATCGTGAAGATGTAAATACAAACATATTAGGAAACAAGTGAAAATAAAAAGGCATGCATTCCACCAGTGAGAAGTAAACTCCCTCAATGTGGAAAACTTAACTGTGCACAAATATCTTGCATGTGTTCTTTTCTTCTTCTTTTTTTGAGAAGCAAATACATTACTAGCACAAAAAAAAGGTGTGATGTTGCATTTGCTGTGTATTGCTACCTGGACCAGGAGGGTTTTGATTTGGAATCACTTGAGCATTTCCAGGGTTCTGTTGTGTCTTTTTCTGGCTTTCCATGGACAGCATTTTCAGAGAAATCTTCCTCAGATAATCAGACTGAGTGATACAAAACAAAAGGATTTAAGTTGTATTTTTTGCATTAATACAATTTAAATGTGCAAGATGCATGGGCCCATGATATTTTGATACCATACCTCCTAATTCCTAAATATGATTAGCACAGTATCCATGATTGCCCCATCATGTATGTTAGCATGATAAAAAGATGCTATAAGCATCTAAAATTTACCTAAAAGCCTTTAAGCTTGATCATAGTATTAACCCACCCCATGACTGAACATTCTGACTCTGTACAGGAGCGTACTAGAGTTAGGCTAAATGTACCTGGCTGGTGGCGGCAGTATAGATTTTCTCTTCAAATCGCACGGCAATTTTGTGAAGCTCAGTCAGCCCCTCCGGTACTGATACTGGCAGGTGCTTCTTCAGAGTCTCCATTCTACATATATAATGCAAGAAGTGATATAGAGAGAGATACAATGGTAAATGTCTTTGATTACCATTTAATTAGTCCATTAACCAGAAGCCCCAGTACATGTACAAAAATAGTGTACTAGTGGAAAAAGTGGGCATGGAATTTGTGGACCACTAATGTACATACATATGGTTGAACTGAACAAACAACTAGGGTAAAAATGGACACATTCAAGTGGCAACTAGGGTAAAATTCAAGTGGCGTCTAGGGTAAAATGAACACATTCGATTGGCAAGCATATACATGGCTTATGTAATAATTAGTTGGCAGAAAAATACTGGAGTCATACTGCATAACAAAGGCTAAAAGCTCCCACACAAGATGAGGATCTAGGAAGGGGATTTTTACATGGTTTTACCCTTTCTCATTTTGCAAGAAGGTTGACAAATTGGAGTCAACAATCTACCGATATGCCATGCCTACCTGGGCAGAGAACAGTTGGAAAAAATAATCACATCATGGGTTGTTGCATTCTACACCCATACCTTAAAAGAACTCAAATGCGCATTGAAGTACCCCTCATGGCTGAGAAAAAAATGAGTAGTCATTGTTGCACAATCCAGCTCGGTTTGTTTTTTCCTTCTTAGTTGATTGATTAGTTTCCTTTCTTAGATAATTGATTAGTTCTCTTTCTCTCTTTTTTGAAGATAAAAACATAAAAGATTTTTTTTCGCTGCCAAACTACACCGCTGCAATAGATGTATTATATTAATCTGTTTATCTACACAATTACAAAGGCTCATAACCATAAATCACAGCACCAATCAGCAATCAATTAGCTATTAAAGAAAAATATCCAAATAGCTAAGAAAGAAAACTAATCAATCAGCTATCAATTAGCTAAAAAGGAAACTAATCAATCAACTAAGAAGAAAACAAATAAACCGAGCTGAATTATGCAACAATCTCCCCCTATGTCTGTCTCGGTTCATATGACCTAAAGGATGCAAATCTTGCCACGAATTTCAGCAAACCGTGCGCACCCAAGTGACTTCATCAGAATATCCGCAAGTTGTTCTTCGTTACTCACATGATCCATGCCCCAGTTGTGAATCCTCCGGATGTGATGATATCAGACCATATGCAGCTTTTGTATGTACTGGTGCAGAGATGGCTTTATAAAGATATTTTTTTGAATCATATAGCAAGCAAAAAGGTAGTCAAATCTACTGATAATTTTGGTAATAAAATTTGGTTTAAATAAAGATACATGATCTTAGAAAGTATGATATTGCATTGGATGGTATCAATGCAGATCCGTGGGTATACAAACGAGACAAATGTTGACGTATTGTTAGGTGTAAATGTACGGATGGATCAACAGCAAACGCATGATACCGTCTGTATCTATCTAAATAAAGTAAAGAGATAACTGGATAAGTAAAGAGGGAACCAGTGGATCGAATCGATCGAGTCGATCGAATCGTAGAAGAAGCTACATGGATCAACCACGGCGAAAGGAAAAAAAATTGGAGTTGCTTGACAATTCCCATTAGAAAGGGAGGAGGTTAGATGGAGAAGACGTACATCTTATTGACGATCCTCTGGCGCGCCTCGGGCTGAAGCTGGGTGCGCCAGTCGCTTCCGGTGGGGGCAGCCGCGTTAGGGTCGACGCCGCCGACAGCAGCGACGGTGGCAGGGTCGGCTCCCTGCGTGGGACGCCAGTTGGCGGCGCCGTCCATGGCTTTCCGCCGTAGAGACTCGGGCGCCTCTTTTGCTCTTTCTGATCTGGTTGCTGACTTCGATCGATCTGCGGGGCGACAATGGAGGGAGCGCTGGCTTCGTTCAATCACTCCCCAGCTCCTCGCTGAAGACGACGAAATCGATTGTAGCAGGGGCGAAGGAGCGACCAAGAAGGAGCTAGCGACGAGCGGACGACGACGAAATCGATTGGAGCGAGCAAGGCTCACGCGGCACGCCTAACGAATCAGGATGCTGCTGAATGAGCCAGCAAATCGCGGATCAATAACCAGCGGAACATGTACAACCCTAACAACAGTTATGATACAGCCATGATATTTTAGATCATAAACATATATAAAGAGTCGGGAAGAGATGAGTTATTCGCTAAAATTTCATCTCTTTTATTTTTTTCAAAATTAGACCCTTAGAGACCTAAAAAAATATATATTAAATAAGGTTATATATGCTCTTAAGTATTAACCATATATGTATCTATGTATTATATAAAACAATTTTAATATCCGTCCCAAGCTATCTTTATCCTTCCCGTTTATTGAAAAAAGAAAAATTGTGTACCTCTACATTCACACCTCACATAAAATCAATAGAACATATATTTTTATATCTTATTAAAACAAAGACAACTCATATGATATATGGAAACTGTGGCAATACACAGGCAATAAAGCATCGGTTTCAATGGTCGTCTCGCGTCATCCTCCTCCTACAAAAATAAAGTAAAATTGTGCATAAGTAAAAGTTTGAATCTTGATTGTTAACTGCACGTTCACATCCACCTAACCAATAGAACACATATTATTGTGTTTTATTAAAACAAATCCTACCAATGCACGGACAAATTACTAGTATTTAAGTATTTGTCGGTTTTATCACGACAATTATAAATTTTTCATGAAAAATAGAAATTCACTTATCATGCTGTCAAAAATCCAATCTAAAATCGAGAAAAGAGCAAGTATTCATGTATATTGTTTTACTAACTACTAAAACCTTTTCCTTTTATCTTCCCTATAATTTTATTGTTTTTGCTGACATTGCACGTCAGTCCAACATGACCTAGCAAACTCTAAGGTTAAATGTAGTCCCTTCTCCTTAGACGCCACATGTGTGGTTGTAATAATTGATGTTAGAGTTTTGTGGCATGTTCATGCTTGGTTAGGGTTCCTGATTTTTAGTCCTTCATACGTGTTGTAGAACTTCTGGATGTAGTACAAACCCTTAGACAATATGGTGTTTTGTCTGTGCCCCCATGGTATGTTGATATGTTATTGCATTATATGTGATGTAGAGTGCGGAGGTAGTTTGGTCCTAATCCCCCCTTTTATGTGTATGTTATTGTCACGGTTCCTCCTAATTGTGCCTTTGGAATCCATGGTCGTGTTGATAAGCACATGCGTTGGTCAATGACTATTCAGTATATGCCATATAAGCTCAAGAACATGACTTATGGTTTGATAGCAATGTGTACACACTAAATGGCTTTGTAAATGATATAGCTAGCAAGATCATATGCGCTCAAGCTAGCAACTGCTAGTTTGGGTTGTTGACATAGATGGTGCAAGAGAGTGGAAAGTTACTAGTAGTGATTAGTTTGAGAATATGATTATATGTAGGATGGGTGAGAAGGTAATGCATGTAACAGTGATGTTGAGAAAGATGTAGTTGTACTTAATGATGTGGTTGAAGGAACATCATATAGTTTGTGTGGGCTAGAAGTGGATTCAAAGAAGAGATGGAGTGTGATTACACAAATGACAACTTGGCAGAATGTTAGAATGCATGGATCTAAGACCACAAACACCTACTAGTGGACATGTTGTTTGATGCAATCAGGAAAAATATAATGATACTATTTGAGAAGAGGAGAAAGATATTCAAGGCTTTGTTAGGGTTCATACTTCTAGCCATAGTGCACCAGATCAATGTAGTTTCAAAGGGGTTGGCCCATCTAAAGGCTACTAAGGGAATGCCAAACCACACAGAGGTCACTATCATATACAATGATGACAACATGTTGTGTACCTAGACCAGCACATTTTGTTAAGAATATATACAGAGGGTATGCCAAGACGATTCAATAAAGATGATGCTAAACTAGGGTGATGGGCTCGATCTCGGTCCAGGGACTCGGACTCGGTTTCTAAGGAATCAGACTCGGCGACGGGGGGCTCGGCCCACATGTCAGAGCAAGATTTGTTCGATTGGTACATACAAGGGAAGATAATGATCAATTATTCTATTAGATAAGAATGATATCTTTATAAATGTAGGATGTCCAGAATTATAAGAGCGCACATGTAAAGATAGAGATAAGTATCCCCATTTGTAGGAGGGTCGGTTAGGCCGATCGCCACCCTTTTTTAGCTAGCAGCTAGATAAGCTTTATGTAACCAATAGCACCTCAGTACAATGATCTCTTCTAGGAAAGCTACTTGTAACCAGCCCTCGCCTTGGTCTATAAAAGGGGAGGGTTGGCCCGAAGGCAAGGGGACGAAAAAAGGAGAATGGCACTGGATGACTTAGCCAAGTAGCAAACGCCCGATATGTATCACTTGAGAACCAACATCGCATAGAGACTTGGGATCCTTCCCTCTCTTGCCCGCTTATATCGCACATCTATCTTTGTCTATCCCGATTATATCAAGGATCTTGTGAAGTTCAGAAATATTTCGCCATAGTAATTAACGAGAATAGTGCCTACTCGACTTAGTCGTAAAGCGAATATGAATTTGGAGAATAAACTCAGTCTCGCGATTTAATTGAAATTAACTCGACGACTTTACTCGCTTCCACATATTCAAATAGCCATCGTCATCTATCTACAACATCTATCCCTCCGCCAGACATAACATAAAACAATTATTAATAAAACATTAACTTTCTTAAATAGACTAAATCATCACAATAGCATCGCTAAAATATGTCGGCTAGCCGGATAAAATACTTAGCCTATCTCTCGTATTATTAAACCAATCACGTTGCATATATAAGTCTACCAACACATTCTTCACATCATTTAAACCTCCAACCTATGCTCCACCACACATCGTGATTAACACATCTAGTCAATTCATCCATCAATCCAAAGAACACGAATCATAATTCCGCTTACCGAGACCAAGTCGACATGATGATCGCACAAATGACGAAACTCGGGTTTAGATGTTTTGCCGAGCACCAAAACGAGGGTTGCACGGGCGTCGCTCCTTCACCATCTTGCCCATATAGACCACCAATAGCAAACAGAGAGCAGACACCCTCCCATGAACCAAGCAGCGCGTAGATGACGAGCACAACGAAGTAGGTGATGTCGTCGAAGGCACGCACCGGTCGAGTAGATCGAGTACGAGGCTCACGACGTGTGACCACAAGCGTGTGGCTGGAGAAATGGCGAGGCGAAGTTTGATGATTGGTACGGTGCTATTGTGGTGGTGCTGTGATGGCTTTTGCGATACCAAACATAGGTGCACCCCGACGCGATGGAGATAAGCAACAACAACTAGGGACTGTGATGAACATGTAGCGCGACGAACGAAGACGACGGGGTCGAACGATGCTTCAACTCTTTGCTAGATATTTCATCGAGAAGCCTCCAACAGCAGCAACAAGGCTTTTATGCACGTCGTTGCTGTCCAAACAAAACGACGCCGAGCTGGAGGCGAAGGACGGCGCGTCGAGTCCTAGCGACGCACAGCCCCACGAGCGCGCGACATGGAGAGGCGAGCGGACACGACCATGGACACTTGCTGGTGGGGTCGAGTACCCAGACGGTCAGCGATGGCAGGTGGAAGTCCAGCGCAGGGACGGCGTGGCTCACAGCCTGGTGGCTACAGATGGCCAATAAGCACGAGGCCCGTGAGCCCAGCACGAAGCCCGTTGTTTGGGCTCGATCCGAGCCCGGCACGGCCCGGTTCTATGCGGGCCCGGGCCGCCCGGCACGAATAAGTGGACCGGGCTCGGACAGGAAACTAGGCACGGTGGGCTAGCCCGGCACGATCCGTTTACCCTAAGCCCGTTAAGCCCACTTTTTTACACTAAAACGTGCTTACCGGCCCGTTTAGCCTGCTTTTCAGCCTGCTTTTTCGTGCTAAACGGGTTGGCCCGGCCCGTTTAGGCCCACTGCGGGTCGGGCTCGGACGGGAAACGAGCCCACGTGCTTAGACGGTCCGGTCCAGTTTTCTAACTGTGTCTAGTGGGCCAGGTCCAAAACGGGCCGGGCTTCACCGGGTCCGGGCCGGGCGACCCGTTTGGCCATCTCTACTGGTGGCCACCTGACAGCGCTTGGGGTTGGGGTCGAAGTCCTAAGGCTGTCCGCAGTCGCCTACGGTAAAAGCAACCGTAAATTTTTGCAGTGAGCTAGGCACCTGCAGCGGTAACTCTATATCTCACTCTATCTTCTCTCTCCATAGTAGAGAACGCTAAATCCAGCGCTCGTTCAACTCTACGCCAAATCTTGTTGCATGCGGGTGGGCCTACCTCTCACATGCACCACAGATACTGTTGCATGCGGGTGGGATAAAAAAGTGTAGGAAAAAATGATAGAATATGTGATAGTTGGTATAGAGTAGATATTTAGGGTGAATATGAACGCGGAGTATTATAGGATAGAGTAGAGAATCTCGCTGACTAAGATGAAATATTTCTTTTAGAGTAGAAATTTAGGGTTCCATGAGTACGGATAGCCTAAGGGTGCAGCGAAGTCCTGATGTGGGCGCCGAGCAACGGACGATGGTCCGCCGACGAGCTCATGTCGTGGCAGACGGCCGGCGTGGGACACCTAGGAGCGAGGGCGCCGACGGCTGGACGGCATGAGAAGGGCGTCGAGCTGGGGCGAGCAACGGCGAGGAGGAGTGGCTGGGAAGAGAATTGACGCTGTGGAAGCGGCTGTGTGAAGTTGAAAACTGAGCACGCAAGAAAGAAGAGGAGTGGAGCTGGCTGGGAGAGGGAACTGGCCGCCGGGCTTGCCTGATGCAAGGAGCTGGGCGCCTGCTGCTCCAAGCCATGATGGGATAAGGGAGAGAGATGACGTGGAGAAGCTAGTGTCTAGGACTGCACGTGGCCACGCATGGGAGAGGCTTCCAGGAGGAAGGAGAGGGAGAGGGAAGAGAGATAGAGGGAGGGAGAGGAGGGTGAGAGAGAGAGAGGAGGGAGAGGAGAGAGATAGAGACAGGGAGAGGGAGAGAGATAGAGAGAGGAGGGAGAGGGAGAGAGATAGAGAGGAGATGAGAGTATTCATACAATACTTATTTTTATTCATATGTGTGTTCATATGTGTTCAAATGTATGTGTTCAATATATATATATATATATATTTGTGTTCATATGTGTTCAAAATCATCGGGTTGAATATATACATTGTAATTTTATCCGTCACAACTCGATAATATACGTATCCGATCCGATCCGAATTCGATCTGAACTCGATAATTTCCGTACGACTCTCCCTCTCTCCCTCTCTATACGTCCTATGCGACTCTCCCTCTCTCCCTCTCATCGTCCTATACGACTCTCCCTCTCTCCCTCTCTATACGTAACTCGATAATATCCATACGATTCTCCCTCTCTATACGTCCTATGCGACTCTCCCTCTCTCCCTCTCTCCCCGTCCTATACGACTCTGGACAAGAGTGTTGCTCAAGAGTGTTAATATGTATTTAATATCCATATAATTATTGCTTACGTTAATATGTGTTAATATGTATTTAATTATTGCTTATGTATTTGTATATATATAGCTCAATGAGTTCTCCGATCAAGGACCAAGGATTAGTGCCCGACCACATGGACAAGAGTGTTGCTCAAGAACAATCCAGCAGTGAAGGATATGAAACGCCTAGCGACCCTTTTCCTACCACTAGCATAGATAGGGCCGCTCTCCGTGAGTTGCAACGTGACCCTACTTATGATCCACGAGAAGCTGAGGTAAAAGTACGCATCTTTAGCTTTGTATGTGTACCCTACTGATTTCACATGCATGATCTCTTGTGCATTTTATTACATGAATAGGAGGTCGTGTCTGAATTTCGTGCGATACTCGAAGAAGCCGTGGCACGATACGAAGACGTACCGGAGCCGACCCAAGACGCACCGGAACAGACCAAGACAACAACCGAGACGTCAAGGAAAAGGAAGCAGAGCGATCGAAAAAGAGGTGACAGGGGGCTGAACAAGTTTCCCGACAAAACATACAAAATCTCAGACGTGAGCCCGAAAGGTCAGCCCCTAGCTCCAGAAGAGGCACTACCTAAGTTCCGGAATGCACTTGGGTTTTTAGTTAGAGATAATCTTGACATAACAATACGACAGTGGAGAGATGTGTCAGATGATGTCAAGAATCAAATATGGAATAAGCTATTAATGAGGTTCGTTCTGCCTCGGGGTTCAGAAGAACTCGTGAAGGAATACACGATGAAGCAGCTTGCAATCAATTTCCGAAACTGGAGGTCTGAGATGAACACAAAGTTTGCAAAGAAAGGTCTGGACCCGACCAAAAAATATAAAATCTCAGCAGGTCAGTGGGCAGTATTTCTAGAGCAGAGGAGCAGCCCTGATTTCATATCTCTAAGTGAGGCAAATTCGGAACTATCAAAGAAGAATAAGTACCGCCACCACCTAGGCACAGGTGGTTACAAGCGTCAGGTTCCTAAATGGACACAAGAAGACGCCGAGAAGAAGGCCACAGGGTTGCCGACGCTGTCCGAGCAACTTGGTGAAAGGGCGGCAAATTGGCTCCGTGCTAGAAAACCAAGGGAAACCAAGACCGGTGTATCTTTTGATGATCCCATTGTCGAAGAAGCGGCAAAAAACATATATACAATGGCAGCTAAGCAGAGCCAAGGAACTTTTAAGCCACAAAGGGAAAGAGACATCCTAACGGCTGGTCTCGGTAACCCTGAGCATCCTGGTCGTGTACGAGGAATCTCGTCTAAGGAAGGATGGAAGGAAGGATTCGGACCACAGTGGGAAGGTCTGTACAAGAAACGTGATCGATACAAGGAAGAGATGGCGGATTATTTTAAGGAGGAGGCCAAGAAAGAGTTCAAAGCCATGATGTCTCAAATGCTATCGAATCCTCCTCCAGAATTGATGCAACAGTTGGCGAGTGCGATGTCTGTTCAACAGATGACCACTCCACAGATACAAATAATTCCAGCAGCTCAACCGCCGGATTCCACCGATTGTACGACATTACCAAGCTCTGTTGCTTCAACGGGAAATAAGGTCCGTTATCCAGTTGATGACATCACAAGGCCTGTGGCGTGCACACTGGTTATAAGATATGGTATTAACAATAAACGTACAAAGAAAGTAGCCACAGGCCTTGCGATCCCAGGACGCAAGTTCCATGGAACCGATATTCCAGATGATGATTGCAAAGTAGAAGTGACGATGGTCGTCCAAGGATCCGAGGACGACATGCTAGACATCCCTGGGCCCGAAGGTATCGAGAAACTTGGACAAGCTATCAAGAATTTTATCCTTTGGCCTTGAAGGGATGTCGAATTGCTTGATTGGTCGAATTCGTCGCAGGCCCAACCGTCTCCGCCTTCTCAAATTGCTGTTCCTATTGTACATCCATCATCACCTCCTCAAACTTCACATGCTGCTCCTCATCCTTTTTCTGACCCACCGTCTCCGCCACAAGCATCACCATTCAGGGCTCCACCACCTTCTCCTCCCCATCCTCTTGGTGACCCACTGTCTACGCCACCATCAAGGGATCCACCTTCTCCACAGCCATCAAAGGATCCACGGCCATCAAAGAAATCTAAACTTCCTATACCAAAATTGGTGTCCCCGTATCAGAAAAAGAAGAGTAAAGCTAGTACTGCTGACACAGCTCGGTTTTTGAAAGGGATTGGACGGAGCCTCACGTCACAAACTGTTGATTTGGCCGAGCACGAGGAGTCTGCAAAAAAGGCTGAGGCAATGGCCGCAAAGATAAAGAAGCCAACTAAGGCAGATTACAAAAACGTGCCTAAAAATATGTGCCGGGCAGACCTCTGCTACCTCTTGAGAAACTAAGAAAGGTCCCGGCTGGTGTTAAAAGGTTGCATGACTGGTACATGCGGGCATCATCGGTTGGCATCGACACCATCAGTGTGCATATACCAGACCATGCTTTTATTGGTTCGGACCAAAAGGTCGTTGTTACATTCGAGGACATGTGGTTAATGATGAACCTTCAGAGACTCGACGTGCAACTTGTAACGATGTTTGCATTGTAAGTGTCGCTCATACTTCCACATATGTGTGTTATTATTAGTGAGCTGTATAAAATTTCAATATCTGACATGCACGTGTGACTTGCAGAATGCAACATGATCAGCAGGAGATCCTTTACGGTACCAAGCCCAATGCTAGTGCCAGTAAAAGGGTTGGGTATCTCAACCCAATACTTATATCCGAGGAAAGCCACACTTTTAGAATCGGGAAAGACAACGATGAAATACGGGGAAAGACGGACGAAGAAGTTGAGAAGCGTATAAAGGATATGAAGAAGGATTTTGAAGCTCGATACGCCACCTACATAGGACATGCAATGCTTCAATTTCAAGACAGGGAAGCCATAATGGCCCCGTACAACTTTAAGTAAGTGTGATTTTGCATAAATAAAATTAATAATTTCAATACACATGCATCACAAATTTGATTCGTACAGGGACCACTGGATATGCTTCCTCATTTATCCTAAGGTTGGAAAGGTGCTGGTGCTCGACTCCTTGAACTTCGACCCTTCGACATATGCAGAATTCCTCAGCATCTTAGAGCTGTAAGCCTTTTCTATGCATGCATACTTTTATCGATTAAAATTTGAGAATAACATGGTGATTCTATTTGAGATCACAGGGCTTATAGATTCTATAAGATGAGAGGTGGAAAGTACGACCTGTCGAAACAACGCGTGCCACTAGACATCCATCATCACTGGCCGGTAAGTATGTGATTTTATGAATACATATCATACACAATGTTGCAACTAAATAACCAATCTCCCGTTATGTAGTGCCACAAGCAACCACAAGGATCGGTCCTATGTGGATTCTATGCGTGCGAGTTCATGAGAGTGAACGGACGATACATCACGAACCCTGTCAAGGTATTATTAGTAATAGTCAAGTATGTATTTATGTCATTAAAGATGCAAATGTGTTATTATTGAGTATAAATAGATGATGTTTATAAAATTCCTTTACAGCAATTTCAACGAGAAAACCCGGAGAACTTGACCGAAGCTGCATTGTATGGCATAGTCGAGGACCTCTGCACATTCATATTGAAAGAGGTCATTCCCGCAGAAGGAAAATATCACGATGCTTCCGGAACATTAGCTTTGCCAGAGTTTAGAATACTAACAGAAATTAGTAGATTATCTCTTAGCCGAGATAGTTATTAGAGCTTAGGTGAAAACTTATGATGTATAGAATGCATGAAGCATATATGGTTGTAAACAGAATACTTTGATGTATATAAATGTATGATAGAATTTAATTTCATGTTGCTTTCAATATCAATATAGATCTATATATATATATATGTTTGTGTGTGTGTAAATAAATATATATATAATTCAGTATTGTTTGAAATTTTGAAAAAAGGCGGGAAAACTTCCACTGGCGGCTAAATAAAGAAAACCGCCAGTGAAAAGTGCATTTCCACTGGCGGTTTTATAAAGCAAACCGCCAGTGGAAATTCTATTTTCACTGGCGGTTTTCTTAAGAAAACCGCCAGTGAAAATAGAATTTCCACTGGCGGTTCAAAAATAACCGCCAGTGGAAATACTGATTTTCACTGGCCTCTAGCACTGGCGGTACTGAAAAACGCCAATGTAAATAGGTTTAGAACCGCCACTATAGAGCTTCTGTGTACTAGTGTTAGGAATTGAAGAACATATGGGAGATTCGAGGAACTTGTACGTCATTGGCATAGAGAAGATGTACGTTAGCTTATAGGGATTTCTTGACAGGATGAATGGAATACGGCTAGCTAGGAATGGATCGTTGAGGACCTACGAGAAGGGTCCTCGAGGCAGTGAGCAAGTGACGTGGATTAGAGATAAGAATGACTGGAATTTGGAGGTCGTGGAGGGGATAAGGGTGAGACGTGAACAATGGCATGAATTCCAAAGAATTATGTCGGCTGAAACTGAAGAGAAGTGGCGTGGATAAGGATTAAAAAGCTTGAGCGGCGTGGAGAGAAACTCATGAACGTGCTCTCACCAAATACATACTCTCATGAATGTTTTTGCCATTCTCTTTTTTCTACCAAATATATGCATATATATTGTCCCAAATCTAAAGCTTATGGCCTAATATATATATATTAAATGGGGTCACAAAGCTTGACGTACACGCGTCCACGTCATTCACAATTCTGTGAGCCGTCTGATGAGAGATTAACGGGTATCGAACCTAACCCTAGAAAAGTCTCCGTTCGTGCTGGCTGGCATGTAGGTCCACCAGCTCTTTAGCATCGTGTGTGTTCCACGGCCTCCTAGAAACATCTGTTGCCTCATTACGCTCCCCAGACAAGGTGCCCACGTAGTGCAGATTTCAAGAGCCGTTAGATGAATATCCTATCGCCGAACTGTTGTTTTGTTTGGTCTGTTCTGTCCAGTACTTCAGGCCTACTCTTCATCTACTTTTTTAATGGAGTTGGCTGAGTCTCTCGAAAGTGCTCCAGTCTGGTAGAAGTGCCAGTAAATTTGAGAGGTGTCATCTTCTAGACAGTCGATGACGGCAGGTGGCCTCAGCGTCATGGTCGCTTTACCTGGAGCGTTGAAGGTAACACTCATTCCTCTCTCTCTACATTACGCTCTATCCTTCTCTCTTATTACTTTTCCTGCGCCGTCAAGCCGCCGTCTCCCTTAGTCCGCCATTTTTTCAGCAAGCTGACGAGCCACCCTCTACTGCTCCGTCCGGACGTTAACTTGAAATATGCTCCCTTTGGCTGCCGATATTCTCCCGTTCCTTCACTGTTTCGCAGCAATCCGCGAGGCGAATTCACTTGCTCCGCCCGAGCGTCCCTAGCTGCCAAATGCGATGACATTGCTGTGTGGGGGCATTTTCTAGGCACTCACTAGCAGATGCGTGGAAGCAGCTATACCGAAATTCCTAGGGACGTGGATGAGCTTCCTTCTACTGTCCGTTCTTCCATCCCCTACGATGTCAGCTGTGAGGAGGAAGAATGTTGGTCAGAGATCTATAACTAGAAATGATGGAGAGGTCATTGTTGTTGCATCGTCAGTCTGTGGTCAGAGAGAGGAAGATTTTGGCAATGGTGGATCGTCATCGTCTCCAACTGCAGCTTTAGCAATCAGGAGGAATCTGTACTTAGTTATATACAAGGATTGAGGGAGATCGTGCCTTAAGTGCTCTAGAACAAATTGATGTTGCTTCCGCTTTCACATCAAGCTACCAAACGATGCTGGCTTTCTTCGTCCGGGCGTTGTCGTGACACCTAATGTTTTTGGTTGTTCCTTCGTTCCTCACTTTATGTCTTTCTGATGGTGAGAAGCGACTCCGCACGGTAGCCGCTATGCCGTAATGTTGGTCCGGCTAGGGCCGTCGCATTCTTGCCACCGCTACTATTGTAGCCTTATCCTAGCATTAGGAAAATTTTATGACTATTCTTTGTTTAGCTACAGCTATTTAGGTGGTCTATCGATTTTTAATACAGTAGAATCAACTCTGCCTTTGATCTCCACAGTCGATGTCCGTTTGCTGCGCAAACTACCCATGCTTCTTATTTAATGCTTTTTTGTTGTTTTTTGCAGTACACTCTAAACTTCTGTTTGGCAGCACTGACTTCATTAACGCCTGCAAATCCACTCAGAAGTTCGTTGCTTGATAAAGGTTCTTCCTTTATAACTTCTAAACAGGGTGTCTTGAGCCTGATACAAACCTTACGATCTCTTACTACAAATATTCAATTCTCATGAGTCTCTGCTTATTGTTTTGATTGATTTTATATTTGTCAGTCAACCCTAAACTTTGGTTTGGAAACAAGGGCTCCATTACTTCTACATATTTGCTCAGAAAGTTGTTGCTTAATCAGGGCTCATTCCATTACATATACCTTTATCCCTTCCAAATAGTGAGCTCAGCTTCCACAATTTGTTTTCCATTGTTGGTAGTATTACATATTTCTTCTTTTGATAATTGTGCATTTTTTAAAGGGCTTATGAATGTTGGATGTTTTCTAAATGGTATATCTAAATGACATTATAAAAAATCGATCCTTCTCTTTTCTATGACTGTGTGCTTAATTGCAAACTAGGTATACAAAGCAAGTAAAAGCATGCACATGAAATAAATAGTTGCGACTAAAAAAAATACCTACCCTATGTTCTAAATTTTTCGACAATTATTTTTCATGAGATGTGGTCCATGGAAAACAAGGTCCTCTACTTATTGTTTTTGTTGTTTTTTGTAGTACATTCTAAACTCCTGATTAGCAACATCGGCTTCATTAACATCTACAAATATACTCAGAAGTTTACTGCTTCGTAAAGGTTCCTTCTATTACGCCTTCGTTTATAACTTCCTCGCATGGTGCATTGATCTTGATACAGACCTTTCGAGCATCTTACAACGGATATTCAATATTCATGACTCCCTGCTTATTGTTTTGATTGCTTTTTTATTTATCAGTCAACCCTAAACTTTGGTTTGGAAACATGGGCTTAATTATCGTCTACGTATCTGCTCAAAAAGTTGCTGCTTAAACAAGGTTCATTTCATTACACATTCTTTTATCCCTTCCTAACAGTGTGCTCTCCTTACCTTTTTACGTTGTTAGTAGTATTACATATTTCTCATTTAGATAACTGTACGTTTTTTAAAAGGCTTATGAATGTTGGATGTTTTCTAAATGGTCTATCTAAATGACAATGTAAAAATTATATTCTTCTCTTTTCTATTACAATGTGCTTATTTGCAAACTAGGTATACAAAGAAAGTAAAAAAAAAACATGCATATATCAGGTAATTACTACAGAAAATTTATCAACCCCATCTGTTACAACTTTAAATTAAATAGATTTATGTTCCTGTCAATCCACAGCATATGCTGTAGAAAATTTACATGTTTATCATTTATTCTATTCAGCTTATTTTCTCTTAAAAATATATCTAGAATACTGCTATTACATTGCTTACATGTGCGCGCTGGCGCGCGCAAGTGACTAGTGGCCTAATAGTCCTTAGTTATAATATCTAAATTAGAGCTCGACTTAACTTGAGTTTGCATCACCAAAATTTTGAATCATCGGGCCATACTTAAATTTTGTATCCAAATTTTAATCAACCCCACATCAAACCAAATTAGTGCAGCACGGGTCGCAAAATCTAATTTTGATTCTTAAGTCTATTATTAACCTATTTTGGCAATTGTTCCTTACTAGCCCCTCACTACTCAGTCAAACGACCTATTTGGTACCAAAATACCCACCTTACAACAAGGAGTTAAATAGAGTTTTTCATATTTTTATTCACTTGAGAACATAAAATAAAATGTCCCGGTCCTAATCTTAAGTCGGGGTTTTTACCAAATCAAAACACAGCTTCACCCAAACCATGCATAGGCAAAACAAATTGCATTATTTTAAGGTGAATGCAAAACATGATTACCCTTTTCGGAATAATCACATGTGATGATGATGCTCAAAATGATGTCATGCTTCAATTTGTGGCACTTAATACCTAGGTGATTATTTAACTACGAAATTTGCGAAACATTTTGGACAGTTCAGATAGATAGAGATAAAAGGGGTATCGAATTCATGCTGAGCAAAGATGATTAGGACATATAGACCATTATTCTCACCGACTTCCCATGTTTAAGTCCATACCCATATTTAAACATATAGAAACTAGGGATGAAAACGGTCGAAAACGATCGAAAAACACTAAAACCGTTACCGTTTTCATATTTTTATCGGAAACGAAATCGAAAACGGTAATTACAGAAACGAAAACGACATCGGTATTTTAGAATCATCGGAAACGGAAGTTCGGTACAAAAAGTACATCGGTATAGGTTGGAATCTAAAATACAATCGATAACCATATCAATATGAAAATATCTCAATATGAAATTATACAATACAACAAAGTTTACAAATATCACAAAAACACAAGTTCACAATTTTCAATATCACAAGTTCACAATTCACAATATCAAAAGTTCACAATATAACAAGTTGATCACAAGTTCACAATATAATAAGTGGATCACACAGATCACAAGTTCACAATATAACAAGGTAATCACAAAGATCACAAGTTCACAATATAACAAGTTGATCACAAGTTCATAATATAACAAGTTGATCACACAGATCACAAAGTACACAAAGCCACAAGTCCACAAGTCCCAAGTTCGCAAGATCACAAAGCATTACGCAACAAGTACAATAAAAAACATTCGGAGCATTCATGTTGCATTATCATCATCTAGGTCTTCGTCAACAAGCTTACAACGATGCCTCAGGTCCATCATCATGATCATCATCTAGGTTTTCATCCAACATTTTGTTAAAGGAATATATAGTTGAATCATAGCTAATGTTTTATGCAAAGTAGATTAGAACATGAAGGTAAATTAACCTCAAGTGAAAGATTTCTAGCAAGAGCCTCAAGTTCCTCCATTTCACAAACCATATTAGGAATAACAACACTCTTAGCCTTGGAACCTAGGAATATAAAGATCAATTAGTGCATTAGTAAAAAGGTAATGACTAATTAAATTGTAAATAAATATAAGTTCCTGTTATACAACCTATTCTTGCTCCAGCTATCCAATCTTTGGTGCAGATTAGCGCTTCTACCATGGTAGGGTCAAGGCGAGTACGAAATGGATCAAGTACACGACCACCCACACTAAAAGCAGATTCTGAAGCTACTGTTGACATTTGCTTCAACTTTGAAGGATCATCCTCATCCAAATTAATTCATTCTTCTGGATTTGCACCTTGTTCATGATATGTTGCAGCAGGTGTTGACGATGATGCGGACACACCAAAAGGTTGAGTTGTATTTGCATGAGGTGAGGATGTCAAGTTCTGACTTTGATGTTCACTAGGCAACTCCAACAATATACGCTTTCGTGGAAGTGAAGCTTCACCTTCACTAGCCATTAGAGCGAATTACAGTTTTTACCTGCAAATAAAAATTGTGACATTATAGTAGATCACACCTTCACAGTTTCTACCATGCGTGGAGCCAGAGCTGTGGAGGCCGTGTGTGGTGCTGGACTGCTGGTGCCGGTGCGGCGGTGTGTGCGTTTGTGCAGTGTGTGTAGCCCGGCAGTGCGACATTGCCTGGTGTGCGTGGTGCAGTGACTGCTGGCCGCACGTGGTGCAGTGACTGCTGGCCCCAGACTCCTAGTGCAGTGCGTGGTGCACTGGTGCGGCAGTGGTCAGTGGGTGCGTCCGGTGCGCGAGGAGGAGAGCAGCGGATGCGTCCGGCGCGTGAGGAGGAAGAGCAGTGGCAAGAGGAGGACTGGAGTGCATTTGTGCAAGTGCAACTGGGTGCGTGTGCGTCCATGGCGGTTGGGTGCGTCCGGCAGTGGGTGCGTGCATCCATCGCCACAAAGCTAGATTAGGGATTACAGATTACTTACTGGATTGGGGCTTTGGGGGCAGTGCGTCCGTCCGTGGTCTGCACGTGCAGCCCGGCAGAGAGGAGAGGAGGAAGACGAGTCACGCCGTCACGAAATTTGGGGGCACACCTTGAAGCACCGAGCTGAGCAGTGGCGACTGGCGGTGGCGGCTATGCTTGCTGTGCGGTTGTGCCTGGGCGAGGGGCGAGGGCGATAGAAGACTACAAGTGGAAGAGCAGTGGCCGACGGCAGATGGGTTGTGGACTTGTGGTGGCCTGCTGGGCTGCTTGCTGGACTATGGGCCACCCATGAGTTGTGAATTTAGAATTTGGGCTGGGCCATGAGTTTCGGTAAATTCCGACCCAAAACGGTAACCGAAGAAAACGGTCGGTAAAGGACTATACCGATTTCGATCTAAAATTCCGATGACCGATTCCGAGAAATACCGATACCGACGATTTCGATCGGAAAAATTCGAAAACGGTTTCCGGAATTCCAAAAAAATTCGAAACTGTTTTCATCCTTAATAGTAACACATGGGGTGTTAGAGATGCGTTATGCAAGTTAATCTTGTAAAGTGGTTTAGAGAGCTAGTTAAATTACTTCTATCCATGGTTTGAGTTTAGGTGTCCTAAAATGGTGAGCCTAATATCCGTTACTCTTTGGTGTCATTCCTTAACTTAGAAAAATATAAATTTATATAACGTGTTTAGTGTTTTATTAATGTAGGAGCTATGTTGTGTTAAGTAGGAAAGAACGATAAATGTGCTTGCTAATTGTATGTCTGTAACTCTAGTGCTCCAAATGACTTGAATGTAATTAGTGAGATGAATTGTTAGTGCTTACTAGTTGGTATTAGCTTTAATAAATGATAAGAGCTAGACTATGCTAAGTGTTGGGGGCCTTTTTCGTCGCCGAAGGTCCTCCAAGCAAAAACAGCTTCGACAGGGTGATATGCAAGCAAGACACAACACGAAGTTATATGCCGAAGCTACAATCCAGGGAGCTTTGGCATGACGACGCACCTTGAGACGAAGGGCTGCACCGACTTAAAGAGGAAAAAACTGTTTAGTCCATGATGACTTGTGTCATGTTTGTAATTAGCTATTAAGGGCATGAATGTAATTTTAACCGGGTTGCATCTCGTGCCTATAAATAGGTGAACAATACCCCTGTACTGTTCACGCTGACTTGTATTCACTCGCACGTCACTCTTGGGCTCAAACCTTCTGTCAAGTCGAAGGTACAGATGTAATTTACTGTTATTAATATTTGTTCATAATGAGATAATGAGAATATAAATGACACGACGATTCAATATAATTGTTCATGTTATCTTCCATGTCTCACATGCTTCTACTTTCGTTATTACATACTGGGATGATGAAGGTATGTCCTTCATAACCTTCGTCTGAAGATCATTATATCCTAAGGGAGATAGTGCTTCGAAGGACGAATGTCTTTAACCATTAACATTTTGTGTTGTCTTGTTCTTAATTCATAGCATTTGAGAATAAGTCCCCAACACTAAGTATCAATAACGTTATAATTGTAGAGACTAAAGAGGAGTGAAATTAGAATACTTTCTGTTTGGGCTGTGGGTACAATTTTTGTTGTGCCATTAGTTTGGTGAACTAAACTATGTTTTATGTAGAAATGTTCTATACAAAAGTTGTATATAACTTCATTACCTTGCTTGTGTTAAAATTTCATGGCCATAGGTCTAATAGTTTGGAAGTTATGGTTCTCACAAGTTCAATATCAGAATATATCCACATTCTGTTCAGATTTAGAAGATTGTATTGTTTGACTAAGTTAAGCTTAGAATCGGTTCATAGTAATTATAGAAGAGTTTTAGTACATTTTTAAGATTTTCAAAAAGTTATGGATCACCCTTTTTGTTGGTCTAAATCTTCAATTATAGATGTTTGAAGTATGAAGTATGAATATGTCCAAATCTAGACAGAGGCAAATTATTTGTGTTGATTGACCTTGATAGAGATTGAATCATCCTAAGATGATTATAAATGTTTTGTAGACATCTGTATTAGCTTTCTAGAAAGTCTAGGATCACCTGTTTTGGATGCTTAAATCTTTGGATATGCCTAAAATAAGTGCGTGTTCTGTTGGTGTCCAAAAACTGCAAATGCTAAGTTAATCGCTTGGACTTACTTTTGTTTGGCTAAGTAGGTTTGGTTAGTTCTTGATTGATGAATACTTGTAGAAACTCAAGTTAGCATGTGTCCCATGATTGATGTGTTTGCCATTTCCCCTATTATGCTTGCGTGCAAATTAAGTTAAGTATATGGTCGATTATCCCATGTCTTCAGTGGTGTTAGATTCATGTGTCGATGATGTATGGATAGCTAGTGCTTGTGTATGAGTGTTGTAGTGTCTTGCTATTTAGTGTTTACTTCACTATGATGAGGCATCACATGGTCTTGTGTTACTTTTTATTATGTTCATACATATGCATCGTGCATTTCATTAGGTACGCTAGATGTGAGCACATGGACATGAAGGACGTGGCGTTAGAACTCCTCCCCAAGAAGGTGTAGAGGACTTATCCTGAAGAAGAAGGACTGATCAAGGAGACGTTCATCAAGCGGGTGTCGTCTAACAAAAACACTAACCTAATGTTGGATTTCAGGCAAGCCCCGACATCTAATTTCCATGGTTTACAATAATTGTTTTATTCACCTACCTGCCTATGATTGTTGCATTAGGTTGTAGTTGTTTGGAAACAATTGTTGCATTTATCCTTGATTACCCTTGTTTATCCCTATCCTTGTTACCTAGGTAATTTAAGTATGCTTAAATCCTTAGGCTTGCTTAGACGTTAGAAGTCGGATGATTTCCTATCACCTGCAAGGTACGTGTGCTTGCCTTATGCTTGATTTTGGTTAAGTCATCGAGAAATATCAACGATAAGTGTTGGGGGCCTTCGTCTTCCGAAGGTCCTCAAAAACATGATTTAACAATGTTTCTGGAGTGTAATACATGAATAGGTACCTTCGGATTCGGATCAGAACCACAGTGTGAGAAACACAAAGAATACGAAGGTTGACGCAGAGCCGAAGCTATGCGCAAGGGAGCTTCGACATGATAGCAGAAAAGGGAACCGACTTAAAAGGGAAAAGGTTATTTAGACCTCGATGGATCACTATAGAGTCATTAGCAAATGTAAAGGGCATGGGTGTAATTTTACATGGGCTGCGTCCCGTGCCTATAAATAGATGAACAGTGCTCCCGTACTGTTCACGCTGACTTGTATTTGCTCGTGCGTCACACTCGTACCTTTGCTGTCTGTCAAGCCGAAGGTACTAAATGTAATTCAATATTGTTCTTATGTTAATTTGCAATAATATGTTAAAAATATATGTGATAATGTTATTGTTCACACTGTTTCTTATGCTTTGCATGTTTCATTCATCATTAATGTTTATATATATAAGTATGTTGAGATGATGAAGGTATGTCCTTCATGACCTTCGTCCGAAAATCATTATATCCTAAGGGAAATAATGTCTCGAAGGACGAAGGGCGTTAACGTTTAACATTTTTTGTGTTGCCTTGTTCTTAACTCATAGCATTTGAGAACAAGTCCCCAACATTGGCGCCCACCTCTGGTGAATCCTTTTCGACCACCTTCGGCAAGCATTGACCTTCGTCATGCCACCGAAGAAAGTTTCAGTGCCAGGGGCTGCCACTCTGCAGCCACTGGACCCAAATCAGGAGACCCTTTCTCTTCGAGAGGCCCAAAGCCAGAAGAGGAAGGCCACTAGTCCAACACTCCAGGAGGACGAGTTGGACCAAGAAATCAGAAACATGGAGATGCTTCATCAACAAGTACAAAGGAAGAAGGAAAAGATGGCTCGACTAGCTGATCTTCAAAGGCAGATTGATGAAGCCACTGAAGAAGTACGCCATCTTGCTCAAGACAAACAAGAACGAAGGCCCCAACACAGGGAGATTCATCAAGAAGGCCTGTTCGACGATGATGGATGGTTTGATGATTTTAATCATGATACCTTTACTTTTGACGATGCTTCTCCCTTGGCAGCAGAACTGCAGGCTATCCCATGGCCCCCCATCATACAAGCCACCTCAGCTTCCAATGTATGATGGGCATTCAGACCCGAAGCAATTTTTGATGAGTTATGAAGCAACCATATATTCATATGGAGGCAGCGCAGCTGTCATGGCTAAGTCCTTCGTCATGGCAGTTAAGAATGTGGCCCAAACGTGGTATTCTTCTCTTCGGCCAGGAACTATTACTTCATGGAAGAAGCTCAAGGATATGCTGGTGACAAGTTTCCAGGGCTTTCAGACGAAGCCAATCACAGCTCAGGCTCTATTTCAATGCACGCAAGAACATGAGGAGTATCTCCATGCATACATCCAAAGGTTCTTACGTTTGAGAGCACAAGCGCCTATAGTGCCCAATGAAATTGTCATTGAGGCCATGATCAAGGGGCTTCGTCCAGGACCTACTGCCCAGTATTTTGCTAGAAAGCCTCCACAGACTTTGGAGAAGCTGCTCCAGAAGATGGATGAATACATCCGAGCTGACAATGACTTCCGCCAAAGAAGGGAGGAAGCATACAGGTTCTCTGAAATGACCAGGGGCTTCGGAGGAAGAATCCACCCGAGGCACGTCAGGTCAATTCATAACTCTACTCAGAGTGATGACAGAGGAAGTCAACAACAGAGGCCACAGTATTCCTCGCAAGCTTCGGGGCAACAACAAAGCTCTTTTCGGCCGCCAGCTCCAAGAGGCAGAGGCGCCAGGGGCTTCAGAGGAAGGTTTGGGGATCAGCCTAGGAAAACTTATTGCTTATTCTGTGGTGAGGACAAGGGCCATACTACAAGGATGTGCCATGTCACCATTCAGAAACAGAAGGAAATAGCAGAAGCCGCAGCTCAGCAGAACCAGCCGAAGCAGGTCATGCACACTGCTTCGTATCACTCACTCTACATACCAGAGTATGTGGGTAACCATCCTGCAGCTTCTGTTGCTTCAGCTAGCCAGCCACAGGCATCTTGGCAACAGCCTCCACCTCCACCACCACTACAACCTGCATATTCACGAGGCCAGCAGCCAGAAGTGAGCCAGCATACCCATCAGCAGCGAGATTTCAGGGAGGAGTTCGAAGCTCACACAGTCAACAGTACTGTGCTAGAATCTAAACATATCTATTGAGAGATATCCTACCCCTAAAACAGTTTTTATATTCATTGTCATTTTCTTTTTTAATAAGGAACAATTATTGTAAATCTAGTTTTCTTGCTATTTTCAATTTCTTGTGATAGCTTCGTTCTTGCTATAGTGAAATATATCTTCTCCACAGACTCACGAAGTTCAAAAAGTCGCTGAAGCACAAAAGTCGTTCCTAAGGGAACGCGGGGCTAAAAATCACATTGCAAGTATCACCGAAGCTACAAAAAATCGTTCTAAGGAACGCAGCGTAAGATTGCCGAAGCTACAAAAAGTCGTTCCTAAGGGAGCGCAGTGTAAGTTTTCTGCTCAAAAGTCGTTCCAAAGGGAATGCAGAGCCAAATACCGCCGAAATATAAGGCGAAGCGCGAAAAGTCAACGCCAATACCGTCGAAATAGAAGGCGAAGAAGTTCAAAAGACGTTCCTAAGGGAATGCAGAACTTACAGCGAAAAGTCAGCGCTGATACACCGAAAAATAAGCGGTGAAGCCGAAAAATAAACGACAAAGAGATTGTGTATTCCACTATGAGTATGTGAGTGTGTGTCTTCGGCACAAATATCATTTTTCATAGCATAGCATCATCACATCATTTCGCATAACATAACATCATACATCATATTGCATCAATGGCACAAGAAGAGGATACAATGTTGACCTTCGGAGAATGCTTCGAAAAAGTGAAATTGTGCTAAGGCACAAAATAAGTTTTGAAGAAATACAGCTTCATCAGCTCTGATGTGGAGGAAAAAATCTATTGTTGACGAAGCATTAATGTTTTTGCCACGATTGGAGGATTTTTTACGAAGCATAAAGGCTCTTCTTTACGAAGCATGAAAAGAATGGAAGGTGTTTTTTTGCCGAAGGCTAAAAAATGGTATGTACATAAAAGTTTCATGCGTCGCAAAGAAATGAATTACAAAACCATTCTTATATTACATTCAAAACCCATGAGCACCGAATATTACAAGCATAGTCCAGCAAATGTTACATTAATATACTAGCAATGTTTTTACAATAGCTATTCTTCTTCTTTCAAAACTTTATCTGCAGTTTCGATCAGCAGTTGGGTAACGACTTAGTCTACAATAGTTTCGACCATGTTAATAATTTCTGTTGATTCCTTTGCCTCTGGGTCGGCTAGTGACTCGAAGGTCTCTGGGGGAGGAGATAATTCAGCTGCAGTAGAAAACGTAAATCAGTTCGAAGTCACAAAAATAAACAACAAAGTTAAAAACCATTAAGTAATACATATTCGTCTCTCAAGCTCCGTAGCCTTTTTAGCTGCTTTTATTGACTCTCGAGTGTCATGAATATCTTTTTTGTTTTTCTTTATTATTTCATGGGTCATTTCTCGGCCGCCATTTTCCCATATGTCAGTGAAACTTTTTTCACCGATTAAGCTTGCTTCGGCCGAGGGGTCCTTCGTATCATCAATGCAGAGGACAGCTTCGGCCTGAGCCAAGGTCTTAACATGCTCACAACCTGACTTCTCCAAAATAGCTGCAATTCCCCTCGCACCAGAGAATGCGCAGACGTCCCCGCGGTCGCTCAAAATTTCTTCAAAAGCTTCGGCTTCGCTGCTGATCCACTCAATTGGGCCTTCGGGGTCGCCCCGTATGAAGTTATCTTCGCTTGAATATGGGCCAACGTTGGTGAAGCTAGTTTTTATTTTTTTCACGCATTCTACAGATTTTTCAAAACATCTTTCTTTTGATGAGCAAAGTTCTGCAACTGTTTTTTTCCCAATAATTTTTCCAGTAATCACTGGCATCTCGTTCAGCTTTGGCAACAGCGCATTTTAATTTGGCTTCAGCCAGCTATTTCTGAAGGTCTTCTATTTCACATTTCTGGGTTTCAGCTTAGGCTTTGGAAGTAGCTTCGTCTTCTTTTATTTTGCTCACCAATGAAATTAATATTTTATCTTTTTCAAGACCTTCGTTCCTTAGTTCAATTACTTCTGAACGAAAGTTGTTCAGAGCTATAGTGCATCCTTCGTCTTCGATATTTTTCTGCGCCCTGAGGGCATTGCTATGGATCAGGCCCTACAAAAGAAGTACGGTATTGAGTATAAGCAAATGAAAAAAATTCATTTTTAAGTACAAAAAATTGATTTTCACACCTTTATACTATTATATGCTAAACTGTCGGCCAATGCATCTTTCGACAGCACTGAAAGCCAATCTTCTAATGTCGGGAATCCGAAGCTTTTGCTCATCTCCCGGCAGACATAAATCTCCTTGCTGTTTGGGAGACAATACAAGAAATCCACTTCTCCGCTGTCGTTGAATACTAATGCCCCCTTTGGATATTTCAACTTCTGGGCATAGTGTTGAGCTTCTCGTTTTTCTTCTTTAGAGAGCTTTTTTCCCGAAGCATGACGGATAATATATTCAATATTTTCTTTCAAAGCTTCGGGAGTAGGAGCGGCAACTTTTTCAAGCAAAATCTGTTCTATAGCTTCTTCCTCCACTGTCTTTTCTCCAATTTCCGAGGATTTCTCCTTGGTGGGCTCTGAAGGCCCAGCTTCGGCGTCGGCCCGACTCATTGTAGCTTCGACTTCGGTTAGCTTTGTCTCGATTTCAATCTGCGTTTTCGAAGCCTTGGTAACTTTCCCTGGAGTAGAGCTTGAAGCTTTTATTGTCTCCAGCACATCTAGTACATTAGCCATCCTTTTTCTCTTTGGGGTCGCTGCTAGACCTTTTTGTGTCTTCGGCACCTCCACTCCTGCCGAAGGGCTTAGAACTTCTAATGTTTTTGTCCCTTCGATTCTCAGTTCTTCAATTTTGTCAGTCTTCGGCATTGCAGCCGGCTCTTCAATCCTCTGCGTAAGAGCAGGTCCTTTGGCTTCAGTAGCTGAAGAGGTCTCACCGCTAAATTCAGGCACTGTGGTCGATTCAATTTAGCGCGGTCGGTGAGTAAGGACCTTCAGCTTTTTCCTCTTCGGTGCGGGCTCGCTTGAAGCAGCCGAAGCAGCAGCCGAAGCAGAAGTTACACCCTTTCTTTTCTGCCCCTGCGGCGGGTAGCGATAGTCAGGGTACACAAACCCAATAGCATGAAAAACTCTATTTAGCCTTTTCTTTTTTCGGCTCCCGAAGGCCGCAAATAGTGCACTATCTTCAGATTTGGAGTATGCTCCAAGTAGTTCATCACTAGTATTTTCAACACACTTCAACCAGTCATCGTCTGGTTCAATAAATTGGTCTCCAAACCTAAAGGTATATTTCAAATGAACCAAACCACCTTCGCTAGGGTTAGTGATGGTTTCCTTTGGCATTTCCCAGCTGTCTATCAGTGGCCATATCCTGTAGGCTACATGTTCTTGAACTAAATCTCTTGTTCCGATGAAAGAGCAAACTATGCTGAAGGTCCTTCGGCATGCTTCGACTGTTTCATCAATTTCTACCTTCGGCTTTCGAAGGCTGAAGCGGGACCAAATGGGGCGCATGATGATCTCTGTAATGTCTTCTCTCGCCTTTAAATCATTCTTCACATAGAACCATTCTTTCATCCAGTCTCCGGGCTATCTTTTCCAAAATGTCGGCGCTGGGTAACTTGCGCCGGAGCGAGAAACGAAACTATAGCAACCAAAATTGTTATGATACTATTATTTGCCCCAGGGCTTCGTCTCATACGAAAGTTCATGCATACTGCAAAAACATTTTGCACTTGGCTCCAGACCTTGACTTCTCACAGCCTAGACGAAGATCCCCATTCTAATAATTGCTTCGGGAGTAATCTGGTGAAGGAAAATCTGATATGTCTTCAAAACTTCAACGACAAATCTGCTCAACGGGAACCGAAGCCGAGCTTTGAAGAAGCTTCGGTAGATCACGACTTCATTTTCTTCGGGAACAGGAACAGTCCTGTCTCCGGCGTTAGCCCTCACAATAGACATATCTCGAAAATACCTTCCTCTCATATTATCAAGATGACTTTGTTTAATAGTTGATTTCCCGAAAACTGCATGACTTGGTCGCCAGGGTCGATCTTCGGAGTCTTCGCCCCCACTTTCCGCATCATAACTATCATTGTCATCAGTATCTTCAGATAAGCCTTCTAGAATCTCCTTAGTAATCTTTTTTGTATTTGTCTTTGCTATTGATTCAACAAATCCAGCAGTCTTCTCCTCAAGGAGCTTCTCTTCGCTCAGCTTTGTCTCAGCAACAACTTTTTTGTCTTAAGACATCTTTTCTTTGGAAATGGCAAAAAATGTGTCCGTAAAGCCGAAGCTTAGAAAGTCTAAGAAACTAAGCAAGTGCTGGTAAGCAAGGGCTAGAAAATTGAGCAAACAAAACAGGCGGCAAGTAGCGTACCAAATGTGCTCGGGGTGAGTTCTTATTTATATGCCCAGTGCGCTCCAAATTGGAGGGCCCCGTCTGTCATTGATTGTTGCTATTCTAGCAAAGGGAAGGTGTTTTTTCGGACCTTCGGCTTAGGGCCTTCGTCCATATCGCAATCTAAATTCGTTATTCTAACAAATTAATATTACGAGGGGCTACTGTTGGGGGCCTTCGTCTTCTGAAGGTCCTCAAAAACATGATTTAACAATGTTTCTGGAGTGTAATACATGAATAGGTACCTTCGGATTCGGATCAGAACCACAGTATGAGAAACACAAAGAATACAAAGGTTGACGCAGAGCCGAAGCTATGCGCAAGGGAGCTTCGGCATGATAGCAGAAAAGGGAACCGACTTAAAAGGGAAAAGGCTATTTAGACCTCGATGGATCACTATAGAGTCATTAGAAAATGTAAAGGGCATGGGTGTAATTTTACATGGGCTGCGTCCCATGCCTATAAATAGATGAACAATGCTCCCGTATTGTTCACGCTGACTTGTATTTGCTCGTGCGTCACACTCATACCTTTGTTGTCTGTCAAGCCAAAGGTACTAAATGTAATTCAATATTGTTCTTATGTTGATTTGAAATAATATGTTAAAAAATATATGTGATAATGTTATTGTTCACACTGTTTCTTATGCTTTGCATGTTTCATTCATCATTAATGTGTATATATATAAGTATGTTGAGATGATGATGGTATGTCCTTCATGACCTTCGTCCAAAAATCATTATGTCCTAAGGGAAATAATGTCTCGAAGGACGAAGGGCGTTAACTAAAAGGGAAATGTGCCCTTGGGCCATTTCTAAGTGTTTTGGTGATTTAGTGTCCAATACAAGTGCCTAAGTGTCAAATGGTGGACAAAGTACAAATCAAGTATAAAGGTATGTTTCTCAGACTTAGTACATTGTTTTAGAGACTAATGTATTATGTCTAAGTGCTGGAAACAGAAGAAATCGAATTGAAGAAGAGATGACCTTGTTCTGCCAAAGCCAGCTCTGTCTGGGTGCACCGGACTGTCCGGTGGTGCACCAGACAGTGTCCGGTGTGCCAGACTGGCTCTGGCGAACTTGCTGCTCTCGGGAGTTCAACGACGGTGTACGACTATAATTCACCGGACTGTCCGGTGGTGCACCGGACTGTCCGGTGAGCCGTTCACAGGCGAACTCATCGCTCTCGGGAGATGATTAACAGCGTACGGCTAAAATTCACCGGACTGTCCGGTGGTGCACTGGACTGTCCGGTGAGCCAATGGTCGGCCGGGTCAACGGTCGGCTGCGCGATCCGCGCGAGACACGTGGCCGAGCCAACGGTCGGGAGGGGGCACCGGACTGTCCGGTGTGCACCGGACAGTGTCCGGTGCGCCAACGGCTCCAAGGCTGCCAACGGTCGGCTTCGCCAGATAAGGAAGGAAATCCGCACCGGACTGTCTGGTGCGCCAGGCGACAGAAGGCAAGAATTGCCTTCCCGGATTGCTCTCAACGGCTCCTAGCTGCCTTGGGGCTATAAAAGGGACCCCTAGGCGCATGGAGAAGAACACCAAGCATTCCTTGAGCACTCTTGATCACTCACACTCCATTCTTGCGCACTTGTTCGACATTCTAGTGATTTGAGCTCCGTTCTAGTGTGCTAGTCTTTTGAGCTTAAGTCTGGGTCTTGTGTGTGCGTACTTGCTGTGATCTTTGTGTCTTGTGTGAGTTGCTAATCCCTCTCTTACTCCGTGCTTCTTTGTGAACATCTTTGTAAGGGCAAGAGACTCCAAGTTGTGGAGATTCCTCGCGAACGAGATATAGAAAAGAAAAGCAAACACCGTGGTATTCAAGTGGGTCTTTGGACCACTTGAGAGGGGTTGAGTGCAACCCTCGTCCATTGGGACGCCACAACGTGGAGTAGGCAAGCGTTGGTCTTGGCCGAACCACGGGATAAACCACTGTGCCATCTCTGTGATTGATCTCTTGTGGTTATTGTGTTTTGTTGAGACTCCTCTCTAGCAACTTGGCAATACTGTGCTAACGCTTAACCAAGTTTTTGTGGCATTAAGTTCAAGTTTTATAGGATCACCTATTCACCCCCCCTCTAGGTGCTCTCAATTGGTATCAGAGCCGTTCTCTTCATGAAGGGACTAATCGCCCGAAGAGATGGATCCTAAGGGGAAGGGAATCATGATCAATGATAAGGAGAAGGAGTCCTTTGTCAACGAGCCGAAGGATGACAAGCCTACCGACTCGGGCTCGGGCCACAGACGCAAAGATGGGAAGAAGAAGAAGACGAGACGCATCAAGGAGACCGTCTACTACGACGACAGCGATGAGTCCACTTCTTCCCAAAAGGACAACGACGACAACGACTACGAGAGAAGGAAACCGGTTAATTCGAACTTTTCTTTTGACTACTCTCGTATTCCGCAAAGTACAAATGCTCATTTGCTCTCCATTCCACTTGGCAAACCTCCTCACATTGATGGAGAGGACTACGGATTTTGGAGCCACAAAATGCGTAGTCACCTGTTCTCTCTCCATCCGAGCATATGGGAGATTGTGGAAAGTGGAATGAAATTTGATAGCTCGGATAGTCCTATGTTTATCAATGAACAGATTCATAGAAATGCACAAGCTACTACTGTGTTGTTAGCCTCCTTGTGCAGGGACGAGTATCATAAGGTGAGCGGCTTGGACAATGCCAAGTAGATCTGGGACACCCTCAGGATCTCACATGAGGGGAACGACGTCACCTTACTCACCAAAATGGAGTTGGTGGAGGGCGAGCTTGGAAGATTCGCAATGATCAGGGGAGAGGAGCCAACCCAAACATACAACCGGCTTAAGACCCTTATCAACAAGATAAGGAGCTACAGAAGCACACGATGGACGGACCACGACATCGTTCGTCTAATGCTAAGGTCCTTTACTGTACTTGATCCACATTTGGTGAACAATATCCGTGAAAATCCTAGGTACACCAAGATGTCGCCCGAAGAAGTTCTTGGGAAATTTGTAAGCGGGCGAATGATGATCAAGGAGGCAAGATATGTCGACGACGCATTGAACGGTCGAATCAATGAGCCTCAACCCATTGCTCTCAAGGCAACGAGGAGCAAGGAGGCGCTACCTAGCAAGGTGGCACAAGTTGAGGCGGCCGGGCTCAATGATGAAGAGATGGCCCTCATCATCAAGCGCTTCAAGACGACGCTAAAGGGTTGCAAGGGGCAGCCAAGCAAGACCAAGACAAAGGGGAAGCGCTCATGCTTCAAATGTGGTAAGGTTGGTCATTTTATTGCTAACTGTCCCGACAATGATAGTGACCAGGAAGAATGGAACAAGAGGGAGAAGAAGAAGAATTATAAGAAGGCAAAAGGCGAGGCACATCTTGGCAAGGAGTGGGACTCGGATTGTTCGTCGTCCGACTCCGACAACGAAGGACTCACCGCCACTGCCTTCAACAAGTCATCCCTCTTCCCCAACGAGCATCACACTTGCCTCATGGCAAGAGAAAAGAAGGTAAGCGCTCGTAACACTAGTACTTATGCTTCTTCAAGTGAGGATGAGTCTAGTGATGATGATGAAATAGATTATTCATGTTTATTCAAAGGTCTAGATAGAACCAAGGTGGATAAAATAAATGAATTGATTGATGCTTTGAATGATAAGAATAGATTGCTAGAAAAGCAAGAGGATCTCTTATATGATGAACATGACAAGTTTGTAGAAGCTCAAAAATCCCTTGCTTTAGAAATAAAGAGGAATGAAATGCTTTCTTGTGAATTGTCTACATGCCATGACTCTATTTCTAGTTTAAAAAGCATAAACGATGACTTGAATGCTAAGTTAGAAATAGCTAATAAATCAACATCTTGTGTAGAACATGTTGTGGTTTGCACTAGGTGTAAAGATTTTAATATTGATGCTTGTAGTGAACACCTAGTTTCAATTTCTAAATTGAATGATGAAGTAGCTAATCTTAATGCCCAACTTAAGACTAGCAAAAGCGAATTTGATAAGTTAAAATTTGCAAGGGATGTCTACACGATTGGTAGACACCCCTCAATTAAGGATGGACTTGGTTTTAAGAGGGAAGCCAAGAACTTAACAAGCCATAAGGCTCCCATCCCCGCCAAGGAGAAAGGGAAGGCCCCTATGGCTAGTAGTGCTAAAAAGAACCATGCTTTTATGTACCATGATAGAAGACAGTCTTATAAGAGTTGTAATGATTATGATGCTTTTGACTCTCATGCCATGTTTGCTTCTAGTTCTTCCTATATGCATGGTAAAGATATGTCTAGGAGATATTTTGTTCATATGCCTAGGAGAAATGTTGTTAGTGTTCCTAGGAAAGTTAATGAACCTTCTACAATATATCATGCTTTAAATGCTTCCTTTGCCATTTGTAGAAAGGATAGGAAGATAGTTGCTAGAAAATTAGGGGCAAAATGCAAGGGAGACAAAACTTGCATTTGGGTCCCTAAGACAATTGTGACTAACCTTGTAGGACCCAACAAGAGTTGGGTACCTAAGACCCAAGCCTAAATTTGCCTTGCAGGTTTATGCATCCGGGGGTTCAAGCTGGATTATCGACAGCGGATGCACAAACCATATGACGGGGGAGAAGAAGATGTTCACCTCCTACGCCAAAAACAAGGATTCCCAAGATTCAATAATATTTGGTGATGGGAATCAAGGCAAGGTAAAAGGGTTAGGCAAAATTGCTATTTCATCCGAGCACTCTATATCTAATGTGTTTTTAGTTGAGTCTCTTGGATATAATTTGTTATCTGTTAGTCAATTATGCAATATGGGATATTATTGTCTATTCACAAATGTAGATGTGTCTGTCATTAGAAGAAGTGATGGTTCACTAGCTTTTAAGGGTGTATTAGACGACAAACTTTACTTAGTTGATTTTGCAAAAGAGGAGGCCGGTCTAGATGCATGCTTAATTGCTAAGACTAGCATGGGCTGGCTGTGGCATCGCCGCTTAGCACATGTGGGGATGAAGAACCTTCACAAGCTTCTAAAGGGAGAACACGTGATAGGTTTAACTAATGTGCAATTCGAAAAAGATAGACCTTGTGCAGCTTGTCAAGCAGGCAAACAGGTGGGAAGCTCTCATCACACCAAAAATGTGATGACCACATCAAGACCTTTGGAGATGCTTCACATGGACCTCTTCGGACCAGTCGCCTATCTAAGTATAGGAGGAAGTAAGTATGGTCTTGTTATAGTTGATGACTTTTCCCGCTTCACTTGGGTATTCTTTTTGCAGGATAAATCTGAAACCCAAGGGACCCTCAAGCGCTTCCTAAGGAGAGCTCAAAACGAGTTTGAGCTCAAGGTGAAAAAGATAAGGAGCGACAATGGGTTCGAGTTCAAGAACCTTCAAGTGGAGGAGTATCTTGAGGAGGAAGGGATCAAGCACGAGTTCTCCGCTCCCTACACACCACATCAAAATGGTGTGGTAGAGAGGAAGAACAGGACACTTATAGACATGGCGAGGACGATGCTTGGAGAGTTCAAGACCCTCGAGCATTTTTGGTCGGAAGCCGTGAACACGGCTTGCCACTCCATCAACCGGGTCTACCTTCACCGCCTCCTCAAGAAGACTTCATACGAGCTTCTAACCGGTAACAAACCCAATGTTTCGTATTTTTGAGTTTTTGGGAGTAAATGCTACATTCTAGTAAAGAAGGGTAGGAATTCCAAATTTGCTCCCAAAGCCGTAGAAGGGTTTTTGTTAGGTTATGACTCAAATACAAAGGCGTATAGAGTCTTCAACAAATCATCGGGTTTGGTTGAAGTCTCTAGCGACGTTGTATTTGATGAGACTAATGGCTCTCCAAGAGAGCAAGTTGTTGATTTTGATGATGTAGATGAAGAAGAAGTTCCAACGGCCGCAATACGCACCATGGCGATTGGAGATGTGCGGCCACAGGAACAAGATGAGCAAGATCAACCTTCTTCCTCAACAATGGTGCAACCCCCAACTCAAGATGATAAACATGAGGCGTGTGATCAAGGGGGAGCACAAGATGATCTTGCAATGGAGGAAGAAGCACAACCGGCACCTCCAACCCAAGTTCGAGCAATGATTCAAAGGGATCATCCCGTCGACCAAATTTTGGGTGATATTAGCAAGGGAGTAACTACTCGATCTCGATTAGTTAATTTTTGTGAGCATTACTCCTTTGTCTCTTCTATTGAGCCTTTCAGGGTAGAAGAGGCATTGCTAGATCCGGACTAGGTGTTGGCCATGCAGGAGGAGCTCAACAACTTCAAAAGAAATGAAGTTTGGACACTGGTGCCTCATCCCAAGCAAAACGTTGTGGGAACCAAGTAGGTGTTCCGCAACAAACAAGACGAGCACGGGGTGGTGACAAGGAACAAGGCACGACTTGTGGCAAAAGGTTATGCCCAAGTCGCAGGTTTGGACTTTGAGGAGACTTTTGCTCCTGTGGCTAGGCTAGAGTCCATTCGTATTTTGCTAGCATATGCCGCTCACCATTCTTTCAGGTTGTTCCAAATGGATGTGAAGAGCGCTTTCCTCAACGGGCCAATCAAGGAGGAGGTATACGTAGAGCAACCCCCTGGCTTCGAGGATGAACGGTACCCCGACCACGTGTGTAAGCTCTCTAAGGCGCTCTATGGACTTAAGCAAGCCCCAAGAGCATGGTATGAATGCCTTAGAGACTTTTTAATTGCTAATGCTTTCAAGGTTGGGAAAGCCGATCCAACTCTTTTTACTAAGACTTGTGATGGTGATCTCTTTGTGTGTCAAATTTATGTCGATGACATAATATTTGGATCTACTAACCAAAAGTCTTGTGAAGAGTTTAGCAGGGTGATGACTCAGAAATTCGAGATGTCAATGATGGGCGAGTTAAGCTACTTCCTTGGGTTCCAAGTGAGGCAACTCAAGGATGGAACCTTCATCTCTCAAACCAAGTACACGCAAGACTTGATCAAGCGGTTTGGGATGAAGGAGGCCAAGCCCGCAAAGACTCCAATGGGAACCGACGGACACACCGACCTCAACAAAGGAGGTAAGTCCGTTGATCAAAAGGCATACCGGTCTATGATAGGGTCTTTACTTTATTTATGTGCTAGTAGACCGGATATTATGCTTAGTGTATGCATGTGTGCTAGATTTCAATCTGATCCAAGGGAGTGTCACTTAGTGGCTGTGAAGCGAATTCTTAGATATTTAGTCGCTACGCCTTGTTTCGGGATCTGGTATCCAAAGGGGTCTACCTTTGACTTGATTGGATATTCAGACTCCGACTATGCTGGATGTAAGGTCGATAGGAAGAGTACATCGGGGACGTGCCAATTCTTAGGAAGGTCCCTGGTGTCATGGAGTTCTAAGAAACAAACCTCCGTTGCCCTATTCACCGTTGAGGCCGAGTACGTTGCCGCAGGACAGTGTTGCGCGCAACTACTTTGGATGAGGCAAACCCTCAGGGACTTTGGCTACAATCTGAGCAAAGTCCCACTCCTATGTGATAATGAGAGTGCTATCCGCATGGCGGATAATCCGGTTGAACACAGCCGCACAAAGCACATAGACATCCGACATCACTTTTTGAGAGACCACCAACAAAAGGGAGATATCGAAGTGTTTCATGTTAGCTCCGAGAACCAGCTAGCCGATATCTTTACCAAGCCTTTAGATGAGCAGACCTTTTGCAAGTTGCGTAGTGAGCTAAATGTCTTAGATTCGTGGAACTTGGATTGAATTGTAGCATACATGTGTTTATGCCTTTGATCACGTTCCTTATGCATTTTGTTGTTTATTTATGGTGCTCAAGTTGTACAAGCACTCCCCGGACCTTTCAAGTCCATTTGCAAGGGATGCACAAATTTAGGGGGAGTTGTGCTACAACTTGACCCTTTGAGACTAATCGTGTGCTTGAGTTTGCTTGTTTTAGTCTCAAAGGAGGTTTGAAAGGGAAAATGTGGACTTGGACCATGAAAGACTTCCAATGCACTCCGATGAGAGAGTAACTTATTCCAAGTTCATCTTAGTACTCTTATTGCCTTTTTACTCTTAGTTGAAGATTTTGGTGAGGCAATGGGGTTACAGGGCCAAGATTGATCCCGTTTTGGTGCTTGATGCCAAAGGGGGAGAAAATAAAGGCCAAAGCAATAAATGGATCAGCTACCACTTGAGAATTTTGAAAATAATAGAATAAAGCTTTTGTTTTGTCAAATACTCTTATTGGCTCTTTTTGTTGGCTTCTTGTGGGGAGAAGTGTTGATTATGGGAAAAAGGGGGAGTTTTTTTAAATCTTGAATCAATTTCTCTTGGAATGACTCTCTTTATGTCTTAACAAGTGTGTTTGACTTAGAGATAGAAATTTGAGTTTGATTTGCAAAAACAAACCAAGTGCTGGCAAAGAACGATCCATATATGTCAAATTTGAATCAAAACAATTTTGAGTTCTCATTTGAATTGATTTTGCACTTGTTCTACTTGCTTTATGTTGGGTTGGCATAAATCACCAAAAAGGGGGAGATTGAAAGGGAAATGTGCCCTTGGGCCATTTCTAAGTGTTTTGGTGATTTAGTGTCCAATACAAGTGCCTAAGTGCCAAATAGTGGACAAAGTACAAATCAAGTATAAAGGTATGTTTCTCAGACTTAGTACATTGTTTTAGAGACTAATGTATTGTGTCTAAGTGCTGGAAACAGAAGAAATCGAATTGAAGAAGAGATGGCCTTGTTCTGCCAAAGCCAGCTCTGTCTGGGTGCACCGGACTGTCCGGTGGTGCACCGGACTGTCCGGTGGTGCACCAGACAGTGTCCGGTGTGCCAGACTGGCTCTGGCGAACTTGCTGCTCTCGGGAGTTCGACGGCGGTGTACGACTATAATTCACCGGACTGTCTGGTGGTGCACCGGACTGTCCAGTGAGCCGTTCACAGGCGAACTCGTCGCTCTCGGGAGATGATTAACGGCGTACGGCTAAAATTCACCGGACTGTCCGGTGGTGCACCGGACTGTCCGGTGAGCCAACGGTCGGCCGGGTCAACGGTCGGCTGCGCGATCCACGCGAGACACGTGGCCGAGCCAACGGTCGGGAGGGGGCACCAGACAGTGTCCGGTGCGCCAACGGCTCCAAGGCTGACAACGGTCGGCTTCGCCAAATAAGGAAGGAAATCCGCACCGGACAGTGTCCGGTGGTGCACCGGACTGTCCGGTGCGCCAGGCGACAGAAGGCAAGAATTGCCTTCCCGGATTGCTCTCAACGGCTCCTAGCTGCCTTGGGGCTATAAAAGGGACCCCTAGGCGCATGGAGGAGAACACCAAGCATTCCTTGAGCACTGTTGATCACTCACACTCCATTCTTGCGCACTTGTTCGACATTCTAGTGATTTGAGCTTCGTTCTAGTGTGCTAGTCTTTTGAGCTTAAGTCTGGGTCTTGTGTGTGCGTACTTGCTGTGATCTTTGTGTCTTGTGTGAGTTGCTAATCCCTCTCTTACTCCGTGCTTCTTTGTGAACATCTTTGTAAGGGCGAGAGACTCCAAGTTGTGGAGATTCCTCGCGAACGGGATATAGAAAAGAAAAGCAAACACCGTGGTATTCAAGTGGGTCTTTGGACCACTTGAGAAGGGTTGAGTGCAACCCTCGTCCGTTGGGACGCCACAACGTGGAGTAGGCAAGCGTTGGTCTTGGCCGAACCACGGGATAAACCACTGTGCCATCTCTGTGATTGATCTCTTGTGGTTATTGTGTTTTGTTGAGACTCCTCTCTAGCCACTTGGCAATACTGTGCTAACGTTTAACCAAGTTTTTGTGGCATTAAGTTCAAGTTTTACAGGATCACCTATTCACCCCCCCTCTAGGTGCTCTCATTAACGTTTAACATTTTTTGTGTTGCCTTGTTCTTAACTCATAGCATTTGAGAACAAGTCCCCAACAATAAGTATGAATGATAATTTGAGATTGGACGAGATGCAAATAAGGAAACAACAAGGCATGGAGGTCTTGGGTGTATACTTATCCTCGTTTGTGTCGATTAAGGATTGTACCATTGTGGTCCCTCGAGTCATGTTGAACGCATGTCTATTCACTCAGTTGGCTGGATAACTCGTTCAGTCGTTCCAACCGTGAAGCCAAAATACTATTCCAGCCGGATTCGACCTCATAGTGTACCTACTAGCGGGTTGAGGAGTGACGAGGACTCTGCGTGATGACCCATGGTGCATGGTATGCCCTAACCCTCTGGTAGCCGAGTGGTACCTGGGTTGGTGGTTCCTATTGAATCCGCAACGTGCAGTTGGGCTGCTACTGGAATGTGTATGGTGGAGACCGTATCTCATGAAGTAATGTGGGTATGGTTTGTGTTAGGAATACCCTGCCAGCTGATTAGTAATCGATTTGAATCGCCATCGCTCCTAAACAGTGTCGATGTTTATGACCCGACTGCACACCATGAGGTATCCCACATGATGCTTTTGGATAGGACGATGTCACAGCCGGTTTTGGGGCAAAACCGAATGCATAGCATATGTGTGCCATGATTCATTTTCCACACATATGTTGACGTCACAAGTGTAATATATCAAAAGACAATGCAATAAAGGCGTAAAGAGAGTAGAGTAACTTTATTACATCATTCAGACAATAGTGTCTTAAAAGTATCATCATCAAAGTACAACAGAATAAACATGGACACTCTTCCATAGGAAGGTGACTGGCGCATCGTTAGACTCAATACTCATCAACATCATCTACAAAGTCTTCTTCATCACCCTCTGATCAAAATATTAGCAAGGGGTGAGCTCACTTATTGTCGGGGCTCAGCAAGTGGGAGGAGTAATGCAAGTTTAACAAGGTAGGCTATGGATAAGCGGTAAGCATTTTAGTTGGTCAATATTTTATTAACAACGCATGTCTTACTAATTGTAAGTGTATCCCAAAATTTCTCAATTAAACATAAGTACAGAATTATATCAAAAGCACTTAAGTGAAACAACTTAAGCAACCCATTTATGAATCATCGGATCACGATTTATTTTCCATTTTTAAGTTCAATTATCATGTGGGGGTTCAGGTTGCTCTTAACCGTGAGCACGACTGACATATCAGTTTTACACTCTGTAGAGGTGGTACAACTTTATCCACAAGTCGTGTATCCCCTCTAGCTTGGGTTGATCAGGCCCATAAACACTTCCTAGGTGAATGGCTAGGGATCCACTATGAGGCTTTCACAAAATATCCTTAGTACAAAGCCACCCGCTAAGGTTTCCACGTCAGTATTGATGGCCCTCTAGGCGAGGTAACTTAGCTAAGACTATCACCTCATGTTAACATGAGATGCCACCAAACCACTGCCGCCCCCTCATTCCCATCTTTTATGTAGGGTTGCTAAGCACTAAGTCTATAGAGCTAATTACCAAAGCCAGAGCCATTATAGCACTCGTGGTTACACTGTTATCCTAGGTGGTCACTCCATGTTTCATTTAATACAAAATGATCTTGTTTAACCATCGGGTTAACATCATAATATAAACTTCATTTTTGGAACATTAGTATCATTAATGAGTGACATCATATTTATCAAGTTGAGCGATATCACAAATTGCTAAGCATAGTGTTTATCCCAAGGTAATCAAGGAATATGGTTGGTAATTCTAGAAAATCCTATTTAGGCAAATCCCATCAAATTATGCAAATATCCGAAAAGTAAACATTATTATATGCATTACTTGGGTACGAAATAGAAATGCATAAGGAGAATCCACTTGCATTGCTCGAATGTGTCCTGCAGGTCGTCTTCGAACGTGTTTTGTTCGTCTACCACACAGTCAGTTTCTAATATTGATTCATATATCGTACATACAAAATAAAACATACACCAAATAAATAAACATACACCATTACATGGGTAACATTCACAATTACATGAACAATCACATACCACACAAACTATACTTATAAATAATGCCTAAATCATAATTATTTTATTAATCCACTAAAATCTCCACTTTGAATTATCACTGGTGAAAATTATATGGGCACGCGACTACGAAAGTATTTTACCTAGCATAGTTTAGATGAAATGACTTAACAAATTCTACAAAAATAAATTATTTTCTTTATGACTTATAATATTCTTTTGGTTTTATCCTTTCTTTTCTAAATGTAAATTATAGGTATCGTTAAAATGTTTATTTATAAATCATATAACATTAATATTCTAAGAATTACTATAAATTACTAACTTTAAATTTTGGTAACATAATCTGGCTATTTCGGCATAAATAGATATTCTACTAATTCTTAGTGAATAAGCGATTTACATATGAACATATATACCATGACCGGTAAAATCTATATTTTAACCTGATCAAGAAGATGTGGTATAGTACCTTTTTCAATTTCTTATATCAGTAAAACTAAACTTAAATAATTACTAACATCAGTGGCGGAGTGACAGCTCGGGATGCCCGGGCACGTGCCTGGGCTTTGGTCCTGTTACCCTGCAAGCCCCGAGCGCGAGGACACGCTGGAGATGGAAGGTGGTGAGCTGCGGAGTAGTGCGCCGGCCGCCGGCGTGGTCGTGGGCCTGCTCGATGTGTGCGTGGGTGGACCAGCGTGAGAGCATGGCGACAGTGGGATAGCCGAGGTGCACAACGTGCCGTCCTTGTCTTGTGTGGTGGCAATGGCTCCATACGGGACGCAGGGCGCAAGCTTTCCGTGTGGCCTAGACATGAGATTAAGAGAGGAGAGTGTTTCCATGGACTGGGCTACTGTGAGGCTTCTTGAACGAAAAATCTATTCGGTCCCTCTCTGTATCTGATTTTTTGCATAGAACTTAATATGTCCTGCTACACCCAGGGCATGTGTGGATGCTGATTTTTAAGTACATTACATATGCAAAAAATAGCGCGATTATAGTCAGCGGTGAAGACACAATTTATTTAGAGCCAAACTTTATTTAGAAAATAATACAAAAATGTTCATAAAAATATGATGAGGGTTTAGTTGGAAAACATTCACCCACGCCCGTGCGCAACGGTGCCCAGGCTCTGGTTCTGAGCTGGCTCCGCCACTAACTAACATAATATTGTTTTATACGTTAAGATGAGAAGTTAATCGCAAACATTTCTAGTACTAAATCACAAAGTTAATGAATTGCGACATAACTTATTTATTTTCGAAATATAAAATAATGTTCATATCCAAAATATTGTTGCAGGGGATGATTACAATTAAACACATACATCAGGGAGTAGCAAGAAATAAACAGGGGTCTATTTTTAACAGTTTCTAAATTGAATAATATATGAACTAATTTTACACAATTCCAAGGACTAAAACGTAAAATCATCATCTTCTACCTTGGGTTAGCTCGTGTGCACATGGAGCTCGGCGAGGGGGAGGGGAACGGGTGTGCAGGGGCATTGCAGACAATGAGGCGCGGCCGGGACGAGGTGGCGTGACATGGCGAGGTCCGGCCGCGGACAGGGTAGCGCCACACGACTCTGGCGAACGACGACGAGATCCAGTGAGCAGAGCGCGGACGCGGACGATAGAGGGAGAGGCTTGGACGAGCTAGGGTGAAGGGAGGAGCAGGGGCTCGGCTGTCCAATTTATAGAGGGAGAGGGGGAAGGGAAGAGGCACCAGGGGAGGAGAAGGGGCACCGACGGCTCCTTCAATCGGCCATTAATGGCGCTGGTTACACCTTTGACTGAGAGAGGAAATGGGGGGAGGGGGAAGAGGAAGGGACGACGATTATGGGTGAGGCCAGGTGAAGGGGCACAGGGGCGGCTCGGCTGGCCGGTTGGGCTGCTCAGCCGGGGCAGCCAGGGCGTGGTGCGACGACAGCGAGAGGTAGGAGATGACCTGACAGGTGGGGCCCGCGTGTAAGGGATAGAGAGGGGAGGAGGCCGGTTGGGCCGGTTCAGCCGCCCTAATGGGCCGATTCAAACGGTCCGGCTAGTTTTTTTCTTCTTTTATCCCTATTTCCCAAAAATATAAATAAATATATTTTTAAATATTTCTAAAAATTCATAATAATTATACCTAAAAATATTATCATTAAGGAGATAATTTTTGGACCAAAGTGCTCATATCAATTAATTGGCTTTCCAATAAAAGAAATTCCACAAAAACAATCATCAATCAAATGTGAGCAAAAAAATTATTCCAAAGGTAAATAAGTTCAAATACTTGAAAGAAAAATTCATTACTATTCTTGCCACTAATAATCTAAATGCATTGTTTTTAGTTGATGATTTTGAGGTGTTACAGACGACGTCGTTGATCGCGACTTGATGGTACGGGCGGATGCATGTCGGAACACAAGAGGGTTTATACAGGTTTGGGCCGCTGGTATCCGTAATACCCTACATCCTTTTGATGCTAAGTATTGAGTATTGCTGGTGCTCACGAGTTACATGTGAGCTATGGGCGACGATGGATGAATCCTCCTATCAATATAGCGGCGGTGTGGTTGCTATGAGAGGGCTAACGAGTTATGAGTTGGAATGAGATGAGATGTTTTGTAGGGGTACCCCCTCAGCCTTATATAGGTGACTAGAGGGATATCCCTTTACATGTCGTGAATCCTATCTAACTCTATATGAGTCTATCTCTACCGCGATAGGTGCTCCTGTTTATCCGGAATTCGGTTGCCTTTCCTCCGAGTTATCTCCCGTGTATCTACCCCTTCAGGATCCATGCCATCTGTGTGCACGAGGCATCATCGCTGTAAGGAAAATGGACCTCGGTCCATTTGACTAATTGAGTTTGGTGTTTGATGATCAACATAGCTCGTAGACTAATGAGTTTGCTAGTGTTTGTATTTGTAGTTCACAAGATGCGAAGATGATTGGACTGAGGCTCTAAAGATGCAACACCTCAAAAGAAGACCTAAAAGACTTGTAGAAGTCTAAGACTCAAGACCAAAAGAAGACCAAGACAATAGTGAAGAAATTCAAGAAGTAGACAGTCAACCAGCGCTCTGGTGGCACACCGGACAGTCTGTGCAAAGAGGTTCGCAAACTGGACTCTTAGGTGTTGTAGCACCGGACTATACCGTGTGCATTGGACAGTCTGGCCAATGGTCGGCCACAACATTATCAACGGTTGATTGCTACAGACCTCAATGGTCGACTGACGTGGCTAGGGCACCGGGCATGTCTGGTGTGCACTAGACTATCCACGTGTGCCCGACGACAGAAATAGCCAGCTTTCTGTCCAACGACTATAATTGAGGGGGAGCCTATTTATACCCCTCCAACCTACCATTTCAAGGTGTGGGAGCCCAAGCAACATACCAACACATGTTATAGACTTTTCTAAGTGCTCATACACCCAAGTGCTTAATTGAATCACTTAGTGATTAGCATAGGTGCTTTACGAAGTGCTTCGGTTAGTTAGACCACTTATGCGCTTGCTCTAGGTGAGTTCTAGTTAGTTTTGTGAGTTTAGTAAAACCCACAAAACTCCTTGACTCTTGTGTGAATTGTTGTAATTGTACCGAGTGGGGCGAGAGTCTTGGAAGACCGTGACAACCGAGTTTGTGTCACAGTTGCCACAGTGTACCGGAGGGAACGAGGCCCGCGGCGTTTCAGCCGGAAGCTCGATAGTGGAGACGACGGGGAGCGTCCGAGAGGAGCTGGAAGCGGAGCACCAATTACGCGTGGAGAAGTACCACGACTGTCTATGGAGTTACTCGTTCGTGGTGCTTGGCTCTCGTGTGGGCTACCCTTTGAGTAGGGGCACCAATGAGGATTAGTCGGGACCTTGCGTGATTCTGGATACCTTGGTAAAAATACCGGTGTCGTCCACGAGAGTTTGCATCTCTACCCTTGTTGTTTTTCTTTTGAAATTACATTAAGTACTTAAGTTTTAATCTCTCCTTCCTAGTTAGATTATTTAGGATTGGAACTTAGGTTTTGAGGTAGAGATAGCAATACTTGGACAAAACCTAGTTTGCACATTCTATATTGCTTATTTACATAGGTTTGTTTTAGTGATTTATTTGTGGCCTAGTTTAGAAAGAAGTTTTAGAAGTCCTAATTCACCCCTTTTTTAGGCATCACCATTTCCTACAAGCACCTCTTCTATGTTAGCCACATATAACTCGGCTATTTCGGTCTTCATCTTCTTTGGTCGAACTCACCTAGCCTGGTTGCGACCCAATGGCATGCCTTGCTAGGCAAACCATCGGGGCCCATCAGGCAGCCCATGGAACGTTCCCGTGCTCACAAAAACCCATGTGATATCTATCTCCCACAAGGCCCTGAGGCTCAAGCCAATTTTGAGGGTAATTAGCTCAAGATTCCAAGATTGGAACATACTATTTGATTATTCCATGCTTTTGAGTGTAGCTTGTTCCGCCTTTGTATCCATTACACCCAATGGGTGTAGCCTTTGAGCTGATTTGAGCATTAATCAACTCAAGGGTTTTAATTTGTCGTCTTGAATGTGATTCACTTGACTAAAACCTTGCGGACTGAAACCTGGCCTACTAAAACCTGACCAACTGAAGCCTAGCCGACTGAGGTCTGGCTGGGGTGCGCTCGGTTAGGGTTTTATGAAAGCAATTGACTGAACTCAACCGATAAAGGTCTAGTTGACTCTAGTTTGACCGATCTCGAGTTTGTCGTTTTGTAGGATTCGTGGTTATCTCACAGATGACGTTTTAGAAAATCCTAGAAAATCTGATATGTGCACCCAATGGGTGTGTACGTTGTCTTGTCTCAAAATAGTAACCTGACGCGACAGGGCATAATAATGTGCCTGAGCGATTGGTTTACTCCTCTCTGGTGTCGTGTTTCTCCAAGGGGTGGTAGTGGTTAGCTCTTGAAGGCTTGCGACCTTTCATCGTACGGACGAGAGATGAAGGGGCACTCCCTTGCTTCTTTAAATAGGCCACCCACATGTGACAGTCTTCTTCACTCGTTCTCGGTCTCCTTTCTTACTGCCTCCTTTTCTATTATGAAAACCCTAATGGCAGGAGGCAAGAGCGGCAAGGGTAAGTGTGACAAGAAGAGCCGGAGCGACAAGAGGAAGCGTCCCCCAACCCCTTCGTCAGACGACTTCGGCGACTCTAATGCGGTGACCTATCCAGATTTATAAGAGATCAAGTATGCAAACCACTTGCCGCACAACGATTGCCTCACACTTGAGCCCATATAAACCCAGGGTCTAGTAAAATCGTGAAGGATTTCAAAACTTTTCCCTCGCAACCAAGATCGTAATGAACTAACAATCGCTGCATCAAGTGTTACAACATTCCACAGAGTTTTTAACATAAATCAGAGTATATAGAGTTATTACAACAAGGGAGGCACACATGCCCCAAATAACTCCAAGTAGCATTCACCGAAGTGATAATTTTTTGTGGAAGCATTTATTTATCTAGTACCCACAACACCTGCGGGGTTTGATGACACTGTGCCAACATTAGGATGTCCACTCACCAAAAGCATGAGACGAGAATCGGAAAAGTATGCCCTAGGCTTAGTCATCTCCCGTAGTCAGGTATAAGCAGTGCTCGTAGTACCTGTAGTACATCTGACCATTTGCAACAAATCATTGGGAATAGCACCCTGAGTACTGAAATGTACTCAGCTAGACTGACCCATCCAAAACCAGTAAATAAGAAAGTAAAAGACTTCAAGGAGTATGCAAAGCTATATCTGGAGTTGGCTCTTTGCTTTTCAAGAGTAACGGGAGTTACAGAAGTTCTTAATAACTCGAGGGGGCATTTACCAATTTAATTACTTCATTTTAGTAGGTCAATATTAATACCTACTTTGCTGCGAACTAAGTTTTGCACCTGATTTCTATGTGATCCATACCCCACTTGAAGTATGTCTAATTACCCATTTTGAGAATAACCAAGTTGAGAGTGTTGAATCAAGTCATCACATCAAACTATCTTATCCCTTAGGCATAATTGGAATTACCACTGTTTCTTATCCATTCAACAAATCTTAGGATGTAGTTCTTACTACGATAAGATAGCTCAAGTCAAGTGCTCACTATCCAGGAGCAATGGCGATTCGAATCGTTTCCTAACCAGCTGGTGGGTACTCCTATCACAAATAGTACCCATAATACTTCATGAGATACAATCACAATTACACACATTCCAGTAGCAGCCTTGATGCACATCTCGGATTCCACAGGGGCCACCATACCCAGGGACCGCCCGACTACCAGAGGGTTAGGGCGTACCATCCACCATGGGTCATCTCGCCATGTCCCCGTCACTCCTCAACCATACTAGTAGGTGCACCACAAGGTCGAATCTGGTTGGAATGGTGTTCTGGCTTCGCAATCGGAATGAGTTATCCGGCTAGCTTAGTGAATAGGCATAAATTCAACATGACTCGAGGGACCACAACGGTACGGTCCTTAATCGACACAGGAGGGTTCACTATGGCCTACATGGCACTCATAAGAGTCCGCCCAAACTCATCTTAAACCTTTATTTTCCACATGGATATTACCCATAAACTTCTTCCAATCAAGCATAAGAAATCACCTTAATCTCGCGGGTGACAGGAAATCACCCGATTTCTACCGTCTAAGCAGGCCTAAGCATTAAAGCGTGCTTAATTTAAATAGGCGGCAAGGACAAGATAACCAATAGATCAAGGTGAATCTAGAGGACGTTGATCTAGGTGTTTGGAGAGTCACTCGTGAGGGGATGAAACCACCCAAGAATCTCGAGAAACCCTCCATGAGTGAGGAAAAATAAATTCATTTAAATGCTAGCGCCAAAAATTGCTTGTATGAATCTCTTAGCATGGATATTTTTAATCAAGCTTTTACTTTAAAAACTGCTAATGAGATTTGGCTAAAATTGCATGAGCTCCATGATGGCACATCCAATGTCTGTGAGCAAAAACATTGCCTAGTCTTAAATGAGTATAACTCTTTTTCTATGAAGGATAATGAGCTTGTTAGAGATATGTATTCTCGTTTGAACCTAATCATCAATTAGCTCAATTTTATTGGCATTAATAAGCTAGGTGATGTGGACATTGTGAGGAAGATTATCTCCCTTCTTCCACAACAAAGATACGAGAGCATCATCACTATTCTTCACAACATGGAGGACTTGAGTACAACGACCCCGACCATTGTGATTGGGAAAATTGCGGTATTTGAGATGTCACGAAAAATGGGTCGACAAGAGGAGCCAACTTATTCAAGACCATATGCTTTTGCATGTGAAGAAAGAAAAGGAAAAAAGAAGGCTCCCACTCAAGTTCCTCAAGTGAAGAAGAGGAAGAAGTATAAAGTGATGATGGTGAAGATAATCAACAATCAACATCATCATTCGAGGACGAAGAAACAATCCGACGCATCGGAAAGGTAATCGGGATGATCCGCAAGATTAATCTAATGGGTGTGCCCCTGCAGGTCGAGAATCTTTTCTTTAACATTGATAGGAAAAAGCAAAGAATGAGAGGATGCTTTGCATGCAGGGAGAAGGTCCACTTCAGGGACATCTGTCCAACTATGGCCAAACCCACAAAAGGGAGGAGCAAAGGCAATGCGCTTACAAGTGTCAAAACTTGGGATGATTCTTCAAGCGAAGATGAACCTCCAAGAACACGCATCCACCGATCCTCATCACGGTCATCACACAAGTGCCTTATGGCAAGAGGTAAAATGAGTATCCCATCCTTTACTGATGACAACAGTAGCGATGATGAAGGTGAGGGAAAGCCCTCCGTAGATGAGCTTGCGAAAGACGTTAAATTTTTTAGGATGTATGCACTAAACAAAAGGCTCAACTTAAATCTTTGAAAAATAAGTTGATTAGCTCTCAAAATGATTATAAAGGTTTGCTAGAAAAATTTGAAACATTTACAAATTTGAATTGTGAGCTATCAACCAAAATTGAGCAATTAGATTCTAGTGCTCCATCCACAGCTACCGATGATGGCCTTATTAAAAAGAATGAAAAACTTAAGGCTAAGTTAGCTAGCTCACAAGCATGCCATTGGTCTTCAATTGGCCTTCAATTGGTATCTTTGAGACTACATTTGATATCATTTACATGTCTTCTCCAACATTTGGTTAGACTATATTTTATATCTTATACTTCCTGTTGGGGGCCTTCGGCTTCCGAAGGTCCTCAAAACATGATTTGACAATGTTTTCCAAGAGAAATATGTAAACAGGTACCTTCGAAGTTAGATTGCGAGTATACAAAAGCACGGTTAAAGACAAAGCTTGACCGGGACGAAAGGCGATCACGACGAAGGAAAAGACGATCACGAAGCTATGTGCAGAAAAGCTTCGGCATAACGGCAGAAAAGGGGAACCGACTTAAAGATGAAAAGCCAAATTAGATCTTGAAGAATCACTATATAGTTATTGTTAAGTGTAATGGGTATTAATGTAATTTTGCATGGGCTGCGACCCGTGCCTATAAATATGTGAACAGTATTCCCGTACTGTTCACGCTGACTTGGCACTTTGCTTTTGCATCACACCTGTATTCACATCCCTTCAAGCCGAAGGTATATTTGTAATTTACTATTATTTACATGAGTAATATAAGTAGAAAATAAATTAATAATAATGTTTACAGAGATTAAGTTATTTCTTATATTCTGTGTTTAAATACTCTTTATCTTTTGTTATGTTTATGAAGGTTTGTCCTTCATGACCTTCGTCCGAAATCCATTATATCCGAAGGGAAATAATGATTCAAAGGACGAAGGATTTTTATATTTAACATCTTGTGTTGCCTTGTTCTTGATTCATAGCATTTGAGAACGAGTCCCCAACATTGGCGCCCACCTCCGGTGAACTCACTTCCATTTATTGAGCTTTTGAACATCTTCGGCAAACATCACCTTCGTCATGCCGCCGAAGAAGGCTTCAGCGACAGGGGCTGCCACTCTACAGCCGCTGGACCCCAATCAGGACGTCCTTTCTCTTAGGGAGGTCCGAAGCCAGAAGAGGAAGGCTACCAGTCCCACGCCTCCGGAGGATGACTTGGATCAGGAAATCCAAAACCTGGAGATGCTCCAACAACAGGTGCAATGAAAGAAGGAGAAGATGGCTCGTCTAGCTGACCTTCAGAGGCAGATAGATGAAGCTTCGGAAGAGGTTCGTCATCTTGTTCAGGATGACCAGAACCGAAGGCCTCCGCGCAGAGAGCTCCATCAGGAGGGTTTCTACAATGAGGATGATTGGTATGAAGATTTCCATCATGGAAATTTTGCTTTTGATGATGCTTCTCCTCTATCAACAGAATTGCAGGCTACACCATGGCCCCAGTCTTACAAGCCACCTCAGCTCCCCATGTATGATGGTCATTCAGACCCGAAGCAATTTCTGATGAGTTACGAGGCAACCATATCTTCGTATGGTGGCAATACGGCAGTCATGGCAAAATCTTTTGTCATGGTCGTCAAGAGTGTTGCTCAAACTTGGTACTCCTCTCTTCGACCAGGGACAATTACTTCATGGCAAAAGCTGAAGGATATGTTGATAACCAGCTTTCAAGGATTTCAGACAAAGCCAGTCACCGCTCAGGCTCTATTCCAGTGTACCCAGGACCACGAAGAATATCTTCAGGCGTATGTCAGAAGGTTTCTGCGTCTGAGGGCACAGGCGCCAACAGTGCCCAATGAAATTGTCATTGAGGCCATGATTAAGGGACTTCGGCCGGGACCTTCAGCGCAATACTTTGCCAGGAAGCCGCCACAAACTTTGGAGAAGCTGCTCCAGAAGATGGACGAGTATATTCGAGCTGACAATGACTTCCGTCAAAGAAGGGAGGAAGCATTCAGGTTTTCTAAAATGACCAGGGGCTTCGGAGGAAGATTTCACCCGAGGCACGTCAGGTCAATTCATAATTATACTCAAAATGATGATAGAGGGAGTCAGCAGCAAAAGCCACAATATTCTTCACAAGCTTCGGGGCAGCAGCAAAGCTCTTTTCGGTCGCCAGTGCCAAGGGGCAGAGGCGCCAGGGGCTTCGGGGGAAGATTTGGAGATCAGCCAAGAAAGATTTACTGCCTATTATGTGGTGAAGACAAGGGCCACACTACCAGGATGTGTCATGTTACCATCCAAAAGCAAAAGGAGATAGTAGAAGCTGCAGCACAACAAAGTCAGCCGAAGCAAGTCATGCATACTGCTTTGTATCATTCGCCTTACAATCCAGAATATGTAGGCAATCACCCTGCAGCTTCTGTTGCTTCGGCAAGCCAACCCCAAGCATCTTGGCAGCAGCCTCTGCCGCCACCACCAACACAAAGAGGCCAGCAGCCAGAAGGGAGTCAGCGCACTAATCCCCAGCGGGACTTCAGAGAGGAGTCCGAAGCTCGCACAGTCAATAGCACTGTGCCAGAGTCGAAGCACATTTACTGACAAATATCCTACCTCGACAGCAGTTTTTCGCATTTTTACATTCAGTATTGTTTTCTTTTTAATAAGGAACAATTAAGAGTAGTTTTAACGTCTTTTATCGCCTTTCAATTTCTTGTAATAGTTTCGCTCTTTACTGTAATAAAAATATATCTTCTCCATAGGCCTGAGATACCGAAGCATGAGAATTTATGATTGACAAGGAGGATTTTCGAAGTTATCAAAAATTTGTTCTAAGGAACGCATTGCAATTTATTCAAAGCAGCAAAAAGTCGTTCCTAAGGGAGCGCAGTGTAAGTTTTCTGTGCCTACAGCGAAAAATAAACGCTGATTCCGCTGAAGTAAAAGGCGAAGAAGCTCCTAAGGGAGGCTTACAGCGAAAAATAAACGCTGATTCCGCTGAAGTAAAAGGCAAAGAAGCTCCTAAGGGAGGCTTACAGCGAAAAGTCAGCGCTGATATAAAAAGATTGTGTGTTTTATTGCAGGAATATGTGTACTTTCGGCACAAATATCATTTTGCATAACATAACATTATCGCATCATTTAGCATAACATAAGCATCATACAACATATGGCATGCGGAACAAGAAGGGGATACACCATTGGTCTTCGGAGGGTGATTGGAAAAAGAGAAAATCGTGTTAAGGCACAAGATAAATCAAGAAGACGTGTAGCTTCATTAGAGAGGCAACATAAAACAGCTTCGGAGAATATTTCACGAAGCTTAGATATTCCCCATCAGAGAAGTTTGCAAATTCTTGCGATATATAAAAGATTTTCTTCACGAAGCATGAAAAGAAGGGAAGGTGTTTTTTTCGCCGAAGGCTCAAAAAATGGTATGTATGCAAAATTTCATGCATCGTAAAGAACTGAACTATAAATAGATTATATATTACATTCAAAGTTACAATGTATTACACATGTTACGTTCCAAATGTTTCTACAATAGCATTTAATCCTCCCTAAGAACTATTTCTGCAGCTTCGTTTAGTAGCTGGTCGACAACCTTGTCCATGATGGCTTCGGCCATCTCTCTAATTTCATCGCCCCCCTTCGAGTGGGGGCCCGGAGATGCTTCAGCAAGTTATGAGGGAGAAGATATGGCTATATTACTATTACAAACCGTGAACAAAGTCTGGAATCAAAAATTACAATAGAATGAAAACCACTAATTAATACCTATTTGCCCTTCGGGCTCAGTACTTTTCTCAGCAGCCTCTGCTACTTTTCTAGCATCATGGATGCCTTTTTCGCTCTTTTGAATAATTTCTTGGGCCATTTCTCTGCCGCCGTTGTCCCAGATATCGGTGAAAAATTTTCCGCCAATCATGCTTGCTTCGGCTGAGGGGTCTTTAATGTCTTCGGAGGACAAAGTAGCTTCGGATTGCGCTAAGGATTTTACATGCTCGCAACCTTTCCTCTCCAAAACAGTAGCAATTCCCCTAGCACCCGAAAAAGCACATATGTCTCCTCGGCTATTCAGGATTTCCTCGAAGGCCTCAGCTTCGTGACTGATCCATTCCATCGGACCTTCGGGATTGCCCCTTGAGAAATTCTCTTCGCAAGAGAATACACCGACGTTGGCAAAGCTGGATTTTATCTTCTGAACGCACACTATAGATTTATCATAGCATCTTCTCTGGGATGCACGAAGCTCTTTAACATTTGTTTCTAAATGATTGGCCCATTGATCACTAAGCTCTCGTTTTGTCTCTTCAAGTATACGTTCTTCTTTAGCTCTGGCTAGCTGTTTCTGAAGATCTTTAATTTCGCGTTTTTGGGCTTCAGCTTGAGCCTTAGACGTAGCTTCATCTTCCTTTATCTTGTCCACCAATGTAAGCAGAATTTTATCTTTTTCCAGAGCTTCGTTTCTCAGCTTAATAACCTCTGATCATAGATTATTGAAAGCAATTTCATAGCTCTCGTCTTCAGCATTCTTTTGCGCCCTCAACGCGTTGCTCAATATTAAACCCTATATATATACAAGAATTAGTATAAGAATAAAAGAATGATTTGAGAATTATAAATTTCTAAATATATAGTTCTCATACCTTTAGACTATTATATGCAAGACTATCTGCAAGATCGTCCTTCGTCATAGCGCAGAGTCCAGCTTCAAGTTTCGGAAACCCCATACTCCTGGCCATCTCCCGGTAGACAGATAATTCTTTATTATCAGGGAGGCAGTATAAGAAGTCATCTTCGTCTGTCCCATTGAACACTAGTGCCCCCTTCGGATATTTTAATTCTCTGGCATAGTGATCAGTTTCATAAATCTCTTCTTCAGATAATTTCTTCCCCGAAGCATGTCGCACAATGTAATCGCGTATGGAGGAAGATGCTTCGGGGGCAGCAGTGTTAGTTTCTTCAACCAAAATTGGCTCTGACATTTTTTCGGCTTCCAAAGCTGCCTTTGTAGTTTTTTCTTTGGTTTCCAAAGGTTGTTCCTTGGTGGGCTCTGAAGGCCCAGCCTCGGCTTCAGCTTCAGGCTGTTGCTTTGAAGCTTCAGCAACAAAGGCTTCAGTAGACACTCCAGAAGTTTCAAGAGTTTTCTTTGGAGTTATGCTTGAAGATTTAATTGTCTCCAGAACATCTAACACATTAACCATCCTCTTTCTTTTTGGGGTCACTGTTGGACCCATCTGGCTTTTTCCTGTTTCAACCTTTGCCGAAAGACCTGAAACTTCTGATGTTTTCGCTTCTTCAGTCCTTGGTTCTTCCATCTTTTCTGTTGCTGGCACTTCGGCCAACTCTTTGATTTCTGGCAGCATAGTTGAATCTTTAGCTTCGGCGGTCGAAGAGGATTCACCGGCAAATTCAGGCACCGTGGCTGGTTCAATATAACGTGGCCGGTGTGTAAGAACCTTTACCCTTTGTCTCTTCGGCGCTGGCTCGCTAGGAGCGGCTGAAGCAGTTTCTTTTGCAGAAGTTGTGTTTTTTCTTTTTTGACCCCGCGCTGGATAGCGGTAGTCGGGGTAGACAAACCCGATTGCGTCAAATACACGGTTGAGTCTTTTCTTCTTTCGGCCTCCGAAGGCCGCTGATAAGGCAGTGTCTTCGGCCTTTGAGTATACCCCAAGCAATTCATCACTTACATTCTCAATGCTCTTTAACCAATCATCATCTGGCTCAACAAACTTGTCTCCGTACTTGAATGTGTACTTCAGCCTGACTAGTCCACCTTCATCAGTTTCTCTAACAGTTTCTTTCGGCATTTCCCAGTTATCTGCAAGTGGCCATACTCTGAAGGCAATATGTTCTTGTATTAAATCCCTTGTCCCTATAAAAGAGCAGACTGCGCCGAAGGCCCTTTGGCACTCTTCGGCTAATTCATCCATTTCTACCTTCGGTTTCCGGAGTCCGAAGCGCTGCCAGATAGGACACATGATGATATCTTTAATATCTTCTCGAACCTTCAAATCATTTTTTACATAGAACCATTCTTTCATCCATTCCCTGGGCCATCTCTTCCGAAAGGTTGGCATGGGACAACTTGATCCAGAGCGAGCACCGAAGGTGTAGCAACCAAAGTTGTTGTGATATTGCTCCTTACCCCAGGGCTTCGTCTCATATATTAACTCATGTATATTGCAAAAGCTTTTCGCACTTGGTTCCAGGCTCTGGCTTTTCGTGGCCCAGACGAAAAGTCCCATTCTTATTATTGCTTCAGGGGTAAGTTGATGAAGATAAACCTGATATATTTTCAGAACTTCTACCACAAACCTGCTTAAAGGGAATCGTAGCCTAGCTTTAAAAAAGCTTCGGAAGATCACGACCTCATTATCTTCGGGAGTCGGCACAGTCTTTTCTCCGACATCTGCCCTCACGATGGATATATCTCGAAAATATCTTCCCCTCATGTTTTCAAGGTGACTTTGTCCAATAGTTGATTTTCCGAAGACTGAATGGCTTGGTCGCCATGGTCGATCTTCGGAATCCTCACCTCCGATGTCTGCGTCATAGCTATCTCTTTCACCAGTATCTTCAGATAAGCCTTCCAAAATTTCCCTAGTAATTTTCTCTGTATTTGTTTTTGCTATTGATTCAATGAAGCCCAGATTTTTCTCCTCAGAAAGGCTCAGCTTCACTTCGGCGACAACTTTCTTTTCCTGAGACATCCCTTTGGAAGTTCTTTTAAAAAAGGGCTTTTTGGTCCGAAGCTTAAAATCTAGACAGGCAGTCAAATATTTGTGGACAGAGAGCTATTTGAGCAGGCAGAACAAATGGCAAGATAGCGTGCCAAATAAACTTGTGGTGAGCTCATATTTATACACCCAGTATGTCGAAAACTGGGGGGTCCCGCTTGTCAATGACTGTTGCTGTTCTAGCAAAAGGAAGGTGTTTTTTCGAACCTTCGGCTCATAGCCTTCGTCCGTATCACAATATAAACTTATCTTTACAATAAATTAATATTGCGAGGGGCTACTGTTGGGGGCCTTCGACTTCCGAAGGTCCTCAAAAACATGATTTGACAATGTTTTCCAAGAGAAATATGTAAACAGGTACCTTCGAAGTTAGATTGCGAGTATACAAAAACACGGTTAAAGACGAAGCTTGACCGGGACGAAAGGCGATCACGACGAAGGAAAAGACGATCACGAAGCTATGTGCAGAAAAGCTTCGGCATAACGGCAGAAAAGGGGAACCGACTTAAAGATGAAAAGCCAAATTAGACCTCGAAGAATCACTATATAGTTATTGTTAAGTGTAATGGGTATTAATGTAATTTTGCATGGGCTGCGACCCGTGCCTATAAATATGTGAACAGTATTCCCGTACTGTTCACGCTGACTTGGCACTTTGCTTTTGCATCACACCTGTATTCACATCCCTTCAAGCCGAAGGTATATTTGTAATTTACCATTATTTACATGAGTAATATAAGTAGAAAATAAATTAATAATAATGTTTACAGAGATTAAGTTATTTCTTATATTCTGTGTTTAAATACTCTTTATCTTTTGTTATGTTTATGAAGGTTTGTCCTTCATGACCTTCGTCCGAAATCCATTATATCCAAAGGGAAATAATGATTCAAAGGACGAAGGATTTTGATATTTAACATCTTGTGTTGCCTTGTTCTTGATTCATAGCATTTGAGAACGAGTCCCCAACACTTCCCATGTTGCTATACATGCATAAGTTGTTAACTCATATCTGTTACCTATACACAAGGGAAGTTAGTCTAATCAAATCATGTCTTGCACCTCTATTTCTCACATGCTTTTTCCTAAGTAGAAGATCTCTGTTAGGGGGAGTATTTCTTCGTCTTTAATGGGGGAGAAAATTCTTTCTAAAGGAGAACACCTATTTAGGGGGAGTAATAATTTTTACTGCCTCAATCGTATCATTGATAAATCTTTTATGAGGGCAAGTCTTATTTGCTTCCCACATGCTTTTAATGTCTTCCTTTTTGGTGGTTGATGCCAAAGGGGGAGAAGTTTTAGGGACCAAAGCAATGAAATGTTATCAAACACCAAACACCACCAAACTAAAATTTAGATCTTGCAAGTGGTTTTGGTCTTTTGGTCTAAAATAGGAAGTAAGTGAATTTTGGAGTTAGGGGGAGGCTTAAGTCCATAATATCACATTGTGGGAACACTCATGCATCCTAGCAAGTAGATTGCATATTTTCATTCAAATGATTGTTATATTTGCTTGCTTTGGTTGTGTTGTCATCAATCACCAAAAGAGGGAGATTGTAAGGAAAATGGACCCCGGCCCATTTGGCTCAATAGGTTTTGGTGTTTGATGATCAACATAACCTGTGGACTAATGTGCTTGCTAGTGTTTATGTTTGTAGTTCACAGGATGCGAAATAGGATTGGACTAAGGCACTGAGGATGCAACACCTCAAATGAAGACATAAAAAGAGCTTAAAAGCCCAAAGAATCAGCGAAGAAATCCATGAAGTGGGCAGTCAGCCAGTGCCCTGGTGGCGCACCGGACAGTACACAGTGCATGTCTGGTGTGCACCGAACTGTCCGGTGGGACACCCGGATAGTCTGCGCAGAGGGGCCTGCAGACAGGCACCCTCGGGCTGTAGCACCGGACTGTCTGGTGTGCACCGGATAGTCAGAGTAACGATCGGATCCAACGGTCGACCGCTACCAACTCCAATGGTCGGCTGATGTGGTAGGCACCGAACAATGAACATTGTATGTCCGGTGCGCACCGGACTATCCGATGTGCCCGTCGACAGAAAGCTGCTGCTTTCTGTCCAACGGATAGAAGTGTGGGGAGAGGTTATAAATACCCCCAACCGGCCATTTGGAGGTGTGGGAGCCCAAGAAACATACCAAGGCATATTTTAGACATTTCCAAGTACTCATACACCCAAGTGCTTAATAGAATCACTTGGTGATTAGCGTAGGTGCTTTGCGAAGTGCTTAGGTTAGTTAGACCACTTTAGCACTTTCTCTAGGTGAACCCTAGTTAGTTGAGTGAGTTTAGAAAAACCACACAACCCCTCGGCTCTTGCGTGAGCCGTTGTAATTGTACCGAGTGGGGAGAGAGTCTTGCGAGACCGTAACAACCGAGATTGTGTCACGGCCACCACCGTGTACCGGAGGGAACGGGGCCCGCAGCGTTTTGGTCAGAAGCTCATTAGCGGAGACGGCGAGGAGCGTTCGAGAGGAGTCGGAAGCGGAGCACCACTTGCGTGTGGAGAAGGCTCGTGGCTCTCTATGGAGTTATTTGACCGAGGTGCTTGGCCCTCGCGAAGACTTCCCTTTGCGTAGGGGCACCCACGAGGATTAGTCGGGACCTTGCGTGGTTCTAGATACCTCGGTAAAAATACCGACGTCATCCACGGGAGTTTGCATCTCTACCTTACTCTTTATCTTCCGCATTTATATTAAGCATTTAAGTTTCAATCTTGTCTTTATACTTAGAATTTTTAGGATTGAAACTTAGACATTGCGGTAGAGATAGCAACACTTAGACAAAACCTAGTTTGCATAGGTTTTGCTTTAGGGATTTATGTGTGGCCTAGTTTAGAGAAAGTTTTAGAAGTAATTCACACCCCTCTTAGGTGTCACATGTTTCCTTCAAGAACCATATCCAAGAAAATCTAGTCAATCAAGAACATGAGGCACTCTCGCTCCCCCAGCCATGTGTACTTACAGAGTGACCCAGGAAGGTTATTGGAGCCAAAAATCCTGACGAAGTTGACCCTGCACTGCACATTCGGTATAAAAAGGTCACACACCATAGGACCCCCGGCTCTATAGTTACAAAAACGAAGGGCAAAGGGAGACACAGGGATTCGAGAAGAGCAGCCGCAAATGGCTGCAGTGGCTCGACTCTGGTCAGATTAGAGAGGGGGAGATCTTGGCATAAAACGACATGTATATATCGAGGAGGGAGGAGCCAGGGATAGGGGGGAGAGCAAATGGTGATGCCACAGGAGCGGCACCCGCCTCCTCGTCCTTGCTCCCAAGCAACACCATCATAAGCAAAGAAGATTAATACAGAGCTAATTTAGACAAATGAACAACAACAGAGGGGCGCCACGCGTCACGTGTCGTGCTCTCGCACCTCCTCAAGTCCATGTTCACTACCGGAATCCGGGCCTTTGCCGAGTGCCGGTGGCTTTGCCGAGTGCTTTTTATCGGGCACTCGGCAAAGAAGACTTTGCCGAGCGCCGCACTCGGCAAAGTCCTGCGCTCGGTAAAGAGCTTATTTACCGAGTGCACGACACTCGGCACAGCCAAGCACTCGGCAAAGACTGCTTTGCTGAGCGTCGAACACTCGGCAAAGATGGCTCTCGGCAAAGGACCGGTAGCGGCCGTCTACAGCTGACGACCGTCAGTCTTTGTCGAGCGTCAAATATCTGGCACTCGGCAAAGAAAGTCTTTGTCGAGTGTCTTCTGTAGACACTCGGCAAAGCATATTTTTATTTTTTTTTAATTTTGGTTACCAAACTTTTTGTGGTATGTTCCTACACTATGTAGACCTACATGTACCATTTTGGGACAATTATAACAGTGTTTTCTATAGCTAGTAGATTTAGTTTGTTTATTTGAATTTCTTCGGAAAATTCAGATTTGAACTGCAGGTCACTCGAAACTTGGAAAACCGTGCATGCAAAAATGATATCCATGCTACTTAGCACAAGTTACGACCGATTTCAGGAGCAGGCCGGAAACTTCGAGCACCATGCTCACTCAACATGACCGTGAACTTGCCATCCAGGTGTTTAAAAATTGTATAAAACACAAACAGAGTCAGAAAATCATGAAACTTGTCCACGTGTCATGATATCATATGTAGAGGCTGTGATAAAAATTTGAAAAAGTTTCGAAAAAGCTGTAACGCACTATGTGTACAAACCTAAGAGATCCACATTAAAACTCTATGATTTCATGTGTAGTTCTCTCAGGTTTCTTCACATAATGTCTCACAACTTTCTCCAAACATTCTAAATTTTTTATCACAGACTCTACATATGATATCATGACACGTGGACAAGTTTCATGATTTTCTAAGTTTATTTGTGTTTTATAAAATTTTTAAACAGCTGTATGGCAAGTTCACGGCCATGTTGAGTGAGCATGGTGCTCGAAGTTTCCGGTCCGCTCCTGAAATCGGTCGTAACTTGTGCTAACTAGCATGGATATCATTTTTGCATGCACGATATTTCAAGTTTCGAGTGACCTGCAGTTCAAATGTGATTTTTTCGAAGAAATTCAAATAAACGAACTAAATCTACTAGCTATAGAAAACAATTTTCTAATTGTCTCAAAATAGTACATGTAGGTCTATATAGTGTAGGAACATACCACAAAAATTTTGGTTGGGAAAATTAAAAAAATAAAAATATACTTTGCCGAGTGTCAAGAAATGACACTCGGCAAAGCAGCCTTTGCCGAGTGCCGCCTAGTGGGCACTCGGCAAAGGAGACTTTGCCGAGTGTCAGCGATCTGGCACTCGGCAAAGAATATTTTAAAATTTTAAAAAAATCTTTGCCGAGTGCCAGATCGCGGGCACTCGGCAAAGTTAGGAAATAAACTATCTGACCGTTCTTCTTTCTCCTTTCTCTTCTCTCACACTCTCTTCTTTCTCTTCGTTCTCTGCCCGCCGCCACGCCGTCTGCCCGCCGCCGCGTCGTCTACCCCTCCCCACGCCGGCACGCCGCGCCCCCCACTCAGGCGCCCGCCCGCCTGCTCGCCGCAGCGGCCACTCGCCGCACCGGGCCCCCTCCCCACGGTCGTGCCCGCCACGCCCGCCTCGCCGCACCGTCGCGAGCTGTGTCCTCGCCGCACCGTCGTTAGCATTTTTGTTAGGTATGTTAGTTTTGTTGCTATAATTAGTTGTTTGTTAGTTTTGTTAGCATTTTTGTTAGGTATGAATATCGTGAATATGAATGTGATAAATGCGAATTTGATCGGATGTGATGAATGTGAGTTGAATATGCAGGTTTTAGTATCCTCCCCGTGCAGGGGAGGTGCTATCAAAATTTATACTTAGTTATTTAGTAGTTAGTGGGTAGTATTAGGTGGTTAGTATTTAGTCGGTTGTGGTTATACTTATAGTTATCTATCTAGTTATTAGTGGGTTGTGGTTAAGCAATAACCATCCATAGTGGACATTGAATATTTAATTCGTGTTTCAAATACTTGTGTTAACATACTTGTGATTCTTTTTTACAGAGAAGATACTTGTCTTCCTAGCCGCTGCGGGTCTGCCTGCACTGCGTCGCGTCGCCACTGCACCGACCCGCAACAGCCCCACTAGCCTGACTCCACCGCCACCCTAGGTATAACCTCTATTTCCGCATCATGGTCGTAGATCACGTAACCCAGTTAGGCGTATCCCGTTCGAAAGAGATACGGTGTAGATATGCAGATCTTTGCACATCTACAAATGTATCAGTTTCGAATTGTCCATGTTTTTTGGACAGCCCGTGGTTGCGTAGATGGTGTTAGTTTCATGCTCTACTCCGGTCCGAGATAGAGTTTCGACGTCACCTCCCTGTTGTTCTCCGGACAGTACACTCTCCCTGCCAGGACGTGTATCTGGAGAACAGCGGGGAGGTGCTGCCGAAATTCTATCTCGGATCGGAGTAGATCATGGAAACTAACTCCATCTACGCAACCGCGGGTGGGATTAGGACCTATCCTCACCTATTAGAAGGTAGGAACGTAGTGTACATGCATTACATGTCTATATTAAACTATACTCGGTTATATATGTTAGAGGATGGAGGACCGTGAGTGGATGTACACGGGCCGCGTAGGACGTAATGATGTCACCCCTGAATGGATTAGGAAGACCGATGCTTTCGTGGAACGGGCATATGGCGAAGCTGCTAAAGGAGCTAGTCTAGTCCCTTGTCCGTGCAGCAAATGTGCCAACAGGAAAAGGAAAACAAAGAAGGCCATGGTAGAACATATTTGGAAGAATGGATTTACGCCGGACTATACTCGGTGGATCTTCCATGGTGAAGCGCATCGCACGAGAGAGGAGGTGGTGAGACAACGCGTCGAGGATTACGATGCTGATGCCGGGGTAGCAGACATGTTGAACGACTATCATGAGGCACAATTCGCCGAAGGACGTATGGAGGACGAGCCAGAGGCGACCGCAAAGGCATTCTACGACATGTTTGACGCGACACAGAAACCCCTTCACGACAAGACAAAGGTTTCTCAACTGGATGCCATTGGGCGTATAATGGCGTTCAAGTTGTAGTATAGCATGAGTCGAGACGCCTTCGATGGTTTGTTGACAGTTATTGGCAGCCTGCTTCCGGAGGATCACGTTCTGCCAAAGAGCATGTACGAGGCACAGAAACTCCTTCGTGCACTCAAGATGACGTATGAGCAGATACATGCTTGTCCGAAGGACTGCGTCCTATTTAGGAAAGAACACACTGAGGCAAAGTACTATCCGAAGTGTAAATCGTCTAGGTTCATGGAGGTAGACTCTGGTGATGGACAGAAGAGGCAGCTCGACATCCCCGTGACAATCCTACGCCACCTTTCGTTCATACCGAGGATCCAGCGTCTATACATGACAGAGGAATCCGTGAAACATTTGACATGGCACAAAAAGACAAACGATACAATCCTGACAAGATGGTTCACGCATCCGATGGTGAAGCATGGACCCACTTTAATGCCATTCACCATGAGAAAGCTAAAGAGGCATAATCCACCCCCTCGTTACAATGATGGCGGCAATGAATCGAACCTCAGCATTTTTCGAGGGCAACTCGGAAGCGCGAGTGGTTCGACCACCAAGGCCCTGAGACATGAAGAGTGGCGCCATATCATGCTATATGTATTGACCAACCTTGAAGAGGTGACGCCATACATAGAGCAATTTCTTCATGAATTCTGGCGTCGATCAAGGGACCCAACTCCACAGGAATATGATACCCTTCTTAGAAAGGGTGCGGGAAATGGATTGCCCGATTTCATTTCCTGGTTTAAACGTAAGGTACGTGCTTAGTTTGTCATTTGAAGTTGTTCAAAGCCATTGCGAATAATATAACAATCTAGTGTGTTTGAACTTGCAGGGCCAAAGAGAGCCGTCTATTGTAATACCCATTTTTGTAAAAGAAATAAAAGGAGAATTTCTTTCCTATATATGTGATTTCTCCATTTATCATCACATGTGAACACTTCATTCAAAAACAAATAATTAATAAGAATGTATGCCACCAAATTATGCATCATGCTGGAGTTTAAATGTTTGTGCATTCACTCATAGTGATAATGAAAATAAAAATAAAATAATTGAGACTAGAATTTGAAGTTAACTCAAAAGTACAATTTAGGAAATTGGTATTTAGCCCTACATTTAAAATTTGGACTTGAAAGAGAGAAATACTCTGAAATACAAAACAAAGATTTATAAAATTCAAACTATGTTCAAACTGAACATTTAAGGTGAATAAATGTGCCATAAAGACTTGAATTGGAATTAAATCCTTGGATTTGGAATTTAAAACAGAAAAAAAATAGAAAGAAAAGATAAAACTGCGAATGGGCCGTTTCTTTCCTCAGCTTTCGGCCCATTTCCAAAATTTTCTCCCGCCCAGCCAGCACTGCATGTCGCGTGGGTGCTGTGGATGACAATCTGGGCCCACGTATTAGTCTTCCTGTCTCCACTCTCCGCTCCCACTGCCGATCGGGACCCACCGGTCGGGCTTATCTCCTAAATCCCAACAGATCCCGTCGCGCGGCAAACTCGGAGCGGCCGGCATCCGGAGCTTTGCGCGGTCCTCGACCATGCCGTTTCTTCAGCCGGGCATGCAGCGGACTTATCTTCTCCGCTGGACCCTCCCGACGCAGCCTCTCCTCCACCGTACACTCATCGTTCTCAGCAGAATTTCGTAGTGGTGGCGAGAAATCTGGGCGAGATCCGATCCCGTCGTCCACTCGTCCATTCCCCCTCTCGGCCACTGCTAGCAGGCCCCTCGGGTGGACAGTCGCGCCGCACTCACGAATTCCTTGCTCCGTGCTCCTCTCAACAGACTCCGCCGTTACCGCATGGTCGCCAGCACACCACAACGGATTCCGAACTTGCCGACGGGATCTGGTCTTCGAAATCCGCGTTCCTCTAGCTATAAAGCACGGACCGCGACCCCTCCTCCTCATCCCATCCGAGACGGAAGCACCATCGCCGCGGATCGCTCCTCCTCTGGGAAACCAGGCGCCGCACCGGAGAAACCTGGTGAGACTCCTCTCCTTAAGTTTCGTCATCGTCTCCGTAGCATGTAGCGCTGTCCGCACTGGTGCTCGGCCGGGAATCGAAGTTCTCGGCTTCACTGGCCATGGCACCGCCGGGATGGGAGTGCGCCGCCGCTCGGGTCGCCGCCGAGCTCCGCCGTTGGGGGAAAAGGCGCCCGACCGTCGATTCATGCGTTGGCGGCTGCGATTAAAAGATAGAATACCCCTTCGCCCAGCAGAATCCGAACCGTAGATCTAGATGGACGGTCGTGGCGAGATCGGGGGCTAAAGGCAACTGTGACCGCAGATCTAGGATCGTGCGGTTATTAGGACGTACCGGTTCACTTAATGCGACACCTAATCGTGGCCCTCGGAATGAGATCCAACGGCCCATATTAAATCATACCCCTTCGGCCTGGCATAATCGCTAAAGAGTCCCTGTTCTTTTAACAAAATAACCCGCCATCCATTACAGTGATATGATCATCGCGCTTGGGTCCTGGAATTTTCTTGTGACCCCCTGGACTTCTGTGAAATAGTATCCCGAGTCCAGCAGCCATGGGAAATTTAGAATTTATTTAGAAAAATGGTTTTTAATATAAAAATAAATCAAGAAACTTGTATAATCCATAGAAAATTCATATTAAGTCCAAATTAGCCCATTCCAGTTTCTATAATTTTGTAATACTATTGTTTATCATTTAGTGTCTCTGTTTTGACATGAAAACTGTATTAAAAATTAATCTCTTAATAAATCTTGTATCAAATACATAAAGCCTTGAGAAATTCATAACTTCCCCATTTTAACTTCTTTTTAATCTATTTCAGTTGTAATAATTTTGTTTTAATATTGTCCATCACCTAGTACCTCTGTTTACCCCTGAAACTTGAATTAAAAATGTTCATTTGAATTAATCTATTCTAGGTGCTTAATAACTTCAGAAATTCATAACTTGGTGAACGTAACTCCGATTTTAATCGTTCTCAAACCTACGATCTCACAACGACGCGTAGATTATTGCTATTCAGTTTGTACTTATGTTTGGTGTAATGTTAATTTTGTCTATACCATGTTTGTTTGTATTGCTACGACTAGCGTGAGGACACGTGTCATCTGAAGAGCAAGTTGGTACCTGGAATCTCAAGTGCCAGGCAAGTTGTGCCCTTGATCACTTCTTTTTACCCACTCATGTTCTAATTAATCATAATGATCTGCATAGGTTAAATTTGATGGGACCCAATAGGTTACCCTAGTTTGATTATCTTTATACCTTGTTTACCACTGAACTTTTTGGGTAGTACTTGCTAGTGCTTTATGTGGTTTTGGGTATGAAGAGACATTATTCATGATCACACTTTTATTATCTGTTTATTATCACTGTTCATGATAAGATCATTATGTTAATTGGAACATGGAGCGACCACCCGGGAAAACAGTGCTACCACAAGGGTTTAATGGGACGCCCTTGGCTGATTAATTAGGAAAGCTAGTGGAGGACTACCTTACCCGAAAGGGGTAAGGGCAGTAGGGGAGTGGTCAGTGTAGGGAGGCCCTCGGGAGGATTTTGCTGCGATGGCGGTCCTGCAAGGGATTCCTGCATTGGAGCTTCCTATAAACTGTAGCGGGTTTTCTGAAGCTAGTGGAACTTTGTAAAGGCCTCGTAGTGTTACCCTGCCTCGCCTCCTCGGTAGAGGTGTATGGGAAGTCGCGATCCCTTGGCAGATGGGTAACATGACTTGTGGGTAAAGATGCGCCACCTCTGCAGAGTGTAAAACTGGTATACTAGCCGTGCTCACGGTCATGAGCAGCTCGGACCCTCACATGATTAATTTATGGAACTAAATTCAATTTGTCATATGCATTGCATCGCAGGTGGTGTTGTTACTTCTGTTCTACTATTTAATTGGGTTGGTATTTACTTATACTTAGTAATTGCTAATAAAATTTTGACCAACTTTAAAAGCAATGCTCAGCTTCAACCATCCTCTTTGGTAAGCCTTACACTTCATGAGCTCCCACCTTTGGCGGGTTCATGCACATTATTCCCCACAACTTGTTGAGCGATGAACGTATGTGAGCTCACTCTTGCTGTCTCACACCCCCCCCACAGGTCAAGAACAGGTACCACAGGATGAGGCGCTTGGAGGATGCTGTGATGTGTTCGTGAGAGATCTAGGCCGTTGTCTCCCAGTCAACTTTGGGTTGCTGGATCATTTCCTCATATGATGTAATTATTTAATTATTTTTGTACAGAACTCCTGTTATATAGTAAAGATGTGACATTCGATCCTGTGCCACTATGCATCATATGTGTGAGACTTGGTCCCAGCACACCTGGTGTTTATGTTCGCGCCCGGGTTTTGGACCCCTAAAATCCGGGTGTGACAGAAGTGGTATCAGAGGAATGTTGACTGTAGGACGAAACCTAGATAGAACTGGACAACCAATATTTACTTACCTCTGGTACTCTAATTCTTTCTAAACTTTTCTTAATCTATTCTCATCTATTTCCGCTTTACTCTGATTATTCTTACCTTTTCCTTCTAAAGACAAATGTGGCTTTCACACTTTGAAATCCTGTGCCCAAAGTGACCTTTAGGAATAGGATACCTACTCATAGGAACAAAAACAAAACTATTATTTTTTTATCTATATGCTTGAATGCTTGTTCTTATGATATTTGTCCGATTTGGATCTTTGATTGAGTGTGGTGAGTTGTGGAGTAATGTCCATAATTACATCTACATATATGTATAGATATAAATAAATAAAATTTATAAGATAACTACACAACCCAGATTATCCTCCATTAAAATGTATCTAATTTAAATAAGATTCATCTTATCTTAAAAGACTCTCTCTTATCTTGATATATTCATCTTATCTTAATATATTCTCTCTTATCTTAATAGATTAATCTTATCTTGTAGGATTCATCATATCCTAACCACTCTACTTATCTCCTCCTAAAGCAACCACAAGGATCTAATCCAAAATAATAAGATCTTATCTAGTCTAATCTAGTCACACGAAAATAACTTAGATGTGATAGATTGATCTAACCTAACGAAGGCTAACCTCAAGTTGAGCTAATCTCATGTAAGTTGCTTAAGCAAGTTGGATAATGCCGGTGGCATAAATTAGACCCTACCCCTATAAACATGATTAACCTAAACCGGTTCCCTATATTAGCTCAGCCATATACAAGTACTTGACTGATGCATTGGGTTGCAAAATCTGTATAGATCAACATATAAAATTATAAGCATCCAAGATTTTCAACTATCATAACTTATCCTACTCACATCTACCTACTTGTCCCTAATTTGGATAACAACTCCAAGGATGAAGACCAAAGATGATCGACCTCATCAAATCAAGGAAAGATAGGATTCAAGCCAGATCTTAAAGGAACCAAGATCCACAATCTTGGATGGAGTCTTTTCTTACCCTACACCTTCTTAACCAAACCTATCTATGCTCTAAAGACATCTACTATCCTACATAATAAAGTGGACATACATATATATACCCATGCTATCCTAATCACTTACTAATGAAAAAAAAGAGAGACTCTTGATTTGGAACTAATTAAAACTAAAAGCTAAATTTCAAATCACTCTTCCTATATCCTCTTTCTTACAAATCTCGAGGACGAGATTATTTTTAAGGGGGGTAGGATTTGTAATACCCATTTTTGTAAAAGAAATAAAAGGAGAATTTCTTTCCTATATATGTGATTTCTCCATTTATCATCACATGTGAACACTTCATTCGAAAACAAATAATTAATAAGAATGTATGCCACCAAATTATGCATCATGCTGGAGTTTAAATGTTTGTGCATTCACTCATAGTGATAATGAAAATAAAAATAAAATAATTGAGACTAGAATTTGAAGTTAACTCAAAAGTACAATTTAGGAAATTGGTATTTAGCCCTACATTTAAAATTTGGACTTGAAAGAGAGAAATACTCTGAAATACAAAACAAAGATTTATAAAATTCAAACTATGTTCAAACTGAACATTTAAGGTGAATAAATGTGCCATAAAGACTTGAATTGGAATTAAATCCTTGGATTTGGAATTTAAAACAGAAAAAAAAATAGAAAGAAAAGATAAAACTGCGAATGGGCCGTTTCTTTCCTCAGCTTTCGGCCCATTTCCAAAATTTTCTCCCGCCCAGCCAGCACTGCATGTCGCGTGGGTGCTGTGGATGACAATCTGGGCCCACGTATTAGTCTTCCTGTCTCCACTCTCCGCTCCCACTGCCGATCGGGACCCACCGGTCGGGCTTATCTCCTAAATCCCAACAGATCCCGTCGCGCGGCAAACTCGGAGCGGCCGGCATCCGGAGCTTTGTGCGGTCCTCGGCCATGCCGTTTCTTCAGCCGGGCATGCAGCGGACTTATCTTCTCCGCTGGACCCTCCCGACGCAGCCTCTCCTCCAACGTACACTCATCGTTCTCAGCAGAATTTCGTAGTGGTGGCGAGAAATCTGGGCGAGATCCGATCCCGTCGTCCACTCGTCCATTCCCCCTCTCGGCCACTGCTAGCAGGCCCCTCGGGTGGACAGTCGCGCCGCACTCACGAATTCCTTGCTCCGTGCTCCTCTCAACAGACTCCGCCGTTACCGCATGGTCGCCAGCACACCACAACGGATTCCGAACTTGCCGACGGGATCTGGTCTTCGAAATCCGCGTTCCTCTAGCTATAAAGCACGGACCGCGACCCCTCCTCCTCATCCCATCCGAGACGGAAGCACCATCGCCGCGGATCGCTCCTCCTCTGGGAAACCAGGCGCCGCACCGGAGAAACCTGGTGAGACTCCTCTCCTTAAGTTTCGTCATCGTCTCCGTAGCATGTAGCGCTGTCCGCACTGGTGCTCGGCCGGGAATCGAAGTTCTCGGCTTCACTGGCCATGGCACCGCCGGGATGGGAGTGCGCCGCCGCTCGGGTCGCCGCCGAGCTCCGCCGTTGGGGGAAAAGGCGCCCGACCGTCGATTCATGCGTTGGCGGCTGCGATTAAAAGATAGAATACCCCTTCGCCCAGCAGAATCCGAACCGTAGATCTAGATGGACGGTCGTGGTGAGATCGGGGGCTAAAGGCAACTGTGACCGCAGATCTAGGATCGTGCGGTTATTAGGACGTACCGGTTCACTTAATGCGACACCTAATCGTGGCCCTCGGAATGAGATCCAACGGCCCATATTAAATCATACCCCTTCGGCCTGGCATAATCGCTAAAGAGTCCCTGTTCTTTTAACAAAATAACCCGCCATCCATTACAGTGATATGATCATCGCGCTTGGGTCCTGGAATTTTCTTGTGACCCCCTGGACTTCTGTGAAATAGTATCCCGAGTCCAGCAGCCATGGGAAATTTAGAATTTATTTAGAAAAATGGTTTTTAATATAAAAATAAATCAAGAAACTTGTATAATCCATAGAAAATTCATATTAAGTCCAAATTAGCCCATTCCAGTTTCTATAATTTTGTAATACTATTGTTTATCATTTAGTGTCTCTGTTTTGACATGAAAACTGTATTAAAAATTAATCTCTTAATAAATCTTGTATCAAATACATAAAGCCTTGAGAAATTCATAACTTCCCCATTTTAACTTCTTTTTAATCTATTTCAGTTGTAATAATTTTGTTTTAATATTGTCCATCACCTAGTACCTCTGTTTACCCCTGAAACTTGAATTAAAAATGTTCATTTGAATTAATCTATTCTAGGTGCTTAATAACTTCAGAAATTCATAACTTGGTGAACGTAACTCCGATTTTAATCGTTCTCAAACCTACGATCTCACAACGACGCGTAGATTATTGCTATTCAGTTTGTACTTATGTTTGGTGTAATGTTAATTTTGTCTATACCATGTTTGTTTGTATTGCTACGACTAGCGTGAGGACACGTGTCATCTGAAGAGCAAGTTGGTACCTGGAATCTCAAGTGCCAGGCAAGTTGTGCCCTTGATCACTTCTTTTTACCCACTCATGTTCTAATTAATCATAATGATCTGCATAGGTTAAATTTGATGGGACCCAATAGGTTACCCTAGTTTGATTATCTTTATACCTTGTTTACCACTGAACTTTTTGGGTAGTACTTGCTAGTGCTTTATGTGGTTTTGGGTATGAAGAGACATTATTCATGATCACACTTTTATTATCTGTTTATTATCACTGTTCATGATAAGATCATTATGTTAATTGGAACATGGAGCGACCACCCGGGAAAACAGTGCTACCACAAGGGTTTAATGGGACGCCCTTGGCTGATTAATTAGGAAAGCTAGTGGAGGACTACCTTACCCGAAAGGGGCAAGGGCAGTAGGGGAGTGGTCAGTGTAGGGAGGCCCTCGGGAGGATTTTGCTGCGATGGCGGTCCTGCAAGGGATTCCTGCATTGGAGCTTCCTATAAACTGTAGCGGGTTTTCTGAAGCTAGTGGAACTTTGTAAAGGCCTCGTAGTGTTACCCTGCCTCGCCTCCTCGGTAGAGGTGTATGGGAAGTCGCGATCCCTTGGCAGATGGGTAACATGACTTGTGGGTAAAGATGCGCCACCTCTGCAGAGTGTAAAACTGGTATACTAGCCGTGCTCACGGTCATGAGCAGCTCGGACCCTCACATGATTAATTTATGGAACTAAATTCAATTTGTCATATGCATTGCATCGCAGGTGGTGTTGTTACTTCTGTTCTACTATTTAATTGGGTTGGTATTTACTTATACTTAGTAATTGCTAATAAAATTTTGACCAACTTTAAAAGCAATGCTCAGCTTCAACCATCCTCTTTGGTAAGCCTTACACTTCATGAGCTCCCACCTTTGGCGGGTTCATGCACATTATTCCCCACAACTTGTTGAGCGATGAACGTATGTGAGCTCACTCTTGCTGTCTCACACCCCCCCACAGGTCAAGAACAGGTACCACAGGATGAGGCGCTTGGAGGATGCTGTGATGTGTTCGTGAGAGATCTAGGTCGTTGTCTCCCAGTCAACTTTGGGTTGCTGGATCATTTCCTCATATGATGTAATTATTTAATTATTTTTGTACAGAACTCCTGTTATATAGTAAAGATGTGACATTCGATCCTGTGCCACTATGCATCATATGTGTGAGACTTGGTCCCAGCACACCTGGTGTTTATGTTCGCGCCCGGGTTTTGGACCCCTAAAATCCGGGTGTGACATCTATGAGTGCCGAGTTGAGACAAGTAGCCAATGGCTTTGCCTATAGGGTCAGGAAATTTTCTGGGTATGACATCAATGGATACCGTTTTCGCACAACAAGCTACGACCAAAGTCGGCCCAATCGAAAAACCACGTGTTCTGGAGTCTTTACGCCCGGGCTTGACGAGGTCGAGTATTATGGAAGAATTGAAGAAATATATGAACTCAATTTTCATGGTTCCAAACCTCTTAATCCAGTGATATTCAGATGTCATTGGTTTGACCCTGAAGTTACGAGACGGACACATTCTAATCTTGGGCTAGTCGAAATTCGACAGGATTCCACCTTACCAGGAGACGATGTCTATATTGTGGCCCAACAGGCCACACAAGTGTATTATCTTCCATATGCGTGCCAAACGAAACAACATCTTAAGAGTTGGGATGTTGTGTATAAGGTATCACCGCACGGTAAATTACCTGTTCCAAACGATGAAGATTATAACTTAGACCCGGACACATATGACGGAGAGTTCTTCCAAGAAGATGGATTAGAAGGGCGATTTGAGATAGACTTAACCGAAGCGATCGGAATGGAAGTAGATATTGAAATGGTTGTTGATGAGGAGGATGATGAGGTGCAAAATGAGAATGACTTAGAAATGCTTGAAGGCAATGCCAATGACGAAATTGCGCCTTCAGATGGTGTTGACTATGAAATGGTTGATAGTGATGATGCCACTTATGATCCGGCTAACCCGGACACATATGAAGATTATTTTTAATCGATGTAATGCTATATTTCATTTATTTTGCATATGTTTCTAAATACATATTACATGTGCTTAATTGCTTACTCTTAATTGCAGGTTGTTGGACAAAGATGGTGGGCGGTGGGACGAGGACGAGGAGGGGGAGGGGGAGGGGGAGGAGGAGCACCCATAGGACGGAGGAGGAGGCGCAGCAGGACGACGTTGTACAGCAGCAGGTGGAGCAGCAAGCCGCTGTCGATGCGACGCAGCAGGACGACGACGATGCTGCGCAGCAGGACGACGACGACGATGCCGCTCAGCAGGACGTCTCAGGTTCTGGCTCCTCAGGTTCGAGGAGCATCTACCTGCGAGGTCCCGCGAGTCTCCCTCAGCGACCCATACTTCGTGACAGACGTCCGCTGATACGACCCGATGGAGAGAGGTAGGTAACTTTAGATGTTGTTGTTGCTTTTTCATATTATATGTTCAAATTAATAATAGAAACTAATACTTTATCTTAATCACTTGGAAAGGTCTTGGAAGGTTTTGGAGAGTGCAGGGGGTCACGGCCGCAACCCCAATGGCATCCTCGGCCTTCTATGCAAGGAACACTTCCCTGGACTTGTCGAGTACGCCGGAGTGACGAGCCCAGCCTACACCTTCGACCACTATGCCGTCGCCCCTGATGCAGTAGATCGGGACGACAGAGAATTCAACAACAAGGCGGAGCGGGTGAAGCAAGAGCTGTGGGTAAGTCTTACTCGCACTATATTGTTTAATAAGTCGCATTTGTTGCATATTCTTGAAATAATGTATGGATACATCGTCTTTGTATGTAGGATTTCTTCAGATGCGAGGCTGGATACGAGGCCAGGGCGGATGTGGTGGCTACCACGAGCTGTAAGAAGCTCGTCGTGGACATGCACTACGAGGCGCGCATCCAGGCCATCATCACTTACCACGGCTCCATCCTTGGGGAGAAGGTGAGCAAGAAGGACGCCCGAACCATGTCGTTGACTCCGGACCAGTACTTGCAGGTAAATACAAAACTTTATTATTGGTACTAAATATGCTTAATTTTATCTTCTGATATGCCGTGTACTTGTATTTTTTTAGATGATTCCTCATTGGTGCGCCGCGCATCCTGAGTGCTGGGAGCAGATGGTGCAGAGGTGGTGCTCGGCTGAGTGGGACGAGGCGCACAACGCTAGCCGGGAACGATGTTTGATGATGCAAGGTCCCTCCCACCATCAAGACAGCCGCAGCCTGGGCAAATACGCGGAAGCATGGGTACTTGCTCTTTTTTATTTAGGTATATAACTTTCGATTAGACATGATTTCTAACCATCTCGTTGGTTATCTCGCAGTCGGCGACACATGGTGGCGCGCCTTGCTCCACGTTCTCGGCATATGCTATGGCCCGCAAGGGGAAGGCGACGTCTGACGTCACCTACAACCCGGATGACGGGCCCGAGGCGTACACCAACCCCGCCGTCCACAGCCGCCTCAGTGAGTACACCGCCATGGCCAAGGAGGTCCACGGGCTAGATTACGATCCGAGGACCGAGGACATCGACGGAGATGTCCTCATGAGGGTCGGAGGAGGCAAGAGGCATGGGCGGTACTGGATTGCCGACGGGGCAATCGACTCGTCCTCCACTCCCACTCTATCTCAGGTGCGAGCTAGGAGCACGAGCGCGAGCCCAACCATACGACCTCGGCAGGACAGCTCACAGCATCGTATCCAGCAACTCCAGGTTATTCCTTATCTATTCATCGTTCATTGATTATTATATATCTTCTCTTTGCATTATCGTAACATTAGGGCGAAATATTACAGACTCAGCTAGATGATGAGAGGAGGCAACGTGAGGAGCTGGAGAAGAGGATGGCGGAGATGTTCGCGTACATGTAGAGCCTTGGCGCCGCACAGGGTCATGCTCCACCACCTCCGTTGTTTCCTGCAGCTGACCCTGCTGAGTTCACTACTCCTGTGAGTATCAAAATTTTAGTACTGCATGATATATATTCATATGTTCTCACACATGCAATCTCTTCTCTGTGCAGGGTCAATCGGCGGCGTCGAACAACCCTCACGCTTCGTCCAGCCATTCGCCGAACCAGTCCAGATGCCCACCTCATTGATGACTTGTTTTGTGATGATCCAGACTTATATTTGTGAGTGTTGGTGATGTTAGTTATACTTGGTCTTGTGAGATACTTATTGAGACTTATGTGCTGTGAAACCTGATTTATGTGGTGATATTTGTGATATATATGGTGTTGATGATAAATGTGTTGATTCTGTGATGCGAATGATATATAATGTGATGTGAATGATATATATCTTTTGTTTGTTTGGACGGAACAGCAAAAACAAATAAAAAAGGGACTTCCTAGTCACTTTGCCGAGTGTAACACTCGGCAAAGGGTATCTTTGCCGAGTGTTATGACCATGGCACTCGGCAAAGAAGGAAACCTGGGAACCGGTAAAGCCTTCTTTGCCGAGTGCTGTGGTCAAGACACTCGGCAAAGAAGCCACCTTTGCCGAGTGCCGCCTAGCACACTCGGCAAAGGGACCGGCAAAGGGGCCCATTGGAGGACTCTTTGCCGAGAGCCAGTCCACTAGACACTCGGCAAAGAAGCCTCCTTTGTCGAGTGCCTACGAGAGCTCTCGGCACAGGGACTGGCGGTGGGGCCCACTGGAGCCGTCTTTGCCGAGCGCCATGATAGCAGGCACTCGGCAAAATTGGCCTCTTTGCCGAGTGCCGAAGAAGACACTCGGCAAAGGATCCGTCACCGTCACTTGGCGCCGTGACGGCGACTTTTCTTTGCCGAGTACCAAATGGCACTCGACAAAGTCTTTGCCGAGTGCCCGACAAAAAGTACTCGGCAAAGAGGCCGTTGCCGATGTACAGTTCGCCGAGCGTTCTTTGCCGAGTGTTACACTCGGCAAAGTGTTTGCCGAGTGTTTTATATGTTTTGCCGAGTGCCTAAGGCACTCGGCAAAGGAGCTGTGTCCGGTAGTGGTTGTTCCCCATGCTCGTCGTGGTCAAGCCCTTAGCACACAGTGATGCCAAGCCCACGGCGACGCACAAGCATGCGCAACAGCCAAGAAAATCATTAGCCCAGTCCTATCAAAGTAAATGAAGAATATATAATAATCCAACAATATAATCAACAACCACATGGAATGGAAGCGTACCCTCTTCCTTGCCCCAGAGCAGCAGAACGCGGACTCCTTGTTTTTTATCATTCTGATGTTCTATTGCTCTTCGTCGACGCCGTCACAGCAGCCGACGCTACTGTTGTTCATGCGGCCGTCTCCCGTCAGCTGCAGATCTAGGCCACCGCCCCCAGCAGGTACTCTTCAATCCTCATCATCTTGCTCCTCCTCACCGTCGCCACCGACACTGAGCGATAGAAAAGGGGGTGCCATCGAGGGAGGAGGAGGTCCGAGAATGAGGATGCAGATGCGGAAGTTGGGGATATTTTGGATCTCAAAACATGAATAGAGGATGGGGAAACAGGCAATGGAGGGGAAACGAGCACTCACCCTGGGATGTGCATGCGACGTGCGATGGAGGGCTCGATCCCTCGAGCGCCGACGACGGTATGGCGAGAGGCTGTAGCGGACAGTCGCGAGGGAGGTGGGAGTAGTTTTTCAGCTATTACTTGGTACCACGCCGTACGATTTTCATTTCGTATGGCGACGCGCGTCACGCGAAACACGGGCGTGAAGGAAAACGGCTGCAGTTTTCCTGTTTTTATTATTAAGGAATCTGATGGTGACGCATCATGCACAAAGCCAGTACTGTGAGCCCATACTGGTGCAGGTGCAAGTGGTGCAAAGCAACTCGCCAATGCGCAGGACCGGACGCTGATGCGTGGTAGGGTGCTATGCGTTGGAAGGCAGATAACTTCCAACCCCTTGAAGCACGGAGAGGGCTTCAAACCAGGTCAGGTTTTAAGGAACCTGATAAGGTGGACCTTGACCCACTTAGGATCCTCTTATTTGTAACACCAATGACAGTTGACACCGTATGTAACATTTGGTGGAATCTTTCGTTTTCCCATATTGCTAGCCTTTTTCCTACTCACAAAGGGTCCAGTCCACGTCCAAATCAAAACCTCATGATTATTATGTTGTTCCCTTCCCTGTTGCTGTCAAATAATGAAAATATAGGCACAGTAGAATCAAGTCTTGTTCCTGTTTGATTCTACAACCTCCCGCTGTTGCGCGGAGGAGACCAGATTCCAATGCTGATCCATGCATTCCCATCCAGGGGAGGGAGCACGCTGGGCACTGAGCAGTGGCAGTGTGGGTGGGACGACGGGACCACCAGGGCTGTGGCTGCTGATAGATTGTGCGAGCAGGAGGATCACTGTGCCTGTCGTCCCTCCTAACGTACTACTGCCACCCCTCCTAGCGTACTACTGACTGCATGCCTGGGGCCAGTGCCAGTGAAAGTGATGCATGCATAGTATGCACCGTCATCATGATTCATGCAATGCAGGAGTACTGGATGGACATGGACATGGACAGACGCAAAAGCAAAGCAAATGCTATGATCGTGGAATCCCTTTCTCTTTCTCAACATCGTTTTCCATTTTCATGCTTGTTCAATATGTACCTCATCAGGCGTTGATGTCCTCCACTCTTTAGCTCCACCTCGTAGACACCTTTATAGTTTGTACTCCTTTGTAGAAAAGTACACAAACATCCACCACATCAAAGTAATTCATTAGATACATCATGAAATATTTTGTATAGTATATTTATTTGATGTCTCCGTAAACTTGATCAGAGGTAGGCACATTTAAATTGGTAAAATTAAGGTGATTTATGCTTTTCAACTCAGGAAGTAATATGAGCAGTGAGGGGACTTCTTACATTTATTAGTTTAACTCTTGATTTATGTTTTCTCTAGAGTGGTCCACCTTATAAACTATTTATTTTATGCTGAGATTGTCATTGTGGTATGTCACTAGGGTATCATAGGTACCCAAAAGCGAGATAGTTGATGGGTACAACAAGAGACATATAGACCGGAGACACACCGATCCTAGTCCCTAGATACAACATAGTTGCTAGCACACAAATGGTTTATAAAGGTTCGAGCTGCAAGATGTGTAATATCCTACATTCTCTTTGTGTATGGTGGATTGATTGACTCTAATGTTAAGAACATTACAAGCTCACATATCAACTAAGCATCTCACCACCTAGCTTTCTCCAACTAATCACCTCCACCACCAAGCTTTCTCTTACATTTTTTGTTCTAGTGGGAGTTCTAGACTATTGGTTCTAGTTTACCTCATTACATCTTATAAATAGGAGTATGACTGTCTCCTCAGACCAAATCCCTTGAATTAGCCTGCTCTTTGTCACTCTACTCCTCCATTTCTATATCTATATCTATATTCTAATCTCTTAAGAACCTAATGTGGCCACCTGGTGCTACCATGGCTTCACACTACGGTCCGCCACACACCTAGCATCCACGCGCAAAAAATAATGCACAACGAGCACTCAAACCCACGCCCCCTGTGTCGGTGTTTTGGGTCCGACCGCACACCCGGGGTTGCCCCTCAAGGTGTTTTAGGAGTAGGACGGTGTCGACAACTGTAGCAAAATGGTTCGTGCCGATCGCACGAGGGACAGTGGACAAGGTTTACAGGTTCGGGCCGCTTAGAGATGCGTAACACCCTACGTCCTGATGAGTATGCTTGGTGAATGAGGTTACAAGAGGGCTCTCTGGATTGAAAATATAGAGAGTTGACGTGGGTGGCTAAGTAAAAGGTCGATCGATCTGAAGGGGTGCCCCCTAGGCCTTATATACTCGACCGTGGGGCAATACACTTGGATATGATAACAACAAGTAACTAAAAGATAGTGAACCTCTCGAGTTTATCCTGCGTGATCCTCGCCGACTTATCCTCGCACGGCTCCGTTGTATGGGAGCTCCAGCGCGGGAAAGTCGGATCTCCGTTGCAGTCGCTTGCCCGACGATGTGGGCCATCTGGGTTTGCACCAATCTGGCCTCATATCGTTCTCACTTGCTGGTTGTTCCCCCCCAGGCCCACGAAAGAACGACCTCACGAATTATTGGGCCCTTGGGCCTTTCGTGAGGCCTTTTACTTCTTTAGTGGACCCAGGGGATATCTATCCCCCACAAGCCCCCGATCTTTGGGTTGATTTAGAGGTAATCAACTCAAAGATCCAAGGTCCAAGAAGTGACTCCCTGCTATCTTCTCTTGCTCTGATCACTCGTTCGACCAAAGTTTAGTTTTGTGCTTGTGCCTTAGAGGTCGGCATTTTGGATTGTAAGATTCTGGACTTCATTGGGTGCTCCGGAGGTGCACCCAATGGGTGTAGCCCCCGACCTTTGAGTAGATTTTAGAAGATAATCTTCTCGAAGGTCTTCCCCAAAGATTATCTCCATTCGCACTCCTGCATCTCGGTTGAGAGTTGGTCTTTTCAATCTTGCTCTACGCCTTAGAAGTCGACGTTATATCGGTTTAGAATGATACTCCATGGGGTGCACCGGAGGTGCACCCAATGGGTGTAGCCCCCGACTTTCAAATGGATTTTTTGAGGATAATCCATTCGAAGGTCTTCCTTTTGCTTGAAAAAATTGGCATGAAGCTATTCGCATTATGCTTTGGAAGTCAGCATTATGTCATCAAAACTTTGCTGCAGAGGTCAGCATATATTTTGTCTTTAGCAGCCGAATTTGTAATCCATCCATATCTTGCTAGGTGGTGCCATTTATTTGCTTCTGCGATTGATTGGACGTTTGACGGACGTTCTCCGTCTAGTCTTCACGTCGCTTCTGTCGGCCATATCTTGTACTTTGCTGGCTATATTTGGCTTGGAACCTTCCTTCTCCCAAAGCTTTCACCCTTTTTGTGTCCAATCCACCCGTGACTGATAGCAATTTGGGCCTTAGAGTGCGACCTTCTGCCGAGGAAATCAGTACTTTGGTTGCTTCGCTCGGGGAGATTCCAGATGATGAACGGCAGGTTTATTTCGAAGTGCCTCTGAACCCCAGTGATGCTGACATAAATGACATGCTTGATCTATTAGCTGAGGATTCGTCCGATGCTGCTCCTGATGGTGCCTTGGCAGTGGTGCCCCTTCCAGAGGTTGATACAACTTTGGATGTCCCGAAACCTGTCAGTACTCGCCCGAGGCGTCCTAGCCGAACCAGCCAGCCCGAGCCTTCTGCTGATGAACAAAAGAAGAAGAGAAGACGCCTGCGGCGAGTATCTAGTTTTGATGAGGACGCCAGTACCTTAGCTCCTGCTGCTGAAGAAGTGCCTGCAACCGGCCTTGCTGACACAGATCCCAATGGGTGTGCTCCATCTACTGCCGACCCCAATGGGGGTGCTGTTTGCGTTGTTACAGTGGAAAATGAGGAGGAAGAAAATGAAGCTCCATTAACTCGGAAAAACAGTCGGCAGTTCATCGCCAGTGGTGGAAGTAGCGGAGTTCCTTCTCCTGCTTTGTCTGCCCTTATTGGTCTGCAAGAACTGTCCCTGGCCAACTTCGATCAAACCCTAGAGGACATGGTGCCAGAGGATTTGTTATCAGAGCCTGTGGATGTTGACGCAACAGAGATCTGTGCTGCCGTGCCTGATGCTGGGTTGAGGTCATCCCGTGCCTCGTCGACCTTAGAGCGCGATCTCGAGGGTCAGGATGCTGACTTGGATTGTCCTGGTCCCATGGAAGTGGCTGAAGGCCTGTCAACCTTAGAGGTGGTTACTGCAGAGAGCCTGGGTCCCAAGAATGGTGCTGATATATGCCCAGCCCCCGAGGATGTCGCCGGGAGTGACTTAGCTTGGGCGAAGAGTGTAAGCCACTGCCCAGCCCTCGAGGGTGTTGCCGGGGATGATCCGGCTCAAGTGGGCAGTGCCGACTGTGACCCAGCCCCCGAGGGTGCCCGAGCAGGGTCTCCTTCCTGCACTTCCATGGACGTTCACGCGGGTTCGCCTCCACATTCTGGCTGCATGGTTGTAGCCCAAATTCCGAATCAGGGAGTTGCTTTAGAGGGCAGCGTTCCCGCTGATCTGGTGTTTGGCTCTGTCGAAGGCACTGAGCTGATTCCTACTGATCCGTTGCAAGCTGCTTCGGATGGTGGTCTTGCACCTGATTATCCTCTGATCTCTCCTGATTTGGGAATACCTTCGTTCTTCTCCAATCTCCAGGTATTTGTGCTGTATTGTAGCTTGATCCCTACATTACATGAACTGTTGCCATTATACTCATCTGTTCTTCTCATCAGGCTTTAGTGAATGGGATGGCCAGCCAGCTGAGATTGCAGGGTGCTTCTGTCCCGGAAGTGGCTTCGTCTCTTGCGTGCTGGAATCCAGTGTCGCTTCAACGTCGTGTGTCCGAGTTGGAGGCAACAAATGCTGGTTGGTGCTCTTTTCCTTCTTCTTCTTTGCCTTTGTTCGTGGATTGTTTTACCTTCTAACCTTATTTCATTTGATTACCCCTTGATAGGAATGACTCGGCAGATTGCAGTTCTTGAAGAAAAACATTCCCAAGATCAAGCTGAAATGGCTCAACGGTGCGCTGACTTCGAGGAGAAGTATTCTCAAAGCCAGACTGAACTGAATCAAGTCTCCGCTGCTTTGGATGACGCCAACGCTCTGAGTTCTTCTCTTCATGCTCGGCTTGACTCTGAAAAGGTAACTTACGAGACCGTGCCTCACCTTGCTATGCTCTTATTACTTGCTTGGATTCCGAAGGAGTTGATTTTTGTTTGTAGGAAGAGAAACGTATCCTTGCTGCTTCTCGCGACAATCTGGACAGATTATATCGTGATTCTAGCAACTCGCTGACCATCTTGGAGAGGAGCCACCGTTTCACAATGGAGGAACTGGACAATCAGCGTTGCAAGCTGCAGGAATCTTCGGACGAAGTGACCCGCCTTACGCAGTTGCTATCAGCAAAGGATGCCGCCATCAAGGAACTCCGAGCTTCTAAGAAGTCCATTGCTCAGGAGTTGGAAACCGCTCGGCTGGCCGCTAAGGTTGCCGAAGAGACTGCAGCTACTCTCAAAGCCCAGCGCGATAAAGCCATGGACAAGGCTATTCGGGCAGGACGAATCTTGATGAGGAGACCCGACGTGGTTGTTCCTGAGGACATAAGGGCTGACGTGATCGCTGCCCCTGATTCCTCAAGTCGCCCTTCTTCGTCGGTCGCTCCTGAGAAAGACATTGCCAAATAGAAAACATTTTGCGTGCTTTGAGCGCGCGGTTAGCATAATCAAGTATCTGTTAGAGGACATCATCTCAGCATTCGAATGATATAATTACTCTCTTATTGTATCAGAATTCATTAGTTCATAAATTTACAGTAATGAAAACGACGCACGATGATTATGAGATTTGTTTGCGGGATATAGAAGTCATCCCCTTAATTGCATGGGCATGAGCGTGTTGCGCCGGCTTAAGTCGTTGCCGACTTAAGTCAACTGCTCCGTTAGCAGGGCATAGTGGTCACCCCGAGTTAAGTGAGCGTGAGCATGTTGCACCGCCTTAAGTCGTCGCCGACTTAAGTCGATTGCTCCGTTAGCAGGGCATAGTGGTCACCCCGAGTTAAGTAAGCGTGAGCATGTTGCACCGCCTTAAGTCGTCGCCGACTTAAGTCGATTGCTCCGTTAGCAGGGCATAGTGGTCACCCCGAGTTAAGTAAGCGTGAGCATGTTGCACCGCCTTAAGTCGTCGCCGACTTAAGTCGATTGCTCCGTTAGCAGGGCATAGTGGTCACCCCGAGTTAAGTGAGCGTGAGCATGTTGCACCGCCTTAAGTCGTCGCCGACTTAAGTCGATTGCTCCGTTAGCAGGGCATAGTGGTCACCCCGAGTTAAGTAAGCGTGAGCATGTTGCACCGCCTTAAGTCGTCGCCGACTTAAGTCGATTGCTCCGTTAGCAGGGCATAGTGGTCACCCCGAGTTAAGTAAGCGTGAGCATGTTGCACCGCCTTAAGTCGTCGCCGACTTAAGTCGATTGCTCCGTTAGCAGGGCATAGTGGTCACCCCGAGTTAAGTAAGAATGCAAGTCAATCGTAGATGAACTGAGTATCTTTGAAAACCTCTTTTTTATTGATGACATATTTCCACTTTACAGATTACATCGTTATCCCAGCAGTTTTGAGATACAGCTAGGAATAAAACTTCCTGAGGTGTTCTATATTCCAGGAGTTCCCAACTTCTGTGCCATCCATCTGAGTGAGACGATACGATCCGGGCCGAGTGACCTCTGATATTATGAAAGGCCCTTCCCATAAGGGCGACAACTTGTGTCGTCCCTCCCCCGTTAGAATTCGGCGGAGGACGAGATCTCCTACTGAGAAGAATCGTTGCCGCACAGCCTTGTCATGATAGCGTCTTAGAGTCTGCTGGTATCGTGCTGATTGGATCACTGCATTTAGCCGTTCCTCCTCGAGTACATCAATATCCTCTAATCTGGTGGCTTCAGCTTCTGCTATACTGTCGAAGATCAACCTTGGCGCCCCGAACTTGAGATCAGCAGGTAGCACTGCCTCCGACCCATAGACCATGAAGAAAGGAGTGTTTCCATGCAGGGCTCGGCTAGGTTGAGTTCTCAAGCTCCAAACAACATAAGGCAGCTCTCTTATCCACTTTCCTGCGAATTTTTCATTCTTATCAAAGACTCTTTTCCTGAGTGCCTCCAGTATCATTCCGTTGGCTCGCTCAACCTGCCCATTGGCTCTTGGATGTGCTACAGATGCGTACTTGATCTGAATGCTTTTTTGCTCGCAGAAGTCAAAGAATTCTGAGCTGGTGAAGTTGGATCCTAAGTCAGTGATGATGCTGTTTGGTATCCCGAATCTGAATATTATATCCTGTATGAATTCCACGGCCTTAGCAGAGGTTAAAGAAGCAATGGGCTTAAACTCTATCCATTTAGTGAATTTGTCAATCGCCACCAGTACATGAGTATATCCCCCTTGAGCTTTTTTGAAAGGTCCAATCATATCCAATCCCCAGCATGCGAAAGGCCAAGTTACTGGTATGGTTTGTAGCTGCTGTGCTGGCATGTGCTGTTGCTTTGACAGGTATTGGCAAGCTTCGCATCTCTGAACTAACTCGGCTGCATCGTTCTTCGCCGTCGGCCAATAGAATCCTGACCTGAAAACCTTTCCGACTAGTGTTCTGGATGCTGCATGTACTCCACACTGCCCTGCATGGACTTCCTCCAGAAGTTGCTTTCCGGTGGACGGGAGAACGCACTTCATGAGGACGCCTGACGCGCCCCTCCTGTATAATACCTCCCCAATGAGTGTATAGTGAGCTGATTGTCTGGCAATGCGCTCTGCCGAGTTCTTGTCATCTGGTTCTTCTTCATTCTTTATATACTTAGTAATCGGTTGCCTCCAGTCATCAGAGTCTGACTCGGGTTGATCTATGATGTTGCACTCTTCTATTTGATCCGTCGAGATGCTCGGCTGGAGAATTTCTTGCACGAAGACCCCGGGCGGGACCTGAGTCCGACCGGATCCGAGCTTGGACAGTACATCGGCCGCCGTGTTCCGATCTCTTTCTATATGATGAAACTCCAGACCCTCGAATTTATCTTCTAGCTTTCGGACGACGGCGCAGTATTTTCCCATTGAATCACTTGAACAATCCCATTCCTTGTTTATCTGACTGATGACTACCAGAGAATCTCCATACACCATCAGTCTCTTGACGCCCAATGATATGGCGATGTTTAATCCGTGTATCAAAGCTTCATACTCGGCTGCGTTGTTAGAGGCCGGGAATAGCAATTGGAGGGCATACTTGAGGTGCTCGCCTCTAGGTGCAGTGAAGAGAATCCCTGCTCCTGCTCCCTGCAGCTTCAGCGAGCCATCAAAATACATTCGCCATATTTCTGCCGTTTCTGGATTGTCTGGAACTTGCTGTTCTGTCCATTCTGATACGAAATCAACCAGTGCTTGAGTCTTGATGGCAGTGCGAGGTTGGAACTCGATATCGTGGGATCCCAACTCGCAAGCCCACTTGGCTATTCGACCAACGGCTTCCTTGTTGTGAAGAATGTCCCCTATCAGAAAACCAGTAACTACTATGACTTTGTGATCGTCAAAGTAGTGGCGCAGCTTGCGGGCAGTTAGAAGTACTGCATATAATAGCTTCTGAACTTGAGGATACTTTTTCTTCGATGGGCCTAGAACCTCACTGATGAAATAAACAGGATGCTGTACTGGATAGGCATGCCCTTCTTCTACTCGCTCGACTACCAACGCGGTGCTTACCACGTGAGTCGTGCAAGAGATGTACAACAACAAATCTTCAGCCGGTTGAGTTGATGTAGCTCGCCGAGGTGGTTTCAGTACTGGTGGTGTTGTCAAGAATTTTTTCAATGCATCTAGAGCTTCTTGTGCTTCTGAAGTCCATTGAAACTTATCCACCTTCTTGAGTAGTTTGTAAAACGGCAAGCCTTTCTCCCCCAGCCTGGATATAAATCTGCTTAGAGCTGCCATACATCCGGTGAGTCGCTGAACCTTCTTCTGTGACCGAGGAGCTTCCATCTTCATGATAGCTTCAATCTTATCTGGATTAGCCTCAATTCCCCGGTGGCTGACGATAAATCCGAGCAACTTTCCTGCTGGTACCCCGAAAACGCATTTCTCAGGATTGAGCTTCCATCTATATCTTCTTAGGCTGTTAAAAACCAGCTGTAAATCTTCGATGAAGTTTTCCGAATTCTCAGTTTTGATCACCACGTCATCAACGTAAGCCTCCACACGCTTGCCCCAGTGATCGGCTAAGCATGTTTGAATGGCTCTCTGATAAGTTGCTCCAGCGTTTTTGAGGCCAAACGGCATGGAGGTATAACAGAAAGCACCAAACGGGGTGATGAACGCTGTTTTTTCCTCGTCTTCTTTTGCCAAACTAATCTGATGATACCCGGAATAGCAATCTAAAAAAGACAGCATAGAACACCCAGCGGTGGAATCCACCACCTGATCTATCCTCGGGAGCCCGAAGGGATCCTTCGGACAGTGTTTGTTGAGATCGGTATAGTCGACGCACATGCGCCAACCCACTTTATTCTTTTTGAGTACAAGAACAGGGTTGGCTAACCACTCGGGGTGTAATACTTCTCTAATAAATCCAGCCGCGACCAAGCGAGCTAACTCGGCACGAATGGCCTCTCTCTTGTCTGGCGTGAAACGACGCAGCTTTTGCCGGATCGGCCTCGCCTGAGGATAGACTTTCAATTTGTGCTCGGCCAACTCCCTCGGGACTCCCGGCATATCCGCAGGTTGCCATGCGAATACGTCTCGGTTATCTTGCAGGAACTGGACGAGCGCGCTTTCCTATTTGTCATTCAAACTGGAGCTGATGATGGCCGTCTTGCGCTCATCAGCAAACCCCAGGTTGATTCGCTTGGTTTCTTCAGTCGGCCGCATAGAGGTCGCGGCCTGAGCTTCGTTCGCCGGTACCGTGGGGTCCTCCTCAGGCTTAGAGTTCGCCGATGTAGAAGGAACCGTCGACGGCTTGGTGGTGAGGGCTGCTTGAATGGCCACTCGGAAACACTCTGCGGCGCCTTGGAAGTCGGCGCGCACAGTTATGATTCCTCGTGGTCCCGGCATCTTCAGTATCATGTATGTATAGTGCGGAATGGCCATGAATTTGGCCAGTCCCGGCCTCCCGATGATGGCGTTGTACCCGCAGTCGAAGTTCGCCACCTCGAACCTCAGGAACTCGGTTCTGTAGTTCTCCGGAGTTCCGAAGGTGACCGGCATGTAGATGTGGCCCAGCGGGTATTCCCCTTCCGTCGGCACGATGCCGAAGAAAGGAGTGTCCGACTCGTGGAGCTCTTTGAGGTGAACTCCCAAGCCTTGGAGCGTACGGGGGAAAGTGACGTTGATGCTGCTCCCCCCGTCCACTAGCACCTTCTTTACCCGGCTTTCTCGGATCACCGGATCGACGAGGAGCGGGTATTTGCCTGGATGGTCGAAGTTGAGCCACTGATCCTCCCGAGTGAAAGTGATCGGGTGCTCCGACCACAGGTATGGGGCGGGAAGACCGGTGGTCGCCACCAGTATCTGGCGGTCGTTGAGCTTTTGTTGTCTTTTGCTCTCCTGCGACCCATGTCCGCCGAAGATGACGTTGACCTCCCTGTCAACGCGCGGGAAAGCTCCTCCTCCTCCTCCCTCCTCCGGCTGATGGGGCTGTCGTGGTTCACCTGGTCCTCCCCTCGGCGGAGGAGGTGGTAGGGGTTGGAAGGGTCGGCCATGCCCGACGGAGTGCTTGAAATCCCGGCAGTTGCGGAGAGTGTGGCGTATGTCCTTATGGTACGGGCACTGGGCGTCGAGGATGTCGTCCAGCGTGCGCTCGCCTCCTCGAGGCCCTCCTCGGGCGCGAGAGGCGGGTGGTCCGGCAGCGTGTACCTCTTCACGAGGCCTCTTCTCCCAGCGTTTGTCGGATGGCTGGTTCGCGTCACGTCGTGGTGCTGCCGGTGCAGGCTTTGCTCCTCCGATGAGATCCTGGGCCCGCTCGTCGGCGGTGATGTAGAGGTCGGCTTCCCGGAACAGCTCCTCGGAGGTAGTCGGCGCCTTTTGTAGTATGGCTCGGACGAAAGCCGAGTCGTTAGATCCTCTGTAGAAGTCCTCGATCACGGCCGCCTCCGTGACCTCAGGGATGCGGTTTCTCATGGTCTGGAACCTTTTAAGGTATGACCGGAGAGTCTCATCCCCCCGGCGCTTGATGGATTTGAGGTCACATGGTTGCGCTGGCTTGTCGGAGAGAGACTGGAAGTTGGCGGTGAAACGTCGACTGAAGTCTCCCCAGTCGTCGATGCAGTGTCGGGGTAGGTGTCGTAGCCACTGCAGCGCATCTTGCCCAAGGACGATGGGCAGATACGTGGTCATGACGTCCTCGGATGCTCCGGCAGCCCGAGCAGCGGTGGTGTAGACGGCTAACCAACCCCCTGGATCCTGCTTAGGTTCATATTTGTCGACATTGGATACCTTGAAGTTGGGAGGCCATTGGATGGCCCTAAGGCGCGGAGTAAGGGCGGATACTCCGCATGTGTCCTCCTGTCGTCGGGGATGACGCCTGTCCCGGGGAGGGGAGTGGCGGTGGTGGCTCCTCGACCGTCCCCGGGTGGTACCACCAGTTGAAGCTGTTGCCGACTCAGTTCGGGTGGCCTGGCTTTGAGTCGGGAAGCCATGATCTCGGTCATACTCCTCCCAACGGCGAATTTCGTTCTCATGCCGCCGTTCGCGTGAAGCATTGATAGAGCTTCGCGCGTCTCGGCGACTGTTGATGGCGTGTCGCAAATCGTTCGGCGGGTGAGCGAGCGGTAGAAGATGGTTGGCCGCCTGAGTGAACAGGCGTCGGTATCCTTCGGCGTCGGGAGTCCGTGGAAGTCCGTCAGCTATCCGAGCTAGAACGCCTCCGACCTCACTCGGCGTGTTCATAGCTCGGGCGAAGTCGGGGTTCAGGTTGCGCCCGAAGAGCGGATTCTCCCGGCGTTGCCTTGCATCTTGCTCGGCTTGCTCCTGAGTCCGTCGGCGATCACGTCGTCGGGAGTTCCTTCGTTCCCTGAAGACGCGTTCTTCCGGAGTTTCCCCTATCTCTGAGACCTCGTCTCGCGAGACAGGCTGCTCCGGATCCCGTTCTCCAGCCGCGTGATGTCGTCGAACGTTCCTGCGTCGGTTCCTCCGTCGGCGGGATTCTCGTTGAGGTGGTTCTTCTCCAGGCGCGGTCGGTTCGTCATCAGAGACGGCGGGCGACTTTGCTCTCCCGATGAAGAGGACGTCGGGGTAGAACGGTACTGCTGTCGCGGCGATTTTCTTTCCGTTCTCCTTTGAGGCCGGAGGAACGGGAAGAACGACTTGCCTCTCCCTGGTCTCCTTCTTCCTCGCGATCCGTGTCCATTCCTTCGTCGGGGAAGTGGGCAGCGGAGTCTTCCGGGTCAGCGAGCTTCCAGCTCCAGCCTTCCCGGAGACAATCTTTTTCCGAAGAGTCGGAGGTAGCGTCTTTCCGGCATTTTCGGAGTTTGTTGGAGGAGACTTCTTTTCCGGCAGATCCGCGAGGCGATGTAGAATCCCCTCTTCATCCGCTACAGATGAGATTGTCCCGAAGCAGAATACAGATCCGGGACGCACGGTGATCTTGCTATGGAAGGTGACGGCCATTGAGCTAGCTTGGATCGTCGACACACCCCCTACCTGGCGCGCCAGCTGTCGGTGTTTTGGGTCCGACCGCACACCCGGGGTTGCCCCTCAAGGTGTTTTAGGAGTAGGACGGTGTCGACAACTGTAGCAAAATGGTTCGTGCCGATCGCACGAGGGACAGTGGACAAGGTTTATAGGTTCGGGCCGCTTAGAGATGCGTAACACCCTACGTCCTGATGAGTATGCTTGGTGAATGAGGTTACAAGAGGGCTCTCTGGATTGAAAATATAGAGAGTTGACATGGGTGGCTAAGTAAAAGGTCGATCGATCTGAAGGGGTGCCCCCTAGGCCTTATATACTCGACCGTGGGGCAATACACTTGGATATGATAACAACAAGTAACTAAAAGATAGTGAACCTCTCGAGTTTATCCTGCGTGATCCTCGCCGACTTATCCTCGCACGGCTCCGTTGTATGGGAGCTCCAGCGCGGGAAAGTCGGATCTCCGTTGCAGTCGCTTGCTCGACGATGTGGGCCATCCGGGTTTGCACCAATCTGGCCTCATATCGTTCTCACTTGCTGGTTGTTCCCCCCCAGGCCCACGAAAGAACGACCTCACGAATTATTGGGCCCTTGGGCCTTTCGTGAGGCCTTTTACTTCTTTAGTGGACCCAGGGGATATCTATCCCCCACACCCTGCTTCATAAATTTGGGCCTAACCACCAGACCACATGTACGTTAGGGTTTAGAAATAAACAATAATTATATTTACATCTATATCTATACTAATCTATTAAGAAGCTAATGTGGGCACCTGGTGCTATGACAACTTCGTCATAAATTCGAGGCTAACCACCAGACCACACGTACCTTAGTGTTTAGAAATAAACAATAATTATATTTACAACCTAGGTGCCGCTCCCCCGCCTCGTGGCAACACACGGACACATACATAGTTATAGCTTAAGGGATGAGAGAGTCATACATGTCTACTAGGAGTGAGCCATGTCCAACAAAGGCTCAACTACTCCTATTTTATCATACACGTTGAGTTGTACATGGTGAGCCACATTAGATGTGCCATAGTGTTGAGATCATCATGCTACAGTGGTAGATATGTCTAACCATAGTGGCAAGTACCAGAGTCTAGGTTGATGGGTATGGCGTAGACGATAACTAGTGTAGCAGCCTATACTTTATAATGCTTACCGGTACACTAACGTTCAAGCGTGTCTATAGGGATAAGGCCATATATCCAACAGTGGTCTAAGTAAGTTTGTTGTCCATATGGGCAACAGTGCAACTCCTTGACTTTAATGTCATCCATCACATTTAAGCAATGGACAACAGTCTTATCTAGCTCTCTAGTACCATGTGGTCTTCTCGAGCAGAGATGGACATGGCACTGGGGCCATACTTTTGAGGGACATCCTACCTTAGGTATAGGCCTAGCCATATTCCTTAGTCTATAGGAGCTCCCATACACGACTGAGCAATGAGCTTTGCTTCCCACCTAAAAGGCCCCATGCCTTAGGAGAGCTCTCGGACTCGACCGCTAGCTATGAGCGGTCAAGAGGCCTTAGAGCTCTGGGGGCTTAAGGGGGAAGAGAGCCTCAGAAGTCTAGGAGTGCCTTAGAGTCTGGAGAGCCCTAGAGTCTAAGATCCCCGAATGCCCTAGGTGTCCTAGGTCTCATCCTTCTAATGGGCGCTAGAGGCTAGGAGTCTCAAAGGTTCCCACGAGGCTAGAATTAGGCCCCCACCATGAGGGGTCGCAACCTTAGCAGAGATGGCAACGGGTATATACCCACCGGGTAGTACCATTCCATACCCGTACCCATCAATAAAAAATTATACCCGGCGGGTTACCCATATACGCTCGCGGGTATAGAATCTTACCCACCCGTACCCGCGCGAGTAATATTACCCGTCGGGTAACTCGTACCCGCTAGGAAAGTCTCAAATTCTAATATTGAGAGCACCTAGAGGGGGGGGGGGTGAATAGGTGATCCTGTAAAACTTGAAAACTTAAGCCACAAAAACTTGGTTAAGCGTTAGCACAGTAAATGCCAAGTGGCTAGAGAGGAGTCTCAACAAAACACAATAACTACAAGAGATCAATCACAGAGATGGCACGGTGGTTATCCCGTGGTTCGGCCAAGACCAACGCTTGCCTACTCCACGTTGTGGCGTCCCAACGGACGAGGGTTGCAATCAACCCCTCTCAAGCGGTCCAAAGACCCACTTGAATACCACGGTGTTTTGCTTGCTTTTCTTAATCCCGTTTGCGAGGAATCTCCACAACTTGGAGCCTCTCGCCCTTACACTTGAAGTTCACAAAGAAGCACAGAGCAAGGGAGGATTAGCAACGCACACAAGACACAAGAATCAGAGTGTCAACACGCACACAAGTCGCAACAAGAGCTCGCAACACAACCCAATGAGTTCACAACTCCACTAGAGCTCTATATGCTATCACAAAGAAACAAATGTGCGGAATCGAGGTCTTGGTGCTTAGGAATGTTGTAGGAATGCTTTGTGTTCTCCTCCATGCGCCTAGGGGTCCCTTTTATAGCCCCAAGGCAGCTAGGAGCCGTTGAGAGCATTCTAGGAAGGCTGATCTTGCCTTCTGTCGACTGGTGCACCGGACAGTCCGGTGCACACCGGACACTGTCCGGTGCCCGATTTCCTTCCAAAAATGGCGCAGTCGACCGTTGGCAGCTTGAGAGCCGTTGGCGCACCGGACATGTCCGGTGCACACCGGACAGTCCGGTGCCCCCTTCTAGCCGTTGGCTCGGCCACGTGTCCCGCGCAGATTGCGCGGCCGACCGTTGGCCCGGCCGACCGTTGGCTCACCGGACAGTCTGGTGCACACCAGACAGTCCGGTGAATTATAGTCGTACGTCGCTGGTGAATTCCCGAGAGCGGCCACTTCGCTCGAGCCAGCCTGGCGCACCGGACACTGTCCGGTGCACCACCGGACTGTCCGGTGTTCCCAGACTGAGCAAAGTCTTGGCTGCTCGAGCCAAGACATTTTCAATTGGATTTTTCCTGTTTCCAGCACTTAGACACAATACATTAGTCCATAAAACAATGTACTAAGTCTGAGAAACATACCTTTATCCTTGATTTGTACTTTGTCCACCTTTTTACACTTAGGCACTTGTGTTGGACACTAAATCACCAAAATACTTATAAATGGCCCAAGGGCACATTTACCTTTCAATCTCCCCCTTTTTGGTGATTTATGCCAACACAACATAAAGCAAGTAGAACAAGTACAAAATCAATTCAAATAAGAACCCAAAATTGTTTTGATTCAATTTTGACATATATGGATCATCCTTTGCCACCACTTGGTTTGTTTTTGCAAATCAAACTCAATTTCCTATCTCTAAATCAAATCCACTTGTAGAGACATAAAGAGAGGTATTCCTAAAGAAATTTATCAGGAATTTCAAAAACTCCCCCTTTTTCCCATAATCAACATTTCTCCCCACAAGAAGCCAACTTTTGACAAGAGAGACAATAAAAGAGTTTTGACAAACCAAAAGCTCTATTTTACTATTTTCAAAATCTCTCAAGTGGTAGCTGATCCATTTATCGCTTTGGCCTTTGTTTTCTCCCCCTTTGGCATCAAGCACCAAAACGGGATCAATCTTGGCCCCTTTAACCCCAATTGCCTCACCAAAATCTTCAACTAAGAGCAAATAGGCAATAAGAGGATAAAGATGAACTTGGAAAAATTACTCTTTTCATCGGAGTGCAGTGGAAGTCTTGCATGGTCCAAGTCCACCTTTTCCCTTTCAATCCTCCTTTGAGACTAAAACAAACTCAAGCACATGGTTAGTTTTCAAAAGGTCAAGTTGTAACACACCTCCCCCTAAGTATGTGCATCACTTGCACAAGGACTTGTGAGATCCAGGGAGTGCTTGTACAACTTAAGCACCACAATAAGCAACAAAATGCAGAATGAACATGATCAAGGCATAAACACATGTATGCTACAATTCAATCCAAGTTCCGCGAATCTAAGACATTTAGCTCACTATGCAGCCTGCAAAAGGTCTTCTCATCTAGAGGCTTGGTAAAGATATCGGCTAGCTGGTTCTCGGTGCTAACATGAAATACTTCGATATCTCCCTTTTGCTGGTGATCTCTCAAAAAGTGATGCCGGATGTCAATGTGCTTTGTGCGGCTGTGCTCAACAGGATTTTCCGCTATTCGGATAGCACTCTCATTATCACATAGGAGTGGGACTTTGCTCAGATTGTAGCCAAAGTCCCGGAGGGTTTGCCTCATCCAAAGTAGTTGCGCGCAACACTGTCCTGCGGCAACATACTCGGCCTCAGCGGTGGATAGGGCAACGGAAGTTTGTTTCTTAGAGTTCCACGACACCAGGGACCTTCCTAAGAATTGGCATGTCCCCGATGTACTCTTCCTATCGACCTTACATCCAGCATAGTCGGAATCTGAATATCCAATCAAGTCAAAGTTAGACCCCTTTGGATACCAGATCCCGAAGCAAGGCGTAGCAACTAAATATCGAAGAATTCGCTTCACAGCCACTAAGTGACACTCCTTAGGATCGGATTGAAATCTAGCACACATGCATACGCTAAGCATAATATCCGGTCTACTAGCACACAAATAAAGTAAAGACCCTATCATAGACCGGTATGCTTTTTGATCAACGGACTTACCTCCTTTGTTGAGGTCGGTGTGCCCGTCAGTTCCCATTGGCGTCTTTGCGGGCTTGGCGTCCTTCATCCCAAACCGCTTTAGCAAGTCTTGCGTGTACTTTGTTTGGGAGATGAAGGTGTCGTCCTTGAGTTGCTTCACTTGGAACCCAAGAAAGTAGTTCAACTCGCCCATCATCGACATCTCGAATTTCTGCGTCATCACCCTGCTAAACTCTTCACAAGACTTTTGGTTAGTAGAACCAAATATTATGTCATCGACATAAATTTGGCACACAAAAAGATCGCCATCACAAGTCTTAGTGAAAAGAGTTGGATCGGCTTTCCCAACCTTGAAAGCATTAGCAATTAAAAAGTCTCTAAGGCATTCATACCATGCTCTTGGGGCTTGCTTAAGTCCATAGAGCGCCTTAGAGAGCTTACACACGTGGTCGGGGTACCGTTCATCCTCGAAGCCAGGGGGTTGCTCCACGTACACCTCCTCCTTGATCGGCCCGTTGAGGAAAGCGCTCTTCACATCCATCTGGTACAACCTGAAAGAATGGTGAGCGGCATATGCTAGCAAAATACGAATTGATTCTAGCCTAGCCACAGGAGCGAACGTCTCCTCAAAGTCCAAACCTGCGACTTGGGCATAACCTTTTGCCACAAGTCGAGCCTTGTTCCTCGTCACCACCCCGTGCTCGTCATGTTTGTTGTGAAACACCCATTTGGTTCCCACAACATTTTGCTTGGGACGAGGTACCAGTGTCCAAACTTCATTGCGCTTGAAATTGTTGAGTTCCTCCTGCATGGCCAACACCCAGTCTGGATCTAGCAAGGCCTCTTCTACCCTGAAAGGCTCAATAGAAGAGACAAAGGAGTAATGCTCACAGAAATTAACTAATCTTGAATGAGTAGTTACTCCCTTGCTAATATCACCCAATATTTGGTCGACGGGATGATCCCTTTGGATCGTCGCTCGAACTTGGGTAGGAGGTGCCTGAGGTGCTTCTTCCTCTTCAACTTGATCATCCTGTGCTCCCCCTTGATCATGCGCCTCCACTTGAGGTACCTGTTCGTCATCTTGGGTTGGGGGATGCACCATAGTTGAGGAAGACGGTTGATCTTGCTCCAATTGTTCCTGAGGCCGCACATCTCCAATCGCCATGGTGCGTATCGCAACCGTTGGAACATCTTCTTCATCTACATCATCAAGATCAACAACTTGCTCTCTTGGAGAGCCATTAGTCTCATCAAATACAACGTCGCTAGAGACTTCAACCAAACCCGATGATTTGTTGAAGACCCTATACGCCTTTGTATTTGAATCATAACCTAATAAAAACCCTTCTACAGCTTTGGGAGCAAATTTAGAAGTTCTACCTCTCTTCACAAGAATATGACACTTGCTCCCAAATACACGAAAATAAGACACATTGGGTTTGTTACCAGTTAGCAGCTCATATGAAGTCTTTTTGAGGAGGCGGTGAAGGTAGACCCTGTTGATGGCGTGGCAAGCCGTGTTCACGGCTTCCGACCAAAAACGCTCGGGGGTCTTGAACTCTCCAAGCATAGTCCTCGCCATATCAATGAGCGTCCTGTTCTTCCTCTCTACCACACCATTTTGCTGAGGTGTGTAGGGAGCGGAGAACTCGTGCTTGATCCCTTCCTCCTCAAGGAACTCCTCCACTTGAAGATTCTTAAATTCGAACCCGTTGTCGCTTCTTATCTTCTTCACCTTGAGCTCAAACTCATTTTGAGCTCTCCTGAGGAAGCGCTTGAGGGTCCCTTGGGTTTCAGACTTATCCTGCAAAAAGAACACCCAAGTGAAGCGGGAAAAGTCATCAACAATAACTAGACCATACTTACTTCCTCCTATGCTCAGATAGGCGACGGGTCCGAAGAGGTCCATATGCAGCAGCTCCAGAGGTCTTGAAGTGGTCATCACATTCTTGCTGTGATGTGCTCCTCCCACTTGTTTACCTGCTTGACAAGCTGCACAGGGTCTATCTTTTTCGAATTGCACGTTAGTCAAACCTATCACGTGTTCTCCCTTTAGAAGCTTGTGAAGGTTCTTCATCCCCACATGTGCTAAGCGGCGATGCCACAACCAGCCCATGCTAGTCTTAGCAATTAAGCATGCATCTAGACCGGCCTTCTCTTTTGCAAAATCAACTAAATAGAGTTTGTCGTCTAATACACCCTTAAAAGCTAATGAACCATCACTTCTTCTAAAGACAGACACATCTATATTTGTAAATAGACAATTATATCCCATATTACATAATTGACTAACAGATAGTAAATTATATCCAAGAGACCCAACTAAAAACACATTAGAGATAGAGTGCTCATTTGATATTGCAATCTTGCCTAAACCTTTCACCTTGCCTTGGTTCCCATCACCGAATATGATTGAATCTTGGGAATCCTTATTCTTGACGTAGGAGGTGAACATCTTCTTCTCCCCCGTCATATGGTTTGTGCATCCGTTGTCGATAATCCAGCTTGAACCCCCGGATGCATAAACCTGCAAGGCAAATTTAGGCTTAGGTCTTAGGTACCCAACTCTTGTTGGGTCCTACAAGGTTAGTCACAATTGTCTTGGGGACCCAAATGCAAGTTTTATCACCCTTGCATTTTGCCCCTAATTTCCTAGCAACTATCTTCATATCCTTTCTACAAATAGCAAAGGAAGCATTTAAAGCATGATAAATTGTAGAGGGTCCATTCATAACTTTCCTAGGAACATGAACAATATTCTTTCTAGGCACATGATGAATATTTTTCCTAGGCATATCTCTACCATGCATATAGGAAGAACTGGAAGCAAACATAGCATAAGAATCATAGGCATGTGAATCAAAAGCATTACAACTCCTATGAGACTGTCTTCTATCATTGTACATAAGAGCATGGTTCCTTTTAGTACTACTTGCCATAGGGGCCTTCCCTTTCTCCTTGGCGGAGATGGGAGCCTTATGGCTTGTTAAGTTCTTGGCTTCCCTCTTGAAGCCAAGCCCATCCTTAATTGAGGGGTGTCTACCAACCGTGTAGGCATCCCTAGCAAATTTTAGTTTATCAAAATCACTTTTGCTAGCCTTAAGTTGGGCATTAAGACTAGCCATTTCATCATTTAACTTTGCAATAGAAGCTATGTGTTCACTACAAGCATCAATATCAAAATCTTTACATCTATTGCAAATAACAACATTTTCTACACAAGTTGTTGATTTACTAGCTATTTCTAACTTAGCATTCAAATCATCATTAATGATCCTTAAGCTAGAAATTGTCTCATGGCAAGAAGATAATTCACAAGAAAGCATTTCATTTCTCTTAACTTCTAAGGCATGAGATTTTTGTGCTTCTACAAATTTGTCATGTTCTTCATACAACAAGTCCTCTTGTTTTTCTAAAAGCCTATTCTTATCATTCAATGCATCAATCAATTCATTAATTTTATCTACCTTGGTTCTATCTAGGCCCTTAAATAAACATGAATAATCTATTTCATCCTCATCACTAGATTCGTCCTCACTTGAAGAAGCATAAGTAGAGTTTCGAGTACATACCTTCTTATCCCTTGCCATAAGGCATGTGTGACGCTCGTTGGGGAAGAGGGATGACTTGTTGAAGGCGGTGGCGGCGAGTCCTTCATTGTCGGAGTCGGACGAGGAGCAATCCGAGTCCCACTCCTTGCCAAGATGTGCCTCGCCCTTTGCCTTCTTATAGTTCTTCTTCTTCTTGTTCCCTTGATCCTGATCACTATCATTGTCGGGACAGTTAGCAATAAAATGACCAAGCTTACCACATTTGGAGCATGAGCGCTTCCCCTTTGTCTTGGTCTTGCTTGGCTGCCCCTTGCGACCCTTTAGCGCCGTCTTGAATCTTTTGATGATGAGGGCCATCTCTTCATCATTAAGTCCGGCCGCCTCAATTTGTGCCACCTTGCTAGGTAGCGCCTCCTTGCTTCTTATTGCCTTGAGAGCAAGGGGTTGAGGCTCGTTGATTGGACCATTCAATGCGTCGTCCACGTATCTTGCCTCCTTGATCATCATTCGCCCGCTTACGAATTTTCCAAGGACTTCTTCGGGCGACATTTTGGTGTACCTGGGATTCTCACGAATATTATTCACCAAATGAGGATCAAGAACGGTAAAGGACCTTAGCATTAATCGGACGACGTCATGGTCCGTCCATCGCGTGCTTCTGTAGCTCCTTATTTTGTTGATAAGGGTCTTGAGCCGGTTGTATGTTTGGGTTGGCTCCTCGCCCCTTATCATCGCGAATCGTCCAAGCTCTCCCTCCACCAACTCCATCTTGGTGAGCAAGGTGACGTTGTTCCCCTCATGAGAAATCTTGAGGGTGTCCCAGATCTGCTTGGCATTGTCCAAGCCGCTCACTTTATGGTATTCGTCCCTGCACAAGGATGCTAACAACACAGTAGTGGCTTGTGCATTTCTATGAATCTATTCATTAATAAAAATAGGACTATCCGAGCTATCAAACTTCATTCAATTCTCAACAATCTCCCATATGCTTGGATGGAGAGAGAATAGGTGACTACGCATTTTGTGGCTCCAAAATCCATAGTCTTCCCCATCAAAGTGTGGAGGCTTACCGAGAGGAATGGAGAGCAAATGTGAATTTGAACTTTGAGGAATACGCGAATAATCGAAAGAAAAGTTTGAGTTAACCATCTTTCGTTTGTCGTAGTCATTGTCGTCGTTGTCCTTATGAGAAGAAGTGGATTCATCACTGTCGTAGTAGTAGACGATCTCCTTGATGCGTCTCGACTTCTTCTTCCTTCCATCTTTGCGTCTATGGCCCGAGCCCGAGTCGGTAGGCTTATCATCCTTAGGCTCGTTGACGAAGGACTCCTTCTCTTTGTCGTTGATCACGATTCCCTTCCCCTTTGGATCCATCTCTTCGGGCGATTAGTCCCTTTGTGAAGAGAACGGCTCTGATACCAATTGAGAGCACCTAGAGGGGGGGGGTGAATAGGTGATCCTGTAAAACTTAAAAACTTAAGCCACAAAAACTTGGTTAAGCGTTAGCACAGTAAATGCCAAGTGGCTAGAGAGGAGTCTCAACAAAACAGATAACCACAAGAGATCAATCACAGAGATGGCACGGTGGTTATCCCGTGGTTCGGCCAAGACCAACGCTTGCCTACTCCACGTTGTGGCGTCCCAACGGACGAGGGTTGCAATCAACCCCTCTCAAGCGGTCCAAAGACCCACTTGAATACCACGGTGTTTTGCTTGCTTTTCTTAATCCCGTTTGCGAGGAATCTCCACAACTTGGAGCCTCTCGCCCTTACACTTGAAGTTCACAAAGAAGCACAGAGCAGGGGAGGATTAGCAACGCACACAAGACACAAGAATCAGAGTGTCAACACGCACACAAGTCGCAACAACAGCTCGCAACACAACCCAATGAGTTCACAACTCCACTAGAGTTCTATATGCTATCACAAAGAAACAAATGTGCGGAATCGAGGTCTTGGTGCTTAGGAATGTTGTAGGAATGCTTTGTGTTCTCCTCCATGCGCCTAGGGGTCCCTTTTATAGCCCCAAGGCAGCTAGGAGCCGTTGAGAGCATTCTAGGAAGGCTGATCTTGCCTTCTGTCGACTGGTGCACCGGACAGTCCGGTGCACACCGGACACTGTCCGGTGCCCGATTTCCTTCCAAAAATGGCGCAGTCGACCGTTGGTAGCCTGAGAGCCGTTGGCGCACCGGACAGTCCGGTGCCCCCTTCTAGTCGTTGGCTCGGCCACGTGTCCCGCGCAGATTGCGCGGCCGACCGTTGGCCCGGCCGACCGTTGGCTCACCGGACAGTCCGGTGAATTATAGCCGTACGTCGCTGGTGAATTCCCGAGAGCGACCACTTCGCTCGAGCCAGCCTGGCGCACCGGACACTGTCCGGTGCACCATCGGACTGTCCGGTGTTCCCAGACTGAGCAGAGTCTTGGCTGCTCGAGCCAAGACATTTTCAATTGGATTTTTCCTGTTTCCAGCACTTAGACACAATACATTAGTCCATAAAACAATGTACTAAGTCTGAGAAACATACCTTTATCCTTGATTTGTACTTTGTCCACCTTTTTACACTTAGGCACTTGTGTTGGACACTAAATCACCAAAATACTTAGAAATGGCCCAAGGGCACATTTACCTTTCAAATATTCCTATCACTTAAAATGTCAAATAAACACACAAATATAAGTTCAACTTAAAATATAGCAAACCATGTGATTACATAACTTAATAGTTAAACAAGTAATAGCCAGAAATTATTTTCTTTTAGCTAAGTTGTGCTTTATTATTGATAAATGGTATGATATGGGTATATTTTACCCACGGGTGTAGGTATGGGTAGTACCCAACCATATCCGTAATCGTCTACGCAACGGGTAGAGATTCTTGCTTGCTAACATACCCGCGGGTAGAGAAACTATCCCATACCCGCCTACATATCGGGTAAAACCTGTCGGGTTATCGGGTTTCAGGTACCCATTGCCGTCTCTAAACCTTAGACCAAGCTAAGCTAGGTCCCCAAGGGTACATGGCCATAGGGAAACATGGATGGCATTAGATGGACCCAAAAAATTCTTTTATCATGATGTTTAGAAGGTGTCTTGATAGAACTTGAGGGTATGGCCTTCTCTAGGCACTAATAGAGGTCATCAGATCCACCTTAGGCCTATGGAGACCTATAGAACCTTCTTACAAGATGCCTAATGAAATGGATTCATCATGCACCTAGCCTAACTACGTGCTTCAATGATGGCAAGCATCGAGAGATGACATGCCAACTAGCTTCAAAGGGGTGAGCAAGAGCACAAGTGGAGAATGAACTAGGCTAAGGAGAGTGACCCACCATGGCAAATCAGATTTATATCAAGGTTTCACTATTTATAGGGTTCTATCACCATACCTTGTTGTTGTGCTCGACTTGGGCTCACTTTTTAGTTTCCATCCTTACTTGGCTAGAAGTCAAACTTTTAGTAGTGGCCTCACTACTCATCTATTCACCCTTGATGAGGCATGTGACGCCTTGGGCTCTAAGCCTAGCTGTAAAGCCCAAAATTGGTAGGAGAAAAAAAATAATAAAATAAATAAATAAGTAAATTTATAAGTGGGTGTTTTGGGGATCCCTTGATTTTCTTTTATTTTTCTCTACATACTCAACTAATAGCATTAAATTATGCAAATAATAATTAAATAAATAAAGAAAAGTGCATCCCATGCTCATGTTATTTTTGTGATGCATTTTATTTGAATAAATAAAATCATAACTTAATTTGGCCTCAACTCATAAATGATAATATAAAATAGAAAATAAGCAAGGAAATCCTAATCAAGCCATTTATAATTAAATAATAGGTAGAAGAATAAATAATAACGGAAATAGGATTCACCTTTACATTAGAATTATATATTGAAAGTTGAAATCTGAAAATTTAAACAGTGAGTCGAATTTGATTTGGATATATGAAATTAGAAGATAGAAATAGAAAAGGAAAATAAGAAGAAAAGAAGATGCGTCTTGGGCTGAATTTGTTACCCTGCGGCCCACTTCCTTTTTCCTCTCCCCTCTCCTCAGCCCAAACACCACTTCACTCACGCGCGCTGGCTTGTTGACCCCCACTGCGATGCGGGTTTCGTGCCCTGGGATTTATCTGGCGTGTGGGCCCTGGTTGGCAGACGTGCGCTCCTCACTTACGAATGGGCCCATGCTGTTAGCTCCTTTCCCCTTCCCGCGTAACAAACCTCACACACATGAACAGCTAACGCCGAAATCCGCGCGCGGGGATCTCGCTGTTGCTCCGCTCGGACTTCCTTGCTCCCTATAAGGCTCGCCCGAACCGCCATGGGGTGTTGGTGGGATCCGCCATCGATCTGGCAGAGGGTAGAGAGAGACCGGGAAGAGAAACAATAGCCGCCGCCATGGCCTGTTCCGACGCCACCGTGTACGAAGTTGGGGAGAGAGAGGGGGGGCTCGACCGCGGAGGGTGTCTGTCTTCTGTCGCGAGCCGGGCAGAGCGTCGTTGCAGGGTGAAGCATTGGTGACCACTGGGGCTTCGGTGATGGCTTGTCAAAGAACTCCTCCGCCGAACTGCATCGCGTCACGTCTAGCATCCTCATCGTCACCACCGCCGGTGGGGACCTGCTTTCCTAGTTCGTAAATATCTCCTCTGGCGGAATGCCTGTTGAATCGGAGTATGGGGTGTAGGTGTGGCGTGTGGTTGCCGCCGGCAATGGCGCCCCGGATGCTGGCCTTTGGCGCGACTGGGTATCAGTGGGAAGAGGGTGCACGTCGGGATCGTTGATCTGTGTACTGACGGTCCATATTAGAATAAGGGTGTACCGCTTCGGGTGCATGATCTACACCGTTGATCTCCCGTTTAACGGCTGTGATCAGATCCTTGGCATACCCCTTTGAATGTAGGATCTGAACCGTGTATGGGGGGTTGGGCGGCATAGATTAGATTTTGCCTTGATGAAATCTGGGCCGTAGTTATTAAATCGTGCGGTCATCATTGGGAACTAGTTCACGTAAGGGTAGAATCTAATCTGGTGCGTTGAAAACAGATCGCACGACCCAAATAATAAGATACCCCTTCGCTGCGTGCACTTTCTAAAAGAGACCCTGGGGTTTTACCTATTCAACCCGCCGTCCAGTGCGTGGGAAGCCTGGGTCTGGGAAATATTGCGAGTTAGCCCCTGCGGTTTCGGATAATTATGCGCCCAGTCCAGAACTCTATGAAAATATGGAAAATAATTTAGAAAATGGATTTCTAGTGCCAAAATAATTCCAGAACTTAAATAATTTATAGAAAATTCATCTTAGCTCCTTTTTAATCCATTCCAGTTGCATTAAATTCATATTAAAATGGTTTATCGCCTGGTAACTTTATTTTATTATGAAACCTAAACTAAAATTTTATACTTAGTTTCTTTTGTACCCCTCACCTAGAACTTTTGGAAATTCATAACTTGAAATCCATAACTCCAAAATTAATGATTCCTATTCCTATAATCTTATTTTAATGTGTAGATTAGTAATATGTATTTTGTTCATATGTTTGATGTGATGTTAATTTTGCCTATACCATGTTTGTTTGTATTGCTACGATTAGCGCGAGGTTACGTGTCATCCGAAGAGCAAGTTGGTACATGGAATCTCAAGTCCCAGGCAAGTTGTGTCCTTGATCACTTCTTTTTACCCACTCATGTTCTAATTAATCATAATGATCTGCATAGGTTAATTTTGATGGGACCCAATAGGTTACCCTAGTTTGATTATCTTTATACCTTGTTTACCACTGAACTTTTTGGGTAGTACTTGCTAGTGCTTTATGTGGTTTTGGGTATGAAGATACATTATTCATGATCACACTTTTATTATCTATTTATTATTACTGTTCATGATAAGATCATTATGTTAATTGGAACATGGAGCGACCACCCGGGAAAACAGTGCTACCACAAGGGTTTAATGGGACGCCCTTGGCTGATTAATTAGAAAGCTAGTGGAAGACTACCTTACCCGAAAGGGGCAAGGGCAGTAGGGGAGTGGTCAGTGTAGGGAGGTCCTTGGGATGATTTTGCTACGATGGCGATCATGCGAGGGATCCCTGCATTGGAGCTTCCTATAAACTGTAGCGGGTTTTCTGAAGCTAGTGGAACTTTGTAAAGGCCTCGTAGTGTTACCCTGCCTCGCCTCCTCGGTAGAGGTGTATGGGAAGTCGCAATCCCTTGGCAGATGGGTAACATGACTTGTGGGTAAAGATGTGCAACCTCTGCAGAGTGTAAAACTGGTATACTAGCCGTGCTCACAGTCATGAGCAGCTCGGACCCTCACATGATTAATTTATGGAACTAAATTCAATTTGTCATATGCATTGCATCGTAGGTGATGTTATTACTTTTCTTAATTGGGTTGGTATTTACTTATACTTAGTAACTGCTAATAAAATTTTGACCAACTTTAAAAGCAATGCTCAACTCTAACCATCCTCTTTGGTAAGCCTTACACTTCACGTGAGCTCCCACCTTTGGCGAGTTCATGCACATTATTCCCCACAACTTGTTGCATGATGAACGTATGTGAGCTCACTCTTGCTGTCTCACACCCCCACAGGTCAAGAACAGGTACCACAGGATAAGGCGCATGGAGGATGCTGTGACGAGTTCGTGAGAGGTCTAGGTCGTCGTCTCCCAGTCAACTTTGGGTTGCTGGACCGTTGTCTCCTTATAATGTAATTATTTATTTTGTACAAAACTCCTATTATATAGTAAAGATGTGACATTCGATCATGTGCCATGATTCATCATATGTGTGAGACTTGGTCCCAGCACACCTAGTGATTACGTTCATGTCCGGGCTTTAGACCCCTAAAACCCGGGTGTGACACTAGCATTAATGAGAAAAGGGAAAACAATGACCGAAGAAATCATAGAAAATTAGTTGTAAGCATGTGGAAATTTGCAAGAGTGATACATTTTCCAAATATGCTTGATGGAACATTTTGACCAAGTATGTCAAGAATTTCACATGTGTTAATAGCATTAGTTGTATAATGCCCCAAAATTCTATTTTAAATTTTAGAAAATATTATAAAAAGGGTATTAAGAATTAAAATGTCTTTCAAAGGGGCTCCCTACTTGTGAAGATATTTCAATAAAAAAAGGGGCTATTAAATTCGGATATATCAAATTAGGCTCGAGTTTTGAAATGTGAAAATTGAATTTTGAAACTAACGCCCGTTTGGATCATTGGAATTGAATTCCACTCTAATAATAGTAATTTAGGCATATATCAATTAAGCTAATTCGGTTTTATGTAAAATATATTTGTATACTATTATTAGCAACATGTCGGAGATATTTATGTGCTACATTTTTACTATAGAGGAGTGAGACGAAAAATGTCATGTAAGTTACAGGATAGAAACAAATTCTACTGATGCATAAAATCATTTCTCATCCTACACCACATGAATTTGAGATAGTCTTATAGCCGAACTTTGGAAAGTGGTGGAATGTCAAATTCCAAATTAGATAAGTTACTTTATTGAGTGAATTCCAATTCATCTAAAATGAAGGGATTCAAATTAGATAAGTTACTTTATTGAGTAATTTCGAAAAGAAATAATAGAAGGAATTTCTAATTAACTGAGTGAATATTTTTGTATTAAAGGTCACATTTAGAAGCATCTATTTAAATTAGTAACAAATGTTAAGTAAAATAAAGTTGCATCTCATGATGGATTTTCGATTGGTGCATTTGAACGTAAGTTCAAAAAATTAAAACAGATTTGTTCTTAAATTTGAATGGAAATCTGAAACATAAATTTGGAATTGGAAATTTGAAATGAAATAGAAATAAAAATAAAATAAGAAAAGATAAGGGAGTAAGACACAACCTGGGCCCAACCTCCTGGTCGACCGCGCAACCCACTTACAAAACTACATTGGGTCAGCCTAAATTGGTGTGGTGCCGAGGGAACGAGGCCCGCGACGTTTCGGCCGGAAGCTCGATACTGGAGACGGCGGGGAGCGTCCGAGAGGAGCTAGAAGCGGAGCACCACTTGCGTGTGGAGAAGGTCCGTGGCTCTCTATGGAGTTACTCGACCGTGGTGCTTGGCCCTTACGTGGGCTACCCTTTGCGTAGGGGAACCAACGAGGATTAGTCGGAACCTTGCGTGGTTCTAGATACCTCGGTAAAAATACCGCGTCATCCACGAGAGTTTGCATCTCTACCTTGCTATTTAGCTTCCGCATTTATATTAAGCATTTAAGTTTTAATCTTATCTTAATACTTAGATAGTTTAGGATTGAAACTTAGTCATTACGGTACAGATAGCAACACTTAGCCAAAACCTAATTTGCACATTCTAGATTGTTCATTTGCATAGGTTTTGCTCTAGGGTTTTAATTGTGGCCTAGTTTATAGAAAGTTTTAGAAGTCTTAATTCACACCCTTCTTAGGTGTCACTATTTCCTTCACTCTTGTCATCTTTGTAATGCTTGAAGCTAGAGTAGAAAAAGAAGGCCACAAGAGGAGAATGATAACTTGCCTCTCAAAGGAAGAGATCCTGAAGGCTCAAGCCGAGAGGCTGGTGGACTAGGAGGCAACATCGGGACTAAGAAGAATGGTGTGAACCCCGAGGCTAGGCTCGGGGTAGTCCTCAGGCTCCAGACCACCGCCTGCCGAACTTGTTCAGATCATTGAAGATTCTCTGCTTGAGGCCCTGCAGGATCATGTCGTTGGCACGTTCTACCTACCCTTTAGATCTTGGATGGGCCACCGCTGATCAGTTTACACAGATGTGATGGTCGCTGCAGAAGCTGAGGAACGTTTTCCCTGTGAACTAGGTGCCATTGTCTGTGATGAAAGAATTGGGGACTCCAAAGCGATGAATAATGCCCATAAAGAATGCCACCGCCTGCTCGGATTTGATATTGGCGAGGGGTCAGACCTCGATCCACTTGGAGAATTTGTCGATGGCGACCTTCAGGTGCATAAAGCCCCTGTGTGCCTTCTGTAGAGGACCGTCGAGATCTAAACCCCACACCCCAAATGGCCAAGTTATCAAGGTCATCTGGAAGGCCTGGCCCGGCATATGCGTTTGCTTCGCATAGAACTGGCATCCCCGACAGGACCGCACGATCTTGATAGCGTCGGCTACCGTAGTTAGCCAATAAAACCCTTGCCTAAAGGCGTTGTTGACGAGGGTTCAGGGTGCCGCGTGGTGCCTGCATGTCGCTGAGTGGATTTCTCCCAATAGCTCCTGCCCATGGCTGATAGGTATGCATCACTGGAGTATTCCCGAAGGGATGCGTCGGTACAACTCCTCCTCTCCTATCAGCACGAAAGTTTTTGCTCGGCAAGCGAGGCGTCAGGCCTCGGCCTTCCCTAGAGGGAGCTCCCCTCGGACCGAGGTTGTCTTGCCCACAGACCTAGAATACGGTTCCCCGAGGCTACGAGCATACAACGAGCGCCGCAATCAAGTCAGTCGTGAAGATTCACTTGACCAGCTGGAGGAAGCTTGGGACGTAGCACTCCTTCATTCAGCTAAATATCAACGATCCCTTCAGCGCTACCACGAAAGGCGTGTCCGATCCTGAGGGTTCCAAGAGGGTGACCTAGTGCTTCAGCTATGACAAGACAGTCGAGGACGTCACAAGCTCACTTCTCCCTAGGAAGGACCCTTCATCATCGCCAAGGTGCTAAAGCCAGGAACATACAAGCTCTGCAATGAGGAAGGAGAAGTCTACGACAATGCATGGAACATAGAACAACTACGTCGCTTTTACCCTTAGGCATATAGGCCTAATTGTATTATGTCCTCTATGATTAATAAAGAATAGCTCTCAAGGGAGGTTTGCCTTCAGTACCAAGCCTCCCTCAGGGGCTAGCAGGGGAACTGATAGTCGCCTAGAGGGGGGTGAATAGGGCGAAACTGAAATTTACAAATATAAACACAACTACAAGCCGGGGTTAGCGTTAGGAATAAAGAACGAGTCCGCAAGAGAGGGCGCAAAACAAATCCCAAGCGAATAAGCAAGTGAGACACGGAGATTTGTTTTACCGAGGTTCGGTTCTTGCAAACCTACTCCCCGTTGAGGAGGCCACTAAGGCCGGGTCTCTTTCAACCCTTCCCTCTCTCAAACGATCCACGGATCGAGTGAGCTTCTCTTCTCAAATCAAAGCCGGGAACAAAACTTCCCCGCAAGGGCCACCACACAATTGGTGCCTCTTGCCTTGATTACAATGGAGTTTTGATCTCAAGAACAAGTGAGAAAGAAAAGAAGCAATCCAAGCGCAAGAGCTCAAAAGAACACGGCAAATCACTCTCTCTAGTCACCAGGGCTTTGTGATGAATTGGAGAGGATTTGATCTTTTTGTATGTGTCTAGAATTGAATGCCTAGCTCTTGTAAGTGGTTGGGAAGTGGAAAACTTGGATGCAATGAATGGTGGGGTGGTTGGGGTATTTATAGCCCCAACCACCAAATGTGGCCGTTGGGAACCTGTCTGTTCGATGGCGCACCGGACAGTCCGGTGCACACCGGACAGTCCGGTGCCCCCTGCCACGTCATCACTGCCGTTGGATTCTAGCCGTTGGAGCTTCTGACTTGTGGGCCCGCCTGGGTGTCCGGTGCACACCGGACAGGTACTGTTTGATGTCCGGTGTGCCAGCATGGGCGATTCTGACTTCTGCGCGCGCAGAGGGCACATTTATTGCGCGGCAGAGAGCCGTTGGTGCGGAGGGGACCGTTGCTCCGGAGTCGCACCGGACAGTCCGGTGCACACCGGACAGTCCGATGAATTATAGCGGACTAGCCGTTGGCGTTTCCCGAGGCTGGCGAGTTCCTGAGGCCGACCTCCCTTGGCGCACCGGACACTGTCCGGTGTACACCGGACAGTCCGGTGAATTATAGCCGAGTCGCCCTCAGAAATTCCCGAAGGTAGCGAGTTTGAGTCTGAGTCCCCTGGTGCACCGGACAGGTACTGTTCACTGTCCGGTGGCGCACCGGACAGTCCGGTGCGCCAGACCAGGGGTGCCTTTGGTTGCCCCTTTGCTCCTTTATTGAATCCAAAACTTGGTCTTTTTATTGGCTGAGGGTGAACCTTTTACACCTGTATAATCTACAAACTTGGGCAAACTAGTTAGTCCAATTATTTGTGTTGGGCAATTCAACCACCAAAATTATTTAGGAACTAGATGTAAGCCTAATTCCCTTTCAATCTCCCCCTTTTTGGTGATTGATGCCAACACAAACCAAAGCAAACAGAGATGTGCATAATTGAACTAGTTTGCATAATGTAAGTGTAAAGGTTGCTTGGAATTGAGCCAATATAACTACTTACTAGATATGCATGGAATGTTTCTTTCTTATTTAGTATTTTGGACCACGATTGCACCACACGTTTTGTTTTTGCAAATTCTTTTTGTAAATCCATTTCAAAAGTCTTTTGCAAATAGTCAAAGGTAAATGAATGAGAGTTTGCCAAGCATTTTTAAGATTTGAAATTTTCTCCCCCTGTTTCAAATGCTTTTCCTTTGACTTAACAAAACTCCCCCTAAAGGAGATCCACCTCTTAGTGTTCAAGAGGGTTTTGATATATCATTTTTGAAATACTACTTTCTCCCTCTTTTGAACATAATGGGTTACCAATTGATAAATACTCTTGGAAAGCACTAAGTTTTTGAATGTGGTGGTGGTGCGGTCCTTTTGCTTTGGGCTCATTTCTCCCCCTTTTTGGCATGAATCGCCAAAAACGGAATCATTAGAGCCCTCGAAGTGCTATCTTCCCCTTTGGTCATAAATAAATGAGTTAAGACTATACCAAAGATGAAGTCCTTTTCTTTGATGCTTATTTCTCCCCAAAGAATAGAGAGTTGCTTGGAGTGATGGCGAAGTATGAGTTACGGAGTGGAAGCCTTTGTCGTCGCCGAAGACTCCAATTCCCTTTCAATATACCTATGACTTGGTTTGAAATAGACTTGAAAACACATTAGTCATAGCATATAAAAGAGATATGATCAAAGGTATATAACTGAGCTATGTGTGCAATCTAGCAAAAGAAGTTGCGAGAATCAAGAATATTGAGCTCATGCCTAAGTTTGGTAAAAGTTTGTTCATCAAGAGGCTTGGTAAAGATATCGGCTAATTGATCTTTAGTGTTAATATAAGAAATCTCGATATCTCCCTTTTGTTGGTGATCCCTAAGAAAATGATACCGAATGGCTATGTGCTTAGTGCGGCTATGCTCGACGGGATTGTCGGCCATTTTGATTGCACTCTCATTATCACATAGCAAAGGGACTTTGGTCAATTTGTAACCGTAGTCCCGCAGGGTTTGCCTCATCCAAAGTAGTTGCGCGCAACAATGACCTGCGGCAATGTACTCGGCTTCGACGGTGGAAAGAGCGACTGAATTTTGCTTCTTTGAAGCCCAAGACACCAAGGATCGTCCCAAGAACTGGCAAGTCCCCGATGTGCTCTTCCTATTAATTTTGCACCCCGCCCAATCGGCATCCGAATAACCAATCAAATCAAAAGTGGATCCCCGAGGGTACCAAAGCCCAAACTTAGGAGTATAAGCCAAATATCTCAAGATTCGTTTTACGGCCGTAAGGTGGGATTCCTTAGGGTCGGATTGGAATCTTGCACACATGCAAACGGAAAGCATAATGTCCGGTCGAGATGCACACAAATAAAGCAATGAACCAATCATCGACCGGTATACCTTTTGATCCACGGACTTACCTCCCGTGTCGAGGTCGAGATGCCCATTGGTTCCCATGGGTGTCTTGATGGGTTTGGCATCCTTCATTCCAAACTTTGTTAGAATGTCTTGAGTGTACTTCGTTTGGCTAATGAAGGTGCCCTCTTGGAGTTGCTTGACTTGGAATCCTAGAAAATACTTCAACTCTCCCATCATAGACATCTCGAATTTCTGTGTCATAATCCTACTAAACTCTTCACAAGTAGACTCGTTAGTAGACCCAAATATAATATCATCAACATAAATTTGGCATACAAATAAGTCATTTTCAAGAGTTTCAGTAAAGAGTGTAGGATCGGCTTTACCGACTTTGAAGCCATTAGCAATAAGGAAATCTCTAAGGCATTCATACCATGCTCTTGGGGCTTGCTTAAGCCCATAAAGCGCCTTAGAGAGCCTATAAACATGGTTAGGGTACTCACTGTCTTCAAAGCCGGGAGGTTGCTCAACATAGACCTCTTCTTTGATTGGTCCGTTGAGGAAGGCACTTTTCACGTCCATTTGATAGAGCTTAAAGCCATGGTAAGTAGCATAGGCTAATAATATTCGAATTGACTCAAGCCTAGCTACGGGTGCATAGGTTTCACCGAAATCCAAACCTTCGACTTGTGAATACCCTTTGGCCACGAGTCGAGCTTTATTCCTTGTCACCACACCATGCTCATCTTGCTTGTTGCGGAAGACCCATTTGGTTCCTACAACATTTTGGTTAGGATGTGGAACCAAATGCCATACCTCGTTCCTCGTGAAATTGTTGAGCTCCTCTTGCATCGCCACCACCCAATCCGAATCTTGAAGTGCTTCCTCTACCTTGTGTGGCTCAATAGAGGAAACAAAAGAATAATGTTCACAAAAATGAGCAACACGAGATCTAGTGGTTACCCCCTTATGAATGTCGCCGAGGATGGTGTCAACGGGGTGATCTCGTTGGATTGCTTGGTGGACTCTTGGGTGTGGCGGCCTTGGTTCTTGCTCATCCTCCTTTTCTTGATCATTTGCATCTCCCCCTTGATTATTGCCATTATCTTGAGGTGGCTCATTTGCTTGATCTTCTACTTCATTAACTTGAGCTTCAACCTCATTTTGAGTCGGTGGAGATGCCTGCGTGGAGGAGGACGGTTGATCTTGTGCATGTGGAGGCTCTTCGGATTCCTTAGGACACACATCCCCAATGGACATGTTCCTTAGCGCTATGCATGGAGCCTGTTCTTCACCTATCTCATCAAGATCAACTTGCTCTACTTGAGAGCCGTTAGTTTCATCAAACACAACGTCACATGAGATTTCAACTAGTCCAGTGGACTTGTTAAAGACCCTATATGCCCTTGTGTTTGAGTCATAACCAAGTAAAAAGCCTTCTACAGTTTTAGGAGCAAATTTTGATTTTCTACCTCTTTTAACAAGAATAAAGCATTTGCTACCAAAAACTCTAAAGTATGACATGTTGGGCTTTTTACCGGTTAGGAGTTCATAGGATGTCTTCTTGAGGATTCGGTGAAGATATAACCGGTTGATGGCGTAGCAGGCGGTGTTGACCGCTTCGGCCCAAAACCGGTCCGGTGTCTTGTACTCATCAAGCATGGTTCTTGCCATGTCCAATAGAGTTCGATTCTTCCTCTCCACTACACCATTTTGTTGAGGTGTGTAGGGAGAAGAGAACTCATGCTTGATGCCCTCCTCCTCAAGGAAGCCTTCAATTTGAGAGTTCTTGAACTCCGTCCCGTTGTCGCTTCTTATTTTCTTGATCCTTAAGCCAAACTCATTTTGAGCCCGTCTCAAGAATCCCTTTAAGGTCTCTTGGGTTTGAGATTTTTCCTGTAAAAAGAATACCCAAGTGAAGCGAGAATAATCATCCACTATTACAAGACAATACTTACTCCCGCCGATGCTTATGTAAGCAATCGGGCCGAATAGATCCATGTGGAGTAGCTCAAGCGGCCTGTCGGTCGTCATGATGTTCTTGTGTGGATGATGGACTCCAACTTGCTTCCCTGCCTGGCATGCGCTACAAATCCTGTCTTTCTCAAAATGAACATTTGTTAATCCTAAAATGTGCTCTCCCTTTAGAAGCTTATGAAGATTCTTCATCCCAACATGGGCTAGTCGGCGGTGCCAGAGCCAACCCATGTTAGTCTTAGCAATTAAGCATGTGTCGAGTTCAGCTCTATCAAAATCTACTAAGTATAGCTGACCCTCTAACACACCCTTAAATGCTATTGAATCATCACTTCTTCTAAAGACAGTGACACCTGTATCAGTAAAAAGACAGTTGTAGCCCATTTGACATAATTGGGAAACAGAAAGCAAGTTGTAATCTAGAGAATCTACAAGAAAAACATTGGAAATAGAATGGTCAGAAGATATAGCAATTTTACCAAGACCTTTGACCAAACCTTGATTTCCATCCCCGAATGTGATAGCTCGTTGGGGATCTTGGTTTTTCTCATATGAGGAGAACATCCTTTTCTCCCCTGTCATGTGGTTTGTGCACCCGCTGTCGAGTATCCAACTTGAGCCCCCGGATGCATAAACCTACAACACAATTTTAGTTCTTGACTTTAGGTACCCAAATGGTTTTGGGTCCTTTGGCATTAGACACAAGAACTTTGGGTACCCAAACACAAGTCTTGGAGCCCTTGTGCTTGCCCCCAACATATTTGGCAACTACTTTGCCGGATTTGTTAGTCAACACATAAGAAGCATCAAAAGTTTTAAATGAAATAGCATGATCATTTGATGCATTAGGAATTTTCTTTTTAGGCAACTTAGCACGGGTTGATTGCCTAGAACTAGATGTCTCACCCTTATACATAAAAGCATGATTAGGGCCAGAGTGAGACTTCCTAGAATGAATTTTCTTAATTTTGTCCTTGGGATAACCGACAGGGTATAAAATGTAACCCTCGTTATCCTGAGGCATGGGAGCCTTGCCCTTAACAAAATTGGACAATCTCTTAGGAGGGGCACTAATTTTGACATTGTCTCCCCTTTGGAAGCCGATGCCATCCTTAATGCCCGGGCGTCTCCCATTATAAAGCATGCTTCTAGCAAATTTAAATTTTTCATCCTCTAAGTTATGCTCGGCAATTTTAGCATCTAATATTGCTATATGATCATTTTGTTTTTTAATTAAAGCCATGTGATCATGAATAGCATTAATATCAACATCTCTACATCTAGTACAAATGGAAACATGCTCAATGGTAGATGTAGAGGGTTTGCAAGATTTTAATTCTACAACCTTAGCATGCAAGATATCATTCTTAGTTCTAAGGTCGGAAATGGTAGTATTGCAAACATCAAAATCCTTAGCCTTAGCAAGCAATTTTTCATTCTCAATTCTAAGGCTAGCAAGAGAAATGTTCAATCCTTCAATCCTAGCAAGCAAATCATCATTATTATCTCTAGAATTGGGAATTGAAACATTACAAACATGAGAATCAACCTTAGCATTTAAACTAGCATTTTCATGTCTAAGGTTGTCAATCATCTCACGGCAAGTGCTTAGCTCACTAGATAATTTTTCACATTTCTCTATCTCAAGAGCATAAGCCTTTTTAACCTTAACATGTTTCTTGTTTTCTTTAATTAGACAATCCTCTTGAGAATCCAAAAGATCATCCTTTTCATGAATAGCACTGACTAATTCATTTAATTTTTCCTTTTGAGCTATGTTAAGGTTGGCAAAAAGGGAACGCAAACTATCCTCCTCATCACTAGCATTATCATCACTAGAAGATTCATATTTAGTGGAGGAGTTAGATTTAACCTTTTTCTTTTTGCCGTCCTTTGCCATGAGGCACTTGTGGCCGACGTTGGGGAAAAGAAGTCCCTTGGTGACGGCGATGTTGGCGGCGTCCTCGTCGTCGGAGGAGTCGCTTGAGCTCTCGTCGGAGTCCCATTCGCGACAAACATGGGCATCGCCGCCCTTCTTCTTGTAATACCTCTTCTTCTCCTTTCTTCTCCCCTTCTTGTCGTTGCCTCGGTCACTGTCACTAGATATAGGACATTTAGCAATAAAATGACCGGGCTTACCACATTTGTAGCAAACCTTCTTGGAGCGGGACTTGTAGTCTTTCCCCCTCCTTTGCTTGAGGATTTGGCGGAAGCTCTTGATGACGAGCGCCATTTCCTCATTGTCGAGCTTGGAGGCGTCGATTGGTTGTCTACTTGGTGTAGACTCCTCCTTCTTGTCCTCCGTTGCCTTGAAGGCTACCGGTTGCGCCTCGGATGTGGATGGTTCGTCAAGCTCGTTGATTTTCTTGGAGCCTTTGATCATGCATTCAAAGCTCACAAAATTCCCGATAACTTCCTCGGGGGTCATCTTAGTATATCTAGGATTACCACGAATTAATTGAACTTGAGTAGGGTTAAGGAAAATAAGAGATCTTAGAATAACCTTAACCACCTCGTGGTCGTCCCACTTTATGCTCCCGAGGTTGCGCACTTGGTTCACCAAGGTTTTGAGCCGGTTGTACATGTCTTGTGGCTCTTCCCCTTGGCGAAGACGAAAACGACCGAGCTCCCCCTCGATCGTTTCCCGCTTGGTGATCTTAGTGAGTTCATCACCCTCGTGCGCCGTCTTGAGTAGGTCCCAAATCTCCTTTGCATTTTTCAACCCTTGCACTTTGTTGTATTCCTCCTTGCTTAGAGAGGCAAGGAGTATGGTTGTGGCTTGGGAGTTGAAGTGCTCGATTTGGGCCACCTCATCCTCATCATAGTCCTCATCCCCTACGGATGGTACCTGCGCTCCAAACTCAACAACATCCCATATGCTTTTGTGGAGCGAGGTTAGATGAAATCGCATTAAATCGCTCCACCTAGCGTAATCTTCACCATCAAAAGTTGGTGGTTTGCCTAATGGGACGGAAAGTAAAGGTGTATGTTTGGAAATGCGAGGGTAGCGTAGGGGGATCTTACTATACTTCTTGCGCTCTTGGCGCTTAGAAGTGACGGAGGGCGCGTCGGAGTCGGAGGTCGATGTTGATGAAGTGTCGGTCTCGTAGTAGACCACCTTCCTCATTCTCTTGTGCTTGTCGCCTTTCCGATGCGGCTTGTGGGAATAAGATTTTTCCTTCTTCTCTTTGTGGTGAGAAGAAGATTTCTTCTCCTTCCCTTTGTTGGAGGAGCTCTTCTTCTTCTCCCTCCTTTTGGTGCGGGACTCTTCCGATGAAGTGCTCCCGTGGCTTGTAGTGGGCTTTTCGCCGGTCTCCATCTCCTTCTTGGCGTGATCTCCCGACATCACTTCGAGCGGTTAGGCTCTAATGAAGCACCGGGCTCTGATACCAATTGATAGTCGCCTAGAGGGGGGGTGAATAGGGCGAAACTGAAATTTACAAATATAAACACAACTACAAGCCGGGGTTAGCGTTAGGAATAAAGAACGAGTCCGCAAGAGAGGGCGCAAAACAAATCCCAAGCGAATAAGCAAGTGAGACACGGAGATTTGTTTTACCGAGGTTCGGTTCCTGCAAACCTACTCCCCGTTGAGGAGGCCACTAAGGCCGGGTCTCTTTCAACCCTTCCCTCTCTCAAACGATCCACGGATCGAGTGAGCTTCTCTTCTCAAATCAAAGCCGGGAACAAAACTTCCCCGCAAGGGCCACCACACAATTGGTGCCTCTTGCCTTGATTACAATGGAGTTTTGATCTCAAGAACAAGTGAGAAAGAAAAGAAGCAATCCAAGCGCAAGAGCTCAAAAGAACACGGCAAATCACTCTCTCTAGTCACTAGGGCTTTGTGATGAATTGGAGAGGATTTGATCTTTTTGTATGTGTCTAGAATTGAATGCCTAGCTCTTGTAAGTGGTTGGGAAGTGGAAAACTTGGATGCAATGAATGGTGGGGTGGTTGGGGTATTTATAGCCCCAACCACCAAATGTGCCCGTTGGGAACCTGTCTGTTCGATGGCGCACCGGACAGTCCGGTGCACACCGGACAGTCCGGTGCCCCCTGCCACGTCATCACTGCCGTTGGATTCTAGCCGTTGGAGCTTCTGACTTGTGGGCCCGCCTGGGTGTCCGGTGCACACCGGACAGGTACTGTTTGATGTCCGGTGTGCCAGCATGGGCGATTCTGACTTCTGCGCGCGCAGAGGGCGCATTTATTGCGCGGCAGAGAGCCGTTGGCGCGGAGGGGACCGTTGCTCCGGAGTCGCACCGGACAGTCCGGTGCACACCGGACAGTCCGGTGAATTATAGCGGACTAGCCGTTGGCGTTTCTCGAGGCTGGCGAGTTCCTGAGGCCGACCTCCCTTGGCGCACCGGACACTGTCCGGTGTACACCGGACAGTCCGGTGAATTATAGCCGAGTCGCCCTCAGAAATTCCCGAAGGTAGCGAGTTTGAGTCTGAGTCCCCTGGTGCACCGGACAGGTACTGTTCACTGTCCGGTGGCGCACCGGACAGTCCGGTGCGCCAGACCAGGGGTGCCTTTGGTTGCCCCTTTGCTCCTTTATTGAATCCAAAACTTGGTCTTTTTATTGGCTGAGGGTGAACCTTTTACACCTGTATAATCTACACACTTGGGCAAACTAGTTAGTCCAATTATTTGTGTTGGGCAATTCAACCACCAAAATTATTTAGGAACTAGATGTAAGCCTAATTCCCTTTCAGGAACCCCTCCTCTGTGTTGTTTTTTCCTTGCGGTTTTGAAAAACGAAATCGTTTTGTAGCCTCGCCTTAGTGGTAATGCGAAGACCCTCAGAAACAGGGGACATCCCGACTAAGGAAAGATAGCCAAGCCGCAGGAACACCTACGCCTCAGGGATACGGTTGCCTCACTCACTATTCCCTCCCTAAAGGGTAACTCACGTTCTAACGGGGACACCGCAGTAGGATCAAGGCAACAGGCACAAAACAGCAGAAAACATCATACGGCAAAAAAACTTGATATTCATAGTCAACTGAGTTCTTAGCATATATTACAAAAATTCCAAAAATCCCCGTAGGGCGATGACTAGGTCTATGCGGCCGAAGGAGGTCCCATAGGGAGTACAACAGCGGTTGGCGACGGGGGAGGCGGAACCGCCTCGACCTCGAAGTGGCGGGCCAGCGAAGTCCCCGGCCCCTCGACTGCGTCGTTCAGCCTCCGCATCTCGGCGTCGGCAAGCTCGGGCTCGTCAAGGAGAACATAGCCCTCGCACACACGCTCGAGGTCGATCTCGTAGTGGGAGGCGACCACGGCCAGTGCCCGCTTCACCCCGAGGTGGACGGCGTCGCGGAGCTCACCCCGCACGTAGCCACGTAGGGCCTGCATACGGGGCTGTGGGGGTCCACTATGAGGGACGTCCACAACATTGAGGTCTGGAAGAGCTCCACCACTGCATCGCATAGCTCCCTCGACTCCATCACCTTCTGCTCCACGGTCTAGGATAGAGTCCGAGAGGTCTAGGTTGTGGCCTCCAGATCCTTCTTGAGGCCTGGAAAGAGGACGAGGACATCAAGCTGTGGCTAGGAAAAGAGATCGAATCCAAAAATGAAAGGAGGCTTCGGCACGATACCTCCTATCCGGGCGTTCAAGGCTCGGCCCTCAGACCATTCGTCCTCTAGGGACTTGGAGAGGGAGTCAGCGTGGAGGGAAGCTTCATCCCGCTCCACTGTCACTTCCTGAAGGTTTTCCTTCACCTGCCTCAGCTCCTCCTCGCGACGGTCTGCCTCCGCCTTCAGGTCATGGACTTCGTCCCTCAGTCGATGGACGTTCTCGCGATCGGTCGGACCCTCTTCCTTCAGTCCCTTGCACTAGGACGTCAATGCCGCCACTTCGACGCTCCTCTGTGCCAACTGCTCGTTGGAACGGAGCAGTGCGAGCCGATGGTGCTGCAGCGTGGCTTAGACATCCCGTTCGCGGCGAACAAAGATGGACTTGGAAATCGACCTCGTCATTAGCTACTATGGGAGGAGGAAAACTCTTGTCATCACACTGTGAAGGGGCAAAAAAAATCTTGAAAACAAAGCAATGCCCTTACCTGGGTCACCGCCCTCATCTCGGCCCATAGCTCCCGCTACGTGAGGTCAACGGGGTGAAAGTCGTCTAGAGGGGCGAGGATAGGCGGAATCTGAAATTTACAACTTAAACACGCTACAAGCCGGGGTTAGCGTTAGAATTAAATCCGAGTCCGAAAGAGAGGGAAAATAAATCAACCAAGAAATAAAGCGGATGAACACGGTGATTTATTTTACCGAGGTTCGGTTCCAAAGAACCTAGTCCCCGTTGAGGTGGTCACAAAGATCGGGTCTCTTTCAACCCTTTCCCTCTCTCAAACGGTCACCTAGACCGAGGGAGCTTTCTCCTTAATCAACCGGTCACTTAGACCCCACAAGGACCACCACACACTTGGTGTCTCTTGCTTTGATTACAGGTCACTTGAGAATAAGAATGGGAATAGAAGAAAGCACGATTGCAAAAGCCAAGCGACAAGAGCGACAAATAACACACGGATCACACTCTCTCTCAAGTCACTAATCACTAATGATCACTTGTCTCAGTTGTGGAACTTGGAGAGATTGGAAGCTTTGATTGTGTCTTGGAATGGATTGCTAGCTCTTATATTGAATGTGAGAGATTGGAATGCTTGGGTGAAGTGAATGGAGGTGGTTGGGGTTGTATTTATAGCCCCCAACCACTTCCTAGCCGTTGCTCCTTTTCTGCCGACCGCGGATAGTCCACGCCCCTGGTCCGAACGGTCCGCCCCTGCACATCAACGACTAAAAACGCAACAGTCAGCAGTAACGGCTATATCAACAGCTATTTTGCATTTAATGCGTCGTCAGATGTCAGATAAAGGCAGTCGCGGACGGTCCGGTCATGCACCCCGGACGGTCCGCGAGGACGCTAAAAATACATTTTATCGAACCCGTCACCTTCGGGTTTTCTGGTTTTCACTGACCGGACGGTCCGCGCCTGAGGCCGGACAGTCCGCGCTTGGTCTCGGACGGTGCTTGCTTCTCCATCGGACGGTCCGCAGTGTAGACTTGTGTTTCTACAGTGTTCCTATCCGAGGGTCACCTTAGTGTCGTGGACGGTCCGCGCTTAGGTGTTTTTTCCAAAAAGCTTCTCCTTGAAAGGGAAATGTGCCCTTGGGCCATTTCTAAGTATTTTGGTGATTTAGTGCCCAACACAGGTGCCTAATTGTAAAATGGTGGACAAAGTACAAATCAAGGATAAAGGTATGTTTCTCAGACTTAGTACATTGTTTTATGGACTAATGTATTGTGTCTAAGTGCTGGAAACAGAAAAAATCGAGTTGGAGAAGAGATGGCTCGAGCAGCCAAAGTCTGCCCAGTCTGGGTGCACCGGACTGTCTGGTGGTGCACCGGACAGTGTCCGGTGCGCCAGGCTGGCTTGGGCAAAGTGGCTGCTCTCGGGACTTCGACGGCGGTGTACGGCTAAAATTCACCGGACTGTCCGGTGTGCACCGGACTGTCCGGTGGGCCGCTCACAGGCGAACTCGTCGCTCTCGGGAAACCATCAACGGCGTACGGCTAAAATTCACCGGACTGTCCGGTGTGCACCGGACTGTCCGGTGAGCCAACGGTCGGCCGGGCCAACGGTCGGCCGCACAATCTGCGCGGGACACGTGGCCGAGCCAATGGCTAGAAGATGGCACCGGACTGTCCGGTGTGCACTGGACATGTCAAGTGCACCAACGGCTCCCAGGCTGCCAACGGTCGACTGCGCTGTTTATGGAAAGAAATCGGGCACCGGACATGTCCGGTGTGCACCGGACTGTCCGGTGCGCCAGACGACAGAAGGCAAGAATTGCCTTCCCAGATTGCTCCCAACGGCTCCTAGCTGCCTTAGGGCTATAAAAGGGACCCCTAGGCGCATGGAGGAGTACACCAAGCATCTCCTAATCATTTCTAAGCACCAAGACATCGATTTCGCGCATTTGTTTCATTGTGATAGCATATAGAGCTCTAGTGGAGTTGTGAACTCATTGAGTTGTGTTGCGAGCTCTTGTTGCGACTTGTGTGCGTGTTGACACTTTGATTCTTGTGTCTTGTGTGCGTTGCTAATCCCTCCCTTGCTCCGTGTTCTTTGTGAATTTCAAGTGTAAGGGCGAGAGGCTCCAAGTTGTGGAGATTCCTCGCAAACGAGATTGAGATAAAGCAAGCAAAACACCGTGGTATTCAAGTGGGTCTTTGGACCGCTTGAGAGGGGTTGATTGCAACCCTCGTCCGTTGGGACGCCACAACGTGGAGTAGGCAAGCGTTGGTCTTGGCCGAACCACGGGATAACCACCGTGCCATCTCTGTGATTGATCTTTGTTGGTTATTGTGATTTGTTAAGGATTCCTCTATAGCCACTTGGCAATTATTGTGCTAACAATTAACCAAGTTTTGTGGCTTAAGTTTTGAAGTGTTACAGGATCACCTATTCACCCCCCCCTCTAGGTGCTCTCAATTGGTATCAGAGCCGTTCTCTTCAAGAAAGGGACTAACCGCCCGAAGAGATGGATCCTAAGGGCAAGGGGATGGTGATCAACGACAAGGAGAAGGAGTCCTTCTTCAACGAGCCCAATGATGACAGGCCCACCGACTCAGGCTCGGGCCACAAAAGAAAAGACGGGAGGAAGAAGAAGACAAGGCGCATCAAGGAAATTGTCTACTACGACAGCGACGAATCTTCCTCCTCCCAAAAGGACAACGACGACTACGACAGACGAAAGACGGTTAACTCAAACTTTTCTTTCGATTATTCGCGCATTCCGCATAGCTCAAATGCTCAATTGCTCCCCATTCCACTTGGCAAGCCTCCTCATTTCTAAGCACGCGATGGACGGACCACGACGTCGTCCGACTGATGCTAAGGTCCTTTACCGTTCTTGATCCTCATTTGGTGAATAATATTCGTGAGAATCCCAGGTACACCAAAATGTCGCCCGAAGAAGTCCTCGGAAAATTCGTTAGCGGGCGAATGGTGATCAAGGAGGCGAGGTACGTGGACGACGCCTTGAATGGTCCGATCAACGAGCCGCAACCCCTTGCTCTCAAGGCAACAAGAAGCAAGGAGGCGCTACCTAGCAAGGTGGCACAAATTGAGGCGGCCGGACTTAATGACGAAGAGATGGCCCTCATCATCAAAAGATTCAAGATGGCGCTTAAGGGTCGCAAGGGACAGCTAAGCAAGACCAAAGCCAAGGGGAAGCGCTCATGCTTCAAATGCGGTAAGCTTGGTCATTTTATTGCTAACTGTCCCGACAATGATAGTGATCAGGACCAAGGGAACAAGAGGGAGAAGAAGAAGCATTACAAGAAGGCCAAGGGCGAGGCACATATCGGAAAGGAGTGGGTTTCGAATTGCTCCTCCTCCGACTCCGACAATGAAGGACTCGCCGCCACCACCTTCAACAAGTCATCCCTCTTCCCCAACTAGCGTCACACTTGCCTCATGGCAAGAGAGAAGAAAGTAAGCACTCATGATACTAGTACTTATGCTTCTTCAAGTGAGGATGAGTCTAGTGATGATGATGAGATAGATTACTCATGCTTATTCAAGGGATTAGATAGATCTAAAATTGATAAGATTAATGAGTTGATTGATGCTTTGAATGACAAGAATAGATTACTAGAAAAACAAGAGGATCTTTTATATGAGGAGCATGATAAATTTGTTAGTGCACAAAAATCTCTTGCTCTTGAAATTAAAAGGAATGAAATGCTCTCTAGTGAATTATCTTCTTGTCATGAAACCATTGCTACTTTAAGAAGTGTTAATGATGATTTAAATGCTAAACTAGAAGTAGCTAGTAAATCTAATTCTTGTGTAGAAATTGTTGAAACTTGTAATAGGTGTAAAGATTTCGATGTTGATGCTTGTAGTGATCACTTAGTTTCAATTTCCAAATTAAATGAGGAATTAGCTAGTCTTAATGCCCAACTTAAGACTAGCAAGAATGAATTTGACAAGCTAAAATTTGCAAGGGATGCCTACACGATTGGTAGACACCCCTCAATTAAGGATGGACTTGGCTACAAGAGGGAAGCCAAGGACTTGACAAGCCATAAGGCTCCCATCTCTGCCAAGGAGAAAGGGAAGGCCCCTATGGCAACTAGTGCTAAAAAGAACCATGCTTTTATGTACCATGGTAGGAGACAAACTAGAAATGCTTATAGGAGTTGTAATGCATATAATGCCTTTGATTCTCATGCCATGTTTGCTTCTAGTTCTTCTTATGTGCATGATAGAAATGTTGGTAGGAGAAATGTTGTTCATAATATGTCTAGGAGAAATGTTGTTAATGTTCCTAGGAAAGTAAATGAACCTTCTACAATATATCATGCTTTAAATGCTTCTTTTGCTATTTGTAGAAAGGATAGGAAGATAGTTGCTAGAAAATTAGGGGCAAGATGCAAGGGAGACAAAACTTGCATTTGGGTCCCTAAAGATATTTGCACTAACCTTGTAGGACCCAACATGAGTTGGGTACCTAAGACCCAAGCCTAAATTTGCCTTGCAGGTTTATGCATCCGGGGGTTCAAGCTGGATCATCGACAGCGGATGCACAAACCATATGACGAGGGAGAAGAAGATGTTCACCTCCTACGTCAAAAACAAAGATTCCCAAGATTCAATAATATTCGGTGATGGGAATCAAGGCAAGATAAAAGGGTTAGGTAAAATTGCAATCTCAAATGAGCACTCTATATCTAATGTGTTTTTAGTAGAGTCTCTTGGATATAATTTGCTATCTGTTAGTCAATTATGCAATATGGGATATAATTGTTTATTTATAAATGTAGATGTGTCTGTCTTTAGAAGATGTGATGGTTCACTAGCTTTTAAGGGTGTACTAGACGGCAAACTTTACTTAGTTGATTTTGCAAAAGAAGAGGCCGGTCTAGATGCATGCTTAATGGCTAAGACTTGCATGGGCTGGTTGTGGCATCGCCGCTTAGCACATGTGGGGATGAAGAACCTCCACAAACTTCTAAAGGGAGAACACGTGATAGGTCTAACCAATGTTCATTTCGAAAAAGATAGACCTTGTGCAGCTTGTCAAGCAGGGAAACAGGTGGGAGGCTCTCATCACACCAAAAATGTGATGACAACATCAAGACCTCTGGAGCTGCTGCATATGGACCTCTTCGGACCTGTCGCCTATCTGAGCATAGGAGGAAGTAAGTATGGTCTAGTTATTGTTGATGACTTTTCCCGCTTCACTTGGGTGTTCTTTTTGCAGGATAAGTCTGAAACCCAAGGGACCCTCAAGCGCTTCCTAAGGAGAGCTCAAAATGAGTTTGAGCTCAAGGTGAAGAAGATAAGGAGTGACAACGGGTCCGAATTCAAGAATCTTCAAGTGGAGGAGTTCCTTGAGGAGGAGGGGATCAAGCACGAGTTCTCCGCTCCCTACACACCTCAGCAAAATGGTGTGGTAGAGAGGAAGAACAGGACGCTCATAGATATGGCGAGGACTATGCTTGGAGAGTTCAAGACCCCCGAGTGTTTTTGGTCGGAAGCCGTGAACACGGCTTGCCACGCCATCAACAGGGTCTACCTTCACCGCCTCCTCAAGAAGACTTCATATGAGCTGCTGACTGGTAACAAACCCAATGTATCGTACTTTCGTGTATTTGGGAGTAAATGCTACATTCTAGTGAAGAAGGGTAGGAATTCCAAATTTGCTCCCAAAGTCGTAGAAGGGTTTTTATTAGGTTATGATTCAAATACAAAGGCGTATAGGGTCTTCAACAAATCATCGGGTTTGGTTGAAGTCTCTAGCGACGTTGTATTTGATGAGACTAATGGCTCTCCAAGAGAGCAAGTTGTTGATCTTGATGATGTAGATGAAGAATATGTTCCAACGGCCGCGATACGCACCATGGCGATTGGAAATGTACGGCCTCAGGAACAACTGGAGCAAGATCAACCGTCTTCCTCAACTATGGTGCATCCCCCAACCCAAGATGATGAACAGGTACCTCAAGTGGAGGCGCATGATCAAGGGGGAGCACAGGATGTTCAAATTGAAGAGGAAGAAGCACCTCTGGCACCTCCAACCCAAGTTCGAGCGATGATTCAAAGGGATCATCCCGTCGACCAGATATTGGGTGATATTAGCAAGGGAGTAACTACTCGTTCAAGATTGGTTAATTTTTGTGAGCATTACTTTTTTGTCTCTTCTATTGAGCCTTTCAGGGTAGAAGAGGCCTTGCTAGATCCGGACTGGGTGTTGGCCATGCAAGAGGAACTCAACAATTTCAAGCGCAATGAAGTTTGGACACTGGTGCCTCGTCCCAAGCAAAATGTTGTGGGAACCAAGTGGGTGTTCCGCAACAAACAGGATGAGCACGGGGTGGTGACAAGGAACAAGGCTCGGCTTGTGGCAAAAGGTTATGCCCAAGTCGCAGGTTTGGACTTTGAGGAGACATTCGCTCCTGTGGCTAGGCTAGAATCAATTCGTATCTTGCTAGCATATGCCGCTCACCATTCTTTCAGGTTGTACCAAATGGATGTGAAGAGCGCTTTCCTCAACGGGCCGATCAAAGAGGAGGTGTACGTGGAGCAACCCCCTAGCTTTGAGGATGAACGGTACCCCGACCACGTGTGTAAGCTCTCTAAGGCACTCTATGGACTTAAGCAAGCCCCAAGAGCATGGTATGAATGCCTTAGAGACTTTTTAATTGCTAATGCTTTCAAGGTTGGGAAAGCCGATCCAACTCTTTTTACTAAGACTTGCGATGGTGATCTTTTTGTGTGCCAAATTTATGTCGATGACATAATATTTGGTTCTACTAATCAAAAGTCTTGTGAAGAGTTTAGCAGGGTGATGACACAGAAATTCGAGATGTCGATGATGGGCGAGTTGAACTACTTCCTTGGGTTCCAAGTGAAGCAACTCAAGGACGGCACTTTCATCTCCCAAACGAAGTACACGCAAGACTTGCTAAAGCGGTTTGGGATGAAGGACGCCAAGCCCGCAAAGACGCCGATGGGAACTGACGGACACACCGACCTCAACAAAGGTGGTAAGTCCGTTGATCAAAAAGCATATCGGTCCATGATAGGTTCTTTGCTTTATTTATGTGCTAGTAGACCGGATATTATGCTTAGCGTATGCATGTGTGCTAGATTTCAATCCGATCCTAAGGAGTGTCACTTAGTGGCGATGAAGCGAATTCTTCGATATTTAGTCGCTACGCCTTGCTTCGGGATCTGGTATCCAAAGGGGTCTAACTTTGACTTGATTGGGTACTCAGATTCCGACTATGCTGGATGTAAGGTCGATAGGAAGAGTACATCGGGGACGTGTCAATTCTTAGGAAGGTCCCTGGTGTCATGGAACTCTAAGAAACAAACCTCCGTTGCCCTATCCACCGCTGAGGCCGAGTACATTGCTGCAGGACAGTGTTGTGCGCAACTACTTTGGATGAGGCAAACCCTCAGGGACCTTGGCTACAATCTGAGCAAAGTCCCACTCCTATGTGATAATGAGAGTGCTATCCGAATAGCGGAAAATCCTGTTGAGCACAGCCGCACAAAGCACATTGACATCCGGCATCACTTTTTGAGAGACCACCAGCAAAAGGGAGATATCGAAGTGTTTCATGTTAGCACTGAGAACCAGCTAGCCGATATCTTTACCAAGCCTCTAGATGAGAAGACCTTTTGCAGGCTACGTAGTGAGCTCAATATCTTAGATTCGCGGAACTTGGATTGAAATGTAGCATACATGTGTTTATGCCTTTGATCATGTTCATTCTGCATTTTGTTGCTTATTGTGGTGCTCAAGTTGTACAAACACTCCCTGGACCTCACAAGTCCTGTTTGCAAGTGATGCACATATTTAGGGGGAGCTGTGCTACAACTTGACCCTTTGAGACTAACCATGTACTTGAGTTTGGTTGTTTTAGTCTCCAAGGAGAATTGAAAGGGAAAAGGTGGACTTGGACCATGCAAGACTTCCACTGCACTCTGATGAAAAGAGTAACTTCTCCAAGTTCATCTTTATACTCTTATTGCCCTTGTGTTCTCTTTTGATGATTTTGGTGAGGCAATGGAGTTCTGGGGCCAAGATTGATCCCGTTTTGGTGCTTGATGCCAAAGGGGGAGAAAATAAAGGCCAAAGCAATTAATGGATCAGCTACCACTTGAGAAATTTTGAAAAAAGTAGATTAGAGCTTTTGGTTTGTCAAAACTCTTTTATTGTCTCTTATGTCAAAAGTTGGCCTCTTGTGGGGAGAAGTGTTGATTATGAAAAAAGGGGAGTTTTTGAAATCCTTGATCAAATTTCTTTGGAAAACCTCTCTTTATGTCTCTACAAGTGGTTTTGACTTAGAGATAGGAATTTGAGTTTGATTTGCAAAAACAAACCAAGTGGTGGCATAGAGTGATCCATATATGTCAAAATTGAATCAAAATAATTTGAGTTCTTATTTGAAGTGATTTTGTACTTGTTCTACTTGCTTTATGTTGTGTTGGCATAAATCACCAAAAAGGGGGAGATTGAAAGGGAAATGTGCCCTTGGGCCATTTCTAAGTATTTTGGTGATTTAGTGCCCAACACAGGTGCCTAATTGTAAAATGGTGGACAAAGTACAAATCAAGGATAAAGGTATGTTTCTCAGACTTAGTACATTGTTTTATGGACTAATGTATTGTGTCTAAGTGCTGGAAACAGAAAAAATCGAGTTGGAGAAGAGATGGCTCGAGCAGCCAAAGTCTGCCCAGTCTGGGTGCACCGGACAGTGTCCGGTGCGCCAGGCTGGCTTGGGCAAAGTGGCTGCTCTCGGGACTTCGACGGCGGTGTACGGCTAAAATTCACCGGACTGTCCGGTGTGCACCGGACTGTCCGGTGGGCCGCTCACAGGCGAACTCGTCGCTCTCGGGAAACCATCAACGGCGTACGGCTAAAATTCACCGGACTGTCCGGTGTGCACCGGACTGTCCGGTGATCCAACGGTCGGCCGGGCCAACGGTCGGCCGCGCAATCTGCGCGGGACACGTGGCCGAGCCAACGGCTAGAAGATGGCACCGGACTGTCCGGTGTGCACCGGACATGTCAAGTGCACCAACGGCTCCCAGGCTGCCAACGGTCGACTGCGCTGTTTATGGAAAGAAATCGGGCACCGGACTGTCCGGTGCGCCAGACGACAGAAGGCAAGAATTGCCTTCCCAGATTGCTCCCAACGGCTCCTAGCTGCCTTAGGGCTATAAAAGGGACCCCTAGGCGCATGGAGGAGTACACCAAGCATCTCCTAATCATTTCTAAGCACCAAGACATTGATTTCGCGCATTTGTTTCATTGTGATAGCATATAGAGCTCTAGTGGAGTTGTGAACTCATTGAGTTGTGTTGCGAGCTCTTGTTGCGACTTGTGTGCGTGTTGACACTTTGATTCTTGTGTCTTGTGTGCGTTGCTAATCCCTCCCTTGCTCCGTGTTCTTTGTGAATTTCAAGTGTAAGGGCGAGAGGCTCCAAGTTGTGGAGATTCCTCGCAAACGGGATTGAGATAAAGCAAGCAAAACACCGTGGTATTCAAGTGGGTCTTTGGACCGCTTGAGAGGGGTTGATTGCAACCCTCGTCCGTTGGGACGCCACAACGTGGAGTAGGCAAGCGTTGGTCTTGGCCGAACCACGGTATAACCACCGTGCCATCTCTGTGATTGATCTTTGTTGGTTATTGTGATTTGTTGAGGATTCCTCTATAGCCACTTGGCAATTATTGTGCTAACAATTAACCAAGTTTTGTGGCTTAAGTTTTGAAGTGTTACAGGATCACCTATTCACCCCCCCTCTAGGTGCTCTCACTCCTGTCCGGAATAATCTACGGTATTCCGGACAGTCGATTTAGAATAGTTGTAGATGAACTTATGCACCTGTGAAATGATCAACTAGGCAAACTGGTTAGTCCATAAGGTTTGTGATGGTCGTCAAACACCAAAATCGATTATAGGAAATATTGAGACTATTTCCCTTTCAGGGGATGAAGTACGGATCGCCCTCGATGGACATCCACGCTAGGGTCAGTCCTCCCCATATCGAGGGATCCGACGCAGCGCGGACGAGGTCACTGCTACCCCCTGAGAGAGAAGGCTCGATGACGATCTCGTCGTTGAGCATCCCCCCGTCGAGCTCCATCCTGGGAGGATCCGAGGGACCGGCCTCCTCGGCGTGCCACGTCCCCGAGCTCGGCGCAACTTCGGGGGTGTCGGGGATGGCACATAGGAGGTCAGAGACCGTGGGTGACGCTGCACCCGGCGCAGCATCCCCCGCCTCTGCCCCGTCCCCGGAGGAGACGGTGATGGCCTCCGTCGGCTACGCGGGGCACGTGGGCACCACCTCGGACGCGGCGGTGTCGGGCTCGACCGGTGCCCTAGAAGCAGGCTCAGCCACCTCAGCGCCCTCCTGAGGTGTCCCCGGGGTAGAATGGGGGTGGGACAAGGTCCCCATGGATGTTCCGGCACCGCGCTTCACCGCCTTGTTGGCAGTAAAGGTTGGCGCATGGGCTCGGCGTTTGGAGCTAAGGACAAGACGACAGTCAGAGAAAAAGCCTTACACATAAGACATTTTCATATTTCGACAACTTACCTGGAGACAGGCTTGGCAGAAGGCCTCGGCCTCGGCCTCCGTCTCCTTGGTCCTTGCCGCCCCGCCATAGACGTGGGCGACAGGGCGGTGGCCCTATCTTCTACAGGCACTGAGGCAGGGGCAGGGGTCAGGGGCGGAACGATGGTCGAGGCCACTATGGGCCCAGAACAACTACATGGGGAAGGGGTGACGGACCCCTCCTTCGTGTTCCTCGCATCGGGGTGGCCGCTGAGGGGTTTCGGCATGCGCCCGTAGGCGCCTCCGTGCCCCCCACGGCCCCCACCTTTTCCACTAAGGCAGGAGCAGGGGCGGGATCAGCTCGCCCGCGCCCCGGACAGGCAAGGAGGAATATTGTTCAGAGGTTCAAAGGTCAGGCCCTCAGCAAGGTTCGAAAAGACCGCCTCAGAACTCCAGGGATTCGACCCCGTTACTGATCAAGGTTTCAAAGGTTGGCCCCTCAGAAGGGCTCCATAACCGCCCCAGATCATAGAGTCAGGGATGACTGTGGGTATGCCCATGCATGGCCCGAGCTCGGGTTGCGACCCGAGGTACCTAAAGACATATCCGAGACCCCCGAGAGCGATTCGTAACGGTATCCCATCGTAGGGAGGCATCGAGCCCTCAAACCCCATCAAACGGGTTTGGTACCAGGCGAATCACCCATAGGTATCTTTTGGGGTGTGTCTCCGGACCACTAGCCGACTCTTATCGAAGGGAGCTCGGACCTCGCTCGAATTACTCGATAACAGCTCAACAGAAACGTCCTGCTCGCCGCCCATCGAGGGTAGCATGACGTATTCCTCCCTTCCTCCTCGCGAAGAAGCGACAAAGGGGCATATTAACCTAAAGCCGAGACACCCCTCGACCAACCTCTTGCCTCGCGCAAAAGCTCGAGGGCTTCCCTCGCAAACCACGCCAAAGGTTCCAAACACATCAGTCGAAGATCGAATTGAACCTATCAAGAGTAAAAGGCCATGAAGGAGTCAACTACTCCTTCGGGTCCTCAGGGGCTACACCTGACGGGTGCGCTCGTGCGCACCTATCGCAAACCAAATGTCCTGCTCCTCGAGAAAATGAGGCACACCCACTGGCAAGCAGCAGAGCCTCCAAACAAGTACCAAAGTACTTCCTTGGAAGGCTCGGGGGATACTGTCGGGGGTGATAATTAGGGGTACCCAAATTATCCCTCCGAAAAACGCACTCAGGAGTAATAAAGACATAAGCCCCAAGGGGAAGCAATCGAGGTACCCCCTAACTCGAGGCCTCTCCCCGAGAGTCTCCCACCTTAGGCAGAACTCTGTCTCGCCCGAAGTCACAACCGCTCCACCCGTCTCACCCGAGCTGATCCCAGGCAGATAAGACAAAGGCACCCGAAAACAGGCGGGGAACACTCGCATTTAATGCGAATACCTACCCCACGCCATGGCGGTAGGAGCATAGTGGCTAACAAGACAGCAGTCAAGTCTGAGCGAAACAACATGATTACACCTCCGCTATAGTACGCACACGTCGCCAGCCATCCCTCGATGGGACATCTAATACGATCGGTGAAGCAGACCGGCCCTCGGGCGTAATCTCTGCCTCGCCCGACGCTGAGTCCAGACCTCGAGTGCAAACTTCTACCTCACCCGACACAGAGTTCAACCTCGGGCATAATCTCCGTCTCGCCCGACGCAGAGTCCGGCCTCGGATGATTTCTCCACCTCGCCCGAGCTCGGCCTCGGCTACCTGCTCCACCGCGAATCCCATGGGTGGCCACTCCGCCAACTGTGGCACACGTCAAAGGATAGCTCAACTGACGCCTCGGAAAGACTTCTGCCTCGCCCGAGTAGGACTCTAACCTCAATAAACGAGGCAAGGAATCACGACGTCACTCCACACAGGGATGCTGACGCACCCCGTAAGCAGGCTTTAACCCATACCTCGACGCTATTACAACAACTGCGATATGGGCGACCCCTCCCCAGAGGGCTCGGGCGTACGACCATCCCCTCTGCCTCTGCCTCGGCTCTCAGCAGGAAATCAGCGGACGCAAGTCAGCAATGCAGTGCACCGTCACGTCGGCTTACAGGGCACCAAGACAACCCCCTTTGACTACGACGACCCCGGGCTCCACATCATACATCTCTTGCATGTATAGATAGGGCAGTAGTTCCCCCAAGGGGCCAGGAGGACACAAGGGCGAACACTCAATTGTTTCCCACTAAGTCTTAGGATATTGGCACTTGTCTCAATTAGTTCCAGGGACTTGGGGACTTCCCCTCTCCTGTTGTGCTTGTAATCCCTACTGCAGGCACTCAGGTGTGAGTAATATAAGCTTCATCCCTCTCTGTTGGAAGTAGGGCCTTGCGTTGCCCAAACTAGGATAAAACTGCTTGTGTCAACTTGCACACCATCGAGACTCTGGACATGTGGCATTATTTACTAGTTGGTTAAGATCCTCAGTCCAAACACTGATAAACACCGAACATATCTCGTGCTCTTTGCACATAGGACATAACGGTGACTTCCGTTGAACCATGGGACATGTCCAGTGCTTCTGTTCAATTCATGTGTTCGGTGCTTAAATAAAAACATTGCAACAATCAAATTTTAATGGTCATTGTCAAAAGTCGGGTGTGACGTCTGGTGTTATCACCAAACATGTCAAATACATACACATATTGCTATAACTTTTGAAAATGACTTGTTTTGGATTTAGGGTCTATAAATACCACCCGAACTGGCCATTTGAAGGATGTGAGAGTTGAATAAGATACCAAGGAGTTGTGCTCTTTTCTAGTGCTCTCCACTTGCATAGTGCTTCATGATACGTATGGTGATTAGTGTAGGTGTTTTACATAGTGTTTATGCTAGTTAGATAACTTCTTATGCGCTTGCTTTAAGGGGATTGTAGCACTCAGTGCTTGCGCACACCATTTGTTGTACTCAAAGGGGCTTGTAGTCCTGCGAGACCATAACAATTGTGTTTGTGGTATGGCCGCTACCATTGTTGTGTGGTGTTTCTAGATCCTCATGATAGATAATGTGTTTTCTTATAATTGTCATAACAACAACAACAACACTTCCTTAGTCAAATAGACAAAATCATATTTCCTGAGAAATCAAATATTTCTTTGAATGGATTTATAATAAATAGTTTCTACGTTTATAAATTTAGATAGTTTTTTATTATGAAAATGTATTTTACTATTTAATCTATTGATACTTATTAATCTATAGGTGCCAATCCTTCTCGTCGATGTAAACTCTTGGGAAGACCATCCTGTTATTTTTAGAGTAACTTTTATCTGTTAAGTGATGGTCCTTTCACTTGGCACCATCGAATAATTAAGACCGACTTTCATCTCTGCTCGATAGATGAGTCTTGCAGTGAAGCTCTCTTCTACCTTTGCACTCGAGGACCAATGTCTATCTGGTCCGAGGAAACCTTTGTAACTGAGGATATATTTGATGGTTTTAAAAATTATTTGACTCAAATCAAGATTTCTATCCTTTTTAGGGTTTATTTGGTTAGAGATGAATGATGAGGGTTGGAGGGGATTAAATTCCTTCCTATTCAATTCTGAATACGAAGGAATTCAATCCCCATATAATAATCGAATAAGGTCTTAGAGGCTTAGATGGAAGAGTGAAATGGATTGATCGAGCTCCAGCTGAAGCTAGAGCAATATGTCTTTGTACTTACGGCTAGCCCTTGGTTGGCTTGAGGCTGAGGAGACCGTTGGGTAATACGATTGTAGAAATTCTTTAAATGTAGCTAAAATTGCATAAAAAACTTATCAACGCTTGTATCTCCTAATATATTTCACTGTTGATCCAAAATATTTATTGTACATCATAAATATTACTGTTTTATATATTTAATTGAATTTAAAAACAACTTCTTAGAAAACGAGATATTGCTATCTCGGTAGCACCTGGATCGACAGGAATGCCAGCAATCTGGCAGGGAAATGAAATGAACATATTCCTCCCTGTTCTGCTCTGCTCTTTGTTGTTGCGTGTATGCATCCGCTGTTGTGATTGTCAGCCTCTGCTACAGCAAGTTCAGGCAGCTCAGCTAGGCTTTGGCCAGGCAATCTGGCAACGACAGGTCGACAGCAAGCAAGCAAAGCGGAGCTGTGAAGGCGTGGAGGTGGAATGGGACTGGTGCCGTGCCTGGTGGAGTAGCACTCACGTCGCCACCATGCACAACCCTGCAGCTGGAAGCTGCAGCTGAAGTTGAAAGAAGAGAATGCAGCGCATGCCATGCCACCTTTCTGCAGACCGGAGTCAGTCCAGTCCTCGTCTGCATCTGCAAAAGAATCAAACTGCTGTTCCTGAAGCAGCAAGCCAGCAACAGCGAAAAAGATCTCCACGCCTTCCACTGATTCACTTGTGTACTCTGGATTGTGAAATGAATTATGGGATTTGAAGACATCGAGTGATAAGACTGGTCTAATGGTCTTGTGGTTTGTTTGGATTCTAACTGGTCCTGGAAGCTAGCTTGTAAAGCTAGATTATAAAACCCGAGTTTGTGGAGGTTTGGAACTTGGAAGCATAGATTCTAAAATTTAGAATTGGTAAAGTTTTAAAGTAAAAATATCCACAATACCTTCATTTTTTAGCATGGGTAAATACGGAGAGATATGGGAAGGCAAAATGTGAAGGGCATAATCGTGTTTTCAAATCTAGAAGATGGAAGAAGCTAACTTGCATCAGCTTATGAGCTTACAAAAATTTGAAGCTCTCTGAATTCTACATCCAGTGTAAAAGCTAGGCCTCTTTAGATCCCTAACTGAATTTTGGAAGTCGGCTTCCATAATCTGCTAGAAATCAACAAGGAATTTTGGAAGTCGGCTTCCATAATCTGTTTGGTTGGCTTCTAATTCTCTTCCAACCAAAATCATAGAAAGCCAATAATTAGGCTTGCAAAGATGGCTTTGCCAAAGTTAGGGCAAAAAACATAGATGTTCATTTGGCCAAGTGTCATATCAATAATAGAAAGTACTTTTTCTCTCGGGCAATTTAAGAAGTTTCTAGAGACTTGTCCAAGCTTTGGCCATAAATTGGTGTGCTAATCCTTTGGCAATGAACCAATTGATGACTACAAATTTTGGCTAGCTATGATTTGAGTTGGGAAATAGTTGCAAGCTAACTAGAAATTATCTATGGATGGCTAGAGGGGGAGGGTGAATAGCCTAATAACATTTTTTAGAAACTCAAAAACATTAGACAAGAGTGTTAGTAAAAGAGATGATCTTAATAGCCACTAGCCCAGCCTACACAACACAAAGCAAGCCATATACACAAGTCTAGTTGCAAGAATTTAAGTGGCATGGATGTGTGAGTGAGAATGGCAAGCCCAACTTCAACAATGTGCTGATGCTTGTGTTTGGCTAAGCTATTTTGTTGGTGAGCGAAGGGACATGAGACATGATGGGATATGTCGACTTGCGAAATAAGGAATTGAGTTATTAATATTTGTCTCCCCAATTAGTCTGCATGGTAAGAATTTTTCTATCGAATTGGCACTCAACTAGGGCTTCAAATTCTCGAGATACCTTAAATACTTGACACTTGTACTTTAGGAGAAAGATCCATGTGAATTTACTATAATTGTTAATAAATGACTTATCGTATTTATGTCTAGTAATTGAGCTACGATAGGAGCCCAAACATCAAAGAAGATAAGTTCCAAAGGATATTTAGACCCACTATTAGATTTTTATTATAAGGCAAATGATTAGTTTTTTGCTAGATTGGCGGCTCATGGAACTCGGCCAAGCATGAAAGACTAAATCTATTAACCACGTTTTCAACTATTGGAACCGAAGCATGACCTAATCTACTATGCCACTTAGAGAAACTTGGTTTTATTGTATGGAAGACTTGCTTGGTGGATGGTGAGGATGGAAAAGGTTGTGTTGGATGGAAGACTTTCTTGGTGGATCGTGAGGATGGAACAAGGTAGAGCCCTTGATGGCAATGCCCTTTAATAAGAGTTTCCTCGTGTACTGATCTTTGATAAAGAAGACATCATGATAAAATTCAAGATGTGTAGAATTGTCTTTAGTAAGACGATGAATAGAAATCGAACTTTTACTAGTGTTAGGAATATACAAACAAATATTGCTTAAGGAAATATTATAGCTTGGAGTTTTAACAACTGAGTGTCCAATATGGCTAATATTTGTATCTACACCACTTGTTGTGTGGATTAGGTCAATCCTTTTGTATTTATTTTGAACCGATAGATTTTCAAGTTCTCTTATGATATGATCTGTAAATGTGTCCATATACTAATTGGAGTCTACTACATAAAATGCAGCACATCTATTGTAGCGCTCATCTAGGACAAAGTTCTTCTCAAATATGTGCCAATAGTCGAGAAATGTATATCCCCTCTTGTAGCCTACTTGACACTTATATCTGGTATCGATGTTGCTTTTGTTGGAGTTATTGCCACAAGTCTGAGGGTGTGGACGCATTGAATTATTGTTGAAGCCACGTCCTCGTGATCTGCATGTGCGTCCACAACTACTACAACCACGTCCGTGTTGCTCCCAATGACCTCGGCTTGTCGAGTTTGCAGAGAAACTCGATTCATTTTTGGAGAAGTGTATCCCTTTTCTCGAACACAAGAAGTTGGCAGTAGATCTCCCCTAATTTGAGTGGCTCTGACTTGGTCGTGAGGGCCATCACAATGGGATTGAACTCCTCGTCGATACCGGAAAGAATGTAGGACACATGAGTTAGCCATCTTCAGTTCACTTGCTGATAAATAAAATCTTATCAGCAAGCGCTCAGGCTCTAGTCACATACTTTATGATGGATTTGTCGTCGTTGATGAAGTGTTCTCTAGTCATATGTTTTCCTCTATGGTGCTTTAAGCGGTCACCACGGTGACACTTGTCACATGTGTTATATTATCTTTTGCTATAGATGAAGGAATGTATGCAAGTACTTGTAGATATGTCGCATAGCCACTTCATAGGCAGAATTAGTGATGATGACTTTCTTGTAATCCTTGGTGAGGTAGAATATGAGATGGGTAAGACTTTTGAAGATTAAGGATAACAGTTGGTTTCATAGGCAGAATTAGTGATGATGACTTTGTTGTAATCCTTGGTGAGGTAGAATATGAGATGGGTAAGACTTTTGAAGATTAAGGATTACAGTTGGTTTCATAGGCAGAATTAGTGATGATGACTTTCTTGTAATCCTTGGTCAGGTAGAATATGAGATGGGTATGACTTTTGAAGATTAAGGATAACAGTTGGTTGGGCGAAGTCATTGCGAATGTTGGTCTACGGGCAAACGAGAGTTGTGCAACGATAATGCCTGGAAAATAAACAAACACCTCTCGTATCTTTGTTTGGCACTCTGCCAGCATGCTTTGATTCCTTCCAATCGAATTAAACCTTGCCTTTGTTTAATTTGTTTCCTTCTTCAAATTATATATAGAGATAGACCTTGAACTTCCTAGCTACGGAGTAGAACAGTAATTGATTGGATTCTAAGCTGATTGATTGCAGAGACAAGAGAAAAACTGCTACCACCAAGCATCAGGACATTCAGACAGGCGTATTACGACGGTCTCATGCATTCCGGCGGCATGAATCAGAACAGGCTGAAAATCAGGTGATGCAGCCGTCAAATAGATACGGTGTAGCTAGGCGGTGGTCGGCGTGCCGGCGTCGCTCCTGCTCTCCGTAGGGCTGTACAGCGCAGACCGCGGGTGGACGTTCTTGGGCCGGCTCTCCTCCAGCTGCCGCACCACCTCCGCCATGCTCGGCCTCGCCGCTGGCACCGGCGCGCAGCAGCCCATCGCCAGCTTCAGCGCCTGCACCAGCCCCTCCTCCGCCGGACTCACCCGCAGTCCCTTGACCACCTCCGCGTCCAGCACCTCCTCCAGCGCCGTCTCCTCCAGCACCGCCACCTTCACCACCGACGGCAGGTCCATCGCCCTTGCAGCTCCACCTGCAGAGGCCGACGGCTTCCTCCCCATGAGCAGCTCCAGCAGCAGGATCCCGAACGCGTACACGTCCGTGCGCGCGCTGCACTTCTTCATGGAGTGCAGCTCCGGCGCCTTGTACCCGTCCGCCTTGGCCGCCGCCAGCACCGCCTCCGCCGCCGCCGGCACCAGCAGCCGGTCCACCGCGTACTCTGCCAGGCGCGGCACGAAGAGGTCGTCCACCACCACGATGGACGAGCGCACGTTCCCGTGCGCCTCGCCCTGGCCCGCGTGCAGATACGCCAGCGCGCGCGCCGCGCCCAGCGCGATCTTGTGCCGCCGCCCCCAGGTGAGCGCCGGCCGCCCCGCCGCGGGCTCGCTGCCACCGTGCAGCAGCTCCTGCAGCGTCCGGCTGCGCGGGAAGTAGTCGTACACCAGCAGCTTCTCGCCGCGCCTCCCCTGGTAGAAGGCCCTAAGCGGGACCAGGTTCTCGTGGCGCGCGCGGCCGATGCGCCGCACAACGGGCGCGCACGACGCGGCGTCCTTGCAGCTGCCTTCCCGCAGCAGGCGCAGCTCGATGCTGCTGCCGCCGCTCGCCAGCTTCGCCTTGTACACCGTGCAGTAGCTGGCCTTGTCCACCACCTGGCCGGTCGCGTTGAGCACCTCCTCCAGCGTGAGGTGCTCGCCGCCCTCGAAGACCACGAGCCTGCCCTCTGACGACGCGTCCTGGGCGTCGTCGGCCGACTCCAGCATCTCGTCCTGCTCCGGGATCCTGCCGCTCCGCCTCCACCTCCCCTGCGCCCAGCCGATGGACACGGACGCGAGCACGACGGCGCCGGCCATGATCCCGATGACCATCCCGGCGACGCCGCGGGAGCTGAGGCCCGAGGCTGTCACGCACTGGCGCAGCGGCGGGCCGCACAGCGCTGGTTCGTTGCCTACGAACGAGTCCGCCGTGAAGCGGGAGGCCGCGAAGGACGGGGGCAGCTGGCCGGAGAAGTTGTTGTAGGAGACGTTGAGCGCCTGGAGCTGCTGGGTCGCCGCCATCCCGGCGAGGGCCTCCGGGATGGGGCCCTCCAGGCGGTTGGCGCCCAGGTCGAGGCGCTGGAGGCCACGGAACGCGGTGACGAAGGCGGGGAAGGCGCCGGAGAAGCGGTTGGCGCCGAGGTCGAGGACGCGGAGGCGGTCGCAGGTGGTGTTGGGGCCGGCCGGCTCGGGCACGGCCCCGGTGAGCGCGTTGCCGTGGAGGCGGAGCTCGGTGGCGCGGTCGCAGAGGTTCCAGATGGAGGCGGGCAGGTCCCCCGAGAGGCGGTTGCCGGCGAGGTCGAGCGCGGAGAGCGCGGGCGCGTTGCCGAGCTCGAGCGGGACGGGGCCCGAGAGCGAGTTGGCGGCGAGGTAGACGGAGTCGAGCGCGGAGAAGGCGCCGAGGTCCGGCGGGAGGCGGCCGGCGAGGGCGGACGCGGGGAGGCGGACGGAGAGGAGGAGGAGGGCGGGGTCGGAGGCGAGCGACAGGTTGGCGCGCGTGGCGGCGGCGTCGCAGCGGAGGGGCCGGCCGTCGGGCGTCGCCCAGCGGAGGCCGCGCCAGAGGCAGAGCGGCGTGGAGGCGTTCCAGGTGGCGAGCTGCGCGTTGGCGCGCTCGCCCTGCAGCGCCGGCTTCACCTTGGCGAGGAGCAGCGCGACGTCGGGGTTGGAGGAGGAATGCGAGGCCAGCGGCAGCGCGGCCAGGCAGAGGAGGAAGAGCATGCAAGGATGCATCGAATCGTCTGAAGGACTGTAGCGGCTAGACTGAGGTGTTGGGGCTTGGGAATAGCAAGCAGCTCGCGGAGTGAGGAGTGAGTTTGATCTGAGAGGAAGAGAGGCTGGATCGCCGCTCTCCTTCGGTTTCGTGCGATGCGATGGGTAAAATGTGCTTGGCTGGGCTGGGTCCCCCTCACTCCCTCAGCACTCCGTCCCTCTCCTGTGGCCGCTGTGGCCATGTCGCAGCAAAAGCAACACGACACGAAAATAGGAAGAAGGGACGTACAGAAACGATGCAGGGCAAGAAAAGGCAGATGTGAAATGGAAACTGTGCGTGCAGCCGTACTAGCTTGCAGCATATATTTGAGCACAGCAGCATTTTCCATAATTCCGTTGCACACACATTGTTGCGAATTGCCAGCAATGGACAATGCGAGAGTATAAACTTTGTACCGCTGGGAGATAGGAGCTGGGCGTACGTGTCGTGTGCACAGTAGATTTGAAATCGGACAAAGAGTTAATACGTATACCATGTACATGTACGTACTATACGTATGTCCTGTAGTTAATTCGGCGCTCTGGAGGCAGGACGCGCGCGTGAGTGGCAGTGGCAGTGGCAGGGACAGTGACAGCGAGTGAGCCGGTGACAGTATGACAGTGAGGAAACAACCAAGCAGAAATGAAGGTCCAGCTGAAGCTGCGGTTTGCAGAGGGGAGATCGGGAGGGACAATTCCTTCCCTTCCATCCGTTTCTTGAGCGGCAAGTTCTAATTACACCGTGTACTCGACACGACATCCCGTTTGCAACAAGCCAACAAGGGCCACGGTTTCTCGTTTCTCATCCCTTATTTTATCTTTTAATTTAAACTTTCATCCTATAAATAGTGTCATCAATAATATAAATCTACTATTTTATATGATCTATCATAGACAGCCTAAAGCCTATCGACAACAAAAGCTCCGGCGCTAGTTTGGCAACCTTATTTTTCATTAGATTTCCAATTTTCCAAAAAAATGAACTAATTTTCTTCGAATAAATAAAAAACCTTTAGAAAAATTGAATTCTCAAACTAGTTCTAAATAAAAAAAAAACCCTCTTCGAATGTCCGGACAGAAAATGAAACTTCAGCCACGAAAGGCAAACAAAAATATGATACTACACTCTGAAAACCCCTCCGCAATGGATGTGTGTTGTACTCATCCAAACACTGTAATCAATTTCAAAATCGGAGGCAATATGTCTCACGGAAAGATACCTGCAAAAAATGTATTGGTTATATTTATCAAAAGTAAAAAAAAAATCATCTTGCTGACGCTTAAATTGGACCTAGACCAATTTTAAGAGACTCGTGATTAGCTTTGGTCTAGTCTAATAAATAAAACTTGGTAAAACGATATAATAATAGTGCCACATTAGTTTCCCAACAGAATGAATTCACCTCTACTCATGATATATGGGGGTACATTGCCAAATGAGGTATCAACACACAATCACCAAAACTACATATTGTTGACCATGTCTAATCCGACAACCAAGGAAACTATTGGTAAACGATTGGTTATCATATGCTAGTTTGCAAGGGAACTAGCCATTCTCCGCTACGAAAAGCGTGATTGGTTATCCTTTATTAGTTTGTTTGTGAACCTAACATCTCTTCATCGTTAAAGCATGATAGTTATTAGTTGTGCTCTTTGGTCCGTGACGACCTAGATAATCTAGCTTAGCTGTCGTGTGATGATATTTATGTCCATACACTTTTTGATGACTTCACTAGGGAAGATTGATTGGGCTCTACTTTGTAGTCGAGTCTCTCTACCCTAGTCAAATTCTTAAATGATCTATCTTCTTGTGCTCGCCATTATCGTCGCATCTAGTCCAAAAGGCCAATCACATCCGATTTGGGCCCCTTTATGATCTCGCTTGGTATTTTTGTAACGTGTTGATCTTGCCATTGAAAAATCAACGAAGTGGTGAGGTTTCGGATCGTGGAGTACAAAGGCAGTTTAACGTAACTATAAATACCCCAAGGTGTGACTTGCAAACTCATTATATGAATACAATACTTATTTTAAAAGCCATATGAATCTTATATTGACACTTATAGTCATAATGATAGTATATTTTTGCATCGACTAATTATTATGTTGATAATGATCTTCACCATATACATCATAATGTTGGTATCATGTTCAAGAGCCGATTTTAACTATAAAATCTATGAATTTTAATGCTACTAGCAACATACAACATACATATCCTTATTCATTGGGTATAAGTTTACAATGTGTAGTTTCACCATGTCATGTCTATGAGTGGGAGAATTGGCTATAGTGATACTAATTATTCAATCAAATACTCTTAACTATTAGTTTTCATATAATGCATGGTATGCTAATAGGACAAAGGTTCTACCTAAAAATTTGGCATTATAAGCAAATGATAGTGCTCAAGATTTGGACACATATGTTACTAATAACTATGATTGATATTTGTCTAGAGGGGGTGAATAGACCAAAACCTAAAATTTATCAATTAATACAAAAACTCAAACCCCGGTTAGGCGGTAGAATGAGAAGCAAAACGATCCGAGTGAAGAAGAGTTCTTCTTGCAAGTGTTGCTTAAAATGATTGAGGGATTACTTTGGGAGCAACACAATTGATTTGGAAGCAAAAGAACTTAGAGAGAGGAAGAGCAAGAAATAAATCACAAATCAAACTCAACACAAGGACACAGGTGGTTTGTTTTTCGAGGTTCGGCTCCGAAGAACCTATGTTCCCGTTGAGGAGTCCACTAAAGGCAATTTTCTTTCAACCCTTTCCCTCCATCAAATGGTCAGTTAGACCATTTGATCCTTCTCAAATCAAGAGACCCAAGTCTCTACGAGGATCTATGATCTATGTTGTTGTTTTAACCCGTGAAAGGGGTACGCACTACTCTAATCTATATCGTTCACCATCAAATGTATGGTTCAAATCGCATCTAACCGAATCGGTATTCTACGAACTAATCTATGTCGTCCATCGCGCAAACAACAGTCGGAGAGCATTTCCTTCCTCCCGATGGACAACAAACGACGACATGTGGCTGCCACGACGGCGATCTCGTTGACGCACCCTGATTAAGTGATTTGGTGCTCCTATGCAGACGCGGTGAGATGCTAGATAGAGCGGAGAATACGGGGAATTGGGTGAGGGTATTCTTACCACGTATTAGGAATTTAGGATGACAGAGTGTGCAGTTCACAGCAAGCAATGGCTCGGCGGTGGAGGCAAGACTCAGGTGAGCAATCATCGATCCCCATATCGTTAATTGTGCTTGGAGGCCCCTCGCTCACGTACTACGGACTCACGTAAAGCTCCTAGGCCTTACTCTTGAAGCAGAACGATGGCATGAAGGTGCAGTGGTGGTAGCGGCTCCCTCTATCTCTATCTCTCTACTTGGCGTGGGCGTAATTCGTATGCAACTAATGGCTAGGAGCGGGCACCAGCATTTATATCCGCGGCAAGTGTAACACCTCGTACACTCTCGGACCGGTGATACTTACTCCTGACAGCCATCTACGATCATAGACCAGCACGAGTCTTTTATGCGTAGTTTGTCCTCACTCTTGCACACCCAGTAAAACTTCTCGTTCGGTCACTCATCCCAAGATTACTCTAGGCCAAGCACGCTTAACCCAGAGGTTCTTTCGAGATAGGCTTTTAAAAAGAAGATGCACCTTGTTGGTATGAGTACTAAAAGTCACCTAGAGGGAGTCAGGGGGGTGAATAAGCGAAATCTGCAAATTATAAACTTTGAACACAAACTTCACCTGAGGTTAGCGTTAGAATGAGAAGTAATGAAATCGAAGTGCGGAATATAGTTCTTCTTGACGTGAGTTGCTCAATCAATGCAGATAACTTTTGGAGCTAACTCAAAACGATTGCAAGCAAGAGAACTCAGAGAGAGGGGAGAGGAAGAATCAAATCGCAATACAAGATTAACACAAAGAAACGAGTGATTTATTTCCCGATGTTTGGTTCCAAAGAACCTACTCGTTGAGGAGGCCACGGAGGTTGGGTCTCTTTCAACCCTTTCCATCTTTCAAATGGTCACTTAGACCGATTGAGTGTTTCTTCTTAATCTTAAGGGTCACTCAGACCATGCAAGGATCACCACACAATTAGGTGTCTCTTGCTAGCTTTACATGTCACTTGAGAGTTTAGAAGCAGATGAAGAAAACATGATCAACAAAGCCAAGCAACAAGAGCAACAAAAGAAACACAAGATCACACTCTCTCTATACTTTCTAAGGCACTAATATCTAATGATCACTAGTCACAATTATGGCAAGTCAATGAAGAGATTACTTATCGAGCAAGCCAATGAAGGTATCAAAGTTCAAACTCCACCTAGGATCTATTGAAACATAGAGTTGGGGTTATAAATAGAGGAAAAAGTAAGTGAATCGGAGAGTAAGGGGGTGTGGATGAATTCTTTATTTATAGAATGGATAGGAGTTTTTTGAATTTATTATTTTAATTTTTTTAACTTTAAATAATTTAAATGACAACAATCAATCAAAAGTTGTCACGTTAACAAGAGACAATTAGTATTGACTGATCTAAATTAGTACTGACCTAGTCTCCAATGTGTTGGTCGGTATCGACCGATTTGATTCCAACATGGTCGGTACCGATGAGGCTGACTAGTCGGCAAGTGCAGCGACCAATCGGCCGAAGCGACTACCAATAGGATTGGTCCAATCGGTACCGACCGTCCATGCCAGCACATCACCAACCCTTATCGACCGCCGTTGAACTGGACTAAGTTCATGTGCCTCTACCGACTATAGATGTCTAGATGGACCGCCCGATATAACCTGATATAGACCCACTAGAGCACGACACAAATTAGACTATGTTATGCACGACATGAATTAGGCGAGGTCCATACACGGTACAACAAACCATAACCATACCGAGCCAACCTATGGCACGACGAGCCCAATAGACTTTATACAGCCTGTATCGTTTAAATGACAGAAAGTAAATGACAAAAAGACAAGATGAACATCTGTTTGAATTTGCTTCTCTAAAATTTAAAGCTAAATGTTTAAAACACCTTGTCTAAAGTTAGACCTAAACTTTAGATCATTTTAGATCTAAAAATGTTAGGACTCTAAAGTTTATATAAGGAGATTGAAACGGGCCCTAGAACCAAAACCATGCTGCCAGAGTTGGTAGCTCCGAGATGCATAGACGGGCGTGCATGTCGTCCGACACTCAGAGACTACATATATGTATGTGGGACAAGTCAGAACTGAACAGAGCTGGCGACCTGCCGGTCGGCCTCCCGGCAATGAGAAACTCAACTCATCATCGTCAACAAAGCACACACAAATCTCAGCTCCAGCATTCCGGCCGCCGTCCTCCCCTGCCTTGACCGAGAACTATATATACGACGACTGTAAACATCGATCGATCCTAGCTCTTAATAAACTCGTACCAATGCAAGCTTTCCAGTTGGAAGTCGCGAGCTATGTAGGTAAGGAGCGTGCCAATCCAATTAAGAGACCAAGATCATGCGTCCCGTAGTGCTTGTCCGAAGAATTAATCATCACTGTTTGTGCGACTCTGTCTCTCGGTCGCCGTTCCACGCCAACCGAAGATATATAAATGATGGCTGAAGTATAGATGGCCAAATGGGCCGTGCCTAACGGGCCGGCCCGAAGCACGGCCCGTTTAATAGTACCGGGCCCGGCTCGGTACGAGAACCGTGCCGTGCTTGGGCTGCTGTCTCGGCCCGCAGTGCCGGCCCGGCCTGGCACGATTATATATTTTTTATTTTATAAAACATAGTATACATATATTTACATTTTATATTAGCTATTTACAATAAACGCACTCAAGTTATACTGGTTAGTGTCCTTCAATTAAGCGTTTCAGCCTCGTAGAGTGAGGTCGCGGGTTTAAATCCTCACAAAAACATAATTTTTTTGCTATTTCCTTGAATTAATGGGAGAACGTGACCAGTTAAACGGGCCGGCCCGGCACGACCACCAGGCCGCCGTGCCGTGCCTGGGCCGCGGCTGCGGCACGCGGGCCGGCCGGACACGGCCCGATTAACCGTCGGGCCTGACGGGCCCGTGCCGTGCCGGGCCGGGCCGCCCGTTTGGGCATCTCTAGGCTGAAGCATGGCGATGGCGAGATATACTAATATATATATATATACTGATGATATACGATGGGCGGCTGCCGGCGGCGTTAGTCCCTGTCATAGTCGTCGTCTTCCTTCCTTCATAGGGATGCTCGCCTCGCGCAACGCGCAAGAACGAGATCCAGCAGGCCAGGAACGCAAAGCTGTCATTAGACAGACATACATCTATGGTCCATCGATCTCATCGACAAGCTCATACGTGCATGCTGCCGTGCGGCGGAACGCAATTCGTCCTCGCTCGTTCGTGTACTGCAGCGTCCACCAAGCTAGGTAAAGAAAGGCCGGCATCCGTCATGGCCTCTCTGAGGCATCGCCGCGGCGGCACCGGAGCCGCCAACGACTACGACGACGATGACGTCCATGACGACGGCAGCGGGACACCGCCTGGCACTGACACCGCCACGGACGAGGAGCAGGAGGAGGAGGAGGAGGAGGAAGAAGAAGAAAAGGGAGAAGAGGAGGAGGACCGCCAGATGCATCACCTGGGACTCCACTCCATGACTGCAAAGGTAAGCTCTGTTCTCCGTGCTAATGGTTGCTGACTTGCTGTCTGTTCTACTCCGGTGTCCGATCCTTGAATCGATTCAGTTCCTTGGCAATTGGCATGCTCCAGGGCATACAGCACCTGTGCTCTGAGCTCCTCGAGATCAAGAAGGCCTCGGAGCAAGACTTCAGCGCCAATGTTTATCTCAGCTACCTCTCCTTCATCAGGTACATAAACAAATAAATAGATTCGTGAGCCGTACATACATACGGGCACCCTGGTCTGCTTATCCATCGATTGTCTTGATCGACGGCGGCTCAGGATGTTCCAAGAAGCCGGTGATCTGGACAAGGACGTCCACCACCTGAAACGTCAGGTCATGGCGCACAGGCGGCTGGTGCAGCAACTCAGCGCCAACTGCCTGTACTCGTCTTCATCAGCGTCGATGGTGCTACCTCGCTCCGGCTCCGAGGATGACGAGGCCGACGCGGAAGGGGTCCTCCTCCCGGACCGTCAGGGCGAGCGCGACGAGGACCTGGAGCTGGACGCGCTTCTGTCCGAGCACCGGACGGACGAGGCCATCCAGCTGCTGGAGCTGCAGGCCGCCCAAGCGCTGCGGACGATGCAGCAGCAAGCAGGGGCAGCCGACGAAGCCGAAACGGTCGCGCGGGCGCTGGACGCCAGGAAGGCGAGGGTCGCCGGCCGCCTGGCTTCCGTGGCGGGCAACCCGCGGACGCCGCGGCCCGAGCTCCTCAGGGCGCTGTCCGGCCTGTGCAGGCTCGGCGACGCGGAGCAGGCGAACCAGCTGCTCCTCGGCCTGCACCGCGGGAGCGTCGTCCGCGGCGTGGAGGAGCTGCGCCTGCGCGCGTCGCAAGGAGGTCACCTGCAGCTGCAGAGCAGCGGCGCCGGCAGCAGTAACTACATCAAGGACCTCGCGCGCGTGGTCTTCTCCTCCATCGTGCGCACGTCGAGGGGCTTCGTGGCGCTGCACGGGCACCCGTCGCCCTACACCGCCCGGCTCGTCCGGTGGGCGAGGGAGGAGATGGAGGACCTGAGCGCCGCCTTCTCCGAGTACGTGAGGTCCGTGTCGTCGCCCGCTGCCGCTGCCGGCCACAGCTTGGCTCTGGCGCTGGACGCCGCGGAGTGCGCGGTCTCCTACACTCCCCTGCTGAGGGCCGTCGACATCGTGGACTCCGAGCGAGACGTGGTTGGCCTTGTCGTGCCCTGCGTCCGGGACGCCGTGACCATGTATGGCAGGCATCTCAAGGAGGTGGTCCGGCTGCTGGTGGATTCCGACGCCTGGGTGCTGGGCAGGTTCCTCGTGCCACCTGGACTAATGATGCAGGGTGCTGGAGCAGCGCTAGCTGAGTACTGCCTGCTGACAACCAACGGAAGGAAATTTGTCACCCTCATACAGGAGGTTGTGGAAGACGTAGCGTGGCCGTTGCACAAGCTTGGGATCGGGACGAACGATTCAGTAGGCCTGCAGCTCGTGGCGGAGCTGTTCAGGGAGTACATGCACTCCATCGTGGAGCTCATCCCCAGAAAGGAAGCAGCAGCTGCTCTGCAAGACGAAGCCAGCGGCGACGCGCAGTACACGTGGCAGCTCGCCGTGCTGATCAACTGCACCACGCTGGTGTCCCTGTTTCCGGCCATCGCGTCCGGCGTCTTCAGGACACCAGCATCATCCACGTCGGGGTTTCCGGCGTCAGCACAGAGAGAGGTGGACAGCCTCGTCTCGCTGGTCAAAGAAGCGGCCGGGCAGGTGTGGAGCTGCTTCTGCCAGCAGTTCGTACGAGACACCATGGCGTCGTCAGCGCAGGGCCGCTTCGGAAGCGGCACGCCGCCGCCGCCACAGGGCGTGACTATGCCTTCCATGGCCTTCCAAGTGGTGTTCCTCCGGGTGAGGCGTCTGGTCGAGGTGTATGGCGCCATCATGAGCGGCGATGACGGGACGACGAAGAAGCTGCTGCAGGAGCTGATGGAGGCGATGGTCTGCTGGCTCTCCACCAACCTGGAATCGTGGGCCGTCCATGGCGACGCCCAGGCCCAGCTCGACGTCCATTTCCTGCTGGAGCTCGCGCAGCTCGGTGGTTTCTCCTCCGAGAGCATCAGGAGCAGCGCGATGGACTTGATTACCAAAGCACAGGAGAAGGTGGCGGGTGGCGAACAGGACGATGCCGTCCGCGAGGAGCGCTGCGGCGGCTGGGCTGCAGATGCTGCAAAGCACGCTGTGCAGGTGCTGCTAGCGACGGAAGGTGGAGACGTAGCGGCCGGGAACGACGCTGGGGAGGAACGCGATGAGATGGCAAGGAGGAGCAGCAATGACGAAGAAGCAGGCCAAGAGGAAGCACCCGAAGGTGAGAATGAGGATCATGAGGATGAGAGTGGGGCTGCCAACAAGTCCAGCGACGAGTTCGTAAGCATGGAGGACGAGGACGAGGATGAGGGCGAAGAGGATGGCGTAAGAATGCCTGCTCGTGCAGCTTTGTCGTCAGAGAGTCCGAAGCCCGGGCACTCAGCATTGGGCAATGGAGAGGAGATGGCGAACATTCGATCAGGCCATCATCATCCCGAGCTTGACCAGGCTGAGGGCGGAGGTGACGACAGTGTGCAGGCTGATGACGAGACACGGGATGGAGAAGGGATGTGCCATGGTGCCATACAGCAGCAGGTTGAAGAGCAGAGCAGCAGTAGCTGGGAAGACATTGATGGCGAAGGAGGCGGTGGTGGGAGGAGCAGCACGCGGCGTCAGTCAACTCCTCCTGTGATGGCGGCAGGGAAGGATGCTCCTACCGGGAGCAGAAAGAAGAGGGAGGCAGTGAGCAGAAGCAGCAAACCCAGCAAACCCAGATGGCATGTATAACTGATAGGGGTGGGTGTAATAGTATCAATACGAACGGATATTATTGAAACTATATTTTTTTATATTTTTATTCAGATTCGAATACGAATATAGATACGAATGTTTTAAGATGCAAATATAGATAATCATGTGTCGAATACAGAACTAATCGAATACGAATAGTGTTGGTAATAGATTTTTTCTCAAACATCGTATAAGACATACGAACGGATATTATTGAAACTATATTTTTTATATTTTTATTCAGATTCGAATACGAATATAGATACGAATGTTTTAAGATGCAAATATAGATAATCATGTGTCGAATACAGAACTAATCGAATACGAATAGTGTTGGTAATAGATTTTTTCTCAAACATCGTATAAGACATCATTCTACACTCTACACCAAAATAGTAAACTTCCTAGAGCCTAAACCCTAAGAAGTTAGGCCTAAACTCTAGCAAGTTAGCGAAACTCTCGGAAGTTAAACCATTCCGTCGAAAGTTTGGCTCTCGAAATTTATTTTCAGAAGTTAGCTTAACTTCCTAAAGGGCTCTAGGAAGTTAGCTAACTTCCTACGGTTTAATAAGCCTCTCGGAAGTTAGTAGAGTCTCGGAAGTTAGTAGCTTCACGCCGTCAGTGCCGTCAGCTGGCTAACTTCCTACGAGCTAACTTTCTACGGCTCACTGTAGCCCCTAGAAAGTTAGCCAGCTAACTTCCTACGACTTAATAAACCTCTAGGAAGTTAATTTGATCAGCATTACAAATGCTGTTTATATTTTACACCACATTTGACAACATAACAAATATATCAACAGCTATATAGCACACACAACATAACAAATATTTTCGCATAAAACATCTCACACACAATCACATAACAATATTTAAATCCATAGTCTCATCAATTACATCACAAAAGTCTCATCCATAGTCTCATCGATTACATCACAAAAGTATCATCCATAGTCATAATAAGACACATCTCATCATCCAGTACTAATAAGAGACAATATCTCATACATAGTCATAATAAAAGTCTCAAGTATCAGAACGCAATAACATGGAAGCTCACGGTCGCCGATCACCATCGGGTTACAGTGAAGAGTGATGGTCGATACCTCCACTATTGAAGAGGGTTTTGACAAAGTCTAACCCGTCGTCTTATTCATGCGTTAGCAAGGTAGCTGGAGGAGTCTAATATACATGTACAAATGACATCTGCTGAGTTACATCATAATATAACTAACAACAAGTAAATGATGATGAATATGCATACCTGATGTTCGGTAGATGGAGATGTAGGTATAGGTGGAGGTGAAGACCAAGGATAATGAACGGGAGGTGGTGGGGGGGCACCGGGACGTGTATCCCTTGGGCCTGTGCTAGTTGCTACAAATTTGTCGAACTCATTCACATCAGCGTTTTAAATCAATACATATCTTAAAGTGAAAGCTATTATCTTTTGAACTTACTTGTATGAGTGTTTGCTGTTGCTGAATCTGTATAGCATAATATTCATGTTGCGCAGCTTGTTGCTTCAAGTAATCCTGATGTCGCCTAAGTTCTTCTCACAGTTGCTCCACTTCTGTTGGATCTTGAGTGGAGCGACGGGAGCTACGAGCAGCAGACCTCGATGAACCTCCACGCTGAACCCTCACCTGGCTCGAGTCGATGACGTTAGCAAACATTGTGTACCTACAAAACAAGTAACATCACGATAGATTAAGAATACATATATTGCACTCAACCAATGAAACAATATAAGATATGTAGAGTCCTCACCTTCCATGAGCTTTTCCACCACTTGCATACACAGCCTGAGGATCAATAGGTGAGGTCCTCCAGTCATAGTCTGGTCCGTGCTGACTAGACATCGCCTCGCCATATGCAGCCTCATACAAAAGAACAATGCAATCTTACATACAAAAATCCATATAAACAGAACCTACCAAACATTTCCAAACACTCACCACACGATCTGTTGCCTTTTGGCTGCACAACACATCTGGATTTGCATGATCTGGTCCTCTGTGCCCCCTAAGGTATATTTGAACATCACTGGGCACTGCACCAGTGCTAGCTTCTTGTATGTACATTTGACAAACACTATAACCAGAAATTACAGCAAGTCAACTACAATCAATGAAAATGGCTTAAATTATACTTACCATTCGTTTTGCCAAACGAAAGTGATCATCACCTCTATACATGTGATACGACTCGGTTCCACGATTGGAACTGTGTCGCACAGATTTTGCCTTGAATTCAGCTGAAGCCCAGTAACGACATAACACATGCCAAGCAGCATCATTGGTAGCTATCCATGGAATCGAATGCTACATGAACACAATTCATTTATAAGTAATTGTAATATCTAGAAGCAATGGAAATTTTTTCAACACAATCAAAAACATCAATTACCTCAAGATATTGTTGCTCAGTCATATCGAGTCCATACTGTGTCGCCTCGTTCTTACTCTCTGGACGTCACCCTTCACTACCAAACATGGCTTGACTAATCACCTGGATTCGAGCATAGTACATCATATCCCCAACAACACTTGCTGCATTCCTATGGAACACAGAGTGTGCGTGTTCCGTATGAGTATCTCCTTCAGGCAACTTGTAATGTTTCTAAAAAAGAAGCATAGTCAAAATCAATAATGTGATAGCTTAACAAAAATTACAACTTGCCGCATTCCTATCGAGATTACAACTTAACAAAAAAATTTAACATATCTAGAAGTCGTGCCGAACTGCAGCTTGTGCATTCCCATGTTGCGCATTTATTGCAAGGGCATATTGATCCCATCTTGTGACAGGGACTTCCTTACCATCCTCTATCACCAATCCAGGCCATTTCATATGACATATGTTGCCCAACACTTTCTTTACTTTCCTTCGACGACCTGTGCCAGTGAAACTACTATCCACCCAAGCCCTAACAGCACAAGAACAATTGTCAAATACAAAATGTAATTATGTAATAGTGTAAGACATAAGAACGAAGCAAGGATACTCTTACCCATCTCTAGTTGATATTATCTCAACCCTATCAACTGGTTCTTTAGGAGGGGGACCCAACTAGTTCTCTGCAGCTTCCGAACCCGTGAAGACCCTCCAACTCCCCACTTCCAAAACCACCAGCTTCTCCTTCCCTTGACCCACTAGCTCCCCCAACTCCTGGCCCTCCATCTCTTAGCCATCCACTTGCATCCTCAGGCCATTCACGCCATCCACTATGGCTATCATGTCCAAAACCACCAGTATCATGGCATCCCCACCTTGTCTCCGCCTCCTCTGTCTCTACCTCATTAACATCTCCCACCTGTCTCCCCTCCTCTATCTCTACCTCATCATCAACATCTCCCACCTGTCTCCCCTCCTCTGTCTCTACCCCATCTTCAGACTCATCCTATAAACATTACATTGCATTGCAAAACAAATATTATATTAATAATTTAGTTATACGAACTCATACAAACATTACATTGCAAAACAAATATTGGTTACCTCATTCCTCTGAACGCCAACTGTCTGACCCTGCAACTCTGGAACATGCTCCAACAAAGCTCTACGCCTACTCGAGCTGGAACTAGTGCCCTTAAACACTAAGTCCTCCTTTCTCATAACATAGGACGCTCTCTTCGCAAGTCCCTTAGTGAACTACTTCAGCTTTTTAGACATTCTGTTATTAGAACAAAATCACATTAATAAATGAGGATAATGTAAATGAACATAAAGTAAATGAACATAATGTATTGAAAACAATAATAAATACATAAATACTTTTTAGTCGTATTCGAAATCAGGATCAAATTGTTTCCTTCGATTCGATGTTTTCTTCTTTGACTTCTGTTTCCTTTTTTTAGGATTTACTACATCTTCCGAATCTCCCACTAAGGATTCTGGCAAAACCTCAGTATCTATAATAAAATTGGTTGGGAGTTCATCTTCTTGATAAATTTCTTCAACTTCTGTCTCGAACCATTCACCCTTGTTGTGTAACCGTTCACGAGGATTAACTTTGTACACTACCCATGTGGCTTCCAACTTTGTACATGGATACGGTATGTAGTACACCTGGTCAACTTGGTGAGCAAGAACAAATTTGCTACATGCATTTGTTTTGAGCTCATGTTTGACTTCTACCATGCCAAATTGGTTTTCTACGGTCCCTTGATTAGGATCAAACCAATCACATTTGAAAAACACCACCTTAAGATTTTTGCTACCAGCAAAGTCGTACTCGAGTATGTCATTAATAACTCCATAATAATTCATCTCTCTTCCACGATCATCGACTACCCTGCATACAACTCCAGTATTTCTTGTCGCCGCAAATGGACGAGTAGACTCAAATTTGGCCAAACGAAAATGAAACCCCTTAATGTCGTAACGACCGTAACTTCTAACTTTTACGATTGCGTAAGACATCTGAAGCAAGTCCTCGTCTAAATTTGGAATTTTATCACACTATCAATTAGATAGTGAAATTAGATTTCTTAAACATAATATATAAAGTAGAACAAGAGTGTTAATTTATTTACATGAGCTCGGAACCAATTAATGAAATTGGGCTTCCCATGTCTTCCTCGAAGTGCATTTTCATACTGCCTCGAGGACAATTTCTCATTAAGTCACGATTGGAATTCTCTGTTACAACAAATAAACAATAGCGTATTAAGTCACGATTACTACATAGATACACAAATGACAAATTTCATCTTACTTGAAATACGGAGTCATCTCATCCATATTTTCATACATATAGAGCAAAGCATCCAACTTTTCTTCGCCTCGGGATGATATTCGGTGGATGCTCCGACAGTCTTGCCCTCAATCTCAAAAATTTGGAGATTGTTGTGAGTCCCAACTATGTCATCATGATACCTCAATTTAGGGGCATTGATATTGTGCTCGTCTGCAAAGTATACACTCGTGAACGCTGCTACCTCTTTATATTTGAATTCTTCAGCTATGCACCCTTCAACTCTTCCTTTGTTACCAATCATAGAACTAAGCTTCTTTAATGTCCTTTCAATATGATACATCCACCTGTATTGCACAGGACCTCCAACCTTAGCTTCATATGGAAGGTGGACAAGTAGATGTTGCATTGGATTGAAGAATCCTGGGGGGAATATTTTTTCCAACTTGCATATAAGGACAAGAATTTCTGTCTCTAGCTTCTCCATCACATCTTTCTTTATTTCTTTAGCACAAAGTTGTCTATAAAAGTAGCTTAATTCAGCTAACGCCTTGCAGATACTGACTTTGAAGTACCCATGAAACATTATGGGAGGAGTCTTTCCATCATTATGTGATAATCATGGCTCTTCAATCCAGTTATTTTATTTGTCTTCCAGTTCACAGCTCTCATAAATCCTGCCGCATAACCATCTGGGAATTTCAAATTTTTCAACCATTCCATTACTTTTTTCTTCTGTTTAGGTTTTAGACAAAATCGAGCATGTGGCTTTTTTCCATTTTCGTTGAGTTCCAGAGTTGGTCGGTTACAAAGTTTTGCTAAGTCTTTTCTAGCCTTTATATTGTCTTTTGTTTTGTCGCCCAGATTCATGCAAATACTTAGAATGCTTTCACCAACATTACATTCTTGATGCATAACATCAATGTTATGCATCAGAATCAATGTCTTAACATATGGGAGTTCCCATAAATCACATTTATGGGTCTAGTTATGCTCAGTTCCAAACCCGATGTATCCATCACCACTTTCTTTCTCTTTCAAATTATTAAGCATAGCCTCAATCTCAAGTCCACTCAGATGCCTGGGCGGTCCCTTTGTCATGATAGTGCCCTTCTTAAAGGTGTTAACCTCGAACCTATACAGGTGAGTTTGGGGTAAGAAGCATCTGTGGCAATCAAAGGAACAAATCTTCCCCCCCAAACTCAAGGTGGAAACAATCTGTATCCTTGCCACATGTTGGACATGTTAGAATTACAAGGTAGCTCCATCCAGCAAATAAACTATATGCCATGAAATCATGAATGGACCACAAATACGTAACTCGGAGTGTGAATCTCTCCTTTTTGTAGCAATCGTATGCTTCAACACCTTCCCATAACTTTTTGAGATCATCGATCAAGGGTTGCATCATCACATTCAGCCCTTTCCTAGGATGGTTTGGTCCAGGAATAGTTAGGGAAAGAAACATGTAATCATATTCCATGCACAGATGAGGTGGAAGGTGAAAGGGAAATGTGCCCTTGGGCCATTTCTAAGTATTTTGGTGATCAAGTGCCAACACAAATGGTTTAAGTGTGAAACTATGCCAAATGGTGGAAGAAGTGCAAAGTCAACACAAAGGTATGATTCTAGACTTAGTACATTGGTTTATGTGTACTAACATATTTGTCTAAGTGTTAGAATCAGGGAAAATATAATTGTAAATGACTTGGCTCGAGCAGCCAAGAATCTGCTCAGTCTGGATGCACCGGACTGTCCGGTGGTGCACCGGACAGTGTCCGGTGCGCCAGGCTGGCGTCTGATCAACTGACTTCTCTTGGGTCTCGACGGCGGCGTACGGCTATAAATCACCAGACTGCCCGGTGGTGCACCGGACAGTGTCCGGTGAGTCGGATACGGCGAAGTCGTCGCTCTCGGGAACCAAGTCAACAGCGTACGACTATAATTCACCGGACTGTCTTGTGAGTCACCGGACTGTCCGGTGAGCCAACGGCCGGCCGGGACAACGGTCGGCCGCGCAATCTGCGCGTGACGCGTGGCCGAGCCAACGATCGGATGGGGGCACCGGACTGTTCGGTGTGCACCGGACAGTGTCCGGTGTGTCAACGGCTCCAAGTCTCCAACGGTCGGCTGCGCCAGAATAGGAAAGAAATCCACACCGGACAGTGTCCGGTGGTGCACCAGACTGTCCGGTGCGCCAGTCAACAGAAGGCAAGAATTGCCTTCCTGGATTGCTCTCAACGGCTCCTAGCTACCTTGGGGCTATAAAAGGGACCCCTAGGCATATGGAGGAACACACCAAGCATCCCTTAAGCATTCCTAAGCACCAAGACTTCAATTCCACGCATTTGATTCTTTGGGATAGCAACTAGAGCTCCATTTGAGTAGAGAACTCTTAGAGTTGTGTTGAGAGCTCAAGTTGTGACTTGTGTGCGTATTGTTGCTCTGATTTTGTGTCTTGTGTGTGTTGCTCATCCCATCCTTACTTCTGTGATTCTTCGTGATAATCAAATTGTAAGGGCGAGAGGCTCCAAGTTGTGGAGATTCCTCGCAAGCGGGATATAGTGAAACGAAAGCAAAACACTGTGGTATTCAAGTGGGTCTTTGGACCGCTTAAAAGGGGTTGAGTGCAACCCTTGTCCGTTGGGACGCCACAACGTGGAGTAAGCAAGTGTTGGACTTGGCCGAACCACGGGATAAACCACTGTGCCTCTCTGTGTTGATCTCTTTGTGGTTATTGTGTTTTGCAAGAACTCATCTCTAGCCGCTTGGCTTCATTGCGCTAACACTTAATCAAGTGTGTGGATTTGAGTTTAAGTTTTTACAGGATCACCTATTCACCCCCCTCTAGGTGCTCTCAATTGGTATCGGAGCCGTTCTCTTCACGAAAGGGACTAATCGCCTGAAGAGATGGATCCTAAGGGCAAGGGGATGGTGATCAACAACGACAAGGAAAAGGAGTCCTTCATCAATGAGCCAAAAGATGACAAGCCCACTGACTCAGGCTCAAGTCATAAGAAGAAGGATGGGAAGAAGAAGAGACATATTAAGAAGATTGTCTACTACGACGACAGCGACGAGTCTTCTTCTTCCCAAAAGGACGACGACGACAACGACTACGAGAAAAAGATGGCGGTTAACTCGAACTTCTCTTTTGATTACTCTCGTATTCCGCAAAGTTCCAATGCTCATTTGCTTTCCATTCCCCTCGGTAAACCTCCTCACTTTGATGGAGAGGACTACGGATTTTGGAGTCACAAAATGCATAGCCACTTGGTCTCTCTCCATCCAAGTATATGGGAGATAATAGAAAATGGAATGCAATTTGATAGTACGGATAGTCCCATGTTCATCAATGAACAAATTCATAAAAATGCACAAGCTACTACTGTTCTTTTAGCGTCATTGTGCAGGGATGAATACCATAAGGTGAGCGGCTTGGATAACGCCAAGCAGATTTGGGACACCCTCAGGATCTCTCATGAGGGAAATGACGTCACCATGCTCACCAAGATGGAGTTGGTGGAGGGCGAACTTGGGAGATTCACAATGATCAGGGGAGAGGAGCCAACCCAAACATACAACAGGCTCAAGACCCTCGTCAACAAAATAAGTAGCTATGGAAGCACGCGATGGATGGACCACGACGTCGTCCGCCTAATGCTAAGGTCTTTCATTGTCCTTGATCCACATCTTGTAAACAATATTCGTGAAAATCCTAGGTACACCAAGATGTTGCCCGAAGAAATACTTGGAAAGTTCGTAAGCGGGCGGATGATGATCAAGGAGGCAAGATACGTCGATGAGGCGTTGAATGGTCCAATTCATGAGCCTCAAGCCATTGCTCTCAAGGCAACAAGTAGCAAGGAGGCGCTACCTAGCAAGGTGGCGCAAGTTGAGGCGGCATGGCTCAATGAGGAAGAAATGGCCCTCATCATCAAGCGCTTCAAGATGGCGCTAAAGGGTCGCAAGGAGCATCCCAAAAAGAACAAGACAAAGGGAAAGCGCTCCTGCTTCAAGTGCGGTAAGGTTGGTCACTTTATTGCTAATTGTCCCAATAATGATAGTGACTAGGATCAAGAAAAGAAGAGGGAAAAGAAGAAGACTTACAAGAAGGCTAAGGGCGAGGCACACCTTGGCAAGGAATGGGACTCGGATTGTTCATCGTCCGACTCCGACGACGAAGGACTCACCGCCTCGGCCTTCAACAAATCATCCCTCTTCCCCAACGAGCATCACACCTGCCTCATGGCAAGGGAAAAGAAGGTAAGCACCCGTAATACTAGTACTTACGCTTCTTCAAGTGATGATGAATCTAGTGATGATGAAATAGACTATGCATGTTTATTCAAAGGTTTAGATAGAACCAAAATTGATAAAATCAATGAATTAATTGATGCTTTGAATGAGAAGAATAGATTGTTAGAAAAGCAAGAGGACATTTTATATGAAGAGCATGATAAATTTGTTAGTGCGTAAAATTCTCTTGCTCTAGAAGTTAAAATAAATGAAGTGCTTTCATGTGAATTGACTACATGCCATGAATCTATCTCTAGCTTAAAAAGTATTAATGATGACTTGAGTGCTAAGTTAGAAATAGCTAATAAACCAACCTCTTGTGTAGAACATGTTGTGATTTGCAATAGGTGTAAAGATTTTAATGTTGATGCTTGTAGTGAACACCTAGTTTCTATTTCTAAACTAAGTGATGAAGTGGCAAGTCTTAATGCTCAACTTAAGACTAGCAAAAATGAATTTGATAAATTAAAATTTTCAAGGGATGCCTACACTATTGGTAGACACCCCTCAATTAAGGATGGACTTGGCTTTAAGAGTGAAGCCAAGAACTTAACAAGTCATAAGGCTCCCATCCCCGCTAAGGAGAAAGGGAAGGCTCCTATGACTAGTAGCAACCAAAAGAATCATGCCTTCATTTATAGCGATAGGAAATTCTCTAGAAATGTTTGTAGGAATTATTCTTATGATTCTCTTGCTATGACTGCTTCTAGTTCTTATATGCATGGTAGAAATATGGCTATGAAAGATTCAAATGTTCATTATGATAGGAGTTGTAATGCGTTCGACTCTCATGCCATGATTTCTTCTAGTTCAAACTCTTATGGTAGATCTAGGAAGAATGTTATGTCTCATGCTCCTAGAAAAGTATATAATGGATCTACCACTGTCTTTCATGCTTGCAATGCTAAGTTTATTCTTTCATGTAGAAATAAAAAGGTGATTGCTAAAAAGGTGGGAGCCAAATGTAAGGGAGATAAAACTTGCATTTGGGTTCCTAAGACTATTGTCACTAACCTTGTAGGACCCAACAAGAGTTGGGTACCTAAGACCCAAGCCTAATTTACCTTGCAGGTTTATGCATTCGGGGGATCAAGCTGGATTATCGACAGCGTATGCACAAACCACATGACGGGGGAGAAGAAGATGTTCACCTCCTACGTCAAGAATAAAGATTCCCAAGATTCAATCATATTCGGTGACAGGAATCAAGGCAAGGTTAAAGGCTTAGGCAAGATAGCCATCTCAAATGATCACTTTATATCCAATGTATTTTTAGTAGAGTCGCTAGGTTATAATCTTTTGTCGGTCAGTCAATTATGTAATATGGGATACAATTTCTTATTCACAAATATAGATGTGTCTGTCTTTAGAAGGAGTGATGGTTCATTAGCTTTTAAGGGTGTACTAGACGGCAAACTCTATTTAGTTGATTTTGCAAAAGAGGAGGCCGGTCTAGATGCATGCTTAATTGCTAAGACTAGCATGGGCTGGCTGTGGCATCGCCGTCTAGCACATGTGGGGATGAAGAACCTTCACAAACTTCTAAAGGGAGAACATGTGTTAGGTCTAACAAATGTGCATTTCGAAAAAGATAGACCTTGTGCAGCTTGTCAAGCAGGTAAACAAGTGGGAAGTGTGCATCACAATAAGAATGTGATGACCACATCAAGACCCCTGGAGCTGCTGCATATGGACCTCTTCGGACCCGTCGCCTACCTCAGCATCGGGGGAAGTAAGTATGGTTTAGTGATTGTTGATGATTTTTCCCGCTTCACCTAGGTATTCTTTTTGTAGGATAAATCTGAAACCCAAGGGACCCTCAAGCGCTTCCTAAGGAGAGCTCAAAATGAGTTTGAGCTCAAGGTGAAGAAGATAAGGAGCGACAACGGGTCCGAGTTCAAGAACCTTCAAGTGGAGGAATACCTTGAGGAGGAAGGAATCAAGCACGAGTTCTCTGCTCCCTACACACCACAGCAAAATGGTGTGGTAGAGAGGAAGAATAGGACGCTTATAGACATGGCGAGGGCGATGCTTGGAGAATTCAAGACGCCCAAGCGGTTTTGGTCAGAAGCTGTGAACACGGCTTGCCACGCCATAAACCGGGTCTACCTTCATCGCCTCCTCAAGAAGACGTCATACGAGCTTCTAACCGGTAACAAACCCAACGTCTCTTATTTTCGAGTTTTTGGGAGTAAATGTTACATTCTGGTGAAGAAAGGTAGAAATTCAAAATTTGCTCCCAAAGCTATAGAAGGGTTTTTGTTAGGTTATGACTCAAATACAAAGGCGTATAGAGTCTTCAACAAATCATCGGGTTTGGTTGAAGTCTCTAGCGATGTTGTATTTGATGAGACTAATGGCTCTCCAAGAGAGCAAGTTGAGCTTGATGATGTAGATGAGGATGATGTTCCAACGGACGCGATTTGTACCATGGCGATTGGAGACGTGCGACCGCAGGAACACAAGGAACAAGATCAACCTTGTTCCTCAACAATGGTGCAACCCCCAACTCAAGATGATGAACAGGTTCCTCAAGAAGAGGCGTGTGATCAAGGGGGAGCACAAGATGTTCAAGTTGAAGAGGAAGAAGCACCACATGCCCCTCCAACTCAAGTTCGAGCGATGATTCAAAGGAACCATCCCGTCGACCAAATTTTGGGTGACATTAGCAAGGGAGTAACCACTCGCTCTAGATTAGCTAATTTCTATGAGCATTACTCTTTTGTCTCTTCTATTGAGCCTTTCAGGGTAGAAGAGGCTTTGCTAGATCCGGACTGGGTGTTGGCCATGCAGGAAGAGCTCAACAACTTCAAGCGAAATAAAGTTTAGACACTAGTGCCACGTCCCAAGCAAAATGTTGTGGGAACCAAGTGGGTGTTCCACAACAAACAGGACGAGCACGGGGTGGTGACGAGGAACAAGGCTCGACTTGTGGCAAAAGGTTATGCCCAAGTCACAGGTTTGGACTTTGAGGAGACTTTCGCTCCTGTGGCTAGGCTAGAGTCGATTCGTATTTTGTTAGCCTATGCCACTCACCATTCTTTCAGGTTGTACCAAATGGATGTTAAGAGCGCTTTCCTCAACGGGCCAATCAAGGAGGAGGTGTACGTGGAGCAACCCCTGGCTTTGAGGATGAACGGTACCCCGATCACGTGTGTAAGCTCTCTAAGGCGCTCTATGGACTTAAGCAAGCCCCAAGAGCATGGTATGAATGCCTTAGATACTTTTTAATTGCTAATGCTTTCAAGGTTGGGAAAGCCGATCCAACTCTTTTCACTAAGACATGTGATGGTACCTTGTTTGTGTGCCAAATTTATGTCGATGACATAATATTTGGTTCTACTAACCAACAGTCTTGTGAAGAGTTTAGCAGGGTGATGACTCAAAAGTTTGAGATGTCGATGATGGGCGAGTTGAACTACTTCCTTGGGTTCCAAGTGAAGCAACTCAAGGATGGCACTTCCATTTCCCAAACGAAGTATACGCAAGACTTGCTCAAGCGATTTGGGATGAAGGACGCCAAGCCCGCAAAGACTCTAATGGGAACTGACAGACACGTCGACCTCAACAAAGGAGGTAAGTCCGTTGATCAAAAAGCATACCGGTCCATGATAAGTTCCTTGCTTTATTTATGTGCTAGTAGATCGGATATTATGCTTAGTGTATGCATGTGTGCTAGATTTCAATCCGATCCAAGGGAGTGTCACTTAGTGGCTGTGAAGCGAATTCTTAGATATTTAGTCGCTACGCCTTGCTTCGGGATCTGGTATCCAAAGGGGTCTACCTTTGACTTAATTGGATATTCAGACTCCGATTATGCTGGATGTAAGGTCGATAGGAAGAGTACATCAGGGACGTGCCAATTCCTAGGAAGGTCCCTGGTGTCGTGGAGTTCTAAGAAACAAACCTCTGTTGCCCTATCCACCGCTAAGGCCGAGTACGTTGCCGCAGGACAGTGTTGCGCGCAACTACTTTGGATGAGGCAAACCCTCCGGGACTTTGGCTACAATCTGAGCAAAGTCCCACTCCTATGTGACAATGAGAGTGTTATCCGCATGGCGGACAATCCTGTTGAGCACAGCCGCACAAAGCACGTTGACATCCGGCATCACTTTTTGAGAGACCACCAGCAAAAGGGAGATATCAGAGTGTTTTATATTAGCACCGAGAACCAGCTAGCCGATATCTTTACCAAGCCTTTAGATGAGAAGACCTTTTGCAGGCTGCGTAGTGAGCTAAATGTCTTAGATTCGCGGAACTTGGATTGATTTATAGCATACATGTGTCCATGCTTTTGATCATGCTCCCTTATGCATTTTGTTGTTTATTTATGGTGCTCAAGTTGTACAAGCGCTCCCCGGACCTCAAAAGTCCATTTGCGAGTGATGCACATATTTAGGGGGAGATGTGCTACAACTTGCCCCTTTGAGACTAACCATGTGTTTGAGCTTGCCTGATTTAGTCTCAAAGGTGGATTGAAAAGGAAAAGGTGAACTTGGACCATGCAAGACTTCCACTGCACTCCGATGAGAGGGTAACTCACTCCAAGTTCATCTCCATATTCTTATTGCCTTTGTACTCTTGTTTGAAGATTTTGGTGAGGCAATGGAGTTTAAGGGCCAAGATTGATCCTGTTTTGGTGCTTGATGCCAAAGGGGGAGAAAATAAGGCCAAAGCAAGAAATGGATCAGCTACCACTTGAGAATTTTTAAAATAGTAGAGTAGAGTTTTGTTTTGTCAAAATACTCTTATTGTCTCTTAGTGCTAAAAGTCTATCCCTTGTGGGGAGAATGCTTGATTATGGGAAAAAGGGGGAGTTTTTGAATTCTTGATCAATTTCTCTTGGAATACCTCTCTCTATGCCTCAACAAGTGATTTTGACTTAGAGATAGGAAATTGAGTTTGATTTGCAAAAACAAACCAAGTGGTGGCAAAGAATGATCCAAATATGCCAAATTTGAATCAAAACAAATTTGTGTTCTCAATTGCATTGTTGTTGCACTTCCTTTAGTTGCTTTTTGTTGTGTTGGCATAAATCACCAAAAAGGGGGAGATTGAAAGGGAAATGTGCCCTTGGGCCATTTCTAAGTATTTTGGTGATCAAGTGCCAACACAAATGGTTTAAGTGTGAAACTATGCCAAATGGTGGAAGAAGTGCAAAGTCAACACAAAGGTATGATTCTAGACTTAGTACATTGGTTTTTGTGTACTAACATATTTGTCTAAGTGTTAGAATCAAGGAAAATATAATTGTAAATGACTTGGCTCGAGCAGCCAAGAATCTGCTCAGTCTGGGTGCACCGGACAGTGTCCGGTGCGCCAGGCTAGCGTCTGATCAACTGGCTGCTCTCGGGTCTCGACAGCGGCATACGGCTATAAATCATCGGATTTGTCCGGTGGTGCACCGGACAGTGTCCGGTGAGTCGGCTGCGGCGAAGTCGCCGCTCTCAGGAACCAAGTCAACAGCGTATGACTATAATTCACCGGACTGTCCGGTGAGTCACCGGACTGTACGGTGAGCCAACGGTCGGCCGCACAATCTGCGCGTGATGCGTGGCCGAGCCAACGGTCGGATGGGGGCACCGAACTGTCCGGTGTGCACCGGACAGAGTCCGGTGCACCAACGGCTCCAAGTCTCCAACGATCGATTGCGCCAGAATAGGAAAGAAATCCGCATCGGACAGTGTCCGGTGTGCCAGTCGACAGAAGACAAGAATTGCCTTCCTGGATTGCTCTCAACGGCTCCTAGCTGCCTTGGGGCTATAAAAGGGACCCCTAGGCGCATGGAGGAACACACCAAGCATCCCTTAAGCATTCCTAAGCACCAAGACTTCAATTCCGCGCATTCGATTCTTTGTGATAGCAACTAGAGCTCCATTTGAGTAGAGAACTCTTAGAGTTGTGTTGAGAGCTCAAGTTGTGACTTGTGTGCGTATTGTTGCTCTGATTTTGTGTCTTGTGTGTGTTGCTCATCCCATCCTTACTTCCGTGATTCTTTGTGATAATCAAATTGTAAGGGCGAGAGGCTCCAGGTTGTGGAGATTCCTCGCAAGCGAGATATAGTGAAACGAAAGCAAAACATCGTGGTATTCAAGTGGGTCTTTGGACCGCTTAAAAGGGGTTGAGTGCAACCCTCGTCCGTTGGGACGCCACAACGTGGAGTAGGCAAGTGTTGGACTTGGCCGAACCACGGGATAAACCACTGTGCCTCTCTGTGTTGATCTCTTTGTGGTTATTGTGTTTTGCAAGAACTCATCTCTAGCCACTTGGCTTCATTGCGCTAACACTTAATCAAGTTTGTGGCTTTGAGTTTAAGTTTTTACAGGATCACCTATTCACCCCCCCTCTAGGTGCTCTCAGAAGGTTGTATGGAATAACAAATACATGCCAACAAGAATATGATGTCGCATTTGTAATGAAAGGTGTAAACCCATCTATCACCAACCCAATTCGAATATTTCTCGCTTCACTAGCAAATTCTGGATCAAAGTCATCTAGAGCTGTCGAGGACCATAATTAGGGGTACCCTCAAGACCCCTAAATCTCAGCTGGTAACCCCCATCAGCACAAAGCTGCAAAGGCCTGATGGGTGCGATTAAATCAAGGATCGGTCCATTCAAGGGACACGATCGTGCCTCGCCCGAGCCTAGCCTCGGGCAAGGGAAGCCGACCCCGGAGAACCTACGTCTCGCCCGAGGACCCCCCTCCAGCAACGGGCACACTGTCAGCTCGCCCGAGGCCCAGTCTTCACCGAGAAGCAACCTTGGCCATATCGCCACGCCGACCGACCAAATCGCAGGGGCATTTAATGCAAAGGTGGCCTGACACCTTTATCCTGACGCACGCCCACCAGTCGACAGCGCCGAAGTGACCGCAGTCACTTCGCCGCTCTACTGACTGGACTGACAAGAGGACAGCGCCGCCTACGTCGCTCCGACTGCTGAGCCACCCGACAGAGTGAGGCTGACAGCAGCCAAGGCCGGCCTCGGGCGTCTTAGGAAACTCCGCCTCGCCCGACCCAGGGCTCGGACTCGGGCTCAGCCCCGGAAGACGGCGAACTCCGCTCCGCCCGACCCAGGGCTCGGACTCGGGCTCAGCCCCGGAAGACGGCGAACTCCGCTCCGCCCGACCCAGGGCTCGGACTCGGGCTCAGCCCCGAAAGACGGCAAACTCCGCCTCGCCCGACCCCAGGGCTCGGACTCGGGCTCAGCCCCGGAAGACGGCAAACTCCGCCTTGCCCGACCCCAGGGCTCGGACATGGGCTCAGCCCCGGAAGACGACGAACTCCGCCTCGCCCGACCCGGGGCTCGACCTCGACCTCGACCTCGGAGGAGCCTCCACCTCGCCCAGCCTAGGGCATGGACCGACCACGTCAACAGGAAGCGCCATCATTACCCTACCCCGAGCTGACTCGGGCTACGGGGAACCAGACCGGCGTCCCATCTGGCTCGCTCCACCATGCGAGTAATGATGGCGCCCCGCATTCCCTGTGACGACGGCGGCTCTCAGCCCCCTTACGGAAGCAAGAGGACGTCAGCAAGGACTCGACAGCCCCAACAGTTGTCCTCCCGCTAGGCTCCAGCACTCCTCCGACAGCCACGACACCACGCGAACTGGGTGACAAGACCTCTCCGGCTGCCACGATGGCATGTACTTAGGGCGCTAGCTCTCCACCGCTAGACACGTTAGCACATTGCTACACTCCCCATTGTACACCTGGATCCTCTCCTTACGCCTATAAAAGGGAGGACCAGGGCCCTCTTACAGGGGGTTGGTTGGCCCGCACGGAGAAGGACGGGACGACGCTCGCGCAAGGCCGCTCGCTCCCACTCCCGCGTGGACGCTTGTATCCCCCTACTGCAAGCGCACCCGACTCAGGCGCGGGGCTAACACGAAGGCCGCGGGATCCACTCTCTCACGCCTGCCTCCCTCCGGCTGCATCCTTTCCCCCCTTCGCGTTCCGCCTCGCGTCGACCCATCTGGGCTGGGGCACGCGTCGACGATTCACTCGTCGGTCCAGGGACCCCCTGGGTTTCGAAACACCGACAGTTGGCGCGCCAGGTAGGGGCCTGCTGCGTGTTAAAGAACAGCTTCCCGTCAAGCTCCAGATGGGCAGTCTCCAGCAACCTTTCCGGCCTGGGACGGTGCTCCGTTTCGGGAATCTTGAGTTCATGTCCCTCGACGGCAGCTACGACATGATACTCCTTCCCCCGCCGCGCGACAGCGACAATGGCGGGCGACAACCCGCTCGCCGGCGGGGAAATCGACGACGCCTTCCCCACATGGTGGAAGGACGACATTTGGGCTTGTCCCATCCCCTCCCCCGTCGACGGAGGAGGAGGCGAGGCAACCAAGGCCAAGCGGGAAGCGGCACCTCGTTGGCTGTCAAGCGAGTCGACGGCGCTGGTGCCCCAACGGAGGGCGCGTCGGGCATCGATCTCGCGTCTGAGACGAAGACGAGCGCCGCCTCTCCGCAACACGCCAATCTCAAGCAAACGCACGACGCCAGCACGCTCGCGAAGGACTTGCTGGGCGTCACCCTCGTACCTGAGACAACGGTGCAGTCAGTCCCAGACGCGACCTCGTCACCGCCCGTCGACCAAAAGGTACCGACCGATTCCCATCTCGCGTCTTTTGGATTCGGCCTCGACCCACCAAGCGACACCGCTTCGGTGAGCACTCTCATAGAGACGAGTCCAAACCCTCTGGGGTATCGTGTGCGGTCACCCTGGGACCGACTGACGGCCGACTCGACCTATGAGCCCTCGGGGTCCGAGGAAGATGGCGAGCCCGACCTCTGTTGGGATTTCTCCAGAATTGGTAACCCTAGTGCCGTGCGGGACTTCATGACCGCATGTGACAACTGCCTTTCCGACTGTTCCGACGGTAGCCGCGGCCTCGACAACGAGGACCGCGACCCAAGTCGTGAATGTTTCCACGTCGATCTAGGGGGTCCCGGCGAAGGCAACCATCTTGGTATGCCGGAAAACGGTGATCCCCCTAGGCCCGTGCCTTGCGTTGACATCCTTCGGGAGCTAGCTATGGTCCCCGTCCTAGCGGGGGTCCTGACCCACAGCTCGAGCAAATCCGCGAGAGGCGGGCCAGGCTCGACGAGGGAGCCGGAACGCTTGTGCCGATCCACCGGGACATCGGGCAGGAATGGGCGGTCCAACCCCCGGCCGGAGAAGCGCGTCATCTCCCCCAGGACATCCAGCACCGCATCGTCGACGACGTCAGGGTGAAGCCGCCGCCGGATTCCAGCGGAGTCGGCCAGAACCTGGCTGCAGCGGCAATACTCCTCCGCGCGATGCCGAAGCCATCAACCACCGAGGGGCGACGTATCCAGGGAGAGCTCAAGAATCTCCTGGAGGACGCCGCGGTCCGACGGGCCGAAAGCTCTGCCTCCCAAAGGCAGGGGTTCCCGTCGGAACATCGCGCCGCGACTTCCCGATTCATGCAGGAAGCCTCGGTCCACTCCGGGCGCACGCGCAACACAGCGCCTGCAGTCCCGGGTCGCCTCGGCAACGAGCATCATCATCACAGCCGTCGGGCCCACCTCGACGACAGGGCGCGCCGAGGCTACCACCCCAGGCGTGGGGGACGCTACGACAGCGGGGAGGATCGGAGTCCTTCGCCCGAACCACCCGGTCTGCAGGCTTTCAGTCGCGCCATACGACGGGCACCATTCCCGACCCGGTTCCGAACCCCGACTACTATCACAAAGTACTCGGGGGAGACGAGACCGGAACTGTGGCTCGCGGACTATCGGCTGGCCTGCCAACTAGGTGGAACGGACGACGATAACCTCACCATCCGCAACCTCCCCCTCTTCCTCTCCGACACCGCTCGAGCCTGGCTGGAGCACCTGCCCCCGGGGCAGATCTCCAACTGGGACGACCTGGTCCAAGCCTTCGCCGGCAATTTCCAGGGCACGTACGTGCGCCCTGGAAACTCCTGGGATCTCCGAAGCTGCCGCCAGCAGCCGGGAGAGTCTCTCCGGGACTACATCCGGCGATTCTCGAAGCAGCGCACAGAGCTGCCCAACGTCACCGATTCAGATGTCATCGACGCGTTCCTCGCCGGCACCACCTGCCGCGACCTGGTGAGCAAGCTGGGTCGCAAGACCCCCACCAGGGCGAGCGAGCTGATGGACATCGCCACCAAGTTTGCCTCTGGCCAGGAGGCGGTTGAGGCCATTTTCCGGAAGGACAAGCAGCCCCAGGGCCACCCACTGGAAGATGCTCCCGAGGCGTCAACTCAGCGCGGCGCCAAGAAGAAGGGCAAGAAGAAGTCGCAAGTGAAACGCGACGCCGCCGACGCGGACCTTGTCACCGCCACCGAGTACAAGAACCCTCGGAAACCTCCCGGAGGTGCCAACCTCTTCGACAAGATACTCAAGGAGCCGTGCCCCTATCATCAGGGGCCCGTCAAGCACACCCTTGAGGAGTGTGCCATGCTTCGACGACACTTCCACAAGGCCGGGCCACCCGCGGAGGGTGGCAAGGCCCTCGACGATGCAAAGGAGGAAGATCACAAGGCAGGAGGGTTCCCCGAGGTCCGCGACTACTTCATGATCTATGGCGGGCAAGTGGCGAACGCCTCGGCTCGGCACCGCAAGCAAGAGCGTCGGGAGGTCTGCTCGGTAAAGGTGGCGGCGCCAGTCTACCTAGACTGGTCCGACAAGCCCATCACCTTCGACCAGGCCGACCATCCAGACTACGTGCCGAGCCCGGGGAGATACCCACTCGTTGTTGACCCCATCATCGGCAACGTCAGGCTCACCAAGGTCCTCATGGATGGAGGCAGCGGCCTCAACATCGTCTACGCCGGGACCCTCGGGCTCCTACGGATCGATCTATCCTCGGTCCGGACGGGCGCTGCGCCTTTCCACGGGATCGTCCCCAGGAAGCGCGTTCAACCCCTCGGACAACTCGACCTACCCGTCTGCTTTGGGACGCCCTCCAACTTTTGAAAGGAGACCCTCACGTTCGAAGTGGTCGGGTTCCGAGGAACCTACCACGCAGTGCTGGGGAGGCCATGCTACGCCAAGTTCATGGCCGTCCCCAACTACACCTACCTCAAGCTCAAGATGCCGGGCCCCAACGGGGTCATCACCATCGGGCCCACGTACCGACACGCGTACGAATGCGATGTGGAGTGCGTGGAGTACGCCGAGGCCCTCGCCGAATCTGAGGCCCTCATCGCTGACCTGGAGAGCCTCTCTAGGGAGGCGCCCGACGTGAAGCGCCACGCCGGCAACTTCGAACCAGCGGAGACGGTCAAGTCCGTCCCTCTCGACCCCTGCAATGACGCCTCCAAGCAGATCCGGATCGGTTCCGAGCTCGACCCCCCTCGGACTGAGCCGAGGTACCCTCGGCTCAGCCCGAGGTACCCTCGGCCCCCGAGGGTGAGGCACTGCGCGTCGAGGGGGAACCGAGCGAGGTCACGCCTAATCAAAGCTGGCAGACCCTGTACCTGCAATATCTCCACCGAGGGGAGCTGCCCCTCGACCAAGCCGAAGCTCGGCGGTTGGTGCGGCGCGCCAAGTCTTTCGTCTTGCTGGGAGATGGGAAGGAGCTCTACCACCGCAGCCCCTCAGGCATCCTCCAGCGATGCATTTCCATCGCCGAAGGCCAGGAGCTCTTGCAAGAGATACACTCGGGGGCTTGCGGTCATCACGCAGCACCTCGAACCCTCGTTGGAAACGCCTTCCGACAAGGATTCTACTGGCCGACGGCAGTGGCCGACGCTACTAGAATTGTCCGCACCTGCGAAGGGTGTCAGTTCTACGCGAGGCAGACCCACCTGCCCGCTCAGGCTCTGCAGACCATACCCATCACCTGGCCGTTTGTTGTGTGGGGTCTGGACCTCGTTGGCCCCTTGCAGAAGGCACCCGGGGGCTACACGCAACTGTTGGTCGCCATCGACAAATTCTCCAAGTGGATCGAGGTCCGACCCCTAAACAGCATTAGGTCCGAACAGGCGGTGGCGTTCTTCAACAACATCATCCATCGCTTTGGGGTCCCAAACTCCATCATCATCGACAACGGTACCCAGTTCACCGGTAGAAAGTTCCTGGACTTCTGCGAGGATCACCACATCCGGCTGGACTGGGCTGCCGTGGCTCACCCCATGACGAATGGGCAAGTGGAGCGGGCTAACGGCATGATCCTGCAAGGACTCAAGCCTCGGATCTACAACGACCTCAACAAGTTCGGCAAGCGGTGGATGAAGGAACTCCCCTTGGTGGTCTGGAGTCTGAGGACAACGCCGAGCCGAGCCACGGGCTTCATACCGTTCTTTCTAGTCTATGGGGCCGAGGCCATCTTGCCCACAGACCTAGAGTATGGTTCCCCGAGGGCGAGGGCCTACACCGACCAAAGCAACCGAGAAGACTCACTGGACCAGCTGGAGGAGGCTCGGGACATGGCCTTACTACACTCGGCGCGGTACCAGCAGTCCCTGCGACGCTACCACGTCCGAGGGGTTCGGTCCCGAGACCTCCAGGTGGGCGACCTGGTGCTTCGGCTGCGAGAAGACACCCGAGGGCGGCACAAACTCATGCCTCCCTGGGAAGGGTCGTTCGTCATCGCCAAGGTTCTGAAGCCCGGAACATACAAGCTGGCCAACAGTCAAGGCGAGGTCTACGGCAACGCTTGGAACATCCAACAGCTACGTCGCTTCTACCCTTAAGATGCTTTCAAGTTGCTCGTATACCTCGTTCACGCACCAAGTCTGGTCGTCAATGAAGGGTCAGCCTTGCCTCGACAGAGCCCGACCCTCCCTCGGGGGCTAGAAGGGGGCAACCCCCTCTGTGTCAAAATTTTCCTCAAAAAAAAAAGAAAAAAAATCTTTTCTGCCAGAATGCCTTTCGTGCTCTTCGACTACTTCAAAAGTGGATCCTGAAAACGATGGAGTACACGTAAGCAGCCAAGGCTGACCGAGCCGAGGGACTCCTACGCCTCCGGGATACAGATACCTCACTCATCACCTTCTGCGATAAGTAACTCGCGCTCGGATAAGTGACTCCACGGACCGAACAAGTCTTCATGCTCGAGAGCTCCTCTGCCGAAATGATTTTTCGGGCCTTCTCGACTGCATCGGTAACAGAACCCTATGGACGAGTAAGAGCGCGCGTAAGCGGCAAGGCCGACCGAGCCGAGGGATTCCTACGCCTCCGGGATACGGATACCTCACTCATCACCTTCCGTGAAAAGCAACTCTCGCCCGCACAAACAACTCTGTTACCAACAAATGAGTCTGGATACTTGAAACAAGAGGAAAAGGAATGCAGCTTTACAACACGACGACGGTGTGTTTAGGCCTCGGCGGCCGCAGAAAACATACACACACTACAAGACAACCTGATCCTGTAGGCTCGGACATCGACAACCGAAGGGGGCAGCAGCACCCTCGGCATCAACTACACCTTCGGCGGGGTCTGACCTAGCCTCAGACGGCGACGCGGTCGGAGGGCCCCCACTCTGAAGGACGGCATCAGCACCACACCCGGGCCATCGACGCCAGGGTCTTCTTCGAGAATCCGGCCCGAGCAGGCGGCTCGGTCGGCCACCCCGAGGCCTCGGCCAGCTGTCCCCCAAAGACATCAGCTCGGCTTGTGGCCTCGGCAGCTCAACCCCGGCGTCGGTTCCGCCAGTGGACGACCCGGCCAGGCTCTGGCCAACCACACCTCCTTTTCGAAGCCAACTCTGCCTCCGTCCGCGCTGACACCGCTACCTCCGGCTTCGGCTCATCGAAGGGCGGCCGAGGGGTTCCTTTAACTAAGCAAGAGGGGCCTCGGACAGCAAGGCCGACCGATCCGAGGGACTCCTACGCCTCCGGGATACGGATACCTCACTCGTCACCTTTGCACGAGGCAACTCACGCTCGGTGAAGCGGTAAAGATAATCGACAAGGCGAGTCTTAGTGCTCGAAATGAAGAAAAAACACGGCTCCGCGCCGAAAATACATACACGTTCAGGCCTCAACAGCCGCATTGAACAAAACACCGGCGCTCAAGGTGCCATTACAAACGGAACTCCGGTTCCGACCCCACAGCAGCAGCCATGATCCCAGTACGGGCGCGGCCACCGGAAGGCTTTCGTTCGCGTCCCTACTCAAGGGACGCGAAACAGACATCAAAGCCAAAGAGCCGGGGGCCGGCCCGTGGGTGGCGCCGATGGCCTCAATGAGGGGGGAGCTTCCTCCGGCTGCCACCACATCAGCACGGACAGCGGCGTCCGCCTCTCCACCAACGCCGACGGTCGGCAAGGCGCGCCGGTAGGTCCTCTCCCGTCCTCGCCGCGAAAGCCAGGAGGAAGACGGAATGTTGCATCTTAGCTGGACAGCAACAGTTCGCCTTCCCCGGCATGGCTGGAGGACGCCTCCTCCACAAGGCTGGAGGATGGTTTCCACCACCAGAAGCTAGAAGAGGAGGTGACCAGCCGGCCCGCGCGGGAGGTAGAGCTCCGGCTCAGCCTGGCCTTCGCCCCAGCGAGGATGATGAACATCCTTGAAGCTGAGGGCGGGACCAAGATCGCAACCCGGCTCGCTTCTCCCCGCCATCAAGCTGGTGGTCACCGTCTTGGGTGACCACCGGCGAGGGGATGCAGCCGGGCTGCATGATGAAAATCCTTGAAGCCGAACGATGGCTGAAAGGTACCAACTTCCACGAACTTGTGTTCCTCCGACGACAAGACGGAAGGATTCCGGGCGTCCCCCGCCCGGGGGCTCGGAAGGTGGGAAGACACGATGCATGTGGGGAGCGCGAAGACATGGTTGCCCTCCAAAGGGGTCGCCCCCCTTTTAAAGGCGACTCTCCCCACTTGCGCCCTCAACCGTTGTGGGTCGAGTCTTCTCCAACACGCTCCAAGATTCTCCCCCCCCCCACGGCGCGGGGGCTGGGTCCCACACGTCATGCAAGCCGGTCCAGGGGAGAAGAAGCCAAACCGCCACGCGCGCGCGGTGCATGCAACCACCCGGCGGTTACAAGCACTCCTCCACTTTCGCCCAGACCAGCGGGTGAAAAGGCGGACAGCCATGCAGGCGGCATGCAACCGTGCCAAGTGGGCGCGCCCCTTCGACTCCAACGAGCCCAGCATGGAGGTCCAGGCCCACGCGTCATGCAACCGGCCCGCCGGTTGCTACGTGTGAGCAACTGCACCGCCACTCACGCCGCTACCGCGCCTCCTCGACTGCGGAGTCAATACCGCGACTCGAGGCAACCCTGCAGTGCCAGCCAAGCACGACGGTCAAATGCGGTCAAAATTGGGCCGGCAGTAATGGCGGTGATAGGCGGGCAGAAGCAGCGGTCACGTCGTCAGCCAAGCTCACATCCCATCCAGGGGCAGCGAGGGAGCCCTCTCTCACGGCGTGAAGACGGCGCGCCCGTGATCCGTTCCTCGAACGGCGCGCGCACACGCAACGACCGCCTCGTGAACCACTCGCCCCGTCGCATTAACTCCGCGGCGGGATAGGCGGCGCCTCAGGCGGGAGAAGCAAGCGACGCTTCGCCTTCGCCATAATAACCGCGTCGAAAAAAGGTATGCCACGTCATTCGACTTCGTATCCTTTTCCTTTTCCTCTTTCTCTCTCTTACAACAGGGACCGGGAAAGGGGGATACCTCGAAAAGGACCCTTCTCCGTGAAGGAAACAGGCTCTGAGCCTCCCTACTGATCAGAGGTTCGAAGGCTGGCCCCTCAGAGGGGTTCAACGGCCGCCTCAGATCGATTGGGTTCTGCGCCCACTACTGGTTATAGGTTCGATGGCCGGCCCCTCGAAGGGTTCAACGGCCGCCTCAGGCCACTCGGGCTCCGCGCCCATTACTGATCAGGGGTTCGTAGGCTGGCCCTCGAAGGGTTCACAGTCGCCTCAGACACAGAGCGAGGGATGACCCTGGGTACGTTCGATACATAACTAAGGCTCGGGCTACGCTCCCGAGGTACCCTAGGACATTTCCGAGACCAGCGGGAGCGATCTTGTAACGGAATCCCATCAGAGGGAGGCATCGAGCCCTCGGACCCCGTCAAAGGGGACTGGGTTCGGCAGATCACCCGCAGGTACTTTTGGAGCGCGCCTCCGGGCCTCTAGCCGACCCCTAGCAAATGGGGCACGGGCGTCCGCTCGGATTACCCGCCAGCAGCTGAAAGTTCCCTTTGACCCGGGAACAGGATCTGGATGTCGCCTAGAGGGGGTGAATAGGCGAATAAAACTTATTACTTTAAAAACTTAAATTCTTACTCTACTCGAAGACTTAGTACGCAGTGGAGTGAGAAGACTCTTCGAGTAGGTTGCAGCGGAATAGAAGATCCTGTCTCAAAATGTCCTGCACTTCAAATAAAGCTTATACCACAGATAAGTATTGAAGTGCAGATATAAAGACGAGTAAGACAGAGAGTCAGGATACAATACAGAACAGAGCACACAGACGCAAGGATTTATCCCGAGGTTCGGCCAAGCTTGAAATGCTTGCCTAGTCCTCGTTGGAGTTAGCCACACCTGGGCTTGGAGTCTATTTCAACTCCTTCCTCCGTTTGCTCAGATCTGTCAGTATGACAGATAGAGCCTTTCACTATTGAGTTGGGTTACAACAACACCGTGGCTGCTTACAAACTTCTTGGCAGCACCTCGGCAGAGTAACGATACGCTCAAGACCTTGCTCTAGCTCTTAGCAGCACTTCTCCTCTCTCTAAAGGCTTATAGCTGTGCCTTCTACACAAACTATAGAGTTACACACAAGAGGGAGAGTGAGAATTGATTCGAGTGAAGTCTACACTTGTTGGCTGCGCTTGTGTGTTGCTTGAGGCGCCTAGGGGTCCCTTTTATAGGCACAAGGGGCCTAGGAGCCGTTGGAAGCAATCCAGGAAGGCAAATCTTGCCTTCTGTCGGGTGGCGCACCGGACAGTCCGGTGCACACCGGACACTGTCCGGTGCCCGATTTCTTTCCTTCTATGTCAAAGCCGACTGTTGGCAGTCTTGGAGCCGTTGGCGCACCGGACAGTCCGGTGCCTCCATCTAGCCGTTGGCTCGGCCACGTGTCCCGCGCAGATTGCGCGGCCGACCGTTGGCCCGGCCGACCGTTGGCTCACCGGACAGTCCGGTGCACACCGGACAGTCCGGTGAATTATAGCCGTACGTCGCCGGTGAATTCCCGAGAGCGGCCAGTTCGCTCGAGCCAGCCTGGCGCACCGGACACTGTCCGGTGCACCACCGGACAGTCCGGTGTGCCAGACTGAGCTGAGTCTTGGCTGTACACAGCCAAGCCATTTGCACCTCTTTCCTTTTCTTCTTCCTTCTGTTTCTAACACTTAGACAAGTATATTAGTACACAAAAACCAATGTACTAAGTCTAGAAACATACCTTCTCTTAATTATTACATCTATTGCATTTCACATGCTTGAGCTTTGATGTTGGACTCATAAATCATCAAGTCTGCTTGACTTGATCTAGATTGACATTTCTTGGCTCCAACATCCTACAAAGGTCACATAGAACATCTCCAAACATAGGACCAACCCAAACTAAAGATTAAGGTTAACTTAGCTCTTTTGGGCTGCTTCCAATTCTGGTTTTGACACTTGTTCTCCTTCTAGTGACCTTGATCTCCTTCTTAGAGCTTGATCTTGAGCCTTATGACTTACACCACATAACTGTAGTTGTTACCTCATTGGCTGTAAGTCACGTCCTTATGTAGTGATCCTTGATGTGCCGTAGCTGTTCTCAACTCGATCACCCTTGACTTTGCAAGCCTTCTTCTTCACCCTTGGCTTTGGGTTCCTCAACCTCCTTGACCTTCTCCCGTGCACTTGGTACCTCGAAGCTCTTCTTGCCTCCGTCCTTGGCTTGATCAGTTGTCTCCGAGCTATGCACCCGAGTATCACTTTTGCAATGTCCATCTTACTTGTGATGCCCATTATCTATCATCATCTAGTCCTTGGACCATCACACTTGTTCACTTGTGTTGAACCCTGTAGGCTTTACCTTAAGCACCTGTTCAACACTTAGTACACTTGTTAGTCCTTTAATTGAGTTGTCATCCAAACACCAAAACTCACGAGAGAGCTTTCAATCTCCCCCTTTTTGGTGATTGATGGCAACACAATTAAAGCTTACATAAGAATAAGATTTGAAGCACAAATTTTGAATTCTAAGTTTATAGAATGCTCCCCCTAAATATGTGCTTACTTCAAAAACATAATTTTGGCCTCAGACGCCAATTTGCACATACTTAGGCAATTTGAAGCATTTCTACACTTTAGCACTTTTTAGGATGCATTGTGTCAAGAATCAAACCATGATGCTATAACACACAAATGCACATAATTAGAGTTAAACACCATTCAAATTAGTGGATATATCACAGGAATATCAACCTACCACTATTCACTTTTAAGATACCAATTTAAACTAAGATACCAATCTAAAGCAATCTTAAAGCACAATCTTAAAGCACTTTTAATCTTAAAGCACCATTAACCACATGACTATCTATTACACTATAGAAGCCAAATAATTCATCGCAGCGGAAACACTAGTCCATATGATGCAACACATATAATACTGCAGGAAGCATATGAATAACACACTAGCAAAGCTTAAACTAAAGCATCACCCCTTAGGATAAGCTTTCCTCTCAGGTTGAGATAAGCTTTAATACACAAATTCTCCCCCTTTGACATCAAACACCAAAAACCATACTCAAGCAAGAACATAGGATGATGTCAAGGGACAGCAGGGTGTCAAGGAGGAAAAACGACTATCAAAACTCCCCCTTACTTATTGAACATATGCACTATCAACATTTAGGTGAGATACATATATGCAAAAAGATTAATACTTCCTTTTGTACCTTTACCATGTTGTAGTGTACTTCCCATCTTGAAAGTATTTAATCTCTCGAGAGCTTCTCCACACTTGTGCCTGATTCTTTCTCCTAACTTTTTCTTGTTGCTAAGACACCAAACTTAGAACAAGTTATAGTATTGGGCACAAGAAGAAACTTCTATTCTAATGATTATCAAAAGATGTCAATTGAAGCAGACTATCACGGCTACCAATTGAAAGATACCAATTTCAAAGTTCATTTATTGTCATAGCTCCATGATATTTAAGAATAAGCATCTATTATCACTAGATATTATAGAGCATGAGCAATCTAAAAATATGCACTTACTCATGACTTGAGATACCAATTCCTTGACTTACAGAGGTACCCAAGTTCTGATTGCTCCATTTCTTGCACATCTTCTCTTTTTCACCTAGAGACTATACAAGATTGCTCAAGAAACCGTTAGTCTCAAAAGACACAAGTTATGTGTGCTCCCCCTCAAGTTGTGCATCAAGTATTTGAATGACTTGCACTTTGCACATTCTAGCTTCCTTAGAACTAGAGGGGATCACCACATACCTTGGTCAAGGCATACTCTATCACTTTCATCACACAAAGATGCCAATTTGAATATCAAATGAAAAGCCATTTAACACCAATTGAAGGCTAAATGAAAGGTTGACTAAATACAACAATGCATGCCTCAGTGGCACCTAAGCCAATTGAATACTCACAGGAAGTATAAATTTACACGCAGCTTAGACATGCTTCATACTTAACTATCATTGCATCACATATACTAATTGAAAAACAACATGATCATGTCTAAGCACATCAAAGTTAAGAAGATTCTTTAGGTACATCAAAAGAAACATCATTTTAAGGTATAAGTCTTCTAAGCCACGATGCTACCAATGAAAATGCAAGAACACAGCTATGATCACTATCAATGGAACTTCAAGATATTCAATAAAATTGCACAGTTCCATTTTCCATACCTTTGCCTTTATGAGAGCACTTGTTATCACCAATTCAGGGCTCCTTTTGCTCATGCACCTCATAGCTCAAAAGGGCACGACATGGATTTGAAATTCACACAGTACCAAACTAGGGTAATCATGTGAACATGGACTAAACAAAATGTCATAATTGCACATAGCATGACTTACAAAAAGTTGCAGGTTTATCCATATTCACCAAGAGAGTTAATCGTTGTGGATATAACAAATGAAAGAGCTACCCATGAATGATTCAAAAGATATATCCTATATAGCACCAGTCATGATTAAGCAAACATCATTATGATTCATTTAACACAGGCAATCATAAAGCATAACTACTCCAAAGACAGGTAGCACAACAAGCCAACTTAAGAGCAATACTAAATTGCAATTATGTACTTAAAATACGCGGGGTACCGTCCTTTGGAGAGCAAGTTGTAGATTCTCATCAAAGTCCTTTACTTGATTCACCAATAATGATTAAGGACCTATACACCTTATTTCACTTGAGATGAACATGGGATTAGTGTTTCACAATAATTCAACCTTGGGTCAATAAACACCAAAACAATTAACAGCTTAAGCATAGAGTTTTAGATAACCGTCTTAGGCTCTCCCATGGTCTCCAGTCCATCTCAAGGCACCTGCATGGTCTAGTTAGCACAGTTTGGTACCCATCTCGGGATGGGTCCATAATGATCATCTAAATGTGCCTTTGGTACCCAAATTGCTTTTGTGCTAGTTCTAGGTGATCTCGTTATAGATCTAGCACAAGTGTATGATTTGGGTCTCCTATGCGAATAAGATTGACACAAATTCACTTGCTTAGGATTCTTACCTTTATAACATACCTTGGATAGATGACCCTGCTCACCACACTTGTAGCAGAAGCGTCGCTCACCCTGACATGACGCTTGTTGTTTGTCATTTTTCTTGGTGAGAGTCATCTTGGAGACTGCACATGCTTGATCCGTCAATAGAGGACAAGAAGTGATCGTGTGGTTCTTGTCATTGCATCCGAAGCATCTCCTTATCCCTTCACCCTTGTTGGTGTATGGACACGACGCAATGAGGTGTCCTGACTTGTTGCACTTAAAGCACCTCCTTTTCCCTTTTCTCTTTTTGTTCTTGGATGACATAGAGAAAAGGTTAGTGCAAACAACATGATTTATTGAGTCTTTACCTTTTTCCAGGCTCATGTTGATTTCCTCATCTTTAGGAACATCCTTCTTATTGAGCTTAACACTTGCTGCAGTTTTTCCTTTCTCAAGCTTCTTCACCACGCGCCCGTGGATATCTTGAGAGAGTTGAGCAATGTGTCTTCTCCTTAGTTGTCTTTGCTTCTTGTTCCCACACAATTTCTTTTGTAACCCTGCAGCTTGATGCTTATTCAAAAATTTGCTTTCTTTTGAACAACTGGGGTTAGCACATGGTGATAAATTATCCAAATGCGTACTTGTGCAAGAATGAGGTTCACATGAGTTAAAACTAGTAATTACTACTTCATGAGCAATATCAAGCATGATATGGTCATCAACTAGTTTATTATGAGAATGTGACAACATATCATACTCTTCACCTAGAGCAAGCTTTTCTAAATTTAGAATTTCTACTTGTCTCTCAAGCATGGCATTTTCTATTTTAAGTTGAGCAACACAAGATAAAGCATCATTATTATTACTTTGCTCAAATAAAATAGATTCATACCGTTGGACCAAATCATCATGAGAGCACTTTAGCTCCTCATGCTCTTTGGTCATCTTCTCCAGGCTGTTGTTGGTTTTGATGAGGGATTCCTCTAGCCTGAGAAGCGTCTCGCCTTGTTCCTTTTTCCTTCTCAACAACTTAACCAAGAGAGCTTTGTCCGCTTTGTTGAGATGGTTGTAGAAATGGCGAATCTCCTCTTGTGATGAAGATTCATCCTCGCTATCATCCTCATATTCCTCCTCATTGTGGCTTTCGTCTCCACCGTCATTGTTAGCAATAAAACATTTATCACTAGTGGAGAACGAACCTGTCGACGAGGTGGATTCATCGTTTGGGTGCCATCGTTCTTGTTCTTCTCCCTTTGGATGGTTAGTATCACAAGTAATATAGGGAGTGGGAGCATCACAGTTTGCCACAAAATATTTTTCTTTAATTCTATTCCATAAATCATGAGCATCAACAAATAGATCACTATCACTACTCATGATTGCGAAATAAGCACCTCTAGAAAGAGAATCAACTAAGATGTTGCAAGCATGGTGATTTAGAGATAGACATCTTAGTTCATCATTTGAAGGATTTTTACTAACATTAGAGGGAAAAATACTTCTACTAAAAATCTGTCTCAAATCAGGATCAACACTCATGAAAGCACTATAAATAGAAATAGACCAAGACTTGTAATTAGAACCATCGCCTAAAAGAAGTTCTACAGTTACCTCTTGTGACGACATCGTCATCTCCGGACGGCTAAGCCCACACTGGAGAGGCCTAGCTCCGATACCAATTGAAAGTTCCCTTTGACCCGGGAACAGGATCTGGATGTCGCCTAGAGGGGGGGTGAATAGGCAAATAAAACTTATTACTTTAAAAACTTAAATTCTTACTCTACTCGAAGACTTAGTACGCAGTGGAGTGAGAAGACTCTTCGAGTAGGTTGCAGCGGAATAGAAGATCCTGTCTCAAAATGTCCTGCACTTCAAATAAAGCTTATACCACAGATAAGTATTGAAGTGCAGATATAAAGACGAGTAAGACAGGGAGTCAGGATACAATACAGAACAGAGCACACAGACGCAAGGATTTATCCCGAGGTTCGGCCAAGCCTGAAATGCTTGCCTAGTCCTCGTTGGAGTTAGCCACACCTGGGCTTGGAGTCTATTTCAACTCCTTCCTCCGTTTGCTCAGATCTGTCAGTATGACAGATAGAGCCTTTCACTATTGAGTTGGGTTACAACAACACCGTGGCTGCTTACAAACTTCTTGGCAGCACCTCGGCAGAGTAACGATACGCTCAAGACCTTGCTCTAGCTCTTAGCAGCACTTCTCCTCTCTCTAAAGGCTTATAGTTGTGCCTTCTACACAAACTATAGAGTTACACACAAGAGGGAGAGTGAGAATTGATTCGAGTGAAGTCTACACTTGTTGGCTGCGCTTGTGTGTTGCTTGAGGCGCCTAGGGGTCCCTTTTATAGGCACAAGGGGCCTAGGAGCCGTTGGAAGCAATCCAGGAAGGCAAATCTTGCCTTCTGTTGGGTGGCGCACCGGACAGTCCGGTGCACACCGGACACTGTCCGGTGCCCGATTTCTTTCCTTCTATGTCGAAGCCGACCGTTGGCAGTCTTGGAGCCGTTGGCGCACCGGACATGTCCGGTGCACATCGGACAGTCCGGTGCCTCCATCTAGCCGTTGGCTCGGCCACGTGTCCCGCGCAGATTGCGCGGCCGACCGTTGGCCCGGCCGACCGTTGGCTCACCGGACAGTCCGGTGCACACCGGACAGTCCGGTGAATTATAGTTGTACGTCGCCGGTGAATTCCCGAGAGCGGCCAGTTCGCTCGAGCCAGCCTGGCGCACCGGACACTGTCCGGTGCACCACCGGACAGTCCGGTGTGCCAGACTGAGCTGAGTCTTGGCTGTACACAGCCAAGCCATTTGCACCTCTTTCCTTTTCTTCTTCCTTCTGTTTCTAACACTTAGACAAGTATATTAGTACACAAAAACCAATGTACTAAGTCTAGAAACATACCTTCTCTTAATTATTACATCTATTGCATTTCACATGCTTGAGCTTTGATGTTGGACTCATAAATCATCAAGTCTGCTTGACTTGATCTAGATTGACATTTCTTGGCTCCAACATCCTGCAAAGGTCACATAGAACATCTCCAAACATAGGACCAGCCCAAACTAAAGATTAAGGTTAACTTAGCTCTTTTGGGCTGCTTCCAGTTCTGGTTTTGACACTTGTTCTCCTTCTAGTGACCTTGATCTCCTTCTTAGAGCTTGATCTTGAGCCTTATGACTTACACCACATAACTGTAGCTGTTACCTCATTGGCTGTAAGTCACGTCCTTATGTAGTGATCCTTGATGTGTCGTAGCTGTTCTCAACTCGATCACCCTTGACTTTGCAAGCCTTCTTCTTCACCCTTGGCTTTGGGTTCCTCAACCTCCTTGACCTTCTCCCGTGCACTTGGTACCTCGAAGCTCTTCTTGCCTCCGTCCTTGGCTTGATCAGTTGTCTCTGAGCTATGCACCCGAGTATCACTTTTGCAATGTCCATCTTACTTGTGATGCCCATTATCTATCATCATCTAGTCCTTGGACCATCACACTTGTTCACTTGTGTTGAACCCTGTAGGCTTTACCTTAAGCACCTGTTCAACACTTAGTACACTTGTTAGTCCTTTAATTGAGTTGTCATCCAAACACCAAAACTCACAAGAGAGCTTTCAGCAGCTCACCGGAAACACCATGTTCAGCGCCCTCCGAGGGCAACATGGCACTTTCCCCCCTCCTCCTTGCGGAAAGGCGACGCAGGGGCGTATGTAAAAAAGACGAGTCTGTCCTTGACCGTCCTCTCGCCCTGTGCAGAGGCTCGGGGGCTGCTCTCGCAAACCCGGCTCCGGCCAAACCGTTGACAGCGTCAACATACCAGCCCGAGAACTTGGGACCCGACTGTGCACTCGGGCTACGGCCAGCTCGCATGAGGGAACAACTAGACCACCCGAAGTGTTGCGAAAAGCACTAAGACCTCGAAGGAGTAAAACTACTCCTCTGAGGCCTCGGGGGCTACACCCGGCAGGTGCGCTCGCGCGCACCCACCGGAACAGAATGCAACCGAAAAAGGCTGGTCCCCTTGCAAAAAAGTGCGGCAAAAGCCTCCAAGCGAGTATTAGTACTCCCTTGGAGGCTCGGGGGCTACTGTCGGGGACCATAATTAGGGGTAACCTCAAGACCCCTAAATCTCAGCTGGTAACCCCCATCAGCACAAAGCTGCAAAGGCCTGATGGGTGCGATTAAATCAAGGATCGGTCCATTCAAGGGACACGATCGTGCCTCGCCCGAGCCTAGCCTCAGGCAAGGGAAGCCGACCCCAGAGAACCTACGTCTCGCCCGAGGACCCCCCTCCAGCAACGGGCACACTGTCAGCTCGCCCGAGGCCCAGTCTTCACCGAGAAGCAACCTTGGCCATATTGCCACGCCGACTGACCAAATCGCAGGGGCATTTAATGCAAAGGTGGCCTGAAACCTTTATCCTGACGCACGCCCACCAGTCGACAGCGCCGAAGTGACCGCAGTCATTTCGCCGCTCTACTGACCGGACTGACAAGAGGACAGCGCCGCCTGCGCCGCTCCGACTGCTGAGCCACCTGACAGAGTGAGGCTGACAGCAGCCAAGGCCGGCCTCGGGCATCTTAGGAAACTCCGCCTCGCCCGACCCAGGGCTCGGACTCGGGCTCAGCCCCGGAAGAAGGCGAACTCCGCTCCGCCCGACCCAGGGCTCGGACTCGGGCTCAGCCCCGGAAGACGGCGAACTCCGCTCCGCCCGACCCAGGGCTCGGACTCGGGCTCAGCCCCGGAAGACGGCAAACTCCGCCTCGCCCGACCCCTGGGCTCGGACTCGGGCTCAGCCCCGGAAGACGGCAAACTCTGCCTCGCCCGACCCGGGGGCTCGACCTCGACCTCGACCTCGGAGGAGCCTCCACCTCGCCCAGCCTAGGGCATGGACCGACCACGTCAACAGGAAGCGCCATCATTACCCTACCCCGAGCTGACTCGGGCTACGGGGAACCAGACCGGCGTCCCATCTGGCTCGCTCCACCATGCGAGTAATGATGGCACCCCGCATGCCCTGTGACGACGTCGGCTCTCAGCCCCCTTACGGAAGCAAGAGGACGTCAGCAAGGACTCGACAGCCCCAACAGCTGTCCTCCCGCCAGGCTCCAACACTCCTCCGACAGCCACGACACCACGCAAACTGGGTGCCAAGACCTCTCCGGCTGCCATGATGGCATGTACTTAGGGCGCTAGCTCTCCACCGCTAGACACGTTAGCACATGGCTACACTCCCCATTGTACACCTGGATCCTCTCCTTATGCCTATAAAAGGGAGGACCAGGGCCCTCTTACAGGGGGGTGGTTGGCTCGCGCGGAGAAGGACGGGACGGCGCTCGCTCAAGGCCGCTCGCTCCCACTCCCGCGTGGACGCTTGTATCCCCCTACTGCAAGCGCACCCGACTCAGGCGCGGGGCTAACACGAAGGCCGCGGGATCCACTCTCTCACGCCTGCCTCCCTCCAGCTGCATCCCTTCCCCCCTTCGTGTTCCGCCTCGCGTCGACCCATCTGCGCTGGGGCACGCGGCGACGATTCACTCGTCGGTCCAGGGACCCCCCCGGGTTTCGAAACACCGACAAGAGCCTTCCATGCATCACTGTCAGATGGGTGTGTCATCACATGGGTGTCCTCTCGTTCATGTTCTTTGTGCCATCTCATGTGCCTAGCTGTGTTTCTCGAAAGAAACAAACGCTTAAGACGAGGCGCAAGAGGCATGTAATGAAGTTGCTTTTGAGCTATCATTGATGTGACCATTTCACAATCATCGTTTTTTACCTCTACATATCTTGACTTGCCACACTGACACTTCTTATCATTCTCATGATCCTTCCAGAAAAGCATAAAATTTTCTAGACAAACATCGGTTTTTTGATAGTCCATACCTAGACCAGAGAGCAGTTTCCTGCATTGATACACGTCTTTTGGCATCTTGTGATTTGGTGGAAACACTTCGCTGATTAAGATCAAGAGCTCGTTGTAACAATTGTTCGAGAACACGAACTTAGACTTAATAGCCATAAGTCGAGTCATGAAAGCGAGGATGGGAACTTTTGTGTGTTCATGCAATGGTTCTTCTGCAGCCTTAAGGAGGTCGAAGAACTTTTTAACATCTGGAGGTAGCTCCTTACTATGTAGTGGAAACACAAAATCAGGATCCTCCCTTAAATCTTGAAGCATCTCTTCCATTCTATCATATTCCATGTCATCATTGTTGTGGGCTTCAAACACATTTTCACGAGAAAACTCCTCGCCGTGATACACCCAGACTTCATAGTTAGGCATGTAGCCATATTTGCAAAGGTGCCCCGATAGAGTTCTCTTGTCTTGGCATCTACAAACCCGACACATACTACATGGACATCGCACATCCGTGCCTCTTGACAAAGCAAAAGCACGATCAATAAAATTCTTTGTATTTCTTATCCACTCCGTCGAGGGATGATTCATACGCCAACCTTCATACATCCATCGACGGTCCTCACCCACCATATTTGATGCTAAAAAACATAACACGTGATTTATAAATTTTTACGATAAGCTTAATTAACCTAACTAAGATTAATTTTCATCGATGGTCCTCACCCACCATATTATTAATCAAACATAAACTTAACTTTAGCCATAACATACAAAATTTTAGCATAACTAAACCATATGCAGCGGTTAGCCAATCAAGTTAATTAACCTAACTACCTACGGTATTATTTGAGTTAACTCTCGGAAGTTAGCACATTGAATAAAAAATAAAAAAAGTATAAACACGGTACCTGACGGTCGCAACGGGTGCGGGTCGATGGCTTGGGTCAGGGACGTCCACAGTGGGGTCGGTGGCTGCGCAGCGGGCGCCAAAGGGCGGGTCTGGGGCGGGGCCGCGGCGGGGGCGGCCGTGCGCGTCAGGGCCGGGCGCGTCGAGGGCCGAGCGCGGTGGGGCCGAGCGCGGCAGGGCGGCCTTGCGCGTCGGCGGCGGGGGCGGCCTTGCGCGACGGTGGCCGAGGTGGCCGGGGGCGGGGGCGGCCGGGCGCAGGAGGGGTCCATGGCTCGGCGGGGTCGACCGGGCGTGGGAGAGGCAGGCGCGGGAGAGGCGACCGACGCGCGTGGAGACAGAGAGATGTTGAGAAAGGTGAGAGAAGAGATAAGGTCGAGGGAGGTTAAAAATAAAAAAACATAACTTCCTAGAGTAAAGCCGTAGGAAGTTACGTAACTTCCTAGAGTTTGTACTTTTACTCTAGGAAGTTAAGTAACTTCCTAGAGCCAGCCGTAGGAAGTTAGATTTTCGTTTGACTGGTCAATAGCTGAAACCTAACTTTCTAGAGGAGGCCGTAGGAAGTTAGATTTTCGTTTTACTGGTCAACATCTGAAACCTAACTTCCTAGAGGAGGCCGTAGAAAGTTAGCTGCCCAGCTAACTTCCTAGAGCCAGCCGTGGGAAGTTATCTTTTGGTTTGACTGGTAAACAGCTGAAACCTAACTTCGTAGAGGAGGTCGTAGGAAGTATACTGCCTAGCTAACTTCCTATAGCCAGCCGTAGGAAGTTACCTTTGGGTTTGACTGCTCAACAGCTGAAACCTAACTTCCTAGGGGAGGTGAAAGGGAATTAGGCTTACACCTATTTCCTAATTGATTTTGGTGGTTGAATTGCCCAACACAAATAATTGGACTAACTAGTTTGCTCTAGTCTATAAGTTCTACAAGTGCCAAAGGTTCATGAAAAGTCAACAAAAAGACCAAGAATGGGTTCAAACAAAGAGAGCAAGGGACAACCGAAGGCTGCCCTGGTCTGGCGCACCGGACTGTCCAGTGTGCCACCGGACAGTGTCCGGTGCACCAGGGGACTCCAAGCTGAACTCTTCACCTTCGGAATTTCCAGAGGCGCTCCACTATAATTCACCGGACAGTGTCCGGTGCCCCAGGGCAGAGCGACTCTGAACTCGCCAACTTCGGGAATCCGCTCCGCTATAATTCACCGGACTGTCCAGTGTGACGGCGGAGCAACGGCTACTTCACGCTCAACGGTCGACTACAACGCATTAAATGCGCGCCAGCGCGCGCAGAGGAGCAGGGCACGCACGGGTGGCACACCGGACAGCCTACAGGACTTGTCCGGTGCGCCACCGGACAGCCAGGCGGGCCCACAGGTCAGAGCTCCAACGGTCGGAACCTAGCGGCAGGCTGACGTGGTTGGCGCACCGGACAGTGTCCGGTGGCGCACCGGACTGTCCGGTGCGCCGTGCGACAGAACACTTCCAACGGCCACTTTTGGTGGTTGGGGTTATAAATACCCCCAACCACCCCACATTTATGGCATCCAAGTTTCTACACTTCTACACCTTACAAGAGCTATAGCATTCATTACAAGACACACCAAAGAGATCAAATCCTCTCCCAACTCCACACAAAGCTTTAGTGATTAGTGAGAGAGATTTGTTGTGTTCTTTTGAGCTCTTGCGCTTGGATTGCTTCTTTCTTTCATTCTTTCTTGCAAACAACTCAATTGTAATCGAGGCAAGAGACACCAATTGTGTGGTGGTTCTTGCAGGGAAGTTTGTTCCCGTTTGACTGAGAAGAAGAAGCTCATTCGGTCCGAGGGACCGTTTGAGAGAGGGAAAGGGTTGAAAGAGACCCGGTCTTTGTGACCACCTCAACGGGGAGTAGGTTTGAGAGAACCGAACCTTGGTAAAACAAATCCTTGTGTCTCACTTCTTTATTCGCTTGTGATTTGTTTTTACGCCCTCTCTCGGACTCGTTTATATTTCTAACGCTAACCCAGCTTGTAGTTGTGATTAACTTTGTAAATTTCAGTTTCGCCCTATTCACCCCCCCCCTCTAGGCGACTTTCAATTGGTATCAGAGCCCGGTGCTTCATTAGAGCCTAACCGCTCGAAGTGATGTCGGGAGATCACGCCAAGAAGGAGATGGAGACCGGCGACAAGCCCACTACAAGCCACGGGAAGGCTTCATCGGAAGAGTCCCGCAACAAAGGGAAGGGGAAGGAGAAGAAATCTTCTTCCCATAAGTCGCATCGGAGAGGCAACAAGCACAAGAAGACGAGGAAAGTGGTCTACTACGAGACCGACTCTTCATCACCATCGACCTCCGGCTCCGATGCGCCGTCCGTAACTTCTAAGCGCCATGAGCGCACGAAGTATAGTAAGATCCCCCTACGCTATCCTCGCATTCCTAAACATACACCTTTACTTTCCGTCCCATTAGGCAAACAACCAACGTTTGATGGTGAAGATTATGCTAGGTGGAGTGATTTGATGCGATTTCATCTAACCTCACTCCACAAAAGTATATGGGATGTTGTTGAGTTTGGAGTACAGGTACCATCCGTAGGGGATGAAGATTATGATGATGACGAAGTGGCCCAAATCCAACACTTCAACTCCCAAGCCTCAACTATACTCCTCGCCTCTCTAAATCAAGAGGAGTATAATAAAGTGCAAGGGTTAAAAGGTGCCAAGGAGATTTGGGACACGCTAAAGACCACGCACGAAGGAGACGAGGTGACCAAAATCACCAAGCAGGAAACGATCGAGGGGGAGCTCGGTCGCTTCTGACTTCGCCAAGGGGAGGAGCCACAAGACATGTACAACCGGCTCAAAACCTTGGTGAACCAAGTGCGCAACCTCGGGAGTAAGAAATGGGATGACCACGAAATGGTTAAGGTTATTCTTAGATCACTTGTTTTTCTTAACCCTACTCAAGTTCAATTAATTCGTGGCAATCCTAGATATACACTAATGACTCCCGAGGAAGTAATCGGGAATTTTGTGAGCTTTGAATTGATGATCAAAGGCTCAAAGAAGATCAACGAGCTTGACGGTCCCTCCACGTCCGAAGCACAACCGGTCGCATTCAAGGCGACGGAAGAAAAGAAGGAGGAATCTACTCCAAGTCGAACATCCATCAACGCCTCCAAGCTCGACAACGAGGAGATGGCGCTCATCATCAAAAGCTTCCATCAAATCCTCAAGCAAAGGAGGGGGAAGGATTACAAATCTCGATCCAAGAAGGTTTGCTACAAGTGTGGTAAGCCCGGTCACTTTATTGCTAAATGTCCATTATCAAGTGACAGTGACAGGGACAACGACAAGAAGGGGAGAAGAAAGGAGAAGAAGAGATACTACAAGAAGAAAGGCGGTGATGCCCATGTTTGCCGGGAGTGGGACTCCGACGAGAGCTCCACCGACTCCTCCTCCGACGAGTACGCCACAACATCGCCGTCACCAAGGGACTTCTCTTCCCCAACGTCGGCCACAAGTGCCTCATGGCAAAGGACGGCAAAAAGAAGAAGGTTAAATCCAAACCCTCCACTAAATATGAGTCCTCTAGTGATGATAATGCTAGTGATGAGGAGGATAATTTGTGTACTCTTTTTGTTAACCTCAACATGCAACAAAAAGAAAAACTAAATGAACTAATTAGTGCCATCCATGAGAAGGATGAACTCTTGGACTCCCAAGAGGACTTCCTAATCAAGGAAAACAAAAAGCATGTTAAGGTTAAAAATGCTTATGCTCTGGAAGTTGAAAAATGTGAGAAATTAACTAGTGAGCTAAGCACATGCCATGATTTGATTGCCAACCTTAGAAATGAAAATGCTAGATTAATTGCTAAGGTTGATTCTAATGATTGTGATGATTTAATTTCCAATCTTAGAGATGATAATGCTAATTTTCTTGCTAAGATCGAAAAATTGAATGATTCTCTTGCTAGCCTTAGAAATGAAAATGAAAAGTTAATTGCTAAGGCTAAAGATTTTGATGTTTGCAATGTTACTATTTCTAACCTTAGAAGTGAAAATGATATATTACATGCTAAGGTTGTAGAATTAAAATCTTGCAAACCCTCTACATCTACCGTTGAGCATGTCTCTATTTGCACTAGATGTAGAGATGTTGATGTTGATGCTATTCATGATCATATGGCTTTAATTAAACAACAAAATGATCATATAGCAAAATTGGATGCTAAAATTGCCGAGCATGAACTTGAAAATGAAAAATTTAAATTTGCTCGTAGTATGCTTTATAGTGGGAGACGCCCTGGCATCAAGGATGGCATTGGCTTCCAAAGGGGAGACAATGTCAAACTTAATGCCCCTCCTAAAAGATTATCAAATTTTGTTAAGGGCAAGGCTCCCATGCCTCAGGATAACGAGGGTTACATTTTGTACCCTGCCGGTTATCCTGGGCATAAAATTAGGAGAATTCATTCTAGGAAGTCTCACTCTGGCCCTAATCATGCTTTCATGTATAAGGGTGAGACATCTAGCTGTAGGCAACCAACCCGTGCTAAGTTGCCTAAGAAGAAAACTCCTACTACATCAAGTGATCACAATGTTTCATTTAAAACTTTTGATGCATCCTATGTGTTGATTAACAAATATGGCAAAGTAGTTGCCAAGTATGCTGGGGGCAAACACAAGGGAGCAAAGACTTGTGTTTGGGTACCCAAAGTTCTTGTGTCTAATGCCAAAGGACCCAAAACTGTTTGGGTACCTAAAGTCAAGAACTAAATTTGTTTTGTAGGTTTATGCATCCGGGGGCTCAAGTTGGATCATCGATAGTGGGTGCACAAACCACATGACAGGGGAGAAGAAAATGTTCTCCTCCTATGAGAAAAACCAAGATCCCCAACGAGCTATCACATTCGGGGATGGAAACCAAGGTTTGGTCAAAGGTTTGGGTAAAATAGCTATATCTCCTGACCATTCCATTTCTAATGTTTTTCTTGTTGATTCTTTAGACTACAATTTGCTTTCCGTATCCCAATTATGTCAAATGGGCTACAACTGTCTATTTACTGATATAGGTGTTACTGTCTTTAGAAGGAGTGATGATTCAATAGCATTTAAGGGGGTATTAGAGGGTCAGCTATACTTGGTAGATTTTGATAGAGCTGAACTCGATACTTTCTTAATTGCTAAGACTAACATGGGCTGGCTCTGGCATCGCCGACTAGCACATGTTGGGATGAAGAATCTTCACAAGCTTCTAAAGGGTGAACACATTTTAGGACTAACCAATGTTCATTTTGAGAAAGACAGGATTTATAGCGCATGCCAAGACGGGAAGCAAGTTGGTGTTCATCATCCGCATAAGAACATCATGACGACTGACAGGCCACTGGAGCTCCTACACATGGATCTATTCGGCCCGATTGCTTACATAAGCATCAGCGGGAGTAAGTACTGTCTAGTTATTGTGGATGATTATTCTCGCTTCACTTGGGTGTTCTTTTTGCAGGAAAAATCACAAACCCAAGAGACTTTAAAGGGATTCTTGAGACGAGCTCAAAATGAGTTCGGCTTAAGGATCAAGAAAATAAGAAGCGACAACGGGACGGAGTTCAAGAACTCACAAATCGAAGGCTTCCTTGAGGAGGAGGGCATCAAGCATGAGTTCTCTTCTCCCTACACGCCACAACAAAATGGTGTAGTGGAGAGGAAGAATAGAACTCTACTGGACATGGCAAGAACCATGCTTGATGAGTACAAGACTTCGGATCGGTTTTGGGCCGAGGCGGTCAACACCGCCTGCTACGCCATCAACCGGTTATATCTACACCGAATCCTCAAGAAGACATCATATGAACTCCTAACCGGTAAAAAGCCCAATATTTCATATTTTAGAGTCTTTGGTAGCAAATGCTTTATTCTTGTTAAAAGAGGTAGAAAATCTAAATTTGCTCCTAAGACTGTAGAAGGCTTTTTACTAGGATATGATTCAAACACAAGGGCATATAGAGTCTTTAACAAGTCCTCAGGACTAGTTGAAGTTTCTTGTGACGTTGTGTATCATGAGACTAACGGCTCTCAAGTAGAGCAAGTTGATCTTGATGAGATAGGTGAAGAAGAGGCTCTGTGCATCGCGCTAAGGAATATGTCCATTGGGGATGTGTGTCCTAAGGAATCCGAAGAGCCTCCAAATGCACAAGATCAACCATCCTCCTCCACACAAGCATCTCCACCAACTCAAAATAAGGATGAGGCTCAAGTTGATGAAGGAGAAGATAAAAAAGATGAGCCACCTCAAGATAACGACAATGATCAAGGGGGAGATGCAAATGATCAAGACAAGGAGGATAAAGAACCAAGACCGTCACACCCAAGAGTCCACCAAGCAATCCAACGAGATCACCCCGTCGACACCATCCTCGGCGACATTCATAAGGGGGTAACCACTAGATCTCGTGTTGCACATTTTTGTGAGCATTACTCTTTTGTTTCCTCTATTGAGCCACACAAGGTAGAGGAAGCACTTCAAGATTCGGATTGGGTGGTGGCGATGCAAGAGGAGCTCAACAACTTCACTAGGAACGAGGTATGGCATTTAGTTCCACGTCCTAACCAAAATGTTGTAGGAACCAAGTGGGTCTTCCGCAACAAGCAAGACAAGCATGGTGTGGTGACAAGGAACAAAGCCCGACTTGTGGCCAAAGGATATTCACAAGTCGAAGGTTTGGATTTCGGTGAAACCTATGCACCCGTAGCTAGGCTTGAGTCAATTTGTATATTATTAGCCTATGCTACTTACCATGGCTTCAAGCTTTATCAAATGGACGTGAAGAGTGCCTTCCTCAATGGACCAATCAAGGAAGAGGCCTATGTTGAGCAACCTCCCCGGCTTTGAAGACAGTGAATACCCTAACCATGTCTATAGGCTCTCTAAGGCGCTTTATGGGCTCAAGCAAGCCCCAAGAGCATGGTATGAATGCCTAAAAGATTTCCTTATAGCTAATGGCTTCAAAGTCGGAAAGGCCGATCCTACTCTATTCACTAAAACTCTTGACAATGATTTGTTTGTATGCCAAATTTATGTTGATGATATTATATTTGGGTCTACTAACGAATCTACATGTGAGGAATTTAGTAGGATCATGACACAGAAATTCGAGATGTCAATGATGGGGGAGTTGAAGTATTTCTTAGGATTTCAAGTGAAGCAACTCCAAGAGGGCACCTTCATTAGCCAAACAAAGTATACTCAAGACATTCTAAACAAGTTTGGAATGAAGGATGCTAAGCCCATCAAGACTCCCATGGGAACCAATGGGCATCTCAACCTCGACACGGAAGGTAAATCCGTCGATCAAAAGGTATACTGGTCGATGATAGGTTCATTACTCTATTTATGTGCATCTCGACCGGACATTATGCTTTCCGTATGCATGTGTGCAAGATTCCAAGCCGACCCTAAGGAAGCTCACCTTACGGCCGTAAAACGAATCTTGAGATATTTGGCTTATACTCCTAAGTTTGGGCTTTGGTATCCTAGGGGATCCACATTTGATTTGATTGGTTATTCGGATGTCGTTTGGGCAGGGTGTAAAATTAATAGAAAGAGCACATCGGGGACTTGCCAGTTCTTGGGAAGATCCTTGGTGTCTTGGGCTTCAAAGAAGCAAAATTTCGTAGCTCTTTCTACCGCCAAAGCCGAGTACATTGCCGCAGGCCATTGTTGCGCACAATTACTTTGGATGAGGCAAACCCTTAGGGACTACGGTTACAAATTAACCAAAGTTCCTCTTCTATGTGATAATGAGAGTGCAATCCGCATGGCGGATAATCCCATTGAGCATAGCCGCACTAAACACATAGCCATTCGATATCACTTCTTAAGGGATCACCAACAAAAGGGAGATATCGAGATTGCATACATTAATACTAAAGATCAATTAGTCGATATCTTTACCAAGCCATTAGATGAACAAACTTTTACCAAACTTAGGCATGAGCTAAATATTCTTGATTCTAGGAATTTCTTTTGATGTCTTGCATACATAGCTCATATATTATACCTTTGATCATCTCTTTTATAGGCCATGACTAATGTGTTTTCAAGTATATTTTAAACCAAGTCATAGGTGTATTGAAAGGGAATTGGAGTCTTCGGCGAAAACAAAGGCTTCCACTCCACTCCATAACTCATCCTTCGCCGTCGCTCCGAGCAACTCTCCAACATTGGTATAATCTTCACTCATATTATTGTTTGCCAAAGGAGGAGAAAGTAGTTCAAGGGCCTATATTTCACTCCAAGTATCCGTTTTTGACGATTCATGCCAAAGGGGGAGAAAGTATTGGCCCAAAGCAAAAGGACCGCACCACCACCTTTAAAACTCATGATTTTCAAATTAGTATCTTATTGTGTTCAAAAGGGGGAGAAAGTAGTTTCTTCAAAATTAGTATCTTAAAACCCTCTTGAACACTAAGAGGAAATTTTTATTGAGGGGGAGTTTTGTTTAGTCAAAGGAAAAGCATTTGAATCAAGGGAGAAATTTTCATATCTTTTAAATGCTTCTCAAAATCTTATTCATTTACCTTTGACTAGTGCAAAATGTCTTTGAAAAGATTTTACAAAAAGTTTGCAAAAACAAAACATGTGGTGCAAGCGTGGTCCAAAATGTTAAAAATGAAAGAAACAATCCATGCATATCTTATAAATTTCTATTGGCTCAATTCTAAGTAACCTTTGCACTTACAGATATGCAAACTAGTTCAATTACGCACTTATATACTTGCTTTGGTTTGTGTTGGCATCAATCACCAAAAAGGGGGAGATTGAAAGGGAATTAGGCTTACACCTATTTCCTAATTGATTTTGGTGGTTGAATTGCACAACACAAATAATTGGACTAACTAGTTTGCTCTAGTCTATAAGTTCTACAGGTGCCAAAGGTTCACGAAAAGTCAATAAAAAGACCAAGAATGGGTTCAAACAAAGAGAGCAAGGGACAACCGAAGGCTGCCCTGGTCTGGCGCACCGGACTGTCCGGTGTGCCACCGGACAGTGTCCGGTGCACCAGGGGACTCCAAGCTGAACTCTTCACCTTCGGGAATTTCCAGAGGCGCTCCACTATAATTCACCGGACTGTCCGGTGTACCACCGGACAGTGTCCGGTGCCCCAGGGCAGAGCGACTCTGAACTCGCCAGCTTCGGGAATCCGCTCCGTTATAATTCACCGAACTGTCCAGTGAGTCACCGGACAGTGTCCGGTGCACACCGGACTGTCCTGTGTGACGGCGGAGCAACAACTACTTTTCGCTCTCAACGGTCGACTACAACGCATTAAATGCGCGCCAGCGCGCGCAGAGGAGCAGGGCACGCACGGGTGGAAAACCGGACAACCTACAGGGCTTGTCCGGTGCGCCACCGGACAGCCAGGCGGGCCCACAGGTCAGAGCTCCAACGGTCGGAACCCAGTGGCTGGCGCACCAGACTGTCCGGTGCGCCATGCGACAGAACACTTCCAACGACCACTTTTGGTGGTTGGGGTTATAAATACCCCCAACCACCCCACATTCATGGCATCCAAGTTTCTACACTTCTACACCTTACAAGAGCTATAGCATTCATTACAAGACACACCAAAGAGATCAAATCCTCTTCCAACTCCACACAAAGCTTTAGTGATTAGTGAGAGAGATTTGTTGTGTTCTTTTGAGCTCTTGCGATTGGATTGCTTCTTTCTTTCATTCTTTCTTGCGAACAACTCAATTGTAATCGAGGCAAGAGACACCAATTGTGTGGTGGCCCTTGCGGGGAAGTTTGTTCCCGTTTGATTGAGAAGAAGAAGCTCATTCGGTCCGAGGGACCGTTTGAGAGAGGGAAAGGGTTGAAAGAGACCCGGTCTTTGTGACCACCTCAACGGGAGTAGGTTTGAGAGAACCGAACCTCGGTAAAACAAATCCTTGTGTCTCACTTCTTTATTCGCTTGCGATTTGTTTTTACGCCCTCTCTCGGACTCGTTTATATTTCTAACGCTAACCCGGCTTGTAGTTGTGATTAACTTTGTAAATTTTAGTTTCGCTCTATTCACCCCCCCTCTAGGCGACTTTCAGGAGGCCCTTCCTAGAGCTAGCCGTAGGAAGTTACCTTTTGGTTTGACTGGTCAACAGCTAAAACGTAACTTCCTAGACGAGGCCTACGGTTTTTTAACTTCCGACAGTTTTTATAAAAGACCGTAGGAAGTTATGTTTATTTCCTAGAGTTACCAGTTGTCTCTCGGAAGTTATTTATTTCCTACGATTTATTATAAAAGTTGTAGGAAGTTAAAAAACCGTAGGAAGTGTATGATTTTGGTGTAGTGACACATATCACAGTTATTGTAATTCACGTAACAAGTGGAAGTTAAATAGAAGGAACGATGTTATCTGAGTGCCGAGTTTTCTTAGAAAACCTGTTGTGTAATACGAGAATTCTGTTTTTCTTCCATTCACTCGGTTAAGAGCAACTCCAATAGTTCTCTAAAAGACTTTCTAAATCAATAATTTAGGTAGTTAACATAAAAACTCATCTTCAACAGTTCTCTAAATTAACTTCCTAAATTTAGCAACTTCTCATCTAACCACATTTCCTCTCTACATTTGGCAACCGATTAGCAACTCACTAAACAAAAATGTTGACTGCATCATGTACGTAATGAAGGTGATTGTTGACATTTGTGACCTATTTGTTTTTATGTGCATAGATACAAAACAAAACCATAACCTATATTTAGAGAACTATTGGAGAACTCATATTTTTTAGTCCCAAAGTTATTTAGCAACTTTTTAAATATGTGATTTAGAGAGTTAAAATTTACATAACTATTAGAGATGCTCTTATGCTGCTTTTTTTTACCGATGAAGTGTCTGACGTCTTTAGATCTCTATATACTGTCACTCACTAACCATCTGTTTTGGTTTTATTGTATATACATCCACTATGATAAAGAACGGCTAAATAAGCATCTCGAGATACGGAATCATGTGTTTTCCAACATTCTTGCATCCCTTTGCTTGATGCATTCCAAGTGCATCATTTTTCTCTTAAAACGAATGCATCCATTATAGAAAAAACTTTTTTTTATGTAGCCTTGAGATCTACCGACTCAACTTATTGAAGGTGTTTGTTGAGATAGGGTATGGGTTGCATGATATGTTTTGAAAAGAAAGGCACCATTAATGAATCTATATATAGGGCCTGATTATTTGGAGCCCAGGGCTTCAAATACTTATAGGAAGCCCTAGTCGGCTCCCTCCTCCACGACCCACACCCGTACGGACCCACCATCCTGAAAGGGAAATGTGCCCTTGGGCCATTTCTAAGTATTTTGGTGATTGAGTGCCAACACAAGTGCTTAAATGTGAATTCATGTTTATGGATGAATAAAGTGAAAATCAAGAGCAAAGGTATGTTTCTAAGTCTTAGTACATTGGTTTTGTGTACTAATATACTTGTCTAAGTATTGGAAACAGGAAGAAAAAGAAAAGAAAAGAGTTGGCTGTGTACAGCCAAGAGGATGTTTCGGTCTGGGGCACCGGACTGTCCGGTGGTGCACCGGACAGTGTCCGGTGCGCCAGGCTGCCTCGGCCGAAGTAGCCGCTCTCGGGAATTCGCTGACGGCGTACGGCTATAATTCACCGGACTGTCCGGTGTGCACCGGACTGTCCGGTGAGCCAACGGTCGGCCGGGCCAACGGTCGGCCGCGCGATCTGCGCGTGACACGTGGCCGAGCCAACGGCTAGAAGGGGGCACCGGACTGTCCGGTGTGCACCGGACATGTCCGGTGCGCCAACGGCTCTCTGGCGGGCAACGGTCGGCTGCAACATTTTAGCAAGGGGATCGGGCACCGGACAGTGTCCGGTGTGCACCGGACTGTCCGGTGCGCCCGATGACAGAAGGCAAGATCAGCCTTCCAGAATTGCTCTCAACGGCTCCTAGCTGCCTTAGGGCTATAAAAGGGACCCCTAGGCGCATGGAGGAGACAACCAAGCAACCTTAGAGCATTCTTGATCATCGACACTCAGTCTTTGCGCATCCGTTTGTTATTCTAAGTGATTCGAGCTCCGTTCTTGTGAGAACTTTGAGATAGTCTTTGAGCTCGATTCTTGGCCGTGTGTGTGCGCATTTTGCTGTGGATTTGTGTGTGTTGCTTCCCTCCCTTACTCAGTGCTTCTTTGTGAATCTTAAGTGTAAGGGCGAGAGACTCCAATTTGTGGAGATTCTTCGCGAGTGGGATAAAGATAAGCAAGGCAAAACACCGTGGTATTCAAGTGGGTCTTTGGACCGCTTGAGAGGGGTTGATTGCAACCCTCGTCCGTTGGGACGCCACAACGTGGAGTAGGCAAGTTTTGTACTTGGCCGAACCACGGGATAAATCACCGTGTCTTCTCTGTGTTGAATTCTTTGTGATTGTCGTATTGTGCAAGATCTCCTCTTTAGCCACTTGGCAATTATTGTGCTAACCCTTAACAAGTTTTTGTGGCTATAAGTTTAAGTTTTTACAGGATCACCTATTCACCCCCCCCCTCTAGGTGCTCTCAATTGGTATCGGAGCCGTTCTCTTCAAGAAGGGACTAATCGCCCGAAGAGATGGATCCTAAGGGGAAGGGAATCGTGATCAACGACAAGGAGAAGGAGTCCTTCATCAACGAGCCAAGGGATGACAAGTCCAATGACTCGGGCTCGGGCCACAAGCGCAAAGACGGAAGGAAGAAGAAGACAAGGCGCATCAAGGAGATCGTCTACTACGACGATAGCGATGAGTCTACCTCTTCCCAAAAGGACGACGACAACGACTACAGGAAGACGGTCAATTCGAACTTTTCATTTGATTATTCTCGTATTCCACATAGTTCGAATTCGCATTTGCTTTCCATTCCTCTTGGCAAGCCTCCACACTTCGATGGGGAAGACTACGGATTTTGGAGTCACAAAATGCGTAGTCACTTATTCTCTCTCCATCCAAGCATATGGGAGATTGTAGAGAATGGAATGAAATTTGATAGCTCGGATAGCCCTATGCTTATAAATGAACAAATCCATAGAAATGCACAAGCTACTACTGTTCTATTAGCATCTTTGTGCAGGGAAGAATACAATAAGGTGAGCGGCTTGGACAACGCCAAGCAGATATGGGACACCCTCAAAATCTCTCACGAGGGGAACGACATCACCATGCTCACTAAAATGGAGTTGGTGGAGGGCGAGCTCGGACGATTCGCAATGATAAGGGGAGAAGAGCCAACCCAAACTTACAACAGGCTGAAGACCCTTATCAACAAAATAAGGAGCTACGGAAGCACGAGATGGACGGACCACGACGTCGTCCGCCTAATGCTAAGGTCCTTTACCGTTCTTGATCCTCATTTGGTGAACAATATTCGTGAAAATCCTAGGTACACCAAGATGTCGCCCGAAGAAGTTCTTGGAAAATTTGTAAGCGGGCGAATGATGATCAAGGAGGCAAGGTACGTGGACGACGCATTGAATGGTCCAATCCATGAGCCTCAACCCATTGCTCTCAAGGCAACAAGGAGCAAGGAGGCGCTACCAAGCAAGGTGGCGCAAGTTGAGGCGGCCGGGCTAAATAATGAGGAGATGGCCCTCATCATTAAGCGCTTCAAGACAGCGCTTAAAGGTCGCAAGGGACAGCCAAGCAAGACCAAGACAAAGGAGAAGTGCTCATGCTTCAAATGCGGTAAGCTTGGTCATTTTATTGCTAACTGTCCCGATAATGAAAGTGACCAGGAACAAGGGAGCAAGAGGGAGAAGAAGAAGGCATACAAGAAGGCAAAAGGCGAAGCACATCTAGGCAAGGAGTGGGATTCGGATTGCTCCTCCTCCGACTCCGACAATGAAGGACTCGCCGCCACTGCCTTCAACAAGTCATCCCTCTTCCCCAACGAGCGTCACACATGCCTTATGGCAAGGGAGAAGAAAGTGAGTACTCGAGACTCCACTTATGCTTCTTCTAGTGATGATGAGTCCAGTGATGATGATGACATAGACTATTCTTGCTTATTCAAGGGTTTAGATAGATCTAAGATAGATAAGATAAATGAACTCATTGATGCCTTGAATGATAAGAATAGGCTATTAGAAAAGCAAGAGGACCTTTTATATGAAGAACATGATAAATTTGTTAGTGCTCAAAATTCTCTTGCTCTAGAAATTAAAAGAAATGAAGTGCTTTCTAGTGAATTATCTTCTTGTCATGAAACCATTGCTACTTTAAAAGGTGTTAATAATGATTTAAATGCTAAACTAGAAGTGGCTAGTAAATCTAACTCTTGTGTAGAACATGTTATGGTTTGCACTAGGTGTAAAGATTTTAATGTTGATGCTTGTAGTGAACACCTAATTTCAATTTCTAAATTGAATGATGAAGTGGCTAGTCTTAATGCCCAACTTAAGACTAGCAAAAGCGAATTTGATAAATTAAAATTTGCAAGGGATGCCTATACGATTGGTAGACATCCCTCAATTAAGGATGGACTTGGCTACAAAAGGGAAGCCAAGAACTTGACAAGCCATAAGGCTCCCATCTCCGCCAAGGAGAAAGGGAAGGCTCCTATGGCTAGTAGTGTGCAAAAGAACCATGCCTTTATGTACTATGATAGAAGACAACCTAGAAATGCTTATAGGAGTTGTAATGCATATAATGCCTTTGATTCTCATGCCATGTTTGCTTCTAGCTCTTCTTATGTGCATGATAGAAATGTTGGTAGGAGAAATGCTGTTCATAATATGCCTAGAAGAAATGTTGTTAATGTTCCTAGGAAATTAAATGAACCTTCTACAATTTATCATGCCCTAAATGCTTCCTTTGCTATTTGTAGAAAGGATAGGAAAATAGTTGCTAGGAAGTTAGGGGCAAAATGCAAGGGAGACAAAACTTGCATTTGGGTCCCTAAGGATATTTGCACTAACCTTGTAGGACCCAACAAGAGTTGGGTACCTAAGTCCCAAGCCTAAATTTGCCTTGCAGGTTTATGCATCCGGGGGTTCAAGCTGGATTATCGACAGCGGATGCACAAACCATATGACGGGGGAGAAGAAAATGTTCACCTCCTACGTCAAGAATAAGGATTCCCAAGATTCAATTATATTCGGTGATGGGAATCAAGGCAAGGTAAAAGGGTTAGGTAAAATTGCAATTTCTAATGAGCACTCTATCTCTAATGTGTTTTTAGTTGAGTCTCTTGGTTATAATTTGCTATCTGTTAGTCAATTATGCAACATGGGGTATAACTGTCTATTTACAAATGTAGATGTGTCTGTCTTTAGAAGAAGTGATGGTTCACTAGCTTTTAAGGGTGTATTAGACGGCAAACTTTATTTAGTTGATTTTGCAAAAGAAGAGGCCGGTCTAGATGCATGCTTAATAGCTAAGACTAGCATGGGCTGGCTGTGGCATCGCCGCTTAGCACATGTGGGGATGAAGAACCTTCACAAGCTTCTAAAGGGAGAACACGTGATAGGTTTGACTAACGTGCAATTCGAAAAAGATAGACCTTGTGCAGCTTGTCAAGCAGGTAAACAAGTGGGAGGAGCACATCACAGCAAGAATGTGATGACCACTTCAAGACCCCTGGAGCTGCTGCATATAGACCTCTTCGGACCCGTCGCCTATCTGAGCATAGGAGGAAGTAAGTATGGTCTAGTTATTGTTGATGACTTTTCCCGCTTCACTTGGGTGTTCTTTTTGCAGGATAAGTCTGAAACCCAAGGGACCCTCAAGCGCTTCCTCAGGAGAGCTCAAAATGAGTTTGAGCTCAAGGTGAAGAAGATAAGGAGCGACAATGGGTCCGAGTTCAAGAACCTTCAAGTGGAGGAGTTCCTTGAGGAGGAAGGGATCAAGCATGAGTTCTCCGCTCCCTACACACCACAGCAAAATGGTGTGGTAGAGAGGAAGAACAGGACGCTAATTGATATGGCAAGGACTATGCTTGGAGAGTTCAAGACCCCCGAGCGATTTTGGTCGGAAGCCGTGAACACGGCTTGCCACGCCATCAACAGGGTCTACCTTCACCGCCTCCTCAAGAAGACGTCATATGAGCTTCTAACCGGTAACAAACCCAATGTATCTTACTTTCGTGTATTTGGGAGCAAGTGCTACATTCTAGTGAAGAAGGGTAGAAATTCTAAGTTTGCTCCCAAAGCTGTAGAAGGGTTTTTATTAGGTTATGACTCAAATACAAAGGCGTATAGAGTCTTCAACAAATCATCGGGTTTGGTTGAAGTTTCTAGCGACGTTGTATTTGATGAGACTAATGGCTCTCCAAGAGAGCAAGTTGTTGATTGTGATGATGTAGATGAAGAAGATGTTCCAACGGCCGCTATACGAACCATGGCGATTGGAGAAGTGCGGCCACAGGAACAAGATGAACGAGATCAACCATCTTCCTCAACTATGGTGCTACCCCCAACTCAAGACGAGGAACAGGTTCATCAACAGGAGGCGTGGGATCAAGGGGGAGCACAAGATGATCTTGTGATGGAGGAAGATGCGCAACCAGCACCTCCAACCCAAGTTCGAGCGATGATTCAAAGGGATCATCCCGTCGACCAAATTCTGGGTGACATTAGCAAGGGAGTAACTACTCGATCTCGATTAGTTAATTTTTGTGAGCATTACTCTTTTGTCTCTTCTATTGAGCCTTTCAGGGTAGAAGAGGCCTTGCTAGATCCGGACTGGGTGTTAGCCATGCAGGAGGAACTCAACAACTTCAAGCGCAATGAAGTTTGGACACTGGTGCCTCGTCCCAAGCAAAACGTTGTGGGAACCAAGTTGGTGTTCCGCAACAAACAGGACGAGCACGGGGTGGTGACGAGGAACAAGGCTCGACTTGTGGCAAAAGGTTATGCCCAAGTCGCAGGTTTGGACTTTGAGGAGACGTTTGCTCCTGTGGCTAGGCTAGAATCAATTCGTATCTTGCTAGCATATGCCGCTCACCATTCTTTCAGGTTGTACCAAATGGATGTGAAGAGCGCTTTCCTCAATGGGCCGATCAAGGAGGAGGTGTACGTGGAGCAACCCCCCGGCTTCGAGGATGAACGGTACCCCGACCACGTGTGTAAGCTCTCTAAGGCGCTCTATGGACTTAAGCAAGCCCCAAGAGCATGGTATGAATGCCTTAGAGACTTTTTACTTGCTAATGCTTTCAAGGTTGGGAAAGCCGATCCAACTCTGTTCACTAAGACATGTGATGGTGATTTGTTTGTGTGCCAAATTTATGTCGACGACATAATATTTGGTTCTACTAACCAAAAGTCTTGTGAAGAGTTTAGCAGGGTAATGACGCAGAAATTCGAGATGTCAATGATGGGCGAGTTGAACTACTTCCTTGGGTTCCAAGTGAAGCAACTCAAGGATGGCACCTTCATCTCCCAAACGAAGTACACGCAAGATCTGCTAAAGCGGTTTGGGATGAAGGACGCCAAGCCCGCAAAGACTCCGATGGGGACCGACGGACACACCGACCTCAACAAAGGAGGTAAGTCCGTTGATAAAAAAGCATACCGGTCAATGATAGGTTCTTTACTTTACTTATGTGCTAGTAGACCGGATATTATGCTTAGCGTATGCATGTGTGCTAGATTTCAATCCGATCCTAAGGAGTGTCACTTAGTGGCGGTGAAGCGAATTCTTAGATATTTGGTTGCTACGCCTTGCTTCGGGCTCTGGTATCCAAAGGGGTCTACCTTTGACTTGGTTGGATACTCAGACTCCGACTATGCTAGATGTAAGGTCGATAGGAAGAGCACATCGGGGACGTGCCAATTCTTAGGAAGGTCCCTAGTGTCATGGAACTCTAAGAAACAAACTTCTGTTGCCCTATCCACCGCTGAGGCCGAGTACGTTGCCGCAGGACAGTGTTGCGCGCAACTGCTTTGGATGAGGCAAACCCTCAGGGACTTTGGCTACAATCTGAGTAAAGTCCCACTCCTATGTGATAATGAGAGTGCTATCCGCATGGCGGAAAATCCTGTTGAGCACAGCCGCACAAAGCACATAGACATCCGGCATCACTTTTTGAGAGATCACCAGCAAAAGGGAGATATCGAAGTGTTTCATGTTAGCACCGAGAACCAGCTAGCCGATATCTTTACCAAGCCTCTAGATGAGAAGACCTTTTGCAGGCTGCGTAGTGAGCTAAATGTCTTAGATTCGCGGAACTTGGATTGAATTGTAGCATACTTATATTTATGCTTTTGATCATGTTCCTTTCTGCATTTTGTTGCTTATTATGGTGCTCAAGTTGTACAAACACTCCTTGGACCTCACAAGTCCGTTGCAAAGTGATGCACATGTTTAGGGGGAGATGTGTTACAACTTGACCCTTTGAGACTAACCATGTGCTTGAGTTGATGATTTAGTCTCGAAGGAGGAATTGAAAGGGAAAAGGTGGACTTGGACCATGAAAGACTTCCACTGCACTCCGATGAGAGGGTAACTTATTCCAAGTTCATCTTTAAACTCTTATTGCGTATTTGCTCTTAATTGAAGATTTTGGTGAGGCAATGGGGTTAAAGGGCCAAGATTGATCCCGTTTTGGTGCTTGATGCCAAAGGGGGAGAAAATAAAGGCCAAAGCAATAAATGGATCAGCTACCACTTGAGAAACTTTGAAAATAGTAGGATAGAGCTTTTGGTTTGTCAAAACTCTTGCATTGTCTCTTTTGTCAAAAGTTGGCCTCTTGTGGGGAGAAGTGTTGATTATGGGAAAAAGGGGGAGTTTTTGGAATCTTGAATCAATTTTCTTTGGAAAACCTCTCTTTATGTCTCTACAAGTGGATTTGACTTAGAGATAGGATTTTGTGGTTGATTTGCAAAAAACAAACCAAGTGGTGGCAAAGGATGATCCATATATGCCAAAATTGAATCAAAATAAACTTGAGTTTTATTTGAAGTAATATTGCACTTGTTCTAGTTGCTTTATGTTGTGTTGGCATAAAACACCAAAAAGGGGGAGATTGAAAGGGAAATGTGCCCTTGGGCCATTTCTAAGTATTTTGGTGATTGAGTGCCAACACAAGTGCTTAAATGTGAATTCATGTTTATGGATGAATAAAGTGAAAATCAAGAGCAAAGGTATGTTTCTAAGTCTTAGTACATTGGTTTTGTGTACTAATATACTTGTCTAAGTATTGGAAACAGGAAGAAAAAGAAAAGAAAAGAGTTGGCTGTGTACAGCCAAGAGGATGTTTCGGTCTGGGGCACCGGACTGTCCGGTGGTGCACCGGACAGTGTCCGGTGGTGCACCGGACAGTGTCCGGTGCGCCAGGCTGCCTCGGCCGAAGTAGCCGCTCTCGGGAATTCGCTGACGGCGTACAGCTATAATTCACCGGACTGTCCGGTGTGCACCGGACTGTCCGGTGAGCCAACGGTCGGCCGGGCCAACTGTCGGCCGCGCGATCTGCGCGTGACACGTGGCCGAGCCAACGGCTAGAAGGGGGCACCGGACTGTCCGGTGTGCACCGGACATGTCCGGTGCGCCAACGGCTCTCTGGCGGGCAACGGTCGGCTGCAACATTTTAGGAAGGGGATCGGGCACCGGACAGTGTCCGGTGTGCACCGGACTGTCCGGTGCGCCCGATGACAGAAGGCAAGATCAGCCTTCCAGAATTGCTCTCAACGGCTCCTAGCTGCCTTGGGGCTATAAAAGGGACCCCTAGGCGCATGGAGGAGACAACCAAGCAACCTTAGAGCATTCTTGATCATCCACACTCAGTCTTTGCGCATCCGTTTGTTATTCTAAGTGATTCGAGCTCCGTTCTTGTGAGAACTTTGAGATAGTCTTTGAGCTCGATTCTTGGCCGTGTGTGTGCGCATTTCGCTGTGGATTTGTGTGTGTTGCTTCCCTCCCTTACTCAGTGCTTCTTTGTGAATCTTAAGTGTAAGGGCGAGAGACTCCAATTTGTGGAGATTCCTCGCGAGTGGGATAAAGATAAGCAAGGCAAAACACCGTGGTATTCAAGTGGGTCTTTGGACCGCTTGAGAGGGGTTGATTGCAACCCTCGTCCGTTGGGACGCCACAACGTGGAGTAGGCAAGTTTTGTACTTGGCCGAACCACGGGATAAATCACTGTGTCTTCTCTGTGTTGAATTCTTTGTGATTGTCGTATTGTGCAAGATCTCCTCTTTAGCCACTTGGCAATTATTGTGCTAACCCTTAACAAGTTTTTGTGGCTATAAGTTTAAGTTTTTACAGGATCACCTATTCACCCCCCCTCTAGGTGCTCTCACATCCCGCGTCCAAATCACGTGGATGCGCTATTTTAGGTATCTGTTTTTATGACAGTTATAGACACGATTCAAGGTTTTCAGCGTAAAAATCATCACGTTTGAGCGTAAAGTAGTATCAAACATAACATTTTAAGGATTATATGTGGATATATGTTATGCCTACATAAAATTTCATGAACTTATGAGGCTATTTACATATTATTAATTTCTTTCTGCATAAAATCATCGAAGAACAATTAAATCCATAAAATATTCTAGTGTCAACTAAAAAAATGCAAATAAGTGACCAAGACTAATAAACATTATATAATAATATAACCTAAAAACTCCCATATAGAAAAATAAAATGATGTATTAGTTATGTTGAAACTTAGATACCTAGAGTGATTTCACGTATAACTAGTGTAACAAGTGGAAGTAAAATAGAAGAAAAGATTTGGACTTCTTTGCTGCTAGGTTTGGGCAGTCACGTTTGGCCCAGTGGCCAGGTTTGGGCAGTCACATTTGGCCCAGTAGGGCTACGTAAACGAATTAAGGCTTTCCTCGCTCGGCCCTCCCATGGTCCTCCTCTGGAAAACCACCTCTTCTCCTAGACTTCTTCCGTTGCATCTTCTCTTCTGTTCTCCACGACGCAGTTCGGCTGCCAGACAAAAACCCTAAACGCCGCCGCCGCCGCCGCTCTTCCTCGAGATGGGAGGCAAGTGCCCGCACCGCAAGGTAAAGAAGCGCCGCCTATCCCACAAGACGGCTCGCCGCGGCAAGTTCCTCCTGAAGGCCGACGATGCCGTCTATGACGAGCTCGTCAAGCTGGCCGACCAGGGCAAGGACGCTGAAGCCAAGGAGCTCCCCGTCGATGAGGACCTCCCAGGCCTGGGACAGTTCTACTGCCTCCACTGCGAGTATGCGCTTCCCCTCTCCTCTCTTTCCCTCCCTTCCATTCCACCGGTATGCTATTTCTTATCCTCTGCCAATACAGGTATATGCCCGTACGTTGCTAGTTGTAAAAAAAAACGTTTTTCTCAATTCAGCATTAGTGGAGCATGTGTTTTAATTCATTCGTGGTACAAAAAACACCTGACTAGCGAATGATAATCCTGTTTATCTTTGCAAAAACTAATTTGAATTTCCATGTGTGCATGAATTAAAACTTACCGTACTGTCACACAATAAGATCTTAAAATACTGGATACTCTTAGTACACAAATGATCCAAAAGAAAGCACAATTCCAGCATTCCAGTCTTTCGCTATTTCATCATCCTCATGTGCCAACAATTATTGTTTGTTTCCCTTCCTGGACACACAGAAAAATGCAATGGGATCCAGCACCGTAATTAGGCCGCAACAAAGGGTGAAATTGTATAGGGAATTTTCAAGCACCCACTCTAGGAGTCTAGGGCCATCAATTTGGTTTACTTCGTCAAAGAACGGATGAAATTGAATAAGTTTCATATCTATGGTGTAAACATCTACTATACCGATATGTAGAAACTGAGAACTATTCCTGCTGCACCGACTGTAAAGCTGGCATAGCTGAATATGTAGAGCTTCTTGTTGATGGGGATGTCTGCAAGAGCTTACCGTTTGGTATTTGCATTGAGAATGGACTGTGATTTCTTTCTTTGACGTGCTTCACAATATCCAATTCTCTAATTGGGTGGTGATGTGTGTGTGTGGGGGGGGGGGACCCCTAATAAATCTGCTAAAACCTCCTTGAAGTCTCTATTTCACCCGCCTTTTTTTCCTCCCTTATTTCTAAACTTTTAGTACTATTTTACCTTCCCTTAGTTATGTACATCTAATAAATACCACAATAGTGGAAGCAATTACTGTCTGTTTCCACAAAAATAGAGCATTGAGGAACCAATTTGTCCATCATTTGTTGCCACTTCTAGGAAGTCGGTTGGCAGGCACATATATCTAAGCTCTTAATATATCATATCAAATAGTAAATATCTCTAATCAACAAAAAGGGAAACCCCAATTATAAAATTTATCCCGTAAATATAATTTATTTTTCTAGCTGTGCTCAGAGAGTAAAAGCAACTCCAAAAGAAGATGTAAACCAACCTTAAAACAGATATTAGGAAGAAAATGATTTTCCTTGCTCCAATAGCTCCCTCATCGCCCCCAAAAAAATTGCATCCCACATCCGCCTCCTCCCCTCCCGCATATTTTCGCGTGATCCCTTTCTCCCCAATCTGTTCGGCGTCTGCGTGCATGCAGGCTCCTGTGTTTTTTATTTTGCCGCGCGCTCATCTGTGGCCGTGCAGACCATCAATGAGTTGGTACAGCTTTCCTGCAGCATGTGGCGTCGTAGGATCATCATGCTGGATCAGCATAAAGGCCCATATACCCGCCCATACCCAGGAGCAAAGCCAGTTTTCAGTTTTTTAGTTGTTTAAGGAAACTGTTGGAGTACACACTATAATTTACTCTTAATTTTTTTAGAATGCCTCCAATAATCATTTTTTTGGGGAAACTTTTTATCATTCTTTTGGAGTTAGCTGGTGGGTCTTACAGGTCTGAGCTTGCTGGCCAATGGCAGCATTGATGAAGGTAATGTTACTGCTAAATAGGCAAAATCCAAATCTAAGAGCCCAAAGCACTGGCAATTCAATGACCAGACTTGACAAGGGGCAGATCATGACATGGCGAGATGATGGACATAAGATGAACTTTGCAGGCTTCATCTTTAGACCATGATATTTATCTCATGTTTATCCACTTATAGATAAACCCTGTTTGTGGAGCCAGAAGATACACCTATATGAAATTTGACCTGTTGGTATGAGAACCAGGAAAAAGCGACCGCCCTCCATTGGTACAAGAATTTCAGAACAGAGAGTCAAGAGACATCTGACAGTTTGCAATCACACCATGCAACCATTGTAGCATGGAATGGCCAAAGACTAATTATGAACCAAGGAATGATGGTGTCAAACTTGGTCCAGTGCATACCATCTAACAAAACCTGGTGCAGTAATAGCCATTATCATCTCACAAGGACCTCTTTTCTCTCTTTACAAAATCTAATAAGGATTCTACAAATTGGATACATTGTAATATTGAATAACGCAAGCAGAAAGGTGTCTGTGTGTCTCTGCAATTTGTCTGTCACAATGATACAACAACAACAAAGCCTTTTTGTCCCAAGCACGTTGGGGTAGGCTAGAGATGAAACCCCGTATGAAAACCTCAGAGCTCAACCCCCAAAGAACAGAAAAGGGAAACAAAGGCAAAGGAGAACCGAAAACAACGAAACGGGGAAACACATAAAAGAGATAAAACCCACAAGGACCAGCAAGATCTAAAATGGACACAAGAAAAGGTCAAACGATTAAGGAGGAAAAGCGAAACTATCAATCAGGGTTCTGGCACGTGAATTGCACACTTCCACCCCTTCCTATCTGCGGCGAGCTCTTTATCAATATTCCACTCCTTCAGGTCTCTCTTCACAGCCTCTGTCCACGTCAAAGTTGGTCGGCCTCTACCTCTCTTCACATTTTCGGGACGCCTAATTATTCCGATATGCACTGGTGCCTCTTCAGGTCTTCGTTGGATATGTCCAAACCATCTCAAGCGATGTTGCATAAGCTTCTCCTCAATTGGCGCCACTCCTACTCTCTCTCGTATATCATCATTCCGGACTCGATCTCTCCTTGTGTGGCCACATATCCAGCGCAACATACGCATCTCTGCCACACTTAGTTGTTGGACATGTCGTCTTTTAGTGGGCCAACATTCTGCTCCATACAACATAGCCGGCCGGATTGTTGTCCTGTAGAATTTGCCTTTTAGTTTGCGTGGCACCCGGTGGTCGCATAAGACACCCGCAGCTTGTCGCCACTTCAACCATCCGGCTTTAATTCTATGACTGACATCCTCATCGATGTCTCCCTCCTTTTGAAGCATTGATCCTAAGTAACGAAAAGTGTCTTTCTTGGGTACCACTTGCCCATCAAGACTAACATCGCCATCCTCATACCCCATGGCACTGAAATCACACTTCATATACTCTGTTTTAGACCTACTAAGCCTAAAACCTTTTGCTTCCAGCGTCTGCCTCCACAATTCCAACTTTTGAGAAACACCACTCCTACTCTCCTCAATAAGTACCACATCATCGGCAAAAAGCATACACCACGGTAAAACTCCTTGTATGTCCCTTGTGACCTCATCTATCACCAAAGCGAAAAGATAAGGGCTCAAAGCCGACCCTTGATGTAGTCCTATGTTAATTGGAAAGTCATCGGTGTCTCCATCACTTGTTCGGACACTTGTCACAACATTAGTGTACATATCTTTAATAAGATTAATGTACTTTGTTGCTACTTTGTGTTTTTCCAAGGCCCACCACATTACACTCCTAGGTACTTTGTCATAAGCCTTCTCCAAGTCTATGAAGACCATATGCAGGTCTTTCTTTTGTTCTCTGAATCTCTCCATAAGTTGTCTTAGTAAGAAAATGGCCTCCATAGTTGATCTCCCGGGCATGAAACCAAACTGATTTTGGGTCACGCTCGTCATCTTTCGCAGGCGGTGTTCAATGACTCTCTCCCATAGCTTCATTGTATGGCTCATGAGCTTAATTCCACGGTAATTAGTACAACTTTGAACATCTCCTTTGTTCTTGAAGATTGGTACTAATGTACTCCGCCGCCACTCGTCGGGCATTCTGTTTGCCCGAAAGATGGTGTTGAAAAGCTTAGTCAGCCATACTATCGCTATGTCTCCAAGACATCTCCATACCTCGATAGGGATACCATCAGGGCCCATCGCCTTTCCTACCTTCATCCTTTTTAGCGCCTCCTTAACTTCATATTCTTGTATCCTTCGTACAAAACCCCTGTTGTTGTCATCGAATGGTTCGTCCAATTCTATTGTAGCACTCTCATTCCCTCCATTGAACAATTTGTTGAAGTACTCCTTCCATCTGTTCTTGATCTCTTCACTCTTCACTAATAGTTGGTTTGCTTCGTCCTTGATGCATTTGACTTGGTTGACATCCCTTGTCTTCCTTTCACGAATCTTGGCCATCCTATAGATATCCTTTTCTCCCTGCTTTGTGTCCAGCCGTTGATAAAGGTCGTCATAGGCTTGACCCCGGGCTCTACTAACCGCTCGCTTTGCAGACTTCTTCGCTATCCTGTACTTCTCTATGTTTTCTGCACACTTGTCATGATGTAAGCGTTTGTAGCAATCTTTCTTCTCCTTGATAGCCTTTTGGACATCTTCGTTCCACCACCAAGTGTCTTTAACTTCCCTTCTGTTCCCTTGACTCAACCCAAACTCTTCTGAAGCTATCTTTCGGATGCATGTCGCCATCTTCCTCCACATGATATTTGCGTCTTCCTCTCCTGCCCAAGGGCCCTCCTCGATAACTCTCTTCTTGAAAGTTTGGGCCACATCCCCTTTAAGCTTCCACCACTTTGTTCTAGTGACCTTGCTATGCTTATTTCGTTGTAAACGAATCTTAAAACGGAAGTCAGCAACGACAAGCTTATGTTGGGTTACCACACACTCTCCAGGTATAACCTTGCAATCTAAGCAGGCATGCCTGTCCTCTTTTCTCAAGAGGACAAAATCAATCTGGCTAGTGTGTTGGCCACTACTGAAGGTCACCAGGTGGGATTGCCTCTTCTTAAAGAAAGTGTTTGCTATAAACATGTCATAGGCTAGGGCAAAGTTCAGGATTTCCTCTCCTTCTTGATTCCTAGTCCCAAAGCCGAAGCCTCCATGTACACCCTCGAAACTGGTGCTAGATGTACCCACATGGCCATTGAGATCTCCTCCTATGAAGAGCTTCTCGCCAACTGGCACACTACTAACCATGTCCTCCAGGCCTTCCCAGAACTCTCTCTTTGAGTTCTCATTAAGGCCTACTTGAGGAGCATACGCGCTGATAACATTGAGAACCAAGTCTCCAATGACCAGCTTGACTAGGATGATTCTATCTCCTACCCTCTTAACATCTACTACCCCATCTTTGAGGCTCTTGTCGATCAAGACGCCTACTCCATTCTTGTTTGTTGCAGTCCCCGTGTACCACAACTTGAAACCTGTACCTTCCACTTCCTTCGCCTTCTGTCCCTTCCACTTGGTCTCTTGAACGCATAAAATATTTACCCGTCTCCTCACCGCAACGTCAACTATTTCTCGTAACTTACCTGTTAAGGAACCTACGTTCCAACTGCCTACACGGACCCTAGTTGGCTCGACTAGCTTCCTTACCCTTCGCACCCGCCGAGGAAGATGCAAAGACCCTTGCTCATTTTTCACTACACCCGGGCGCCGATGTAGCGCGCCACTAAGGATGCGACGACCCGATCCTTGCTCACTTATCACCGGCTCCAGATCAAGAGACAGCGCGTCACTTGAGGGGTGACGACCCGGCCCTTGCTCATTTAACACCATACCCGGGTTCCGATATGGCGCGTCGCTAAGAGGGTTACGCCCCAACGGTTTTCTTTGTGGTTTCATCTCCATAAGATTTGGCTGGTTTTTTACGTTGGTTTGCCGGACCTAACACAACCCTCCTCCTTTACCGGGCTTGGGACCGGCTATGTTGAAACGACTCAAGGAAGTCTTCCAATCAACATAGGCGGAGTTTGTCTGTCACAATGATATGGTATATTTATTGCATGGCATGAAGGCCTGTGGAATCATGGTTTAGATCAACAGCAAATGTTGTAGGATAATCGGTGAACAGAGAAAAGGGACCACACTTATAATATATCAATGAAACAAGTTGATCCTCCTTGCAATACAATTGTAGTTTTCATACGAGGAAAAAGAGGGAGTCAGAATTAACAATATGTGGAGATTTCTCTGCACGTGGATGCAACAATATCTCAGAGCTATGTAGCATCACTAACTGGGTCTGAAATCTACTTTTAGTAGGTAAGTAGGTTGCATAGCTGATTAAGATAACAATGGGTCAGTGCACAACACTTTGTTCCCCCTCTGAATCTGAACTCGGAGACAGGTCAGATAAATGGGGGGAGCACACACAGACCTGCAGGCCACGCCAATTGAGCTTTTTGATGGTGACATGTTCTCATTGCTGTTGGCGGCCACATGAACAAAGCCCATTTAGAAAGTGCCAAACCTGCATCTCGTCAAGCTCCTGTGCACAGGTAAAGTCGACCATGGTGCACTGGGCTTCTCATAGTCGAACTTGCAATTGGTCCCTGGTACTATGATATGTTCCATCATGACTGAGATGAGATGGATGATAACACTCACTTGCCCATTGGCTTTGGCTTTGGCTATAGTCGCTACTTTGGAAGTAATAGTGTGAAGGTCTGAAGGGCGATAACACCAACTTGCTTCATTTTTGGACTTGCAATATGATATTTATCTCATGTTCATCCACTTATAGGTAAACCCCTCCTTGACCACTACTCATCCAAAGCAGGTCATGTTCCTGCACTCAGAATGCATCAGGACTGCTGCAGCACCTTGGACATGCTGCTGCTCTGCCACCGATGTCGTGGCTCACCTTGTCCAGGACGGACGGATCTCATGGTGGTGTGACCGTTCCTGTGTGGAGTCGCCGTTGCTTGGTCGTTGCTTCCCAGGACATCTGGCTTTGGGCGGGGAACCAGTGAGGGTTGGCCACCTAATTGATTGGGCACCTGGCGGTGGTGTCCTTGTAGCTCCGGTGTGGTGGCACTTGGATCCTAACAGTAGTTATCTATAATAAGGTGGGGGGGGGGGGAGGGAGTTGCAGATGGTGGCACGGATGGCAGTGAGGTGGGGAGGGGGCGTGTATGGGTGGGATGGGTTTTATTAAGGGGATGCTGATTGCAGTCACAGGGGCTTTACCAGTGCCTGTGGTATATGTGTCTGTTTTGTTCTTTTTAGTGGTAGAAGATCATACGAGCTGTTCCTGAACTCTCTTGTATTGTCTTATCAGCAAACGATAGGGCAATTTCAGTGAGTTACGGTTGGTTCATTTGATGAATTAGTTGTATGGAAGTGCACAGTTTATAAGATGCTGCTAGTTTTTGTGTTGATATTAATAAACTGAGTGTTTCAGTTGAGTTGTCTGGTATAGAGTAAAATGGTGAAATTTGGTTGATGTTTTTGTGATTTAATGCTTCCTGGAATTTATGATAGTAGATGCCTTGAATTGATTTAGAGGGATTAGCAAAACTGTGGCTACACTTTAAGGTGTGATTGCTGGCGTTACAATGCTTGTGATGAGAACTGCACTTATCTTGTAAATGTGGTAGCTATATTCTAATCTCCTACTGCTAATCGATATATATCTGGTATTGGCTTTGGCTGCAGTCGCTACTTTGCAAGTGAAAGCGTGAAGGATGATCACTACCGCTCAAAGCGCCACAAGAAAAGGTGATCCATTCTGTTTGCTCTAAGTCTAAGTAATATCACGGTAATCATCATTCATAGATAACATTAAAGAAAAAACTATCCTGAACACATTTGATTTATGCTACCAGTTTGATTGGCAAACATGTAATGACCTGCACTTATAAGCTGTTTGGTTTGAGGAATGATCTAGTCCATCGTCTTCTCACTCCTCACTTTTTTGTTTGGTTTGTGGAATGGATTGAGTTGATCCATCATCGCCTCATTCCTTATAGTTATTTAGTTAGTACTAATATGAGGAATGAGGTCATCCAACCAAATTTGAGGAATGGATCCATGATGCATCACTACATTTTGGATGAAATGATTCCTCAAACCAAACACCTCCTTAGAGAGCATCTCCAACAAGAAGTTCTATATTTGAGTCCTAAAAAATTAAAATAGGACCTGATTTTAAGTGTTCAGGACCACAAAAACATTTGCAGCTCCAACGGTTGAGTCCTATAACCAGTTGATAAAACTTGGAGGGACCTTGTTGTGTGGTTCTATATGACACCATAACTAAATTAGTGTTGATCATGCGATAGTAACTAAATTAGTGTTGGACCTTGTTGTGTGGTTCGATAACTAAATTACCAGTATGACCTTTCCCGTCGGCAGACCATGTGAGAAATGTGGTATAGGACAGGTTCTGGTACACGTGAGTGGAATAATTCCGACCTGCTGTGGCGTGTGCCTGTCTCTAATCACAGGCTTCGGATGATTGTAGGGTTAAGGTAATGTCTGGACCGGCCCCGCACACGCAGCTTGATGCAGAACTCGCTGCAGGGATGGGAAAGCCTGACAACGGCCTGAAGCTCATGTCCATGTGAAGGAACCTCTTGCTGGTACTGGTACTTGTTCCGTGCCTTTGTTGCTGCCGTACAATTGAAGCTGCTTTGCGCAGTAAGTAATAGCAAGAGTTATAGCAGACGGTTTTTTTTTGTTGTACGCAAGACTTTCGAAGTGGGTGTAAGTTGTTTTAGAGTGGTGGCAGAGGGGGGGGGGGGGGGGGTGTCAATGCATGTATCATGAAACCATTTATCGACCCATACCAGTGATGATGATGATGATGTCTCGTATCATTTGGCCTCAGACTGCGCTCGTGTGATGTATCATGTATGGTAGTACCACAAAGACAGACGGATGGACGCGAGAGGCGTCCAGGCCAGGACAGCAGCGCTCGCTTGTCAGCTTTCCGTTCTGTGCGAAGATTTTCCAAGATCTGTGTCTGCTGTACAGTACCTGTGCTCTCTATGGCTCTGGTTTCGTCGGCTGATGATGCCGATGGCTGGGTCGTCTATAATAATTGCCTATTTCGCGTAGAGACGGAGAGATTCCTTGGGCTGTGTTTTGTTGTGCTCATTTCATTTTTGATCTAGCAACCTGTACCGGGCGAACGCCATCCTTCCATCCCTGTCTCCCTGTCTGCTGTGCTCTATCTCTCTCTTCCGAGGACGCGTTCCAGCCGGGACGGGGACCATGCACGGCGCGTCGGCACGGGTGAGCACGGTCGTAGTAGTAATGGACGGAAATGACTGAACACATGTACGACTAGGTGGTGCCAAATGGCCAGCAGGGCGATGTTTTTGTCGACAACAAGTTGAGGTGACTGCCGTTAATCTCGGCTCGTACAGTCAGTCAGGTACTAGCCATTATAACCCCCCTCCCTTGTGCTCTGGAAAGAAAGAAAGAAAGAAAGAAAGGAATTATTACGCAGTTTCTTTGATCTGAAGCAATGGCTGGCTTGTCAGGCGATCTGTGTGTGTGCGTGTGTGTGTCTGCGCTAATGATAAGACAGATCCGTCTGCCATTGGTTGCGTGTGCTCTCGACGCGACACACATGACAGACAGACACATCACACATGCGTCTGTCCATCTGATCCAATCTAATCCCTGGCGCAGCACCAGTGCAACTTGCTGCTATATATTCCTACTGCTTCCCTGAAAGCTACCGCCTACCGCTGCTAGCTAAAGCTAATCGATGGCAATGGATTCGAAAAAAGGTTGCGTGCCTTTGGTTTTACTGTTTGATGAGTGAGGCCGTACAAGGTTGCGTGCGCGTGCGTGCCTTACACTCACACTTCACTTCCTATGAAACCATCCAAACCCAGCACACTCCTCACTCAATCCTGGTACAAGGTCAGATCGAGGACTGTACTGTACGTACGTCACAAAAGCATTTCGATCGAACCGTGTGTGTGTTTGGGTTGCAGAGAGAGGAGTAGAGGACTAGAGGAGACGCCTGGTTGTGTTGCGTCGCCAGGCAACAGTGACAAGACAACAGTGCCTGGCGAGCGGTGAAATGGCAGTGACAAGGTTGCCGAGGATAGGCATAGGCTGGCTGGCTAGATTGGGGACGCATCATCGGCGCTCGAGATTTGGACCGGGGAGATAGGGACGGACAGCGCAGACCTCTTTTCCGTGCTGTCTGTGAGCCCAGGCCCAGGCCCAGGCAGCCATGGTCCTACTCCTCCGTCCCGTCCGGGTCCGGGTCCGGCCTTGCGCAGTTCGTCCGTCTTCATGAGCAAGGGAGCATGCACCGATCCCCAATCGGCCAATCCATCCCTTCTCCGTGCCAGCCAGCGCGCTGCGGTTGGGGCGCACCGTCATGTGCGACGAAGGAACAACGCACCAGGGTCCAGGGATCGGTGGATTGGCAGCGGCGAAAGCAACCCTGAAATCAATCGGTGTCACGGCGTGCCGCGTGCGTTGGAAGATGGGTTCCTCCACTGCATCGCATCGCATGTGACTGACTGACTCCCCACCCCCAAGGCCAGGTCAAACTCACGGTCCCTGTTTTCCTGCAAGCCTGCCGTTCTGGCCTTTCGCTCTCCACTGATGCTAGTAGTTGTGCAATCCCTGACCCTTCCCGGGTCGTCTGCAAGCCTGCAGCGCGGTTGGCACCAAACAATTCATTAGGCAGCTGAGAGCTATGCGGCTATGCCACTGACAAACAATTCGGTAGATATTCCCGGGATCATGTCTCGAGAGCAGCGTAGTATGGTCTACACTCTACAGTGCAGAGAATGCTACCTCTGCTCTCGATCGGTTCTTGGGTGGTGCAGTTTGGTCCGTCTGTCTGTCTGTCTGAAAAGGATGGGGTGTCCTCGTAGGAAGAGAGAGAATGGGGAGATTCTTTTGCTTCCAGAGATAGGTGTAGCTTGCCGTTTCTTCTTTCGTGCTACTGCAGATAAGGAGTAAAATTCTGCTATTTGGTACTTATAAGTATATATAAAACAGGCTAACTAAGTACATTAATACAATCTGGGGTGCCTTGGGAGGTAGATGATGATGCGGATCAGTTCCCATCTCTGACACTGTATGTAGATAGATGATACTGATGCGGATGAGAAACAAGAGTAAAAAAAAGGCGAGTGAAGGTTTACATCATCCTAAAACCCCGACTCAAACAGATCGTCAAATTGTACAATCATATGAACCACCGTATTTTCTCCTTTCTTTTTTTCCCCTCATTGTTGCGATCATGGAGTACCACCATTTGATCCGGAGCTTCAGCTTCCTCACCCATCAATCTCTCGAGGAACCAAACCCATCCATCCATCCATTCCGTCCTACGCGGCCCCGTTGCACGAGGTCGACGGCCCGGGCCCGGCCGCCGCGCCCGTCAGCCGCTGCAGCTGCAGCATCCGCGCGTAGCACCCGTCGGGATGGTGCTTGAGCAGGTGCGAGTGCGACCCCTGCTCCGCCACCTTGCCGTCGTCGATGACCGCGATGGTGTGCGCGCCGCGCACCGTGGCCAGCCGGTGCGCCACCACGATGGTGGTGCGCCCGGACCCCGCGCGCTCCAGCGCCTCCTGCACGCACCGCTCCGACTCGGCGTCCAGCGCGCTGGTCGCCTCGTCCAGCAGCACGATGGCCGCCTGCTTCACCAGCGCGCGCGCGATCGCGATCCGCTGCCGCTGCCCCCCCGACAGCTGCACCCCGCGCTCGCCCACCTGCGTCCGGTACCCCTCCGGCAGCGCCGCGATGAACCGGTGCGCGTTCGCCTGCGCCGCCGCCTCCACCACCTCCGCCTCCGTCGCGCCCTCGCGCCCGTACGCGATGTTCTCGTGGATGCTCGCCGCGAACAGGAACGGCTCCTGCGGTACCACCGCCACCACGCGCCGCAGCGCCCGCAGGTTGTACTTGCGCACGTCCTTGCCGTCCAGGAGCACGCGCCCGGACGTGGGCTCGTAGAACCGCTGCACCAGAGCCAGCACCGAGCTCTTGCCGCACCCGCTCGGCCCCACCAGCGCCAGCGTCTTCCCGGCGCGCGCACGGAGGCTCAGGTCGCGGAACACCTGGATGTCCGGCCGCGACGGGTACGAGAAGTCCACGTGCTTCAGCTCCACCTCGCCCCTCGGCCGCTCCGGCACCGGCGCCGCGTCCACGTCGTCGGGCTCCACCTCCGTCTTGCGGTCGATCGTCTCGAACACCGACCGCATCGCGCGCCCGCCCTTGATGAAGTCCGGCGCCAGCGTCAGCGTCTCGGCGGCGCCGTTCGCGGACACCATCAGCACCATGAACACGCGGATGGTGCGCGAGAAGTCGGACACGCCGTGCTTCACCAGCCACGCCGCGTACCACAGCCCCAGCGCGTAGGACGCGTACAGCAGGAACTGCGCCACGCCGTAGCCGCTGCCGGCGATCTGCCCCTTCCAGAAGCAGCGCCGGAGCGGGCCGCGCAGGTTGGCCTCGAACAGCCCCGTGATCTTGCGCTCCGCGTTGAACGCGGCCACGGTGCGCAGGTTGGCCACGGCCTCGCCCGCGATCTGCGTGGCCCTGGCGTGCGCGGCCTCCAGGTCCCCCGAGAAGCCCTTCATGAACATCTTCTGCAGCACGGTGGCGCCCACGACGAGCGGGAACACGGCGAGGAGCACGAGCGCGAGGCGCCACTGGAGGACGAACCCCGCGGTGCAGGCCACCAGCATCAGCGCCGAGTTCTGGACGATGACGGAGATGCGGTCCCCGATGGCGGAGCGCACGTTCTGGGCGTCCAGCGCTAGCCTGGCGGCCACGCGCGCGCTGGCGTTCTCGTCCGCGTCGAACCAGGCGATCTCGTTGCGGAGCACGGCGGCGAACATCTTCTCGCGCACCCGCTTGGTCAGGTTCTCGCCCACCGTGTCCCAGAACACGTGCTGCACCGTGTTGAACAGCAGCGCCGCGGAGGACATGCCGATGAGCAGGTAGCAGTATTTTGCGATCTCGCGCTTCATGTACCGCGGGTCCGGCGCGTAGTAGACGCTGAGCACGGCGCTGAGGATGTAGGCGAAGATGGCGCTGAAGGAGCCGCAGACCATGGAGCCGATGGAGCCGGCGAGCGCGTAGGCCCACTCGGGCGAGTTCATCCTGGCGAGGCGCAGGAAGGAGCTGGCGCCGGCGCGGAACGCCAGCTGCTTGTCCGCCATGGTCCGGTGGTGGTGGTGCGGGTCGTGGATGGAGAGGGTGAAGTCGGAGGTGGAGAAGTCGGAGAGGCGGCGGGAGTAGGGGGAGCGGCCGTAGGAGGAGTTGCGCGTCATGATGGGCGAGCTGACGGAGTTGCGGGCGCTGGAGGGCCTGGCGCTGCTGCGGCGGGCGTTGACGAGCGCCGCCTCGTGCGCCTGCTCCTGCATGCGGATGAGCTTGGCGTAGGTGCCGTTCTCGCCCTTGGCCATCAGCTCGTCGTGCGCGCCCATCTCGGAGACGGCGCCGCCCTGCAGCACGGCCACCACGTCGGCCTTGCGGATGGTGGACAGCCTGTGCGCGATCACCAGGGTGGTGCGCCCGATCATGAAGCGGTCCAGCGCCTCCTGCACGAGCTTCTCAGACTCGGAGTCCAGCGCGCTGGTGGCCTCGTCCAGCAGCAGGATGGCGGGGTTCTTGAGCATGGCGCGGGCGATGGCGATGCGCTGCTTCTGCCCACCGGAGAGCTGCAGGCCGCGCTCCCCAACCTGCACCGGCCATCACCGCCATGGTCAGACAAACGAGTTTGACTTGGACTGCCATGTCTCTCATCAAATAAACCAGTACTCCTCGTCCAGACGTAATTAATAAATAAAAATTGAATTGTTAATAAAATAATAAGTCTTATTCCCTGACGGTGGAGAGTGTTTGAGTTTGACCAGGGATGATGCATGCATGGGCATGCGAGCATTGCTTGGCAAGGAATCATGATCAAGTCAGTTATAGTTATGGGAGTGTGAGTCCGTGTTCTAATAAAATCTAGCCGCTAGTTATGCTAGTACAGTACATATGGCCCCATCCCATGTGGCCTCTAGATTTCGTCTGATTTGATTTGGTTTGATTAAACCCTTCCCAGATGTTATTAACTAACCAGACTGCCTGCCTGCCTGCCATTTGACAGTGATTAAAATAAGCAGCAGCATGGGTTTGACTGGCTCTCTTTCTCAGATGACAGTTTATAATAACAGTTTATGTAAGATACCTACCCTACCACTAGTAGCACAGTAGTAAGTAGAGTAGCAAGAGCTGGGGTGGACAGACACAGACAGGCTGAGTCTGAGTGATTGATAATTCTTGCTTGCACTAGGATCAAAAATCAACTTGACATTCCCGACAAAATACCAACTCGGAATTTGTTCCGTTTCACTCCCCCAACTCCTCCCATACTTCTCATACTCTAGATTCCTAGGGATTGTACCTCTTCCTACGTACCCCAGGTTGATTCTTAATCCTGCTACTACTTTTTATTATTATTAACATTTTTTTCTCTCTCACTCTAGATGTTCATCGTCCATTCATCCTCTGCACTCATCAGCAAGTGCTAGTTTAGTAGAGGCTGTAGAGCTTGTGTCGAGAAAAAGGACCTCTCCTGTCCTGTGCGTGATAGCAAAGCATCCTGGCATGTTACTTGTTGGCAACCCACAGCAGCAAATGCGATGGCAACAGGCGCCTAACAATTGCCCTCCCGTCCTAGTCTACAACAGGCATCTATGTCTATGTGATGGACCCCGACCCCTCTTCCATGGCGTTGGTGGTGGTGCTGCCGGCTGTCATGAGCTCATGTGCAGCTGCCGCGGCCTAACAAACACGAACAGTATCTGATCTGAGGCTAGCTACTAAAGCTTTAGCCCCGGGCAGGCACGAGCGCAGAGTGCGCGACGCATGAGTGAGTGGAGTGGAACGGATGGATGACTTGACGCTGCATACACACCTTCAGTCCCTCGTGACATGAGGAAAAGAAAAGGCTGCGTGCAGATGATGGGGGAAAAAAAGATGCTCCCTTTGCGCTTTTAGAGTGAGTGCATGCATTTTTAGGTTTGGAATAAAAAAGATCGCTGTAAAGACGTAATCATAGTATTTGTGAGAAGAGAGAAAGTAAAAAAAACAACAACAACAACTGAAGTTAGGTTGTCTCGTAGCTAAAGATGCATTTATTCTAAGATAAGCTTTAAACTCTAGAAATGTATTTGATATAGTATTAGAGTGAGTTGCATAAGGTTGGACAGGGAAAGCAGATGTGGAGCAGCTAGGCAAGCAGGCACGTGTGGTCCAGACACCGACAAGTGGATTGGAGAGCAACAGGCAGCAACGGTGGGGAGCAAGCGAGAGAAGTGGCAGTGCAGCTAGTGAGCTAGCTATACGGGACGGACCTGCGTGTCGTAGCCGTCGGGGAGTTTGATGATGAAGGAGTGGGCGTTGGCCACCCTGGCCGCCTCCTCCATCTCCGCCAGCGTCGCGCTCTGGCTGTCCCGCCCCAGCAGCAGGTTCTCCCTGATGCTCGTCGCGAACAGCGCCGGCTCCTGGCTCACCAGCCCGATCTGCCGCCGCAGCCACCGCAGCTCCAGCGACCTGAGGTCGTGCCCGTCCAGCAGGATTTGCCCTGCCAAAACCGAATTGCAGACTTCATCTCGTTCTTCTTCTTTTTTTGTCTGAAAAAAAAATCTACAGGGCTACTATATATATCTATCTATACTGTCAACAGCACAACTGAACCACTTCTCACTGAGCAGTCGGTCAATGGCAGGCATGTGCTAGGCAACAGTAGCATCTTGCCAGGCAACAAATAGTTTTCTTTGTCCCGCGTTGCAGGCACACCCACCTAGCTTAGCTAGCTCTTCTGCTCTGCGTGAATGTATGTATGACCACAAACAGCCACGACCAAAGAAAGTAAAAAGAAAAGCAAGAAAGAGGATGGCTGGTTCTGGTTGGCTAGCTAGCAGGTAGCAGCAGCCCATGAGGCCGGCCAGCTCTGCATGCTCCAAGCATTCACTTCATTTCCATGTCAATGTGGTGGTACAGAGTTACTGCACAATTCACTTTTGTTTGGCAATGCAATGTACAGTGGAGGCTTCTTCTAACTGCTACTGTACTAGTCTACCCAGCAATGGCAGTTGGCGAAGTATTGTTGTTGCGATGGCAATGGCGATTGGCAAGCAAGCGAACTGGACATCCTCAGATTAATGCGCTAAAAGTAGTAACAGTACTAGGTATACCTGCGCTGGGGTCGTAGAATCTCTCGATGAGCGACACCACCGTGCTCTTCCCGGAGCCGGAGCTGCCCACCAGCGCGATGGTCTTCCCGGCGGGCACGCTCAGCGAGAAGCCGCGCAGGATGGGGACGTCCGGCCGCGACGGGTACGCGAAGTCCACGCCCCGCATCTCCACCCGCCCCGTCACCGACTCTGGCTCCGCGCCGTCGCGCGAGGAGATGCCCGGCCTGTGGTCGATGATGCGGAAGATCTTGGCAGCCGCCACACGCGCCTTGGCGAACGCGGCCATGCTCGGCGCCGACTGCCCGAGGGCCCTGCACGCGATCCACAGATACCGTCAGCAGCAATGACGACGGGGGCGGGCCGAGGAGCAGCAGAAGGAGAGAGTGCGTGGTGTGGTGGGCCTTACAGTCCGCCGATCATGACGGAGAACATGGTGGCGATGGCGAGCCCGCCGTTGGTGTGCTGGGCGCGCACGAGGTGGCCGCCGTACCAGAGCAGGAGCCCGTAGCAGCAGAAGACGGTGAAGTAGGTGCCGCCGAGGCCGAGCCCCTTGGCGAAGCCGCTGCGGTAGCCGATCCTCTGCGCCACGGCCAGCGCCGCCGAGTAGGCCCGCATCTCGCGCTCCTCGCCAACGAACGCCTGCACGATCCGTATCTGCGCGAGCGCCTGCTCCGCGATGCCGCTGGCGCCCGAGAGCGCGTCCTGGCTGCGGGACGAGAGCTTGGCGAGCGCGGCGGCGCTCAGCCCGCCGATGACGGCGATGAGCGGCACCACGGCCAGCGTGACCAGCGCCAGCTGCCACGCGGCCGTGAACCCCACGACGAAGCCGGCCACGAAGGTGGCCATGTAGTGGATGAGGTTGCCCAGCTTCTCGCTGATGGCGTCCTGCACCACCACGGCGTCCGCGTTGATGGCGTAGATCACGTCCGAGGCCCGCACGTCGGTGTCGAAGAAGGACACGTCCTGCCGCAGCGCCGCGTCCAGGTACCGGATCCGCATCCGCGTCGACTGCCGCTCGCCGGTCCACATCCAGCAAGAGATCTCTGCGAGCGGGGCGAACGATTTGAACATCTCGTTTGTAGCCACGGCGATTGGCTGACCGACGTGATTTGTCATCCAATCCAAATTGACCGCCAATTCGCGACGCACACAAGCTGGGGCGGCAGGAGGAGGAGGGATAGCGTACCTGCCCACGAGGATGCCCAGATTGCCGCTCCGACGACGAGGAAGTAGAAGGCGTACTTGACGACGAGGCGGACCATGGTGTCCGGGTCGTCGGCGTGGGAGCCGAAGGAGTCGACGAGGTCGGCGAAGAAGCGGAGGAAGACGGGGAGCGAGCAGCCGTGGACGAGCGCGCCGAGGGTGCCGATGAGCATGAGCGCGCAGTCGAGGCCGTCGGCGAAGCGGAAGAGGTCGCGCAGGGCGGCGGGCGGGGTGGGCTTCTTGCTGTCATTGGCGCCGGCGGAGGCTGGCCTGGCATTGGGCGGCTGCTCGGTCTCCAGAGAAGCCGGCGGAGGGGGAGGCGAAGAAGGAGGAGGAGGAGCAGCGCCGCCACCGGCAGATGTAGTAGGCGTGTTGCTGCTGCTGCTGCTGCGGCCAGCAGGAGCAGGGAGCGTGGGTTGCTCTGCTGCTTCCGGTTGCCCGGCTAGGAAGCCAGGAGGCTGGTGGGCGGGAGACGGCAGATGGAAGGCCTCGAGCTCGGGCCGGGCCCACTCGTCGCCGCCGTCGGCATGGGGCGAACCGAGAACGACGACGCGCGCCCTGATCTCCTCCGGGTCGCTGCTAGACATGGCGAGGAGGGGAGAGGAGGGAGGGGGAGCTCCTCTGCCCCCCACCTCAGCAGAGTGGCAGAGCAAAGCAGAGGAGGTGGAGAGGGAGGAGGAGTGGATTGGTTAAGAGCTGGAGTTGCTCATCTCGCCTCTTATAATAATTGGCTTGGGAGTGTGACTGTGTGTGTGAGACCGTCAGGCTCGCTCGCTCCTCCGGTTCCCATTCCCGGCAGCTCATGTCTTTGTAGCAGTAGAAGAGTCCAACTAGTGAGAGAGACTGAATGTACGGACCCTACTTGCACAGTACTCCTACATGTACTGTGGAAAACGAATGGGAATGGATGCATGCGGCACGTTGCGTTCTATCATTTTCATCGTCACTAAAATCTAACGGCCGATAGAAAACCTGCTGCGGCGAAAAGGTCTCATGGTTAATATTTATGAGTAGTTCGATTTGTCCGAAAGTGAATTTTAGGCTTGATTAAAAAAATTCTCTCGCTGCGAGTCCTGAGTGCACTCTAACTGGACCGTTGCAAACTAGATGGTGACGGCTCACTGGTGATGAGAACTAATGTTTAGAAATTTTCTCGACAGGACCATATTTTGGTCTCTTCTTAATATAATACCGATATAACGTTTTTTAAGAAAACCTGCTGTGTATATGAGAAATTCGTTTTTCTTCCATTCACTCGGTTATGCTGCTTTTTTTACCGATGAAGTGTCGGACAACTTTAGATCTCTATATACTGTCACTCGCTAACCATCTGTTTTGGTTTTGTTGCATATGCATCCACTGTGATAAAGAATGGATAAATAAGCATCTCGCGATACGGGTTCATGTGTTTTTCCAACATTCTTACATCCCTTTGCTTGATGCATTCCAAGTGCATCATTTTTCTCTTAAAACAAATGCATCCATTCTAGAAAAAAAACTATTTTATGTAGCCTTGAGATCTACCCCGACTCAACTTATTGAAGGTGTTTGTTGAGATACGGTACGCGTTGCATAATATGTTTTGAAAGAAAGGCACCACACACATATATATATATATATATATATATATATATATATATATATATATATATATATATATATATATATATATATATATATATATATATATATATATATATATATATATATATATATAGAGAGAGAGAGAGAGAGAGAGAGAGAGGAGTTAATGAAAGTCCAGGGCTTCCATTAGTACAGGAAACCCCAGCCAGGTCCATGCGCGTCCGATCGTGTGCTAGTTCTGGCTCGGGCGAATTCTAGCGTAAAACGTGAGCTAAAACAACATAAATGAGTACGAAATTTAGCGTAAATCGTATATCTGTTTCGTAACAGCAAATGGGCCCCGAAATTACGGCGTGTAAATCGCGTGCGTCCGATCGTACGCGGGTTCTGGCTCGAATGGATTTTAGCGTAAAACGTGAGCTAAAACATCATAAATGATTACGAAATTTAGCGTAAATCGTATATCTGTTTCGTAACAGCAAATGAGGCCTGAAATTACGGCGTAAAAATCGCGTGCGGCTGATCGTACGCGGGTTCTGGTTCGAATGAATTTTAGTGTAAAACGTGAGCTAAAACAACATAAATGATTACGAAATTTAGCGTAAGTCGTATATCTGTTTCGTAACAGCAAATGGACCCAGAAATTACGGCTTGAAAATCGTGTGCGGCCGATTGAGCGCGGGTTCTGGCTCGAATGGATTTTAGCGTAAAACGTGAACCAAAACATTGTAAATTAGTACGAATTTTAGAGTAAATCGTATATCTGTTTCGTAATGGCGAATGGAGCCCAAATTTACGGCGCAAAAATCACGCGCCATCGGTCGTGCGCGGATTCTGGCTCGGACGGTTTTAAGCGTAAATCGTGAACCAAAACAACGTAAATGAGTACGGATTTTAGCATAAATCGTCCATCTATTTCATAATAACGAATGTAGACCGAATGTATCTCTCAGCGCACGAGGTTGTCATAAAACGCTTCAAGAAATTTCATAAATTGGTGTAAGATACAACAAGAAGTGATCTGAGGTAATTGTAGCGTAAAATGCAAGCTAACCATCTACAGGAGAACTGTTTCGGATCTTACAATAAGATATAAGAGATAATTATTCCTGAACTCAACTATGATAATGTCGTGTTTACATTTTAGTTGTTGGTACATACACACAAAACTCTATTTCACCATAACACCACAGTTAGCAAAAAAAACTGAGTTCAAAAGGCTCTTCCAGCTTTCCTGATGTGGAGAAAATAGAGATGGCAATGGGTACCCGCGACCCGATACCCGATGGGTATTTACTCCATTAGGGTATGTATGTGGGCTAAATATTCTACCCGTGGGTCTGTTATTGGGCAAAAATCTTCACCCAATGGGTAAACGGGTATTAGAACGTTCCGCCTTCACCCATACCCGTTAACCCGTGGGTATAAAATACCCAATATAAACTTATCTGAAGCATGAACTTGGACTTCAGTCATCCAATTTTTTTACTATTTAACAACAATTTAATGATCATGTAATGGAACATGTAATGTGCTATGTAGTACTATCATAGTGTTACTACTTTATCCAATTATCTTTGGTGTGTTGAATGGATGGTTAAATGATGCTAGAAAATTTTGTAATGTTATTTATATGGATATACTTGCCATTTGTATAGTATAATATTTTGATAGTTGTTTAATTTTTGTGGGTACGGGTGACCCGATGGGTGACCCATACCCACATGGGTATGGGTATGAGGGTAAATCCATACCCGCTAGTGTATATGGGTAACCCGGTGAGGTTATTTTTGTGTCGTGGGTATGGGTATGGGGTAGTAATACCCGGTGGGTATTTACCCATTGCCATCTCTAGGAGAAAACCACCGAGGTCCATATCTGCAAACATAACATGAACTGTTAATATGATCTTTCCTTGTTAATATGATCATCTTTTCTAGCTTGTTATGACTAACATAACCTACAGTCTAAACTAAATGCAAACTAGAGTTAGAAGATCAGTTTACCAAAAGAAAAATCTCTTGAGTTAGAAGATCAGATTACGACGAAAAGGTGCAAAAATGCCTACCCTTCTACAATAAAACTCAGCTCTCTTTTCAATTGAATCCTTAATCTAAAGCCATGCTACACTGAATCCCCTGCTTACCTAAGTTCGTTGAGGAAACTTGAAAGGGAAATAGGCTTACACCTTTTCCTAATTGATTTTGGTGGTTGAATTGTCCAACACAAATAATTGGACTAACTAGTTTGCTCTAGATTATAAGTTTTACAGGTGCCAAAGGTTCACAACAAACCAATAAAAAGACCAAGAAAGGGTTCAAATAAAGAGAGCAAAAGACAACCCAAAGGCAGCCCTGGTCTGGCGCACCGGACTGTCCGGTGCACCAGGGAACCCGACTCCGAACTTGTCACCTTCGGGAATTCTGGGAGCCGCTCCCCTATAATTCACCGGACTGTCCGGTGTAGCACCGGACTATCCGGTGTGCCAGCGGAGTAACAGCTACACAGCGCCAACGGTCGTCTGCAACGGAACAGTAAAAGTGAACAGTGCGCTCCTGCGCGCGCAGAAGTCAGAGCAGCGCCAGAAGGCGCACCGGACAGTGAATAGTGACTGTCCGGTGCACCACCGGACTGTCCGGTGGCCCACCTGTCAGAAGCTCCAACGGTCAGAACCCAACGGCCGGGTGACGTGGTTGGCGCACCGGACAGTGTCTGGTGGCGCACCGGACTATCCGGTGCGACATGTGACAGAAGCCCTCACCAACGGTCACTTTGGTGGTTGGGACTATAAATACCCCCAACCACCCACCATTCATTGCATCCAAGTTTCCAGCCTTCAAACCTCATACAAGAGCTATAGACTTCATTCCAAGACACAATCAAAGAGATCAAATCCTCTCCCAAGTCCGGAATCACTCCAAACAAATTAGTGACTAGAGAGAGAGACATTTGTGTTCTTTTGAGCTCTTGCGCTTGGATTGCTTTTCTTCTTCTTTTTTCCTTGTGTTCAACTCACTTGTAATCAAAACAAGAGACACCAAGTTGTGGTGGTCCTTGTAGTGGACTTAGTGTCCCATTTGATTGAAGGGAAAGGCTCACTCGGTCTAGGTGACCATTTGAGAGAGGGAAAGGGTTGAAAGAGACCCGGTCTTTGTGACCACCTCAACGGGGAGTAGGTTTGCAAGAACCGAACCTCGGTAAAACAAATCGCCGTGTCATCCGCTCTTATTCGCTTGTGATTTATTTTCGCCCTCTCTTTCGGACTCATTTATATTTCTAACGCTAACCTCGGCTTGTAGTTGTGTTTAAGTTTGTAAATTTCAGATTTGTCTATTCACCCCCCTCTAGGCGACTTTCAAAACTGTAAATGTTTATTTGTACCTCATAACATGTTCGTTGAGGACAAAGTGGCTGATCAGGTAGTTCAAGGAAACCATGACTCGCAGCCCTCTTTTGTTTGTACGATGGTTACAACATATACTCAACTTGCTCATGTCTGAAAAGACACTACTATATTTTTCTTGAAATTACACAATGTAAAAATGATGCACGCTACTTATTACTCAAAATCAAATTGTCAAAGTATAGTTAGTTACCATACACAGTACAGTTTGACAATAAAAGAAAGGAAGCTGCATGTATAAATGAGTCTGTGTTTAGTAATTGAATCATTATTTGAATATATAAATAGGGCTAAAAAATTATGACATATATAACCTTAATTTACAAAAATACAATGGACAAACTGCTAGCAAGTGAGGACATTTCTGTCTTTAATAAACTCTGTTATGCATACTTCTAATATTGCATGACTAGACAATCAAAGCCCTATTATGCACATATGTTGAATATAAAATTCATTCTTTTTCATGAACCCTCCCTAACACATAGTTGTAATACTTAAGTTGTCTCTACTAGGAATTGTATAACTAAAGAATAACAAATCTTACAGTTCAAAAGGCTGGTGAGGTTGCCGAACAGCGCTGGGTGGAGCACGCCGGAGAGCAAGTTCTCCCCAAGGTCGAGCACCTGGAGGATGCCGCCGAGCGTGGCGAGGCCGGCGGGCACCTGGCCCTCGAAGCCGTTGGATGCGAGGCTCAGCGCGACCAGGCCTCGCACGCGGCAGAGGGAGGAGGCGAAGAGCTCGCCCGAGAGGCCGAGGCCCTAGAGCGAGATGGAGACCGAGACGGTCGCGTTCGTGACGGCGCTGGTGGCACAGGCGACGTGCAACCAGTTGCAGTAGGGTGTGGAGCGCGACCAGGCGGAGAGAGCGCCCAACGGGTCCTGCAGGGACGCCTTGAAGTCGAGCAGCAGCTCCTACCGCATCTCTGCCGCCGAAGACGGCCGCGCTGCGCTGGGTGGATCTAGATCTGGGCAGAGCGGTGGTTTGAGGTGCTTCGCATCGGGGAATGGGGCTCGGCAACCGCCGCCGCTGAAACCCTAGTCCTCTTGGGCAAAGCAGTCGTCGCGGTCGGTTTTATATGATAGTATAGGAGGCGGTTCAGACAGTATGACAAAATAAGCGTAAACTTGTGTACAACAAAGCATAAAAGTCTGTTGACATTATATTGAATGGATCAGACGGTGCATCTGAAACGTCTTGTGGGCTGATCGGGTGAGGTTTAGGGCTTTCTCTAGTTAGAGAGAGCCCAAGGCTCCTATTACATAAACTATATATATATAGATATATATATATATAGATATAGATATATATAGATATATATATGGTCTGGTTATTTGGAGGGCAGGGCTTCAAATAGTTACAGTAACCCCTAATCGGCTCCCTCCATCACGACCCACGTAGTATAGCCCATCAACTCGTATCCCGTGTCCAGATCACGTGGACACGCTATTTTATGGATCTGTTTTTATGGCAGTTATAGACGCAATGCTAGATTTTCAGCGTAAAAACCGTCAGCGTAAAATAGTATAAACATGGCATAAAATCCTATTTTCGTCACCTCGCATGCCTGTTTTTATGGAAGGTACAGTCATCACCAGATGTGCATGCGCTTTTCGATTTTTATGGCAGGTGCTGTTTTAGATCCAAAAATTATGGTAGGTCAAAAATTATGGCATTGCTTTGCATGCGAAAAAATTGCATGCGGGACACTGTGTGGGCGCAACTTAGATTTGAGCGTAAAAAATTTCACGTTTGAGCCTAAATAATGTTAGATATAGCGTATATGTTGACTCACTCCCAACAACAACCCTCGCGTCCATGCAACCCCAAAATCAAGGGATTTGATTGGGGGAGTTGAATAAGGGATTTAATTAGTTGAGTTGATCACGGAATTTGATTTTATATGGTAGCCACGAACACCATAAATCAAGTGACTTCCTTTTTCACTATGTTCACGAAAAATATGTATGTGGTACACTGGAGGGCACACTCTAGTTCGAGCGTAAAATGCTTCAGTGTTTAGCGTATCGTAAATACCGAACCAACGTGAGAGACATTAACAATTCTAATGCGTTGTATTTATGATTGAAAAAATAAAGTTCAAGCATAAAATGGTGTTAGATGCATCGTAAACGACTAAACGTTGATTCAGTCCAAACCAACACCACCACGTCCATGCAGCCACCATAAATCAAGGGATTTGATTAGTGAAATCGATTATGGGATTTGATTATAGTAGTTGATTATGGGGATTTTTATTTTTTATGTCAGTTACATATACCATAAATTAAGGGGTTTCCTTTTTCACTGTGCACGCGAAAAATATGCATACGGGATATTGGTGGCGCACCCTAGATTTGCGTAAAATACTTTAACTTTTAGCGTAAATATCCTCAGTTTGACCGTAAAAATCGAGCCAAAGTGAGAGATGTTGATAACTCAGACGTGTTGTATTTATGATAAAAAAATCATCAAGTTTGCGCGTAAAATAATGGTAGATGTAGCATAAATGCTATTCATGTTGAAATACCATAGCCATGTGAGAAAATACATATTCATTCATCATTATGAAATCCTCAAATGAATGCATAAAAATTGCAGTGGTCGACATAAAAATATTATAGAAAGCATAACACATGTATCAGATGAGGTTGTCGGAGGAGGATGCCCCAAAGCTGCCGGATTGGAGGAGGTCGTCGTCGGACGATCCACGCCGTCGCAGCAACGTCCGACTCGTCGGAGCTCGAAGAATAGTTGGAGCTAGGAGGGCCTCACTGTCATGCGCACATCACGGGGTGCCGCTGCCTGTGCACGCCTCTGGCTGCCGTCGCCACCACGTGCCTCAGGGAGCAGCCGCCACACGTCCGCCTCGGGAACCACCGCTGTCGCGCACCTGGGGGAGTCGTCACCGCCGCGCGTCCCTCGGGGAGCCACAACTGTGCACGCCCCCCAGAACCGCCACCGTTGTGCGTCTCTCGGGAACCGTCTCCGCTTGTGCATCGGGGTGGGACGTCAAAAGTAAACCCTAGCGACATAAGGCTCCTTTTTATAGATGCTCGGGGCCTTATGCGGCTGAACCGAATGCAACATTGGGTCAGAGCTTCCCCACTAAAAATCCAGGGCTTATATATATATAATACGAATTTGACTTTTGCTTTCGTCGGCAATTGTCAAGAAGACAATTTGGATATGATCGTTATTTAAGGCTGCGTTTGGTTTGGTTGGAGAGGATAATCAGAATCCACTTATATTGTTCTCGGTGGAGGTTCTCATAAATTCGTGGCAACCAAACGAGGACATGTACCTCTCGGTCGCACATATTATTTCTTTGTCTGCAACTTTCATACGTAGCCATCCTCCTGTCTCCTGATGGTATTCCTTCCTAATGCTAGATTTTCTCCTGCCACTAGCTACCCGGTTTTTTCAATTCGAACCCATTTCACAACCGTCCACCAATCAACATTTGCCAATTCATAGACGTGAGATTCACTGTCACCTCACTACTATGGCGTGTTTGGTTCGGCTTTTTTCTGACCAGCTTTTTCTGAAAAGCTGGCTGTAGGGAAAAGCTGACTGTTGGGAAAAGCTGGTGGGTAGAATTTAGGTGTTTGGTTCGCCAGCTGTGCAGAAAAGCTGTTCGTGAGAATCTACGTGTTTGGATAATCAGATTCTCATATTGCAGATTGTGTTCGAAAAACGATAAAATGAAACCCGTAACGAAGAAAAGGTCATTACACATTAATTAGTGGAGTTGATTACATCATAATTACTGTTACATTGTGTCGGGGACCATAATTAGGGGTACCCTCAAGGCTCCTAATTCTCAGCTGGTAACCCCCATCAGCATAAAGCTGCAAAGGCCTGATGGATGCGATTAAGTCAGGGATCGGTCCATTCGAAGGACGCGATCACGCCTCGCCCGAGCCTAGCCTCGGACAAGGGCAGCCGACCCCGGAGGATTTCCGTCTCGCCCGAGGTCCCCCTCCAGCGGCGAACACATTTCCGGCTCGCCCGAGGCCCTGTCTTCGCCAAGAAGCAACCCTGACCAAATCGCCGCACCGACCGACCAAATCACAGGAGCATTTAATGCAAAGGTGGCCTGACACCTTTATCCTGACACGCGCCCCCCAGCCGACAGAGCCGAAGTGACCGCCGTCACTTCGCCGCTCCACTGACCGGCCTGACAGAAAGACAGCGCCGCCTGCGCCGCTCCGACTGCGGTGCCACTTGACAGAGTGAGGCTGACAGGCAGTCAGGCCCGGCCACAGGCACCATAGGAAGCTCCGCCTCGCCCGACCCAGGGCTCGGACTCGGGCTAAGCCCCAGAAGACGGCGAACTCCGCTCCGCCCGACCCAGGGCTCGGACTCGGGCTAAGCCCCGGAAGACGGCGAACTCCGCTCCGCCCAACCCAGGGCTCGGACTCGGGCTAAGCCCCGGAAGACGGCGAACTCCGCTCCGCCCGACCCAGGGCTCGGACTCGGGCTAAGCCCCGGAAGACGGCGAACTCCGCTCCGCCCGACCCAGGGCTCGGACTCGGGCTCAGCCCTGGAAGACGACGAACTCCGCTTCGCCCGACCCCAGGGCTCGGACTACGCCCTGGCCTCAGCCGACGGTCTCCGCCTCGCCCGACCCAGGGGCTCGGACTCGACCTTGGCCACAGGAGACAGACTCGACCTCGGCTTCGGAGGAGCTTCCACATCGCCCAACCTAGGGCGCAGACCAGCCACGTCGACAGGAGGCGCCATCATCACCCTACCTCAAGCTGACTCGGGTCACTGGGGACAAGACCGGCGTCCCATCTGGCTCGCTCCGCCAGATAGGCAATGATGGCGCCCCACATACTCTGTGACGACGGCGGCTCTCAGCCCCCTTACGGAAGCAAGAGGACGTCAGCAAGGACTCAACAGCTCCGACAGCTGTCCCTCTGCCAGGCTCCGGCACTCCTCCGACGGCCACGACATCACACCAGCTGGGTGCCAAAATCTCTCCGGCTGCCACAACGGCATGTACTTAGGGCGCTAGCTCTCCTCCGCTTGACACGTAGCACTCTGCTACACCCCCCATTGTACACCTGGATCCTCTCCTTACGCCTATAAAAGGAAGGACCAGGGCCCTCTTAGAGAGGGTTGGCCGCGCGGGGACGAGGACGAGACAGGCGCTCGCTTGAAGCCGCTCGCTCCCTCTCCCGCGTGGATGCTTGTAACCCCCTACTGCAAGCGCACCCGACCTGGGCGCGGGACGAACACGAAGGCCGCGGGATTCCCACCTCTCTCACGCCGGTCTCCGGCCACCTCGCTTCCCCCCTTCGCGCTCGGCCTCGCGTCGACCCATCTGGGCTGGGGCACGCGGCGACATTCACTCGTCGGCTTAGGGACCCCCCCGGTCTCGAAACGCCGACAGTTGGCGCGCCAGGTAGGGGCCTGCTGCGTGTTGACGAACAGCTTCCCGTCAAGCTCCAGATGGGCAGTCTCCAGCAACCTCTCCAACCCGGGACGGTGCTCCGTTTCGGGAGTCTTGAGTTCGTGTCCCTCGACGGCAGCTACGACATGATACTCCTTCCACCGCCGCGCGACAACGACAATGGCGGTCGACAGCCCGCCCGCCGGCGGTGGAATCGACGACGTCTTCCCCGCGCGGTGGAAGAACAACATTAGAGCTCACCCTGTCCTCTCCCCCGCCGACGGAGGAGGAGGCGGGGCAACCAAGGCCAAGCAGGAGGCAGCGCCTCGTCGGCTGTCGAGCGAGTCGACGGCGCCAGCACCCCAACGGGGGGCGCACCGGGCATCGACCTCGCGCTTGAGACGAAGACGAGCGCCGTCTCCCCGCAACATGCCAATCCCGAGCAAACGGACGACGCCAGCGCGCTCGCGAAGGGCTTGCTGGACGTCACCCTTGTACCTGAGACGACGGTGCAGCCAGTCCCCGACGTGACTTCATCACCGCCCGTCGACCAAGAGGTACCGACCGATTCCCATCCCACATCTTTCGGATTCAGCCTCGACCCGCCTAGCGGCTTCGCTTTGGCGGGTGCTCTCGTAGAGGCGAGTCCAAACCCTCTGGGGTTTCGTATGCGGTCACCTTGGGACCGGCTGACGGACGTCTCGACCTACGGACCCTCTGGGTCCGAGGAAGACGACGAGCCCAGCATCTGTTGGGATTTCTCTGGACTTGGCAACCCCAGTGCCATGCGGGACTTCATGACCGCATGTGACTACTGCCTTTCCGACTATTCCGATGGTAGCCGTAGCCTCGGCGACGAGGACTGCGGCCCAAGCCGCGAATGTTTCCACGTTGATCTAGGGGGTCCCTCCGAAGGCAACCATCTCGGCATGCCGGAGGACGGTGATCTCCCTAGGCCGGTGCCTCGCGTTGACATCCCACGGGAGCTAGCTGTGGTCCCCGTTCAGGCGGGGGGCCATGACCCACAGCTCGAGCAAATCCGCGGGGTGCAGGCCAGGCTCGACGAGGGAGCAGGAGCGCTTGAGCCAATCCGCCGGGATGTCGGGCAGGCATGGGCGGGCCAACCTCCGGCCGGAGAAATACGTCATCTACCCCAGGGCTTCCAGCACCGCATCACCGACGATGTCAGGGTTAGGCCACCACCCGAATCTAGTGGGGTCGGCCAGAACCTGGCTGCAGCAGCAATACTCCTCCGCGCGATGCCGGAGCCATCAACCACCGAGGGGCGGCGAATCCAGGGAGAGCTCAAGAATCTCCTGGAAGGCGCCGCGGTCCGGCGGGCCGAGAGCTCCGCCTCCCGAAGGCAGGGGTACCCCTCGGAGCATCATGCCGCGACTTCCCGATTCATGCGCGAAGCCTCGGTCTACACCAGGCGCACGCGCAACACCGCGCCTGTGGCCCCAGGTCGCCTCGACAACGAGCACCATCACCGCGACCGCCGAGCCCACCTCGACGAGAGGGTGCGCCGAGGCTACCACCCCCGGCGTGGGGGACGCTACGACAACGGGGAGGATCGGAGTCCCTCGCCCGAACCACCCGGTCTGCAGGCCTTCAGCCGGGCCATACGACGGGCGCCGTTCCCGACCCGGTTCCGACCCCCGACTACTATCACGAAGTACTCGGGGGAGACGAGACCAGAACTGTGGCTCGCGGACTACCGCCTGGCCTGCCAACTGGGTGGAACGGACGACGACAACCTCATCATCCGCAACCTCCCCCTGTTCCTCTCCGACACCGCTCGCGCCTGGTTGGAGCACCTGCCTCCGGGGCAGATCTCCAACTGGGACGACCTGGTCCAAGCTTTTGCCGGAAACTTCCAGGGCACATACGTGCGCCCTGGGAATTCCTGGGACCTTCGAAGCTGTCGACAGCAGCCGGGAGAGTCTCTCCGAGACTACATCCGGCGATTCTCGAAGCAGCGCACCGAGCTGCCCAACATCACCGACTCGGATGTCATCGGCGCGTTCCTCGCCGACACCACTTGCCGCGACCTGGTGAGCAAGCTGGGTCGCAAGACCCCCACCAGGGCGAGCGAGCTGATGGACATCGCCACCAAGTTCGCCTCCGGCCAGGAGGCGGTCGAGGCTATCTTCCGGAAGGACAAGCAGCCCCAGGGCCGCCCTTCGGAAGATGCCCCCGAGGCGTCCACTCAGCGCGACGCCAAGAAGAAGGGCAAGAAGAAGTCGCAAGCGAAACGCGACGCCGCCGACGCAGACCTTGTCGCCGCCGCTGAGTACAAGAACCCTCGGAAACCCCCCGGAGGTGCCAACCTCTTCGACAAGATGCTCAAGGAGCCGTGCCCCTACCACCAGGGGCCCGTCAAGCACACCCTTGAGGAGTGCGTCATGCTTCGGCGCCACTTCCACAGGGCCGGGCCACCCGCGGAGGGTGGCAGGGCCCACGACGACGACAAGAAGGAAGATCACCAGGCAGGAGAGTTTCCCAAGGTCCGCGACTGTTGCATGATCTATGGTGGGCAAGCGGCGAATGCCTCGGCTCGGCACCGCAAGCAAGAGCGTCGGGAGGTCTGTTCGGTGAAGGTGGCGGCACCAGTCTACCTAGACTGGTCCGACAAGCCCATCACCTTCAACCAAGCCGACCATCCGAACCATGTGCCGAGCCCGGGGAAATACCCGCTCGTCGTCGACCCCGTCATCGGCGACGTCAGGCTCACCAAGGTCCTCATGGACGGAGGCAGTAGCCTCAACATCATCTACGCCGAGACCCTCGGGCTCCTGCGTGTCGATCTGTCCTCCGTCCGGGCAGGCGCTGCGCCCTTCCATGGGATCATTCCCGGGAAGCGCGTCCAGCCCCTCGGACAGCTCGACCTTCCCGTCTGCTTCGGAACACCCTCCAACTTCCGAAGGGAGACCCTGACGTTCGAGGTGGTCGGGTTCCGAGGAACCTACCACGCGGTACTGGGGAGGCCATGCTACGCGAAGTTCATGGCCGTCCCCAACTACACCTACCTGAAGCTCAAGATGCCGGGCCCCAACGGGGTCATCACCGTTGGCCCCACGTACAAACACGCGTTCGAATGTGACGTGGAGTGCGTGGAGTACGCCGAGGCCCTTGCCGAGTCCGAGGCCCTCATCGCCGACCTGGAGAGCCTCTCTAAGGAGGTGCCAGACGTGAAGCGTCATGCCGGCAACTTCGAGCCAGCGGAGACGGTTAAGTCCGTCCTCCTCGACCCCAGCAGTGACGCCTCCAAGCAAGTCCGGATCGGCTCCCAGCTCGATCCCAAATAGGAAGCAGTGCTCGTCGACTTTCTCAGCGCGAACGCCGACGTCTTCGCGTGGAGTCCCTCGGACATGCCCGACATACCGAGGGATGTCGCCGAGCACTCGCTGGACATCCGAGCTGGAGCCCGACCCGTCAAGCAGCCTCTGCGCCGATTCGACGAGGAGAAGCGCAGAGCCATAGGCGAGGAGATCCACAAGCTAATGGCGACAGGGTTCGTCAAGGAGGTATTCCATCCCGAATGGCTTGCCAACCCTGTGCTTGTGAGAAAGAAAGGGGGGAAATGGCGGATGTGTGTAGACTACACTGGTCTCAACAAAGCATGTCCGAAGGTTCCCTACCCTCTGCCTCGCATCGATCAAATCGTGGATTCCACTGCTGGGTGCGAAACCTTGTCTTTCCTCGATGCCTACTCAGGGTATCACCAAATCAGGATGAAAGAGTCCGACCAGCTCGCGACTTCTTTCATCACACCCTTCGGCATGTACTGCTATGTCACCACGCCGTTCGGCTTGAGGAACGCGGGCGCGACGTACCAGCGGTGCATGAACCATGTGTTCGGCGAACACATTGGCCGCACGGTCGAGGCCTACGTCGATGACATCGTAGTCAAGACAAGGAAAGCCTCCGACCTCCTTTCCAACCTTGAAGTGACATTCCAATGTCTCAAGGCGAAAGGCGTCAAGCTCAATCCCGAGAAGTGTGTCTTCGGGGTGCCCCGAGGCATGCTCTTGGGGTTCATCGTCTCCGAGCGAGGCATCGAAGCCAACCCGGAGAAGATCGCAGCCATCACCAGCATGGGGCCCATCAAGGACTTAAAAGGCGTACAGAGGGTCATGGGATGCCTCGCGGCTCTGAGCCACTTCATCTCACGCCTCGGCGAAAGAGGTCTACCCCTGTACCGCCTCTTAAGGAAGGCCGAGTGCTTCGCTTGGACCCCTGAGGCTGAGGAAGCCCTCGGGAACCTGAAGGCGCTCCTCACGAAGGCGCCTATCTTGGTACCCCCAGCTGCCGGAGAAGCACTCTTGGTCTACGTCGCCACGACCACTCAGGCGCTTGAGCCAATCCGCTCGCTCCCTTTCCCGCGTGGACGCTTGTAACCCCCTACTGCAAGCGCACCCGACCTGGGCGCGGGACGAACACGAAGGCCGCAGGATTCCCACCTCTCTCACGCCGGTCTCCGGCCACCTCGCTTCCCCCCTTCGCGCTCGGCCTCGCGTCGACCCATCTGGGCTGGGGCACGCGGCGACATTCACTCGTCGGCTTAGGGACCCCCCGGTCTCGAAACGCCGACACATTGACATACTAACCTACGACACTAATGCATTAGCAATTGCATCTCGAAAAGCACTCATGTCTAACTCATCAGATGTGCTACTACTACTCTCACCTAAAGGTACATCATGACTGATGCTATTAGGTCCTAGTTCATCAAAGTCTCTATCGTGTAGAGCACTCTCTCTAATGAAGTTATGCAATGTCATACAAGCAATAATTATCTTGGATTGTTTGGTAAGCGAAAATGAAGGGAGACTAAATAGAACTCTCCACTTCATTTTAAGCACCCCAAACGATCGCTCTATTACATTGCGTAGCGAAGAGTGTGCATAGTTGAATACTTCTTTGCTCCCAATAGGTTGCCTCGCATTTTGCCATTCAGAAATGTGGTACTTCTGACCCTTATAAGGTGCAAGGTAGCCCTTTCTATTTGGATAACCTGAATCGACAAGATAGTATTTACCTGCACAAACATGAAATACAAAAGTTAAATACTTAAGCCATTAATTATTAGCATATGTCATAAAAAGAAGGTATATAATTATATACCTTCTGGTGGCTGGGGGAACCTGTCCGCATAAGTTATCAAAGTATCTTGTAATACTCTAGTGTCATGTACGGATCCTGGCCATCCTGTGACAACAAATGTGAACCTCATATCGAAGTCACAAACGGCCATTACATTCTGTGATGCGTAACCGTGGCGTCCAATATATTTGGCTTGCTCCAAGGCCGGGACTGCCGCTGGAAAGTGACTACCATCAATTGCTCCTATGCAATCCTTGAAGTGTGGCCAAAATCTCGCCTCTCGCAAACGAGGATGAATCTCGATGAAATATGGGTCTTTGGGCTTAATTATGTGAGATGACATCTTAAACAGTGCATCAAGGACTTCTGTATACTTGCGACTAATTGTTTCCAAGGAGTGACCAAACTTATTCCTTATCTGCCTAAATGACTGTGGACCCCCACATGCCCACAAGAAAATGCCAAGTGCTTCCATAGTACTAACACCCCGGCTTGGAAGCAGACCATAATTGTCCACCAATTTGTCATGCAATCGTCTAAAAATAGTTCGTCGCATGCGAAACATATCGAAGCAGTCGTTACTATTCTCCAACGTTCTCTCCACCCATTGAATACCAGTTTCAACCAATGTTCTTCTAGGAACCTGACTGAAAGTCCTGCCCCAAATGTCTACAGCATATATAGCAACCACCAATTCTGCATCTGTGTCATCCATTTCATTATCATATGTGTGTGCAGCAGGGTCAGACATCTGCATGCACACAAACAACAGAGACATATTCATATGTAACCACAGTTTGTAAGTCACATAATAGTGTACAACCACAGTTTACAAGCCACATATATTCAGTATTCAAAGGAGACAGAAAGTTCACAGATTCACATAGTTCACAATCTCACAACTCTGATTATTGAAATACAAGTTCAACTCGAATATCTGGAAAACTGTTTCAAAGGGAAAATGAAGCGCACGACAAGTTTATTCCTCACAACAATAAAACGACAAGACTGATAAAACAGACACAAACAACGACAATACTGAACATAAGCCTCTGTTGTCGGACGACCAGCAGCTAAGTGCACTTTTTAAGATCTATCTCGTAAGCATTGCGAAACCAAGCGATCCTTCCTTCTTTTGTCTGCAAGTTTGCAAAAACATCTCTATACTTCTTCTCAATCAATAGATGAGTGGCAAACAAATGTAGTTGGCTCCCTTCTGGTGATCCATCATCCATGACTTGTTGCAACTGCTTTTTAATCTCAAGTCGAACTGGGTCATTGTCAGAAGAGGTAATGGACTTGTTAGTGGTCATTGAGCGCGACTCAAAAGCCTCCACTAGTCTTCTCATGTACTCTTCCCTCGAATCTTTTTTCTTCTTTGGTTTAGGAGAATCATGGCGCATCTTACGCTTCCCACTAGCATTTGTGCAGGGGTCAGGTGTGTTGTTTTCACCCCCACCTAAAGTGGCTTCGAAATGATCATCAGATGATGAATTAGCATCCTCGACGCCAGGAACCAGGGTTCTTTCATTTGTGCAGACAATGGGTCCAAACATAACCTTTAGCTCGTCCTCATTCTCTAGGGGGCTGTTTTGAACATAATACAACCTGGCATTGCCTGCACCAACATGGTAGTTCCTAGTTTGAGATGGCCAATACTATTGTTAGTCTAGAAAATAAATAGATCTACTTACTTCATTTTGCTTGGCCCACCACTCATCTGGCGCACTGATTGAACCAGTATGAGGGTCTCGACCAAGACCTGTAGCCCTTTCATTAAGAGTTTTCCACTGCGTGTACATTCTCTTCAACGAATCCCACTTATTCTTCATTTGATCCCTTGTGTAAGTGCGACCAGTGCGTTCCTTAAACTTTCTTATGAGGTTAGCATACCCTTCGGTGTTTAGGAAATGTTGTGGCCTGTTCCGTGCATTGACCTCTTCTACACATATTTCTGTGTAAATTTTTGTTGCTCTACTATCCCACTTAGCAATCACTTTGCCAGACTTGTCCATCTAGTGCGAAAGAGTGTACACGATTCTTATTACGTATTCAAGTTCAGTAACTAAGACAAAAAATATAACAGGAAACTGACCATAATAAAAGTAGTACCATAAGCAGTCACATTCGTTTGGCATAATTACATATAGGGACTCACGACATAAAAGTGCTGCTGAAGACAAAAGCACAATGAACAGTTTACAAAGTGTCGCAAGAACCAAAAGCCTGATCTATCCCAGTCACACTAACACCTGACTCAAACATTATCCAACTTAAACTTCATTGTCACTAAACGATGGCATCTGGTCGGAGTCATATTCAAGACCCCAGAAGTTTGCGAAGTGCTCAGCAAAGTCCCAATCCGGACTAAGGTACTCGTCAGCAGGGGGTGGTGAGGACAAGGCTGACGATTCATAGCTGCTTTGACCAGGGTTGGTTACGTTGTTCACGTTGTCCAAATTCTCTTGCAACACCAGAGAGTCTTGCTCAAGCATGCAAGCAATGTCCTCCAATGCTACACGTAATTTGGTAGCCTCAAATGAGGTCAACCCGCGTCCTGGACGGATTGTTTCACGAGCTACGGAAAATATCTTGTCCGCAATCTCTTGCATCCTTCCAATTGCCTTGTCGGCTATGGAGTCTGCTGAATCCATCTGATGTGGATTTAGGTGGTTAGTGAACTAGACAGTAGGACAATGTACGTACATCCAATGAGATACTCTACAAAATTAGGGTTCAAGCTATAATCATGCAGTGATGGTTACCAATGGGCTCCATAAGTGGGCACTAACAAAAACCAAGGTCACAACTAATTTATATGCTGTGAGTATGTCTAGAAAGCATGTATGCTTAAACCACATCAGTTGCATAGCAGTGGTGCCAAGGTTTTGCAAACTCGATCTGTAGTTAACTATTCTAACGAAAACTATTACTTGTACCTTCAGAGACTTTTTGTGTCTTCTATGAGCTATGCAATCATGACATGGGCAAACAAAATCCTTGGAATTTCGCTTGTAGACCTCTATAACCCACTAAATCCAGCTGTTTCCACCGACCTCTCAAATATTTTTCTTGGTGCCCCAGTTTACACAGGAAGGGTCATTCCGCTAACTGCCCAATATTTATCCGAAATGTCATTTTCTGAACATTGTTAGAGCATATCCATGAGTTCCCAAAAATCACCCCCCACAAAACAATTGATGAAGCAGTTGACCCCTACCATTGAGATTACTTCTCATATCCTAACCGTGGACTCATTGTTTAGGTGTAGTGTGTTTATGAACTAAAACAAGGCCATCGACCCACGTTCTTGGAACTCTTAAAGTGCATCAATGCTGACAAATAAGTAAACCACAAATTGATATTCACGTTACCTTAGCTTCAGTGGAGGTTGGTACCCAAGTCCTAGAATCCTAGTTGATGGGGTAATCTGTATGACAAATAGGACAATAAATTCGTTAGTATCTCCATCGAAACCCGATCTGATGTACGCAATAGACTACACATTACGACTTAACCGAAGAGGATGAACCGTAAACACTACGGGGAACGGGGTCGAGGGAAAACACACGGAAAGCGGCGCCGGCTCAGAAGGATCCGGATGGAGGGGAGCCTACCTGCTCAGACGACGACGTGACGGGGAGAAGGCTTGAGGACGGAGCTGCGATGGCGGCGTTCGTGCGGCAACCCTAGGGAAACAGAAACGCTCAAGGGTGCGACAACCCGACGGGAACGAGACGCGGCGGGGGAGGAGAATACACGGATGGAGGAGATCGAGGAGGTGTTCGCCTGTACCTGAGAAGCCGCCGGTGTGGGGAGGAGAGGGAGCGACGATGTGGGGAGGAGCGGGAGCGACGGCGGCTTGTTTGGAGCGCGACAACCCTAGCGCCGTAACCCAAGCGTTGCGTAGAAGCCAACTGAAGGCCGCTTCTCGGGCGCCGTAGGCGGGTCGCTTCTATCCGAAGCGCTGCGACGAAAAGCCGCCTGAGAAGCTGGCCGTTTGGATACAGCTTCAGCTTCTGGCGGCCAGAAGCCGCCCAGAAGCTGAAACAAACAGCCACTATGTCCCCTATTTCCACTATCTACATGAACATGATCTATTCAACTGCATCTGCAATCCATAAAAACGAAATACTACAAAGTTGTAACCCCAGCCGGATTAAAATCGCAGAAAGTCGTAGTAGCTAGTGGTTTGCGAGTTGGGGAGAGTCCTATCTTATCTTGTGCCACAAGGTAACCTTGGACAGGAAGTAAACAAACTGAGTACTACTAGCGAATGAACAGTGAGTAGTAGCACTGTGCAAAAGGATAGGGCTGTAGCCTTTGACCGGAACGAGCATCTGAACATGAACTCGCCTCCTGCGCGACTGTGTATGAATAATCTCCGACAGACGGGGCAGAAATCAGGGCACCGGCCGCCGGCTTGCACTCGACGACACGTCTGGAGTCGCGGAGCTTGGTTGGCCGGGGGCGCGGAGATAGATGATCCATCCTTCTCCTCCAAGCGACCAAGCCACGGCCACGATCGAGATTAGAGCCGATCCGACGGGCGTCAGTCAGCCGGCGTGCGGCCGCGGCGGAAGTCAGTCACCACCCTCCGTTTCTTTCTTTCCCGTTGTTAAAAGCAGCGCGCACGCAGCTGCACTGCACTGCACTGCACACCCCATGTGCAATTGGCTCTGCAACTGCAATGGTCGGGTCGGGTTGACCTGCGCGCGGGCTTCGGTGGGAAGCCTGCTTGGCGCGGAGGACCGTTTCCTACCTACTCCTCCATCGGAGTCGTTGCATTCACACGCGAGGCCTGTTAGAGATTATTGTTTAAGCCGGATAGAGGACGGCAGTCAGCGGTGCCCAGACGCGGAGGCAGGCAGCATCCTGGTCTCTGGCCAATGTGCACGCCAGTGATCTCGGTCGATCCATTTCATCCGTGCCGTGATCCATTTGAGGCTCACATTGCCCGCCTGTCTCTAGCAGCCCATGGGCGCGGAAAATAGGTCCATGCACAAGAAAGCCAACGCGAAAATTCGATGCATAGGCTATCACCGACAGATCCATTATCATATCTCTTCACTTATTTCTTATTTTAAATTTTTTTTCTGTAAATAGTATCAAACAGTGTCATTTATAATTCTGTATCAGCTGTTTTACATATTCAATACTAACAAAGCATATATATCCAATGCCTTTGTTCCGTATCCTTATTATCCGCGCTTTCCGGGAGATGTGCATTGTGCACAGATGCGCGCAGCGGCAAGGACTGACTCTACTTGAGACAGCCAAGAGCGCTAGGCTGTAGACATGCCTGCAATGCAACCGAGTAAGAATATCCGCAGCGATTTTCTCTAATTTTTTTTCCCTATATCATTTTTGGGTCACATTATCAACAGTTTATTCCCTACTTTTTTTATTTCCCACAGTGGTTCCCCTAAATACTCCCTCTATACCCCTATAACTATAAAATATCATTTTCTATACCTACTTTTCATCTAATATCAATTTTTCATCTACTAACAATTACTCGTGGACCCACAACACAGTGCCGGAGGGGATGAACAGTGAACCGCTGGATTGAGGGGGAGAGAGAAGAGGGCCGACGCGTAGGAGGCAACGCTGCGGGCCAAGGGGAGGGAGTTGTAGCCGCCAGCAAGGGGAGGGGGCTGCTCAGCGGAGACCGCTGCGGCCAGCATAAAGCCATAGTTAAAGATACCTGTTCGAACCGCTTCGCCTGCAATTTATAGAGACAAAACAGTGTAAAGTAAAAGCCGATTCGGATTAAAGCTAAGCGAATAAGATTTCGTACTCGCAACAACAGTTGCGCCGTCTTACCGTGACAGTGCTGTGCAAAAAGGTCTACTATGCTCCCTACTCTTACATAAGCTCAGATCGGAGATGTTCGCTACGAATTAAAATCGGCTGTTTAGACTGCAGTTGGAATACATAGAGACAAAAACACTGCAGATGCAGTAGAAATCGGTACGGATTAAAGTCAAACGAATCCTACCTACAAAAATATGTACCAATAACTTGTTAGAGCATCTCCAACAAGATACCATATATTTGAGTCCTCAAAATTAAAATATAATCTGATTTAAAGTGTTTAGAGCCACAAAAAAACCATTCACAACTCTAACAGTTGAGCTCTATACAATATTATTAGGAAATAGATCATGTCATTTAGGAAATAAAAGGTTACGAATAATGTAGAAAACATGGATATGGCTCTAGTATATGAGATACTATATTTAGGAATTAAGAGACCGAATCCTATATTTTAAAATAGAACTAATAGACCGAATCCTATATCTTTAATGTGATAAATATTAATATAGTTCTCTGTAATATGGTCTCATACTTTGCTCAGTTTATACGTCGGAGAAATTATGTTTATTACATTTCCGGACGTACAACAAAGGGATCGGAGTACATTCGAGAAGGATTTGCAATTTGTTGGATCAATCAATCAATCAATCCATTATATACATTTTTTCTGTCGTGAAAGCATATGTGTATCATATCTAACTTTATTTTGCTTTGCGTTTCTGCCAGGTGTTTAAATCGAACCATGATCGAGCATAATTGTAGTTAAGCGTCGGTAGCAGTACGATGCTTTATTAGGAAACGATGGGTCGATAGATGTGCAGTGGTTGCTTAGCTTACCTAGCTAGCATGTACGTACGGCAATGAATCATGCATGGATGAAGCCTTAAAAAAACCACAAAACAAAGCAAGTGATGACCATCATCGAGATCTCAGTGTGTCTGATCATAATATTTGTTATTGTATCAGCGCATAATGAATCACATTATTCGCATGCTCATGCATTAACCCATCTGCAAGACATTATTCGCATGCATTATCTTACTCTATACCAAAGATTATAGAGTAGTTTCAAGTTAATCCTCAAAAGTTGTGTTTGAAAAAACAATAAATGATAGAAAATCCTCATAAACACTCATGCCATTAAGGCTATGTTTGGAAACAAACTAGTTTTTAAGAATTCAGTTTCTATCTCTAGTTTCTATAAACTTATTTATGAAAAAAATTGGTTTATGGTGTTTGGAACCATCTCACTTTGTATAAACTAGTTTTAGCTAAGGGAGTCTAGCTTCTTGATTTTTAAGTAACGAAGAATCTAGTTTTTCTCTATAAACTGAGATATAAACTGATATGTTTAGAAACCACTTAAGATTTTGTAAACCAGTTTCTTAAAAACTGGATGCTAGTTTTAAAGCCACAAAATCAGAAGGGATTGAAGGAGCTAAAATCCTTTTCTTATTTAATTTTAAATAATTTTAAATAATAAGTTGATTTTAGGCCCTTCAATCCACACCAGTATTTTAGCTCACAAACTATCCCTGAGTCCAGTTTACGCTACTCTTGGACCATTCGGTAATTCCAATAATGGGTGTTCATACTGAGTTCCGTCCCCAAAGGAACCACCATTCTTTACTACTGTACTGTATCTCAGAAGTTGAGTAGGTGTCAGACAGAAAGTGCAATGGTGTATCCAGATATGGGAGTACTAACAAATAATTAAACGATTTTTTTTAATATAAATCTTGTTCCTTTTCCTAAAGATCAAATAGATGGAGCATTTGCCGCCGGCGGCGATAGGCTTCTCTGGCGTTACAAGCGGCGGTTGTCTTGGCCGTCTCAAGGAATCAATCTATATATTATACTTCAGCAGGTGATGTCCGTCCATGAATTACGGGACAACACAGTTTTGTCTAGCGCAGACCAATATACGTAATGCAATAACGCATGTATTTTGAACTGACGATGCATTCCTTGGTTTGTTTATATGTGTAATGTAACTGGTGATCTGACGGCGAAGAAAGCGCGCACCTTAATTACGTAGTACTCACACTCATCATGATTGTTTATTTGGTGCAGTACGTACGTAGTACAGACAAGTAAAGTAATTAAGGCCTGGTTGATGAGACGACGTGCACTCCCACTCTCGCTAGGTACGTACGTATTACATATATTATCACCCACTAGCGCAGTCGTCACTTTTTTTTTTTGTGAAGAGCACTAGCAGACGTCACTAGTAGCATATATACGTGTGTACAGTTAATATACAACAAGCACTGTGCATTAAGTTTATACCCGTGATAATACCTATGGATAAAATTTTATACCCGTGCTCATACTCGTTAGGTATCATGTATCCGTCGGGTATAACAACAAGTTAGCAACATACCTTATTTTCAATACCTTATTTTCAATTAATACACACCAGTTACTTGGACATAATTCTAGGCAACATTAAGTTTCACTTCTAATACGTTAACAGCATTAACGAACAAATACAAATGCTAACCATACATGTATTTGAAGATACGTAGTAGTAGTAGTAATAACGGCTGAGACAATGTGTATGCAAGAACCATCCTTGTTCATCCAAATACACATCAAACCTTCTGAAGAACAGCTGATTTATTTGGAATAGCAAGCACAAAAGTATACAACTCTTAGAGAGAAAAAAAAACAGTTGAAGAACATTTGGACATTGTCTCGTGTAGGACCAGGAAGATGGCTTGCTGCCTTGCTGATTGCTGTAGGGCCATGAGAGGAGCATTGTCTCTCTGTCTTTCTGACGCCACAAGACAGCTTGCTGTCTTGCTGTAGGCTCGGGCGGCCAATGACTTTGCTGGCGGCTGGCCTAGGGCTGATGCCCGGTAGCTTGTTGTGGCTCGTGGAGTAGAGGAGCTATGGAGGGGATTGGGATCGGCGGCGGCCGATCGGGACTTTAGGGGCTGGAGGTTGGGGGTCGCGGGTTGATACTGAGGATGTCTTCAGCAACGTCCCATAAATTTCATCTTTTAAAAAAATATTTTCTGTCATTTACAGCACTCTCTAAAAGATTTTGTACTCTATATCTTCTTCATCTCCAACAATATCTCCTAAATTTTGTCCTCTATATCAACAGTGTTACCAGATTTGACATTCTATATTATTTTTTACCGCTCGTCCGTGCACAGAAATCAGCACAGTGTATAGAGCACCACCGTACATCCTCTAGACATAGCGCATGCATGCAACCCTCTAAATTTTAGAGAACCTTTTAGAGTCTCTTGTTGGAGGGATAAAGGATCTGACAAACCTCTATATTTAGAGGACATGAGCTTTTACAGGATCCTGCTGGAGCCAGCCTGAGTACTGACGGCTGGTGGTGGCTGGTTGAGACCGTGAGAGCATGGAACTAGAGTTACTGTGTGAATAATGATGGATCATTGGGCCAGTTTCTGGTGGGCTGAAAATACACATAGTGTTAATTTCGGATATCCGCCAGGGCCCGCGGGTGAAAGATAAAACCCGTACCCGACCCGATTTTATCACTGGTCGGGTATGGGTGAGACCCGCGGATTAAATTTTGTACCCGAACCTGAATTCGACGAGTCGGATATCCGATAGATACTCGAACCCGCGGGTAAAATTGTCATCCGTACTCGTAAGTTCCTGTCCACTTGCTCCCTAGTTACCTTTACCCTGAAACATAAAAGACTTTAAATTTGTTGAGCACCATTTGTGAAACTAGGCACGGCCGAATGATTCGCCCTTAAGCGTGGACGGTCCGCGATTAGATCAGATCATGTGTAACTAATCCCTTTTCCACGCGTCTTTATCCCTCTAAACCTGTGCTTGCTGATGGGAGACACCTAGGAATGGGTCCAGATCTCTCCCTTATATATAAAAGGGTACGGCCGATTGCACAAACCAACAATCGAACTACAATCAACATATTTTTAGTTCTTTACTTTTGCCCTAGGAGTAGATAGTAACGTAGCTTCTTCCCTCTAATCTTCACCTCTCTCCGGCTCTACGTCGTATAGAGGCGTCTTGGGTGGCCTGCCGACCCCAACACAAACCCTAGGATCTCTCCTCCCTGACGGGGTCCCTCTCGGGAGCAAGATCCAATTGTTGTTGGCGAACGCCGCCGCCCCTATGCACGCGTGGACCGTTTGTCCTCTAGGCACGGACCGTCCGACACATCAGCAGGTGAAAGGGAAATAGGGTTAACCTTTCCCTATAATTAATTTTGGTGGTTGATCATCAACACAAACACATGGACTAACTAGTTTGTCAAGAATTCATGTATTACAGGTGCATAAAGGTTCAACACAAACCAATAATATTCAAGTTAGGGACCCAATTCAAAGGAGCAAAAGGAACCAAGTGTGCTGTGGTCTGGCGCACCGGACAGTGTGTGCACCAGGACCGTACATAGTCCAAGCAGCCACTCTCGGGTTTTTCGCAGGCGCGCTCCGCTATAATTCACCGGATTGTCCGGTGAGCCAGTGGGCAACGGCTATCTGCGTGCAACGGTCGACTGCAAAAGTACTGACGACGTGAACAGTACAGCGGCAGAAGTCAGAGCCGCGAAGTTAGAGGGCACCGGACTGTCCGGTGCCGCAAGGAGACAAAACTCCAACGGTCAACTTCGCTCCGAACCCTAACGGTTGGGTGACATGGCGGCGCATCGGAAAGCCTACAATGCCTGTCTGGTGGCGCACCGGACTGTCCGGTGCGCCCATCGTCAGCAGCCTCCCCAACGGCTACTTTGGTGGTTGAGGGCTATAAATACCCCCAACCACCACAACTCCAAGCATCCAAGATTTCTGAAGTTCACATTCAATACAAGAGCTCTAGCATTCACTCCTAGACACAATTCAAAAGATCAAAGCCTCTCCAAGTCCCAAATTTATCTCAAATACTTAGTGACTTGTGAGAGAGTGACTTCGTGTTCTTTTGAGATCTTGTCTCTTGGATTGCCTTTCTTCCTTCTCATTCTTGTTCTCAAGTGACTTGTAATCAAAGCAAGAGGCACCTAAGAGTGTGGTGGTCCTTGCGGGGTCTTAGTGACCCGTTTGATTAAGGGAGAGGCTAACTCAGTCTAAGTGACCATTTGAGAGAGGGAAATGGTTGGAATAGACCAGGTCTTTGTGACCTCCTCAACGGGGATTAGGTTCTTTAGAACCGAATCTCGGTAAAACAAATCATTGTGTTCATTCGCTTGTTTTTCATTTGATTTGTTTCCCCCTCTCTCCCAGACTTGTTATTTGTTTTAACGCTAACCCCGGCTTGTAGTGTGTGATTAAAGTTGTAAATTTCAGATTACCTATTCACCCCCCCTCAAGGCGACTTTCAGCAGGGAACCCTCACCTCTACGCTAGGTCGCGGATCGTCTGACTCGCCAGCAGGGAACCCTCTCTGCGCTAGGTCGCGGACCGTCCGACCCTCGGCTGCGGACCGTCTGACCCTTGGCTGCGGATCGTCCGCGCTGCCGCAGAGAGCACCACTACCGGTACACATCACAGTGATTGACGCCCAAAAAGGTGCCAACACACTTTTTTGGCGACTCCACTAGGATATTGCGTGAAGATGTACCAGATCGGCCCTTAATGGCCGATTCAAAAGATAGTTCTGACATCTCTCCCAGCAACATCATCGAGCCGACTATGGAGACTTTGTCAGCTGAAGATTAGTAGGAGTTTGAGGAACACAAGGAGCAACTGATCAAGGAAGCGCAGGCGAAATTCCTAGCCAACTTCAAGGTGGAAAAGAATCACAAGGGGCCTATTTGTTTTGGCTTCTCATTAGCTTCTTGCCACCAGAAATTGTTGTTGACTGCCAAACACCTATCTTTTCAGGCAACTTTTATGAGAATCACTTTAGTGATAACCATATAAAATTATGTGAACAAAAAATCGGTCGAGTCGTCACGAAAGTCGGAATCTGTCACTTTATAGATCCTAAACCCTATGAACATCTTCATCTCCCTCCATACGTAATCCTCACGATACTCAGATTCTCTCCATACCAGATTCTCTCCACAGTTAGATTCTATGAAAAGATCGATAGAAAAAAGCCGAAACAAATAGGCCCAAGGTAGTCCGATAGCGGGCGACTGATCTCGCTTCGCTCCGACCTACTACAACTACCCGAAGGTAAGAGAGACAAATGAAATTCAATCTCTTAGAGATTACATAGATGAGCAACGAGAACAAATGCAACAGATCATAGGTGTATGCAAAATGATTATAAGATGCTAGCGTGTGCATTTGATAAATCTGTTGTCGCAATTTTTCCATCGCTTAAGGTTGAAACTAGGGAAAACATGTACCATTCATCGACTGTAGATAGGCATGACCAATCCCAACCCCTTTATGGGATGACACATATGCTAGACAATCACAACCTCCTAAGCGCACACCATCCGAGACAGCGGCGGTCGACCCTATTTTTCGAACCAAATTACCGAAATCCGCGCCTGAGTCACGGCATCCCGCATAGACCCTAAATGATCAATTCAGACCGTTCACGCACAACACCGGACAGTCTGAATACATCATCAGACAGTCCTCATGTTTGACCGGACAGTCTGGCGTAGAGCACATAGAACCTAACGATAATTATTATTACCCATATATACATCCCTCCGAGCCAAACCTCCCGCTACATCCTACAACGCCCCAGCACCGTAATATAATATCCCAGACACGTGGGGGTGAGTACTTTTTGCCCTCCAGAAGGCTGGAAAAGGATGAGCATCCATATGAGCCGCATAGGGCAAGCAATAATGTGGCAGAACCTCCCAAGTTATTGGGCCCACATGCACCTGTCATCGTCTCAAAGACCTCGGACGACTATGCATGTGCCCTGGATAACTTAATAGGATCTGTCCGAGTGTCCCAATGACCCTGGATAAACCACCTATAACCAGGATCACAAGATTAAGTAAACACAAATCACACACCAACATTTGTAGCGGAATTTCTTTATTACCAAAAAGGTTACACTTTACTATAAGATTACATTATACATATCGGAGTGTTTACAAAAATTGGTTCAAAGGATTACCCCTTGAAATGTTATAAAATATTTGTAAAATTGAAATACATGCTAGCTCAGTGACAATCCTCAATAAGAAGTATAGAATAGCTACTTAGACTTTTAAGAAGGTCGTGCCCACCGACGCTTAGTCACCACCACAGCAACACACGATCAACACCTGCAATAGTGGGTTCAAAGAATCCTGAGTACGAAGGTACTTTCGCAAGTCTTACCCGACTAAATAAAAGACTCTCAAGAATATGCTGGCTTTTGGTAATCAAGGTAAGACATATAAGAATCAAGGACTCTTTTGCATAAAAGCTTACTAACGTTGGTCCTTAAGCTTTCTTTTTACTTGCCAAGTTAGGTAGTTTCTTTAATCTAGATTATCCTGATCTAGATCAATCACTTAACTTATTCCAACTTTCTTTACCACATCTTGGTTTCACTTGTTAACTACGATACAGGTCAGTGACCAAGTCTTCATGTTCGAGAAGTAACGTCGATCTGAATCGATTAATACCCATCTGAGGATCTCCAACCACACGACATATCTAGCACTTAACCCTTGCATATGTCAACCCACACCTAGGTTTCTCAAGACCAGAATGGGTTCACACCAATCGAGAGCACAGATACTCCACTGTCCAGCCTCTTGCCACGGAGGGTACACGCTACTCTCGCCATCTCTCCACTCCCATTGCGTGATAGCCTTTCTAGTATTGGTACAGTCGAGGCAAAGCTTACCCATGACAAGGCATGTGGCCAATTAAAAGGTCCTTGATCATCAAGCTTACACCGGCTCGGTCCTGAAAGTCGCCTAGAGGGGGGGTGAATAGGGCGAATCTGAAATTTACAAACTTTAAGCACAACTACAAGCCGAGGTTAGCGTTAGAAATAAAAGCGGGTCCGAAAGAGAGGGAGAAAACAAATCACAAGCGAATAAGGCGAATGACACGGTGATTTGTTTTACCGAGGTTCGGTTCTTGCAAACCTACTCCCTGTTGAGGTGGTCACAAAGACCGGGTCTCTTTCAACCCTTTCCCTCTCTCAAACGGTCACTTAGACCGAGTGAGCTTCTCTTCTCAATCAAACGGGACACTAAGTCCCCACAAGGATCACCACACAATTGGTGTCTCTTGCCTTGGTTACAATTGAGTTGGAATCAAGAAAGAATGAAGAAGAAAAGCAATCCAAGCGCAAGAGCTCAAATAAACACAAGTATCACTCTCTCACTAGTCACTATTTGATTGGAATTGTCTTTGGACTTGGGAGAGGATTTGATCTCTTGTTTGTGTCTTGTATTGAATGCTATAGCTCTTGTATGAGGTGTGAAAGCTGAAACTTGGATGCAATGAATGGTGGGTGGTTGGGGGTATTTATAGCCCCAACCACCAAAGGAGCCGTTGGTGGAGGCTGCTGTCGCATGGCGCACCGGACAGTCCGGTGCGCCAGCCACGTCACCCGACCGTTAGGGTTCGACCGTTGGAGCTTCTGACTTCTGGGCCACCGGACAGTCTGGTGGTGCACCAGACAGTCACTGTTCACTGTCTGGTGCGCCTTCTAGCGCCTGCTCGGACTTCTGCGCACGCAGGCGCGCACTGTAGCGCTTTACTGTACCATTGCAGACGACCGTTGGCGCTGTGTAGCCATTACTCCGCTGGCGCACCGGACAATCCAGTGAATTATAGCGGAGCGGCTCCTGGAATTCCCGAAGGTAGCAAGCTCGGAGTCGGGTTCTCTGGTGCACCGGACTGTCCGGTGCGCCATACCAGGGCACACTTCGGTTGCCTTTTGCTCTTTTTATTTGAACCCTTTCTTGGTCTTTTTATTGGTTTGTGTGAACCTTTGGCACCTGTAGAACTTAAAATCTAGAGCAAACTAGTTCGTCCAATTATTTGTGTTGGGCAATTCAACCACCAAAATCAATTAGGAAAAAGGTGTAAGCCTATTTCCCTTTCAATCTCCCCCTTTTTGGTGATTGATGCCAACCCAAACCAAAGCAAATATATAAGTGTATATTTGAACTAGTTTGCATAATGTAAGTGCAAAGGTTACCTATATGTCGGCGTTTCGAGACCGGGGGGTCCCTGGGCCGATGAGTGAATGTCGCTGCGTGCCCCAGCCCAGATGGGTCGAGCGCGAGGGCGAGCGCGAAGGGGGGAGAGCGAGGCGGCCGGAGACCGGTGTGAGAGAGGTGGGAATCCCGTGGCCTTCGTGTTCGTCCCGCGCCCAGGTCGGGTGCACTTGTAGTAGGGGGTTACAAGCGTCCACGCGGGGGAGGGAGCGAGCGGCTTCAAGCGAGCGCCTGACCCGTCCTCGTCCCCGCGCGGCCAACCCTCTCTAAGAGGGCCCTGGTCCTTCCTTTTATAGGCGTAAGGAGAGGATCCAGGCGTACAATGGGCGGTGTAGCAGAGTGCTACGTGTCTAGCGGAGGAGAGCTAGCGCCCTAAGCACATGCCGTTGTGGCAGCCGGAGAGATTTTGGCACCCACCTGGTGTGATGTCGTGGCCGTCGGAGGAGCGATGGAGCCTGGCGGAGGGACAGCTGTCGGAGCAGTTGAGTCCTTGCTGACGTCCTCTTGCTTCCGTAAGGGGGCTGAGAACCGCCGTCGTCACAGAGTACGTGGGGCGCCATCATTGCCTATCTGGCGGAGATAGCCAGATGGGACGCCGGTCTTGTTCCCTGTGGCCCGAGTCAGCTCGGGGTGGGGTGATGATGGCGCCTCCTGTTGACGTGGCTGGTCTGCGCCCTAGGTTGGGCGATGTGGAAGCTCCTCCGAAGCCGAGGTCGAGTCTGTCTTCCGTGGCCGAGGTCGAGTCCGAGCCCCTGGGTCGGGCGAGGCGGAGTTTGTCGTCTTCTAGGGCTGAGCCCAAGTCCGAGCCCTGTGTCGGGCGGAGCGGAGTTCGCCGTCTTCTGGGACTTAGCCCGAGTCCGAGCCCTGGGTCGGGCGGAGCGGAGTTCGCCGTCTTCCGGGGCTGAGCCCGAGTCCGATCCCTGGGTCGGGCGGAGCGGAGTTCGCTGTCTTCCGGGACTTAGCCCGAGTCCGAGCCCTGGGTCGGGCGGAGCGGAGTTCACCGTCTTCCGGGACTTAGCCCGAGTCCGAGCCCTGGGTCGGGCGGAGCGGAGTTCGCTGTCTTCCGGGGCTGAGCCCGAGTCCGAGCCCTGGGTCGGGCGAAGCGGAGCTTCCTATGGTGCCTTCGGCAGGGCCTGACTGCCTGTCAGTCTCACTCTGTCAAGTGGCACCGCAGTCGGAGCGGCGCAGGTGGTGGTGTCCTTCTGTCAGGCCGGTCAGTGGGGCGGCGAAGTGACGGCGGTCACTTCGGCTCTGCCAGCCGGGGCGCGCGTGTCAGGATAAAGGTGTCAAGCCACCTTTGCATTAAATGCTCCTGCGATTTGGTCGGTCGGTGCGGCGATTTAGTCAGGGTTGCTTCTTAGCGAAGGCAGGGCCTCGGGTGAGCCGGAAATATGTTCGCCGCTGGAGGGGGGCCTCGGGCGAGACGGAAATCCTCCGAGGTCGGCTGCCCTTGTCCGAGGCTAGGCTCGGGCGAGGCATGATCGAGTCGCTCGAATGGACTGATCCCTGACTTAATCGCACCCATCAGGCCTTTGCAGCTTTATGCTGATGGGGGTTACCAGCTGAGAATTAGGAGCCTTGAGGGTACCCCTAATTATGGTCCCCGACAGTAGCCCCCGAGCCTCGAAGGGAGTGTTAGCACTCGCTTGGAGGCTTTCGTCGCACTTTTTTGCAAGGGGACCAGCCTTTCTCGGTTGCGCTTTGTTCCGGTGGGTGCGCGCGAGCGCACCCACCGGGTGTAGCCCCCGAGGCCTCGGAGGAGTGGTTTCACTCCTTCGAGGTCTTAATGCCTTGTGTAATGCTTCGGTTGGTCTGGTTGTTCCCTCATGCGAGCTGGTCGTAGCCCGGGTGTACGGTCTAGTCCCAAGTTCTCGGGCTGGTATGTTGACGCTGTCAACGGTTCGGCCGGAGCCGGGTCTGCGAGAGCAGCCCCCGAGCCTCTGCACAGGGCGAGAGGGCGATCAGGAACAGACTTGGCTTTTTTACATATGCCCCTGCGTCGCCTTTCCACAAGGAGAAGGGGGGAAAGCGCCATGTTGCCCTCGATGGGCGCCGAACATGGTGTCTCCGGTGAGCTGCAAGCGGGTAATCCGAGTGGACGTCCGTGCCCCGTTCGTTCGGGGTCGGCTAGGGGCCCAGAGGCACGCCCAAAAGTACCTGCGGGTGATCTGCCGGACCCGGTCCCCTGGCGACGGGGTCCGAGGGCTCGATGCCTCCCTCTGATGGGATTCCGTTACAAGATCGTTCCCGCTGGTCTCGGAAATGTCCTAGGGTACCTCGGGAGCGCAGCCCGAGCCTTGGTTATGTATCGAACGTACCCATGGTCATCCCTCGCTCGGCGTCTGAGGCGGCTGTGAACCCTTCGGGGGCCAGCCTTCGAACCCCTGATCAGTAATGGGCATGGAGCCCGAGTAGCCTGAGGCGACCGTGGAACCCTTCTGAGGGGCCGACCTTCGAACCTCTGACCAGTAGTCGGTGTAGGGCCCACGCGATCTGAGGCGGCTGTCGAACCCTTCCGGGGGGCCAGCCTTCGAACCTCTGATCAGTAGGGAGGCTCGGAGCCTGGTTCCTTCACGGGGAAGGATCCTTTTCGGGGTATCCCCCTTTCCCGGTCCCTGTTGCAAGAGAGAGAAAGAGGAAAAAGGAAAAGGATACGAAATCGAACGATGCGGCGTACCTTTTTTTGACGCGGTCATTATGGCGAAGGCGAAGCGTCGCCTGCTTCTCCTGCCAGAGGCACCGCCTGTCCCGCCGCGGAGTTAATGCGACGGGGCGAGTGGTTCGCGGGGCGGCCGTTGCGCGTGCGTGAGCCGTTCGAGGAATGGAACACGGGCGCGTTGTCTTCACGCCGTGAGAGAGGGTTCTCTCGCTGCCCCCGGATGGGACGTGAGCTTGGCTGACGACGTGACTGCTGCTCCTGCCCGCCTGCCACCGTCATTACTGCCGGCCCATTTTTGGCCGCACTGACCGCCGCGCCAGGCTGGCGCTGCTGGGTCGTGCGCTGGGTCGCCTCGAGTCGCGGTACTGGTTCCGCAGTCGAGGAGGCGCGGTGGTGGCGCAAGTGGAGGTGCAGTTGCATGCACGAAGCATTCGGCGCGCCGGTTGCATGACGCGTGGGCCCGGGCCTCCATGCTGGGCATGTTGGGAGTCGGAGAAGCGCGCCCACTTGGCGCGGTTGCATGCCGCCTGCATGGCTGCCCGCCCCTTTCGCCCGTTGGTCTGGGCAAAAGTGGAGGGTTACTTGTAACCGCTGGGCGGTTGTGCGCACCGCGCACGGTGGTTTGGCTTCTTCTGCTCTGAGCCGGTTTGCATGACGTGTGGGACCCAACCCCCGCGCCGCAGGGGAGGACCTTGGAGTGTGTTGGAGAAGACTCAGCCCGCGACGGTTGGGGGCGCAAGTAGGAAGAGTCACCTTTAAAAGGAGGGTGACCCCCTTTGGAAGGCGACCATGCCTTCGCGTTCCCTTATGCATCGTGTCTTTCCACCTTCCAAGCCCCCGGATGGGGGATACCCGCCGTCTTTCCGCCTCATCATTGGAGGAACGCAACTCCGTGGGAGTTGGTACCTTTCAGCCATCGTTCGGCTTCAAGGATTTTCATCAGCCAGCCCGGCTGTACCCCCCCGCCGGCGGTCACCCAAGACGGTGACCACCAGCCCCTGGGTGGGGAGAAGCAAGCCGGGCTACGATCTTGGTCCCACCTTCAGCTTCTAGGATGTTCATCATCCTCGCTGGGGTGGAGGCCGGGCTGAGCCGGAGCTCTACCTCCCGCGCGGGTTCGTGGGTCACCCTCTCCTGCGGCGTTCGAGGGAGAGGGCGCTCACTGGCCCTGCGGGTGGGTCGGACTTCGACAACGCGAGGCTGGTCGACGGCGGGCGTCGTCAGCCTCAGCGTGTCGAGCTCGTCGGCTTGGCTCCCGGTGCCCCCTCCTGCCAGAAGGCGGCTGCCGCGCCGTGTGCACGGGAGGACCGCCCACGATGCCGCGCGCTGCTATGGCGGCGTTCGTGTTCTGGGGCGGTCCTGCCTTTGCACCGGTATGGCGCCTCCGTGCGGAGGTCGGTGCCCCACTCGTCCGGGAGGATCTGAGTGGGGATCTGCTGGAGGGCTGACGGCCCCTGTCGTCGGTGCCGAGGTGGAGGCGGCTCGAGAAGTCCCCGTTGCCGATGGGATCACCGCCACCATCCGCGCTTCGGGCCTCCGGCTCTTTGTACTTGTCCTCGCCCCTCGAGCATCGGCATGGGCGAGGGCAAGATTGCAGCAGCGCCCGCCCTGAGGCTTACGCTGCTGCAGTCCGGCCACCCGGAGCGGGGGCCATTGTTGCTGCTGTCAGAGCGGACGGCGGCGAGCCGCCCGTCGGTCTTCTGTTGCTCCGCAGGCCCCTCCCCATCGAGTGGGGTTGTTCGTACCTGCGGAGGTGGAACCGGGGTTCCGTTTGTAATGGCGCTTTGAATGCCAGTGTTTTTGTTCATTGTGGCTGTCGAGGCCTGAACATGTATGTAATTTTTGGCACAGAGCCGTGTTTTTTCCTCATTTTCGAGCACTAAGACTCGCCTGTTGGTTGTCTGAACCGCTTCACCAAGCGTGAGTCGCCCCGTGTAAAGGTGACGAGTGAGGTATCCGTATCCCGGAGGCGTAGGAGTCCCTCGGCTCGGTCGGCCTTGTTGTCCGAGGCTCCTCTAGATTAGTTAAAGGGACCCCTTGGCCGCTCTTGGATGAGCCGAGGCCAGGGGTAGCGATATCAGCATGAACAGGGGCAGAGTTGGCTCGAAAATGAAACCTGGTTGGCCGGAGCCTAGCCGGGTCGTCCGTTAGCGGGACCGACTCCGGAGTTGACCAGCCGAGGTCTCGGGTCGGGCTGACGTCCTTGGAGGACGGTTGGCCGAGGCCCTAGGGGTGACCGGCCGAGCCGCCTGCTCGGGCCGGATTCCTAGAGAAGACCCTGGCAGCGATTGCCCGGGCGTGGCGATGACGTCGTCCTTCAGAGTGGGGATCCTCGGACCGCGTCGCCGTCCGAGGCTAGGTCAGACCTCGCCGAAGTTGTCGTCGATGCCGAGGGTGCTGCTGCCCCCTTCCAGCGTCAAGACCCGAGCCTGCAGGATCGGATTGTCTTGTAGCGTGTGTCTCCTGCGGCCGCCGAGGCCAGAACACACCCTCGCTGTGTTGTAAAGCTGTGTCTCTTTTCCTCTTGTTTCGAGTATCTGGACTTTTTTGTCGGTAACAGGGATGTTTGTGCGAGCGAGAGTTGCTTCTCGCGGAAGGTGATGAGCAAGGTATCCGTATCCCGAAAGCGTAGGAGTCCCTCGGCTCAGTCGGCCTTGCCGCTTACGCGCACTCTTACCCGTCCATGGGGCTCTGTCACCGACTCAGTCGAGAAGGCTCGAAGGATCGCTTCGGCAGAAGAGCTTCCGAACGTGAAGACTTGTTCGGTCCACGGAATCACTTATCTGAACGTGAGTTACTTATCGCAGAAGGTGATGAGTGAGGTATCCGTATCCCGGAGGCGTAGGAGTCCCTCGGCTCGGTCAGCCTTGGCTGCTTACGTGTACTCCGTCGTTTTCAGGATCCACTTTTCGAAGTAGTCAAAAAGCACGAAAGACATTCTGGCAGAAAAGATCTTTCTTCGAGGACAATTTCGACGCAGAGGGGGTTCCCCCCCTTTTAGCCCCCGAGGGAGGGTCGGGCTTTGCCGAGGCGAGGCCGACCCTTCCTTGATGACTAAACTTTGCGTGGGTGCGAGGTATATGAACAACTTGAAAACATCTTAAGGGTAGAAGCGACGTAGCTGTTGGATGTTCCAAGCGTTGCCGTAGACCTCGCCTTGACTGTTGGCCAGCTTGTATGTTCTGGGCTTCAGAACCTTGGCGATGACGAACGGTCCCTCCCAGGGGGCGTGAGCTTGTGCCTCCCTCGGGCGTCTTGTCGCAGCCAAAGCACCAGGTCGCCCACCTGGAGATCTCGGGACCGGACCCCTCGGGCGTGGTAGCGTCGCAGGGACTGCTGGTACCGCGCCGAATGTAGTAAGGCCTTGTCCCGAGCCTCCTCCAGCTGGTCCAGCGAGTCTTCTCGGCTAGCTTGGTTGCTTTGATCGCTGTAGGCCCTCGTCCTCGGGGAGCCGTATTCCAAGTCTGTGGGCAAGACGGCCTCGGCCCCGTAGACTAGGAAGAACGGCGTGATGCCCGTGGCTCGGCTCGGCGTTGTCCTCAGGCTCCAGACCACCGAGGGGAGTTCCTTCATCCATCGCTTGCCGAACTTGTTGAGGTCGTTGTAGATCCGAGGCTTGAGCCCTTGTAGAATCATGCCGTTGGCACACTCTACTTGCCCATTTGACATGGGATGAGCCACGGCGGCCCAGTCCACCCGGATGTGGTGATCCTCGCAGAAGTCCAAGAACTTTCTGCCGGTGAACTGGGTGCCGTTGTCGGTGATGATGGAGTTCGGGACCCCGAAGCGATGGATGATGTTGGTGAAGAACGCCACCGCCTGCTCGGACCTGATGCTGTTCAGGGGTCGGACCTCGATCCACTTGGAGAATTTGTCGATGGCGACCAGCAGGTGCGTGTAGCCCCCGGGTGCCTTCTGCAAGGGGCCGACGAGATCCAGACCCCACACAGCGAAAGGCCAGGTGATGGGTATCGTCTGCAGAGCCTGAGCGGGCAGGTGGGTCTGCCTCGCGTAGAATTGACACCCTTCGCAGGTGCGAACAATTCTAGTGGCGTCGGCCACCGCCGTCGGCCAGTAGAAGCCTTGTCGGAAAGCATTCCCGACAAGGGCTCGAGGCACTGCGTGATGGCCGCAAGCCCCCGAGTGTATCTCTCACAGGAGTTCTTGACCTTCGGCGACGGAGATGCATCGCTGGAGGATGCCTGAGGGGCTGCGGTGGTAGAGCTCCTTCTCATCGCCCAGCAAGACGAACGACTTGGCGCGCCGCGCCACCCGCCGAGCCTCGGCTCGGTCGAGGGGTAGCTCTCCTTGGTGGAGATATTGCAGGTACGGGGTCTGCCAGTTTCGATCAGGTGTGGCCCCGCTTCGCTCCTCCTCGACACGTAGTGCCTCACCCTCGGGGGCCGAGGGTACCTCGGCCTGAACCGAGGGCGCCTCGGGCCGAGCCGAGGGTACCTCGGGCTGGGCCGAGGGTACCTCGGGCTGGGCCGAGGGCGCCTCAGGCTCGGGCGAGTCGTCGATCTTGACGGAGGGTTGGTGTAGATCCCGGGAGAAGACGTCCGGGGGAATCGTCGTTCGCCCCGAGGCTATTTTAGCCAGCTCGTCCGCAGTCTCGTTGTAGCGCCGAGCGATGTGGTTGAGCTCGAGCCCATAGAACTTGTCTTCCAAGCGCCGAACCTCATCGCAGTAGGCCTCCATCTTCGGGTCGCGACAGTGGGAGTTCTTCATGACTTGGTCGATGACGAGCTGCGAGTCACCGCGGGCGTCGAGGCGCCGGACCCTTAGCTCGATGGCGATCCGCAACCCGTTGACCAGAGCCTCATACTCAGCCACATTGTTGGACGCCGGGAAATGGAGGCGTAGCACATGGCGTATGTGTTTCCCGAGGGGCGAGATGAAGAGTAGGCCTACGCCGGCTCCCATCTTCATCAATGACCCATCGAAAAACATGGTCTAGAGCTTCGGTTGGATCAGAGCCGTCGGTAGCTGGGTGTCGACCCATTCGGCCACGAAGTCCGCCAAAACCTGGGACTTAATGGCCTTCCGGGGGTGCGAACGAGATTGTCTCGCCCATGATTTCCACCGCCCACTTCGCAATACTACCCGAGGCCTCTCGGCACTGGATGATCTCCCCCAGGGGGAAGGATGACACCACAGTTACCGGATGAGACTCGAAGTAGTGTCGCAACTTCCGCCGTGTCAGGATCACTGCGTACAGCAGCTTCTGAACTTGTGGGTAGCGGGTCTTGGTTTTGGACAGTACCTCGCTGACGAAGTAAACTGGCCTCTGAACGGGCAATGCATGCCCCTCTTCTTGCCTCTCGACCACAATCGCGGCGCTAACCACCTGAGTGGTCGCAGCGACGTAGACCAAGAGGGCTTCTCCGGCAGCTGGAGGCACCAAGATAGGCGCCTTTGTGAGGAGCGCCTTCAAGTTCCCGAGAGCTTCCTCGGCCTCGGGGGTCCAAGTGAAGCACTCGGCCTTCCTTAAGAGGCGGTACAGAGGTAGACCTCTTTCGCCGAGGCGTGAGATGAAGCGGCTCAGAGCCGCGAGACATCCCATGACCCTCTGTACGCCTTTCAAGTCCTTGATGGGCCCCATGCTGGTGATGGCTACGATCTTCTCCGGGTTGGCTTCGATGCCCCGCTCGGAGACGATGAACCCCAAGAGCATGCCTCGGGGCACCCCGAAGACACACTTCTCGGGATTGAGCTTGACACCTTTCGCCTTGAGACATCGGAATGTCACTTCAAGGTCGGAAAGGAGGTCGGAAGCTTTCCTCGTCTTGACTACGATGTCATCGACGTAGGCCTCGACCGTGCGGCCAATGTGTTCGCCGAACACATGGTTCATGCACCGCTGGTACGTCGCGCCCGCATTCCTCAAGCCGAACGGTATGGTAACATAGCAGTACGTGCCGAAGGGTGTGATGAAAGAAGTCGCGAGCTGGTCGGACTCTTTCATCCTGATTTGATGATACCCTGAGTAGGCATCGAGGAAAGACAGGGTTTCGCACCCAGCAGTGGAATCCACGATTTGATCGATGCGAGGCAGAGGGTAGGGAACCTTCGGACATGCTTTGTTGAGACCAGTGTAGTCTACACACATCTGCCATTCCCCCCTTTCTTTCTCACAAGCACAGGGTTGGCAAGCCATTCAGGATGGAATACCTCTTTGATGAACCCTGCCGCCATTAGCTTGTGGATCTCCTCGCCTATGGCTCTGCGCTTCTCCTCGTCGAATCGACACAGAAGCTGCTTGACGGGTCGGGCTCCGGCTCGAATGTCCAGCGAGTGCTCGGCGACATCCCTCGGTATGTCGGGCATGTCCGAGGGACTCCACGCGAAGACGTCGGCGTTCGCGCGGAGAAAGTCGACGAGCACTGCTTCCTATTTGGGATCGAGCCCGGAGCCGATCCAGATCTGCTTGGAGGCATCGCCACTGGGGTCGAGGGGGACGGCCTTAACCGTCTCCACTGGCTCGAAGTTGCCGGCATGACGTTTCACGTCTGGCACCTCCTTAGAGAGGCTTTCCAGGTCGGCGATGAGGGCCTCGGACTCGGCGAGGGCCTCGGCGTACTCCACGCACTCCACGTCGCATTCGAACACATGTTTGTACGTGGGGCCGATGGTGATGACCCCGTTGGGGCCCGACATCTTGAGCTTCAGGTAGGTGTAGTTGGGGACGGCCATGAACTTCGCGTAGCATGGCCTTCCTAGTACCGCGTGGTAGGTTCCTCGGAACCCGACCACCTCGAACGTCAGGGTCTCCCTTCGGAAGTTGGAGGGTGTTCCAAAGCAGACGAGAAGGTCGAGTTGTCCGAGGGGCTGGACGCGCTTCCCGAAAGTGATCCCATGGAAGGGCGCAGCGCCTGCTCGGACGGAGGACAGATCGACACGCAGGAGCCCAAGGGTCTCGGCGTAGATGATGTTGAGGCTGCTGCCTCCGTCCATAAGGACCTTGGTGAGCCTGACGTCTCCGATGACGGGGTCGACGACGAGCGGGTATTTCCCCGGGCTCGGCACGTGGTCGGGGTGGTCGGCTTGGTCGAAGGTGATGGGCTTGTCGGACCAGTCTAGGTAGACTGGCGCCGCCACCTTCACCGAGCAGACCTCCCGGCGCTCTTGCTTGCGGTGCCGAGCCGAGGTATTCACCGCTTGCCCACCGTAGATCATGAAGCAGTCGCGGACCTCGGGGAACTCTCCTTCTTGGTGATCTTCCTTCTTGTCGTCGTCGCGGGCCCTGCCACCCTCCGCGGGTGGGTCGGCCCTGTGGAAGTGGCGCCGAAGCATGATGCACTCCTCAAGGGTGTGCTTGACGGGCCCCTGGTGATAGGGGCACGGCTCCTTGAGCATCTTGTCGAAGAGGTTGGCACCTCCGGGGGGTTTCCGAGGGTTCTTGTACTCGGCGGCGGCGACAAGGTCCGCGTCGGCGGCGTCGCGTTTCGCTTGTGACTTCTTCTTGCCTTTCTTCTTGGCGCCGCGCTGAGTCGACGCCTCGGGAGCATCTTCCGATGGGCGGCCCTGGGGCTGCTTGTCCTTTCGGAAGATGGCCTCGACCGCTTCCTGGCCGGAGGCGAACTTGGTGGCGATGTCCATCAGCTCGCTCGCCCTGGTGGGGGTCTTGCGACCCAACTTGCTCACCAGGTCGCGGCAGGTGGTGCCGGCGAGGAACGCGCCGATGACATCCGAGTCGGTGATGTTGGGCAGCTCGGTGCGCTGCTTCGAGAATCGCCGGATGTAGTCCCAGAGAGACTCTCTCGGCTGCTGCCGGCAGCTCCGGAGGTCCCAGGAATTCCCAGGGCGCACGTACGTGCCCTGGAAATTGCCGGCGAAAGCTTGGACTAGGTCGTCCCAGTTGGAGATCTGCCCCGGAGGCAGGTGCTCCAACCAGGCGCGAGCGGTATCGGAGTGGAACAAGGGGAGGTTGCGGATGATGAGGTTGTCATCATCCGTTCCACCCAGTTGGCAGGCCAGACAGTAGTCTGCGAGCCACAGTTCCGGTCTCGTCTCCCCCGAGTACTTTGTGATAGTAGTCGGGGGTCGGAACCGGGTTGGGAACGGTGCCCGTCGGATGGCCCGGCTGAAGGCCTGCGGACCGGGTGGTTCGGGCGAGGGACTCCGATCCTCCCCGCTGTCGTAGTGTCCCCCACGCCTGGGGTGGTAGCCTCGGCGCACCCTCTCGTCGAGGTGGGCCCGACGATCGCGGTGATGGTGCTCGTTGCCGAGGCGGCCCGGGGCCGCAGGCGCGGTGTTGCGCGTGCGCCCGGTGTAGACCGAGGCTTCCCGCATGAATCGGGAGGTCGCAGCATGAGGTTCCGAGGGGTACCCCTGCCTTCGGGAGGCAGAGCTCTCGGCTCTTCGGACCGTGGCGCCTTCCAAGAGATTCTTGAGCTCCCCCTGGATTCGCCAGCCCTCGGTGGTTGATGGCTCCGGCATCGCGCGGAGAAGCATCGCTGCCGCAGCCAGGTTCTGGCCGACCCCACTAGATGCGGGTGGTGGCCTGACCCTGACGTCGTCGGCGACGCGGTGCTGGAAACCCTGAGGCAGATGACGTATTTCTCCGGCCGGGGGTTGGCCCGCCCATGCCTGCCCGACGTCCCGGCGGATCGGCTCAAGCGCTCCTGCTCCCTCGTCGAGCCTGGCCTGCACCCCGCGGATTTGCTCGAGCTGTGGGTCATGGCCCCCCGCCTGAACGGGGACCACAGCTAGCTCCCGTGGGATGTCAACGTGGGGCACCGGCCTAGGGAGATCACCATCCTCCGGCATGCCGAGATGATTGCCTTCGGAGGGACCCCCTAGATCGACGTGGAAACATTCGCGGCTTGGGCCGCAGTCCTCGTCGCCGAGGCTGCGGCTACCGTCGGAACAGTCGGAGAGGCAATAGTCACATGCGGTCATGAAGTCCCGCATGGCACCGGGGTTGCCAAGTCCAGAGAAATCCCAACAGATGCTGGGCTCATCGTCTTCCTCGGACCCAGAGGGCCCATAGGTCGAGACGTCCGTCAGCTGGTCCCAAGGCGACCGCATGCAAAACCCCAGAGGGTTTGGACTCGCCTCTACGAGAGCGCCCGCCAAGGCGAGGTCGTTAGGCGGGTTGAGGCTGAACCCAGATGACGTGGGATGGGAATCGGTCGGTACCTCTCGGTCGACGAGCGGCGATAAAGTCACGTCGGGGACTGACTGCACCGTCGTCTCAGGTACGAGGGTGACGTCTAGCAAGCTTTTCGCGAGCGCGCTGGCGTTGTCCGCTTGCTCGGGATTGGCGCGTCGCGGGGAGACGGCGGTCGTCTTCGTCTCAAGCGCGAAGTCGATACCCGGTGCGCCCCTCGTTGGGGTGCCGGCGCCGTCGACTCGCTCGACAGCCGACGAGGTGCTGCCTCCTGCTTGGCCTTGGTCGCCCTGCCTTCCCCTCCGTCGGCGAGGGAAAGGGCAGGACGAGCTCGAAGGGTGTTCTTCCACCACGCAGGGAAGACGTCGTCGATTCTGCCGCCGGCGGGCGGGCTGTCGGCCGCCATTGTCGTTGTCGCGCGATGGTGGAAGGAGTATCATGTCGTAGCTGCCGTCGAGGGACATGAACTCAAGACTCCCGAAACGGAGCACCGTCCCGGGTTGGAGAGGTTGCTGGAGACTGCCCATCTGGAGCTTGACGAGAAGCTGTTCGTCAACACGCAGCAGGCCCCTACCTGGCGCGCCAACTATCGGCGTTTCGAGACCGGGGGGTCCCTGGGCCGACGAGTGAATGTCGCTGCGTGCCCCAGCCCAGATGGGTCGAGCGCGAGGGCGAGCGCGAAGGGGGGAGAGCGAGGCGGCCGGAGACCGGCGTGAGAGATGTGGGAATCCCGCGGCCTTCGTGTTCATCCCACGCCCAGGTCAGGTGCGCTTGCAGTAGGGGGTTACAAGCGTCCACGCGGGGGAGGGAGCGAGCGGCTTCAAGCGAGCGCCTGACCCGTCCTCGTCCCCGCGCGGCCAACCCTCTCTAAGAGGGACCTGGTCCTTCCTTTTATAGGCGTAAGGAGAGGATCCAGGCGTACAATGGGGGGTGTAGCATAGTGCTACGTGTCTAGCGGAGGAGAGCTAGCGCCCTAAGTCCATGCCGTTGTGGCAGCCGGAGAGATTTTGGCACCCAGCTGGTGTGATGTCGTGGCCGTCGGAGAAGCGATGGAGCCTGGCGGAGGGACAGCTATCGGAGCGGTTGAGTCCTTGCTGACGTCCTCTTTCTTCCGTAAGGGGGCTGAGAACCGCCGTCGTCACAGAGTACGCGGGGTGCCATCATTGCCTATTTGGCGGAGCTAGCCAGATGGGACGCCGGTCTTGTTCCCTGCGGCCCGAGTCAGCTCGGGGTGGGGTGATGATGGTGCCTCCTGTTGACGTGGCTGGTCTGCGCCCTAGGTTGGGCGATGTGGAAGCTCCTCCGAAGCCGAGGTCGAGTCTGTCTTCTGTGGCCGAGGTCGAGTCCGAGCCCCTGGGTCAGGCGGAGCGGAGTTCGCCGTCTTCCGGGGCTGAGCCCGAGTCCGAGCCCTGGGTCGGGCGAAGCGTAGCTTCCTATAGTGCCTTCGGCAGGGCCTGACTGCCTGTCAGTCTCACTCTGTCAAGTGGCACCGCAGTCGGAGCGGCGCAGGCGGCGCTGTCCTTCTGTCAGGCCGGTCAGTGGGGCGGCGAAGTGACGGCGGTCACTTCGGCTCTGCCAGCCGGGGGGCGCGCGTCAGGATAAAGGTGTCAGGCCACCTTTGCATTAAATGCTCCTGCGATTTGGTCGGTCGGTGCGGCGATTTAGTCAGGGTTGCTTCTTAGCGAAGGCAGGGCCTCGGGCGAGCCGGAAATATGTTCGCCGCTGGAGGGGGGCCTCGGGCGAGACGGAAATCCTCCGGGGTCGGCTGCCCTTGTCCGAGGCTAGGCTCGGGCGAGGCGTGATCGAGTCGCTCGAATGGACTGATCCCTGACTTAATCGCACCCATCAGGCCTTTGCAGCTTTATGCTGATGGGGGTTACCAGCTGAGAATTAGGAGCCTTGAGGGTACCCCTAATTATGGTCCCCGACACTATAATTAAACCAATATAAATCCACATAGGATGTGCATGGATGCTTTCTTCTTATTTAAAATTTTGGACCACGCTTGCACCACTTGTTTTGTTTTGCAATGTTTTTGGAAATTGTTTTTCAAAAATCTTTTGCAAATAATCAAAGATATATGAATAAGATTTTGAGAAGCATTTTCAAGATTTGAAATTTTCTCCCCCTATTTTGAATGCTTTTCCTTTGACTAAACAAAACTCCCCCTTAATGAAATCCTCCTCTTAGTGTTCAAGAGGGTTTTAGATATTAATTTTGAAGAGGGTATACCAATTTGAAATTATATCACACAAAAGATACCAATTTGAAAAACACTTCTTTAAATATAAGTTGAAAGACTAAATTTTTGAAATTGGTGGTGGTGCGGTCCTTTTGCTTTGGGCTAATACTTTCTCCCCCTTTGGCATGAATTGCCAAAAACGGATACTTGTGAGTGAAATATAAGCCCTTTACACTACTTTCTCCCCCTATGGTAAAGAACATATGAGTGAAGATTATACCATAGTTGGAGAGCGGTGTGGAGCGACGGCGAAGGGTGAATAATTCGATGGAGTGGAGTGGAAGCCTTGTCTTCGCCGAAGACTCCTTTTCCCTTTCAATCTATGACTTAGTTTGAAATACACTTGAAAAACACATTAGTCATAGCACATGAGAGGGATATGATCAAAGGTATATAAATGAGCTATGTGTGCAAAATATCAATCAAAATTCCGAGAATCAAGAATATTTAGCTCATGCCTAAGTTTGGTAAATGTTTGCTCATCTAATGGCTTGGTAAAGATATCGGCTAATTGTTCTTTGGTGTTAATATAAGCAATCTTGATGTCCCCCTTTTGTTGGTGATCCCTCAAAAAGTGATACCGAATGGCTATGTGTTTACTGCGGCTATGCTCAACGGGATTATCCGCCATGCGGATTGCACTCTCATTATCACATAGAAGAGGAACATTGGTTAATTTGTAACCATAGTCCCTAAGGGTTTGCCTCATCCAAAGCAATTGCGCGCAACAATGGCCTGCGGCAATATACTCGGCTTCGGTGGTAGAAAGAGCGACAGAATTTTGCTTCTTTGAAGCCCAAGACACCAGAGATCTTCCCAAGAACTGGCAAGTCCCTGATGTGCTCTTTCTATTAATTTTACACCCTGCCCAATCAGCATCGGAATACCCAATTAAATCAAAAGTGGATCCCCTGGGGTACCAAAGGCCAAACTTAAGAGTATAAACTAAATATCTCAAGATTCGTTTCATGGCCCTAAGGTGAACTTCCTTAGGATCGGCTTGGAATCTTGCACACATGCATACGAAAAGCATAATATCCGGTCGAGATGCACATAAATAGAGTAAAGATCCTATCATCGACCGATATACCTTTTGATCTATGGATTTACCTCCCGTGTCGAGGTCGAGATGCCCATTGGTTCACATGGGTGTCTTGATGGGCTTGGCATCCTTCATCCCAAACTTTGTGAGTATGTCTTGAATGTACTTCGTTTGGCTAATGAAGGTGCCCTCTTGGAGTTGCTTCACTTGAAATCCTAAGAAATACTTCAACTCCCCCATCATAGACATCTCGAATTTTTGAGTCATGATCCTAGTAAACTCTTCACATGTAGATTCGTTAGTAGACCCAAATATGATATCATCAACATAAATTTGGCATACAAACAAATCATTTGCAAGTGTTTTAGTAAAGAGAGTAGGATCGGCTTTTCCGACTTTGAAGCCATTAGCGATAAGAAAATCTCTTAGGCATTCATACCATGCTCTTGGGGCTTGCTTGAGCCCATAAAGCGCCTTAGAGAGTCTATAGACATGGTTCGGGTACTCACTATCTTCAAAGCCGGGAGGTTGCTCAACATAGACCTCTTCCTTGTTTGGTCCATTGAGGAAGGCACTCTTCATGTCCATTTTATAGAGCTTAAAGCCATGGTAAGTAGCATAGGCAAGTAATATACGAATTGACTCAAGCCTAGCTACGGGTGCATAGGTTTCACCGAAATCCAAACCTTCGACTTGTGAATATCCCTTGGCTACAAGTCGGGCTTTGTTCCTTGTCACCACACCATGCTCATCTTGTTTGTTGCGGAAGACCCACTTGGTTCCTACAACATTTTGGTTAGGACGTGGAACTAAATGCCATACCTCGTTCCTTGTGAAGTTGTTGAGCTTCTCTTGCATTGCCACCACCCAATCTGAATCTTGAAGTGCTTCCTCTACCTTGTGTGGCTCAATAGAGGAAACAAAAGAGTAATGTTCCAAAAAATGAGCAACACAAGATCTAGTGATTACCCCCTTATGGATGTCACCGAGGATGGAATTCACGGGGTGATCTCGTTGGATTGCTTGGTGGACTCTTGGGTGTGGCGATCTTGGACCCTCATCATCTTCCTTGTCTTCATTAGCATCTCCCCCTTGATCATTGTCCTCCTCTTGAGGTGGCTCCTCTTGATCTTCATCATCATCATCTTGAGCTTGATCCTTATCTTGAGTTGGTGGGGATGCTTGCATTGAGGAAGATGGTTGATCTTGTGCATGTGGAGGCTCTTCAGATTCCTTAGGACACACATCCCCAATTGTCGGCGTTTCGAGACCGGGGGGTCCCTAAGCCGACGAGTGAGTGCCGCGTGCCCCAGCCTAGATGGGTCGAGCGCGTGGGCGAGCGCGAAGGGGGGAAGCGAGGTGGCCGGAGACGGGCGTGAGAGAGGTGGAAATCCCGCGGCCTTCGTGTTCGTCCCGCGCCCAGGTCGGGTGCGCTTGCAGTAGGGGGTTACAAGCGTCCACGCGGGTGAGGGAAGCGAGCGGCCCCAAGAGAGCGCCTGTCCCGTTCTCGTCCCCGCGCGGCCAACCTTCTCTAAGAAGGCCCTGGTCCTTCCTTTTATAAGCATAAGGAGAGGATCCAGGTGTACAATGGGGGTGTAGCAGAGTGCTACGTGTCTAGCGGGGGAAGAGCTAGCGCCCTAGGTACATGCCAATGTGGCAGCCGGAGAGATCTTGGCACCCTGCTGGTGTGATGTCGTGGCTGTCGGAGGAGCAACGGAGCGTGGCGGAGGGACAGCTGTCGGAGCGGTTGGGTCCTTGCTGACGTCCCCCTGCTTCCGTAAGGGAGCTGAGAGCCGCCGTCGTCACAGGGCTAGCGGGGCGCCATCATTGCCTATCTGGCGGAGCTAGCCGGATGGGACACCGGTCTTGTTCTCTGCGGCCCGAGTCGGCTCGGGGTAGGGTGATGATGGCGCTTCCTGTTGACGTGGCGGGCCTGTGCCCTAGGTCGGGCGACGTGGAAGCTCCTCCGAAGCCGGGGTCGAGTCTGTCTTCCATGGCCGAGGCCGAGCCCGAGCTCCTGGGTCGGGCGAGGCGGAGGTCGTTCGGCAGAGGCCAGGGCGGAGTCCGAGCCCTAGGGTCGGGCGAAGCAGAGTTCGTCATCTTCTGGGGCTGAGCCCGAGTCCGAGCCCTGGGTCGGGCGAAGCGGAGTTCGTCGTCTTCTGGGGTCTAGCCCGAGTCCGAGCCCTGGGTCGGGCGGAGCGGAGTTCGCCGTCTTCCGGGGCCTAGCCCGAGTCCGAGCCCTGGGTCGGGCGGAGCGGAGTTCGCCGTCTTCCGGGGCCTAGCCCGATTCCGAGCCTTGGGTCGGGCGGAGCGGAGTTCGCCGTCTTCCGGGGCCTAGCCCGAGTTCGAGCCCTGGGTCGGGCGGAGCGGAGTTCGCCGTCTTCCGGGGCCTAGCCCGAGTTCGAGCCCTGGGTCGGGCGGAGCGGAGTTCGCCGTCTTCCGGGGCCTGGCCCGAGTCCGAGCCCTGGGTCGGGCGGAGCGGAGTTCGCCGTCTTCCGGGGCCTAGCCCGAGTCCGAGCCCTGGGTCGGGCGGAGCGGAGTTTCCTATGGCGCCTTTGGCAAGGCCTGACTGCCTGTCAGCCTCACTCTGTCAAGTGGCACTGCAGCCGGAGTGGCGCAGGCGGCGCTGTCCTTCTGTCAGACCGGTCAGTGGAGCGGCGAAGTGACGGCGGTCACTTCGGCTCTGCCGGGGGGCGCGCGTCAGGATAAAGGTGTCAGGCCACCTTTGCGTTAAATGCTCCTGCGACTCGGTCGGTCGGCACGGCGATTTAGTCAGGGTTGCTTCTTAGCGAAGGCAAAGCCTCGGGCGAGCCGGAGATGTGTCCGCCGTTAAAAAAGGGGGCCTCGGGCGAGACGGAAACCCCTCGGGGTTGGCTGCCCTTGCCCGAGGCTAGGCTCGGGCGAGGCGTGATCGAGTCGCTCGTATGGACTGATCCCTGACTTAATCGCACCCATCAGGCCTCTGCAGCTTTATGCTGATGGGGGTTACCAGCTGAGAATTAGGCGTCTTGAGGGTACCCCTAATTATGGTCCCCGACAGTAGCCCCCGAGCCTCGAAGGGAGTGTTAGCACTCGCTTGGAGGCTTTCGCCGCACTTTTTTGCAAGGGGACCAGCCTTTCTCGGTTGCATTTTGTTCCGGTGGGTGCGCGCGAGCGCACCCGCCGGGTGTAGCCCCCGAGGCCTCGAAGGAGTGGTTTCACTCCTTCGAGGTCTTAACGCCTTGCGTAATGCTTCGGTTGGTCTGGTGGTTCCCTCATGCGAACTGGCCGTAGCCCGGGTGCACGATCGGGGCCCAAGTTCTCAGGCTGGTATGTTGACGCTGTCAACGGTTCGGTCGGAGCCGGGTTTGCGAGAGCAGCCCCCGAGCCTCCGCACAGGGCGAGAGGGCGATCAGGGATAGACTCGGCTTTTTTACATACGCCCCTACGTCGCCTTTCCGCAAGGAGGAGGGGGGAGAGCGCCATGTTACCCTCGATGGGCACCGAACATGGTGTCTCCGGTGAGCTGCAAGCGGGTGATCCGAGTGGACGTCCGTGCCCCGTTCGTTAGGGGTCGGCTAGGGGCCCAGAGGCACGCCCAAAAGTACCTGCGGGTGATCTGCCGGACCCGGTCCCCTGGCGATGGGGTCCGAGGGCTCGATGCCTCCCTCCGATGGGATTCCGTTACAAGATCGCTCCCGCTGGTCTCGGAAATGTCCTAGGGTACCTCGGGAGCGCAGCCCGAGCCTTGGTTATGTATCGAACGTACCCCTGGTCATCCCTCGCTCGGCGTCTGAGGCGGCTGTGAACCCTTCGGGGGCCAGCCTTCGAACCCCTGATCAGTAATGGGCACGGAGCCCGAATAGCCTGAGGCGGCCGTGGAACCCTTCGGGGGGCCGGCCTTCGAACCTCTGACCAGTAGTGGGTGTAGGGCCCACGCGATCTGAGGCGGCTGTTGAACCCTTCGAGGGGCCAGCCTTCGAACCTCTGATCAGTAAGGAGGCTCGGAGCCTGGTTCCTTCACGGGGAAGGATCCCTTTCAGGGTATCCCCCTTTCCCGGTCCCTGTTGCAAGAGATAGAGAAAGAGGAAAAAGGAAAAAGGATACGAAACCGAACGACGCGGCGTACCTTTTTTGGCGCGGTTGTTCCGGCGAAGGCGAAGCGTCGCCCGTTGCTCCTGCCAGAAGCGCCGCCTGTCCAGTCGCGGAGTTAATGCGACGGGGCGAGTAGTTGGCGGGGCCGCCGTTACGCGTGCGCGAGCCGTTTGAGGAGCGGCTGTTTCGCTTCGCGTTTTTGAATCCCGCGTCCGGTCCGGGCGGAACGTTGGAACTGTCCTCGCCTTGGTCTTTATATCCCCCAGAGAGGGCCCGGTGACGGTTCTTTGCTCCGCTTCCTGCCTGCCCCTTAGGTTTTCGCAACCCGAGAGATCTAGCCAAAGAAGAGAGAACCGCCCTTCCTGCCCTTCGCGCCGCCATCCCCTTTTGCTTGGTGATGGCTGAGCGGGTGACCATCATTCCGCCGCGTGATCCATGGCCCCTTTCCACGGTGACGGCGAGCGACCTGGAAGATCTGGTCGGCGAGGGTTTGCTCCGTCCCCTCACCGATAAGCAGCGGCCAGAATGGATTCCTCCCATGGGCGGAGTCGCTCCATCCCCACCGCCGGGGTACGTCGTGAGCTTCGTCTCCTTCCACGAGCGGAGATTCGGCGTGCCGACGGGCCGCTTTATGCGGGCAATCCTGTTCCACTATGGGGTGGAGTTGCATAACCTCACCCCCAACTCCATCTCGCAGGCCGCTATCTTCGTAGCGGTGTGCGAAGGGTATTTGGGGATTGCCCCCCATTGGGATTTGTGGACTCATCTCTTCTTCGCCGAGCTTTTTGCCTTGCCGACGGGGGAGAGGAAGGTCCGTGCAGCGGTGCGGGCCGGCGGCTGCACCCTCTTGCTGAGGCAGTCGCGGGCGTCGCAGTACATCCCTGCCATCCTCGCGTCCTCGAACAAGGGGTGGCAGCGCCGGTGGTTCTACCTCCAGAATGACGGTGAGTTGCTCCCGCCGTTTTCCCAGCGGGTAGTCACCGCCGCCACCGACGCCTGGCGTCATGGGACCCCGCACGAGAGACAGAAGAACCTCGAACGCCTTCTCCAGGCCCTGAAGGCGTTGCGGGAGGGGGGACTCACTGCTGCGGGAGTGGTTGCCGCCATCCACCGTCGGAGGGTGCTTCCCTTGGCGGAGCGGCGGCTGCCGCTTTGGGAGATGACCCCGAAGGCTGACTGGGAGGGGTCACGAATGTCCCCTGATCCTCTTCCCTTCGACGCCCTCCAATGGCGGGTGTCGGCCGCGATGGGGAAGCCAGACTCCCACGCCTTCTCCCAGCTTCGGATGCGCCCCGACCAGGGGTGCGTAACTCTGGTGAGTGTTCGCTCCTTCCTTCTTCATACATCGGGTTGCTCCGGGTTCTTACGATCGGGTTTCTTTCCCCCCTTCTTTAGGAGGTGGGGTGGCACAAGCCCTCCCTGCCACGGGTCCCGGAGGACGCGGCGGACCGAGCAGCGCGGCGGGTCGCCGCGGAGGAGAAGAAGAAGAAGGACGCGGAGAAGGCCCGGGCCCGGGAGCGGAGGCGGGCTCGGGACGCTTTGGAGAAGCGCCGTCGCCAGCAGGAGAGGGAAGGACTCCCAAGGGAGCCGTCGCCGGAGACACCCGACGACGATGATGATGAAGACGATGACGAGGAGGACGACGTAGCCGCCCGCCTTGGCCTCAGCCCCGGCTTGGGGTCTGGTCAGGAGCCGTCGAGCCAGCCCCCGAGCGGGCCGACGTCGTCAGTCCCCGGAGTCGGGGCGTCAGGGTCCCGGCCCGAGGGGCAAGGGCAACCCGAGAGGGCTCCTGACACCTCGGCTGGAGGAGCCGAGGTGACCCCGGAGGACCAGGCCAGGGCGTCTGCTCCCCGGGTGCCTGAAGCGAGGGCGGCACCGAAGCTGCCTGCGAAGCGGGCTTCGGCGGCGGTTCCGGGGGCCGGGATCCAAGAGACTTCCCCCGGGCACGGTGGGTCATGGCCCGGAGCGGGTAAGTATCTCGGAATGTCTTCGTCCTGGCTTTCCATTCATAGGTTCTGGCCGTGATTTTTCTTGTCTCCTTAGCAAGCGGAGCCACGGGCTGACCGACCTGGCACCCTGGAAGGCACTTAAGACGACGCCGGCTTGTGCGGCCAGCGCCGCTTCGGGCCTTGCCGTTCAACCGGCCCTCTCGCCCGGCGTTCCACCTCAGGGGGCTCAGACGGCGCCGGTCGCCGTGGAGCAGGTTCCTGAGGCCGGCTCCTCTGCCGAGGCGGCCATTGTGATTGGAGAGGCGGCTGACGCCGACGTGGTCCTGAGCCCACCGGTCGTGCCGGCCATGCCGGCGCCTGTCGCTACCGAAGTCGCCGCCGTCCCGGTCGAGGAGCGACCGGTTGCTGCCGACGCCGAGTCGGCGGATATGTCGGCGCCCGGTGCCTCGGAAGAGGCGGGCGAGGAGGCACGATTCGTCCTGCCGGGCGACGGCCTCGTCGCTATGCGGCGGAGCCCCGAGGTCCAGCGCCAGGTGCTCCGGTTCCGGACCCGTGAGGCCTCGGACCCCGTCTTCGTTCTCGATGATGAACGGGAGGACCAGTCCTGGGACGAGCTCCGCGAGCGTGCCGAAGCAACGGTGGGGTCGCTCCGGTCGTTGCTGGAGGTTTTCTGCGGGGACGTCCCCAAAATCCTCCAGGTAATGGTTTCGGGCATACCTTTGTTTTTCTTCTGTGACCGAGGCGTTCTTCGTGACGCCCCGCTTCCTTTCCTCAGGATCTGTCGGGTCGGAGCGCCGCCAAGTCGTCGTTCATCCACCACGAAGTCGATGTCTGGGGTTCGCTGCGGTCCCTGAGGACCTCGCTCGCCAGGGCCACCGCGCGCCTTTCTCAGCAGGGTGCCGAGGTAGCGGACCTCCAGTTGCTCTGCACTGACCTGAGAGCGGAGGCGGCAGCGGCGCACACGGAGGTGGCCGCGGCGCGCGCAGAGGTGCAACGGCATCGGTCGGAGCTCGTCCAGGTCGTCGAGGAGCGGGACCGATCTCGGGGTCGGGCTGCCGAGGCCGAAAGCAGGGCCGACGCCCTCGCGGCCGACTTAGCCGCGGCCCAGGCCGCGACCTCGGAGCAGCGTGCCCGGGCCGGGGGTAAGCCTTGACCATACTTGGTTCTTGCTCTTGCTTGTTTCCTCTGCTTGTGTTTGAGGTTTTTCTTCTGGTTGTTCGCAGAGCTCGAGTCTGCCCTCGAGGAGTCCGCCAAGGCACTTGCCGAGGCGCTTGCCGGGGCGGCCGAGCAGAGGGAAGCCGACTTCGCGGCCATGTCCGAAGCCATCTCGGACGTTTATCGGGTCCATGGCTCCGGCGACGTCCCCTCAGGAAGCACCCCTCAAAGCCGCCTTCAAGCCTTGGGTGATCACGCGCGCGACAGGCTCCGCGAGGCGCTACACCACGGCGTCAGGCGGGCCTTCGCCGTGCTCGCTTCCCACTACGTTGTGGACCTGGAGCGGGTTAGCGAGGGGTATTGTCTTCCTGACGAAGACGAAGCTGCCCTGGCGGAAATCCAGCGGCTCGACGCGGTCGCCGCGGGTCCGAGCGCAGTGCTGGCGACCACCTTTGAGGCGGAAATCCTCCCCCCTGCGCCGTCACCGGAAGCCAAGATGGACCTCACCGAAGGCGGAGACGGAGCTGAAGGCGCGGCTCCTTCCCAAGGCGATGCCTAACTCTTGTTGGACCAGTTTCTGTTGGACGTGCGCACGTCCTCCTGTGGCCGCCGAGGCCTGAACACTTTGCTTCTATTGCATGAAGTCGTACTCTTCCTTTTATTTTGCGTGTCCGACTTTGTCAATAACAGGGCGGCTTCCCGAGCAGGGGTCATTTTTCGTGGCGGGTGACGAGTGAGGGTGTCCTTAACCCGGAGGCATAGGAATCCCTCGGCCCAGTCGGCCTTGCCACTTACATGCACCCACGTTTGCTCCTTGGGGCCCTGCTTCTGATATAGCCGAGAGAACGCAAAAAGCCCCTTTTTTTTGATCGAAAATTTTGGACGCGGAGAGGTACGCAGGGAGGCTCCCCCTTTTTAGCCCCCGAGGGAGGGTCGGGCTCTGCCGAGGCGAAGCCGGCCCTTCCTTGATGACTGAAAATTGCGCGGGAGCGAGGTGTACGAACAGCTTGAAACGTCTTAAGGGTAGAAGCGACGTGGCTATCGGACGTTCCAAGCGTTGCTGTAGACCCCGCCCTGACCGCCGGCCAGCTTGTGCGTTCCGAGCTCCAGAACGTCGACGATGACAAGCGGCCTTTCCCGGGGGTGTGCGCAGCCCCCGGGTGTCATCCGCGCAGAGGCCATTTGACGGGTCGGGCTCCTGCCCGAATATCCGGCGAGTGCTCGGCGACATCCCTTGGTACGTTGGGCACGCCCAAGGGACTCCTCGCGAAAACGTCGGCGTTCTCGCGGAGAAAGTTGACGAGCACTGCCTCTTACTTGGGGTCGAGCTCGGAACCGATCCGGATCTGCTTGGAGGTGTCGCCACTGGGGTCGAGGGGGACGGTCTTAGCCGTCTCCACTGGCTCGAAGTTGCCGGCATATCGCTTCACGTCTGGCACCTCTTTGGAGAGGTTCTCCAGGTCGGCGATGAGGGCCTCGGACTCGGCGAGGGCCTCGGCGTACTCCACACACACTCCACGTCGCATTCGAACGCGTGTTTGTACGTGGGGCCGACGGTGATGACCCCGTTGGGGCCCGACATCTTGAGCTTCAGGTAGGTGTAGTTGGGGACGGCCATGAACTTCGCGTAGCATGGCCTCCCCAATACCGCGTGGTAGGTTCCTCGGAACCCGGCCACCTCGAACGTCAAAGTCTCCCTTCGGAAGTTGGAGGGCGTTCCGAAGCAGACGGGAAGGTCGAGCCGTCCGAGGGGCTGGACACGCTTCCCAGGAATGATCCCGTGGAAGGGCGCAGCGCCTGCTCGGACGGGGGACAGATCGACGCGCAGGAGCCTGAGGGTCTCGGCGTAGATGATGTTGAGGCAGCTGCCCCCATCCATCAGGACCTTGGTGAGCCTGACGTCGCCGACGATGGGGTCGACGACGAGCGGGTATTTCCCCGGGCTCGGCACGTGGTCGGGGTGGTCAGCTTGGTTGAAGGTGATGGGCTTGTCGGACCACTCTAGGTAGACTGGCGCCGCCACCTTCACCGAGCAGACCTCCCGGCGCTCTTGCTTGCGATGCCGAGCCGAGGCATTCACCGCATGCCCTCCGTAGATCATGAAGCAGTCGCGGACCTCAGGGAACTCTCCTGCTTGGTGATCTTCCTTTTTGTCGTCGTCGCGGGCCCTGCCACCCTCTGCGGGTGGCCCGGCCTTGTGGAAGTGGCGCCGAAGCATGACGCACTCCTCGAGGGTGTGCTTGACGGGCCCCTGATGGTAGGGGCACGACTCCTTGAGCATCTTGTCGAAGAGGTTAGCACCTCCGGGGGGCTTCCGAGGGTTCTTGTACTCGGCGGCAGCGACAAGGTCCGCGTCGGCGGCGTCGCGTTTCGCTTGCGACTTCTTCTTGCCTTTCTTCTTGCCGCCGCGCGGAGTAGACGCCTCGGGAGCCTCTTCCGACGGGCGGCCCTGGGGCTGCTTGTCCTTTCGGAAGATGGCCTCGACCGCCTCCTGGCCAGAGGCGAACTTGGTGGCGATGTCCATCAGCTCGCTCGCCCTGGTGGGGGTCTTGCGACCCAACTTGCTCACCAGGTCGCGGCAGGTGGTGCCGGCAAGGAACGCGCCGATGACATCTGCGTCGGTGATGTTGGGCAGCTCGGTGCGCTGCTTCGAGAATCGTCGGATGTAGTCCCGAAGAGACTCTCCCGGCTGTTGCCGGCAGCTTCGGAGGTCCCAGGAATTCCCGGGGCGCACGTACGTGCCCTGGAAATTGCTGGCGAAGGCTTGGACCAAATCATCCCAGTTGGAGATCTGCCCCGGAGGCAGGTGCTCCAACCAGGCGCGAGCAGTATCGGAGAGGAACAGGGGGAGGTTGCGGATGATGAGGTTGTCGTCGTCCGTTCCACCCAGTTGGCAGGCCAGGCGGTAGTCCGCGAGCCACAGTTCCGGTCTCGTTTCCCCCGAGTACTTTGTGATAGTAGTCGGGGGTCGGAACCGGGCCGGGAACGGCGCCCGTCGGATGGCCCGACTGAAGGCCTGTGGACCGGGTGGTTCGGGCGAGGGACTCCGATCCTCCCCGCTGTTGTAGCGTCCCCCACGCCTGGGGTGGTAGCCTCGGCGCACCCTTTCGTCGAGGTGGGCCCGACGGTCGCGACGATGGTGCTCGTTGCCGAGGTGGCCCGGGGCCGCAGGCGCGGTGTTGCGCGTGCGCCCGGTGTAGACCGAGGCTTCCCGCATGAATCGGGAAGTCGCGGCATGAGGTTCCGAGGGGTATCCCTGCCTTCGGGAGGCAGAGCTCTCGGCCCGTCGGGCCGCAGCGCCTTCCAAAAGATTCTTGAGCTCTCCTTGGATTCACCGACCCTCGGTGGTTGATGGATCCGGCATCGCGCGGAGGAGCATCGTTGCGGCTGCCAGGTTCTGACCGACCCCGCTGGATGCGGGTGGCGGCCTGACCCTGACGTCGTTGGCGACGCGGTGCTGGAAACCCTGGGGCAGGTGACTTATTTCTCCGGCCGGGGGTTGGCCCGCCCATACCTGCCCGACGTCCCGGCGGATCGATTCGAGCGCTCCTACTCCCTCGTCGAGCCTGGCCTGCGCCCCGCGGACTTGCTCGAGCTGTGGGTCGTGACCCCCCGCCGGAACGGGGACCACAGCTAGCTCCCGCGGGATGTCGGCGCGAGGCACCGGCCTAGGGAGATCACCGTCCTCCGGCATGCCGAGATGGTTGCCTTCGGAGGGATCCCCTAGCTCGACGTGGAAACATTCGCGACTTGGGCCGCAGTCCTCGTCGTCAAGGCTGCGGCTACCGTCGGAACAGTCGGAGAGGCAGTAGTCACATGCGGTCATAAAGTCCCGCATGGCACTGGGGTTGCCAAATCCAGAGAAATCCCAGCAGATGCTGGGGTCGTCATCTTCCTCGGACCCAGAGGGCCCGTAGGTCGAGACGTCCGTCAATCGGTCCCAAGGCGACCGCATACGAAACCCCAGAGGGGTTGCACTCGCCTCAACGAGAGCGCCCGCCAAGGCGAGGTCGCTACGCGGGTTGAGGCCGAGTCGAAATGACGTAGGATGGGAATCAGTCAGTACCTTTTGGTCGACGAGGAGCGACATAGTCACGTCGGGGACTGATCGTGCCGTCGTCTTAGGTACGAGGGCGACGTCCTGCAGGCCCTCCGCGAGCGTGCTGGCGTCGTCCACTTGCTCGAGATTGGCGTGTCGCGGGGGGACGGCACTCGCCTTCGTCTCAAACGCGAGGTCGACGCCCGACGCGCCCCCCGTTGGTGTGCTGGGGGCGTCGATTCGCTCGACAGCCGGCGAAGCGCGGCCTCCCGCTTGGCCTTGGTTGCCCCGCCTCCTCCTCCGTTGGCGGGGGAGAGGACGGGGCGAGCTCGAATGTCGTTCTTCCACCACGCGGGGAAGATGTCGTCGATTCCGCCGCCGGCGGGCGGGTTGTCGGCCGCCATTGTCGTTGTCGCGCGGCGGTGGAAGGAGTATCATGTCGTAGCCGCCGTCGAGGGACATGAACTCAAGACTCCTGAAACGGAGCACCGTCCCGGGTTGGAGAGGTTGTCGGAGACTGCCCATCTGGAGCTTGACGGGAAACTGCTTGTCAACACGCAGCAGGCCCCTACCTGGCGCGCCAACTGTCGGCGTTTCGAGACCGGGGGGTCCCTAAGCCGACGAGTGAGTGCCGCGTGCCCCAGCCCAGATGGGTCGAGCGCGTGGGCGAGTGCGAAGGGGGGAAGCGAGGTGGCCGGAGACGGGCGTGAGAGAGGTGGAAATCCCGCGGCCTTCGTGTTCGTCCCGCGCCCAGGTCGGGTGCGCTTGCAGTAGGGGGTTACAAGCGTCCACGCGGGTGAGGGAAGCGAGCGGCCCCAAGAGAGCGCCTGTCCCGTCCTCGTCCCCGCGCGGCCAACCTTCTCTAAGAAGGCCCTGGTCCTTCCTTTTATAGGCGTAAGGAGAGGATCCAGGTGTACAATGGGGGTGTAGCAGAGTGCTACGTGTCTAGCGGGGGAAGAGCTAGCGCCCTAGGTACATGCCAATGTGGCAGCCGGAGAGATCTTGGCACCCTGCTGGTGTGATGTCGTGGCTGTCGGAGGAGCAACAGAGCCTGGCGGAGGGACAGCTGTCGGAGTGGTTGGGTCCTTGCTGACGTCCCCCTGCTTCCGTAAGGGAGCTGAGAGCCGCCGTCGTCACAGGGCTAACGGGGCGCCATCATTGCCTATCTGGCGGAGCTAGCCGGATGGGACACCGGTCTTGTTCTCTGCGGCCCGAGTCGGCTCGGGGTAGGGTGATGATGGCGCTTCCTGTTGACGTGGCGGGCCTGTGCCCTAGGTCGGGCGACGTGGAAGCTCCTCCGAAGCCGGGGTCGAGTCTGTCTTCCATGGCCGAGGCCGAGCCCGAGCTCCTGGGTCGGGCGAGGCGGAGGTCGTTCGGCAGAGGCTAGGGCGGAGTCCGAGCCCTAGGGTCGGGCGAAGCAGAGTTCGTCATCTTCTGGGGCTGAGCCCGAGTCCGAGCCCTAGGTCGGGCGAAGCGGAGTTCGTCGTCTTCTGGGGCCTAGCCCGAGTCCGAGCCCTGGGTCGGGCGGAGCGGAGTTCGCCGTCTTCCGGGGCCTAGCCCGAGTCCGAGCCCTGGGTCGGGCGGAGCGGAGTTCGCCGTCTTCCGGGGCCTAGCCCGAGTCCGAGCCCTGGGTCGGGCGGAGCGGAGTTCGCCGTCTTCCGTGGCCTAGCCCGAGTCCGAGCCCTGGGTCGGGCGGAGCGGAGTTCGCCGTCTTCCGGGGCCTAGCCCAAGTCCGAGCCCTAGGTCGGGCGGAGCGGAGTTTCCTATGGCGCCTTTGGCAAGGCCTGACTGCCTGTCAGCCTCACTCTGTCAAGTGGCACTGCAGTCGGAGTGGCGCAGGCGGCGCTGTCCTTCTGTCAGACCGGTCAGTGGAGCGGCGAAGTGACGGCGGTCACTTCGGCTCTGCCGGGGGGCGCGTGTCAGGATAAAGGTGTCAGGCCACCTTTGCGTTAAATGCTCCTGCGACTCGGTCGGTCGGCGCGGCGATTTAGTCAGGGTTGCTTCTTAGCGAAGGCAAAGCCTCGGGCGAGCCGGAGATGTGTCCGCCATTAAAAAGGGGGCCTCGGGCGAGACGGAAATCCCTCGGGGTCGGCTGCCCTTGCCCGAGGCTAGGCTCGGGCGAGGCGTGATCGAGTCGCTCGTATGGATTGATCCTTGACTTAATCGCACCCATCAGGCCTCTGCAGCTTTATGCTGATGGGGGTTACCAGCTGAGAATTAGGCGTCTTGAGGGTACCCCTAATTATGGTCCCCGACACCAATGTACATATTCCTTAGTGCGACACATGGAGCCTCTTCATCATCTAGCTCATCAAGATCAACTTGCTCTACTTGAGAGCCGTTAGTCTCATCAAACACAATGTCACAAGAAACTTCAACTAGTCCAGTGGACTTGTTAAAGACTCTATATGCCCTTGTGTTTGAATCATAACCAAGTAAAAAGCCTTCTACAACCTTAGGAGCAAATTTAGATTTTCTACCTCTTTTAACAAGAATAAAGCATTTGCTACCAAAGACTCTAAAATATGAAACATTGGGCTTTTTACCGGTGAGGAGTTCATAAGATGTCTTCTTTAGGATTCGGTGAAGATATAATCGGTTGATGGCGTAGCAAGCGGTGTTGACTGCCTCGGCCCAAAACCGATCTGAAGTCTTGTACTCATCAAGCATGGTCCTTGCCATGTCCAATAGAGTTCTATTCTTCCTCTCCACTACACCATTTTGTTGTGGCGTGTAGGGAGAAGATAACTCATGCTTGATGCCCTCCTCCTCAAGGAAGCCTTCTATTTGAGAGTTCTTGAACTCCGTTCCGTTGTCGCTTCTAATCTTTTTGATCCTTAAGCCAAACTCATTTTGATCCCGTCTCAAGAATCCCTTTAAGATCTCTTGGGTTTGAGATTTTTCCTGCAAAAAGAACACCCAAGTGAAGCGAGAATAATCATCCACAATTATAAGACAATACTTACTCCCGCCGATGCTTTGTAAGCTATCGGGCCGAATAGGTCCATGTGGAGTAACTCAAGCGGCCTGTCGGTCGTCATTATGTTCTTGTGTGGATGATGAACACCAATTTGCTTTCCTGCTTGACATGCGCTACATAACCTGTCTTTCTCAAAATGAACATTGGTTAGTCCCAAAATGTGCTCTCCCTTTAGAAGCTTATGAAGATTCTTCATCCCAACATGAGCTAGTCGGCGGTGCCAGAGCCAACCCATGTTAGTCTTAGCAATTAAGCTAGTGTCGAGTTCAGCTTTATTAAAATCAACTAAGTATAGCTGACCCTCTAACACTCCCTTAAATGCTACTGAAGCATCACTTCTTCTAAAGACAGTAACACCTATATTCGTAAAAAGACAGTTGTAACCCATTTTGCATAATTGAGAAACAGAAAACAAATTGTAATCTAATGAATCTACAAGAAAAACATTGGAAATAGAATGGTCAGGTGATATAGCAATTTTACCTAATCCTTTGACCAAACCTTGATTTCCATCCCCGAATGTGATAGCTCTTTGGGGATCTTGGTTTTTCTCATAGGAGGAGAACATCTTCTTCTCCCCTGTCATGTGGTTTGTGCACCCGCTATCGATGATCCAACTTGAGCCCCCGGATGCATAAACCTACAAAACAAGTTTAGGCCTTGTTCTTAGGTACCCAAACGGTCTTGGGTCCTTTGACGTTAGAAACAAGCACCTTGGGTACCCAAACACAAGTCTTGGATCCCTTGTGTTTAGCCCCAACATATTTGGCAACTACTTTACCTGATTTGTTAGTGAGCACATAGGAAGCATCAAAAGTCTTAAAAGAAATGTTATGATCATTTGATGCAATAGGAGTTTTCTTTTTAGGCAATTTAGCACGGGTTGATTGCCTAGAACTAGATACCTCACTCTTATACATAAAAGCATGATGAGAGCCAGAGTGAGACTTCCTAGAATGAATTTTCCTAATTTTTTGCTCGGGATAACCGACAGGGTACAAAATGTAACCCTCGTTATCCTGAGGCATGAGAGCCTTGCCCTTAACAAAGTTAGATAATCTTTTAAGAGGGGCATTGAGTTTGACATTGCCTCCCTGTTGGAAGCCAATGCCATCCTTAATGCCAGGGCGTCTCCCACTATAGAGCATACTACGAGCAAATTTAAATTTTTCATTTTCTAACTCATGCTCGACAATCTTAGCATCTAATTTTGCTATATGATCATTTTTTGTTTAATCATAGCAATGTGATCATGAATAGCATCAATGTTAACATCTCTACATCTAGTGCAAATAGTAACATGCTCAACGATAGATGTAGAGGGTTTGCAAGAATTTAGTTCAGCAATCTTAGCATGTAAAATGTCATTCTCATCTCTAAGATTGGAAATAGAAACATTGCAAACATCTAATTCCTTAGCCTTAGCAATTAATTTTTCATTCTCATTTCTAAGGCTAGCAAGAGAGGCATTCAATTTTTCAATCTTAGCAATTGAACTAGTATTATCATTTCTAAGATTGTTAATTGAATCATCACAAACATTTGATTTCTCAACCTTAGCAATTTATTTGACATTTTCATTTCTAAGGTTGGAAATAACATCATGGCAAGTGCTTAGCTCACTAGATAATTTTACACATTTTTCTACCTCTAGAGCATAAACATTTTTAACCTTAACATGCTTTTTGTTTTCTTTAATTAGGAAGTCCTCTTGGCCATCCAAGAATTCATCCTTCTCATGAATAGCACTAATCAATTCATTTAATTTTTCTTTTTGTTGCATGTTTAAGTTGGCAAAAAGGGTGAGCAAATCATCCTCATCATCACTAGAGCTAGCCTCCTCACTAGAAGTTGCATATTTTGTGGAAGCTCTAGATTTTACCTTCTTCCTTTTGTCGTCCTTTGCCAGAGACACTTGTGGTCGACGTTGGGGAAGAGGAGCCCTTTGGTGACGGCGATGTTGGCGGCGTCCTCGCCGGAGGAGTCGGTGGAGCTCTCGTTGGAGTCCCACTCACGGCAAACATGGGCATCACCGCCCTTCTTCTTGTAGTACTTCTTCTCCTCCTTCCTCTTTCCCCTCTTGTCGTTATCCCTGTCACTATCACTAGATAAAGGACATTTAGCGATAAAATGACCGGGCTTACCACATTTGTAGCAAACCTTCTTGGAGCAGGACTTGTAGTCTTTCCCCTCCTTTGCTTGAGGATTTGGCGAAAGGACTTGATGATGAGCGCCATCTCTTCATTGTCGAGATTGGAGGCGTCGATGGGGACCCTACTAGGTGTAGAGTCTTCTTTCTTCTCCTCCGTTGCCTTGAATGCAACAGGTTGCACATCCGGTGTGGAGGAGGCACCTTGCTCGATGATTTTCTTGGAGCCTTTGATCATCAACTCAAAGCTCACAAATTTTCCTATTACTTCCTTGGGAGACATTAGTTTATATCTTGAATCACCATGAATTAATTGAACTTGAGTGGGATTAAGAAAAACGAGTGATCTAAGAATAACCTTGACCATTTTATGGTCATCCCACTTGGAGCTCCCGAGGTTGCGCACTTGGTTCACCAAGGTTTTTAGCCGGTTGTACATGGCTTGCGGGTCTTCTCCTTGGTTGAGCATAAAGCGACCGAGCTCCCCCTCGATCGTTTCCCGCTTGGTGATTTTGGTCACCTCATCTCCTTCGTGCGGGGTTTTGAGTACATCCCAAATCTCTTTGGCGCTCTTCAACCCTTGCACCTTATTATACTCCTCTCGACTTAGAGAGGTGAGGAGTATAGTAGTCGCTTGAGAGTTGAAGTGCTCGATTTGGGCCACCTCGTCCTCATCATAATCTTCATCCCCCTACGGATGGTACCTGTACTCCAAACTCAACAACATCCCATATGCTTTTGTGGAGTGAGGTTAGGTGATATCTCATCATATCACTCCACCTAGAATAATCTTCACCGTCAAATGTCGGTGGTTTGCCTAATGGGACCGAAAGTAATGGAGTATGTTTAGGAATGCAAGGATAGCATAGGGGGATCTTACTATACTTCTTGCACTCTTGGCACTTAGAAGTGATGGACGCGGCGTCGGATCCCGATGTAGAGGGCGATGAAGAATCAGTCTCGTAGTAGACCACTTTCTTCATTTTCTTCTTCTTCTCGCCACTCTTGTGCGCCCTAATGCGTGAAGGGGATCCCTCCTTCTTTTTGTTACCGGACTCTCTGAGAGCACCTAGAGGGGGGGGTGAATAGGTGATCCTGTAACACTTCAAAATCTTAAGCCACAGAACTTGGTTAATCGTTAGCACAATAATTTCCAAGTGGCTAGATCGGAATCCTCAACAAAACACAACAACCAACAAGGATCAATCACAGAGATGACACAGTGGTTATCCCGTGGTTCGGCCAAGACCAACGCTTGCCTACTCCACGTTGGGGCGTCCCAGCGGACGAGGGTTGCAATCAACGCCTCTCAAGTGGTCCAAAGACCCACTTGAATACCACGATGTTTTGCTTTGCTTATCTTTATCCCACTTGCGAGGAATCTCCACAAATTGGAGTCTCTCGCCCTTACACTTAAAGTTCACAAAGAAGCACGGAGTAAGAGAGGGAAGCAACACACACAAATCCACAGCAAAAAGCTCACACACACGGCCAAGAATCGAGCTCAAAAGACTATCTCAAAGTTCTCACTAGAACGGAGCTCGAATCACTGAGAATGACAAACGAATGCGCAAATACTGAGTGTGGATGATCAAGAATGCTCTAAGGTTGCTTGGTGATCTCCTCCATGCGCCTAGGGGTCCCTTTTATAGCCCTAAGGCAGCTAGGAGCCGTTGAGAGCAAATCTGGAAGGCCAATCTTGCCTTCTGTCGTCGGGTGCACCGGACAGTCCGGTGCACACCGGACACTGTCCGGTGCCCGATTTCCTTCCTAAAATGGCGCGGCCGACCGTTGCAGATCTGGGAGCCGTTGGCGCACCGGACATGTCTGGTGCACACCGGACAGTCCGGTGCCCCCTTCCGACCGTTGGCCCGGCCACGTGTCGCGCGTAGATTCCGCGGCCGACCGTTGGCCCGGCCGACCGTTGGCTCACCGGACAGTCCGGTGTACACCGGACAGTCCGGTGAATTTTAGCCGTACGTCGTCGGCGAATTCCCGAGAGCGGCCACTTCACGCCGAGTCAGCCTGGCGCACCGGACACTGTCCGGTGCACCACTGGACAGTCCGGTGTGCCAGACTGAGCTGAGTCTTGGCTGTACACAGCCAAGCCTTTTTCACCTCTTTTCTTTTCTTCTTCTTTCTGTTTCTAACACTTAGACAAGTATATTAGTACACAAAACCAATGTACTAAGGCTTAGAAACATACCTTTACTCTTAATTTGCACTTTGTCCATCCATGAGCATAAATTCACATTTAAGCACTTGTGTTGGCACTCAATCACCAAAATACTTAGAAATGGCCAAGGGCACATTTCCCTTTCAATCTCCCCCTTTTTGGTGATTTATGCCAACACAACATAAAGCAACTAGAACAAGTGCAATATCACTTCAAATAAAACTCAAATTTATTTTGATTCAATTTTGGCATATATGGATCATCCTTTGCCACCACTTGGTTTGTTTTTGCAAATCAAACTCAAATCTCTATCTCTAAGTCAAACACACATGTTGAAGCATAAAGAGAGTCATTCCAAAAGAGATTGATCAAAGATTTCAAAAACTCCCCCTATTTCCCATAATCAACACTTCTCCCCACAAGAGGCCAACTTTTGACACAAGAGACAATGCAAGAGTTTTGACAAACCAAAAGCTGTATTCTACTATTTTCAAAGTTTCTCAAGTGGTAGCTGATCCATCTATTGCTTTGGCCTTTATTTTCTCCCCCTTTGGCATCAAGCACCAAAACGGGATCAATCTTGGCCCTTTAACCCCATTGCCTCACCAAATTCTTCAATTAAGAGCAAATAGGCAATAAGAGTTTAAAGATGAACTTGGAATAGTTACTCTTTTCATCGGAGTGCAGTGGAAGTCTTGTATGGTCCAAGTCCACCTTTTCCTTTCAATCCTCCTTTGAGGCTAAAACAACCAAACTCAAGCATATGGTTAGTCTCAAAGGGTCAAGTTGTAGCAGAACTCCCCCTAAATATGTGCATCACTTACACAAGGACTTGTGAGGTCCAGGGAATGTTTGTACAACTTGAGCACCACAATAAGCAACAAAATGCAGAATGAACATGATCAAAGGCATAAACACATGTATGCTACAATTCAATCCAAGTTCCGCGAATCTAAGACATTTAGCTCACTACGCAACCTGCAAAAGGTCTTCTCATCTAGAGGCTTGGTAAAGATATCGGCTAGCTGGTTCTCGGTGCTAACATGAAACACTTCGATATCTCCCTTTTGCTGGTGGTCTCTCAAAAAGTGATGCCGGATGTCAATGTGCTTTGTGCGGCTGTGTTCAACAGGATTTTCCGCCATGCGGATAGCACTCTCATTATCACATAGGAGTGGGACTTTGCTCAGATTGTAGCCAAAGTCCCGGAGGGTTTGCCTCATCCAAAGTAGTTGCGCGCAACACTGTCCTGCGGCAACATACTCGGCCTCAGCGGTGGATAGGGCAACGGAAGTTTGTTTCTTAGAGTTCCACGACACCAGGGACCTTCCTAAGAATTGGCACGTCCCCGATGTACTCTTCCTATCGACCTTACATCCAGCATAGTCGGAATCTGAGTATCCAACCAAGTCAAAGGTAGACCCCTTTGGATACCAGAGCCCGAAGCAAGGCGTAGCAACCAAATATCTAAGAATTCGCTTCACCGCCACTAAGTGACACTCCTTAGGATCGGATTGAAATCTAGCACACATGCATACGCTAAGCATAATATCCGGTCTACTAGCACATAAATAAAGTAAAGACCCTATCATTGACCGGTATGCTTTTTGATCAACGGACTTACCTCCTTTGTTGAGGTCGGTGTGTCCGTCGGTCCCCATCGGAGTCTTTGCGGGCTTGGCTTCCTTCATCCCAAACCGCTTCAGCAAGTCTTGCGTGTACTTCGTTTGGGAGATGAAGGTGCCGTCCTTGAGTTGCTTCACTTGGAACCCAAGGAAGTAGTTCAACTCGCCCATCATCGACATCTCGAATTTCTGCGTCATCACCCTGCTAAACTCTTCACAAGACTTTTGGTTAGTAGAACCAAATATTATGTCATCGACATAAATTTGGCACACAAACAAATCACCATCACATGTCTTTGTAAAAAGAGTTGGATCGGCTTTCCCAACCTTGAAAGCATTAACAATTAGAAAGTCTCTAAGGCATTCATACCATGCTCTTGGGGCTTGCTTAAGTCCATAGAGCGCCTTAGAGAGCTTACACACGTGGTCGGGGTACCGTTCATCCTCGAAACCAGGGGGTTGCTCCACGTACACCTCCTCCTTGATCGGCCCATTGAGGAAAGCGCTCTTCACATCCATTTGGTACAACCTGAAAGAATGGTGAGCGGCATATGCTAGCAAGATACGAATGGACTCTAGCCTAGCCACAGGAGCAAAAGTCTCCTCAAAGTCCAAACCTGCGACTTGGGCATAACCTTTTGCCACAAGTCGAGCCTTGTTCCTCGTCACCACTCCGTGCTCGTCTTGTTTGTTGCGAAACACCCACTTGGTTCCCACAACATTTTGCTTAGGACGCGGCACCAGTGTCCAAACTTCATTGCGCTTGAAGTTGTTGAGTTCCTCTTGCATGGCCAACACCCAGTCCGGATCTAGCAAGGCCTCTTCTACCCTGAAAGGCTCAATAGAAGAGACAAAGGAGCAATGCTCACAAAAATTAACTAATCGAGATCGAGTAGTTACTCCCTTGCTGATATCACCCAGAATTTGGTCGACGGGATGATCCCTTTGAATCGTCGCTCGAACTTGGGTTGGAGGTGCCGGTTGTGCTTCTTCCTCCATCACGTGATCATCTTGTGCTCCCCCTTGATCACACGCCTCCTTTTGATGAACCTGTTCATCGTCTTGAGTTGGGGGATACACCGTTGTTGAGGAAGAAGGTTGATCTCATTCATCTTGTTCCTGTGGCCGCACTTCTCCAATCGCCATGGTTCGTATAGCGTCCGTCGGAACATCTTCTTCATCTACATCATCACAATCAACAACTTGCTCTCTTGGAGAGCCATTAGTCTCATCAAATACAACGTCGCTAGAGACTTCAACCAAACTCGATGATTTGTTGAAGACTCTATACGCCTTTGTATTTGAGTCATAACCTAACAAAAACCCTTCTACAGCTTTGGGAGCAAATTTAGAATTTCTACCCTTCTTCACTAGAATGTAGCACCTGCTCGCAAATACACGAAAGTAAGATACATTGGGTTTGTTACCGGTTAGCAGCTCATACGACGTCTTCTTGAGGAGGCGGTGAAGGTAGACCCTGTTGATGGCGTGGCAAGCCGTGTTCACGGCTTCCGACCAAAAGCACTCGGGGGTCTTGAATTCTCCAAGCATAGTCCTCGCCATATCTATGAGCGTCCTGTTCTTCCTCTCTACCACACCATTTTGCTGAGGTGTGTAGGGAGCGGAGAACTCGTGCTTGATCCCCTCCTCCTCAAGGAACTCTTCCACTTGAAGGTTCTTGAATTCGGACCCATTGTCGCTCCTTATCTTCTTCACCTTGAGCTCAAACTCATTTTGAGCTCTCCTTAGGAAGCGCTTGAGGGTCCCTTGGGTTTCAGACTTATCCTGCAAAAAGAACACCCAAGTGAAGCAGGAAAAGTCATCAAGAATAACTAGACCATACTTACTTCCTCCTATGCTCAGATAGGCGACGGGTCCGAAGAGGTCCATATGTAGCAGCTCCAAGGGTCTTGATGTTGTCATCACATTTTTGGTGTGATGAGAGCCTCCCACTTGTTTCCCTGCTTGACAAGCTGCACAAGGTCTATCTTTTTCGAAATGAACATTGGTTAAACCTATCACATGTTCTCCCTTTAAAAGCTTGTGGAGGTTCTTCATCCCCACATGTGCTAAGCGACGATGCCACAGCCAGCCCATGCAAGTCTTAGCCATTAAGCATGCATCTAGACCGGCCTCTTCTTTTGCAAAATCTACTAGGTAAAGCTTGCCGTCTAGTACACCCTTAAAAGCTAGTGAACCATCACATCTTCTAAAGACAGACACATCTACATTTGTAAACAAACAGTTATATCCCATATTGCATAATTGACTAACAGATAGCAAATTATATCCAAGAGACTCTACTAAAAACACATTAGAGATAGAGTGCTCATTTGAGATTGCAATTTTACCTAACCCTTTTACCTTGCCTTGATTCCCATCACCGAATATTATTGAATCTTGGGAATCTTTGTTTTTGACGTAGGAGGTGAACATCTTCTTCTCCCCCGTCATATGGTTTGTGCATCCGCTGTCAATAATCCAGCTTGAACCCCCGGATGCATAAACCTGCAAGGCAAATTTAGGCTTGGGTCTTAGGTACCCAACTCATGTTGGGTCCTGCAAGGTTAGCACAAATATCCTTAGGGACCCAAATGCAAGTTTTGTCTCCCTTGCATCTTGCCCCTAATTTTCTAGCAACTATCTTCCTATTCTTTCTACAAATAGCAAAAGAAGCATTTAAAGCATGATATATTGTAGAAGGTTCATTTACTTTCCTAGGAATATTAACAACATTTCTCCTAGGCAAATTATGAACAGCATTTCTCCTACCAACATTTCTATCATGCACATAAGAAGAACTAGAAGCAAACATGGCATGAGAATCAAAGGCATTATATGCATTACAACTCCTATAAGCATTTCTAGATTGTCTCCTATCATGGTACATAAAAGCATGGTTCTTTTGCAAACTACTAGCCATAGGGGCCTTTCCTTTCTCCTTGGCGGAGATGGGGGCCTTATGGCTTGTCAAGTTCTTGGCTTCCCTCTTGTAGCCAAGTCCATCCTTAATTGAGGGGTGTCTACCAATCGTGTAGGCATCCCTTGCAAATTTTAGCTTGTCAAATTCATTCTTGCTAGTCTTAAGTTGGGCATTAAGACTAGCTAATTCCTCATTTAATTTAGAGATTGAAACTAAATGATCACTACAAGCATCAATGTCAAAATCTTTACACCTATTACAAGTTTCAACAATTTCTACACAAGAATTAGATTTACTAGCTACTTTTAGTTTAGCATTTAAATCATCATTAAAACTTTTTAACTTAGCAATAGTTTCATGACAAGAAGATAATTCACTAGAGAGCATTTCATTCCTCTTAATTTCTAGAGCAAGAGATTTCTGAGCTTCTACAAATTTATCATGTTCTTCATACAACAAATCCTCTTGCTTTTCTAACAGTATATTCCTATCATTCAAGGCATCAATCAATTCATTAATTTTGTCTACCTTAGTTCTATCTAATCCCTTGAATAAGCATGAGTAATCTATCTCATCATCATCACTAGACTCATCCTCACTTGAAGAAGCATAAGTACTAGTATTAGGAGTGCTTACTTTCTTCTCCCTTGCCATGAGGCAAGTGTGATGCTCGTTGGGGAAGAGGGATGACTTGTTGAAGGCAGTGGCGGCGAGTCCCTCATTGTCGGAGTCGGACGAGGAGCAGTCCGAATCCCACTCCTTGCCAAGGTGAGCCTCGCCCTTTGCCTTCTTATAGTTCTTCTTTTTCTCCCTCTTATTCCCTTGATCCTGGTCACTATCATTGTCGGGACAGTTAGCAATAAAATGACCAAGCTTACCGCATTTGAAGCATGAGCGCTTCCCCTTGGCTTTGGTGTTGCTTGGCTGTCCCTTGCGACCTTTAAGCACCGTCTTGAATCTTTTGATGATGAGAGCCATCTCTTCATCATTAAGTCCGGCCACCTCAATCTGTGCCACCTTGCTAGGTAGCGCCTCCTTGCTTCGTGTTGCCTTGAGAGCAAGGGGTTGCGGCTCGTTGATCGGACCATTCAAGGCGTCGTCCACGTATCTCGCCTCCTTGATCATCATTCGCCCGCTAACGAATTTCCCAAGAACTTCTTCGGGCGACATCTTGGTGTACCTGGGATTTTCACGAATATTGTTCACCAAATGAGGATCAAGAACGGTAAATGACCTTAGCATTAGGCGGACGACGTCGTGGTCCGTCCATCGCGTGCTCCCGTAGCTCCTTATTTTGTTGATAAGGGTCTTGAGCCGGTTGTATGTTTGTGTCGGCTCCTCGCCCCTTATCATCGCGAACCGTCCAAGCTCGCCTTCCACCAACTCCATTTTGGTGAGCAAGGTGACGTCGTTTCCCTCATGAGAGATCTTGAGGGTGTCCCAGATCTGCTTGGCATTGTCCAAGCCACTCACCTTGTGATACTCGTCCCTGCACAAAGAGGCTAGCAACACAGTAGTAGCTTGTGCATTTTTATGAATCTGTTCATTAATAAACACAGGGCTATCCGAGCTATCAAATTTCATTCCACTTTCCACAATCTCCCAAATGCTTGGATGGAGAGAAAACAGGTGAGTACGCATTTTGTGGCTCCAAAATCCGTAGTCCTCTCCATCAAAGTGAGGGGGCTTGCCAAGTGGAATGGGGAGCAATTGAGCATTTGAACTATGCGGGATGCGCGAATAATCGAAAGAAAAGTTTGAGTTAACCGTCTTTCGTCTATCGTGGTCGTCGTCGTCCTTTTGGGAGGAGGAAGATTCGTCGCTGTCATAGTAGACAATTTCCTTGATGCGCCTTGTCTTCTTCTTCCTCCCGTCTTTTCTTTTGTGGCCCGAGCCTGAGTCGGTGGGCTTGTCATCATTGAGCTCGTTGACGAAGGTCTCCTTCTCCTTGTCGTTGATCACCATCCCCTTGCCCTTAGGATCCATCTCTTCGGGCGGTTAGTCCCTTTCTTGAAGAGAACGGCTCCGATACCAATTGAGAGCACCTAGAGGGGGGGGGTGAATAGGTGATCCTGTAACACTTCAAAATCTTAAGCCACAGAACTTGGTTAATCGTTAGCACAATAATTTCCAAGTGGCTAGATCGGAATCCTCAACAAAACACAACAACCAACAAGGATCAATCACAGAGATGACACGGTGGTTATCCCGTGGTTCGGCCAAGACCAACGCTTGCCTACTCCACGTTGTGGCGTCCCAGCGGACGAGGGTTGCAATCAACCCCTCTCAAGTGGTCCAAAGACCCACTTGAATACCACGATGTTTTGCTTTGCTTATCTTTATCCCACTTGCGAGGAATCTCCACAAATTGGAGTCTCTCGCCCTTACACTTAAAGTTCACAAAGAAGCACGGAGTAAGAGAGGGAAGCAACACACACAAATCCATAGCAAAAAGCTCACACACACGGCCAAGAATCGAGCTCAAAAGACTATCTCAAAGTTCTCACTAGAACGGAGCTCGAATCACTGAGAATGACAAACGAATGCGCAAATACTGAGTGTGGATGATCAAGAATGCTCTAAGGTTGCTTGGTGATCTCCTCCATGCGCCTAGGGGTCCCTTTTATAGCCCTAAGGAAGCTAGGAGCCGTTGAGAGCAAATCTGGAAGGCCAATCTTGCCTTCTGTCGTCGGGTGCACCGGACAGTCCGGTGCACACCGGACACTGTCCGGTGCCCGATTTCCTTCCTAAAATGGCGCGACCGACCGTTGCAGATCTGGGAGCCGTTGGCGCACCGGACATGTCCGATGCACACCGGACAGTCCGTTGCCCCCTTCCGACCGTTGGCCCGGCCACGTGTCGCGCGCAGATTCCGCGGCCGACCGTTGGCCCGGCCGACCGTTGGCTCACCGGACAGTCCGGTGTACACCGGACAGTCCGGTGAATTTTAGCCGTACGCCGTCGGCGAATTCCCGAGAGCGGCCACTTCACGCCGAGTCAGCCTGGCGCACCGGACACTGTCCGGTGCACCACCGGACAGTCCGGTGTGCCAGACTGAGCTGAGTCTTGGCTGTACACAGCCAAGCCTTTTTCACCTCTTTTCTTTTCTTTTTCTTTCTGTTTCTAACACTTAGACAAGTATATTAGTACACAAAACCAATGTACTAAGGCTTAGAAACATACCTTTACTCTTGATTTGCACTTTGTCCATCCATGAGCATAAATTCACATTTAAGCACTTGTGTTGGCACTCAATCACCAAAATACTTAGAAATGGCCCAAGGGCACATTTCCCTTTCACTCTCTTGATGGAGCCTTCTCGTGGCTTGTGGCGGGCTTCTCACCGGTCACCATCTCCTTCTTGGCGTGATCTCCCGACATCACTTCGAGCGGTTAGGCTCTAATGAAGTACCGCCTCTGATACCAATTGAAAGTCGCCTAGAGGGGGGGTGAATAGGGCGAATCTGAAATTTACAAACTTTAAGCACAACTACAAGCCGGGGTTAGCGTTAGAAATAAAAGCGAGTCGGAAAGAGAGGGCAAAAACAAATCACAAGCGAATAAGGCGAATGACACGGTGATTTGTTTTTCCGAGGTTCGGTTTTTGCAAACCTACTCCCTGTTGAGGTGGTCACAAAGACCGGGTGTCTTTCAACCCTTTCCCTCTCTCAAACGGTCACTTAGACCGAGTGAGCTTCTCTTCTCAATCAAACGGGACACTAAGTCCCCACAAGGATCACCACACAATTGGTGTCTCTTGCCTTGGTTACAATTGAGTTGGAATCAAGAAAGAATGAAGAAGAAAAGCAATCCAAGCGCAAGAGCTCAAATGAACACAAGTATCACTCTCTCACTAGTCACTATTTGATTGGAATTGTCTTTGGACTTGGGAGAGGATTTGATCTCTTGTTTGTGTCTTGTATTGAATGCTATAGCTCTTGTATGAGGTGTGAAAGCTGAAAACTTGGATGCAATGAATGGTGGGTGGTTGGGGGTATTTATAGCCCCAACCACCAAAGGAGCCGTTGGTGGAGCCTGCTGTCGCATGGCGCACCGGACACTGTCCGGTGCGCCAGCCACGTCACCCGACCGTTACGGTTCGACCGTTGGAGCTTCTGACTTCTGGGCCACCGGACAGTCCGGTGGTGCACCGGACAGTCACTATTCACTGTCTGGTGCGCTTTCTGGCGCCTGCTCTGACTTCTGCGCGCGCAGGCGCGCACTATAGCGCTTTACTGTACCGTTGCAGATGACCATTGGCGCTGTGTAACCGTTACTCTGCTGGCGCACCGGACAGTCCGGTGCTACACCGGACAGTCCGGTGAATTATAGAGGAGCGGCTCCCGGAATTCCCGAAGGTGGCAAGTTCGGAGTCGGGTTCCCTGGTGCACCGGACACTGTCCGGTGGCACACCAGACACTGTCCGGTGCGCCATACCAGGGCACACTTCGGTTGTCTTTTGCTCTTTTTATTTGAACCATTTCTTGGTCTTTTTATTGGTTTGTTGTGAACCTTTGGCACCTGTAGAACTTAAAATCTAGAGCAAACTAGTTAGTCCAATTATTTGTGTTGGGCAATTCAACCACCAAAATCAATTAGGAAAAGGTATAAGCCTATTTCCCTTTCAGGTCCTTAAACAACTTAGACGGAGACACTACACCGAGACTCCCTTCTCGTGCAAGTCAGCCGCCCGGTCTTGATTTTAACTTATTTCCCAAAACTTGGTACCTGATAGAAGTACTCTTTCCAGATGTTGAATCCATCATGGCCATATGGATTCACCATCCTAAGTTGTTTTTCAAAAAAGTTCCGATATCCAATGTGTCGGTACCCTGAATCAGGGGTACTCTCTTCTACAGTATGAAGACGCTGCACCCGTACGACACCTCCAGGCCACACGGAGAACATCACCCGACCCCACCACATGGGCAGGTTTAAGGGCACCACGTGGCAAGGAAAGATAATACATCCCAGGATGCATCGTTGGTTCTGGACCTCCATAGAGGGACATCGGACCCCTGTATGTATAAGTCCGGAGCTCCCAAAGAAGGCATGTCGGGTCCCTCGGGTGGGCCCCAGGTCCCTCCGAGTAAGGTCCGGGCCTTAGCAAGGTCCCGGGACGGGGAGGACCCCGACATGAGTAAGGGTCCGGTGCTGATACGTGTCTAGGCCTTGCCCTACGCTCCCCGCTCAGGCAGAGACCCGCTGCTGCCGCGTGGCTTGTGGCCCGTGACATAAGCCAACGGGACGAGCCTGACGTAAGGCCCATAGAGCCGCACAACCCTTGCATTTATTGCGGAGAGGACGCGGCGCCTGCCACCACGCTGACGGGCGACGTGCCCTCTCAGCATTTAATGCATCCTGTCCAATCTGCTAGCAGACGGCGTCAGGGTCATCCAGCAGACGGCGCGCCTGTCCAGACTGTTAACAAACAGTGCGCCCGTGCCGAGCGGCGCACTGTGCTCTTTGAAAGGGAATTAGGCTTACACCTATTTTCCTAATTGATTTTGGTGGTTGAATTGCCCAACACAAATAATTGGACTAACTAGTTTGCTCTAGTGTATAAGTTATACAGGTGCCAAAGGTTCACACTTAGCCAATAAAAAGACCAAGTATTGGGTTCAACAAAAGAGCATAGGGACAACCGAAGGCACCTCTGGTCTGGCGCACCGGGCTGTCCGGTGTGCCACCGGACAGTGTCCGGTGCACCAGAGGACTCCAACTCAAACTCGTCACCTTCAGGAAAATCCAGAGGCGCTCCGCTATAATTCACCGGACTGTCCGGTGTACACCGGACAGTGTCCGGTGCGCCAAGGAAGAGCGGCCTCAGGAACTCGCCAGCTTCGGGAATTCGTAACGGCTAGTCCGCTATAATTCACCGGACATGTCCGGTGTAACATCGAAGCAACGACTACTTCGGCGCCAACGGCTACCTGCAGCGCATTGAATGGCGCCAGCGCGCGCAGAAGTCAGGCACGCCCATAATGGCGCACCGGACACTCTACAGTACATGTTCGGTGCGCCACCAGACATCCAGGCGGGCCCAGAAGACAGTGCTCCAACGGTCGAATCCCAACGGCTTTGGTGACGTGGCTGGCGCACCGTACATGTCCGGTGTGCACCGGACTGTCCGGTGCACCATACGACAGTCAGCCCCACCAAACGGCTAGTTTCGTGGTTGGGGCTATAAATACCCCCAACCACCCACCATTCATTGCATCCAAGTTTTCACACTTCCAACCACTTACAAGAGCTAGGCATTCAATTCTAGACACACTCAAGAGACCAAATCCTCTCCCAAATTCCACACAACGCCCTAGTGCTTAGAGAGAGAGATTTGCTTATGTTCTTTCGAGCTCTTGCGCTTGGATTGCTTTCTTCCTTCTTGATTCTTTATTGCGATTAAACTCACTTGTAACCAAGGCAAGAGACACCAATTGTGTGGTGGTCCTTGCGGGGAAGTTTTGTTCTCGGTTGATTTGAAAAGAGAAAGCTCACTCGGTCCGAGGGACCGTTTGAGAGAGGGAAAGGGTTGAAAGAGACCCGGTCTTTGTGACCACCTCAACGGGGAGTAGGTTTGCGAGAACCGAACCTCGGTAAAACAAATCCGCGTGTCACACTCTTTATTCGCTTGTGATTTGTTTTGCACCCTCTCTCGCGGACTCGATTATATTTCTAACACTAACCCGGCTTGTAGTTGTGATTATTTTGAGAATTTCAGTTTCGCCCTATTCACCCCCTCTAGGCGACTTTCAATTGGTATCAGAGCCTAGTGCTTCATTAGAGCCTAACCGCTCGAAGTAATGTCGGGAGATCACGCCAAGAAGGAAATGGAGACCGACGAAAAGCCCACTACAAGCCACGGGAGCACTTCATCGAAAGAGTCCCGCACCAAGAGAAAGGAGGAGAAGAAAGGCTCATCCAAAGGGAAGGAGAAGAAATCTTCTTCACACAACAAAGAGAAGAAGAAATCCTCTTCTCACAAGCCGCATCGGAGTGGGGACAAGAAAAAGAGGATGAGGAAGGTGGTCTACTACGAGACCGATTCTTCATCGACATCCACCTCCGGCTCCGACGCGGCGTCCGTCACTTCTAAGCGCCAAGAGTGTAAGAAGTATAGTAAGATCCCCCTACGCTACCCTCGCATTTCTAAAAATACACCTTTGCTTTCCGTCCCATTAGGCAAACCACCAACACTTGATGGTGAAGATTACGCTAGGTGGAGTGATTTAATGCGATTTCATCTAACCTCGCTCCACAAAAGTATATGGGATGTTGTTGAGTTTGGTGCACAGGTACCATCCGTAGGGGATGAAGACTATGATGAGGATGAAGTAGCCCAAATCGAGCACTTCAACTCCCAAGCCACAACCATACTCCTCGCCTCTCTAAGTAGAGATGAATATAACAAGGTGCAAGGGTTGAAGAGTGCGAAGGAGATTTGGGACTTGCTCAAGACCGCGCATGAGGGTGATGAACTCACCAAGATCACCAAGTGGGAAACGATCGAGGGGGAGCTCGGTCGCTTCCGTCTTCGCCAAGGGGAGGAGCCACAAGATATGTACAACCGGCTCAAAACCTTGGTGAATCAAGTGCGCAATCTCGGGAGCAAGAAATGGGATGACCACGAGGTGGTTAAGGTTATTCTTAGATCACTCATTTTCCTTAACCCCACTCAAGTTCAATTAATTCGTGGTAATCCTAGATACACACTAATGACTCCCGAGGAAGTAATCGGGAATTTTGTGAGCTTTGAATGTATGATCAAGGGCTCAAAGAAGATCAATGAGCTTGATGATCCCTCCACGTCCGAAGCACAACCGGTGGCATTTAAGGCGACGGAGGAGAAGAAAGAAGAGTCTACACCAAGTAGACAACCAATTGACGCCTCCAAGCTCGACAACGAGGAGATGGCTTTAATCATCAAAAGCTTTCGCCAAATCCTCAAGCAACAGAAGGGGAAGGATTACAAATCCCGTTCCAAGAAGGTTTGCTACAAGTGTGGTAAGCCCGGACACTTCATTGCTAAATGTCCATTATCAAGTGACAGTGACAGGGACAACGACAAGAAGGGCAAGAGGAAAGAAAAGAAGAGGTACTACAAGAAGAAGGGTGGCGATGCCCATGTTTGCCGAGAGTGGGACTCCGACGAGAGCTCCACCGACTCCTCCTCCGACGAGGACGCCGCTAACATCGCCGTCACCAAGGGACTTCTCTTCCCCAACGTCGGCCACAAGTGCCTCATGGCAAAGGACGACAAAAGGAAGAAGGTTAAATCCAGATCCTCCACTAAATATGAGTCTTCTAGTAATGATAATGATAGTGATGAGGAGGATAACTTCCGTACCCTTTTTGCCAACCTTAACATGGAACAAAAGGAAAAATTAAATGAATTGATTAGTGCTATTCATGAAAAGGATGATCTTTTGGATTCCCAAGAGGACTTCCTAATTAAGGAAAACAAGAAACATGTTAAGGTTAAAAATGCTTACGCTCTAGAAGTAGAAAAATGTGAAAAACTATCTAGTGAGCTAAGCACTTGCCATGACACTATTGCCAACCTTAGAAATGAAAATGCCAAATTAATTGCTAAGGTTGATTCTAATGCTTGTTATATTTCAATTCCCAATCTTAAAAATGATAATGTTGATTTGCTTGCTAAGATTGATGAATTGAATGTATCTCTTGCTAGCCTTAGAGTAGAAAATGAAAATTTGATTGTTAAGGCTAAAGAACTAGATTTTTGCAATGTTACTATTTCTAACCTTAGAAGTGAAAATGACATATTACATGCTAAGGTTGTAGAATTAAAATCTTGCAAACCCTCTACATCTATTGTTGAGCATGTATCTATTTGTACTAGATGTAGAGATATTGATATTAATGCTATTCATGATCACATGACTTTAATTAAACAACAAAATGATCATATAGCAAAATTAGATGCCAAAATTGCCGAGCATAACTTAGAAAATGAAAAATTTAAATTTGCTAGAAGTATGCTCTATAGTGGGAGACGCCCTGGCATCAAGGATGACATTGGCTTCCAACAGGGAGGCAATGTCAAACTTAATGCCCCTCCTAAGAAATTGTCCAACTTTGTTAAGGGCAAGGCTCCCATGCCTCAGGATAATGAGGGTTACATTTTATACCCTGCCGGTTATCCCGAGGACAAAATTAGGAGAATTCATTCTAGGAAGTCTCACTCTGGCCCAAATCATGCTTTTATGTATAAGGGTGAGACATCTAGTTCAAGGCAACCAACCCGTGCTAAGTTGACTAAGAAGAGAACTCCTAATGCATCAAATGATCATGACATTTCATTCAAAACTTTTGATGCATCATATGTTTTAACTAACAAATCCGGCAAGGTAGTTGCCAAGTTTGTTGGGGGCAAACACAAGGGCTCCAAGACTTGTGTTTGGGTACCCAAAGTTCTTGTTTCTAATGCCAAAGGACCCAAAACCGTTTGGGTACCTAAAGTCAAGAACTAAACTTGTTTTGTAGGTTTATGCATCCGGGGGCTCAAGTTGGATCATCGATAGCGGGTGCACAAACCACATGACTGGGGAGAAGAAAATGTTCTCCTCCTACGAGAAAAATCAAGATCCCCAACGAGCGATCACATTCGGGGATGGAAACCAAGGTTTGGTCAAAGGATTGGGTAAAATTGCTATATCTCCTGACCATTCTATTTCCAATGTTTTTCTTGTAGATTCATTAGATTACAATTTGCTTTCTGTATCTCAATTATGCAAAATGGGTTACAACTGTCTTTTCACTGATGTAGGTGTCACTGTCTTTAGAAGAAGTGATGATTCAATAGCATTTAAGGGAGTGTGGGAGGGTCAGCTATACTTGGTAGATTTTGATAGAGCTGAACTCGACACTTGCTTAATTGCTAAGACTAACATGGGTTGGCTCTGGCACCGCCGACTAGCCCATGTTGGGACGAAGAATCTTCATAAGCTTCTAAAGGGAGATCACATTTTAGGACTAACCAATGTTCATTTTGAGAAAGACAGGGTTTGTAGCGCATGCCAAGCAGGAAAGCAAGTTGGTGCCCATCATCCACACAAGAACATCATGACGACCGACAGGCCGCTTGAGCTACTCCACATGGATCTATTCGGCCCGATTGCTTACATAAGCATCAGTGGGAGTAAGTATTGTCTTGTAATAGTGGATGATTATTCTCGCTTCACTTGGGTATTCTTTTTGCAGGAAAAATCTCAAACCCAAGAGACCTTAAAGGGATTCTTGAGACGGGCTCAAAACGAGTTCGGCTTAAGGATCAAGAAAATTAGAAGCGACAACGGGACGGAGTTCAAGAACTCTCAAATTGAAGGCTTCCTTGAGGAGGAGGGCATCAAGCATGAGTTCTCTTCTCCCTACACCCCACAACAAAATGGTGTAGTAGAGAGGAAGAATAGAACTCTATTGGACATGGCAAGAACCATGCTTGATGAGTACAAGACTTCGGATCGGTTTTGGGCCGAGGCGGTCAACACCGCCTGCTACACCATCAACCGGTTATATCTTCACCGAATCCTCAAGAAGACATCTTATGAACTCCTAACCAGTAAAAAGCCCAACATTTCATATTTTAGAGTCTTTGGTAGCAAATGCTTTATACTTGTTAAAAGAGGTAGAAAATCTAAATTTGCTCCTAAGACTGTAGAAGGCTTTTTACTAGGATATGATTCAAACACAAGGGCATATAGAGTCTTCAACAAGTCCTCTGGACAAGTTGAAGTTTCTTGTGACGTTGTGTTTGATGAGACTAACGGCTCTCAAGTAGAGCAGGTTGATCTTGATGAGATAGGTATTGAAGAGGCTCCGTGCATCGCGCTAAGGAACATGTCCATTGGGGATGTGTGTCCTAAGGAATCTGAAGAGCCTCCAAATGCACAAGATCCACCATCCTCCTCCACGCAAGCATCTCCACCAACTCAAAATGAGGATGAAGCTCAAGTTGATGAAGTAGAAGATCAAGCAAATGAGCCACCTCAAGATGACGACAATGATCAAGGGGGAGATGCAAATGATCAAGACAAGGAGGATGAAGAACAAAGGCCGCCACACCCAAGAGTCCACCAAGCAATCCAACGAGATCACCCCGTCGACACCATCCTCGGCGATATACATAAGGGGGTAACCACTAGATCTCGGGTTGCACATTTTTGTGAGCATTACTCTTTTGTTTCCTCTATTGAGCCACACAGGGTAGAGGAAGCACTACAAGATTCGGATTGGGTGGTGGCAATGCAAGAGGAGCTCAACAACTTCACGAGGAATGAGGTATGGCATTTAGTTCCACGTCCTAACCAAAATGTTGTAGGAACCAAATGGGTCTTCCGCAACATGCAAGATGAGCATGGTGTGGTGACAAGGAACAAAGCTCGACTTGTGGCCAAGGGATATTCCCAAGTCGAAGGTTTGGATTTCGGTGAAACCTATGCACCCGTAGCTAGGCTTGAGTCAATTCGAATATTATTAGCCTATGCTACTTACCATGGCTTTAAGCTTTATCAAATGGACGTGAAAATTGCCTTCCTCAATGGACCAATCAAGGAAGAGGTCTATGTTGAGCAACCTCCCGGCTTTGAAGATAGTGAGTACCCTAACCATGTTTATAAACTCTCTAAGGCGCTTTATGGGCTCAAGCAAGCCCAAGAGCATGGTATGAATGCCTTAGGGATTTCCTTATCACTAATGGATTCAAAGTCGGAAAGGCCGATCCTACTTTATTCACTAAAACTCTTGAAAATGACTTGTTTGTTGTAACACCCTAAATCCATCAATCAAAAGCAACCCAATAATTTATTGGTTTCCAATAGAAAGGGAAAATATTTATGTTTTCAAAAATAATAATAAAATGGTGATATAAATAAATTGACTAATTTTTTTGAGTAAATAAAATTTTATCAAGTGTTTGATGCATTCATGCTGAAGCACTATTTTTGTTTAACTCGATTTGTAAATCTAATTCTTGAATTTAATTTGGTGAGAAAATCCCATTTTATAAAATAATAATGAGTTGCAAAAATAGGTGATTTTAGAGTATGCATTTTGTTAGGTTAATAATTTTCATTTTTTAGGTATTTGTGAAAGTTTCATTTTATTGATGTCTTTTTAGAGCCCAATCTATTTAAATAATAGACTTTTGCCTTAAACAATTTATTCTTTAAAAATTGGATATTTCTTTTATAAAACATTATCTTTGAATTCATCATAGTTTTTTTTGAATATTTAAATAAATATATATTTATTAAAAAAATATAAGAAGAATAAAAAACATAAAAGGAATTGGCCGTTCGGCCCATGTCCTAAGCAGAACATCAGCCTATCTCTCCATTTCTTTGTTCGTGTGTCTCTATGGCAGGTGGGCCCCACCTCACCTCTTCATCTCCTCTCCTCACTTCTCTCTCGGTCTCTCCCATAGCACACGTCGCAGGAACAACACTCGTCGTTTCTTCGTTCGTTCACTCTGCTCCCTCTTCTCCCTCTCTCCTCTGCTCCTCTCTCTCTCCCACCTGCCTCCTTCTCTCTTCTCTCCACTGCTCACCCGACCGGCGCCCAGGAACCCGCCTCGACGCCCTGCGCGTCGCATCAGCCCGGCCGACCGCGCCACCGCGACCAGCGCCCCGCGCGCCAGTGCCCTTGTACCGAGGACGCCACCGCGCGCAATGCTCTGCGCCCGAGCACGCTGCGTCCAGCCCCTGCACACCCGACCGCAGCAGCCGCCAGAAAGCCGCGCCCAGGAGACCGAGCTGCGCAGCCGACCCGCGACCCTGACCGCGCTTAAGCCATGTGCAACCCGCGCCCTGCACTCAAATCAGAAGCCGAAGGCCGACCGACGACTGAAGATTCCGCGACAGTTACTCGTCTGCGTTCATGGAGTTTACTGCAGCCGTTACTCTCTCCCTCATTGAAGCTCCGTGAATGCAATTATTGGCCATGAAGCACCCCCGGCCGACCCTTCATCTCTCCCCCATCCTCTATAAAAGGGCAACCGAGCTCCTCTCTTCTCCCTCCCACAGCAGAGCTCTCCTCCTTCCCGAGCTCTCTCTCGCGCGCTCTCCCCATTCCCGTGCTCGCCGTCGACCAAACCGATCGTCACCGTCGTCGCTGGAGTCCGTGGAGACGCGCCGGAGTTTGTACCTCGCTGTCCACCGACGAACGCGCCCGTTTCCCTGCTTGCCGGAGTCCGTGGAACCCCGTCGGAGCTTCGTCCACGCAGCACGTCGATCGCGCTCGTTCCCTGTCCGCCGAATCACTTCCTGCTCGTCGACGTTCATCCCTTCGCACGAGCGAGAACCCAAGGTTGAAAACAACCCCAAATGTTGATTTATGTTCTAAAACACGTTTTGAATTAATTTATGAATTATTGTTTTTGAGATTATGCGAGCTGGCGATTCGCGTGTACGATTTTAGAGATTTCGTTTTATATGTGTGGTCAAAATCGAACCCCGCGATAATATTTTAATATGCGTATGATTTTATAATTCTAAAAATGAACACGATCACTATTCACTACTTCCGTGATTTTCATACTAGAAATGTTTATGGATTTGTTTTCGCTTTAGTGTGTGGAGCGATAGCCGGTTAGTATTGATACAAGTATAATTTTAGAAATTGAAATAGGAATTAAGCCACGTATTTCCGGTCGAATGAAAATATAGATTTTTACTATTCATAATAAATGTATTCATAAATATAGCACTTAAATTAGGTAGAATATTTATGTATGTAGTAACGACCATGAATATGTTATTAAAAGTCTCATTTAGTAATTTACAATTAATTCTAGTATATTAATGTTAGAAGAAATAAATAAACAATTTATAGTTATACGTATAAATTCTATTTAGAAAAGAAAGGAGAAAACAGAAAGAGTAGAATTTATAATAATTAGGTGCTCATATTTTTCTAATAAAGAAATTGATAATATGTTGATAGGTTTCTTACTAAAGAATTAGATAATTTGTTTCTAATAACCTTTTTAATAGCTATCATATTTAACAAGATTTATTGTAGATGTTTAAGTATAGCCGTACTAAATATTAATATCTTATATAACTTTTCTAATAATTATATAATGGCTTAATTAAGTGCTCACATCGTCATAACTAAAACAATAGTTAATAACATACCAATGAATATAATATTCATTTTAAATATCTAGGTCATATGTTTCTAAACTAAATGTAAAGATAAATAATAGAGTAATTATGTCCTCTCATAACCTAGTTAATTAGATTTATATTTGTTTACAACTGGTTATATAGGCTTAATTAATCATTTAATCAAAATTAGTTCATATTATTTATATATGTGTCACTTAGTTTTTCCTAAAGAATAAACTAAGGAAATTAGTGTTCGTGTTCTTTAATAATAATGTTAGTTTGTATATTGTTTTGTATATAGCTTTCTTAATAAAATATAGGACATGTACTTTTTAATAAAAATAAAATGTAATTGTTGTTCATTGTCTTCTACATAAAAGTTCATTAAAGCATATATCATAACTTTCCATAAATAGGTGTTTAATAATAATGATGATCTTTTCATATAAAACCTATTTAGACTTATATCTTAATTTATCATAAGGGAGTGGTTAACAATATTTATGATACGTTCCATAATGCTTCTAAAATTAATAATGTATTTCATAACGCATTAACCTTAGATATATAACTTATATCTTTTTCTAAAAGGTTAAAAAGGTCTAATATTGTTATAACGTGTTTTATCGTCTTATAAACCCTTAATCTTAGACATACCACATATGACGTTTTATAAAAGACTAAATTGGTAAACCAAATATTTGTATATTTTAATTAAGATATTTTAAGGTAATGTCTTGTTTTATAAAATATATATAGATCACACATTTTTGAAAAGAATACATTCTTATTATAACCACTACTTGCGACGTTTTTATAAAGCAGATGCTCTTTTCGTTAGGCTTTCTTTTAGCTTTACGTATAATGAATGTTGTATGTTATTGAGTGGTGTTTGTTCTTCTTGTTTGTTTGTGTGATATTCAGTGGTTGATCTAGTAGTTAAGAATCAAGATCTATTCCTATCCGTGGAAGAACCTCAAGTTTTCAATAAGCAAGGCAAGTGGACTTCTCCCTCTGCATACTCTGTTTGATCCCAAACAATACATTTAATAAAGTTTATTCTTTTGGATATATATGCATAATTTGACGGGTTACCTATTTAGATAACCTTTCCAACCTTATTCCTTGATCAAACCTGGGAATTATACTTTATCTTCGTAGCTATGCTATTGCTACAACTTTACTTTATGCAGTCACTCCTGTTTATGATATTAATGTTCCAAATGGTAAGTTACATTATTGTTGTTAACCCGATGGTTAAACAAGATTATTGCATATTAATTGGAACATGGAGTGACCACCCGGGAAAACAGTGCTACCATGAGAACTATCATGGCTCTGGTCTTGGCTAAATAACTAGGGAAGTCTTATGTTGGGTGCTGGTCGTGGTCGACCGGAACGGGGGCATCTGGCAAGCGCTTATAGTTCCGGCTCAGGCAGATTGGATATGGGCATAGTTCCCAAAGCTTTACCCTGTAGTCTGGACTATAAGTTGGTTACGGTAGGTGTGCCTTATGCAGTTTGACCATTTCCAGCATTTGCGTAATGAGGACTCTAGGGAGAAGCCTCGTAGTGAGACCCTGGCCATTCACCTCGGAAGTGAATACGGGTCTAGCTAACCCGGGCTAGAAGGGAATCGCGACTCATGGGTAAAGATGCACCACCTCTGCAGAGTGTAAAACTGATATATCAGCCGTGCTCACGGTTATGAGCAGCCTGGACTCCTCACATGATAATTAAACTTGAAGATGGAAATAAATCGAGATCCGATGATCTACCAATGGTTTGCTTAAGTGGTTTCACTTAAGTGTTTTTGATATACTCTTATACCTCTGTTAAATGGGAATACTTGGGATTCACACTTATTAGTAAGACAGATGTTGTTAATAAAATGTTGACCAACTAAAATGCTTACTGCTCAACCTTAGCCTCACCTTGTTACCTTGCTTTAGTTTTTCCCCCACTTGCTGAGCCCCGACCATAAGTGAGCTCACCCTTGCTTAATTTTGATTAGAAGTTTGCAGATGAAGATATGATGCTGAACTCCATGGATGCTAGTCTAGTGATACCCCCGGTCATCTTCCTGTGGATGGATGTCCATGTTCGCTGTACTTTGATGAATAAAGGTTAATACATTATGTCTGTTCGAAGTGTAATATGTTAATATAATCGTTATTTACGCTCTTATGCATTGTTCTTTTGATATATTACACTTGTGACGTCAACATATATGTGGAAATAGATCCTGGCACACATATGCTATGCACCCGGCTCTGCCCCTTTGGAAACGGGTGTGACAGAAGTGGTATCAAAGCAATGTGACCGTAGGTCGCTAGATTAGTTAGAAATGGAAAGCCCAGTCAGTATTTCAAAACATGGTCTAATTTCTTCCATTAAAACTTACTTTATATTAAAACTTGTCTCTTTTTATTTTCAACCCTTCTTGTCTGATTCTTCGTCTATCAGAATGTTCTAATGAGAAGTATTGCAAGATGATCAAGCAAGATTATGGAACTTGAAGCGAAGTTTGCTAGAAGAAACCCTCTCGAAGCTATCGACGATGCCCTATTTCTATCTTATCCCCACTCCGCAAGAAGTTTTGTTATGGATTCTCTGGATCTATTACCAGACTTCTTGGCTAGGTTGATAGGATAATTCTTTAGTATTAAGATTTTCGACTAGATCGGTAATGGCGATATTATATTATAAGTGGTTTTCTAATTCCTAATATTGCTATATAACCCTTGACTTCTTATACTTTTGTTTTCTTGCTATTGTATTGCCATCCTTGCGCAATATCTACCTTGATATACTGGATTCTTTGTCTCCTTACTCCTACTTGATAATGCTCTATTATTTTGTCTCCTTGATAATACTTTCTCCCTAACTCACTTCATATCCTTGGTTGTATCATTTATCCTCACTTTAATAGTTCATGGTTATCTTATTTTACTCTTGGCCACCAACGAATATGTCTTGTCTAACCCCTTGATAACTCTTACCCAACTCCTTTATGTTATAATATCTTTCTTATTCCAAACCTTGTCTCACCTTTTGTTTGGTTGAATGAGTAGAATTGGATTGTGTTGTGCTGGTATGCTTGAGTTCATTGTCCTTTGTGTTCATGTTTGATTTGCTTCTTTGAAATGATTGTTGGTGTATTGTGTGACTTTTGTCCACAATGGCATCAGTTAGCAAGGTAAAACCTTAGATAGATGGGTTTTCTCTGCTCTCTATAATCTGTCTTTGCTCAACCCTTTCGTCCCTTCCATTCTTCCATACCCATACATATGTCAGTCCTTGGAATGTCAACGACAAGTGATGTCACTAAATGCAAAGAATGCGGTGTGTTGACAAGTCAAAACAACACTATAAATGAAACAGATGATGAACAGACCTTCAAGACACAAAAGGATGAACAACCAAACCAACAGACAAGTGACCTTGGAACATGTTGTTGTTGTGAGTACTATGGAATTCCTTGCCGCTAGATCAGTACAAACGAAAGTGAAACTACAAAACAGAAGAACCGGATTTTGTTTTCTGGTATTAAAAGACAATGGTCTCCCCAAGAACAACTAATAGCATATGCACTGTCAGACGATGAATTGTCAGGTATTCCAAAAAGGAAACATCACAAGGATGCCCAGCCCCAAGAAGAAACACAGGAGTGTTACATTGATGGATGGACTATTACTTGCACACAGTTTCAGCCTCGTGTTCGCATCAGGTCCAAGAAACAAAAAGGGAAACATGGAAAAAGTCAAGAAATAACTTCAAGAAAGGTTTGCTATCAATGTGGACGTGAAGGTCATTACTTCCGTAACTGTCCTGAGAAAAGTTCACTACAGATCACCTCCGAGATGAAGCTATCTCAGTCTCCAGACATGGAATATGAACAGAAATGCACAGAAACCTCTACCAACAACGTAAAGACAACTCCACCATGTAACTTATCAAGTCGTACTTGCTTTGGCTGTGGTGATACTGGCCATCTTGTTAATGGTTGTCCTAAGAAGGATGTGGAGATCAATAAGGTCCAAAAGAAAAGACAACACCCTCAAACTCATGCATCAACAAAGAATAAACAACGGAAAGAGACCACAGGAAAGATAAGTTATGCAGTGACAGGAACCATTTCATATGATGATGCAGTAATTTTTGGAACGCTAGTCATTCACACAACCATCGTCATTGTGTTGTATGATCCTCGTACAACACATTCTTTTATCAGTGACCAGTTTGCAACAAAGTATGGTATCTTCAAGTGTCCCTTGAGATCAAGGAAGACCATCATTGCACCCGAAGGAAAAATGTTAGTAAACTACATATGTCCAAAAGTAAGTGTTAAAATCAACGGGATAGATTTTCCAGCTGATCTCCTAGTGATAGAATCAATGGGAAAGGATGTGTTGGGGGCCTTCGTCCTCCGAAGGTCCTCAAAAACATGATTTGACAATGTTTTCCAAGTGGATTATGTGAACAGGTACCTTCGGACTCAGAATTACGAACATGAAGTGCGGTCAGGACGAAGCCTGAACCAGACGAAGGACGGGCTGATTACCAAGCTCCACGAAGGATGGTGCACAGCCGAAGCTGTGCGCAGGGAAGCTTCGTCGCGATAGCAGAGAGGGGAACCGACTTAAAGATGAAAAGACTACGTGGGCCTTGTCAGATTTCCATAAGTCATTGACAAATGTAATGGACATAAATGTAATTTTACGTGGGCTGCGTCCCGCGTCTATAAATAGATGAACAGTACTCCCGTACTGTTCACGCTGACTTGGCATTTGCTTTTGCGTCACGCTTGTACTTTTTACCTTCTCTCAGGACCGAAGGTACATTTGTAATTTGAAATCATTTCTATTTTTCCATGTTAATAAAATAGAAATGATTCTATGATGATGCTTATATTATATTTCATGCTTTATATGAGTCCTTCGTCATTACTTGTTATGTTTACGAAGGTATGTCTCTTATGACCTTCGTCCGAAACTCATTATTTCCCGAAGGGACATAATGCTTCGAAGGACGAAGGACTTTAACACTTAACACTTTTTATGTTGCCTTGTTCTTAACTCTTAGCATTTGAGAACAAGTCCCCAACATTGGCGCCCACCTCCGGTGAACTCACCTCCACTTCGAGTTTTTTGAACACCTTCGGAAGCTATAGACCCTCGCTATGGCGCCGAAGAAAGCTTCAGCGACTGGGGCTGCAGCACTGCAACCGCTGGACCCCAACCAGGAGACCGTCTCTCTCCGGGAGGCCCGAAACCAGAAGAGGAAGGCTGTCAGCCCGACGATTCAGGAGGATGAACTAGACCAAGAGATCAGGGACATGGAGATGCTACATCAACAGGTGCAGAGGAAGAAGGAGAAGATGGCCAGGCTAGCTGAGCTGCAGAGGCAGATAGACGAAGCTTCTGAAGAAGTCCGTCATCTTACCCACGATGAGCAGAACCGAAGGCCTCAACAAAAAGACCTTCATCAGGAGGGCTTCTTCAATGAAGATGACTGGTATGACAATTTTCATCATGGAAATTTTGTTTTCGACGATGCTTCTCCTCTGTCCGCTGAGCTGCAGGCTACACCTTGGCCTTCGTCCTATAAGCCACCCCAGCTTCCCATGTTCGATGGCCATTCGGACCCGAAGCAGTTCTTGATGAGTTACGAAGCAACAGTGTCTTCGTATGGTGGCAATGCTGCAGTAATGGCAAAGTCTTTCGTTATGGCCGTCAGGAGTGTTGCTCAGACCTGGTATTCCTCCCTTCGGCCAGGAACGATCACTTCATGGCAGAAGCTGAAGGATATGTTATTGACCAGCTTTCAAGGATTTCAGACGAAGCCGGTCACTGCTCAAGCCTTGTTCCAGTGCACTCAGGATCATGAAGAATACCTTCAGGCGTATGTCAGAAGGTTCTTGCGTTTGAGGGCGCAGGCACCAACGGTGCCCAATGAAATTGTCATCGAAGCCATGATCAAGGGGCTTCGTCCTGGACCTGCTGCTCAATACTTTGCTAGGAAGCCTCCTCAGACCCTGGAGAAGCTGCTCCAAAAGATGGATGAGTACATTCGTGCTGACAATGACTTTCGTCAAAGAAGGGAGGAGGCCTTCAGATTTTCTGAAATGACCAGGGGCTTCGGAGGAAGATCCTATCCGAGGCATGTCAGGTCCATCCACAACTCCACTCAGAATGATGATAAGGGGAGTCAGCAGAACAGACCGCAGTGCTCCTCACAGGCTTCGGGGCAACAGCAAAGCTCCTTCCGACCACCAGCTCCAAGAGGCAGAGGCGCCAGGGGCTTCGGCGGAAGATTCGGGGATCAACCCAGAAGAATATTTTGCTTATTCTGTGGTGAAAACAAAGGTCATACTACCAGGATGTGTCATGTTACCATTCAGAAGCAAAAAGAGATAGCCGAAGCTGCCGCGCAACAGGCTCAGCCGAAGCAGGTCATGCACACTGCTTCGTATCATTCGCCCTACATCCCAGAATATGTGGGCAACCATCCTACAGTCTCTGCTGCTTCGGCAAGTCAGCCTTCAGCTTCCTGGCAACAGCCCCCGCCTCCACCTCCGTTGCAACAAGGCCAGCAGCCAGAAGGGAGCCAATATGCTCCACATCAAAGGGACTTCAGAGAACAGTCCGAAGCTCGCACGGTCAACAGCACCGTGCCAGAGTCAAAACACATCTATTGACAAATATCCTACCTTAATAGCAATCTTTTTCATTCAGTTTTATTTTTTCTAATAAAGGACATTGTATAGGTTTCATGTAATTAGTTTCGTTGATTCCTACAAGAAAAATATGTTTTCTTCACAGGTTTGTGATAATAAAAAGGACCTTCGGACTATCGAAAATCCTTCGAAGCAACAAAAAGTCGTTCTAAGGAACGCAGAGCAAGTCTGACGAAGTCACAAAAAGTCGTTCCGAAGGGAGCGCAGTGTAAGTTTTCTGCTCCAAAGTCGTTCCAAAAGGAATGCAGAGCATACAGCGAAAAGTCAACGCTGATACCGCCTAAGTAAAAGGCGAAGAAGCTCCAAAGACGTTCCTAAGGGAATGCAGAGCTTATACCGCCTAAGTAAAAGGCGAAGAAGTTCCAAAGACGTTCCTAAGGGGATGCAGAACTTACAGCGAAAAATAAACGCTGATTCCGCTGAAGTAAAAGGCGAAGAAGCTCCTAAGGGAGGCTTATAATGAAAAAGTCAGTATTGATACAAAAGATTGTGCCCCATTGCAGGAATGTGTGTATCTTCGGCACAAAATATCATTTTGCATAACATAACATCATCACATCATTTTGCATAGCATAATCATCATACATCATGCTGCATGTGGCACAAGAAGGGGGCATGTTATCGATATTCGGAAAATGCTTTGAAAAAGGGCAAATCATGCCAAGTTACAGGGAGAAACAATATTGATTTTCGAGGTATAGCTTCGGAGATTATTTTTACGAAGCTTGGATATTTCTTATCAGAACACTATGGATATTGTCGTGATAAATGATAAATTCTTCTTCACGAAGCATGAAAAGAAGGGAAGGTGTTTTTTCGTCGAAGACTCAAAAATGGTACGTGTTTAAAGTTTCATGCATCGTAAAGAATTGAATCATAAAACAAGTATATTACATACAGGATTACAGAATATTACACAAATCATATATCAAATGTTTTTTGTAATAGCACTTAGTCTTCCCTAAGTACTATCTCTGCAGCTTCGTTCAGCAGTCGATCGACAACCTGATCCATGATAGCTTCGCCCATCTTTTTAATTTCGTCGTCATCTTTAGGCTGAGGGCCCGAAGATGCTTTAGTAGGATCTGAGTGAGGACGGGATACTATTACATCATTATTACAGATCGCGAACGAACTATAAAATTAAAAGTTATAATGCAATGAAAACTATTCGTTAGTACCTATTTGCCCTTCGGGCTCTGCGTTTTTCTCAGCAGCCTCGGCTACTTTTCTAGCCTCATGAATCCCTTTCTCGCTTTTCTGAATGATTTCTTGGGCCATTTCTCTACCACCGTTGTCCCAGATGTCGGTGAAAAATTTTCCCCCAACCGCGCTAGCTTCGGCTGAAGGATCTTTTATATCTTCAGTGGACAAGGTGGCTTCGGACTGCGATAAAATCTTTACATGTTCACATCCTTTCCCCTCCAAAATAGTGGCAATCCCTCTGGCACCAGAAAAAGCGCAGATGTCTCCGCGACTATTTAAAATTTCTTCAAAGGCCTCCGCCTCATGATTGATCCATTCCAGGGGACCTTCGGGGTTACCTCTTATAAAGTTTTCTTCTTGCGAAAATGCGCCAACGCTGGCGAAGCTAGTTTTTATTTTCTTGACACACTCTATAGATTTGTCGAAGCATTTCTTCTTGGCTGACCGAAGCTCTTTAACAGTTTCTTCTAAATGATTTGCCCATTGGTCGCTGAGTTCTCGCCTTGTTTCTTCAAGTATGCATTCCTCTTTAGCTCTGGCTAATTGTTTACGAAGGTGTTCAATTTCACACTTCTGAGTTTCGGCCTGACCTTTGAAAATAGCTTCGTCTTCTTTTATTTTATTTATTAAGGAATACAATATTTTGTCTTTTTCGAGACCTTCGTTCCTCAGTTCAATTACTTCGGAACGAAGGTTGCTCAGGGCTATAGTACATCCTTCGTCCTCAGCATCTTTCTGTGCTCTGAGGGCATTGCTGAGTATCAGGCCCTGCAGACAGGAATATGTCTGTGTTAATAGTTTTAAACAAACGAAAAATCTTGAACTCAACAAAAATATAACAATTCCATTTGTCGCACCTTTAAACTGTTGTAAGCTAGGCTGTCAGCCAGATCGTTCTTTGACAGCACCGAAAGTCCGTCTTCTAAAGTTGGGAATCCGAAGCTTCTGCTTATCTCCCGACAGACAGAAATTTCCTTGCTGTCGGGGAGGCAATACAAGAAATCTTCTTCTCCACTGCCATTAAATATCAACGCCCCCTTTGGATATTTCAACTTTTGGGCATAGTGTTGGGCCTCTTGTTCTTCTTTTTCTGATAATTTTTTCCCCGAAGCATGACGAAAAATATAATCACGAATTTTGGGGGATGCTTCGGGGGTAACAACACCAGTTCCTTCAGCAAAAGTTGGCTTTGTTATTTTTTCTGCCTCACTTTCCAAGGTTTTTGCCTTTGTGGATTCTGAGGGCCCAGCTTCGGCTTCAATTTCTTGCTCTGGAGCTGCAGAACCAGAAATTTCAGCTGTTGTTTCAAAAGTAACAGCAGCCTTCTTCGGAGGTGTGCTTGAAGTCTTAATTGTTTCTAGTACATCTAGCACATTCGCCATTCTTCTTCTTTTTGGAGTCATTGTTGGCGCTTTTTGATTTTTTTGTTGTCTCAACATTTGCTGCAGGACTCACAATTTCTGGTACTTTTTCTTCAGTTGGTTTTTCCACTTCTGCAATTTTTTCTGTGGATAGTGCTTCGGCCATTTCTTTGGTTTCTGGCAGCGAAACCTTTGGTTCTTTTAGTTCTATCTTCTTCGCCGTTTCGGTCATCTCTGCAGCTGCAGGTGGCGTGACTGGTCTGATTGGCTTTTCAGCTTCGGTGACCGAAGAAGATTTTTCGGTAAACTCCGGCACCGAAGCTGGTTCGATATAACGCGGCCGGTGAGTGAGGATTTTTATTTTCTTTCTTTCAGGCTCCGGCTCGCTAGGAGCAGTTCCAGCTTCTTCTTTTGCAGAGGTTATGTTCTTCCTTTTCTGCCTTCGGATGGGGTAGCAATAGTCAGGGTAAACAAACCCGATGGCATCAAATACCCGATTCAGCCTTTTCTTTTTTCGGCCTCCGAAGGCTGCTGACATTGCAGTATCTTCGGCCTTCGAGTATGTCCCAAGCAGCTCATCACTTAAATTGTTAATGCTTTTCAACCACTCATCGTCTGGCTCAATAAATTTATCTTCAAATTTAAAAGTGTACTTAAACCTGACAAGTCCACCTTCGTCGGCCTTTTTAACGATTTCTTGTGGCATTTCCCATTTCTCCGCAAGCGGCCACACCCTGAAGGCAATATGCTCTTGTACTAAGTCCCTTGTTCCTATAAAAGAGCAGACAACGCCGAAGGCTCTTTGGCACTCTTCGGCGGCTTCGTTCATTTCAACCTTCGGCCTCCGAAGGCCGAAGCTTTGCCAAATAGGACGCATAATTATACCTTTGATGTCTTCTCGTGCTGATAAGTCATTCTTCACATAAAACCATTCTGTCATCCAATCCCCGGGCCATCTCTTCCGAAAGGTTGGTACGGGACAGCTTGCCCCGGAGCGAGAGACGAAGCTGTAGCAGCCAAAGTTATTGTGGTACTGTTCTTTGCCCCAAGGCTTTGTTTCATATAATAATTCATGTATATTACAGAAGCTTCTTGCGTCAGGCTTCAGACCTTGGCTTCTCGAGGCCCACACGAAGATATTTAGCCTTATAATAGCCTCTGGAGTAAGTTGATGAAGATAGACTTCGAAGATTTTCAACACCTCCACGACGAAGCTGCTCAAGGGGAATCGCAATCCGGCTTTCAAAAAGCTTCGGTATACCACAACTTCATTTTCTTCAGGGTGTGGACAAGTCTTTTCCCCTTCGTCCGCCCTCACAATGGACAGATCCCGGAAATACCTTCCTCTCATATTAACAAGATGATTCTCTTTGATAGTTGATTTACCATAAACTGAATGGCTTGGTCGCCAGGGGCGATCTTCGGAGTCTTCGCCACCGCTGTCCACATCATAACTTTCACTGTCACCAGTATCTTCAGACAGCCCTTCCAGAATTTCCCTGGTGATCTTTTCTGTGTTGGTCTTCGACATTGCTATAAGAAACCCTAAGTTCTTCTCTTCATCAAGACTCAGCTTCATTTCAGCAGCAGCCTTCTTAGCAGCTTCAGACATCTTCGGAAACACTAAAAAACTGTTTTCAAAGCCGAAGCTTCAAAGCTAAAAGCTTAGCAGACCACAGTGCACAAGAGCTAAAAAATGAGTGAGCAAGAGTGGTTGGCCAGAAAGCGTGCCAAATGAGTTTGTGGTATGATCTTATTTATACGCCCAGGGCGTTGAAAATTGAAAGACCCCACTTGTCAGTGAAAGTTGCTATTCTAGCAAAGGGAAGGTGTTTTTTCGGACCTTCGGCTCAAGGCCTTCGTCCATTTCGCAATCTGAATTTATCATTAACAAATTAATATTGCGAGGGGCTACTGTTGGGGGCCTTCGTCCTCCGAAGGTCCTCAAAAACATGATTTGACAATGTTTTCCAAGTGGATTATGTGAACAGGTACCTTCGGACTCAGAATTACGAACATGAAGTGCGGTCAGGACGAAGCCTGAACCAGACGAAGGACGGGCTGATTACCAAGCTCCACGAAGGATGGTGCACAGCCGAAGCTGTGCGCAGGGAAGCTTCGTCGCGATAGCAGAGAGGGGAACCGACTTAAAGATGAAAAGACTACGTGGGCCTTGTCAGATTTCCATAAGTCATTGACAAATGTAATGGACATAAATGTAATTTTACGTGGGCTGCGTCCCGCGTCTATAAATAGATGAACAGTACTCCCGTACTGTTCACGCTGACTTGGCATTTGCTTTTGCGTCACGCTTGTACTTTTTACCTTCTCTCAGGACCGAAGGTACATTTGTAATTTGAAATCATTTCTATTTTTCCATGTTAATAAAATAGAAATGATTCTATGATGATGCTTATATTATATTTCATGCTTTATATGAGTCCTTCGTCATTACTTGTTATGTTTACGAAGGTATGTCTCTTATGACCTTCGTCCGAAACTCATTATTTCCCGAAGGGACATAATGCTTCGAAGGACGAAGGACTTTAACACTTAACACTTTTTATGTTGCCTTGTTCTTAACTCTTAGCATTTGAGAACAAGTCCCCAACAGGATGTGATTCTTGGAAAGAATTGGTTACAAAGAACTAAAGCAATAATCCAACATACTAAGAGAACCATGTGTTTGGAAACCCCATCTGGAGAAAGAATAGTAGTTGAAGACAATCGACCTCCAGCTCAGATTGGTACATCTATCAAGGAAGAATAATATATCGTTTAGCTAGAAGGAGTATGTCTCACGAAGAAAAAACATCAAAGTGTTGCCCCTTTCAAGATTTGTAATTGTGATAAGTGATATATGAATAAATTTGGAGAATCTCTCGCACCTATTGTGTTTTGCCTCTTTATAAGGAAATAAAGTATGTTGTCATCCGCTATATGCAAACAATGTGATGCTCTATTCTAGTTGCCCTGAAGTCCCGCTCAAGTCTTTCTCTCAAATTGTGCTCAAAGAAATATTGTTGGATCAGAAAGATGATTTGGATATCATGCTCTATAATTTATAAGGTTCAAAAAGGATCTATGTTAAGGATTATAACACTTGTACGCTCTTGTAGTATGATGAAGCTAGGAGAAATATGAAACCACCCTTGTTCCTTGACTAATCTTAGAAATCAAAAAGTTGTGTTCACTCCTTATCTTAATGTCATACAAGCCTCTTATGCAGTCTGTCTCACTAACTCTTTTACCCTCTGACTAGATGATGAACCCCAATGAAAATGAAGTAAATGGTGCCAACGACAATATTCCTACCTTAACAACTATGAACGAGAAAAATGAGTCCCAAAGATATTTGATGAATGGAATGAAGAACAACAAAAGGAATAGAAAAATGTTTGGATACATGATGAGTTCACCTCAACCACAAGCAAAAGCCACAAAACACATGGATACCCAAGCAGAAGAAGCAAGTCAGGCTCAGCTACATGAGATACAGACACCCAATAAACCCTCACCCCCTGTTGGTCAAGCAAAGTTAACTCGTAAAGAAATCAAAGCAAGAGGTGCTTGCTACTACTGCAAAAACGAAGGACATCTTATTCGCGAATGCCCAAGAAGCGCCTAGACCGACTAGAGAAGAAAGCTGCCAAGCATAACCTAAGCAATAGTTCAGAAGACCCACCATTTTATAAGTACGATGATGAAGGTCGCTTGATTAGTATACATTGCGGAGCAAAGAAGTAAGGAAGTTCCTTAAGTTTGGAGGAGTTCAATGTGAACTAAGAACCTACAAATAACCATGTATCACCTTGTTTTCTTGCTAGCCTTCCCTAATCTCGAGGACGAGATTCTTTTTAGGGGGTAGATTTTGTAACACCCTAAATCCATCAATCAAAAGCAACCCAATAATTTATTGGTTTCCAATAGAAAGGGAAAATATTTATGTTTTCAAAAAAAATAATAAAATGGTGATATAAATAAATTGAATAATTTTTTTGAGTAAATAAAATTTTATCAAGTGTTTGATGCATTCATGCCGAAGCACAATTTTTGTTTAACTCGATTTGTAAATCTAATTCTTGAATTTAATTTGGTGAGAAAATCCCATTTTATAAAATAATAATGAGTTGCAAAAATAGGTGATTTTAGAGTATGCATTTTGTTAGGTTAATAATTTTCATTTTTAGGTATTTGTGAAAGTTTCATTTTATTGATGTCTTTTTAGAGCCCAATCTATTTAAATAATAGACTTTTGCCTTAAACAATTTATTCTTTAAAAATTGAATATTTCTTTTATAAAACATTATCTTTGAATTCATCATAGTTTTTTTTTGAATATTTAAATAAATATATATTTATTAAAAAATATAAGAAGAATAAAAAAACATAAAAGAAATTGGTCGTTCGGCCCATGTCCTAAGCAGAACATCAGCCTATCTCTCCATTTCTTTGTTCGTGTGTCTCTATGGCAGGTGGGCCCCACCTCACCTCTTCATCTCCTCTCCTCACTTCTCTCTCGGTCTCTCCCGTAGCACACGTCGCAGGAACAGCACTCGTAGTTTCTTCGTTCGTTCACTCTTCTCCCTCTTCTCCCTCTCTCCTCTGCTCCTCTCTCTCTCTCCCACCTGCCTCCTTCTCTCTTCTCTCCACTGCTCACCCGACCGGCGCCCAGGAACCCGCCTCAACGCCCTGCGTGTCGCATCAGCCCGGCCGACCGCGCCACTGCGACCAGCGCCCCGCGCGCCAGTGCCCCTGTACCGAGGACGCCACCGCGCGCAATGCTCTGCGCCCGAGCACGCTGCGTCCAGCCCCTGCACACCCGACCGCAGCAGCCGCCAGAAAGCCGCGCCCAGGAGACCGAGCTGCGCAGCCGACCCGCGACCCTGACCGCGCTTAAGTCGTGCGCGACCCGTGCCCTGCACTCAAATCAGAAGCCGAAGGCCGACCGACGACTGAAGATTCCGCGACAGTTACTCGTCTGCGTTCATGGAGTTTACTGCAGCCGTTACTCTCTCCCTCATTGAAGCTCCGTGAATGCAATTATTGGCCATGAAGCACCCCCGGCCGACCCTTCATCTCTCCTCCATCCTCTATAAAAGGGCAACTGAGCTCCTCTCTTCTCCCTCCCACAGCAGAGCTCTCCTCCTTCCCGAGCTCTCTCTCGCGCGCTCTCCCCATTCCCGTGCTCGCCGTCGACCAAACCGATCATCACCATCGTCGCTGGAGTCCGTGGAGACGCGCCGGAGTTTGTACCTCGCTGTCCACCGACGAACGCGCCCGTTTCCCTGCTTGCCGGAGTCCGTGGAACCCCGTCGGAGCTTCGTCCACGCAGCACGTCGATCGCGCTCGTTCCCTGTCCACCGAATCACTTCCTGCTCGTCGACGTTCATCCCTTCGCACGAGCGAGAACCCAAGGTTGAAAACAACCCCAAATGTTGATTTATGTTCTAAAACACGTTTTGAATTAATTTATGAATTATTGTTTTTGAGATTATGCGAGCTGGCGATTCGTGTGTACGATTTTAGAGATTTCGTTTTATATGTGTGGTCAAAATCGAACCCCGCGATAATATTTTAATACGCATATGATTTTATAATTCTAAAAATGAACACGATCACTATTCACTACTTTCGTGATTTTCATACTAGAAATGTTTATGGATTTGTTTTCGCTTTAGTGTGTGGAGCGATAGCCGGTTAGTATTGATACAAGTATAATTTTAGAAATTGAAATAGGAATTAAGCCACGTATTTCCGGTCGAATGAAAATATAGATTTTTACTATTCATAATAAATGTATTCATAAATATAGCACTTAAATTAGGTAGAATATTTATGTATGTAGTAACGACCATGAATATGTTATTAAAAGTCTCATTTAGTAATTTACAATTAATTCTAGTATATTAATGTTAGAAGAAATAAATAAACAATTTATAGTTATACGTATAAATTCTATTTAGAAAAGAAAGGAGAAAACAGAAAGAGTAGAATTTATAATAATTAGGTGCTCATATTTTTCTAATAAAGAAATTGATAGTATGTTGATAGGTTTCTTACTAAAGAATTAGATAATTTGTTTCTAATGACCTTTTTAATAGCTATCATATTTAACAAGATTCATTATAGATGTTTAAGTATAGCCGTACTAAATAGTAATATCTTATATAACTTTTCTAATAATTATATAATGGCTTAATTAAGTGCTCACATCGTCATAACTAAAACAATAGTTAATAACATACCAATGAATATAATATTCATTTTAAATATCTAGGTCATATGTTTCTAAACTAAATGTAAAGATAAATAATAGAGTAATTATGTCCTCTCATAACCTAGTTAATTAGATTTATATTTGTTTACAACTGGTTATATAGGCTTAATTAATCATTTAATCAAAATTAGTTCATATTATTTATATATGTGTCACTTAGTTTTTCCTAAAGAATAAACTAAGGAAATTAGTGTTCGTGTTCTTTAATAATAATGTTAGTTTGTATATTGTTTTGTATATAGCTTTCTTAATAAAATATAGGACATGTACTTTTTAATAAAAATAAAATGTAATTGTTGTTCATTGTCTTCTACATAAAAGTTCATTAAAGCATATATCATAACTTTCCATAAATAGGTGTTTAATAATAATGATGATCTTTTCATATAAAACCTATTTAGACTTATATCTTAATTTATCATAAGGGAGTGGTTAACAATATTTATGATACGTTCCATAATGCTTCTAAAATTAATAATGTATTTCATAACGCATTAACCTTAGATATATAACTTATATCTTTTTCTAAAAGGTTAAAAAGGTCTAATATTGTTATAACGTGTTTTATCGTCTTATAAACCCTTAATCTTAGACATACCACATATGACGTTTTATAAAAGACTAAATTGGTAAACCAAATATTTGTATATTTTAATTAAGATATTTTAAGCTAATGTCTTGTTTTATAAAATATATATAGATCACACATTTTTGAAAAGAATACATTCTTATTATAACCACTACTTGCGACGTTTTTATAAAGCAGATGCTCTTTTCGTTAGGCTTTCTTTTAGCTTTACGTATGATGAATGTTTTATGTTATTGAGTGGTGTTTGTTCTTCTTGTTTGTTTGTGTGATATTCAGTGGTTGATCTAGTAGTTAAGAATCAAGATCTATTCCTATCCGTGGAAGAACCTCAAGTTTTCAATAAGCAAGGCAAGTGGACTTCTCCCTCTGCATACTCTGTTTGATCCCAAACAATACATTTAATAAAGTTTATTCTTTTGGATATATATGCATAATTTGACGGGTTACCTATTTAGATAACCTTTCCAACCTTATTCCTTGATCAAACCTGGGAATTATACTTTATCTTCGTAGCTATGCTATTGCTACAACTTAACTTTATGCAGTCACTCATGTTTATGATATTAATGTTCCAAATGGTAAGTTACATTATTGTTGTTAACCCGATGGTTAAACAAGATTATTGCATATTAATTGGAACATGGAGTGACCACCCGGGAAAACAGTGCTACCATGAGAACTATCATGGCTCTGGTCTTGGCTAAATAACTAGGGAAGTCTTATGTTGGGTGCTGGTCGTGGTCGACCGAAACGGGGGCATCTGGCAAGCGCTTATAGTTCCGGCTAAGGCAGATTGGATATGGGCATAGTTCCCAAAGCTTTACCCTGTAGTCTGGACTATAAGTTGGTTACGGTAGGTGTGCCTTATGCAGTTTGACCATTTCCAGCATTTGCGTAATGAGGACTCTAGGAAGAAGCCTCGTAGTGAGACCCTGGCCATTCACCTCGGAAGTGAATACGGGTCTAGCTAACCCGGGCTAGAAGGGAATCGCGACTCATGGGTAAAGATGCACCACCACTGCAGAGTGTAAAACTGATATATCAGTCGTGCTCATGGTTATGAGCAGCCTGGACTCCTCACATGCTAATTAAACTTGAAGATGGAAATAAATCGAGATCCGATGATCTGCCAATGGTTTGCTTAAGTGGTTTCACTTAAGTGTTTTTGATATACTCTTATACCTCTGTTAAATGGGAATACTTGGGATTCACACTTATTAGTAAGACAGGTGTTGTTAATAAAATGTTGACCAACTAAAATGCTTACTGCTCAACCTTAGCCTCACCTTGTTACCTTGCTTTAGTTTTTTCCCCACTTGCTGAGCCCCGACCATAAGTGAGCTCACCCTTGCTTAATTTTGATCAGAAGTTTGCAGATGAAGATATGATGCTGAACTCCATGGATGCTAGTCTAGTGATACCCCCGGTCATCTTCCTGTGGATGGATGTCCATGTTCGCTTTACTTTGATGAATAAAGGTTAAGACATTATGTCTGTTCGAAGTGTAATATGTTAATATAATCGTTATTTATGCTCTTATGCATTGTTCTTTTGATATATTACACTTGTGACGTCAACATATGTGTGGAAATAGATCCTGGCACACATATGCTATGCACCCGGCTCTGCCCCTTTGGAAACGGGTGTGACATTTGTATGCCAAATTTATGTTGATGATATTATTTTTGGGTCTACTAACGAGTCTACATGTGAAGAATTTAGTAGGATCATGACACAAAAATTCGAGATGTCTATGATGGGGGAGTTAAAATACTTCTTAGGATTCCAAGTGAAGCAACTCCAAGAAGGCACCTTCCTAAGCCAAACGAAGTACACTCAAGATATTCTAAACAAGTTTGGAATGAAGAACGCCAAACCCATCAAGACACCCATGGGAACCAATGGGCATCTCGACCTCGACGAGGGAGGTAAATCCGTCGATCAAAAGGTATACCGGTCGATGATAGGTTCTTTGCTATATTTATGTGCATCTCGACCGGATATTATGCTTTCCGTATGCATGTGTGCAAGATTCCAAGCCGACCCTAAGTAAGCTCACCTTACGACCGTAAAACGAATCTTGAGATATTTAGTTCATACTCCTAAGTTTGGGCTTTGGTATCCAAGGGGATCCACATTTGATTTGATTGGTTATTCGGATGCCGATTGGGCGGGGTGTAAGATTAATAGAAAGAGCACATCGGGGACTTGCCAGTTCTTGGGAAGATCCTTGGTGTCTTGGGCCTCAAAGAAGCAAAATTCCGTAGCTCTTTCTACCGCCGAAGCCGAGTACATTGCCGCAGGCCATTGTTGCGCGCAACTACTTTGGATGAGGCAAACCCTTAGGGACTATGGTTACAAATTAACCAAAGTTCCTCTTCTATGTGATAATGAGAGTGCAATCCGCATGGCGGATAATCCTGTTGAGCATAGCCGCACTAAACACATAGCCATTCGGTATCACTTTTTAAGGGATCACCAACAAAAGGGAGATATCGAGATTTCTTACATTAATACTAAAGATCAATTAGCCGATATCTTTACCAAGCCACTTGATGAACAAACTTTTAACAAACTTAGGCATGAGCTAAATATTCTTGATTCTAGGAACTTCATTTGTTGATTTGCACACATAGCTCATTTATATACCTTTGATCATGTCTCTTTCATATGCTATGACTAATGAGTTTTCAAGTCAATTTCAAACCAAGTCATAGGTATATTGAAAGGGAATTAGAGTCTTCGGCGAAGACAAAGGCTTCCACTCCGTAACTCATCATTCGCCGTCGCTCCCCGCATCTCTCCATCTTTTGGGGGAGAGTCCAAAGCAAAAGGACTCCATCATTGGTATAATCTTCACTCATTTATTTATGACCAAAGGGGAGAGAGTTCTTCGTAGGGCTCTAATGATTCCGTTTTTGGCGATTCATGCCAAAGGGGGAGAAAGTATGAGCCCAAAGCAAAAGGACCGCACCACCACCAATTTGTAAAATTTTAGTTTTTCAAAGAGTATTTTCAAATTGGTATCTTACTTGTGATATAATTTCAAATTGGTACACCCTCTTCAAAATTAATATCAAAACCCTCTTGAACACTAAGAGGAGGATTTCATTAAGGGGGAGTTTTGTTTAGTCAAAGGAAAAGCATTTGAAACTAAAAGTTGCCTAGAGGGGGGTGAATAGGCAAGTTAAAACTTTTTCAACAAAAGCTAGAAGCAAACTGGGTAAAACTGAATTGATCTCGAAATTCACCCGGTTAACTTTGGAAATGAGATGTTCTAAATGATCCACAAGGTTCAAAGTAGTAGATCTGAGAAGGGCACTTCTCAAAATCCACACACCAAAAAGATGTAAACAAATATTTCACGGAATGGTGAGGGAACGAAGAACACGAATAAGCACAATGAACAAGAACACAAGAGACACAAGATTTATCCCGAGGTTCGGTCACACCACCAAGGTGCCCTACTTCCTCGTTGAGGCGCCCACAAAGAGCTAGGTCTCTTTCAACCCTAATCCTCCCTTTGCCGACCACAAAGGTCAAGCTCACACACTAATCTTTGCTCAAACGAGCAGGTAATATAAACTTTCTTGTGGTCTTCCACAAGACTTGGAGACTCACAAGAGACACCTAGACGTCTAGGAGCTAGAAGCTCCAAGAGTAATGAATCCACAAAGAACTCGATGTAGTACCAAAGCTCGAATGAAGAAAAGCAAGAGAGATTTGGAGATGAAGCACAAAAACCGTAGCTCTCAAACTCACTCAAAGATTTCTCTCCAAAGATTTGAAATGGGAGAGGCAAGAGATGTGTGAGAGAGAGTGGGAGGTGTTCTTCAAGTTAGAAATGGAGTTTGGGTCGTGCTCTTTTGTATGGGGAGAGAGGTAGGAGTGAGTATATATAGGTGGAGCTCAAAACTAGCCGTTGGGCAGATTTTTCTGTCTGAGACCGGTTGAACCGCCCCCTAGGGCGGTTGAACCGCCCCTGGCAGGTCAGGCAGACTGTCTGCCAGTCTGACTGTCAGACTGACCTGCAGACTGACCTGCAGACTGGTCAAGTTGACCAAGACCGGTTGAACCGTCCCTAAGACCGGTTCAACCGCCTGGGGTAGGCTGATAGACAGTCTGCTAGTCAGACTGGCAGACTGCAGGTCAGACTGGAAAAATAGGTCCTGACACCGGTTGAACCGCCCCTAGGGCCGGTTCAACCGCTTGGGGGTCAGACTGGTAGTCAGTCTACCAGTCAGGAGGTCAGACCGGTCAGGTGACCCTGACACCGGTTGAACCTCCCCTAGGACCGGTTCAACCGGTTTTGACCAGTGAGGTCCGGGGAAAATACCCCGACTGAACTTTCCCTGGACACCGGTTGAACCTCTCTGGACCCCGGTTGAACTTGCCCTGGACCCCGGTTGAACCTCTCTGGACCCTGGTTGAACTTGCCCTGGACCCCGGTTGAAGTTGAAGTTCAGCTGGAGTTGAGAAAGCTCAACTCAGCTGAAGTTCAGCTCAGCTGAAAAGCTCAGCTGCAGCTGAAGAAGCTCAGCTCAGCTGAAGTTCAGCTTAGCTGAAAAGCTCAGCTGCATTTTAAGAAGTTCAGCTGCTTTTCAACAAGAACACTCTAGGTTTCTCAAACCTAACCACGGTTAACCATAGAATTTTAAAGAGATTTTTTGGTTTTCAAAAAATAGCTTTTGAATATAGAGGCTTGAGCTTTGGCAAACACCTACCTTCTTTTTGGATCCCTCTTTATAATACGACGATTCCTATACTCAAGTTAAATAAAATATAATTAAGTAAACTCCTTGAGTCATTGGTGTCTCATGTGTGATTTCTCCATGGCGTTGCTTCATAAGGATCACAAACATCTTTGTCTCACCTTTTGAAGCAAACATAAATCAAACCATGTGACTTGTACCATATCACCATATGTGAGTTCAAATCATGGCTTCAAGTCACTGTACTGATGCATCAACATGTTATAACTCTTCATAGCTGATTAGTTCATCGACTTAGTGCAAGTACTCTCTTCTTCACCTTAGCCATGGTACCTCGGTCCACAAGCCGTCGCTTGGCCTTCACCTTCGCTTAGTTCCTCGAAGCCCTTTCCTTGCTATCTTCACCCTATCAAGCCATTCTTGAGTCACATCATATTGATCATCCATTGAGAGAATCATTTCTTCAATATTGTGAACCTTGCTTGAATGTCTTCTAGATATAACCGTTAAGATCAATCAAGCTCTAGTTTGATTCTCATAGAAGCATATATGGACTGATAGTAATATGGTCAAGCCAATTCACGATTCCTCATATCTTATTCACTTTGGCTTGACCTATCCTCTTAATCACTTCATCCTCTATTTTGATCATATGTATGTAGTGATTTCTCGGGTCTTGTCCATATATTCAAACCAATATAGAGATCATATAATATCCATTTGCATTGTCTCATTGGTTATTTAACCTCGTGTTGAACCTTCATTCACTGATCATTATACACTATTCAAGTATGTTCATCATACTGAATTTCCTGTTCAACACTTAGCAAACTCGTTAGACCTTTAAATGTGTTGTTATCCAAATCACCAAAACTCACAAAAGGGATGAATGCACTTTCAATCTCCCCCTTTTTGGTGATTGATGACAACACATTTAAAGCTTACATAAGATTTGATAAATAAGATTTTGAATCCTATGATATAGTTTCCTCCCCCTAAATATGTGCATTTCAGAAAATAACACTTTTGTACTCAAATGCCAAAAGCACATATTTGGGTCAAAGTATGGAGACAACTTATATTATACTATTCATGAGGTGCAGTGTGTCATAAAATAAACGTGATGCTCATGACATAGTATGCACTCATCAATTTTCTACATCTTATGTTTTTCTTATGATTCCCCTTTTTTGTTAATTATATCTCCCCTTCTTAAAAGTCTTCTAACACTTAGTTACATAAGACTAAAGGTAAGCTTTAATGCAAAATTTCTCCCCCTTTGTTATAAATCTCCAAAAAGGATACAAAGAATATAAAGGGTAGAAATTATGATTAAGCAAGATGGGAACACACTATTATGAAAAGGGTCCTTAGATGGCACAAAGGTAATGGAGAAGTGACATGAAGTGATGTACCTTTGCATTTTTACCTTTTCAAGGGGAGTTCCAAACTTGTGTTGGATTTAGAATTCATTTGCAAGCTCTTGTTGGCATAATTGTGATATAGGTCCAAGATATTAAATGAAGATTGTCATACTAAATTGAAAGTGAAGCTTGATACCTGGAGGCTAGATGTCACCTAGCATTTTCTTATCACAACAAGAGGCAACATGACAATTGCACAAGTATGGATTCTACAACTAGTGATCATGTACTAAAAATATCAATTGAAAAACACCAATTGAATATAATCATACAACATAAGGAACATGTGCACTATTTAATCAATTAAGTTCTAGAAAGGAGAATTTATAAGCTATGCTACTTTAGACATTTGCAATCCAAAAGGATATGATACATATTTACCAATTTTAGATGACATTAGAGTAGCATATACAAGAGAAACTCATTCTCTTATGAAATGTATAAAAGATACATTTATTGGCGCAAAGAATCTTTGATACCCATCAAAAATTTGCAGTGGAAGCGATTGTCTTTGCCCGAAGGTTCCTTTCTAATTTGAGACTACACACATAATAGACTTGAAAATGAAGTTAGTCTCAAAGATTCAAATTATAAACCATTCTCCCCCTAAATGTGTGCATACAAGTGATGAATACTTGTTTAGCTTATGCACTTGGACTTATGAGGCCAGGGGATTAAGTTCTACAATTTGAACCTTGGTACAAATAAAGTTTGAAAATATGAAATTGCACCAATTGAAGGAATTGCTCATAATCAAAAGGTATACTAATAGACATGATATGCAATATTTTAAGCCAAGATTCTTGAGAAGTTAGCATGTTTGACTCATACCTCACTAAGATGACTTAAGACTAACTTATGATATCACCACAAGAGGTATTAATCAAATATCTAGAGATTCTTTAATCATCACCACAAGTGCAACCTTATGATGTGACTTAAGATATTGCATATACATGCACACACTAGCATGTAAGAGCCTAGATACACAAATGTAATACAATAGTTCATGGAGTGACACACCTTTGTTCTACGCCACATGGTCTCCATTATAATCATGAATTTCCATCTTAGCTTTTGATAGGCTTGACATTTCAAAGAGAAACTTATCCTCTTCAAACAATCAAGAGAAATTCTTCATTTCTATGGAACCATTCATCCTCATTTGATGTTCTCCAAGGTGTGAGACTACACAACATGAACTTGAAAGAATTCATTAGTCTCACAAGATATAGGCTAAACTCTCCCTCAATTTATGCATGCAAGAGTACACAAAGTACACTTATGCACATCAACAATACGAGGTTAAAGGAGATGTTTGCACTATATCTTGCTTTAACATAACATGCTTTACATAGATGATAAAAATTAAACCAATTGAAAGTTTAAGAATTGAAAGTATATCAATTGAAATCCTGAAGGGTAAAGCATGCTAATATGAACCTCAAAACCTCATAATGAAGGATATCATATAAATATGTCACTACATCTTCATTATTTGGTTGACAAAAAAGTATAACTCCCTTCTTGAATCACTGTGATCTCTTTTCTCTTTATGATTTCATCCAACCAAGTGATCTTGAACTTCTTTCATCTTTTCTTGATTCGATCAATTAAAACTCAATGATTGAAACAACCAAGACTCTTATATCCATAGATTTTGAATCCATCTTGAAAGAGCTTGGAAGGACCTTATTGAAACACTTAGAAAAGAGAGCATTAGAAACACAAAGGAGGGTTTCACAAATGATGATCCTTATATGAGGATGGCAAATGAATCATCATTCTTAGAACCCAAAAGGGTAGATTAAATTATTTTAAATTAGTGCACATATATGGTTGATGTCAAAGTTATATGCACTATTGAACATTTTATATTGCAATGAAATTAATCTATATTATGGTACATCCCACTAAGGATAGAATACTAAAACAACTGAAGGAGAGGAAGTTTTCATACCTTGGCCTCTTATCAACTTCATCTTACTTTAGTTGAATAGTATCCTTAAGCTTGTGATTTATCCAATTTAAAACAAGCACCATCTCTTAACATAGATTTTCTATGGATAAACTCAACACAAGAGATGGCATTAGTAGCACAAGCATTAGTTTCTTATTTAGCAACCCTTTATATGCGAAAGACAAGCGTGTTGCTAAAAACAGAAAAACCTCATAATATGGACTAAATTTCCCTTGAGCCCTTAAGCACAATATATTTTGAATGATATGGATAATATGCATGGTTATTCAATAAAGTCTAAAGGGCTGACTTAATCCATATTATGGTGAGTGTCTAATATAGAAGAATCAAATCCAAATTAACTAGAGAGAGAGTACATCACATACTTTTGGATTTGTTGACCATATGATAATATTCATTTATCTTCCAATTAGACCTTTATTTCATAACCAATAACTGATGTATATCCTCAAGTGCTTCTTTTCCCTTAGTGGCTACACAAGTCACAAAAGAGATAAGATTTGAAAATAATATGCACTTGAGATTCAGTTGTTACCACCCTTGCTACTATCTCCAAATATGATTTATATATTCATTATAGAGCACCCAACTTGATCCATTGAAGGAGTGATCCTGCAAAACAAGTTTAAGCTTCGTATTTTGGTACCCAATTTTAATTGGGTCCTTTAAGATTAGTAGTAAGAGCCTTGGGTACCCACACATTCCTTATTGTGGCCTTTCTCTTTGTGTAGGCATCCACATATACTTGACAACCATCTTACTATGGTTCCAAGTTAATATGTAAACTCACAGATAAGAGCAAGAATTAAGAATAGGAGCCTTTTCTCCTTTTCTTGATACATCATTGTGTTGCCTTCTTGATGATGAACCTAGCTTGACCTTGGGTGCACCTACCTTATCAAGGTTAGTTGCACAAGCATTCATATCATAAAGACAAGTTATGAATGGAATTTACAACTTAGTGATCCAATTCAATGTGAAGCATATGGATACCGATTGAAGTAGATTTCTAAGATATCAAAATATGGGTTTCCAAAATTTAGAGAGTATGGATCACTAATTGTACCTTTTACAGTTTAAAAATCATATCCATGTTAGTGCATATGTATGAGATGAATATCAACAAAAAAGATTCTTATGCACTTTTAGATTTAACTATAAGGGAATTTTAAACTGCATCAAGAGTAGCTATTAAAAAAACAAAGATTACAATCCATATGAATGAGATAAAAATTTACCATTTTGGATTGTCTTAGTATAGCTTACTCAAGGGAAACTTATTCTCTACGACACAAGATATAGAATGTTCTCCCACTAGATATGTGCATCAAGTATTTGAATGACTTACCACATGCACTTTCAATTCAGTTAAGAGTCTCATGAGGAGTACATTACATATCATGGTCAAGGCATGACAAATTTGCAATAAATTAACTTATGCCTAAGAATACTTACCACCATATAGAACGTACCATTTGTTATACCAATTTGATAGATCTTACTATCTGTGGTGGTGTCATCTAAGTATTCTTCTTTTCTTCATTTGTGGAGACTTCCTTCTTTAGCTTGTTATCTCTTTACCTTTTAAAACTAGTCGAAAAAGCACTTCAAAAAGAGATATTAGTGGTACAAGGAAGTATTTAATGAATGATGATATTTATATATGAATGGCAGATAAATCATCATTTATGAGGCATAAAGGCATAAATTAAATTCCTTTTAAGTTAATGCACATGGAGGAGTGAATTAACAATATGCACCAATTTACAAATGTAAGCCAAAGGAATTTAACCTTCATATTGACATTACTTTCCATAGAATAGATTATTACCAATTGAAAGAATGTCACTTGAAAGGAAGTATTATTGGTCACATACCAAATGAAACAACTAGTTCCATACCTTTGCCTTGAGCATTCCTAATCTTTATTTTAGGTGAAGATTAACCTTTAATGCTTGTGATTTTACCAAATGAAAGAGCACAATCTCTACTTATGAATTTTCATGAAATAGCTTAAAATAGATTGCATTATAAACACAAGCAATAATTTCCTATTTAGCAGCCTTTAGTATATGAATGACAATAAGCTTACTAAAATAAGGAAACCTCATGATATGAACTGAGTTACCCTTACAAGCATCATGCATAACACTGATTTAAACAAGGTGAAAATAGCATGATTATTTAATTAAGTTTACATGGCAAGTTTAATTCATAGCATGGTGAGTGATTAATGTAGAAGACTCAAAACCAATTTAAACAAGAAGGAATACATCACATTGTATTGGATTGATCTTCTTTGAATGTTAAATGACACGTTCCATGTGAGAGACACATTCTCATGTTGTGAGACTACATAAACACTTAGATAAAAACATTAGTCTCACAACTCTAGTCATATAGAGAATTCCCCTTTTGATAAGTGCTTTAAGAATTTGAATTTCTTACTTAGCACTCTATTCATTTAAGAACATGGGATAATCCTCTTTATGTCTAGGTCATGACAATAATACGATAATTCATTTGAAATATGCCACGAATTAATTATCATCAATTAAAGTATGTAGATTGCCACAATATAAAAATATGAACTTGCAATCTACCATATAATTAGATCTTTTCCAAAGCAAGGTAAAATATTTTAAGTTCATTCTCAAGTGCTTCATTTTTCCTATGTGGCTACAAAAGACACAAAGGAATATACCAATTAAAAGCAATGTGCACTTAAGAATTAATTGTTACCATCCTTTGGATATCACTTGGTTGTAGGACTTTTGCTTGATTTCCTCAAAGGTTAATCCTTATTCCCTACAACACAAGTTCTTGCTAGAGATGAATATGAAGTTAGTGATATAACAACTCAATTCATCTTTGGGTCTATCTTAAAGGATAGAAAATGTAAGATTGATAGCTTGAGATAAGAATTGAGCTAAACCGCTCAAGCACCCCAAAGCTTCATATCATCTCTAGGTACCTGCAAAACTTATTAAGTACATTTTGGTACCCATCTCATGATGGGTCCATCAAGGTTAGCCAATAAGGACTTAGGCACCCAAATAGCCTTGGTCCTAGAATGTGGTGAACTCATCACCTTTCTAGCACAAGAGTCAAATTTGGGTCTCCTAAGCATATTTGAATGTATTGACAAGTTAGGCTTAGGAGTTTTACCCTTTGGACAAACCTTGAATAGATGACCTTTTTCATGGCAATTGTAGCAAATGCGGTGCTTATCCTTGCAATGCATTTGCCTTTTGTTTTCATCCTTTTTGATGGTCATCTTTCTTGATCGTGCAAGATCTTGGTTCTTCATGTGGGAGCATGAATCAATTTCATGACCCTTCTCCTTACATCCATAGCACCTTCTATCGCTTCTCTTTGATCTTTCTTTGTTGAAGCACATAGGTACATTGTTACAGCAAATAGTATGAGCATTAATTTTCTTACCATGAATTTTGCTCATGCCCTTCTTGGAAAGTTTGGTATTCTTTTGAAGGGGTTTTGTGCATGCTACGGTTGTCCCCTTCTCAAGCTTTTTCACCATATTATCACGGTTATCTTGAGAAGGTTGAGCATGACACTTTCCCTTCAAAAGAGTTAAGCTCCTTCTTAGCCTTCCAATTTCTTCCTTGAGCTCTTTATTTTCTTGTGTGATAGAACTATCACTAATTCCTGAAATTTCTAGCTCAATGGAAGATTGGCTTTCTTGAGAGCAACATTTGTTAGCACATGATAATATAGTTTCTACTTGAGTACATGTGCATATGTGAGGTTGGTATGATTTCAAATTAGTTAACACAACCTCATGAGCCATTTCTAACATGATATGTGAATCCATAAATTTATTATGAGAGCACACAAGCATATCATGTTTTTCTTGCAAAGCTAGATTTTCAATATTTAGCCTTTCTATCGTGTTCTTGAACATAGCATTTTTATTTTCTAATTGAGCAATATATGATGAATGATTAACAACTTTAATTTGCTCAATTGAAATGTCTTCATACCTTTGGACCAAATCATCATGAGAGCACTTTAGCTTCTCATGCTCTTTGGTCAACTTCTCTAAGTCTTCGATTTTTCTGATGAGGAAGTCTTCTTGCTTATGAAGCATTTCTTTTTGTTCTTCCGCTCTTTTCATGAGTTTGAGAAGCTCATCCGATGTTTCTTTCTTAGCTGAGCGAAGAATTGTTGAAGATCATCCTCATCTTCACTATCACTTTCTTGCTCCTCCTCATCCTCACTTTCGCTTTCACTGTCACTCCCATTAGCAATAAAGCACATATGAGAAGTGGATTTGAAAGACGAACCTTGTGAAGAGGTGGATTCATCGTTTGGTCTCCATCGATCATTTTCTTCTTCAATTTTGTTCTTCGCCTCATCTTCCTTCATTTTGAGGAACATCCTTTCGGCGATTCTCATGGCAAGATCTATTGCCCTAGGATCAACATCTGCACCAAAAGATGAAGTCGAGACAATCTCAACTTTTTCAAGCTTAGAAGCACTTTCTTTTCTTAGTCCCCCCGACATGATCTTTTCCTCACGCGGTTAAGCGTTAGAACGAGGATTAGCCTCTGATACCAATTGAAAGTTGCCTAGAGGGGGGGTGAATAGGCAAGTTAAAACTTTTTCAACAAAAACTAGAAGCAAACTGGGTAAAACTGAATTGATCTCGAAATTCACCCGGTTAACTTTGGAAATGAGATGTTCTAAATGATCCACAGGGTTCAAAGTAGTAGATCTGAGAAGGGCACTTCTCAAAATCCACACACCAAAAAGATATAAACAAATATTTCACGGAATGGTGAGGGCACGAAGAACACGAATAAGCACAATGAACAAGAACACAAGAGACACAAGATTTATCCCGAGGTTCGGTCACACCACCAAGGTGCCCTACTTCCTCGTTGAGGCGCCCACAAAGAGCTAGGTCTCTTTCAACCCTAATCCTCCCTTTGCCGACCACAAAGGTCAAGCTCACACACTAATCTTTGCTCAAACGAGCAGGTAATATAAACTTTCTTGTGGTCTTCCACAAGACTTGGAGACTCACAAGAGACACCTAGTCGTCTAGGAGCTAGAAGCTCCAAGAGTAATGAATCCACAAAGAACTCGATGTAGTACCAAAGCTCGAATGAAGAAAAGCAAGAGAGATTTGGAGATGAAGCACAAAAACTGTAGCTCTCAAACTCACTCAAAGATTTCTCTCCAAAGATTTGAAATGGGAGAGGCAAGAGATGTGTGAGAGAGAGTGGGAGGTGTTCTTCAAGTTAGAAATGGAGTTTGGGTCATGCTCTTTTGTATGGGGAGAGAGGTAGGAGTGAGTATATATAGGTGGAGCTCAAAACTAGCCGTTGGGCAGATTTTTCTGTCTGAGACCAGTTGAACCGCCCCCTAGGGCGGTTGAACCGCCCCTGGCAGGTCAGGCAGACTGTCTGCCAGTCTGACTGTCAGACTGACCTGCAGACTGACCTGCAGACTGGTCAAGTTGACCAAGACCGGTTGAACCGCCCCTAAGACCGGTTCAACCGCCTGGGGTAGGCTGACAGACAGTCTGCTAGTCAGACTGGCAGACTGCAGGTCAGACTGCAAAAACAGGTCCTGACATCGGTTGAACCGCCCCTAGGGCCGATTCAACCGCTTGGGGGTCAGACTGGTAGTTAGTCTACCAGTCAGGAGGTCAGACCGGTCAGGTGACCCTGACACCGGTTGAACCTCCCCTAGGACCGGTTCAACCGGTTTTGACCAGTGAGGTCCGGGGAAAATACCCCGACTGAACTTTCCCTGGACACCGGTTGAACCTCTCTGGACCCCGGTTGAACTTGCCCTGGACCCCGGTTGAACCTCTCTGGACCCTGGTTGAACTTGCCCTAGACCCCAGTTGAAGTTGAAGTTCAGCTGGAGTTGAGAAAAAGCTCAACTCAGTTGAAGTTCAGCTCAGCTGAAAAGCTCAGCTGCAGCTGAAGAAGCTCAGCTCAGCTGAAGTTCAGCTTAGCTGAAAAGCTCAGCTGCATTTTAAGAAGTTCAGCTGCTTTTCAACAAGAACACTCTAGGTTTCTCAAACCTAACCACGGTCAACCATAGAATTTTAAAGAGATTTTTTGGTTTTCAAAAAATAGCTTTTGAATATAGAGGCTTGAGCTTTGGCAAACACCTACCTTCTTTTTGGATCCCTCTTTATAGTACGACGATTCCTATACTCAAGTTAAATAAAATATAATTAAGTAAACTCCTTGAGTCATTGGTGTCTCATGTGTGATTTCTCCATGGCGTTGCTTCATAAGGATCACAAACATCTTTGTCTCACCTTTTGAAGCAAACATAAATCAAACCATGTGACTTGTACCATATCACCATATGTGAGTTCAAATCATGGCTTCAAGTCACTGTACTGATGCATCAACATGTTATAACTCTTAATAGCTGATTAGTTCATCGACTTAGTGCAAGTACTCTCTTCTTCACCTTAGTCATGGTACCTCGGTCCACAAGCCGTCGCTTGGCCTTCACCTTCGCTTAGTTCCTCGAAGCCCTTTCCTTGCTATCTTCACCCTATCAAGCCATTCTTGAGTCACATCATATTGATCATCCATTGAGAGAATCATTTCTTCAATATTGTGAACCTTGCTTGAATGTCTTCTAGATATAACCGTTAAGATCAATCAAGCTCTAGTTTGATTCTCATAGAAGCATATATGGACTGATAGTAATATGGTCAAGCCAATTCACGATTCCTCATATCTTATTCACTTTGGCTTGACCTATCCTCTTAATCACTTCATCCTCTATTTTGATCATATTTATGTAGTGATTTCTCGGGTCTTGTCCATATATTCAAACCAATATAGAGATCATATAATATCCATTTGCATTGTCTCATTGGTTATTTAACCTCGTGTTGAACCTTCGTTCACTGATCATTATACACTATTCAAGTATGTTCATCATACTGAATTTCCTGTTCAACACTTAGCAAACTCGTTAGACCTTTAAATGTGTTGTTATCCAAATCACCAAAACTCACAAAAGGGATGAATGCACTTTCAGAAACAGGGGGAGAAAATTTCAAATCTTGAAGATGCTTTGCAAATCTTATTCATTTACCTTTAACTATTTGCAAAAGAACTTTGAAAAGGATTTATAAAAGAATTTGCAAAAACAAAACATGTGGTGCAAGCGTGGTCCAAAATGTTAAAAATGAAGAAACAATCCTTGCATATCTTATAAGTATTTATATTGGCTCAAATTCCAAGCAACCTTTGCACTTACATTATGCAAACTAGTTCAATTATGCACTTCTATACTTGCTTTGGTTTGTGTTGGCATCAATCACCAAAAAGGGGGAGATTGAAAGGGAATTAGGCTTACACCTATTTTCCTAATTGATTTTGGTGGTTGAATTGCCCAACACAAATAATTGGACTAACTAGTTTGCTCTAGTGTATAAGTTATACAGGTGCCAAAGGTTCACACTTAGCCAATAAAAAGACCAAGTATTGGGTTCAACAAAAGAGCAAAGGGACAACCGAAGGCACCTCTGGTCTGGCGCACCGGACTGTCCGGTGTGCCACTGGACAGTGTCCGGTGCACCACCGGACAGTGTCCGGTGCACCAGAGGACTCCAACTCAAACTCGTCACCTTCGGGAAAATCCAGAGGCACTCCGCTATAATTCACCGGACTGTCTAATGTACACCGGACAGTGTCCGGTGCGCCAAGGAAGAGCAGCCTCAGGAACTCGCCAGCTTCGGGAATTCGTAACGGCTAGTCCGCTATAATTCACCGGACATGTCCGGTGTACACCGGACTGTCCGGTGTACACCGGACTGTCCGGTGTAACATCGAAGCAACGACTACTTCGGCGCCAACGGCTACCTGCAGCGCATTGAATGCGCGCCAGCGCGCGCAGAAGTCAGGCACGCCCATAATGGCGCACCAGACACTCTACAGTACATGTCCGGTGCGCCATCGGACATCCAGGCGGGCCCAGAAGACAGTGCTCCAACGGTCGAATCCCAACGGCTTTGGTGACGTGGCTGGCGCACCGGACATGTCCGGTGTGCACCGGACTGTCCGGTGCACCATACGACAGTTAGCCCCACCAAACGGCTAGTTTGGTGGTTGGGGCTATAAATACCCCCAACCTCCCACCATTCATTGCATCCAAGTTTTCACACTTCCAACCACTTACAAGAGCTAGGCATTCAATTCTAGACACACTCAAGAGATCAAATCCTCTCCCAAATTCCACACAACGCCCTAGTGCTTAGAGAGAGAGATTTGCTTGTGTTCTTTCGAGCTCTCGCTTGGATTGCTTTCTTCCTTCTTGATTCTTTATTGTGATTAAACTCACTTGTAACCAAGGCAAGAGACACCAATTGTGTGGTGGTCCTTGCGGGGAAGTTTTGTTCCCGGTTGATTTTAAAAGAGAAAGCTCACTCGGTCTGAGGGACCGTTTGAGAGAGGGAAAGGGTTTAAACAGACCCGGTCTTTGTGACCACCTCAACGGGGAGTAGGTTTGCGAGAACCGAACCTCGGTAAAACAAATCCGCGTGTCACACTCTTTATTCGCTTGCGATTTGTTTTGCACCCTCTCTCGCGGACTCGATTATATTTCTAACACTAACCCGGCTTGTAGTTGTGATTATTTTGAGAATTTCAGTTTCGCCCTATTCACCCCCCCTCTAGGCGACTTTCACTCTTCATCCCTTCTACGAGAAGCCTCCCCTGCTCTCCGAGGATGCACAGATCTCGGATGTCAGGGCACAAGAAGATTGCTCTAGCAGCAAACATTTGTAGCCCCAAGTGCTATATTCTTTATGTCCCTGGGCCCACATGTCGGGGCTCAGTACCTTTGTGCATGCCCCCCTTCAGCTATAAATGGGGAGGCATGCGACGTTACAAGACAGATCCAATCTTTAGACTCACTCAGACACTCACAAGTTCATACAAGCTCTCAAGCAATACATCACACAGTGGAGTAGGGTGTTACGCTCCGGCGGCCCGAACCACTCTAAACCCTCGTGTGTTCTTGTGTTCTTCCCATTTTCCAACAAGCAAGCAAAATGCTTAGGCCCCTCCTCATCTTAGGATTTAGGGCAGGTGCACTTCGCCACCCGGCCGGAGATTTGCTCTCCGACATTTGGCGCGCCAGGTAGGGGCCTAGGCTTTAAGTTTTTGCTTGTCTCCTTGCTCAAGCATGATGGTGCAAATCATTGAGCACCGTGCCGAGACTTCGGTAGATTTCGTGGTGGAGGGAGAAGCTGCTTCTTCCACACCACAGGTTCCCAACCGCCCAGTGCCAGGCACTGCCGCTGTGCACGCCGCACGGGAGCACACGGCTGCACAAATGTCCCGGACTCCATCGAGGGCGACTCCGGGGGCATTATCGGCAGCCAAGGAGTTGTTGCGACACCCTCCAAGCTCTACGGCCTCACTAGGGGCCATGAAGCAATGGCGGGACGACGTCGACCGACTACTCGGTATGGCACATTATACCTCAACCAGATCGAGGACACAGTCATCCCGACGCCAGCACGAGGCGTTAGCGTCTGTGCGCTCGCCCTCAGTAAGGGGCGCATAGACCAACGACCTCCGGGCAGAACTCGACCGCAGGCGTGCGGGAGAGGATGCCCGGATCTCATTGGAGAGGCCGCGCGAGCGCCGCCAAAACATTGGTGGTCACAACCTCGATCAAGACTTCGCTGCGGTTGCACCGCAGACACCAATGGGCACCCGGTCCCAAACGGGTGTCCCCTTGGCCGATGAGGGTTGCGCCTCTCTCGCATACCATCTCCGCGCGGCGTCATGGCCACCCAAGTTCCGACCGCACTTGCCGGAAAAATACGACGGAACGTCGAACCCGTCGGAGTTCCTGCAGGTGTACGTCACTGCCATCACGGCAGCAGGTGGAAACACCGCTGTGATGGCAACATATTTTCATGTTGCCTTGTCTGGACCTACCCGGACCTGGCTCATGAACCTCACCCCAGGATCAGTCTACTCCTGGGAAGAGCTCTACCCGTGGTTCGTAGAAAACTTCGCCAGTGCTTACCAGCAGCACGGTGTGGAGGCCCACCTCCATGCGGTAAGGCAGGAGCCCGGGGAGACCCTCTGGAAGTTCATCTCCCGCTTCACCAAGGTGCGAGGTAGTATACCTTGCATTTCTGATGCTTCCATCATCACGGCCTTCCGACAGGGAGTACGTGATGAGAAAATGCTGGAGAAGTTGGCCACACATGACGTGGAAACTGTCCCCACACTCTTCGCTCTGGCCAATAAATGCGCCAGAGCCGCCGAGGGCCGTGCATGGCACTCAGCCCCACAAACCGGAGCTGCCCAGTCAGGTGGCTCGGGTGCCGTCCCCGGGGATGGAAAGAAGAAAAAGAAGAAGGACTGCGACTACCAGAAGCCGCGATCCACTGCTCTGGTTGTCGCAGCCACGATTGGAGGCCAGGGCGACCGCAACAAACGTCCACGGCCATAGAGGGGTAACAGCGTCTCATGCCCTACGCACCCCAACGGTCGCCACAGAGCCGCGGAGTTTCGCGAGATCATTGACCTCGCAAAACGCGTCAGTGAGCGGCGCGAGCAGTCTTCCAAAGACGGCTCCCCACCTCGTCGCCGACCTGGCAAAGAAAAGGTGGACGACGGCGAGGTGGCCACGGCTGAACGGGACCTCAGGTATCAGTCGCCCGAGAGGGACCTGAAGGATGTCTTCGCTGGAGGCTCCTACTCCGGTGGAGACAACTAGACGGACCCCAGAGGGACCCCGTGCTCCCCGGGCTATGGAGCTGAAGCATGCCTTCCTCCGGAAACCCTTCTAGATTCGCCGTGGGTCCAGGCTGCCGACAGGTGCATGCAGGAGTGGCCACAGCCAAAGACGAGGGCTCCCGTGTCAAATGCAGATGGGGACCCAGGGTCGGGACCTAGCCCTACGGCAAGTACCAGACCAAGAAGGGCTCCGCAACTCTCCCCCAGCTGGGAAGGACCCTTCAAGGTAACGGGAATACACCGACCCGAGGGTAACCATCTAGCTACTTCTGAAGGAGTGCCTTACCCCGATGTCGAAACATCTCTGTAAGTTCTATCCATAGAGCAAGTCTGAGGGGTCGAATCTGTTTCCCTTTTTGTAACTAGGTAACGCATACGTGTACGACAATCCGGTGGGGTCTGTCCCCATAAACCCGGCCTATTGGTCTGCACCCATGCATGACGAGTTATAAAGAAAAACTACCCCCTCAGTTGAGCCCCTATGATAGTTCCATCTCGATGCTCCATGGTCTTACCTTGCAGTTATTTTTTTCAGATAATACTTTTTATCTAACCCACCCGTACAGTTCCCATCTGTCTTGACATGACGACATCCGAATTGAGCAGCCAGGCTTGCAGTTTAGGGCCCCCGATACAAAAGTTGGGAGGTCCGACAGCCTGGGAGCCGGCTCTAGAGAACGGGACCCCATTCCATGGGGTGGTCCGGAGCCTGTGTGGCCGCTTAGCCTGGTTCCGTACCCAAAAGCCTGCACACTCCACCACCCCATGATGGGCACCTAGTATTTGGGGCTATAAGTCCTGTGGGTCCGACAACCTCGGGTCCGGAGCTAGAGAATGGACATTAGTCTCCTAGGGTGGTCTGGAGCCCATGTACCCGCTCAGCCTGGTCCCGTACCGTGGGCCTGCACGCTCCACCACCCTGCGACAAGTGCCCTAGTATCTAGAACCGCGACCCAAGGGGGTCCGAACACGCAACTTGGCCACCCGGACTGAAACCTGTGAGTCCCGAGCATGTATCAAAGTATGGCTAATACCAGACAGGGAACCCTATGGGTGTACTACTAACGCTCCCTAGCTAAAGCTGTGTACAGATCCAGATCCCGGCGAGGTTGCCTCTCGAGAGTTGTTGACAACCTTTTCAGATACGCTGGTGTCCAACCTCAACACATCAAGCCTGCATCCCAGGCGGGCGGCCAGGTACCAGGAGGAGTCAACAATATCGCACACAATAGAAACAAATTGGAAATATATAAGTGCTAATACTGCTTAATAAATAGTACTCTTGAGTACCTTACAAAAAGCTAAAGTATTACATATGTTTCCAAGCGGAGCCCTAGCTCCATTTCTACTCTACAGGTATGAACTACCTCCACACCAGCAGGGCCGCGGGATTGCTAGCTCCGAGCGGCTCGCCAGAGGAGGCGACCACCTCAGCACCGACGGCAGCGACCGCCTCTGCACCGACGACTCGCCAGCAGTGGCGATCACCTCAGCACGTGCGCCATTGCGAAAAGGTCCTCACCCCCGTCTTCCTACGGAGGGTGACAACGAGGCCATTAAAGCCAAAGAGTTGGAGGCTCGACGGCAGGTGGCACTGATGGTCTCGCCAGCGGAGGCAACCACCTCTGCAATGGGCAGCCTCACCAGCGACGGCGACCACCTCATCACCGACGACAGCGGCCACCTCCGCACCGATGGGCGGCGGCTACCTCAGCATGCGCGAACAGGTCCTCGCTCCCATCCTTACTGCAGGAGTGAGGACAAGGCCATCCAAGAACACGACCGCCGCCCCCGCAGCGTACGATGTCTTGTACGACCGGCGGTGCGGGAGAAGCCGTGGATGTGGCGGACCTGCGCACGGCGCGACCGTCGCCCGTGCGGTGGACGGACAGCCACGCCCCAACCAAGCAGCAGGAGGCAGTACCGGAGGCGGCACCAAAGCCATCCAGGCCGAGGAGCCAGCCACGCGGCAGCTAACGGCGCCTGCAGCCGGCCGACTCCGCGTAGCCGAAGTTCGCCTCCTCCACAAGGCTGGTGGACGCCCTTCTCCCCCGAATGCTGGAGGAAGAAGCGGGCCGCCAGCCCATGCGGAAGGCGGAACCCCAACTCGGCTCGCCCTCCTTCCTCTTCTCCTTGTTGCGGGACTCTTCCGATGAAGCCTTCCCGTGGCTTGTAGTGGGCTTGTCACTGGTCTCCACCCCCCCTCTAGGCGACTTTCAATTGGTATCAAAGCCCGGTGCTTCATTAGAGCCTAACCGCTCGAAGTGATGTCGGGAGAACTCGCCAAGAGGGAGATGGAGACCGGCGACAAGCCCACTACAAGCCACGGGAAGGCTTCATCAGAAGAGTCCTGCAACAAGGAGAAGAGGAAGGAGAAGAAGAAGGAGAAGAAGACTTCCTCCCACAAGTCGCATCGGAGTGGCAACAAAATAAAGAAGATGAGGAAGGTGGTCTACTACGAGACCGACACTTCATCGCCATCCACCTCCGGCTCCAACGCGCCCTCCATAACTTCTAAGCGCCATGAGCGCAAGAAGTTTAGTAAGATCCCCTTACACTATCCTCGTACCTCTAGACATACTCCATTACTTTTCGTTCCATTAGGCAAACCGCCAACCTTTGACGGTGAAGATTATGCTAGGTGGAGTGATTTAATGAAATTTCATCTAACCTCACTCCACAAAAGTATATGGAATGTTGTTGAGTTTGGAGCACAGGTACCATCCGTAGGGGATGAGGATTATGATGAGGACGAGGTGGCCCAAACCGAGCACTTCAACTCCCAAGCCACAACAATACTCCTCGCCTCTCTAAGTAGGGAGGAATACAACAAGGTGCAAGGACTAAAAAGCGCCAAGGAAGTTTGGGACGTGCTCAAGACGGCGCACGAGGGTGATGAACTCACCAAGATCACCAAGCGGGAAACGATCGAGGGGGAGCTCGGTCGCTTCCGTCTTCGCCAAGGGGAGGAGCCACAAGACATGTACAACCGGCTCAAAACCTTGGTGAACCAAGTGCGGAACCTCGGGAGCAAGAAATGGGATGACCACGAGGTGGTTAAGGTTATTTTAAGATCGCTTATATTCCTTAACCCTACTCAAGTACAATTAATTCGTGGCAACCCAAGATATACACTAATGACTCCCGAGGAAGTAATCGGGAATTTTGTGAGCTTTGAATTTATGATTAAGGGCTCACGGAAGATCAACGAGCTTGACGGTCCCTCCACGTCCGAAGCTCAACCGGTTGCATTCAAGGCGACAGAGGAGAAGAAGGAGGAGTCTACACCAAGTAGACAACCAATCGATGCCTCCAAGCTCGACAATGAGGAGATGGCGCTTGTCATCAAAAGCTTTCGCCAAATCCTCAAGCAAAGGAGGGGGAAGGATTACAAGCCCCGCTCCAAGAAGGTTTGCTACAAGTGTGGTAAGCCTGGTCACTTTATTGCAAAATGTCCTATATCTAGTGACAGTGACAGGGGTGACGACAAGAAGGGGAGAAGAAAAGAGAAGAAGAGATACTACAAGAAGAAGGGCGGCGATGCCCATGTTTGTCGCGAGTGAAACTCCGACGAAAGCTCTAGCGACTCCGTCGACGACGAGGACGCCGCTAACATCGCCGTCACCAAGGGCCTTTTCTTCCCCAACGTCGGCCACAAGTGCCTCATGGCAAAGGACGGCAAAAAGAAGAAGGTTAAATCTAAATCCTCCACTAGATATGAATCCTCTAGTGATGAAAATGCTAGTGATGAGGAAGATAACTTGCGCACTCTTTTTGCCAACTTAAACATGCAACAAAAAGAGAAGTTAAATGAATTGATTAGTGCCATCCATGAGAAGGATGATCTCTTGGACTCCCAAGAGGACTTCCTAATCAAAGAAAACAAAAAGCATGTTAAAGTTAAAAATCCTTACGCTCTAGAAGTAGAAAAATGTGAAAAACTCTCTAGTGAGCTAAGCTCTTGCCATGAAACTATTGACAACCTTAGAAATGAAAATGCTAATTTGTTAGCTAAGGTTGATTCAAATGCTTGTAATGTTTCAATTCCCAATCTTAGGAATGATAATGATGACTTGCTTGCCAAGATTGAAGAATTGAACTTATCTCTTGTTAGCCTTAGGAGTGAAAATGAAAAATTAATTGCTAAGGCTAAAGATTTTGATGTTTGCAATGCTACTATTTCCGACCTTAGAACTAAGAATGATATATTGCATGCTAAGGTTGTAGAATTAAAATCTTGCAAACCCTCTACATCTACCTTTGAGCACACTTCTATTTGTACTAGAGAGATGTTGATGTTAATGCTATACATGATCACATGGCTTTAATTAAACAACAAAATGATCATATAGCAAAATTAGATGCTAAAATTGCCGAGCATAACTTAGAACATGAAAAATTTAAATTTGCTAGAAGTATGCTCTATAGTGGGAGACGCCCTGGCATCAAGGATGGCATTGGCTTCCAACAGGGAGGCAATGTCAAACTTAGTGCCCCTCCTAAGAAATTGTCCAACTTCGTTAAGGGCAAGGCTCCCATGCCTCAGGATAACGAGGGTTACATTTTATACCCTGTCGGTTATCCCGAGGACAAAATTAGGAGAATTCACTCTAGGAAGTCTCACTCTGGCCCTAATCATGCTTTTATGTATAAGGGTGAGACATCTAGTTCTAGGCAACAAACCCATGATAAGTTGCCTAAGAAGAAAACTCCTAATGCATCAAATGAACATAGCTTTTTATTTAAAACTTTTGATGCATCATATGTTTTGACTAACAAATCCGGCAAGGTAGTTGCCAAATATGTTGGGGGCAAACACAAGGGATCAAAGACTTGTGTTTGGGTACCCAAAGTTCTTGTTTCTAATGCCAAAGGACCCAAAACCATTTGGGTACCTAAAGTCAAGACCTAAACATCTTTTGTAGGTTTATGCATCCGGGGGCTCAAGTTGGATCATCGACAACGGATGCACAAACCACATGGCAGGGGAGAAGAAGATGTTCTCCTCCTATGAGAAAAACCAGGATCCCCAACGAGCTATCACATTCGAGGATGGAAACCAAGGTTTGGTCAAGGGTTTGGGTAAAATTGCTATATCTCCTGACCACTCTATTTCCAATGTTTTTCTTGTAGATTCATTAGATTACAATTTGCTTTCTGTATCCCAATTATGCAAAATGGGCTACAACTGTCTCTTTACTGATGTAGGTGTCACTGTCTTTAGAAGAAGTGATGATTCAATAGCATTTAAGGGTGTGTTAGAGGGTCAGCTATACTTAGTAGATTTTGATAGAGCTGAACTCGACACATGCTTAATTGCTAAGACTAACATGGGTTGGCTCTGGCACCGCCGACTAGCCCATGTTGGAATGAAGAATCTTCACAAGCTTCTAAAGGGAGAACACATTTTAGGACTAACAAATGTTCATTTTGAGAAAGACAGGATTTGTAGCGCATGCCAAGCAGGAAAGCAAGTTGGTGCCCATCATCCACACAAGAACATCATGACGACTGACAGGCCACTGGAGCTCCTGCACATGGACCTATTCGACCCGATTGCTTACATAAGCATCGGCGGGAGTAAGTACTGCCTAGTAATTGTGGATGATTATTCTCGCTTGACTTGGGTGTTATTTTTGCAGGAAAAATCTCATACCCAAGAGACCTTAAAGGGATTCTTGAGACGGGCTCAAAACGAGTTCGGCTTAAGGATCAAGAAAATTAGAAGCGACAACGGGACGGAGTTCAAGAACTCTCAAATTGAAGGCTTCCTTGAGGAGGAGGGAATCAAGCATGAGTTCTCTTCTCCCTACACCCCACAACAAAATGGTGTAGTGGAGAGGAAGAATAGAACTCTATTGGACATGGCAAAAACCATGCTTGATGAGTACAAGACGTCGGATCGGTTTTGGGCCGAGGCAGTCAACACCGCCTGCTACGCCATCAACCGGTTGTATCTACACCGAATCCTCAAGAAGACATCATACGAACTCCTAACCGGTAAAAAGCCCAATATTTCATATTTTAGAGTCTTTGGTAGCAAATGCTTTATACTTATTAAAGAGGTAGAAAATCTAAATTTGCACCTAAGACTGTAGAAGGCTTTTTACTAGGATATGATTCAAACACAAGGGCATATAGAGTCTTCAACAAGTCCTCCGGACAAGTTGAAGTTTCTTGTGACGTTGTGTTTGATGAGACTAACGGCTCTCAAGTAGAGCAAGTTGATCTTGATGAGATAGGTATTGAAGAGGCTCCGTGCATCGCGCTAAGGAACATGTCCATTGGGGATGTGTGTCCTAAGGAATCCGAAGAGCCTCCAAATGCACAAGATCAACAATCCTCCTCCACGCAAGCATCCCCACCAACTCAAAATGAGGATGATGCTCAAGTTGATGAAGGAGAAGATCAATCAAATGAGCCACCTCAAGATGATGGCAATGATCAAGGGGGAGATGCAAATGATCAAGACAAGGAGGATGAAGAACAAAGACCGCCACACCCAAGAGTCCACCAAGCAATCCAACGAGATCACCCCGTCGACACCATCCTCGGCGACATTCATAAGGGGGTAACCACTAGATCTCGTGTTGCACATTTTTGTGAGCATTACTCTTTTGTTTCCTCTATTGAGCCACACAGGGTAGAGGAAGCACTTCAAGATTTGGATTGGGTGGTGGCAATGCAAGAGGAGCTCAACAACTTCACTAGGAATGAGGTATGACATTTAGTTCCACGTCCTAATCAAAATGTTGTAGGAACCAAGTGGGTCTTCCGCAACAAGCAAGATGAGCATGGTGTGGTGACAAGGAACAAAGCTCGACTTGTGGCCAAGGGTTACTCTCAAGTCGAAGGTTTGGATTTCGGTGAAACCTATGCACCCGTAGCTAGGCTTGAGTCAATTCGAATATTATTAGCCTATGCTACTTACCATGGCTTCAAGCTTTACCAAATGGACGTGAAGAGTGCCTTCCTCAACGGACCAATCAAGGAAGAGGTCTATGTTGAGCAACCTCCCGGCTTTGAAGATAGTGAGTACCCTAACCATGTCTATAAACTCTCTAAGGTGTTGTATGGGCTCAAGCAAGCCCCAAGAGCATGGTATGAATGCCTTAGGGATTTCCTTATCACTAATGGATTCAAAGTCGGAAAGGCCGATCCTACTCTATTCACTAAAACTCTTGAAAATGACTTGTTTGTATGTCAAATTTATGTTGATGATATTATATTTGGGTCTACTAACGAGTCTACATGTGAAGAATTTAGTAGGATCATGACACATAAGTTCGAGATGTCTATGATGGGGGAGTTGAAGTATTTCTTAGGATTTCAAGTGAAGCAACTCCAAGAGGGCACCTTCCTAAGCCAAACGAAGTATACTCAAGATATTCTAAGCAAGTTTGGGATGAAGGATGCCAAACCCATCAAGACACCCATGGGAACCAATGGGCATCTCGACCTCGACGAAGGAGGTAAATCCGTTGATCAAAAGGTATACCGGTCGATGATAGGTTCTTTGCTATATCTATGTGCATCTCGACCGGATATTATGCTTTCCGTATGCATGTGTGCAAGATTCCAAGCCGACCCTAAGGAAGCTCACCTTACGGCCGTAAAACGAATCTTGAGATATTTGGTTTATATTCCTAAGTTTGGGCTTTGGTATCCTAGGGGATCCACATTTGATTTGATTGGTTATTCGGATGCCGATTGGGCGGGGTGTAAAATCAATAGAAAGAGCACATTAGGGACTTGCTAGTTCTTGGGAAGATCCTTGGTGTCTTGGGCTTCAAAGAAGCAAAATTCCGTAGCTCTTTCAACCGCCGAAGCCGAGTACATTGCCGCAGGCCATTGTTGCGCGCAACTACTTTGGATGAGGCAAACCCTTAGGGACTATGGTTACAAATTAACCAAAGTTCCTCTTCTATGTGATAATGAGAGTGCAATCCGCATGGCGGATAATCCCGTTGAGCATAGCCGCACTAAACACATAGCCATTCGGTATCACTTTTTAAGGGATCACCAACAAAAAGGAGATATCGAGATTTCTTACATTAATACTAAAGATCAATTAGCCGATATCTTTACCAAGCCACTTGATGAACAAACTTTTAACAAACTTAGGCATGAGCTAAATATTCTTGATTCTAGGAACTTCTTTTGTTGATTTGCACACATAGCTCTACTATATACCTTTGATCATGTCTCTTTCATATGCTATGACTAATGTGTTTTCAAGTCTATTTCAAACCAAGTCATAGGTGTATTGGAAGGGAATTGGAGTCTTCGGCGAAGACAAAGCCTTCCACTTCGTAACTCATCCTTCGCCGTCGCTCTACGTAACTCTCCATCCCTTGGGGGAGAGAACATGAGTCCAAAGCAAAAGGACTTCGTCTTTGGTATAATCTTCACTCATTTATTTATGACCAAAGAGGAAGAAAGTAATTCAAGGGCTCTAATGATTCCGTTTTTGGCGATTCATGCCAAAGGGGGAGAGAGTATGAGCCCAAAGCAAAAGGACCGCACCACCACCAATTTCTAAAAATTTAGTTTTTCAAAGAGTATTTTCAAATTAGTATCTTACTTGTGATATAAAATTGGTATACCCTCTTCAAAATTAATATCAAAACCCTCTTGAACACTAAGAGGAGGATTTCATTAAGGGGGAGTTTTGTTTAGTCAAAGGAAAAGCATTTGAAACAAGGGGAGAAAATTTCAAATCTTGAAAATGCTTCGCAAAATCTTATTCATTTACCTTTGACTATTTGCAAAAGGACTTCGAAAAGGATTTACAAAAGAATTTGCAAAAACAAAACATGTGGTGCAAGCGTGGTCCAAAATGTTAAAAACAAAGAAACAATCCATGCATATCTTATGAGTAGTTATATTGGCTTAATTCCAAGCAACCTTTGCACTTACATTATGCAAGCTAGTTCAATTATGTACTTCCATACTTGCTTTGGTTTGTGTTGGCATCAATCACCAAAAAGGGGGAGATTGAAAGGGAATTAGGCTTACACCTAGTTCCTAAATGATTTTGGTGGTTGAATTGCCCAACACAAATAATTGGACTAACTAGTTTGCTCTAGTGTATAAGTTATACAGGTGCCAAAGGTTCACTCTTAGCCAATAAAAAGACCATGTATTGGGTTCAACAAAAGAGCAAAGGGATAACCGAAGGCACCTCTGGTCTGGCGCACTGGACTGTCCGGTGTGCCACCGGACAGTGTCCGGTGCACCAGAGGACTCCAACTCAAACTCGTCGCCGTCGAGAAAATCCGGAGACGCTCCGCTATAATTCACCGGACTGTCCGGTGTACACCGGACAGTGTCCGGTGCTCCAAGGAATAGCGGCTCTGGAACTCGCCAGCTTCGGGAATTCACAACGGCTAGTCCACTATAATTCACCGGACATGTCCGGTGTGACAGCGAAGCAACGGATACTTCGGCGCCAACGGCTACCTGCAGCGCATTAAATGCGCGCCAGCGCGCGCAGAAGTCAGGCACGCCCATACTGGCGCACCGGACACTCTACAGTACATGTCCGGTGCGCCACCGGACATCCAGGCGGGCCCAGAAGACAGAGCTCCAACGGTCGGAACCCAACGGCTTTGGTGACGTGGCTGGCGCACCGGACATGTCCGGTGTGCACCAGACTGTCCGGTGCACCATACGACAGTCAGCCTCCACCAAACGGCTAGTTTGGTGGTTGGGGCTATAAATACCCCAACCACCCCACCATTCATTGCATCCAAGTTTTCACACTTCCAACCACTTACAAGAGCTAGGCATTCAATTCTAGACACACTCAAGAGATCAAATCCTCTCCCAAATTCCACACAACGCCCTAGTGCTTAGAGAAAGAGATTTGCTTGTGTTCTTTCGAGCTCTTGCGCTTGGATTGCTTTCTTCTTTCTTGATTCTTCATTGTGATCAACTCACTTGTAATTGAGGCAAGAGACACCAATATTGTGGTGGTCCTTGTAGGAACTTTGTGTTCCAAGTGATTGTGAAGAGAAAGCTCACTCGGTCCGAGGGACCGTTTGAGAGAGGGAAAGGGTTGAAAGAGACCCGGTCTTTGTGACCACCTCAACGGGGAGTAGGTTTGCGAGAACCGAACCTCGGTAAAACAAATCCGCGTGTCACACTCTTTATTCGCTTGCGATTTGTTTTGCACCCTCTCTCGCGGACTCGATTATATTTCTAACGCTAACCCGGCTTGTAGTTGTGATTATTTTTGAGAATTTCAGTTTCGCCCTATTCACCCCCCCCCCCTCTAGGCGACTTTCAAACATCCTTGAAGCTAAGGGCAGGGGGAGGCCGTAGTGAATAGGTGATCCTGTAAAACTTGAAAAACTTAAGCCACAAAAGCTTGGTTAAGTGTTAGCACAGTAAATGCCAAGTGGCTAGAGAGAAGTCTCAACAAAACACAATAACCACAAGAAATCAATCACAGAGATGGCACGGTGGTTATCCCGTGGTTCGGCCAAGACCAACGCTTGCCTACTCCACGTTGTGGCGTCCCAACGGACGAGGGTTGCAATCAACCCCTCTCAAGCGGTCCAAAGACCCACTTGAATACCACGGTGTTTTGTTTGCTTTACTCAATCCCGTTTGCGAGGAATCTCCACACTTTGGAGCCTCTCGCCCTTACACTTTAAGATCACAAAGAAGCACGGAGCAAGGGAGGGATTAGCAACGCACTCAAGACGAGAAATCACAGCAACACCACGCACACAAGTCGCAACTAGAGCTCACAACACAACTCAATGAGTTCACTACTCAACTAGAGCTCTAATTGCTATCGCAAAGAATCAAAGGCGCGAAATCGATGTCTTGGTGCTTAGAAATGTTGTAGGAATGCTTGGTGTACTCCTCCATGCGCCTAGGGGTCCCTTTTATAGCCCCAAGGCAGCTAGGAGCCGTTGAGAGCAATCTTGGAAGGCTAATCTTGCCTTCTGTCGACTGGCGCACCGGACAGTCCGGTGCACACCGGACATGTCCAGTGACCGATTTCTTTCCATAAATGGCGCAGTCGACCGTTGGCAGCCAGAGAGCCGTTGGCACACCGGACATGTCCGGTGCACACTAGACAGTCCGGTGCCTTCTTCTAGCCGTTGGCTCGGCCACGTGTCCCGCGCAGATTGCGCGGCCGACCGTTGGCCCGGCCGACCGTTGGCTCACCGGACAGTCCGGTGCACACCGGACAGTCCGGTGAATTATAGCCGTACGTCGCCGGTTAATTCCCGAGAGCAGCCACTTCGCTCGAACCAGCCTGGCGCACCGGACACTGTCCGGTGCACCACCGGACAGTCCGGTGCTCTAGACTGAGCAGAAACTTGGCTGCTCGAGCCAAGGCATTTTCAATTGGCTTTTTTCTGTTTCCAGCACTTAGACACAATACATTAGTCTTTAAAACAATGTACTAAGTCTGAGAAACATACCTTTATCCTTAATTTGCACTTTGTCCACCATTTTACACTTAGGTACTTGTGTTGGACACTAAATCACCAAAATACTTAGAAATGGCCCAAGGGCACATTTCCCTTTCAATCTCCCCCTTTTTGGTGATTTATGCCAACACAACATAAAGCAAGTAGAACAAGTACAAAATCAATTCAACTAAGAACTCAAAGTTGTTTTGATTCAATTTGACATATACGGATCACTCTATGCCACCACTTGGTTTGTTTTTGCAAATCAAACACAAATTCCTATCTCTAAGTCAAACACACATGCTAAGACATAAAGAGAGTCATTCCAAGAGAAATTGATTCAAGCTTTCAAAAACTCCCCTTTTTCCCATAATCAATACTTCTCCCCACAAGAAGCCAACTTTTGACAAGAGAGACAATAAAAGAGTTTTGACAAACAAAAAGGAGTTTTGACAAACAAAAAGCTCTATTCTACTATTTTCAAAATCTCTCAAGTGGTAGCTGATCCATTTATCGCTTTGGCCTTTATTTTCTCCCCCTTTGGCATCAAGCACCAAAACGGGATCAATCTTGGCCCTTTAACCCCATTGCCTCACCAAAATCTTCAAATAAGAGTACAAAGGCAATAAGAGTATAAAGATGAACTTGGAAAAGTTACTCTTTTCATCGGAGTGCAGTGGAAGTCTTGCATGGTCCAAGTCCACCTTTTCCCTTTCAATCCTCCTTTGAGACTAAAACAACCAAACTCAAGAATATGGTTAGTCGCAAAGGGTCAAGTTGTAGCACAGCTCCCCCTAAATATGTGCGTTACTTGCAAAAAGGACTTGTGAGGTCCAGGGAGTGTTTGTACAACTTGAGCACCACAATAAGCAACAAAATGCAGAATGAACATGATCAAAGGCATAAACACATGTATGCTACAATTCAATCCAAGTTTCGTGAATCTAGGACATTTAGCTCACTACGCAGCCTGCAAAAGGTCTTTTCATCTAAAGGCTTAGTGAAGATATCGACTAGCTGGTTCTCGGTGCTAACATGAAACACTTCGATATCTCCCTTTTGCTGGTGGTCTCTCAAAAAGTGATGCCGGATGTCAATGTGCTTTGTGCGGCTGTGCTCAACAGGATTTTCCGCTATACGGATAGCACTCTCATTGTCACATAGGAGTGGGACTTTGCTCAGATTGTAGCCAAAGTCCCGGAGGGTTTGCCTCATCCAAAGTAGTTGCGCGCAACACTGTCCTGCGGCAACATACTCAGCCTCAGCGGTGGATAGGGCAATGGAAGTTTGTTTCTTAGAGTTCCACGACACCAGGGACCTTCCTAAGAATTGGCACGTCCCCGATGTACTCTTCCTATCGACCTTACATCCAGCATAGTCGGAATCTGAGTACCTAATCAAGTCAAAGTTAGACCCCTTTGGATACCAGATCCCGAAGCAAGGCGTAGCGACTAAATATCTAAGAATTCGCTTCACCGCCACTAAGTGACACTCCTTAGGATCGGATTGAAATCTAGCACACATGCATACGCTAAGCATAATATCCGGTCTACTAGCACATAAATAGAGCAAAGAACCTATCATGGACCGGTATGCTTTTTGATCAACGGACTTACCACCTTTGTTGAGGTCGGTGTGTCCGTCGGTTCCCATCGGCGTCTTTGCGGGCTTGGCGTCCTTCATCCCAAACCGCTTTAGCAAATCTTGCGTGTACTTTGTTTGCGAGATGAAGGTGCCATCCTTGAGTTGCTTCACTTGGAACCCAAGGAAGTAGTTCAACACGCCCATCATCGACATCTCGAATTTCTGCGTCATCACCCTGCTAAACTCTTCACAAGACTTTTGGTTAGTAGAACCAAATATTATGTCATCGACATAAATTTGGCACACAAACAGATCACCATCGCAAGTCTTAGTGAAAAGAGTTGGATCGACTTTCCCAACCTTGAAAGCATTAGCAATTAAAAAGTCTCTAAGGCATTCATACCATGCTCTTGGGGCTTGCTTAAGTCCATAGAGCGCCTTAGAGAGCTTACACACGTGGTCGGGGTACCGTTCATCCTCGAAGCCAGGGGGTTGCTCCACGTACACTTCCTCCTTGATCGGCCTGTTGAGGAAAGCGCTCTTCACATCCATTTGGTACAACCTGAAAGAATGGTGAGTGGCATATGCTAGCAAAATACGAATTGATTCTAGCCTAGCCACAGGAGCAAACGTCTCCTCAAAGTCCAAACCTGCGACTTGGGCATAACCTTTTGCCACAAGTCGAGCCTTGTTCCTCGTCACCACCCCGTGCTCGTCCTGTTTGTTACGGAACACCCACTTGGTTCCCACAACATTTTGCTTGGGACGAGGCACCAGTGTCCAAACTTCATTGCGCTTGAAGTTGTTGAGTTCCTCCTGCATGGCCAACACCCAGTCCGGATCTAGCAAGGCCTCTTCTACCCTGAAAGGCTCAATAGAAGAGACAAAGGAGTAATGCTCACAAAAATTAACTAATCTCGAGCGAGTAGTTACTCCCTTGCTAATATCACCCAATATTTGGTCAACGGGATGATCCCTTTGGATCGTCGCTCGAACTTGGGTTGGAGGTGACTGAGGTGCTTCTTCCTCCTCAACATGAACATCCTGTGCTCCCCCTTGATCATGCGCCTCCACTTGAGGTACCTGTTCGTCATCTTGGGTTGGGGGATGCACCATAGTTGAGGAAGATGGTTGATCTTGCTCCAATTGTTCCTGAGGCCTTACATCTCCAATCGCCATGGTGCGTATCGCGGCCGTTGGAACGTCTTCTTCATCTATATCATCAAGATCAATAACTTGCTCTCTTGGAGAGCCATTAGTCTCATCAAATACAACGTCGCTAGAGACTTCAATCAAACCCGATGATTTGTTGAAGACCCTATACGCCTTTGTATTTGAATCATAACCTAATAAAAACCCTTCTACAGCTTTGGGAGCAAATTTGGAATTCCTACCCTTCTTCACTAGAATGTAGCATTTACTTCCAAATACACGAAAGTACGATACATTGGGTTTGTTACCAGTTAGCAGCTCGTATGAGGTCTTCTTGAGGAGGCGGTGAAGATAGACCCTGTTGATGGCGTGGCAAGCCGTGTTCACGGCTTCCGACCAAAAACACTCGGGGGTCTTGAACTCTCCAAGCATAGTCCTTGCCATATCAATGAGCGTCCTGTTCTTCCTTTCTACCACACCATTTTGCTGAGGTGTGTAGGGAGCGGAGAACTCGTGCTTGATCCCCTCCTCCTCAAGGAACTCCTCCACTTGAAGATTCTTGAATTCGGACCCGTTGTCGCTCCTTATCTTCTTCACCTTGAGCTCAAACTCATTTTGAGCTCTCCTGAGGAAGCGCTTGAGGGTCCCTTGGGTTTCAGACTTATCCTGCAAAAAGAACACCCAAGTGAAGCGGGAAAAGTCATCAACAATAACTAGACCATACTTACTTCCTCCTATGCTCAGATAGGCGACGGGTCCGAAGAGGTCCATATGCAGCAGCTCCAGAGGTCTTGACGTGGTCATCACATTCTTGCTGTGATGTGCTCCTCCCACTTGTTTACCTGCTTGACAAGCTGCACAAGGTCTATCTTTTTCGAAATGAACATTGGTTAGACCTATCACGTGTTCTCCCTTTAGAAGCTTGTGGAGGTTCTTCATCCCCACATGTGCTAAGCGGCGATGCCACAACCAGCCCATGCAAGTCTTAGCCATTAAGCATGCATCTAGACCGGCCTCTTCTTTTGAAAAATCAACTAAGTAAAGTTTGTCGTCTAGTACACCCTTAAAAGCTAGTGAACCATCACATCTTCTAAAGACAGACACATCTACATTTGTAAATAAACAGTTATATCCCATATTACATAATTGACTAACAGATAGTAAATTATATCCAAGACTCTCCACTAAAAACACATTAGAGATAGAATGCTCATTTGATATTGCAATCTTGCCTAAACCTTTCACCTTGCCTTGGTTCCCATCACCGAATATGATTGAATCTTGGGAATCCTTATTCTTGACGTAGGAGGTGAACATCTTCTTCTTCCCCGTCATATGGTTTGTGCATCCGCTGTCGATAATCTAGCTTGAACCCCCGGATGCATAAACCTGCAAGGCAAATTTAGGCTTGGGTCTTAGGTACCCAACTCTTGTTGGGTCCTATAAGGTTAGTCACAATTTCCTTAGGGACCCAAATGCAGGTTTTATCACCCTTGCATTTTGCCCCTAATTTTCTAGCAACTATCTTCCTATCCTTTCTACAAATAGCAAAGGAAGCATTTAAAGCATGATAAATTGTAGAGGGTCCATTCATAACTTTCCTAGGAGCATGAACAAAATTCTTTCTAGGCACATGATGAATATTTTTCCTAGGCATATCTCTACAATGCATATAGGAAGAACTGGAAGCATGCATAGCATAGGAATCATAGGTATGTGAATCAAAAGCATTACAACCCTTATGAGACTGTCTTCTATCATTGTACATAAAAGCATGGTTCTTTTTAGTACTACTTGCCATAGGGGCCTTCCCTTTCTCCTTGGCGGAGATGGGAGCCTTATGGCTTGTTAAGTCCTTGGCTTCCCTCTTGAAGCCAAGTCCATCCTTAATTGAGGGATGTCTACCAATCGTGTAGGCATCCCTTGCAAATTTTAGCTTATCGAAATCACTTTTGCTAGCCTTAAGTTGGGCATTAAGACTAGCCATTTCATCATTTAACTTTGCAATAGAAGCTATGTGTTCACTACAAGCATCAATATCAAAATCTTTACATCTATTGCAAATAGCAACATTTTCTACACAAGAATTAGATTTATTTGATACTTCTAATTTAGCATTTAAATCATTGTTAACACTTTGTAAAGTAGAAATGATTTCATGACACGTAGATAGTTCATAAGAAAGCATTTCATTTCTTTTAACTTCTAAAGCATAGGATTTTTGTGCCTCTACAAATTTGTCATGTTCATCATACAATAAATCCTCTTGCTTTTCTAAAAGCCTATTCTTATCATTCAAGGCATCAATTAATTCATTAATTTTATCTACCTTGGTTCTATCTAGGCCCTTAAATAGACATGAATAATCTATTTCATCCTCATCACTAGATTCATCCTCACTTGAAGAAGCATAAGTAGAGTCTCGAGTACATACCTTCTTCTCCCTTGCCATAAGGCATGTGTGACGTTCGTTGGGGAAGAGGGATGACTTGTTGAAGGCGGTGGCGGCGAGTCCTTCATTGTCGGAGTCGAACGAGGAGCAATCCGAATCCCACTCCTTGCCAAGATGAGCCTCGCCCTTTGCCTTCTTATAGTTTTTCTTCTTCTCCCTCTTGTTCCCTTGATCCTGATCACTATCATTGTCGGGACAGTTAGCAATAAAATGACCAAGCTTACCGCATTTGAAGCATGAGCGCTTCCCCTTGGCTTTGGTCTTGCTTGGCTGTCCCTTGCGACCTTTAAGCGTCGTCTTGAATCTCTTGATGATGAGGGCCATCTCTTCATCATTAAGTCCAGCCGCCTCGATTTGTGCCACCTTGCTAGGTAGCGCCTCCTTGCTTCTTGTTGCCTTGAGAGCAAGGGGTTGCGGCTCGTTGATCGGACCATTCAAAGCGTCGTCCACGTACCTCGCCTCCTTGATCATCATCCGCCCACTCACGAATTTTCCAAGGACTTCTTCGGGCGACATTTTGGTGTACCTGGGATTCTCACGAATATTATTCACCAAATGAGGATCAAGAACGGTAAAGGACCTTAGCATCAGTCGGACGACGTCGTGGTCCGTCCATCGCGTGCTTCCGTAGCTCCTTATTTTGTTGATAAGGGTCTTGAGTCGGTTGTATGTTTGAGTTGGCTCCTCGCCCCTTATCATCGCGAACCGTCCAAGCTCGCCCTCCACCAACTCCATTTTGGTGAGCAAGGTGACGTCGTTCCCCTCATGGGAAATCTTGAGGGTGTCCCAGATCTGCTTGGCGTTATCCAAGCCGCTCACTTTGTGGTATTCATCCCTGCACAATGAAGCTAGAAGAACAGTAGTAGCTTGTGCATTCTTATGAATTTGTTCATTAATGAACATGGGACTATCCGAACTATCAAAGTGCATTCCACTCTCTACAATCTCCCATATACTAGGATGGAGAGAGAATAGGTGACTACGCATTTTGTGGCTCCAAAATCCGTAGTTCTCTCCATCAAAGTGTGGAGGCTTGCCGAGTGGAATGGAGAGCAAATGTGAATTTGAACTTTGCGGAATACGAGAGTAGTCAAAAGAAAAGTTCGAATTAACCGGTTTCCTTCTCTCGTAGTCATTGTGGTCGTCGTTGTCCTTGTGGGAAGAAGTGGACTCATCACTGTCGTCGTAGTAGACGATCTCCTTAATGTGCCTTGTCTTCTTCTTCTTCCCATCTTTTCGTCTATGACCCGAGCCCGAGTCGGTAGGCTTGTCATCCTTTGGCTCGTTGACGAAAGACTCCTTCTCTTTATCGTTGATCACGATACCCTTCCCCTTAGAATCCATCTCTTCGGGCGGTTAGTCCCTTTGTGAAGAGAACGGCTCCGATACCAATTGAGAGCACCTAGAGGGGGGGGGTGAATAGGTGATCCTGTAAAACTTGAAAAACTTAAGCCACAAAAGCTTGGTTAAGTGTTAGCACAGTAAATGCCAAGTGGCTAGAGAGAAGTCTCAACAAAACACAATAACCACAAGAAATCAATCACAGAGATGGCACAGTGGTTATCCCGTGGTTCGGCCAAGACCAACGCTTGCCTACTCCACGTTGTGGCGTCCCAACGGACGAGGGTTGCAATCAACCCCTCTCAAGTGGTCCAAAGACCCACTTGAATACCACGGTGTTTTGTTTGCTTTACTCAATCCCGTTTGCGAGGAATCTCTACACTTTGGAGCCTCTCGCCCTTACACTTTAAGATCACAAATAAGCACGGAGCAAGGGAGGGATTAGCAACGCACTCAAGACGAGAAATCACAGCAACACCACGCACACAAGTCGCAACTAGAGCTCACAACACAACTCAATGAGTTCACTACTCAACTAGAGCTCTAATTGCTATCGCAAAGAATCAAAGGCGCGAAATCGATGTCTTGGTGCTTAGGAATGTTGTAGGAATGCTTGGTGTACTCCTCCATGCGCCTAGGGGTCCCTTTTATAGCCCCAAGGCAGCTAGGATCCGTTGAGAGCAATCTTGGAAGGCTAATCTTGCCTTCTGTCGACTGGCGCACCGGACAGTCCGGTGCACACCGGACATGTCCGGTGACCAATTTCTTTCCATAAATGGCGCAGTCGACCGTTGGCAGCTAGAGAGCCGTTGGCACACCGGACATGTCCGGTGCACACCGGACAGTCCGGTGCCTTCTTCTAGCCGTTGGCTCGGCCACGTGTCCCGCGCAGATTGCGCGGCCGACCGTTGGCCCGGCCGACCGTTGGCTCACCTGACAGTCCGGTGCACACCGGACAGTCCGGTGAATTATAGCCGTACGTCGCCGGTTAATTCCCGAGAGCGGCCACTTCGCTCGAACCAGCCTGGTGCACCGGACACTGTCCGGTGCACCACCGGACAGTCCGGTGCTCCAGACTGAGCAGAAACTTGGCTACTCGAGCCAAGGCATTTTCAATTGGCTTTTTCCTGTTTCCAGCACTTAGACACAATACATTAGTCTTTAAAACAATGTACTAAGTCTGAGAAACATACCTTTATCCTTAATTTGCACTTTGTCCACCATTTTACACTTAGGTACTTGTGTTGGACACTAAATCACCAAAATACTTAGAAATGGCCCAAGGGCACATTTCCCTTTCACGTAGCCCGGCTCGCTTCTCTCCACCACAAGGCTAGTGGTCATCCCTCTAGATGACCACTGGCGGGAGATTGCAGCCGGGCTGCATGATGAAAATCCTTGAAGCCGAGCAATGCCGGAAGAGCACCAACCCCCACGGGGTTGCGCTCCTCTAACAGCAGCAAGAAGAAGACAAGACCGGCAGCACCACCACGAGCGCGAGCTCTCCGGCGGTGAGATCACCGGAGGGGGCGGCCCTGACGCGGATCCCTCCAGAGAACACCGACACACCCCATATGGAGGCCCGAAAGGCGGAAGGGCGCGATGAATGCAAGAGGAGCGAGGCATGGCTACTGCCTGGGAGATCGACCCCTTTTTAAAGGCAGATTTCCCCACTCGCGCCCCGAAGCATCACGGGCAAAGTCTCCCCCGACGTGCACCAGGGTTCCCACCCTATGACACGGGGGCCAGGCCCCACATGTCATACAGTCTGACCCGAAGCACGAAGACGGCGAACCACCGCACAAGGAGCGTGCAGCTGCCCCACGGTTATGCGCCCCTTCATTTTCAGAGCAACCAGCCATCAGGAAGGCGAACCGCCGCACAAGGAGCATGCAACCGCCCTGCGGTTAAGCGCCCCCTCATCTTCGCCGAAACCAGCGGTCGAAAAGGCGAACCGCCACGCAGGAAGCGTACAACCGCCCCGCAGTTGTGCGCCCCCTCAGCTTCGCTGCAACCGACGGTCCAACATGGGGGCCCAGGCCCACATGTCATACAACCGGCGCGCCGGTTACCGGGTGCGGAAAAATCGCACCGCCGCTCAATGCCACGTCTTCTCGGGGTAGTTGCGGAAGACTGAACAGATAAGTTTTCAGAACCAGTGCAGCGACTCGAGGCATCTCGCACATGGCCCAACAGTGGCATTCAGTACGAAGGACACGGGCTAGTCAACCGTGGGAATAGGCGTGGCAGACGACATTACCATAGGCGAGCCGACAGTAATTGCGTCAATAGGCGCGCAGGAGCAGCAAGCCAACCGCTAATCAAACTTTGGCCCCACCTGCAGGCTCGCATCCTCCCCTGACATGGGCCCGGGGGCCACTGTCGGTACCCTGAATCAGGGGTACCCTCTTCTACAGTATGAAGACGCTGCACCCGAACGACACCTACAGGCCACACGGAGAACAGCACCCGACCCCACCATATGGGCAGGTTTAAGGGCACCACGTGGCAAGGAAAGATAATACATCCCAGGATGCATCGTTGGTTCCGGACCTCCACAGAGGGACACCGGACCCCTGTACGTACAAGTCCAGAGCTCCCAAAGAAGGCATGCCGGGTCCCTCGGGTGGGCCCGAGGTCCCTCCAAGTAAGGTCCGAGCCTTAGCAAGGTCCCGGGACGGGGAGGACCCCGGCATGAGTAAGGGTCCGGTGCTGACACATGTCCAGGCCTTGCCCTACGCTCCCCGCTCAGGCGGAGACCCGCTGCTGCCGCGTGGCTTGTGGCCCGTGACATAAGCCAACGGGCCGAGCCTGACGTAAGGCCCATAGAGCCGCGCAACCCTTGCATTTATTGAGGAGAGGACACGCCGCCTGCCACCACGCTGACGGGCGACGTGCCCTCTCAGCATTTAATGCGTCCTATCCAATCTGCTGGCAGACAGCGTAAGGGTCATCCAGCAGACGGCGTGCCTATCCAGACTGTTAACAAATAGTGCGCCCGTGCCGAGCGGCGCACTGTGCTCTTCATCCCTTCTACGAGAAGCCTCCCCTGCTCACCGTGGATGCACAGATCTCGAATGTCAGGGCACAAGAAGATTGCTCCAGCAGCAAACATTTATAGCCTCAAGTGTTATATTCTTTATGTCCCTGGGCCCACATGTCGGGGCTCAGTACCTTTGTGCATGCCCCCCTTCAGCTATAAAAGGGGAGGCATGCGACTTTACAAGACAGATCCAATCTTTAGACTCACTCAGACACTCACAAGTTCATACAAGCTCTCAAGCAATACATCACACAGTGGAGTAGGGTGTTACGCTCCGGCGGCCCGAACCACTCTAAACCCTCGTGTGTTCTTGTGTTCTTCCCATTTTCCAACAAACAAGCAAAACGCTTAGGCCCCTCCTCATCTTAGGATTTAGGGTGGGTGCACTCCGCCACCCGGCCGGAGATTCGCTCTTCGACACAATGTTACTCATCATTCTTTTGGAAAAAATATCTTTTAAGTTTCTAAGCAGAGCTAAGCATCATTAGTTCTTTTTATAAAACATGTATCGAGGAATCATAGGCAAATTCCAAGGAATGGTAATGCAGCAATTGTATATCACAAAATTCCTATCACCTAATGCATCATATAAGGTAATAAATATTTTAAAACTGAAAGGGAAATGTGCCCTTGGGCCATTTCTAAGTATTTTGGTGATTGAGTGCCAACACAAGTGTTTAAATGTGAATCTATACCGATGGATGGACAAAGTGCAAATCAAGAGTAAAGGTATGTTTCTAAGCCTTACTACATTGTTTTGAAGACTAATGTATTGTGTCTAAGTGCTTGAAACAGGAGAAATCGAGTCAGAGAAAAGTTGGCTGTGTACAGCCAAAAGGCTGTTCGGTCTGGAGCACCAGACTGTCCGGTGGTGCACCGGACAGTGTCCGGTGCGCCAGACTGACTCGGGCGAACTGGTCACTCTCGGGAATTTACCGGCGACGTACGGCTATAATTCACCGGACTGTCCGGTGTGCACCGGACTGTCCGGTGAGCCAACGGTCGGCCGCGCGATCTGCGCGGGACACGTGGCCGAGCCAACGGCTAGAAGGGGGCACCGGACTGTCCGGTGTGCACCGGACATGTCCGGTGCGCCAACGGCTCTCTGGCGGCCAACGGTCGGCTGCGCCGTTTAAGGAAAGAAATCGGGCACCGGACAGTGTCCGGTGTGCACCGGACTGTCCGGTGCACCAGTCGACAGAAGGCAAGATCAGCCTTCCAGATTTGCTCTCAACGGCTCCTAGCTGCCTTGGGGCTATAAAAGGGACCCCTAGGCGCATGGAGGAGTACACCAAGCATTCCTACAACATTCCTAAGCACCAAGACATCGATTCCGCGCATTTGGTTCATTGTGATAGCATCTAGAGCTCTTGTTGAGTTGTGAACGCATTGAGTGGTGTTGCGAGCTCTTGTTGCGACTTGTGTGCGTGTTGTTGCTCTAATTTTGAGCCTTGTGTGCGTTGCTAGTTCCTCCCTTACTCCGTATTTCTTTGTGAATCTCAAGTGTAAGGGCGAGAGGCTCCAAGTTGTGGAGATTCCTCGCAAACAGGATATTGAAAGGCAAAGCAAAACACCGTGGTATTCAAGTTGGTCTTTGGACCGCTTGAGAGGGGTTGATTGCAACCCTCGTCCGTTGGGACGCCACAACGTGGAGTAGGCAAGCGTTGGTCTTGGTCGAACCACGGGATAAACCACTGTGTCATCTCTGTGTTTGATCTCTTGTGGTATTGTGTTTTGTTGAGACTCCTCTCTAGTCACTTGGCGATTATTGTGCTAACACTTAACAAGTTTTTGTGGCTATAAGTTTAAGTTTCACAGGATCACCTATTCACCCCCCCCCCTCTAGGTGCTCTCAATTGGTATCAGAGCCGTTCTCTTCACAAAGGGACTAACCGCCCGAAGAGATGGATCCTAAAGGGAAGGGAATCGTGATCAACGACAAGGAGAAGGAGTCCTTCGTCAACGAGCCAAGGGATGACAAGTCCAACGACTCGGGCTCGGGCCACAGACGCAAAGATGGGAAGAAGAAGAAGACAAGACGCATCAAGGAGATCGTCTACTACGACAGCGATGAGTCTACTTCCTCCCAAAAGGACGACGACCACAACGAATACGAGAGAAAGAAACCGGTCAATTCGAACTTTTCTTTTGATTACTCTCGTATTCCTCAAAGTACTAATGCTCATTTATTATCTATTCCACTTGGTAAACCTCCTCATTTTGATGGAGAGGACTACGGATTTTGGAGTCACAAAATGCGTAGTCACTTGTTCTCTCTCCATCCTAGCATATGGGAGATTGTAGAAAGTGGAATGCACTTTGATAGTACGGATAGTCCCATGTTTATTAATGAACAGATTCATAAAAATGCACAAGCTACTACTGTGTTGCTAGCCTCTTTGTGCAGGGACGAGTACCATAAGGTGAGCGGCTTGGACAATGCCAAGCAGATCTGGGACACCCTCAAGATCTCTCATGAGGGGAATGATGTCACCTTGCTCACCAAGATGGAGTTGGTGGAGGGCGAGCTTGGACGGTTCGCAATGATAAGGGGCGAGGAGCCAACTCAAACATACAACCGGCTCAAGACCCTTATCAACAAAATAAGGAGCTACGGAAGCACGCGATGGACGGATCACGACGTCGTCCGCCTAATGCTAAGGTCCTTTACCGTTCTTGATCCTCATTTGGTGAACAATATTCGTGAAAATCCTAGGTACACCAAGATGTCGACCGAAGAAGTTCTGGGGAAGTTCGTAAGCGGGCGAATGATGATCAAGGAGGCAAGATATGTGGACGACGCATTGAACGGTCCTATTCATGAGCCTCAACCCATTGCTCTCAAGGCAACGAGGAGCAAGGAGGCGCTACCGAGCAAGGTGGCGCAAGTTGAGGCGGCCGGGCTAAATAATGAGGAGATGGCCCTCATCATTAAGCGCTTCAAGACGGCGCTTAAAGGTCGCAAGGGACAGCCAAGCAAGACCAAGACAAAGGAGAAGCGCTCGTGCTTCAAATGTGGTAAGATTGGTCATTTCATTGCTAACTGTCCCGATAATGAAAGTGACCAGGAAAAGGGGAACAAAAGGGAGAAGAAGAAGCATTACAAGAAGGCCAAGGGCGAGGCACATATCGGAAAGAAGTGGGATTCGGATTGCTCCTCCTCCGACTCCGACAATGAAGGACTCGCCGCCATCGCCTTCAACAAGTCATCCCTCTTCCCCAACGAGCGTCACACTTGCCTCATGGCAAGGGAGAAGAAAGTAAGCACTCATGATACTAGTACTTATGCTTCTTCAAGTGAGGATGAGTCTAGTGATGATGATGAGATAGATTACTCATGCTTATTCAAGGGATTAGATAGATCTAAAATTAATAAGATTAATGAGTTGATTGATGCTTTGAATGACAAGAATAGATTACTAGAAAAACAAGAGGATCTTTTATATGAGGAGCATGATAAATTTGTTAGTGCACAAAATTCTCTTGCTCTAGAAATTAAAAGGAATGAAATGCTCTCTAGTGAATTATCTACTTGTCATGAATCCATCTCTAAATTAAAAAGTGTTAATGATGATTTGAATGCTAAGTTAGAAATAGCTAGTAAATCAACATCTTGTGTAGAAATTGCTGAAACTTGCAATAGGTGTAAAGATTTTGACATTGATGCTTGTAGTGAACACCTAGTTTCAATTTCCAAACTTAATGATGAATTGGCTAGTCTTAATGCTCAACTTAAGACTAGCAAGAGTAATTTTGATATGCTAAAATTTGCAAGGGATGCCTACACAATTGGTAGACACCCCTCAATTAAGGATGGACTTGGCTACAAGAAGGAAGCCAAGAACTTGACAAGCCATAAGGCTCCCATCTCCGCCAAGGAGAAAGGGAAGGCCCCTATGGCTAGTAGTGTGCAAAAGAACCATGCCTTTATGTACCATGATAGGAGACAATCTAGAAATGCTTATAGGAGATGTAACGCATATGATGCTTTTGATTCTCATGACATGTTTGCTTCTAGTTCTTCTTATGTGCATGATAGAAATGTTGGTAGGAGAAATGTTGTTCATAATATGCCTAGGAGAAATGTTGTTAATGTTCCTAGGAAAGTAATGAATGAACCCTCTACAATTTATGATGCTTTAAATGCTTCCTTTGCTATTTGTAGAAAGGATAGGAAAATAGTTGCTAGGAAGTTAGGGGCAAAATGCAAGGGAGACAAAACTTGCATTTGGGTCCCTAAGGATATTTGCACTAACCTTGTAGGACCCAACATGAGTTGGGTACCTAAGACCCAAGCCTAAATTTGCCTTGCAGGTCTATGCATCCGGGGGTTCAAGCTGGATTATCGACAGCGGATGCACAAACCATATGACGGGGGAGAAGAAGATGTTCACCTCCTACGTCAAGAATAAGGATTCCCAAGATTCAATTATATTCGGTGATGGGAATCAAGGCAAGGTAAAAGGGTTAGGTAAAATTGCAATTTCTAATGAGCACTCTATCTCCAATGTGTTTTTAGTTGAGTCTCTTGGTTACAATTTGCTATCTGTTAGTCAACTATGCAATATGGGATATAATTGTCTTTTTACAAATGTAGATGTGTCTGTCTTTAGAAGAAGTGATGGTTCACTAGCCTTTAAGGGTGTATTAGACGGCAAGCTTTACTTAGTTGATTTTGCAAAAGAAGAGGCCGGTCTAGATGCATGCTTAATTGCTAAGACTAGCATGGGCTGGTTGTGGCATCGCCGCTTAGCACATGTGGGGATGAAGAACCTTCACAAGCTTCTAAAGGGAGAACACGTGATAGGTTTGACTAACGTACAATTCGAAAAAGATAGACCTTGTGCAGCTTGTCAGGCAGGTAAACAGGTGGGAGGAGCGCATCACAGCAAGAATGTGATGACCACATCAAGACCCCTGGAGCTGCTACATATGGACCTCTTCGGACCCGTCGCCTATCTAAGCATAGGAGGAAGTAAGTATGGTTTAGTTATTGTTGATGACTTTTCCCGCTTCACTTGGGTGTTCTTTTTGTAGGATAAGTCTGAAACCCAAGGGACCCTCAAGCACTTCCTCAGGAGAGCTCAAAATGAGTTTGAGCTCAAGGTGAAGAAGATAAGGAGCGACAACGGGTCCGAGTTCAAGAACCTTCAAGTGGAGGAGTTCCTTGAGGAGGAAGGGATCAAGCACGAGTTCTCCGCTCCCTACACACCACAACAAAATGGTGTGGTAGAGAGGAAGAACAGGACGCTAATCGATATGGCGAGGACGATGCTTGGAGAATTCAAGACCCCCGAGTGTTTTTGGTCGGAAGCCGTGAACACGGCTTGCCACGCCATCAACAGGGTCTACCTTCATCGCCTCCTCAAGAAGACTTCGTATGAGCTACTAACCGGTAACAAACCCAATGTATCTTACTTTCGTGTATTTGGGAGCAGGTGCTACATTCTAGTGAAGAAGGGTAGAAATTCTAAATTTGCTCCCAAAGCTGTAGAAGGGTTTTTGTTAGGTTATGACTCAAATACAAAGGCGTATAGAGTCTTCAACAAATCATCGGGTTTGGTTGAAGTCTCTAGCAACATTGTATTTGATGAGACTAATGGCTCTCCAAGAGAGCAAGTTGTTGATTGTGATGATGTAGATGAAGAAGATGTTCCGACGGCCGCTATACGAACCATGGCGATTGGAGAAGTGCGGCCACAGGAACAAGATGAACGAGATCAACCTTCTTCCTCAACAACGGTGCATCCCCCAACTCAAGACGATGAACAGGTTCATCAAAAGGAGGCGTGTGATCAAGGGGGAGCACAAGATGATCACGTGATGGAGGAAGAAGCGCAACCGGCACCTCCAACCCAAGTTCGAGCGGTGATTCAAAGGGATCATCCCGTCGACCAAATTTTGGGTGACATTAGCAAGGGAGTAACTACTCGATCTCGATTAGTTAATTTTTGTGAGCATTACTCCTTTGTCTCTTCTATTGAGCCTTTCAGGGTAGAGGAGGCCTTGCTAGATCCGGATTGGGTATTGGCCATGCAGGAGGAACTCAACAACTTCAAGCACAATGAAGTTTGGACACTGGTGCCTCGTCCCAAGCAAAATGTTGTGGGAACCAAGTGGGTGTTCCGCAACAAACAGGACGAGCACGGGGTGGTGACGAGGAACAAGGCTCGACTTGTGGCAAAAGGTTATGCCCAAGTCGCAGGTTTGGACTTTGAGGAGACGTTTGCTCCTGTGGCTAGGCTAGAATCAATTCGTATCTTGCTAGCATATGCCGCTCACCATTCTTTCAGGTTGTACCAAATGGATGTGAAGAGCGCTTTCCTCAATGGGCCAATCAAGGAGGAGGTGTACGTGGAGCAACCCCCTGGCTTCGAGGATGAACGGTACCCCGACCACGTGTGTAAGCTCTCTAAGGCGCTCTATGGACTTAAGCAAGCCCCAAGAGCATGGTATGAATGCCTTAGAGACTTCTTAATTGCTAATGCTTTCAAGGTTGGGAAAGCCGATCCAACTCTTTTTACTAAGACTTGCGACGGTGATCTTTTTGTGTGCCAAATTTATGTCGATGACATAATATTTGGTTCTACTAACCAAAAGTCTTGTGAAGAGTTTAGCAGGGTTATGATGCAGAAATTCGAGATGTCGATGATGGGCGAGTTGAACTACTTCCTTGGGTTTCAAGTGAAGCAACTCAAGGACGGCACCTTCATCTCCCAAACAAAGTACACGCAAGACTTGCTGAAGCGGTTTGGGATGAAGGACGCCAAGCCCGCAAAGACTCCGATGGGGACCGACGGACACACGGACCTCAACAAAGGAGGTAAGTCCGTTGATCAAAAAGCATACCGGTCAATGATAGGGTCTTTACTTTATTTATGTGCTAGTAGACCGGATATTATGCTTAGCGTATGCATGTGTGCTAGATTTCAATCCGATCCTAAGGAGTGTCACTTAGTGGCGGTGAAGCGAATTCTTAGATATTTGGTTGCTACGCCTTGCTTCGGGCTCTGGTATCCAAAGGGGTCTACCTTTGACTTGGTTGGATACTCAGATTCCGACTATGCTGGGTGTAAGGTCGATAGGAAGAGTACATCAGGGACGTGCCAATTCTTAGGAAGGTCCCTGGAGTCGTGGAACTCTAAGAAACAAACCTCCGTTGCCCTATCCACCGCTGAGGCCGAGTATGTTGCCGCAGGGCAGTGTTGCGCCCAACTACTTTGGATGAGGCAAACCCTTCGGGACTTTGGCTACAATCTGAGCAAAGTCCCACTCCTATGTGACAATGAGAGTGCTATCCGCATGGCAGAAAATCCTGTTGAACACAGCCGCACAAAGCACAACATCCGGCATCACTTTTTGAGAGACCACCAGCAAAAGGGAGATATCGAAGTGTTTCATGTTAGCACCGAGAACCAGCTAGCCGATATCTTTACCAAGCCTTTAGATGAGAAGACCTTTTGCAGGCTGCGTAGTGAGCTAAATGTCTTAGATTCGCGGAACTTGGATTGAATTGTAGCATACATGTATTTATGCTTTTGATCATGTTCCTTTTTTGCATTTTGTTGTTTAGTATGGTGCTCAAGTTGTACAAACACTCCCTGGACCTCACAAGTCCGTTGCAAAGTGATGCACAGTTTTAGGGGGAGATGTGTTACAACTTGACCCTTTGAGACTAACCATATGCTTGAGTTTGCTTGTTTTAGTCTCGAAGGAGAATTAAAAGGGAAAAGGTGGACTTGGACCATGCAAGACTTCCACTGCACTCCAATGAAAAGAGTAACTTTTCCAAGTTCATCTTTTAACTCTTCTTGCCTATTTGCTCTTAATTGAAGATTTTGGTGAGGCAATGGGGTTAAAGGGCCAAGATTGATCCCGTTTTGGTGCTTGATGCCAAAGGGGGATAAAATAAAGGCCAAAGTGATAAATGGATCAGCTACCACTTGAGAGATTTTGAAAATAGTAGAATAGAGTTTTTTGTTTTGTCAAAACTCTTTTATTTTCTCTCTTGTCAAAAGTTGGCTTCTTGTGGGGAGAAATGTTGATTATGGGAAAAAGGGGGAGTTTTTGGAATCCTGAATCAAATACTCCTGAAATGACTCTCTTTATGACTTAACATGTGTGTTTGACTTAGAGATAGAAATTTGAGTTTTGATTTGCAAAAACAAACCAAGTGGTGGCAAAGGATGATCCATATATGCCAAAATTGAATCAAAATAAATTTGAGTTTTATTTGAAGTGATATTGCACTTGTTCTAGTTGCTTTATGTTGTGTTGGCATAAATCACCAAAAAGGGGGAGATTGAAAGGGAAATGTGCCCTTGGGCCATTTCTAAGTATTTTGGTGATTGAGTGCCAACACAAGTGCTTAAATGTGAATCTATACCCATGGATGGACAAAGTGCAAATCAAGAGTAAAGGTATGTTTCTAAGCCTTACTACATTGTTTTGAAGACTAATGTATTGTGTCTAAGTGCTTGAAACAGGAGAAATCGAGTCAGAGAAAAGTTGGCTGTGTACAGCCAAAAGGCTGTTCGGTCTGGAGCACCGGACTGTCCGGTGGTGCACCGGACTGTCCGGTGGTGCACCGGACAGTGTCCGGTGCGCCAGACTGACTCGGGCGAACTGGCCACTCTCGGGAATTTACCGGCGACGTACGGCTATAATTCACCGGACTGTCCGGTGTGCACCGGACTGTCCGGTGAGCCAACGGTCGGCCGGGCCGACGGTCGGCCGCGCGATCTGCACGGGACACGTGGCCGAACCAACGGCTAGAAGGGGGCACCGGACTGTCCGGTGTGCACCGGACATGTCCGGTGCGCCAACGGCTCTCTGGCGGCCAACGGTCGGCTGCGCCGTTTAAGGAAAGAAATCGGGCACCGGACAGTGTCCGGTGTGCACCGGACTGTCCGGTGCACCAGTCGACAGAAGGCAAGATCAGCCTTCCAGATTTGCTCTCAACGGCTCCTAGCTGCCTTGGGGCTATAAAAGGGACCCCTAGGCGCATGGAGGAGTACACCAAGCATTCCTACAACATTCCTAAGCACCAAGACATCGATTCCGCGCATTTGGTTCATTGTGATAGCATCTAGAGCTCTTGTTGAGTTGTGAACTCATTGAGTGGTGTTGCGAGCTCTTGTTGCGACTTGTGTGCGTGCTGTTGCTCTGATTTTGAGTCTTGTGTGTGTTGCTAGTTCCTCCCTTACTCCGTATTTCTTTGTGAATCTCAAGTGTAAGGGCGAGAGGCTCCAAGTTGTGGAGATTCCTCGCAAACAGGATATTGAAAGGCAAAGCAAAACACCGTGGTATTCAAGTTGGTCTTTGGACCGCTTGAGAGGGGTTGATTGCAACCCTCGTCCGTTGGGACGCCACAACGTGGAGTAGGCAAGCGTTGGTCTTGGCCGAACCACGGGATAAACCACTGTGTCATCTCTGTGTTTGATCTCTTGTGGTATTGTGTTTTGTTGAGACTCCTCTCTAGTCACTTGGCGATTATTGTGCTAACACTTAACAAGTTTTTGTGGCTATAAGTTTAAGTTTCACAGGATCACCTATTCACCCCCCCCCCCTCTAGGTGCTCTCAAAAACAACAAAGAAAGTAAATGCATTGGGGCTTGCCTGAGATAAACACTATGTTAGTGTTTGTTAGACGATGACCACTTGGCGATCAGCCTTTTGTCTTGGCAGTTGTTCAGTCTTTCCATCTTCAGGTTGATCCACCAACATCACCTTGTGGAGGAGCTCACCCTTTACATCATCTTGGGGTCGACTTGGTTCTGGTCCTCCACATCACGTGATCAGCTAGCGTACCTAATGAGATGCATAATGCACATGTATGAACATAAGAAGGAATGGCAAGACTAAATAATGCTTCACGGAAGCGAACTAAACACTCAGTGACGATGCATCACAACTCCTATGAGCACACAGTGGATAACTATGACTCTACGATAATCATAATCTTCGAGATAATCGAACTTAACTCAAACATCAAGCAACAATAATTAAACACATATTTTAAGCTAGAGCATAATATCGATAGATCACAACACTTAGACTTGCTACCCTTGGACACTCAAAACTTGGAATAAGTATAGGATTCATTTAACTAACTTTCTAAATTACTTCTCCAGGTTAACTAGTACAATATTTTGAATTACTAACTTTGGACACCCCATAATCGGAACAAGGGTGACAACAAGTTAATTAACCTCTTAACCCAACAAGGTTTACGCAAGCATCAAGGAAGCAATATATCAAACACATGACACGAGACATTTTAACCAACTCTTTATTTATAACTACAAGAGCAGACAAACATAGATAAAGCTACTCCCAAACCATAAGTATTATGGCCGATGGATTACTAAATCTAGGCTCATGAATCTAGAACACTAACAACTCAGAATAAGAGTAGAAGTAATTTAACAAACTCTCTAAAACACTTTCCAAATTAACTTAGACAATGCCCATGCTGCCACTATTCTTTTAGCATCTCTATGTAGGGATGAATATAACAAAGTCAATGGCTTAGACAATGCCAAAAAGATACGGGACATCCTCAAAATATCTCATGAGGGAAATGATGCCACAATGATCACCAAGATGGAGTTGGTGGAAGGTGAGCTGGGGAGGTTTGCTATGAAGAGGGGTGAAGAGCCAACTAGCATGTACAACAGGCTCAAGACCCTGGTGAACAAGATCCGAAGCCTCAAGTCCGGACCCTCCGCGCCTCGCCATGTAGCCCTCGATGACACACCAACACCTATGGAGGAGGATAACACCGAGGAGGACGACCTACAAGGAGAGGATTTGGTCGACTATGGAGCCTCGCCTGAGCACCTAGGTATGGATGTAAATGTGATTACATTTTCAACCGATTACACTATTATCGGTGATGATGAACCTGTCGTTGCCCAATTTGATTTTGGTCCTAAAGAGGCCACCTCCACTAAGCCAAAAGAATCGATCAACCATTTAAAGCCGCTCTTTGTGCGTGGTCATATTGATGGAATACTGATAGCTAAGATGTTGGTAGATGGTGGGACGACCGTGAATTTAATGTCTTACTCATTGTACAGAAATTAGAGAAGCATGATGACGAACTAGTCAATACTAATATGACGCACAGTGGAATTGGTACCGATAATTCGATTAAAGTCAAGGGAGTCGCGTCCGTTGAATCAACCAACGGGACCAAGACCCTTGCTGCTGCTTTCTTCGTCGCGGATGTAGAAGGAAATTATAGTCTAATCTTAGGTAGAGATTGGATTCATGCAAATCAATATATACCTTCTACTTTACATCAAATGTTGTTGCAATGCGTAAGCGATGATGTAGAACAGGTACATGCTGATGCATTAGCTTGCATTGTCGTGGCCTCTTCACAATCTCCGTTGAAGAGCTCATGGGTAACCACCACGAAGCCGTCTAGGAGGTGGCAACCTTCAAGAGTAACAAGCCAACAAGCCTTGATTAATTATCTCTCTAGTGCCTCAAAGATCAACAACTTGATGCAATACACTAGATGGCGCTCAATCTCATTAGAATGCAATCCCAACCCATATGAGTGAGAGAGCGAGAGGAAAGGCTCCAATATGCTCACAAGTGTTCCAAATGGCCTCCTTAACCTTTTCAAACCGAGCAACACAAGTATATATAGCCACCTCTCCAAAACTAGCCGTTATGGGCCAAATGCCCCTTTTCTGCGCACTCACGGATGGTCTGCAATTCAAGCCCTGACCGTCCGCACAAAAACCCCAATGGCTATAAACGACTATAAAAATGTTAGAGCATTCAAAAAAGACTTGCAGACGGTCTGCCCCATGACCCTAGACGGTTCGCGATACCAAAATCGAGCCAAACCGAAGTTCTGCTGACTCTGCGCGTATGATCAAATTTGTACTGTGAACGGTTCGCACTTGGACCCCAGACGGTCCACAATACAAAATATTTGTACTGAGGACGGTCCGCACTTAGGCCCCGGACGGTCCGTAGTTCAAAAATGAAAACCAAAACAGAACTTCCCGAGTTCTGTCCAAATACTAGTCCTTCAACATCGGACAATGTGCCACCTGGGACCAGACGGTCCACAGTACAAAACTTCGCGAAACATAGAAACTCCAAGTTTCTGTCCATCACCTCAAGTTAGACCTACAGACGGTCCTCCGTGCTGGCCCGAACGGTCTGCGATACCTTAATTCAGCCCACATTCAAAAAACGCTTTTGAATAAGTTTTTCTTTTACAAACCAAAGCGTTGTTAGCCCTCATGCATATGCATCAACTATATGTTTTACGAGGCACTAAGAATCTCATCAAGAAGACATTATTGACCTCTCTTGGTAGTATGACTATCTAGCCTACTAATCTGGTCAATATTTTTCTCTAAACACCTTTTGACCGACAAAACCAAAAACCTATCTTTTGTCTTTGTCTTGAGTATTCAATTCCATCTCCTTAAATGATGAACAATGGTTATCCATAAGTATAGCCAACCATGCTACCTTTTTGCATTTGTCCATAGCATGAAGTCCCTCTATCATCATCATTAAGCTATGTCTCTTGTACTATATATGTTAAGTAATTAAGCAACGTCTTTTGGTATCACCCTTACATGTGGCCATACGTGTGATTTGACTTCTTGATCTCATATTTGCCGTGTATTTGATTTTATCGTTAAAATCAAGTGCTACAGAGTAGTATTATCAAGAACAATAATACCTTTGCGACAAACAAAAACTAAAAAGTATTTGATAATGGATCAAAGCCGAAGACGGCCGGGTTTATTTCAAGGGAGAGAGGATGACGAGCTCATAGCTCCTCCAAGGGAGAGAGGATCATAGCTCATAGCTCTTTGACGGATACTCCAGACTATGGCTAGATTAGGGAACCATCGTAATCGCCATATACGCGTGAGGTAAACTTGGTCATACACGTGAGTTTTAGATAAGAAACAGTCTGTCCGTCTGTTTAATTAGTACAATAGTCCAACTTTTTTCACCTAGATATGGTCGAATCAAAGCCTAAAAATAGGGTGGCTGGCCTAGTGCTTTGGGAATATGGGCCATAATTTCTAGGCCATCATGGGCATGATCTGAAATCAGGAGCCTAAAACACAGCACAACACAAAATTCTATGGACTAAGCTAGCACGGTTCAAAGAAAATGTTAGACTGGGCCTTAATTTTTAGCCTACCATGGCCCCGATAACACTAGTATAAAATGACTATGTCTACCTTGTGCATAAACTTCTACAGGCAGTTTTAATTATCACGCGCAAGTGAAAAAAAACTGGTGCCCCGATTCAAGAAATCGGACAATGGAAACACATTCTGTTACTGTTATATAATATAAAGATGCTATATTTTTAAGTAAAGTTTCTATAAAAATACAATTATAGTCGTGAATCTATAATACCACACGAGGCTTTTAATATGATAGAACATAGTGAGGAGCCTAATGAACAAAATCACGAGGAACCTCATAAGCAAATCCTAAGGAGCATAACAATGTAGTAACTTAAAAGAGTAATCGTAGTCTTCTCATGATAAATATATTATGTATCTTATGGTAACACTAAGAACCATTTAAGAGATCTACTACTATTAAGGGTACTAGATTTGCACAGTTATATATATCGTCACATTTTTGCTGAAAATTTTCTGGATTAAACTAAACATGGAATTGTCTGAATTCCTAAAAAAATGTAAACAAAAGCTGGTCGAGAGATCTCTAGATATCCGACGCTGAGATTTCATGAACGAAAAGAATGATCCTCTTCCTGAATCTTTACTCATTCTAAGTTGTGAATACAAAGGAAGGCCCCATGCTAATAAAAGAGAATCACTTAGCACGCTTGGCCCGGCTCATCCACTTCTTGATAGGAAAGACAGATAGCTTGGGCCTGGACTCTTTTTGGGGCAACTCTGATGTTTCTTTCTCCATAGAGTAGTTTTCCTTCTCCGAGTACGGTAGCAGTTCAAAAGCGCCACGGGAGAAACCTCTGGCAATCTGAATGTAATGCATTTAAAGATGTTAGTGAACCCTGCTAAGAACAAATACGAGGGACCAGCAGAAGATTGTACCTTCAACAAAATCCACACTTTAAGGGAGCTACTCAGGAGTCCTAGTTTTGTCTTCTTTCCGGACGTCAAATACGTGCACATCTCATGATCCACTCTAAGCAGAAACCTTGGCCATGATTTTGGTTTCTCAGGGTCTGATTTTCGTCGAGAGGCAGCCTGGTTGAATGAACAAGATTAACAGAAACATCCAATTCTGGCTCACTTATTATTAGTAACTATAACTTGAAGCGAGCCTAGCTCAACTAATTAGGACTGGAGGTGTGGTTATGCATCACATAATTCCTCCTAAATTTGGTATTAATTGTTACAGTGGACGTACTAACCAATTCAACCTAAAAGCTTAAGCTGATGGAGAGAAAAGCGCAAATGTGGAAATAAATGAGTGCATGCACAAATAAAGCCTCTGTCAGGATTCTAACTCGAGACCTCTGACTCCGATATCATGTTAAATTGGAACCAATTCAACCCAAAAGCTTAAGCTAACTTATTTTGAACTAAGTGTTACCTCAAAATAAGTTAGATTATATAATCCGGACATATTATAATCACAAACAAACAGGTCCTAAATTTGTAAGTGATACATTTGCTAACACAAAATAAAAGTAAAAATGTAATTAGCCTTTAGAACTTACAAGACGTCGACATATTTCACGTTCGATCTTTGAAAACGATGTGTCAAGAGCTTCCACACGACCAGTACCATGGCAGCATGTACATGGCTCACTGATCATGAAAGTAACGCTTGGTCGGACCTGCAAAAAACAATAATCCATATTATCGTGGGATGATCCAATATTAACAAAAATCAGAGTCCCCCAAAACATCTGAGTCCTTTAACTTGTTAGTACCATATACATTTAATGAATGCCTCATAGGGATGAAAACGGGACGGCTATTTTCCTATGTCCATCCGTCCCGAAAGGGTCAAAACCCTATATGAATAGTTTGCAGGGACGGAGCCCAGTAAAGGCAAAAGTAGGCACTGGCCCTCCTGCCCAAAACGAAATTCCCAAGTATTCTTCAGCCCATGCAAAAAAGCCCAACCACACTGTGCAGTAATGAGAAAAGGTGAGTGGAGGCAGTCCACGCCTCACCACCTATGGGCATGTACAACCCCATTTAGGGCTTGTTCGGTTAGCTCTCAATCCATGTGGATTGAGTGGAATTGGATGGGTTTGAATCTCAAACAAGTCAAACTTATTAATTTTTTTCAATCTCATTCAATCCATGTGTATTGGGAATAACCGAACAAGGCCTTAGGGGTGTTTGGTTTTTGTAGAATAGTGAACTGTTGTATTGCATAGAGAATGAGTACAATATATAGACTCAACCCTAACCCTAATGGGCCGGCAGCCCAACAGTGGTGCCGGTTCACACACACTCACACACACAATCTAACATCCCCCACAGCCGCAACGGGGGCACCACACACGATAAGACTGGAGTAGAGGCCGAAGGTAGGAGCCGACGGGTTGAAATCCCCCCCGCAGTCGCAACGTCGTGATGGTGCAAATGTTGCGGCTGGAGTAGAGACCGGTGTGTGCTCCAAGAAGACGATAGCCCCTAGATGCCAAGGTAGCCGAAGTCGAGGTGGTCGCGGTCGAGAGACAGGCAGCAGAAGCCTGATCTTCGGGAGGGGTCGACGTTCGAGCGTCAACGATCGGCAGGGCGACACAGCAAAAGGGCACCAGCAGGCCGACCTTCCTGCTTCTTTGATCGTCCGGGCGTCAAGGAGACCCGCCAGGGATGCCGACAGCAGCCCACGCGTCTGCGCCGGTCATGGTGTCCGCGCCCGCGACATAATAGAAGGGGAAACGGCAGATCCGGCCGGGAAGGCCACGGCAGCGACGGATCCAGCCGGGAAGACGTGATACAGCCAAAGGGACGGCGGGTCGAGCCGGAAAGGTCGCAGCAACGTGGATCCGGCCGGGAAGGCCGCGACAGCGACGGATCCAACGAAGACGATGAAGGGGGGTGGGCAGCATGTAGAATAGTGAACTATTGTATTGCATAGAGAATGGGTACAATATATAGACTCAACCCTAACCCTAATGGGCCGGTAGCCCAACAGTGGTGCCGGTCCACACACACACACAGTCTAACAGTTTTAGTAATCACTTCATCCAAAATGAGGTGGTGTATCATGAGTCCATTCACCAAATTTGGTGGGATGAGCTCATTTCTCATATTAGTACTAACTAACTAAATAACTATGAGAAATGAGGTGGTAATAGATCAACTCATTCCATTTCACAAACCAAACAAAAAAAGTGAGGAGTGAGAAGATGGACTAGCTAATTCCTTAAACCAAACACTCTATTAATATGAGATCTCTTAAAGTCTCTAAAAGGTTAACTGAAAAAAGAAACAAGAGTCTGTCTCTACATGATTCTGCATACATAATGTCTTTTAAATGCATTTATAATTTATGGACTCATAGTTGTATAATGCAGTCTCTTAGTTATCTCGTGCCCAACAGGAGAGTGCGCAACGCACCAAGGAGGACACCAACCTGGTCGCCAAAGCCACCACAGAGGATGTTGCGATACACATGTCCGTGTCCTAGCTGCAACCGAAGCCCTGGATAAGGTACAAGCAGCTGCCACTGCCCTGGAGTGTGCGGTCACTACCGCTCTGAAGCTAGCGCAGCACCTCATCACCTTCTCTGATGCCGAGGTCACTAAGGCCTCCGTCATCGCCAACCTCCACGAGCAGGCTATCGGCGTAGAACATCTGATAGCTCGTTTCGGTCACCCTGGAGGCCTGGACCCCCTATCCACCAACTACCCCAATGGCACGATCTCGTCCTCCTCACCCTCAAGTGCTACGCCATTGATAGCCACGTCCTCTCCTACATTGTCTACGCCTCCACCTCTATATGGCAGCGCATAGACATCGTTGTACTGTCTTGGCTCTTCGACACCATCATCGTCTAGCTACAAGACATGGTTTGCATCCGTGGTGGCACAGCCCGAGATGCCTAGCTCGCCATCGAGGACCACTTTCTGGGCAATCACAAGATTATCGTCCTTCACCTCGATGTCGTTTTCTGCACCTTCATCCAAGGCAATCTCTCAATTAGCGACCACTACCGCAAGATGAGTGACATGGCCGATGTCCTATGGGACCTTGGTGAAGTCGTGACCGACCGTACGCTCGTCCTCAACCTCCTTCGCGGTCTCAACAATTAGTTCGAGCATATGAAGACCATCAGGCACACCATGATGTTCCTGGCGTTTTAGTCCATCCACAACGACCTTCTACTTGAAGAGCTCACCATGGTTGAGGAGGCCTCTACCTCGGCTTCTACTACCTTCCTTGCCACCTCGATGCCAGCGCAGCAGCAGCAGCCCGAGGCCACCTATGCCCTCACTGCGCTAGTGCCTCGCTACCCCTTGAGCTCTAGTTCTCAGTCCCAACTGCTCTTTTGTTCTCCCCTAGGCACTCAAGACTGCCCACGACGTATCAGGTGGTCGTCTCCTCCTCGCCCTCCGAAATCCCCACGAGTCCACCATGCCAACATAGGCCAGAATACCACAACAATGATAGATGAATTGGATCACCAAATGGAAGGAGAACAAGAAGATGCAGTCGCAAGTGAGTTAGATGATTTGGATCCACAAAGACAAGAAGACTAGGAAGAAGCAACAGGAATAGCATAAGAAGATGCAGAAGTAAGAGCAGGAAGAAGAAAACTTTTTTCTCGTATTTCCTTTCAGGATTAGCTCATCAGCAGGATATCAAAGATGCAGAGTAGAGTTGAGGCTAATTGTTAGGACGGATCAATGTATTATACTGGTAGCATATAGAAACTTAAAGGTCGAATGGCTTCACAATAATCATCCATTGTTTGAATAAACATACTTCCTTTCAGGATTAGCAAGAGTATGAGGTGAGTTAGATGTTCTACCAAGTTGCACCCCCCCCCCAATCCCCACCACACACACACACACATTTTTCTTCATCCTCCGCCACTGATGGTTCGTATCAGAATTTAAACATTTAGCATCTGTACCGTATCTGAATCCGAATACTCAAAATCGGATTTCTAATATGTATAGGAGATAGATATCAATATCCGATGTATGAGACAGATATTAATATCTAACATATGCGACATGATCTGTATCGAGTTCTATGCATGAGACTTGGTTGTTCCAAAGCTTTCCTTAAACTTGGTTGCGATTTAAGCCTTCTTGACATCTCACCCAAAGAGAATTTTGCAGGGCTTAGTTATCCCAACAATGGCCACTATTTCGCTGAGCAAAATTAATGCACATATCGCATCTGATACAAAATGAAATCCATGAACATGGCATTGTGTAACTTATGAAGTTGGTGAACATACCCTTTTTCTAGTTATTTCCATCAAACCTAGCTTTGATAGTTCTGAAACACCAACTGTTGATCGATCCTTTTCTACTGCTTTCTTCATTTCTTCATATACTAGTTTTTTGTTTGCTGGAAGAAAATGTGGCATCAGTGACACTGAGAAAGGAGAAGCAATAAAGAAAGTTTGCATCATTATCACTTTCTATTAGTGGTGCAAACTAAGACATGTTGCCTTTTGGAGTTCACGATTTATTAAAAAAAAGCACCAGTCTTAATTGTTAGGACGGAAATATACCGGGAGGGCGGTCTTTCCCTCCCCGGTCGAGTTTTTTTTAATATCCCAATTAAATATGCACAGCATTCATGCCAGATTGTCCCATAATTGCTGCAAAGAAAAATTATGAAAGGTACCAGATATTCCAATAGGGAAGATACTGAATGAAAAGTGATCATAATTCACTCAAAGCTCAATCAAATATTATAGGAAAGTAACACCTAAACAATTTTAACCCATAAGTAGTTCATTCCCTTCATAAAGACCATAGCTACTACTACAGCACCTAGGGTGCTACAGTGTCACCCCTTTTTGAAACTAAGTGAAGAGTTACGTCAATGTGGTCAATTTTTGTACCCTTACATGACCATTATATATGCTCTCTCATATGAAATCTTCATGTTTTTTTCTTGAATACAAGGAGAGCTACGTATCATTGGCTTAAGAAAAAAGAGAACAAAAAACTCTTATACAATGAACGACTGAACGAAGCAAGGTTTAAACAAATAAAGAATACTATAGTGTGTACGGCCGAAGCCCATGAAAACCACAAACACACATGTCAATAAAAATTCACATGAAGCATAAAACTTCACCTTCCATCCTAAAATAAATCAATTCCTAGAATCATCCTAGGACAGGGTAACGGCATCTATGACACAAATAAGTACATTATAAAAATATATTTCATTATGTATCTAGTAACAATATTTTGTTCTTTTCTATAAATTTGTCAAAATACAATAGTGACTTAGGACAACTATAGAAGTTGATTTAATTTGGGACAGAGGTAAGTAAATTGTAGCAAAGAGGCCTATAGTGTATAGGTACCAGAATCCTTTATACTTCTATGAGATATTATTAGGAGATTAGCACAAAAGGCACACATGGAAAAAATTGAACATTCAGTTTTGTGACATTGGTTATCTTATCAGATAGTATCTGAAATCATACTCACAATCATCTGACATATCGATAAAATCCACAATGATAATGCCACCAATATCCCTCAAGCGCAACTCACGGGCAATCTGCACTCAGAATTTTTTCATGGTTATTCATTTTTTTAATAAATTTCAAAATTACAGTATATTTCCTGCTTCAACTATAGTGTCACCCTGTGCAAAAGATGTAATGAATCCCTTACAAATATGACATAAGGGATTACAAATGTTCTACCATACAACTCTTATATTGCCCGGTACAATCTAGATCGATAACGAGCACTATTTGGCACCTCTGTCTGTCACCTATGTAGTTCCTTCGCTGTCTAGTGTTTAGTTTAGCTCCTATGTAAACCCCAGTAATCAGGTTTTTTAATGCATCAATGAATACAAAAGCTTGTTCATCCTCAATCACTAGTCATGACAGGCAAGGATAACTGACGGTGGTGATACTTCTACATCTACAAACCAACCTTAGATTTTCCATGCCTATATATGTACATGTACTCCATGGCTCCATCCATAATCAATCTACAGTTTTACCGTGCAAATCCATTGCTTTCACTCTGGATGCCAGCTTAATTTAAAGTACTTTAGTAAACATAAAGTTGCATAGACAAGGGAAAACACATCCTTTATGTGATTGAAATGTTACAAAACTGCAGGGAACAGATGAACTTCCTATGAGATAAATGAACTTAAAGAAAAAGTGACAAAAAATGAAAACCAAGTGTCAAAATGGTTAAGGTGAATCATCCTTCAAAAGGCAAAGCGAAACAAGCTACTTCCCACTAAATTTCAAGAAAAATCACGTACTTGCTTTGCAGCTTCAAGATTAACTTCTAAAATAGCCTTCTCCTGTGAAGTTCCCTGACCAAACATACTGTGACCACCATTCACATCAACTGATACCAGAGCTTCAGTCTGTTCTATGACCAGAGAACCCCCATTGTTTAGTGGTACCCTGCCACCAGGGAAAAAATATTACACAAACTAGACTATCTTACAATAACATAGAGATCAAGACAGTTATACAAACTTAAATTAAAAGTGAATTTGAACTTTAAGCAGCTTTGCGGTATCAGTACAATCAGATATCTTGTTTCAGAGCAACAAAACAGAACTCTGTTCCGTAGTGGCAAACATCTGGCTCACACTGATTTTACAAAGATGATATCGGATTTGCATGGTCTCGCAAACTAGACATGAATGTCGAATTTGCAAGGTGCACTTTTAGTGAATGTCATTGCGGAATTCCTTGAACTATGGGACATTTTGTCTAATGTGGAACTACAGCCAGGTATTGACGATTCTATTATCATATTTGGTAACTCAAGTGGACAGTACACGGCAAAGTCAGCTGATAGAGGTTCTTTCAGGGATAGGCTACCAAGGCGGGGTCTTGATCATCCCTCTCGTTGCCTTCATTATGACAAAGACACTGCCGCTGGGACTATAAATCGTCTTTTGGTGGACTGTGTTTTTGCACGAGATTTTTTGTTTGGTGTGCTGCAGAAAGTTGGCCTACAAAACCTCTCATCCCAGCTTGGAGAAACATCCTTTGAGGGCTGAAGGGACAGGGCCAGCAAGGCTGTTGACGGATTGTCAAGAAAAGGCCTAAACCCCATCATCATTTTAAGAGCTTGGACGATGGACACTGACCAAAGAAATTGTTGTGTTCCATGGAGTTTCACCAAATCTAAATAGAGTTTTATCCCTTGCCTGCCATGAGTTGAGGTTGTGAGGGACCGCAGGTGCCAGGGGTATGTCTTACCTAACGCTGGCATAACAAAAGTTAGGATAAAGAATAACACAACAGTCATGATCAATAAGTTGGCTAGCAGACATGAGCTGTATGGTCGGATCAGGAACAAAAGGAACATCTAGAACATGAAAAGAGTCAGAAAGAAGGGTACCCTAACCAACAACAGAAAGGGGAGATCCACCAGTGGTATGGACAACGAGAGAACAAGATGGACTCATAAATATGTGCAATGAAGAATCATATGAAAGGAAGCACCAGGGTCTACAATCCATGGACAAGTACCTGAAATGGAAATGGAAGGTGGTCCCTTAGTGGACGATAGAGAACCAACATCAAAACCTTTAGATGCAGAGGACTGAGTCACAGAACTAGCAGCTCCTGTAGGTGTAGAGGCTGCAAGGCGACGAAGCGACATGAGCAATTGGGCCTCCATAGTCGTAACCAAATTCCCCTGAGATCCTCCAGTATCAGCACCACCAATACCCTATGAAGAACGGCGAGCCTAAGTCGTCTTCTTCTTAATATAATGATGTTTTGGACCCCTCTTCTTAATATAATGATGTGCAGCTCTCCTGCGCGTTCGAGAAAAAAAGTCTTCTTCATGAAACGATAGACTTCCACATGGTCGCCATGATCACATTAAGCACAATGAAGACCGCCACACACCCCCATGCCCAGAAGGAGGCAGAACTGAAGACAACATCATCAGTGGAGTAGCAGACGATCGAGAAGACACGAACGAGCAGCCAAGACTAACAAAGACTACAACAGGCCAATAGCATGCAGACGAGTCTCCTCATTACAGATCAAAGAGACGCAGGGATGACGAGAAAGCAGCTAAGCACAAAGGGGCTCAAACTCTTCACAAAACAGGGTCAAAAAGTTGTAGGTACGTCGAAGCTCAAGTTCAGCCATCTAATCCTGGCAAGATTGACAAATGTTCGGTGCCAATTGGGGACCAAGAGTATCAAGCGACGTTAAATAGCAGACATCTGAGCGAAGAACTCATCAAATGTAGAATTTAGCTCGTAAGAGCTGCTCCTGACAAATAGCAGCAAGATAGGTAGACTCACCAGTAGGGTCATAATGATCACGCATAAAAGCCCAAATCTGATGTGCTAACTCAAACTCAAGAATATCACCACCAAGCTGCTCCTAAGAAGGTGTGAAGGAAGATTCTGCCAGCTTTCAGGGACAATGATCACCAACCAGCGCAGCCTTTTGTCACAAGTGCCTCCGTGACTGAGGGTCGGAATTCTATCGCTGACTCTCCGCGGGGTCGGACTCGCCACTGTCACTCTCGTAAGAGATATGCCCCTCCTTTGGACATGGACGTCCTGATCCCCATCGTCCGGTGCTAACCAACCAGGCTTCAACCTCCACGAAAATTGTTGTTCATATGGTTTCACCTTGTATCACGGACTGGAGCCATGACATGTCGTCAACTGAGGAGGAACTTCAGAAGGCTGTGGTGATCTCGGTGATCAGCGATCGTTCCTCTGTCCCGGGTGAGGAGGTGGCAGCCCTGCTCTCACCTTGGCTAGAGGTGGAAGAAGGATCGGTGAGTCTTTGTCGCCTGCCTGTGTCCAGTTTTCTACTGTTCCTTCCTTCTGGGAGGCTGATGCTGATCCAGCTCTTGGAAGAGAAAAGGTCGTTTTTGAAGGCGACATCTTTTTCGGTGATTTGCAAACAATGGTCAAGGTTTACAAATTCCTCAGGAGGGACCTTCCATGCTCGGTGAATTTTCATTTGGATGGCATTCCAGTTCATGTCTGGGAGACGGCCATGGTGGAGCGGCTGCTTAATCCCTTTGCTTCAGTTATCATTGTCCAGTCGGAAAATTGTGTCTTTAATGACCTCACCTCTTTTCGTTGTTCTACCTAGTGTGTTAATCCCTCTTTGATTTCGGATTCGAGGGAGTTATGGATTACAGAGCCTCTGTAGTCTCCAGAGAATGAAGAATTAGAACACTAGTTTATCAAGTCAGGATTCGTTGATCTTTTCATTTGTCATCTGCAGCCCCAGATCATGGGCCTCCACCGTCATTGGGTGGCTTGGCGAGGGAGATAGGGCTCGCTAAATTTGTAGATCGCGTTCACCTCCAGACAAAGGTCGCAGCTAGAGTAGCCAATTCCGGCGTTCAGTCAAGGAGAGGTTGGGCCCACAGCTTAATGATGGAAAGAGAAAGGTTGAAGGCCGGCGCTCCAATCCTGGCAGCACGCACTGTGCGGGCGTCGAGGCATCTCCTTTGGGTGTTTCGGCACCAGTGCAAATGGCTGCGACAGCACCAATTGATGAAGGCTCCAGCTGGTAGGGCTACACTTGTCAAATCTGTCCTCTCAGCTATTCCAATTTATCATCTTATTGCTCTTCAATGCCCCAAGTGGGTCATCAAAGCCATTGACAAGATAAGGAGGGGTTTCCTTTGGAAAGGCCACAAAGATGTCAAAGAGGGCACTGTTTTGTGGGTTGGCAGAACTCAGAAGGTCTGTTTGCCGTTCAGTTTGGGTGGTTTAGGTATTTCAAACCTTGAAGTTATGGGCTGGTCCTTCAATCTGAGATGGTTGTGGCTGAAGAAAACGCAAATAGAGCGGTTGTGGGCTGTCTTGGATGTCCAAGTTCATCCCAATGTCACTGCCCTTTTTGCTGCATCGGTTCAGTCAGTGGTGGCCAACGGAACCGACACCAGATTTTGGACAGATTGCTGGTTACATGGCAGGAGAATTGCAGATTGGGCTCCTACTCTGTTTGTTGTTGTTAACAAGAAGGTTGTGAGATCAAGAACTGTCCAGGAAGCAATTAATGGAAGCAGTTGGGTTCTTGACATTAGGGGAAATTTTTCCCCTATCGCTTTCTCAGAATTCTTCTTGATTTGGGACCTTGTTACCAGAATTTCCAGATCAACACATTTGGACGCCTTCCTCATCAGGCTCTTATTCATCCAAGTTGGCTTACGATTGTTTTATGATGGGCACTGCGGGTTTTGCGCCGACTAATCATATTTAGAGAAGTTGGGCCCCACCAAGATGTAAGTTCTTCCTTTCGCTTGCAGCTCGAGATAGGTGCTGGACTGCAGATCGTTTGGCGAGGGGTATGGATCATCCGGTTCAATGCCCATTTGAAATCAAGAGGATGATACGGTGCATCATCTTCTGATTTCTTGTGCCTTCTCCAGGGAAGTGTGTGGTTTAGGATTTTCTCCCTGGTTAATCTACAGCAGTTCTCCCCCACAAGTTCTGATTTAATTTTCCAAGATTGGTGGGCTAATTTTTTTTTTCTCGAAAGCGCAGGGGAACTGCGCCTTAAAATATATTAAGAAGAGGAAAAAAGGTCTATAGTAGACCAGGGTTACAACATTTAACTCCTTACGGAGGCCAGTACCGCACATAAGTGAAAGAGTCTAAGAATGCCAGACTCAAAAAACTACTAAAATAGAAACAGAAGGGTTCAGCCATTTGTCAAAGAAGCTGCCACGAATGAGAGACCCTTGGCCCCAGCTAATTCCCAAAGTCTTCTCTCGTCATCAGCCTGCCGAAGGATAGAGGGGAGACTGGGGGTCTGTCCATCAAACACGCATCTATTGCGGTGATTCCAGATCGTCCAGGCCCCCAAAGAGATCAGCGAACTCAGACCTTTCTTGACCATTCCCTGAACTGATTCAGAAGCTATCTCCCACCATTCCAGGAAGGAAGTCAGACCCGGCTGGGGAGCTAAGTTATCCAACCCGAACTTTCTGAGCAGATTATACCAGAAAATCCTTGCAAACACACATGAGACCAGCAGGTGGTTAATAGTTTCAGGTTCTTGATCACACAGTGGACAGCTGCTAGGATGATTGAGCCCCCTTTTTGCTAATCTGTCAGCAGTCCAGCACCTGTTATGGGCCACCAGCCAGAGGAAGAAACGACATTTTGATGGAGCCCAAGTTTTCCAAACCCGCTTATAGTGTCCAAATGTACAGGATCCCAGGAAGAGACCCTTGTAAGCTGCCTTCGCTGAATATTTTCCATCTGGGGCTATACTAAAGATGTGTCTATCTTCAATGAGAGGGTGCAACTCAAAACCAGAGAGACAATCCCAGAGCTTAAAGTAATCTGCCAGAACTCCAACAGTAAGACCGCCTCTAATATCATAAATCCATCTGTTGTTTAACAAGGCCTCATGAACCGTTCTACTTTTTGCTACCCTCATTGGGATTATGGAAAATAGGCTAGGGGCAATGATCGAGATGCTTTTACCCTGCAACCAGTTATCAGACCAGAAGAGGGTACTATGTCCATTACCTACCATCGAGACAAGGACTTTACTGAAGAACGCTCTGGCTTTACTTGGAACCTGAATAGGAAGCCCTGTCCAAGGTCTTCTGGAGTCGGTTTTTTGTAGCCACAACCATCGCATCCGGAGGGCCCATCCAAGTTCCGGTAGACTAGAGATACCCAGTCCACCAAGCTGAAGTGGGCGACACACCTTGCCCCAAGCCACCAAACAGTGTCCCCCTTTAGCTTCTTTTCTTCCTCTCCAAAGAAAGCCCTTTCTTATTTTATCTATAGCATCAACCGCCCAGTGGGGTATATCAATTGCCATTGCCAGATACACAGTCATACCTGTGAGTACATGTTGCACTAGTATTCTCCTGCCTGCTCTGGTCATCAAATCAGCTTTCCAATTAGGAAGTTGGTCAGCAAACTTATCAACATACGGCTGGAAATGTTGCTTGGACAGCTTATGCAAGGATAGAGGAAGTCCCAAGTATTTGCAAGGAAAAGCTGCGATCTCACACGGTAGCAGACTTTGGACTTCCAAGAGAGTTTCTTCTGAACACTGTATGGGGTAGACATTGGATTTTTGCACATTATTTTTCAGACCAGAGGCACTGCCAAATAGCTGCAAGATATCAAGAGTGATGGAGATTTCATCCACCGTAGGGTGTAAGAAGAGGGCTACATCATCTGCGTAAATGGAGACTCTGTGTAGCTGTCTTCTTGCTGCTAGCTGCTGCAATAAACCTGCCTCTTCTGCCTTTATAAATAGGTGTCCAAGGACATCCATGACCAATATGAATAGCATCGGTGAAAGGGGGTCCCCTTGTCTAAGCCCTCTTCTATGCTGAATTTGCTGTCCAGGAAACCCGTTGAGCATGACTTGGGTGGTGGATGAAGCAAGGAGACCACAAACCATGTCCCTCCAGATCTGTCCAAACCCAAACTGCTGCATGACTTCAATTAAAAAAGGTCAGGAGACAGAGTCAAAGGCCTTGGTGATGTCAAGTTTGAGGAGTAGCCGGGATAATCTTTGTTGATGAAACAGTCTAGATGTCTGTTGTACTAACATGAAGTTGTCTTGGATGAATCGCCCCTTAATAAATGCACTTTGATTTGGGGAAACCAATTCATTCAGTCTTGGTGCTAGTCGGTTTGCGAGGATTTTTGTAATCAGTTTTGCAATGCTGTGGACAAGGCTAATTGGCCTGAAGTCCTTTACTTGCTCAGCCCCATCTTTTTTAGGCACCATGGTGATGTAGGCAGTGTTAAGTTTCCAGAAATTGCTAAATCTTCTGCTCCAGACAGCAGATACCACTGCCATAATATCACTTTTCACAATGTTCCAGCACACTTTGTAGAAAAGACCAGTGAATCCATCCGGCCCAGGAGCCTTGTCGGAGGGTAACCCTTTGATGGTTTGGATTGGTGGGCTAATCTGGAGGGCAAGGTCCCTCCTGTGCTGCGCAAAGGGATTAACTCCCTTGTGGTGCTGGTGGCATGGTGGCTTTGGAAGCAGCGAAAACATCAAAGACAACACTCTTTTGTGTATTTTTATTTCTAAGGTCTGCGCGCCGCCTGACCTTAGTTTAGGGGCTGTTGGTTGTGTCCTTTAGGCTGACTTCTAGATGGATTCTTTTGTGTATTTTTGTTTCTAAAAAAAGGTGGTTGTTCTTGTATTTTGGTCTATTTTTAGACCATTTTTCTTCTATCTTCTTAATATAATTGATGTGCAGTTCTCCTGGGCGCTTTAGAAAAAAACTAATGAAAAAATCCACCAACAGGAACTATGAAATAATATAGAAACAATGAAGTAGCACCTTTTACAAAGGATGTTGTCTATCTCCTTCTCGATGTTGTATTCATCAAATATAGGTTTTCTTTTCTCATAAAGCTCAACTCGGCTGTAGAGCTCAGGTGCGACTTCTTCAAGATAGCTTGTAACCTAAACACAAACAGGAAAATTCTATGCTTCACAAGCTTAAAAAAAATAAATCTGCATAAGGATGAAGGATGAATAGTGCAAAGAAACCAACAGGATAAATGCTCTGTATAGTCAAGCAAACGATGTAAGCCAAGATATTCTACAATTTGTAACACCTTTATACTAACTGCTATGTTTCAAAAATGTCGCCTAGGCATCCGGGCAAAGACCCTGCTCGCCTTGAGGTCTAGTTACATGCCTTATTACCCAATACCCAGGGTTGGAGGTACATGTATGTTGTGGGTGCGCCCACACCTATACAAAAAATAAATAACAGTATTTAAAGGCCAAACCCTCACTGAACAAATTCTTGCACCCACAAAGCAAGGTCACCCCGCTCGCATTTGCTCTAGCTCAGCTCGTGCTAGGCATCACCTAGGTGGTAAGGCATGTTAGACAGACTGATTTGCACCCCTGCTAAAGAGAGATACGATGCTGCAAGTGCTTGGAGGACTGCGGCTCCAACAGGCCTTCGTCCGAGGCCCGCTGAACTTTTTTTCTCGAACGCGCAGGAGAACTGTGCCCCATTATATATTAAGCAGATATAGAAAAGCTCTATAGAAGACCCAAAAACAAAAAACCAAAAATCTCCTTACGGAGGCCAGAAACAAGCATACATAAAGAGATCCATCAGGAAACCAAAACAGACTACTCGATCCCTCCTAAAGTTCTACCAAGGGTGCAGCCAAATGAGCGGGTCAAGGTATCATAATCTAGACCCTGCAGTCTGGAGGGTCTAGGTATCACGTGCCGCCACATGGTCCCGGACCTGCTCCCCGCCCAGGCGGAGGTGCGGTATCGACGTGTGGCTAGACACGCCTGACGTAAGCCGCCGGGAAGAGCTCAATGTAAGGCCTTGACATGGGGCCCACCGATATAGAGAGCGGATGGGACGCTTACTTACCCATGTCATTGGCAAGCGGCGCACTTCCCCCGCATTAAATACACGCGGCACACACAGTCTACAGCGCATGGCGTTCACTATTCCCCGCACGTTCCCAAGGCGGGGGCATTGACTCAGTACGCTGCTTGGGCGCACTTCATAATAACCTCCACTGTTCCTTGTGCCTTACCGAGGAACGATAAGACAAGTACAGAAGACCGGACGACTGCCTGTTGCACCCCTACGCACGGCAGTGTATCAGACTACGCCGCAACCTACATCGAGGCTTGTGTTCTGATTAGAGGGTGCGACATCAGGATAAGAACGCCAAGAGATCACGTGGTAGCAAAGGGAGATACGCACCCGAGAAGATCCAGCATCGCCAGTTCTATCCAAACACCTCAATATTGTAATAGCTCATGGGCCCACCTGTCAGGGCCCAGCTCCTTTGTAGCATGCCCCCCTTGGACTATAAAAGGGAGGGAACTTGCATCATAGCGGAGGGGGACACATGCAGACTCCCATTCCTCATGCAATACAACTCACAGTGGATGTAGTGTATTACGCTCTAGCGGCCCGAACCACTCTAACCCTTGTGTTCTCGAGTTCATCCAATCGGTCAGGCAAATCCCTAAGCCCCCTCCACATATTAGGATCAAGGCGGGTGCACTCCGTCACCCGGTCGGAGGTTTTCCCCTCCGACAAAGAGTATTCTCAAGCGATGAGATATTTGTTGAATCTGCAACAAAGAGGTGGCATGGAGGAGTGTATCAAGAAGTTCGAAGAGGCGCGATATGCCATTGGGGTCCATAATATCGAATTGGATTAAACTTTCTTTGTGGCACAATTCATCAAAGGATTGAGACCTAGCAAGGGGTTGCCGCACCCTCTAACTAACACGCCCTCGTAGTCAAAGTAGCAACTCTGCAAATGTTGAAATTGGACCTAAACTTAGTGAAGACAGAACTAGAAAGCCCTTTCGCGAAGATGTCTACGAATTGCGACGTTGTGGGAACATGCAGAATCTTGGTGTCACCTAGAGCAACACGCTCATGGACGAAGTGTAGATCAATCTCAATGTGCTTGGTGCGCTGGTATTGAACGAGGTTGGTGGACATGTAGACCGTGTTGATGTTGTCACAGTAGGCAAGTGTTGCACAGCACAGAGGCGTCTAGATCTTAAGAAAGTAGCTAGCACAGCCAGGTAGCTTCGACTACAGCATTGGACACAACACAGTACTTTGCTTCAACATTGGAACGAGACACAACAGCGCTTGAAGGACCACGAGACAAAGGTTGTCACCGAGGAATCAGTTTAGATGAAACGGTATGGCATTTTAATATTAAATTGCTGAACAAAATTAATCTCAGATATAGGCCCGTTCCAGTGCAAAAAAACATCAAATAGACCTGTTTCTAGAGTTATACTGTTTAGGATTCCTAAAACCCAATCAGGCATGCATGTCAAGAGAAATTATGCAAATAAATATTTCTTCATGAGTTTAGACAACCTAAGTGTTTGCTGTTATGAAGTTACTTACCTCATGATATGTTCGAGGAGAATCCACAACCAGCCTCTTGACCTAAATGAAGAAAAGTTAAAAGAAGAAAAAAGATATTGGTTAAATTAAATATCAAACTAATGTGAGTAGATTGTAACATGAAGTAATTCACCTTTTCATTAAAATCGTCTTGAACAACAGATAAAGTTTGACCCTTCGCTCTGTGCAACATTACAGGAACAGCACCTTCCACACCCTCATCAGCAGCCAAGGCAGCAGATTGAGCATGCTCAGTTATTCCTTTCCATGTAGATAGCAAGCCATCAAGGTCCTTCTGCAGTTCCTCCCAGGAATGACCAGCTGCGACTGTGCGAGCCGTCAAAGTAAATCCAGGAGGTCGCAGTAATTTTGTGATGCCCTTTAACCTGGTGCGTTCTATTCCAGTAATCTTTTTGGATACCCCAACTTTGTTGCCACGGGAAACCAATATCTGAAAACTCAGAAGGTATACCGCTGAAGTTAATCCAAAATTTCTTGCAAATAGTGTGGATTATTTTAATTTGAGGAGCATGATGAAATGTAAAAAAAGAACAACACTTGATCTATCGATAGTTACTTGAAGAAAATTATGTACATTATAATATTATTTTAGCATGTCATTCATAGTGATGTGCATGGTTCTAAAAACCTAATTAAACTTGTGTTTACTCTCGATTGAACTTGGAATGGACCCCTAGCACCTCGATTAGGGCCTGGGCGTCAAATAAGAATCTGGACATGTCTAGGTGGTGCGCGTAAGCGTGAGGTAGTGCTTAAGTGGCACAGAAGCGTAAAAAGTAAAAACGGTAGCCTGGCTGCCTTGTTGGGCTATGTGTGTCCATTTAGGCTGACGAATAGGAAAAAACGGCAGAACAGCCAGGGAAAAGGGAAAATGGAAACGGGACATGTGGATATTAGCAAGATATTGCAGAATATTCATGATGAAGCTATTATGTGGGGTATGGCTGGGGCAGGGGTCTGTAAGTCTAGTGACCTATCCCCACACCTTCCTTATCTTTTCCCTTACCTCTTTCCTTTTGTTTTTGTTTTCTTTTGCCTTTGGCTGCCTTTAGACGGCTTGTATTGGGTCTAATTTAGACCCTTCTTTTTTCTTTCTTAATATAATGATACGCAGTTCTCCTGCGTGTTCGAGAAAAAAAAACCGCAAGTCCCTTCACCACTTCTTTCAGTTCTTTGCAAGTTTGTAAGAACTAGAATCAAAATTGCTGCACATATTACAGTTTCTTCTGAAATTGAAGTAATCTGATCCATATGTGTTGCCAGAAAATATATATAAACTAAAACAAATAAAACGGCACAAAGCCACAAACGCTAATAAATCGCGTTTAATCTACGTATAATCCATCTAAGCGCTAGGAAGTGGCCAAGCGTCGTCTTTTGGGACCTTGGTGATGTATAATTAATTAATGTATAAACAATAAATCAATGAATCACATATCTGTTTTGTTGGAAATAGTGGATTTTAAAAAAACGAAGAAGTTCCTCATCATCATTCAAGACACGTGCTCGAAAGTTAAAAAACTCAGCCGGGGAGGGAAAGACCTCCCTCCCGGTATTATATTAAGAAGAGACCGAAACATGGTCCCGGCCGAGAAAACCTCCGAACCCTAGCCCCCCATCACTAACGGGCCGATTAACTACCCACTCTATAACGGCCGAGCCGGAGGGTGGCGCGCAGTATATTGATCCCCGAGAGCGGGCGGGGCACAACGAGGGGATTTTTTTAACCAAGCCCAAAATTCGCACCCGAGGGGGATCGAACCCAGGACCTGAAGATGCTACTCGAAAGCCTTAACCAAAAGTTAAGACACCTAACAAAGCATTGTGGTTTTCTAGAGGCCTTTAACTGCTTATTATTAGTTTAGTTGTTTTGTAATTTTTCTATTGCCCAAGTTGTAGGGATAATGGTCCCTATTACCCATAGTCACAACAAGGCATACATGGTTTGAAATGTTGCTTTAGTCATAACCATCATGCAAAACCTGCTCTGAACTCTCTATGATAGATCAGGCAGAGCTCTTGTTATTTCCTTAAAAAGGAAGATTCTGCTGCAATACTAATCAATTAGCACAAGCACTATGTTATTTGACATCATGTCAAGATCACAATAAAAAAAGTGTATACGGTACGGCCCATGTGAGAATCAGCTACATTAGTCAATATATAAATCATTATTATTAGAGATATGTATAGGCATGCATAGCTCTGTACTCAGCTTACTATTAGACCAAGCCATATAGCCAATATAATGAAGGTCACCACCCATGCACACACATACAATGGGTCTGTGGTGTTTCCCTAATTCTCTTTGTGGTATCACGAGTCCAGGCCTAACCCTGGCTCCTCCCCTCCACTTCCCCACCACACTCCCTAGCCACCGCTCCTTTCATGCACCGCCAGCTCCCCTCCCTTCTCTGTTTGCCGGCCACAAACCCTAGGGCATCAGCAGCCTCTCCCTCCCTCCATGCTACATCTCTGGTCGAAGCCACCGCTGCTCCTCCTAGTCACCCTTGTTGTTGTTTTGATGGCACCACCACACTCCAGCGACTCCCCCATAGTCGGCCTCCTCAGGGCAGGTCCTCTAGCCAACACCAGCCTTCGCTCCACTCCATGTGTCCCAACCATCCCAGGCATGGGATCATACAGGGCTGATTGCTGCCCTCAATTAATCTCTACTACCAAAACCCTGGGCCATGGGTGATGAAATCTAGCACCTTCAGCCATATGACATCTGATCACGGTATACTCCTCTCTTGCCATCTCTCTCATCCTTTCATCACAGTCGGCAACGGTGCCACACTTCCTATCACCTGCCATGGACAGTTCATCCTCCACACTCTTTCCATTTTCCGCCTAAATAATGTTTTATTTGTCCCCACCATAATCCATAATCTTTCTTACATTGTCCACACTCCTCTTTCCACTTTCCACTTTACGCCTAAATAATCTTCCATCACAATAGGCACTAATGGCATCTGTGTCAGCAAGATTAGACAACTCATTACATTGCCACGAGAAACGCCGAGAGTCTGTCGGCAATTCTTGAGGTCCCATGGGTTGTCGAGGCGCACGTACGTGCCTTGAAAGTTCCGGACAAAGATGCCTACGAGGTCGGCCCAGCTCTGGACACAGCCGGGCCTCAAATTCTCCAACCACGCTCGAGCCAAGTCGGCTAGGTACAAGGGGAGATTGCAGATAATGAAGTAGTCGTGACCCCCCCCCCCCGACTTGACATGCCAACCGGTAGTCCTCAAGCCATAGGCTGGGGTTCGATTCTCCTGAATATTTCACGATGTTTGCGCTACTGGTACTTGATTGCTCGTAGTAGGGGTTACAAGCGAGCGAAAGAGAGAAGGATCCCAAGTCTTTGTGTGTTGTTCATCTGAGGGCTGCCCCCTTTCGTGAGGCCGACCCCCTATAGATCAAGGGGGGAGGGCGTCTTGCTATCAAGCGTAGTAAATGAGGCGTGTGCGGAGCTGACGGTGAGAGCAGTCTGAAATCCACGCATAATCCACTCGAGTGGGTTCCGATCGATCTGTCTGACCCCTCCTACCTGCCTCTGCCTCGCCCGACCCCTTGGCTCGATGCAGGGGGTCATCTTGTGAACGTGATGGGGTCTTAATTGACCTATAACGGGCGCACTCGTTGCTATTCGTTCGCTGACTCGTGGCCCATGGGGATCCGAACCCCGGCAATACTACTATTTCAGTTTTGTCACTACCATTCCTTCTTAGCCGACTTCTTATCGTGATTTTATTATTCATCCTTAATGGCAGCATGTGATGGCTGAGGAGATTGCTGCTCTTGAGCACACTAGCACGTGGAAACTTGTTCCCTGTCCACCACGTGTTAATCATATCACCACTAAGTGGGTCTATAGATCGAGGCCCGCTCTGATGGTTCTCTTCATCGGGCTTCTATTAGTGATCACCGGACTGTTGAGACTCCCATGGAGCTCAATCTTCATCTTAGTGCCAATGATGGTGAGTCTCTTGATGGCCTACTCGTTATTGCCATATTGTAGGGAGTCTTGTTTACCCGTCACTCATCCTGATACTTCATATGTTGTGCATATCCTGAGCCAATTTGTTTCGATTCCCACCCAGGTCCACTATAGTCACTTGTGTCGTGTCCTACGCTTGTTCTTTCCGCGCTCTAGCTCGTTGTAACTGCAAGCTTATTGTGATGCTGCTTGGGCTAGTCATTCCCACGTCGATCTCTTTCTTTCTATTGTGTTTTTCTTGGTGGTTTTTCTCATTGCTTGGAAGACTAAGAAGCCTGTAGCAATTTCTCGTTCGAGTACAAAGACTGAATTGCGTGCTATGGCTCTTGTGACTACAAAGGTTACGATGGTTGCTTGAGGATTATGGTGTTCTTGTTTCTATGTTGACTCCTCTTTTATCGGACAGCAGAAGTGCTATTAGTATTGCTCGTGATACGATGAAACATGAGCTCACTAAGCATATTGGAATTGATGTTTCTTAAACACTTCAGGACTTCAGGTCCATGATGTTGTTATCTCGCTTCAATATGTGCCCTTAGAGCTTCAGCTAGCTGATTTTTTCAGAAGGCGCAGACTCAAGCTCAACATAGATTTTTCCTCTCCAAACTTAGTGTTCTCGATCCACCTTGAGTCTGAGGGAGGTGTTAGATATATAGGGGACTTATTTGTTGTTTCGCCCTTTATAAGGGTTTTTCTATATATTTGTACTCCTGTATCTGTATATATATTTGGGGCAGCGAACCCATAATGTACAGGTGCTATTCATAATACTCGTCTTACTTAAACACCAAGCCATACGGCCTATATAATGGTCGACCCCCCCCCCCCCCCAAACGCACACATAGATAATGGGGGTGTGGTATTTCCCTAATTCTCTACAATTATTCTCAGAAATATTTCTTTGTACCACATGCATATTTTAATGGTGTATTATAAAAGGTTGCAAAGTGCACTAACATTAGTTATGGAAGAGCACCAAGGCTAGTCCCATGATCATACATACCCAAAATCGGCTTCGCAGGCATGGAAATGGACTAAGTGTTGGACCTTTCGTACCCAATCCTTCTTTGACAACTTGAACCATTACTTTTGTGCCCTTGCGAACTTGAGACCATCTGCTTCCATTTGTGTCATCATTAGATTCTCTTAAAGCATGCTGAATTGAAGATAAAGTCTTGAGATCATTGGAAATTTCTGATTGATATCCTTGCAGTATGCCCTCACTATATTCATCTTCCATGTGGTCATTTTCTTCATCTTTGTCTACGTCATAAACAGAAATGCTGTCAACTTCATCATCATCGACATTGTTATCTGTAACATTCTCAACTGGAAATGATGAACCATCATGAGCTTCTTCATCTGCAAATTCGTCGTCACTCATATCATCATCGTTTTCATAAGCTGGAAGGTTCTCTTCATTACAATAATCACCAACATGATCTGTTCCTCGGTTCTTAAAAACTTGAGGATACACAAAAGGATCTCGGTTTTGCTTTATGCTCATAAGTGAAGGCCTTGAAATTCCAATATCTACAAATGCTCCTCCCATATGAGGAACGAGCTTTGTTACTACACCTAGATAAATACTATCACACTGTACATTGTTCTTGATGGGTTCCAGCAAGAGTTCAACTAGTTTTCCATCTTCTAATACTGCAATTCTCTGCATAGTGCAGACAGAGGAATTCATAAGTATAACTCTTGATGACGGTTCACCACCAGTCGGTTTACTCTCATCCAAAGGCGTTAAAGGTTTTTCTATTTTCCTTAATTTTCTGATAATGTCCCTTGCTTCTACTTTTCCATCAGCAAGAACTATAGTTTCATTTAGTTCCAATATAGATTGAAATAACCATGGCTCTTCAACAGGCTGATACTGTTCATGCATGTTTTTACTAACTCCACTCAAAGTGTGCTTATAATTTACAAGCTTCTTTTGCCCTTTCTTATCTTTGACTTTTGCAACTGGTTTCTTTGCAGACACAATTGATTCAAGAATCCATGGCTCCTCTACGACTTGAGGCCTTCCATATTGGCTTATATAACTGGCATTTGGTATTTCAGTTACACAGTTGTGCATGATGGTAGATTGATTATCCGACAACAGTTTTGCATGTAATGGTGTGCCATTCCCAAGCTTCAATATAATATGATCACCTGCAAATCCACTGGAAAGATTTAAGTGTTCAGAACAGCTAAAGAAGAGTTAATATCCTGATACTCGTTATTGCCATATTCTAGAAGATGTGGTAATGCAACATTACCTACAGATAAGCCTTGATTCCGTGTATCCCTGACAGAGTGATCTTTCACAATGTTCTGGTTATTTCCACCATCAAAAAGTTCACCTTCAAGAGAATCAGCTTCCATCAGCCATGATCCCCATGTAGGAGTAGGAAGACCTGGTAGACTGGTTTTCATCCATAGGTCTTTCACAATAATAACCTGCTTTTTCTGGCCATCTGAAGGTATTGATAAGGAGTATACTGGACCTGGCCTCCATATAATATCAGAAGAGGAACTCATTTCTTCTCGAACAAAATAACTATATTTGAAATGCACTCCATATGGTACCTGAAAAGAATAAAGAATGTGATGCTCCAAAACTAAAAGAAAGTATAAGAGCTCCAAAAACAGTTAAATCAACATGGCATTCATCAAACTAAAAAAAATTGTAGAATTTACATCATCTGTCCTTGATAAATGAATTTTCCTTATTGAACTATTTTGTTTCGACAAGTAGTGAGTGAATTGTTTCCATGAGTAGCTAGTGAACATGTCATTAGTTAAAAGAAGAAGAATACAGTAACATGGTTTGTCTTATGAGCTAACCAGCACCGTTTGAATATTAAAAAATTGAGGATCAAATTGCCTCGGACACTAGAGTCAAACTCAGTGAAGAACTCCCATCGACCGATCATGTGTGGGTGCGTTTGTGTCGAGGAACCATCCTTCAATCATGACTTTGTCGGAGCCGTCGCCGAGGAAAGCACGTGCTTTCGACTCATCGAATGGAGGAAAGTCGTTGCGGCTGATGCTGCTGGAGATGGCTCAACGCTCGCGTGTGATAGGAGCAAAGCCTCCTCCTCTGCCTGTGCAACGTGGGCCTGGCCACGTCGTGGTTGTCGACAATCCCTGGTCCAATGGCCAAGCTTGCTACAGTTGTGGTAGGTATCGTCTCGTGGCGGCTTCTGGTTGCCGGCGTCGCCGCCCTAGATGTCTCCGTGGGCACTGCCCACAGCATGTCCTCCCATTCCGGCCTGGGCGCCTCCGCGCGCCTTGCGCGGCTTGCCGCGTTTACGACGGCCGTCAAGGAAGAGGACTCCCCCTTCTTCTTGTCACCCTGACAGGCCTCCCACTGCTCTCGAGTGAGATGTAGCTTCCCGCTAATGGATATAGGCCCCGAAGGAGGTTGTCGTTCATCACCGTCGACAACTTTGAGGCGACCTATCGCCTCTTCGATCAACATCATGGAGAGGTCCAGCAAAGACTTGATCGAGCGAACAATCTGCTTGTACTTCTCGGGGATGCAACGGAAGAGCTTCTCGATGGCACTCTCCTCATCATAGGTGTCGTCGCCAAACTGCACCATCTTCTGCAGCAGTGTTGAGGTGGAGAGCGAAATCATCAACATCCTCACCTGTCTTGAAGGACATGCTTTCCCACTCCTTGCGAAGTGCCTGCAGTGTGGTCTTGCGGGCACGGTTGATGTCGATGTGAGCCCCAGCTAGGGGTGGATATCGAGCTGGCTCGGCTCGACTCGACTCGACTCGAGCTGGCTCGTTAAGATAACGAGCTGGCTCGGCTCGACTCGTTATGTTAACGAGCTAAAGATCCAACTCGGCTCGACTCGTTTGCCAACTCAAGCTGGCTCGTTTAGATCGCGAGCCAGCTCGATAATATCATGTCTAGTGTCTACGAACGGATATAAAAACATGTAGCAAAAGAAAAGGAGATCTATTTAGAAAAAAAGAATAAAGTTTGCAACTTAAGATTCCACATTCAACAAAGAACAAGATTAACTATAGTAGAGTACAAGATTAACTATTTTGGATCGAAGATTATTGTAATTTGACTAATTACTCCAACTCGTTTGGCTCGCGAGCCAGCTCAAGCTGGCTCGTTATCGTAACGAGTTGAAATACAAGCTCAACTCGTTACAAATTATAAACGAGTCGAGTCGAGCCATTATTGAGTCGAGTCGAGCGAGTTAACGAGCTACGAGTTTTTCGTCCAGCCCTAGCCCCAGCGATGGCGTCCCAGGCCTCCTTGGAAGTCCGCTTCTGGGAAAGCGAGAACTGCATTACAAGCAGGACTGCAGCAATGAGGGTATCCAGCACGCGTCGATCCTCGTAGTAGTCGACGTCGCCATACCGAACTGCTTCCCACATGTGGCAAACCTGTAGCCGTACCCTCATCATCGCGACCCACTCGACGTAGTTGGTCTTGGTAGGGTAGGCCACCCACCGTCGGGGCCAATGTCCCTGAGAACGGCCTAGACCCCATGGTGACCATGATACTGATCCGAGGAGGGAGAGCCGTGCCACCTGTAAAGGCCACGATCTTCATCAACCAGCCGCCGATGCATCCGCACTCGTCTAGGCTGCCGCCGCGCGCACCCCCGCCCGAAGCGTCGTCAACGCGTCTGCACTTGTCTGGGCTGCCACCACACGCCCCATGGGGATGCGCGACTGCCCACTGTCCCGCCTGCTCGCGCGCTGCCTCCCTCGCCAACCTGAGCTCGTTATCGGTGTTGCCGGCGACAGAAGCAAAGCTGCAGGCGCTATTGCCGCACAGAGCCTCGAGCTCTGCTACCGCCGCACGTGCAGCATCCTCCACCATTGTTGCTTCTACTTCCACCCTCGTTGCTGCCAGTTCCGCCGTTGCCAGCCTTGCTGCCCTCGGCGCTGTCGCTGCTGCTTGCTCGTGTTCCTCTCCCATGGCGACCTCGGCCTCCTGCCGACGTCGCGCACTCAAAGCGACCGAGCACTAGGACTATCCTTCGGACATGGTGCGCTAGTGAGGGGTTGTTGCATGGCAAAGAGGTTGTCTCAGACGAAAGGCTGCTCGTCTGAGCAGGAGAGCAGGGATGAGTAGGAACAGTCGGTGCTCTTGCTGTCGACTGAGTACAGGGAGAGACGCGGGAAGGAGATGAGCAAGAGATGTTTAGACTGCAGGATAACTTAGATTTGATACCAATTGTTGTAAGTAACGAGACTCTTACTATCATCGAGAGGATGAGACTACGAGTTGAGGCAATTTTTTCTTGTTTATTCCTCACACACTACACAATGTCATACTCGTCTAAGGGTTGGGGTTACATATTTATAGCCCAAGGGACTGCCGAGCATATGCTAAGATGCTCCTAAAGATGTTGTCCTATACATGCAAATATGTTGTCTTCTACTGCAGTCAACACAAAACTGCAGCAAGAATCGAGATGTTGTCATCTACTGCAGCATACAAAACTGCAGCAAGGACTAAGATGTCCTCTCTAAAGGGATGTCCTCTACTGCAGTCAACACAAAACTGTAGCAAGGACTGAGATGATGTCCTCTACTGTCCTCCACAAAGATTGTAGTCCTCCACAAGAGGCCAAAAGACTTAGTCAGGGAGGGGGAGGTGACCGGCGGCGTGGCTCCAGGAAAGGTAGAGGCGAGCGACGGCGACGCGGCTCTAGGAGCAGTAGAGGCGGACAGCAACGCAGTGCCGGAGGTGGAGGAGGAGAGCGTCGGGGACGTGGTGCCAGCCAAAAAGGCCGACCACCGGCGAGGGGAGAAGTCGTCGGCCATGGGAGGGTGATGGCGGCACTCAAGTGAGAGGGAGGGAGGGAGAGGGAGAACAGAATTTTTGGTTGGATACCATGTTAGGAGAGAGAAAACCCTAACTCTAACCCTAGTTGGGTAACTGGACCAAGGCCCATTATAGTGATAAGACACAATAACACAACACGCTAACATCATCTACTAGTGGCTAAAGGTGGCCATAGTTATCTGTTTAGAGGACTTCGGCTAAAAGATAGGATTTGCAGAGTAAGGATAGGAGTTTGGTTATTGAGTTTGTTAGGTGATAGCCATCCATCAGGTTGAACATTTGCTGGTGGCTTCTGTCTTCTCTAGGGAATGTTGGTTCCTCTTGCTCAGGCAATTCGGACTGCAAGTTTTGGCACCGCAACCATCTAATACAAATTTCATGGAGTGTCTATTTTGGACCTTGTTTCTTTCTCCTTTTAATATAATGATACGCAGCTCTCCCGCGTGTTCGAGAAAAAAGAGTTTGTTAGGTGATAGCCAGCCATTAGGTAGGGGCCGCTAAGAAAAGAAAGGTAAGCGGAAGTAGAGTTTTTTATGATAGAGCCTCTTAGGGAGGGCGATCGGGCTCTACTGCTGCCATTGTTCTAGGATTTTTAGCCAGATTAATAAAGCCAAGTTCTCAACCTTATCTAGGGGTGATAATGGATCACGATTCAAATGCTTCTTCACAAAATGGTAAGGCCCTAAATAAATTTTAGTTCAAAATGAATAGAAATAGGGCACAAAATGTGTTTCTTGTTATATGTCTGGGCTCTAGCCCTTTTTTCTTCTCCTATTAATATAAGGATACGCAACTCTCCTATGTATTCGAGAAAAAAAGATATGGCATTCCTCTGCCAATATGTGGCCCATGGTCTCGTTATAACAACATGCTTTACAAATTAAACTACCTAAAAGATCGTCAGTAAAATGTCACATCAACTAAAGATGAAAACATTTCTAAAATAATTGACTTCAAATGCTTCTCGAATATTGAAATACGATTTATCATCCACACAATGTTATGATTAATTAATAAATGGTATTCCCAAAAAATGATACTCCCTCTGACCACAAATGTTGGTCGTTCGCACTTTTCGAGGAGTCAGTCATTTTTAACTTTGACCACATTTCTATAAGAAAATATTAATATTTATAATACATAATTAGTATCATTAGATATCGAATCTATTTTTATAGTAAAAATATTTGAAGATACAAATGTTGCTAACATATTCTATAAATCTAGTCAAATTTAAGTAAGTTTGACCGCCACGAATACCATAGCGACAAACATTTGTGGATGGAGTACTGTTAAAAGAAGATTTACCTTTATTTCAGCTGTCCATATATTATTGCTTTCAACAGAAGGAGCCAACTGAACAGCCATGTTGGATTCCCAACAGCCCAGGGTAAGCGGGTCTCCTGTTATGAATATTAAGCACCCATCTTGTAAATCTGCTTTCAGGTTCCATAATATTGTACAGAATCCTTTACAGGTTATGGCTGAATCATCTGTTAGAAAATGAACATGAAACACTGTAAACGTCCAACCATTAACTTGTATACTTTTTTTCTGGAACCCGCAAGATAATTATGTGTTATATTAATAAGAAAGGAGAGGAAGTACACAAGGGGATACACCCCCTGACCCACCAATTAATTTGTATACTGATAGTGCAAAAAAATTACTTGTACATTTCATTGAACTTAATAAATCAACATATATATTTTTTCCTTTTTCTCGAATGATAGTGTGTCATTTCATTGAGAAGTGAATAAAAACAATGGAGGAGAGGCAGAGCCTGCTCCCCAGAAAACAAATACAGAACTCTTAGTGCCACACTAGGAAAAGAATATAGACCCCAGTCACAACATTACCCATGATCATGGCCGCCTCGACTCCCGCCCTGGCCGCTTCGTCTTCCACCCCCTCCTTCGCCGGCGCCGCCCCTTGCCCTCCCCAAAGCCTCTCGTCGACACCCACCCCGGGCTCGGCGACCACCTTCCCGGCCGCCGCTCCATTCCCGGCGGCCTCCTCCTCTTCTCCCTGCGCGCCTGGCCCTATTTCTTCATCGTCCGCTGCTGCTGAGCCGTCTCTCCCAGCCGGGCGTTCCAAGGCACAATGTTGGGCGGGCTCCGGCCCAACCTCGCCGGCGAGAAGGCTCCGTATCGACGTCCCCATCGGAGCTGGTGGGACGTCCGCCACAAAGACCTATTGTGCGGTTGTGCTGTCCCAGCCGGCGGCACGTGCTCGGCCGACGGTCTCCACCAACGACTCATCGGGGTGGTCCATCCCGATCATGAGGTTGGAGAACTGCCCCGGTAGCCGTCGCCAACCTGGGGCCACGCCGGCACCTGACGCTGAGGGCTGGATTAAGGTGGAGACCAGGTGGTCTCGTCGTCGTCGTCGTTTGGCTGAACGTCCCCGCCCTCCCCTTCCCCGTCGACCGGTCCCGCAGGATCTCCGAGGGAGGTGCTTCAAGTGCTTGGCGGCGTCCCATCGTGCGGCTGAGTGCCGTCGTCCGTCCTGCTGCTTGTGCTGCCGACGGTCGGGCCACCGTGCTGCTAGATGCCCTGGCGCCGTTCAAAAGCACGACGCGACCAAAGCTTCGTCCGGCGGGCGCTCTATGTGGGAGCGTTCTGGCCTGCAACCAGTCGCCGATTGAAGGCTTGACGTGACCAATGCCTCGTCCGGCGGGCGCTCTGTGTGGGAGCGCTTAGGCATGCAACCAGTGGGGGTCTCAAAACCGTTCTCTAAGCAGAGGCTGGTTTGGAGGAGGGTCTCCGCTCCCATGGATCAAGGTCAGCAAGCTACTGCTGGGGACGGGCCTGGACAGTCGTTGAATCATGCCAAGAAGGGTCGACACCGTACCAGGGGGAGAAGGCCCCAATCTGGGAGCGCTGCTAACATGCCACCAGTGGATGATGACTGCTCCGCTCGGCTACCATCCCATCAGTCGGCCGTGGTGAAGACTGCAGGTTCGGCGGCACGGCCGGTTTGCGTCCTTGAGCGTGCAAGGGATTTAACTCTGGTGGAGAACAATCTTCGGCGTTGTGCTCTGTTCGTCGTGGTCACTGGTTCGCGGCCGCCGGTGACAGCTGAGCTTTTGGCGGCAGAAGTTGCAGCGGAGTATGATTTAGATCATGCAAGTTTTTCAGTCCACCGTTCAACGCCTGAAGATTTCGTTATTATCATGCAAAATGAGCAAGCGGCGTTGGATGTCTTCAACAACGGAGTTGTTCTCAACTCCCCTTCTGGTTCTTTCAAGTTCATCAAGTGGTCAAAGCTTGCACACGCTGAAGCGGTTTCCTTGCCTTCCTTCGTGTCAATCAGCTTCGAGGGAGTCCCGTTGCACGCATGGAGTCTGGAAACTGCAAGAAGTTTGTTGCGAGCGCACTGCACGGCACTGGAGCTTCATCCTGACACTGCTGCTCGCCTGGACCTCTCTTCCTTCAGGGTTCTTGGTTGGTGCCGACATCCAGAGCTCATTACGGCTGCTGTTGATCTCCTGATTCCGGAGCCGGTTCAGGGTATTGAAGTGGAGACCACTGTGAAGCATCTTCTAGCTTATCAGGTGACGGCCTCGGTGTCTCTGATCTCTCCGCCGGCGGGCGATGTTTCCCCTCCCCCGTCGCCGCCGGCGTCTGATGATGATCAGGACACTAGGTCTCGTCGACGTCGCCTGCAACAAGCTTCTCCGGCAGGGCAGGGAGGCCCTGATGGAGCGTCGGCCGTTCGGCGCCCCATGCATGAGAGGCTAGGGCCGCTGCCAATCTGTCCCCGCCACGTGGCTGTTTCACAAGAAGAGTTGGGTGATGACCAATAGGAGGATCCCAAGGAGGCATCTTTAAATGGTACTTCTAATATAGAGGAGCATATTCCTGCTTTCAAGGAGTTAAATATTGGGGCTCTGTTTGAGGCGTCAGAAGATAATGAGAAGAGTAACGACAGGAGTAATGATCAGGCATGCATGGTGGAGGCTGTGGCGTCTCATGTTTCATTGGGTGCAGATTCTAACCCCGACCCACTTTCCCTGGTGGCTGGACTGTTTTTCAGCTCGGGGGTAGTCGCAGAGGCGTTGGGGATGTCCGGAGGTAGCCCATCTCACTCCTCCCTGCCAGTACCATCTTCCCCCTCTTCACCCTTGAGGGCTCCGGCGGAAGGAGCAGGCAATACAGTTGCCACCCCCGAGATCTCCGTCTCGGGCCACAGTCGACACGGGAGGGCAGAAGTCAGCCTTGGTGGATGCGCGAAGTTCGAGTGGCCTCGCTTTGCATGCTGGTTCAAGGCCACGGAGAGGCCCCATCATTACTTACTTTCGGCAAAGGAGGAAGAAGGACAGTCAACCCAGACAGCTGCTAGACACGTCCCCGCCTCCCCCCCTTCGGGTGCAAAAGAGTTCATCAATAAGCTGACCAGACCAGCAGGTGGGATTCTGAGGGCGCCAGTCAGAAGGCCGCGACAAGGCAAAGCTACAACCACTGAGGTGGTACCCCGACGCAGCAGAAGGGTCGCTGGAGTAGGAGTGGAGCGACTGCCTCCTCCTCCACCGGCCAAGCAGGGCAAGAAGCGTATTTTGAAGGAGCTTGGTATTGTGAATGCTGGAGAAACTGAAACTATCAGGCCAGAAGATCTTGATGAGTATGCCAGAGTTTTCAGAAAAGGGCTTTCAGAGGTGCAGATCACGGCCATGGCAGCGCTATTCGGCTGGTCTAGGCCTAAGGAGCTGTTGCAGGGCGGACCAATCTGCTGATTTATTGGGACCCTCGCCGGTAGTCGTTCTTTTTTCATCCCCTATGGATCCTTCAAAAATTCTAATTTGGAATGTGCGAGGCCTTAATGGGTCTGCTAGACAGGATGTTGTACGCACTTTGGTGGATTCTGCTCGAGTTGATGTGGTTTGTCTTCAAAAAACTAAAACGGTGGATGTTTCTCGGTTCCTTTTATTGCGGATGCTAGGACCAGCTTTTGACAATTTTGTATTCCTACCTTCTGTTGGTGCTAGTGGTGGCATCTTGGTGGCTTGGAAAAATAGCATTGGTGTTTGTGCTGGCAGTAGGGTGGATGAACATAGCGCCTCTGTGAACTTTCATTCTAGCACCAGATCACCATGGTGGCTTACATGTGTGTATGGTCCGCAAGGGAACCATGAGAAGATTCAGTTTTTGCAATCTCTTAGAGAAATTAGAGCTCTCTGTACTGGGCCGTGGCTTGTGCTCGGGGATTTCAATCTGATTTTAAGGGAGGAGGAGAAGAATAACAATAACTTAGACCGTGCCATGATGGGCAGGTTCAGGAAATGGGCAAATGACTTGGCTCTTAATGAAATTCCGTTGATTGGCCGAAAATATACATGGTCGAATGGACACTCTAATCCTACCCTGGTCAAATTGGATAGGGTTTTCTGCACAACAGATTGGGAGGAACAATTCCCAGATTCTCTTCTCCAGAGCTCAGCCACGGATGACTTCGACCATTGCCCTTTGCTGCTTGGATTTCATGATTTCAGCAGAGGAAAAGGGAGGTTTCATTTCCAAGCATTTTGGCCTAGGATGGAGGGATTTCATGATGTGGTAGCTCAATCTTGGGCGTCTGTTCCAGCAGGGCCTTGCCCACTCATCACTTTGGCCAAGAAATTAAAGACAACGGCTAGGAGTCTGCAGAGCTGGAATGACAAAAAAGTTGGGAGGATTAAGCTGCAGCTTGAGATGGCTAGGGAGCTCCTACATCAATTAGAGGTGGCGCAGGACAATCGTTCCTTATCTCCTGGTGAATTGTGGCTCCGGAACATGCTCAAGAAGCACTCCCTTGCCCTGTCCTCTATCTCTCGTACCATGGCAAGGTTGAAATCGCGAATTGGGTGGCTCAAAGAAGGTGATGCCAATACCTCTCTTTTTCATGCACAAACAAGGTTCAGGAAGAAAAAGAATTTCATTGCAGCAATACACTCAGAGGATGGGCAAATCTAGACTGCCCATGAAGGAAAGGCAGCAGCCTTTTTAAATTTTTATCAAGGGCTACTTGGAACTGCAGAAGTAAGGGATGTTACCGTTGATCTGGAAGCTCTAGGGATGCCATCTTATGACCTTGATGCCCTTGATGCGCCTGTCTCGGAGGAGGAAGTCTGGGATACAATTAAGGCCCTTCCTTCGGACAAATCCCCGGGTCCCGACGGGTTCACTGGTAGATTTTACAAAAGTTGTTGGTCGGTAATCATGGCTGATTTCATGGCGGCAGTTCACTGCATTTGGGCTAGAAATTTCAGAAACTTGGGTCCGCTGAATTCAGCTTTTTTTACACTTCTGCCCAAGGTGGAGGGGGCCACTAGTGTGAGAGATTTCCGCCCAATCAGTCTGGTTCATAGTTTCGCGAAGTTGGTGACTAAATTGTTGGCTAACAGGTTAGCAGGCCAGCTGCAAAATATGGTTTCCCCCAATCAAACCGCTTTTATTAAGAAACGGTTTATTCTTGACAACTTTATGCTAGTCCAGCAGACGACCAGATTCTTACATTGTCAGAAGCAGGCTCGTATCCTTCTCAAGCTAGACATTTCAAAGGCTTTTGACTCGGTATCGTGGGCCTTCCTTCTCGAGGTCTTGAAAAAACTTGGTTTTGGACAGATCTGGTGTGATATAATAAGCGGGCTGTTAGCTACCTCTTCTACCAAGATTTTACTGAATGGTCTGCCCGGGGAATGTATTGGGCATCAACGCGGGCTGAGGCAGGGTGATCCTCTATCACCTATGTTGTTTATTCTTGTAATGGATGTCTTGAATCTGCTCGTGCAGCGAGCCTCTGAGGAAGGGTTTCTTCAACCTCTCTCTTCAAGGAATATGCAGCACCGTATCTCGCTGTACGCGGATGACGCAGTGTTATTTCTAAGTCCTACTGCCCCGGACATCAGTGTGCCTATGGATATTCTTCATCTATTTGGCTCAGCTTCAGGTCTAAGGACTAATATCCAGAAGAGTAGTGTGTTCCCAATCTGTTGTGGGGAAGAAGAGGTGAATTGTTTACAGGACTTGTTGCCATGTAATATTTCAGATTTTCCATGTAAGTACCTCGGTTTGCCTTTGTTTCCCAAGAAACTCTCAAGGGACCAGGTTCAGGCCATTGTTGATAGAGTGGCTAGCCTTCTGCCAGGATGGAAAGCTGAACTTATGACCAGGGCTGGTAGAGCTATTCATGTGTAGTTCGTCATGACGGCAAAGATGATTTATGCAGCTTTGGCACTTGACCTTCCTGTATTGGCCATCAAAGCAATCGATAAACTGAGGAAGAGCTTCCTCTGGAGGGGCAGGAAAGAGTTCTGTGGTGGTCATTGCCTCTTGGCTTGGCCTAAGGTTACCCGTCCCAAGGAGCTGGGTGGTCTTGGGATTAGTGAGTTAAAGAGCCTTTGTTGGGCTCTGAGAGCTCGTTGGCCATGGCTGCAGAAAACAGATCCCAGTAGGCCTTGGACCGACTTCCCCACTCATGTTTGTAAGGTGGTACAAAATCTGATTGCTGCAGCAGTTATTACTAAGCTCGGTGATGGAGCCAATACCCTTTTTTGGAAGGACAGATGGTTGGATGGGAGATGTATTAAGGACATAGCTCCTGCAATGTTTGATATGGTGCCCTTGCGTCTTGCCAATAAACGGTTGGTCAAAGATGCTCTCCCTAATTTCCATTGGATCTCCGATGTAAATGGAGCAATTTCAGTCAGAGTCATTGCTGAATTCCTGGAACTTTGTGAAGTGCTTGATGCAGTTGTGCTTCAGCCTGGAATAAGGGATCGACATATATGGAAATTCAGTGCTTCAGAGGATTATACAACTAGCTCTGCTTATAAAGCTCTCTTCCTTGGTTCAGTTGAGTTCGAACCAGCAGAGCGTGTGTGGAAATCTTGGGCTCCTGGGAAGTGCAAGTTCTTTATCTGGCTTGTGGAACATAATAGGTGCTGGACTGCTGACAGGCTCAGAAAAAGAGGACTAGACCGACCAGAGCAGTGCCCCTTGTGCGACCAAGAGGCTGAAACCATAAATCATTTGTTGGTCAAATGTGTTTTTGTCAAGCAGTTCTGGTTTGATTTCCTTAGTTCAGTGGGGCTGCAGGAGTTGTGTCCAGCTCACGAGGATTCCTTTGAGTCGTGGTGGAAGTCTAGCAGCTCTCGGGCATCTGATCTTATAAGAAAGGGCTTCAATTCTTTAGTAATCCTAGGTGCTTGGACCATTTGGAAGCATAGGAATAGATGTGTCTTTGATGGATGTAATCCTAGCTTGGTCACAGCCCTTAGGGTGGCTAGGGAAGAGGCGGTGCTTTGGTCCTTGACTGGAGCCAAGGCCCTGTCTTTCCTCCAAGTCGATGAGTTGCTGGCTTAAAACAGCGTTGTGGGTCGTGTTTCTCCATGTTAGTCGGTGATCCTTAGTTAGTCTCTAGTGTTGGGGTGTGTGTGTTGTAATGGGGTTCTCTCCCCCTTTCTTATTCTTCTATTAATACAAAGATGCGCAGCTCTCCTGCGTATTCCAGAAGAAAAAATATAGACCCCAGCCCAAAAAACGCCAAAGTAGCCATCGGTAGCAAACTACCAAGAGGTTGTTGCAGAGCCTTAGCTCCAGCCCAACACCACAACATACATTCTTCAGAAACTATAGCTAAAACTCTTGGGACACAAGGACTAGCACCGTGTAAGACACAGGCATCCTATGTTTCCACACCTCCCAAACAACCAGAATGATGAATTCAGTCCTTTTCTTTGCTCTTTTGGAACAACCTTGATTATTTTGTACTATTAAGTTGCATGCACCAACTAGTTCAACCCAAAAGCTTAGGAATAGGTGGGCAATGCACTTATATTATATTCCAACATGCACCACCAGCTAGAAAAACGAGAATCTTCATGCTGAGGTGCAAGGGGACGTTAGACCAACACATGAAAGGTAGTTGTCCAAACCTGCCTTGTGAAAACACAAGCAACACGATTATGCTTTATTGTTTCGTCATCTTGATCGCATAGTAGACAATAGGTGGATGAGAAAGTGCTCTTTTTGCAAGGCAGACATATATTTTTTCTCAAAACGTAGGAATTATGTATCTTTATATTAAGACGAACAAAAAGGGAGGATCTTTTAAGATACCACTCTCGAACGCGCAAGAGATGTGTGCATCATTATATTAAGAAGACGAATAAAAGGTCCAGAAAATGACCAAGAACGAAAGGCACTTTACGGTGGCCAAAAACAAAAATACAAGAAAGGATCCATAAATATAGGATATTGGATAGAGAGGGCCGCTGGAGGGCGATTTTGTTGCATAAATTTTAATTTTGACTCTAAGAGATTGGATAGGATAACTCTTGGAGATGCTCTTAGATTACACATATGCCCTCGTTTACATAATACATGAACCCTGACAAAAAAACTAAACAAGATCCACCGTTGGGGCATATACATATAGGTAGAGGATTACTCTAGCTGTTGCCAAGCCCCACAACTTCATTGCCTCACTAGCCAGCAGCAAAGCACCAGCCAAATTTGACAGGGGCCCATAAGTCAAAGTAATCTCACAAAAAAATAAATTTGCAACATTTCAACTTGATTTGATTTATTAGAGCAACTCCCGCAGGCCCCCTACTTGAGCACCCATATCGTGTGCCTAGCAAGAGCCGTACTTTGCCCCAAAATTTGGGTGGTCACCCAAATCCTCCCTAGGGACCCCATTCCTAGGTGGTAGGTGCTTTAGCCCAGGCCCCCAAATCCTCCCTAGGGACCCCATTCCCCGGCGCAAGGGGCTACTGGCGCGACAGCCATATCGGAGGCAAGAGCCCCTCCCTATGGCTGGTCCCGGCGAGAAAGGTCACGAAAGTTGATCCCCCGTGCAACATGAGGGTCCGCACCCTATAGGCCGGATCTTTACTCGTGCTTTGAGCCCTCCCAGCCCCTACATGAGGATCCGCCCTCCATAGGTCAGTCCATCTCGTGTGCACACGACCAGGGAACCAGCGAGTGACCTTTTTTTAACCTCAGCCTAAAATTCGCTTCCACTGGGATTTTTTTTATAATACTAGCAACACTAGTTCATGTTGAGAGCAACTATGTGTTGGCTTGGCATTTTGATTCTCGAGGTTTGCATGTTATTAAGTCTTCTTACAAAGTATTTTTGCGGTGATTCTCAACAAAATAGAAGCACGGTGGTAACGCTAGTTCCAGTTCAGGTGCAGAATCTTAAGACTAGTGGAATAGGATATGACAGATTAAGTTTCAAGGTAAATACAAACGCTTTAGCCCTTGTTCGATTTGATGAGGATTGGAGAGAGTTTACAGGCATTAAATCCACTACAAGTTAAAATCCCCCTCGTCCCCTCCAATCCCCTTGTGGAGGGGATTAAGTGAACAAGCCCTTGTATGTGGAAGTTCATAACAATCTGTCTTTGTGTGCCAACTTCACAAGAAGAGGTACAGAGCTCGGTTGGACCAGGACTAAGGACATCTTAGTTTCAAATGCAAATTTGTGGAGAGAATGTGGAAGACCTTGAGATGGAGGCGTAACAATTGATCTAACATTCATGCAGTGTGTGCCTGAGGTTATTCTAAAGAGTCTTGCACTATATACAGATATGCAGATCAATCTAGCGATTGAGCCTTGGCACTGGTGATTAGAACGAAACAGACTTAGAGGGCCAGAGAAAAGGAGAACAAGTTTTAAATGAATGCCCAGACATTGGAATTCATGAATTTAATCAGAGAAAAGGGAAGATGAAGGAGTGCGAGATCAACGAACAGAAAAAAGGGAAAGGGGACGGGTGCAGCATCCCCTTTTGAAAGGGGATCGATGGCTGATTTTTCTCAATTGTGGAAAATTTTAGGAAAAGGTCTGTTTGCTTGGGATTATAATCTGCCCAGATTATATAATCCAACTTATTAGATTATATAATCCAACTTATAAGTTGGATTATATAATCTGGGCAGATTATAATCCCAAACAAACACCTCCTAAGGTGTTAGCTCATGTGGCATCCAAATGTATCCGGGGCCTGGTTACCAGTGATTTAGCTGATCACACGAGTTAATGGAATGGATGGTTCCATATTAAAAGAAATAAATGAAAATTTCCTCAGTTGTTGTGGGGGAAAACCCATAAGAAGTATCTCCAGCATTCTAAGACATCAAATGAATATCTATTGTTGCTAAGCACAAATGGACCTTGACGAATATCTATTGTGTTAAGCATTCTAAGACACCATCTTGACGAGTATCTATTGTTGATTACTCTAAAAAATATCTATCGTTGCTTAGCACAAACTAAAAATAGAAATTACCACTACGAGACATTGGTGACTTTGGGGAAAGTGTCAGGTTCCTTTCCACTTGAAGATTGCTTCTAAGACCATCCATGAATTGCGCCGAAGATAAGGAGTGCCTACGAAGATTAATTAAGAGGCTGTCACCATATAAACAACAATAAGACCAAATTTCTCTAAGGCTCCATCTGTTTCATTGGAATTAGATTTCATTCTAATAATCATAATTTAGACACAAAAAAATTAAGTTAATATAATTGTATATGTAATACATTTGTATATTATCATAAATCGTATGAGAGATATAGTTATATAGTACATTTATGTTATAGAGAAGAAAGTAGAACAGTGTGCTATAAGTTATACATTAGAAAAGTATTATATAAATCTATAGAATCAATTTTCATCTCTCATCTTATGAATTTGAAATAGCCTTATATATAAACTTTGGAAAGTTTTGTCACATTCTAAAAAAATAGCCTACTTCATTAGCTAGATTCCAATTCCTCAAAATGAAGGGGCCTCAGCAAACAAAGTTCAGACTGTTTGTGCCGGTGACCCATAGCAAAGAGGGCACATCTACAAGTTGTTCCTGAATGCCTTACAGGCAAAGGAAAACTCAGGAATTCCACTAGTTTGATCAGCAGCTCAAATCTTAAGGTAGAGAAAACAAAGTTTGCATTATTGGAACTTGTGGGGAAAGGAAGAAAATAATAGAGCACTTCATAGCAAGAAATGTACGATACCTTCCTCGAAGACCGGACAGAGCCGAGCTGACCGCGCCCACGCCGCGACGCGACGCATGAGCGGCCGTGGTGGAGGCCTCTGTAGCGGCGGAGCAAGCGGTAGCGCACCGGAGGGGCCACATGCTAACGAGAGTAGGTGCTAGGCCCAGCACGCAGGCGGCCATGGGAGCGCATAGTAGGGCTTCTCCCCTTCGGCACGGGCTGGAGGCTCCACCGCTTCTGCGTCTCCGTTCTCTTGTTTCGGGACTGGTGAATGGCTGGGATGGCGTTCGGGTTTACCCGAAATTTCGGGTCGGACACGAGCGGCACGCAGGTCGGTAGGCGAGGCTGCGAGAGGCGACGAGCTGGACTGCTGGAGCTGGCAGGCGAGGGTCGGTGGCCGTGTGGCGGTGGTCCGATGGCGATGGACGTGGACCAGTGGTCGGGCTCGGGTTCACACGGGACTGAAGGAGACGATGAGTGGAGCTGTGGACTTGTGGAGGTGGCCCCTGGCGGCGTGGCCCGTGCCGGTGGGCTTCTGGGCGGTGCCGCGGTTGCCGCCTCCGCCTGGCCGGTGGTGGTGTGACGGGCTGGCGGCGGCCGGCTGCCGTTGGAGTGGATTTTGTGAATGGTGGATGAGCCGGAGAGGGGTATATTGGCTACCGATATGGATGTTCGGATATAGAAGGCTTTACAAAAAACGGTAGAAACCGCAGGTTTACCGGCCGGACCGAAACCGCCGTCCTGTTAACTACCGGGTTTTTTTCAAAATTACTTTAAATTTAAATTTTTTGAACAAATTATAAAAATAAAGAAAAATTATGATAAAAAACTATATTTTCTAATAAGTAATCTGATATACATGATATTTAAATTTAATTTAATTTAGCTTGTTAAAAAGGAAAATGTATGGACCTACTAGTAAACCCATTAATCCGTCGTTTCTCGTTAAACGGTGACGGTAAACCGCCGAGCAGTGGTACCACGATTTGTTACTGAGAAACCATGTTAAATTATATTATTTAGTAATTTTAGTGTCTAGATTTGGTTTTTGGGTTTATGGTTTCAGATTTTTTTTTTACGTGATGGTGTCTTGTTAATATCTAGTTATGTATTAGTATTGTTAATGTGTAGTTACTAGGTATATGTTCGTGCGTTGCTACGGAATTAATGTGATAAAATACATTAATATATAAAAACCCTAATTGTTATTCTACATTTTTATTGGCATCACTAAAATATATGTTTGCACAAGCAATGACTGTGTATTGCAACAACGTAATGACAGAGACGACGCTTTCTGAATGTTCTGCAGATGCAACGATCGTTCCCGGATCACGCGGTCGTGGCAAAAATATCTCACAATTTACTGTCGAGCATAGGCTTTCAAGACCATAGTCATCTTTTATGAAATGTGCCAACATCAGATCAATAAAACCAAAAGGTACGTGCTTGCCTTCAACATTCTGTTATCCCACACAAATAGTTATTTATAAAATGCTAAAAACTACCTTTGAGACCGTAGTAACCCATAGCAAATTATTCCTTTCAGACAAGCTATTCCGAGCACTGCTCCTAGCAACATCACGAGCTTTGATAAGAATCTGAACAAGAGATTGTATTAAGGTTAAAACAACTCAACCTAAAAATGAATAATGCTATGAATGACATAAACAAAAGCTATATATACATAATAATGGAAGCAAAACATAAGCAATCAGTACATGAGGTTCACTCTATTTTGAAACAATTCTATGCATCATGTCGCGTCTCCATCATGTAGCGACCTAGCTCAGCTTCCAAATGCTTATCATGTGCCTTTTTAATAAGTTCCTTCACAACATTCTTAGCTCCGAAAATTGTATCATTAATCTTTTCCATGGTGGACATATCTGCAATAGTATCTTGTAGACAATTCTAAAAATGCATATGTAATATGTGAATGGAATATTCTAAAAATGCAATCTGAAGAACATATATGCAATCTGAACGTCTGCACTCCTCTTGATTTCAAGCTCTATACATGGACATGTTATACAGTGGTAATTTCAGGACGTTGGTTACTAAAGTAAAGAACAATTATGTGCAAGGGTATGTTCTCACGAGTACTTACATTATTCAGAAGAAACAATGTGCTTTAAAAAAACTAATTCTCTCTACATACTCACTAAGTATGTTCATATTGTGATGTTGTACATACACAATTAGAGATTACCTGGCTGCATCAAATGGTGAATAGACTGAAGGAGCAAAATTATATGTAGAAGTAACCAATTATATGTAGAAGTAACCACTAATCAGAACACCCACTTATATGTTCCTTACCTGGGTCTCTTACCTAGTGACGAGGGAGAGCGCGTCCAAATCCGGTTCCTTGCGAACTACCAGCGCCACCGTCAGCCTCACTCCTCGGCCACCTCGTCGGAAGCCAAGGGGTGTAACATAGTAAATTGGGTTTGCGTGCTTGTTTTCGCAGAGCAGGAAGATAAGACCAAGCGATTGATGTACCTTGTTATACTCCTCGCCGACAAAGGGCCTGAAGAAGATCTGGGCATCTGGTGTATGGCAGCAGCGACTAAATCTGCCATAGATGTAGGGCGTGTTTGGTGTGGCGCCTAAGCCGCCACACCGCGCCACACTTTTAAGCCACAGGTGTGGCGGCCCGGCCGCCACACCTGTGGCTTAAAAGTGTGGCGCGGTGTGGCGGCTTAGGCACCACACCAAACACGCCCGTAGTACCACAAAGAATATCAACTGTGGGAATATAATGAATGCATGCTCACCTGCACAGCTCTGTCTAGCCTCTTGATTGGCCTGGAACACAGATCACCGCATGAATTTTAGCAAAGAGATCAAAGTAGCAGAAAAAACAGAACAAACTTTATTTCTTACCAGTCAATAGCATGGAATAAATCTAGAAAATACAATAAACATTTCACGTTGGATTGGGTGGTTTTTCACAAAAGCGGTTCTCACATAAGCAAACTGAGAAGCCAAGCATTTGGCTGCCAGAAGCCGATTATGACGGCCAGGAGCCAAAACAAACAGGCCCTATGTAGAAGATCAAGCAGGAAAGAGGTCAACATAAACACATCCTACCCAGAATATCTCAAGCTATACATTCTAGCAATACATAAATTACTAACAAAGAGAATAAATATTTCATTTAGAACAATGCACCTTCATTAGATGCAAATATGTCATAATTTTTATAACCTCGCACAAGATTTGCTTCCATGCACCCCAAAAAATTAAAATATATATACACTCGATATGGTACCAGAGTTTTCATAATGGAATAAGACACCAACAATTACTCGTCGCATACAGGATTCAATAGCAATGAACGCCAAAAATGAGGATGTACACAGATTGATGGATGGCACAACACTTCAATGTGTACAATGCCACAGAAGCATACATGTAGACATATAAAAGAAAACAAATGAAGTAAGATTTATACATATAGGAACCTACCAAAGGAATTTTATCGACAAGTAAATGGACCATATGCAGTACCACGAACATTTACTAACAAAGGCACCACGCAAATGTAATACCTCAAAGCTAGCATCATATATCCTCTAACTAACAATGCTACACTGTTAGTAATAATAAATCAATTAAGTGAAATCATACCCATATAGCCATCTTCATTAATCAGAACTCATGAATACATTTGACATGATTTTGCAGGCCATTTTTCAAGTTAGGAGTTGTCAGCTAAAGAGTTGAATTACATTGACACTTGTAAGGTACTAAGGTATAAGAGCTGTCGGCGTTTCGACCCCGGGGGGTCCCTGGACCGACGAGTAAATTTGTCGCTGCGTGTCCTAGCCCAGATGGGTTGGCGCGAGATGGAACACAAGGGGGGGAAACACGGCTCGTGTTATCCTGCGCTAGGGGGGATGCGCTCGTAGTAGGGGTTACAAGCGTTCGCGAGAGAGAGAGAGAGTGAGCCTGTTCGTCAGCTCGTTCTCCCGCGCGACCCTCTCGCATGAAGGCCCTGGACCTTCCTTTTATAGATGCAAGGAGAGGGTCCAGGTGTACAATGGGGGTATAGCTATGCGCTAACGTGTCCGACAGAGAGGTGCCTGAGCCCTGTGTACATGCCAACGTGGCTGTCGGAGAGGTGCTAGAGCCCTGTGTACGCAGTAATGTGGCCGTCGGAGGAGCGCTTGAGCCCTGTAGAAGCACAGCTGTCGGTGCTGCTGGGATCTTGCTGACGTCTCCTTGTTTCCGTAGGGGGCTGAGAACCGCCGTCGTCATGGACGCACGCGGGGAACCATCATTACTTGTTACCGGGGCGAGCCAGATGGGACGCCGGTCTTGTTCCCCCATAGCCTGAGCTAGCAAGGGGTAGGGTAATGATGTATCCCCCATGGCGCGGTCGGTCCGAGCCCTAGGTCGGGCGAGGCGGAGACTCCTCCTGAGGCCGAGGCCGGGGTCGGGCGAGGACACGATTACTCTCGAGGCCGAGGTTGAGGCCGAGCCCTGGGGTCGGGCGAGGCGGAGACCTCCTTCCGAGGCCGAGGTTGAGGCCGAGCCCTGGGGTCGGGCGAGGCGGAGACCTCCTTCCGAGGCCGAGGCCTAAGGTCGGGCGAGGCAGAGCTTCCTGTTGCGCCTGAGGATGAACTTGGCAATTGTCAGTATCACCCTGGTGGGTGGCACAGCAGTCGGAGCGGAGCGAGCGCCGCTGTTTTTGAAAGTCGACTAGAGGGGGGTGAATAGGGCGAAACTGAAATTCTCAAAAATGATCACAACTACAAGCCGGGTTAGCGTTAGAAATATAATCGAGTCCGCGAGAGAGGGTGCAAAACAAATCGCAAGCAAATAAAGAGTGTGACACGCGGATTTGTTTTACCGAGGTTCGGTTCTTGCAAACCTACTCCCCGTTGAGGTGGTCACAAAGACCGGGTCTCTTTCAACCCTTTCCCTCTCTCAAACGGTCCCTCGGACCGAGTGAGCTTTTCTTCTCAATCACTTGGAACACAAAGTTCCCACAAGGATCACCACAAGATTGGTGTCTCTTACCTCAATTACAAGTGAGTTTGATCGTAATGAAGAATCAAAGAAAGAAGAAAGCAATCCAAGTGCAAGAGCTCGAAAGAACACAAGCAAATCTCTCTCTCTCTAATCACTAGGGCGTTGTGTGGAGTTTGGAGAGGATTTGATCACTTGGGTGTGTCTAGAATGAATGCTAGAGCTCTTGTAAGTAGTTGAAGTGGGAAAACTTGGATGGCTTGAATGTTGGTTGGTTGGGGGTATTTATAGCCCCAACCACCAAACTAGCTGTTTGGTGGTGGCTGACTGTCGTATGGCGCACCGGACAGTCCGGTGCACACCGGACATGTCCGGTGCGCCAGCCACGTCACCAGGTCGTTGGGATTCGACCGTTGGAGCTTCTGACTTCTGGGCCCGTCTGGCTGTCCGGTGTACACCGGACAAGTACTGTAGATTGTTTGGTGCACCGTCTCGCGCGTGCCTGACTTCTGCGCGCTTATGGCGCGCATTAAATGCGCCTGCAGGTGACCGTTGGCGCGAAGTAGCCGTTGCTATGCTGGTTCACCGGACACCGGACATGTCCGGTGAATTATAGCGGAGCAAATTCCCGAAGCTGGCGAGTTCTAGAGCCTCTCATCCTTGGGGCACCGGACATTGTCCGGTGTACACCGGACAGTCCGGTGATTTATAGCGGAGCGCCTCTGGATTTTCCCGAAGGTGACGAGTTTGACTTGGAGTCCCCTGGTGCACCGGACACTGTCCGGTGGCACACCGGACAGTCCGGTGCGCCAGACCAGAGGTGCCTTCGGTTATCCCTTGCTCTCTTTGTTGAACCCCATACTTGGTCTTTTTATTGGCTAAGTGTGAACCTTTGGCACCTGTATAACTTGTACACTAGAGCAAACTAGTTAGTTCAATTATTTGTGTTGGGCAATTCAATCCACCAAAATCATTTAGGAAATAGGTGTAAGCCTAATTCCCTTTCAATCTCCCCCTTTTTGGTGATTGATGCCAACACAAACCAAAGCAAATATAGAAGTGCATAATTGAACTAGTTTACATAATGTAAGTGCAAAGGTTGCTTGGAATTGAGCCAATATTAATACTTATTAGATATGCATGGATTGTTTCTTTAATTTTTGACATTTTGGACCACGCTTGCACCACATGTTTTGTTTTTGCAAATTCTTTTGTAAATTCTTTTCAAAGTCCTTTTGCAAATAGTCAAAGATAAATGAATAAGATTTTGCAAAGCATCTTCAAGATTTGAAATTTTCTCCCCTTGTTTCAAATGCTTTTCCTTTGACTAAACAAAACTCCCCCTAAATAAAATTCTCCTCTTAGTGTTCAAGAGGGTTTTGATATATCAATTTTGAAATGCTACTTTCTCCCCCTTTTGAACACAATAAGATACCAATTTTAATTTTATCAATTGAGAATCATACCAATTGAAAAACTCGTTTTAAAATTAGGTGGTGGTGCGGTCCTTTTGCTTTGGGCTAATACTTTCTCCCCCTTTGGCATGAATCGCCAAAAACGGAGTCATTAGAGCCCTTAGAATTACTTTCTCCCCCTTTGGTCATAAATAAATGAGTGGAGATTATACCAAAGACGGAGTGATCTCTCCTCCAAAGATGGAGAGTTGCTCGGAGTGATGGCGAAGGATGAGTTACGGAGTGGAAGCCTTTGTCTTCGCCGAAGACTCCAATTCCCTTTCAATACACCTATGACTTGGTTTGAAATAGACTTGAAAACACATTAGTCATAGCATATGAAAGAGACATGATCAAAGGTATATGAATGAGCTATGTGTGCAAATCAACAAAAGAAGTTCCTAGAATCAAGAATATTTAGCTCATGCCTAAGTTTGTTAAAAGTTTGTTCATCAAGTGGCTTGGTAAATATATTGGCTAATTGATCTTTAGTATTAATGTAAGAAATCTCGATATCTCCCTTTTGTTGGTGATCTCTTAAAAAGTGATACCGAATGGCTATGTGCTTAGTGCGGCTATGCTCAACGGGATTATCCGCCATGCGGATTGCACTCTCATTATCACATAGAATAGGGACTTTGGTTAATTTGTAGCCATAGTCCCTAAGGGTTTGCCTCATCCAAAGTAGTTGCGCGCAACAATGTCCTGCGGCAATGTACTCGGCTTCGGCGGTAGAAAGAGCGATGGAATTTTGCTTCTTTGAAGCCCAAGACATCAAGGATCTTCCCAAGAACTGGCAAGTCCCCGATGTGCTCTTTCTATTGATTTTACACCCCGCCTAATCGGCATTGGAATAACCAATCAAATCAAATGTGGATCCCCTAGGATACCAAAGCCCAAACTTAGGAGTATAAACTAAATATCTCAAGATTCGTTTTACGGCCGTAAGGTGAGCTTCCTTAGGGTCGGCTTGGAATCTTGCACACATGCATACTGTTGGGGGCCTTCGTCCTCCGAAGGTCCTCAAAAACATGATTTGACAATGCTTTCCAAGTGAATTATATGAACAGGTATTTTCGGATTCAGAATTATGGATATGGAGCACGACCAGGACGAAGGCTGAGCCAGGCGAAGGTCGAAGGCAGCCGAAGCTGTACGCAGGGAAGCTTCGGCGCGATAGCACAAGGGGGAACCGACTTAAAGATAAAAAGACTTCGGGGTCCTCAATAGATTTCCATAAACCGTTAACAAATGTAATGGACATGGATGTAATTTTACGTGGGCTGCGTCCCGCGTCTATAAATAGATGAACAGTACTCCCGTACTGTTCACGCGGACTTGTCATTTTGCTTTTGGCGTCACGCTTGTACTCTCCACCTTCTCTCAGGACCGAAGGTACATTTGTAATTTGGGATCATTTCTGTTTTTCCATGTTAATAAAATAGAAATGATTCTTTGGTGATGCTTATATCATATTTCATGCTTTATGTGAGTCCTTCGTCATTACTTGTCATGTTTACGAAGGTATGTCTCTCATGACCTTCGTCCGAGACTCATTATTTCCCGAGGGGATATAATGCTTCGAAGGACGAAGGACCCTAACATTTAACACTTTTTATGTTGCCTTGTTCTTAACTCTTAGAATTTGAGAACAAGTCTCCAACATTGGCGCCCACCTCCGGTGAACTCACTTCCACTTCAAGTCTTCGTGAACACCTTCGGAAGCTATAGACCTTCGCTATGGCGCCGAAGAAAGCTTCAGCGGCTGGGGCTGCAGCATTACAACCGCTGGACCACAACCAGGAGACCGTCTCTCTTCGGGAGGCCAGAAGCCAGAAGAGAAAAGCTGTTAGCCCGACGCTTGAGGAAGAAGAGCTGGACCAAGAAATCAGAGAGATGGAGATGCTACATCAACAAGTGCAGAGGAAGAAGGAGAAGATGGCCCGCCTAGCTGAGTTGCAAAGGCAAATTGACGAAGCTTCTGAGGAAGTTCGCCATCTCACTCACGATGAGCAGAACAGAAGGCCTCAGCAGAAAGACCTTCATCAGGAGGGCTTCGTCAACGAAGACGACTGGTATGATAATTTCCATCAGGGAAATTTTGTTTTTGATGATGCTTCTCCTCTGTCTGCTGAGCTGCAGGCTACTCCTTGGCCTCCATCTTATAAGCCACCCCAGCTCCCCATGTTTGACGGCCACTCCGACCCGAAGCAATTCTTGATGAGCTACGAAGCAACAGTGTCTTCGTACGGGGGCAACGCTGCAGTCATGGCGAAGTCTTTCGTCATGGCCGTCAGGAATGTTGCTCAGACCTGGTATTCCTCCCTTCGGCCAGGAACGATCACTTCATGGCAGAAGCTGAAGGATATGTTACTGACCAGCTTTCAAGGATTTCAAACGAAGCCGGTTACAGCTCAAGCCCTCTTCCAGTGTATTCAGGATCACGAAGAATACCTTCAGGCTTATGTCCGAAGGTTCTTACGATTGAGGGCGCAGGCACCAACGGTGCCCAATGAAATCGTTGTCGAAGCCATGATCAAGGGGCTTCGTCCTGGACCTGCAGCTCAATACTTTGCTCGGAAGCCTCCTCAGACCTTGGAGAAATTGCTCCAAAAGATGGATGAGTACATTCGTGCCGACAATGACTTTCGCCAAAGAAGGGAGGAGGCCTTCAGATTTTCTGAGATGACCAGGGGCTTCGGAGGAAGATACTACCCGAGGCATGTCCGTTCCATTCATAGCGCTCAGAATGATGATAAGGGGAGTCAGCAAAACAGGCCGCAGTGCTCCTCACAGGCTTCGGGGCAACAACAAACTTCCTTTCGGCCACCAGCTCCAAGAGGCAGAGGCGCCAGGGGCTTCGGCGGAAGATTCGGAGATCAGCCAAGGAGACTGTTTTGCCTATTCTGTGGAGAGGGCAAGGGCCACACCACTAGGACGTGCCATGTTACAATCCAGAAGCAAAAGGAACTAGCCGAAGCTGCATCTCAACAAGCTCAGTCGAAGCAGGTTTTGCATACTGCTTCGTTTCATCCGCCTTATGTCCCACAATACATAGACAACCACCCTGCGGCTTCTGTAGCTTCGGCAAGTCAACCTCAAGCTTCCTGGCAGCAGCCTCCGCCTCCACCTCCATTGCAGCAAGGTCAACAGCCAGAAGGGAGTCAATACGCTCCACAGCAGAGGGACTTCAGAGAACAGTCCGAAGCTCGCACAGTCAACAGCACTGTGCCAGAGTCGAAGCACATTTATTGACATATCCTACCTTTGATAGCAGTCTTTTCTATTCAGTTTTATTTTCTGTGAAGCAAAAAACATTGATAGTTTCCATATAATAATTTCGTTGTTTCCACGAGAAAAATTTATTTGATCCACAGGCCTAAGTTGCCGAAGCTTAAAACTTCTTCCGTTACCAAGAAACACCTTCGGACTAAAAATCCTTCGGAGTAACAAAAAGTCGTTCTAAGGAACGCAGAGTAAGTTTATAAAGTCACAAAAAGTCGTTCCAAAGGGAGCGCAGCGTAAGTTTTCTGCTCAGAAGTCGTTCCTAAAGGAATGCAGAGCCTACAGCGAAAAGTCAACGCTGATACCGTCTAAGTAAAAGACGAAGAAGCTCCTAAGGGAGGCTTACAGCGAAAAGTCAACGCTGATGCCGTCTAAGTAAAAGACGAAGAAGCTCCAAAGACGTTCCTAAGGGAATGCAGAGCTTATGAATATATTTTATGTGTATCTTCGGAACAAATGTCACATGCATAACATAACATCATCACATCATTTTGCATAGCATAAGCATCATACATCATATCGCATTTGGCAAGAGAAGGGGACACTCTAAACCTTCGAAGGGATGCTTTGAAAAAGTAACATTGAAATTGTATAGCTTCGGAATACAGTTTCGGGGAATATTTTCACGAAACATGGGCGAGCTTCATCAGATCAATATCAAAGCTGCATAGCTTCGGAAAATAGCTTCGGAAAATGTTTTCACGAGGCATCGATGTCATTCATCAGAATAATTTGGACGAAGGCTATCTTCTTCACGACGCATGAAAAGAAGGGAAGGTGTTTTTTCGCCGAAGGCTCAAAAGTGGTATGTATTTAAAGTTTCATGCATCGTAAAGAATTCAATAATGAAAAGAGACTTGTATATTACATTCAAATCTACAAAGTGTTACATAGATTACACTTTAAATGTTTTTTCCAAATAAGCACCTATTCTTCCCTCAATATTGCTTCGGCGGCTTTATTCAGAAGTTGGTCAACGACCTTGTCCATGATAGTTTCGGCCATCTGATTAATTTCTTCATCCCCTTTTGTGTGGGGAGATCGTCCAACAGCTTCTGAGCGTAGAGAACACTTCTTCAGTACTTTTACAAATCGCGAGCAAAGTTTAAAATGAAAATTACAGCGCAACAAGAACGACTAGTTGGTACCTAATTGTCTTTCGGGCTCCCTACTCTTTTCAGCAGTCTCTGCCACTTTCCTAGCTTCATGGATGCCTTTTTCGCTCCTTTCGATAATTTCTTGTGCCATTCCCCGACCGCCGTCGTTCCAGATATCAGTAAAAAATTTGCCAGCAACCACACTTGCTTCGGCCGAGGGGTCCTTGATATCTTCGGAGCATAAGGTAGCTTCGGACTGAGCTAAAAGCTTTACGTGCCCGCAACCCTTCTTCTCTAATACAGAAGTAATTCCTCTAGCGCCTGAAAAAGCGCATATGTCGCCGCGGCTGTTTAGAATTTCTTCGAAGGCCTCTGCTTCGTGGCTAATCCATTCCAGCGGATCTTCGGGATTGCCTCGAGAAAAATTCTCCTCGCTGGAAATGGCGCCGACGCTAGCAAAGCTGTTTTTAATTTTATTCACGCATTCTATAGATTTAACATAGCATTTCCTCTGCGATGTGCGAAGCTCCTTAACTCTTGATTCCAATTTATTGACCATAAGATCACTAAGTTCACGATTCGTTTCCTCAAGCGCGCGCTCCTCTTTAGCTCTAGCCAGTTGTTTCCGAAGATCTTCAATCTCGCGTTTTTGAGCTTCGGATTGGGCCTTTGAAGCGGCTTCGTCTTTTTTCACCTTATCCACCAATGTAAGCAGAATTTTATCTTTTTCCAAAGCTTCATTTCTCAGCTTGATAACTTCGGAGCGTAAATTATTAAACGCAATTTCATAACTTTCATCTTCGGCGCTCTTCTGCGCTCTTAGCGCGTTGCTTAGGATCAGGCCCTATACGAAAAAGAATTCAAATAAGGAAAAAGGAATGATGTGCGTAAAAATAATAAGGGGGTTTTTTCAAGCGTTTAATTCCGGTACCTTCAAGCTGTTGTACGCAAGGCTGTCTGCGAGATCCTCTTTCGTCATGGCACTTAACCCAGCTTCAAGCTTCGGAAAGCCTATGCTTCTCGCCATCTCTCGACAGACAGATAGTTCCTTATTATCCGGTAGGCAGTATAAGAAGTCATCTTCATTTGTCCCATTGAATATTACTGCCCCCTTCGGATATTTCAGCTCCTTTGCATAATGGTTGGCCTCATAAGCTTCTTCCTCAGATAGCTTTTTCCCCGAAGCATGTCGTATGATGTAATCATGCATGCCGGCAGGTGCTTCGGGGATGACGGTGCCCGTTTCTTCAACTAATATTGGTTCCGGAATTTTTACTGCTTCGGCTTCAAAAGGTTGTTCTTTGAAGGGCTCTGAAGGCCCAGCTTCAGCTTCAGCTTGTTGAGCCGAAGCTTCAGTAGAACCTTCAGCAACATCAACACTCTTTTTTGAAATTGTACTTGAAGACTTAATCGTCTCCAAGACGTCTAGTACATTTACCATTCTTTTCCTTTTTGGGGTCACTAATGGCCCCTTTTGGTGTTTTGCTGTCCCAACGATTGCTGTAGGACTCAAAACTTCTAATGTTTTGGAGCCCTCAGTTGCTTCTCTTACTTCCTCAATTTTTTCTGTGAGCGGCGCTTCGGTTTTCTCTTTTGTTTCTGACAACAAAATGTTTGATTGTTCTAATTCAATCTTTGGTGGCACTTCGGCCGTTTCTGCGATCTCTGGCAACAAGGCTGACTTGATTAGTTTTTCAGCTTCGGTGGCTGAAGAAGTTTTCCCGGTAAACTCCGGCACCGAAGCTGGTTCAATATGGCGTGGTCGATGTGTGAAGACCTTCAACCTTTTTCCTTTTGGTTCTGGCTCGCTAGGAGCGGTTTCAGCTTCTTCCTTTTCAGAGATTATATTTTTCCTTTTTTGCCTTCGGATGGGATAACAATAATCAGGGTAGAAGAACCCGATTGCATCAAACACTCGGTTCAGTCTCTTCTTCTTTCGGCCTCCGAAGGCTGCTGATAGTGCAGTATTTTCAGCCTTCGAGTATGCCCCAAGTAATTCATCACTTAATGTTTCAATGCTTTTCAGCCAGTCATCATCAGGTTCAATAAATTTATCTGCATATTTGAATGTGTATTTTAATCTGACTAGTCCGCCTTCGTCGGACTCTTTGATGGTTTCTTTCGGCATTTCCCACTTTTCTGCAAGTGGCCATACCCTGAAGGCAATGTGCTCCTGGACCAAGTCCCTTGTCCCAATGAAGGAGCAGACTGCGCCGAAGGCTCTTTGGCATTCTTCGGCTGCCTCATCCATTTCAACCTTCGGCCTTCGAAGTCCGAAGCGTTGCCAAATTGGGTACATAATGATACTTTTGACATTATTTTGCGCTGTTAGATCATTTTTCACATAAAACCATTCAGACATCCAGGCTCCGGGCCACCTCTTCCGAAAGGTTGGCACAGGGTAGCTTGACCCGGAGCGGGCGCCGAAGCTGTAGCACCCAAAGTTGTTGTGGTATTGCTCCTTTCCCCAGGGCTTTGTCTCATACAATAACTCGTGTATGTTGCAGAAGCTTTTAGCGTTTGGCTCCAAACCTTGGCTTCTCACAGCCCAGACAAAAATCCCCATTCTTATAATAGCTTCGGGAGTGAGTTGATGAGGGTAGATTTGGAATGTTTTCAGTACCTCAACAACAAAATTGCTCAGGGGGAATCGAAGCCCAGCCTTGAGGAAGCTTCGGAAAATCACAACTTCATCCTCTTCAGGGGTGGGAGAAGTCTTTTCCCCGGCATCAGCTCTCACAATAGATATGTCTCGGAAGTATCGCCCCCTCATATTATCAATGTGACTCTGCTTGATGGTTGTTTTCCCAAAAACTGAGTGACTTGGTCGCCACGGTCGATCTTCGGCCTCTTCCCCATCACTTTCTACATCATAGCTGTCGCTATCATCAGTATCTTCGGACAAACCTTCGAGAATCTCCTTCGTGATTTTCTCTGTATTAGTCTCTGCCATCGCTATCAGGAACCCCAGATTCTTCTCCTCCTCGAGACTCAGCTTCGTCTCAGCAGGGATCTTCTTGTCTTCAGACATCTTCGGAAACACTAAAAATTTGTTCCCGAGGCCGAAGCTTCGAAGTCAAAAAGACCAGCAAATCTCAATGAACAAGAGCTAAAAATTTTTAGTGGGCCGAAGCAAAAGGCAAGCGTGTGTACCAAATGAATTCACGATGTGTTCTTATTTATACGCCTAGGGCGTTGAAAGTTAAAAGGCCCCGCTTGTCAGTGAATGTTGCTATTCTAGCAAGGGGAAGGTGTTTTTTCGGACCTTCGGCTCAAGGCCTTCGTCCATATCGCAATCTGAATTTATTATTTACAAATTAATATTGCGAGGGGCTACTGTTGGGGGCCTTCGTCCTCCGAAGGTCCTCAAAAACATGATTTGACAATGCTTTCCAAGTGAATTATATGAACAGGTATTTTCGGATTCAGAATTATGGATATGGAGCACGACCAGGACGAAGGCTGAGCCAGGCGAAGGTCGAAGGCAGCCGAAGCTGTACGCAGGGAAGCTTCGGCGCGATAGCACAAGGGGGAACCGACTTAAAGATAAAAAGACTTCGGGGTCCTCAATAGATTTCCATAAACCGTTAACAAATGTAATGGACATGGATGTAATTTTACGTGGGCTGCGTCCCGCGTCTATAAATAGATGAACAGTACTCCCGTACTGTTCACGCGGACTTGTCATTTTGCTTTTGGCGTCACGCTTGTACTCTCCACCTTCTCTCAGGACCGAAGGTACATTTGTAATTTGGGATCATTTCTGTTTTTCCATGTTAATAAAATAGAAATGATTCTTTGGTGATGCTTATATCATATTTCATGCTTTATGTGAGTCCTTCGTCATTACTTGTCATGTTTACGAAGGTATGTCTCTCATGACCTTCGTCCGAGACTCATTATTTCCCGAGGGGATATAATGCTTCGAAGGACGAAGGACCCTAACATTTAACACTTTTTATGTTGCCTTGTTCTTAACTCTTAGAATTTGAGAACAAGTCTCCAACACATACGGAAAGCATTATATCCGGTCGAGATGCACATAAATATAGCAAAGAGCCAATCATCGACCGGTATACCTTTTGATCGACGGATTTACCTCCCTTGTCGAGGTCGAGATGCCCATTGGTTCCCATGGGTGTCTTGATGGGTTTGGCATCCTTCATTCCAAACTTGCTCAGAATATCTTGAGTATACTTTGTTTGGCTTAGGAAGGTGCCCTCTTGGAGTTGCTTTACTTGAAATCCTAAGAAATACTTCAACTCCCCTATCATAGACATCTCGAATTTTTGTGTCATGATCCTACTAAATTCTTCACATGTAGACTCGTTAGTAGACCCAAATATAATATCATCAACATAAATTTGGCATACAAACAAGTCATTTTCAAGAGTTTTAGTGAATAGAGTAGGATCAGCCTTTCCGACTTTGAAGCCATTAGTGATAAGGAAATCTCTTAGGCATTCATACCATGCTCTTGGGGCTTGCTTGAGCCCATAAAGCGCCTTAGAGAGCTTATAGACATGGTTAGGGTACTTACTATCTTCAAAGCCGGGAGGTTGCTCAATATAGACCTCTTCCTTGATTGGTCCATTGAGGAAGGCACTCTTCACGTCCATTTGGTAAAGCTTGAAGCCATGGTAAGTAGCATAGGCTAATAATATTCGAATTGACTCAAGCCTAGCTACGGGTGTATAGGTTTCACCAAAATCCAAACCTTCGACTTGGGAGTATCCCTTGGCCACAAGTCAAGCTTTGTTCCTTGTCACCACACCATGCTCATCTTGTTTGTTGCGGAAGACCCATTTGGTTCCTACAACATTTTGATTAGGACGTGGAACTAAATGCCATACCTCATTCCTAGTGAAGTTGTTGAGCTCCTCTTGCATCGCCACCACCCAATCCGAATCTTGAAGTGCTTCCTCTATCCTGTGTGGCTCAATAGAGGAAACAAAAGAGTAATGCTCACAAAAATGTGCAACACGAGATCTAGTGGTTACCCCCTTATGAATGTCGCCGAGGATGGTGTCGACGGGGTGATCTCGTTGGATTGCTTGGTGGACTCTTGGGTGTGGCGGCCTTTGTTCTTCATCCTCCTTGTCTTGATCATTTGCATCTCCCCCTTGATCATTGTCGTCATCTTGAGGTGGCTCATTTGCTTGATCTTCTCCTTCATCAACTTGAGCCTCATCCTCATTTTGAGTTGGTGGAGATGCTTGCGTGGAGGAGGATGGTTGATCTTGTGCATTTGGAGGCTCTTCGGATTCCTTAGGACACACATCCCCAATGGACATGTTCCTTAGCGCGATGCACGGAGCCTCTTCATCACCTATCTCATCAAGATCAACTTGCTCTACTTGAGAGCCGTTAGTCTCATCAAACACAACGTCACAAGAAACTTCAACTTGTCCAGTGGACTTGTTAAAGACTCTATATGCCCTTGTGTTTGAATCATATCCTAGTAAAAAGCCTTCTACGGTCTTAGGAGCAAATTTAGATTTTCTACCTCTTTTAACAAGAATAAAGCATTTGCTACCAAAGACTCTAAAATATGAAATGTTGGGCTTTTACCGGTTAGGAGTTCATAAGATGTCTTCTTGAGGATTCGGTGTAGATATAATCGGTTGATGGCGTAGCAAGCGGTGTTGACCGCCTTGGCCCAAAACCGATCCAAAGTCTTGTACTCATCAAGCATGGTTCTTGCCATGTCCAATAGAGTTCTATTCTTCCTCTCCACTACACCATTTTGTTGAGGGTTGTAGGGAGAAGAGAACTCATGCTTGATGCCCTCCTCCTCAAGGAAGCCTTCAATTTGAGAGTTCTTGAACTCCGTCCCGTTGTCGCTTCTAATTTTCTTGATCCTTAAGCCGAACTCGTTTTGAGCTCGTCTCAAGAATCCCTTTAAGGTTTTTTGGGTATGAGATTTTCCTGCAAAAAGAACACCCAAGTGAAGCGAGAATAATCATCCACAATAACTAGACAGTACTTACTCCCGCCGATGCTTATGTAAGCAATCGGGCCGAATAGATCCATGTGTAGGAGCTCCAGTGGCCTGTCGGTCGTCATTATGTTCTTGTGTGGATGGTGAGCACCAACTTGCTTTCCTGCTTGGCATGCGCTACAAACCCTGTCTTTCTCAAAATGAACATTTGTTAATCCTAAAATGTGCTCTCCCTTTAGAAGCTTGTGAAGATTCTTTATCCCAACATGGGCTAGTCGGCGGTGCCAGAGCCAACCCATGTTAGTCTTAGCAATTAAGCAGGTGTCGAGTTCAGCTCTATCAAAATCTACCAAGTATAGCTGACCCTCTAACACTCCCTTAAATGCTATTGAATCATCACTTCTTCTAAAGACAGTGACGCCTATATCAGTGAATAAACAGTTGTAGCCCATTTTGCATAATTGAGAAACGGAAAGCAAATTGTAATCTAAAGAATCTACAAGAAAAACATTTGAAATAGAATGGTCAGGAGATATAGCTATTTTACCCAATCCTTTGACCAAACCTTGGTTTCCATCCCCGAATGTGATAGCTCGTTGGGGATCTTGGTTTTTCTCATAGGAGGAGAACATTTTCTTCTCCCCTGTCATGTGGTTTGTGCACCCGCTGTCGATAATCCAACTTGAGCCCCCGGATGCATAAACCCACAAAACATGTTTAGTTCTTGACTTTAGGTACCCAAATGGTTTTGGGTCCTTTGGCATTAGAAACAAGAACTTTGGGTACCCAAACACAAGTCTTTGACCCCTTGTGCTTGCCCCCAACATATTTGGCAACTACCTTGCCGGATTTGTTAGTCAAAACATAAGATGCATCAAAAGTTTTAAAAGAGATGTCATGGTCATTTGATGCACTAGGAGTTTTCTTCTTAGGCAACTTAACATGGGATTGTTGCCTAGAACTAGATGTCTCACCCTTATACATGAAAGCATGGTTAGGGCCAAAGTGAGACTTCCTAGAATGAATTCTCCTAATCTTGCTCTCAGGATAACCGGCAGGGTACAAAATGTATCCCTCGTTATCTTGAGGCATGGGAGCCTTGCCCTTAACAAAGTTGGATAATTTCTTAGGAGGGGCATTAATTTTGACATTGCCTCCCTGTTGGAAGCCAATGCCATCCTTAATGCCAGGGCGTCTCCCTCTATAGAGCATGCTTCTAGCAAATTTAAATTTTTCATTTTCTAAGTCATGCTCGGCAATCTTAGCATCTAGTTTTTCTATATGATCATTTTGTTGTTTAATTAAAGCCATGTGATCATGAATAACATTAACATCGACATCTCTACATCTAGTACAAATAGAAGTGTGCTCAACGGTAGATGTAGAGGGTTTGCAAGATTTTAATTCTATAACCTTAGCATGCAATATATCATTCTTAGTTCTAAGGTCGGAAATAGTAGCATTGCAAACATCAAAATCTTTAGCCTTAGCAATTAATTTTTCATTTTCATTCCTAAGGCTAACAAGAGATAAGTTCAATTCTTCAATATTAGTAAGCAAATCATCATTATCATTCCTAAGATTGGGAATTGAAACATTACAAGCAATAGAATCAACCTTAGCTAACAAATTAGAATTCTCATTTCTAAGGTTGTCTATAGTCTCATGTCAAGTGCTTAGCTCACTAGATAATTTTTCACATTTTTCAACTTCTAGAGCATAAGCATTTTTAACCTTAACATGCTTCTTATTTTCTTTAATAAGGAAGTCCTCTTGAGCGTCCAAGAGATCATCCTTTTCATGAATGGCACTAATCAATTCATTAAGTTTCTCTTTTTGTTGCATGTTGAGGTTGGCAAAAAGAGTGTGCAAGTTATCTTCCTCATCACTAGCATTTTCATCACTAGAGGATTCATATCTAGTGGAGGATTTAGATTTAACCTTCTTCTTTTTGCCGTCTTTTGCCATGAGGTACTTGTGGCCGACGTTGGGGAAGAGAAGTCCCTTGGTGACGGCGATGTTGGCGGCGTCCTCGTCGTCGGAGGAGTCGCTAGAGCTTTCGTCGGAGTCCCATTCCCGACAAACATGGGCATCACCGCCCTTCTTCTTGTAGTACTTCTTCTTTTCCTTTCTTCTCCCCTTCTTGTCATCGCCCCTGTCACTGTCACTAGAAATAGGACATTTTGCTATAAAGTGACCGGGCTTACCACACTTGTAGCAAACCTTCTTGGAGCGGGGCTTGTAATCCTTCCCCCTCCTTTGCTTGAGGATTTGGCGAAAGCTTTTGATGACAAGCGCCATTTCCTCGTTGTCGAGCTTGGAGGCATCGATTGGTTGTCTACTTGGTGTAGACTCCTCCTTCTTCTCTTCCATCGCTTTGAATGCGACCGGTTGAGCCTCGGACGTAGAAGAACCGTCAAGCTCGTTGATCTTCCGTGAGCCCTTGATCATAAATTCAAAGCTCACAAAATTCCCGATTACTTCTTCGGGAGTCATTAGTGTATATCTTGGATTACCACGAATTAATTGTACTTGAGTAGGGTTAAGGAAAATAAGAGATCTTAGAATAACCTTAACCACCTTGTGGTCATCCCACTTTTTGCTCCCGAGGTTGCGCACTTGGTTTACCAAGGTTTGAGCCGGTTGTACATATCTTGTGGCTCCTCTCCTTGGCAAAGACGGAAGCGACCGAGCTCCCCCTCGATCGTTTCCCGCTTGGTAATCTTGGTGAGTTCATCACCCTCGTGCGCCATCTTGAGCACGTCCCAAACTTCCTTTTAGTCCTTGCACCTTGTTGTACTCCTCCCTACTTAGAGAGGCGATGAGTATTGTTGTGGCTTGGGAGTTGAAGTGCTCGATTTGGGCCACCTCGTCCTCATCATAATCCTCATCCCCTATGGATGGTACCTGTGCTCCAAACTCAACAACATTCCATATACTTTTGTGGAGTGAGGTTAGATGAAATTTCATTAAATCACTCCACCTAGCATAATCTTCACCGTCAAAGGTTGGTGGTTTGCCTAATGGAACGGAAAGTAATGGAGTATGTCTAGAAGTACGAGGATAGTGTAAGGGGATCTTACTAAACTTCTTGCGCTCATGGCGCTTAGAAGTTATGGAGGGCGCGTCGGAGCCGGAGGTAGATGGCGATGAGGTGTCGGTCTCGTAGTAGACCACCTTCCTCATCTTCTTTATCTTGTCGCCACTCCAATGTGACTTGTGGGAAGAAGTCTTCTCCTTCTTCTTTTCCTTCCTCCTCTCCTTGTTGCGGGACTCTCCCGATAGGGCTTTCTCGTTGCTTGTAGTGGGCTTTTCGCCGGTCTCCATCTCCTTCTTGGCATGATCTCCCGACATCACTTCGAGCGGTTAGGCTCTAATGAAGCACCGGGCTCTGATACCAATTGAAAGTCGCCTAGAGGGGGGGGTGAATAGGGCGAAACTGAAATTCTCAAAAATGATCACAACTACAAGCCGGGTTAGCGTTAGAAATATAATCGAGTCCACGAGAGAGGGTGCAAAACAAATCGCAAGCAAATAAAGAGTGTGACACGCGGATTTGTTTTACCGAGGTTCGGTTCTCGCAAACCTACTCCTCGCTGAGGTGGTCACAAAGACCGGGTCTGTTTCAACCCTTTCCCTCTCTCAAATGGTCCCTCGGACCGAGTGAGCTTTTCTTCTCAATCACTTGGAACACAAAGTTCCCACAAGGATCACCACAAGATTGGTGTCTCTTGCCTCAATTACAAGTGAGTTTGATCGTAATGAAGAATCAAAGAAAGAAGAAAGCAATCCAAGCGCAAGAGCTCGAAAGAACACAAGCAAATCTCTCTCTCTAATCACTAGGGCGTTGTGTGGAGTTTGGAGAGGATTTGATCACTTGGGTGTGTCTAGAATGAATGCTAGAGATCTTGTAAGTAGTTGAAGTGGGAAAACTTGGATGACTTGAATGTTGGGTGGTTGGGGGTATTTATAGCCCCAACCACCAAACTAGCCGTTTGGTGGTGGCTGACTGTCGTATGGCGCACCAGACAGTCCGGTGCACACCGGACATGTCCGGTGCGCTAGCCATGTCACCAGGCCGTTGGGATTCGACCGTTGGAGCTTTTGACTTCTGGGCCCGCCTGGCTGTCCGGTGTACACCGGACAAGTACTGTAGATTGTCCGGTGCACCGTCTCGCGCGTGCCTGACTTCTGCGCGCTTCTGGCGCGCATTAAATGCGCCTACAGGTGACCGTTGGCGCGAAGTAGCTGTTGCTCTGCTGGTTCATCGGACAGTCCGGTGTACACCGGACATGTCCGGTGAATTATAGCGGAGCAAATTCCCGAAGCTGGCGAGTTCCAGAGCCTCTCATCCTTGGGGCACCGGACACTGTCCGGTGTACACCGGACAGTCCGGTGAATTATAGCGGAGCGCCTCTAGATTTTCCCGAAGGTGACGAGTTTGACTTGGAGTCCCCTGGTGCACCGGACACTGTCCGGTGGCACACCGGACAGTCCGGTGCGCCAGACCAGAGGTGCCTTCGGTTATCCCTTGCTCTCTTTGTTGAACCCCATACTTGGTCTTTTTATTGGCTAAGTGTGAACCTTTGGCACCTGTATAACTTGTACACTAGAGCAAACTAGTTAGTTCAATTATTTGTGTTGGGCAATTCAATCCACCAAAATCATTTAGGAAATAGGTGTAAGCCTAATTCCCTTTTAGTTTTCCTATCAGGCCGGTCAGTGAAAGGGCGAAGTGACTGCGGTCACTTCGACCTTGACGACTGAGGCACGCGTGTCAGGATAAGGTGTCATGGCGATCCTCGCATTGAATGCGCATGCGATACGGTCGGTTGGAGAGGCGATTTGGCCAAGGTTGCTTCTTGACGAAGCCTGCCCGAGCTGGGCCTCGGGCGTGCCGAGGGTGTGCCCACTGCCTGAGGAGGCCCTCGGGCGAGACGTAACTTCGTCCGGGACTTCAGTTCCTGCCCGAGGCTAGGCTCGGGCGAGGCGAGATCGCTTCCCTTGGGTAGACGAAGCCTTGACCTGAATCGTGCCCATCAGTCTCTGCAGCTTGTGCTGATGGTGGTTACCAGCCGTGTATAGGAGTGTTGGGGGTACCCCTAATTACGGTACCCGATAGTAGCCCCCGAGCCTCGAAGGGAGTGTTGGTACTCGCTTGGAGGCTTTGCCGCACTTTTTTGCGAGGGGACCGACCTTTCTCGGTTACACTTTGTTCCGGTGGGTGCGCGCGAGCGCACCCGCCGGGTGTAGCCCCTGAGGCCTCGGAGGAGTGGTTTGACTCCTCTGAGGTCTTAATGCCTTTCGTGATGCCTTGGTCGGCCTGGTTGTTCCCTCATGTGACCTGATTGTAGCCCGGGTGCATGGTCAGGTTCCGAGTTTTTAGGCTGGTTTGTTGACGCTGTCAACGGTTTGGCCGTAGCCGGGTTGCGAGAGCTGCCCCCGAGCCTCTGCACGGAGCGAGAGGACGATCAAGGACTGTCTCGACTTTTATTATACGCCCCTTCGTCGCCTTTCCACAAGGAGGAAGGGGGGAAAGCGCCATGTTGCCCTCGGAGGGCGCCGAACATGGTGTCTCCAGTGAGTTGCTAACGGGTGATCCGAGTGAACGCCCGTGCCCCGTTCGATAAGGGTCGGCTAGTGGCCCAGAGGCGCGCTCCAAAAGTACCTGCAGGTGATTTGCCGGACCCGGACCCGTTCGATAGGGTCCGAGGGCTCGATGCCTCCCTCTGATGGGATTCCGTTACAAAATCGCTCCTGCTGGTCTCGGAAATGTCCTAGGGTACCTCGGGAGCATAGACCGAGCGTCGGCCATGTAACGGACGTACCCAGAGTCATCCCTCGCTCTGCGTGCTCTGGGGCGGCTGTCGAACCCTTCCGAGGAGCCAGCCTTCGAACCCCTGATCAGTAGTGGGCGCGAAGCCCGAGTGCTCTGAGGCAGCTGTCGAACCCTTCCGAGGGGCCAGCCTTCGAACCCCTGATCAGTAATGAGCCTGAAGCCCGAGTGCTCTGGGGCGGCTGTCGAACCCTTCCGAGGGGCCAGCCTTTGAACCCCTGATCAGTAGGAGGGCTCGGGGCCCGCTTCCTTCACGGAGAAGGATCCCTTTCGAAATATCCCATTTCACGGTCCCTATAGCAAGAGAGAGAAAGGGGAAGAGGAAAAGGATATGAATTTAAATGGCGTAGCGCACCTTTTTTGACGTGGTCATCATGGCGGAGGTGAAACGACGCCCGCTTCGCCTGCCAAAGGTGTCGCTTGCCTTGTCGCGGAGTTAATGCGACGGGACGGGCGATTCGCGGGGCGGTCGTTGCGCGTGCGCGAGTCGTTCGAGGAACGGGCGTTTCGCCTTCGAGTTTGAATTTCGCGGCAGGTTCGGGCGAAGTTTCGAATGGATCTTGCCTGGGCCTTTATATACCCGGAAGAGGGGCCAGCGGTGGTTTTTTACTCTGCCATTTGCGCTTGCCTTCTGCTTTGGTTTCCGCAACCTAAGAGAATAGCCAGAGAAAAGAAAACCGCGCACCTTGTCCCCTCCGCCTCCACCCCCTTCGTTCAGCGATGGCTGACAAGGTGACCGTCGTTCCGCCGCGCGATCCGTGGCCTTTCTCCACCATCACGGTGGATGATCTGGAGGCCCTCGTCGCCGATGGTTTGCTCCGTCCCCTCTCCGGTGACCCGCAGCCGGAGTGGATGGCCCCTGCGAGCGAGGCCGACCCGACTCCACCGTCGAGGTATGTGGTCAGTTTCGTCTCCTTCCACGAGCGGGGGTTCGGAGTGCCAGCGAGTCGTTTCATGCGGGCGCTCCTGCACTACTACGGGGTGGAGCTGCACAACTTCAACCTCAACTCCATCGCACAAGCGGTCATCTTCGCGGCGGTTTGCGAGGGTTTTTTGGGGATTGACCCCCACTGGGATCTGTGGACCCATCTCTTCTCCGCGGAGCTCTTTGCCTCGACGACGGAGGCGAAGAAGGTCCGTATGGCGGTGTGGGCCGGTGGCTGTACCCTCCAGCTGAGGCTGGGGCGCGCGTAGCTGTACATCCCTGCCATCCTTGTGTCTTCGAACAAGGGGTGGCAGCGCCGGTGGTTTTACCTCCGGAACAACGACGGAAGGCTCCCGCCGTTTTCTCAATGAGTGGTGACCATCGACGGCAGCAACTGGCGTTGGGGGGCTACGCGCGAGAAACAGGAGAAGCTCCAGCCTCTTCTGGAGGCCTTGCAGAGGTTACGAGATGGGGGGCTCACCGCCGCGGGGGTGGTTGACGCCATCCATCGCCAGAGGGTGCTTCCTTTGGCAGAGCGGCGGTTGCCGCTTTCGGAGATGAAGCCGGGGATTGATTTGGAGGGTTCGCAGATGTCCTCGGCTTCCCTCTCCGTCGACGACCTCCGCAGGCGGGTAGCAGGAACGGTAGGGAGGCTGGATGCCGGCGCCCTTACCCAGCCCGTGATGCGTCCCGAGCGTGGGTACGTGTCCCTGGTGAGTGTCCGCTCCTTCTCCTATCTTGCGCCGAGTTGCCTTTGATTCTTACCATCGGGATTTCCGTTCGTCTCTAGGGGTTGGGGTTTTACAAGCCCTCCCTGCCACCGGTCCCGGAGGACGCGGTGGACCGAGCCGCACAGAGGGTCACCGCGGAGAAGAAAAAGGAGAAGAAGGACGCGGAAAAGGCCTGGGCCCGCGAGCGGATGCGGGCTCGGGAAGCCTTGGAGAGGTGCCGTCGGAGGCAGGAGAGGGACGGGCTCCCGAGGGAGCCATCGCCGGAGACGCCTGACGACGATGATGACGACGACGAGGACGACAACATGGCGGCCTGTCTTGGCCTCAGCCCGGATCTGAGGCTGGGCCAGGGGTCGTTGAGCCAGCCTCCAGGTGGGCTGGCACCATCAGTATCTGGGGCCGGGACATCAAGGTCCTGGTCCGAGGAGCGGGGACAGGCCGAGGGGGTACTTGACCCCTTGGCCGAGGTAGTTGAGGTGACTCCAGGGAGTCAGACCGATCCGCCTGCCCCCAAGAGCAATCGCTCGTGCCGGCTGCACAGAAAGTTGGTCCTCCGGCCATCGTGACGACGCCTGGGCGGGCCGCCCCTTTGGCTCCTCGGGCACCCGAGGCGGAGGCGACGCCAGAGTCGGCAGCGGGGCTACCCTCGGCAGCGCCTGCGAGGCCCGAGGCCCGAGGGGCCTCTCCACAGGCACGATTGGCCTTGGTCCGGAGTGGGTAAGTGTCTGAGGATACCTCTGTTTTGGTTTTTTCCTCCGTGTGTCTTGATGTTGTCTTCTCTCCTTCTTTTAGCAAGCGGAGACAGAGCTCGACTGGTCTAGCCCCCAGGAAGGCCCTTAAGACGGGGCTGGCCTCTGCAGTTGGTGCCGCGGCGCACCAGGTCGGTGGCTAGCCTCCGCGCAAAGCGCCCTCGAGCGGGGGGCCCAGGCGGCACGAGTTACCATGGGGCAAGTCCCCCGAGCTGACCCCTCTGCCGGGGCGGCCATCGCGCTGGAGGAGACTACTAACGTGGCCATGGCCCCAAGCCCGCCTGACCTGTTGCTGGCGCCGGCGTTGACTCCCGCAGGGGCTGTCGCTGATTCGCCCGCGGAGCCACCCGTCGCTCCTGACGTCGGGATGGCTGAGGCGCAGCTGCTCGAGGTCGCCCCGACCTCCCCAGTCTCGGCCACAAGGAGAGGGCGGCCGCCGTTGCCGAGGTTGGTGATCGGGGGCCCGCCTCCTTGGCCGAGGGGAGGCCCAGCACATCGACAGCGATGGTACCCGAAGCGTCGAGCGGAGGGGGACCCGACGCCTTGGGGGAGGGCCACGCAGAACCACGACCCGTCTTGGGGAGCAGCGTCCTTATCCCCAAGCGGCGCAACCCCAATGAATGGTGTGGGTCGGCGTTCCGGTTCTAGAGCCACGACGCCTCGAAACCCCTCTTCCTCCTCAACGATGAGCGGGAGGAGCAGTCTCGGGATGAGCTCCGTGAGTATGCCGAGGCGGCGATGGGGTCGCTTCGGTCGACCATGGAGATCCTTTCCAGGGACGTTCCCAGGGTCCTCCAGGTAAGGATTTTAGGCATACACCTTGCGTGACCAGGGCATTCTTTGTAATACCCTGCTTTCCTTCCTCAAGAACTGGCGGATGTGAGCACCACCAAGTCGCTGTTCATCCGCCGCGAGAGCGGCGCCTGGGATTCGCTGCGGTCCCAGAGGGTCGCGCTTGATGAGGCTAATGAACGCCTCGCCCAACGAAGCTCCGAGGTGGCAGACCTTCGACTGCTCCGTGATGAGCTGAAGTCGGAGGTAGCGACGGCGCAGGCAGAGGTGGCGTTGTCACGGACGGAGATGCAGCAGCGGCAGCTGGAGCTTGGCCAGGTCATCGGCGAGCGGGACCAATCTCGGAGCCAAGCTGCCAAGGCCGTGGGCCGGGCTGAGGCCCTTAGGGGTCAGCTGGCTGAGGCTACGGAGCAGCTAGCCGAGGCGTCCGCTCGGGCCGGGACCCTTGCTGAGGACCTGGCCGTATCCGTGGGGTCTGCCCAGTCCGCCCAGGCCATGGCCTCGCAGGAGCGCGCCCGGGCCGAAGGTATGTTTCGTCCGCTTTGTGACCTCGATTCAGCCTCATTCTTTAGCCCGTGTCTGAAGAATTTTGTTCGACTCCTTGCAGAGTCCATCAAGGCGCTCACCCAGGCGGTCGAGTAGAAGGAGGCCGACCGCGTGGCTATGTCCGAGGCCATCTCGGACTTTTGTCGGGCCTTTGACCTTGACGACGTCTCCTCGGGTAGCTCCCCTCAGAGTCACCTACGAGCCTTGGGTGGCCATGTGCGCAGCAGACTCCGCGGGGTGCTGCACCACGACGTTAGGCGGGCCTTCGCCGTGCTTGCTTCCCACTACGATGTGGATCTGGAGCGGGTCAGTGAGGGGTACTGCCTACCCGACGAAGATGAGGCGGCATTGGCCGAGGTCCAGAGGCTTGACACGGCCGCGGCGGGCCCGAGCGCGGTGCTGGCGTCCTCCTTTGAGGTGGAGATCCTTCTGCCTGCGTCGTCGTCTAGGGTCGGGCTAGATCTTGCCGAGGGTGGAGACGACGCTGAGGGTGGCCCAGCCAATGTCTGATCCTGCCGGAACAGTTTGTCTGCAGCGTGTGTGTTTCTCGCGGCCGCTGAGGCCTAAACACTTTTATCGTTATGTTATAAAGCTGTGTTTCCTTTCCTCCCATTTCGAGTATCAGGACTTGTTCGTCGGTAGCAGAATCGCTTACCCGAGCGAGAGTTACTTTTCGCGGAAGGTGATGAGTGAGGTATCCGTATCCCGGAGGCGTAGAAGTCCCTCGGCTCGGTCGACCTTTCCGCTTACGCGCACTCTTACCTGTTTGCAGGATTCTGTTATCGATATAGTCGAGAAGGCACGAAAGTTGTTTTGGTAGAAAATCTTTCTTAGTAAAAAAAATTTCCGAGGAAGACGCAGAGGGGGTTCCCCCCTTCTAGCCCCCGAGGGAGGGTCGGGCTTTGCCGAGGCAAGGCTGATCCTTCCTTGACGGTTAGACTTTATTTATGTATGTAAAGAAAGCGAGGTATATGAACAACTTGAAACATCTTAAGGGTAGAAGCGACGTAGTTGTTGGATGTTCCAAGCGTTGCTATAGACCTCGCCTCGATCGTTGGCCAGCTTGTATGTTTCGGGCTTCAAAATCTTGGCGATGATGAACGACCCTTCCCAGGGAGGAGTAAGCTTGTGGCGCCCTCGGGCGTCTTGCCGCAGCCGAAGTACCAAGTCTCCCACTTGGAAGCCTCGGGGTCGAACCCCTCGAGTGTGGTAGCATCGTAGAGACTGTTGATACCGCGCCGAGTGTAGCAAGGCCACGTCCCGAGCCTCTTCGAGCTGGTCCAGTGAGTCTTCTCGGCTGGTCTGGTTGCTTCGGTCGTCGTACGCCTTTGTTCTCGGGGAACCGTATTCTAAGTCTGTGGGTAAGATAGCCTCGGCCCCATAGACTAGAAAGAACAGCGAGAAACCCGTGGCTCGGCTTGGCGTCGTCCTCAGACTCCAGACCACCGAGGGTAGCTCTTTCATCCACCGCTTGCCGAATTTGTTGAGGTCGTTGTAGATCCTCGGTTTAAGTCCCTGCAGAATCATACTGTTGGCACGCTCCACCTGCCCATTCCTCATGGGGTGAGCTACGGCGGCCCAGTCCACACGGATGTGGTGGTCCTCGCAGAAGTCCAGGAACTTCCTCCCAGTGAACTGTGTGCCATTGTCGGTGATGATGGAGTTTGGGACCCCAAAGCGATGGATGATGTTGGTGAGGAATGCCACTGCCTGCTCGGACCTGATGCTGGTTAGGGGTCGGACCTCAATCCACTTGGAGAATTTGTCGATGGCGACCAGCAGGTGCGAGAAGCCCCCGGGTGCCTTCTGCAAGGGACCGACGAGGTCCAGACCCCACACAGCAAATGGCCAGGTGATGGGTATTGTCTGCAGGGCCTGAGCGGGTAGGTGCGTCTGTCTTGCATAGAATTGACACCCTTGGCAAGAGCGTACAATCCTAGTGGCGTCGGCCACCACGGTCGGCCAGTAGAAGCCTTGTCGGAAGGCGTTTCCCACGAGGGCTCGAGGTGCTGCGTGGTGACCGCAAGCCCCCGAGTGTATTTCTTGCAATAGCTTCTGTCCTTCGGCAACGAATATGCATCGTTAGAGAATGCCTGAGGGGCTGCGGTGGTAGAGCTCCTTTTCATCCCCTAGTAAGACAAACGACTTGGCACGCCGCGCCAGTCGCTGAGCCTCGGCCTTGTCGAGGGGTAGCTCTCCTCGGTGGAGATATTGCAGGTACGGGGTCTACCAGTTTCGATTTGGCGCAACCCCATTCCGCTCTCCCTCGACACACAGGGCCTCACCTTCGGCGGCCGAGGGTAACTCGGGCTGGGCCGAGGTCTCCTCGGGCTCGGGCGTGTCGTCGATCTTGACGAAGGGTTGATGTATGTCTCTGGAGAAGACGTCAGGGGGAACCGTTGTCCGCCCCGAGACTATTTTCGCCAGCTCGTCCGCAGTCTCGTTGTACCGTCGAGCGATGTGGTTGAGCTCCAGCCCGTAGAACTTGTCTTCCAGGCATCGAACTTCGTCACAGTATGCCTCCATCTTCCGGTCGCGGCAGTGGGAGTTCTTCATGACTTGGTCGATGACAAGCTGCGAGTCGCCGCGAGCGTCGAGGCGCCGAACCCCTAGCTCGATGGCGATGTGCAACCCATTAACCAGAGCCTCGTACTCGGCCACGTTGTTTGACGCCGGGAAATGGAGGCGCAACACGTAGCGGAGATGTTTCCTGAGAGGTGAGATGAAGAGCAGGCCCGCACCGGCTCCTGTTTTCATCAGCGACCCATCGAAGTACATGGTCCAAAGCTCGGGTTGGATCGGAGCTGTTGGCAGCTGGGTGTCGACCTTTTCAGCCACGAAGTCCGCCAAGACTTGGGACTTTATGGCCTTCCGAGGAGCGAACGAGATTGTCTCGCCCATGAGTTCCACTGCCCACTTTGCTATCCTACCCGAGGCCTCTCGGCACTGGATGATCTCCCCCAGGGGGAAGGATGACACCACAGTCACCGGATGAGACTCGAAGTAGTGTCGCAACTTTCGCCGCGTCAGAATTACTGCGTACAGTAGCTTCTGAATTTGCGGGTAGCGGATCTTGGTCTCGGATAGCACTTCACTGATGAAGTAGACCGGCCTCTGGGCGAGCTGTGCATGCCCTTCTTCTCGTCTCTCGACTACGATCGCGGCACTGACCACCTGAGTGGTTGCGGCTACGTAGATCAAGAGGGCTTCTCCCGCAGCGGGGGGCACCAAGATGGGCACATTTGTAAGGAGTGCCTTTAAGTTTTCGAGGGCTTCCTCGGCCTCGGGGGTCCAAGTGAAGCGCTCGGCCTTCCTTAAGAGGCAGTACAGGGGTAATCCTTTCTCGCCGAGGCGCGAGATGAAGCGGCTCAGAGCCGCAAGGCATCCCATGACCCTCTGTACTCCTTTCAAATCTTTGATAGGCCCCATGTTGGTGATGGCCACGATTTTCTCCGGGTTGGCCTTGATGCCCCGCTCGGAGACGATGAACACCAGGAGCATGCCTCGGAGGACTCCGAAGACACACTTCTCAGGATTGAGCTTCACGCCCTTCGCTCTCAGACACTTGAATGTCGTTTCAAGGTCAGAGAGGAGGTCGGAGGCTTTCCTCGTCTTGACAACGATGTCATCGACGTAAGCCTTGACCGTTCAGCCAATGTGCTCTCCGAACACGTGGTTCATGCACCTTTGGTATGTCGCACCTGCATTCCTCAAGCCAAATGGCATAGTAGTATAGCAGTACGTGCCAAAAGGTGTGATGAAAGAAGTCGCGAGCTGGTCGGACTCTTTCATCTTGATTTGGTGATAACCTGAATAGGCGTCGAGGAATGACAGGGTTTCACACCCAGCAGTGGAATCACAATTTGATTGATGCGAGGCAGAGGGTAGGGAACCTTCGGACATGCCTTGTTTAGACAAGTGTAGTCTACGCACATCCTCCACTTCCCACCTTTCTTTTTCACAAGCACAGGGTTGGCTAACCATTCAGGATGGAATACCTCTTTGATGAACCCTGCGGCAATCAGCTTGTGGATCTCCTCGCCTATGGCTCTGCGCTTTTCTTCGTCGAAATGGCACAGAGGCTGCTTCACAGGTCGGGCACCGGCTCGGATATCCAGTGAGTGCTCGGTGACATCCCTCAGTATGTTCGGCATGTCCGAGGGACTCCACGCAAAAACTTCGGCGTTTGCGCGGAGAAAGTCGACGAGCACTGCTTCCTATTTGGGGTCGAGCTCGGAGCCGATCCGGACTTGCTTGCAGGCGTCGTTGCTGGGGTCGAGGGCGACGGTCTTAACCGCCTCAGCCGGTTCGAAGTTGCCGGCGTGGCACTTCGCATCAGGCACCTCCTTGGAGAGGCACTACAGGTCGGCGATGAGGGCCTCGGACTCGGCGAGGGCCTCAGCGTACTCCACGCACTCCACGTCGCATTCGTACGCGTGTCGGTATGTGGATCCGACGGTGATGACCTCGTTGGGGCCTGGCATCTTGAGCTTGAGGTACGTGTAGTTGGGGACAACCATGAACTTGGCGTAGCACGGTCTCCCCAACACCGCGTGGTAGGTTCCTCGGAACCCGACCACCTCGAACGTGAGGGTTTCCCTGCGGAAGTTGGAGGGAGTTCCGAAGCAGACGGGCAGATCGAGTTGTCCAAGGGGCAGGACGCGCTTCCCGGGGATGATCCCATGAAAGGGCGCCGCACCGGCCCGGATCGTGGACAGGTCGATCTCCAAGAGCCCGAGGGTCTCGGCGTAGATGATGTTGAGGCTGCTGCCTCCGTCCATGAGGACCTTGGTGAGCCTGGTGTTGCCGATGACGGGGTCGACGACGAGCGGGTACTTTCCTGGGCTCGACACGCAGTCGGGGTGGTCGCCTTGGTCAAAGGTGATGGGATTGTCGGACTAGTCTAGGTAGACTGGTGCCGCCACCTTTACCGAGCGGACCTCCCGGCGCTCCTGCTTGCGGTGCCGAGTCGAGGCGTTTGCCACTTGCCCACCGTAGATCATGAAACAGTCGTGGACCTCGGGGAACTCCTCTGCCTTGTCGCCCTCCTTCTTGCCGTTGTCTTGGCCTTTGCCATCTCCCGCCGGGGGCCCGGCCTTATGGAAGTAGCGCCGAAGCATGACGCATTCCTCAAGGGTGTGCTTGACGGGACCCTGGTGATAGGGGCACGACTCCTTGAGCATCTTGTCGAATAGGTTGGCCCCTCTGGGAGGCCTCCGTCCATGAGGACCTTGGTGAGCCTGGTGTTGCCGATGACGGGGTTGACGACGAGCGGGTACTTTCCTGGGCTCGGCACGCAGTCGGGGTGGTCGCCTTGGTCGAAGGTGATGGGCTTGTCGGACCAGTCTAGGTAGACTGGCGCCGCCACCTTTACCGAGCGGACCTCCCGGCGCTCCTGCTTGCGGTGCCGAGCCGAGGCGTTTGCCACTTGCCCACCGTAGACCATGAAACAGTCGTGGACCTCGGGGAACTCCTCTGCCTTGTCGCCCTCCTTCTTGTCGTTGTCTTGGCCTTTGCCATCTCCCGCCGGGGGCCCGGCCTTATGGAAGTAGCGCCGAAGCATGACGCATTCCTCAAGGGTGTGCTTGACGGGACCCTGGTGATAGGGGCACGACTCCTTGAGCATCTTGTCGAACAGGTTGGCCCCTCCGGGAGGCTTTCGAGGGTTCTTGTGTTCGACAACAGCGACAAGATCTGCGTCGGCGGCGTAGCGCTTCGCTTGCGACTTCTTTTTCGCCTTCTTCTTCGTGCCCTGCTGGGCGGACGCCTCGGGGACGTCTTCATGCTGGCGCCCCTGAGGCTGCTTGTCCTTCCGGAAGATAGCTTCGACCGCCTCCTGACCAGAGGCGAACTTGGTGGCGATGTCCATCAACTCGCTCGCCTTGGTGGGAGTCTTGCGGCCCAGTTTGCTCACCAGGTCGCAGCAAGTGGTGCCAGCGAGGAACGCCCCGATGACATCCGAGTCGGTGATGTTGGGCAGCTCGGTGCGCTGCTTCGAAAACCGTCGGATGTAGTCTCGCAAGGATTCCCCTGGCTGCTGGCGGCAGCTTCGGAGATCCTAGGAGTTCCCAGGGCGCACGTACGTGCCCTGGAAATTTCCAGCGAAGGCCTTGACCAGGTCGTCCCAGTTGGAGATCTGCGCAGGAGGCAGATGCTCCAGCCAGGCCCGGGCAGCGTCGGAGAGGAACAGGGGGAGGTTGCGGATGATGAGGTTGTCATCGTCCCTCCCTCCCAGCTGGCAGGCCAGCCGGTAGTCCACAAGCCACAACTCCGACCTTGTTTCCCCTGAGTACTTGGCGATGGTAGTCGGGGCCCGGAATTGGGTCGGGAACAGCGCTCGTCGTATGGCCCAGCTGAAGGCTTGCAGACCTGGTGGTTCGGGAGAGAAGCTCCGATCCTCGTCGTTGTCGTAGCGTCCCCCGCACCGACTGAGGACCTGCGGGTGGAGCTCAACCGTCGGCGAGCGAGCGAGGACGCCCCAGTCTATATGGAGAGGTGTAATGACCTGCGGGCGGAACTCAACCGCAGGCGTGCGGGCGAGGATGCCCACGTCTCTCTAGAGAGGGTGCATGAGCGCCGACAAAATGTCGAGGGTCGCAACCTTGACTATGACTTCGCTGCGGTTGCACCGCAGACCCCAACAGGTGTCTAGATCCAGGCGGGTGTCCCATTGGCCGACGTGGGCTGCGCCGCGTTGGCGGATCATCTCCGCGTGGCGACCTGGCCATCCAAGTTCTGGCCACACCTGCCAGAGAAGTACAACGATACGACAAATCCGTCGGAATTCTTGCAGGTTTACGTCATCGCCATTACGGCAGCCGGTGGAGACTCCACCGTAATGGCGACATACTTCCATGTTGCCTTGTCTGGGCCGGCCCGGACTTGGCTCATGAACCTTTCCCCAGGATCGATTTACTCCTGGGAAGAGCTCTGCGCACGGTTCACGACAAACTTCGCTAGTGCTTACCAGCAGCATGGCGTGGAGGCCCATCTCCACGCACTGAGGCAGGAGCCCGGAGAAACTCTCCGGGCCTTCATCTCCCGCTTCACCAAGGTACGAGGCAACATACCTCATATATCAGATGCTTCCATCATCACTGCTTTCCGTCAGGGGGTATGTGATGAAAAGATGTTAGAGAAGTTAGCCACGCACGACGTGGAAACTGTCTCCACTCTCTTTACTCTGGCCGACAAGTGCGCCAGAGCTGCCGAGGGCCGTGCATGGCACTCGGCGCCACAGATCGGAGTCACCCAGATGGGAGGCTCCGGTGTCGTCACCCAGGACGGCAAAAAGAAGAAGAAGAATCGCGGCCATGAGAAGCCGTAGTCTGCCGCTCCGATTGTCGCAGCCGCGACTGGGGCCGGAGCGAGCGCAACAAGCGCCCTAGGCCACATAGAGGCAACAGCGGCTCATGCCCTGTGCACCCCAATTCTCGCAACAGCGCCTCGAAGTGCCACGAGATCATCAAGCTCATGAAGCGCGTCAGCGAGCGACGCGAGCAGTCGTCCAAGGATGGCTCCCCACCTCGTCGCCGGCCTAGCAAGGACAGGGTCGACGACGGTGAGGTGGCCGCGGGAGACCGAGAACTCGGGTATCAATCACCCGAGGGGGACCTCAAGGACGTCTTCACCAGAGATTCCGACTCCGGGGACGACAACGACCGCCGCAAGAAGTTGTATGTCATGTACGGTGGGAGCTGGGAGCTCACCTCTCGCAGGAACGTCAAGTCCCTGTGCCGCGAGGTCCTGTCGGCGACTCTAGGGGTCCCGAAGGCTGCTCCACATCAACGATGGAGGAGCACCACCATCTCCTTCGGGGCATCCGACTGCTCCGACAACATGGCAGGGGCCGGTGTGCTACCACTCATCACCGCCCCTGTCATCACCAATATGCGCCTGCACCATGTTTTGATTGACGGCAGGACAAGCCTCAACGTCATCAGCAAAGCTATATTCAAACAGTTGCAGATCTCGGGGTCCCGTCTGGGACCCTCTCGCCCATTCTCCGAAGTGGGCCCACAACCGGTGTACCCCCTTGGGAGCATCGCACTCCCGGTTACATTCGGGACCGAGGAGAACTTCCGCACGGAGAATGTTGTGTTCGACGTTGCGGAGGTTAACCTCCCCTTCAACGCCATCATCGGCAGGCCGGCCCTGTATCGGTTCATGGCCATTGCCCATTACGGGTATTTGGTCCTCAAGATGCCATCTCCAACCGGGGTCCTCACCGTGTGGGGCGACCGCGCCGCCGCGCTTGCGGCCGTAGAGAAGCTGCACGCCCTGGCGGCGGAGACTGCTCGCCCGGACGACGGAGGGGGGAACCCCTCAACCTCCGGTACCAAGGCGCTCCCCAAGGTGCCAAAGGTGCAACCATTCGGGGCAGACGGCGTCCCCATTAAAGCCATCCGACTTACTGTGGATTCCACCCAGACCACTCGCATTGCGGGTGATCTGGGCTAAAAATAGGAACTCGCGCTCGTCGCCTTCCTCCAGGCAAATGTCGACGTGTTCGCATGGGAGCCGTCGCAGATGCCTGGGATCCCCAGGGAGGTGATCGAGCACCATCTGAAGATCAACCCTGACGCCATGTCGGTGAGTCAGAAGCCTCGCAGACAGTCTGTCGAGCGGCAGGACTTCATCCGAAAGGAGGTCTGGAAGCTGCTAGACGCTGGCTTCATTGAAGAGGTTCATCACCCAGTGTGGCTGGCCAACCCAATCATCGTCCCCAAAGCGAATGGGAAGCTTCGGATGTGCATCGACTACACTAGCCTGAACAAGGCCTGTCCCAAGGACCCGTATCCACTTCCGCGTATAGACCAAATCATGGATTCTACCTCCGGGTGCGACCTATTGTCGTTCCTAGATGCTTACTCTGGTTTCCATCAAATCCAGATGTCTAGGGAAGATAGGAAGCATACCGCTTTTGTAACAGTGGACGGGCATTACTGCTATGTTGTTATGCCTTACGGTCTGAAAACGCCTTGTCAACATTCATGCGGGCGATGAGTAAGACTTTCGAGGACCTAATTAGGGACAAAGTGGAAGTCTACGTCGATGACATCGTGGTCAAGATAAAGAGAGGGTCGACCCTAGTGGAAGACTTAACCCTGGTGTTCGACAAGCTGCGGGCAACCCGCACAAAGCTGAACCCGGATAAATGCGTATTTGGTGTCTCCGCTGGGAAGTTGCTGGGGTTCCTGGTTTCGTATCGGGGCATTGAAGCAAACCCGGAGAAGATCAAAGCGATTGAGGCAATGAGGCCTCCGGGCCGTATCAAGGACGTCCAGAAGCTTACGGGGTCATTAGCCGCCCTTAGCCGCTTCATTTCGAGGCTGGCTGAGAGGGCACTGCCTTTCTTCAAGCTGTTGCAGAAGTCTGGGCCCTTCTCTTGGAACGAAGAGGCAGAACAAGCCTTCCAGGAGTTGAAGCAGCACCTGGTGTCCCTACCAATACTGGTAGCTCTGGAGCCAGGGGAGTCACTGTATTTATACATCGCGGCGGCCGCAGAAGCGGTAAGCATGGTGCTAGTCGTCGAAAGAACGACACCAGAAGGCCAGGAACCTGAGGACTCGGGACCGGCTGCGGGAGTACGGACAGTTCAGAGGTCGGTCTACTACATCAGCGAGGTCCTTCATGAGGCAAAAACCAGGTACCTTGAGACGCATAAGCTCCTCTATGTTGTGCTTGTCGCGTCCAGGAAGCTGCGCCACTATTCCAGGCGCACAAGGTTGTGGTGGTAACCTCCTTTCCGTTAAGGGCCATCCTCGATAACTCTAATGCCACAGGCAATATCGCCAAGTGGGCCATGGAGCTCGCTGAGTTCCAGCTAGACTTCCAACCTCGCCACGCCGTAAAGAGCCAGGTCCTGATTGACTTCATCGTGGAGTGGACGCCTCCCCCAAGCGTCTCTGGGAGCCCGGACACCGATTCGGACCCCACACCTACGGAGCCCAGGGGTCCGGTCTTCACCGAGCCCCACTGGACGCTCTACTTTGACGGATCCGCCCGCCAACAAGTTGGCAGAGCTGGGGTGGTCCTCATCGACCCCAGCAGAGATCAAGTGAAGTACATGGTGCACCTTGAGTTTAAGGCCACCAACAACATGGCAGAGTACGAGGCACTGATCTTCGGCTTGTCGGTGGCCCTATCCCTGGGGATCCGACAACTCCTGGTGAAGGGAGACTCCCAGCTGATCATCAAGCAAGTCCACGGGGAGTGTAGCTGCAACGAGCCCAGGCTCGCAGCGTACCTTCTCCACGTGAGAAAACTGGAGAAATACTTCACAGCCCTGGAACTGCAACATGTCCCACGGGCCGACAAATCGGCGACAGATGACCTCTCCGTGAAGGCATCAACTTGGGCACCCGTGCCCGAGGGTGTCTTCGAAAGATGGCTGCTGAGACCCACCGCCCAGCCTGCCGAACTGAGCGAAGGGGGCGAGACTAGTACCTCGAACCTAGCGGTCCTTGTGGCATCCGAGAACCCACCGAAGGCTGTGTGTGCTACAGGGGGCCCTGCCAGCCCCTTAGCGCCGCAGACTATATCTCAGAGTGGTCCTAATGCATGGATCTCCGAGATATCCGGGACTACCTGAAGGAGAATATCCTTCCTGAAGACCATGTGTCCGCAGAGCGCGGTTGGCTAAACGCTACGCGGTGGTGGAAGGGGATCTCTACCGCCGCGTCGCCAATGGCATTCACATGCGGTGCATTACCCAGGAGGAGGGCCGTGAGTTTCTCACGGAGATCCATGGAGGATAGTGCGGAAGCCATTCATCATCCCACACACTGGTCGGTAAGGCCTTCCGGCATGGCTTCTACTGGCCAATCGCCCTCTAGGATGCAGCTGACATGGTAAAGTCATGAGAGGCGTGTCAATTCCACACGAAGCAGATATACACACCAGCTCAGACTTTGCAGATGATTCTGCCCTCTTGGCCATTCGCCGTATGGGGGTGGATATCCTGGGACCATTTCCCAGGGCCATCGGCGGGTACCTGTACCTCTTCATCGCCATTGACAAGTTCACTAAGTGGCCAGAGGCCACCCCTGTAGTCAGCATCACCCAGGGTGCCACTGTCGCCTTCCTCAAGTCCATCGTCTATAGATTTGGGGTCCCAAGCCGTATCATTACGGACAACGGAACCCAGTTTCCAAGTTGAATGTAACACCTCAGGTGTTACCATGGCTAGAGCACACCTTGGTGCTAAGGACTATGATCACATGTGGAAGAAACTTAAGGAGCAAAAGTGTAAGGGCTTTGGAAACTAGGTTTTAACCAAGAGATGTGAATGACCAAAAGCATTACCCTATTTGAGTGCAACTATCACTTTGGACAAGGGGGGGGGAGAAAACCCTAGACCTCTCTTGAACCCTATCTTCCAAAGCCATGGATAAGAGGGGGGAGAGGGTGAGCAATTGTGCAAAACATGAGTAACCTTTAACCAAACCTTAAGTAACCTTATAACCAGCAATTAGGGGATGGAAATATTGCAAAAAGGCCCCTGGAGAAACCCCAAATCCATTCCCTAAGTAGAGAGAGAGCTAGAGCTCTCTAATTCTCTCTAAGTTAAAAACTACACCTACACTAAAGATCAGTCGTGTTCACCTCGAAGCTGGCACCAAATCCACCTATGTTCTATACCAAAAATGTGGCATACCACCTAGGGCACCCACTGGAAAAAGCTGAGCCCGAGACCTTGACGTTTAACATGCCTTGGCATGGTTTTTGTCGCGAGGTGGGCAGTGTGACACACCCGATTTGGCGACCGAAGATCTCCCTACCTAGGCCATATCTGCCATGGCAGCTCACAGATGAGAGACAGCCCTAGGTGCCAGGAAAAGACTCGCGCCGGATTTTTGCCAAGATTCGCACGTTTGCGACTTGGGCGAGCTGTTGAACACGGGCATAAGTAAAGCTCCACGTGTTCGACACGCTCTGTGTGTGCCAGAGCACGCCCGCGCGCGCCCCGCGTCGCGCTAACGGCCAGCCGACGCCCTGGCCCGCGCCCGCGCCTATAAAGCCCGCTCAGGCGTCGACCACACTCTTCCGCGCACACTCAAACCTCACCGGAATTAAACTCGCCGTCGTTTGCCCGTGTGCGACGTGTCCGCAGCCACCCGAGCCACTGTCGCCGTAGACCGGCCAGCCCAGCCCTTCCCAACCCTGTCCAACCCTCTGAGACGAGTGTGCACGCCCTAGTGAAGCTCCCCGAGCGAGGAATCGAAGCCTGCTTCGCCAGAGAGGCCAGTCCACGGTCGCCGGAGTTCACAACCCCGCCGGAGTGCGTGGACCGGGTAATCCACTGAACCATTTTCCGATTCCTTGTGCACACGGTCTCTACGTCACCCCGTGAAGCTCACCGTGCCCTTGGATTGAACCAGATCGCCGTGATTTGGCCGGCACACCCGCCGCCGACGAGAACACCCGCCTGCGCACGAGGACCGAGCGATTCCGGCCATCCCCGTCGTCGAGCCGTACATCGCTGTGACCGTCAGAACCTCCACGAGCCAACCCCGCCCCTCGCCGGACCCCTCACGCCACCGGTAAGCCGCGCCGCCCTTTTCTTTCCCGCGGGTACTGTTTACATTGGGGGAAGGACCTCGGGGAAGAAGAAGAGAAAGTCAGGGGGCTTTTTGAACTGTCAGCGACTCAGGGAAATAGTGGCGCGGGGGTAGATTTGAGTGGGTTGATTTAGTTTTAACCCAGGGACCTCGGTGTAAACTGCTTTTTCAGAAAACCTTATTAAACCTGATTTTAAACTTGAACAGAAACTTTGAAAATCCATAACTTCTGTTTAGTTCATCCAAATTTGGTCAAACAAATTTTGTCAGACTCTAAATAATGTAACCTACTTAAGAAAAATATAAAACCCCCTATGTACTATAGAAAACTTTAAGGTTCTGATTTAATTATAGTTTTGGCCAAAAGCTCAATAATAGAAAGAAAAATAGTTGTACTATTTGACTAGGGTTAGAAAAATTTGGAGAAGTTTAGGACCATCTACTGACCTAATTAAAAATGCTAAATCTCTCTGTCCACCCCAGTAAGTTAGTTTTTATCACTTATTTTACAATATGCTTAAGGTTAAGAAAAATAGAAAATGTGATTCAAATAATGAACCAGAGGAGACCCCTATTTTTGTTAAGGTACTTATTCAATGTAGTTCACTGGAAAAATCTATCATACCCTGGTTTAGTATAAAATAAGTAATATACCTTTTATTCTAATAAAACAAGGAAAACTTAGAAAAACCCTACAAAAATAACCCCAAGGTGAAAACACCCCAACCCTTGGGATAACTAATGTTTTGTTAATAAGAACTTAGGAAAAATATGAAATCTGCTGTTTGACATTTTTCAAATAATAATGTAGTAGAAAGTGCCTTTTTGGCATTTAACTTTAGAAAATCATAACTAAATGACCATCCCTTAGCTTTCTGTGTTTTTTAGCACAAAAGCCTATTATTACTGTTAGGTGCCAACAAAAATAACCATTAGGACAGAACTCACCTTAATTAAGAAATGTAGTGTAAAGTGGCCTATTTTACACAACTCTTGTTATTTTTGTTTAAAGCATAGCCTTTATATTTTAAGCCTCAAATTCTTAAAACAGACTAAAATAGCAAATGGCAACCTACTGTAATTTTTACAAAATTTTTTGGAAATTATTAAACCACTGTGGTAGTTCAAACCTACACTAGAAACCATAAGTAGAAAATAAAGAAAGGGGAAAATGAATAATAGGAAATTAGTGTCATCCTAAAAACTCTTTATAACTTGTCCACTGAAATATGTAAAGGCAATACCAATTCCCTATGTTTTTCCTCAATAAAAACTTAAACCTAAAAGTGATAAGCATAACCCACTAAAAGCCCCGCATGACCAAGGAACCCTAAGTTACTCCTTAACTCAGTTTTCTTCTTTAGCATAATGTTATTAAATCCTGCATAATCATGACATACATGTTCATTGCATTCGATAGACTGTAACCTTGCTGACGGAGAGTACGTCCTCGTGCCGGAGCAAGGAGCTGCTCAGGAGGTAGCCCCGGATCCAGCACCAGAGCCTGCACCAGAGGACCTGCCTGCCACTGCTTTGAAAGGCAAGCCCCGGTTTATGCATAACCTGTTATTTATGCTATTTTAATATACTTAATGATTGTAGGATTGAATGTGCACTTAAGTGTAGGAGTTGGGCGAAACCCTAGTTGCATGATCTCAGGAATCCTTTTGACATGGATACTAGTATGCTAGGTCGAGTAGTTGCTTTATTTAATTAGGATCTCGGTAGAAGACGAGTGATTTTTCCAGCACTCGCGCGAGATCAGGAATTTGGTTGTACCCACTTTCATACTATCATGATTCTAGTTGTGGGCAACAATCCATGGGGATTTGTTGTGTACGAGATAGGAAAATGGAATAAGGATTAACGTGCGGATACCTGCGTCAAGCGTTTGAACGTACTAAACACATACCGAGAAATATGGTAAATCGGTAAGCCTAGTACCTGATTGAACCTGGCAGTAGACTTTGCCCCTCACGCGACCTGAGACGTGGTCTCCCATTCCGGTTATGGTGGGTACAAGTGCGGTCACTGCACGACGGCAGTCGGGGTCAGTGAGGCATTGTACGCCAAGGCGGTGAGCCCTGATCTGCTGACGGGGAATCGATGGGGACGGTTGATGTGTGTGGGGACGGAGTGCCTCGCCACGTCGTGTGTTTAGGTTTACCTTGCAAGGATAAAAACTCGATTCGAATCGTCTGCTTCTCGCAGCTAATGAGACTGCTTAACCCATTGTACTGCATTGAGTAACAAGTGGAAATATGATGAGTTGATATAAGATGTTGATTGCTAATAATGTTTGCTACTATGTATGAGTAGATAGTACACATTTAGCCTTAAGAGAGTCACACTTAAATTGGCAAAGTTAAAACTTGATTTAGAAACTCAGCTAGTGCTTTTGGCAACCAAACCCCACAGCCAAACAGCTGCATGTCTAGAGGTAGAGGAGTAGACTCCTCACACCGGGTAAGTCTAGCTGAGTATTAGTATACTCAGCCTTGCTTGTGGCACAATTTTACAGGTTCTTTGGAGGACATGGTTGCTGGAGTGACTTGGCCGTCCATCTTGCCACCGGGTTGGACTATCGAGTGGGACCCTACCTCGGCTGAGAAGGAGCATGAGGAGTGATGGGACAGGCTTCCCCATCTCTCTGTTTATTTACCGTTAGTTTTATTCCGCTGCACTTCGAACAATGATGACTACTTTTGCGAAACTCCGATGATGATGTAATAATTTAATACTCTTTAATGCATGGTTTTATGCTTTATTGTATTTGCTGTGTGACTCATCATCGAGTGAGATTGCGGTACTTGATCCTGTCAGTGGCCGTGTCGGACTAGATCCGAGGGATTGACGGGTTATTCCCATTTAAGTGTGGTCTAGCCTCTAAGGCGGGACTTAGGCACTTAAGTTGGAATAATTCGGGCAGTTCCGCCACATCGAATCTTCCAGGAGTATTGCGAGGGCATTGGCACCCAGCTCTGCTTCGCGTCCGTGGCTCATCCCAGGAGTAACGGCCAAGTGGAAAGGGCAAATGCAGAGATCCTCGGGGGACTCAAGACACGCACCTACGACTGCTTGAAGAAGCATGGTGCAAATTGGGTCAGTGAGCTTCCGTCCGTGCTATGGGGGAATTGGACAACACCCAGCCGAGCCACCGGGGAGACATCGTTCCTGGTCTACGGGACCGAAGCCTGCCTTCCCCCAGAAATCATCATGGGCTCCCCACGGGTCCAGGCTTTCGATGAGTCTATGCAGGAACAGCTGCTACGTGAAGACATGGACTTCATCGACGAGCGCAGATGGCAAGCGGCAATCCGAAATGCACGGTACAACCAAGCGCTCAGGCGCTACCACCAACGGTTCGTGCATAGTAGGAATCTTAGGGTCGGGGACCTAGTCCTGAGGCGAGTACTGAACCGAGAAGGGCTCCATAAACTCTCCCCCAGCTGGGAAGGACCCTTCAAGGTGACGGAAGTGTGCCGACTCGGATGTGTCCACCTTGCCACAGCTGAAGGAGAGCCTCTGCCCAATCCCTAGAACATAGAGCACCTCTGTAAGTTTTTCCCATAAAAGCAAAACTGGGGAATTTAGTTTTCTTCCTTTGCAACTAGGTAGCGCATATATGTACGCCAGCCCGGTGAGATCCGCCCTCATAATCCCGATCTAATGGTTTACGCTCATGAATATCAAGTTATAAAGTGAAGATTCACCCCCAGATTTGCTTTGTGATGGTTCTATTCTGCTTAAGTTTACAACCATTATTTTTATCTAACCCACCCATACGGTTTCCCTCCCTTGCTGGTATAGTGCCATTCTCGTTGAGTAGCCAGGTCCGGCAGCCTAGAGGCCTGTTATCCAGAGCGGAGGCGAATTTTGCAAAGGCTTGTAATTCTGTGAATTGAGCTAGTTCCAATTTTGATTTTCCAGCTACTTGTTTCATGGCTTTAATTTCTAGAGGATGGGTACTCATCCCCTGGGGTGGTCCGGAGCTGTGTAGCCGCTTAGCTTGGTTCCGCACCCTAAGCCTGCACGATCCACCACTCTGCGATGGGTATCCTAGTATTGGAAACTATAGCACTGTGGGTCCGAGAACCTGGGGTCCGGTTCTAAAGAATGGACGCATGTCCCCTGGGGTGGTCCGGAGCCGTGTAGCCGCTTAGCCTGGTCCCGTACCGTAAGCCTACACGCTCCACCACTCTGCGATGGGTGTCCTAGTATCTGGAGCTGTGATTCAGGGGGTCCGGGCACACAACTTGGCTTCCCAGGCCAAGTCCTACCGGTCCTGTTGCGTAAATCAAAGGATAAAAGATACCAGTTAGTGGGTCCTATGGGTGCGCTACTAAAACTTCCTAGCCAAGGTTGTGTGCAGGTCCGGGTCCCAGTCGAGATTATCTCCTCGTGGCCATGCCACCAATTCCTTCTTAAGTATACTGGCATCCAGCCTCGACACGTCGAGCCCACATCCCAGGGGGGCCAAGTACCAGGGAAGAAGTTGGTAACGACACACACAACAAAGGAAAAGTAGCATGTCGATAAGTTGTAATATTGCTTGATAAGTAGTACTTAAAAGTATCTTACAAAATCAAAATATATTACAAGCCGCTTCCCAGCGGGACCCTTGCTTTCTCCCTGCAGACCTAGCTACTCATCATCAGCGGGATCCCGCTGGAAGCGCTCGGCCACCGCATCCACAACATCTTGTACGCCCTCCCGGGCGGCGTCTTCGGTGTCGGCCACCGGACCTGCGATCACCGGCACTAAGGAGATGGCCAGGTCGTGGCTCCAGAGGCACGTCAGGATGTACTCTATTACCGACCGGCAGAGTCTGCTACCCTTGGCCTCTAGGTGGGCGCCAAGGATCTGGTCCATGCGTCGAAGGCGGTCGGCGACGGAATCTAACACGGGAGTGCGTCGGAGATGGACACCGGCTGCTCCGACACTGGGATGGGGCTCACCCCCAGCAACACCAGTGTCGAGCTCACCTCGTCGGCCCAGGTGGCGATACGTTAGACCCCGACGCGATGCTCCACCCGGAGATCTTCAAGTGTCTTCCTCATCGCCTCCACCGCCTAGGAGCCTAGGGCCATCTGCGCTGCCTGGGCTGCCTGCGCTGCCCGCGCCGCCTCGAACTGGCGGACCCGCTCCCCTAGCGTCCGCTCTTTCTCCTCCAGCGCCCACTCCTTCTCCTCTTCCTCGAGCTCATAATCGGCCAATAGCTTATCCCGCCTCTCAAGCATCTCCTCCTTGAAGGCGAGGTCCATCTCCCGCCAGGCGAGATCCGCCGCCCGCTTATCCAGGGAGGCATCCTTCTCTTTGAGGTTCTCTTCGGCCAGGGCAAGGCTGCTGGCCCTGTCATCAAGCCCCTGCTGCACCTTTCACAGGTTCTCCACAGCCATGGTCTGCTGGTCCCGCTGCTCCTCTAGCATCTTGTTGTAGGCATTCAGCTTCGCCTGGAGCTCTGTGATGACCTCCTGCCTCTACTCCAAGTGCAAATCCTTCTTGGCCAACCTCTTCTCCTTCCGGGTCACCTCCAGCTCCCGGGCTGTCGATGTTTTGGGTCCGACCGCACACCCGGGGTTGCCCCTCAAGGTGTTTTTAGGAGTAGGACGGTGTCGCCGACTGTAGCTAAATGGTTCGTGCCGGATGCACGAGGAACAATGGACAGTGTTTACAGGTTCGGGCCGCTTTGAGATGCGTAACACCCTACGTCCTGGCGAGAATGCTTTACGTGGTGGATTACAAGGGAGCTCTCTAACGCTAGAGAGTAGAGAGTTGGGGTGGATGGCTGAGTAGTGAGATCGATGGTTCTGAAGGGGTGCCCCCTAGGCCTTATATATTCGATCGTGAGGCAATACATGCGGATGTGATAACAATACACATCTAAGAGATAGTGAACTGATTGAGTCTATCTTCCTATAGTTCTGCCGACTTATCCTCGCCCGGTTCCGTTGTACGGGACTCCAGCGCGGGAAAGTCGGGTCTCTGTTGTGGTTGCTTGCTCAACGTTGTTGGGCCATCCGGGCTCGCACCGATCCGGCCTTATGTCGATCTGCTTCACTGGTCGTTCTTCCCCAGCCCCATGAGGGGATGACCTTACGATTTATTGGGCCCTTGGGCCTTTCATGAGGTCTTTTATCCTTCCAGTGGACCCGGGGGATATCTGTCCCCCACATGGGCGAACACCTTCTGGAGGTCCTTCCGGTAGCCCTCGCGGTCCCGCTCAAGCTTGGACCGCTCGAAGGCGAACTGGTGGGACGTTGCCTTGGTGCGCTCCTCCAGCTGGGTACGCCAGTCGCTGAGGCGCTGGTGTTCGGCCTCAAGCGCCTCCCACTCCTGCAGGATCACCGCCTCAGTCTCTTGGAGGGCCTGATGGGCGCGAGACAGCACCCGGGCGAGGGGAATCAGCGCCGCTTCTGGCTTGGCGCTAGATAGGAGCCGCCGCTCAAAAATCACCTCCGTCTCCTCTGGAGTGGGCGGCGGGTTGGAGCTAGATGTGCCCCCTATGTCGACCTCGATAGTGGCGATGGGCGCGGTCAGGGCCTCCTCTGCTGCTGCCGACGGTGTACTTGACGGCATCACCGTCGCTGAGGCTGTGGCAGCAGTCGGGGGAGTGGGGACCCCCTCCGCCGCCGCGGCACCGCCTGGTGTTGGCGCCGCTGCTGCCGGATCCACGGCTAGAGCCTGGGGCTTGGTGGCGCTGTCTCGACGGTAGCAGCCGGAGGCGAGGGAGGCACGACTTTGGACGCAGAGGGAGAAGAGGCCCTGATGAGCAAAGAATGGCTTAATACTTGTTAACATGATAACTAGACCAGTAAAAGAAAATAAAAAGGGCCACACTTACTTGGGGCCCTGGACCTTCCAGCGACCCTAGAAGCGGGACGTTCGCTGCCCCTGCTGCTGCTGTTGCTGCTGTTGATGATGCTGCTGCCCCTGGGGTGGCGGCGGTGAGCCTGATGGTGGTGGCGGTGGCGGCGGGTCTGATGGTGGTGAAGGAGGACTGACGCGCCTCTGTGCGCCCTAGGCTTGGGAGCTGGCCTCCTTGGTCCCGCCAGCTGTCCTCTGACGCTTCTGGGGGATCCGAATCAAGGGGCGGATCCGTGACGAAAGACCCGTCGGCGCGGCATAGTCGGTGTCGTCTGTCTCCCTCCGACCTCCCGGTGGCACCCGGAGAGGAAGAGCTGCCCGCAGCCCCTTTGCCCTTGTCCGAGGAGCTGGGGGCACGGGGGGAGCTCTGGAGCCCGCATCGGCGGGCTGGGAACCTCCGGCCGGTACACCAGGAATAGAACTGGGCAAAAAACCCGTTACCCGTTTCCCGAACCCGAAATACCCGTACCCAAACCCGTAATACCGGGTACCCGAAATTTGTTTGGGAATTTCGGGTACTAACTTGTGAAACCAAAATTATTCTGGGTAATTCGGGTAGCGCCAACCGGTACCCGAAACCCATACCCGAAATTCACCACCGCTGCTCGCGGCCCACTGTTCACGCGAATCACAATTCACAACGGCTGGCCACGAGCCCACGACGACCCAGGCCCACCTAAGCAAGTGCAAAGTGCAAACCTAGAGTCCCAAAAACCCTAGCGGCTAGCGCACAGCCGCACACGGCACACCCCAGGCCCCAGCCCCACAGCGCACAAGCGCAGTACCAGTACCGCACGGCACCGCGCAATCTCCAGCTCCAGGCTTCACCTCCGTCCGCCGGCAGGCTCACGCAGTACCGCAGTCTGCAGTACCGCAGGCACACCCCACAGCCCACACGGCACACCCCACAGCGCACAAGCACAGTACCGCAGGCTCACGCAGTTACGCACCCGCTCCATCTCTGCATCTCTAGGCTTCACCGCTGTTCGTCGGCGCCGCCACGTCCAGCCAGCAGCCAGGCGGCAGCCATCAAGGTCAAGGGCTCCAAGCCTCCAACGTATAGGGCTCGCATCACAGGGAATCAGGGATCCCAAAGTGTGACTATGATTGTAGTATCCTGAATAGCTATTATTAATTTATTATTGTGGTTGTGTCTGTGTTGCTTTGGTTACTGTTTTTAAATTTGGTTACTTCGGGAGTACCCGATACCCGAACCCGAAGTGTCGGGTACCCAAACTGTCGGGTACTATAATACCCACTGCAAATTCGGGTAACACTTTCTAAAACCCGAAATTTTAATTACCCGGATTACCCGACCCGAAATTTTCGGGTAACCCGAACGCCCAGGCCTAACCGGGAATATGGATCCCCCGGTGGGGGTCCCGGCCGCCGATTTGGCGGACCGCCACGTCGCTCTCATCGAGGGTCGGCAGCTAGGCCAACACCGCCGACCGCAGCCCTAGATCATCGCAGAGCGGCGGAATGCCCTGGGGAGGTATCAAGGATTTGGGGATGAAGGCCTCACCAGTGATCCCCTTCACTAAAACCTCTAGCTCCTCCCAGGACAGGTTGGTCCCCGGCCCGCGCTGGATCCTGCCAATGTCACTAGGGTCGGTGAACCAGCAACACAGACGCGGCCTCCCCTGCAACGGCATGACCCGGTGCTTCAGGAAATCACCGACCACGTGCATCGAGGTCAGACCACCGGCCACCAGTTCCTTGATCCTGTCCAGTACGGGCTCGAACTCCGGTGCGAGGGACAGTTTGGCCCTCCATTGCTTCCAGTCGAGTCTTGGTCCGTCGTTCACCAGGGTAAGGTGGTCGTTGGCCTCAGCGCTGACGATCACCCAGTCATTGCGCCAGTTCTCCCACCTCGCACCGCCAAGGGTGGCGATGTAGGCCACGGTTGGAGTTGACCTCGTCTGGAAATAGTAGGCACCGAGGTGGTCCTTGCCCTTCCCAGACCTCACCAGCACGAAGAAGTGGCAGAAGAGGGAAGTGCAGGCCGCCACCCCCACGAACATCTCGCAGAGGTGGACGAAGATGGCCACCTGGAGGATGGAGTGGGGCGTGAGGTGCTGGAGCTGGAGTCCGAACTCCTCCAGCAGCAGCAGGAAGAACGGCGAGATCGGCAGCGCTAATCCGCAGGAGAGGTAGGAGACGAATAGCACGAACTCCCCTGCGGCGAGATCACCGAGGGGAGTGGTGCCGGACCGGATCCTCCCGGCGAACGCCGGCGTGCTCCATCCAAGCAGGCGACACACCACGTCGAGCGCCTCCTCAGTCTGGAAATGCTCGGGACGAACCAGCGAGGCCATGGCGACTGCGGCGGAAAGCAGAAGAGCGCGGGTGCAAAGAGGCGCAGAGGGCTCGGAGGCGAAAGGGCGCAACAGTTGGAAAGAATGCGGAAGCGTGACCACTGACCGCGGGGTGAATCCCTTTTCAAGGAAGGCTCTCCCGCTCGCGCCCCAGGAAATCCCGTCCGACACACACCTAGCGCCCGCAGCAACCCAATCCCCGACATGCGGGCCCGGGTCCACATGTCATACACCTGGAGTACTGGTCTCTGAATGCGGAGAAGGCGAACCGCCACGCGGGGAACAAACCGCCGCACGATTGCACGCCGCTTTGGGGCTACTACAGGAAGATATTTTTCTAACCGAGGCGGCGGTAACGAGGCACCCCGCGCATGACCCGATGGAACCGCTAGACGTGGGGCCGTGGGTCAGTCAGCCGCGGGGATAGATGTGGCAGTTGACGTGACCGAGGGCGAACTAACAGCGCGTACGTCACCAGTCATGCCACGTCAACGCAAAGTACAAGTTTTGGCCCCACCTGCAGGCTCGTATCCTCCCTTGAGGTGGGCCCGGGGGCCACTGTCGGTACCCTTGAACAGGGGTACCCCTTACTACAGTGTGAAGGCATGGTGCCTACGCGGCTATCTCTAGTCGTGTCGTAAACAACGCCCGACCCCTCCACGTGGACGGCCCCAGGACCGCCACGAGGTCGGAGAAGATGATACACCCCAAGGTATCAACGGTGGGTCCGGGCCCCCATTGGAAAGTGTCGGCCCCCTGCATGTACAGGCTGGACCTCCGGGCGGGGTCCAGGACCTCCGCGGATACAAACAAGACCCCCGGGACGGGTCCCGGACCTCTCTGCGTGGGGTCCGGGCCACCCTCAGCAGGGTCCCGGGATTCTGGGACAAAGAATACACAAGCATTAATCAAGGCCAGACGGAGGCCTCAAGCCGACCCGTGTCCGGACCATACCATGTACACTTATGCTCCCCGCCCAGGCAGAGACCCGGTGCTGCCACGTGGCCTACTGCCCGTGACGTAAGCCCACGGGCGGAGCCTGACGTAAGGCCTCTGGGCCGCGCGACACTGCATTTATTGCGGATAAGGCGCGCCGTCTGTCCTTCCCGCTGATAGGCGATGTGCCGCCTCAGCATTTAATGTGCCCTGTCCACTCCGCTGGTAGGCGGCGACCAGGCCGTCCCACAGGCGGCGTGCCTGTCCATTCCGTTGGCAGGCAGTACGCCCGTGCTGCGGAGAACACTGTGCTCATCATCACTCGTACGTTGCCAGGGAAGCTTTCGCTGCATGCTAATGCTACGCAGGCCGCGGATATCAGGGCGCAAGGAGATTGCACTGGCGACCAACATTAGTTGCTCCAAGTATTACATCCGTTATGTTCCTGGGCCCGCATATCGGGGCTCAGCACCCTTGTACGTGCCCCCCTTGAGCTATAAAAGGGGAGGCACGCAGCGTTACAAGGCTCAAGCTCACTCAGACACACTTAGACACTCACAAGTTCATACAAGCTCTCAAGCTCAATATATCACACAGTGGAGTAGGGTGTTACGCTCTGGCTGCCCGAACCACTCTAAATCCTTGTGTGTTCTTGTGTTCTTCCCGTTTCCACCTAACAGACAAAACGCTTAGGCCCCTCCTCATCATAGGATTTAGGGCGGGTGCATTCCGCTACCCGGCCGGAGATTTCCTCTCCGACAGCGCCCATGGCTGGCTCGCCCCCTAGCCACGGCTCCTGGCGCGCCCTACAGCTAGCAAGCAGCGACTGCGGAGGAGCGCCCCTTATGGCCTGCCCCTTGACCCCCGGTGTGATCCTGTTCCTGCGTGGCTACCTAGGGTCGTCCGAATCACCCCCCGGCGGTCGAGCTCCCCCCCCATGGCGGTTCCTGCGCGAGAGAAGGAGAGGTGGAGGGAGGAAGAAGATGAATATTTTGCAAAAATGCCCCTAGCCGATTTCGAAATTGTGTGCATGGATTTAATCCAATTTAAAACTGTGATAACGTTTGCGTTTTAAATCCGATTCAATCCTTTCAAGTTGCGTTAGATTTGTATTAAAATTGTCTACATGTTAGAAGTATTTTTCTCTGCTGTTGCACATTTTATTTAATTTATTCAAACGTTTATTTGACCGATGGTTATTAGAACGACATTTCAATTTAAAATCTAATTTAGGAATTCGATTTGCGCATTTATAATTAGACACCAACATAATTAACCTTAACTGAAATATTCTTTATCAATAGTTGGTTAGTTTAATCATGCTATTTATTTATTTGTTTTCGCCTATCGTGTCGGCCCGCGCGCCGTACGCGTGATGTGCGCGTACCGTGCGTGTGCGGTCGTGCTGTCTCACGCGTTACGTTTTTTGTCTCGCTTAGAGTCGCTAAAGTTATTTAAATTACTTATTTAACTAAGGATTGTTAGAATAGTCAGCTAATTAAAACTAGGTGATAGCTCTATTTACATTTAATAAATGCATATTATATGACTATATCGAACTAAATGTTGTCTAATTAATACCAGTTAGCATAAACGTGATAACTTCTTAACCGTAACTCCGATTTCCGCATTTCTTTTTCTAATGCGACCGTAGAAGCGAGCTCTATTTTGTATTGCATGTTTCTATATGGGTTTTCTTTGTATGGTGTAATGTTCTTATGCATGTATATGTTTGTTTGCTTGTAGGGCTTTATCTTCGCTTCGCGTTGCGATTAGAGTGTTGTTTCCGAGCTTTGATGAATCGACGGTCAAGCTTCGACGACCAAGTGAACAAGATCCTCGAGTTCTACAAGGTTGAAGACCCTGAGCATCTGTTTGGTGAAGGCAAGTGTTCCCTGACCCATTATATCATATTTACTTTATAATTCACTGTCTCGCATTACCGTGAACAACCTAAGGATTGACTAGAATTCAGTTTTCCTATCCTTGTTTACCTTTGGGAATTGGTTACTATAATTAGTATTAAGCTACTGCTTTACTTTAACCAATGAACATGATGAGAATATTTATGATATGATGATGTTATTCTTGATTATGATGATGAAGTTGTGATACTTTAGGGGACTCAGGTTGTTTCCCGAGTACCTCTCTGTAAGGACTTGTTCGTTGGATGACCACCCGGAAAAACAGTGCAACCATGAGGGTGGTATGGGACGCCCTTAGCTGATTAATTGGAGGAACTTGGGGGTGTAGTTGGCTTCGCTGTTGTGCCGTCAGTGGGGACCTGGGCATAGTGCTTGCTCTGCTAAGGGTGGGTGTCCAGGTTCGTTCAATTTGGTTTTGTTAGTCACCCACCTTAGGGAGGAGTATTGTGTTTGTATGACTTCGAAACCTAACGGGCAACTACACACCAGGGGAATCTTTGTAAAGGCTACGTAGTGTATCCCTGGCCATTCACCTCAGTGGTGAAGATCAGGTCTTGCAAACCTAGGCTAGAAAGGGATCATGGCTCATGGGTAAAGTGTGTGGCCTCTGCAGAGGAATGAAACTAATATATCAGTCGTGCTCACGGTTATGAGCCGCCTTAGAAGCTCCTTTGATTAGAGATACATATGATCTCAGATACTATGGTTCTATTGATGATTTTGGCTATGATGATGATAATGATGTTCCTCGATGAGGACATGATTCACGTTTTGGTTATTGCTAAAACTTGGCTTCTACTAACGAACTAAAAGCAACTGCTTTGATCCCAACTCCACATAAAGCTAGTCCACATCAGCCAAACAAGACATTTGCTGAGTATGTTGATGTGTACTCACCCTTGCTTTCACAAAACACCAGGTTGCCTTTGGTGCAATCTATGCTCATGTGGAGAAGAAGAAGGTGTCGAGGCGGATCTCCAGGAGTCCCAGGACTTCGACGAGTTCAAGGATTAGGGTAGTGACCTCCCCCAGTCAGCTGCCTATGGTGGGTTTATTTTTGTTGGATATGTTTCTATTATGTGCACTTTGATTTATATTATGTAAATGACTCTAGTCTCTAGTGTTATTACTTACTCTTTATGATTATTCGAAATATTATGCTATGATGAGTCATTTATGTAATCATTGTGTACGTGAAATTCTGATCATGGCATGTACATGGTTCGCATTCGGTTTACCTTCAAAACTAGGTGTAACACAAACGCTGATTGTTTTTGTAGTATTCATGAGCTCCACTGTCAAACAAAAGCAACTAGAAAGTAGCAACTTCATAACAATTTAGGTTGCTACGCCTTCGCATACTGGAAGGATGCCCAGTACCCTATCTTGGCTTATCAAAGCAAATGGTCGACTTCCTGGATGAAGGAATGGTTTTATGTAAAGAATGATTTGGATAAGAGGGAGAACATTAGGATATTATTCAAAGACATGTGATATCTCGCTTCAGCATAAAGAGGCTAGCAGTCATAATGACTGATGAAGCTTAAGCTTGTTTGGTGGCTTTTAATGTCATTTGCAGTTATATTGGCACGAGGGACTTAGTCCAAGAGCACCTGTCTTACAGGGTGTGGCCACTTGTGAATCAGTGGGAAATGTCGAAGGTGAAGGAAGATAGTTCGTCTGAGGAAGGGGCGGTAAAGGGTGGCTTGGTGTACTTGAAATATACATATCGATACAGAAATCAGTTTGGAGAACCAGATGATGATTGGTTGGAGGTCATCGAGTCTACTTGTAACGACATTTTGGGTAATTATACCAAGAAAGAAAATAAAGCCTTGATTATTGCCTTCGGGGCCCTAGGCAAGAGAAGATTTAATCGGGGTTTTGATGCTATTCGCTTTGTTTACCCAGACTACTCCCTCCTGGTGCAAGGTAAGGGGAGGAAGAGAAAAGGCTCTTTGAAAACAATAGCATCTATTATGAAAACAAAAAAGAGTAAAGATTTCGACAGGCAACCGAAGTCTTATTATGAAGAGAGGGTAGCGTTTATTGAGCCAAGACTGACTGTGGCTGATACTCTTGTTGAGGAAGTCATTACCCAAACCACGTTGGTTACTGAGACGAAGGTTGACTCTCTCGCCCCAACGAATGTAATGATTAGCTGTCTTTTTGATGAATTGAATGAATTTCTGTTAAAATATTTTTTGTAGTGGTTTTATTTTCATTATAGGAGGAGAAGAAGGCTGAAAAAGTTACCGAGGTACCTATTTAGGATGAGGTGCCTCAAGCTAGCTTGCAGTCAGAGGCACAGCTAAAGCCTAATCGTCTTCTGAGGGCACACCCCGAAAGGGAAAATGTATGGCTAATGTTTTAAAAGCTGTCCTAAAACCTGTGAAAGTGGCATCACCTATTGTGTCGAAGGCTAGCGGTCTCCTCTCAACACGCCTGTTGTTGAGAGTACGAAGGCTAAACTGGTTGTGGCAGTGGTTGGTAGCCCAAAGAATAATCTTGATTCAAAGAAAGCTGCTATGTCGAAGACTTAATCCAACGTTGATGCTCAATCTTAAGTAAAAGGAAAGAGAGGAAGCCGAATGCTCTAAAGGAGAAACCATTGTAGTTGTAATTGAAGAGGAACCAATAAAACCATGCAAATACATCATCTGGCACGCTTCTTGGGGAAAACTGACCATGGAATAAATTGTCAAAATGCAAGACTATGCCAAAGATTTAAAGTAACCTTCACATCGCTTGTTTATGGTGGCAATGATGAAGATGTCTATCTCTACTGCCTTCCAGACAACAGATAACTTGAAGTGTGCCATGAAATGATGGATAAACTAGGTTATCCTAAGCTGGAATGTGAAAAGGAAATGTGCCCTTGGGCCATTTCTATATTGTTTTGGTGATTAGATGCACAACGCATCATATTTGAAGTAACATGATGTTGAGCAAAAGTGTTTGAGGCAAAATGAGCTCGGAAGAGGACTTAGTGAAAATCTATATGATTCAAGCAAAAAGGTATGTTCTGGACACTGAGTCAATTGATTTGTGTGCTAATCATATTAATCTAAGTACTAGGGACTCAGCTAAGTCAAGTCCAAGAGAAACAAAAGAAGACAAAGGGAGAAACAGGGAAAAGTTGCTGGACTGTGCAGCACCGGACGATCCGGTGCCACCCACCGGACAGTCTGGTGTGCACCGGACAGTCCGGTGCATGGTCCGACCAAACTCGCTGCTCTCAAGTTTTTCTGGCTACGTTGGCTATAATTCACCAGGCATTCCACACGAAGCGCCAGACAGTCCGGTGTACCAGCCACGCAACGGCTAGTGGCCACGTCAACGCCAGACCAACGGTCGACAGACGCACCGGACAGTCCGGTGCCCCCAGAAGCGAAAACCAACCAATCAGAGGATTCTTTACAGCGTCCCGTGTGCGTACTGTTCACTATCTGTAACGCCCTGAATTTGGGGGTAGATTTTTTTCTTCTTTTCCCTCACCAAATTCGGGCGTTACCCTTTCCTTTTCCCTTTTCTCCTCGCTAAACCTTGATCTTTTCCAAAGTTATAGCGGGTTTTGGCTTGAGATCCCATGTAAAGCAAAACCCTAAAATACTTTATTTTGTTTTGATGCACCATGCCGAACCATGCATCCTTTTTGTTTGTTTGAAAATGTGAATGCATTCATCTAGAGAAAAATAGATTTTAGAAAAAGGAAAACCTTTTTCTTCTCTCTTTCCCCCTCTCCTCCCATTTCGGCCCAGCCGCCCCTTCCCCTCGCGCCCGGCCTAGCCGGCCGGCCGGCCCAGCCGCGCCCCTCCCCTTTCCCTCCCCCGCGCCGTGGGCCAGCCTGGACGCGGCCCACCTCGCCCCCCCCCCCCCCCCGCGCCCCCGCTTTGGGCCCAAAGCGGCCCAGTCGCGCCCCCCTCCCCCCAAAATTTCTCTCCCCTCCCCTGCGGGCCCCGCCCGTCATTCTCTCCCTCTCCCTCCCTCTCCCCTGCCCAACCGCCCGCCCCCTCCCCCTGCACGCCGCCGCCGCCGCGCCGCGCTCCCCCGCGCGGTAAGCCCCCCTCCCTCTCCTCACCCCGTCCCTCCCTCTCCCCGGCCCCGGCCGCGCCCGGCCGCGCCACCCCGGCCTCGCCCCGCCTCGGCCCCGCACCCGCCCGGCCGCCCCCGGCCCCGCCGCGCCCGGCTGCGCTCGCCTCGGCCCGACCGCGCCGTCCCGCCCCCTCGCCGCCCCCGGCCGCGCCGCCCCCGGCCCCGACGCCCCCGGCCCCGCCGCGCCCGGCTGCGCTCGCCCCGGCCCGACCGCGCCGCCCCGACCCTGCGCCGCCCCCGGCCCCGGCCGCGCCCGTCCCCGGCCATGGCGGCCCCTGCCCGTCACGCCCGCGCCGTCCCCCGCCCGTGCCTCGCCCCGCCCGTGCTCCGTGCTCGCCCGCCCGCCCCGACGTGTCCTGCTCGCGTCGTGACAGCCCCGGCGCGGCCTTGAGCTCGGCCAGCGTGCCTATGGCGCGCGGCCTTGAGCTCGGCCAGCACGCGGCCCCCACGTGCGCACGGCGCGTGCGTGCGGCCTCGCACGCGTGCTCGCGTAGTGCGCAGTGCCTTGGCACGGCTCGCCGTGCCTTCGTCTACCCCTGGACGAGTCCGTCTACCCCCTATATTTTATGCGCGCTAATCACGTTATTCATGTTAATAAAATAGGAAACTCAATTTAGAAATTGGTTACGTTAGTTAATTTATATAGTTAACCGTCTATCTCATTTAATGTTGATCTACTAAAAGTGGTCACGTTTCTATTAGTGCATGTAGCTAATCCTTACTATTGGAGCTAAGTAGAACTAGAGCACGTAACGTTTAGTTATTCTTCTACCCGTAATGCGCCTCAAGCATAAGCTTAAACCCCTGCGAGACCCTCCCCCATCTCTTTCTAACCATGGTAAATGCAATATCGCATGTCATATTCTATGCACATTTAATCTACGTGTTCTCTTGTATGGTGTACTGTTTGTTTCCTAATTTGAATGGATGGATGTATGTATGTTTGCACTCGCATAGAGAACGATCCGGTTGAAGAGCCCGAAGAACTCGCAGGAGAAGCCCCTGATCAACAGTCGGTTGGTGGAGGCAAGTGTCCCTTGACCTATCTCTGTCCTATACATACTTTAATTCACCTCCCGCATTACACATTTATACCTAAGGATTGACTAGCTTTTGTTATCCATGTCCTTGTTTACCTATCTGGGTTGGATTATTATTGTTTAGCCTTATGCTATTGCTCAACTTTAATCAATGAACATGATGAGAATTATCAATGATACGCTGTTTTCCCCTCTTTTATTATGATTTTATACTTGTGGCCTTCAAGGGGGCTCGAGCGGTTTCTCGACTGCCTCTCCGTAAGGACCTGTTCTTTGGATGACCACCCGGGAAAACAGTGCAACCATGAGGGTGGAATGGGGTGCCCTTAGCTGAATAATTAGAGGATCCGGGATGTAGTTCGCTTAGCCGTCGTGCCGTCAATGGGGCTCGGTGTATGCGGCTCGCTCTGCCAAGCTTGGGTTCGCCCCCTTGGGGAGGAGTGCGGTGCATTTAGGAAACCTAACGAGTGGCTACAGCCCCGGGGAATCTTTGTAAAGGCTACGTAGTGATGCCCTGCTGGGTCACCTTGGTAGTGATCAATGGAGAGTCATGATCTCCGGGCAGAAAGGGAATCACGGCTTGTGGGTAAAGTGCACAACCTCTGCAGAGTGTTTGAAAACTGATATATCAGCCGTGCTCGTGGTTATGAGCGGCCAAGGGAGCTCCAGTGATTAGTGGTACTTGATCGGAGGCATTTTGGTTTACAGGTGGCAATGAGATTGATGGTTCTGGTTATGACTATGGTGCTGGTAAGTGGTATTCTTTCCGTTTGGAAAGAGTACATCGGGCTAATAACTTGGGTTGATGTTAAAACCTGGCTTTCTACTAGTTAATAATAATCTGACCAACTAAAAGCAACTGCTTGACTTATCCCCCACATAAAGCTAGTCCACTTCAGCCAAACAGGATACTTGTTGAGTATGTTGATGTGTACTCACCCTTGCTCTACACACCAAACCCCCCCATCCCCAGGTTGTCAACATTGCAACCACTGCTCAGGAGAAGATGAAGCCGTGGAAGGAGACTTCCAGGAGTTCCAAGATTACGACGAGTTCTAGGCGTGGGTTAGCGGCAACCCCCAGTCGGCTGCCTGTGAAGGCCGCGTTTATCTACCTTTCGTTTCCGCACTTTGATTATTGTAAAGACTATGTGGATGTCTCAGACATATGATGTAATCGACTATTATTCCCCTTTTTATATTACTATTTGAGCACTGTGTGATGATGTCCATGTTATGTAACTGCTGTGTACGTGAATTGCTGATCCTGACACGTACATGGTTCGCATTCGGTTTGCCTTCTAAAACCGGGTGTGACATAGGTGGTATCAAAGCCGTGCTGACTGTAAGACCGCTAACCTAGAGTAGAATGGTCGTTCTAAGGATTATAGACCTCTGTCCCTGCCTTGACTTTGATATCCCTTCAAAAGTTGGTCATACCGACCAAACCTATATTCTACTATATATTATACCTTGCTGAAAATTATGTTTTATTCTAATCCTTCATTTACTTATGGTTCATTATTTGCTGGTCATATTAATTCTGTTCTCACTCTTTTGCTTGCGGTGTCTTTTGTAGATGGCTCGTCTTAGGCACACTGCACGAAAGTCCGTCATCCCCTTCTTACCCTCCCGCCTTGCTGAGCGTCCGCTTCGCCGTCCCGTGGCTAGTCAGTCCAGCCACTTGGAGAGGCTGCACCACCGCCTGCATGAGGAGCAAGAGCGTCGACGACAGGAGCAGGGGCAGCAGGGCTCTTCTTTCTCGCTCCAGCAGGAGATAGAGTCCGTGAGGAGCTGCTCCCCTGTGCTTCCTCTGGAGGCGCCCCCTGCACCACCACTGGGCGCCCCAGCCTCTAGAGTAGCTGCCGGAGGAGACCCAGACGACGGAGGTGGTGACGACAGCTCGAGCCACGGCACCGACTTTTCTGCTGACCAGGAGCCGGAAGGATGGGTTGCTCGACCCATCACTCGCGACGCTGCTCGCGGGTGTCACTTCCACGATGCGCTCGACACCCTGCTACGTCGGGCACTTAACCGGCGTACTTGGTCCATCAAGTATCGCTGTGTGCTCTACCAGCATAGTCGCGGGGTCTACCCGGACCGCTGGGAGGCGACCTGCTTGGTGCGCCGTCCGGAGAACAGTCTCCAGGGTGCGGAGGCCTGCTCAGAGCACTATTCTATCTCTGAGCGGGACTCAGCTGAGGCGGCCATGCAAGATGCCACACGGCGTGCGCTTTCGCACTACTGCTCAGTGCTCGGTGAGGTAGCTGACGGTCTCAACCTGAAGTATTACCCCCACCGTCCATCTGGCAGCACGGGAGGCGTGATTGTTTCACCTGTCAGTGAGGACAATCCTAGGTTGAGCAGCACAGTCAACCTAGCCGTCGTGCTAAACACGGAGCTGGACCATGCATTAGACGAGCTGAGTAGGGCTCGTGCTGAGATCGCCCTGCTGCAGGCTGAGCGCGCGGAACGTCGTCACCTGGATGATGGTTCCCCCGCTCCCGTCGGGACTCAGCACCCGTACCGCTCACCTCGGCGTGGACGCCAGTCTTATGGCAATCCCGACTGGAAGACCAAGATAAATCTAGAACCATAGATCGCTAGAGTCGGATCTTGTAATTAATACAAAATATATACGTAGAAGCTACAGTCTTAGCATTAGTCTCGCTTTTAGTTAGTCTTAGTTAGACATGGTAGTTTGCTATATCCTGTGCATTTATGTTTGTCATGATGAACTATGCTTGATTTGGATCTTTGTAATGACTGTCACCAGAGTGTGGGTATCCCCTGCATTTTGGTTTACCGGTTATATGTTGAAGGAGTTAGTTATCTAGTTGGGAAACCTTTTATTCCACTTTCCTCTTTATCTGAGAAGTTGTGTTGGTCTGTGTTGGAGATCAGTGAGGATGCTCATCGGTTCAGTGTGGTGGAGAATTCTATACTCTTTTCTCATGCTGCAAGATTTGCAAGATCAGTTCTGATGTGTGGTTGCATTCTGCAGATGTCAGAGAATAGGCGCAGAGGAGGAAGGCGTGCTCAGCAGGAGCAAGCCGCTCATCAGGAAGAGGTACCCCAGCAACAGCAACTGCCGCCCCCGCCCCCGATGTTGATCGAGCAGATGTTTCTGATGCAGACTCAGGCAGTCCAAGCCATCGGTCAGACTCTGGCCGCCATTCAGCAGCAACAGCAGCAGGCCCCACCCCAGCCTCAGATGCCTCAGATGCCCAGGGACAAGCGTGCTGAATTCATGAGAGGTCATCCACCAACGTTTGCTCATTCTTCTGACCCCATGGATGCTGAAGACTGGCTACGCACTGTGGAGCGGGAGTTGCACACTGCTCAGTGCGAAGACAGGGAGAAAGTCCTGTATGGTCCTCGTCTGTTGAGAGGAGCAGCTCAGTCATGGTGGGAGTCTTATCTCGCCACCCATGCCAACCCCGACACCATCACCTGGGAAGAGTTCAGAGGTAGCTTTCATCAGTACAATGTTCCTGCAGGTCTGATGACAGTGAAGAAGGAGGAGTTCCTGGCTCTCAAGCAAGGGTCATCGTCTGTCAGTGAGTACCGAGACAGGTTTCTACAGATGTCTCGCTATGCTCCTGAAGATGTCAACACCGACGCCAAGCGACAGTACCGTTTCCTGAGAGGCTTGGTTGATCCTTTGCAGTATCAGCTAATGAATCATACCTTCCTGACATTCCAGCACTTGATTGACAGAGCAATCATGACAGAGAGGAAGCGCAAAGAGATGGAGGATCGCAAGCGCAAGATCAGTGGACCCCAGCCTGGAAGCAGCAACCGTCCTCGTTTCTCAGGCAATCAACCTCAGCAGTTCAGGCAGAACCAGCGTCCATCTCAGCAGCATCGGCAGTTCCAAAGGCAGTATCCTCAGCACCAGTATCAGAATCGTCAGAACAACCAGTCAGGAGGAGGCCAGCTCCAGAGGCAGAATCAGCAGGCGCCTCGTCTTCCTGCCCCAGCAGCCCAGCAGAACAGTCAGGCAACACTAGCTCAGGTTGGAAACAGAGCATGTTTCCACTGTGGAGAGCAAGGCCACTGGGTGATGCAATGTCCGAAGAAGGCAGCCCAGCAGCAATCAGGCCCCAATGCCCCAGCAAAGCAGAACGTGTCTCAGCCTGGAGCAGGCAACCGCTCTCAGCCGCGTTATAACCAAGGGAGACTGAACCACTTGGAGGCTGAAGCAGTTCAGGAGACCCCCGGCATGATAGTAGGTATGTTCCCAGTCGACTCCCATATTGCAGAAGTGTTATTTGATACTGGAGCAACGCATTCTTTCATTACTGCATCATGGGTAGAAGCACATAATCTTCCAATTACTACCATGTCAACCCCCATTCAAATTGACTCAGCCGGTGGTAGAATTCGAGCCGATAGCATTTGTTTGAATGTAAGTGTGGAAATAAGGGGGATAGCGTTTCCCGCTAACCTCATAGTAATGGGTACTCAAGGAATAGATGTCATCCTAGGGATGAATTGGCTAGATAAGTATCAGGCAGTTATCAGTTGTGATAAGAGGACAATCAAATTGGTGTCCCCACTAGGAGAGGAAGTGGTGACCGAGTTAGTCCCGCCTGAGCCGAAGAAAGGAAGTTGTTATCAGATGGCTGTCGATAGCAGTGAAGCAGACCCAATTGAGAGGATCAAGATTGTGGCCGAGTTCCCAGATGTGTTTCCAAAGGACTTACCGGGTATGCCACCAGAGCGAAAAGTTGAGTTTGTCATAGAGCTTCTTCCTGGAACCGCTCCCATCTTTAAGAGAGCTTACAGAATATCTGGACCAGAGTTGGTTGAGCTTAAGAAGCAGATTGATGAGCTGTCAGAGAAAGGTTACATCCGGCCAAGCACCTCGCCTTGGGCCGTCCCTGTCCTATTTGTGGAGAAGAAAGATGACACCAAAAGGATGTGTATCGATTATCGAGCTCTGAATGAAGTCACAATCAAGAACAAGTACCCTTTGCCCAGAATAGAGGATCTGTTCGACCAGTTGAGAGGAGTCAGCATGTTCTCCAAAATCGATCTGAGGTCAGGTTATCATCAGCTCAGGATTCGACCTTCAGACATTCCGAAGACGGCATTCATTACCAAGTATGGTTTGTATGAGTTCACTGTGATGTCTTTTGGTTTGACCAATGCACCAGCCTTCTTCATGAACCTGATGAACAATGTATTCATGGACTATCTCGATAAGTTTGTGGTGGTATTCATTGATGACATTCTGATTTATTCTCAAAGCGAAGAAGAGCATGCAGATCATTTGAGGATGGTATTGCAGAGATTGCGAGAGCACCAGTTGTATGCAAAGTTGAGCAAGTGTGAATTCTGGATCAGTGACGTCCTGTTCTTGGGTCACATAATCAACAAAGAAGGATTGGCTGTGGATCCGAAGAAAGTGGCAGACATTCTGAACTGGAAAGCGCCAACAGATGCTCGAGGAATCAAGAGCTTCATTGGAATGGCCGGATATTATCGGTGATTCATTGAAGGGTTTTCGAAGATTGAGAAACCAATGACAGCATTGCTAGGCAACAAGGTTGAGTTCAAGTGGACCTAGAAATGCCAAGAGGCCTTCGAAGCGCTGAAAGAGAAGTTGACTACAGCGCCTGTCTTAGTCTTACCTGATGTGCACAAGCCCTTCTCGGTGTATTGTGATGCTTGCTACACAGGTTTGGGATGTGTGTTGATGCAAGAGGGAAGAGTTGTGGCTTACTCGTCCCGACAACTGAAGGTTCATGAGAAGAATTACCCAATCCATGACCTAGAGTTGACAGTAGTGGTTCACGCACTGAAGACATGGAGGCACTATCTGTATGGACAGAAATGCGATGTTTACACAGACCACAAGAGTCTGAAGTACATATTCACTCAGTCAGAGTTGAATATGAGGCAGCGAAGATGGTTAGAGTTGATCAAAGACTATGAGTTGGAGATTCACTACCATCCAGGCAAAGCGAACGTAGTGGCAGATGCTTTGAGCAGGAAGAGTCAGATCAATCTGATGGTCGCTCGTCTGATGCCTTATGAGTTGGCCAAAGAGTTTGACAGGTTGAGTCTCGGATTTCTGAACAATTCGCGAGGAGTCACAGTTGAGTTGGAACCTACCTTGGAGGGAGAAATCAAAGAAGCGCAGAAGAACGATGAGAAGATCAGTGAGATCCGGCGACTGATTCTAGATGGCAGAGGCAAAGATTTTCGGGAAGATGCAGAAGGGGTGATATGGTTCAAAGACCGCTTGTGCGTTCCCAATGTCTAGTCTATTCGGGAGTTGATCCTTAAGGAAGCTCATGAGACAGCTTATTCGATTCACCCTGGCAGTGAGAAAATGTATCAAGATCTGAAGAAGAAATTCTGGTGGTACGAAATGAAGAGGGAAATCGCAGAGCATGTGGCTATGTGCGATAGTTGTCGAAGGATCAAGGCAGAGCACCAGAGACCAGCTGGATTGTTGCAACCGTTGCAAATCCCTCAGTGGAAATGGGATGAAATCGGCATGGATTTCATAGTCGGATTGCCTCGTACTCGAGCCGGCTACGATTCCATTTGGGTAGTAGTGGACCGCTTAACCAAGTCAGCCCACTTCATACCTGTCAAGACCAACTACAGCAGTGCAGTATTGGCAGAATTGTACATGTCTCGGATCGTCTGTCTTCACGGTGTGCCAAAGAAGATAGTGTCAGACAGAGGAACGCAGTTCACCTCTCATTTCTGGCAGTAGTTGCATGAAGCCTTGGGCACACATCTAAATTTCAGTTCAGCGTATCATCCGTAGACAGATGGTCAGACCGAAAGGACCAATCAAATTCTTGAAGATATGTTGAGAGTCTGTGTGTTGCAAGATCAGTCCGGATGGGACAAGAGATTGCCTTATGCAGAGTTTTCTTATAACAACAGTTACCAGGCCAGTTTGAAAATGTCACCATTTCAGGCGCTCTATGGAAGAAGTTGTAGAACTCCGTTGCAATGGGATCAGCCTGGAGAAAAGCAAGTGTTTGGGCCAGACATTCTGCTTGAAGCCGAAGAGAACATCAAGATGGTCCGAGAGCATCTGAAGATAGCGCAATCAAGACAGCGAAGCTATGCAGACACAAGAAGAAGAGAATTGAGTTTTGAAGTCGGAGACTTTGTCTATCTGAAAGTGTCACCGATCAGAGGGGTCAGAAGGTTCGGAGTCAAAGGCAAGCTAGCACCCCGCTACATCGGTCCGTATCAAATTCTCGCAAGGCGTGGAGAAGTGGCCTATCAGCTTAGTCTGCCAGAAAATTTGTCTGTTGTGCATGATGTCTTTCATGTGTCTCAGTTGAGGAAGTGCTTGCGTGTGCCGGAAGAGCAGTTGCCAGTGGAAGGTCTTGAAGTCCAGGAGGATTTTACCTACACAGAAAAACCAGCGCAAATCCTTGAGACGGCAGATAGAGTCACCCGAAGGAAGACCATCAGAATGTGCAAGGTCAGATGGAATCATCATTCAGAAGAAGAAGCAACCTGGGAGCGTGAAGATGATCTGATGGCTAAATACCCTGAGCTCTTTGCTATCCAACACTGAATCTCGAGGGCGAGATTCTTTTAAGGGGGATAGGTTTGTAACGCCCTGAATTTGGGGGTAGATTTTCTTCTTCTTTTCCCTCACCAAATTCGGGCGTTACACTTTCCTTTTCCCTTTTCTCCTCGCTAAACCTTGATCTTTTCCAAAGTTATAGCGGGTTTCGGCTTGAGATCCCATGTAAAGCAAAACCCTAAAATACTTTATTTTGTTTTGATGCACCATGCCGAACCATGCATCCTTTTTGATTGTTTGAAAATGTGAATGCATTCATCTAGAGAAAAATAGATTTTAGAAAAAGGAAACCTTTTTCTTCTCTCTTTCCCCCTCTCCTCCCATTTTGGCCCAGCTGCCCCTCCCCCTCGCGCCAGGTCCAGCCGGCCGGCCGGCCCAGCCGCGCCCCCCTCCCCTTTTCCTCCCCCGCGCCGTGGGCCGGCCTGGCCGCGGCCCACCTCGCCCCCCCCCCCCCCCCCCGCGCCCCCGCTTTGGGCCCAAAGCGGCCCAGCCGCGCACCCCTCCCCCTCCCCCCAAAATTTCTCTCCCCTCCCTTGCGGGCCCCGCCCGTCATTCTCTCCCTCTCCCTCCCTCTCCCCTGCCCAACCGCCCGCCCCCTCCCCCTGCGCGCCGCCGCCGCGCCGCCCTCCCCCGCGCGGTAAGCCCCCCTCCCTCTCCCCGGCCCCGGCCGCGCCCGGCCGCGCCGCCCCGGCCCCGCCCCGCCTCGGCCCCGCGCCCGCCCGGCCGCACCGTCCCGCCCCCGCGCCGCCCCCAGCCCCGACGCCCCCAGCCCCGCCGCACCCGACTGCGCTCGCCCCGGCCCGGCCGCGCCGCCCCGACCCCGCGCCGCCCCGGGGCCCCGGCCGCGCCCGTCCCCGGCCATGGCGGCCCCTGCCCGTCGCGCGCGCCGTCCCCCGCCCGTGCTCCGTGCTCGCCCCCCCCCCCCCCCCCCCGCCCCGGCGTGTCCTGCTCGCGTCGTGACGGCCCCGGCGCGACCTCGAGCTCGGCCTAGCGTGCCTATGGCGCGCGGCCTTGAGCTCGGCCAGCGCGCGGCCTCGACGTGCGCACGACTAGTTCACGGCGCGTGCGTGCGGCCTCGCGCGCGTGCTCGCGTAGTGCGCAGTACCTTGGCACGGCTCGCCGTGCCTTCGTCTACCCCTGGATGAGTCTGTCTACCCCCTATATTTTATGCACGCTAATCACGTTATTCATGTTAATAAAATAGGAAACTCAATTTAGAAATTGGTTACGTTAGTTAATTTATATAGTTAACCGTCTATCTCATTTAATGTTGATCTACTAAAAGTGGTCACGTTTCTATTAGTGCATGTAGCTAATCCTTACTATTGGAGCTAAGTAGAACTAGAGCACGTAACGTTTAGTTATTCTTCTACCTGTAATGCGCCTCGAGCATAAGCTTAAACCCCTGCGAGACCCTCCCCCGTCTCTTTCTAACCATGGTAAATGCAATATCGCATGTCATATTCTATGCACATTTAATCTACGTGTTCTCTTGTATGGTGTACTGTTTGTTTCCTAATTTGAATGGATGGATGTATGTATGTTTGCACTCGCATAGAGAACGATCCGGTTGAAGAGCCCAAAGAACTCGCAGGAGAAGCCCCTGAGCAGCAGTCGGTTGGTGGAGGCAAGTGTCCCTTGACCTATCTCTGTCCTATACATACTTTAATTCACCTCCCGCATTACATATTTATACCTAAGGATTGACTAGCTTTTGTTATCCATGTCCTTGTTTACCTATCTGGGTTGGATTATTATTGTTTAGCCTTATGCTATTGCTCAACTTTAATCAATGAACATGATGAGAATTATCAATGATACGCTGTTTTCCCCTCTTTTATTATGATGTTATACTTGTGGCCTTCAAGGGGGCTCGAGCGGTTTCTCGACTGCCTCTCCGTAAGGACCTGTTCTTTGGATGACCGCCCGGGAAAACAGTGCAACCATGAGGGTGGAATGGGGTGCCCTTAGCTGAATAATTAGAGGATCCGGGATGTAGTTTGCTTAGCCGTCGTGCCGTCAATGGGGCTCGGTGTATGCGGCTCGCTCTGCCAAGCTTGGGTTCGCCCCTTGGGGAGGAGTGCGGTGCATTTAGGAAACCTAACGGGTGGCTACAGCCCCGGGGAATCTTTGTAAAGGCTACATAGTGATGCCCTGCTGGGTCACCTTGGTAGTGATCAATGGAGAGTCATTGTAACGCCCCGAATTTTGCAGTTGAATTTTTTCTTTTCTTTACTCGCCAAAATTCGGGCGTTACCTTTTCTTTTTCTTTTTCCCCTCGCTAAACCTTGACCTTTTCCAAAGTTCTAGCGGGATTCGGTTTGGATTTCCCGTACGTATAAAAACCCTAAATGCTTTATGTTGCTTGATGCACCATGCCGAACCTTGCATTTCTTTTGATTGCTTTGAAAGCGCAATTGCATTCATGTAGAAAGATCGGATTTCGAAAATGTGGAGAAGATCTTTTCTTTCTTTTTTCTCCCTCTCTTTTTCTCTTCTTTTTTTTCTCTCTCCCGCGCCGTGGGCCGACCCCGGCCGGCCCAAGCCCCTGCGCCCCCCCTCTTGGGCCCAAAGCAGGCCCAGCCGCCCCCACCCCCCCTCTTTTTCCCCAAATCCCCTCTCCCTCTCCCTCATTCTCTCCCTCTCTCCCTCCCCACCCAAGCCGCCGCCCCCACCCACCTCCCTGCCCTAGCCGCCGCCGCTGCCCCGACCCCGGCTGCGCGCCCTCGCCGTCGGCCACCCCCCCTCGCCGGTGAGCCCCCTCCCCTCCCCCTTCTCCCTCCTCTCTCCTTCCCCCTCCCCTCCTTCTCCCCTTGGCCGCTGGCCCTTGGCCGCGCCCGGCCGCCCGACCGCGCCGCCCGGCCGCCCGGCCGCCCCCAGCCCCGCCCGCTCGGCTCCCTGGCCGCGCCCGCCGCCCGCTCGGCCCCCTGGCCGCGTCCGCCGCCCGCTCGGCCCCCTGGCCGCGCCCGCCGCCCGCCCTGGCCCCTGGTCGCGCCCCCCCTGTCCCGGGCCGGTTCAGCCGGCCTCGGCCCCGGCTCAGCCGCCCCCGGCCCCAGCTCGGCCGCCCCCCCCCGCGCTCGGCCGCCCCAGCTCGGCCGCCTGCCCCCGGGCCGGTTCAACCGCCCTAGGGCCGGTTCAACCGCCCCCCCCCCTTCTGTTTTTTTTATTTTTTTTATTTTATTTTATTTACTTTCTGTGATCATAATTACCGTATTTTAAGTAGGCTAATCACTGTTCATGCTATGGGAAAATAGGAAGTTTAATTTAAAATTCCGTTAAGTTATTGATTCACGTAGTTAATTGTTTACCCTGTGCAATGTTGATCAACTAAAAGTGATTATGTTTCCATTAGTATATATAAATATATATAACAGAATTATTTTGTTAAAAACCAATTGTGTCATTAGTGCATAAGATTTAACCCCTGCGAGACCTTTCCCGTTTCTTTCTAACCATAACAAATGCGTTATCGAATGTCATACTTGATGCATATTCACTTTATTTGTTATCTTGTATGGTGTACTGTTCTTTCGTATTAAATATGTGGATGTATGTATGTATGTTTGCGCTCGCATAGAGAACGATCCGGTCGAAGAGCCCGAGGAATTCGCAGGAGAAGCCCCTGAGCAGCAGTCGGTTGGTGGAGGCAAGTGTCCTTTGACCTATCTATGTCCTACTCATTCTTTAATTCACCTCCCGCATTACACCTTTATACCTAAGGATTGACTAGCTTTTGTTATCCATGTCCTTGTTTACCTATTTGGGTCGGATTATTACTACTTAGTCTGATGCTATTGCTCAACTCTAATCAATGAACATGATGTGATTATCTATGATACGCTGTTTTCCCGTTATTCTTTATGATTATACTTGTGGTTTTCAAGGGGACTCGAGCGGTTTCTCGAGTGCCTCTCCGTAAGGACCTGTTCTATGGATGACCGCCCGGGAAAACAGTGCAACCATGAGGGTGGAATGGGGTGCCCTTAGCTGAATAATTAGAGGATCCGGGGTGTAGTTCACTTAGCCGTCGTGCCGTCAATGGGGCTCGGTGTATGCGGCTCGCTCTGCCAAGTTTGGGTTCGCCCCTTGGGGAGGAGTGCGGTGCATTTAGGAAACCTAACGGGTGGCTACAGCCCCGGGGAATCTTTGTAAAGGCTTCGTAGTGAATCCCTGGCCATTCACCTCGGGAGTGAATAAGGGTCTTGCAAGCCCGGGCTAGAGAGGGAATCACGGCTTGTGGGTAAAGTGCACAACCTCTGCAGAGTGTTATGAAACTGATATATCAGCCGTGCTCGCGGTTATGAGCGGCCAAGGGAGCTCCAGAGATTAGTGGTACTTGATCAGAGACATTGTGGTACAGGTGGTTATGAGATTGATGGTTCTGGTTATGATTATGGTGCTGGTAAGTGGTATTCTTTCCGTTTGGAAAGGGTACATCGGGTTAATAACTTGGGTAATGCTAAAACTTGGCTTTCTACTAGTAAATAATAATCTGACCAACTAAAAGCAACTGCTTGACTTATCCCCACATAAAGCTAGTCCACTACAGCCAAACAGGATACTTGCTGAGTATGTTGATGTGTACTCACCCTTGCTCTACACACCAAACCCCCCCCCCCCAGGTTGTCAGCATTGCAACCACTGCTCAGGCGAAGATGAAGCTGTGGAAGGAGACTTCCAGGAGTTCCAAGATTACGACGAGTTCTAGGTGTGGGTTAGCGGCAACCCCCAGTCGGCTGCCTGTGAAGGCCGCGTTATCTACGTTTCTTTTCCGCACTTTGATTTATTGTAAGAACTATATGGACGTCTCAGACGTATGATGTAATCGACTATTTCCCTTATTAATACTATTTTGAGCACTGTGTGATGATGTCCATATTATGTAACTGCTATGTACGTGAATAACTGATCCTGGCACGTACATGGTTCGCATTCGGTTTGCCTTCTAAAACCGGGTGTGACATAAGTGGTATCAAAGCCGTGCTGACTGTAGGACCGCTAACCTAGAGTAGAATGGTCGTTCTAAGGACTATAGACCTCTGTCCCTACCTTGACTTTGATATCTCTTCAAAAGTTGGTCCTACCGACCAAACCTATGTTCTACTATATACTATACCTTGCTGAAAATCATGTTTTATTCCAATCCTTCATTTACTTATGATTCATTATTTGCTGGTCATATTAATTCTGTTCTTACCCTTTTGCTTGCGATGTCTTTTGTAGATGGCTCGACTTAGACACACTGCACGAAAGTCAGTCATCCCCTTCTTACCTTCCCGCCTTGCTGAGCGTCCGCTTCGCCGTCCCGTGGCCGGACAGTCCAGCCACTTGGAGAGACTACACCACCGCCTGCGTGAGGAGCAGGAACGTCGACGACAGGAGCAGCGGAGCTCTTCCCTCTCGCTCCACCAGGAGATAGAGTCTGTGAGGAGCTGCTCCCCTGTGCTTCCTCTGGAGCCGCCCCCTGCACCACCCCTGGGCGCCCCAGCCTCTGGAGTAGCTGCTGGAGGAGACCCAGACGACGGAGATGGCGACGACAGCTCGAGCCACGACACCGACTTCTCTGCTAACCCTGAGCCGGAAGGATGGGTTGCTCGACCCATCACTCGCGACGCTGCTCGCGGGTGTCACTTCCATGATGCGCTCGACACCCTGCTACGTCGGGCATTTGACCGGCATACTTGGTCCGTCGAGTATCGCTGTGTGGTCTACCAGCATAGTCGCGGGGTCTACCCGGACCGCTGGGAGGCGACTTGCTTGGTGCGCTGCCCGGAGGACAGTCTCCAGGGTGCAGAGGCCTGTTCAGAGCACTATTCTATCTCTGAGCGGGACTCAGCTAAGGCAGCCATGCAAGATGCTGCACGGCGTGCGCTTTCGCACTACTGCTCGGTTTTCGGTGGGGCAGCTGACGGTCTTGACCTGAAGTATTACCCCCGCCGTTCATCTGGCAGCACAGGAGGCGTGATTGTCTCACCTGTCGGTGAGGGCAATCCTAGGTTGAGCAGCACAGTCAACCTAGCCACCGTGCTAAACACGGAGCTGGACCATGCACTAGATGAGCTGAGTAGGGCTCGTGCTGAGATCGCCCTGCTGCGGGCTGAGCGCGCGGAACGTCGTTATCTGGACGGTGGTTCCCCCGCTCCCGTTGGGACTCAGCACCCGTACCGCTCACCTCAGCGTGGACACCAGTCTTATGGCAATCCCGCCTGCAAGACCAAGATAAATCTAGAACCATAGATCGTTAGAGTTGGATCTTGTAATTAATACGAAATAAATATATACATGGAAGCTTCAGTCTTAGCGTTAGTCTCGGTCTTAGTTAGTTTTAGTTAGACAGGGTAGTTTGCTATATCCTGTGCATTTATGTTTGTCATGATGAACTATGTTTGGTTTGGATCTTTGTAATGATTGTCACCAGAGTGTGGGTATCCCCTGCATTTTGGTTTACATACTATGTCAATAAAGTTAGTTATATAGTTGGGAAACCCATTATTCTCCTTTCCTCTTTATCTGAGAAGCTGTGTGGTCTGTGTTGGAGATCAGTGAAGATGCTCATCTGTTCAGTGCTGTTGGAGAATTCTATACTCTTTTCTTATGCTGCAAGCTTTGCCAGATCAGTTCTGATGTGTGGTTGCGTTCTGCAGATGTCAGAGAACAGGCGTAGAGGAGGAAGGCGTGCTCAGCAGGAGCGAGCCGCTCCGCAGGATGAGGTGCCCCAGCAGCAGCACCTGCCGCCCCCGCCCCCGATGTCGATTGAGCAGATGTTTCTGATGCAGACTCAGGCGGTTCAAGCCATCGGTCAGACTCTGGCCGCCATTCAGCAGCAGCAGCAGCAGCAACAGCAGCAAGCACCACCCCAGCCTCAGATGCCTCAGATGCCTAGAGACAAGCGTGCTGAATTCATGAGAGGTCATCCACCAACGTTCGCTCACTCTTCTGACCCCATGGATGCTGAAGATTGGCTGCGCACTGTGGAGCGGGAGTTGCATACCGCTCAGTGCGATGACAGGGAGAAAGTTCTGTATGGTCCCCGTCTGTTGAGAGGAGCAGCCCAGTCATGGTGGGAGTCTTACCTCGCCACCCATGCCAACCCCGACACCATCACCTGGGAAGAATTCAGATGTAGCTTTCGTCAGTACCATGTGCCTGCAGGTCTGATGACAGTGAAGAAGGAGGAGTTCCTGGCCCTTAAGCAAGGGTCATCGTCTGTCAGTGAGTATCGGGACAGGTTTCTGCAATTGTCTCGCTATGCTCCTGAAGATGTCAACACCGACGCCAAGCGACAGTACCGTTTCCTGAGAGGCTTGGTTGACCCTCTGCAGTATCAGCTGATGAATCACACCTTCCCGACATTCCAGCACCTGATTGACAGAGCAATCATGACAGAGAGAAAGCGCAAGGAGATGGAAGATCGTAAGCGCAAGATCAGTGGACCCCAGCCTGGAAGCAGCAGCCGTCCCCGTTTCTCAGGCAATCAACCTCAGCAGTTCAGGCAGAACCAGCGTCCACCTCAGCAGCATCAGCAGCGTCAGCAGTATCAGCAGTTCCAAAGGCAGTATCCTCAGCATCAGTACCAGAACCGTCAGAGCAATCAGTCAGGAGGTCAGTTTCAGAAGCAGAATCAGCAAGCACCTCGTCTTCCTGCCCCAGCAAATCAGCAGAACAGTCAGGCAGCACCAGCTCAGGTTGGAAACAGGGCATGTTTCCACTGTGGAGAGCAAGGCCATTGGGTGATGCAATGTCCGAAGAAGAGCATGCAGATCATTTGAGAATGGTATTGCAGAGATTGCGAGATCACCGGTTGTATGCAAAGTTGAGCAAGTGTGAGTTCTGGATCAGTGAAGTCCTGTTCTTGGGTCACATAATCAACAAGGAAGGATTGGCTGTGGATCCGAAGAAAGTGGCAGACATTCTGAACTGGAAAGCACCAACGGATGCTCGAGGAATCAAGAGCTTCATTGGAATGGCCGGATACTATCGGCGATTCATTGAAGGGTTTTCGAAGATTGCGAAGCCAATGACAGCGTTGCTAGGCAACAAGGTTGAGTTCAAATGGACCCAGAAATGTCAAGAGGCCTTTGAAGCGCTGAAAGAGAAGTTGACTACATCGCCTGTCCTAGTCTTGCCTGATGTGCACAAGCCCTTCTCGGTGTATTGCGATGCTTGTTACACAGGTTTGGGATGTGTGTTGATGCAAGAGGGAAGAGTTGTGGCTTACTCGTCCCGACAGCTGAAGGTTCATGAGAAGAATTACCCAATCCATGATCTAGAGTTGGCAGCAGTGGTTCACGCACTGAAGACATGGAGGCACTATCTGTATGGACAGAAATGCGATGTTTACACAGACCACAAGAGTCTGAAGTACATATTCACTCAGTCAGAATTGAACATGAGGCAACGAAGATGGTTAGAATTGATCAAAGACTATGAGTTGGAGATTCATTACCATCCAGGCAAAGCAAACGTAGTGGCAGATGCTCTGAGCAGAAAGAGTCAAGTCAATCTGATGGTCGCTCGTCCGATGCCTTATGAGTTGGCCAAGGAGTTTGACAGGTTGAGTCTCGGATTTCTGAACAATTCGCGAGGAGTCACAGTTGAATTGGAGCCTACCTTGGAGCGCGAAATCAAAGAAGCGCAGAAGAATGATGAGAAGATCAGTGAGATTCGGCGATTGATTCTAGATGGCAGAGGCCAAGATTTTCGAGAAGATGCAGAAGGCGTGATATGGTTCAAAGATCGCTTGTGTGTTCCCAATGTCCAGTCTATTCGGGAGTTGATTCTTAAGGAAGCTCATGAGACAGCTTATTCGATTCACCCTGGCAGTGAGAAGATGTATCAGGATCTGAAGAAGAAATTCTGGTGGTACGGAATGAAGAGGGAAATCGCAGAGCATGTGGCTATGTGCGATAGTTGTCGAAGAATTAAGGTAGAACACCAGAGACCAGCTGGATTGTTGCAACCGTTGCAGATCCCTCAGTGGAAATGGGATGAAATTGGTATGGATTTCATAGTCGGATTGCCTCGCACTCGAGCCGGCTACGATTCCATTTGGGTAGTAGTGGATCGCTTGACCAAGTCAGCCCACTTCATACCTGTCAAGACCAACTACAACAGTGCAGTATTGGCAGAATTGTATATGTCTCGGATCGTTTGTCTTCATGGTGTGCCAAAGAAGATAGTGTCAGACAGAGGAACGCAGTTCACCTCTCATTTCTGGCAGCAGTTGCATGAAGCCTTGGGCACGCATCTGAATTTCAGTTCAGCTTATCACCCGCAGACAGATGGCCAGACCGAAAGAACCAATCAAATTCTCGAAGACATGTTAAGAGCCTGTGCGTTGCAAGATCAGTCCGGATGGGACAAGAGATTGCCTTATGCGGAGTTTTCCTATAACAACAGTTATCAGGCCAGTTTGAAGATGTCACCGTTTCAAGCGCTTTATGGAAGGAGTTGTAGAACTCCGTTGCAATGGGATCAGCCTGGAGAAAAGCAAGTGTTTGGGCCAGACATTTTGCTTGAAGCCGAAGAGAACATCAAGATGGTCCGAGAGAATCTGAAGATAGCGCAATCAAGGCAGCGAAGCTATGCAGACACAAGAAGAAGAGAGCTGAGTTTCGAAGTCGGAGACTTTGTCTATCTGAAAGTGTCACCGATTAGAGGAGTCAGAAGATTCGGAGTGAAAGGCAAGCTAGCACCCCGCTACATTGGTCCGTATCAGATTCTTGCAAGACGTGGAGAAGTGGCCTATCAGCTCAGTTTGCCAGAGAATTTGTCTGCTGTGCATGATGTCTTTCATGTGTCTCAGTTGAAGAAGTGCTTGCGTGTGCCAGAAGAGCAGTTGCTAGTGGAAGGTCTCGAGGTCCAGGAGGACTTGACCTATGTTGAGAAGCCAGCTCAGATCCTTGAGATTGCAGATAGAGTCACCCGAAGGAAGACCGTCAGAATGTGCAAAGTCAGATGGAGTCACCACTCTGAGGAAGAAGCAACCTGGGAGCGTGAAGATGATCTGATGGCTAAGTACCCTGAGCTCTTTGCTAGCCAACCCTGAATCTCGAGGGCGAGATTCTTTTAAGGGGGATAGGTTTGTAATGCCCCGAATTTTGCAGTTGAATTTTTTCTTTTCTTTACTCGCCAAAATTCGGGCGTTACCTTTTCTTTTTCTTTTTCCCCTCGCTAAACCTTGACCTTTTCCAAAGTTCTAGCGGGATTCGGTTTGGATTTCCCGTACGTATAAAAACCCTAAATGCTTTATGTTGCTTGATGCACCATGCCGAACCTTGCATTTCTTTTGATTGCTTTGAAAGCGCAATTGCATTCATGTAGAAAGATCGGATTTCGAAAATGTGGAGAAGATCTTTTCTTTCTTTTTTCTCCCTCTCTTTTTCTCTTCTTTTTTTTCTCTCTCCCGCGCCGTGGGCCGACCCCGGCCGGCCCAAGCCCCTGCGCCCCCCCTCTTGGGCCCAAAGCAGGCCCAGCCGCCCCCACCCCCCCCCTCTTTTTCCCCAAATCCCCTCTCCCTCTCCCTCATTCTCTCCCTCTCTCCCTCCCCACCCAAGCCGCCGCCCCCACCCACCTCCCTGCCCTAGCCGCCGCCGCTGCCCCGACCCCGGCTGCGCGCCCTCGCCGTCGGCCACCCCCCCTCGCCGGTGAGCCCCCTCCCCTCCCCCTTCTCCCTCCTCTCTCCTTCCCCCTCCCCTCCTTCTCCCCTTGGCCGCTGGCCCTTGGCCGCGCCCGGCCGCCCGACCGCGCCGCCCGGCCGCCCGGCCGCCCCCAGCCCCGCCCGCTCGGCTCCCTGGCCGCGCCCGCCGCCCGCTCGGCCCCCTGGCCGCGTCCGCCGCCCGCTCGGCCCCCTGGCCGCGCCCGCCGCCCGCCCTGGCCCCTGGTCGCGCCCCCCCCCTGTCCCGGGCCGGTTCAGCCGGCCTCGGCCCCGGCTCAGCCGCCCCCGGCCCCAGCTCGGCCGCCCCCCCCCGCGCTCGGCCGCCCCAGCTCGGCCGCCTGCCCCCGGGCCGGTTCAACCGCCCTAGGGCCGGTTCAACCGCCCCCCCCCCCCTTCTGTTTTTTTTATTTTTTTTATTTTATTTTATTTACTTTCTGTGATCATAATTACCGTATTTTAAGTAGGCTAATCACTGTTCATGCTATGGGAAAATAGGAAGTTTAATTTAAAATTCCGTTAAGTTATTGATTCACGTAGTTAATTGTTTACCCTGTGCAATGTTGATCAACTAAAAGTGATTATGTTTCCATTAGTATATATAAATATATATAACAGAATTATTTTGTTAAAAACCAATTGTGTCATTAGTGCATAAGATTTAACCCCTGCGAGACCTTTCCCGTTTCTTTCTAACCATAACAAATGCGTTATCGAATGTCATACTTGATGCATATTCACTTTATTTGTTATCTTGTATGGTGTACTGTTCTTTCGTATTAAATATGTGGATGTATGTATGTATGTTTGCGCTCGCATAGAGAACGATCCGGTCGAAGAGCCCGAGGAATTCGCAGGAGAAGCCCCTGAGCAGCAGTCGGTTGGTGGAGGCAAGTGTCCTTTGACCTATCTATGTCCTACTCATTCTTTAATTCACCTCCCGCATTACACCTTTATACCTAAGGATTGACTAGCTTTTGTTATCCATGTCCTTGTTTACCTATTTGGGTCGGATTATTACTACTTAGTCTGATGCTATTGCTCAACTCTAATCAATGAACATGATGTGATTATCTATGATACGCTGTTTTCCCGTTATTCTTTATGATTATACTTGTGGTTTTCAAGGGGACTCGAGCGGTTTCTCGAGTGCCTCTCCGTAAGGACCTGTTCTATGGATGACCGCCCGGGAAAACAGTGCAACCATGAGGGTGGAATGGGGTGCCCTTAGCTGAATAATTAGAGGATCCGGGGTGTAGTTCACTTAGCCGTCGTGCCGTCAATGGGGCTCGGTGTATGCGGCTCGCTCTGCCAAGTTTGGGTTCGCCCCTTGGGGAGGAGTGCGGTGCATTTAGGAAACCTAACGGGTGGCTACAGCCCCGGGGAATCTTTGTAAAGGCTTCGTAGTGAATCCCTGGCCATTCACCTCGGGAGTGAATAAGGGTCTTGCAAGCCCGGGCTAGAGAGGGAATCACGGCTTGTGGGTAAAGTGCACAACCTCTGCAGAGTGTTATGAAACTGATATATCAGCCGTGCTCGCGGTTATGAGCGGCCAAGGGAGCTCCAGAGATTAGTGGTACTTGATCAGAGACATTGTGGTACAGGTGGTTATGAGATTGATGGTTCTGGTTATGATTATGGTGCTGGTAAGTGGTATTCTTTCCGTTTGGAAAGGGTACATCGGGTTAATAACTTGGGTAATGCTAAAACTTGGCTTTCTACTAGTAAATAATAATCTGACCAACTAAAAGCAACTGCTTGACTTATCCCCACATAAAGCTAGTCCACTACAGCCAAACAGGATACTTGCTGAGTATGTTGATGTGTACTCACCCTTGCTCTACACACCAAACCCCCCCCAGGTTGTCAGCATTGCAACCACTGCTCAGGCGAAGATGAAGCTGTGGAAGGAGACTTCCAGGAGTTCCAAGATTACGACGAGTTCTAGGTGTGGGTTAGCGGCAACCCCCAGTCGGCTGCCTGTGAAGGCCGCGTTATCTACGTTTCTTTTCCGCACTTTGATTTATTGTAAGAACTATATGGACGTCTCAGACGTATGATGTAATCGACTATTTCCCTTATTAATACTATTTTGAGCACTGTGTGATGATGTCCATATTATGTAACTGCTATGTACGTGAATAACTGATCCTGGCACGTACATGGTTCGCATTCGGTTTGCCTTCTAAAACCGGGTGTGACAGTCATGATCTCCGGGCAGAAAGGGAATCACAGCTTGTGGGTAAAGTGCACAACCTATGCAGAGTGTTTGAAAACTGATATATCAGCCGTGCTCGCGGTTATGAGCGGCCAAGGGAGCTCCAGTGATTAGTGGTACTTGATCAGAGGCATTTTGGTTTACAGGTGGCAATGAGATTGATGGTTCTGGTTATGACTATGGTGCTGGTAAGTGGTATTCTTTCCGTTTGGAAAGAGTACATCGGGCTAATAACTTGGGTTGATGTTAAAACCTGGCTTTCTACTAGTAAATAATAATCTGACCAACTAAAAGCAACTGCTTGACTTATCCCCCACATAAAGCTAGTCCACTTCAGCCAAACAGGATACTTGCTGAGTATGTTGATGTGTACTCACCCTTGCTCTACACACCAAACCCCCCCATCCCCAGGTTGTCAACATTGCAACCACTGCTCAGGAGAAGATGAAGCCGTGGAAGGAGACTTCCAGGAGTTCCAAGATTACGACGAGTTCTAGGCGTGGGTTAGCGGCAACCCCCAGTCGGCTGCCTGTGAAGGTCGCGTTTATCTACGTTTCGTTTCCGCACTTTGATTATTGTAAAGACTATGTGGATGTCTCAGACATATGATGTAATCGACTATTATTCCCCTTTTTATATTACTATTTGAGCATTGTGTGATGATGTCCATGTTATGTAACTGCTGTGTACGTGAATTGCTGATCCTGGCACGTACATGGTTCACATTCGGTTTGCCTTCTAAAACCAGGTGTGACACTATCCGATATGCACCGGTCAGTCCGGTGCGCCAGCGGACAGAAGGCAACAATGACCTTCCAAATGGAGCTCCAACGGCTCGTAGCTCCCTTGGGGCTATAAAGGTACCTCTAGGCGCATGGAGCAGAACACCAAGCCTCCATTGAACATCCTAAGACACCTAGACTCCGCAAACACGCATTTGGTTCATTGTGATTAAGATTTGAGCACGTCTTTGAGTTGTGACTCCGCTGTGTTGTTTCGTATGCTCGTTTCTTGACTTGTGTGTGTGTTGTTGCTGCGACTCTAGCTCTTGTGTGTGTTTCTATTCCCTCCCTTACTTCTTATGGTTTAATTGTGATCAATCTTGTAAGGGTGAGAGGCTCCAACTTGTGGAGATTCCTCACAAAGGGAAACACTTGATAAAAGGAAGAAAATTGTGGTACTCAAGGTTGATCATTGGATCACTTGAGAGGGATTGAGTGCAATCCTTGACCGAAGGAGGTCACCACAATGTGGAGTAGGCATTGGCCGAACCATGGGATAAAATCATCGTGTCACTTGCACATCTTTCTTTGTGATTGTTTTTTCTTCCATAGAGTTCTCATATATTCACTTGCGCTATTGTTCCTAAGTTCAATACATATTCTAAAGGAACAATCAAGTGAAGAGTTCTCTCCTTATTCACATCACCTTGGTTTTGATCTCACTAACATTTAATATACACCAAGTTTGTGTTGTCTAGACTTGATTTTTACAGGATCACCTATTCATCCCTCCTCCAGGTGCTCTCAGAATGCAGGCTATCTGCTATGCCTAAGGACCAACTTGTAGATTGTTTAGCTTATAATAACTTAAAGGTTAGTTTATGGCTTTTCATGTTTTTTGGACAAACAATGCTTTGTCGATTGATTTTTAGACTAATATTTGTAATATACAAGGACTTATTCTGAGCAAAGATTTAAAGGCTAAGAAGGACTTCGAAGATGAAAGTACTAGTATAGGCTTTGGCAACTTACGGTTCGAAGTTATCGAGCTTCATCATAATGTTGTGGAGAAAGAGGAAATGTTGAACACCTTGGCGAGTTACTTGATTGGGGACCGTTCTGAGGTTCAAAAGATATCTGAAGAGAAGGATAATAAGATTTCGAAGCTGGAAAATGATAATGCTTAGAGTGTAAAGCGTATTGTCGAGCTTGATATATCAGTGCAAGTTGAAGCGCACAAAGCTGAAATGGGTAAGTTAAAAAGAAAAATTAAAAAAACTAATGAGAATGTTGAATTAGAAAAAAGTAAAACGAGAAATTGCTGAAGCCGAAAAGAACAGAGTGGAGAAAAATGTTGAAGAGCTTCGAGAGTCTAAAGAATAATGCTTCTCCACCGCTGCCCAATGTCGTGAGAAGCTGAAGAATATGTTTACTACTATTGGTGCCTTCTCCAATGAAAAAGAATTCATTAGTGATGATGCTGTTGGAGCAATGAAGTGGATCGAAGGTGAAGTGGAAGCCTTCAATGAAGTTTTAACCGGCTGTGGCGATTTCTGTGCGTGCTTAGGGGCTCAAAGAACAGTTTTGCTACTTGAGAAAGTCGTATGTGATCATGTAAAAACCATTATTCAGTAGGAGTTTGAAATTTCTTTAGATGATATTAAGCAACCTTCAGCCGAACCTACTGAGCTTGGGAGAAGATTCTATAATGATATTATGGCTTGCTGGTGGTAGAAAGGTGGCGGATGAAGCTGCAAGAGAAAATACGGGAAAGGTTCATTTTTAATATTTCATTTTCTACTTTAGCTTTTAGAATTTAGTATTTACACTCGATGTTTGTCTTGCAGATTCATAGAGCTGTAAAAATGGCTAGAGAAACAAGAGAAGCTTTAAGATTAAAAAAACTCGAAGGTATTTTACTTACTTACTCATTAAATCTTCGGGTAATTACTTGTACTTGCGTAACGTGAATGCTTATTACACAACTGCTCTCTCGCCAGAGCCGAAGAATAGATTCCAATGAATGATCTAGAGCTGAAGGACGTACTGGCCAAACTTGAAGTTTTACATAAGATCGTAGATGAACTTGTTGATGAAGTGCTCAATGGCATTTCTGAGAGAGTATTCAAAGAAAACCAACAAACATTTGTATAAAAACTTCGAAGATGTATTTGTAATATATATAAACATTTGTGTAACATACAGGCTTCTTGCGCATTGTTGTGCCTCTTCTTTATGATGCGTGGAACCAACACATGTATTTTTTGAGCCATAAAGGCAAAAAAAATACATTCCCTTCTTTTCACGCTTTATAAAGAAGATATTAACACGCTTCACAAATATGCAGGAGAACAAAGTTTATACATAATGACAAAGCTACCTTCATTTTTACCTTATTGGGGTAGTGGCTTTGTCGAAATTCGTATCAAATAATTGAAAATTGTATATCTGTTGCGAAAGAGAAGGACACTTTCCCTTCTTGTACTAAAATTATAAAGGATAATGTGTATGATGTGACGATGAAATGATGATATGGTGCATAATGTATGATGCATATGATGTTTTAATGAAGATATCATTTAAGCAAGAAGTAATCCTATCTTTGTTTGAAGGTCTTTTGGACCTAGCTCTGCATTCCCGTGGGAACGACTTCGGAGTCTTTTCACCTTTACTAGGTGTTTTCCATTGAGCTCTGCATTCTCTTAGGAACGAGTTCAGAGCTTCTTCACCTTTACTAGGTGTTTTCAATTGAGCTCTGCATTCCCTTAGGAATAACTTCAAAGCATCTTCTCCTTTACTCGGTGATTTCAATTGAGCACTACATTCCCTTAGGAACGACTTTGAAGCTTCTTCACCTTTACTAGGTAATTTCAATTGAGCTTTGCATTCCTTTAGGAATGACTTGGGAGCTTCTTCACCGTCTATTACACTCGATGGTGTAACCCAGGATTACATATACAATTATTGAAGGGAACATTCCCTTAGTGTTTGTTGCAAAAAATGAACTAGGGAAAGGCAAAAAAAATCAAAATTACAATAAATTTTGGGCTTGTTGTTCTAACTTCAGTACATGTGCTTTGATTCAAGGACCACATTTACTGTTCTAGCCTCAGATTGCTCCCTTGTATCATGTTGTGGTGTGTTTTGTGTGGAGAATTATGGTTGGTTTAAAGGTTGCTGCTCATATGGTGGGGATCCTAGTATGAAGTGTTGAGGCATCACCTAGTGACTTGATGATGGGCTTATCGAAGCGATAGAGCGCGAAGGTTGTGGGTTTGACTGCTAATGATGGACATGCTCTAGAATGTAAGGGGAGTAATATGAAGATGTATGGAAAACTTGCTTCGGTTGATTTTGGTGTGCCTTGGCAATTTCCTTCTGCTTTTGTATGGTCACTTGGCAACTCTTTGTGGTATGACCCTTATTCTCTCCACAAAAAAGGCATAATAGTTTTATTGACTGGGAGTTGTATCTTCCTCCAAAGCTTCAGCCTCTTGTTCCTCCTCAAGGAGTTGGTGGTCGGAAGTTGTTGTGAGAGGTTTGTTGTTGAACCCCTAGCAACTGAAGCTGATTTTGCTGCCCTTGGGATAGGCTAGTCTTGTCTTCATTCTGTCTTAGGTTGTGAATATTCTTGATATGCCTTGGGTGGAACCTTCCTCCGAAGCCCCAAGTCATCTCTGCATATCTTTGAACTTCTTTCCTTCTTTAACGAAAGTCATTATCTTCTCTAATATTGTGGCAGAACCTCCCAAGTTATTGGGCCCACATGCACCTGTCCTCGTCTCAAAGACCTCAGACGGCTATGCATGTGCACCGAATAACTTAACAGGATCTGTCCAAGTGTCCCAAGGACCCCGGATAAACCACTTACAACCAAGATCGCAAGATTAAGTAAACACAAATCACACACCGACATTTGCAGCGGAATTTCTTTATTACAAGAAGTTACAAGTTACAACAAATTTATATTATCTTTATCGGAGTGATTACTAAAGTGATTCAAAGAAATATACTTTGAAATGTTATAAATTATTTATAAGTTTGAAATATTTGCTAGCTCAATGATAATCCTCAATAAGAAGTATAGAAGAGCTACTTAGACCTATAAGAAGGTCGTGCCCGCCGGCGCTTAGCACCATCCACAACAACACAAATCTAGTACATGCAACAACATGGGTTCGAAAACCCTGAGTACGGAGTGTACTTTCACAAGTCTTACCCATCTAAGGAAAAAGACTCTCAAGGATATGATGGCGATTGAGAATCAAGGTAAAGCTTATCAAGATTCAAAGACTCTGTTTGCAGAAAAGCTTACTCAGATTGGATCCTTAAAATCCATTTTATTATCAAGTTAAGTAGTTACCTAGATCTAGATTTCTTTCTATCCTAGATCAAACACTTGGCCTATACTAGCTTTATTTTATCATCCCTTCAGTTCACTTGATTGCTACGTGTATGTCAGTGACCAAGTCTTCATGTCCGAGAAGTAACGACGATCCCAATCGATTAATACCCAGCTGGGGATCTCCACCACACGACATATGTAGCACTTAACCCTTGCATATGTCAACTCGCCACCGGGTTTCTCAAGACCAGAATGGGTTCACGCCAACCGAGAGCACAGATACACCACCATCCAGCCTCTTGCCACGGAGAGTAAACACTACTCTCGCCATCTATCTACTCCCATTGTGTGGTGGCCTTTCTGGTATTGGTCCGACTGAGGCAAAGCTTACCCATGATGAGGCATATAGCCAGTTAAAAGGTCCTCGGTCAGCAGGCCTACATCGGCTCGGTCCTTAAGCGACTCAGACAGAGACACTACACCAAGACTTCCTTTCCCGTGCAAGTCACCCACTCGGTCTCGTCTTTATTAATTAAACCCCAAAGTTTGGTATCTGATAGAGGTACTCTTTTTCAGATGTTGAACCCATCATGGCCCTGATGAATTCACCATCATAATTCTTTTCTTTGTAAAAATCCCATCCAATATGAAGCATCATCTTTTGTTTTAAAACAAAACCTTTTGTTTTCTAAAGCAAGGCTAAGCATCAGAAAACTTGTTTAAATAAATCAGGTAACAAGGAATGATAACCAAATTTTTCAAGGAAGGGAATGCATCAATTGTTTTGCACACAACTCATATCACCTAATGCATCAAACAAGGTGATAAAGTTTTTAAAACACCAAAGAAAGGGATAATGCACCAGGGCTTGCCTGGAATAACACTTGGTTAGTGTTTGTTAGACGACGACCACTTAATGATCAGCCTTTGGTCTGACACTTGTTCAGGTCATCCATCCTTAAGTTCGTCCATCAGCATCACCTTGCGAAGAAGCCCAAGCTTAACATCTTGTGGTCGACTCGGCTCATCTTCCGCATCACGTGATCAACTAGCACGCCTAATGAAATGCATGATGCACATGATTGAATATGAGCAGGAATAACACAAGATAAATAATGCTGCAAGATAGCGAATTAAACACTTAGCGGCAAGGCACATAATAGCACTTAAAAGCACATACTAGATGTTGAGATGGTACTAAATACCACATCCACGCTATTTTAATTTAACTGAGTCTAATTCGAACAGCAAGCGATAATAAACTAAGCACAAGTCCTATACCTTCCTTAGCTCACGCCCAATGTTAAACGACTCACCAAATTGATTCACTATTTTTAAATACCAATAATTCAGAATAAGGATAGGAACATATTAATCAACTTTGTAAACTACTTAAATCCTAAAGATTTAAAACACTAAAGAACAATGTCCACTAACTAGTTTTTAAAGCGGACCAAACGATGTTTCTCGGATTTTGACTGAAATCGATTTTCCGATGCTATTCTCCTTTAATTATTCGGGCAGCAGCTAATACCTACTCAAGGCATTTAACCGCATCAATGATAATGACTAGTAGAGCAAGACATTGACTCCATCATACACACACTGAAAACAATTAACATCAACAGACTTATCGATAATTGCTTAAAATACTAAACTTATCTTGCGCACCACCGATATACCACACGCTGCAAACTTACAACCAGATTAAACATGCTCGACAAATATACCCCAAGAACTCTTCTCAAAACCTATATCTCAAACTGGCGATTCACCACACGACATCGACCAAATCACTGTAAACGACTTAGGCACTCTAATAAATATTATACCTACAACCACGACACACATATGCTTAAGGCAAGAGGACCGATATAATTAGTATATCTAACAAATCCCATCATCGAACCAATAACAGAAATAGCAATTCGACTCACCACAGAATCATCACGATTAATATACCTAGTCAGACCATTCATCAATCCAACTAACGCAAATAACAAATTGGCTTACCATGACCAATCTGACGCGATAGTCGGAAGAACGATGATGTTTTCGGTTGACGTCTTTGACCACACACACCTGGCGAGCGATACACACAATCTCGATTCTTGACCAAATACTCATGGGATTCATTTTGTCGAGCTAATGGCGCGTGGCCAGCACAAGAGCGTCTTCACGGCTTGCTGTCGACACAATGGAAGCAGATTGGTTTAGCGCGACGAGAGGAAGCACACGAGACGCAAAAGTACCCACGACAACGTCGTGGAAGCGGCTACAGGGTGTGGCAACGAGCTACACAGACTTGGCATAGACGAGGATGGCGATCGACGATATCGACGTGTCGGTATTGACGATTTCCATTCGACGAAGACGATGGAGCAGCCACGACGGAGGAGCTACAACGGCCGGATCGACGTGATACGAGACGGTGGCTGCAGGGAAGCCTGTCTAGGGAGCGGTGTCCGGCGAGCTGAGGTAGGTACAGCGGCTACCATCCATGGAACAACGGCGCCGGGGCTAAGAAAGCAGCGCTGGGCGAGCTGCAAGGGAGGAGCGCGGACGCGATGACGAGGTCAGACCAAGAGGCGACCACCAAATAGCAGCATCGACGAGGTTGTCCGACCATGGGGAGATGAGTGAAGGTCGATGAACTCAAGCACAGGGACGCGGCGAGCTCGACCGCGGCACAGAGACAAGCGCAGACGAGGTGTCGGACAACGACGTGGCCACCTAGAACCGCGTTCGTCGCTGACTTGAAGAAGGCAGGGAGGAAGTCGAGGGAAGGATGCCCTGCGCACCATGGGAAGGAGCAGGGAGATGGGAGGAGGGTGGCCCGACGGCGAGCAGGGTCGCGCGCCCGGCAAGGACGACCGACGCGGAGGGCAAGACGCTAGGCATGGCAGAGCGACGGCCACGGACGAGCTGCGGCTTGGGATCGGGCTCGGAGACGGCGGCCCGAGGAGGAGCTCGACGCGGCTAGGCATGGAGACAGACACAGCTGGAGAGGGAGGAGCAGAGAGCCGGGAACAGGGAGCAGGGGGCGCGGCAGCCAGTTGCCATGACCGAGCAGGGGGGCCGAGCAGGGGATGGCGAGTGGAGGGGAACCTGAGTGATGCTGCCGCGTGGAGAAGAAGACGTGAGGGAGACGGTGGGGAAAAAAATCAGAAGAGTGCAAGGCAGATAAAAATCTGAGGGAGATGAACGACGACAGGGGATAACGAAGAGAATTTTTTTCCAAGATTTTTCTCACTTTTACTCTTTTTTTTCAAAAGCAAAAAACAGATATTTTGATGTTACCAAATCAGGGTCTAAAAGATGTAATCAAAGATCGAACAAAAATAAGATTGACAACAATAATTGGATAAGATTTGATTTAGTGAATACTCTGGAATTCAGATGAATCTTTACCCATTATTTATATTTGAAGATTTAGATCGAGACGAGAAACACACGGACCGTACCCAATGAGATTGGCTTGGATATTTCAAACTATGTCAAATCTAGTTTAAACAGATAAACCCCATCTGTTCTGAATATTAGGATTTGGATTTAAAATAAGGAGTAAACGGGCCAATTTAAAGCGTTATCGATTAATAGATTATTTTCTCGGATTTTTTTAAATAGGAAAGGGAATCGGCTAACCATTGTTCTGGTTTCGGTTAGTTTGGGTTCGATTTATCTAAACAACCTGTCCCAAGTAGTGTCTCTACCGAATTCGTAGAGATTGCTCGAACAAGAGAGAAATACTTGGGTGACCTTTCTAATCCGCCTTATTCGATTAATTTTAAATAGGCACGTGACTCGCAAATTTTTGGAACAAATATGTTCTGAACTTCACGAAAACTTTAGAAAGATTCTAGATAGATAAAGATGATTAGGACATTGAGATTACTATCCTCATCGACATCCCACACTTAAGCTCATATTTGTTGTTAATGTACAGTAACACCTGGGGTGTTATAGATATATTCATCCATTTTTTTGAAAAAGTTTCTCCAAAGACTAGGGAGGTTTTCTAGAAAAATATTGAGTGGTTGGTCTCAAACGAAGCCCTTGATCAATGCTTCAGTGACTATTTCATTTGGGACTGTAGGGGCCTAGGCCTGAAGCCAAAGAACCTTTGGACAAAGGCTTAAAAATATTCATCATGGTCCTGGGTGCACTAAAATAGGGCGTGAGCAGAGACTGGCTTCATCTAGAAACCTTGGAAGCTTGTGATTAACATGTCCTTCTACTTCTACCACAAGGTCATTGTGCCTAACTGAAGGGAGGAATACCATGTTTATGTGACATTCCTGATAACCATGACAAAGGATTTGGCCATCACTGCTAAGTTGTCGCCATACGAAGATATCGTAGCTTCATAGCTCATTGTAACAACCTGACTTTTGGGGTCTAAAATCTCTTTGCTCTCATCCACAAATTCAAGTGTTAGTCTTTTTCTTTTTCTCTTTTCTCTTCCCTCTCTCTTTAGGAATAGGGCATCTATTTTAAGTTGAAGATGTATTTCCCTTCCAGTAGATGAAACCTCAGGGAAGTTATGAACTGTTGCATCATGTTGAACCTCAGATTTTATCTTTGTATGATGCATATGCTTGAGATGATTTTATTTTGATTTTGTGGTAGGTTTGAATTTAAACCCAAGGGAAATGGGAGAGGAGATTTCAAAAAAGGAAAAACTAAAAGGTGGGCCCGCGCTCGAGCAGCCCATCTAGCCACCTCGGCTTTCCCCTCTGCGGCCCAGCTCCCCACGACGACCCACGCTGCCCCGCGCATGGCCAACCCATGAACCGCACCCCCTTGCCCGGGCCTGCCCATCAGTGGCTCAACTTGCGTGCCCGCGCTCCTCGCCAACAGCCTCGCGCCCCACGCTCATTGACTCTCAGCCCCACCGGTCAGCTCCCCCCCACGTTCTCGTAACTGGCTGTGCCGCGTTCCCGCGCAGATGCGCTCGCCCAGTGCCCTAGCCCACCTGTCATCCCCCTCCTCGGCGCAACCGCCATGGCCGCACAGTTCGCCGCCATGATCGTGCGACGGCACATCACCCCCCACTTGTGACCGGCATCCGTTGTTTACCCCACACCACCTCCTTGCCTCGCTCACTGTCGTCGCACGACCGTGACGGCGAACAGAGTAATTACAATATTGCGCCCTCATCAGGCGATGTACACCAATCATTACACCTACAAATTACACTTATAGGTGGGCCTTCGGAGGAGTCTCCTGGTGGATGATGGATGGGTCGCACTATGTAGCCTTCGCTACCACCTCCAGGGCCTTCATGTTTTGGTGCCCTCTACTCTCCTCGGGTAGATGGTTGGCACCGAGGGCTCTTGAGTCGTGCCGTAGCAAAGTCCTTCATCAATGCCGATCGTGCATAGGCCTACGCTCAATGTGTGCCTTCGTCACGGTCGGTTGTTAGTTGCAGAGTCGAAGGTCCCTTCGCTCGTGGTCCTGTGTGTTGGTTAGTTGAAAACGAAAGGTAGAGCCTTAACTCCATGATCAAGGTTATGTTTGGCCTCCGCCCCAACAGGGTTCGAGGCCATACTTGTAATTTTATATGAGATTGACCTTTTACGGCTCGCACGCTTGTGTAGACTCATATTACTCCACATCCAAAGCTTTGGTGCACTAACATCTTTGAACCGCCTTCGAACATTACAAAATTATCTGAATAGGTCACCAATAACATTATAGAGTGGACACGCATACTTGGTGCTACAGGTTGTAGCATCTCTCAATAGTTGGCTGCAACTGATTCGTCACATCTTGCTAGTATCTTAGATCCTACGCCGTGTTGGTTGGACACACACTCATCAAGAAAGTTTTATTCTATCAAGGAAAACATTACATTCCTCATGAGTAGAATGCTTATCACTTGTTATACCTCTAGCAAACTTAAAATAATATGCATGCAAATCATCTTCGATTTCATGAGGATTCCTGCCATGAATAGAAGAAAACAAGAAACACACACAATAATATATATGCTCCTATTAACTATTTAGATGCGATTGTTATCAATCCCTCACTCTCAACTTGTTCAAACAAACTCTTACAAGTTCTTACCAAGGTAAATTTGAGGCGACGACAACCAACAAGTCAAAAACCTAGAAAGGAGTGTATCGGCACCGAAGCAACAACATTTGTCAAGATAAAGTTGTATATGTGGTGTTATAGGTGGGCTAAATACAATGTACGAGAAAGTACTTGAACCACGTTAGTCACAAAAATGAGTTGAGAAGTTCTTGACGGTGGTACCATCCTGGCCTTTGGCTAGGCCATGCTAGAGACGAGAGCTTGGACATATACAGAGTGATATGAGCACCATAATGCCTTCAAATGTTCCTACGCCTTCTATTGTTCATGAGGGAACAAATGTTTTAGAAGGACCAATAAAACATGCTCGTGTGATACAAATCAATGAACAAATGAAATCACTCCTTTGTAAGAACCACAGTACATATGAGGATCAACTGCTACCAATTGCAAGTTTTTTTACTATTCTCAGGTCTGAAAGTACTCCAATGAGCTTACACATTAGAGGAAAACAAAAGGTGGAGGACCAAGTCTATAACCAAGCAGTAGAAGGAGTCCATGTCGCTCCAACTTCTTATAGGAGGTATCCTAACTCCATTTGACGTGTTTAACCACAACCTAGAAAGATTATAATAATATAAGCTTTCCAACGGATCCAATCTCACCATCGACCTCGACCAGAGCATGATGTTATATCAAACCAATATGCCGTTGAGAAAATGTCTAATTTCGAGTAACTTATCATTGAATGCCGTGTCAACATAATTTTGACCTTGGGCTTCTTACTATGGCTGAGGCACCACCAATGTCACTTCTAACTCCTTAGCTTCCATTCCTCTCACATATTAGCCACCTCTCTTGTAAGGTTGGACAACGTCTGAAACTGAAATAAATGTTATATGCATGTTCTTAGGTATTCTAGTTGTTCAATGCAATTAGCTTGAAGACTGTGCATCATGTCTTGTTGTTCTTGCAAGCTCTTTATGGTTTCAACGAGGATTGCATTCCGCTAGACTTGACGGAGTGGACAACATAAGGTAGGACAGACTCGATGTTGTTGGTTGTTGCATCTCACAATGGTTGGCTGCATCTCACAATGGTTGGCTGCAACGATCGACTCCAACGGCTAGTTCTGACAGTTAGCCGTTGGGCAGATGGCACACCGGACAGTCCGGTGCACTGTCCGATGCACTGTCCGGTGTGCCACTAAAATTCCATTCGGGAACCTGGCGCTCTCGGGTTTCTACGTGGGGAAACTCTTCCCCTTGGCCAGCTTGGCCCCACCTGGCAGAGGGTGCACCGGACAGTCCGGTGCCTAAGGCCAGAAACCCTATTTTCTGTTTTATGCTGTTTTTCAAATCGATTTTCGTTCTAACTTGTGAGTGTGTTCTAGAGTGTCACCTAGCACTATATGTGAGTGTGAATATGCACCAACACTACACTAGAACTCCCTTGGTCAAACTACTCATCGACAACCCCTCTTTATAGTACGGCTAAAACAGAATAAAAGACCTAACTAAATCACGAGTGTCCACAACTCCTTGACACTCGGACTACGTAGTCCTTCACTTTTTGTTTCGTCGTTTTAGTCGTCGCTTCGAGTTCTTATCTCCGGGATTGTTTTCACCGTTGTAGTACTTCTACCTGTAATGCGACCTAACTTACCATTTGTCTCTGCAAAACACACGTTAGTCACATATAACATTACGTTGTCATTAATCACTAAAACCAACCAGGGGCCTAGATGCTTTCAATCTCCCCCTTTTTGGTGATTGATGACAACCCTACAAGATTTGTGACAGTAGTTTGTTTTGAAATTTCTGTCAATAGAGAAGATGATTAGTTATACTCAGTAATCTTTGACAGAAAAAGTGTGTACCATAATAATAAGAATGAGCGCATACACAACGTAGGTTTCTTGTTCATATAAGAGTGAAATCAAATCGATGAACAAGAACTAGAAGACTGGTGATAAAATATAAGGTGAAAACATAATACACACACAGTCAACACAAGCATTGAGAGTATATAATAGAGTTTGTGAGCCAAAAGCATCATACAAAAGTGAAGCTAGTACAGAGAGTAACAATCACATATATTACATCAAAATGACTCTCTACTAACTCCCTAACTCCCCCTAGCTCTCACAACTCATATCTCTCCCCCTTTGGCGTCAAACACCAAAAGGGAACCCAAACCTACACATCAGAAGAGGGAGGAGGTGGCGGGGGCGCATCCGATCGCGGTCGTGGCAGTAGAGAGAACACCAGCTGTAGGTCAGAGTCAGTCTCGGATCCAGGATCTGCTGTAGAAGCTGGAGCTGGTACTGACTCAGACGGAGGCTGCGTTGCAGGAGCTGCCGAAGCCGAAGAAGTCGCAGACACCGCCACAGCAGCAGTGGTAACAGCAGAAGGTGGTGGCACTGGCGGCTGAGGGCTGACGGAGCTAATGATCGGCGACGTGAAAACCAGGGTGAACGGCCGGAGCGGAGAGGAAGAAAGACCGATTGTAGGAAGAAGAGGTCCTGCCTGAATGGCTGGCACAACAGCAGCCTGAAGAGGTGGGGGCAGTGCTGACTGAACTGGGGGAATCAGCACACCGGTGTGCTAAAGCATGAGAGTCATAAAAGCCATGTTCTCAGCCCGGTCCTGGAGAAGCTGCTGTTGTAGAGAATCCTGCCTGTCCTGAATCGTCTGAAACATCGAGAGCATTCTCTCGGACATCTGCTGCTGGACCGCTGCCTAACGGGCCTGCTCGGCTGCCAAGTGAGTCTGCTATTGAGTAAGAGTCTGGAGGATCGCAACAAGAGAAGGGTCAATGGCAGGAGGGGCAGCACTAGAACTCCCAACCTCATGATCATGTGAGCGTGGAGGCATAGGAGGCAGAGGCGGAACCCCAAAGTCGTCGTCATCATCATCATAATCAGGGACTGCTGCGCCCGGAGTCTCGAACTGGTGAAAGGTGGTATCCTCGGCCTGAGTATCAATCACTGGAGCAGGTGCCGGCACAGGATCCTCTGGAGCTAGACGGTAGGACCCAAAGAGGAGGCGAGAGGCCTCAAGAGTACCCTGGAACTATGGGGGCCGAATCAGCTGAGCAAAGATGTGACACAGATAGTGAGCATAAGGCAGCTGTCGATGAGCACAGAGACCATCAAGTACGGTGTCCTCGATCTCACAAATGAGAAAATCCACGACATCAAACTCTGAGTGAGAAATTAGAGCACCAAGGAGCCAAAGTTGAATATGAGTGGCAGCCTCCCTGTAACCCATCCATGGCAGAAGCGTCTGTCTCATGAGCTGATATAGAAACCTGGCCGTTGTGGTGAAGTCTGTCGGAGAACATCGCGACCCATCTGAGAACGGCGGTCGGAACAAAGCCGCGATGTGAGCTGTACCAGGAGCAACTCTGTCATGAGGGCGACGAGGAGGGTTAGAGGTGCCATAGCACAGGCTGTGAAGACAAGTCGATGACTCGTTGAATCCAAACAACTGACGAATCTGACTGGCATGAATGGTAACATCCTCTCGCTCAAAACGAAATCTCATCCAGTGGTGATCAGGGTCGATCCATACAGTAGCATAGAAAACTCGGACCCATTCCTCAACATATCTATCATTGGTAGTCAAAAGAGTGAGAAGTCCAGGCAGATAGGAGAGGTGAACCTCAGAGTCGGCACCGGCTGCTAGCAGGAAGGCAGGGAGATCCAATAGCCAGTGCGCTCGTAGAGCAATATGAGCTGACAGCTGTGCTCTGTAGAAAGACTCCTGAACCCTGGTGCTGAATGGATCTGCCACTGCAGGGTCTCTCTGTGCAGGTAACCAAGACTCCACGGGTACGTATCTGAACCGTCGTACCCATGCCGCTATAGCACGCTGAAGATCAAACAACCTGGGATCCACAGCAAGTGGTCGCACCTCAGTCTCATCGCGCTCCCGGAAGCGAGCAGGTGGGATAGGAGGAGCGGAAGCAGGAGGAGCAGTGGAAGCTGGAGTAGTGGAGGTGGTGGGTATGGCTGAGGTGGTGGATGGCACAGGAGTGACAGGGGCAGGCGAAGTGGGTGGAGGAGTGGTAGCAGTGGTGGGAGTGGTAGGAGCGGAGGAGCGAGGACGAGAGGCGAGGCGACGAATTCGATAAGCAATCTGATCGGAAGGAATCTGCAACTGAGCTCCTTGCTCTGCTTGCTCAGCGGCTGCTGCCGCTGCTCAGGCTGCTCTGTCCAGACGCCGCTTCTTGCGGCCTTCCTGCTGCTCCAAATGCACAATCTTCCCCTTGACCTGCCTAAAGGGGCGAGGAGGGTCCTCGTCATCTCCTCCCACTGGTGCCGACACATTCTTCGTGCGCGGCATCCTAACCTGACGACTGCAAATGAGAGAGAGAAGCTAAGCACAAGTCGATAACAGCCGATAGAATATCAGAGGAGTGGATGTCTACCTAGAAAGCTCACACGAGAGGTGAAAATCCAGGCAGGACAGGAGACGGCTCACGGGCAGGCAAGGTCACTGAAATGACAGAAGAGGTGAGCATGTATTAATCACATAGTCATAAGTATATGAAATGTGAATAAATACATACATAGAGAAATATGGCACAGAAAACGAGAGATATGGCGATCGAGAGGTCAAACGACGCGAAAACGGTGTTTGAACGAGAAATAGTGCCATAGGAGGTTTGAAATTCGAATTGAGGTATGAAATGACGTGGAATTGAGCCGATACTTCATGAATAGGTTTATATGGGTAAATATGAGTGAAGTGTGTGCTTGGTTTGAATTTAGGCGAAGAAAATGGAATTTGGGCACTCGGCTCGGAAACGATCGCTCAAAACAGGGAAATGTGTGAAATTGAAGCCTGGTATATCGGATTGGCGTGAACTTTGGCGAACATGTTACTGGAGGTATTTTGAAGGTGCCTGAAAAATTTGGGTTCAATTGGAGCATTTTTGGCTGGTTTGGGCATTTCACCGAACACGTGGTATGTGGTGAGTTAGGTTTTTGGAGATATGGCCATTTTGGGCTGTGAAACCCTCCCGAAGGAGCTAGGAACCTGCAGGTGATTCAATGGGACACAAAGGAACCACATCCAACACTTTGATTCATAGAAAATTCACAGATTTGATATAGGGAATCAAAGGTGGGGAAGAGGTGAGCTCACTGGGATGAACAGAGAGAGAAAAGGGAGGCAGAGGATAGGGCAGGGGGGTTGCTCACTAGAGGAAGAGCAGGCACAAGCACTGGAGGACGCCGGAGCACGGTGGTCGCCGGTGAGGGAAGGTCGCCGGTGAGGGAGAGGCAGAGAGACAGAGACAGAGAGCCAGAGAGGAAAGCAGGCCTCTGGCTCGGCTTCGGACTGGAGGCGTTTTTTTAAAACGCAATATGGGCGCACCGGACAGTCTATAGTGCCTGTCCAGTGCATACCGGACAGCACAGAGTAGTTGTCCGGTGAACTACCGGACAACACAGGGGAAAAGGAGTTCTTGCGCGCGCGCGGCCGGTGCACCGGACAGTGCACAGTGCAGTGTTCGGTGCACACCGGACTGTCCGGTGAGCCTAGACAGAGGGAAATTTTGAAATTTCTGAATTTTTCTATCTAGTTTTCAACCAAACCAAATCCCAACTTATAATCACATAAAATAACACTTGTTGGGACAGGTATTGGCACCCTCATATATTTTCTCATAATTTTCAAAATATTTTGCCATAGGCTAGATAATTTTTAGAGAAAATAGACAAATGGTGAATTTTGCATTTTGGCCTTGCACTAGGGGTTTTCATGAGTGTTTTGAGTTTCGAATACTCCCCCTAAGTGCAGTACCTCATGCATATTTCAAGAACCAACAATTGCATAGTAAGTAAGAATTTAAGTGCTAAAAGCTTAAAACTAAGACTTGTCAAGTTTGATCCGAGTTAAGCTTTTTCACTCGCTTTGTTGGCGGTTATCTCAACTAGGTTAGACAAGCCCTAGATGCAATACAAGAAATTTAAAAATGCAATGCAAGCTTGACAACACCACTTGACATCTTAAATAAAATTTCTGAGATCAAGTATATTTAATTCATTCCTCAACATGCAAAAGCGGGTCTTATCAAGTGGCTTAGTGAAAATATCCGCTAATTGATCTTCCGACCTCACTCCTTCTAAAATGATGTCTCCTTTAGCAACATGATCTCTAAGGAAGTGATGACGGATATCAATGTGCTTGGTGCGAAAGTGTTGAACAGGGTTATTAGCAATTTTAACAGCACTCTCATTGTCACACAACAAAGAGACCTTTTCTAGAACTACGCCATAGTCTAGAAGAGTTTGTTTCATATATAAAATTTGTGTGCAACAAGCACCCGCAACAATGTATTCCGCTTTGGCGGTTGACAAGGCAACACTATTTTGCTTTTTGGATGTCCATGATACTAGTGATCTCCCAAGCAAATGACACCCCCAGAAGTACTTTTTCTATCAATTTTGCAACCGACATAATCTGAATCGGAATAGCCAATTAAGTCAAAAGTAGCTCCTTTGGCATACCACAGACCAACGCTTGGGGTGTGCCTGAGATACCTAAGAATTCTTTTAACAGCGCAAAGATGAGCTTTCTTAGGATTAGATTGAAATCTAGCACACATGCAGACACTAAACATGATATCGGTCCTAGATGCAGTAAGATACAATAAACTACCAATCATAGAACGGTAGAGAGTTTGATTAACCGGGTTACCTCCCTCATCTAGGTCGAGATGTCCATTTGTTGGCATAGGTGTCTTGATTGGTTTGCACTTCTCCATGTTGAACCTTTTCAACAAGTCTTTGGTATACTTCTCTTGTGAGAGAAAGTTACCATCTTTCATTTGCTTGACTTGAAAGTCGAGGAAGTACGTCAGCTCACCAATCATTGACATCTCGAACTCCTTCGACATCAACTCACCAAATTCCTTGCAATGATAGTCATTTGTCAAGCCAAAGATTATGTCATCAACATATACTTGACAAATGAAAATATCACCATTATATTTCTTTGTGAATAGAGTTGTGTCGATGGTCCCGATCTTGAAGCCCTTTTCGATGAGGAAGTCACGAAGACGCTCATACCAAGCCCTTGGAGCTTGCTTTAGTCCATATAGCGCCTTGGACAACCTGTAAGCATGGTTAGGATATCTAGGGTCTTCAAATCCAGGTGGTTGTTCAACATATACAAGTTCATTTATGAATCCATTTAAAAATACACTTTTTACATCCATTTGATAAAGCTTTATATCATAGCATGATGCATATGCGAGTAGGATACGGATGGCTTCCAGTCGAGCAACCAGTGCAAAGGTCTCTCCGAAATCTAAGCCTTCAACTTGAGAGAATCCCTTTGCAACAAGCCTTGCCTTGTTCCTTACAATCACACCTTGATCATCTTGTTTGTTTCTGAACACCCACTTTGTTCCAATGATTCTTGCATCTTGTGGGGGCTTCTCTAGGGTCCAAACTTGGTTACAGGTGAAGTTGTTAAGTTCTTCATGCATGGCGTTCACCTAGTCCGGATCTTGTAGTGCCTCATCTATACATGTAGGCTCAACACAAGAAACAAAGGAGTGATGTTCAATAAAAGAAGCATGTCTATGTGATCGAGTAATAACCCCTTGTAAAGGACTCCCAATGATTTGGTTTTGAGGATGAGCTTGAAGTAGTGATGAGTTTCTCTTGTCAACCACTTGGGAAGAAGATCCTGGAGTATCAACATCTTTGGCTTGTACCCTTGCTTGTTCATGAGAGACAAATGTATCTTCATTTGCATGCCTCTCATCTTTTTCATCATCTTGTGGTACATTTGATGAAGAAGGCCTGTCAATGTTTTGCACCTCTTCTTCATCTTCTTTTGGTTTGATAGCTCCAATTGGCATGTTCTTCATTGCTTCCCTAAGTGGCTCATCACCTACATCATCAAGATTTTCAAGTGCTCCTTGGGAGCCATTAGTCTCATCAAATTCCACATCATATGTTTCTTCTACCACGCCAGTGGCATGATTGAATACTCGATATGCTTTGGACTTTAATGAATAACCCAAAAGAAAACCAATATCACAACGTCTTTGAAACTTCCCCAGGTGATGGCGTTTCTTGTAGATGTAGCATTTGCATCCAAACACCCGGAAGAAGGAGACATCTGGATTTTTCCCATTTAGTAGTTCATAGGGAGTCTTCACAAGCAGCCGGTGAGGAAATAGCCTGTTTGATGCATAACATGCGGTGTTTACAGCTTCGGCCCAAAACCTCTCCTGTGTGTTATACTCATCAATCATTGTTCTTGCAAGTGTGATCAAGGTCCTGTTTTTCCTTTCAACAACTCCATTTTGTTGAGGTGTATATGTTGCAGATACTTCATGCTTGATCCCAATCTCATCACAGTACTCATGAATGTTGGTGTTGTCAAATTCTTTACCATTATCACTTCTAATCTTCTTGATCTTGCAATCAAATTCATTTTGAGCTTTCTTGGCAAACTTCTTGAATATAGATGCAACTTCAGATTTATCATGGAGAAAGAACACCCAAGTGTATCTTGAGAAATCATCAACTATCACCAGACAGTAGAGGTTGCCACCAGCACTTACATAATTTGTAGGTCCAAATAAATCCATATGAAGTAGTTCCAGTGGCCTTGATGTTGACATGAAAGCTTTTGTAGGATGTGTGTTAGCAACTTGCTTCCCAGCTTGACATGCACTACAAGGCTTGTCCTTTTCAAATACAACATCCTTTAATCCTCTAATCATGTCCTTCTTTAATACCTTCTTGAGTGTGCTCATCCCAACATGTGCAAGCCTCCTATGCCAGAGCCATCCAAGTGATGCTTTGGTGAAGAGGTAAGTTCTTAAGTCTGCATCTTCTGAGGTGAAATCCACTAAGTAGAGATTGTTGTATCTAAATCCTTTGAACACCATTGATTCATCATCCATTTTTGATACAATAACCTCTGTTGGAGTGAATAAGCATTGAAGTCCAAGATCACAGAGTTGACCCACTGATAATAAGTTGAAGCTCAAAGGTGCAACCAAAAGAACATTTGAAATTGATAGATCATTTGAAATTGCCACCTTGCCAAGTCCTTGAACTTTCCCTTTTGAATTGTCCCCAAATGTGATTTTGTCTTGTCCATCAACATTCTCATTAAGTGAGGTGAACATCTGTGGGTTGCCTGTCATATGTTGTGTGCATCCACTGTCAATAACCCAATGGCTCCCACCGGTCTTGTAGTTCACCTACATCCACAGACAAATCAAGCTTGAGTTTTGAGGGCCCTATATTGCATAGGACCAGTGACTCTCTCAATCAAGGACTTTGCAACCCAAATTTGTCTAGGTCTACTCTTGCTTGGTGGACCTAGGAATGTAACTTTGACCTTTCCATTTGCAACTTTTCTTAGAACATAATGAGCATTGAAAGCAAATGGTCTTGAGTGCTTAGGCAAGGGAGTTGGTGGTTTGGCTTTGCAGTTGTGGGCAAAGTGACCTTCTTTTCCACACCCAAAGCATTTGATAGGCTTATGAGTCTGCTTTGGCTTGTATTGAGTAGTTGCTTTCATTTGCACAAAAGCATTGTATCCAATACCACTCTTGTTGTTTTTCATGACAATGTTCATGAGCAATTCATTTTGGAGGTATTGGTCCTTGTTGAACTTTTGCACACTTGTTGCAAGATGTTCATTTTCACTCTTAAGTTTCTTGACCTCATTTTAAGCCATTCATTATCCACTGCCAACTCATTGTTGAAATCATTGTTCTCAATAGCAACCTTTCCTCTAGTAGTTGCATCAGTCAAGTATCTCTTCAATTTTTGGTTGTCTAAAGTCAAGACTTCAACTTTTTCGGTCAATTCATCATGTAGACTAGTTTGCTCTCCTTGACTCAAATCATCACATGAGGTTGCTACATCAATCTTAACAATAGGGTTAATAGCCTCATGTGTATTGCAAGATAAAAGTTCATTTTTAACAAGAAGATTATCATGATCAAATTTAATCTTAGTATAGTCTTCCTTGATTTTCACTAGTCTATCTTTCAACTCCCTATTAGCTTTATTTAACTTGTCACATTTATCCTTAGCATCTTTTAGGGAGGTTGTGAGCTCATTTACAGTGGATGACATAGTTTTGTTCTCTTCTTTCATTTTATCACTAGCTTTCATAACTATGTCATATTTGGCATTCAAAGATTCATTTTCATTTTTCAATTTATCACATTTAGCTTTTGACTTCCTAATGATTTGAGTGTATTCTTCAAGCAAGTCAGCTAGTTCATCATAGGAAGGTGAAGCAAATTCCTCATCACTATCACTATCACTATCATCAGTTATATCAATATCATTTTGTACCTTCCGTTCACCTCTAGCCATGAGGCATAGGTGAGAAGTCGATGATGGCGATGGTGGTGGTGAAGAGAAGTCCCCGGCGATGGTGGCAACTTTTTCATCATTCTCATCTTCACTTGAAGAAGATCCACTTGATGACACAATGTCAGTGAGCCAGTTACCAACAATATATGCCTTTCCATTTTTCTTTTTGTGGAACCTCTTGTGCTTCCCATCCTTCCTTTTGAAGAATCTCTTTTCCTTTTTCTCATCATCGCTGTCATCTTCTTTCTTGCCCTTGAACTTGTTCTTCTTGGGCTTGTTACGTTGATGAGCAAGATGACCAAGCTCTCCACAGTTGTAGCAATCCATCTCAGAAATGGGCTTTCTTTTGCTGGAAAAGAATTTCTTCTTTCTTGAATCAATTTTGATGCCTTGTCTGTTGAGCTTTTTTAACATCTTGGTGGTCTTCCTCACCATTAAGGCAATGTTAGTATCAAGGTCATCATCACTTGATGATTCTTCCTCAATTTATACTTTAGCTTTTCCTTTTCTTTCTTGATTTGCTTTGAGAGCCAAATCCTTTCTCTTGGAAGATGACTCTTCCTTGTCATTGATGTTCATGTACATCTCATGAGCATTGATCTTTCCCAATATCTGTATAGGTGTGGTAACTGAAAGATCCATTTGATGCAGTACAGTGACAATGTGTCCATATTTGTCAATTGGGAGGACACTGAGAATCTTCCTCACAACATCCGCTTGTGAAATTTGTGTAAGCCCCAATCCATTTACTTCCTCTACAAGAATATTGAGACGTGAGTACATAGCATTGACATTTTCATTAGCAAGCATTTCAAAAGAATTTAACTTTCTCATAGCAATGTGATATCTCTCCTCACGCTCACTTCTAGTTCCTTCATGTAGAGCAAAAATGTCCATCCACAAATCATGAGCATTTTTATGATTTCTAACTCTATTAAACACATCTTTGCAAAGGCCTCTAAAAAGGGTGTTTTTGGCCTCAGCATTCCATTTCTCATAATTAAACTCATCACCTACAAGATTTGTGGGATTTCTAGGTTCGAGAATCCTTGTGTGGCGGCTTTGTAGACACCAATGTCTATAGCCTCTAAATATGCTTCCATACGAATTTTCCAATATGGAAAATCGTCACCATAAAAAATGGGAGGAGGTCTATCCCCACCGGACATCGTTACTCTAGCGGTTAAGTTAATCTAAGAGCAACAAGGCTCTGATACCAATTGAAAGGATCGCGATGCCCAAGAGGGGGGATTGAGCTTTTCTAAAAATCAACACTAATTAAAACCTAAGCAAGAGCTAAGCAAGAGCCCAACTTCACCCCAACAACTAGCACTAAGATAATAATACTAGAAATACAACAATGCTAAGACAATACTTCAAATACTTGCTAAACAAATACACAATCTAAAATGCTTGAATTAAGTGCAGAATGTAAAGCAAGGTTTAGAAGACTCCTCCAATTTTTCCCGAGGTATCGAAGAGTCGGCACTCTCCACTAGTCCTCGTTGGAGCACCCGCGCAAGGGTATCACTCCCCCTTGGTCCTCGCAAGAACCAAGTGCTCACTACAAGATGGTCCTTTGCCACTCCGGCGCGGTGGATCCCTCACGACCGCTTACAAACTTGAGTCGGGTCACCAACAAGATCTCCACGGTGATCACCGAGCTCCCAACGCCACCAAGCCATCTAGGTGATGTCGATCACCAAGAGTAATAAGCCATAGACTTTCGCTTGACCAAGAGAAGCCTAATGCAAGTGGTGTGTGCTCTAGGTGGCTCTCACTAGCGCTAATGAGGACCAAATGCGGGATTAAGATTCTCTAATCTCCTCACTAGGCTTTTGGTGCTTGCAATGCTCTACCAATGTGCTGGAATTAATGTGGGCAGCAAGACATTGAATATGGTGGGTGGAGGGGGTATAAATAGCCCTTAACCACCAACTAGCCGTTACATGCATTGTTCTGCGCATGGACGCATCGGACAGTCCGGTGCGCCACCGGTGCGCCAACGGTCGACTCCAACGGCTAGTTCTGACAGCTAGCCGTTGGGCAGATGGCACACCGGACAGTGAACAGTCATTGTCCGGTGCACACCAGACAGTCCGGTGCACTGTCCGGTGCGCTGTCCGGTGCGCCACTAAAATTCCACTCAGGAACCTGGCGCTCTTGGGTTTCTGCATGGGGAAACTCTTCCCCTGGGCCAACTTGGCCCCACCTGGCAGAGGGTACACCGGACAGTCCGGTGCCCCAAGGCTAGAAACCCTATTTTCTGTTTTATGTTGTTTTCAAATCGTTTTCATTCTAACTTGTGAGTGTGTTCTAGAGTGTCACCTAGCACTATATGTGAGTGTGAATATGCACCAACACTACACTAGAACTCTCTTGGTCAAACTACTCATCGACAACCCCTCTTTATAGTACGACTTAAACAGAATAAAAGACCTAACTAAATCACGAGTGTCCACAACTCCTTGACACTCGGACTATGTAGTCCTTCACTTTTTGTTTCATCGTTTTAGCAGTCGCTTCGAGTTCTTATCTCCAGGATTGTTTTCACCGTTGTAGTACTTCTACCTGTAATGCGACCTAACTTACCATTTATCTCTGCAAAACACACGTTAGTCACATATAACATTATGTTGTCATTAATCACTAAAACCAACCAGGGGCCTAGATGCTTTCAACGACAACCAACAAGTCAAAAACCTAGAAAGGAGTGTATCAGCACCAAAGCAACAACACTTTCAAGCTATAGTCAGATATGTGGTGTTATAGGTTGGCTAAATACAATGTACAATAAAGTACTTGAACCACATTAGTCACAGAAACGAGTTGAGAAATTCTTGAATGGCGGTACCGTGCTAGCCTTTGGCTAGACCGTGCTAGAGACGCGAGTTTGGACACAAACGAAGGATACAGACACCATAATGCCTCCAATGGTTCCTACGTCTTCTGTTGTTCATGATGTAATAAATGTTTTAGAAGACCAATAACACATGGTCGCGTGAAACAAATCAGTTAACATGTGAAATCACTCCTTTGTAAGCTACCTATTGCAAGTGTTTTATCTATTCTGTGGTCTAAAAGTACTCCAATGAGTGTATACATTAGAGGAAACAAAAAATTGGAGGACCAAGTCTATAACCAAGCAGTAAATGGAGTTCATGTCACTTCAGCTTCATAAGAGAAGTTAGGATAAAACACTCTTTGAAGAGGCATCCTAACTCCATTTAATGTGTTTGACCACAACTTAGAAAGATTATAATAAGCTAACCTTTCCAATGGATCCAGCCTCACCATCAAACTTGTCTGGAGCATGATGTTATGACCAAACCAATATGACATTAACAATCTATCTAACTTCAAGTAAATTATTGTTGATTGTTGTGCCAACATAATTTTGACCTTGGGCTTTGTTACCACGACCACCCCAATCTACATTCTAACTCCTTATCTTCCATTCCTCTCACATATTAATGGGAGACACTTCTCTTGTATGTCTGGACAATGGTTGAAAATGAAATAGATGCTATAAGCATGGCCTAGGGTATTCTAGTTGTGCAATAGAATTGGATTCAAGTTTGTGCATCTTGTCCCGTTGTTCTTACAAGCTCTTTGTAGTTGCAGCAAGGATTGTATTCCGCTTGACTTGACGAAGTGGAAAACATAAGGCTGGGCAGACTCGATGTTGTAGGTTGTTGCATCTCACAACAGCTGACTGCAACTGATTTGTCCTATCTTGCGAGTATCTTAGATCTTATGTTGTGTTGGTCGGGTGCACACTCATATCAAGGAAGTTTGATTCTATCAAACAAAACAACACACAACTCATTATTAGCATGCTTATCACTTGTCATACCTTTAGCAAACTTAAAATAATATGCATGCAAATTATCTTCAACTTTTATGAGGATTCATGTCATTAATAGAAGTAAAATAAGAAACACACATAACAATATATATGATCCAACCAACTATTTGGATGTGGTTGTAATCAATCCCTCACTCTCAACTTGTTCAAACAAACTCTTACAAGTTCTTACCAAAAGATAAATAGGAGGCGACGACAACCAACAAACCAGAAACATAAAAAGGAGTGTATCAGCACCGAAGCAACAACACTTGTCAAGCTATAGTCGGATATGTGGTGTTATAAAATATATGATAGAACATCACATGTATATGATATAAATATTATAAAGTAAATCATAAAACATCACATGTATATCACCTACACAAGAAAAATATATCATACATCATATGTATATTACATGAACATCACAAATATATACATCATAGAATATCACATGTATACCACATAAATATCATAGAACATAACATATATACTGCATAAACATCACAAAGTACGGCATATAATATCATTGTATACTATGTGTACATCACAGGTATCCTAAGTAAGCATCATAAAATGCATCATAGCACATTACGTGCATACCATATGAACATCGTAACATCTCATGGAATATAGAAAATAAAAAAATTAAAACATGAAAACACAAAATAATTTATTATATTAGGGAGGAAAAGGGAAAGCCACAAAATCTATATAATAAAAAAGAGAAAGAAAAAAGAAAGAAAATGTAAAAGAATAGCACACAATAAAATAAAATGATTAATTATAGTCAAATCAGAAACGAAAGATAAAAATATAAAAATGAAAAGAACAATAAAACAACATAAACAAATACGATATACTATAACATAAATTGAAGCACGAAGTTAAAAAGATAAATAAAAGAGAAGAATAATAAAAATGAAAAAAAAAACATCAGACATGTACATGTTCAGAATGGACACAGAATACAGTACATCATTATTATTGGGACACCGGAAGAAAACAATAAAAAGCCCATAATAAAGAATTACTAGATGCTAGCATAGTCACGCAGAAGCTGGTGCTCGTGGGGCGAGTGGTTCTCGTCCGGCCGATAGGAAACGGCAAGATTTCCGAGTAGAAGCAGCAGCAGCAACTTCCTTGGGTGCAGAAAAAAGCGGCCGGTCGACGAAGAATGCTTCCGCAGCATGGCATATTCCGGAGGAGCAAGGATGATACCCCTTGCAAAGCATGCACGCACGCACGCGCATCCATCCATCTTTTTTGCGTCGAGCAGTAAGCAGAAGCACAAGCACGGCAAAGTCGTCGTCCTAAAGGGCACCACCGCACATCTCACGCACGCAGCTGGGACTTTGCATCTTTGGCAGGCAGCCGCAGCAGCACAATTTTGATGGTTCAGCTTGTGCCAGCTGGGCTTTTGCGATCAAGATCTATTTATTATTCGACCCGTCCAATTTTCCCCTTTAATTTGGTCGCCTATGATCTGCAGTGCAAACTCATAGTCCCTTTCCCTTCGTTCTAAAATAAGGATGTGTTTTGTTTGGCTTTTGACTTTGGTTTTTGTCTCGTAAAATTTAAAAGCCAAGCCAAAGAGGTAGATCCAGGAAACAGTTTTTTAAAGCCGACTTTATCGTTACCATCACTAGATCTGCTTTTAGTGGATTTCGGATGTAACTGGGAAAACATATATCGAAGAATTTTTAACGGCTTTTAGTGGTTTCCACCAAACGTTTTAGCTTTTTAAAACCTCATAGCTCACAACAGTTTTTTTCACAACTCACAGCCCACGTTATTTTTTCACAGTCACAGTTCAACTAAACAGACCCTAAGTACAATTCTCGTATCTTAAGGAGTCAAACGGTGTTATGTTTAAAGAGCTAGATTTATATAAAAAATAATATTAACATTTCTATCTCTAATTAGTTTTGCTATAAAACCAATATAATTACTCTAACAAAGTTTATTTAGTATACAATACATTGGTGTATATTTTTTATATATTTGATTAACCTTGAGATGAGTCAATTTCTTGGCATGTCAGATGTGCACTTATTTATCTGGGAAGGAGGGAGCTGTGCTCAGGGGCGAAGCTATAGTCATTTTAGGTGGTGCAGCTACACCCCTTAAAAAATGCAAAACTAGTTATAATACATAATTTTTCACCTTATATATACCCGATGATGTCTATATATACATTCACAAGGCAATTGCATCCTCTTTAATTTCACTCTAGCTTCGCTGTGATTGCTAATGCTTTCAACAGATCTACCGATGTTTACTGCCATGCCGACCTCTCAAACAAAACCGCATGAAAATGGCAGGCAGAAACGATAGATACGAGTAAGGGGTGTAATTGACTCTAAATTTTACGATATATAATTTAAGGATTGGATCAAATTAGAATTAAGATATATTTTTTATTTATTTTGAACTATAATTAATTAAGAGCGTGAATAAATTATGAATTTTTGTTTTGGATCATGATCAGATTTTCAGACGAAGCTGTTAGTATCTGAACGATCATGAACTAGGAGTTGAGACGACGATGCCGTGAGGAGCATGCAACGCGTCACCACTGTACGCACGCTCATGCACGGGCTGGCATCGGCGAGCATCCTGTGATCTCGACTCGACACGTCCCCCCATGTGATGAACTGCCAAGAGATTAATAATTTTGAGAACGAACCATGCATGCATAAAATATCAACAAAACCTGTACTTTTGAATGCGTTTCCCACATATATACGTGCAGCACTGAACATTTGAACGAAAACAACAGTACTTGATTGATCTAATAAAGCAGCATGACGCGCTTGGTACAACATCCAGGAGAGCACGTCTATATCCGACGGTGACCTCCGGTTATTTAGGAGCACGTCTCTGATCCCATCAGATCGATCGCGCAAGTTCAACTGAACATGCACACAAGCACCAGACAGAAAGGAAACAATGACGTAACGGAAGGCGACGGCTGTGCCTCGACAAACAACCTCGACCAGATCGAAGGAGAACAGTGCGTGTACCCTACCGTGCAACAGCCACACACACGACACGTTACGTTACGTACGTACTTGTTCCTTATATAACATTTGCATGCATGCATGCAGATGCATCTACTACGGCTACTTACACGGGCACTGTGCGGTTGTTGTAGTTCGGCGTGGCGGCGGCGGCGGCCGCCTCGTCGTTCTCGCCGGACATCTCCTCCAGGGATTTGCCCTTGGACTCCGGCACCAGGAACGTGAATGCCAGGCCCAGCAGGTTGCAGCCGGCGAGGAGGAACAGCGAGTTGCGCACGCCGATGCCCGCGGGGTACCCGTGGTCCGTCTTGGCCGGGTCCCGGTTCTGCGCCAGGTACAGGAACCCGAAGGAGCCGACGATGGCGCCCAGCTTCCCCGACGCCGCCGAGATGCCGTGGCACGTCGACCGCAGCCTGGCCGGGAAGATCTCAGCGGGCACGATGAACGTGGTCGCGTTGGGCCCGAAGTTGGCGAAGAAGAAGGTGAGGCCGTACATGACGATGAAGCCGATGTGGTGCCCCGGCGTCGTCCAGTGCTCGTACGGCACGGCCAGCCCCAGCATGAACACCGTCATCATCAGGAACCCCGTCACCTGGATCGCGAACCGCCCCAACACGTCGATCAGCGCCACCGTGAACCAGTAGCCGGGCACCGTGCCGCACAGCGCGATCAGGGACTGCGCCCGCGCGATGCTGAACAGCTCCTCCAGCGCGTTCATCGTCGCCGCCTTGGGGATCCACCCCACCGCGCTGAAGATGTCCTTCTGGAACAGGTTCTGCGAGTAGAAGGCGATGTCCAGCAGGAACCACGTCGAGGACGTGCCCAGGAGGTGCAGCCCGTGCCGGCGGAGGAACTCCCCGGAGAAGAGCCCAAAGGACGCCGACGCCGGCGCAGGCGCAGTCGCAGCCGCAGCCGCGGCGTCCTCCTCGGGGGCGCCGGCTGAGATCTCCACCTGCAGCACCTTGGACATGTCAGCCGCGGCCTGCTTGGCGTTCTTGGCCACCAGCGCCGTGTACCGCGCCGTCTCGGGCATCTTGGTGCGCCAGTAGTAGGTGAGCGCCGCGGGCATCGCGCCCAGCATCAGGATGATCCGCCACACGAAGTCGGCCTGCGGCGGCGTGGAACCGGCGGGGTCGACGGCGTAGGCCGGGGCGGGGAACCTGGCCTTGAACGACGCGGACACGACGATGGCCACGAGGCCGCCGGCCATGATGCCGAAGCCCTGCATCGCGAACACCGCGGCGATGAACGCGCCGCGCGTCTTCTTGTTGGCGTACTCGGACATGATGGTCGCCGACAGCGGGTAGTCGCCGCCGATGCCGAACCCGAGCCAGAAGCGGAAGAAGCACAGCGTCGCCATGACGGACGCCGGGGTGTGGCCGAACGAGAGCCCCGACGCGACGGAACAGAGGACCATGAGCATGAGCGTCATGCCATAGACCTTCTTGCGCCCGAGCTTGTCGCCCAGCCAGCCGAAGAAGAGCTGCCCTGACAGCGTGCCCACGAAGGCCACGCCGTTGACGGACGCGGACACGTGCGGCGGGAGGGTGCCGGGCGTCGCGGACCCCTCCACGGTGTAGTAGATGCGGCCGAGGAGCTTAGTCACGAGGGAGATGCAGAAGAGGTCGTAGGCGTCGGTGAAGAACCCCATGCCGGCGACCACGATGGCGGTGAAGTGGTACCATTGCGTCTTCGCGGTGTCGAGCGCGGTGAGCACCTCAAGGTCCCCGGCGGCCATTGCCGCCCCGCCTCAACCTGTCTCGTCCGGCGGCGGCGGCTACGGCTTCAATGCTTGGGTGGTCTATCTTGGTCTTGGGGCAGCGAGGGATGAGGACGGCCGCTATTTATAAGCGGCGGAGAAGGATCTTCTTCCCAACGCGCCCGAATATTCGGCGCGGCCTCCCCAAGTGCCCATTGCCGTTTGACCGTCGAACGCATTGGTGGTCTGTGGGGCCCACGCCACGGACACCCTGTTGACTGTTGCTTCCTCGTTGCTTGGCAGGCTTTTGGGTGGGTCAAATCTCAGATGAGCTGTTTACACACGCTCTTTTTGATGCTTGCCAAAAGCACGATTATGTGCCATTGATGAAGGTTAAATCAAAGAAGTAGTAACACACACATGTATATACAACTACTAAAAACAAAATTCTCCGTCCTAAAACAATTACCGCTACGTTATTATTCATATAATCATATCGGTCAAAGCTTTTCAAATTTAACTAAATGTATAGAAAATATTAACAATATTTGTATCTCTAAATAAATCTATTATAAAAATAGATTCAAATGTTTATCCAATGATATTAATTATACCTATAATTATTAATATTATTTGTATATATTTGATAAGTAAAAAACATTAAACTTCTTAAAAACGATAACTCCAACTACTTCACCTATATTTTAGAGCTATTTTCACCCAGGGCGCGAGTCGCGGCATGCGCCAAGCGCCGCTTGTTCCTGCGACCTTTCCTCGTTCCTTTCCGTCTAGATCGGATCTAATTTTAAGCAAAATATAATTTTATTATTATTTGGCTATAGAAAAAATTATAAATCATCTCTTGTAAGTTATCCTTTTATTAATCGTACAAGTTGGTATATAGTAATATTATTTTCTGAAATTTGGATACCTAAAATATAGCAACGCATATATAGACCATATATAAAATCATTATGTTTTAATTATAAAATATTTTGAATTTTCTAGATACGTTTTTTACTGTGTCTATATAAATAGTCAATATCTAGACGTATAGAATAATAGGAAAAAACTATACATCTTAATAAAAAGCTTAAATATCTTGTAATTCAAAATAGAAGAAGTACCTCTTTAATTAGTTGTGGTTGTTAGCATATAGATAGATTCGTTAGGCACTACCGGAATCCGACTTTTAGTTGAGTGCTCGCCGCTTTGACAAATGTTTTTTGTCGGGTATTCGGCAAAAAAGTTTTTGCCGAGTGCCGCACTCGATAAAGACCTACTCTTGGTAACGAGCGCGTTTACCGAGAGCATGACGCTCGGCACAGAAATACACTCGATAAAGAAATTTTTGCCGAGTGCCAAACACTCGGCAAACAGCGGTTCTCGGCAAAGGGTCGTCAGCAGCCGTCTATAGCTGACGGCCGTTATCTTTGCCGAGCGCCGAGAGTTGGCACTCGGCAAAGAAGTTTCTTTGCCGAGTGTCTCTCCGTAGACACTCGGCAAAGTATATTTTTTTAGTTTTTTTTCTTTTCCCAACCAAACTTTTTATGGTATGTTCCTACACTATGTAGACTTACATGTACCATTTTGGCATAATTATAAAAGTGTTTTCTATAACTATTAGATTTAGTTCGTTTAATGGAATTTTCTCGAATAATTCAGATTTGAACTGCAAGTCACTCAAAACATGGAAAACCGTACATGCAAAAATGATATATATGTTATTTAACACAAGTACGACCGAATTCAGGAACAGACCGAAATCTTCAAAAACCATGCTCACGAATCATGACCGTGAACTTGCCATCAAGTTGTTTAAAAAATGTAAAACACAAACAAAGTCAGAAAATCATGAAACTTGTCCACATGTCATGATATCATATGTAGAAGTTGTGATAAAAAATTGAGAATGCTCCGAGAAAGTTGTGATGCACTATATGTAGAAACCTAAGTGACCTACACATGAAATCATAGAGTTTCAATGTAGACCGGCTAGGTTTCTACACATACTGACTCACAATTTTCTCGAAACATAACAACGCATCTATAGAAACGCATATATAGCAACGCATGTATAGACCATATATAAAATCATTATGTTTTAATTATAAATATTTCGAATTTTCTAGATATGGTTTTTACTGTGTCTATATAAATAGCCAATATCTAGACGTATAGAATAATTGGAAAAAACTATACATCTTAATAAAAAACTAAAATATCTTGTAAATTCACAATAGAAGAAGTACCTCTTTAGTTAGTTGTGGTAGTTAGCAGAGATAGATTCGTTAGGGTAAGAGGATAAGGTGTTGTTATATTTTAGGTGCCTGGATTTTTAGGTGATAAGTAATGTTATACAACTAATTAGTATAATAAAAAAGAGAGCTAGCAAGAGACATATAAATTTTCAGTTGGATTAACGTGAACTTGACCCAATTAATACTCAATAATTGTCAATGCTAATTGCCTACTTTAATGCTATGGTGTACTGATAATTTAGCACCATATTAGAAGTTCAAGTGACAAATCAATCAACTTAAATAGGTGGATCATTGATGCATCTATTGAGAAGTTGAGAAAAGGATGAAGGAATATCAAACGCGCTGTTGACGCCTTTTTGGAGCGCCAAACACTCAACAAGAACCGTGGCGGTACCTTCTGCACAGGGGCGGACGGTCCGCGCGCAGGGGCCGGACGGTCCGCGACCTGGTGCGAGGCGCGGTGGTGCTCTCTGCGCAAGGGCGGACTGTCCGCGGCCTGGGGCCGGACGGTCCGCGGCCTGGTGCGCGTCTAGGGCTCCTGCCTGACGGCCGGACGGTCCGCGCCCTGGGGCCGGACGGTCCGCGCGTACGCAGGGACGGCGGAAGATCGCCGACGGCGCCTGGATCTCGCTCCCGGGAGGGACCCCGTCGGGGAGTAGAGATCCTAGGTGGTGTCTAGGCTCGGGTAGACCGACCTAGACTCCTCTAATCGACGTAGAGTCGAGGAGAGGCGGAGAATTTGGGGATTGAGAGGCTAAACCTAAACTATACTAGAACTACTCCTAGGATAAAATGCGAATAAAAGTTGTATTGATTCGATTGTTGATTATTACAAATCGGCCGTAGACCTCTCTTTATATAGAGGAGGGGGGCTGGACCCTTTACACGACTGGATTCCGTGTTAATTCCGCAAATCTAGCCAACAAACATAGCACAAAACTCGGAACCCTAAACTGCTCTGCGCATGCGCGGACCGTCCGGCCCACAGGCGCGGACTGTCCGGACCGCGGACCGTCCGGCCTCAGGGCCGGACCGTCCGGCCGCTCAATACGGCGCTCAACATATGCCCCCCTGCCTTTTGGTGGAGCTGAGCAAACCAAAAGCAACTAACTCGATGTGATTACATCGGTTTTCTTAGGCATCCTGCCACATACTAGGATGGTACTGTTTGAGGAAACGCCCATTCAAAGCCTTAGGCAAGTCCTTGCCTTGTAATGTTTGCAGCAAATAGGCGTTGCCAGACATCACCTGTTTTACTTTATAAGGGCCTTCCCAGCTTGGTGACCATTTCCCGAACTTCCGGTCTTTACTCCTTAGAGGCAGAATGGTCTTCCACACCAGGTCCCCTACTTGAAATGATTTTGCTTTGACCTTCTTGTTGTAGGCCCTGGCTACCATGATCTTGTCTTTCTCTATTGCTCCCAAAGCTATTATCCTCTTGTCGGTCACCTCATCAATATTATCCATCATTGAATTATAATAATCAGTAGCATTTAAATCATTTTGTCTGGCGAACCTGACAGCATTCAAACTTATCTCCACAGGTAACACTGCTTCCTGCCCATAGACAAGCTCAAAAGGAGACACTTGAGTAGCCCTATGTTTAGATATCCTATGAGCCCATAAAGCTTCAGATAAAATCTTATGCCAATGTTTAGGATTATCAGATATCTTCTTTTTTATCAAATTAATCAATGTCCTATTACTAGACTCGGCCTGTCCATTGGCCTGAGCATAATATGGAGATGAATTAAGCAGCTTAATTCTGTATAATTCAGCAAATTCACGTACCTCCTTTGACATAAAAGAAGTACCTTGATCTGTAGTTAAGGTTTGGGGAATGCCGAATCTATGAATAATATGCTCAGTTATAAACTCAATTACCTCCTTGTGTGTCATGTTCTTTAGAGCAACGGCTTCAGTCCATTTGGTGAAGTAGTCAGTGGCAACTAACACAAACTGATGCCCCTTTGATGATGAAGGATGAATTTCTCCAATAAAGTCTAATCCCCATCCTCTGAACGGCCAAGGCTTGATGATAGGATGTAATTCGGCTGCAGGGACTAACTGTAGGTCGCCGAATTTTTGACACACTTGGCAACCCTTGTAGTACTTGAAACAATCAGCTATCATACTAGGCCAATAAAAACCAGACCTTCGCAACAACCACTTCATCTTTGGAGCTGATTGATGAGTACCACAAATTCCTTCATGTACTTCGGCCATGGCTAATATAGCATCATCTGGGCCCAAGCACTTAAGCAGGATATCATTGACTGTTCGGCGGTAAAGTTCATCACTCATCAAAACATACTTGAAAGCTGTTCGCCGAATGTTCATATCTGTCCTTATATTGGGATTTCGTAGATAATTAAGTATAGGTGTCCTCCAATCACTTGCATCGGCCTCATTGTCAGCCGAATTGATGAAAAGAACATTTCTGGTAACCCCGGACGGTCCGGCGTTATCACGCGGACGGTCCGCGACCTGGGAATTTGGCTTTGCACCGGTTATCAGATTTTCAGTTTTGTGAAACTTTCCTCTCTTTATCCGATAACCTGATGCATCTTGTGCCAAATCGTTAGCTCTATGATTCTCAACTCTAGAGATATGCCGAATACTGAATTCGTCAAAAGAATGAATTATGCTCCAACATTTCTCAAGGTAACTATTTAGAGTACCATCAAAACATTGATATTCTTCTAACACTTGTTGGACAATCAGCTGAGAATCACCAAATACCTTCACATGTTTTACTCCCATACCATTTAAAAGTTCTAAGCCGAATAGGAGGGCCTCATATTCAGCTTGATTATTAGTGCAATAAGTTTTCAATCGGCTAGAGAAGTCAAAGGAGACATTACTTGGTGAAACAAGCATAATGCCAATTCCTTGCCCTTCATTGCAAACCGATCCATCAAAATATAAAGTCCAAGGAGTAATAGTGAGGTATGACATGTCTAGTTCATGAATATCATTAACCCGATGTTCTACAATGAAATCCGCTATGACTTGGCCTTTCATAGATTTCAATGGTTCATAGGCCAAGTCATATTCTACGAGTGCATAAGCCCACTTACCAATTCTACCACTCATAATTGGGTTATGCAACATGTATTTGATCACATCGGCTTGACCAGAAACAGTATAATGACTAGACAGTAAATAACATCTACATTTGGTGCATGCAAAAAACAAGCATAAGCATAACTTTTCAATAAAAGTGTACCTTGTTTCAGCATCCACCAACCTTCGGCTTAGATATGTCACCACATGCTCCTTCCCCTCGGTTTCTTGTGTCAGAACAGCCCCAATGACCTTATCCTCAGCTGCAATGTATAATCGGAATGGTACTCCTGCTCGTGGTGCTTTTAATACGGGAGCCGAAGATAAGTATTTTTTGATGAGATCAAATGCTTCTTGCTGTTCTGCCCCCCAAGTGAATTCGGCATCATTATTAAGCCGAAGAATAGGGGTGAACACATCAATCTTCCCGGCTAGGTTAGAAATAAACCTTCGTAAATAATTCACCTTGCCGAGAAACCTCTGTACCTCGACCTTACAGGTCGGAGGTCCCACATTCCGAATAGACTTGATTCGGTCAGGGTCTATTTCTATACCATGTTCATGTATGACAAATCCTAAAAACTTACCAGCCGACACTCCAAAAGCACATTTACGTGGGTTCATTTTCAAACCATACTAACGCATTTTATCAAAGGCTTTACGCAAATCAGCTATATGAGAACTAAACTCAACCGATTTGACTACAATATCATCAATGTAAACTTCCATAGTGTTTCCTAACAATTCATGGAAGATCAAATTCATAGCCCTCTGATAAGTAGCACCAGCATTTTTCAGACCAAATGTCATGACAACCCACTCAAATAAACCAATGAAGCCTGGACATATAAAGACCGTTTTAGACGTATCTTCTTCGGCCATGAAAATCTGATTATATCCGGCATTACCATCAAGGAAGCTAATAATTCTATTTCCTGATGCATTATTGATTAATGTGTCGGCTATGGGCATAGGATATTCGTCTTTAGGAGTTGCTCTATTTAAATTGCGAAAATCAATGCATACTCTAAGTTTACCTGTCTCCTTCTTCTCCACCGGCACAATATTGGAGACCCACTCTGCGTATCTGCAAGGTCTGATAAAATCAGCTTCTAGCAGCCGGTGGATTTCGTCCTTGATGCGTGGGAGAAGATCCGGACGAAATGTTCTAGCTCTTTGCTTGAAAGGTCTGAAACCAGATTTAATAGGCAACCGATGCTCTACGATCTCTCGGCTTAATCCAGGCATCTCAGTATAATTCCAAGCAAAGCAATCTGAATATTCTTTCAATAGACCGATCATCTTATTTCTAGAATCGGTCTCCAGGGTCTTGTTTACAAAAGTCGGCCTTGGAATTTTACCATCTCCTATGTCAATCTCCTCTAAAGGATCGGCCGATGTAAACCCCTGTCCTAGTTTATCAAGATCTCTGAATTCCTCTATCATGTCCCCCACAGAGGAATCATATGATTTTTGTGTGATGGCGGAATTTTCGGTCTCGGGGACCGGATCATCCGTAATACTGTCTTTTCGCTGTGGTAGATGCTCGGTCTTAAAGTCCGAACTCTTTTGTGAAAGACCAGACCATCCGGCCTTGGCGGCCGAACTGTCTGTGACCAAAGACTCATGAACTTTGTGTGTATTCATCATTTTAACTTTATTTAGGATTTAGCCGATTCTCCATCGGCTCTAGCATTACAGGAATGAAACCTTTCTTATCTATACTTATGAATTGATAATCAGAAAAGTCTACTCCTGTGAGACATGTAGCAGTCTCATAAGTCCAGAGTACAGGGGCATCGGCCACAGCGATGCAGGCCGATACATCAGCATGTACTTGTTCTATGTCATCGCCTACCCATTGTATCAGCATTTGATGTAATGTAGAAGGTATACATTGATTGGCGTGAATCCAATCTCTGCCTAGGATTAAACTGTAATTTCCTTCTACATCAGCGACGAAGAATGCAGCAGCAAGGGTCTTAGTCCCGATGGTTAATTCAACGGACGTGACTCCCCTGGCTTTGATCGAACTATCAGTTCCAACACCGCTGAGGGTCATGTTGGTCTTGACAAGTTCGTCATCTTGTTTACCTAATTTTCTGTATAATGAATAAGGCATCAGATTTACAGCTGCCCCTCCATCTACCAACATCTTAGCAATCGGTATCCCATCAATGTGGCCGCGCACGAAGAGCGGCTTTAAATGATTTACCGATTCTTTTGGTTTAGTAAAGGCGGCTTCTTTAGGACCAAAATCAAACTGGGCAACAACAGGTTCATCGTCGCCGATAATAGTACAATCGGCAGAAAATGTAATAATATTTACATCCATACCTGGGCGTTCTGGAGAAGCCTCGTAGTCGACCAGGTCTTCTCCCAGCAGATCGTCCTCTTCCATTGATGTTGTCGTGTCGTTAGAGGTTTCCTGGTGAACGGCGGACGGTCCGCGTGCGGGGGCCGGACGGTCCGCGCCTGGTGCAGGTCGTCCAGAGACTTCCTGGTGGACGGCGGACGGTCCGTGCGCAGGGGCCGGACGGTCCGCGCCTGGTGCAGATTGACTTTCTATTTCTGTGGTCGTTTGTTTTTTCTCAACGGCCTTCGGTCTCCATTTCTTTTGCGGTGGCGGGTATAGTGGATGTGTGTCATTAAATGTCTTTTCCGCCTCCTTCTCCTGGCTCTCCTTTGCTCTTAGGCGCTGTAATTTTCTCTTTTGGGATCGTGTCAATCCCGCTGGGCACCATCGAGGCATGGAGTATTTTGGATCGACTGTTTTGATGGTAGCCGTATCCTTTTCGGTTGTGTTGGCCGATTCGCCGAAAATCATCGGCCCTTTATTATCTTCTTGTATGACAACATCTGCAGTGCCTATTTTGATGATGTCCTTTTTTGTTGCAGGCATATGCCTCCCTGCCGGATTGGTCGGCCTAGGAGGCCGAGTAGTCCGGCAATCTTGTTGGGCCTGTGCCTGGTGACCAGATTCAGCAGCGCTCAATCGGTCTTGCACTGGCGGCGCCAACCTATCAAAAACGGATGTTTGGGGTGCCCCCCAGGCGGGGTACTGTGGCATCCCAAATGGATATGGTGGCACGCCCCACATTTGATTTGGGACATATGGTGGAGGTAAGTATGTGTATGGATATGGCATTGATGGATAAGGGGGTGGAGGGGTCCATGTTGGCATGTTAGGTCTCAATTGTACAATAGGACCTTTCATTTCTTCCGATTGGTGAAGTGGTCCAATCGGCCTGACCTGACGTTGCTCATGAATGGGTGAGCGGGGTCGCTTCGGTGGCCGGTCACTGGGGCCGGCCTTCTTTTTCACATATTTAGACAACAATTGATCGAAAGTCGGGCCAGGCTTGATCAGCCGACCAGCTGCTTTAAATGTATTTGTTTTCCACGTACCTATCTCTGGTCGTCGTGGTTTGAAGGTACGTGGTCGCTGCGAGTCCTGAGCATGGCCGGACCGTCCGCCAGAGTCGTCCGGACCGTCCGGGGAAGCGTCGGACCGTCCGCGTCGGGACGGTGGACTGTCCGTGATGCGCAGCACGGGTTCCCGCAACTGTCTCCCTGTCTGCGCTTGCCCCCAGTGTTAGAGGCTGCGATGGTCACCTTCAGTGTCTCCCCTCCATCGGGAGTCTTCTCGGCCACCACCTTCCTGCAAGCAACTTTACAATCTCCATCGGCCCTTTTAGCATTGCCGATGATTGTTTCCTTGCCTTTGCCTTTATCGGCTGTATTTGGCCGAACCAAGACTTTCTTGCCCTCGAAGTCAATCATGTTCATCGGAAAGGGCTCTGTATCCACCTGCATTTCCTGAAATTTCAATCGTCCTTCGTTAATGGCCGATTGAATCTGTCGCCGAAATACATTACAATCATTAGTGGCATGAGAAAATGAGTTATGCCACTTGCAGTACGCACGACGTTTTAGCTCGTCGGCGGATGGAACAGTGTGATTTATTTTAATATTGCCATTTTTAAGTAACTCATCAAATATTTTATCACATTTACCAACATTAAATGTAAACTTTACCTCCTCTTGCCGTTTCTTTTGAACCGGCTGTAAGGAAGCACAAGACGAAGATTTGGCCTGCTTTGGCCAAACCATTTCAGCAGCGTACACTTCTACTGATTCGTCATCTGAGCTACTTTGGTCGCATTCTACTATGTGTACGTTGTGACGCATTGTTTTAGCAGTTTCTTTGCTCCGGCTTTCGCAAGCCAAAGCTCTCTGGTGTAACTGTGCTAGTGTAAAAAATTGGATGCCTTCTAATCTTTCTTTTAAATAATATCGCAGACCATTAAAGGCTAATCCTACTAGCTGTTTCTCTGCTAAATGAATTTGAAAGCATCGGTTTCTTGTATCTCGGAATCTCCGGATGTAATCATTAACCGATTCATCTTTTGTCTGTCGCAACGACGCTAAATCTACCAAATCCAACTCATAGTCACCGGAGAAAAAATGATCATGAAATTTTTGTTCTAAATCCCCCCATGATGAAATGGAATTAGGAGGTAAAGTGGCGTACCATGCAAACGCAGTTCCTGTTAAAGATAATGAAAATAAACGTACGTGAAATGCCTCTGTGTCGGCCAACTCTCCTAATTGTGCTAAAAATTGGCCTATGTGTTCACGTGTGTTCTTTCCTTGATCACCCGAAAATTTTGTTAATTCGGGTATCCTGGTTCCCTGTGGGTATGGGTGGTGATCAAATCGGCTGTCATAAGGTTTCCGATATGATTGCCCCCCAGGGACCATGCTTACTCCGAGCTTATCTCGGAACGCCCCGGCTATTTCTTCCCTCACTATATCAATGGCAGCCGGTGCAAGACCACCGGCTCTCTGGTCAAACATAGGTGGAGTTGGTTGTACATTAGTATGTTGTCGTTCCCCCCATTGATATGAGCTACGTGGTGCATTTCCATTTGCCCTATATGGCTCATAGGTTTGATCGTTTCTTTCCGGCCTTCTAGGTGGGGCCGAAAAGCTTTCCTGGGCTCTGGATCCTGAATTAATGGGCTGGTGCATTGCATAGTGTGATGGGAAGTGTTGCTGGGGCGGGCGAGGATTCAAGTAATAATCCTCCTCAAAAGACTCATGTGCGGACTGTCCGGTCATTGGCCCGGACCGTCCGTGATTATGTGCGGCCCGTCCGTCGTTGCACGCGGACGGTCCGCCTGGGTAGTTTAGATTCTGTGTTGTGTGTGGTGGTTCGGGCGCATATCTAGGTAACTCATTAAAAATCGGCCCGACTGTTGTTGGTCCGTACGGTCCGCGCTCACGTGCGGACGGTTCGGTCATGCGCAAATCGGCTGATTTGCTGCCGATTTGCGGTTGCTCAGGGTATGTGTCCATCGGCATCCCATAAAGGGGTTGTGACTGGTCGTGACAACCTGTAGCCGATGTGTTACGCGTGTTACCTCCTAACTCAACCTCGTGCGACGGAAAATTTGTGATACTAGATTTATCAAATGCACGCACTAGTCTCTTAAGATCGCTTTGCATACCCCCTATGATGTTCTGCATTTGTTCACGCTGATCTTCTACATAATTTCTAAGAGAGTGCAGATCGTTGGTATTACTTACATTGGGGATATCTGGCGTGGGTTGGAGCGAAGCCGGATCCGTCGCCCGATGTCGGACGACCTTGTTGTTCCTGTCCACTTTGAAGTTGGCCAAGAACTTTGCTTTCGCCTCCTGGATCATCCGCTCCTTGTGCTCCTCGAACTGGAGCTGCTCGTCAGCCGGCAAGGTTTCCCAAGTCGGCTCTATGATGTTGCTTGGAGAAATATCAGAGCTTTCCCTTGAACCGTCCATTGAGGGCCGATTTGATGAGCTTAGGTGTTTTGTCCCCAGCGGAGTCGCCAAAAAGTATGTTGACGCCTTTTTGGAGCGCCAAACACTCAACAAGAACCGTGGCGGTACCTTCTGCACAGGGGCGGACGGTCCGCGCGCAGGGGCCGGACGGTCCGCGGCCTGGTGCGAGGCGCGGTGGTGCTCTCTGCGCAAGGGCGGACTGTCCGCGGCCTGGGGCCGGACAGTCCGCGGCCTGGTGCGCGGCTAGGGCTCCTACCTGACGGCCGGACGGTCCGCGCGTACGCAGGGACGGCGGAAGATCGCCGACGGCGCCTGGATCTCGCTCCCGGGAGGGACCCCGTCGGGGAGTAGAGATCCTAGGTGGTGTCTAGGCTCGGGTAGACCGACCTAGACTCCTCTAATCGACGTAGAGTCGAGGAGAGGCGGAGAATTTGGGGATTGAGAGGCTAAACCTAAACTAGACTAGAACTACTCCTAGGATAAAATGCGAATAAAAGTTGTATTGATTCGATTGTTGATTATTACAAATCGGCCGTAGACCTCTCTTTATATAGAGGAGGGGGGCTGGACCCTTTACACGACTGGATTCCGTGTTAATTCCGCAAATCTAGCCAACAAACATAGCACAAAACTCGGAACCCTAAACTGCTCTGCGCATGCGCGGACCGTCCGGCCCACAGGCGCAGACTGTCCGGACCGCGGACCGTCCGGCCTCAGGGCCGGACCGTCCGGCCGCTCAATACGGCGCTCAACACGCGCGCACGCCGCTGGGCCGGGTCATGGCTCGTGGTAGATCGAACCTTGGTCCAAATATTTTTTTTCAAACAGTTGCACATTTTGCCTACAGTGATGACCGCCATGATGATCGTTCGTTTCCTGTCTTATGGCTAGTAACAGACATCAGATACTCGTCGGTTTCTAGTTTTAATGGCATGACTGTTAATGTCTGTTGCCCTCCTCCCCTTCGTCTGACTGCGTATAAGAATGGAGGGGGAGGACGCTCTTCTGGTTAGACGCACAATCTCTCAGATGCATTGCAAACAGCACATCGTTGTCTCGCTGTGGCAGAACCAGCTGAATTATTCCAGCTTAAGTGCCCAGGTCGCACCTTTAAAGGCAGCAACACACTTAAACCGGAATAAACCGTTTAGTTCTTTGGATCTCGTCCGATAGAGCCACTTACCAAGGATTGAGTACCATTAGCTGAAAGGGAAATGTGCCCTTGGGCCATTTCTAAGTATTTTGGTGATTGAGTGCAAACACAAGTGCTTAAATGTGAAAATATGCCTATGGATGAACAAAGTGCAAATCACAAGTAAAGGTATGTTTCTAAGCCTTAGTACATTGGTTTTGTGTACTAACATGTTGTCTAAGTGTTAGAAACAGGAGAAAGAAGAAAAGAAAAGAAGTGGAGAGTGGCTGTGTACAGCCAAAGGCTGCTTCGGGCTGGGGCACCGGACTGTCCGGTGTGCACCGGACAGTGTCCGGTGCGCCAGATCAGCGCGGAGCAAACCAGCCGCTCTCGGGTTTTTCTCCGGCGACTTCGGCTAAAATTCACCGGACTGTCCGGTGTGCACCGGACTGTCCGGTGAGCCAACGGTCAGCCGAGCCAACAGTCGGCCGCAGAATCTGCGCGCGACACGTGGCCTGGCCAACGGTCGGGAGGAGGCACCGGACTGTCCGGTGCGCCAGATCTGCAACGGTCGGCAACGGTCGACTGGACTGTTTAAGGAAAGAAATCGGGCACCGGACAGTGTCCGGTGTGCACCAGACTGTCCGGTGCGCCCGACGACAGAAGGCAAGGATGGCCTTCCAGGTTTGTTCTCAACGGCTCCTAGCTGCCTTGGGGCTATAAAAGGGACCCCCAGGCGCATGGAGGAGAACACCAAGCATTCCTACAACTCTTCTAAGCACCAAGACATCAATCTCACGCATTCGTTTCATAGTGATAGCATATAGAGCTCTTGTGGAGTTGTGAACTCTTTGTGTTGCGTTGCGAGCTCTTGTTGCGACTTGTGTGCGTGTTGTTGCTCTGATTTTCGAGTCTTGTGTGCGTTGCTCATTCCCACCTTACTCCGTGCTTCTTTGTGAACTCAATTGTAAGGGCGAGAGACTCCAAGTTGTGGAGATTCCTCGCAAACGGGAAAAGATCAAAGGAAAGAAAAACACCGTGGTATTCAAGTTGATCATTGGATCACTTGAGAGGAGTTGAGTGCAACTCTCGTCCGTTGGGACGCCACAACGTGGAGTAGGCAAGTTTTGTACTTGGCCGAACCACGGGATAACCACCGTGTCAACTCTGTGATTGCTTTCTTGTGGTTATCGTGTTTTGACTTCTCTCTAGCCACTTGGCAATTACTGTGCTAACACTTAATCAAAGTTTTGTGGCTATAAGTTTAAGTTTTTACAGGATCACCTATTCACCCCCCCTCTAGGTGCTCTCAATTGGTATCGGAGCCGTTCTCTTCAAGAAAAGGGACTAACCGCCCGAAGAGATGGATCCTAAGGGGAAGGGAATTGTGATCAACGATAAGGAGAAGGAGTCCTTCGTCAATGAGCCAAGGGATGACAAGTCCAACAACTCGGGCTCGGGCCACAAGCGAAAAGATGGGAAGAAGAAGAAGACAAGACGCATCAAGGAGATCGTCTACTACGACAGTGATGAGTCCTCTTCATCCCAAAAGGACGACGACAACGACTACAGGAAGACGGTCAATTCGAACTTCTCATTTGATTATTCGCGTATTCCACATAGTTCGAATTCGCATTTGCTTTCCATTCCTCTTGGCAAACCTCCACACTTTGATGGGGAGGACTACGGATTTTGGAGTCACAAAATGCGTAGTCACTTATTCTCTCTCCATCCAAGCATATGGGAGATAGTAGAGAATGGAATGAAATTTGATAGCTCGGATAGCCCTATGCTTATAAATGAACAAATTCATAGAAATGCACAAGCTACTACTGTTCTCTTAGCATCTTTGTGCAGGGAAGAGTACAATAAGGTGAGCGGCTTGGACAATGCCAAGCAGATATGGGACACCCTCAAGATCTCTCACGAGGGGAACGACATCACCATGCTCACCAAGATGGAGTTGGTGGAGGGCGAGCTTGGACGATTCGCCATGATAAGGGGAGAAGAGCCAACTCAAACTTACAACCGGCTCAAGACCCTTATCAACAAAATAAGGAGCTACGGAAGCACGCGTTGGACGGATCACGACGTCGTCCACCTAATGCTCAGGTCCTTTACCATTCTTGATCCTCATCTCGTGAACAATATTCGTGAGAATCCCAGGTACACGATGATGACGCCCGAGGAAGTACTTGGAAAATTCGTGAGCGGGCGGATGATGATCAAGGAGGCAAGATACGTCGACGACGCGTTGAACGGTCCACTCCACGAGCCTCAACCCATTGCTCTAAAGGCAACAAGGAACAAGGAGTCGCTACCTAGCAAGGTGGCGCAAGTTGAGGCGGCCGGGCTCAATGATGAAGAGATGGCTCTCATCATCAAGAGATTCAAGACGGTGCTGAAGGGTCACAAGGGGCAGCCAAGCAAGAACAAGACAAAAGGGAAACGCTCATGCTTCAAGTGCGGTAAGATTGGTCATTTTATCGCTAACTGCCCCGATAACGATAGTGACCAGGAACAGGGAAACAAAAGGGAAAAGAAGAAGAATTACAAGAAGGCCAAGGGCGAGGCGCATCTAGGCAAGGAGTGGGATTCTGATTGCTCCTCCTCTGACTCCGACAATGAGGGACTCGCCGCCACTGCCTTCAACAAATCGGCCCTCTTCCCAAACGAGCATCACACTTGCCTCATGGCAAGGGAAAAGAAGGTAATCACTCGTAATGCTAATACTTATGATTCTTCTAGTGATGATGAATCTAGTGAGGATGAAATTGATTACTCAAGTTTATTCAAGGGATTGGATAGAACTAAGATAGCTAAGATTAATGAGTTGATTGATGCCTTAAATGAAAAGGATAGAATCTTAGAGAAACAGGAAGACCTTTTATATGAAGAACATGATAAATTTGTTAGTGCACAAAATTCACTTGCTCTAGAAGTTAAAAGAAATGGAATACTTTCTTGTGAACTTTCTACTTGTAATGAAACCATTTCTTCTTTAAAAGGTGAAATTAATGTCTTAACTACTAAACTAGAAGTAGCAAGTAACTCTTGTGTTGAAAATATTACAATTTGCACTAGGTGTAAGGATTTTGATGTTAATGCTTGTAGTGAACACTTAGTTTCAATTTCAAAACTAAATGATGAAGTGGCTAGTCTTAATGCACAACTTAAGACTAGCAAGAGTGATTTTGATAAACTGAAATTTGCTAGGGATGCCTACACTGTTGGTAGACACCCCTCCATTAAGGATGGACTTGGCTTCAAAAGGGAAGCCAAGAACTTAACAAGCCATAAGGCTCCCATTCCCGCAAAGGAGAAAGGGAAGGCCCCTATGGCTACTAGCACTAAAAAGAACCATGCTTTTTTATATCATGATAGAAGACAATCTAGAAGTGCTTATAGGGGTTATAATGTTTATGATGATTTTGATTCTCATCACATGATTGCTTCTAGCTCTTCTTATATGCATGGTAGAAATATGTCTAGGAGAAATGTTATTCATCATGTGCCTAGAAAGAATGTTAGTCATGCTCCTAGGAAAGTAGTAAATGAATTTTCTACAGTATATCATGCTTTGAATGCTTCCTTTGCAATTTGTAGAAAGGATAGAAAAGTAATTGCTAGGAAGTTAGGGGCTAAATGCAAAGGTGATAAAACTTGCATTTGGGTCCCTAAGAAGATTTGTGCTAACCTTGTAGGACCCAACATGAGTTGGGTACCTAAAACCCAAGCCTAAATTTGCCTTGCAGGTTTATGCATCCGGGGGTTCAAGCTGGATTATAGACAGCGGATGCACAAACCATATGACGGGGGAGAAGAAGATGTTCACCTCCTACGTCAAGAGTAAGGATTCCCAAGATTCAATTATATTCGGTGATGGGAATCAAGGCAAGGTAAAAGGGTTAGGTAAAATTGCAATTTCCAATGAGCATTCTATTTCCAATGTGTTTTTAGTAGAGTCTCTTGGTTACAATTTACTATCTGTTAGTCAATTGTGCAACATGGGGTATAACTGTCTATTTACTAATGTAGATGTGTCTGTCTTTAGAAGAAGTGATGGTTCACTAGCTTTTAAGGGTGTATTAGACGGCAAGCTTTACTTAGTTGATTTTGCAAAAGAAGAGGCCGGTCTAGATGCATGCTTAATAGCTAAGACTTGCATGGGCTGGCTGTGGCATCGCCGCTTGGCACATGTGGGGATGAAGAACCTTCACAAACTTCTAAAGGGAGAACACGTGATAGGATTGACTAATGTAAAATTCGAAAAAGATAGACCTTGTGCAGCTTGTCAGGCAGGTAAACAAGTGGGAGGAGCACATCACAGCAAGAATGTGATGACCACATCAAGACCCCTGGAGCTGCTGCATATGGACCTCTTCGGACCCGTCGCCTATCTTAGTATAGGAGGAAGTAAGTATGGTCTAGTTATTGTTGATGACTTTTCCCGCTTCACTTGGGTGTTCTTTTTGCAGGATAAGTCTGAAACCCAAGGGACCCTCAAGCGCTTCCTCAGGAGAGCTCAAAATGAGTTTGAGCTCAAGGTGAAGAAGATAAGGAGCGACAACGGGTCCGAGTTCAAGAACCTTCAAGTGGAGGAGTTCCTTGAAGAGGAAGGGATCAAGCACGATTTCTCCGCTCCCTACACACCACAGCAAAATGGTGTGGTAGAGAGGAAGAACAGGACGCTCATCGACATGGCGAGGACGATGCTAGGAGAGTTCAAGACCCCCGAGTGCTTTTGGACGGAAGCCGTGAACACGGCTTGCCACGCCATCAACAGGGTCTACCTTCATCGCCTACTCAAGAAGACGTCGTATGAGCTACTAACCGGTAACAAACCCAATGTATCTTACTTTCGTGTATTTGGGAGCAAGTGCTACATTCTAGTGAAGAAGGGTAGAAATTCTAAGTTTGCTCCCAAAGCAGTAGAAGGGTTTTTATTAGGTTATGACTCAAATACAAAGGCGTATAGAGTCTTCAACAAATCATCGGGTTTGGTTGAAGTCTCTAGCGACGTTGTATTTGATGAGACTAATGGCTCTCCAAGAGAGCAAGCTGTTGATCTTGATGATGTAGATGAAGAAGATGTTCCAACGGCCGCTATACGAACCATGGCGATTGGTGATGTGCGACCACAGGAACACTTGGAGCAAGATCAACCTTCTTCCTCAACAACGGTGCATCCCCCAACTCAAGACGATGAACAGGTTCATCAACAGGAGGCGTGTGATCAAGGGGGAGCACAAGATGATCATGTGATGGAGGAAGAAGCGGAACCGGCACCTCCAACCCAAGTTCGAGCGATGATTCAAAGGGATCATCCCGTCGACCAAATTCTGGGTGACATTAGCAAGGGAGTAACTACTCGGTCTCGATTAGTTAATTTTTGTGAGCATTACTCCTTTGTCTCTTCTATTGAGCCTTTCAAGGTAGAGGAGGCCTTGCTAGATCCGGACTGGGTGTTGGCCATGCAGGAGGAGCTCAACAACTTCAAGCGAAATGAAGTTTGGACACTGGTGCCTCGTCCTAAGCAAAATGTTGTGGGAACCAAGTGGGTGTTCCGCAACAAACAAGACGAGCACGGAGTGGTGACGAGAAACAAGGCTCGACTTATGGCAAAAGGTTATGCCCAAGTCGCAGGTTTGGATTTCGAGGAGACTTTTGCTCCTGTGGCTAGGCTAGAATCAATTCGTATCTTGCTAGCATATGCCGCTCATCATTCTTTCAGGTTGTACCAAATGGATGTAAAGAGCGCCTTCCTCAACGGGCCAATCAAGGAGGAGGTGTACGTGGAGCAACCCCCTGGCTTCGAGGATGAACGGTACCCCGACCATGTGTGTAAGCTCTCTAAGGCGCTCTATGGACTTAAGCAAGCCCCAAGAGCATGGTATGAATGCCTTAGAGACTTTCTAATTGTTAATGCTTTCAAGGTTGGGAAAGCCGATCCAACTCTTTTTACAAAGACATGTGATGGTGACTTGTTTGTGTGCCAAATTTATGTAGATGACATAATATTTGGTTCTACTAACCAAAAGTCTTGTGAAGAGTTTAGCAGGGTGATGACACAGAAATTCGAGATGTCGATGATGGGCGAGTTGAACTACTTCCTTGGGTTCCAAGTGAAGCAACTCAAGGAAGGCACCTTCATCTCTCAAACGAAGTACACGCAAGATCTGCTAAAGCGGTTTGGGATGAAGGACGCCAAGCCCGCAAAGACTCCGATGGGAACCGACGGGCACACCGACCTCAACAAAGGAGGTAAGTCCGTTGATCAAAAAGCATACCGGTCAATGATAGGGTCATTACTTTATTTATGTGCTAGTAGACCGGATATTATGCTTAGTGTATGCATGTGTGCTAGATTTCAATCCGATCCTAAGGAATGTCACTTAGTGGCGGTGAAGCGAATCCTTAGATATTTAGTTGCTACGCCTTGCTTCGGGCTCTGGTATCCAAAGGGGTCTACCTTTGACTTGGTTGGATACTCAGACTCCGACTATGCTGGATGTAAGGTCGATAGGAAGAGCACATCGGGGACGTGCCAATTCTTAGGAAGGTCCCTGGTGTCGTGGAACTCTAAGAAACAAACCTCCGTTGCCCTATCCACCGCTGAGGCCGAGTATGTTGCCGCAGGACAGTGTTGCGCGCAACTACTTTGGATGAGGCAAACCCTCAGGGACTTTGGCTACAATCTGAGCAAAGTCCCACTCCTATGTGATAATGAGAGTGCTATCCGCATGGCGGAAAATCCTGTTGAACACAGCCGCACAAAGCACATAGACATCCGGCATCATTTTTTGAGAGACCACCAGCAAAAGGGAGATATCGAAGTGTTTCATGTTAGCACCGAGAACCAGCTAGCCGATATCTTTACCAAGCCTCTAGATGAGAAGACCTTTTGCAGGCTGCGTAGTGAGCTAAATGTCTTAGATTCGCGGAACTTGGATTGAATTGTAGCATACATGTGGTTATGCTTTTGATCATGTTCATTTTGCATTTTGTTGCTTATTGTGGTGCTCAAGTTGTACAAACACTCCCTGGACCTCACAAGTCCGTTGCAAAGTGATGCACATGTTTAGGGGGAGCTGTGTTACAACTTGACCCTTTGAGACTAACTATGTCGTTGAGTTTGCTTGATTTAGTCTCGAAGGAGAATTGAAAGGGAAAAAGGTGGACTTGGACCATGAAAGACTTCCACTGCACTCCGATGAGAGGGTAACTTATTCCAAGTCCATCTCATGAACTCTTATTGCCATTTGATCTTAATTGAAGATTTTTGTGAGGCAATGGGGTTACAGGGCCAAGAATGATCCCGTTTTGGTGCTTGATGCCAAAGGGGGAGAAAATAAAGGCCAAAGCAATAAATGGATCAGCTACCACTTGAGAGATTTTGAAAATAGTAGAATAGAGTATTTGGTTTGTTCAAAACTCTTGCATTGTCTCTTTCGTCAAAAGTTGGCTTCTTGTGGGGAGAAGTATTGATTATGGGAATTAGGGGGAGTTTTTGAAATCTGTGATCAATCTCTTTTGGAATGACTCTCTTTATGCTTCAACATGTGTGTTTGACTTAGAGATAGAGATTTGAGTTTGATTTGCAAAAACAAACCAAGTGGTGGCAAAAGATGATCCATATATGCCAAATTTGAATAAAACTCAAAGTCAGTTTTTATTTGAAGTGATTTTGCACTTGTTCTAGTTGCTTTATGTTGTGTTGGCATAAATCACCAAAAAGGGGGAGATTGAAAGGGAAATGTGCCCTTGGGCCATTTCTAAGTATTTTGGTGATTGAGTGCAAACACAAGTGCTTAAATGTGAAAATATGCCTATGGATGAACAAAGTGCAAATCACAAGTAAAGGTATGTTTCTAAGCCTTAGTACATTGGTTTTGTGTACTAACATGTTGTCTAAGTGTTAGAAACAGGAGAAAGAAGAAAAGAAAAGAAGTGGAGAGTGGCTGTGTACAGCCAAAGGCTGCTTCGGGCTGGGGCACCGGACTGTCCGGTGTGCACCGGACAGTGTCCGGTGCGCCAGATCAGCGCGGAGCAAACCAGTCGCTCTCGGGTTTTTCTCCGGCGACTTCGGCTAAAATTCACCGGACTGTCCGGTGTGCACCGGACTGTCCGGTGAGCCAACGGTCAGCCGAGCCAACAGTCGGCCGCAGAATCTGCGCGCGACACGTGGCCTGGCCAACGGTCGGGAGGAGGCACCGGACTGTCCGGTGTGCACCGGACTGTCCGGTGCGCCAGATCTGCAACGGTCGGCAACGGTCGACTGGACTGTTTAAGGAAAGAAATCGGGCACCGGACAGTGTCCGGTGTGCACCGGACTGTCCGGTGCGCCCGACGACAGAAGGCAAGGATGGCCTTCCAGGTTTGTTCTCAACGGCTCCTAGCTGCCTTGGGGCTATAAAAGGGACCCCCAGGCGCATGGAGGAGAACACCAAGCATTCCTACAACTCTTCTAAGCACCAAGACATCAATCTCACGCATTCGTTTCATAGTGAAAGCATATAGAGCTCTTGTGGAGTTGTGAACTCTTTGTGTTGCGTTGCGAGCTCTTGTTGCGACTTGTGTGCGTGTTGTTGCTCTGATTTTCGAGTCTTGTGTGCGTTGCTCATTCCCACCTTACTCCGTGCTTCTTTGTGAACTCAATTGTAAGGGCGAGAGACTCCAAGTTGTGGAGATTCCTCGCAAACGGGAAAAGATCAAAGGAAAGAAAAACACCGTGGTATTCAAGTTGATCATTGGATCACTTGAGAGGAGTTGAGTGCAACTCTCGTCCGTTGGGACGCCACAACGTGGAGTAGGCAAGTTTTGTACTTGGCCGAACCACGGGATAACCACCGTGTCAACTCTGTGATTGCTTTCTTGTGGTTATCGTGTTTTGACTTCTCTCTAGCCACTTGGCAATTACTGTGCTAACACTTAATCAAAGTTTTGTGGCTATAAGTTTAAGTTTTTACAGGATCACCTATTCACCCCCCCTCTAGGTGCTCTCATTAGCTCACACGATGGTGAGGCTTAGAGAGAATACAATAAACATGAAACCACGAATTAAAGTACTGGAGTTATTACATAAATCGGAGTTTGATAAAAAAATAATAAGTTCTTAATAATGCAGCGGATAATCGATAACGACGATACTGAGGAATAGGACAAGGCCTAGCCCACTCCTCCTCCTGGTCCTCTCCTGTCGAGGTGGCATCCCATTCGACCGTCCAACCCGGTGGCAGGGTGGAAGGCCAAGTCACACCATCAACCATGTCCCTGTAGTGTACCTGAAAAAATATGTCACAAGCAAGGCTGAGTATACTAATACTCAGATAGACTTACCCGGTGTGAGGAGTCTACTCCTCTACCTCTAGACCATGGAACTATTTGGCTGAGGGGTTTGTTTTGCCAAAAGCACTAGATGAGTCTAAAAATAGTTTTCGCTTTTCCAGTTCTAGCATATTTAATTAAGCTAAGTTTGCTCCTTTCTACGCATATATGGTAACAATCATTTAGTGCAACCAACATGTTATATCAAGAAACCTCATTTCACTTTTTTACTAGATGCAGTACAAGGGGTCAAGCAGTCTCATTAGCTGCGAGAAGCAGACGATTCGAATCGATTTTTTAACCTTGCAAGATAAACCTAAACACACGACATGTAGGGGCACTCTGTCCCCACACACATCAGTCGTACCCATCGATTCCCCGTTCGTGGCCAGGGCTAACCGCCTTGGCATGCAATGCCCCACTGACCCCGGCTGTCACCGTGCAGTGGCTGCACTTGCACCCACTATAGCTAGCATGGGAGACCCCGTCTCATGACAAGTGAGGGATAAAGTCCGCGTACGGCTTCACTCAAGTACTAGGCTTACCGGTTATCATATTTTCTGACATGTGTTTAGTACTTTCAAACGCTTGACTCGGGTATCCACACATTAATCCTTAATTCCATTTCCGTCTCATAGACAAGGCATCCACCCTAGATCCAAGTCCATAGACCATCATAGATCCCGTTATCAAGATGAATACAATCAATTCCTGACCTCGCACGAGTGCTAGAAAAATCACTCGACTTCTACCGAGATCCCTAATTGGCAAAGCAGCTACTCGACCTAGCATACTAGTATCCATCTCAAAAAGGAATCCTGAGTTCATGCAACTAGGGTTTCAAGCAACTCCTACACTTAAGTGCACATTACAAACATACAAACATTAAGTGTAGTAAAATAGCATATATAAACGGTTATGCATAAAACCAGGACTTGCCTTCAAAAGTTGGGGTGCATGGAGGTCCTCGGTGGCAGGCTCTGGAGCTGGCTCCTGAACTTCCTCTTGGGCAACTCCTTGCTCGGGGATGAGCACGCTATCGAATGCAATGAAATGTATGCTATGATATGCAAATTTAGTAATTATGATGCAAGGTGGAGTAACTAAGTTAGCAAAACAGAGCTTAGTCTTACTACTGAAGGCTTTAGTAGTATACTTAGTGATGAGAACCAGGTGTGGCCAAGGACTAGGAGGTTGGATTAATTTAGTACTTAACTAACCTTTGATGACTTAGTGAAGACCTAAGAAGGTTTTTGCTGAAGTTATTATGGGTAAGACTAATCACTTCTCCTAATCATCTCTTTTTCCCTTTTCTATTTATACTTTTAGAGCGGATTTGAACTACAACATTGATTTAAAAGTTTTGAAAAATCCTGTAAAAAACAGTGGCTTCCTATTGGCTTACACAAGTCTGTCTCAAAAATTGAGCCCTAAAATAAGAGTGGTTTTCTCAGTACAAAAATATTAAAATCTAGTGCAGAGGGGGTACTTTGAACTACAACTCTAATCTAGGAGTGGCTTCTGCCCTAATGGCTATTTTTCCAGGCATCTAGGTGCAATAACATGTTTCTATGCCAAAAATTACAGAGGAATACTTAGTGGTTAATTAATGGTGATTTTATAATTTTTGGGGGCTTAGTGGGTGCTTTCTACTACCACTCTAATTGAAAAATGTCAAACAACAGATTTCTCGATTTTTCTAGGTTTTTCTTTGCGCAAGAGAAATCATTTCTAAAGTTGGTTATTTTTACTTATAAGGGATGGGTTGTATGATTTCTTAGAATATATGATCTTTCTCATGGGGCAGAGGGTGGGGTGTATTCCACTGCATTTTCACCTTAGTTTTATATTTTTCCCTTATAGTACACATCATAAGTACTTAGGAAAAATAGAGTTGCTCACTGTTTCCCACTTTTAGTTTTTCTTTTGATTTATTTGAAGTATTGGCAAAATCCAAGTTTTATTTGTTTAACCCACTTACTGTGATATTGTGGGGTGGTTACAAATTTTGTAGTGGTACAATAGTGGTCAAGGGTCTACATTTTCTTATCACTATTGCATATGTCTTATTATTTTTAACCATTATCTTACTTAATTACTCAATACCTAAATAAAATCATAAATTCCATATCAGTACTGGACTAGGGTTCCATATATTTTTCCCATGAACTTTATCACTTAATCATGCTAGGAAAATAATATTGATCTCTGGTTTTTATTTTTAGTGCCCTTTTCTATTTTTCCAAGGTTTAGGTAAAAACATCTCCTAAGGGATAAAATTTGTTTAAGCTTGGGTACTGGGGTACTTAACATTTTTAAACAGTGTAACTACCAGTCAAGTATCTCCATAAATTTTCTCAAGCCTAGTCTAAAAGCATTTATGTTTTTCTCTCCATTATTAAGTTTTGGGCAGTTTTCTAATTTAATTCAAATCTCTAGAAAATAGTATAGAAAACAAGAGGTTTACTATTTTTATTTGATAGTTCATATTTTATAGAGTCTAGCAAAATTGGTTTGACCAAATTTGGATGAATAGTCTCCAAGTTATGTATTATCAAGTTTGCTGCAGATTTAAAATAACTTAGAAATTCAAAAAGGAAAAGAAAAATGTCTTTGCACTCGGGTCCCTGGTTAAAGTTTTCTTCTTCCCTTACAAACGAGTCCTCGGTCTACTATTCAGCTGAGTCTGTGGCTTAACACTTAACCCCCTGGAATTTCCTGACATCTAACCCATTGTCCTTAGTTCATCGGAACAGTTACGGAAAGGGAAATCGTCGTGGCGCGGCTTACCGGCGACGGTGAAGTTCCGGTGGGGTGGTCGGCAACGTCGGGGAGGTCACGATGGTCACGTCGATGGTCGGCTCGTCGTCTGTGGTGGCCAGAGCTGTTCTAGCCTCGTGTGGAGGCTGGATCGAGCTCTACCGCTTCTGCGAGCACAAAGAGAGTGGGAGAGTAAGCCTCCAAAATCGCCGTCCGCAGAGGTACACTTGCACGGGTGTGCGAACAATCAGGTTTTCAGGAGCGTACTTACGACTACTCGCTTTCATCCGCTCGACCAGTGCTGCTTCGTCTACATCCGGTTCTTCGTCGTCGGTGCTGTTAGAGGAACTGCACTGTGTACACCTTCCTATATCGAATTTGTAGTGCTACATCGAACATACACACGAGATGTCTCATGTGAAGGGAGCCACTGATGCCTTGAGCAATGTCTCTTCGTAGGGTACTTTCTATTTTCCGTACTTGTGCATGTTTCATTTTTTTTGTTTACTGCTTATGCGAGTAGTGGTACACACATCCACATACATGTCATCACATATATCACAATGTTCTTCTAGATTAAATTAAACTGATAATGCATAATTTTCTAACAATTTCTATGGTTAATCAATCGTGAAAGTGTCTATTGCTTCAAGAACAAAAAACCTAGGCACTTAGAATACAGGAGAAGCCTGAAGGTAGCCAGAGTGGGGGGCAAGAGTTGGTGAGATTTTCACGCCAAACGAGTAGCCAAAGAAAGTGTTGACTACCAAAAGTGACAAACGATCCGACCCTAGGGGCCGAACCGCGTCCCCCCGCGATCAGATTAACTCGGGCGATTGTCCTTATCTTGTACATGGTTATCCATCTAATCACGTGGGATTTGTTAGCTATCGCCTAGGAACGGGTCCATACCTCCCCCCTATATATATAAAGGGGTACACTCGATTGAAAACCCCAAAACACATCCCAGTCGAACCAATTACTTTATTTATCATTCCTTTATCATTCCTGTCCTAGGAGTAGATGTAGCCTAGCCTTAGTTGTAGATTTCCGCATATCCACCTCCACCCCTATTCGACTCTACGTCATCTAGATCCGCCTTGGATGGCCTGCCGACCCCAAGACGATCTTAGGATCTTACCCCTCCCAGGGGCAAGATCTAGTTGTCCACTCAAGATACTCTTCCTCTAGTTGATCTCTTAATTCCTATGCGACTCTACATCATCTTGGGATGCCCCGGGTGACCCATCGACCAGGGCACCCTAAGATCTCTTCTCCAGGGGTGAGATCTAGATTCCAGCGATGAGGAAGACGACCCTGCGCCATCGCGGACCGTCCGGCCCTACGCGTAGACCATCTGGTGCGACACAGGGAAGGCGCCGCTCCTGCGCCCAGGTGGCGGACCATCCGGCCCAGAGCCGCGGATTGTTCGCGCCACCGTAGAGGGCACCGCCAGGCGGTACACCCCTAGTGATTGGTGCTGCCCAAATCGGCGCCAACACACTTTTTGGCGACTCCATTGAGGAACAAGGTTGGAGATCTACAAAATCAAGCTTATATGGTCGATTCTAAAGATCTCAACGATGCTTCTCCAAACAGCGACACAAGGCTGACTAATTTGTCGGTCGCAAAGCATAAAAAATTAGAAGATGACATGAAGAAGATGGACGAGTAGATCTAGCGACAACAAGATCAGTGCTCAAGTAGGCGGGGAAGTGGCTCCTCTCGTACTTCAAGGTAGATTGCCACCATAAGGTTGTTCGGGAGAGGGAAAGAAACGTCGATTTACATGTCAGCCGTGCTGCAACAGCTCCCCACGCTAGGTGATGCTAGGTCAACCAATGAAATTCCATCTAGTAAAATTTCTTTTGGTGATCAGATTAAAAGTATCATGGAGGATATAGAGAAGATAACGCATGCATCAGGAAACACTCACATGCCTATTTTTTATCACATAAATTGGGCACCGAAACAATTGCACCAAACACATCCGCAACAGATGGATTTCCCAGCCATATTCTGGTATGTCGATGGACTCATATCTAAGACAACCGTCACCGCCATCTTCGTTAAACGGTGGGTTGACTCTGAGCACGGCCAGACCGTTCACACATGATCTCGAACCATCCGGCCCTCCGTTAGAACGTCCGACACCCTACACCGGACAATTCGGAGTCACACAGAACCCATCACAAGGGTCGTAGGTATTGCCTGGCACGACCGGGCAGTCTAAGAATAGTACCGGACCGTCCGGTCCACTCGCAGACCGTCCAACTGCACAGGTCGAACCGTCCGAAGCATCAAAAGTCACCTGTGATCCACCTAGTGCGGAAGGCCGACATAAAGATAGCCGGCCACCCAAGCCCCAAGAGCCGAAAAAGTCACCTGTCACTGAGCTTGTTTGGCCTGCTAAGGCCAAATCTTGTATTCGCTCTCACCCGCACTCAACACAAATGGAGAAAGTTAAGTTCATATTTAATATTGCTAAATGTGATAAAATATTTGATGAGTTACTTAAGCATGGTAATATTTCATTATCTTATATAATTCCTCCGGTGGAAGAACTAAAAGGGCGTGTATATTGTAAATGCCATGGCTCCTTTCTTCAAAAAGATAAATTGTCACAATCGGCTATAAACGAAGTCCGGTTCATATTTCAAAAAGAGGTGAAGATTGATAGGCCACCTGTCCCTGTCACCACATTAGAGCTGTCGAGCAAAAAAAGTCTTAGTTCGGCCATGTGCGACCGATAACAACAAAGATAAAAATATCGTCATTGGTGATCCTCACACGCCAAATATGTCACGCAGAGTGGTTACTCGGAACGCTACGACAAAAGGAAGACCAGAGACACAAGGGGACAAGCACGATTGGACACCCGATCACGGTCACCTGTCCTACGGATGCCGGATAGTCCGACTACTAAGGGCGGACAGTCTGGGAAAGGCACGGACAACCCGTCTATGAAGGTCGGATGGTCCGTAGACGACCAGAAGCAACAACAACCTCAGACCGTCGGTCCACAACATTCCAAAACAAGTATTAGGAAGCAAAATACTTCCAAGACGTCTGACCGACTCAGCAGAGTCGTCCCTACTTTTGATCAGCTGTTTGCTAAATATATGAAGAAGATGGTCATTCCACACAACCGGCCAATAAAACAAACGAAGTCAAAATGACGATATGTGCGAACTAAACCGGCCCAAAAGGTAGCACCGATGTGTCATCCTCTTCTAGGGATGGCATGGTGCTTACCAGTCTATCCATCGCCGATGTGTTGTCCTACTCAAGTGTGGGTGGTACGACGATGAATCTGTATTTCTGGCTCAATCCGTTTGCTTATTCGGGCTGTGGGGCACCACAATTTTTTGCCTATTGACATGTTAATCAGGCATACATGACCGAAGAGGATGCAAACCGAAACGACCTATGTGCATCAAAGTTCTATCAATTATTTATATTATCTGATCTTAAGAGCCGATGACTTGCATCTAGCTGAGTCCTTACTTTGATAACAAAATAACTCATGAGGTCAATTGTTTCTGAAGTTTTCGCTGGTGCTTTTGGTTCGCCAAGCTCCACCAAAAGGCATGGGGCATGTAAAAAGTGTGTTGGCGCTGATCTGGGCAACACCAATCACTAGGGGTGTACCGTCTGGCGGTGCCCTCTGCGGCGGCGCAGACGGTCCGCGGCTCTGGGCCTGACGGCCCACGACCTGGGCGCAAGGGCGGTGCCTTCCCTGCGTCGCACCAGACGGTCCGTGCACAGGGTCGGATGGTCCGCGGTGGCGAAGGGTCGTCTTCCTCGCTGGAATCTAGATCTCGCCTCCGGGAAAGAGATCTTCGGACGCCCGGGGCGATAGGTCACCCGAGGTGTCTCTAGACGACATAGAGTCACCTAAAATTAAAAGATCAACTCGAGGAATAATATCTTGAGTGGACAACTAGATCTTGTCCCCGGGAGGGGTAAGATCCTAGGGTCGTCTTGGGATCGGTAGGCCACCCAAGATGGATTTAGATGACATATAGTTGAATAGGGGTGGAGGTGGATATGCGAAAATGTATAATTAAAGCTAGGCTACATCAACTTTTAGGGCAAGAATGATAAAGAAATGATAAATAAAGTAATTAAATCGATTGGAATGTGTTGAAAGTTCTCAATCGGTCGTACCTCTTCATATATATAAGGGAAGGTCTAAACTCGTTACTAGGCGATAGCTAACACATCCCACGTGATTAGATGGATAAACACGTACGAGATAAAAATAATTACCCGAATTAATCTGATCGCGTGGACGCGGCCCGGCCCAGGACGAGACCGTCGGCTATTTTCTGTGTTCAACAGATTTCCGTCCTAAACCCGGATCGATTGATGGTTAGATCTCAATTAGGAGGCGGGCAATTTCTTAGGAGAATTTCTAGTTATCTGTGAACAGATCTTTCCGAAGAATCTGTCAGGTCGTGCAATCTACAGTTCAGTTCTTCTTCATTTCATTTGTCAGAAGACTGAAGTACAGTATCTTCATTTGTCAGCGACAGTGTCGTCATTACGTAAAACTGTATGTGCAGGCACTGTACGTATGTCATTATGTGATATTCTCTTGGCTGCATTGCAGCTGACATGAACCGTTTTTCTTCCGAAAGTAGGCAAAGCTGAACTCAACTTAAAACTACCAGGACAGACAGAACAAAAAAAGGGTTGGGCCGCCTATATATCAATCAATATGGAGCGGAATGATTGAACGATAAGCAAAGCATTCCGGTGACGTCCAGATTAGCCGAGCACTGCCAGTAATGCTCGTATATAATAACGGAAATATAAGGCGGTCAAATGAAGCTAAAGTGGTAATGTAATGAGAGAGGGGGCTGCTTGTTGGAGAATGTACTAGTAGTCGCCTGGGGAGAGAATGATGATGCGCAGGTTATTTAACTTGGGAGTTGCTATTGTAGCCGTCCTGCTTTAGCTCCTGTCCTCCCAATGTGCGGCCACTTCACCGAGACGCCACGTTCTCTGATACTGATATTTTTATCTTTGTCCCTTGCTTTTTTACTTTACCTCCCCAATACATTTCTTTATTTCTTTTAATCTTGATGCTCTCGCCTCATCGTTTTCCGAGGAGTTTATTCTGGTTAGATATTTACTCTTTTCCGTCGTCCCGAAACACCGGTTGTTCGGCTCGCGAGCCTCAGTTAAGCTGAGCTGAGCTAGTTTTCTGCTCGTTTGGGTAACGAGTCGAATAGAGCTTTTTTTTTATGCAGCTCGTTAAGTAGACGAGCCGAACCATATGAACATGGAGATCCGATGTCAGTTTCAAAATTTCTCTCAATTGAGTGTAACCCTTCAGGATACGTCCTCTTTATTTCCTCTGAAATGAGCAACAAAGGCGGCTTGCTTATTTCCGAGTCCGGGCAGGCTTGACTACTTGTATTAGATAGTTATACTCAATTGGGTCGCCTGCCCCCTTGAGCTTGATGAAGGGCTGGCATGACGGTTCAGTGGTGCTGTTTCATATACAATATGCGTGTGACTGGTTGTGACATGGCCACAGCCTAGTTTGACTTGTCCAGTAAGTGAGGAGCCATGCTCCATATGGCCAGGCTAGATGTTTTATTTGATTGTTTGTATTAGTGTATTCAGGACATATACAGTTGTGTTTGGTTGGCTGCATCAAAATAGAGATCAAAATAAATAAATAAATCTTTAATATTTATATAACAAATGTTGTTAAGAACATATATCCTAAATATTTAGCGATTAAATATTTGAATTAAGGGATATATAAAAACAAAAACTTAACACAAAACCTTTTTCGAGTCCGTGCCATGCAGAGGAGCTGCATGCAGTGAGCCTAGAGATGGCCAAACGGGCCGCCCGGCCCGGGCCCGGTGAAGCCCGGCCAAAAACCGGGCCGGGCCTGCTGAGCCAGCGGGCTTCATTATCTGTCAAGCCCGGCCCACAGCGGCCTAAACGGGCCGGGCCGGCCCGTTAAGCAGAAAAAAACGGACCGAAAAGCGGGCTAAACGGGCCGGTAAACACGTTTTGTGTAAAAAACGGGTTTAACGGGCTTAAAGGTAAACGGACCGTGCCGAGCTAGCCCGCCGTGCCTAGTTTTCTGTCCAAGCCCGCCCGCTTATGCTACCGTGCCGGGCTCGGACCGGGCCCCAAAAGCGGGCTTCGTGCCGGGCTCACGGGACTCGTGCTTTTTGGCCATCTATAAGTGAGCATGTATGCGCAGATGCGCTCGAACGCTTGCCAGCTGCGTATGTGGCAGCCCGGCCTCCGGATTGCACGCCCTCTCTTTGGATACGTTGGTCACTCAAACCAATCACAACGTGCTTTAAGGGTTCACGGATACAAACGTTCTGCACATACAAGTATACAACCAACCAAATAGACAGTATATGTTCTGCAGGCAGTATAATGCAATGGGACGTGTAGTTTATGACAACAAAAGTTTGGTCGTTATAGAGTTTATTTTATTACAAATCTTACGTTATGCTTTTGCACTGTAAACCTTTTCTATTGAAGAGCTAAGAAAGGCTATTATAGAGATGTGAATGAGAGCCAATCAAAATCAACTTTGAAATCCCAATAATACAATTTCTTTGAAAGCCTAGATCCATGTGTTAGTGAGAGACTGTTCCGGTTTCTAAGGAACTGTTTCTCGAGAGCAAGCCACGCCTGGCGAGCCGTGTGCGCCTGGTCGCGGATGATGTCCTGGAGCTCGACGGTGATGGTGTTGTGGAGCCACGAGAGCACCACGGTGTCCATCAGGGACCAGGGCGGGGACGGCGGGGCGACGATGTCATCGAGAACGTAGCGCCGCAGGGTGAGGAGGACCTGCCCTCGCCAGCGAAGGTAGTGAGAGGACGCGGGGTCCAGCACGATGGATACGAGGGACTAGATGTTGTGGAGACCGGCGACCTGGGCGTGGAGAGCGGCGATGTGATCGGCGTCGAGTCTAGAGGTGTTGGGAGCCTCTGGGGTGGGCGGTGGTGTCTCAATAACGACCGGAGGGGGCCGATGATGAGACGTTGTGCAGTAGCCATCTGGGCAGTCAGAGTGGCTCCCAATGTGCGCTCCTGATCCAGTGCGCGGGTCGCGGCGCGCTCGCGCTCCTTCGAGGCCTCTAGGGCAGCCTGGATGGTGGTGATGGTAGACGCCAGCGCGGAGTCGATAGAAGGCATCGCAGAAGTCCAGGTGGCGTCGGCAACGAGCGGACGAGTGGTGGAGAACCCGGGGGGCTGCTGCCTGGGAAGGCGGGTCGGCGATAGAAGACCGGTAAGGGCGCCTATACATGTCGGGTAGCCCGATAGGCCAAGCCCGGAGGGGACGAGGCTGGCGGCTGGTGCGCTGGCCGCAGCAGTGGCGCTAGGCGAGGAGAGGATGGCGGCCAGGCACGCGTCGGTGCCGGGGGTGGTTGCGCCAGCAAGGGCTGAACCTGCGACAGCGCCAGCAGGGCTAAAGCAGCTACAGCACCAGCTGGGGCCATACCTGCGGCAGCGCTGGCGTGGCGGCCACGTCAGGCGCACCGGCACCGGTGTTCTACAGGGCAGCGACATGGAGGTGGTCCATGGTCGGGTGGAGGCGGTCCGGCGGCGGGGGGCGCGCGCGGTGGACGAGGGCCAGCGACGCGGTTGGATCTGGTGGTGCGGGCGCGTCGGGACGAGGGCGCGCGGGTCCGGTGGGTGGAGACAGAGCCAGCGACGCGAGCGTGACGGGAGAGCTCCGGCGGCGCGGGCACGAAAGGGCGGTGGTCCGGCAGGTGTAATACCCAAATTGTAAGGAAGAATAAAAGGAGAAATTATTTTCCTTTATATATGTGTATCTCTATTTATTATCACATGTGACTACTCATGTTTAAAAATGAGTAAATCTTTACTAAGACACAAATAAACCATTGCATCATATTGGATTTTGTTTGTTTGTGCATTTAAAGCAATAATAATATGGATAAAAATACTATAATAAGTAGAAGATTTAGATTAAACCCTAGGTTTGAATTTGGGATTTAAATGGAAAAAAGGAGAGAAATGAGAAAATACTACATAAAATAAAAATAAGAATAAATATCTCTCACATTGACATTTTAAAATTGTACATTTAAAACTGAGGGCAAAATCATCACAAAGTTGAATTCAAAATTTAGAATCTAAAATAAAAAGAAAAAGGGACAGAATGAGAAAAGAAAAGATAAATTCAGGAACTTGGGCCAATTGTTTCCCTTTCAGCCCATTTCTCCTTTACCTCAGCGTGGCCCATTTCCTCTCGCATACGCGCGCTGACATCCGGGCCCGCTCCGTCAGCCTCGCGGGCGCGCACTCTGGTGGACCTAGCTCTGGCTGACCGAAGGACCCCACCCTGTCAGCCAGCCAGCCTCCCACGCGCGCGTGGATAGCGGCTCTCTGGACGGTGGGCCCCTCTCACCTTCTGGTCTTCTCCTCCGTAGAATTAGCACGACGTGAACAGTTTTCACCGCCTTCTGCGCGGATCTTTCCCCAGTAGGGCTTGTTCGTTTCTACCCCAATCCATATGGATTGAGGGGGTTTCAATCCCTATTAAGTCAAAATCTCTTCCAATCCGTATCAATCCCCTTCAATCCATATGGATTGAAAATAACCGAACAAGCCCGTAGCGGGATTGCAGTATCCTTGGCACCGGGGTATAAAACTCAGCCGCCGCCATACCTAGCCCTGTGCTTCGTGAGTTTGAACCGCGTTGGGGATTGCGTCTGTTGTAGCTACCGACAGGAGAGAGAGAAAAGGGGGGGGGGGGGGGGGGGGGGGGGGGGGGGGGGGGGGGGGGGGGGGGGGGGGGGGGGGGGGGGGGGGGGGGGGGGGGGGGGGGGGGGGGGGGGGGGGGGGGGGGGGGGGGGGGGGGGGGGGGGGGGGGGGGGGGGGGGGGGGGGGGGGGGGGGGGGGGGGGGGGGGGGGGGGGGGGGGGGGGGGGGGGGGGGGGGGGGGGGGGGGGGGGGGGGGGGGGGGGGGGGGGGGGGGGGGGGGGGGGGGGGGGGGGGGGGGGGGGGGGGGGGGGGGGGGGGGGGGGGGGGGGGGGGGGGGGGGGGGGGGGGGGGGGGGGGGGGGGGGGGGGGGGGGGGGGGGGGGGGGGGGGAGGGGGGGGGGGGGGGGGGGGGGGGGGGGGGGGGGGGGGGGGGGGGGGGGGGGGGGGGGGGGGGGGGGGGGGGGGGGGGGGGGGCGGGGGGGGGGGGGGGGGGGGGGGGGGGGGGGGGGGGGGGGGGGGGGGGGGGGGGGGGGGGGGGGGGGGGGGGGGGGGGGGGGGGGGGGGGGGGGGGGGGGGGGGGGGGGGGGGGGGGGGGGGGGGGGGGGGGGGGGGGGGGGGGGGGGGGGGGGGGGGGGGGGGGGGGGGGGGGGGGGGGGGGGGGGGGGGGGGGGGGGGGGGGGGGGGGGGGGGGGGGGGGGGGCCTTTTTATACATGAGACCCTATCTTTATTGGAAATAAAACCCGTCGTCCGTGACAGCTGTTCCCTGTGTCTAGGGATTCTTACCCCAGAACCCCTGCGCTTTATGAAATTTGAGGCCCAGTCCAGAAAACTTGAAAACCAGGGAAATTAAATTAGAAATAGATTTTTAGTGTTAAAGTAATTGCAGAAACTTGGTTAATTTGTAGAAAATTCATATGAACTCCAAATTGGTCCATTCCAGTTCCTAAAATTTTGTAATATTATTGTCTAACCATTAGTGCCACTGTTTTGACTTGAAAGACACATTAAAATTTATGTAGTACTTAATCTCTACTACTTATTAAGTAAGCAATAGTAGTCTGCCGTTCTGCCGTTCTGCCATCCTGCAATCTCAACCGTCCGTTCACCGTTCTGCGATCTAAGCCGTCCGATCCTGCCCACTAATTCCACACGGCCTCTCCCACCCTGCCTTCCGCCGCCAGCCCGCATCTCGCAACCGTCCCGCACGAGCAAAGAGCCCTCGTTCCCCTCCCCTTCCGCTCGAGTTCGTCGCCGTCGCCCTGCCCTCGTATCTCCTCCCACGACACCGGTGACAACCACAGGCCACCGTCCTGATCCTCATCCGGGTGATCCCCAGGCAGGCAGGTCGGCGAGGAGGGCAGCAAGACCGAGCCGTGCGGGGGCTCGGGACGGGAACGGGACAGGACCCCAAAATCTCAGATCCTTCCTGCTCGCCCGCCCGTGCCCGTCGGCGCGTCGTTCTTGCCGTCCGCGCCCCACCTCCGCCCTCTCCTCCTCCAGGTAGGTGAATGGTGATTGCTGCAACCGACCGTCTTTGATGGGCGGGGATTCTTCGGTGGGGTTGGTACGCGGTGTGGCGGCCGGATTCGGAGAGTGCTCTGCATACTCCCGCGCGCGCATTGGGTTTTGGTGTTTGGGATTTCATTTTCCCGAGGGTTCTCATCTTCGCGGTGGCGACCATGGTTCGTTCGGATTGGGACGGTGGATTTTTGACTCTCGTCTCTGCATCTGTTTCCGCAGGGGAATCAGATATGCCACAGGCTGCGCGATGGTGTTGTGGGTCTTCGGCTACGGCTCCCTCATCTGGAACCTCGGCTTCGACTTCGACGACAAAATCCTCGGCTTCATCAAGGGCTACAACCGCACCTTTAATCTCGGTATGGATGCTTGTTTTGCAGGCGCTTGCTTGGGTTTGGGTACACCCTCGTTGACGCGAACCTCAGCCTCAACTTCCTCCCTTGTTCTGTCTTCCACCCTCGCAGCTTGTATTGACCACAGAGGCACAACAGAGCATCCGGCGAGGACCTGCACGCTTGAAACCGACGGCGAGGCGACGACGAGGCCATATGCGTGAGAAACCAACCACTTTGTGTTTATCCTTATTTTCCCTGTTTGCAGTGTTCTTGTTGCGAAGATGAATTATCTAGCTTTTACTGCAGGTGGTGACACAGTATTACATGTGCAATTTAGATATGGATTTGGACGACTAAAATCATTTACTGAAATGTACCTAAATAATGTTCTGTTTGTGTAGCATCTTTGCATGCCCCCCTTTTTACACGGTGACACAGTGTTACATGGGCAAGGTACTTTGCGTGGCCTGTCGTCATGAATTTCTTTCTGACAACAGATTGGTTCAACTTGTTTTCTTGCCATTAGCCATAATTACAGAAAATTGTTTTTAATGAATTGTTATTCAGTTTTGCGTCACAATTTCCATGTTCTCGCATGAATATGTAGCTCTGCATTGGCCTTGAAATCTTATCGAGGTCTTCACTTTGGACTAAGGAATTAGAAAAGAGTGGAAGAATAGGGTAGGGAGTAATTTCTTTTTCTACTTGTATAGTGAGCTGTGTAAAATCTCATTACTTTAACCACTCCAATAGCTGTTAGCTTTGCACACCAGTTTGGCATGTTGGACCCATGGATCAGCTTTGTGTGACGACACAACATGCAGCATTATATAGAAGACATTGGCAGAGTTCCTGCATGTCGTGCCAGTGTTCCTGGTCGGTAAATGCAGTTGCACATGAAATGGGAATCAGGGTGATAATTCAGTGTTACAGGTAGGGGAAGGGAGCAAGAAGCAGCCCCGCTTGGTCAGCGTTGATGATAGATCATCCGTCACAGACTTGGACTTCGACTTGGATGAAGAGGGGGCCATCACGTTATACAATTTTTATTTTTTCATTACTTGTTGTGTTTGTTTACAGATAGTCCCAACTCACTTGAATTCTTGATAGCCTGTTGTGGTTCTAGCAAATTTGCTCATCGTTACCATCTTTGGCTGTCAAATATATTTCTGTGCTACAATTTTAGCTTAGGACCCTTATGTGTATCATTTCTACATAGAAATATTGTCCAAGAAATGACTTGAATAGGTTGTCCATTTACTACTCTCACATGGCATCATCTGAAGATAACTCTTTGGGTTACTATTTATGTAGTATGCACGTGTAAAAATAAATGCCAAGCCACTTAGTTGAGTTTTAAAGTATGATTCGTGCACCAAGATACTTGTAGAAGATACTATTGCAGCTTATGATCTGTTCGGGATCTCTACAGTGCAATTGTTTAAGAGAATTAGACAATTATAGTATTGTTTCTTCCCAATTATTATTTGGAAAAATAGGCGGCATGCACTAGAATCAAGCCTAACCGCTTGGCTTGTTATTACATTGTGCTTCTACATTACATTGCTTCACTGTTTGAATTTCATCTCTATTTTTGTTAGTAGTAATAGTTAACATGTTTGTGTTATGCATTAGTAAACTTTTTTTTGCTTGTAAGTTTCAAAGTATACACACTATTTTTAATGTGCAAAGTGGCATGCTACTTATTTCAGTTTATTGTTGCAAAATTAGCCATTTCGGTTTGTTGTAGGTCAGCATGGTACAAGCCTACAAGGAGAAAGTTTATCCAAAAAACAAGGTATGTTTGGTTCATGCTAATCCTCACCTCCTTCCCTTGCTGCCGTCTCAGGTAAATAAGATGGAACTTTAAAAGAAAGTTCAGTTGCTATTTATGCATCAATTGCTTAACCTGTTTGTTTTGGTGACGAGCTACTATCAGTCGCGCCATAACTTATTGCATGTTTTCTCATGTATCGCTTTAGGACCGGTATTGCTTTAGGATGTGATATGGCATTTGACAACGTTTTTTAATTTAATTACTGAAATTCGAACGACTGGAATGCATTTTGTTACGTTTATTACACAACATTTTTTATTTGTTTGTTGCTGAAAGTAACATCAATTAGGAAATGAAATTTGTACTTGGTATTCGCCTCTGTACAGTTGAACTGCTGCAGCATGAGCCAGAAGTTGGTTATGAACTACCATATAAGGTTCCCTTCCAGAGTCTCCCATGCTATATCGTGAATTTTCCCAAGCAAAGCACCTGCCAGGCGCCAATATGCCACCGGGGTAGCCATTAAAATACTTAAAATCAACTCCAAGGCTCATCGAACGTTATCCAGTGCTTCACCGTGTTTCTGAACTCCCTAAAGCAGATGTTGTCATGTTGGTCAGTTTGGTGTTGGTTTAATTTCTACGGGTGTCGTATATCAGAGGTAAACAATATTAGATGTTTATTTATTTGTTTGGAGGTATCAGTTTTCTATGAATGTACAACTGTTTGCTTTGTGCTTTATTTAGACTTCTAATTTATATCGATATTTATGACATGTGTTTACCTGTTTTGTAAGTCAATCAAAAAGTTTGACTAGCAACTAATGGTGCCTATACATGTATTTATGGAGCTTCTTCTGGTCATATGTGTAGTGGATCTCTCCTCCTGGTAACTAGCTAGATCATCTATTGTTTTTATTTTAAATTTGAAAATTTACTTCTGATTTGCAAAACAAATGGATATAGTTGTTCCCTTCAATCATGTCCAAGGTCAAGAACCATTCAGGTCATAAACCCCTACGACAGGGGCCACGAGGGCTCATCTTCGCCACTGCCCCTACTCCCACCTTCTGGTAAGAGATATCCTTGCGCTTTTTTTGCTTATTTGCATTTCTAAATTCCATTCGGATAATAATTGTGAAGGCAATCATATCTTCACTTTTTTTATCCAGGTTCATTGAGATTAGATTACAATTACGGTATCAATCATGTCTTTGTTTGATGAATAGTTAACTAAATAATTTGACATCCCTCAAACATCATTTATTCTGCTTACAAGTTAACAGTATTATTCCTGGCCCGATTAAGGAGGTCTCTAACTGTGTCTATGAGAACGAGGTGCACCACACTGCAGCTACTAGATAAACCCTTGGTTCGCATATTCTTAGTTGTGTGTGTTTTCAGTTTCACAGTTCAAAAACACTTATCAAGAAACAACACGACACAACTAAACAGTTCTCTGTGTAAAATTCATAGTTCAAAAAAAACATATTAACAGTCCACATGCCACAACTTCACAGTTCTCTCTATTTTTTATTCACAGTTGTCTGTGCACTGAATTCTTAGTGTTTTCAGATAACTGCTACCACATTCAAGATACAAAGCTAGATGACGACACACATTATGTTGTTCCGCATTAGTTTTCGTTTTTCTTAATTGATTTTGGAAGCACATGAATAAAGGTCATGCAACGTTTTACAATGTTTTGCTGACCTATTATGTTCCAATTCGTTTAGAATTTTCTGCTGGTTATGCTCTCATCGCCTTCAATCGCTTTTGGTGTATCAGCATGTCCTGCTCGGTGCTGTTCCATTCCCTAGCGATGTTCTCCGGCTAAAGACGCTTGGAGTTTGTGGTGTGGTGACACTTAATGAATCATACGAGAGGCTTGTTCCCACATCCCTATACGAGGTTAGTATATCACAACTGACCGACCGAGTGCATCTAATTGTATTGTTCTGTAGATTAGTTTTGCACAGGCACTCGTTTGTGGTATGCTGGTTCTACTCCCTGGGTATGTGATCAGATAGTATGGTGCCACTGTGAACCAAATTCCATGTATAGTGAAAATATAAGCTACAGATACAGAGTTGGGGAGAATTGAATAGGATATGGTCGATCCGTGACCCCTGGACGCCGAAGGCGTTCATCACTCAAAATAACCACCATTCTGAAGGAAACATACACATCAACTGATTGCTGCTATTTTTAGGCTGCTATTTTAAAGCTGCCATTTGCATTCAATTTTGGTCAACATTATGAACTGACAGCAAAACAAAGCTGCTATTGTCAGGTTCCTATTTTGAAGCAATTTTAGCCACCATTGTAAACTGCCTGCTGCTTGGTTTTGCTACTTGCAAATAGCATTCTTATGAACTGGCTGTTTCCACCGGTTCACTTAATATGTGCATTATTTCTAGCTTTTAATGTTGATAGGATATGATAGGTGACATATTGATGTTGTGCGGTGACAGATTAGAGACGTGAAAGAAATAGAATGAGCAAGGTACTTAGGTACTTGCCTGCCTGTTCCATTGCGCGTAGAATGAGAAATAGTTCCTATAGTGTTAGCGTCCACATAACCACCATTCTGAAGGAAACAGACACATCAACTGATTGTTGCTATTTTTAGGCTACCATTTGCATTCAATTTTGGTCAACATTATGAACTGACCAGAGATTGATAGTGATAGTGTTGGATCACGATTGCAGGTAAAGTTCACTTTATAACTTCAAGTAAGTTTGCACAGAATTTGGACCCTATATATTTTTTAGTCAAGTCTAGCAATTTTACCCATGCGATGCATTCTCTTGCTTCCACTGGATTGCCCATTGTGTTAAATTGTTTATTGCAGTATGTGTGATATAGAGATGTCCCATCAGTTAGGGTCCTAAGAAACACATTAGAAGTCTTGAGAACTGATGCTCATATACTTCTTGCTTGCAAAATGTCTGATCAGAAGCATTCCTTTCTTATAGGATAAAAGAAGTAGGCGCAATGAGGAGTCGTGTTCATTCACAAGCTCTAACAGAGAAAGTTGGGGCAGATGTTCATCTTTAGGTGCAGCCAGTGATGAATTATTCTCAGGCAATAATAATGATAAGCAGGTGACACATTGCTTCAATTGCTTGAGGTCATTTTGCATCAACCACTCCAAGTACTTACTTTCTTCTCCTCTAATACTTGTTTTTAGATATGAGCCCTTGGGCCTCCAGTTCGGGCAACAAGCATATGGCAAAGAGAGTGAGGGGGCATGATATTGTTTTCCAATTCCAAGTACTCTATGTTTGGGTTTGGTCGATTCTGTCAAGATTCATTTCTACATTTTATATGTTCTATAGTCTCACAAGTATTGTTTTTGGTGTTGATAGGATCTAAGGAGCAAAGACTATTAATTATCATAAACAAGATTTCTAATTGGTGAAAGCTTTTTATATATAGCAGACTGTGATGATGTGTAGAGGCAAAGGATCCTTCAGAGTTCATCACTCATCGAGCCAAAGATTTTGTGTCAAGCATGAAGGACATTGAAACCCGGTTTATGTGTATAGTTGAAGCAGGAAATAAGGTTTCTAGAATGCTTGAAACCAAGAAGATCTTGCTTGACATATGTGCTAAAATACCAGGTGATATTCATGACTGTTGCATATATCTTTTGTGCCCTTTCAGTATCGTGTCAGCATTTTTTCAATAAATTTTAGTTCATTTAACAGGATTCTAGGTTCTCCAGTTAAGCTACCTACTGCCCGATTGTGTCAGCACTTCAAGTGTGCTGCAATTGTGATGTTATTCTCAACCATGGTAACCAGGGTATTCTCATTATTCTCTTCGCAATCATAATGTTTTCCTGAAGTACTAATTTTAAATGTCTTTGTAGAAACTGTGACCCTCCATAGTTAAGGGATTGCACTTTCTTAAATATTTGTAAGCACTTACTGTTTTGATTATGCACTTAGACTCTCTGTTTTGAATGCGATATTTCTTCCTTGAACAAAAAAGGTGCACTTTTGTTGTAAATTTCAGTTCTTGGTGTTTGTTTAGACACATTTTTTTTGTTTTAAGAACTTCTGTTAAAAGTTTCTATGATCTATATAATATGAAGCACTCTTAGACTGACTGGCTGAGTTCTCATGTTTATGTTTCCTGCTTGTTGCTGTTAAAGGATGAGGAAGTTGTTGGACTTTGATGAACCTAGAACTCTTGCACCAACTTGTCTTTTTGTTGGAGGTACAAAATACATGGTGATCCAAGGTGAACCTAGAGTGGTCATCCGAGGAAAGAAGGTACAGTGGGAACATATTTTCTAATAGAAGAAATGCTTTGATGCCTTTTTCATTTGCTTATGTTAATGTTACCCAAAACCAAACTCAATTCATATCTGTAGTACTATATTCTTGTTACGATATCTAATATGCATCAAGCTTGTGTATAGAAAAATTAAGTAGGAGTACTGTATCAAAGATGCCTAGATACATGGTCATGATAACTTTGTGTTAATTAATATGCCTGCTAAACTCTGTTAGTTTATTGCATTTGCAAGCTTCGTGTCCTAGGGTTCTTGAGGTGGTTGGCGACCACAGGAATGTTCTTAAATGAGCAACCTTTTCATGCAATCAAGAATCAGAAGTCTGTGTTGGTTTACATCTTTTCTGAAAGTGATTTACTGTTTTATACTTGAGTAACTTTGTCCTATGATATGAGATATCCAAATTCATCTAATAATTAGTTTTTTTGAGATGAGTTGGTCCTACAAGGGTCCGTAACTGTATTGTATGCTCTTGCACCCACATATATCTAATAAGTGAGTCTGAGCAGTGACATAGTCCATTGGTACCATGGGCTGTATGGATATAGGTCACTGCATTGCTGATAGTGAGGAGCAGAAAGTTCATGTTATTGTTGGTGTGTTGACCCTTACCACTCTCCAATTTTAGTCCACCCCTATTGACCACATAGTTCAAATGAGTATTATGGGTGTGATTACATGAGTCATATCTGCAACATGGCTCATTTTTGAATGTTTGCTGGTGGGATGCTCATCTCTTCTATGTCTACAAGAATATTTTGCCAGTGATGACGTGTGTTTAGAGGATGGGATCCTTGCAATTGTCAAACAAGGCAAGTGAGATGTACATGTAGTGTTCGGATTGTCGGTGTTCAGTGTTTATCATCTTTGCTTATCGTGGCTTCTTTTTCTATTAGGAGATGAGAGACCCCTTGAATTGCTTGCTAAAGCATATGCTATCAAATCTTTTGACATAGATCCCCAGAACCCCTCTGTAAGCCCTTGTCTTCACCTGCTCAAGTGAACAATTTTTCTTATTTATATATAATGCTAATATAGTTATGGATTTGTGTAGGATGTTGTTTTCACGTTAGAATGGGAATCAATCGGTGTCCTACCTTGTGGCGAGATGGCGAGAAGAAAGATAATTTTTACTACCAAGGGATCTTAATCAGAATTCTAGGCTCATTCATACATTCACTACAATGCCTTCGAACTCATGAACATTTATCTCTGGCTCTATTGTGGTGGGTTACATGAATAGAGTTTTTGCATGTTCTTCGTTTTATATGGTGACATACTTGTTACTATGTGACATTGTTTGATGAAACCCTTGCGGCATTGTATTATTTATTTTGTTCTATATAGTCTTAACATTTTATCAAATAAAAATTTATGTGACGTCACAACATATTGTACTATCTATAGAAGTCGATATTGTATTGATGATTGCAATGTAGTGGTCCCGTTGCAACGCACGAGCATCCACCTAGTCTTGTATTAAATACATAAAACCTTTGGAAATTCATAACTTAAAATCTATAACTCCAAATTTAATGATTTCAGTTCCCATGATCTTATTTTAATGTCTAAATTATTATTATGTATTTTATTTACATGTTTGGTGTGATGTTAATTTTTGCTATATTATGTATGTATTGTGTTGATGCGAGTAGACGAGCAAGCTACAGAGGATCCAGTGCCTTAGCTGGTAGAGTCTGTTGAGCAGGAGATTGTGGAAGGCAAGTTGTGCCCTTGATCACTTTCTTTTTACCCAGTCATGTTCTTATTAATCATAATGATCTGCATAGGTTAATTTTGATGGGACCCAATAGGTTACCCTAGACTTTGACTATCTTTATACCTTTTTCACCACTGGTTTTACTACTAAATTTTTGGGTAGTACATGCTATTGCTTTATGTGGTTTTGGGTATAGAGATATTCATTACTCATGATTACACTTTTTATTATATGTTCATTATTTACTGTTTATGATAAGATCATTATGTTAATGGGAACATCGAGAACCACCCGGGAAAACAGTGCTACCACAAGGGTTTAATGGGAAGCCCTTGGCTGATTAACTAGGAAAGTTAGTGGATGACTACCTTACCCGAAAGGGGCAAGGGCAGTAGGGGAGTGGTCAGTGTAGGGAGGTCCTTGGGTTGATTTTGCTGTGATGGCGGTTAGGCGAGCGATTCCTGTACTGGAGCTTCCTATAAACTGTAGCGGGTTTTCTGAAGCTAGTGGAACTTTGTAAAGGCATCGTAGTGGTACCCTGCCTCGCTTCCTTGGTAGAGGTGTATGGGGTCTTATCAACTCTGTGGCAAATGGGTAACACGACTTGTGGGTAAAGATGTGCAACCTCTGCAGAGTGTAAAACTGGTATACTAGTCGTGCTCACGGTCATGAGCGGCTCGGACACTCACATGTTTATCTATGGAATTAAAACTCAATTTGTCATTTGCATCGCATTGATTATTACTTTATTTATTATTACTATGGTTTGGTATTTACTTACACTTAGTAACTGCTAATAAAATTTTGACAAACTTATAAAAGCAATGCTCAGCTTCAACCTTTATTTTATTGATCAGCCATACACTTCACATGAAATCCCACCTTTGGTGAGTTCGTGCACATTATTCCCCACAACTTATCGAGCGATGAAAATGTGTGAGCTCACCCTTGCTGTCTCACACCCCAACAAGAGAAGAACAGGTGGTCGAAGAGGAGCCACCTAACACTGAGGCTTTCGACTTGATCTAGGTGGCGTCTCCCAGACAACTTTGTGGCGTCAGGGAATAAAATTTAGTTCGCTTTATTTTATCATTTATTTTTGTAAGACTTCTGCTATGTAATAAGTACATTTATGATATTTATGACATTTATCTCTATGCACTCTGTTATTATATGTGTTGTCTTCTCTGGCGCATATATGAAATGCACCCGGCTTTGTTCCTTAAAGCCCGGGTGTGACAGCAGGTGGGGGAGATGGCGCAGGGGTGCGGCCAGATGGGAGGAGAGGGAGGCGGCTGGCGCAGGGAGGATTGGGATGCCGACGGCTGGGAAGGGAGGGAGAGTGGTGGCGACGGCTGTGTGGGGAGCGAGGAAAAATGGCTCTATACCATATTGGAAACCCTAACTCTAGTATAGGGTGGGGATAAAAGTATTAATAAACTTGGCGGTGTTGGGTCTGGCCCATTACAGAGGGGCAAGAAGGTAAATACACATAGTAGACCTCCAAGCCCTAATACAATTATAACAAAAACTAATTAAAGGCCCTAACTTATTATGGAGAAACATTTGAATCGTTATCCATTACCACCCATAATCAGACCTAGGCCCCATTTGTTTTATCTTGTTCTATCGACCAAAAACTAAATGCTAAAACAAACAACCTAACTCTAGTTTTATGATCAACGTACCTTGTATCTCAAAACAGCTGACACGTCTCCATGACCCCCTGTTAGGTCTGCACTTGGAAATTTACCTAGATGTGTTAGAGAGAGCAGTGGAGGACAATGGGTGCCTCCAAATTTTTACCTGACAGCGACAAGGCAATTGGAAGGATGCAGGAGATTTTGGATAAGATTATTTCATTAGCCACGGAAACAATCCGCCCTGGACGAGGTTTGACCTCATTGGAGGCTACCAAACTCCGTATAGCATTGGAGGACATAGGTGTAATGCTGAAGCAGGCCTCTTTGGTGTTCCAAGACTATTTGGACAAGGTCAACAACGTTACCAACCATGTTAACGACGACTACTTGGCCTCACACTTGTCCTCACCAACCCTATCACTACTGAGGGCGTCGAGGATGTTGTGACGAGTGTTGCGCCTGCTGATGGGCTGCGTCCAACCCGAGCGCGTCGCCCGAACACTCGTGTGTATGGATCGGACTGGAGGAAGTGACTTCGTGGGCGCCTGCGTGCGTGTGAGTAGCTGGGCCGCGTGACCAGCTTGTAAGCAACACTGGAGAAGGATTCTGGGAGGCACCTGCGTGCGCGTGGATAGCTAGGTTGTGTGGCCAGCTGTAAGTAATACTTAGACGCCGCTCTGCGGAGGCTGGAGACCATGGAAAAACCTAAACACTAAAGAATCTATTCTTCGTCCTCCTTCTTCCTTCTGTTGTCTCCGTTCCTATCTACTTGCTCCTCCTCTGTATACCCTTCTGCTAACAATTGGTATCCAGATCCAATCGGTCATCGGTCGTTGCTATGGCTCCCCCTTCCCCCACTCCGTCCGATGCCGCTCTAACAATGGCATTAGAGAACCAGACCCGCGCCCTTCTCGTGGAGCTCGACAAGAGATTCCAGACCTTCGACACCAAATGGGAATCCCAGGTCGGCGCGCTCGAATCAGCAGCCGACGAGTCCGGCCATCACCTCTCAGCCCTGTCTGCGTCACTATGGGCGGACATCGAGGCCCACCTCACGGAGGCGGATGTCAACACTAATTCCCGGCTTCGCCAGATCGAGGAAAACGCTGGAGCGCGGGTAGCGGTGCTCGAGTCTGAAGTCCAGATCTTCGACTTCTAGCGGCTGCGCTTCGATTCCTCAATCGCGCACCTTCAGTCATCGGTGGAGCACATTTGTTCCTCCATCAACACCCCGGAGCCTCCATGGCGGCCGGAGGTGCCCGACGACGGCGCAGCCTACCCGACTATCTTCGGCGTGTCGAGCATTCTCGGCGCATACGTGTCGGTGTCGGAGCGCCCATCTGCTACCGTGGACACCACCGACGGCTCACGTTTTGGGCGCCGCTCACACATCTATCACCGGGATAGTGGCCTTGCACATCCAACTGCGGCAGGCCACTCCCCGGTCAAGGGTACGTGGCAATCTCCATCTTCCTCATTTTCCTTTGCGCGCAACAGTCCTGTCAATATGGCGGATGAGGAATTTCAGGGAGGTTACAACCATAACATGGGTGGATTACCTAAACTGAATTTCCCCAATTTTGATGGATCCTGTCCCAAACTTTGGCAGAAACGTTGCGAAGATTACTTTGATATGTATGCAACAGAAGCGATTGTTTGGGTTAAAGTTGCCACGATACACTTCCAAGGTGTCATGGCTCGTTGGCTTCAATCCATCGAGCCGTGCCTCCCACACATGGCATGGCACCAATTTTGTCAAGCCATACACGACAGATTTGGTCGGGAGCAGCACGAGCTAGTCATTATAAAACTTTTCCATATCCGCCAAAGATCCTCTGTACAAGATTACGTAGACCGTTATTGTGAGCTGATTGACCTCTTAGTTACTTATGAGCATAACACAGACCCATTGTATTATACGATGAAGTTCATAGATGGTCTACGCGAGGATATTAAATCTGTCATACTCATTCAGCGTCCTGACAACCTCGATACTGATTGTGCCTTGGCCTTGTTGCAAGAGGAAGCGATGTCTTCAAGACGTCATGAATTTCGTGCGATGGATGGATCATTTTCTTCCACAGCTACTGCTAAGACACCGACTCTAGCCCCCCTAGGTGGGATTCATCGCTAGGGGGAGGTCCTGATGCTAAGAAGTCGCTGGTGCCTGCGCCCCCACCCTCGTCTGACAGTAGGGTGTCCTCCTTACGTGCCTATCGTCACGCACGAGGTCTGTGCCAGTACTGTGCAGAAAAATGGAACAAGGGCCACAAATGTGCACCAACCATACAGCTCAATGTTGTCCAAGAATTATGGGACATGTTACTGCCAGAGCAACAAGAATCAGAGGGTGAATTTCTAGATTCTGCCGAACATTTCATGATCTTATTGTCACAAGAAGCATTGTCTGTTTCAACTACACCTCAAACTTTCAAACTCCAGGGTGTTATTCAAGGCATTGAGTTACTAATCCTTCTCGACTCCGGCAGCTCTCACAGTTTTATTAGCTCGTCTCACATGGCATCACTGAAGGGTATAACTCCCTTACAGCACCCGTTGGCTGTGAAGGTTGCAAATGGTAGTTTGTTGCAGTGCACTCATGAGCTGAAAAATGCTAAATGGTCTATTCAGTCATTGGTGTTTCACTCAGACCTCAAGCTGCTGCAGCTGCCCTCCTATGATTTAATCCTCGGTATGGACTGGCTCGAGTCATGCAGCCCCATGTACATCAATTGGAAGCATAAGTGGATCTCTATGTCATCAGTGCAGGGGCCAATCTTGCTTTAGGGCAACCAACATCAGATTCCACCGGGCACTATTGTGGAAGTCCAACACATTATCCACCACTCACCACCTGATGCTCAGCTCAATTCGCTGTCGGGTTTGAATCTACCTGAGTCTGTCACCAAACTGTTACAGTCGTATCACACATTATTTGAAGAACCCACCACCCTTCCTCCTAGTCGCTCCTGTGACCATACAATACCACTGGTACCCGGCGCCCGTCCTATCAATGTGAGACCATACCGGTTTTCTCCTGCTATGAAGGATGAAATTGAATCCCAAGTAAGCAAGATGCTGGAGACTAGAGTCATTCAACACAACACCAGTTCTTTCTCTTCTCTAGTTTTACTTGTCAAGAAGAAAGACCACTCCTGGCGTTTTTGTATAGATTACAGACACCTTAATGCACTCACCATTAAGTCCAAGTACCCGGTGCCTGTTATTGATGAATTATTGGATGAATTATATGGTGCATCTTGGTTTTCTATACTTGATTTGAGAGCAGGATTCCATCAGATCTTACTCCGTAACGGTGAAGAATACAAAATAGCCTTTCAAACACATTTAGGCCACTATGAGTTTCGAGTGATGGCCTTTGGCTTAACAGGAGCACCTGGTACTTTTCAGAAGGAAATGAACTATACTCTGGCCTCAGCTTTGAGGAAATATGCATTGGTGTTTTTCGATGACATATTGGTGTATAGTTCATCCATGGAATTGCATCTTCACCACTTGGCGCATGTTTTTGACTTGCTGAACCGCGATCAATGGAAGTTTAAGCTCTCCAAATGCTCCTTCGCAGTCAACAAGGTGTCATATCTCGGCCATGTTGTTAGCCAAGCTGGAGTTTCCACAGACCCAACTAAGATCCAAGCAATTGTTGACTGGCCGACACCATCATGTGTCAAAGAGCTTCGCAGCTTCCTTGGCCTAGCGGGTTACTATCGGAAGTTCATACGTCACTTTGGGGTAATCTCCCAACCTCTAACATCCTTGTTGAAGAAAGGGATTATTTTTGTATGGACACCAGACCATGACGTGGCTTTCCAAACCTTGAAGCAAGCTCTTGTCACGGCGCCAGTTTTAGCTCTACCTGATTTCTCTACACCCTTTATGATAGAGACTGATGCCAGTGACACTGGAATTGGGGCTGTACTCATGCAGCGAGGACATCCGTTGGCATTTCTCAGTAAAACATTGGGACCCAAGTCCAGAGGATTGTCCACTTACGAGAAAGAATACATGGCGATCCTGACTGCAGTCCAACAGTGGCGCCCATATCTGCAACAAAGTGAATTTGTTATCTTAAATGACCATAAGAGCTTGTCCCAACTCAATGAACAACGCCTCCACACATCCTGGCAACACAAAGTGTTTACTAAGCTCTTAGGCCTACAATACACCATTCACTACCGCAAGGGTACTGAAAACAGGGTGGCCGATGCTCTCTCTCGGCGAGCTACTACTGAGCTCAATGCTGTTTCTGTGGACGTTCCCTAGTGGTTAACCGAAGTGCAAGACAGTTACTTGAATGACCCTGCTGCTCAAAAGTTGTTGTCTCAGTTATCGGTGGGTCCCTCTTCGGGTTCTGACTTTGTCCTCAAGGATGGCCTGCTGCGTTACAAAGGGCACATCTGGATTGGTGCTAATATACAACTGCGGCACAAGTTAGTCTCAGCCATGCACAATTCAGCAATGGGTGGTCACTCTAGAGTACCAGCTACCTACAACCGACTTAAGGACTTATTCGCTTGGAAAGGGATGAAGGCCTACGTATCTGAGTTTGTCCAGCAGTGCCAAGTCTGCCTCCAAGCAAAACCAGACCGAGCGGCGTACCTTGGAAAACTGCAGCCCCTTCCTGTGCCACAGACAGCCTGGGACACAATATCTATGGATTTTGTGGAGGGACTTCCCCGCTCAGGGACAACTGATTGTATCCTAGTCATAGTGGACAAATTCACCAAATTTGCACATTTTCTTCCTCTTACTCACCCATATACTGCTGCTTCAGTGGCTCAGTCATTTTTCTCCAACATATACAAGCTTCACGGCCTTCCAGCTGCCATCATATCAGACAGAGACACAATATTTCTCAGTCAGTTTTGGCATCACCTATTCCGACTGGCTGGCACAGAATTACGTTTCAGCTCCTCTTATCACCCCCAGACGGATGGACAAATAGAGAGAGAGTGAATCAATGCCTGGAAACATTTTTACGTTGCTTTGTTAATGCTTGTCCAACCAAATGGAAGAATTGGTTACCTGCTGCAGAATATTGGTACAACACTAGCTTTCATTCAGCATTGGGGTCCTCTCCTTTTGAAGTGCTATTCGGCCGGAAACCACGTTCCCTGGGACTGTCCATTGATGCTGCTATACCAACAACATTGTTCGACTGGTTACAGGAGCGCAGCATAATGCAGTCCCTTGTGCACCAACACTTGCTGCGCGCACAGGAGCGAATGCGCCGACAAGCGGACAAACATCGTTCAGAATGCTCTTTCGCCATTGGAGATTGGGTCTATCTTAAGTTACAACCATATGTACAGTCATCTGTGATGTCCCGTGCCCATCACAAACTGAGTTACAAGTATTTTGGGCCATATCCAGTGGAGGCGCGTGTGGGCAAAGTGGCTTATCGCTTGAAATTACCAAACTCCAGTCGCATACACCCCGTGGTTCATGTCTCTCAGCTTAAATTAGCAGCAGTATTCAAGGGTGCTGCTCACTCTACCTTACCAGTTTTGTTGCCTGACCACAGTGTACCAGTGCAGGTGCTTCAAACGCGTGGAATTACCAAAGGTCATCGCCAAGTTCACCCGGTACTGGTTGCCTGGTCTGGATTGCCACAGGAACTGGCCACCTGGGAAGACAGGGAAGCTCTGCAACAGTGTTTTCTGGCTGCTCCTGCTTGGGGTCAAGCAGTTGCTCAAGGGGAAGGGAATATCACTACTGAGGGCGTTGAGGATGATGTGGCGAGTGTTGCGCCTGCTGATGGGCTACGTCCAACCCGCGCGCGTCGCCCGAACACTCGTGTGTATGGACCGGACTGGAGGAAGTGACTTCGTGGGCGCCTGCGTGCGCGTGAGTAGCTGGGCCGCGTGACCAGCTTGTAAGCAACACTGGAGAAGGATTCTGGGAGGCGCCTGCGTGCGCGTGGATAGCTGGGCTGTGTGGCCAGCTGTAAGTAATACTTAGCCGCCGCTCTGCGGAGGCTGGAGACCATGGAAAAACCTAAACACTAAAGAATATATTCTCCGTCCTCCTTCTTCCTTCTGCTGCCTCCGTTCCTCTCTGCTTGCTCCTCCTCTGTATACCCTTCTGCTAACAAACCCCTGTTGAAGAAGACCTCGGTGAAGACTGGGACTTTGCTGAGCACTTCGAAAACTTGTGGGGTGTTGAATATGACTCAGATCAGATGCCTTCCTTTAGTGACAACAAGGTTTAAGTTAGTAGATGGTTAACCTGTTGGTTAGGTTGTAAATAGGAGCAGACTTTTGGTTAGGGTGCAGGCTTCATATGTTCCTCCTGACTATATAAGCCTTTTCTTGGTCATGATTGTCGAGTCCCTAGACTCTCGATCTAACCCATGAGCCCTCATGTTCAGGTCTTCCTTTTTGAAGCTTGATATGTGTACCCATGATATATATCATTAACACTCTCTATTCCTTATCATTGAGTGGATTGAGTATCCCTAGGCTGGATTCACCCTCAGCTTATCCACCCTCGCTTAGGGATCTGGTAAATATGACCTCAGTGAGGGTACGCAAGGGCATGGTACTCATCAACTTAGTTAAAGAAAGAGAGGAAATTGTGTCACCGTAGTGTTAGGGCAGTCTCAATGACATTACTCATTAGTTTTTGTGACATGCTATGTCCTATTGACACTAACTAAGAAATTATATTTGGCTCTGCACAATGTTCAATAGTAGTTACCAAATAAACTCAAATTATCTTCCCCCTCTCTGGTTTGATCATCCTTTCTCCTCTTGGCATCTATGATATCCATTTCAATAGATTTTTTTTTTCTATAGACCATTGTTTCTTGCATCAGACCTATGGGTGGTAACGAGTTTAGATTTTACACTATAAAATTTAAGTATCGAATAAGCTCTATTTCTATTTATTTTTATACTAAAACTAATTAAAGACCCTAACTTATTATGGAGAAACATTTGGATCGTTATCCATTGCCACCCATAATCAGACCTAGGCCCCATTTGTTTTATCTTTTATCTTTTTTCTAACCGGCCAAAAACTAAATGCTAAAACAAACAACCTAGCTCTAGTTATGATCAACGTACCTTGTATCTCAAAAAACAGCTGACACGTCTCCATGACCCCTGCACTTGGAAATTTACCTAGCTGTGGTAGAGAGAGCTGTCCAAATTTTTACATGACAGCGACGCAACACGAACGTAATTACTAGTTTTTTAAGAGCCAGGTGTCCGATCCTTTACCGTCTGCATCTCTTTTGATCCAACCCAACAAGCAGATAATCCTATATAATATATTGGCTGCTCTCACTGCTGGTGGACGCGGAAAAGATTGATGAATGCAGGAGCGCCAGCGCCTAGCTAGCTTGCTTGCTAGTGATAATCACAATTAATGGTAGTGTATATATATTGGTATGACATCGCAAATCATCACGCACTTTACACAGTGAGTGACCGAGTAGTATCAATGCAGGTGTATCAATTTTAGTTTTCTTCTGGACAACAATTATTATTGCATATATTTATACTAAAACTATACATTTAATTCGCTGTAATTTATATAGGCACAACGTGTAATTTTTTGTTCTAAAATTTAAAACTAACTAGACAAGATCATAAAGAAAAAACCCCGATAAAATATAATCCGCGTCGTAGTCGTTGTTACAAAGACAATTAGCAATTACATACAAATATTTTCGATAGTCGAACAAGGACAAAGTTTTGATTTGCTATGATACGAAGGTGGATCATAAATCATAAAAAGTAACAATTCACTTGTGTACTAGTTATTAATTGTACAAGAGAGTGACAGTGTTATATGGAATCAGCAGCCACTAAAATACATATAGAAAGGAAAATCACGTACACGCGTCCAACAACAGTTTGCCGGACCTAGCTATAAATTCCCTTGCCCTTACCAGGCATTTGATCTCACTCACGTACAGATCCAGCAGCATGCAGTGAAACACACTACCATCACCTAGCTAGCTACTACAAACCTACCTACAACGAGGACTCGACCGATCATCGTTCTCGAGAGTGAGCTACTGAGCTACGATGAGGTGCACACTGGTGGTATGGCTGTCTCTGGTCGTCATGGCCGCGGTCACCGCCGCCGGCGATGATAATACGCCGGAGCCGAGGCCGGTGATCACTCCAAAGCCGAAGCCACCACGGCCGTACCAGCCGAAACCGACGCCTCAACCGTACCAGCCGAAACCGACGCCACAGCCCTACCAGCCGAAGCCGCAGCCAGAGCCAGGACACCCGAAGCCCACACCTCAGCCCAACCCAACACCGGAACCCACCAAACCGAAGCCCACGCCGCAGCCCGAGCCGAAACCAAAGCCACAGCCGCAGCCGATGCCGGAGCCCCAGCCTGGCCACGGCAAACCCAAGCCTAAGCCCCCGGCGTACTCCCCGGGCACGCCCGGTCCTTGATCGTGTTCGTATATAAACACGCAGGCCGCATGAGCTTCGTATAAATAAATAAGCGGGCGCCATGCATGCATGCACACGACACGACGATGCTTTGTTTCTTCGTGCAAGGTCCGATCATGCGTGCTCGTGCGTGACACTACTACCTGCGCACGCACGTGTAAGGAATGCAATGTTTCATCACACTACTGACTACTGTACGTGTGTAAAAGAGTATGTTGTATGCGTTGTTTTTTTGTGCCTATCTACCGTACCTAATGGCCACCTGTTGTACGTGTTGTTGTGGAGTCGAGTCACCTGTACTCACTGTATTGTACCGATGAATAAAAAGAGAACGTGCATGCCATTGCGCGTGTTCACTAATGACAATCCAGAGACGACGAACGAGTCGGACACTCATGATACACAAACCAAATGGTCCGCTTAGGCCTGGATCATTAATTCCGCACGTTAACCCTGATGCAAATTAAAGTAACCAAACATGCAGAAGCAATAGATCGGGATTAACTGGATCTAAATCTCTATCTTGTTACCTATAAAAATGTGAATAAATTCACAAACGTACATAGTATCCACAAAGGTTGTTCTCCCTTTGCCTCAGAAAAAAGTTATGAATTATTATTGACAAATAACTCGGAGGTGTGCAAGCTTCATACATATAGGAAAGTTGGGCCTATATTCTTAAGAGTTTCCTTCAAACCGTGATATTCTTTGCATCGACACCTCCATGCACTACATAACAAAAATGATATGTTCTCGGCGCATGCTTGATTCAATTATTTAGAGGTTTAGAGAGTTAAGTTTGAATAGTAAGAATTACTCATCAAGAAGATTCACTATTTCTTGTAACTCTGTGACTAGCTTCCACACGGTCACGGCTCATCGGGGCACGACCGCACCCATGGTTGTGGCCACCAGTCATGGTAGGCGCTACATAAAGGAGACATAGTACGACACGAATGCCAACACGCCTGTGCTCGAAACCCTATCTGCCATATTCCAAAGGTCTCGATCATCTAGGCCACCAGTGACCGAAATCGCCACCACCGCTCATGGCCTCCACGGTGCCGCCATCTCCCATGGGAGGAAGGATCGAAGAGCTCCCCATTGATCTCACTAACACCGAAGAGGAGAACCACGCTAGAGCTACTAGTGGAGGAGGTGGTGCCACTAGTGGTGGAGGAGGAGCTCCACAGGGAGGAGCATCAACATCAACAAGTACGTGCAACGGTCTAGGATGCCGCCAACATCAACGCCAGCCAATAAGGTATGTCGAAGTTCACCCCGCAACTAGGATTAGGTTTCATCTCTTCATCGAGGTGTTGTTCTTTTGGATTAACATTCTAGGAATTTAGGGTGATCATGAGGTTATCCATAATATAAGGCCATCTCCAGCGGCCTTTCCATCCCGTTCCCTATCACATCCCTATTTTAAACTTCATTCTACAAACAATATATTCTATAATATAAAACAATTATTTATATGGCCATATCCATGCTCATAATCCGCACGTATCAGATTCTGAACCCTAGATATTGCGGCCGTTGTGAGCGACCTAACCCTAGCCAAGCTTGGTTTTGGGGCGGCGGCTGAATCTAAAGGCACAAATCACAGCTGCTCGAGAGACTCTTGGATCGTACCATCCTCCTGCTGTTCATATTTGAGATTTTCACTTTATTTATAAAAAAAATAAAGCCACCCGGGTGGGCCGCTTCAAGGCCCACTGGCCGAGCAGCCCACCAGAGCAGCAGGTTTTCAGGGCGTCTGTTGCCGCACGTAGTGGGGGCGATGAGCAGAGGCCGCGTGGGGCTGATGGCGGCGCTTAGGGCTGAGCAGTTCAGCTCTTGCCGAAATCCATGTCGTCCGCTGCGTAACCTCCTCCAGTTCGGCTCCATAACTATGGAGATCTGCTCCCTGCTCAGGAACTCGCCAAAAATCCCAGCTCTTTGTTCCTATTCCTCCTCTTGGTTCCAGTCACGATTTGGATCGATTCCTTCGATTCTTGGTGTTCTGGTGTTAATCCTGCTGGTGGAAGAAGGTGGAGGTGGTACTGCTTGTGCGCAGCGAGGTTCTCCTGCGCTCCGTTGTCTCACCAGTGCACCTATGTGGTGCTCTGTCTGTTCTGATTATTGTCCACCGTGGCCTGGTGCCTGGGCTCCCTGCTACGCGGTGTTCGTCTTCTCGGGCTGGTGCCGTGGATGTCTCCCTCGGCTCCGGCAGCGGCTCTAGTATCTCCGTCAACCTCCCGCCGTGCAGGCCCGGACGTGGGTGGCGGAATTGGTTTTCTGGGACAGAACCTTGTGTTCGCTGAGCTGGTCTTCCCACGTAGACAATCTACGTGCTGTGAGTTATTCATTGTCTCACTTTATTTACTGTTTAATTTTGTGCAATCTGCTAGTATTAAATACTTGGGTGTGATTGCACTGTTGTGGGCGGATTTGTGTGCTCGATGATGATAGCGGTGTAGTGAGACAACGTGACAGTCTGGGTTTTAGTGTATTATCATTTTAAGCATTGATATTATTTGTGCCTAATTAAATCTCTCTTTGTTGAGGCTGTTTACCTGTGTTAAATTCTGTTATTTTATTTAGTACACAGCTCCATACTATTAGTTTATTTTTGATTATTATGCTTATTACATCTGATCTAAAACCCTTATTTGGTAAGATAATGCTGTCACGTTAGTCGAGGATCTCTGATCACTTTTTAGCGTTGGAGGGCTGTTTATTACAGCAACCCGATATTTTGAGAGCAATAGTTTTAAGATAAACAATCATGTTTATTAGTTTAATCTACCTTCTTCATCTGCAAGCCATGTTTAATTATGAAATGGATCTGAGTAGCTATTTTACATGTTTACATGTTCTAGAATTGCTACTGTTCATTGCTGCAATAATTACATATGGCATTTGTCTGAGTTATATGCTTGTTTTATTCGGAATTAAAATATTTAATATATTTAAATATGATGGAAGCATGTCACTTATTTCTCTAATTTTACAACAATCCAGAAAACCAATTCGTATAATGGCCTCCAGTTCTGATGTCATTAAGCCTGAAGAGTTCGACGGCGCAAGCTTTAAGAGCTGACAGATTAAGACTCGCATGTGGCTCACTGACCTAAAATTATTTTGGGTAGTGACGTCGGTTGTTCCCCAGGCTGCATCAGATGATTCTGATGATGCAGCGAAGGTCGCCGCACTAGCGGAGAAAGCCAAGTGGGACGAAGCCAATGAGGCATGCTTGTCTCGTCTGCTGAACGTCTTGTCGAACCGCTTATTTGACGTGTACTCTGGTTTTACCTCCGCTAAGGGTCTATGGACTGAACTTGAGAACGAGTTCTCTGAAGTTGACAATGGCAACGAGTCATTCACAACGGAAAACTACCTCAACTATAAAATGGTTGAGGGAAGGTCTGTTATGGAGCAGCTACAGGAGATTCAACTCCTTGTTAGGGACTTGGTCCAATATGGCTGCGTCCTACCAGACAGTTTTCAGGTGAATGCAATACTGGCAAAGCTCCCGCCTTCTTGGCGAGACTTTGTGACTTCACGCCGCCACATGAAGAAGCAAATGACTCTCACTGAGTTGTCAGCTGCGATTAATGTGGAAGAGCGTGCAAGGTCCAGTAACAAGCCATCCCAGCAACTCCAGGCTCACGTTGTTGAGAAGGGTGGAGATAGAAAATTCCAGAAAAAGAAGAAGAACTCTCCACAGAAGAATCTGAACCAACCTAAATCCAAAAAGATGAAGAAGAAAAAGGAGGACTTTATCTGCTACTTTTGTGGAGTCTCCGGGCATACATCTCGGAGGTGCAAACTTAGGAAGGGAAAAGGTCCTCCACCTCAGCGCAAAGAAGGGAACGTGGTGGTTAACTCCACCCCAGGGTATGCACCTCAGGCCTTTATGGCAAGTCCATCAGATGACTGGTGGATGGATTCCGGTGCTACTGTTCATATTTGTGCTGATCGATCCATGTTCTCTTCATTCCAGGGATACAACAGCGCACCAGTCTTGATGGGAAATGGTGTTCTGGCAGCAGTTCGAGGTACTGGACAGGTCTACCTAAAGTTAACTTCAGGAAAGACGCTCGTGCTGAAGGACGTACTCTATGTGCCCTCGATGAGCCGGAACCTCATTTCAGTGTCGCTGCTATGTCGACAGGGTCTCAAATTAGTGTTTGAGTCTAATAAAGTGGTCCTGTCTAAGTTTGGTACTTTTGTTGGAAAGTCATATGAGTCAGGCGGTTTGTTCCGCCTTTCTGTTTTGAATAATCATTCTTCTTACCATGTTAATGTGGTCTGTATTAACGATTCCATTAATAATATATGGCATTCCCGTTTGTGTCATGTGAATTTTGAGGCCATTAAGAGATTAAGTGACATGTCTTTAATTCCTGAATATAAACATGTTAAAGGTGTAAAATGTGGTATTTGTGTGCAAGCCAAGCAGCCTAGAAAACTGTTTCATACGGTTGAAGGCAGAAGTACCACTCCTTTAGAACTAATTCACTCAGATATCTGTGAGATGAATGGTATAATCACAAAAGGCGGTAAAAGATACTTTCTTACCTTGATAGATGATGCTACCGGGTTCTGTTATATTTACTTACTCAGAACTAAAGATGAGGCACTAGAACACTTTAAGATCTATAAGACTGAAGTTGAAAACCAGCTAGACAAGAAGATTAAAAGGCTACGGTCTGATAGAGGAGGTGAATACCTTTCCAACCTTTTTGATGAGTACTGCAAAGAGTGTGGAATCATTCATGAAACCACCGCTCCATATTCACCTCAGTCAAATGGGGTAGCTGAAAGGAAGAACCGAACAGTGTGTGACTTAGCAAATGCTTTGTTGCAAAGTTCGGGGATGCCTGACATCTGGTGGGGCGAGGCAGTACTCACGGTGTGCTATGTCCTGAACAGGGTGCCGCCTCGCAACCGTGAGGCCACGCCCTATGAAGGATTTAAAGGAAGGAAGCCAGATCTTTCGCATCTTCGGACTTGGGGTTGCCTTGCAAAGGTGAATGTCCCGTTGCCGAAGAAGAGAAAGTTAGGCCCTAAGACCGTAGACTGTGTCTTCTTGGGTTATGCACATAACAGTGCAGCTTATAGATTTCTAGTGGTCCATTCCGAGACAAGCGAAGTTGCTATAAATGTAATAATGGAGTCTCGGGATGTGACATTCTTTGAGAGCATCTTCCCTATGCGGGATAAGGAAGTAGTAGCCCCAGATGGTCCATCTCGGACATATTCTCTGCCCTCGAGTGTCCATGACCAGACTCCAGATTTGGAGTTAAGGAGGAGTAAGAAACAAAGGACTGAAAAGTCTCTGGGTGATGATTATATTATTTATCTAGTGGATGAAGAACCACGCTCCCTCACAGAGGCATATACATCTCCAGATGCAGAGTACTGGAGGGAGGCTGTCTGTAGCGAGATGGATTCAATCATCTCGAACGGAACTTGGGAGATAACTGATCTCCCAGCTGGTTGCAAGCCTGTGGGCTGCAAATGGATCTTTAGGAGGAAGAGGAGACCCGATGGTACTATTGAAAAGTACAAGGCCCGTCTTGCGGCTAAGGGTTTTACTCAAAATAAAGAGGAGGATTATTTTGATACTTATTCTCCGGTGGCTCGATTGCCCACAATCCGTGTGCTTTTAGCGCTGGCAGCTGCTTATAAACTTCTTGTTCATCAAATGGACGTAAAGACAACATTCCTAAATGGAGAGCTGGAAGAGGAAATTTATATGCAGCAACCAGAAGGATTTGTGGTTAAAGGACAAGAGAGCAAAGTGTGTCGCTTGATTAAATCCTTATATGGTCTGAAGCAAGCTCCCAGACAATGGCATGAGAAGTTTAATAATACTCTGACCACTGCTGGGTTTTGTGTAAACGAAGCCGACAAGTGTGTGTATTATCGCTTCTCTGGGGGCAAAGGTGTCATCATGTGTTTATACGTTGATGACATATTGATATTTGGGACCGATTTGGAGGCTATCATGGAGACAAAATTATTCCTCTCCAAGAACTTTGATATGAAGGACTTGGGTGATGCTGATGTTATACTGAACATCAAGCTGATAAAGGGTGAGGATGGGATTACTTTGTCACAATCCCATTATGTGGAAAAGGTCCTGACTCGCTTTGGACATATGGACTGTAAACCAGTCACCACGCCCTATGATCCATCCTACACACTCAGTAAATATGAAGGCGAGCCTGTGAACCAGCTACTATATTCGCAGATCATCGGATCTCTCATGTACCTGAGCAGTGCAACTAGACCAGATATCTCATATGCAGTATGTAGACTGGCTCGTTATTCGGCCAGTCCAGGAGATAGACACTGGGTAGCCTTGTACAGAGTGCTTCAGTATTTGAAGGGAGCGATGAATCTTGGTATTAAATATACCGGATTTTCGTCAGTGCTTGAAGGATTCAGTGATGCAAACTGGATCTCTGACTCGGATCAAATTAAGTCTACAAGTGGCTATGTGTTCACTTTAGCTGGTGGGGCCGTGTCATGGAGATCGTCTAAACAATCAGTGTCGACACGTTCCACCAAGGAGGCTGAATTAGTTGCACTTGATTCAGCAGCATTAGAGGCTGAATGGTTGAGAGACCTGTTGTCAGACCTTCCAATGCTAGCAAAGCCGATACCGGCTGTCCTAGTATACTGTGACAACACTTCTATGTTGCTGAAAGTGAACAGTAGAAAGGACAACCAAAAATCCTCGAGGCATATCAGAAGACGACTTGATTCATGTCGGCATGCTAGAGAGACGGGTGTAATAACCGTAGATTACATCAAGTCTGAAAGGAACCTTGCTGATCCTTTCACTAAAGGACTGGCTCAAAAGCCAATCCAAGCAGCGTGCATGGGAATGGGACTCGTACCCTGTTAGCGGTTTCAACTGCGGATAACTGTCCTGTGTGATCGGAGATCCCGAGATCCAGGCTCCAGGAAACGAAGCACTATGGAACCAAGAGCACAAAAGACAAAGAGTCTCATGAGCTGTTGTGCTCTGTCTGTAAGGCAGGTTGAGCGATATGCTCTTAATGAAGTCAATGCTTTAAGCAGGGAAATTGTCCTACAGAATTTCCTTAACGATTTCACCTATATGAGCTGATTGTGGGGTCGCAGTCCGGGAGAGAATGGGGTTTTCTTTCTAGTGAGTTCATGAATAGATATTAAAGGGCATGACCGTAACGCCCTGCCCCGTAAGAGAAGCAGATAATCTGCCTAGTACTATGTGCCTTTTGTACGAAGATTCTCACACTAGGGTTTGTGGATCAAGGCGTAGTCCTCCGCTTACTCGTGCAGGGTTGGAGTACACTAGGATAGGCTTTGGTTTAAACCTAACAAGTACCTCTGCCGAAAAGTAGTATATAAACAGTACGGGAGCTCAATGACATTGATCAGAAAAATAAGAGTGAAAATGGTGGGGATTGCTGTTCATATTTGAGATTTTCACTTTATTTTAAAAAAATAAAGCCACCCGGGTGGGCCGCTTCAAGGCCCACTGGCCGAGCAGCCCACCAGAGCAGCAGGTTTTCAGGGCGTCTGTTGCCGCACGTAGCGGGGGCGATGAGCAGAGGCCGCGCGGGGCTGATGGCGGCGCTTAGGGCTGAGCGGTTCAGCTCTGGCCGAAATCCATGCCGTCCGCTGCGTAACCTCCTCCAGTTAGGCTCCATAACTATGGAGATCTGCTCCCTGCTCAGGAACTCGCCAAAAATCCCAGCTCTCTGTTCCTATTCCTCCTCTCGGTTCCAGTCACGATTTGGATCGATTCCTTCGATTCTTGGTGTTCTGGTGTTAATCCTGCTGGTGGAAGAAGGTGGAGGTGGTACTGCTTGTGCGCAGCTAGGTTCTCCTGCGCTCCGTTGTCTCACCAGTGCACCTGTGTGGTGCTCTGTCTGTTCTGATTATTGTCCACCGTGGCCTGGTGCCTGGGCTCCCTGCTGCGCGGTGTTCGTCTTCTCGGGCTGGTGCCGTGGACGTCTCCCTCGGCTCCGGCAGCGGCTCTAGTATCTTCGTCAACCTCCCGCCGTGCAGGCCCGGACGTGGGCGGCGGAATTGGTTTTCTGGGACAGAACCTTGTGTTCGCTGAGCTGGTCTTCCCACGTAGACAATCTACGTGCTGTGAGTTATTCATTGTCTCACTTTATTTACTGTTTAATTTTGTGCAATCTGCTAGTATTAAATACTTGGGTGTGATTGCACTGTTGTGGGCGGATTTGTGTGCTCGATGATGATAGCGGTGTAGTGAGACAACGTGACAGTCTGGGTTTTAGTGTATTATCATTTTAAGCATTGATATTATTTGTGCCTTATTAAATCTCTCTTTGTTGAGGCTGTTTACCTGTGTTAAATTCTGTTATTTTATTTAGTACACAGCTCCATACTATTAGTTTATTTTTTATTATTAGGCTTATTACATCTGATCTAAAACCCTGATTTGGTAAGATAGGGCTGTCACGTTAGTCGAGAATCTCTGATCACCTTTTAGCGTTGGAGTGTTGTTTATTACAGCAACCGCTATTTTGAGAGCAATAGTTTTAAGATTAACAATCATGTTTATTAGTTTAATCTGCCTTTTTCATCTGCAAGCCATGTTTAATTATAAAATGGATCTGAGTAGCTATTTTACATGTTTACATGTTCTAGAATTGCTACTGTTCATTGCTGTAATAATTACATATGGCATTTGTCTGAGTTATATGCTTGTTTTATTCGGAATTAAAATATTTAATATATTTAAATATGATGGAAGCATATCACTTATTTCTCTAATTTTACAACACCTCCTCGATTCCAGATGGCGGGGCCATATATACTTCGCACCCGCATCATGCATGGTCGCCAAGAGGAAGACTGTGAGACGGTGGTCGGGGACGAACTTCGATGACTCTCGTTTGCGATTTATATAATAATGCCCTTTTGCATGTCTCCTGAATATTGAATCTGAGTTTTCGCCTTGCGAATTGATCTGAAGGGGGATCGGAATTCGGATGAGAGGTAGATCTGACGTAGACGCTGATGGATGGGCGGAAAGCAAAAGGGACCGGATCGAGTACTAGCTCGCTTTCTGCACGCGCGGGGCACACACGGCTTGTTGCTCGCATGATCGACACTACACTAGCTAGATAGAAGCACCGCACGCGCACGCCGTACGTCACGCCTGCTGCTGCTTGAACTCATTCCTTTCTCCGCCACTACTAGAGCTAGCTCGATGCATACACCCCCATCTATCGCTAGTTGTGTCGTCTCGTCGACCGTCCCAGCAGCCGTAGTCGTGTTCCACTCATTGTGTAGCTTGCTGATCGATGACTAGTGCGTAGATAGGGTTGTGGGCTCGTGGTACCGACCGCCGGTCATCTCTCCAACATCGTCCATATGCATCCGCCTTGCACATGCATGCGTATCCACCCACGCCTACGTACCGCCGACCCGCCGTACGTGCTCGTTGCCATCGTACGTGTCGACTCCACCTGAATCCAGCCAGATCCGTGCGACCAGCAAATTAAATAGCCATCCAACCAATGCATGCTATAGTAACACATTAACAGTACGTACTGGTTCCAACTTCCAAAAGCATACTATGGCCCTGTTTGGTATAGCTGGTGCTTGTTGAAAAAGCAGCTGTTGACGCCTTTTCGGAGTGCCAAACACTCAACAAGAACCGTGGCGGTGCCCTCTGCACAGGGGCGGACGGTCCGCGCGCAGGGGCCGGACGGTCCGCGGCCTGGTGCGAGGCGCGGTGGTGCTCTCTGCGCAAGGGCGGACTGTCCGCGGCCTGGGGCCGGACGGTCCGCGGCCTGGTGCGCTGCTGGGACTTCTGCCTGACGGCCGGACGGTCCGCGTCCTGGGGCCGGACGGTCCGCACGTACGCAGGGACGACGGAAGATCGCCGACGGCGCCTGGATCTCGCTCCCGGGAGGGACCCCGTCGGGGAGTAGAGATCCTAGGTGGTGTCTAGGCTCGGGCAGGCCGACCTAGACTCCTCTAATCGACGTAGAGTCGAGGAGAGGCGGAGAATTTGGGGATTGGATAGCTAAACCTAAACTAGACTAGAACTACTCCTAGGATAAAATGCGAATAAAAGTTGTATTGATTCGATTGTTGATGATTAATCGGCCGTAGACCTCTCTTTTTATAGAGGAGGGGGGCTGGACCCTTTACACGACTGGATTCCGAGCTAATTCCGCAAATCTAGCCAACAAACATAGCACAAAACTCGGAACCCTAAACTGCTCTGCGCACGCGCGGACCGTCCGGCCCACAGGCGCGGACTGTCCGGACCGCGGACCGTCCGGCCTCAGGGCCGGACCGTCCGCCCGCTCAATTTGGGGTTCAACATATGCCCCCCTGCCTTTTGGTGGAGCTGAGCAAACCAAAAGCAACTAACTCGATGCGATTACATCGGTTCTCTTAGGCATCTTGCCACATACTAGGATGATACTGTTTGAGGAAACGCCCATTCAAAGCCTTAGGCAAGTCCTTGCCTTGTAATGTTTGTAGTAAATATGCGTTGCCAGACATCACCTGTTTTACTTTATAAGGACCTTCCCAGCTTGGTGACCATTTCCCGAACTTCCGGTCTTTATTCCTTAGAGGCAGAATGGTCTTCCACACTAGGTCTCCTACTTGAAATGATTTTGCCTTGACCTTCTTGTTGTAGGCCCTGGCTACCATGATCTTGTCCTTTTCTATTGCTCCCAAAGCTATCATCCTCTTGTCGGTCACCTCATCAATATTATCAATCATTGAATCATAATAATCAGTAGCAGTTAGATCATTTTGTCTAGCGAACCTGACAGCATTCAAACTTATTTCCACAGGCAACACTGCTTCCTGCCCATAGACAAGCTCAAAAGGAGATACTTTAGTAGCCCTATGTTTAGATATCCTATGAGCCCATAAAGCTTCAGACAAAATCTTATGCCAATGTTTAGGATTATCAGATATTTTCTTTCTTATCAAATTAATCAATGTCCTATTGCTAGACTCGGCCTGACCATTGGCCTGAGCATAATATGGAGATGAATTAAGCAGCTTAATTTTGTATAATTCAGCAAATTCGCGTACCTCCTTTGACATAAAAGAAGTACCTTGATCTGTAGTTAAGGTCTGGGGAATGCCGAATCTATGAATAATATGCTCAGTAATAAACTCGATTACCTCCTTGTGTGTCATGTTCTTTAGAGCAACGGCTTCAGTCCATTTGGTGAAGTAGTCAGTGGCAACTAACACAAACCGATGCCCCTTTGACGATGAAGGATGAATTTCTCCAATAAAGTATAATCCCCATCCTCTGAACGGCCAAGGCTTAATAATAGGATGTAATTCGGCTGCAGGGACCAACTGTAGGTCGCCGAATTTTTGACACACTTGGCAACCCTTGTAGTACTTGAAACAATCAGCTATCATACTAGGCCAATAAAAACCAGACCTTCGCAACAACCACTTCATCTTTGGAGCTGATTGATGAGTACCACAAATTCCTTCATGCACTTCGGCCATGGCTAATATAGCATCATCTGGGCCCAAGCACTTAAGCAGGATATCATTGACTGTTCGGCGGTAAAGTTCATCGCTCATCAAAACATACTTGAAAGTTGTTCGCCGAATGTTCTTATCTGTCCTTATATTGGGATTTCGTAGATAATTAAGTATAGGTGTCCTCCAATCACTTTCATCGGCCTCATTGTCGGCCGAATTGATCAAAAGAACATTTCTGGTAACCCCGGACGGTCCGGCGTCATCACGCGGACGGTCCGCGACCTGGGAATTTGGCTTTGCACCGGTTATCAGATTTTCAGTTTTGTGAAACTTTCCTCTCTTTATCCGATAACCTGATGCATCTTGTGCCAAATCGTTAGCTCTATGATTCTCAACTCTAGAGATATGCCGAATACTGAATTCGTCAAAAGAATGAATTATGCTCTAACATTTCTCAAGGTAACTATTTAGAGTACCATCAAAACATTGATATTCTTCTAACACTTGTTGGACAATCAGCTGAGAATCACCAAATACCTTCACATGTTTTACTCCCATACCATTTAAAAGTTCTAAACCGAATAGGAGGGCCTCATATTCAGCTTGATTATTAGTGCAATAAGTTTTCAATCGGCTAGAGAAGTCAAAGGAGACATTACTTGGTGAAACAAGCACAATGCCAATTCCTTGCCCTTCATTGCAAACCGATCCATCAAAATATAAAGTCCAAGGAGTAATAGTGAGGTATGACATGTCTAGTTCATGAATATCATTAATCCGATGTTCTACAATGAAATCCGCTATGACTTGGCCTTTCATAGATTTCAATGGTTCATAGGCCAAGTCATATTCTACGAGTGCATAAGCCCACTTACCAATTCTACCACTCATAATTGGGTTATGCAACATGTATTTGATCACATCGGCTTGACCAGAAACAGTGCAATGACTAGACAGTAAATAACATCTACATTTGGTGCATGCAAAAAACAAGCATAAGCATAACTTTTCAATAAAAGTGTACCTTGTTTCAGCATCCACCAACCTTCGGCTTAGATATGTCACCACATGCTCCTTCCCCTCGGTTTCTTGTGTCAGAACAGCCCCAATGACCTTATCCTCAGCTGCAATGTATAATCGGAATGGTACTCCTGCTCGTGGTGCTTTTAATACGGGAGCCGAAGATAAGTATTTTTTGATGAGATCAAATGCTTCTCGCTGTTCTGCCCCCCAAGCGAATTCGGTATCATTCTTAAGCCGAAGAATAGGGGTGAACGCATCAATCTTCCCGGCTAGGTTAGAAATAAACCTTCGTAAATAATTCACCTTGCCGAGAAACCTCTGTACCTCGACCTTACAGGTCGGAGGTCCCACATTCCGAATAGACTTGATTCGGTCAGGGTCTATTTCTATACCATGTTCATGTATGACAAATCCTAAAAACTTACCAGCCGACACTCCAAAAGCACATTTACGTGGGTTCATTTTCAAACCATACTGACGCATTTTATCAAAGGTTTTACGCAAATCAGCTATATGAGAACTAAACTCAGCCGATTTGACTACAATATCATCAATGTAAACTTCCACAGTGTTTCCTAATAATTCATGGAAGATCAAATTCATAGCCCTCTGATAAGTAGCACCAGCATTTTTCAGACCAAATGTCATGACAACCCACTCAAATAAACCAATGAAGCCTGGACATATAAAGGCCGTTTTAGACGCATCTTCTTCGGCCATGAAAATCTGATTATATCCGGCATTACCATCAAGGAAGCTAATAATTCTATTTCCTGATGCATTATTGATTAATGTGTCGGCTATGGGCATGGGATATTCGTCTTTAGGAGTTGCTCTATTTAAATTGCGAAAATCAATGCATACTCTAAGTTTACCTGACTCCTTCTTCTCCACCGGCACAATATTGGAGACCCACTCTGCGTATCTGCAAGGTCTGATAAAATCAGCCTCTAGCAGCCGGTGGATTTCGTCCTTGATGCGTGGGAGAAGATCTGGACGAAATGTTCTAGCTCTTTGCTTGAAAGGTCTGAAACCAGATTTAATAGGCAGTCGATGTTCTACGATCTCTCGGCTTAATCCAGGCATTTCAGTATAACTCCAAGCAAAGCAATCTGAATATTCCTTCAATAGACCGATCATCTCATCTCTAGGATCGGTCTTCAGGGTCTTGTTTACAAAAGTCGGCCTTGGAGTTTTACCATCTCCTATGTCAATCTCCTCCAAAGGATCGGCCGATGTAAACCCCTGTCCTAGTTTATCAAGATCTCTGAATTCCTCTATTATGTTTCCCACAGAGGAATTAGAAGATCTTTGTGTGACAGCGGACTCTCCGGTCTCGGGGACCGGATCATCCGTAATACTGTCCTTTTGTTGTGATGTATGTTCGGTCTTAAAGTCCGAACCCTTTTGTGAAAGACCAGACCATCCGGCCTTGGCGGCCGAACTGTCTGTGACCAAAGACTCGTGAACTTTGTGTGTATCCATCATTTTAACTTTATTTAGGATTTAGCCGATTCTCCATCGGCTCTAGCATTACAGGAATGAAACCTTTCTTATCTATACTTATGAATTGATAATCAGAAAAGTCTACTCCTGTGAGACATGTAGCAGTCTCATAAGTCCAGAGTACAGGGGCATCGGCCACAGCGATGCAGGCCGATACATCAGCATGTACTTGTTCTATGTCATCGCCTACCCATTGTATCAGCATTTGATGTAATGTAGAAGGTATACATTGATTGGCGTGAATCCAATCTCTGCCTAGGATTAAACTGTAATTTCCTTCTACGTCAGCGACGAAGAATGCAGCAGCAAGGGTCTTAGTCCCGATGGTTAATTCAACGGACGTGACTCCCCTGGCTTTGATCGAACTATCAGTTCCAACACCGCTGAGGGTCATGTTGGTCTTGACAAGTTCGTCATCTTGTTTACCTAATTTTCTGTATAATGAATAAGGCATCAGATTTACAGCCACCCCTCCATCTACCAACATCTTAGCAATCGGTATCCCATCAATGTGGCCGCGCACGAAGAGCGGCTTTAAATGATTTACCGATTCTTTTGGTTTAGTAAAGGCGGCTTCTTTAGGACCAAAATCAAACTGGGCAACAACAGGTTCATCGTCGCCGATAATAGTACAATCGGCAGAAAATGTAATAATATTTACATCCATACCTGGGCGTTCTGGAGAAGCCTCGTAGTCGACCAGGTCTTCTCCCAGCAGGTCGTCCTCTTCCATTGATGTTGTCGTGTCGTTGGAGGCTTCCTGGTGAACGGCGGACGGTCCGCGTGCGGGGGCCGGACGGTCCGCGCCTGGTGCAGGTTGTCCAGAGACTTCCTGGTGAACGGCGGACGGTCCGTGCGCAGGGGCCGGACGGTCCACGCCTGGTGCAGATTGACTTTCTATTTCTGTGGCCGTTTGTTTTTTCTCAACGGCCTTCGGTCTCCATTTCTTTTGTGGTGGCGGGTATAGTGGATGTGTGTCATTAAATGTCTTTTCCGCCTCCTTCTCCTGGCTCTCCTTTGCTCTTAGGCGCTGTAATTTTCTCTTTTGGGATCGTGTCAATCCCGCTGGGCACCATCGAGGCATGGAGTATTTTGGATCGACTGTTTTGATGGTAGTCGTATCCTTTTCGGTTGTGTTGGCCGATTCGCCGAAAATCATCGGCCCTTTATTATCTTCTTGTATGTCAACATCTGCAGTGCCTATTTTGATGATGTCCTTTTTTGTTGCAGGCATATGCCCCCCTGCCGGATTGGTCGGCCTAGGAGGCCGAGTAGTCCGGCAATCCTGTTGGGTTTGTGCCTGGTGACCGGATTGAACAGTGCTCAATCGGTCTTGTACTGGTGGCGTCAACCTGTTGAAAACAGATGTTTGGGGTGCCCCCCAGGCGGGATACTGTGGCATCCCAAATGGATATGGTGGCATGCCCCACATTTGATTTGGGACATATGGCGGAGGTAAATATGTGTACGGATATGGCATAGGTGGATATGGAGGTGGAGGCGTCCATGCAGGCATGTTAGGTCTCACTTGTATAGTATGATCTTTCATTTCTTCCGATTGGTGGGGTGGTCCAATCGGCCTGACCTGGAGCTGCTCATGAATGGGTGAGCGGGGTCGCTTTGCTGGCCGATCACTGGGGCCGGCCTTCTTTTTTACGTATTTAGACAATAATTGATCAAAAGTTGGGCCGGCTTTAACCAATCGACCAGCTGCTTTAAATGTATTTGTTTTCCACGTACCTATCTCTGGTCGTCGTGGTTTGAAAGTACGTGGACGTTGTGGATCTTGAGTACGGCCGGACCGTCCGCCGGAGCTCGCCGGACCGTCCGGTGGGGTCCCGGACCGTCCGCGCCTACGTGCCGGACCGTCCGGGATACGCAGCACGGGTTCCTGCATTTGTCTCCCTGTCTGCGCTTGCCCCCCGGTACTGGAGGCTGTGATAGTCACCTTTAGGGTCTCCCCTCCATCGGGAGTCTTCTCGGCCACCACTTTCCTGCAAGAAACTTTACGATCTCCATCGACCTCTTTAGCATTGCCGATGATTGTCTTTTTGCCTTTATCGGTTGTGTTTGGCCGAACTAGGACTTTCTTGCCCTCGAAGTCAATCATGTTCATCGGAAAGGGCTCTGTATCCACCTGCATTTCCTGAAATTTCAATCGTCCTTCGTTAATGGCCGATTGAATCTGTCGACGGAATACATTACAATCATTAGTGGCATGAGAAAATGAGTTATGCCACTTGCAATATGCACGACGTTTTAGCTCGTCGGTGGATGGAACAGTGTGATTTATTTTAATGTTGCCATTTTTAAGTAATTCATCAAATATTCTATCACGCTTACCAACATTAAATGTAAACTTAACCTCCTCTTGTCGTTTCTTTTGAACCGGCTGTAAGGAGGCGCAAGCCGAAGATTTGGCCTGCTTTGGCCAAACCATTTCAGCAGCATACACCTCTGCTGATTCGTCTTCTGAGCTACTTTGATCGCATTCTACTACATGTACGTTGTGACGAATTGTTTTAGCAGTTTCTTTGCTCCGGCTTTCGCAAGCCAAAGCCCTCTGGTGTAACTGTGCTAGTGTAAAAAATTGGATGCCTTCTAATCTCTCTTTTAAATAATATCGTAAACCATTAAAGGCTAATCCTACTAGCTGTTTTTCTGCTAAATGAATTTGAAAGCATCGGTTTCTTGTATCGCGGAATCTCCGGATGTAATCATTAACCGATTCGTCTTTTGTCTGTCGCAACGACGCTAAATCTACCAAATCCAACTCATAGTCACCGGAGAAAAAATGATCATGAAATTTTTGTTCTAAATCCCCCCATGATGAAATGGAATTAGGAGGTAAAGTGGCGTACCATGCAAACGCAGTTCCTGTTAAAGATAATGAGAATAAACGTAAGCGAAATGCCTCTGTGTCGGCCAACTCTCCTAATTGTGCTAAAAATTGGCCTATGTGTTCACGTGTGTTCTTTCCTTGATCACCCGAAAATTTTGTGAATTCGGGTATCCTGGTTCCCTGTGGGTATGGGTGGTGATCAAATCGGCTGTCATAAGGTTTCCGATATGATTGCCCCCCAGGGACCATGCTTACTCCGAGCTTATCTCGGAACGCCCCGGCTATTTCTTCCCTTACTATATCAATGGCAGCCGGTGCGAGACCACCGGCTCTCTGGTCAAACATAGGTGGGGTTGGCTGGATATTAGCATGTTGTCTTTCCCCCCATTGGTTTGAGCTACGTGGTGCATTTCCATTTGCCCTATATGGCTCATAGGTTTGATCGTTTCTTTCCGGCCTTCTAGGTGGGACCGGAAAGCTATCCTGGGCTCTGGATCCTGAATTAATGGGCTGGTGCATCGCATAGTGTGATGGGAAGTGTTGCTGGGACGGGCGAGGATTCATGTAATAATCCTCCTCAAAAGACTCATGCGCGGACTGTCCGGATACGTACCCGGACCGTCCGTGGTTATATGCGGGCCGCCCGTCTGGCTAGTTTGGGTTCTGCGCCGTGTGTGGTGGCTCGGGCGCATACCTAGGTAACTCATTAAAAATAGGCCCGACTGTTGCTGGCCCGGACGGTCCGCGCTCACGTGCGGACGGTCCGGGCACGTGCAGATCGGCTGGTTTGCTGCCGATTTGCGGTTGCTTAGGGTATGTGTCCATCGGCATCCCATAAAGGGGTTGTGACTGGTCGTGACAACCTGTAGCCGATGGGTTACACGCGTTATCTCCTAACTCAACCTTGTGCGAAGGAAAATTTGCGGTACTAGATTTATCAAATGCACGTACTAGTCTCTTAAGATCGCTCTGCATACCCCCTATGATGTTCTGTATTTGTTCACGCTGATCTTCTACATAATTTCTAAGAGATTGCAGATCGTTGGTATTACTTACATTGGTGATATCTGGCGTGGGTTGGAGCGAAGCCGGATCCGTCGCCCGATGTCGGACGATCTTGTTGTTCCTGTCCACTTTGAAGTTGGCCAAGAACTTTGCTTTCGCCTCCTGGATCATCCGCTCCTTGTGCTCCTCGAACTGGAGCTGCTCGTCAGCCGGCAAGGTTTCCCAAGTCGGCTCTATGATGTTGCTTGGAGAAATATCAGAGCTATCCCTTGAACCGGCCATTGAGGGCCGATTTGATGAGCTTAGATATGTTCTCCCCAGCGGAGTCGCCAAAAGTATGTTGACGCCTTTTCGGAGCGCCAAACACTCAACAAGAACCGTGGCGGTGCCCTCTGCACAGGGGCGGACGGTCCGCGCGCAGGGGCCGGACGGTCCGCGGCCTGGTGCGAGGCGCGGTGGTGCTCTCTGCGCAAGGGCGGACTGTCCGCGGCCTGGGGCCGGACGGTCCGCGGCCTGGTGCGCTGCTGGGACTTCTGCCTGACGGCCGGACGGTCCGCGTCCTGGGGCCGGACGGTCCGCACGTACGCAGGGACGACGGAAGATCGCTGACGGCGCCTGGATCTCGCTCCCGGGAGGGACCCCGTCGGGGAGTAGAGATCCTAGGTGGTGTCTAGGCTCGGGCAGGCCGACCTAGACTCCTCTAATCGACGTAGAGTCGAGGAGAGGCGGAGAATTTGGGGATTGGATAGCTAAACCTAAACTAGACTAGAACTACTCCTAGGATAAAATGCGAATAAAAGTTGTATTGATTCGATTGTTGATGATTAATCGGCCGTAGACCTCTCTTTTTATAGAGGAGGGGGGCTGGACCCTTTACACGACTGGATTCCGAGCTAATTCCGCAAATCTAGCCAACAAACATAGCACAAAACTCGGAACCCTAAACTGCTCTGCGCACGCGCGGACCGTCCGGCCCATAGGCGCGGACTGTCCGGACCGCGGACCGTCCGGCCTCAGGGCCGGACCGTCCGCCCGCTCAATTTGGGGTTCAACAGCAGCTTATCTGAGAAGCTGGTGAAAAGCAGTTTCTATTTGTTGGCTACTTTTAATATATTCTGAGAAGTAGCTGAACTGATAAGTTGCTGCAAAAGCTGTCTGTTTGGCAGAACTTCTGCCTAAATTTGTGAAGAAGCTGAAAATAAGCTGTGCCAAACAGAGCCTATAGCTTAACACACTTGGTCACAGGCTGGTAATTAAACAATATATATACAGTGCCCCTGGATCCTAATTACTAGTAATAATTAACTGCACAGCAGCATGTGCACCTTATATCCTACCCCATTCTTGAATATTTATCCTTCGACTAGTTTATTTTTGAACTAAAATGTGATAAATAAAAAATAACGCAGGGAGTATATATAATATATATGCATGTAGTACTCTACTCACTGATGGCCGGTAATAATCCGGCATGCAAGAGCGCTCCGTTATTAATTGCTATCCTACGACAACTAGCTAGTTCGCGTACGTGACCCGCACTACACTACGATACTTTCCAAGTTAGGTCTGATCTCTGTCTGTCGCACGATCCAACACACGCGTACGCGGTTTCCTTTTGTTATTATTGTTTTCTGACTCCGTGATCAAATAACCGCGTGATGCATGCAACATATAGTACATCAGCATTTAGCAACTTACTCGTCCTCACTGTCTATATTTAAGCTCCACTCTAGAATAAATGGCCGTTGGTAGTCATATTATCATCCACAATTCTTTTTCTGGTGCCGTGTTTATTATGGACCTCGGTAACCTATTTGACAAAATCTTACTTTTACGGGTGTTATTCGGCATCTTATTTATATTAAAATATTCAATATATGATTACAAAATATTTGTAAGGAAATAGAATCCTTTATATACTCATAAGTGAGTGGTAAGTGTTATTAGTGCTGAGTTGTAATTTGTGCAGCTTCAGACCTTTTTTTTTTGAGTTTTCTATCGTGAACTGGCAAGCCATTAACTTCTTCAAAAATAGCTTTAGCTTTAGTTTTTCTGTCAAAGCTGTTTTTTTAAGCTAAGGGCCTGTTTGGTTCAGCTTTTCTCTGACCAGATTTTCTGAGAATCTGACTCTGCGTAGAGAATCTAAAGTATGGTGAGGATTACATGTGGAGGAACATGAAGTGGTCCAAAGAGTTCAGAATCTAGAAAGCGATGAATTTCTACTATTATGACGACTCGACCAATTCTGCATTCATGTTGATTTTGTATGGTTTTTATCCAAAACAATTCTTATAGAGGTGGCCTCAAAAGCTAGGTGTTTAGCGGTCCGCAGCAACTTTTGACGGGTAAAAGCTGAAAATAATGTTTTCAGCCTAAACAAACATAGCCTAAAGGCATTGAAAAAAAATTATTTGATAAAATGGTTTCTAGACTGCTTTAAAAATGATTTTGGTCGACCGCCACAAACCCCTACATTCTAGCCTCTGTCTATTCATCCCCAAATAATCCCAACCTTCCACTTCTCCTGTCTTTGCCGCCCGCTATGACCTCCCTCACCTCTGGCTCGCTCCACATCACTCATCCTCCACATCCACCTGCTTGGGCTTCTCCCTGCAGCCGGCGTGGTTGCAGAGCTGGGCCGCGGCAGGAGGGCAGCGACACGAGAGCTTGCTGGTGGTGGTTGCAGCAGAATTATTGCCAACTAAATAACAGGCTGCGGTTACGTCGTACGAAGAATGAGATTAAAGAAGTATACTTCACTAATGGAACATGCATGAAAATGACGTTCGCACAAATGACAATTCTCTTTTCCGAGACAGTACGTGACGACCCTTTTCTGGTGGGCAAAATCACGAGCAGGGAGAGGGACACGCGTCAAGCCTCGCTTGGCTTACAATGCCTATAAATCACCCATGCCGCCCACGCCATCTATGCACAAGCGTCCACAGCTTCCACTAGAGACCGAAGTACCGAACAGATAGAGATTGGAGAACCATGATGAGATCCGGCCTTCTCTCGCTATGTTTCCACCTAGCCCTGGCCATCACACTGGCTGCAAGTGTTCCTGGCCTTGCTCGTAGTAGGGTAATCGACATCGAACCGCAACTCAAACCGACGCTGCAACTAGAACCAAAGCATGGTGTATCTCAACCAGACAGAAACCAAGAACCCAAACCGACACCACAACCTGAGCCAAAACCGGAGCCTAAACCGGAACCAAAACCTGCACCACAATCAGACACCAAATCAGACCCTAAACCCGCACCACAGTCAGACCCAAAACCTGCACCACAACCGGACCTAAAACCAGAACCCAAACCTACACCACAGCCAGACCCAAAACCTTCACCACAACCAGACCCAGAGCCAAAACCCAAGCCAGCGCCACAGCCTGAACCAAAACCAGAACCCAAACCTACACCACAACCAGACCCAAAACCTGGACCACAACCAGACCCAAAACCAGAACCCAAACCTACACCACAACCAGGCCCAGAGCCGAAACCCAAGCCAGCGCCTCAACCTGAGCCAAAACCCACGCCGCAACCAGATCCAAAACCTGAGCCAAAACCCACGCCGCAACCAGATCCGAAACCTGAGCCAAAACCAACACCACAACCACCTTTCCCACAGCCCGAGCCTCAACCAGATCCCAAACCCCAACCCGAACCATCCAAGCCAGATCCTAAACCCCAACCCGAGCCATCCAAGCCAGACCCTCAGCCAGAGCCCAAACCTACACCAGAGCCAAAACCCCAACCAGAACCATCGAAGCCGGAGCCACCGTCGTCTCTTCCACCACCATTTGGCACGGGCGTCGTGGAAGGGAACTGAGAGGAGCATAGTGGAACCGATCATCATCGTGGATGCCATCTATAGCTTTTGGCTATGACTGATAAGTAATACTGTTTGTGTAAGAGTGAGCTCTCTTTTTATATAGGGTGTGTGTATTGTGTGTAGTACTATGTTTGGACGATGTGTGTGTACCCACCTTTTCCCGTGTGTTTCCATCAGCATGCATCAATGATCCATGTATATGCCTTGCTAAGTTTGTGTATTATCAATGAGTAAAAGAACCAGGTCTTGTATGTCTTGTTTTGATACTGTCGGCGTTCCGAGACCGGGGGGTCCCTGGGCCGACGAGTGAGTGTCGCCGCGTGCCCCAGCCCAGATGGGTCGAGCGCGAGGGCGAGCGCGATGGGGGGAGAGCGAGGCGGCCGGAGACCGGCGTGAGAGAGGTGGGAATCCCGCGGCCTTCGTGTTCGTCCCGCGCCCAGGTCGGGTGCGCTTGCAGTAGGGGGTTACAAGCGTCCACGCGGGAGAGGGAAGCGAGCGGCTCCAAGCGAGCGCCTGTCTCGTCCTCGTCCCCGCGCGGCCAACCTTTTTCAAGAAGGCCCTGGTCCTTCCTTTTATAGGCGTAAGGAGAGGATCCAGGTGTACAATGGGGGGTGTAGCAGAGTGCTACGTGTCTAGCGGAGGGGAGCTAGTGCCCTAAGTACATGCCGTTGTGGCAGCCGGAGAGATTTTGGCACCCAGCTGGTGTGATGTCGTGGCCGTCGGAGGAGCGATGGAGCCTGGCGGAGGGACAGCTGTCGGAGCGGTTGGGTCCTTGCTGACGTCCTCTTGCTTCCGTAAGGGGGCTGAGAGCCGCCGTCGTCACAGAGTACGTGGGGCGCCATCATTGCCTATCTGGCGGAGCTAGCCAGATGGGACGCCGGTCTTGTTCCCTGCGGCCCGAGTCAGCTCGGGGTAGGGTGATGATGGCGCCTCTTGTTGACGTGGCTGGCCTGCGCCCTAGGTTGGGCGATGTGGAGGCTCCTCCGAAGCCGAGGTCGAGTCTGTCTTCCGTGGCCGAGGCCGAGTCCGAGCCCCTGGGTCGGGCGAGGCGGAGGTCGTCGGCTGAAGCCAGGGCGGAGTCCGAGCCCTGGGGTCGGGCGAAGCGGAGTTCGTCGTCTTCTGGGACTTGGCCCGAGTTCGAGCCCTGGGTCGGGCGGAGCGGAGTTCGCCGTCTTCCGGGACTTAGCCCGAGTCCGAGCCCTGGGTCGGGCGGAGCGGAGTTCGCCGTCTTCCGGGACTTAGCCCGAGTCTGAGCCCTGGGTCGGGCGGAGCGGAGTTCGCCGTCTTCCGGGACTTAGCTCGAGTCCGAGCCCTGGGTCGGGCGGAGCGGAGTTCGCCGTCTTCCGGGACTTAGCCCGAGTCCGAGCCTTGGGTCGGGCGGAGCGGAGTTCGCCGTCTTCCGGGACTTAGCCCGAGTCCGAGCCCTGGGTTGGGCGGAGCGGAGTTTCCTGTGGTGCCTTCGGCAGGGCCTGACTACCTGTCAGCCTCACTCTGTCAAGTGGCACCGCAGTCGGTGTGGCGCAGGCGGCACTGTCCTTCTGTCAGGCCGGTTAGTGGAGCGGCGAAGTGACGGCGGTCACTTCGGCTCTGCCGGGGGGCGCGCGTCAGGATAAAGGTGTCAGGCCACCTTTGCATTAAATGCTCCTGCGATTTGGTCGGCCGGTGCGGCGATTTAATCAGGGTTGCTTCTTAGCGAAGGCAGGGCCTCGGGCGAGCCGGGAATATGTTCGCCGTCGGAGGGGGGCCTCGGGCGAGACAGAAATCCTCCGGGGTCGGCTGCCCTTGTCCGAGGCTAGGCTCGGGCGAGGCGTGATCGAGTCGCTCGAATGGACTGATCCCTGACTTAATCGCACCCATCAGGCCTTAGCAGCTTTATGCTGATGGGGGTTACCAGTTGAGAATTAGGAGTCTTGAGGGTACCCCTAATTATGGTCCCCGACAGTAGCCCCCGAGCCTCGAAGGGAGTGTTAGCACTCGCTTGGAGGCTTTCGTCGCACTTTTTTGCAAGGGGACCAGCCTTTCTCGGTTGCATTTTGTTCCGGTGGGTGCGCGCGAGCACACCCGCCGGGTGTAGCCCCCGAGGTCTCGGAGGAGTGGTTTCACTCCTTCGAGGTCTTAATGCCTCGCGTAATGCTTCGGCTGGTCTGGTTGTCCCCTCATGCGAGCTGGCCGTAGCCCGGGTGTACGGTCGGGTCCCAAGTTCTCGGGCTGGTATGTTGATGCTGTCAACGGTTCGGCCGGAGCCGGGTTTGCGAGAGCAGCCCCCGAGCCTCTGCACAGAGCGAGAGGGCGATCAGGGACAGACTTGGCTTTTTTACATACGCCTCTGCGTCGCCTTTCCGCAAGGACGAGGGGGGAAAGCGCCATGTTGCCCTCGATGGGCGCCGAACATGGTGTCTCCGGTGAGCTGCAAGCGGGTAATCCGAGTGGACGTTCGTGCCCCGTTCGTTAGGGGTCGGCTAGGGGCCCAGAGGCACGCCCAAAAGTACCTGCGGGTGATCTGCCGGACCCGGTCCCCTGGCGACGGGGCCGAGGGCTCGATGCCTCCCTCTGATGGGATTCCGTTACAAGATCGTTCCCGCTGGTCTCGGAAATGTCCTAGGGTACCTCGGGAGCGCAGCCCGAGCCTTGGTTATGTATCAAACGTACCCATGATCATCCCTCGCTCGGCGTCTGAGGCGGCTGTGAACCCTTCGGGGGCCAGCCTTCGAACCCCTGATCAGTAATGGGCGTGGAGCCCGAGTAGCCTGAGGCGGCCGTGGAACCCTTCCGAGGGGCCGGCCTTCGAACCTCTGACCAGTAGTGGGTGTAGGGCCCACGCGATCTGAGGCGGCTGTCGAACCCTTCCCGGGGGCCAGCCTTCGAACCTCTGATCAGTAGGGAGGCTCGGAGCCTGGTTCCTTCACGGGGAAGGATCCTTTTCGGGGTATCCCCCTTTCCCGGTCCCTGTTGCAAGAGAGAGAAAGAGGAAAAAAGGAAAAGGATGCGAAACCGAACGATGCGGCGTACCTTTACTGACGCGGTCATTATGGCGAAGGCGAAGCGTCGCCCGCTCCTCCTGCCAGAGGCGCCACCTGTCCCGCCGCGGAGTTAATGCGATGGGGCGAGTGGCTGGCGGGGCGGCCGTTGCGCGTGCGCGAGCCGTCCGGGGAACGGATGTTTCGCTTTGCGTTTTCGAATCTCGCGTCCGGTCCGGGCGGAACGTTTGAACCGGTCTTGCCTTGGTTTTTATATACCCGGGAGAGGGTCTGGTGACGGTTCTTTGCTCCGCTTCCTGCCTCCCTCTTAGGTTTTCGCAACCCGAGAGACTTAGCCAGAGAAGAGGAAACCGCCCTTCCTGCCCCTTGCGCCGCCATCCCTTCCGCTCGGTGATGGCTGACCGGGTGGCCATCATCTCGCCGCGCGATCCATGGCCTTTTTCCACGGTGACGGCGAGTGATCTGGAGGATCTTGTTGGCGAGGGTTTACTTCGCCCTCTCACCGATGAGCAGCGACCGAAATGGATTCCTCCCGTGGGCGGAGCCGCTCTGTCCCCACCGCCGGGGTACATCGTGAGCTTCGTCTCCTTCCACGAGCGGGGATTCGGTGTGCCGGCGGGCCACTTTATGCGGGCGATCCTGCACCACTACGGGGTGGAGTTGCACAACCTCACCCCCAACTCCATCTCGCAGGCCGCCATCTTCGTAGCGGTGTGCGAGGGGTACTTGGGGATCGCCCCCCATTGGGATTTGTGGACCCATCTCTTTTTCGCGGAGCTTTTTGCCTCGCCGACGGGGGAGAGGAAAGTCCACGCAGTGGTGCGGGCCGGCGGCTGCACCCTCCTGCTGAGGCAGTCGCGGGCGTCGCTGTATATTCCTGCCATCCTCGCGTCCTCGAACAAGGGGTGGCAGCGCCGGTGGTTCTACCTTCGGAATGACGGCGAGTTGCTCCCGTCGTTCTCCCAGCGAGTAGTCACCACCGCCACCGACGCTTGGCGCCACGGGACCCCGCACGAAAGACAGAAGAACCTTGAACCCCTTCTCCAGGCCTTGGAGGTGTTGCGGAAGGGGGGACTCACCGCTGCGGGAGTGATTGCCGCCATCCACCGTCGGAGGGTGCTTCCCTTGGCGGAGCGACGGCTGTCGCTTTAGGAGATGACACCGGAGGCTGACTTGGAGGGCTCGCGGATGTCCTCTGATCCTCTTCCCTTTGACGCCCTCCACGGGCGGGTGTCCGTCGCGTTGGGGAAGCCGGACCCCACCGCCTACTCCCAGCTTTTGATGCGCCCAGACCAAGGGTGCGTGACTCTGGTGAGTGTCCGCTTCTTCCTTCCTCTTGCATCGGGTTGCTCCTGGTTCTTACGGTTGGGGTTTTCCCCCTTCTTCAGGAGGTGGGGTGGCACAAGCCTTCCTTGCCACGGGTCCCGCAGGATGCGGTGGACCGAGCAGCGCGGCGGGTCGCCGCGGAGGAGAAGAAGAAGAAGAAGGACGCGGAGAAGGCCCGGGCCCGCGAGCGGAGGCGGGCCCGAGACGCCTTGGAGAAGCTTCGTCGCCGGCAGGAGAGGGAGGGGCTCCCGAGGGAGCCGTCGCCGGAGACGCCCGACGACGATGATGATGATGAAGATGATGACGGGGAGGACGACATGGCCGCCCGCCTCGGCCTCGGCCCCGGCTTGGGGCTTGGCCAGGAGCCGTCAAACCAGCCCCCGAGCGGGCTGATGCCGTCAGTCCCCGGGGTCGGGACGCCGGGGTCCCGGCCTGAGGGGCGAGGTCAATCCGAGAGGGTATCGGACCCTTCGGCTGGAAGAGCTGAGGCGACCCCGGGGAGCCAGGCCGGAGCGTCTGCTCCCCGAGAGCCGCTGCCCGCGCCGGCAGCGCAGGGGAGCGACCCCCAGGTCGCCGTGACAGTGCCTGGGCAGTCCGCCCCCCGGGCGTCCAGGGCGTTCAAAGCAAGGGTGGTGCCGAAGCTTCCGGCGAAGCGGACCTCGGCGGCGGTTCAGGGGGTCGAGATCCAAGAGACTTCCCCCCAGGCACGGTTGATCATGGCCCGGAGCGGGTAAGTATCTCGGAATGTCTTCGTCCTGGCTTTTAATTCATATGTCCCGGTCGTGATTTTCCTTTTTCCCTCAGCAAGCGGAGCCATGGCCTGACCGACCTGCCACCTCAGAAGGCCCTTAAGACGGCGCCGGCTTGCGTGGCCAGCGCCGCTCCAGGCCTTGCCGTCCAGCCGACCTTCTCGCAAGGCGTTCCACCGCCGGGGGCTCAGGCGGCACCAGTCGCCGTGGAGCGGGTTCCCAAGGCTAGCTCTTCTGCTGAGGCGGCCATTGTGATAGTGGAGGCGGCTGACGCCGACGTGGTCCCGAGCCCACCGGACGTGCCGGCCATGCTGGCGCCTGCCGCTACTGGATTCGCCGCCGTCCCAGTCGGAGAGCGACCGGTTGCTGCCGACGTTGAGACGGCTGATGCGTCGACGCTTGGTGCCTCGGAAGAGGGGGGCGTGGAGACGTGATCCGTCCCGCCGGGCGGCAACCTCGTCGCTGTGCGGCAGAGCTCCGAGGGTCGGCGCTAGTTGCTCCGGTTCCAGACCCGTGAGGCCTCGGACCCCGTCTTCGTTCTCGACGATGAACGGGAGGACCAGTCCTGGGATGAGCTCCGCGAGTGTGCTGAAGCAACGGTGGGGTCGCTCCGGTCGTCGCTGGAGGTTTTCTGCAGGGACGTCCCCAAAATCCTCCGGGTAACGGTTTCAGGCATACCTTTTCTCTTCTGTGATCGAAGCGTTCTTCGTGACGCCCCGCTTCCTTCCCTCAGGATCTGACGGATCGGAGCGCCGCCAAGTCGTCGTTCATCCGCCGCGAGGTCGACGTTTGGGGCTCGCTGCGATCCCTGAGGACCTCGCTCGCCGGGGCTACTGCGCGCCTTTCTCAGCAGGGTGCCGAGGTAGTGGACCTCCGGTTGCTCTGCACCGACCTGAGAGCCGAGGCGGCAGCGGCGCGCGCGGAGGCGGCCGCGGCGCGCGCAGAAGCGCAGCGACAGCGGTCGGAGTTCGACCGGGTTGTCGAGGAGCGGGACCAATCTCAGGGCCGGGCTGCCGAGGCCGAAAGCCGGGCCGAAACCCTTGCAGCCGACTTAGCCGTAGCCTAGGTCGCAGCCTCGGAGCAGCGTGCCCGAGCCGAAGGTACGCCTTGGCCATCCTTGGTTTTTGTTCCTGTTTGTTTCCTCTGCTTGTGTTTGAGATCTTTCTTCTGGCTGTTCGCAGAGCTCGAGTCCGCCCTTGATGAGTCCGCCAAGGCGCTTGCCGAAGCGCTTGCCGGGGCGGCCGAGCAGAGGGAGGCCGACCACGCGGCCATGTCTGAAGCCGTCTCGGACGTTTACCGGATCCTTGGCTCCGGCGACGTCCCCTCAGGAAGCTCTCCTCAAAGTCGCCTTCAAGTCTTGGGCGACCATGTGCGCGGCAGACTCCGCGAGGCGCTACATCACGGCGTCAGGCGGGCCTTCGTCGTGCTCGCTTCCCACTACGTTGTGGACCTGGAGCGGGTTAGCGAGGGGTATTGCCTTCCCGACGAAGATGAAGCCGCCCTGGCAGAAGTCCAGAGGCTCGATGCGGCCGCCGCGGGTCCGAGCGTAGTGCTGGCGACCACCTTTGAGGCGGAGATCCTCCCACTTGCGCCGTCGCCGGAAGCCGAGATGGACTTTGCCGAAGGTGGGGACGGAGCTAAAGGCGCGACTCCTTCCCAAGGCGACGCCTAACTTTGTTGGAACAGTTTCTGTTGGATGCGCGTGTGTCTTTCTGCGGCCGCTGAGGCCTGAACACTTTGTTACCGTTGCATGAAGTCGTACTCCTTTTCCTTTTATTTTGCTTGTCCGGCCTCGCCTGTTAGTAGCTGGGTGGCTTCCCCAAGTAGGGGTCACTTTTCGTGGCGGGTGACGAGTGAGGTGTCCCTAGCCCGGAGGCATGGGAGTCCCTCGGCTCAGTCGGCCTTGCCACTTACATGCATCCACGTTCGCTCCTTGGGGTCCTGCTTCTGACATAGCCGGGGGAACGCAAAAGCCTTTTTGATTGAAAATTTTGGACGCAGAGAGGTTCCCCAATCTTGACGCAGAGGGGTTCCCCCCTTTTTAGCCCCCGAGGGAGGGTCAGGCTCTGCCGAGGCGAGGCTGACCCTTCCTTGACGACTAAGACTTGCGTGGGGGCGAGGTATACGAACAACTTGAAAACATCTTAAGGGTAGAAGCGACGTAGCTGTTGGATGTTCCAAGCGTTGTCGTAGACCTCGCCTTGACTGTTGGCCAGCTTGTGCGTTCTGAGCTTCAGAACTTTTGCGATGACAAGCGGTCCTTCCCGGGGGCGCGTGTAGCCCCCGGGTGCCCCCAACAAGGGCTCCGGGTCCTGTGCGATGGTCGCGATCTTCTTCGGGGGGGCTTCGATGCCCTGCCTGGAGATGATGAACCCCAAGACCAGGATTGAGCTTGGAGCCTTTCGCCTCTTTGATGGACTCCGCCGCCATTAGCTCGTGGATCTCCTCGCCTATGGTTCTGCGCTCCTTCCCGTCGAATCGGCGCAGAGGCTGCTTGACGGGTCGAGCTCCGGCTCGAATGTCCAGCGAGTGCTCGGCGACATCCCTTGGTATGCCGGGCATATCCGAGGGACTCCACGCGAAGACGTCGGCGTTTGCGCGGAGAAAGTCGACGAGCACTGCTTCCTATTTGGGGTCGAGCCCGGAGCCGATCCGGATCTGCTTGGAGGCGTCGCCGCTGGGGTCGAGGGGGACGGCCTTAACCGTCTCCACTGGCTCGAAGTTGCCGGCGTGACGCTTCACGTCTGGCACCTCCTTAGAGAGGTTTTCCAAGTCGGCGATGAGGGCCTCGGACTCGGCGAGGGCCTCGGCGTACTCCACGCACTCCACGTCGCATTCGAACGCGTGTTTGTACGTGGGGCCGATGGTGATAACCCCGTTGGGGCCCGGCATCTTGGCTTCAGGTAGGTGTAGTTGGGGACGGCCATGAACTTCGCGTAGCATGGCCTTCCCAGTACCGCGTGGTAGGTTCATCGGAACCCGACCACTTCGAACGTCAGAGTCTCCCTTCGGAAGTTGGAGGGCGTTCCGAAGCAGACGAGAAGGTCGAGTCGTCCGAGAGGCTGGACGCGCTTCCCGGGAATGATCCCATGGAAGGGCGCAGCGCCTGCTCGGACGGAGGACAGATCAACACGCAGGAGCCTGAGGGTCTCGGCGTAGATGATGTTGAGGCTGCTGTCTCCGTCCATAAGGACCTTGGTGAGCCTGACGTCGCCGATGACGGGGTCGACGACGAGCGGGTATTTCCCCGGGCTCGGCACGTGGTTGGGGTGGTCGGCTTGGTCGAAGGTGATGGGCTTGTCGGACCAGTCTAGGTAGACTGGCGCCGCCACCTTCACCGAGCAGACCTCCCGGCACTCTTGCTTGCGATGCCGAGCCGAGACATTCGCCGCTTGCCCACCGTAGATCATGAAGCAGTCGCGGACCTCGGAGAACTCTCCTGCTTGGTGATCTTCCTTCTTGTCGTCGTCGCGGGCCCTGCCACCCTCCGCGGGTGGCCCGGCCCTGTGGAAGTGGCGCCGAAGCATGACGCACTCCTCAAGGGTGTGCTTGACGGGCCCCTGATGATAGGGGCACGGCTCCTTGAGCATCTTGTCGAAGAGGTTGGCACCTCCGGGGGGTTTCCGAGGGTTCTTGTACTCGGCGGCGGCGACAAGGTCCGCGTCGGCGGCGTCGCGTTTTGCTTGCGACTTCTTCTTGCCTTTCTTCTTGGCGCCGCGCTGAGTCGACGCCTCGGGAGCATCTTCCGACGGGCGGCCCTGGGGCTGCTTGTCCTTTCGGAAGATAGCCTCGACCGCCTCCTGGCCGGAGGCGAACTTGGTGGCGATGTCCATCAGCTCGCTCGCTCTGGTGGGGGTCTTGCGACCCAACTTGCTCACCAGGTCGCGGCAGGTGGTGCCGGCGAGGAACGCGCCGATGACATCCGAGTCGGTGATGTTGGGCAGCTCGGTGCGCTGCTTCGAGAATCGCCGGATGTAGTCCCGGAGAGACTCTCCCGGCTGCTGCCGGCAGCTTCGGAGGTCCCAGGAATTCCCGGGGCGCACGTACGTGCCCTGGAAATTGCCGGCGAAAGCTTGGACTAGGTCGTCCCAGTTGGAGATCTGCCCCGGAGGCAGGTGCTCCAACCAGGCGCGAGCGGTGTCGGAGAGGAACAGGGGGAGGTTGCGGATGATGAGGTTGTCATCGTCCGTTCCACCCAGTTGCCACAGTGCCCGTCGGATGGCCTGGCTGAAGGCCTGCGGACCGGGCGGTTCGGGCGAAGGACTCCGATCCTCCCCGCTGTCGTAGCGTCCCCCACGCCTGGGGTGGTAGCCTCGGCGCACCCTCTCGTCGAGGTGGGCCCGACGGTCGTGGTGATGGTGCTCGTTGCCAAGGAGGCCCAGGGCCGCAGGCGCGGTGTTGCGCGTGCGCCTGGTGTAGACCGAGGCTTCCCGCATGAATCGGGAAGTCGCGGCATGAGGTTCCGAGGGGTACCCCTGCCTTCGGGAGGCAGAGCTCTTGGCCCGTCGGGCCGCAGCGCCTTCCAGGAGATTCTTGAGCTCCCCTGGATTCGCCGACCCTCGGTGGTTGATGGCTCCGGCATCGCGCGGAGAAGCATCGCTGCTGCAGCCAGGTTCTGGCCGACCCCACTAGATGCGGGTGGTGGCCTGACCCTGACGTCGTCTGCGACGCGGTGCTGGAAACCCTGGGGCAGATGACGTATTTCTCTGGCTGGGGGTTGGCCCGCCCATGCCTGCCCGATGTCTCGGCGGATCGGCTCAAACGCTCCTGCTCCCTCGTCGAGCCTGGCCTGCACCCCGCGGATTTGCTCGAGCTGTGGGTCATGGCCCCCCGCCTAAATGGGGACCACAGCTAGCTCCCGTGGGATGTCAACGCGGGGCACCGGCCTAGGGTGATCACCGTCCTCCGGCATGCCGAGATGATTGCCTTCGGAGGGACCCCCTAGATCGACGTGGAAACATTCGCGGCTTGGGCCGCAGTCCTCGTCGTCGAGGCTGTGGCTACCGTCGGAACGGTCGGAGAGGCAGTAGTCACATGCGGTCATGAAGTCCCGCAAGGCACTGGGCTGGGGTTGCCAAGTCCAGAGAAATCCCAACAGATGCTGGGGTCGTCGTCTTCCTCGGACCCAGAGGGCCCGTAGGTCGAGACGTCCGTCAACCGGTCCCAAGGTGACCGCATGCGAAACCCCAGAGGGTTTGGACTCGCCTCTACGAGAGCGCCCGCCAAAGCGAGGTCGCTAGGCGGGTTGAGGCTGAATCCAAATGACGTGGGATGGGAATCGGTCGGTACCTCTTGGTCGACGAGCGGCGATAAAGTCACGTCGGGGACTGACTGCACCGTCGTCTCAGGTACGAGGGCGACGTCCAGCAAGCCTTTCGCAAGCGCGCTGGCGTCGTCCGCTTGCTCGGGATTGGCGTGTCGCGGGGAGACGGCGCTCGTCTTCGTCTCAAACGCGAAGTCGATATCCGGTGCGCCCCCCGTTGGGGTGCCGGCGCCGTCGACTTGCTCGACAGACGACGAGGCGCTGCCTCCTGCTTGGCCTTGGTTGCCCTGCCTTCCCCTCCGTCGGCGGGGAAGAAGGCGAGACGAGGTCGAAGGTTGTTCTTCCACCACGCGGGGAAGACGTCGTCGATTCCGCCGCCGGCGGGCGGGCTGTCGGCCGCCATTGTCGTCGTCGCGCGGCGGGGGAAGGAGTATCATGTCGTAGCTGCCGTCGAAGGACATGAACTCAAGACTCCCGAAACGGGGCACCGTCCCGGGTTGGAGAGGTTGCTGGAGACTGCCCATCTGGAGCTTGACGGGAAGCTGTTCGTCAACACGCAGCAGGCCCCTACCTGGCGCGCCAACTGTCGGCGTTCCGAGACCGGGGGGTCCCTGGGCCGACGAGTGAGTGTCGCCGCGTGCCCTAGCCCAGATGGGTCGAGCGCGAGGGCGAGCGCGAAGGGGGGAGAGCGAGGCGGCCGGAGACCGGCGTGAGAGAGGTGGGAATCCCGCGGCCTTCGTGTTCGTCCCGCGCCCAGGGCGGGTGCGCTTGCAGTAGGGGGTTACAAGCGTCCACGCGGGAGAGGGAAGCGAGCGGCTCCAAGCGAGCGCCTGTCTCGTCCTCGTCCCCGCGCGGCCAACCTTTTTCAAGAAGGCCCTGGTCCTTCCTTTTATAGGCGTAAGGAGAGGATCCAGGTGTACAATGGGGGGTGTAGCAGAGTGCTACGTGTCTAGCGGAGGGGAGCTAGTGCCCTAAGTACATGCCGTTGTGGCAGCCGGAGAGATTTTGGCACCCAGCTGGTGTGATGTTGTGGCCGTCGGAGGAGCGATGGAGCCTGGCGGAGGGACAGCTGTCGGAGCGGTTGGGTCCTTGATGACGTCCTCTTGCTTCCGTAAGGGGGCTGAGAGCCGCCGTCGTCACAGAGTACGCGGGGCGCCATCATTGCCTATCTGGCGGAGCTAGCCAGATGGGACGCCGGTCTTGTTCCCTGCGGCCCGAGTTAGCTCGGGGTAGGGTGATGATGGCGCCTCCTGTTGACGTGGCTGGCCTGCGCCCTAGGTTGGGCGATGTGGAGGCTCCTCCGAAGCCGAGGCCGAGTCTGTCTTCCGTGGCCGAGGCCGAGTCCGAGCCCCTGGGTCGGGCGAGGCGGAGGTCGTCGGCTGAAGCCAGGGCGGAGTCCGAGCCCTGGGGTCGGGCGAAGCGGAGTTCGTCGTCTTCTGGGACTTGGCCCGAGTCCGAGCCCTGGGTCGGGCGGAGCGGAGTTCGTCGTCTTCTGGGACTTAGCCCGAGTCCGAGCCCTGGGTCGGGCGGAGCGGAGTTCGCCGTCTTCCGTGACTTAGCCCGAGTCCGAGCCCTGGGTCGGGCGGAGCGGAGTTCGCCGTCTTCCGGGACTTAGCCCGAGTCCGAGCCCTGGGTTGGGCGGAGCGGAGTTTCCTGTGGTGCCTTCGGCAGGGCCTGACTGCCTGTCAGCCTCACTCTGTCAAGTGGCACCGCAGTCGGTGTGGCGCAGGCGGCGCTGTCCTTCTGTCAGGCCGGTCAGTGGAGCGGCGAAGTGACGGCGGTCACTTCGGCTCTGCCGGGGGGCGCGCGTCAGGATAAAGGTGTCAGGCCACCTTTGCATTAAATGCTCCTGCGATTTGGTCGGCCGGTGCGGCGATTTAGTCAGGGTTGCTTATTAGCGAAGGCAGGGCCTCGGGCGAGCCGGGAATATGTTCGTCGTCGGAGGGGGGCCTCGGGCGAGACGGAAATCCTCCGGGGTCGGCTGCCCTTGTCCGAGGCTAGGCTCGGGCGAGGCGTGATCGAGTCGCTCGAATGGACTGATCCCTGACTTAATCGCACCCATCAGGCCTTAGCAGCTTTATGCTGATGGGGTTACCAGCTGAGAATTAGGAGTATTTAGGGTACCCCTAATTATGGTCCCCGACAGATACTTACGTTGGCCATTGGTTTTCTCTGTTTTTTCTTCCTCTAAAATTTGAACGGACAAACACAAGGTTTCTCGCCTATCTAAAGGCCATTTTTTTTGAGAGATTCTTATTTTTCCAAGTAAAGAACGAACTAATTTTTCTTAGGAAAATAAAAATCTCTTAGAAAATTAGGGTTGCCAAACTAGCCCTATTTGATATATCGTCGAGTGAATTCTATGCAATCTAAATTAAGCTTTTTCGATACCAACGTGTACTGTTTATTTATTGATGAGACTTGACATTTTTTTATCAATTGGCGTCTGATTCAACGAGAATATCTCATCATTCGTTTCTGGTTAGTTAGTACAGCCTGTACGCTGTTTCGTGTTTTATTTTTTTGAGGTGAAAAATAAAACACAGAATTTGCGATCAGAAAGAGGAATACAGCTGAATTCAGGGTGTAGAGTTAACTAAAGGTGTATACGGAGGACGGGTGAGGCAACTAAAATTAAGCACTTAACTTCAATTGAAATGAAGAAAACACTCAAACCAAAAGAACATTAGCGAACCAGTAATCTCATGATTACAAAATGTTCCTAAGACTCACATGAGACCACCAAAATGAACGGATCGCAAATTGTACACCGAAAAGTCGGAATTGGCCCAAAACTGTGTCGCTATATAGTGTTGATTGTTGGGGCGAAGGCAAAGACGCCACCCTTCGCTCGAGGGCTTCACTGCAGTCGTTGGTCCAACGGGGACAAAACGGGTAGGGACACCCTTCGCCCCATACGACGTCAGACGAAGACCTGCGACGAGGTCATCCCACCGTGCGGTCTCGTCCAGCACGGAGGCCCACGTGTGATCCGGCCCATTGTAACGGGCCCTGCGTGGCCGCTGCGTGTTACGGGCCAAATTTGTAAAGGCATCCATGTAATTACAGTCCGTAACCCTGCTTTATGGGAATATTCTGGGGATAACCTAGGTGTCTGAGGGCACATGCGTCCTTGACACGAGACGCTGGGCGCTCAGATACCTATAAATACCCCCGCACAGTGCCCGTGAGAGGCTAGATTAACAGAGCTATTGTCGTCTTGCGCGAGAACCCTGTTAACGTCACTGTACACCCTTGTTGGATCCCCTTGCAACTGAGAGCCAGTTCCAACATTTGGCGCCCACCGTTCGTGCTACGAAAAAATCACCCGCGATGGCACCCAAGAAAGCTAACCCGAAGGCTGACAAGGCTGCGAAGGCAGCACTACTTGCCGCAAGAAAGGGCAAGGCCCTCGCCCTCACCCAATCCACCCACCAAGAGGCCACTGAAGACGACACCCTCCGCACCTGCGGCCCTGAAGGACAATCGCAACCTCCCCCAGGCTTCGCCCCACCGGAGGCGCGGACCTCACCGAGGACGGTGAAGTCCTCGGCGTCTCAGCGGAAGAACGGCTACAGCTGCGCGCCCTGCGCCTCAAGAACCGCAATCTACAGAGGCAAAAGGAGATATTGGAGGCCAAGCGCCAGCGCGTGTCCGCACTAGCCAAGGTGCGGCAAATGATACACGACGAAGAGCAGAAGGCCCAGGACCTCGAACAGGAGATCGTGCAGATGCAGCGCGAAGGCCACCTCGGCCTGCAGCACGGGCCACCCCTGCAGCAGCGCGCACAACCGGAAGACCCGTGTTTCCTCCAGCGCGACCACACCTTTCCGCACGTCGCGCCATTCCAAGGGGTCAACTACCTCGACGAGCGAAGTCCCCTGTAACACCCTGAATTTGGGGGTATAAAATTTCTTTGCTCATATTCACAAATTCAGGTGTTACTTCCCTTTTCTCATCCTTCCCCAATCTTCTTTTTCTCATTTCTATAGGAGAAAAGTGGTTATTTTATTTGTAATTATAACTTAGTAGGTTAAACTACAAGGGAGTATGAATTGTGCATCATGTTGAACCCTAGATTTCACTTTTGTTTGGTGCATAATTCTTAGAAAGTATAATTTGAATTTGTGGCTTATTTGGATTTGAATCAAATAGAGAAAATAAAAGAAAAAGGGAAAATAATTCCAGAATAAAAGAAAAGAGGAAAGAAGCCCACTCCCCCGCCCCCCTCAGCCTTTCGGCCCAGCTAGGCCCATCCCGCGCGCGCGCCTCTTTCCCCCCCGCTCTCTCTGCCCTGGCGGGTCCGCCCGTCAGCGCGGCCGCCTTCCGCGCGCCCGCCCCCGCTTTCCCATCTCTCTCTGCTCGCGGGCCCGGCTTGTCAGCCCCGTCGTCCTCGCGTAACTGCCGCCCGAGCTGCGCGCGGCCGCCTTCTCCGCGCCCACGTCGCGCGTGGAGCTCGCAACCGCCCCGCCCCTGGCCACTTGAGCCCAGAGCCCCACTCGCCCTCTCCCCCTCCCTCATTTGCGCACCAGCAGACCCCTCTCCCTCACCTCCCCCCTCGCTGCGCGCACGCCAGAGCGCCGCCGCCATAAACCCCGCCGTCCCGAGCTTGTTTCCCCATCGCCGTTGGAGCTCCGCCGTGCCCGTTGCCACGGTGAGCTTCGCCTCGACGTCCGCAACCCGGGACGCGCCCCAATTCCCCCTCCCCCTCCCTATTTCTCTCTGCCCGCGCTCACCCGCCGTCCTCCGTGCAGCCGCGGAGGTCCGCCACCGTCGCCCCAGGCCACCGTCGCGCCATTGCGGTAAGGAACCCGCCTTGAGGTAAGGAACCTCTCCCGCCCCCTCCAAACCCGTGTATTGCCTTCTGCCATGTTTAATTCCTCGCCGGAGTTGTTTTATGCCGCCGCCGAGCCGCTTCGCCGTGAACCGCCCCCCTCCGGTGTCCCTGCCCCGACCCAGCCCCCACCGGGCGATTCCCCGTGCCCTCCCCAACCTTCCCGCCGCTCAGGTCGCCCCAGAGACCCGCCGAGCGCCCGCGCCCCTCGTCTCCGGCGAGTCCTCCGCCGCGGGGACGAGCGCCGCCGCCCCAGCTAGCCGTAGGAGAAGCCAAGGCCGGCCACCCGATCCCCGCCGTCCGTCCCAGATCGGGCGGCCCCGTTTTAATTAGGCCGAGCCCAATCCTGGCCGTCCGCCGGAGATCCAGCGGCCCAGGCCCGCTTCCCCCACACCCCGCCTCCCTGCCGTTTGGGCCCCGCCTGTCAGCCTGCCCGCGCCCCGCGCTGCCCGCTGGCCCCGCCTGTCAGCCTGCCCGCGCCCCGCGCTGCCCGCTGGCCCCGCCTGTCAGCCTGCCCGCGCCCGCGCTACCCGCCCGGCCCCGCCTGTCAGCCGCCGCGCTCGCGCTGCCCGCCCGGCCCCACCTGTCAGCCACCCAGGCCGCCGCGCGCTCGCGCGCCCGCCCGCAGGATCTAATCCTGGCCGTCCGCCTGAGATCCAACGGCCGTAGGAGCCCGATACCCCTTCGCCCGCACGTTTTCTTAAAGAGACCCCCGGTTTTCTGGAATTTAAACCCGCCGTCCCTGGTTTCTCTCAGTTAGGTCCTCGGGCCTTTTATTTAATTCAAAATAGGTATTTAGGGTATATTTTTAACCCCTAAACTTGTAAAATCCATAACTTTGTCATATGAACTCCAAATTAGGTGCTTCAAATTGCAAAATGCTCATGGTATTTTTGTCTATCTATTTAAACCATGTTTCCCTGCTGTTTCCATGTACCAATTAATGGTTAATCATTAGGATAGGATTAAGGTTATTGGAACCCTATTTGAGATAATTAGAAGTTGGTAGACTTTAATAAAAGTGGGAGCACTTAAGTTTATGGACTTAAACACCTAAGTTTAGGAACTTAAGACCATGTAGTGATTTAATCCCACCACTGACTTAAACCTGATTAGTGGATAATGAATCACTTTGTATAGTCCTCTACCCCAGACCTAGGGAACACCAGAGTGCCTATCCCTTTTCTACTATGAACTTGTGATCTCTTTGCTGCATATGTTTGGTATGTTGCTTTTGTTTGTTATCCTCCCAAGTGCATAGTGTGAATGATTACTTTACGTAGACAACGAGCAGTCTGTGTTTCCCGAGGAGGTTGCAGAGGAAGTCCCTGATCAGCAGTTTGGTGAAGGCAAGTGTCCTCTGTCCCATTATGTCCTATACATTTATAACTTACTACCCCGCATTACTTACTTGAAACCTAAGGATTGACTAGCTTTACACTTTACTTTATCCTTGATGACCTTATGGGCTGTTATGGTTAGCACTCTGCTATTGCCTTAACTTAATCAATGAACATGATGTGACTATTTATGATACTGTTATCCCGATGATGTTGATGATCTTGTGATACTCTAGGGGGCTCAGGCTGTTTCCTGAGTACCTCTCCGTAAGGACTTGTTCGTTGAGAGACCACCCGGGATAACAGTGCAACCATGAGGGTGAAATGGGATGCCCTTAGCTGATTAATTGGATGAACTAGAGGTGTAGTTGCCTAGCCGTCGTGCCGTCAATGGGGTCCAGGCACAGTGCTTGCTCTGCCGAGGCTGAGTGCCGAGGTTCTTTCGTTTTGCTCTTTGTTAGTCACTCTCCTGCGGGGAGGGGTACTGTGTTTATCAAACTGGAGAAACCTAACGGGCAGCTATGATCTCTAGGGAATCTTTGTAAAAGCTACGTAGTGATCCCCTGCCGGACCACCTAGGTAGTGGTCAATGGGGATTAGCTCTCCCCGGGTAGAAGGGGAATCATGACTCATGGGTAAAGTGTGCAACCTCTGCAGAGGGTAGTGAAACTGATATATCAGCCGTGTTCACGGTTAAGAGCAGCCTTGGGATCCTCTTTGATTAGAGATACAGATGGTTCGAGATACAAGGATTATGTTATGGTTTTGGTTCGACTATGATGATGTTGTTCCTCGATGAGGAAATGGTTTACGGGTTGTTAAATGCTAAAATCTGGCTTCTACTAATGATAAATACTTGACCAACTAAAAGCAACTGCTGGAGCCTAACCCCACATAAAGCTAGTCCACTTCAGCCAAACGGGACATTTGCTGAGTACGTTGATGTGTACTCATCCTTGCTTTACCACAAAACACCAGGTTGTCCGCATTGTAACCACTGCTCAGGAGAAGGCGAAGTCGTGGAAGGAGACTTCCAGGAGTTCCAAGACTACGACGAATTCTAGGTGTGGGTTGGCGGCAACCCCCAGTCAGCTGCCTGTGAAGGCCTTATCTTTACTGCGTTTCGCTAGCACTTTGGTTTAACTGTTAAGTTGATGACTATGTGGATGTCTATGACTCTATGATGTAATAAGTTAATACTCTTTTATGTTATTATTCGAGTATTGTGCGATGATGTTCATTTATGTAATCGCTTTGTACGTGAGTTCTGATCCTGGCACGTACATAGTTCGCATTCGGTTTGCCTTCCAAAACCGGGTGTGACATAAGTGGTATCAAAGCCGTGCTGACTGTAGGACCGCTGACCTAGAGTAGCACTGGTCGTACTAAGGACTATTGACCTTCCCTCTCACCTTGACCTCTGTTGTTTCTTCAAAAGTCGGTCACCTCGACCAACCCTATGTTTTACTACATATATATACTATATTATACCTTGTAAATTTTTTTTATCTTATTCTGTCTATGGTTTATTCACTTGTCATATTAGTTCTTCTCTTACTCTTATGCTTACGGTGTCTTTTGTAGATGGCTCGTCTTAGACACACTGCACGTAAGTCGGTGATTCCTTTCCTGTCGTCTCGACTTGCGGAGCGTCCTCTGCACTGCACCGTGTCCGGTCAGTCGAGTCACCTGGAGAGACTGCACCACCGCCTGCGTGAGGAGCAGGAACGCCGGCGCCAGCACAGAGAGCAGCAGGGCTCTTCCTCCCCACCTCAGCGAGAGGTGGAGTCCGTGAGGCCCCGTTCCTCTGTGGCCCAGCTGGAGGCGCCCCCTGCCCCACCGCGGGACGTCCCGGCTGTTGGAGGAGCTACTGGAGGAGATCCTGGAGGAGACCCCGACGACGACGACTCAGACCACAGCACGGAGTCCTCTGAGCCGCAGGAGGCGGAAGGATGGGTCGCCCGACCCATCACCCGTGACGCCGCTCGCGGTTGTCACTTCCACGACGCACTCGACACCTTGCTGCGCCAGGCTTTCGACCGGCAGACCTGGTCGATCGAGTATCGTTGTGTAGTCTACCAGCACAGTCGCGGGAGGTACCTGGACCGCTGGGAGGCTACCTGCCTAGTTCGCCGTCCGGAGGATGACCTCCGGGGTGCGGAGGCCGTTTCGGAGCACTATTCCATCTCCGAGAGGGACACTGCAGAGGCGGCTATGCAGGATGCAGCACGGCGTGCACTCTCCCAGTACTGTTCTTTGTTCGGTGGGGTGGCCGACGGTCTTAACCTTCGGTACTACCCCCGCCGCCCTACTGGCAGCACCGAGAGTGTGGTTGTCTCACCTGTTGGTGAGGCTAACCCTAGGTTGAGCAGCACAGTCAACCTAGTCGCAGTGCTTAACACTGAGCTGGACCACTCTCTGGACGAGCTAAGCAGGGCTCGAACGGAGATTGCGGAGTTGCGTGCTGAGCTGGCAGAGCGCCATCACCAGGAGGGTGGTTCCCCCGCTCCTGTTGGGACTCAGCACCCATTCCGCTCGCCGCCACGTGGTCACCACACTTATGGTTCCCCTGCCTGTAAGACCAGGATAGATCTGGATCCTTAGATCGTTAGCGTCGGAGGTTGTAATAATTCTTAAGTCAGATGTCTCAGTCTTAGGTAGTTAGTTTAGTTGCTTATCAGTTGCTTCCATTTAGTTTAGTTTGCTTATCAGTTGCTTTCATGCTTGTTATGATGAACTTGTGCTGGATTTGAATCTTTGTAATGACTGTTGCCAACCTGTGGGTTTCCCCTGCAGTTTGGCTTAGCTAGTAATGATAATGAAGTCAGTTGCTTAGTTGGGAAACCATTTACTTCTACTTTCCTTCTTATCTGAGAAGCTGTGTTGAATCATAATGAGGATCAGTGAAGCTCTTTGTTCACTCAGTGTCATGAAGAATTCTGTATTCTCTTTTCTTATGCTGAAGGGTTGTAAGATCAATGCTGATGTATGAATGTCTTCCACAGATGTCTGACAACAGGCGCCGATGCAACAGGCGTGCTCAGCAAGAGCAGCATGACCAGCAGGAGGAACATCAGAGGCAGCCTCCCCCACCACCCCCGATGTCAGTGGAGCAGATGTTCTTGATGCAGACTCAGGCAGTGCAGGCTATTGGGCAGACTCTGGCAGCCATGCAGCAGGCTCAACAGCAACCCCAACCCCAATTGCAAGTGCAGATGCCCCAGATGCCACGAGATAAGCGTGGTGAGTTCATGAGAGGGCACCCTCCTACCTTCGCCCATTCTGCTGACCCCATGGATGCAGAAGACTGGCTGCGCGCAGTGGAAAGGGAACTGCGCACCGCCCAATGTGACGACAGGGAGAAGGTCCTGTATGGTCCCCGCCAGCTAAGGGGAGCAGCCCAGTCCTAGTGGGAGTCCTACCTCGCCACACATGCTGATCCCGAAGCCATCACCTGGGAAGAATTCAGCGAGAATTTCCGCAGGTACCATGTGCCGGAGGGACTGATGATCGTGAAGAAGGAGGAGTTTCTGGCTCTGAAGCAGGGACCCCTGTCTGTTAGTGAATACAGAGACAAGTTTCTGCAGCTGTCTCGTTATGCACCTGAAGACGTCAACACTGATGCTAAAAGGCAGTACAAGTTCATGAGGGGTTTGGTGGATCCCCTGCATTACCAGCTGATGAATCACACCTTCTCCACCTTCCAGCACCTGATCGATAGGGCAGTTATGACTGAGAAGAAGCGTAAGGATATGGAAGATCGGAAGCGCAAGATGAGTGGACCCCAGACCGGAGGCATCAGCCGTCCACGTTTCTCAGGCAGTTCATCTCAGCAAGGCAGGCCTGGTCACCCACAGAGATATCAGAATCAGAATCAGCGTCCGCATCAGCAGCAGTTTCAGAGGCAGTACCCGCAGCAGCAGCAGCAGTATCGTCAGCACAGCCAGCTGGGAGGTAATCAGTATCATAAGCAGAACAACCAGGCACCTCACCTTCCTGCCCCAGCAGCAAATCAGAGCAACCAAGCAACCCCAGCACAAGGAGGAGGCAGAGGATGTTTTCACTGTGGAGATCAAGGTCACTGGGCGATGCAGTGCCCGAAGAAGATGGCGCAACAGCAGACCAACCCCAATGCTCCAACAAGGCAAGGTGTACTGCAGCCGGCAGCAGGCAATCGTAGCCAAGCGTACAACCGTGGAAAGGTGAACCACTTGGAGGCCGAAGCAATCCAGGATGCACCAGATGTGGCAGTAGGTATGTTCTCAGTCGAATCTCATCCCGCAAAAGTGCTATTTGATACTGGTGCAACTCATTCATTTGTCACTGCAACATGGGTAGAATTGCATAACATCTCAGTAGAGGCAATGATGCCGCCCATGAAGATTAATTCGGTTGGTGGCAAGGTGCAAACAGATAAAATATGTTCAAATATAATGGTGGAAATAAGGGGGATAGGATTCCCCAGTGACTTAATAGTAATAGACACCCCTGGGATAGATGTTATTCTAGGGATGAATTGGTTAATGAAGTATGAAGCAAATGTTAGTTGTGACAAGAGGACCGTAACATTGAAGTCCCTGTCAGGAGAAGAGGTAGTGGCCGAGCTAAGGATGCCTAAGTCAGAAGAGGGAGTCTGTCACCAGATTTCAGTTGACAGTAAGGAGCCCAACCCGCTCGAGGCTATCAAGGTTGTGTCAGACTTTCCAGATGTGTTTCCCGAGGAGCTAACGGGCATGCCACCCGAGAGAAAGGTTGAATTTGCCATAGAGCTTATCCCTGGTACCGCCCCAATTTCCAAAAGAGCCTATCGAGTGTCTGGACCAGAATTGGTGGAACTCAAGAAGCAGATAGATGAGATGTTAGAGAAGGGTTACATCAGGCCAAGCACCTCGCCTTGGGCCGCTCCAGTGTTGTTTGTAGAGAAGAAAGATGGTACCAAAAGGATGTGCATAGACTACAGAGCCTTGAATGAAGTCACTGTCAAGAACAAGTACCCCCTGCCAAGGATAGAAGATTTGTTCGACCAGCTCAGAGGTGCCAACGTATTCTCGAAGATAGATCTGAGGTCAGGCTACCATCAACTCAGAATCCGACCCTCGGATATACCGAAGACAGCGTTCATCACCAAGTATGGGTTATATGAGTTCACAGTTATGTCCTTTGGTTTGACAAATGCGCCAGCCTTCTTTATGTACCTGATGAACAGTGTGTTCATGGATTACCTGGACAAGTTTGTGGTAGTGTTCATCGATGATATCCTCATATACTCTCAAAGTGAGGAAGATCATGTGGAGCATTTGAAGATGGTATTGCAAAGACTTCGAGAGCATCAGTTGTATGCCAAGCTGGGCAAATGCGAGTTCTGGATTCATGAAGTCTTATTTCTGGGTCACATCATAAACCAAGATGGGTTGGCAGTGGATCCAAAGAAAGTAGCAGATATCCTGAACTGGAAAGCACCGAAGGATGTTCGTGGGATTAAGAGCTTCATTGGAATGGCCGGATACTACAGGCGTTTCATCGAAGGCTTCTCAAAGATTGCTAGACCAATGACAGCGTTACTAGCGAAGAAAGTTGAGTTTAAGTGGACCCAAAAGTGTCAGGAAGCATTTGAAGAACTGAAGAATAGATTGACTACAGCTCCTGTGCTAGTCCTGCCTGATGTCCACAAGTCATTCTCAGTGTATTGCGACGCTTCTTACACCGGATTGGGATGTGTGCTAATGCAAGAAGGAAGAGTTGTAGCATACTCATCTCGACAGCTGAAGATCCATGAGAAAAATTATCCCACACATGACCTGGAGTTGGCAGCAGTGGTTCATGCCTTAAAGACCTGGAGACATTACCTGTATGGGCAGAAGTGCGACATCTACACAGATCACAAGAGTCTGAAATACATATTCACCCAGTTAGAGTTAAACATGAGGCAACGAAGATGGTTGGAATTGATCAAAGACTACGAGCTGGAGATACATTACCATCCAGGCAAAGCCAATGTTGTTGCAGATGCTCTGAGCAGGAAGGGTCAAGTCAATATGTTGGCCTCGTACCCGATGCCGTATGAGTTAGCCAAAGAGTTCGACAGACTGAGCCTCGGTTTCCTGAACAGTACGCAAGGAGTAACAGTGGAATTAGAGCCCACCCTAGAGCGGGAGATTAAGGAAGGGCAGAAGGATGATGAAAACATCAACAAGATTCGGCAGCTGATCTTAGAAGGGAGAGGCAAAGACTTTCGAGAGGATGAGGAGGGAGTAATATGGTTCAAGGACCGATTGTGTGTCCCCGACCTCAAACCTATTCGGGAACTGATCCTCAAGGAAGCTCATGAGACAGCCTACTCCATACACCCAGGGAGCGAGAAGATGTACCAGGATTTAAAAAGAAGGTTTTGGTGGTATGGAATGAAAAGAGAGATCGCAGAATATGTCGCCATCTGTGATAGCTGTCAAAGAACCAAAGCAGAGCATCAGAGACCCGCCGGATTGTTGCAGCCGTTGCGGATTCCTCAATGGAAGTGGGATGAGATCGGGATGGATTTTATAGTTGGCCTACCTCGTACCCGGGCCGGTTATGATTCCATCTGGGTGGTTGTGGACCGCTTAACAAAGGTGGCCCATTTCATACCCGTGAAGACAACATACACCGGAGCAACGTTAGCTGAGTTATACATGTCACGGATAGTCTGCCTTCATGGTGTGCCGAAGAAGATAGTGTCAGATCGAGGAACGCAGTTCACCTCTCATTTTTGGCAGCAGCTACAAGAAGCTTTGGGCACCCATTTGAACTTCAGCTCGGCTTATCACCCGCAGACAGACGGTCAGACTGAAAGAACTAACCAGATCCTAGAAGATATGTTGAGAGCCTGTGCGTTGCAAGACAAGTCAGGATGGGACAAAAGGTTACCTTATGCAGAATTCTCCTACAACAATAGTTACCAGGCCAGCTTGAAGATGTCACCGTTCCAGGCACTCTATGGGCGGAGTTGTAGGACTCCACTGCATTGGGACCAGCCTAGAGAGAGACAGGTGTTTGGCCCCGACATTTTGCTTGAAGCCGAAGAGAATATCAAAATGGTTCGGGAGAATCTGAAGATAGCACAATCAAGACAGCGGAGCTATGCGGACAGAAGGAGAAGAGAACTGAGTTTTGAAGTGGGAGACTACGTCTATCTGAAGGTGTCACCTATCAGGGGAGTCAGAAGGTTCGGAGTTAAAGGTAAGTTAGCACCTCGGTACGTCGGGCCATATCAGATCCAAGCAAAGCGTGGAGAAGTGGCCTACCAGCTCAACCTACCAGAGAGCTTGTCAGCAGTGCACAACGTGTTCCACGTGTCGCAATTGAAGAAGTGTCTGCGAGTACCAGAAGAACAGTTGCCAGTGGAGGGTTTGGAAGTCCAGGAGGATCTGACATACATAGAGAAGCCAACGCAGATTCTGGAGTTTGCAGACAGAGTCACCCGGAGGAACACCATCAGAATGTGCAAAGTCAGATGGGGCCACCACTCTGAGGAAGAAGCGACCTGGGAACGAGAAGATGATCTGAAAGCCAAATACCCCGAACTCTTTGCTGACCAACCTTGAATCTCGGGGCGAGATTCTTTTAAGGGGGATAGGTTTGTAACACCCTGAATTTGGGGGTATAAAATTTCTTTGCTCATATTCACAAATTCAGGTGTTACTTCCCTTTTCTCATCCTTCCCCAATCTTCTTTTTCTCATTTCTATAGGAGAAAAGTGGTTATTTTATTTGTAATTATAACTTAGTAGGTTAAACTACAAGGGAGTATGAATTGTGCATCATGTTGAACCCTAGATTTCACTTTTGTTTGGTGCATAATTCTTAGAAAGTATAATTTGAATTTGTGGCTTATTTGGATTTGAATCAAATAGAGAAAATAAAAGAAAAAGGGAAAACAATTCCAGAATAAAAGAAAAGAGGAAAGAAGCCCACTCCCCTGCCCCCCTCAGCCTTTCGGCCCAGCTAGGCCCATCCCCCGCGCGCGCCTCTTTCCCCCCCCCCCCCCCGCTCTCTCTGCCCTGGCGGGCCCGCCCGTCAGCGCGGCCGCCTTCCGCGCGCCCGCCCCCGCTTTCCCCTCTCTCTCTGCTCGCGGGCCCGGCTTGTCAGCCCCGTCGTCCTCGCGTAACTGCCGCCCGAGCTGCGCGCGGCCGCCTTCTCCGCGCCCACGTCGCGCGTGGAGCTCGCAACCGCCCCACCCCTGGCCACTTGAGCCCAGAGCCCCACTCGCCCTCTCCCCCTCCCTCATTTGCGCACCAGCAGACCCCTCTCCCTCACCTCCCCCCTCGCTGCGCGCACGCCAGAGCGCCGCCGCCATAAACCCCGCCGTCCCGAGCTTGTTTCCCCGTCGCCGTTGGAGCTCCGCCGTGCCCGTTGCCACGGTGAGCTTCGCCTCGACGTCCGCAACCCGGGACGCGCCCCAATTCCCCCTCCCCCTCCCTATTTCTCTCTGCCCGCGCTCACCCGCCGTCCTCCGTGCAGCCGCGGAGGTCCGCCACCGTCGCCCTGGGCCACCGTCGCGCCATTGCCGCCGCCGAGGAGTCCCCGGAGCCCGCCTTGAGGTAAGGAACCTCTCCCGCCCCCTCCAAACCCGTGTATTGCCTTCTGCCATGTTTAATTCCTCGCCGGAGTTTTTTTATGCCGCCGCCGAGCCGCTTCGCCGTGAACCGCCCCCCTCCGGTGTCCCTGTCCCGACCCAGCCCCCACCGGGCGATTCCCCGTGCCCTCCCCAACCTTCCCGGCCGCTCACGTCGCCCCAGAGACCCGCCGAGCGCTCGCGCCCCTCGTCTCCGGCGAGTCCTCCGCAGCGGGGACGAGCGACGCCGCCCCAGCTAGCCGTAGGAGAAGCCAAGGCCGGCCACCCGATCCCCGCCGTCCGTCCCAGATCGGGCGGCCCCGTTTTAATTAGGCCGAGCCCAATCCTGGCCGTCCGCCGGAGATCCAGCGGCCCAGGCCCGCTTCCCCCACACCCCGCCTCCCTGCCGTTTGGGCCCCGCCTGTCAGCCTGCCCGCGCCCCGCGCTGCCCGCTGGCCCCGCCTGTCAGCCTGCCCGCGCCCGCGCTGCCCGCCCGGCCCCGCCTGTCAGCCACCCAGGCCGCCGCGCGCTCGCGCGCCTGCCCGCAGGATCTAATCCTGGCCGTCCGCCTGAGATCCAACGGCCGTAGGAGCCCGATACCCCTTCGCCCGCGCGTTTTCTTAAAGAGACCCCCGGTTTTCTGGAATTTAAACCCGCCGTCCCTGGTTTCTCTCAGTTAGGTCCTCGGGCCTTTTATTTAATTCAAAATAGGTATTTAGGGTATATTTTTAACCCCTAAACTTGTAAAATTCATAACTTTGTCATATGAACTCCAAATTAGGTGCTTCAAATTGCAAAATGCTCATGGTATTTTTGTCTATCTATTTAAACCATGTTTCCCTGCTGTTTCCATGTACCAATTAATGGTTAATCATTAGGATAGGATTAAGGTTATTGGAACCCTATTTGAGATAATTAGAAGTTGGTAGACTTTAATAAAAGTGGGAGCACTTAAGTTTATGGACTTAAACACCTAAGTTTAGGAACTTAAGACCATGTAGTGATTTAATCCCACCACTGACTTAAACCTGATTAGTGGATAATTAATCACTTTGTATAGTCCTCTACCCCAGACCTAGGGAACACCAGAGTGCCTATCCCTTTTCTACTATGAACTTGTGATCTCTTTGCTGCATATGTTTGGTATGTTGCTTTTGTTTGTTATCCTCCCAAGTGCATAGTGTGAATGATTACTTTACGTAGACAACGAGCAGTCTGTGTTTCCCGAGGAGGTTGCAGAGGAAGTCCCTGATCAGCAGTTTGGTGAAGGCAAGTGTCCTCTGTCCCATTATGTCCTATACATTTATAACTTACTACCCCGCATTACTTACTTGAAACCTAAGGATTGACTAGCTTTACACTTTACTTTATCCTTGATGACCTTATGGGCTGTTATGGTTAGCACTCTGCTATTGCCTTAACTTAATCAATGAACATGATGTGACTATTTATGATACTGTTATCCCGATGATGTTGATGATCTTGTGATACTCTAGGGGGCTCAGGCTGTTTCCTGAGTACCTCTCCGTAAGGACTTGTTCGTTGAGAGACCACCCGGGATAACAGTGCAACCATGAGGGTGAAATGGGATGCCCTTAGCTGATTAATTGGATGAACTAGAGGTGTAGTTGCCTAGCCGTCGTGCCGTCAATGGGGTCCAGGCACAGTGCTTGCTCTGCCGAGGCTGAGTGCCGAGGTTCTTTCGTTTTGCTCTTTGTTAGTCACTCTCCTGCGGGGAGGGGTACTGTGTTTATCAAACTGGAGAAACCTAACGGGCAGCTATGATCTCTAGGGAATCTTTGTAAAAGCTACGTAGTGATCCCCTGCCGGACCACCTAGGTAGTGGTCAATGGGGATTAGCTCTCCCCGGGTAGAAGGGGAATCATGACTCATGGGTAAAGTGTGCAACCTCTGCAGAGGGTAGTGAAACTGATATATCAGCCGTGTTCACGGTTAAGAGCAGCCTTGGGATCCTCTTTGATTAGAGATACAGATGGTTCGAGATACAAGGATTATGTTATGGTTTTGGTTCGACTATGATGATGTTGTTCCTCGATGAGGAAATGGTTTACGGGTTGTTAAATGCTAAAATCTGGCTTCTACTAATGATAAATACTTGACCAACTAAAAGCAACTGCTGGAGCCTAACCCCACATAAAGCTAGTCCACTTCAGCCAAACGGGACATTTGCTGAGTACGTTGATGTGTACTCATCCTTGCTTTACCACAAAACACCAGGTTGTCCGCATTGTAACCACTGCTCAGGAGAAGGCGAAGTCATGGAAGGAGACTTCCAGGAGTTCCAAGACTACGACGAATTCTAGGTGTGGGTTGGCGGCAACCCCCAGTCAGCTGCCTGTGAAGGCCTTATCTTTACTGCGTTTCGCTAGCACTTTGGTTTAACTGTTAAGTTGATGACTATGTGGATGTCTATGACTCTATGATGTAATAAGTTAATACTCTTTTATGTTATTATTCGAGTATTGTGCGATGATGTTCATTTATGTAATCGCTGTGTACGTGAGTTCTGATCCTGGCACGTACATAGTTCGCATTCGGTTTGCCTTCCAAAACCGGGTGTGACATCCCCTGGCGCCACATCTGCAAGTGATGCCTTGGCCCGCCAACTTCCGGGCAGGGGCCTATCCCAAGTACAACGGCAGCACTGACCCGTCACAATACATAATGAGTTATCAGGTCGTCGTTGCATCTTCCGGAGGGGACGACGCCACAATGGCCAAGTCTTTCATCATCGCCCTCGAAGGCCCGGCTCTCACCTGGTTCACCAGGTTGCCTCCACTGTCCATTGATTCCTGGAGAAGCCTCCGAGACAAGTTCCTGCTCAACTTCCAGGGGTACCGCCTAGACACCGACGCCTTGGCCGAACTCTCGCTCTGCAAGCAGCTGGAAAAGGAGACTCTACGGGAATATTACCGCAAATTTCTAACACTCAAGTCACAGCTGCCCTCAGTCGATGACCAGATCGCCATCCACTACGCCATCAGTGGCCTTCGCGCCGGCGTCCTCTATAGTCACTGCATCAGAGATCCGCCCAAGAACCTCCAAGAATTATATCAGCTGTTTGAAAAATACGCCAAATCCGAAGAGCTCCACCAGCGCAAGGTTGAGTCTCAAAGGAAGCCCAAAGATGCTCCACAGTCCAGCCGCACGTGGACGAGGACTCCGCAGCAAGACTCCGGTCGAGACGGCCGCAGTCAACAGCAAGTGCACAACATCGCCAACCAGCACCCCGCTGCTGATGCCCCTCGCCGCCAGGAATATCCCCCCTCAGGGCCGCGGAAATGGAACTCGCGGTAGGGGTCGGGGGCGTGCGCAGCCGCCACGCCGATTCTACTGCCTCTTCCATGGCGAAGACTGCGCCCACCAAACCAAAGATTGCCCAGAAACGAAGGCCACCAAAGACAGGATGGCACGGGCGCAGCCAGCCGACAACCCCAGAGTTGTCGCGCACACTTACCAGCAACCCCCTCCACCATATATCCACGCCCCCGCCCCGCACCCACCGCACCACGCATACCAACACCACCAGGAAGTACAAATCGTACCTCCTCCACCGCCACCTCCACACCAGCAACATCAGAACATCCCCCACCCCCACGCCCCAAAACAAGAAGACTTCGCCGATCAGCCGTATCGCGGAGTCATTCATATGATCACTGGGGGGTCCAGCACCGACTTCGACACAAAGCGGCAGAAGCGGGACCACTACCACAGCATCAACCACGTCGCCATCACTGGCCCAGTCGTGCAGACGAAGTGGTCCCACGTACCGCTAACCTTCGACGCACGAGACGTCGACCTGCGCAGCGCCCCCCACATCGACGCCATGGTTATTAACTGCAGCGTGGCAGGTTGGGACCTGCACAAAGTCCTAGTCGACAATGGCAGTCAGGCAGACATCATTTTCCTCCATGCCTTCGACCGCATAGGAATAAGCCATAGTCTGCTCAAGCCTTCGGACAACCCGTTGTATGGTTTCGGCGGCAAGGGCACTTTTCCTGTCGGCAAAATAGAGCTGCCTCTCTCCTTCGGTGTAGCACCCAATGCCCGAAGTGAGCAAGTGACCTTTGATATTGTGGATATGGTATATCCGTACAATGCCATCATGGGTCGGGGCTCCATCAACAAGTTTGAGGCAGCTATTCACGGACTGTACTTGTGCATGAAGATACCAGGTCCGTTAGGCGTCATTGCGGTCTACGGCAATCAACAGACCGCGCGCAACATAGAGCGGGACTTCGTCCCCGGACAAAGAAATGTGCACTGCCTCACGGCCCAACGCGAGGTCCCTGCGTCCGTCAGCCCAACCGACAAAGAGCACGACAAGGCACAGCTATAGAGCAACGACGGGACCAAAACCGTCCCCCTCGACCAGGCCACGCCCAAGCAGACAGTCACTATTAGCGAAGACCTCACTTCGCAAGAAGAGGAGAAGCTCCTCTGCTGCCTGTCCAAGAACAAAGATGTCTTCGCCTGGTCAGCCCTCGACCTGGTCGGGGTCAGCCGATCCATAATTGAGCACAGCTTGGGAATTGACCCTTCGGTGAGACCGAAGAAACAGCGGCTTCGCAAAATGTCCGACGAGAAGACAGAGGCCGCCAAGGCAGAGGTGCACCGCCTCCTGGAAGCCAAATTCATCGAGCCGGTGGCTTACCCCACGTGGCTCTCCAACATTGTGATGGTGCATAAAAAGAGCGGGAAGTGGCGAATTTGCATCGACTTCACCAGTCTCAATAAGGCCTGCCCAAAGGACAACTTCCTGTTGACATGGATCGACAAAATAGTCGATAGCGCGGCCGGATGCGAAGTCATGTCACTCCTCAACTGCTTCTCCGGTTACCACCAGATATACATGAAGGAGGAAGACAAGGCTAGCACCAGCTTTATAACACCCTTCGGCACATATTGCTTCATCAGAATGCCGGAGGGACTCAAGAACGCCGGGTCCACCTTTTCCAGGCTTACCAAAACAGTGCTCGAAGGGAAAGTCGGCAGAAATATATTCACATATGTGGACGACATCGTCGTCGCCAGCAAGAGCAAGGAGGACCATCTCACTGACCTCGCCGAAACATTCGCGAACATGCGAGACGCACGACTCCGCCTAAATCCGGAAAAGTGCGTCTTCGGCGTTCGCCAAGGCAAAATATTGGGCTACCTGGTATCACACCGCGGCATCGAGGCCAACCCGACCAAAATTCAAGCAATCATAAACATGACGCCTCCGCAGTCCGTCAGAGACGTCCAGCGCCTGACGGGCAGACTGGCCGCCCTCAACAGATTCATCTCCAGATCCGCTGAGCGAAGTCTTCCTTTCCTCAAAACTCTCCGCGGCGCAAAAGACTTCGCTTGGGGACCAGAGCAGGCAGCGGCCTTCGCATCATTAAAACAGTACCTATCGGAATTGGCAGTCCTTACAAGCCCCGACTCTTCGCTACCCCTGTTGCTCTATGTTGCGGCTTCGTCGCATGCAGTCAGTGCGGCACTGGTGCAGGAGCAGACAGTTGAGGGCGCGATCAGGCAGTGCCCAGTCTATTACGTCTCCGAAGTGCTGACTCCGTCCAAATGTAACATGACGGAACTGGAGAAGATTGTCTACGCAGTCGTTATGTCTTCGCGCAAATTGCGCCATTATTTTGAAGCATTCAAGGTTCGAGTCACCTCAGACAGGGGACTCGGCGAATTGTTCAGAAATCCGGAAGCATCGGTGAGGATTGCCAAGTGGGCGGCCGAACTCTCCGGCTACCACATCAATTTCGAGCCCAGGACAGCCATCAAGTCACAAGTCCTGGCAGACTTCGTCGTCGACTGGACTGGGCCAATAACGCAGCCGGACCCATCCGCAGAGAAGGTTTGGACGATCCACTGCGACGGCACATGGTGCCATGCGGGGGCAGGCGCCGCTGCAGTCATCACCTCACCAGCCGGGGTCAAGCACAGATATGCAGCACGCCTCAGCTTCGCTCTGGAATCTGACAGATGCACAAATAACATAGCAGAATACGAAGCAGTCATCCTCGGCCTCCGCAAGCTGAGGGCCCTTGGGGTCACCACCTGCATCATCAGAACAGACTCCAAGGTAGTTGCCGGCCAAGTCGAGAAAGACTATGCAGCAAAGGACCCTGCACTCATGCAATACCTCGCGGCCATCCGGAGTCTCGAGAGACAATTCAAGGGATTCACCTTGCAGCATGTGGACCACGCCAAGAATGAAGAGGCTGACGCACTGGCCAAAGCTGCCGCCAGAGGCGAGTCTCTACCCTCCGACGTGTTTTACCACGTCATCGGCACGCCTGCTGTCCGGAGCCCCGAAGGGCTCCAAATAACCAATGACAGCGAGGGCCACCGCATAGTCAACCTTATTATGACCGAAGACTGGCGGGCACCAATAACCCTGTTGCTACAAGGGTACTACCACCCAACTGACATCAACGAGGCCAAGCGCCTCAAACATCGAAGCCGGGACTTCGCACTGATTAAGGGCCAACTCTACAAGAAAGGGGTCAGTCAGCCAATGCTTAAATGCGTCACCGAGACCGAAGGCGTCTAGATCCTGCGCGAAGTCCACAGTGGTACTTGCGGTTCTCATGCAGGGCCAAGGGCCCTAGCCGCAAAAGTGGTCCGCCAAGGCTTCTACTGGCCTGCAATGATCTGCGCTGCAAATCGGGTTGCAAGGTCCTGCGAAGCCTGCCAGAAGTTTTCTCCTCGATCAGGCAGCCCCTCGCAATTCACAAAGCTGATCGCCCACACATGGCCTCTCCAGCGCTGGGGCCTGGACATCGTCGGGCCCCTCCCCACGGCTCAGGGGAACCTTAAGTTCGCCTTCGTCGTTGTCGAATACTTCACCAAATGGATCGAGGCAAGGGCTGTCTCCACAATAACATCAAAGACTGCCCAAAAATTCTTTTGGCAAAACATTGTTTGCCGCTTCAGAGTACCGTCCGAACTAACAGTCGACAACGACAAGCAGTTTGACAGCCAAGATGTAACACCCTGAATTTGAGGGTATAAAATTTCTTTTCTAATATTCACCAAATTCATGTGTTACCCTCTCTTTTCCGTGCTTTTCTTTTCTTTTTCCTAAATAGTGAAGAGTTATTTTGTTTTATATCTATGCGTAAGCCTAGTAAAATAAAATCTTAGAGGAACTTTAATTATTGCATTCATGCTGTTGCATAGTGTTTCCAACTGTAAGGTATGTTTGAGACATGTTATTATATCCCGTAGAATCCCGTAGAAGTCCACGGTAAGTTTTGTTATATTCTTTTCCAGGATTTTCCTTTTTTCCAAAAAAACAAATTCTATTTATTAGAGGCACTTATTATAGGTTCCAAATATTTTATTTGAGTTTCCCAGGTTCTAAAATACCTGCATAACTTTTGCCCAAATTTCTTTAAGGCTTCCAGAGCATTTTTTAACTGTACGCTAAATCTAAATTTTCTATAATTAATATGAAATTATTAAATTCTAGATATAGATAAATCTAACCTTAATCTAGCTACTCCAAAGCCCATGCCGCCCTCAAAACTGCTTCTCCGACAATAGAGCCTCAACGATCGTCACTACCAGCCCTTGCTTCGACGTCTCCTTCATCCTCGTCGAGCCCCATCGCAACCGCGTTCTCCTCATAAATTCTGTACTGGTTCTTCATCTACGTCGTTGACCCCCACCACCATCATGCCGGCGCGTTGCTCCACGACGTGGACGAGTCCTTCTCCGACGAGCGAGTGAGCATTTTTCATCCATTCTACTTTCCCGTTCTTTGTTTCTGTGTTTCCTTCGCCTGTAGCCAGCCATGGCGCGTAACGGTGCGCCCTCCCCTTCCTACGTGCGCAGTGGCCACCGTGCCCCGCCCCCACAGGCATGGTCGTGCGCATCACTCCGGCGAGGGCCGCTACACCCGCCTGATGGCTGGCGGCACTTCCCAGCCCCGTCTCGCCGCTGTTGCGCCGCCGCCTATGGTTGCAGCCGCTTGCCGCAGCCTGCCTGCGCTGCTCCGGCGCGCCGCCAGACCTGGCCACCGGCGCGGCAGTCAGCCTGCGCAGCCAGTGCGGTGGCCCGACGATGTTCAGCCAGCGCAGCGCGCGTTGCGGCCAGCCCTGCTTGGGCCTGCGCTGTGCAGCAGGCGTGCCTCCCTGGTCCTGCTCGCCCATGCGGTTGCACGTCCATGCGTGTGTGCGGTTGCAGGAAAAGTGGAATTAGGAACCGCCTTGTGAACTCCTGATTTGCATGCAGCGAAAGCTGGAAAAAACCTCCCGTGCCCCCACCTGCATGCGCGATGCGTCTCCCCTGCATGTGCCTTTTGTTGCCGTTCGACCTGTAGCCCATGCATGGCTGTAGCCACACCGGATCCCACCTCCACGATCCACTATGGCTGAGCCCCATGTGGCCCTCCACGTGGCGAGTTTTTGACCAATAAAAATGTGCCACATCACTTTAAATCCGAGAGTTATTATTTAAGCAATTTTTTTGTGGCGTTATAAATCCGTTTTGATCCGTTCCAGTCTTCGCTAGTTCCATAATAATATTGTCTACATGTTAGAAACCATGTTTTGGGCACGACACATGTTTTATGTACTTATTTAATTACCACTTTGTCCGTAGATTAGTAAAATAGCAATGTAGTTAAAACTAAATTATAGCTTTACCTTGTGCTTTATAAATATTTGTTAATGTGATCAATGTCAACTCACATGTCTTGAATTAATATATATTTAGTGTAAACGCAACATCTATTAGTAGTTTTCACGTGTTGTTCGCATGATGTCGCGTGTGTTGTTTCACGCGTTGTCGCACGTCGTTTGCGTGTGTCGCGTGCGCCGTCTTCACGTGTGTCGCGCGACGTCTGCGCGTGACAATAAATTGTTTTTCGCTTATAAGGACTCATGTTAATAACGTTAATTTGTCAGGTCATATATTTTAGATACTTAACTTAAGGTTCGCTCGACTAGTATTTATTAGATTAATATTCTAATTAGATTAAATGTGTAGTGTTCAACTTGGGCTTTTATAATAAATATTAACATGGCCAATGTTAACTTAACTACTTTCTATTTATTTAACACTTATTTGGTATAAACGTGTCACCTATTTAGTATTTCTCGCCTGTCGCGCGTGCTGTTCACACGTGTGGCGCTCGTCGTCGTCGCATTGTTCGCGCGTCGTTCGTGCTGTGTCGTGCGTCGTAAATTCGTCTCGCTGAGGAGCCCTCGTGTTAATTAAATTACTTATTTATTTGACAGCTGTTTGTGTAGCAGAATAACCAAAACTTAATAGCAGTTATATTTATATTTGATAATGTCGAATTAAATGTTATAATTAATATTTGTTTAGCGTAAACGCGCTAACTTCTCGACCGTAGCTCCGACTATCGCGTTTCTTTTCCTTGCGTGACCATATTAGCGAACTCTATTTCGTTTTGTATATTTTATTATGTTTTTATTTGAATGGTGTAATGTTCTTATGCATATACATATGTCTGTTTGTTTGTGCCTGTTGGTATTCGCTGTGTGACGCGAATAGACTGCGATCCATTTTCGAGCTTCGAGGAATCGACAGTCAAGCTTCGGCGACCAAGTGATCGAATTCTTCGATTTCTACGAGATCGAAGACCCTGAGCATCTGTTTGGTGAAGGCAAGTGTCCTCGGTCCCATTATGTCCCATTTACTTTATAATACACTGTCCCGCATACTATGAGCAACCTAAGGATTGACTAGTTTTCTATTTATCTTATCCTTGTTTACCTTTCGGATTATCATGGTTAGCTCTATGCTGGTGCTTTACTTTAATCAATGAACATGATGTGAACACTTATGATACGATGTTGTCATTACGATTATATTGTTGATCTTGTGATACTCTAGGGGGCTCAGGCTGTTTCCTGAGTACCTCTCCGTAAGGACCTGTTCGTTGAGAGACCACCCGGGATAACAGTGCAACCATGAGGGTGGAATGGGGTGCCCTTAGCTAATTAATTAGAGGAACTAGAAGTGTAGTTGCTTCGCCGTCGTGCCGTCAATGGGGTCCAGGCACAGTGCTTGCTCTGCCGAGGCTGAGTGCCGAGGTTCTTTCGTTTTGTTTTTGTTAGTCACCCTCCTGCGGGGAGAGGTACTGTGTTTATCAAACTGGAGAAACCTAACGGGCAGCTATGACCTCTAGGGAATCTTTGTAAAGGCTTCGTAGTGAATCCCTGGCCATTCACCTTGGGAGTGAATAAGGGTCTTGCAAGCCCGGGCTAGAGAGGGAATCACGGCTCATGGGTAAAGTGTGCGACCTCTGCAGAGGGTAGTGAAACTGATATATCAGTCGTGCTCACGGTTAAGAGCAGCCTTGGGATCCTCTTTGATTAGAGATACAAATGGTTTGAGATACAATGGTTCTATTTATGATTTTGGTTCGATGATGATAATGATGTTCCTCGATGAGGAAATGATTCACGGGTTAGTTATTGCTAAAACCTGGCTTCACTAATAATAAATACCTGACCAACTAAAAGCAACTGCTTGAGCCTAACCCCACATAAAGCTAGTCCACTTCAGCCAAACGGGGCATTTGCTGAGTACGTTGATGTGTACTCACCCTTGCTTTCACAAAACACCAGGTTGCCTTTGGTGCAATCCATGCTCAGGTAAAGAAGACGACGTCGAGGTGGATCTCCAGGAGTTCCAGGACTTCGACGAGTTCGAGGATTAGGCTAGCGACCACCCCTAGTCAGCTGCCTGTGGTGGGTTTATTTACGTTGGCTACGTTTCTATTCTGTGTACTTCGATTAAATTATGTAAATGACTCTAGTCTTTATATTATTACTTACTCTTTATTGTTATTCGAAGCATTGTGCTATGATGAGTCATTTATGTAATCGCCGTGTACGTGAATTTCTGATCCTGGCACGTACATGGTTCGCATTCGGTTTACCTTCCAAAACCGGGTGTGACACAAGACTTCAAGGATTTTTGCTTCTCCATCGGCACCAAGCTTGCCTTCGCCTCAGTCTATCACCCGCAGTCAAACGGAGTTGTGGAACGCGCTAATGGAAAAATCTTCACAGCTGTCAAAAAGATGCTCCTTGACGAAAAAAGGGCAGGTGGGCCGATTTGTTACCCGAGGCGGTCTGGGCACTAAACACGACCGAGTGCAGGGCGACCGGGTTCACTCCTTTCCGCCTTCTATACGGATCGGAGGCCATGACCCCACAAGAAATAAAACATGGGTCCCCGCGAACAGTTCCGTCAGCCGTCCCCGACGTGGACGAGCCCACTTCAAAAGATCTCATCGATGGAGACCGAGTCTTCGCCCTACAGGCTCTAAATAAATACCAAGCCCAGACAAAAGCATGGCGCGACCACACAGTCATCCCGAGGGAATTCAGCGAAGGGGACCTCGTACTCGTCCGAACAGCTCGGACAGAGTCCAGGGGCAAGCTGGAGCCCAGGTGGGAGGGCCCCTTCATAGTCAAGACGAAAGCTTCCCCCAGCGCTTATAGGCTCGCAACGCCAAACGACGAAGACCTGGAGCACTCCTAGAACATTGACAACCTCCGCAAATTTTTTGTTTGACTCCTCAGGGCTGATTCGCCCTTGTAATTCGCAAAAACAATTTTATTCCGGCCCGCACTCTTTTCCTCCCGGGGGGTGAGGTTTTTAACGAGGCGGAGCCATGCAATATACAAGTGAAAAATCCCCCGCAAAAAACATGCGTCGAAAAAAGACCGCGACGACGGTCTTCGACATTCGACCAATACGAAGTCACCGCGAGGCACAGCGCTAGCCACCCTCGCGTGCGACAAATCCGCGCAGAAGTCGCCTAAGGGTGCAGCCGGACTAGCACAACAAGTGCGACAAATCGAAGTCTACCGCGAAGACTATCCGCGCAGAAGTCGCCTAAGGGTGCAGCCGGACTAGCACAACAAGTGCGACAAATCGAAGTCTACCGCGAAGACTATCCGCGCAGAAGTCGCCTAAGGGTGCAGCCGGACTAGCACAACAAGTGCGACAAACCGAAGTCTACCGCGAAGACTATCCGCGTAGAAGTCGCCTAAGGGTGCAGCCGGACTAGCACAACAAGTGCGAAAAATCGAAGTCTACCGCGAAGACTATCCGCGCAGAAGTCGTCTAAGGGTGCAGCCGGACTAGCACAACAAGTGCGAAAAATCGAAGTCTACCGCGAAGACTATCCGCGCAGAAGTCGCCTAAGGGTGCAGCCGGACTAGCACAACAAGTGCGAAAAATCGAAGTCTACCGCGAAGACTATCCGCGCAGAAGTCGCCTAAGGGTGCAGCCAGACTAGCACAACAAGTGCGAAAAATCGAAGTCTACCGCAAAGACTATCTGCGCAGAAGTCGCCTAAAGGTGCAGCCGGACTAGCACATCAAGCGCGAAAAACCAAAGTCTACCACGGCGACTATCCGTGCAACAGTTGCCCGAGGGCACAGCCGGACGAAGCGTAACAAAAGCAAAAACGACCACACCAAACTGTCCGCGCCAAGACCGACCATATGCGCACCAGTCCAGCATAACAAAGACACCTGACCAAGTACGTAACGCCTTCGCAATCACAACCGAATGCGCGAGGGCACACAACTTTATCATACAAGCCTTTACACATATACAAGCGAGGGCATCACACTCTACATCGGCTCAACCTTCGGAATAATTCCCATCTCCCTATAGTTAAATAACATTATCCTAAGCTCCTCACCCGCAAAAAGACTTCGCAATTCCCCCTCACCCGTACTCACGGCGGCCGGCAAGGACAATAGTTCCCGCCGGCCAACCCTACTCACACGAACCCGACCGCCCTCCGCCCCACTCACTCTACGCTTCGCAACCGCCCTTCGCCGCCTACGCCCAGTACTCGAACCAGGCACATCTTCTGTATCCGCAGCATGCGGTGAAGCCTTCGCCGCTGCCACATCCAAGGCCGCAAAGTAGTCCAAGTCCTCCTCCGACGACTCCTCAGTCCACTCAACCGAGCTCCCAGAGTCAGCAAAATCAGAAAACTTAGATGCAGATCCATCCGATTTATTACCAGCATCCACGGTCGAAGCCGCCAAAAAATTAGTAGTGGCGGTTGCGTGCGCAGGCCCAAAATCTTGAACCCTCGCAGCAACCAAAATTCAGCAACATATCCAAAATTCCCTAACTACCCACACCCACTACGCCACCTGCGAAGACCCAACCGCCGCAGGAGCCTCCGCTGTCGCCTCCGCCGTCGCCTCCGCCGCCACCGTCGCAGGGGTCTCCGCTGTCGCCTCCGCCGCCACCGTCGCAGGATCCTCAGCCCTCGGCGCAGTGGCTGCGGGGGCATCAGGAGCGCCTTCGGCGGTCTCTGGGGGCGGGCCTCCGCCGGCCGCAGTAGTTGCAGGGGCATCAGAAGCGCCTTCGGCGGTTTCCGGGGGCGGCTCCAGGGCGGCCTCGGACACAGCCTCCGCCGGGTTCGACTCCGGGTCAGGCAGCGCGCTGTTCAAAGCCCCGAAGTCATCCACCCTCTCGCCACGCGCCGCCTGAGACACAGCACACAAATTCAGCAAACCCATACATAGCTCACATCCAACAAACATCAAACAAAAGCCAAACGTTACCTGAGCCCTCGCCGTCTCGGCCCGCTCCCTGACCACCTCTCGACCGTGCGGGCCCCACATCCGGTCGTAGATGGCTCCGACGGATTCCTTCACTACAGGGTCCTCAACCTTGTAGATATCACGCTCGAAATCCTCATCAGCTTGGTCGAAGACCTCATAGTGCCGGCACCCTTCGCGAGAGAGCGCGTTCATCGCCCCCTCGCAGGTGACCAGGGAGGCATAAGACATGAACCCCTCCACGATAGTGGGGAGTGCCTGCAGCTCCTCCTGTACCCACTCCAGGCAGCGAAGTCTGGGCTCTCGGTCCGACACTTCGAAGTCAGCGGTCTGCGCGCCCAGCTCATGGTATGAATCCATAAGATGTTTGCGCTCCCGCTCAGCCTCCGTGCGCGTCGCGGCCTCGGCCCTCTCCACACGGCTCTGTAGGGCGCTGAGCCTCTCCTCCAACTGCTCGGCGCGCTCCCTAGCAAGACTGCCCTCCACCCGCGCCAAGTTGGCCTCCGCCAGCGCAGCCTGTGCCTTGGCGAGGGCCTCATTGGCCTCCCTCCTCTCCTCCGCCAGTTGGCGCCGGAGGTCAGTCTTCTCCCCCTCCAGCGCGGCCACCTTGTCCGCCAGCTTGCGGCACTTACTGTCGGCGGCCGATTTTTCCCAGACGGCGTCAGCATGTTGCGTCCGAAGCCTCTCGACTTCGGCAGACACAACTGCTGTGAGGGCCCCCAACGCCGCGCGGTCTGCGAAGTCAGCCGCCTGCAAAACACACGTAAGACCACAGCCCCAACGAAGCCGATAAAAAAACCCGAAGTCTATCTCAATGTACCTGACTCAGTGCCTCCTTCATCTCCTTCAGCCGGCGGGACACAGCGCCCGCCTCGTCCCTGACAGCAGCAAGTGCCGGCATCTCGCCGCCGGCACCAAACGCACCGACCTTCGCCTTTGGCACTACGGCAGCCGCCGTGGTCGCCGCGGCAGGCGGAACAACGACAAGTTGGCCTTCGCCCGACCCTGCGACGTATCAACAAATTACAAAAAAAGAGAAGAAAAGAAAATCGAGCCAACGGCTTACCAACAAGATAGTCGTCCACGCTAATGTCGGTGGCGAAGTCGGCGACGCGCTTGCCCGGCGGCGGCAACCCTCGGGCCGCCTTCGCGGCCTCTGGCACCCTGCTGGACGCCGACACAGCCTTCGCAGACTTGGAACCACCGGCGCCAGCCGCAACCTCCGGCGCCTTGCTAGACGCAGGGACGGCCGACTTCGCCGCCAGCGGCGGCTTGCCTCCGCCGGGGACAGCAGCCTTCGCAGCCCCTCGCTGCCTCTTCGGCCTGGCTTCATGAAGCCTGACGACCGCCTGTCGCTTCTGTGCAGCTCCTTGGCGATCCTTGTCCATCACTGCTGACACAACAGCAGCAATATTCCGCCCGTAAGGAAACACTTTCCATTCACGAACCATGCGAGATGTAAAAAAGTCTTCGCCGGCCGCGCGGGGATAGGAACATTCCTAGGCCACCAACCCCCGGTAACCCTCAGCATCCGCGCCGAAGACTCCCGGAGCTCGGGCGAAGACATCCTTCCCCCCGGGGTCGCGCATGTCCTCATCAACTCTCTAGCAAAACCATCGGAAACCCCAAGTCCTCCCATAGCAGTACCTAGTTTCCTCTTCTTAGAGGACGGGGCGGCCGCCGGCGCAGGTCGTCTCCAGACTCTACCACCGGCTTCTTCCCGCGACGGTCCACATCGTCTTGGCCGGGATAACCGTTATACGGCAGTCGATTCAATTCAAAAACCCTGTTCGAACGGTCATTCGACCCGCGGATATCCCAGCTACGCTGGCCCTCTATCCTCGGCACGTACCGACCAACGATCCGCACCGCCCCATCCTCCGCCTCACGCACAAAGGCGGCCAGATCGCGGCTTTGCAGATCCAGCGCGAAGGCAGGACTTCGCACCAGCTTCCCGCCATGGGAAGGCATCTGGCGAGGGCACACTTCGCCCAACGCCCAGCCATGCGCCAAAGGCCATACCCCGTACGCCACAAATTCCTCAACCAAATCGCGCCCACTGCTCAGGCCGGCGGCGCACCGAAGGGCCCCTTCGTCCGCATCCTCCTCCGCCACTTCAAAGGGCGGGTATGCTGAGTAAAAATGCGAGCACATCTCGGACACGGGGAGCCCCTCATGGTCTTCGACGGTACCCTCCGCGACGTAGAACCAAAACTCATTCCAATTACCCCACTTGTTGCGGGCGCAAGGAACCAAGTCGACTACCTCCATCGTGGTCTTGCCGGTCTTCGGCGTAAACGTACAGGACCCAAACTGGGCAACTTCATCTCCAATCATCCTCTTCTGCCAGTGCAGGCAATAGTACTTCGCAAAGACTTCGACTGATGGCTGTCCGTCGTACGAAGTCGTCGCCCAGACATACTTCGACAGAGCCACCACGACATTCGGAGTCAGCTGATGGATCTGAACGTTAAATCTGCGCAGGACTTCTCCAACAAATCGGTGCGCAGGTAGGCGGAGACCGGCGGCGAAGAACGCCTCGAACACAACCAACTCGCCTTCCGGCTCGGGGACTTCCTCCGTCCCCGGGACACGAGCGACTCCGCCGCCAAAGTAACCCAGCCGCTGCATATCTTGCACGCGGACCGACGACATCCGCGACACACCAAAATCCACTGTATCGCCGGCGCGCAACTCCTCTGCCGCCAAAGTACTCAGTGTTTCCTCAGACGACGCGTCGGCCGGCGGTGTAGCGGCAGCAGAAGAAGAAGAGGTTGGCATCGCTACGTACCGTCGGCGGCGGCGGGCGGTCTGCTTCACTCGAACCAGATCTCCGGCGAGCAAGAGCAAGGAGGGCAGACGAGCAGCAAGACGGTGGAAAAGGCGGCTAGGGTTTTCACGGAGCGCGGAAAGTGAAGTTCAAAACGCGCCGACCCCCGCCCCCTTTTATACACAGGGCACGGCGCTTCGGGAAACCCGCAGTCCAACAGTACGGTGTCAATCAACGGTCATGTCAAAAACCCCCGCGGAACCACTTCGAGCGAGGGCAGCGTCTCCGCCATCTAGCGACGTCTTCGGCACCAGATGACTTAGTCGAACTGGTCCCTCGGAGGGCAAATGTTGGGGCGAAGGCAAAGACGCCACCCTTCGCTCGAGGCCTTCGCTGCAGTCGTTGGTCCAACGGGGACAAAACGGGCAGGGACACCCTTCGCCCCATACGACATCAGACGAAGGCCTGTGACGAGGTCATCCCACCGTGCGGTCTCGTCCAGCACGGAGGCCCGCATGTGATCCGGCCCATTGTAACGGGCCCTGCGTGGCCATTGCGTGTTACGGGCCAAATTTGTAAAGGCATCCCTGTAATTACAGTCTGTAACCCTGCTTTATGGGAATATTATGGGGATAACCTAGGTGTCTGACGGCACATGTGTCCTTGACACGAGACGCTGGGCGCTCAGATACCTATAAATACCCCCGCACAGTGCCCGTGAGAGGCTAGATTAACAGAGCTATTGTCGTCTTGAGCGAGAACCCTGTTAACGTCACTGTACACCCTTGTTGGATCCCCTTGCAACTGAGAGCCAGTTCCAACATTGATTTCACAGCTTCAAATTCAGTTTTTGAATGCAAAACGGAACAAAACGGACTCCGATTGAGCGAAACTTTTATACACACCTTCACAAATGTGTTTCCAATGTCTCCACAAATTTTGAACCAATGGGATTTGTAAATCAATCGCAGATCTGAAAATATGAATACAATGGGTTTTGTTGGAGGTTTTCTCAAACAAATTCAAACTGGGATCAACTCAGATCACGGCCAAGAAATGCACCAATGGGGTGTATGCAGCGATCTAAAGAGTGTGTCTCAAGAACCCGAAGATTCTTCCACAGATCCAAAAGAGAGGGGAAGGGAAGAACGCGAGAGCAGAATCGAATCAAAAACTGCAGCAGAGACAAAACAAAGCACAAGATTCAAACTACTTTGCGGATGAATCTGGCCACCCTTCCTTCGGATACAGAGTTGAAGGTTACAAGCACACAGATAAGAGCAAAACAACTACAGATCTCGGCTAAACTAGGGTATTCTAAACAAAAACACAAGACTGCTAGCCAAAGAGATGGCTGAAAGAAGTAGCTCAACCCATCTATTTAAAGAGGGTTATTACTACTTTCTAAACTACCCCTAGATACATAGAGCGATAAAATGGACCAACTCCTTGAATATTGATCTGACCACTATGCGCTCCACATGAAGTTGCTTCGCCTCGAAGCACCCTTCGTGATGATGCCACGTGTCGCCTCCAATTCCCGCCAGAACCGCCACCCCCGAGTAATGCACCACCAAAACACCGTGAGTAATGCACCACATGCGTGTCCCCCATGTTCTGGACACGTGTCCCATCAATCCTTGTTTGTGTCGGCAACATAGCCTATTCTGCCATGTCCTCTCGCTGGTGCGTGTCCCAGGTGACACTTACTATGACTAGTCACTCGACAACTCTGGTCCCTCGGTCGAGTCTTAGTGCTCTTCCTTCACCGCTCCCAGTCCATCGACACGAACCCACATGACCAGTACCTTCGCTGTTAACCACCGTCCTTGTGCTCCACACCTGCACACCACAAGCCGAGAAACATGGTTGCACAACATAATAACTCACGCCTCGGTTAGTCCACGACTCAACTCAAGACACTACCCTTTGACAATCACTTGGCATCAGCCCGAACCACAAGAGACAAATCAAAATTGTGTTCGCAATCTCCCCCTTGACGAGTGCATTGTCAACACCACCATATGAACATATATTAGCAAAAGGAAGGAAGAAGAGAAGCCCGCCTGAATGACAGAAAGCAAGATAAAAACCAAACAAGTCATTCAGAGTGAGCAAAGCTTGGTCCCCAAAGAAATGAGCAAAGGCTCAACACGACCAAGCGAGAAAATGACTAGTCCACAAGAAGAGGCAGAAAAGGTCTCAACACCACTAGCCAGCAGCCAAAACCACATCAGAACACAAAATTAGCACAAAAGCTAAAATCAAAGCTAGTTCCTCCAAAAGAGGCAAAGGCTCAACACAACTAGCGAGAGCTCTCGAATGGCTCAAAGACTCCCCCTGACAAAAGTGCTCTCCCTGAAGCACACCTAAAAACCTCACAAAAAGCAAGATATCCTCATAAAAATGTGTATACAAGAAGAACTCTCCAAAATCTTCCACATATGCACATCTCCAAGAGGTTCCCCCCAAAACAAAAAAACTCTCCCCCATGAAATTCTCTCCTAAAGCCTCCAAAACTCTCCCCCTTGATAGGAGCACAAAAGACCCAAAAATTCTCCCCCTTGTTGACAACTGCACTCAGCAAGCGTCAATATAGGGTAAAAGGAGAAAGAAGCCAACTCCCCTGAGGGAATGCAAGGATCAAAAGGAGAATGCAGAAAATGCAAGAGCTTCAGGAGTATAGCCAATACCATGTAAAATGCTCTAAGTGGTGTTGTGCGATGAGTGTATCAATAAATGCACGTGCTAACAATGCTCAAACTGATCATATGCACAAGATATGTAAATAATAAACATTTTGATTAAGTTTTAAGCATGTCAAAAGAGAAGTTCACCACTAAAACAACACTAGGCATAGAGTAAGCAGGAAATCAACCAAGTGCTAGTCAAAGGTAAATAAGGTGAACTATCCCAAACAACGGTCACTCATCATGCTAGAAACATTTCTGAAATTGATTCCAATTAAAATTTTCATGATTTATCGGATTTTGCAGTGGATTACAAATTTCAATAAAAAGCATGTGAGTGCGAGAGGATGTAAGCATTGTCATTGTCTAACTTTTCAACCTAGTGTATACTATGTAGAAAAGCAATCATGAGCTAAAGACATCGGTTTTGATCATCCACTACACTGCTCAAGTTCTTCTACAAGTGTAAATAGAAATGGTCTAGATACAGTGATGTAGTGAAAAATGCAAACCCATCTTGATCCTTCTAATGTTCACTTAGCTTGATTCAGATTTTAGCATAGAATTAATGTATCAAGATAGTGAATGACTCAAAGCATGAGACATAGCCACCTAGCATACTAGTGATAGCAAAAAGGATCTCACACATCCTACACTTGCTAAGTGCACATCCCAGTGGTGAACAAGTTTTGAATTTAGCAAGTAATAGTTATGTTCACAATTGGGAAAATGCTTAGCTCAACAAGATTGCATCAATATGAACAAAAAGAGCTTAATCTTGCCATAACATCATCATGTACACAAAGAGCATACTACAAAGAGCATAGTCACATTCTAACAGATATACAAGTGAAACTCTTGAACATTCATGATGACATGCAAATGTAGATATATTACAAAATGCAAAGAAAACAAAGAGAAAAATCCTCAACTAGAAGGGAAAACACACACTCAACTACCCTCACAAATGTGCAAAAGTGGACTGATCAAGGGGCTTTGTGAGGATATCTGCAAGCTATCTGTGGGTATCAACATGGTGAAGATCAATGTCCCCTTTCTCATAATGATCTCTCAGAAAATAAAAGAGGACATCATTGTGCTTGGTCTCAAAATACAACAAGGGATTTTTGGCGATGCTGATGGCGCTCATGCTATCACAAAGCAAAGGCACTAGAGAAAACTACAAGACAAAATACCTCAAGGCAGCCATCATCCAAAGCAACTGCGAGCAACAACTTGCACCAACAACATACTCGACCTCTATGGTAGACTAGGCAATGCTAGTCTGTTTGCGAGAAGACCAAGAAACCAGGGAGGAACCCAAAAACTGACAAGTTCTAGAACTGGACTTGTGATCCAAGCGGCATCCCACAAAATTAGTATCTAAATAACCGCACAAAGACAGAACAGACGAAGAGGAGTACCATAAACCCAACTCAAGAGTGAAACACATGTACCTCATAATCCGTTTGATGGTCTGTCTGTGAGAAGTGCCTGGGGAAGTCTAGAATTGTGCGCACAGACACACTGCAAAGTGTATGTCTAGCCTCGTTGCTGTCAAGTACAGGAGGGAGCCGTTCATGCTCCAGTTCTCTTTCTGGTCCATGGGCTCACCGTCCTCATCGACATCCAGTGTCGTCGTGGTGGACATGGGTGTCCAAAGAGGCTTGGCCTTGCCTGTGTCAAACTTTTTCAGGACATCCTTTGTGTACTTGCCTTGATGCAGAAAAGTCCCGTCTTGGCCTTGATTTTGCAGAAGTAGCAGACTTTTCACTTTCATACTCTATAAGGAATTATAAAATTAAATAATGAAATCAATAATTGATCATTCAAAAAATAAACAACAAAATCAATAAGTGACATAGTGACTGGAACAAACTTGTTGCTAGATGTACATTGTGTTTTAGTTGTTAGTTTTGCAAAAGTAACACCATTTTCACTTTCATACTCTTTAAGCATTTCTGAAATTAAATAATAAATCAATAAGTGATAACTTAGAGAATGTGTGACAGTTTGGAAAGACAGTGAAATCAATTCCGAGTAGCTGTTAGCATACCTTCTTTCATTTTGGCTAACTCTTCTTTATTTTGTTCAACATCGATATGAGTGGATCATCATAACCAATCTTGTGTACAATTAAGAGCTTGTATCATGAATGGTATAAGCGTGGTCCTAACATCATCTAAGACTCGTCCACACATATTAAATGCACACTCTGATGCAACTATTGATATTGGGATGTCCAACACATCATGAGCCAAATGTGCCAATATAAGAAATTTGTATGAATTCACTTTCCAGCATTCTAGAATATCAATATTTGTTGATATCATGCTCTCTTTCTTCACCAAGGTATTTTCCAATTTCACATTTGCTAGTGTCATTACTAGACCTCATCTTTTTTGCAATCAAAGACCTCGTCAACCTTCGTACATTTTTTTGTGACTGCTCACTTTCATAAGTTTCATTGGTTTGGGTCTCTAGAACATTTGCATTTTTTCCAATCAAATTGATCAGGAACTAGGACCTTTTCACCACATGATTCTATTGTATATGTTGGATCTTATTCCTCGTATCTAGAAAAACTTTCCCACAAATAATTATAGATTTCAATATAAGTATGTTGAATTCCACCTTGTGCATACATCTAGTTTCAAGAATGAATTGGTTTCTAAATTTTCTAACTCAACAGGTTTCTTAAATTCTATCAATCTTGATGTTCCATCCTTGATAAACCTAACAACAACATGAACATGCTTCACTGAGCTAGCCAACTGTTTTAGGCAGAAACAATCAAATTTATAATGTGGACAACACATCTCATGTGAAAGAGCTAGCTAATTTTTTTCTTGCTCATTTGTTTCAAAATGTAATATTCAACACCATCATTTGAGCCAGCATTATCAACTATAATTGTCATGACTTTATTTATTCCTCAATCCAACCAAGCAGCTATGTATATTTTTCCCAATATCATTTCCCATATGTCCATCTACCTTGAAAACTAATAATCTTCTTATGCAATTTCCATTCATGCTCAATAAAATGTGATGTGACAACTATGTAACTATATTGTTTTGCAAAGTCCAAGTATTGCTTGTCTGACAAGCTCTTTCACATGATTTCTTGAAAAAGGTTTTAAGATTTGTTTTCTATTCAAAATAAATAAAAAATGTCTCTATAATACTTATTATTCTTGATGCCACATTCCAACGTGGACATGCTACATAGAAAAACTTTCCAAAACCTAACTTCTCACAGCTAGCAAAAAAAACTTATTTTGAATAACCATTTCAACAAAAAAAAACTTTTCTAATTGCTTCAAGATCAAACTTGTAAGGTGTAACATTGATACCATTATTTAATTACAAGACAGGCTGGTTCAGATCTGTATTTCTATGAGGATCATGTTTGCATGTGCTAAAATGAGATTGCAAAGCAGATGTACCATTTTATTTGGATCAACCTAGACATCGTGGTGGCAATAGTTTCTTCAAAATGCATCCAACCTTATCCTTTGCAAAGTGAGCTCGCATCTCCTTTCTTTTAGGCACCTCGTCCTTCCTTATTTCATTATCCTTTGATTCCTTTTCATTAGCAATTCAGTTTTATTTGTCTATAAAGAATACATGTACATGACACGGATTAGCAAAATTGTACATGTACACCTATACTTATTGAAAGTGATACTTAATGTTGGTCACTTGCTTTTGATTCTTGAAGGATATCAAAAACAAGGCAACACAAATGATTAAATCTTGAGCTCCACCCTTTAATTGACTCTTTTTTGGAGCTTAATTAAAGGGAGAAGATGAAAAACATGAAGAATGTGTGACAACATGAATAAATCATAAAACACAAAAGATGGAATAGATTAGTCATCTTGATGTGTTATCACTTTCCTTATTCTTTACAATATGATAAATAATTACAGATATATCGTCGGCTTTACAAAGGAGAGCACAAAGGTAGAAGAAAATAGCTTCGAAGGCGAGCAGATTCAGTTCTCTTGTGCGAGAGAGAGAGAGAGTTTATACATGGCATTGTGCCTCTACTTATAGTAGCACGATACAACTTTGTATGAAATTACAAACATGTCCACAAAATTTGTATACATGAACTACAAGTCATGTAAGGGGAGCGTCGTCTTTTTCCCTTTCCTTTCATGTTGAAGAAGCTTCATGAGTCTTCTTCTCCTTTTATTTGCTTTGTGCACTGTCGGGGACCATAATTAGGGGTACCCCCAAGACTCCTAAACTCGGCTGGTAACCACCATCAGCACAAAGCTGCAAAGGCCTGATGGGCGCAATACAGGTCAAAACTCCGCCCACTCAAGGGACACGATCTCGCCTCGCCCGAGCCCAGCCTCGGGCAAGAACAGCAGACCCAAGTGGATTCACATCTCGCCCGAGGATATCCTCAAGCAACGGGCGCACCTTCGACTCGCCCGAGGCCCAGCTCGGGCAGGCTTCGCGGAGAAGCAACCTTGGCCAGATCGTCTTGCCAACCGACCGTATCGCAGGAGCATTCAATGCAAAGATCGTCTGACACCTTATCCTGACGCGCGTTCCTCAGTCGACAGGGCCAAAGTGACCGCAGTCATTTCGCCCCTCCACTGACTGACCTGATAGGAAAACAGTGTCGCCTGCCCTGCTCCGACTGCTGTGCCACCCGCCAGGGTGAGGCTGACAGCAGCCAAGTCCAGCCTCGGGCGCCATAGGAAGTTCCGCCTCGCCCGACCCCAGGGCTCGGACTCAAACTCGACCCCGGAAGACGGTCTCCGCCTCGCCCGACCCGAGGGCTCGGACTCAACCTCGACCCCGGAAGACGGTCTCTGCCTCGCCCGACCCCAGGGCTCGGACTCAGCCTCGACCTCGGAGGAGTCACCGCCTCGCCCGACCTCGGGCTCAGACCGACCACGCTGCAGGGGGGTACATCATTACCCTACCCCTAGCTAGCTCAGGCTACGGGGAACAAGACCGGCGTCCCATCTGGCTCGCCCCGGTAAACAAGTAATGATGGCACCCCGCGTGCTCCATGACGACGGCGGTTCTCAGCCCCCTACGGAAGCAAGGAGACGTCAGCAAGGATCCGACAGCCCTAACAGCTGTGCTTCTACAGGGCTCAAGCGCTCCTCCGACGGCCACGACATCACATGAACAGGGCACCAACACCTCTCCAATAGCCACGTCGGCATGTACATAAGGCTCTGGCTCCTCTCCGCTAGACACGTTAGCACATTGCTACACTCCCCATTGTACACCTGGGCCTTCTCCTTACGTCTATAAAAGGAAGGTCCAGGGCCCTCGTACAAGAAGGTGGCCGCGTGGGAGGACGGGCTGACGAACGAGTCTCTCTCCCTCTCTCACGAATGCTTGTAACCCCCTACTGCAAGCGCATCCGCCCTGGGCGCAGGATAACACGAGCCGCGGTTCCCTCTTTTGTTCCCCCTTGTGTTCCATCTCGCGCCGACCCATCTGGGCTGGGACACGCAGCGACAATTTACTCGTCGGTCTAGGGACCCCCCGGGGTCGAAACGCCGACAGTTGGCGCGCCAGGTAGGGGCCTGCTACGTGTTGACGAACAGCTTCCAGTCAAGCTCCAGATGGGTAGTCTCCAGCAACCTCTCCAGCCCGGGACGCTACTCCGTTTCGGGAGTCTCGAGTTCATGTCCCTCGACGGCAGCTACGACATGGTACTCCTTCCTCCGCCGCGCGACAACAATAATGGCGGTCGTCAGCCCGCCCGCCGGCGGCGGAATCGACGACCTCTTCCCCGCATGGCGGAAGAGCAGCATCCAGGTCTGTCCCGTTACCTTCCCCGCCGACGGAGGAGGAGGCGGGGCAACCATGGCCAAGCAGGAGGCGGCACCTCGTCGGCTGTCGAGCGAGTCGACGACGCCGGCGCCCAGCGGGGGACACGTCGGGCGTTGATCTCGTGTCTGAGACGAAGACGAGCGTCGTTTCCCCGCAACACGCCAACCCCAAGCAGACGGACGACGCCAGCACGCTCGCGAAGGACTTGCTGGGCGTTAGCCTCGTACCTGAGATCACGGTGCAGTCCATCCCCGACGCGACTTCGTCACCATCCGTCGATCAAGAGGTACCGTCCGTTTTCCATCTTGTGCCTTTTAGATTCAGCTTCGACCCACCGAGCGATCCCGCTTTGGTGGACGCTTTCATAAAGGCATATCCTAACCTTCCGGGGTACCATATGTGGTCAACCTGGGACCGACTAACGGCCGTCTCGACCTACGGGCCCTCGGGTTCCGAGGAAGATGACGAGCCTGACTATGGTTGGGATTTATCCGGGCTCGGTAACCCCAGTGCCATGCGAGACTTCATGGCCGCATGTGACTACTGCCTCTCTGATTACTCCGATGACGGCCACAGCCTTGACGACGAGGACTGTGGCCCAAGTCACGAATGTTTCCACGTCGATCTAGGGTGTCTCGACGAAGGCAACCATCTTGGTATGCCGGAGGACGGCGATCCCCCTAGGCCTGCGCCTCGCGTTGACATCCTTCGGGAGCTAGATGTGGTCCCAGTCCCTGCGGGGGGTCAGGACGCACAGCTCGAGCAAATCCGCGAGATGCAGGCCAGACTCGACGAGGAAGCAGGACAACTTGTGCAACTCTGGCAGAACATCGGGCAGGAGTGGGTAGGCCGAGCACCAGCCGGAGAAGCGCGTCATCTGGCCCAGGACGTCCAACACCGCATCACCGACGATGCCAGGGCAAGGCTTCCCCCGGCTTCCAGTGGGGTCGGCCAGAACCTGGCTACAGCGGCAATACTACTCCGAGCGATGCCGGAACCATCCACCACCGAGGGGCGACGTATCTAGGGAGAGCTCAAGAATCTCCAGGAGGAGGTCGCGGTCCGACGGGCCGAAAGCTCTGCCTCCCGAAGGCAGGGGTACCCCCCGGAGCATCGCGTCGTGACTTCCTGATTCATGCGGGAAGCCTCAGTCCACACCGGGCGCACGAGGGACACAGCGCCTGCGGCCCCGGGTCGCCTCGGCAACGAGCACCACCGCCACGACCGTCGAGCCCACCTCGACGAGAAGGTGCGCCGAGGCTACCACCCCAGGCATGGGGGACGCTACGACAGTGAGGAGGATCAGAGTCCCTCGCCCGAACCACCCGGTCTGCAGGCTTTCAGCCGGGCCATACGACGGGCGCCGTTCCCGACCCGGTTCCGAACCCCGACTACCTTCACCAAGTACTCGGGGGAGACAAGGCCGGAACTGTGGCTCGCGGACTACCGACTGGCCTGCCAGCTGGGTGGAACGGACGATGACAACCTCATCATCTGCAACCTCCCACTGTTCCTCTCTGACGCCGCCCGAGCCTGGCTGGAGCATCTGCCTCCTGCGCAGATCTCCAACTGGGACGACCTGGTCAAAGCCTTCGCCGGCAACTTCCAGGGCACATACGTGGGCCCTGGGAACTCCTGGGATCTCCAAAGCTGCCGCCAGCAGCCAGGAGAATCCCTGTGGGACTACATCTGGCGATTTTCGAAGCAGCGCACCGAGCTGCCCAACATCACTAACTCAGATGTCATCGGCGCGTTCCTCGCCGGCACCACTTGCCGCGACCTGGTGAGCAAGCTGGGTCGCAAGACTCCCAGCAGGGCGAGCGAGCTGATGGACATCGCCACCAAGTTCGCCTCTGGTCAGGAGGCGGTCGTGGCCATCTTCCGGAAGGACAAGCAGCCTCAGGGGCACCAGCTGGAAGACGTCCCCGAGGCGTCTGCTCAGTGCGGCACCAAGAAGAAGGGCAAGAAGAAGTCGCAAGCGAAACGCGACGCCGCCGACGCAGACCTTGTCGCCGCCGCCGAGCACAGGAACCCTCAGAAGCCTCCCGGAAACGCCAACCTGTTCGACAAGATGCTCAAGGAGTCGTGCCCCTATCATCACGGTCCCGTCAAGCACACCATTGAAGAGTGCATCATGCTTCAGTGCTACTTCCACAAGGCCGGGCCCCCGGCGGAAGGTGGCAGAGCCCACAACAACGACAAGAAGGAGGGCCACAAGGCAGAGAAGTTCCCCGAGGTCCACGACTGCTTCATGATCTACGGTGGGCAAGTGGCGAACGCCTCGGCTTGGCACCGCAAGCAAGAGCGTCAGGAGGTCTGCTCGGTGAAGGTGGCGGCGCTAGTCTACCTAGACTAGTCCGACAAGCCCATCACCTTCGACTAAGGCGACCACCCCGACCGCGTGCCGAGCCCGAGGAAGTACCCGCTTGTTGTCGATCCCGTCATCGGCAACGTCAGGCTCACCAAGGTCCTCATGGACGGAGGCAGCAGCCTCAACATCATCTACGGCGAGACCCTCAGGCTCTTGCAGATCGATCTGTCCGTGATCCGGGCCGGCGCGGCGCCCTTTCACGGGATCATCCCCGGGAAGCGCGTCCAACCCCTCGGGCAACTCGATCTACCCGTCTGCTTCGGGACTCCCTCCAGCTTCCAAAAAGAAACCCTCACGTTCGAGGTGGTCGGGTTCCGAGGAACCTACCACGCAGTGTTGGGGAGACCATGCTACGCCAAGTTCATGGCCGTCCCCAACTACACCTACCTCAAGCTCAAGATGCCGGGCCCCAACGGTCGTCACCGTCGGATCCACGTACCGACACGCGTACGAATGCGACATGGAGTGCGTGGAGTACGCTGAGGCCCTCGCCGAATCCGAGGCCCTCATCGCCGACTTGGAGAGCCTCTCCAAGGAGGCGCCAGATGCAAAGCGCCACGCCGGCAACTTCGAGCCAGCTGAGGCGGTTAAGTCCGTCCCTCTCGACCTCAACAACGACGCCTCTAAGCAAGTCCGGATCGGCTCCGAGCTCGACCCCAAATAGGAAGCAGTGCTCGTCGACTTTCTCCGCGCGAACGCCGAGGTTTTTGTGTGGAGTCCCTTGGACATGCCTGGCATACCGAGGGATGTCGCCGAGCACTCGCTGGATATTCGAGCTGGAGCCTGACCCGTGAAGCAGCCTCTGCGCCGATTCGACGAAGAAAAGTGCAGAGCCATAGGCGAGGAGATCCACAAGCTGATGGCTGCAGGGGTCATCAAAGAGGTATTCCATCCCGAATGGCTAGCCAACCCTGTGCTTGTGAAAAAGAAAGGTGGGAAATGGCGGATGTGTGTAGACTACACTGGTCTAAACAAAGCATGTCCGAAAATTCCCTACCCTCTGCCTCGCATCGATCAAATCATGGATTCCACTGCTGGGTGCGAAACCCTGTCGTTCCTCGATGCCTACTCAGGGTATCACCAAATTAGGATGAAAGAGTCCGACCAGCTCGCGACTTCTTTCATCACACCTTTTGGCATGTACTGCTACATCACTATGCCATTTGGTTTGAGGAATGCAGGTGCGACATACCAAAGGTGCATGAACCACGTGTTCGGAGAGCACATTGGTCGAACGGTCGAGTCTTACGTCGATGACATCGTAGTCAAGACGAGGAAAGCCTCCGACCTCCTCTCTGACCTTGAAACGACATTCAAGTGTCTCAAGGCGAGAGGCGTAAAACTCAATCTCGAGAAGTGTGTCTTCGGAGTCCCCCGAGGCATGCTCCTGGGGTACATCGTCTCCGAGCGGGGCATCGAGGCCAACCCGGAGAAAATCGCGGCCATCACCAACATGGGGCCTATCAAGGACTTGAAAGGAGTACAGAGGGTCATGGGATGCCTTGCGGCTCTGAGCCGCTTCATCTCGCGCCTCGGCGAAAGAGGCCTGCCTCTGTATCACCTCTTAAGGAAGGCCGAGCGCTTCACTTGGACCCCCGAGGCCGAGGAAGCCCTCGGGAACTTAAAGGCGCTCCTTACGAGCGCGCCCATCTTGGTGCCCCCCGCTGCCGGAGAAGCCCTCTTGATCTACGTAGCCGCAACCACTCAGGTGGTCAGCGCCGCGATCGTAGTCGAGAGACGAGAAGAGGGGCATGCATTGCCCGTCCAGAGGCCGGTCTACTTCATCAGTGAGGTATTGTCCGAGACCAAAATCTGTTACCCGCAAATTCAGAAGCTACTGTACGCGGTAATTCTGACGCGACGAAAGTTGCGACACTACTTCGAGTCTCATCCGGTGACTGTGGTGTCATCCTTCCCCCTGGGGGAGATCATCCAGTGCCGAGAGGCCTCGGGTAGGATTGCAAAGTGGGCGGTGGAGATCATGGGCGAGACAATCTCGTTCGCTCCTCGGAAGGCCATCAAGTCCCAAGTCTTGGCGGACTTTGTGGCTGAATGGGTCGACACCCAGCTTCCAGCAGCTTCGATCCAACCGGAACTCTGGACCATGTTTTTCGACGGGTCGCTGATGAAAACAGGAGCGGGTGCGGGCCTGCTCTTCATCTCACCCCTCGGGAAGCACCTCCGCTACATGCTGCGCCTCCATTTCCCGGCATCCAACAATGTGGCCGAGTACGAGGCTCTGGTTAACGGGTTGCGCATCGCCATCGAGCTAGGGGTTCGGCGCCTCGACGCTCGTGGCAACTCGCAGCTTGTCATCGACCAAGTCATGAAGAACTCCCATTGCCGCGACCCGAAGATGGAAGCCTACTGCGACGAGGTTCGACGCCTGGAAGACAAGTTCTACGGGCTCGAGCTCAACCATGTTGCTCGACGATACAATGAGACTGCGGACGAGCTGGCTAAAATAGCCTCAGGGCGGACAACGGTTCCCCCGGACGTCTTCTCCCGAGACCTACATCAACCCTCCGTCAAGACCCGACGACACGCCCGAGCCCGAGGAGGCCTCGGCCCAGCCCGAGGCACCCTCGGCCCCCAAGGGTGAGGCACTGCGCGTCGAGGAAGAGCGGAATGGGGTCACGCCTAATCGAAACTGGCAGACCCTGTACCTGCAATATCTCCACCGAGGAGAGCTACCCCTTGACAGAGCCGAGGCTCAGCGACTGGCGCGGCGCGCCAAGTCGTTCGTCTTGCTGGGTGACGGTAAGGAGCTCTACCACCGCAGCCCCTCAGGCATCCTCCAGCGATGCATATCCATCGCCGAAGGTCAGGAACTATTGCAAGAAATACACTTGGGGGCTTGCGGTCATCACGCAGCACCTCGAGCCCTCAATGGAAACGCCTTCCGACAAGGTTTCTACTGGCCAACCGCGGTGGCCGACGCCACTAGGATTGTACGCACCTGCCAAGGGTGTCAATTCTACGCAAGGCAGACGCACCTACCCGCTCAGACCCTGCAAACAATACCCATCACCTGGTTGTTTGCTGTGTGGGGTCTATACCTCGTCGGTCCCTTGCAGAAGGCACCCGGGGGCTTCACGCACCTGCTGGTCGCTATCGACAAATTCTCCAAGTGGATTGAGGTCCGACCCCTAAACAGCATCAGGTCCGAACAGGCGGTGGCGTTCTTCACCAACATCATCCATCGTTTTGGGGTCCCGAACTCCATCATCACCGACAACGGCACCCAGTTCACTGGCAGGAAGTTCCTGGACTTCTGCGAGGACCACCACATCCGGGTGGACTGGGCCGCCGTGGCTCACCCCATGACGAATGGGCAGGTGGAGCGTGCCAACGGCATGATTCTACAGGGACTCAAGCCGAGGATCTACAACGACCTCAACAAGTTCGGCAGGCGATGGATGAAGGAACTCCCCTCGGTGGTCTGGAGTCTGAGGACGACGTCAAGCCGAGCCATGGGCTTCACGCTGTTCTTTTTAGTCTATGCGGCCGAGCCTATCTTGCCCACAGACTTAGAATACGGCTCCCCGAGGACAAGGGCGTACGACGACCAAAGCAACCAGACCAGCCGAGAAGACTCACTGGACCAGCTGGAAGAGGCTCGGGACATGGCCTTACTACACTCGGCAAGGTATCAGCAGTCTCTGCGACGCTACCACGCCCGAGGGGTTCGGTCCCAAGACCTCCAGGTGGGAGACTTGGTGCTTCGGCTACGACAAGACGCCCGAGGGCGCCACAAGCTCACACCTCCCTGGGAAGGGTCGTTCATCATCGCCAAGATTTTGAAGCCCGGAACATACAAGCTGGCCAACAGTCAAGGCGAGGTCTACAGCAACGCTTGGAACATCCGACAACTACGTCGCTTTTACCCTTAAGATGTTTTCAAGTCGTTCATATACCTCGTTTACATACACAAATAGAGTCTAACCGTCAAGGAAGGGTCAGCCTTGCCTCGACAAAGCCCGACCCTCCCTCGGGGGCTAGAAGGGGGGAACCCCCTCTGCGTCAAAATTTTCCTTGGAAAAAGTCTTTCTGTCAGAACGTCTTTCGCGCTTTTCGACCACTTCGATAGCGGGATCCTGAAAACGACGGAGTACACGTAAGCGGCAAGGCTGACCGAGCCGAGGGACTCCTACGCCTCCGGGATACGGATACCTCACTCATCACGTTCTGCGATAAGTAACTCACGCTCGGATAAGCGATTCTGCTGACCGAACCAGTCTTACGCTCGAAAACTTTTCTGCCGAAATGATTTTTCGTGCCTTCTCGACTATATCGATAACGGAATCCTGCGGACGAGTAAGAGTACACGTAAGCGGCAAGGCCGACCGAGCCGAGGAACTCCTACGCCTCCGGGATACGGATACCTCACTCATCACCTTCCGTGAAAAGTAACTCTCGCTCGGATGAGCGATTCTGCTACCGACAAACAAGTCCTGATACTCGAAACAAGGGGAAAAGAAACGCAGCTTTACAACACGACGGCGATATGTTTGGGCCTCGGCGGCCGCAAAAAACATAAGCGCACTACAGATAAACTGTTCCTGCAGGTTCAGACATCAGTAGGGGGAGCAGCAGCACCCTCGACATCAACTCCACCTTCGGCGGAATCTGACCCGGCCTCGAACAACAACACGGTTGGAGGATCTCCACCTCGAAGGAAGATGTCAGCACCGCGCCTGGGCCATCGCCGCCAGGGTCTCCTCCAGAAACCCGGCCCGAGCAGACGGCTTGATCAGCCGCTCCGTAGCCTCAGCCAGCTGTCCGAGCAGACGGCTTGATCGGCCCGGCTCATGGCCTCGGTAGCCCGACTCTGGCGTCGGTCCCGCCAGCGGACGACCTGGCCAAGTTCCAGCCGCCGCTGCTACGCCTCTTCGGCCTGGGAAGTCCCCTGCTCCTGGGCCGACAAAGTTTCTTCTCCAGCCGACTCCGCCTCTTTCCACGATCACACCGCTGCCTCCGGCTCCGGCTCATCGCAGAGCAGCCAAGGGTTTTCTTTAACTGAGCAAGAGAAGCCTCGGGCGGCAAGGCCGATCGAGCAGAGGGACTCCTACGCCTCCGGGATACGGATACCTCACTCGTCACCTTCCGCACGGGGCAACTCACACTTGGTTAAGCGGTCCAGCTAGCCGACAGGCGAGTCCTGGTGCTTGAAATGAGGAAGAAACACGGTATTACACCCAAAATACCTGGATGTTCAGGCCCCGACAGCCACAATGAATAGACACCGGCACTCAAGGTGCCATTACAAACGGAACTCCAGTTCTACTCCCGCGGGTATGAACAACCTCCACATCGGAGAGCCCGCGGGACGACAAACTCCGGGTGACTCGCCGGCGACCTCTACAGCAGCAGCGATGGTCCCAGGGCGGACGCTACCGCTGGAAGGCTCTCGTTCGCATCCCCACTCGAGGGACGAGAACCAGACATTAAAGCCAAAGAGCCGGAGGTCGGTCCGCGGGTGGCGCTGACGGTCTCGTCGGCGGAGAAGCTTTCTCTAGCTGCCACCACCTCAGCATCGGCGGCGGCGTCCACCTGCCCACCAACACGCACCAGCGGGCACCGGCCGCCCCAAAGCGCACCGGCAGGTCCTCACTCCCGTCCTCGCCACGAAAACGAGAATGGGATCGTCCCAGAACAAGAGTACCGCCCTCGCGGCGTACGACGTGTTGTGAGACCCCCCCGGTGCGGCTAGCCACCGTCGCCCGGACAGAGGACGGAATGCTGCTCCCTGGCTAGGCAGCAGCAGTTCGCCTTCCCCGGCATGGCTGGAGGGCGCCTCCTCCGCAGAGCTGGAGGATGGTTTCCACCCCCAGAAGCTGGAGGAAGAAGCGGGACACCAGCCCACGCGAAGGCAGGCCCCGGCTCGCCTCGCCCTCCTCCCCAACAAGGATGATGAAGATCCTTGAAGCTGAGGGCGGGGCAGAGGCCGCGGCCCGGCTTGCTTCTCCCCACCATCGAACTGGTGGTCACCATCTTGGGTGACCATTAGTGAGGGAATGCAGCAGGGCTGCCTGATGAAAATCCTTGAAGCCGAGCGATGGCTAAAAGGTACCAACTTTCGCGAAGTTGCGCTCCTCCAACAACAGCAAGACGAAAGCAACACGGGCGCTCCCCATCCGGGGGCTCGGAAGGCGGAAGGGCACGATGCATGAGGGGAGTGCGAAGGCATGGCTGCCACCCGGGGGTCGCCCCCTTTTTAAAGGCGATTCTCCCCACTTGCGTCCTCAGGCGTCGCGGACTAAGTCTTCACCAACACGCTCCAAGGTCCTCCCCCTACGACACGGGGGCTGGGTCCCACGCGTCATGCGAGCTGGTCCAGGACAGAAGAAGCCAAACCGCCACGCGCGGAGCGTGTAACCGCCCAACGGTTACAAGCACTCCTCCATCCTCGCCTAAACCAGTGGGCAAAAGGGCGGACCGCCATGCAGGCGGCATGCAATCGCACCACGAGGACGCACCCCTTCGACTTTGATGCGTCCAGCATGGAGTCCTAGGCCCACACGTCATGTAACCGGCGCGCCGGTTACTACGTGCGAAAAACTGCACCGCCCCTTGCGCCAGTACCGCGCCTTCTCGACTACGAAACCGGTGCCGCGACTCGAGGCAACCCTGCGCATGGCCCAATAGTGCCAAACCGAGCACATCGGTCACGGGTCAGTCAGCCGCGGGAGAAGGCGCGACGGTCGATATGGCCAAAAGTGGGCCGGCAGTAATGGCGACGGCAGGCGGGCGGAAGCAGCAGTCAAATCGTCTGCAGGCTCACGTCCCCTCCTGGGACAGCGAGAGAGCCCTCTCCCACAGCGTGAAGACGACGCGCCCGTGTTCCGTTCCTCGAACGGCTCGCGCAACGGCTGCCCCGCGAACCACTCGTCCCGTCGCATTAACTCCGCGGCAGGGCAGGCGACACCTTTGGCAGCGCGAAGCGGGCGACGCTTCACCTCCGACATGATGACCGCGTCAAAAAAGGTGTGTCACGTCATTCAATTTTGTATCCTTTTCCTCTTCCCCTTTCTCTCTCTTGCTACAGGGACCGGGAAAGGGGATACTCCGAAAGGGATCCTTCTCCGCGAAGGAAGCGAGCCCCGAGCCCTCCTACTGATCAGAGGTTCGAAGGCTGGCCCCTCGGAAGGGTTTGACAGCCGCCTCAGAGCACTCGGGCTCCGCGCCCACTACTGGTCAGAGGTTCGAAGGCTGGCCCCTCGGAAGAGTTCGACAGCCGCCTCAGGCCACTCGGGCTCCACGCCCACTACTGATCAGGGGTTCGAAGGCTGGCCCCCGAAGGGTTCGACAGCCGCCTCAGAACACGCAGAGCGAGGGATGACTCTGGGTACGTCTGATACATGGCCAAGGCTCGGGCTACGCTCCCGAGGTACCCTAGGACATTTCCGAGACCAGCAGGAGCGATTCTGTAACGGAATCCCATCAGAGGGAGACATCGAGCCTGTTGGGATCATGCTTCGTCGCCGAAGGTCCTGCAGGAAGAAGCTGTCTGAACGTGATGCCGAAGGGTGCCGTTCATGAAGCTTCGGAATTACAAACCGACTTAAAGATAGAATGACCTTTTAGTCCATAAGAGTTTGAGTCGTTGTTGTAAACTTTTATGAGGGGTATGATTGTAATTGCTCACAGGTTATGTCTTGTGCCTATAAATAGTGAACAGTATTCCTTTACTGTTCAGGCATTCCTGTAATTGCAGTCACATCACTCGGAAATTATTCTTTGCCAAGGCATAGGTATAAATATATCTAAATATTATATTTGAATATATCAAGTTTATATAATATGTAAATGATGTTGTTTACTCATAATTTACTTGTCTTTAATGCTTTATATCTTGCATTATTTTATATATTCTCTGAGAATTCAATTACGAAGATTCAACCTTCGTAATTGTGTCATTTTAACCTTCGTCCGAGGTTCATTAAATCCTTGAGGAAATAATGTTTCAGCGGACGAAGGGCATTAACATTTAACATTTTATGTTGCCTTGTTCTTAAAGCATAGCATTTGAGAACAAGTCCCCAACATTGGCACCCACCTCCGGTGAACTCACTTCCACTCTTCTGAGTTGATGGCTTCGTTCAACATTCAAGCTGGAGCTGCTTCGGCTCCGAAGCTGGTACTCCCGATTACAGGCGGTTCATGCTCAGAGCCAGCCAACAAGAAGCAGAAAAAGGAGGCACAGAGAAGGGTACAACACGTCGGGGTGCAAGGACCCTTCATCAAGTCAAGATGGTCTCACATTCCTATTACCTTCTCCCAAGAGGATCTTCAACTCAAGGATTACCCACACAACGATGCTATGGTTATCTCTTGTGTTATCAAAGGATTTCTAGTCCACAATGTTTTGGTTGATACAGACAGTGCAGCAGATATCATATTTGCTAAGGCCTTCAGACAGATGCAAGAGCCCGAAGATAAAATTCTTCATGCCACACATCCCCTTTGCGGCTTCGGAGGAAGGCAGATTGTAGCACTCGGCAAAATCTCAATGCCAGTAACCTTCGGATTTATCAACAACACAAGAACTGAACAAGTTGTGTTTGATATTGTTGACATGGAATACCCTTACAATGCAATCATTGGTCGTGGTACTCTCAATGCCTTCGAAGCAATTCTTCATCCAGCTTATCTTTGCATGAAGATACCTTCGGAACAAGGGCCCATTGCTATTCATGGAAGTCAGGAAGCTGCCAGAAGGGCCGAAGGAAATTGGACAGACTCAAAAGCAATCCATAACATAGATGGAACTGAAGCTTGTGAGCAATACAAGTTCAGAAGGGGAAAAGCTGCTTCGGCTGATCAGCCGAAGCCCATGGTCTTATGTGAGGATATAGCAGAGCAGAAAGTGCTATTGGGATCTCAATTGTCTGAAGAGCAGGAGAAAACCTTGATAAGGTTTCTATTCAACAATAAAGATGTTTTTGCTTGGTCAGCTAATGATCTTTGTGGAGTTAACAGGAATTTTATTGAGCACTCGCTCAATGTTGATCCATCCTTCAGACCCAGAAAGCAGAGGCTTCGGAAAATGTCTGATGACAAGGCCGAAGGTGCTCGCAATGAAGTGAAAAGACCCTCTCAGTGCCGGAGTTATTAGAGAAGTAAAATACCCAGAATGGTTGGCTAACACTGTTAAAGTGAAGAAGGCCAATGGTAAATGGAGAATGTGTATCGATTTTACTGATCTCAATAAGGCTTGTCCGAAGGACGAGTTTCCATTGCCAAGGATAGATTCCTTAGTCGATGCAGCAGCTTCATCAGAGCTTATGAGTCTGCTGGATTGCTATTCAGGCTATCATCAAATCTGGATGAAGAAGGAGGATGAGCCAAAAACCAGCTTCATAACCCCTAGTGGGACATATTGTTACCTTCGGATGCCTGAGGGGCTCAAGAATGCCGGAGGAAGTTTCAGTAGAATGACAGCGAAGGTCCTCCACTCTCAGATAGGCAGGAACGTGCTAACTTATGTTGATGATATCATTGTAAAAAGCACGAAGCAAGATAACCACATTGTTGCTGATTTACAGGAGACCTTCGCTAATTTTAGACAGGTTGGTCTAAAGCTGAATCCAGAAAAATGTGTCTTCGGAGTAAAGAAGGGGAAATTTCTTGGTTGCCTAGTTTCAACAAAGGGAATTGAGGCTAACCCAAGCAAAATCGAAGCTATACTTCGAATGGAACCACCAAGTACAAAAAAAAGGGGGCTCAAAGATTGACAGGAAGGCTGGCATCTCTCAACAGATTCATATCCAGATCAGCAGAGAGAAACTTACCATTCTTCGAAGTACTGAAGTCAGCCGAAGTCTTTCAATGGGGACCAATCCAGCAGAAAGCCTTCGAAGAGCTGAAGCAATATTTGATAGATCTAACAACATTAACTCCACCTACGCCAGGGGCTCCTTTGTTATTATATGTGGCAGCTTCGCACTCAGCGGTAAGTGTAGCACTTGTCCAAGAGAAGCTTGAAGGCCAAGTTAAGAGGCAGGCCCCAATATATTTTGTATCCGAGGTTCTTAGTTTATCAAAGAAAAATTATACATAATTGGAGAAGGTACTGTATGCTGTTTTGATGGCCTCCAGGAAGCTTCGGCATTATTTTCAAGCTTACAACATAATTGTTCCTTCTTCACAACCTCTGAAGGATATTATGAGAAACCGAGAAGCTACTGGAAGGATTGGAAAATGGGCTGCAGAGCTCAATGAATTTTGTATTGATTATGTTCATAGATCTTCGATTCAGTCCCAGGCGTTAGCAGACTTCATTGCTGACTGGACGCCAGGGGCTCAGGAGGAAGAAACAAATAAAGATGCCGAAGCATGGACAGTGTTTTGCGATGGGTCTTGGGGAACCTTCGGAGCAGGAGCGGCTGCTGTGTTGGTTTCACCTTCTAAAGTTAAAACTTGTTATGCGGCAAGACTTGATTTTAGTTGCACAAATAACATCGCTGAGTATGAAGCTCTGCTCCTGGGTCTTCGGAAGTTAAAGGCAATGGGAATCAGAAGGGCCATTCTTAAAACTGATTCTCAAGTTATTTCTGGTCATGTTGACAAGAGCTATAAAGCAAAAGACCCGAAGCTTGAAAAGTATCTAGATACAGTCCGAAGGATTGAGGCTTCCTTCGAAGGTTTCTCAGTCAAAAATATTCCTCGTGGAGAAAATGAATACGCTGATCTATTGGCCAAGTCAGCAGCCCAGGGGCTGCCTATACCTTCGGAAGTATTTTTCGAAACAATAAAAGCACCTCCGGTCGAGCTTCTTGAAAGAGTAATCCTTAACATATCCCCAGTTTATAGCAAAGATTGGAGAACTGAGATCGTCTCTTTCCTCCAGGGTAATTTTCTTTCAGATGACGAAGCTTATAACAGGAGAATAGAAGCAAGAGCTCGACCATATGTCACGATAGAAGGGGAGTTATACAAGCGTGGGGTCTGTTCCCCATTGCTCAAGTGTTTATCCAGATCCGAAGGTATAGAATTAATGAAGGAAATACATGCAGGCCTGTGTGGATCTCACATTGGATCTAGGCCCTTGCTTGGGAAAGTTTTTCGCCAAGGATTTTATTGGCCAAAGGCAGCTTTGGATGCAGCGGATCTGGTCCAAAAGTGCGAAGGTTGTCAGAAATGTGCAAAAGATCAAAAACAACATTCGTCTTTAACCCAATTAATACAACCCACTTGGCCGTTGCAAAGGTGGGGCCTCGATTTACTAGGCCCATTACCACCAGCACAGGGGAACCTAAGATATGTAGTAGTGGCAGTGGAATATTTTTCCAAGTGGATTGAGGCAAAGCCCTTAGCCACAATAACTTCATTTACTATTCAAAAGTTTTTCTGGCAAAACATTGTTTGTCACTTCGGAGTGTCGAAGGCTATTACTGTGGATAATGGGACACAGTTTGATTCTGAAGCCTTCAGAGAATTTTGTGATCAAATCGGCACGAAGATCCATTTTGCATCAGTTCGACACCCATAGTCAAATGGACTTGTCGAAAGAGCTAATGGGATCATAATGACAGGAATAATGAAGTCAATCTTCAATCAGCCCAGGGGAAAGTGGCCAGACGAGTTAATCAAAGTGGTGTGGAGCCATAACACAACCATGTCAAGGATGACAGGCTTTACACCCTTTAAACTATTGTTCGGTGACGAAGCAATAACCCCAGAAGAGGCCAAAACAGGATCAATAAGGACAGTAGCTTCGGTAGAAGGCGAAGACGAAGCTGATTGTTCTGTGGAAAAAGATGCCATTGAAGGGATCAGACTTCAAGCTGTGGAAAACATCAATAAATATCAAGCTGAAACAATAAAATGGCGTGACAGAAAGGTCAAGCTGAAGAACATTGAACCAGGACACTTGGTACTTCGAAGAGTAGCCAATCCTGAGACAGTAGGCAAATTACAGCTGAAGTGGGAAGGCCCCTTTTTGGTAGTATCTTCGTCAAGACCCGGTTCCTACAGATTGAAGGATATGGACGGCAACGACATTCCTAGATCGTGGAATGCGGATGAGCTTCGGCGATATTATGTTTAGTTTGATGTAATTTTTTATATCCTTTTTGTGGCACCCTTTTCCTTTCCAAAGGGGGAGAAAGGTTTTTAATGGGGCCACAACATGTAATTTTCCTTATTTCAATTCTATGAGAGTGATATCCCCCAAAAAATGTAAATGTAAATGCAAAGGAAAAAAGAAAAGGAAACAGGGAGAAGCTCAAAAGTCGTTCCTAAGGGAATGCAGAGCTTACAGCGAAAAATAAACGCTGATCCCGCCGAAAGTAAAAGGCGAAGAAGCTCCTAAGGGAGGCTTACAGTGAAAAATAAACGCTGATTCCGCTGAAAGTAAAAGGCGAAGAAGCTCCCAAGGGAGGCTTACAGCGAAAAGTCAACGCTGATACACCGAAAAGTAAACGGTGAAGCCGAAAAGTAAACGGCAAAAAGATTTGTATTATTCCTAAGGGGATGAAGGGCTGTGCTTATGGTTTTTGAACATGTGTCCCAATATTCATTTGCACAGTACATTACATCATGTCATTTGCATTCATAAACATTCATTTAGACATATATAGAATCATCATCATACTACACAAAGAAGACAGGTGCTTCAGAAATGAGGAAAAACTTCGAAGGAAAATTTTTTTATGCTTCGTTGTGTACGAAAAGAAGGGAAGGTGTTTTTCGCCTTCGGCTCAAAAGAGAAGTTTCGTCCACAGCAAAGCAGACTGTATGCGGATAAAGGAAACAGAATATATTACAAGGTATGTACAAATTTACATGAGTGGTTCCATAGCTATATTACAAGAGTTTCTCTAGAATTTTTGCAGGAAAGTATATTGTAAGCAACTTTAAGCTTCAGGCTAAGCTTCGTCAAACTTCAGCTTCGTCATTCTTCAGCTTCGTCATTCTTCAGCTTCGTCATCCTGCGTATACCAAACAACAGAATAAGAAAGGTGCAAATTTCAAGGAGAAGGTAAAACTAACAAACATAAGTTTCTTACCGGCTTAAGATGGCTTCGAGCTTCGTCACCTGCCATTTTTCGCCCGCCACTTACCCAGATCTGGGTCATGAATCTATTTCCAATACTTCGGGCTAGGCTTGGGATATCTATCAGATCTGATGCTGACAAGCTGAAGTTTGGTCTGTTCACAATATTTCCATGCGTGCAGCCAGCCTTCAGAAAAGCAGTAGCTGTGCCCCGAGAAGCTACCAGGGCGCAAAAGTCGGCGTGCCCACCAATAACTTCGTCAAGGGCATCAACTTCGCCTTCAATATATTCTAATGTGCTGGGCAGATTTTCAGCTGAAGGTGTAAATTTTGCAGAGCTGGCTCCAACAGAATGAAACACATCCTTCAGCCGCTGCACGCATCGGCTGCCGAAGCTTAAGCATTTCTCTTGAAGTTCTTTAAAGGATTTCTGCAAATTTGAATTTTTATCCACCTCAGTTTTCAGGCTTGCTTCAAGATATTTCTTTTCTTGCTCAAATTTTTCTGACTGTTGGAGCAATTCATTCTTTAACTTGTTATTCTCAGTTTGGACTTCAGTCAAAGAACCCTCCATGGTCTGAATAACGAAATCTTTCTTTTCTAATGCACATTCGTGCTCTTTAACCATGATTTCAAGGTCCTGGATAGTGAAGTCTTTCTTTTTCAGATTAGCTTCGTAATTTTCAACTTTTTCAGCCAAATCTTGGATGACAGCTTTGTTCTTCTCTTCTTCGAGATCTTGTTGCATTTTTAGAACCTTGCTTAATAATATGCTCTGTCGAAACGATCTTCGTTAGAACACGACCTAAAAGATAATAATAATAGTAATAAAATAGCAAAAATATTTGTTACCTTGAAGTTAGCATAAAGCAAGCTTCCGGCGATATGGTGCCGTTGATAACGGCAGAGGTCCGCTTCTAGCTTCGGCAAGCCAATGTTTTTATAGAGAGTTCTAACAATTTTAGCTTCGCTGCGGTTTCGAAGGCACCTCAGTTTTCCTTCGTTAACCCCACCGAACAGTGTAGCCCCTGGCTTATATCCGCATGCTATGGCACATTTTTTAAGCTCTATTTTTTCAGCGTCTGTCAGTCCTTGCCCAAGTAAATCTTGAAATTCAAAATCTTCTTCCTCCAAAATGTCTTCAGCTTGTTTTTCCCCTTTTCAGTAGCTGTGCTTGCTGCAGCCACAACAGATTCTTCATCAGCCATTTTTAAGAGTATGTTATCGATAACTTCAAGTGTCTCTTCCAGGTTCGGATCTTTTGCGGCCCCAGTTTCAGCTTTGAAGATTTCCGCTCTGGTGGCTTCGGCTGCGGCGCCTTTAGCTTCGGCAGTTTTGGTAGTCTGATCAATGGCAATTTTTAATGCCGGTGTCGGTGACGGTATCCCATGAATTACATCTGCTATCTGAATAATCCTTCGTTTTTTCGGCAGTGCAGGACCTTCGTCTGCCGAAGCTGCCTTGTCCTTCTAAAAAAACTTCGTCAGTTCTAGTGCCAGCGGACTTAGCCTGATAGGCAAGGGTTCAGTCATTACCTTCATAATCTCTTCTACTTCAATAGCAGAAGGTGTTGCAGGAGTATCTTCTTCTCGAACCAGTGTTTCCAGTTCTGGAGATACACTTTTTCTCTTTCTTGCAGTGGCCACCTTCGGCTCAGGGTTCAGCTCTTCAGGGCTAAGTTTTTCAGAATCTTTCTTTTTCTTTTTGGCTACCTTGGCGACCTCTTCGTCAACAGCGCTGGCAATTCTTTTTCGCTTCGGGCCTCCAGCATCTCCGCCCAGTCGACCATAATCAGCATATTCAAATCCTATAACATCAAGCACCCTGTTCAGCCTTCGCTTCGGCCGAGTGCCGAAGGCTGCTGTCATCAGTTGGTCCTCTTTTTTGGAGTAATTTCCAAGAATTTCATTACTCATTATTTCGATTGTATCAAGCAATTCTTGGCAAGGTGCTTTAAAATATTTCTTAAACTTATAATAATAGGGTAGTCGGACAAGTTCCCCTTCTTTCTTTTCTCCTTTAAGCTTCGGCATAGTCCACTCCTTCATAGTTGGAAATACTCTGAAGGCCAGAAATTCCTGCACTAAATCTCTAGTGTCAATATGTTCTGCAATAATTTTGAATTCAGCCAGTGCGGTCCAAGTTGGACCTTCTGCTGTCATTTTGCATCGGGGTCTTGTTTCTCCGAAGATCAGTTCAAGAGGGCTCTGTACCAGTTTCTCTTTGTCTTCGTCAACTTTGACATAAAACCATTCTGACTTCCAGCCTGCCGGCCATTTGCTTCGGTAGCTGATCACAGGAAACTTTGTGGTTTTCCGATAGGCAAAATTATAGCAACCAAAATTTTCATGCAATCCATCTTTTCTGGCCTTAGTCTGGTAATGCAGCTCATGAACTCGACAGAAGCTGTCGGCAAACGGCTCCACCGCCTGGCTTCGGAGAGCCCAGATATAAACGCTTAGTCTGACAATGGCGTTAGGAGTCAGCTGGTGAAAATAGATACCAAACTTTTGCAGCACATCAGAAATCATTCTATTTAAAGGGAATCTGAACCCAGCTTTTAGAAAACTCTTGAAAATAACTATTTCATCCTTTTTTGGCTTCGGAGTAGTTTCCTCTCCCCTGAAGCGAAGCAGCTTTTTCTCATTTTCACTGAAATAGCCCGACTTCACCATTTTGGAAAAATCAGCCTTGGAGATAGTCGACTTTCTGAAGTCCAAATGGCTGGGCTTGCTCGGTACTGCGATATGGTAATCATCATCAGAATCAACTTCCTCAATATCTCCTTGTTCCGCTTCGGCAGCAGCTTGTTCTATTTCGGCAGCAGCTTGTTCTGTTTTGGCAGTAGGGATTCTTTCCGAGGTCACCAATCCGGATCGTTGCATTGCTTCGGAGATGGGAACGGTATCCACACCTTCAGCTTCGTCACCCTCACGCTCAACTCTAGCAGTAGAGCGCACCCTAGCCATTTAATTTTGAATTTCTTGAAAGATTTCTTGGGAATTAAATAACCTTCTCTCCCGAAGCTTTTCTTCTGACGAAGTAGGCACTAAACTGGAGCTTCGTCTGAATACGAGAGTCAAGCTTCGGCTATGGTTAAAATTTTTGGCAGCAAAACAGTGCAATAGCAATGAATGCTGTGGTAACTTCACACCTACCTGTCTGTTTATATAATGTTGCAGGTAAGAAGGTGAATCGTCAGGATTTTTACACCAGGCAAGCAGCTGCTCGCACCCGCTACGCAGTGGACCGCAAAGACCAAACAGTGAACCTGCACGGTGGGACCGCTACGCGCTCGGAAACTGTATCGTTTCTCGACAACGAGCTCAGGGAAGGTGTTTTTCGGACCTTCGGCTTCCTGAAGCCTAAGAGACTTTTTCACGGATCAAGCTCGTTACGAAAACGATCTAGCACCGCGAAGGGGCTACTGTTGGGATCATGCTTCGTCGCCGAAGGTCCTGCAGGAAGAAGCTGTCTGAACGTGATGCCGAAGGGTGCCGTTCATGAAGCTTCAGAATTACAAACCGACTTAAAGATAGAATGACCTTTTAGTCCATAAGAGTTTGAGTCGTTGTTGTAAACTTTTATGAGGGGTATGATTGTAATTGCTCACAGGCTGTGTCCTGTGCCTATAAATAGTGAACAGTATTCCTTTACTGTTCAGGCATTCCTGTAATTGCAGTCACATCACTCGGAAATTATTCTTTGCCAAGGCATATGTATAAATATATCTAAATATTATATTTGAATATATCAAGTTTATATAATATGTAAATGATGTTGTTTACTCATAATTTACTTGTCTTTAATGCTTTATATCTTGCATTATTTTATATATTCTCTGAGAATTCAATTACGAAGATTCAACCTTCGTAATTGTGTCATTTTAACCTTCGTCCGAGGTTCATTAAATCCTTGAGGAAATAATGTTTCAGCGGACGAAGGGCATTAACATTTAACATTTTATGTTGCCTTGTTCTTAAAGCATAGCATTTGAGAACAAGTCCCCAACAGAGCCCTCAGACCCTATCAAACGGGACCGGGTCCGGCAAATCACCTGCAGGTACTTTTGGAGCGCGCCTCTGGGCCACTAGCCGACCCTTATCGAACGGGGCACGGGCGTCCACTAGGATCACCCGTTAGCAACTCACTGGAGACACCATGTTCGGCGCCCTCCGAGGGCAACATGGCGCTCCCCCCTCCTCCTTGCGGAAAGGCGACGAAGGGGCGTATGATAAAAGCCAAGTCAGTCCTTGACCGTACTCTCGCCCTGCGCGGAGGCTCGGGGGCTGCTCTCGCAAACCCGGCTCCGGCCAAACCGTTGACAGCGTCAACATACCAGCCTGAGAACTCGGAACCTGACCATGCACCCGGGTTACGATCAGATCGGGAACAACCAGACCGGCCTAGGCGTCACGGAAGACACTAAGACCTCAGAGGAGTCGAACCACTCCTCCGAGGCCTCGGGGGCTACACCCGGCAGGTGCGCTCGCGCGCACCCCCTGGAACGAAATGCAACCGAGAAAGGCCGATCCCCTTGCAAAAAAGTGCGACAAAGCCTCCAAGCGAGTACCAACACTCCCTTTGAGGCTTGCGGGCTAATGTCGGGGACCATAATTAGGGGTACCCCCAAGACTCCTAAACTCGGCTGGTAACCACCATCAGCACAAAGCTGCAAAGGTCTGATGGGCGCAATACAGGTCAAAACTCCGCCCACTCAAGGGACACGATCTCGCCTCGCCCGAGCCCAGCCTCGGGCAATTACAACAGACCCAGGTGGATTCATGTCTCGCCCGAGGATCTCCTCAAGCAACGGGCGCACCTTCGACTCGCCCGAGGCCCAGCTCGGGCAGGCTTCGCGGAGAAGCAACCTTGGCCAGATCGCCTCGCCAACCGACCGTATCGCAGGAGCATTCAATGCAAGGATCGTCTGACACCTTATCCTGACGCGCGTTCCTCAGTCGACAGGGCCAAAGTGACCGCAGTCATTTCGCCCCTCCACTGACTGACCTGACAGGAAAACAGCGCCGCCTCCCTGCTATGACTGCTGTGCCACCCGCTAGGGTGAGGCTGACAGCAGCCAAGTCCAGCCTCGGGCGCCATAAGAAGCTCCGCCTCGCCCGACCCCAGGGCTCGGACTCAACCTCGACCCCGGAAGACGATCTCCGCCTCGTCCGACCCCAGGGCTCGGACTCAACCTCGACCCCGGAAGACGGTCTCCGCCTCGCCCGACCCTAGGGCTCAGACTCAACCTCGACCCCGGAAGACGGTCTCCGCCTCGCCCGACCCCAGGGCTCGGACTCAGCCTCGACCTCGGAGGAGTCACCGCCTCGCCCGACCTCGGGCTCGGACCTACCATGCCGCAGGGGGTACATCATTACCCTACCCCTAGCTAGCTCAGGCTAGGGGGAACAAGACCGGCGTCCCATCTGGCTCGCCCCGGTAAACAAGTAATGATGGCACCCCGCATGCTCCATGATGACGGCGGTTCTCAGCCCCCTACGGAAGCAAGGAGACGTCAGCAAGGATCCGACAGCCCTGACAGCTGTGCTTCTACAGGGCTCAAGCGCTCCTCCGATGGCCACGACATCACATGAACAGGGCACCAACACCTCTCCAACAGCCACGTCGGCATGTACATAAGGCTCTGGCTCCTCTCCGCTAGACACGTTAGAACATTGCTACACTCCCCATTGTACACCTGGGCCTTCTCCTTACGTCTATAAAAGGAAGGTCCAGGGCCCTCGTACGAGAAGGTGGCCGCGCAGGAGGACGAGCTGACGAACGAGTCTCTCTCCCTCTCTCGCGAACGCTTGTAACCCCCTACTGCAAGCGCATCCGCCTTGGGCGCAGGATAACACGAGCCGCGGTTCCCTCTTTTGTCCCCCCTTGTGTTCCATCTCGCGCCAACCTATCTGGGCTGGAACACGCAGCGAATATTTACTCGTCGGTCCAGGGACCCCCCGGGGTCGAAACGCCGACATGCACCGATGCCCGTGGAATCGAAGCTGACCGAAGTTGCTTCCTTCGGTTCATGTCTTTGCGACAGTCCTGCGAAGCTGAAGTTGCGAGCTTCGACTTCGTTTCACACATTGCTTCTGATGAAGGTTAGCTTCGCTATCCTTTTATAGGGGACCTAAAACATTTTTAGCTTGATAATATAAATTTTTGAGGACCTTCGACAATATAAGCCCCCAACACTCAAGGTTTCAATGCATATGATGGATTATTGTGTTGCTGCCACCATGGCTATGGCTAGAGTTGGTGAGCCAGAGGATGCCATCATAATGGCTAGTTCAAAGACTCAAAGCTGCCAAGTTGGAACAAGAGTGGAATAGTGGATAACAGAGAGTGGATGTTGGTTGATGGATGCTAGAATGGAGCTTGGAGGATGGGTGTTGCTCTGCCAATGCCCCAGCCTGTCAAGTCTCATGGGGAATAGGGAGCTAGAGAAGGGAGTCAGTGACAAACTATGGAGCCGGAGAAGGAGGAGCGATGATTGAATGGTCTATGGGGAGGAGGCAATTCCTAAATAGGGAGGAACCTAGGAGGATACAGTGAGGTTATGAGCTGACTGGCCGAATGGGGACTCCAGAGGCGGTGACAATGTGCGACTTGTGGGCGAGTGACGGCTGGCATGGGCGAGCGGGTGGCTCACGAGCAGCACAAGTGAGCAATAGAAGCACCGACATGTGCGTGTAGTCTTGCCATCTTATTGCTAGTTTGGAAACTCAAATCCCCTCAACCCCCTCCAATCCCGGGGGGATTTGAGTTAGTGTTGGTCGGTTGGGGAATGAGGAATGGGGATTGTCGAATTTGGTTTCTAGTTTGGTGGGCCGAGACCCGAGATACACCCAATGGACTAATCTGTTAGTAGCCTCATGAGTGGTACACCTATTTTCCGGTTAAATCCGTTAAGTGAGGAAAAACGAGTTTAACCGAAATTAGTTCGGTTAACTAGTATAGGCAATCAAAGTGACCACCATTTTTCATTTTCCATTCCGTCTTTTTTTTGTTTTTTTTTTTTGCCCAACTTTGTCTATAATGATGTATGAGAGAAAGGCCGTTGAAGAAGATATGTCTCACACCGACAGCGGTCTCAGGATATTGTGTTGATTGCTCGTGGAGTCATCAAAGGTTGAAGTTCGAAATATACCTAGAATCTATATTGAAACAGAGAGTCGAAGGCTATGATATAAAAGAAGACAAGTGAACTGGGGGTGAGGGTGTAAAGGCCTGTTTGGTTCGTGGCTAACTACGCCACATTTTGCCTAAGGTCAGTCGTTTAAATTAAAGAACTAATCTTAGTCAGACAAGTTAGGCAAGTTGTGACAAGTTAGACAGGGAACCAAACAAATGAATCCAAACACCGGGGTGAATTTAGTTTTTTTTTTTAAAAAAAAACTTAGATTGGCAAGACGGTGGATACCAACCATACCAATTATCCCGTGTACAGATCGGTATGGTTTAGCTCCAGTATCGACTGAGCTGACAGGTCGACAGACCCACTGTCTAGCTGGCCGAACAGTCCCACGTTGGAGCTAGGCTGATCGGTACAGACCATCAGCTCGGCCACATCACATTAGAGAGGAGAGAGAGAGACACCGAGGTTGAAAATAGCTTCTCGCGATAAAAATGCATGCATGTCGCGCCTGGTGCCGCACGATATTTTAGTTGCACCCGCACGAATCTTGATGCAAACAAAGCCGTTGGATAAAATGTGGTGGAGCACGTGGTTGTTGGAGAACCGCGGCTGCTTCTGCTTTGGCTCTGCGACTGCGAGTGGGAAACGCGTCTCCCTCCACCGGCGGGCGGGGCCGTCCGAAACGAGACGGCATGACCGAGCGCGCGGCTGGTGCGGTGGTCCCTGGGCGCGCGCACTGCAAATGCGGCGGCAGGTAGGCCGCGACCTCCAGTGCAAGCAAGCTCCAGCTGCGCCGTCCCTCTCCCTCCCTCCCTTCTCATCGTTTTTAATTTCCATCACCTGCAATGCAACTGCAGCCCACGCCGCGTGGTCAAGGTACGCTGACCGACAATGCCTCACGCCTGCAGCTGCCGCTACCAGCGGCGGTCACGGGTCAATGGGCACGTTCACACGCACGGCTGACTGCCTGCCTGCCATGTCCCGCCGCGTTCGCCGGCAGTTCGACCACTACTAGTAGTACCGAATGAGGATGAATGTGCCTGCCTGCCATCTCCCATCCCCATCACCCTCCTCTGCACAGACTGCACTGCACTATCCAACTCGGAGCTGCATTGGCACTGCCACTGCTGCACCGCTCTGCCTACGCACGCCACGCCTTGACCGGTTCCAGTTCCGTACATGGACGCGCCCACGGCGTCGTCGCCGTCCTCGTCCTTCCCCGGCACGAGCTTCGTGGTCCTCTCCGTCTCCATCGTCGGCATCCTCGCCACCTCGCTCCTGCTCCTGGCATACTACCTCGTCCTCACCCGCTGCGGCCTCCTCTTCTTCTGGCGCCCGGGCATGCACGACGACGACGACGACGTCGCCGCCGGGCCGGGCCACCGCCGCCACGTCGTCGTCACCGTGCACGACGAGCCACCACGCCGGAGCGGCATGGAGGAGGCGGCCATCCGCCGGATCCCCACGTTCCGGTACCGCCACGGCAGTACGCGCCTCGTGCTGGCGGCGGAGGCCAAGCAGGCCGCGTGCGCCGTGTGCCTCGCCGACTTCCGCGACGGCGAGAGGCTCCGCGTGCTGCCGCCCTGCCTCCACGCCTTCCACATCGACTGCATCGACGCCTGGCTCCAGTCCGCCGCCAGCTGCCCGCTCTGCAGGGCCGACGTCTCCGACCCCGCCGCCCTTCGCTGCCACCACCACCACCTCGACGTCCCGCTCCCGCGCGCCGCCACGGACGACGTCGCCGTAGATGTTGTTAGTAGTAGTCCTACTCCTGCCTCCGCAGACGCCGCCGGCGAACAAGAGGCTGTGCCTTCTCATGAGACCGCGCACCGGAACAGTAGCTGCCGCAGCTGTAGCATGGGGGGAGGGGGAGGAGGAGGAGGAGACGGCTGTCTCTTGCCCATGCGCCGGTCGCTGTCCATGGACTCCAGCACCGACAAGCGCTTCTACCTCGCGCTGCAGACAATTCTGCGGCAGAGTTCCGGCGCCTCCCAGGCTGTCACAGCAGGAGGTGACGGCAAAGCGGAGAGCAGCAATGCCGCCGCCGACATTGGCCCACCATCGTCGAGGAGGTTGCGCCGGTCTTTCTTCTCGTTCAGCCAGAGCAGGGGATCCCGAAATGCCGTACTGCCGCTCTGAATTGGGCGGCATTGTCCTCATCAATTCAACTTCTTCGACTCTTCTTTTTGTTTTCTTGACCTGTAGCTGTAGGTAGATACTACTACTATATACTTGCTTCACAATTTCCTTTTCCTCTTGAGCGATCGGTAAAATGTGGACCGAACAACTGTGCATGCTGTAGCTTAATCAACAGCTCTGGCGCTGAGCAAGTTTGATTATTCATAACTTTTTTTTTTGGGTAAGAACTTCGACTCGCTATGGCAATAGCAACAGTAAATAGCCATCAAATCAATACAAGCTTTGCCTTCGACACTACAAATGTGAAAGCAGAAATCTTTAACCACCGACACAGGACAAATTTGGTTATAGAGGTTTTAACCATCATTAGCTCCACACCCATATCCAGTCAATAAGACACTGAACAACATGCTGGATCGACATGAGCCCGGTGGATAATGGGTTGAGCTAAACTATAACCGGCCACGAGCCATCCAACAGGGATGACTCCATTTGTGCATGTATACTCTGTACATCACTGATGTGCCCATATAGGCAGACAACGGCACTGTTGGGGGCATTCGTCTTTCGAAGATCCTCAAAACACACGATTAACCATTGGTTATCAACGTTTCTGCCAAGCATTGCAGAAGCTTCGACATCATACTACCTTCGGTATGGAATGGTTTAAAGATAACAAAGTCAACTTCGTCATAACAACACATGAAGATGATGTAAGAAGGTGTCATCTTGAATGATGAAGGCAAAAGACAATGTTGCCCTTGTATTATTTGTAAATCCTGTGTGTAATCCATGTGGGTATGAATGTAATTTTGTACGAAGTTGTACGATTCCCTATAAATAGATGAACAGTGCCATGTATAAAGTACCTTTTGAAGGCCGGATAATTCATGTGTGTAATCTCTTCTCCAGAGCACCTTCGTTCTAACTCACTCTGGTACGATTATAAATTCATTATACGAAAGAGGAAAATGTGATACTGACATATCTAAGATGAGTTATCATGTTTAAACTCATTTACATTCTTTAAATATTTACTTGTTCACACAATTAAGACTTGATTTACTCGGCTAAGCCTTGACCTTCGTCTTCGAAGGAATTATCCCGAAGGGATAACTGCTTGAGGATGATGATTGATTATCTTTTTAACACTGTATTGCCTTGTTTTTGGTTGTATATAGCAATTGAGAAAAAGTAGACAACAGGCGCAAAACAAGATAGACAACTGGCGCAAAGCAAGACGATGACCCGTGTAGGGGCTATCAGGTGTTAGTGCAACATAGATTAAGATCATCGATTGAGATATATTTGGGATTAATTAGGTTTGGTTCTAGATTGTAGTTGTTTCATTGAGTAGGATAGGGATGCCGAAGCTCGCACCTTTCGTGGCACCATCGCATGCTTGCGAGGCATGAAATTGCAAGGACATGAGAAGGACCTGATTGCCACCATCCTCGCAAGTCATTCGGAACTTTCAGTTACTCATTGTAAAGGTTTAGGACGTGTTCGAAAAATTATCCCATTTATAGAACGTCTACCTTATGAACAGTGTAGTCTAAAGTACAGAACAATCCAAAACAGTGTTTTTGGAAATCTTTGGGTGCAGTCTTAAAAGGTGTATACCCTAGAAAGGTGGATTTCTATGATATCCAAGGGATTCAAATACATGACACACATAAGTGTCACGCCATGATATTTATTTCACTTATCACAAAATCTGGATACAAGGTTCAACTGAAACCTGAGGGCCTGGAACATAACTTGAGGGAGAAGAAGAGAGCAGGTAGGGAGGAGGAAGACAGATGTGATCTAAGAAGGAAAAAATAGAATTCAGTTATGTGCCAAGATGCCTTTTCCCTTGTGGCGCCCACGCCATATGTACTCACGCCACCTCTGGCTGGGCCGCCTTTGTCCGTCTTCTGGCCCGTGATCTGTTCCGCGTCCGGCACGACATCTGTGTCCATGCTACCGGCTGTGACAATTTCTATAAGCTAGTTTCACAACTCTATTTTCCAAATATTCTCATTTCTCAAAGGGAAAATAAACTATTTTTCCTTAGAAAATGGAAATCCCTTACGGGGCGTTTGAATCCCTTCATTTTAGAGAATTAGAATTTACTCAATAAAGTAACTTATTTAGTTTGGAATTTGACATTCCACCATTTTCCAAAGTTCAGATATAAGCTTATCTCAAATTCATGGGGTGGAGGATGTGAAATGATTTTATGCATTAGTAGAATTTGTTTCTACTCTATAACTTACATGACACTCTTCGTCTTACTCTTCTATAATAAAAATGTAGCGCATAAATATCTCCGACATCTTGCTAATAATAGTATACAAATATATTTTGCATAAAACCGAATTAGCTTAATTGATATATGCCAAAATTACTATTATTAGAATGGAATTCAATTCCAATGATCCAAACAGGACGTTAGAGCAACTCTAGTAATTCTCTAATAGAATTCCTAAATCAACAATTTAAGTAGTTAACACAAAAACTCATCTCCAACAGTTCTCTAAATGAACTTTCTAAATTTAACAACTTCTCATCTAACCTTATTTTCTCTCTACATTTGGCAACCATTTAGCAACTCACTAAACAAAAATGTTTACTGCATTATGTAGATAATGAAAGTAATTGATGACATTTGTGACTTTATTTTTTTATGTGGATAGATACAAAATAAAATTACAACCTATATTTAGAGAACTATTGGAGAACTCATATTTTTTTACTCCCAAAGTTATTTAGCAACTTCTTAAATCTGTGATTTAGAGAGCTAAAATTTACATAACTATTTGAGTTGCTCTTAAATAAATACAGTTGTCAAACTACCCCTAAATGTTTCTTTACAATTAGTCCTTAGTTCAATTTAGTCTAAAAATAATAGAAATAGAGTCTAACTCTATTACGATCCGATTCTTAAATTTTATATGTCTAAAATTTAGAGTCCATAGCCACTTCTAAACGTGCCAGGCAGACAAGTGCGGGTTGAGATCAATGAGATGAGCTATGGCCTGGTTTAATAACTACATGAGCCCAAGTCCAAGCTGAGCCCACCGTAATCAATTCAGTGGTCTTGGGCCCGAGAACATTGAGCCCATTATACATATACGCGTCATTATATATTTATATTCTTCAGGTAACAAATAGGTTTATAGTTTATACAGACGCGAATGGACTAACATTTATTCAGTCAACAACGCAACGAGATGGAGTGATGGAGCATGCATCAGATAAGGCCTGAGCGCGAAAACTGGGATTACGAATTACCTGCCCACTTACGCGACATGGAGAGTTGTTCGCCAGGTTATTATTGCTTGGAGTTCATACTCCACTCCACTAGTTGCCTCGTGCATTCAGACGCGGTCCCGATTCGAATTCAGCGAACGATGAGCAGTCCCGCAACTTTACTTTTTCTAATAAAAAAATGTTTCTGCAACTTTCTATTTTTGCAACTGAGTTTAACCTGTTACCACGACTTAGATTCACAACTTCGACAATATAACATTTTGCATAGTAAACTTCTCAATATGATTTTTATCATATATTTTTATACAGTTTTTATGTAATTCATACACAACTTAGCACGACTACTTTTCTACACGTAACATTGTTACGACGTTGAAGTTATGAGTATAATTTATATTATGAGTTCGAAGTTTGTTCTGTAAGTTATATACATGTAATCTACTTCCTCCGTTCTAAAATAGTAATTGTTTTAGGTCTAAATTTTTATATCTATATTCATGCATATGGATGATTATGAATCTAGACATATATATTACACATACATTAATTTTTTATGAATCACGAATTTAATTTGGAGCGAAGGGATTATAACTTTAAAAAAAGAAATATTTAAAAATGTTGTGCCAAAAATAGAAAGTTGCGGAGTATACCTCATCGATCATTGGATTCGAATCGGAAGAACTTTGGAGATCGATCATCCGGGCATGGCTAGCAAAAGCATGACGAAAGCCGGTAGGTAATCATAGTGTGCATCGCCAATGCATACATGCACCTGGGACGCCATAGCGGAGCTATAGCTGTTCAATAAAACGCGTGCTGCAGTTGAGCACCGCCACCCACGACTGTAATACAGCACCGTCCTTTTACTCCTGAAGCTCCACGTACGTGGTGCGTCCACAGTCCACTACTGTCCCAGACCAGAACAAGAGCTCGAGAAAACCATCAGAGTTCAAGATCGCAGGAGCTGGAGTACGTACATACAACGGCGACCGGACGGGACGCACCGCCGGGCTACGGGACGGAGGTCAGGCCTGGCCTGGGCTGATGCTGCTGCTGATACAGTGAAACGGACTTCGTCTGCACTTGTCATGTCCTAAAGCCAGCCTTTTTTTTTTGGTTTATTGGGCCACGCAGTTAGCTTGCATCAGTCACGCGACCACACCACAAGATGCCAGACCACTTCCAAACCATCTCCTCTCTCTCGAGTCCTAGCTGCACAAACATCCGGCAGTCAGTCGGTTGGTCAAAGATAGCAACCCGCTCTTCCGGCACGGCACGGGGTAATACAGACGACGCAGCAAGTAGCTTTCTTCCCTACCACCTGCTTGCTTGCAGTTGCAGATGCAGCATGTGCTGTGATGGAGAGAGAGAGAGAGCATTTGCTTCTTTGGCATGCACCATACTCACTTCTGTCCAGTCCAATGGTCTCCCGCGCTCCGTCACCATCATCAACATGGACTAAAACTGAGTTAGCAAGTCTAGTACTCAGTGACTGGGTTACAGCGTAGCCTCCAGATAAGCCAAGCGTGCTGTCTCCGTCCTACGCCGAGGCTCACCTGTTTAAGTAATCTAATCTAATCTCCTAACGGCAACAAAGTGATAACAAACAACCACCCGTACGTGTAAGGGTTAGCAACTCACCACCGGCCGAGAGAAAGAAGGAAAACGACCTCACCTCACTGGTCACTGCGTCGTGCCGTGCGTACCTCCGGCAACGCCAGTGGCGAGGGGGGCCTCACATGTCCCCTGCACCATGCTCAGCCGTCCCTGTGACGACGTAATCCAACGGCAGAGAAGGGAGTAGCTGGAGAACTGATTCCTGGATTTCGGCAATGACCAACATACACTTGTTTTCCGCAAGACGTGCCTCACTAGGCACAGTGGAGCCCTGCATGCATACAATACAAGCAAGGAGATTATCACAATCGCTTGTCTGCCAATCAAGCTTAATTAAACTAAAACATTAACTAGTCGGAAAAGCAAGCAATATTCAGCGGTTAACCAACATCCTCTGTCCTAAACTACTATATACCTAGATATATAATACAGGTTGTGTGCCTAAAAAAACCCAAAACAACCTGTACATTGGAACGGCGGGAGTAGATGATGTGTATAAGTTTCCCGCTTGAGTATGCCACCGCCTCCCCCCACCTACCAGATACGTACGTCTGCCGGCCAATCATGCATACACGTGCAGGCCAATTGGGGGTTCTAATCTACTTACTGTCCACCATCTCGAATCTTGACCGGTCCTATGCTATTAGTTTGGTGTATGCGTGCAGGTAACTCTAGCTTAATTCGATTATTTTATAATGTATCCACTGCTCACCCCTAGTGCTAGCTAGTGCATCCTAATACTGCCAAATTTGACCGTCCAATCACGATCAGCTGCTACTCACTGATGTTCACATTTTAACCACCCGCCAGTCCAGGGTCTTACTACTACTTCCGAAACGCAGACCTGTTCCTCTCAGATCAAATGTGTCGTTTCAGCCTAATCGCCCCCGTTGCCAGCTAACAGCCAACGAACCAGGTAAATGAACACTCCACTAAAGCTATGGGGGCTGGAATCCTTTTCTGTCTAGCAAAAATGACGCGTGTCATGGTATTAATAATACTAGACATGCATTAGCAATATATATGGTACTAATGGCATGCACTCATAAAGCTGAACAATATTGCTTTAGGATGGTTCCATCTTTTAATCCTCAACAGCAACCACTTCAACTCGTTCCACGTCCACAGCAGAGTGGGCCCTTCACCGTACTCCGAAAATCAGATAACAATGCTTCCATGACTAACTTACAATTGCACGTGGGTCTGTATTCACTAAAGATTTGGCATCTAACATGGGTTAGAGAATGCAAATTGTGCAGATAACTGCAGAACTCATGAAGACATCATTGTTTCTTCATGCATTATTTCCCCCCTACTGGTGGTCTGCGACTTTGCTTGCCCATAGGCAACTAGGGCTGTGATGGTGCGTTACCATATCAAGATCCAAGACCGCAGATAAGATTAGTGAGCCTTCATATTTTAGCTTGCTGTGACAATCTACTGGAGTAACAAGTTACTGTTTCCATGATATGTTGCAATTATTTGTTTGGTTCAATTTGCATGTTGTTCTTAACTTTTGGATCCTGCAGGTCTGGCACATACTGACGTACAGGATAATGAATATAAAACTTATAAACAAACAGGTAGCAGAAAGCTTTACCTTATCAAACCAAAAAGAAAATTATGCTTATGCTTATGGACCCTGCAGGCCAATCCACAAACAAGTAGGTGCCTGATCAACCATCAACAAAAGATGCTGGTTTATGAGCTGTGCATTGAGCTTTTAAATGATGCAGAAAGCAGTGAAATGGCAAGGCCATAAATCCAAATTTGAGAAAAAAATTGTTTAGATTTATAGGTGATGCTATAGCCTAGTCAAGAAAAATGGAAATACATAGGTGACTAAAATAATCAGTAAAGTAAAAAACAACAAAAGGACCAGCTTTCTCATCAGAATTTAATCAATAGGAACCAGCTAAGAGAAAGGTTTAGATTAGGAAAAGGCATCATTAAATATGCTCTGTTTGGTCTACAGCACAATTTAGTTGGGAAGAGGAGAATGATAGTAAAGGCAAAATACATGCCACTGGTGTGGCAGGTAGTGACAACTGATCATTTCATTTCCTTTATATACTTTCATTAGTCTGTAAAGTGGCACAATTGGTGTGGTCAAGCTTTATCATTATTTCTGCAAATTGCCAAGCAGAAGCACCACAATTTACATAATGAGTAATGTGGCCTCCATGAGATTCTAACTAAATAAACTAACTGCTGTTACTACTATGATAGAACAACAACAATAATGAAGCATTTTAGTCTCAAGCAAGTTAGGGTAGGCTAGAGTTAAAACACAATAAAACCTATAAGTCAAGGTTCAGACACATGGATGGCTGTTTTCCATGCACTCCTATTTAAGGCTAAATCCTTTGATATATTTCAACCTTTCAAAAAATAGCGACATTGAGTAAAGCTAATATTTGTGAATTGTGATGGTCTAGGCAGCCTAGTAGGGTAGAATAAATATCATGAGAGGTCCACCCGTTTAGCCATATAGGTGGTACACAAACTTTATGCGAAGTGATTATCTAATTCTAATCTAATCATAAGTGATGCATCTCGGGGACAAAATGCCAAGCTTCTAAGCATGTACTTAGAGATGACAACAACATATGAAAAAAAATGTTCAGCAGATTTTGATATTTCTGTCCTTACTGAACTAGCAGAAGGAAGTAAGATTAAGACATAACTTGGATATGAGTAAAGTTTATCAGAAAATGGGTGTTCAGGGAGATGTCTCAGCCTCTCTCTTATTTTTTCCATCCTCTTGATGAAATGGCAACTACCACTCCTGCATAGTCCCTAGTCCGGGAGATGAATGTAAAGTTTATCAACTAATAAACAATCAACAAGAAAATTATAAGTAATTTGGAGTGTTACATCGTTTGTCATTTAACCACTCTGGAAGGAATCTGAAGCAGAATTCAGAGTGGAACAACCATGATTAAAATAATTGAACTTGTAGTCCACTAGGGAGACCAAGATAAATTAATTATTCAATATACTGAGTTACTCACAGCATAAGCTAGTCTCTATAAATAGCAGAGAATGATGACCCCATGATTCATAGCATTCACATCAAAGAGTAAGAATAAGAGTATAAGACTAACAACAGCACCAAGAAGAAGACCCAAGATGACAGGCCTTGGCTCACCATGTGGTGCGTGCAAGTTCCTACGCAGGAAGTGTGTGAAGGGGTGTGTCTTCGCTCCATATTTCTGTCATGAGCACGGGGCTGCGCACTTTGCTGCTATCCATAAGGTCTTTGGGGCTAGCAATGCCTCAAAGCTCCTAATGCATCTGCCAATAAGTGACCGTTGCGAGGCTGCAGTCACTATGTCATATGAGGCGCAAGCCAGGCTTCAAGATCCAATATATGGCTGTGTTGCTCACATCTTTTCTCTGCAACAACAGGTAACAAGATTCTACATTAGCACTCATTTCCAAAAATAAAGTTATGCATAAATGATGTGTTTGGTTCACATTCAATATAGAAAGGGTAAATGTCACTCGAGCAGTCAATCTGTAGACTCATAGGAAATAACACTTACAACAAACTTAACTATAACATGAAAAAGTTTTGGAGTATCATATAATTTCATAAATGCAGCTAAGAGCTATCCACTAAGTGTGATGATATAATAAACATATCTTCCTATCTTATTATGAGACCGCTACTTCGTTATTTTTTAACAATGCATAAATTTATAGTATTCTAGATTATTTAAAAAGGTCTCTCAATCATAATAATTCACACTGCAAAGAAATCAACATTTACAAAGTGTACTATTTGTGAAATTTCATAGGTGGTCAGGCTGCAAGCAGAACTAGAGTCTTTCAAAGCTCTAGCAATACAAGGATGTGGAGATGGGTCCTTGACATCAAACCCTCAGAAAGAAAACTGTGAAAGATTAGCACCTTATATTCAAGACGGGCAGCTCTTTTACCAACCAACAATGGCAAACAATTCTTCAGTAAAGAGTGAGAGGCAGTTATACTTTGCAAACGATTGCTTCACATCAACGTCAACTCAACATTCTGAAGGTTATGAGCCAGATATATGCATGCCTGACTACTACAACAACAGCAATCCTTCTTGGACCACGCAAGGGAGTGGGTATCATGATATTGATGAGCTTCAATCAGTAGCCTTTGCATATCTGGACAATGCTTGACAAAACGAGGAATTTGATAGTTATTGTACAAGTTTGAATAGTTTTGGTAACAATACCTTACAGATGTCAATCAAGTTTTCTAGCATGGGCATTGAGTTACTGAAGAAGCTGTGTGTTGATGTACTCATAACTAAAACTTCAAACTGCACTTTTGTAGTTTAGAAATCCTAGTTTCTTCATGATGATTCCTGCAGAAGAATTAAATTGGAATTGTTCAATAAGAAACACATCATTTGGTGCAGATAAATAGAAGATTGAAACGAAATAGACCGTAACGGTATTGCATTTCAGTCTGTTATGTGGAGACCAAAAGGTTCTTGAGTGTATAATTGTAATTTTAGTGCTTGTACTGAACATCTGTTTAACTCTGTAAGCAAGTATATTTAGCCATTGCTTATCTCTCTCGTTTTTCCCAAAAAGATAACAATGGTGGTAATAAAGTATGGACTCAAAAAATCAAGAACATTATGTGAACCTGAAGAAAGGGGAACTAAAAGCAGACTCAAGTTTTTCTTTTCTGACGAAAGTCTCTTCATATGTAAACTATAAAACCCTGTAAACTAGTAGTAATAGGATCAGTGAAATTCGTGTTTATATTAAATGTCAACTTCACTTCTCGTTCAGTCTTACCTACAGCAATAACCCATAATGTATTATTTAGTCTGGTCTTTTTGTGGGTTATTTTTAGTATTTAGGGCCTCTTTGAATGCACTAGAGTTAATAATTAACTGCTAAAATTAGTTAAAGAAATCTAAACATTCTAGTTAATGGTTCAGATATTAGCTACTTTTTTAAAAAAAAAAACTCGTCCAGTAGGGGAAAGATATTAGTTACTTTTAACAAATTAGCTAATAGTTGACTAGCTATTTGTTAGCCAGCTAATTCCACTAACAAATTTTTAGCCAACTAAGTATTAGCTCTAGTGCATTCAAACAATCCATTAAACACTCTATCAGAGCAAGCCGTATATCACCCAGGATAAGCTGTTTTGATTGTTTCTTATTGAAAAGTCACCCAACTAAGTTACAGATTTTGAGGGAGGGAGTCTCGTTTCACAGCAGGTCATATGCTGAACAGCGCATAAGCAGCTTCTCCATGCTAAGCAGGGTCGACCACAATAAGACGCAGGCAATGATAGACATCTAGTTGTCAGACACTGAAGTTCATACCCTGTTTGGCACACCTATTTCATAGCTTCTTTATAAATTTAAACAGAAGTTATACCAAATAAAAACACTTCTGATGAACTAAGGGCAAATAATAAGCAAGCTGCTTTTCACGAGCTTCTCAGCTGCTTTTCCAACAAACTGCAAACAGCAGTTGTACCAAACAGGACATGTCAATGTGCCATACTATATACGTGTCTGATGAAGTATATTGTCGAGCATGTGTTGGGCGTAGCCGATGTCAAACTAGCACCAACACAGCATCATTGGACAGCAATGCCACCGTAAGAGTGAAGCTACCTCCAGCAGCTCTTCTATCATATTTCCTATCTCACCTCTTATTTCAAAATGCTATCTACAGTATTTTGCGAGAAATTTGCTGTTTTGCCACTCTCAAATTTGACTGTCTGTTATTATGCCATCCCGTGTCTATGACTGGTAGGACCGTCTGTGTCTATGATTTGTGGGTCCGATAGCATACTGACGAAGCCCACAAATGATAATGGCAAAATTGCCAATGGCTCGTATTTTGCACCTGCTGCTAGACAGCCTGAGGTCGCGCGTTACCTGGTGGAGCGGAAATCTCGTTAGGGCATCGGGGCTGGAGACTGCGTTGCTTGGACGCGAGAGGGCTCCCCCTACCCGCCACCCGGCGGCGTCCATCGCCGGAAGCCAAGGCGGGCGATTCGCCGCGCAGAAATGGAACTTCTTCTGATCTTCTCCAATTGATTGAAATGGGCCGTAACCGACAGGCGATGGGCCCATCTGTAGCAGTAGTGTGCATGCCACGGTTGCCACCCAACCCGAAAACCGGAAGGCAGGTGTCGCAGGTCCGCCCGCCCGCCCAATATCGGTTACGATTTGGGCCCACTGACTCCAACCCCATTTGCGTGGTCTTGCTCCAGAAGGACGGAGGAGGCGCATCAAGCTTTCATCAGATCTCGCCGCCCACCCACACCGGCAGGCAGGCTCCGTCGGCTTCTCCGCACCCGTGAGAACTCTTCGGCCAGTGAAGGTCGCGTCCGATGAACTCGAGAAGGTCAGGATCCTTAATAGCTCAACCCTAGCGAGCAATCCCCAGGACATATCTATCTATCTCGACTGTTATTAGTGGGTAGAACGAACTATTCCGCCTTTTTTTTACAGGTTCATGTCATAACGTGAGCTTGCGTGTTTAGGAATGTGGCGTTTTTTTACGCGAAGTAATGTGGTATTGCCGTATTGGTGCCGAACAATTTTCCCCATGCAAATCTGTGTAGTTTATACCGTTCGTTGCACCATACGGTGGATCCTGTTACCCAGCTTCCAATACCTGACCTGCTGAGTACTATCTGCTGCGCCCCCGCTTGTCCCTTTGTGCCTGGTGAAGTAAATCCCATTGTTCTTGTGACGCCTCAGCTAATTTCCCGGTACCAGTGGTTGGTTTCCCGGAATTACGAATTCAATGCCATTTACCCCTCTTGAAGCCCCACTTTAGCAGTCAGTTCTGTCAAACCATGACCATGAGGAGTTTTTTTTTTGGCAGTTTTGAATTCTGATGGATAGTCCTCATTTTAGTTTTACCCTAGGCCTGGGTTGTTTCTTCGGTTCCATTAATCGACCGCCATCATGTATTGATTTTGATTCTTCGGTTCCTTGCATGTATTGATTACTTTTGAATTCTGTGCTGCCTGAGCCACTTATGAAATATGCACATCCACGAAAAATATTGACCATCATGTATGATCCCTTCTCCAGGGCAGCCAGACAAGTTTTAGTCGTATGTCATTTTCATTGAACTAATTCAAAGCTAAATGCTGTATTTTTGTTTTCTGGTCCTAGATCGCAGTTGTGTAGGATATAATAATCTTCTGTTTCATCCCCTTACTAAGTTAAGCTTGTCTATTCCTGTTCTTTTGTTTTACATGCAAATACATTGTTACATTCAGTTGTGGCAATGTTTGTAAATGTTGTTTTCATTAGTTTGTCATGATTTCCCAACACTAGTCATTTTGCAAGCCAATGGCGATACTATCTAATTGCACAGGCTTACTAATTAAGACTGTCACTGTGCCAGGTCTTGGTCTACTGGTAGTTTAACTTACCTACTGCAATTGCTCTGCATTCGTTCTGTGTAATTGGTGAATTGCAGTCTAATCGTAATTCAAGAAAATTAACAGAGCAGCAACTAGCAAGTGCTTGCATACAGCCTTCCAGTTTCCTCATTAGATTGTACCTCATCCTTAATTTTCCAATTTACCACTCTTTCCTGTCAATTTCATATCGGCTTTGTGATAATGACTTTGTATAAAGTTACCTTTTCTCCATTAATGATCTAAGCAAAAGGTGTGGTTACTTGCCATCTATGTTAAATTTGACAAGATACATAAGATATGAGACTAGACATCTACAAAGTGCCCTATTTTATACAGAACTGAGAAAAGAATAGGCGGATGCCATGAAAAATGGCTACTTTGTCCTATATTCCTTCTGCAGTCATTGGAAGTACAGACAACCAGTAGATAATTGCACTGCTTTGGTTGTTAGCAAAATGGTAATGATGTCATTTATCCATTTTTATTATTTGCAGGGACTTCCGTAGCCATAGAGCTGCTTTATTTGATGGCATTGAAGAAGGTGGGGTGAGAGCTCCAGCTTATTCTTCTCGTGAAATTCATGAGCATGAGAATGATCAAGCTCTGGACAGTTTGCATGATAGGGTCAGCGTTCTCAAAAGAGTATGTATGCTGCACTTTCATATCTTTGCGGACCATTTTAACATTTTGTTGCCTTCAATTGACCTGGCAGAAACTTAATATCCTACTAGAAACAGGAAAGCAAAGGGCCACAGTGTTGAGTATGATAATAATTGGAAACTTTTGAAACAGCTTTATTTAATGTTGATAATAAATACCTTGATGCTACATCCTCCAAACGTAAAGATGAGATTAATTGTCAATTTGATAGACATGTTGAACAGAATTAGCTAGTTTTTGTACAAAGATCTACTATAAAGCAATAGTTTGGCAATTGGAATTTTCATATAATCCATATAGCTATACTAGTACTGGTACAGGTTTCTAGATCAACCGGCTGGTATGACATGGTTACATATACCATTTGTGGTGTTTCTGCCATAAAGATCGACTTGAATTATTTTCCAGCTGGGATTTCATGCATAAATCAGTAAATTGAATAATTAAAAAAATGTCATCTCCCCATCTGAGTGTTATAGTGTTTATGTAGCACATGAAATTGCATCAGTAAAATGCAATGTTTCCATCTGGGATTTATGCATACAGTGATACAGACCATAAAATTTAAGTTTTGTATGTTCTACACTGTTTCTCACACTAGTAGTGTGTCCGTGCTAATGCTATGGTAAAATACAAAACAAGATAAATTTCGTAAAGAAAATAAACAATTAGATTCATTAAGGTTCACATCTTATCTCTACCCCCTCTATAAGGGTGCGTTTGGTTTCAATGACAGGATGGGATGGGACGGGACGATCCCTCAAATAAGGTTGTTTGGTTCAGGGTCAGGGGTTGGGACAGGACTATCCCAGTGTTATCCCCAGTTATCCCTCAAAAGTGGAGGGACAAGAGAGAACGTCAGGGGACGTCCCTGTCCTGGCTGTCCCGCAACCAAACACACCCTAATACACCAAACCAGGCCTTCTTCGCTTACCCTGATCTGATGATTTTGGCTTTAGGATCTTCAATAAGTGAGAGAAGAAGGCTTGGGGAGAGATCCAGGCCATTCACTCATTTGCATGATGTTGGATTACTTTGGTACACAAATTTGGGTGTACTTAGATTAGTCATAACTGTGGTGGTGGATTTAGTATAGAGGGGTAGAGATTTTATTGATGCCACTTTGAACTCCATTATTGGTTGTTGGGTATTGTGAGTGTACTGTTTTTTTACTGAATCTTTTGTATGTTCAGCTGACTGGCGATATACATGAAGAAGTGGAGAACCATAACCGGATGCTGGACAGAATGGTACTAGTTTCTTTCCTGCAGCACGCTATGTTGCTGTCAATAAAACCCTGACACTTTAATTTCCGGTTCAGGGTAATGACATGGATGCTTCGAGAGGATTTCTTTCAGGGACGGTGGACAAGTTCAAGATGGTGAGGGTTTCCGTATACGTCGGTAGACCAGCTTCCCCCTCTAGCACCCTTTTTTTTCTCACTATAACTTCACTTGACAGGTTTTCGAGACGAAATCGAGCCGGAGGATGGCGACCATGGTGGCATCCTTCATTGCTGTCTTCTTGCTCATATACTACCTTACAAAGTAGCAGCACGGCTGTCTGGCTATAAGGTTCGCAGTCGCAGCCCCTGTTGTGTCGCTGCGTGTGATGATGTATATTGTGTGGTCCTACCTTCGCACTTGATGACCGGAACGTTGGTTCTCTCATAAGAAACGGAGCATTGGTGGATTTGGGAGTTGTCAGATACTCAGATGATGTTTTTTCAGATACAATCATACAATACGTGGGTGTACATCGCTGGAGCCGCCTGGGGGGCTGGTAAATGATATGTAACTGTGAACCGCAAAAGATATGCGATGACTTTATTACCATCGTTGTTGCCGCATTTGTACCTAATTCCTTTTGTTTTTTTTCCTGTTCATGTAATCATTTGTGCCCTTGCTGGGAATTCGGGGTATCTGGCATCGGATTTGTCTGCCAGAGATGCATCCTGTCGAAGGACTGTAGAAGGTGCAAGTGGGACTGGGAGGAGGGGGTGCGAATATCCCAAATTTGACTTTTGTCGTGGTGAGTGAATCGAACCTATGCGACGCAACCAGCATTTTTTGTGGCGATGCCGTGGCCTTTTGCCAAGAGAGTAGTTTGCCTTCTCCTTCACTCTGATTGCGACTAGACGTTCATGCTACTGGAGGCTGCGGCCTAACCACATGACTCCAGTCTGCAGGAGATGCAGGTTTTGCTGTGTTAGGCTCCAACCCTAGCCTGACCAAACCTTAGATAGCACATCTGTACACTGTACTGTATATATGTGTTAGGCACCCCATCTGCCTCTACATTACCGCTGACAGTCTCAAATTGAAAGACTGTTGGAAAATGGTTAAATTAGCTTTGATGATGCAAAGCTTATCCGATGTAGCAACTATTTTCCTGACATGGCATGCCCTGCCCGTCCCGGGGAGGGAAGGCAATATTCACTACTTGTGCTTATCTTAATACAGAGGCCTTAGTAAAGCGATGGCGTGAAAGGAGCACTTGTGTGTATCTTGAGGCTCCAACTGACGCCATGCTGCACAACCAGACAGCAACTCCACTCAAACAATGCCAGCACCATCAAAGAAAACAAATAAGCCATGTTGTACTGTGGCCTTGCACTCTCACAAGTGTGTCAGTGTGTGACGTTTTGGGTAATAAAATGGTACAGCCACCGCATCTCAGGAACAAAAAAACTGAATCAAGCTGCGTGATGGACTAAGGTCGTTTGGATCTTATTAAGGCCTTGTTCGTCTGTGTCGGATTGCAACCGGAATCATTCCAGCTAATCAAAGTTTATATAAATTAGAGAAACAATCCGGTCAGGAATCGTTCCGACCCACCAATCCGACATAAACGAACAAGGCCTAAGGCCGACTATCCGGCGAGAACTGATTTACGAATCTGCCTAAAAACACGAAACTAGATATCATATTCTCTAATGTAAAAAAAATATTATTGGTGCCTTTCTGGGCCAAATACTAACAATCCCTAGGACGAGCGTACAGAGTGCAGGATCTTAGGGACTTCTCTATGTGGGTCATAGGACCGTCCACGATAGCGTAGAGAGCTTTAGAAAGAATCCAAACCCCGCCTCCTCCAGAAAGAATCCAAAGCCCGCCTCCTGGGAGTGACCTTGTCGGGTAGGAAGAATCATCGCGTTGCTTTGAGGTTGCCAGACTATCCAAAACGTCTTAAGACGATGTAGAGTTGAAGCGAGGTAAAGATTAAGGTTGGAAAACTATAACTATAACTAGAACTATTCCTAAGACTAATGCATAAGGTAAATAAGGTAAAACTGGTTTGTAGATCGATTGTTGGTTCTCCCAATTGGTCGACCCTTCATATTTATAGAGGGTCTGGACCCGTTACTAGACGAAATCCAACAAAATCCCACAAGATATTTGGATAACCCCGCAAGAGATCAGGACTCCCGCTTGAACTAATCTATTCCTAGACAGTCTGAGCCTTAGTAACCAGGTTCCCGGATCGATAGGATCGAGGAACGGAAACGTGGTACGCGGTATGCTACAAAAACTAGAATTTAACACTATTGGAACGAGATTGTTCCCACGTTCCCGGAACGAGGAACATGGCCAAGCTCCCGGTTACTAAGGTCCGAGCTAACATTGCGAACCGTCCAAAACGCGAACCATCCAAGCCATCATGTCGGGTTATCTGGCCTGCCAGATCTGGTGCTCAACACATGCCCCTGCTTTTTTGCAGTGTTTAGCGAGCCAAAAGCAACTAGCACTCATGTATCTTTGGAGATCAAGGCATGCATGCCAACACATTTTCTAGAAGTATAACTCATTGTGAGAATATCAGTTTTCTATGAATCTTGCCAAACACTAGTGTCGGGGACCATAATTAGGGATACCCCCAAGACTCCTAATCTCAGCTGGTAACCTCCATCAGCACAAAGCTGCAAAGGCCTGATGGGCGCGATTAAGGTCAAGGCTCAGTCCACTCAAGGGACATGATCTCGCCTCGCCCGAGCCCAGCCTCGGGCAAAGGCAGCCGACCCCGGAGGATTCACGTCTCGCCCGAGGGCCCCCTCAAGCGACGGACACACCTTCGGCTCGCCCGAGGCCCAGTCTTCGCGGAGAAGCCACCTTGGCCAGATCACCACGCCAACCGACCGTATCGCAGGAGCATTTAATGCAAGGATCGCCTGACACCTTATCCTGACGCACGCTCTTCAGTCAACAGAGCCGAAGTGACCGCAGTCACTTCGCCGCTCCACTGACCGACCTGACAGGAAAACAGCGCCGCCTGCGCCGCTCCGACTGCTGTGCCACTCGACAGAGTGAGGCTGACAGCAGCTAAGTCCAGCCTCGGGCGCCATGGGAAGCTCCGCCTCGCCCGACCCCAGGGCTCGGACTCAACCTCGACCTCGGAAGACGGACTCCGCCTCGCCCGACCCCAGGGCTCGGACTCAGCCTGGACCTCGAAAGACGGACTCCGCCTCGTCCGACCCTAGGGCTCGGACTCAGCCTCGACCTCGGAAGACGGACTCCGCCTCGCCCGACCCCAGGGCTCGGACTTAGCCTCGACCTCGGAGGAGCCTCTGCCTCGCCCGACCTAGGGCTCGGACCGACCACGTCACTGGGGGGCCATCATTACCCTACCCCTAGCTAACTCAGGCTACGGGGAACAAGACCGGCGTCCCATCTGGCTCGCCCTGGTAAACAATTAATGATGGCGCCCCGCGTGCTCCATGACGACGACGGCTCTCAGCCCCTTACGGAAGCAAGGAGACGTCAGCAAGGATCCGACAGCCCCGACAGCTGTCCTTCCACAGGGCCCAAGCGCTCCTCCGACGGTCACGACATCACATGAACAGGGTGCCAAAACCTCTCCGACTGCCACGACGGCATGTACTTAGGGCTCTAGCTCCTCTCTGCTAGACACGTTAGCACACTGCTACACCCCCCATTGTACACCTGGACCCTCTCCTTACGTCTATAAAAGGAAGGTCCAGGGCTCTCGTACGAGAGGGTTGGCCGCGCGGGAGAACGGGCCACCGCATAAGGCTCTCCCTCGCGGACGCTTGTAACCCCCTACTGCAAGCGCACCCGACCTGGGCGCACGACAACACGGAGGCCGCGGGATTCCCCTTTTGCATGTCTCTTCCCCCCTTCGTGCTCCGTCTCGCGTCGACCCATCTGGGCTAGGACACGCGGAGACAATTTACTCGTCGGTCCAGGGACCCCCCGGGGTCGAAACGCCGACAGTTGGCGCGCCAGGTAGGGGCCTGCTGCGTGTTGACGAACAGCTTCCCGTCAAGCTCCATATGGGTAGTCTCCAGCAACCTCTTTAACCCGGGACGATACTCCGTTTCGGGAGTCTGGAGTTCATGTCCCTCAACGGCAGCTACGACATGATACTCCTTCCTCCGCCGCGCGCCAACGACAATGGCGGCCGTCAGCCCGCCCGCCGGCGGTGGAATCGACGACGTCTTCCCCTCGTGGCGGAAGAGCAACATCCGGGTCTGTCCCGTCACCTTCCCCGCCGACGGAGGAGGAGGCGGGGCAGGCATGGCCAAGCAGGAGGCAGCACCTCGTCGGCTGTCGAGCGAGTCGACGGCGTCGGTGCCCCAACGGGGGACACGTCGGGCGTCGACCTCGCGTCTGAGATGAAGACGAGCGCCGTTTCCCCGCAACACGCCAACTCCAAGCGGACGGACGACGCCAGCACGCTCGCGAAGGACATGCTGGGCGTTAGCCTCGTACCTGAGACAACGGTGCAGTTCGTCCCTGACGCGACTTCATCACCACCCATCGATCAAGAGGTACCGTCCGTTTCCGTTCCATGCATTTTGAATTCAGCTGCGATCCACCGAGCAACCCCGCTTCGGTGGACGCTTTCGTAAAGGCATGTCCAAACCCTCCGAGGTATCATATGCGGTCACCCTGGGACCGGCTGACGGCCGTCTCGACCTACGGGCCTCTGGGTTCCGAGGAAGATGACGACCCGACTCTGGTTGGGATTTCTCCGGACTCGATAACCCCAGTGCCATGCGGGACTTCATGACCGCATGTGACTACTGCCTCTCTGATTGCTCCGATAGCAGCCACAGCCTCGGCGACGAGGACTGCGGCCCAAGTCGCGAATGCTTCCACGTCGATCTAGGGGGTCTCGACGAAGGCAACCACCTTGGTATGCCGGAGGACGGTGATCCCCCTAGGCCTACGCCTCGTGTTGACATCCTTCGGGAGCTAGCTGTGGTCCCAGTCCCTGCGGGGGGTCAGGACGCACAGCTCGAGCAAATCCGCGAGGTACAGGCCAGGCTCGACGAGGAAGCAGGACAACTTGTGCAGCTTCGGCAAAATATCGGGCAGGAGTGGGCAGGCCGAGCACCGGCCGGAGAAGCGCGTCACCTGGCCCAGGACGTCCAGCACCGCATCGCCGACGATGCCAGGGCAAGGCTGCCTCCGGCTTCCAGTGGGGTCGGCCAGAACCTGGCTGCAGCAGCGATACTACTCCGAGCGATGCCGGAACCATCCACCACCGAGGGGCGGCGTATCCAGGGAGAGCTCAAGAATCTCCTGGAAGATGTCGCGGTCCGACGGGCCAAAAGCTCTGCCTCCCGAAGGCAGGGGTGCCCCCCGGAGCATCGCGCCGCGACTTCCCGATTCATGCGGGAAGCCTCGGTCCACACCGGGCACACGCGGAACACCACGCCTGCGGCCCCGGGTCGTCTCAGCAACGAGCACCACCGCTGTGACGGTCGAGCCCACCTCGACGAGAGGGTGTGCCGAGGCTACCACCCCAGGCGTGGGGGATGCTACGACAGCGGGGAGGATCGGAGCCCCTCGCCCGAACCACCCGGTCTGCGGGCTTTCAGCCGGGCCATACGTCGAGTGCCGTTCCCGACCCGGTTCCGAACCCCGACTACCATCACCAAGTACTTGGGGGAGTCAAAACCGGAGCTGTGCCTCGCGGACTACCGGCTGGCCTGCCAGCTGGGTGGCACGGACGATGACAACCTCATCATCCGCAACCTTCCCCTATTCCTCTCCGACGCTGCCCGAGCCTGGCTGGAGCATCTGCCTCCTGCGCAGATCTCCAACTGGGACGACCTGGTCAAAGCCTTCGCCGGCAACTTCCAGGACACATACGTGCGCCCTGGGAACTCCTGGGATCTCCGAAGCTGCCGCCAGCAACCGGGAGAATCCCTCCGGGACTACATCCGACGATTTTCGATGCAGCGCACCGAGCTGTCCAACATCACCGACTCAGATGTCATTGGTGCGTTCCTCGCCGGCACCACTTGCCGCGACCTGGTGAGCAAGCTGGGTCGCAAGACTCCCACCAGGGTGAGCGAGCTGATGGACATCGCCACCAAGTTCGCCTCTGGTCAAGAGGCGGTCGAGGCCATCTTCCGGAAGCACAAGCAGCCTCAGGGGCGCCAGCCGGAAGACGTCCCCGAGGCGTCCGCTCAGCGCGGCGCGAAGAAGAAAGGCAAGAAGAAGTCGCAAGCGAAACACGACGTCGTCGACGCGGACCTTGTCGCCGCCGCCGAGCACAGGAACCCTCGGAAGCCTCCCGGAGGCGCCAACATGTTCGACAAGATGCTCAAGGAGTCGTGCCCCTATCATCAGGGTCCCGTCAAGCACACCCTTGAGGAGTGTGTCATGCTTCGGCGCTACTTCCACAGGGCCGGGCCACCGGCGAAAGGTGGCCGAGCCCACAACAACGATAAGAAGGAGGATCACAAGGCAGAGGAGTTCCCCGAGGTCCACGACTGCTTCATGATCTACGGTAGGCATGTGGCGAATGCATCGGCTCGGCACCGCAAGCGAGAGCGCCGGGAGGGCTGCTCGGTAAAGGTGGCGGCGCCAGTCTACCTAGACTGGTCCGACAAGCCCATCACCTTCGACCAGGGCGACCACCCCGACCACGTGCCGAGCCCAGGGAAGTACCCGCTCATTGTCGATCCCGTCATCGGCAACATCAGGCTTACCAAGGTCCTCATGGACGGAGGCAGCAGCCTCAACATCATATACACCGAGACCATCGGGCTCCTGCAGATCGATCTGTCCTCGATCCTAGTCGGCGTGGCGCCTTTTCACGGGATCATCCCCGGGAAACGCGTCCAACCCCTTGGGCAACTCGATCTGCCCGTCTGCTTCGGGACTCCCTCCAACTTCCGAAAGGAAACCCTCACGTTCGAGGTGGTCGGGTTCTGAGGAACCTACCACGCAGTGCTGGGGAGGCCATGCTACGCCAAGTTCATGGTCGTCCCCAACTACACCTACCTCAAGCTCAAGATGTCGGGCCCCAACGGGGTCATCACCGTCGGCTCCACGTACCGACACGCGTACGAATGCGACATGGAGTGCGTGGAGTACGCCGAGGCCCTCGCCGAATCCGAGGCCCTCATCGCCGACCTGGAGAGCCTCTCCAAGGAGGCGCCAGATGCGAAGCGCCACGCCGACAACTTCGAGCCAGCAGAGACGGTCAAATCCGTCCCTCTCGACCCCAGCAACGACGCCTCCAAGCAGATACGGATCGGCTCCGAGCTCGACCCCAAATAGGAAGCAGTGCTCGTCGACTTTCTCCGCGCGAACGCCGAAGTTTTTGCGTGGAGTCCCTCGGACATGCCTGGCATACCGAGGGATGTTGCCGAGCACTCGCTAGATATCCGAGCTAGAGCCCGACCCGTGAAGCAGCCTCTGCGCCGATTCGACGAAGAAAAGCGCAGAGCCATAGGCGAGGAGATCCACAAGCTGATGGCTGCAGGGTTCATCAAAGAGGTATTCCATCCCGAATGGCTTGTCAACCTTGTTCTTGTGAGAAAGAAAGGAGGGAAATGGCGGATGTGTGTAGACTACACTGGTCTAAACAAAGCATGTTCGAAGGTTCCCTACCCTCTGCCTCGCATCGATCAAATCGTGGATTCCACTGCTGGGTGCGAAACCCTGTCTTTCCTCGATGCCTACTTAGGGTATCACCAAATCAGGATGAAAGAGTCCGACCAGTTCGCGACTTCTTTCATCACACCCTTTGGCATGTACTGCTACGTTACTATGCCATTCGGTTTGAGGAATGCGGGTGCGACATACCAAAGGTGCATGAACCACGTGTTTGGAGAGCACATTGGTCGAACGGTCGAGGCTTACGTCGATGACATCGTAGTCAAGACGAGAAAAGCCTCCGACCTCCTCTCTGACCTTGAAACGACATTCCGGTGTCTCAAGGCGAAAGGCGTAAAACTCAATCCAGAGAAGTGTGTCTTCGGAGTCCCCCGAGGCATGCTCCTGGGGTTCATCGTCTCCGAGCGGGGCATCGAGGCCAACCCGGAGAAAATCGCGGCCATCACCAACATGGGCCCCATCAAGGACTTGAAAGGAGTACAGAGGGTCATGGGATGTCTTGCGGCCCTGAGCCGTTTCATCTCGCGCCTCGGCGAAAGAGGCCTGCCTCTGTACCGCCTCTTGAGGAAGACCGAACGCTTCACTTGGACCCCCGAGGCCGAGGAAGCCCTCGGGAACCTAAAAGCGCTCCTTACCAGCGCGCCCATCTTGGTGCCCCCCGCTGCCGGAGAAGCCCTCTTGATCTACGTCGCCGCTACCACTCAGGTGGTCAGCGCCGCGATCGTGGTTGAGAGACGAGAAGAGGGGCATGCATTGCCCGTCTAGAGGCCGGTCTACTTCATCAGTGAAGTACTGTCCAAGACCAAAATCCACTACCCGCAAATCCAGAAGCTACTGTACGCGGTAATTCTGACGCGGCGAAAGTTGCGACACTACTTCGAGTCTCATTTGGTGACTGTGGTGTCATCCTTCCCCCCTGGGGGAGATCATCCAGTGCCGAGAGGCCTCGGGTATGATTGCAAAGTGGGTGGTGGAGATCATGGACGAGACAATCTCGTTCACCCCTCGGAAGGCCATCAAGTCCCAAGTCTTGGCGGACTTTGTGGCTGAATGGGTCGATACCTAGCTTCCAGCGGCTCCGATCCAGCCGGAACTCTGGACCATGTTTTTCGACGGGTCGCTGATGAAAACAGGAGCGGGCGTGGGCCTGCTCTTCATCTCACCCCTCGGGAAGCACCTCCGCTACGTGATGTGCCTCCATTTCCCGGCGTCCAACAATGTGGCCGAGTACGAGGCTCTGGTTAACGGGTTGCGCATCGCCATCGAGCTAGGGGTCCGACGCCTCGACGCTCGTGGCGACTCACAGCTTGTCATCGACCAAGTCATGAAGAACTCCCATTGCCGCGATCCGAAGATGGAAGCCTACTGCGATGAGGTTCGACGCCTGGAGGACAAGTTCTACGGGCTCGAGCTCAACCACATCGCACGACGATACAACGAGACTGCGGACGAGCTGGCTAAGATAGCCTCAGGGCGGACAATGGTTCCCCCGGACGTCTTCTCTCGAGACCTACATCAACCCTCAGTCAAGACCGACGACACGCCCGAGCCCGAGAAGGTCTCGGCCCTGCCCGAGGCGCCCTCGGCTCAGCCCGAGGCACCCTCGGCCCCCGAGGGTGAGGCACTGCGCATCGAGGGAGAGCGGAATGGGGTCTCGCCTAATCGAGACTGGCAGACCCCGTACCTGCAATATCTCCACCGAGGAGAGCTGCCCCTCGATCGAGCCGAAGCTCGGCGACTAGCGCGGCACGCCAAGTCGTTCGTCTTGCTGGGGACGGGAAGGAGCTCTACCACCACAGCCCCTCAGGCATCCTCCAGCCATGCATATCCATCACCGAAGGTCAGGAGTTATTACAAGAAATACACTCGGGGGATTGCGGTCACCACGCAGCACCTCGAGCCCTCGTTGGGAATGCCTTCCGATAGGGTTTTTACTGGCCAACTACGGTGGCCGATGCCACTAGGATTGTACGCACCTGCCAAGGGTGTCAATTCCACGCGAAGCAGACCCACCTGCCCGCTCAGGCTCTACAGACAATACCCATCACCTGGTCGTTTGCTGTGTGGGGTCTGGACCTCGTCGGTCCCTTGCAGAAGGCACCCGGGGGCTACACGCACCTGCTGGTCGCCATCGATAAATTCTCCAAGTGGATCGAGGTCCGACCCCTAAACAGCATCAGGTCCGAACAGGCGGTGGCATTCTTCACCAACATCATTCATCGCTTTGGAGTCCCGAACTCCATCATCACCGACAACGGCACCCAGTTCACCGGCAGAAAGTTCCTGGACTTCTGCGAAGATCACCACATCCGGGTGGACTGGGCCGCCGTAGCTCACCCCATGACGAATGGGCAAGTAAAGTGTGCCAACGGCATGATTCTGCAAGGGCTCAAGCCACGGATCTACAACGACCTCAACAAGTTCGACAGGCGATGGATGAAGGAACTCCCCTCGGTGGTCTGGAGTCTGAGGACAACGCCGAGCCGAGCCACGGGCTTCACGCCGTTTGTTGGAGACTTGTTCTCAAATGCTATGAATCAAGAACAAGGCAACATAAAATGTTAAATATCAAAAGCCCTTCGTCCTCCTAATCATTATTTCCCTTCGGATATAATGAATTTAGGACGAAGGTCATGAAAGATGTACCTTCATGATCATAGTAAAAAAAATGAAGAATATTCAAACAAAATACAGAAGGTAGTATGATTTCTGTAAACATTATTATTAATATATTTCTATTTATATTACTTATGTAGATAAAGATAAATTACAAATGTACCTTCGGCTTGAAGGAAAAGAAAGTACAAGCGTGACGCAAAAGTGAATGCCAAATCAGCGTGAACAGTACGGGAATACTGTTCACCTATTTATAGGCACGGGTCGCAGCCATACAAAATTACATTAATGCCCTTTACATTTATCAATAACTCTATGATAATTCTTCGAGGTCTAATCTGGTTTTTCATCTTTAAGTCGGTTTCCCTTTCCGTCGTTACTCCGAAGCTCTTCTACACACAGCTTCGGCTCTGCGCCAACCTTCGTGTTCTTTGTGCTTCTTCATACTGTGGCTCTGATCCGAGTCTGAAGATGCCTGTTAATGTACTTTACTCCAGAAACATTGTTAAATCATGTTTTTGAGGAACTTCGGAAGCCGAAGGCCCCCAACACCGTTCTTTCTAGTCTATGGGGCCGATGCCATCTTGCCCACAGACTTATAATACGGTTCCTCGAGGACGAGGGCGTACGACGACCAAAGCAATCGAACCAACCGAGAAGACTCACTGGACCAGCTGGAAGAGGCTCGGGACGTGGCCTTACTACACTCGGCGCAGTATCAGCAGTCCCTGTGACGCTACCACGCCCGAGGGATTTGGTCCCGAGACCTCCAGGTGGGCGACTTGGTGCTTCGGCTGCGACAAGACGCCTAAGGGCGTCACAAGCTCACGCCTCCCTGGGAAGGGCCATTCATCATCGCCAAGATTTTGAAGCCCGGAACATACAAGCTGGCCAACAGTCAAGGCGAGGTCTACAACAACGCTTGGAACATCCGATAGCTACGTCGCTTCTACCCTTAAGATGTTTTCAAGTCGTTCATACACCTCGTTTACATACGCCAATAAAGTCTAACCATTAAGGAAGGGTCAGCCTTGCCTCGGCAAAGCCTGACCCTCCCTCGGGGGCTAGAAGGGGTGAACCCCCTCTGCGTCAAAATTTTCCTCGGAAAATGTCTTTCTGCCAGAACGTCTTTCGTGCTTTTCGACTACTTCGAAAGTGGGATCCTGAAAACGACGGAGTACACGTAAGCAGCCAAGGCCGACCGAGCCGAGGGACTCCTACGCCTCCGGGATACGAATACCTCACTCATCACCTTCTGCGATAAGTAACTCACACTCGGATAAGCGATTCTGCTGACTGAACAAGTCTTAATGCTCGAAAACTTTTCTGCCGAAACGATTTTTCGTGCCTTCTCGACTATATCGATAACAGAATCCTACGGACGAGTAAGAGCACACGTAAGCGGCAAGGCCGACCGAGCTGAGGGACTCCTACGCCTCCGGGATACGGATACCTCACTCATCACCTTCCGCGAAAAGTAACTCTCGCTCGGACAAACAATTCTGTTACCGACAAATAAGTCCAGATACTCGAAATAGGGGGAAAAGAGACGTAGCTTTACAACACGACGACGATATGTTTGGGCATCGGCGGTCGCAAAAAACATACGCACACTACAAGACAAACTGCTCCTGCAGGGTCAGACATCAGTGGGGGAGCAGCAGCACCCTCGGCGTCGACTCCACCTTCGGCGGAATCCAACCCGGCCTCGTACGGCAACACGGTCGGAGGATATCCACCTCGAAGGAACCTGTTGGCACCACGCCTGCGCCATCGTCGCCGGGGTCTCCTCTGGGAACCCGGCCCGAGCAGACGGCTCGACCGACCGCTCCGTAGCCTCAGTCAGCTGTCCCCCGAGGACATCAGCCCGGCTCGTGGCCTCGGCAACCCGACTCCGGCATCGGTCCCGCCAGTGGACGACCCGGCCAGGCTCCGACCGACGAAGCTTCTTTTCGAGCCATCTCTGCCTCTGTCCGTGCTGGTACCACTCCCTCTGGCTCCGGCTCATCATAGAGCGGTCGGGGTTTCTTTAACTAAGCAAGAGAAGCCTCGGGCAGCAAGGCCGACCGAGCCGAGGGACTCCTACGCCTCCGGGATACGGATACCTCACTCGTTACCTTCGCACGAGGCAACTCACACTTGGTTAAGCGGTTCAGTTAGCCGACAAGCGAGTCCTAGTGCTCGAAATGAGGAAAAAACACGACTTCACGCCAAAAATACATACATGTTCAGGCCCCGACAGCCACAATGAACAGACACCGGCACTCAGGGTGCCATTACAAACGGAACTCCGGTTCCGCCCCCGCGGGTATGAACAACCTCCACATCGGAGAGCCTGCGGGACGACAAACTCTTGGTGACTCGTCGGCGACCTCTGCAGCAGCAGCGATGGTCCCAGGACGAACGCTGCTGCCGGAAGGCTCTCGTTCGCGTCCCCACTCAAGGGGCGCGAACCAGACATTAAAGCCAAAGAGCTGGAGGTCGGTTCTGCGGGTAGCGCTGACGTGCTCGTCGGCGGAGAAGCTTTCTCCAGCTGCCACCATGTCAGCACCGACGGCGGCGTCCACCAACACCGCACCAGCGAGCGTCGGCCGCCCCAAAGCGCACCGGCAGGTCCTCACTCCCGTCCTCGCCACGAAAGCGAGGACAGAGGATGGAATGTTGCACCCTGGCTGGGCAGCAACAGTTCGCCTTCCCCGGCATGGCTGGAGGACGCCTCCTCCGCAGAGCTGGAGGATGGTTTCCACCCCTAGAAGCTGGAAGAAGAGGTGGCCAGCCGACCCGTGCGGGAGGTAGAGCTCCGGCTCGCCTCACTCTCCGCCCCAGCAAGGATGATGAAGATCCTTGAAGCTGAGGGCGGGGCGCAGGCTGCAGCCCGGTTTGCTCCTCCCCACCATCGAACTGGTGGTCACCGTCTTGGGTGACCACCGACGAGGGGATGCAGCCGGGCTGCCTGATGAAGATCCTTGAAGTCGAGTGATGGCTGAAAGGTACCAACTTCCACGAAGTTGCGTTCCTCCAACGACGACAATACGGAAGAACCGCGGGCGCTCCCCATCCGGGGGCTCAGAAGGTGGAAGGACGCGATGCATGAAGGGAGTGCGAAGACATGGTTGCCACCCAAGGGGGTCACCCCCTTTTTAAAGGCGACTCTCCCCACTTGCGTCCTTAGCCGTCGCGGACTGAGTCTTCACCAACACGCTCTAAGATCCTCCCCCTATGACACGAGGGCTGGGTCCCACGCGTCATGCAAGCTGGCCCAGGACAGAAGGAGCCAAACCGCCACGCGCGGAGCGCACAACTGCCCAGCGGTTACAAACACTCCTCCACTTTCGCCCAGACCAGTAGGTGAAAGGGCGGACCGCCATGCAGGCGGCATGCAACCGTACCAAGGGGCACACCCTTTCGACTCCGACGCATCCAGCGTGGAGGCCCAGGCCCACACGTCATGTAACCGGCGCGCCGGTTACTACGTGCGGAAAACTGCACCGCCACTTGCGCCAATACCGCGCCTTCTCGACTGTGGAACCAGTGCCGCGACTCGAGGCGACCCTGCGCATGGCCCAACAGTGCCAATCGAGCACATTGATCACGGGTCAGTCAACCGCGGGAGAAGGCGCGACGGTCAATATGGCCAAAAGTGGGTCGACAGTAATGGCGGCGACAGGCGGGCGGAAGCAGCGGTCAAGTCGTTTGCAGGCTCACGTCCCCTCCTAGGACAGCGAGAGAGCCCTCACCCACGGAGTGAAGACGACGCACCCGTGTTCCATTTCTCGAACGACTCGCGCACGCACAACGGCTGCCCCGCGAACCACACGTCCCGTCGCATTAACTCTGCGGCAGGGCAGGCGACACCTTTGGCAGGCGAAGCAGGCGACGCTTCACCTCCGCCATAATGACCGCGTCAAAAAAGGTGCGCCACGTCGTTCGATTTCGTATCCTTTTCCTCCTCTTTCTCTCTCTTGCCACAGGGACCGAGAAAGGGGATACTCGGAAAGGGATCCTTCTCCGCGAAGGAAGCGGGCCCCGAGCCCTCCTACTGATCAGAGGTTCGAAGGCTGGCCCCTCGGAAGGGTTCGGCAGCCGCCTCAGAGCACTCAGGCTCCGCGCCTACTACTGATCAGAGGTTCGAAGGTTGGCCCCTCGGAAGGGTTCGACAGCCGCCTCAGAGCACTCAGGCTCCGCGCCCACTACTGGTCAGAGGTTCGAAGGCTGGCCCCTCGGAGGGGTTTGACAGCCGCCTCAAGCCACTCGGGCTCCGCGCCCACTACTGATTAGGGGTTCGTAGGCTGGCCCCCGAAGGGTTCGACAGCCGCCTCAGAGCACGCAGAGCGAGGGATGACTCTGGGTACGTTTGATACACAACCAAGGCTCGGGCTACGCTCCCGAGGTACCCTAGGACATTTCCGAGACCAGCGAGAGCGATTTTGTAACGGAATCCCATCAGAGGGAGGCATCGAGCCCTCGGACCCTATCAAACGGGACCAGGTCCAGTAAATCACCTGCAGGTACTTTTGGAGCGCGCCTCTGGGCCACTAGCCGACCCTTATCGAACGGGGCACGGGCGTCCACTCGGATCACCCGCTAGCAACTCATTGGAGACACCATGTTCGACGCCCTCCGAGGGCAACATGGCACTTTCCCCCCTCCTCCTTGCGGAAAGGCGACGCAGGGGCGTATGAAAAAAGCCGAGTCCGTCCTTGACCGTCCTCTCACTCTGTGCGGAGGCTCGGGGGCTGCTCTCGCAAACCCGGCTCCGGCCAAACCGTTGACAGCGTCAACGTACCAGCCCGAGAACTTGGAACTCGACTATGCACCCGGGCTACGGCCAGTTCGCATGAGGGAACAACCAGACCGACCGAAGCATCACGAAACGCGCTAAGACCTCGAAGGAGTCAAACCACTCCTCCGAGGCCTCGAGGGCTACACCCGGCGGGTGCGCTCGCGCGCACCCACCGAAACGAAACGCAACCGAGAAAGGCCGGCCCCCTTGCAAAAAAGTGCGACAAAAGCCTCCAAGCGAGTATCAACACTCCCTTCGAGGCTCGGGGGCTACTGTCGGAGACCATAATTAGGGGTACCCCCAAGACTCCTAATCTCAGTTGGTAACCCCCATCAGCACAAAGCTGCAAAGGCCTGATGGGCGCGATTAAGGTCAAGGCTCAGTCCACTCAAGGGACATGATCTCGCCTCGCCCGAGCCCAGCCTCGGGCAAAGGTAGCCGACCCCGGAGGATTCACGTCTCGCCCGAGGCCCCCCTCAAGCGACGGACACACCTTCGGCTCGCCCGAGGCCCAGTCTTCACGGAGAAGCAACCTTGGCCAGATCGCCACGCCAACCAACCGTATCGCAGGAGCATTTAATGCAAGGATCGCCTGACACCTTATCCTGACGCGCGCTCTTCAGTCGACAGAGCCGAAGTGACCGCAGTCACTTCGCCGCTCCACTGACCGACCTGACAGGAAAACAGCGCCGCCTGCGCCGCTCCGACTGCTGTGCCACTCGACAGAGTGAGGCTGACAGCAGCTAAGTCCAGCCTCGGGCACCATGGGAAGCTCCGCCTTGCCCGACCCCAGGGCGGGGACTCAACCTTGACCTCGGAAGACGGACTCCGCCTCGCCCGACCCCAGGGCTCGGACTCAGCCTCGACCTCGGAAGACGGACTCCGCCTTGCCCGACCCCAGGGCTCGGACTCAGCCTCGACCTCGGAAGACGGACTCCGCCTCGCCCGACCCCAGGGCTCGGACTCAGCCTCGACCTCGGAGGAGCCTCCGCCTCGCCCGACCTAGGGCTCGGACCGACCACGTCACAGGGGGGCCATCATTACCCTACCCCTAGCTAGCTCAGGCTACGGGGAACAAGACCGGCGTCCCATTTGGCTCGCCCCGCGTGCTCCATGACGACGACGGCTCTCAGCCCCTTACGGAAGCAAGGAGACGTCAGCAAGGATCCGACAGCCCCGACAGCTGTCCTTCCATAGGGCCCAAGTGCTCCTCCGACGGCCACGACATCACATGAACATGGTGCCAAAACCTCTCCGACTGCCACGACGGCATGTACTTAGGGCTATAGCTCCTCTCTGCTAGACACGTTAGCACACTGCTACACCCCCCATTGTACACCTAGACCCTCTTCTTACGCCTATAAAAGGAAGGTCCAGGGCTCTCGTACGAGAGGGTTGGCCGCGCGGGAGAACGGGCCACCGCATAAGGCTCTCCCTCGCGGACGCTTGTAACCCCCTACTGCAAGCGCACCCGACCTGGGCGCAGGACAACACGGAGGCCGCGGGATTCCCCTTTTGCCTGTCTCTTCCCCCCTTCGTGCTCCGTCTCGCGCCGACCCATCTGGGCTGGGACACGCGACGACAATTTACTCGTCGGTCCAGGGACCCCCCGGGGTCGAAACGCCGACAACTAGAATAATATTGTTTTAAAAAACGACCATTTAGCAAAGTTTCCAGCATGTATACGTTACAATAAATCACATGTGTAACTCTACGAGGGCCTTCCCAACTTGAAAACAATTTACCAAACTTACTCATTTGGTCTCCAATGACAAGATTGTCTTCCATACCAAATATCCAACCTAAAATATCTTAGCCTTTTCATGTTGGCCTGTCATTGCCATACCGTACAACCTTCCACCTGCTCTTTGCATAAAATATGAGTTTATGTTCTTATGTCTTGTTATACCTGGGCCTGAGTATTCTGGCGTATGCCTCAATGTGATGCTTCAACCTCTGAACGAAGAGTTAAAGAAGCTATGGGAAGGAGTGGAAGCCTATGACTGCTTCAAGAAGCAAAAATTCAATCTCCAGGTCGTGTATCTGTTCTCGGTTCATGATTTTATGGCGTATGGTATTTTCTCTGGATGGAGCGTGTATGGTAGATTGACATGTCCTTATTGTGGTCAAGATACAGATTGTTTTGTCTTAGTGCTAGTGGCAAGATATGTTAATTTGATTGTCATAGATGTTTTCTACCCTTGAATCGCCCCTTTAGAAAGCAGAGAAATGAGTTTAGGAAGGGCACCATCGTCACGAAGGGACCGTCCAAGCGACGTAGTGGGACAGAAATTACAGAAGAGCATAGGAAACTTGTCCTAGACGATGTTGTTTTAAAAAATCTTTAGATGGTTCTCTAAATATTGAAAGATTTGCAAAAGGACTCTTAAGGTCTTTATGCAAAATAGCAAGAGGCTGGAGACTACACCCGATGGGTGCGCTTTGTAAGAAAGCACATACCATTAGAGGAAGATTCAAATACCACTTTATGGCTTATTTTGAGAAGAGTCCTCAAATGTTGCTTGATTCTACTCGATAATGACACGATATCTCTTTAGAAGAGTACTCAAATGCTACTTGATTCTACTCAGTAATAACATGTACATTCAAAAGTTCAGCCATGTAGCTTTCGGGTTTGATGAACTAAGATCCTAAGTGTTTCCCAAAGGACTAATTACATGGAAAATAGGACTGGCTACCTAGCAAGGAGATTGACCAGCCCATGAACTTATCTAAAGGTACATAATAAGGTGATTTATTCCCCAAACAAAAGGCTACCGACCAAGTCGAACTAAAGGAAATACTTTCTATAATATGATTAAAACTCTTTATGACTTAGCTAACTATGACTCGACTTATATGCTTGCCCTCTTGACTATATAAAGAGAGACAAAGATACCCCTTTTAATACATTACATCTCATAAAGCCAACGCAAGACAACTCGTCTAACTAGACGTATGGTATTACACTATTAAACGACTTAAAATAGTATGAATGGTTGTCTTTATGTTTACCATTGAGTTTGGTTTATGCCAAAAAGGAACGTCTCAGGCGTAAACCAAGCACTTAGTGAAAACCGTGCCAGCAAGCATGATACTCTTTCAAAACAATCCTCTCACCATGCATTAACTTTCAAAACCACCCTTCTACCCCTTTGTCGGGGACCATAATTAGGGGTACCCCAAGACTCCTAATCTCAGCTGGTAACCCCCATCAGCACAAAGCTGCAAAGGCCTGATGGGCGCGATTCAGGTCAAGGATCCGTTCACTCAAGGGACACGATCTCGCCTCGTCCGAGCCCAGCCTCGGGCAAAGGCGGCCGACCCAGGAGGATTCACGTCTCGCCCGAGGGTCCCCTCAAGCAACGGACGCACCTTTGGCTCGCCCGAGGCCCAGGCTTCGCGGAGAAGCAACCTTGCCCAGTTCACCACGCCAACCGACCGTATCGCAGGAGCATTTAATGCAAGGATCGACTGACACCTTATCCTGACGCGCGCTCCTCAGTCGACAGGGCCAAAGTGACCGCAGTCACTTTGCCGCTCCACTGACCGACCTGACAGGAAAACAGCGCCGCCTGTCCTGCTCCGACTGCTGTGCCACTCGACAGAGTGAGGCTGACAGCAGCTAAGTCCAGCCTCGGGCGCCATAGGAAGCTCCGCCTCGCCCGACCCCAGAGCTCGGGCTCAACCTCGACGCCGGACGACGGACTCTGCCTCGCCCGACCCCAGGGCTCGGACTCAGCCTCGACCTCGGACGACGGACTCCGCCTCGCCCGACCCCAGAGCTCGGGCTCAACCTCGATGCCGGACGATGGACTCCACCTCGCCCGACCCCAGGGCTCGGACTCAGCCTCGACCTTGGAAGACGGACTCCGCCTCGCCCGACCCCAGGGCTCGGACTCAGCCTCGACCTCGGACGACGGACTCTGCCTCGCCCAACCCCAGGGCTCGGACTCAGCCTCGACCTCGGACGACAGACTCCGCTTCGCCCGACCCCAGGGCTCGGACTCTACCTCGACCTTGAAAGATGGACTCCGCCTCGCCCGACCCCAGGGCTCGGACTCAGCCTCGACCTCGGACGACGGTCTCCGCCTCGCCCGACCCCAGGGTCCGGACTCAGCCTCGACCTCGGAGGAGCCTCCGCCTCGCCCGACCTCGGGCTCGGACCGACCACGTCATAGGAGGGGCCATCATTACCCTACTCCTAGCTAGCTCAGGCTACGGGGAACAAGACCGGTGTCCCATCTGGTTCGCCCCGGTAAACAAGTAATGATGACACCCCGCGTGCTCCATGACGACGACGGCTCTCAGCCCCTTACGGAAGCAAGGAGACGTCAGCAAGGATCCGACAGCTCCGACAGCTGTACTTCCACAGGGCTCAAGCGCTCCTCCGACGGCCACGACATCACATGAACAGGGCGCCAAAACCTCTCCGACAGCCACGACGGCATGTACTTAGGGCTCTGGCTCCTCTCTGCTAGACATGTTAGCACATTGCTACACCTGGGCCCTCTCCTTACGTCTATAAAAGGAAGGCCCAGGGCTCTCGTACGAGAAGGTGGCCGCGCGGGAGAACGGGCCGACGCACAAGGCTCTCGCTCTCTCTCTCTCCCACGTGAACGCTTGTAACCCCCTACTGCAAGCGCATCCGCCCTGGGCGCAGGACAACACGAGGCTGCGGTTTCCCCTTACTGTTTTCCCCCCTTGTGTCCCGTCTCGCGCCGACCCATCTGGGCTGGGACACGCAGCGACAATTTACTCGTCGGTCCAGGGACCCCCCGGGGTCGAAACGCCGACAGTTGGTGCGCCAGGTAGGGGCCTGCTGCGTGTTGACGAACAGCTTCCAGTCAAGCTCCAGATGGGTAGTCTCCAGCAACCTCTCCAACCCGGGATGATGCTTCGTTTCGGGAGTCTTGAGTTCATGTCCCTCGACGGCAGCTACGACATGATACTCCTTCCTCCGTCGCACGACAACGACAATGGCAGCCGTCAGCCCGCCCGCCGGCGGCGGAATCGATGACGTCTTCCCCACGTGGCGGAAGAGCAACATTCGGGTCTGTCCCGTCACCTTCCCCACCGACGGAGGAGGAGGTGGGGCAGGCATGGCCAAGCAGGAGGCAGCACCTCGTCGGCTGTCGAGCGAGTCGACGGCGCCGGCGCCCCAGCGGGGGACGTGTCGGGCGTTGACCTCACGTCTGAGAGGAAGACGAGCATCGTCTCCCCGCAACACGCCAACCCCAAGCTGACGGACGACGCCAGCACGCTCGCGAAGGACTTGCTGGGCGTTAACCTCGTACCTGAGACAACGGTGCAGTCCGTCCCTGACGCGACCTCGTCACCATTCGTCGATCAAGAGGTACCATCCGTTTCCCATCCCATGCCTTTTAGATTCAGCTGCGACCCACCAAGCGACCCCGCTTCGGTGGACGCTTTCATAAAGGCACGTCAAAACCCTCCGAGGTATCATATGCGGTCAACCTGGGACCGACTGGCGGCCGTTTCGACCTACTGGCCCCTAGGTTCCGAGGGAGATGACGAGCCCGACTCTGGTTGGGATTTCTCCGGGCTCGATAACCCCAGTGCCATGTGGGACTTCATGACCGCATGTGACTACTGCCTCTCCGATTGCTCCGATAGTAGCCACAGCCTTGGCGACGAGGACTATGGCCCAAGTCGCGAATGCTTCCACGTCGATCTAGGGGGTCTCGACGAAGGCAACCATCTTGGTATGCCGGAGGACGGTGATCCCCCTAGGCCTGTGCCTCGCGTTGACATCCTTCGGGAGCTAGCTATGGTCCCAGTCCCTGCGGGGGGTCAGGACGCACAGCTCGAGCAAATCTGCGAGATGCAAGCCAGGCTCGACGAGGAAGCAGGACAACTTGTGCAGCTTCGGCAAAATATCGGGCAGGAGTGGGCAGGCCGAGCATCGGCCGGAGAAGCGCGTCATCTGGCCCAGGACGTCCAGCACCGCATTACCGACGATGCCAGGGCAAGGCTGCCCCCCAGCTTCTAGTGGGGTCGGCCAGAACCTGGCTACAACAGCGATACTACTTCGAGCGATGCCGGAACCATCCACCACCGAGGGGCGACGTATCCAGGGAGAACTCAAGAATCTCCTGGAGGATGCCGCGGTCCGATGGGCCGAAAGCTCTGCCTCCCGAAGGCAGGGGTACCCCCCGGAGCATCGCGCCGCGACTTCCCGATTCATGCGGGAAGCCTCGGTCCACACCAGGCGAACACGGAACACAGCGCCTGCGGCCCCGGGTCGCCTCGGCAACGAGCACCATCGCCGCGACCGTCGAGCCCACCTCGACGAGAAGGTGCGCCGAGGCTACCACCTCAGGCGTGGGGGACGCTACGACAGCAGGGAGGATTGGAGCCCCTCACCTGAACCACCCGGTCCACAAGCTTTCAGCCGGGCCACACGACGGGCGCCGTTCCCGACCCGGTTCCAAACTCGACTACCATCACCAAGTACTCGGGGGAGTCAAAGCCGGAACTGTGGCTCGCGGACTACCGGCTGGCCTGCCAGCTAGGTGGGACGGACGATGACAACCTCATCATCCGCAACCTTCCCCTGTTCCTCTCCGACGCCGCCCGAGCCTGGCTGGAGCATCTGCCTCCTGCGCAGATCTCCAACTAGGACAACCTAGTCAAAGCCTTCGCCGGCAACTTCTAGGGCACGTATGTGTGCCCTGGGAACTCCTGGGATCTCCGAAGCTACCGCCAGCAGCCGGGAGAGTCCCTGCGGGACTACATCCGGTGATTTTCGAAGCAGCGCACCGAGCTGCCCAACATCACCGACTCGGATGTCATCGACGCGTTCCTCGCCGACACCACTTGCCACGACCTGGTGAGCAAGCTGGGTCGCAAGACTCCCACCAGGGCAAGCGAGCTGATGGACATCGCCACCAAGTTCGCCTCTGGTTAGGAGGCGGTCGAGGCCATCTTCCAGAAGGACAAGCAGCCTCAGGGGCGCCAGCCGGAAGACGTCCCCGAGGCGTCCGCTCAGCGCGGCACCAAGAAGAAGGGCAAGAAGAAGTCGCAAGCGAAACGCGACGCCGCCGACGCAGACCTTGTCACCGCCGCCGAGCACAGGAACCCTCGGAAGCCTCCCGGAGGCGCCAACCTGTTCGACAAGATGCTCAAGGAGTCGTGCCCCTATCATCAGGGTCCCGTCAAGCACACCCTTGAGGAGTGCGTCATGCTTCAGCGCTACTTCCACAAGGCCGGGCCACCGACGGAAGGTGGCAGAGCCCACAACAACGACAAGAAGGAGGATCACAAGGCAGAGGAGTTCCCTGAGGTCCACGACTGCTTCATGATCTACGGTGGGCAAGTGGCGAATGCCTCGGCTCGGCACCGCAAGCAAGAGCGCTGGGAGGTCTGCTCGGTGACGGTGGCGGCAAGCCCATCACCTTCGACCAGGGTGACCACCCCGACCGCGTGCCGAGCCCGGGAAAGTACCCGCTCGTTGTCGATCCCGTCATCGGCAACATCAGACTTACCAAGGTCCTCATGGACGGAGGCAGCAGCCTCAACATCATCTACGCCGAGACCCTCGGGCTCCTGCAGATCGATCTGTCCTTGGTCTGGGCCGGCGCGGCGCCCTTTCACGGGATCATCCCCAAGAAACGCGTCCAACCCCTCGGACAACTCGATCTACCTGTCTGCTTCGGGACTCCCTCCAACTTCCGAAAGGAAACCCTCACGTTCGAGGTGGTCGGGTTCCAAGGAACCTACCACGCAGTACTGGGGAGACCATGCTACGCTAAGTTCATGGCCGTCCCCAACTACACCTACCTCAAGCTCAAGATGTCGGGCCCCAACGGGGTCATCACCGTCGGCTCCACGTACCGACACGCGTACGAATGCGACGTGGAGTGCGTGGAGTACGCCAAGACCCTCGCCGAATTCGAGGCCCTCATCGCCGACCTGGAGAGCCTCTCCAAGGAGGCGCCAGATGCGAAGCGCCACGCCGGCAACTTCGAGCCAGCTGAGATGGTTAAGTCCGTCCCTCTCGACCCCAGCAACGACGCCTCCAAGCAGATCTGGATCGGCTCCGAGCTCGACCCCAAATAGGAAGCAGTGCTCGTCGACTTTCTCCGCGTGAACGCCGAGGTTTTTGCGTGGAGTCCCTCGGACATGCCTGGCATATCGAGGGATGTCGCCGAGCACTCGCTGGATATCCGAGCTAAAGCCCGACCCGTGAAGCAGCCTCTGCGCCGATTCGACGAAGAAAAGCGCAGAGCCATAGGCGAGGAGATCCACAAGCTGATGGCTGCAGGGTTCATCAAAGAGGTATTCCATCCCGAATGGCTTGCCAACCCTGTGCTTGTGAGAAAGAAAGGAGGGAAATGGCGGATGTGTGTAGACTACACTGGTCTAAACAAAGCATGTCCGAAAGTTCCCTACCCTCTGGCTCGCATCGATCAAATCGTGGATTCCACTGCTGGGTGCGAAACCCTGTCTTTCCTCGATGCCTAATCAGGGTATCACCAAATCAGGATGAAAGAGTCCGACCAGCTCACGACTTCTTTCATCACGCCCTTTGGCATGTACTGCTACGTTACTATGCCATTCGGTTTGAGGAATGCGGGTGCGACATACCAAAGGTGCATGAACCACGTGTTCGGAGAACACATTGGCCGAACGGTCGAGGCTTACGTCGATGACATCGTAGTCAAGACGAGGAAAGCCTCCGACCTCCTCTGCGACCTTGAAACGACATTCAAGTGTCTCAAGGCGAAAGGCGTAAAACTCAATCCCGAGAAGTGTGTCTTCGGAGTCCCCCGAGGCATGCTCCTGGGGTTCATCGTCTCCGAGCGGGGCATCGAGGCCAACCCGGAGAAAATCGCGGCCATCACCAACATGGGGCCCATCAAGGACTTGAAAGGAGTACAGAGGGTCATGGGATGCCTTGCGGCCCTGAGCCGTTTCATCTCGCGCCTCGGCGAAAAAGGCCTACCTCTGTACCGCCTCTTAAGGAAGACTGAGCGCTTCACTTGGACCCTCGAGGCCGAGGAAGCCCTCGGGAACCTAAAGGCGCTCCTTACCAGCGCGCCCATCCTGGTGCCCCCCGCTGCCAGAGAAGCCCTCTTGATCTACGTCGCCGCTACCACTCATGTGACGGAACCTCCCAAGTAATTAGGCCCACCTACAGTTGTCCTTGTCCAACAGACCTCAGACAACCCTGTAGGTGCCCCTGAATCAATTGACAAGTTCGGTATCTTCTTTCTTACCTTTCCAGGAACGTTTCACCCGTCTTGCAGACATTACAGAACATCAGAGATATAGAAATGCGGAAGCGATTACATAAACTTACATTTATTTAGAAAGTAAGATCAAGTTACTTATTACAGACCAGAGTTATAAAACGAGTGCTGAGTAGTATTATTACAATACCAAGGGAGGCAAAAACTCCTCCCGATAATTTTTAAACAAAAGTCCTAATGGAGGATCCTTTCCTCCCGCACTTCATTCTTGTTTTTCTTCCTTTGGAACCACCTTGGAGCAAAAGCAACAAAAATTTGTCGCTTCCTCACCTAAAAACAACGGGGGAATAAACCCTGAGTATGGAATTACTCAGCAAGTCTTACCCGACTAAAGAAAAGACTCTCAAGGGTATGCTGGTTAAGGGAGTCAAGGTAAGGCTTTTCAATAATCAAAGACTCTGTTTTGCGAAAATGCTTACTAAAGTGGATCCTTAAAAATCTAGTTTTATTTGTCCAGTTAAGTAAAATTACCTGCAACTAGAGTTCTTTCTACCCTAGTTCAATCACTCGACCTACACTAGCCAATTTCTTAACAAAAACCCATCATCTTTAGTGGATTGCTATGTGTAAGTCAGTGACCAAGTCTTCATAACCGCGAAGGTACGGCGATCCGAATCGATTATACTCAGCTGAGGATCTCCAATCACACGACATATGTAGCACTTAACCCTTGCATATGTCAACCCGCCATCGGGGTTCTTAAGACCAGATCAGGTTCACGCAAACCGAGAGCACAGATACACCACCGTCCAGCCTCTTGCTACGGAGGGTACACACTACTCCCGCCACCACTCCACGCCCATTTCGTGTTATCTTATTCTGGCCTTAGTCTGCCCGAGGCAAGGCTTACCCATGACGAGGCATGTGACCAGTTAAAGGGTCCTCGGTCATCAAGCCTACATCGAGATGGTCCTTAATTGACTCAGACGGAGACACTACACCGAGACTCCTTTCTCGTGCAAGTCACCCGCCCGGTCTCAGCTTAATCATTTCAAACCCAAAGTTTGGTACCTGGCAGAGGTACATCTTTTCCGATGTTGAACCCATCAAGGCCTTTGACAGATCCACCATCAAGTTTTATTTTCGAAAACATCCCACCCACTTTTGCCACATCATCTTTTGTAAAACAAAACATTTTGTTTTTCTAAAGCAAGGCTAAGCATCAAAATCTTTTGTAAAACGGTTGATCAAGGAAGGTAATCAAATTCAAGGAAGGTAATGCAGGAATTGTTTAATCAATCAACTCCTATCACCTAATGCATCAAGCAGGTGAGAAAGATTTTAAAAACATTAAGGAGGGTGGCAAATGCACCGGGGCTTGCCTTCGGCGATAGGTGAGTCAGGCTCGGATCCGCAAATATCAAAGTAGAAACAATTTCCTGCCTGAGATTCCGAAGGTGGTGGTGTCTTCTCTTCGGTCACTTCGATCTCTTCTTCGTTTTCTAAATATAACCATATAGGTATATATAAGAATGAATGTCATGTAATGCTCATGAGAGTGCAAAGATAATAAAGGATTTATTATCTAAGTCTTGAATACAACTTTCCTTCACGGAACTCCGAGAACTTAGGGTTTCCGGAGTCAGTAAAGGAGTTCAAAGGGCAGGGGTGGGGATTTTGGGTTCTAAATATCAAACAAGGTCCAAATCAAACCAAACTCTACCCAAGGCTTCTAAATAATGTGTAGAGCTCATATAAAAAGTTTGGGCAATTATAGGATTACCATTTATTTTCTAAAAATCCAGAATCAATACTTTAGGGTATTTTAAGTACCCCAAAATTCCCTATCTACCCTAAAAATCATGAGATTATTTTTATTAAATACTATGGAAAATAAGAAGTCTAGGAAAATTGGTTTGGTAATTTTAGGATTTTTCTACATTTTTCTATAATTGTTTTAGCTCTGGAATAAAAAGAAAAGAAAAAACTTGTGAATAGTATTGGGCTGATTTCAGCTCAGCTGACCCAACAGTGGACAGAAGCGCGCCCGCGCCCGCGCGCTGGCAATCTTGCAGAAGGAACCTCGGCTTACCGGCTAAACCGAAGTAGGTTCATTTACTATTTAACACAGTCGCTGACAGTTTGCAGTATGGTCCCTGGATTTCTATTTCTTTACCCCTCCTGATCCCCAACGACGACGAGCTTAGCAGAGCTCTAGTGAGCTCACAGACCGGCCGATTGGGGCAACGACTGGCACCCTACTTCGGCCGAAACCGAATTTACGCCCCAACCAACGTTTCCCCTAAGTTAATTGCACAGGTGGTGACCTACTCCGCCCTGCCCACGGGAACAGCGGAGGCTAAGAACTTTTGCTCGTGTTCCCGGCAATGGGTGGCGATCTAATTCAATTGGACGAGTTGGCAAGCATCACCATCATTCAGAGACATAAGAACAATGCGTGAATTGTACGGTGCCTTACCAGAACGGGCTGGCCACAGTGAGCTCGGTTCTTGTGGTGTTTTGGGTGGATTTGGGGAAATCCCAAATTGAAGCTCTCGGGTAGATAATTCAGGGCACGGATTGATACAGGAGTTTCTTGACTACATGGCGGAGCTACGGGCGAGGTCAATTTATAGAGCCCTCAAGCGGTGGCCGCGAATTTAAGCGATGACGCGCGGCGACCGGAGGAGGGGAAGAGTACTAGCGCAGCGGCTTGGTGTCTAATGCCGTGGCAGTTACTCCGGCGAGCCAAGGGGAGTCGCAAAGGTTCACGGTGACACGGTTGAAACACTTAAATACGTGGCACAAGGCCGGAAGACGGCGGTTCACCGACGAGCTTATCTGCTCAAGCCGCAGAGTAAGGGGGCTACGACGGTGAGTCACCGGAGCTATCCCCAGCCGTCGAGCTACTACCTGGCAGACTTATCTAGTTACTGACGACGTGAATCGCAACGGTGGCGGCGTGAATCTTTGCGCAGAGAGGTCGCCGGCGGTGAGGATCCGACGCTGGTAGTCTGATCTTTATCGGGCTACTGTACCATCGAAGTGGGATTCAGTTGGCCTGACAATCAATATTTAGGCTTGATTTGCTCACAAATCCCTATGGTAACATACTCTATGCTCTGCAGCAAAGTTGGAGAGCTATATACCATCTATATTTCGACTATAGGGATTGAACTCATTTGATCACTAGATCAAGGTTAAATTCAAACCCAAAGATGGCTCTGTTACACTGAAATTCTGAATTTCAGAGTTCCATTAGCTTGACAATCCAACTTTAGGCTTAATTATCTCCCAAATTCTCTTAACAACTATGCTTACACTCTTAAGCAAAGTTGTTCTCCTTTGTTTGGTCAACAACTTTGATGTGGTGCCTTAGGGCAAAAACCCTAGTACTTGAAAGTTACAAGACTCCAAAATTGAGCCAATCACACTGATTTCAGACTTAGGCTATATAGAGGTTAAGTGGTACTTTTTGCAATTAGCCCCAAAACTTAGGGTTTCACTTGCAAATCTTCGTAAATGTGAACCATGTGACTTTATATGCTTTAACATAGTAGTTTTGACCCTTTAGTCCAAATGTGCACAGTTTTTGCACATAGGCCCCTAGGGTTTGGACTTAGGGTTTTCTAGGGTTTCAATTGAGGTTTCTGGTATCCCAAGGGTATAAATTTAGTGTAGATCTATCTTTAGTAATATTTTATGATTGTTTTACTTAAACCTTAGGGTTTTCTCAATTTGGGTCATGTTTTACCCCTTTAATCCCTATTTAGGGTTAAGTTCCCTATCCAGGGTTCTATTTGCAAAATGCTATAACAATACAACTTGTTTGAAATTTTTACCTAGTGAATGCACTCTAGGTGTGTCAAACATATGCAATGCCAATGTTTATGATGCCATGCTCAAGTTTTAGTTACAGTAACACCAGGGGTGTTACATCCTTCCCCCCATAAAAGAATCTCGTCCCGAGATTAAAAGTCCTAGGGTAAGTAATGGTAAAGGAAACGCATCACGTCTTTATTTCCTTATTCTTGGTACAAGGCAGGGGTGGTTTGGGAATCACTCCTTTATTACAGGAGCTACGCATGCTTTACAAATTACAAGAGGCTAAAAAGCCTGGGAAATTCTTATCTAAAAAGTCTTGAGTTTCCCATGTAGCCTCATCTTCATAATGTTGGTTCCACTGTATCTTATAAAACTTGAGAGTTTTTCTCCGGGTAACCCTGTCCTTTTGATCCAAGACTCGAATAGGGTGCTCAGAATATGTCAAGTCCAGTTCAAGGACAACATCTGTCACTTCAATGGTTCGATCGGGAACCCGAAGACATTTCTTCAATTGGGACACGTGGAACACAGCAGACAAAATTTCGGGTAGTTGAAGTCGGTATGCCACTGGCCCATATCTTTCAAGAATAAGAAAAGGACCAATATATTGTGGTGCAAGCTTTCCTTTATCCCCGAAACGCGATACGCCTTTCATTGGTGAAACCTTTAAGTAGACATAGTGGTCGCTGATGAAAACAGGAGCGGGCGCGGGCCTGCTCTTCATCTCACCCCTCGAGAAGCACCTCCGCTACGTGCTGCGCCTCCATTTCCCGGCGTCCAACAATGTGGCCGAGTACGAGGCTCTGGTTAACGGGTTGCGCATCGCCATCGAGCTAGGGGTCTGACGCCTCGACGCTCGTGGCGACTCGCAGCTCGTCATCGACCAAGTCATGAAGAACTCCCATTGCCGCGACCCGAAGATGGAAGCCTACTGCGATGAGGTTCGGCACCTAGAGGACAAGTTCTACGGGCTCGAGCTCAACCACATCGCCCGACGATACAACGAGACTGCGGACGAGCTGGCTAAGATAGCCTCGGGGCGGACAACGGTTCCCCCGGACGTCTTCTCCCGAGACCTACATCAACCCTCAGTCAAGACCAACGACACGCCCGAGCCCGAGAAGGTCTCGGCCCTGCCCGAGGCGCCCTCGGCTCAGCCCGAGGCACCCTCGGCCCCCGAGGGTGAGGCACTGTGCGTCGAGGAAGAGCGGAATGGGGTCACGCCTAATCGAAACTGGTAGATTCTGTACCTGCAATATCTCCACCGAGGAGAGCTACCCCAAGACAGAGCCGAAGCTCGGCGACTGGCGCGACGCGCCAAGTTGTTTGTCTTGCTGGGTGACGGGAAGGAGCTCTACCACCGCAGCCCCTCAGACATCCTCCAGCTATGCATATCCATCACCGAAGGTCAGGAGTTATTACAAGAAATACACTCGGGGGCTTGCGGTCACCACGCAGCACCTCGGGCCCTCGTTGGAAACGCCTTCCGACAGGGTTTCTACTGGCCAACCGCAGTGGCCGACGCCACTAGGATTGTACGCACCTGCCAAGGGTGTCAATTCTACGCAAAGCAGACCCACCTGCCCGCTCAGGCTCAGCAAACGATACCCATCACCTGGTCGTTTGCTGTGTGGGGTCTGGACCTCATCGGTCCCTTGCAGAAGGCACTCGGGGGCTACACGCACCTGCTGGTCGCGATCGACAAATTCTCCAAGTGGATCGAAGTCAGACCCCTAAACAGCATCAGGTCCGAACAGGCGGTGGCGTTCTTCACCAACATCATCCATCGCTTTGGGGTCTCGAACTCCATCATCACCGACAACGGCACCCAGTTCACCGGCAGAAAGTTCCTGGACTTCTGCGAGGATCACCACATCCGGGTGGACTAGGCCGCCGTAGCTCACCCCATGACGAATGGGCAGGTAGAGCGTGCCAACGGCATGATTCTGCAAGGACTCAAGCCACGGATCTACAACGACCTCAACAAGTTCGGCATGCGGTGGATGAAGGAACTCCCCTCGGTGGTCTGGAGTCTAAGAACGACGCCAAGCCGAGCCACGGGCTTCACGCCGTTTTTTCTAGTCTATGGGGCCGAAGCTATCTTGCCCACAGACTTGGAATACGGATCCCCGAGGACGAGGGCGTATGACGACCGAAGCAATCGAACCAACCGAGAAGACTCACTGGACCAGCTGGAAGAGGCTCGAGACATGGCCTTACTACACTCGGCGCGGTATCAGCAGTCCCTGCGACGCTACCACGCCTGAGGGGTTCGGTCCCGAGACCTCCAGGTGGGCGACTTGGTGCTTCGGCTACGACAAAACGCCCGAGGGCGCCACAAGCTCACGCCTCCCTGGGAAGGGCCATTCATCATCGCCAAGATTCTGAAGCCCGGAACATACAAGCTGGCCAACAGTCAAGGCGAGGTCTACAGCAACGCTTGGAACATCCGACAGCTACGTCGCTTCTACCCTTAAGATGTTTTCAAGTCGTTCATATACCTCGTTTACATACACAAATAAAGTCTAACCATCAAGGAAGGGTCAGCCTTGCCTCGGCAAAGCCCGACCCTCCCTCGGGGGCTAGAAGGGGTGAACCCCCTCTGCATCAAAATTTTCCTCGAAAAAAGTCTTCCACCAAAACAACTTTCGTGTTTCCCGACTATATCAGTAACAGAACCCTGAGAAACGAATAAGAGTGCATGTAAGTGGCAAGGCCGACCGAGCCGAGGGATTCCTACGCCTCTGGGATACGAATACCTCACTCGTCACCTACCGCGAAAAATAACTCTTACTTGGGTAAGCAATCTTGCTACTGACGAACGAGTCCGGATACGCGAAACAGGAGGAAAAGAGACGCAGCTTTATATCACGACGACAAAGTGTTCAGGCCTCGACGGCCACAAAAGACACATGCATATTCAAAATAAACTGCCCCGGCAGAATCAGGCATTGCCCGGAGAAGGAGCTGCACCCTCGGCTTCGTTTCCACCCTCGGCGAGATCTGCCCCGCCCTCGGACGGCGGCGCAAGCGGAAGGATCTCCGCCTCGAAGGTGGACGCCAGCACCGCGCTTGGGCCCGCGGCGACCGTGTCGAGCCTCTGAACTTCGACCAGGGCAGCTTCATCTTTGTCGGGAAGGCAGTACCCCTCGCTGACCCGCTCCAGATCCACGTCGTAGTGGGAAGAAGCACGGCGAAGGCCCGCCTAACGCCGTGATGCAGTGCCTCGCGGAGTCTGCCGCGTGCGTGGTCACCCAAGGCCTGCAGGTGACTCTGAGGGGAGCTCCCCGAGGGGACGTCGTCAAGACCAAAGACTTGGCAGAAGGCCGAGATAGCCTCGGACATGACCACGTGGTCGACCTCCCTCTGCTCGGCCGCCTGGGCAAGTGCCTTGGCGGACTCGTTGAGGGCAGACTCGAGCCCTGCAAACAGCCAAAGCAGAAGTCTTCAAATGCAAGTTGAAGAATGAAGCTGAATTGAAATCTCGAAACAGCCAAGACATACCTTCGGCCCGGGCACGCTGCTCCGAGGCTGCGGCTTAGGCGGACTGAGTAGACCCGACGGCCACGGCCAGGTCCGCTGCAAGGGCTCCGGCCCGGGCAGACGCCTCGGCTAGCTGGCCTCCAAGGGCCTCAGCCCGGCTCTCAGCCTCGGCGGCCCCGCCCGAGATTGGTCCCGCTCGCCGATGACCTGGCCAAGCTCCAACTGTCGCCGCTGCGCTTCTGTGCGCGCCGCCGCTGCCTCTGCCCCCATCTCGTCACAGAGCAACCGAAGGTCCGCCGCCTTGGCGCTCCATTGGGAGAGGCGCTCGGTGGTCTCGGCAAGCGTGGTCCTCAGGAACCGCAGTGAACCCTAGACGTCGGCCTCGCGGCGGATGAACGACGACTTGGCGGTGCTCAGATCCATCAGATCCTGAGGAAGGGAAGCGGGGCGTTACAAAGAATGTATTGATCACATGAAAGGTATGCCTGAAATCCTCACCTGGAGGATCCTAGGAACATCCCTGGAAAGGGCCTCCAGGGTCGACCGAAGCGACCCCACTGTCGCCTCGGCGCACTCGCGAAGCTCGTCCCAAGTCTGCTCCTCTCGCTCATCGTCAAGAACGAGGAGGGGTTCCGAAGCACCATGGGTCTAGAACCGGAGCCTCTCCCCACGCCGCTCATTGGGACCTCGCCGCGCGAGGACGAGGTCGCCGCTCCCCAGGACGGGCCGCGGTTCTGCGCCTCCCTCCTCCAAGGCGTCGGCGCCTCCTGCAGCCGGCGCATCGGGTACCTCCTCGGCCAAGGGGGCAGGTTTTTGATCGCCGACCTCGAGTGGCGGCGCCTCGGCCATCCCAACATCGGCGGCGACGGGTAGCTCCACGGCCAGAACGGCAACAGCCTTGGCAGAAGCCGGTGCCAGCGCCGGCAACGCGTCTGGTGGGCTCGAGGCCGCGGCCGCTCCAGCAGTCTCCATCGGCACGGCGGCTGCCTCGATGGAGGGGTCGGCCTCGGGAGCTCGCCCCACAGCAACTTGTGCCGCCTGTGCCCCCTGCTTGGAGGCACCTTGTGCGGAGGCTAGCCGGCCGGCGAGGCCCGGTGCGGCACTGGCTGTAGAAGCCGACGCCGTCTTAAGGACCTTCCGGGGAGCCAGACCGGTCGAGCCATGCCTCCGTTTGCTGGGAGGAAAAGGAAAGGCAGGATCAGGACATACGAAGAAGGAACCGGGACAGAGGTATCCTCAGATACTTACCCACTCCGAGCCACGACCAATCGTGCCTGCGGGGAGGCCCCTCGAGCCTCGGTCCCCGCGGGTACCACCAAGGTTCGCCCCGCTGCCGGCTTCGGCACCGTCCCTGCCTCGGGCGCCCGAGGCGCCAGAGGGACGTTCTGCCCAGACGAAGACACGACGACCCGAGGATCATCCTCCTGTGCAGTCGGCACAGGCAACGGCTCTTGGGGAACAGGCGGGTCGGCCTGACTCCCCGGGGTCACCTCAACTACCTCGGCCGAGGGGTCAAGTACCCCCTCGGCCTGCCCCTGTTCTTTGGACCGGGACCCTGATGTCCCGGACCCGGATACCGACGGCGCCAGCCCACTCGGAGGCTGGCTCGACGACCCCTGGCCCAGCCTTAGATCCAGGCTGAGGCCAAGGCGGGCCGCCATGTCGTCGTCTTCATCATCATCGTCATCATCATCGTCGTCAGGCGTCTCCGGCGACGGCTCCCTCGAGAGCTCGTCCCTCTCCTGCTTCCGACGACGCCTCTCCAAGGCGTCCCGAGCTCGCATTCGCTCGCGGGCCCGAGCCTTTTCTGCGTCCTTCTTCTCCTTCCTCTTCTCCGCAGCAACCCTCCGCGCGGCTCGGTCCACCGTGTCCTCCGGGACCGGTGGCAGGGAAGGCTTGTGAAACCCCACCTCCTAGAGACGGACGAAAAGTCTCGGCTGTGAGAACCAAGGGCAATCTGACACAAGAAGGAAGAAGGAGCGGACACTCACCAGGGATATGCACCCGCGCTCGGGGCGCATCGAGGGCTGGGTAAGAGCACCAGCGTCCAGCTTTCCTACCGTGGCGGCTACCCGCCTGTGGAGGTCATCGGCGGGGAGGGGGACCGAGGACATCTGCGAACCCTCCAGGTCGACCCCCGGCATCATATCCGAAAGCGGCAGTCGTCGTTCCGTCAAGGGGAGCACCCTCCGGCGATGGATGGCGGCAACCACCCCCGCGGCGGTGAGCCCTCCATGTCGCAGCTCCTGCAAGGCCTCCAGAAGGGGCTGGAGATTCTTCTGTCTCTCGCGCGGGGCCCCATAGCTCCAGTTGGTGTCGGCGGTGGTCAGAGGTTCTGAAGGTAAAACCACCGGCGCTGCCACCCCTTGTTCGAAGAGGCAAGGATGGCGGGGATGTACTACTGCGCACGCGCCTGCCTCAACTGAAGGATGTAGCCACCGGCCCGCACTGCCATACGAACTCTCCTCTCCCCCGTCGCCAAGGCAAAAGGCTCCGCGGAGAAGAGATGGGTCCATAGATCCCAGTGGGGGTCAATCCCCAAAAACCCTTCGCAAACCGCCGCAAAAATGGCTGCTTGCGCGATGGAGTTGGGGCTGAGATTATGCAGCTCCACCCCGTAGAAATGCAGAATCGCCCGCATGAAACGACTCGCTGGCACTCCGAACCCCCGCTCATGGAAAGAGACGAAACTCAGCACATACCCCGCCGGCGGGGATGGGGCGGCTCCGCTTAGAGGGGCCATCCACTCTGGCTGCGGGTCACCAGAGAGGGGACGAAGCAAGCCATCGGCAACAAGGGCCTCCAAATCGTCCACCGTGACGGTAGAGAGAGGCCACGGGTCGCACGGTGAGACGACGGTCACCCGATCGGCCATCACCAAGCGAAGGAGGTGGCGGTGGAGCGGACAAGGTGCACGACTTTCTTTCTCTGGCTATTTCCCTCAGGTTGCGGAGACCTAAGCGGGAGGCGAGCAGCAGGAGTAAAGAACCGTCACCGGTCCCTCTTCCGAATATATAAAGGCCCAGGTGAGACTCGTTCAACACTTCGCCCGAACCCGCCGCGAAATTCAAAACTCAAAGGCGAAACGCCCGTTCCTCGAACGGCTCGCACACGCACAACGGCTGCCCCGCGAACCACTCGTCCCGTCGCATTAACTCTGCGGCAGGACAGGCGGCACCTTTAGCAGGCGAAGCAGGCGACGCTTCACCTCCGCCATGATGACCGCGTCAAAAAAGGTACGCCACATCGTTCGATTTCATATCCTTTTTCTTCCCCTTTCTCTCTCTTGCTACAGGGACCGGGAAAGTGGATACTCCGAAAGGGATCCTTCTCCGTGAAGGAAGCGAGCCCCAAGCCCTCCTACTGATCAGAGGTTCGAAGGCTGGCCCCTCGGAAGGGTTCGACAGCCGCCTCAGAGCACTCGGGCTCCGCGCCCACTACTGGTCAGAGGTTCGAAGGCTGGCCCCTCGGAAGGGTTTGACAGCCGCCTTAGGCCACTCGGGCTCCGCGCCCACTACTGATCAGGGGTTCGTAGGCTGGCCCCCGAAGGGTTCGACAGCCGCCTCAGAGCACGCAGAGCGAGGGATGACTCCGGGTACGTCCGATACATGGCCGAGGCTCGGGCTACGCTCCCGAGGTACCCTAGGACATTTCCGAGACCAGCAGGAGCGATTCTGTAACGGAATCCCATCAGAGGGAGGCATCGAGCCCTCGGACCCTATCAAACGGGACCGGGTCCGGCAAATCACCTGCAGGTACTTTTGGAGCGCGCCTCTGGGCCAGTAGCCGACTCTTATCGAACGGGGCACGGGCGTCCACTCGGATCACCTGTTAGCAACTCACTGGAGACACCATGTTCGGCGCCCTCCGAGGGCAACATGGCTCTTCCCCCTCCTCCTTGTGGAAAGGCGACGCATGGGCTTATGAAAAAAGCCGAGTCAGTCCTTGACCGTCCTCTCGCTCTGTGCGGAGGCTCGGGGGCTGCTCTCGCAAACCCGGCTCTGGCCAAACCGTTGATAGCGTCAACATACCAGCCCGAGAACTTGGAACCTGACTATGCACCCGGGCTACGGCCAGTTCGCATGAGGGAACAACCAGACCGGCCGAAGCATCACGAAACGTGCTAAGACCTCGAAGGAGTCAAACCACTCCTCCGAGGCCTCGGGGGCTACACCCGGCGGGTGCGCTCGCGCGCACCCACCGGAACGAAACGCAACCAAGAAAGGTCGGTCCCCTTGCAAAAAAGTGCGACAAAAGCCTCCAAGCGAGTACCAACACTCCCTTCGAGGCTCGGGGGCTACTGTCGGGGACCATAATTAGGGGTACCCCCAAGACTCCTAATCTCAACTGGTAACCCCCATCAGCACAAAGCTGCAAATGCCTGATGGGCGCGATTCAGGTCAAGGCTCCATCCACTCAAGGGACACGATCTCGCCTCGTCCGAGCCCAGCCTCGGGCAAAGGCGGCCGACCCAAGAGGATTCACATCTCGCCCGAGGGTCCCCTCAAGCAACGGACGCACCTTTGGCTCGCCCGAGGCCCAGGCTTCGCGGAGAAGCAACCTTGGCCAGATCGCCACGCCAACCGATCGTATCGCAGGAGCATTTAATGCAAGGATCAACTGACACCTTATCCTGACGCGCGCTCCTCAGTCGACAGGGCCGAAGTGACCGCAGTCACTTCGCCGCTCCACTGACCGACCTGACAGGAAAACAGCGTCGCCTGCCCTGCTCCGACTGCTGTGCCACTCGACAGAGTGAGGCTGACAGCAGCTAAGTCCAGCCTCGGGCGCCATAGGAAGCTCCGCCTCGCTCGACCCCAGAGCTCGGGCTCAACCTCGACGTCGGACGACGGACTCCGCCTTGCCCGACCCCAGGGCTCGGACTCAGCCTCGACCTCGGAAGACGGACTCCGCCTCGCCCGACCCCAGGGCTCGGACTCAGCCTCGTACGATGGACTCCGCCTCGCCCGACCCTAGGGCTCGGACTCAGCCTCGACCTTGGACGACGGACTCCGCCTCGCCCGACCCCAGGGCTCGGACTCAACCTCAACCTCGGAAGACGGACTCCGCCTCGCCCGACCCCAGGGCTCGGACTCAGCCTCGACCTCGGACGACGGTCTCCGCCTCGCCCGACCCCAGGGCCCGGACGCAGCCTCGACCTCGGAGGAGCCTCCGCCTCGCCCGACCTCGGCCTCGGACCGACCACGTCACAGGAGGGGCCATCATTACCCTACTCCTAGCTAGCTCAGGCTACGGGGAACAAGACCGGCGTCCCATCTGGTTCGCCCCGGTAAACAAGTAATGATGACACCTCGCGTGCTCCATGACGACGGCGGCTCTCAGCCCCTTACGGAAGCAAGGAGACGTCAGCAAGGATCCGACAGCTGTACTTCCACAGGGCTCAAGCGCTCCTCCGACGGCCACGACATCACATGAACAGGGCGCCAAAACCTCTCCGACAGCCACGACGACATGTACTTAGGGCTCTGGCTCCTCTCTGCTAGACACGTTAGCACATTGCTACACCTCCATTGTACACCTGGGCCCTCTCCTTACGTCTATAAAAGGAAGGCCCAGGGCTCTCGTACGAGAAGGTGGCCGCGCGGGAGAACAGACTGACGCACAAGGCTCTCGCTCTCTCTCTCTTCCACGCGAACGCTTGTAACCCCTACTGCAAGCGCATCCGCCCTGGGCGCAGGACAACACGAGGACGCGGTTTCCCCTTACTATTTTCCTCCCTTGTGTCCCGTCTCGCGCCGACACATCTGGGCTGGGACACGCAGCTACAATTTACTCGTCGGTCCAGAGACCCTCGGGGTCGAAACGCCGACACCCTTATATATTTCCAAATACATCCTGCCACCCCCACCAACGTATTGATTTGCACGGTTTGCACCTGAAATGTTCCCATATCGAAAACCCTCAAAACTCTGTTCCGGGTAACATATAGCTAGCAGGATTGTCGATCATCAGACTTACAATAGATAGATTTTTAGTACATATGTTATCATATTATTTTACAAAGAGTAAACTAGGGGAAAAGAGCGTATAACATAATAAATATATGGCATCATTAACATGCACGACACTAGCAACTACCTACACCAAATCGCAGAACTTAAAAGTACCTGCTTGCTACTCTATTTGCATACAAAATATAAAAGAAAAAAAGAAGACATGTATAAGCAGCTCTAGATATTGGGTGTAAGTTGGGATGTGCTTCTTTTGACGTACGCGTGTCGTGCCAACGGAGCTTTGCGCTTATCTTTAACCTAAGAGCAACTCCAAAAGAACGTGTAAACTAACCCCAAAACTGATATTAGTTTAGAATAGCGGTTTTTCTTACTCCAACAGCTCCTTCATCCTTTCCCCAAAAAATTAGCGTCCCGCATCCACAACCTCTTCTCCCTCATATTTTGGTGTGTTTCATCCCTCCCCAATCCATTCTTCAACGTATCAGATAACCCACAGCCTCTCGACGACTGTATAGAATGCGCCACATGTCACATTTAAAGGAACTGTTGGAGTACCCATCATAATTCACTCTTAAAACTTTTTAGCCTACTCTTAATAATCAGTTTTTGGGTAAAATTTTTAACATTCTTTTGGAGTTGCTCTAATCCGATGGGATTAAGTGAAAAGAAAGGGAGAGGCGTGACAGGTTGATGACAGCCCCTCCCCCGGCGCGCTTGCAGCTTGTACTTAGCCTAGCCACACTAGAGGAATCTGCGCCCATTTTATATATAAGCACGCAGGCTGTCTGTCATTAAAGATCACTAACACGTATTTGATCTCCTTTCACGCATCATTAGGAGCTTTATATGGGCCGTCGCACTAAACTAATCATTCGCCTCGTGTGTTGCCCTTTAATTGCTCTCATCTCATGTATGCTAGCTGCCCCTACACTACAATGATAGCTATACAATACTGCTAGTAGAGATGGATTCAGATCCGATATAGAAACAAATCCGTATGTCACTATTTAACATGCATATTTTAATTTGAATATAAATATGAATATTATCGGATATGAATACAAAACTAATAGTTGAATTCTGATTCACATTCAGATACTTACTTGATTTGGAACATCAATGCATTTATAGTTGATAAAAATTATATTACAAGCAAATTATGAACATAATACATATACATTATTTAGTTGAAACTTAATTAGTTGAATATCATATTTTCTAATAAATTATGTATACCAGGTATATTAATATTTTGGACCCTAAATATAATATTTTATATTAAGTATATTTGTATTTTAGACTCTAAAATTCCAATAATCTAATGTATTCAACATTAAACGTTTTAATATCTATTAAAATTTATCATTGTATATCACTAGTAATGTAAGATTAACATAATTATTTATTTAGTATATAAATATTTTTAACATTTTAAATGGTGTACATCAGTTTCTAGTACATTATTAAAATTCATCATTTCTAATTAGTAATTAGTAATAAAAATAAGTTTTAAATGATTTCATCAAAAAAAAATCTTTGGATACGAATAGTATCAGCTATTTCATGATTTTATCGAATACGAATCTTAATCCGAATAGAGAAAAACCGAATTCGGATGTGTCTATTTAACATTCATGTTAAAATCGAATACGAATGCATATATCTATATTAGCACTTTATTCGAATACGAATAATTCGGATTTGTGGACATCCAAATCCATCCCTAGCTACTAGCTATCGACCATTAATTAAAAGGTCTCTACAAGGCATGAAAAAGAAGGTGTACTCTTTGTAAAGAGTGAAGAGTCTATCTCTTCATGACTTTCTATATATATTGTCTCTTAACTATATTTATGATCTATGATCACAGAAATGTATCATATAGCCTTTTAAATGTCTCTTATACTTGAAAAACCGATCCGTGAGTTCAGGGTTGTACATGACCTAAGATGAATTATCAACTTGAGATGTACCGTACCGGATCGGATCATAATAAACTTAATAGAAATGCTTCACGTACAACCAACGTTAATCTATGACTATTATTGCCTCTTATTTTGAACTAATGAATTATGAGCAATTAGATATCTTAGTTGTAAGTACCTAAGTCTACGTAGCAGGGCTCTGAACTTAACTACTCAGAATGTTACTGTGTAGTTATCATTTTGGGTGGTGTAATTAATGTCATCACAACACAGCAAGCAAAATTTTTGGGTACCCACGGTACAGTGTAAGACTGTGCGCTATCGAAATCCGGTTCTTTGCCGAATACTCGGCGCTTTGCCGAATGTCGTACTCGGCAAAGTTCTACTTTCGGTAACGACCACGTTTATCGAGAGCATGACTCTTGACACAGGAAGACAGGCAAAGACAACTTTACCGAGCAAACACTCGGTGAACGGCGGTGCTCGGCAAAGGGTCGTCATCAGCCGTCTATAGCTGACGACTGTTATCTTTGACGAGCGCCAGACTTAGGCACTCGGCAAAGAAGCTACTTTGTCGAGTGTCCCACGTCCAACACTCAGCAAAATATATTTTTATTTTATTTTCTTTTCCCAGCCAAACTTTTTGTGTTATGTTACTACGCTATGTAGACTTACATGTTCTATTTTTGCACAATTATAAAAGTGTTATCTATAACACGTGTTAGTTGAAAAAACTCAATATATATACATACATGCATAAAGCATTTTTAGCTTTCATGCACAAGAGCTCAAATTAATATATCCTTTATCCTTTGTGTGCAGAAGTAGGAATAGAAAAATAGCCCAGTTTAGCCGTCGGGGCTGATTATAGAACAATTTTCGGTTAATAAATTAAGATTCTTACAAGCGATTGGACGCTAGTGGATGCTTTGGATATATGCAAACATATACAGATATATCATATGGTCCGACCAGACAAGCCATGCATGCATCTGAAGCAATGCAAGACAAAGGTTCCGTCCGTTGTGCAGGGTTTGACATCCTGATGATCCGATCCAGCAGTACGGATGATTGGATCTTAATATTTTTTCCCCATGGAACACATTAGTTTCTTAACTAACTCTGTATTTTACCTACAAAAATTAAGGGCCTCACGAAATGCCATTCATGTTCCATGATGATCAGCAAGTCGACAATTAAATACATCCATTCTCACCGTACGTCCTCAAGTTGAACGTGTCATATACTAACCGGACCTAAACCAAGTCTCCCTTTCTGATGTTAAGCAAAGGCCACTTAAACATGTCATATACTAACAATTAGTTGTGATATTAGCTTATGGTGTTTGGAACCAAACAACTAATTTTTAGTAGCTATCTATTAGTTTTAGAGGTTCCAAACACGGCCTTAAACTCCAATCCGATTTTCTATAAGCCCCGGCCCTGTTTAGATCCTTTGAATTGAATTCCTTCCTAATAACTATAATTTAGGTATAAACCAATTAAAGCTAATATGGTTTTTTGGCGAATGTATTTATATATTATTTGTTGCCCTATGGGAGATATGTGAGATATTTATGTGTTATATTTCTAATATAGGGTAGCAAGCCGAAGAATATGTTATAAGTTGCACATTAGGAACATAGTTTGGTGATACATAAAATTAATTTTCATCCTCCGCTCTATAAATTTAAGATAGGCTTATATCTATACGTTGAAAAGTGGTGGAATATCAAATTACAAGTCAATTGTAGATTCTAATTCCTCCAAAATAATTGGATATAAATGGCTCCTTAGTTTAATTACGTTTTTTAGATTTTCAATGAAGGATACATTCTGTTGACGCCTTTTCGGAGCGCCAAACACTCAACAAGAACCGTGGCGGTGCCCTCTGCACAGGGGCGGACGGTCCGCGCGCAGGGGCCGGACGGTCCGCGGCCTGGTGCGAGGCGCGGTGGTGCTCTCTGCGCAAGGGCGGACTGTCCGCGGCCTGGGGCCGGACGGTCCGCGGCCTGGTGCGCTGCTGGGACTTCTGCCTGACGGCCGGACGGTCCGCGCCCTGGGGCCGGACGGTCCGCGCCCTGGGGCCGGACGGTCCGCACGTACGCAGGGACGGCGGAAGATCGCCGACGGCGCCTGGATCTTGCTCCCGGGAGGGACCCCGTCGGGGAGTAGAGATCCTAGGTGGTGTCTAGGCTCGGGCAGGCCGACCTAGACTCCTCTAATCGACGTAGAGTCGAGGAGAGGCGGAGAATTTGGGGATCGAGTGGCTAAACCTAAACTAGACTAGAACTACTCCTAGGATAAAATGCGAGTAAAAGTTGTATTGATTCGATTGTTGATGATTACAAATCGGCCGTAGACCTCTCTATTTATAGAGGAGGGGGGCTGGACCCTTTACACAACTGATTCCGAGCTAATCCCGCGAATATAGCTAACAACCGTAGCACAAAACTCGGAACCCTAATCTGTTCTGCGCACGCGCGGACCGTCCGGCCCACAGGCGCGGACCGTCCGGACCGCGGACCGTCCGGCCTCAGGGCCGGACAGTCCGCCGCTCAATTTTGGTTCGAACATATGCCCCCCTGCCTTTTGGTGGAGCTGGGCGAACCAAAAGCAACTAACTCGATGTGATCACATCGGTTTTCTTAGGCATCTTGCCACATACTAGGATGGTACTGTTTGAGGAAACGCCCATTCAAAGCCTTAGGTAAATCCTTGCCTTGTAATGTTTGTAGTAAATAAGCGTTACCAGACATCACCTGTTTCACTTTATAAGGACCCTCCCAGCTTGGCGACCATTTCTCGAACTTTCGGTCTTTATTCCTTAGAGGTAGAATGGTCTTCCACACCAAGTCTCCTACTTGGAATGATTTTGCTTTGACCTTCTTGTTGTAGGCCCTGGCTACCATGATCTTGTCCTTTTCTATTGCTCCCAAAGCTATCATCCTCTTGTCGGTCACCTCATCAATATTATCCATCATTGAATTATAATAATCAGTAGCAGTTAGATCATTTTGTCTGGCAAACCTGACAGCATTCAAACTTATTTCCACAGGTAACACTGCTTCCTGCCCATAGACAAGCTCAAAAGGAGATACTTTAGTAGCACTATGCTTAGATATTCTATGAGCCCATAAAGCTTCAGACAAAATCTTATGCCAATGTCTAGGATTATCATATACCTTTTTCTTTATCAAATTAATCAACGTCCTATTACTAGACTCGGCCTGTCCATTGGCCTGAGCATAATATGGAGACGAATTAAGTAGCTTAATTCTGTATAATTCAGCAAATTCACGTACCTCCTTTGACATAAAAGAAGTACCTTGATCTGTAGTCAAGGTCTGGGGAATGCCGAATCTATGAATAATATGCTCAGTTATGAACTCAACTACCTCCTTGTGCGTCATGTTCTTTAGAGCAACGGCTTCAGTCCATTTGGTGAAATAGTCAGTGGCAACTAACACAAACCGATGCCCCTTTGATGATGAAGGATGAATTTCTCCAATAAAGTCTAATCCCCATCCTCTGAATGGCCAAGGCTTGATGATAGGATGTAATTCGGCTGCAGGGACCAACTGTAGGTCGCCGAATTTTTGACACACTTGGCACCCCTTGTAGTACTTGAAACAATCAGCTGTCATACTAGGCCAATAAAAACCAGACCTTCGCAACAACCACTTCATCTTTGGAGCTGATTGATGGGTACCACAAATTCCTTCATGTACTTCGGCCATGGCTAATATAGCATCATCTGGGCCCAAGCACTTAAGCAGGATATCATTAACCGTTCGGCGGTAAAGTTCATCACTCATCAACACATACTTGAAAGCTGTTCGCCGAATGTTCTTATCTGTCCTGATATTGGGATTTTGCAAATAATTAAGTATAGGTGTCCTCCAATCACTTGTATCGGCTTCATTGTCAGCCGAATCGATTAAGAGAACCCTTCTGGTAACCTCGGACGGTCCGGCGTCAACACGCGGACGGTCCGCGACCTGGGAATTTGGCTCTGCACTGGTTATCAGATTTTCAGTCTTGTGAAATTTTCCTCTCTTTATCCGATAACCCGATGCATCTTGTGCCAAGTTGTTAGCTCTATGATTCTCAACTCTAGAGATATGCTGAATACTGAATTCATCAAAAGAATGGATTATGCTCCAACATTTCTCAAGATAACTATTTAGAGTACCATCAAGACATTGATATTCTTCTAACACTTGTTGGACAACCAGCTGAGAATCACCAAATACCTCCACATGTTTTACTCCCATACCATTTAACAGTTCTAAACCGAATAGGAGGGCCTCATATTCAGCTTGATTATTAGTGCAATACGTTTTCAATCGGCTAGAGAAGTCAAAGGAGACATTACTTGGTGAAACAAGCACAATGCCAATTCCTTGCCCTTCATTGCAAACCGATCCATCAAAATATAAAGTCCAAGGAGTAATAGTGAGGTATGATATGTCTAGTTCATGAATATCATTAACCCGATGTTCTACAATAAAATCTGCTATGACCTGGCCTTTCATAGATTTCAATGGTTCATAAGCCAAGTCATATTCTATGAGTGCATAAGCCCACTTACCAATTCTACCACTCATAATTGGGTTATGCAACATGTACTTGATTACATCGGCTTGACCAGAAACAGTGCAATGACTAGACAGTAAATAACATCTACATTTGGTGCATGCAAAAAACAAGCATAAGCATAACTTTTCAATAAAAGTGTACCTTGTTTCAGCATCCACCAACCTTCGGCTTAGATATGTCACCACATGCTCCTTCCCCTCAGTTTCTTGTGTCAGAACAGCCCCAATAACCTTGTCTTCAGCTGCAATGTATAATCTGAATGGTGCTCCTACTTGTGGTGCTTTTAACACGGGAGCCGAAGACAAGTATTTTTTAATGAGATCAAATGCTTTCTGCTGCTCTGCCCCCCAAGTGAATTCAACATCATTCTTAAGCCGAAGGATAGGGGTGAAGGCATCAATCTTCCCGGCTAAGTTAGAAATAAACCTTCGTAAATAATTCACCTTGCCAAGAAACCTCTGCACTTCGACCTTACACGTCGGAGGCCCCACATTCCGAATAGACTTGATTCGGTCAGGGTCTATTTCTATACCATGTTCATGGATGACAAATCCTAAAAACTTACCAGCCGACACTCCAAAAGCACATTTACGTGGGTTCATTTTTAAACCATACCAACGCATTTTATCAAAGGCTTTGCGCAAATCAGCTATATGAGAACTAAACTCAGCCGATTTGACTACAATATCATCAATGTAGACTTCCACAGTGTTTCCTAACAACTCATGGAAGATCAGATTCATAGCCCTCTGATAAGTAGCACCAGCATTTTTAAGACCGAATGTCATGACAACCCATTCAAATAAACCAATGAAGCCTGGACATATAAAGGCCGTTTTAGACGCATCTTCTTCGGCCATGAAAATCTGATTATATCCGGCATTACCATCAAGGAAGCTAATAATTCTATTTCCTGATGCATTATTGATTAATGTATCGGCTATGGGCATGGGATATTCATCCTTAGGAGTTGCTTTATTTAAATTACGAAAATCAATGCATACTCTAAGCTTACCTGACTCCTTCTTCTCCACCGGCACAATATTGGAGACCCACTCTGCGTATCTGCAAGGTCTAATAAAATTAGCTTCTAGCAGCCGGTGGATTTCGTCCTTGATTCGTGGGAGAAGATCTGGACGAAATGTTCTAGCTTTCTGCTTGAAAGGTCTGAAACCAGGCTTAATAGGCAGCCGATGTTCGACAATTTCTCGGCTTAGTCCAGGCATTTCAGTGTAATTCCAAGCAAAACAATCTGAATATTCCTTCAATAGACCGATCATCTCATTTCTAGAATCGGTCTCCAGGGTCTTGTTTACAAAAGTCGGCCTTGGAGTTTTACCATCTCCTATGTCAATCTCCTCCAAAGGATCGGCCGATGTAAACCCCTGTCCTAGTTTATCAAGATCTCTGAATTCCTCTATCATGTCCCCCACAGAGGAATCAGATGATCTTTGCGTGATGGTGGACTTTCCGGTCTCGGGGACCGGATCATCCGTAATATTGTCTTTTCGCTGTGGTATATGTTCGGTCTTAAAGTCCGAACTCTTTTGTGAAAGACCAGACCATCCGGCCTTGGCGGCCGAACTGTCCGTGACCAAAAACTCATGAACTTTGTGTGTATTCATCATTTAAACTTTATTTAGGATTTAGCCGATTCTCCATCGGCTCTAGCATTACAGGAATGAAACCTTTCTTATCTATACTTATGAATTGGTAATCAGAAAAATCTACTCCTGTGAGACATGTAGCAGTCTCATAAGTCCAGAGTACAGGGGCATCGGCCACAGCGATGCAGGCCGATACATCAGCATGTACTTGTTCTATGTCATCGCCTACCCATTGTATTAGCATTTGATGTAATGTAGAAGGTATACATTGATTGGCATGAATCCAATCTCTGCCTAAAATTAAACTGTAATTTCCTTCTACATCAGCGACGAAGAATGCAGCAGCAAGGGTCTTAGTCCCGATGGTTAATTCAACGGACGTGACTCCCCTGGCTTTGATCGAACTATCAGTTCCAACACCGCTGAGGGTCATGTTGGTCTTGACAAGTTCGTCATCTTGTTTTCCTAATTTTCTGTATAATGAATAAGGCATTAGATTCACAGCCGCCCCTCCGTCTACCAACATCTTAGCAATCGGTATCCCATCAATGTGACCGCGCACGAAGAGCGGCTTTAAATGATTTACCGATTCCTTTGGTTTAGTAAAGGCGGCTTCTTTAGGACCAAAATCAAACTGGGCAACAACAGGTTCATCGTCGCCGATGATAGTACAATCGGCAGAAAATGTAATAATATTTACATCCATACCTGGGCGTTCTGGAGAAGCCTCGTAGTCGACCAGGTCTTCTCCCAGCAGGTCGTCCTCTTCCATTGATGTTGTCGTGTCGTTGGAGGCTTCCTGGTGAACGGCGGACGGTCCGCGCGCAGAGGCCGGACGGTCCGCGCCTGGTGCAGGTTGTCCAGACGCTTCCTGGTGAAAGCCGGACGGTCCGTGCGCAGGGGCCGGACGGTCCGCGCCTGGTGCAAATTGTCCCGACGCTTCCTGGTGAGGGACGGACGGTCCGCGCGCAGAGGCCGGACGGTCCGCGCCTGGTGCAGGTTGACTTTCTATTTCCGTGGCCGTTTGTTTTTTCTCGACGGCCTTTGGTCTCCATTTCTTTTGTGGTGGCGGGTATAGTGGATGCGTGTCATTGAATATCTTTTCCGCCTCTTTCTCCTGGCTCTCCTTCACTCTTAGGCGCTGTAATTTTCTCTTTTGGGATCGTGTCAATCCTGCCGGGCACCATCGAGGCATGGAGTATTTTGGATCGGCTGTTTTGACGATAGCCGTATCCTTTTTGGTTGTGTTATCCTTTTTGGTTGTGTTGGCCGATTCACCAAAAATCATCGGCCCTTTATTGTCCCCCTGTATGACAACATCTGCAGTGCCTATTTTGATGATGTCTTTTTTCGTTGTTCTTTGAGTTGCTACAGGCATATGCCCCCCTGCCGGATTGGTCGGCTTAGGAGGCCGAGTAGTCCGGCAATCTTGTTGGGCCTGTGCCTGGTGACCAGATTCAGCAGCGCTCAATCGGTCTTGCACTGGCGGCACCAACCTATCAAAAACGGATGTTTGGGGTGCCCCCCAGGCGGGGTACTGTGGCATCCCAAATGGATATGGTGGCATGCCCCACATTTGATTTGGGACATATGGTGGAGGTAAGTATGTGTATGGATATGGCATAGATGGATAAGGGGGTGGGGGTGTCCATGTCGGCATGTTAGGTCTCAATTGTACAATATGACCTTTCATTTCATCCGATTGGTGAGGTGGTCCAATCGGCCTGACCTGACGTTGCTCATGAATGGGTGAGCGGGGTCGCTTTGGTGGCCGGTCACTGGGGCCGGCCTTCTTTTTCACGTATTTAGACAACAATTGATCGAAAGTCGGGCCAGGCTTGATCAGCCGACCAGCTGCTTTAAATGTATTTGTTTTCCACGTACCTATCTCGGGTCGTCGTGGTTTGAAGGTACATGGTCGCTGCGGGTCCTGAGCACGGCCAGACTGTCCGCCAGAGTCCTTCGGACCGTCCGGCGAAGCGTCGGACCGTCCGCGTCTTGACGGCGGACTGTCCGTGATGCGCAGCACGGGTTCCCGCAACTGTCTTCCCGTCTGCGCTTGCCCCCCAGTGCTAGAGGCTGTGATGGTCACCTTTAGGGTCTCCCCTCCATCGGGGGTTTTCTCGGCCACCACTTTCCTGCAAGAAGCTTTACAATCCCCATCGGCTCTTTTAGCATTGCCGATGATTGTTTCCTTGCCTTTGCCTTTATCAGCTGTATTTGGCCGAATCAGGACTTTCTTGCCCTCGAAGTCAATCATGTTCATCGGAAAGGGCTCTGTATCCACCTGCATTTCCTGAAATTTTAATCGTCCTTCGTTAATGGCCGATTGAATCTGTCGCCGAAATACATTACAATCATTAGTGGCATGAGAAAATGAGTTATGCCACTTGCAGTACGCACGACGTTTTAGCTCGTCGGCGGATGGAACAGTGTGATTTATTTTAATATTACCATTTTTTAGTAATTCGTCAAATATTCTATCACACTTACCAACATTAAACGTAAACTTAACCTCCTCTTGCCGTTTCTTTTGAACCGGCTGTAAGGAGGCACAAGCCGAAGATTTGGCCTGTTTTGGCCAAACCATTTCAGCAGCGTACACTTCTGCTGATTCGTCATCTGAGCTACTTTGGTCGCATTCTACTATATGTACGTTGTGACGCATTGTTTTAGCAGTTTCTTTGCTCCGGCTTTCGCAAGCCAAAGCTCTCTGGTGTAACTGTGCTAGTGTAAAAAATTGGATGCCTTCTAATCTTTCTTTTAAATAATATCGCAGACCATTAAAGGCTAATCCTACTAGCTGTTTCTCTGCTAAATGAATTTGAAAGCATCGGTTTCTTGTATCTCGGAATCTCCGGATGTAATCATTAACCGATTCATCTTTTGTCTGTCGCAACGACACTAAATCTACCAAATCCAACTCATAGTCACCGGAGAAAAAATGATCATGAAATTTTTGTTCTAGATCCCCCCATGATGAAATGGAATTAGGAGGTAAAGTGGCATACCATGCAAACGCGGTTCCTGTTAGCGATAATGAAAATAAACGTACGCGAAATGCCTCTGTGTCGGCCAATTCTCCCAATTGTGCTAAGAACTGGCCTATATGTTCGCGTGTATTTTTCCCTTGATCACCCGAAAATTTTGCGAATTCGGGTATCCTGGTTCCCTGTGGGTATGGGTGGTGATCAAATCGGTTGTCATAAGGTTTCCGATATGATTGCCCCCCAGGGACCATGCTTACTCCGAGCTTATCTCGGAACGCCCCGGCTATTTCTTCCCTTACTATATCAATGGCAGCCGGTGCGAGACCACCGGCTCTCTGGTCAAACATAGGTGGGGTTGGCTGGATATTAGCATGTTGTCTTTCCCCCCATTGGTTTGAGTTACGAGGTGCATTTTCATCTGCCCTATATGGGTCATAGGTTTGATCGTTTCTTTCTGGCCTCCTGGGTGGGGCCGGAAAGCTTTCCTGGGCTCTGGATCTTGAATTAATGGGTTGATGCATTGTATAGTGCGATGGGAAGTGCTGCTGTGACGGGTGAGGATTCCGGTAACAATCCTCCTCAAAAAGGTCATGTGCGGACTGTCCGGACATTGGCCCGGACCGTCCGTGGTTATGTGCGGACCGTCCGTTGTTGTACGCGGACGGTCCGACTGGGTAGTTTAGATTCTGTGTCGTATGTGGTGGTTCGGGCGCATATCTAGGTAACTCATTAAAAATCGGCCCGACTGTTGTTGGTCCGGACGGTCCGCGCTCACGTGCGGACGGTCCGGGCATGTGCAGATCGGCTGATTTGCTGCCGATTTGCGGTTGCTCAGGGTATGTGTCCATCGGCATCCCATAAAGGGGTTGTGACTGGTCGTGACAACCTGTAGCCGATGTGTTACGTGTGTTACCTCCTAACTCAACCTCGTGCGAAGGAAAATTTGTGATACTAGATTTATCAAATGCACGCACTAGTTTCTTAAGATCGCTTTGCATACCCCCTATGATGTTCTGCATTTGTTCACGCTGATCTTCTACATAATTTCTAAGAGATTGCAGATCGTTGGTATTACTTACATTGGGGATATCTGGCGTGGGTTGGAGCGAAGCCGGATCCCTCGCCCGATGTCGGACGACCTTGTTGTTCCTGTCCACTTTGAAGTTGGCCAAGAACCTTGCTTTCGCCTCCTGGATCATCCGCTCCTTGTGCTCCTCGAACTGGAGCTGCTCGTCAGCCGGCAAGGTTTCCCAAGTCGGCTCTATGATGTTGCTTGGAGAAATATCAGAGCTCTCCCTTGAACCGGCCATTGAGGGCCGATTTGATGAGCCTAGATGTGTTGTCCCCAGCGGAGTCGCCAAAAGTATGTTGACGCCTTTTCGGAGCGCCAAACACTCAACAAGAACCGTGGCGGTGCCCTCTGCACAGGGGCGGACGGTCCGCGCGCAGGGGCCGGACGGTCCGCGGCCTGGTGCGAGGCGCGGTGGTGCTCTCTGCGCAAGGGCGGACTGTCCGCGGCCTGGTGCGCTGCTGGGACTTCTGCCTGACGGCCGGACGGTCCGCGCCCTGGGGCCGGACGGTCCGCACGTACGCAGGGACGGCGGAAGATCGCCGACGGCGCCTGGATCTTGCTCCCGGGAGGGACCCCGTCGGGGAGTAGAGATCCTAGGTGGTGTCTAGGCTCGGGCAGGCCGACCTAGACTCCTCTAATCGACGTAGAGTCGAGGAGAGGCGGAGAATTTGGGGATCGAGTGGCTAAACCTAAACTAGACTAGAACTACTCCTAGGATAAAATGCGAGTAAAAGTTGTATTGATTCGATTGTTGATGATTACAAATCGGCCGTAGACCTCTCTATTTATAGAGGAGGGGGGCTGGACCCTTTACACAACTGATTCCGAGCTAATCCCGCGAATATAGCTAACAACCGTAGCACAAAACTCGGAACCCTAATCTGTTCTGCACACGCGCGGACCGTCCGGCCCACAGGCGCGGACCGTCCGGACCGCGGACCGTCCGGCCTCAGGGCCGGACAGTCCGCCGCTCAATTTTGGTTCGAACACATTCTTATAGATCTATCAGTGGGTTTTTTTAAAATGTAACATCCAGATCCAGATCCAGATATTTCTACTATATAAAACAACAGTTTTCACGGTTCCATAGTTGTCGTGCATCATCCTTTCCCTTCCTACTTGATTGTTGCTCATATATTCATATATGGGAGATATTTACATGCTACATTTCTAATATAGGGTAGCGAGTCGAAGATTATGTTATAGTTGCAGGGTAGAAACACAGTTTGGTGATACATGAATTAAATTATATCAGCCACTCTATAAATTTGAGATATGCTTATATATAATTTTTGAAAAGTGGTAGAACGTTGAATTCCAAGCCAAAAACCTACAATATTAAGTAGATTTCAATTTCTCCAAAATAAATGGATCTAAATAGCTCCTTAGTTTAATTACGTTTTTTTGTAGATTTTCAATGAAGGATACATTCTTGCATATCTATTTGTGGGGGATTTTTTTTAAAAAATGTAACATCTAGATCCATATACCTCTACTATATAAAGCACCAATTTCTACGGTTCCACGGTCGTCATGCATCACCCTTTCCCTTCCCGCTTTATGCAAAAAATAAGATAAAATTATGCACAAGTAGAGGTTCAAACCTTGATGGTTGGCTTCACATTCACACCTATCCAATCAACAGAACACATATGTTTTGTGTCTTATTAAAACAAAAATCTACGCATGTGATATATAGAAACGGTAGCAATACAGTAAATATTTACTATGTTTCCTTTTTCCTTCATATGCATATAAAGTGCCTCAAATTTCGCACAAAGGAGGGTATTGTGACTAACAACAAGGTGTATACACTACCGGAATCGCAGGCTTTGCCGAGTGCTGTACTCTTTGCCGAGTGCCTTTTGTCGGGCACTCGGCAAAGAAAGCTTTGCCGAGTGCCGCACTCGGTAAAGTTAGGAACTCGGCAAAGAGCCCCTTTACCGAGTGCTGAATACTCGGCACAGGGGGCTCTCGGCAAAGACAAGTTTGCCGAGTGTCAAACACTCGGCAAACGGGGCTCTCGGCAAAGGGCCGTCAACGGCCGTCCCAAAGCTGACGGCCGTTAGTCTTTACCGAGAGCCTACGGCTGGCACTCGGCAAAGATGCCTCTTTGCCGAGTGCCACAAAGCTAGCACTCGGCAAAGGCGGCTTTGTCGAGTGTCATCTCTAGACACTCGGCAAAGTATTTTTTTATTTTTTTATTTTGTCTCCCAAAATTTTTGTGGTATGTTCCTACACTATGTAGACCTACATGTATCATTTGTGCACGATTTTAACAGAGTTTTCAATCGTTAGTAGATTTAGTTCGTTTATTTGAATTTCTTCGGAAAATTTAGATTTGAACTGCAGGTCACTCGAAACTTGAAAAACCGTGCATGCAAAAATGATATTCATGTTACTTAACATAAGTTACGACCAATTCCAGGAGCGGACCGGAAACTTCGAGCAACATGCTCACTAAACATGGCCGTGAACTTGCCATCCACATGTTTAAAAATTATATAAAACACAAACAAAGTCAGAAAATCCTGAAACTTGTCCACGTGTCATGATATCATATGTACAGGCTGCGATAAAAAATTTAGAATGTTTGGAGAAAGTTGTGGGACACTATGTGTAGAAACCTAAGAGATCATGCAAAAAATGATTTCATGTGTAGTTCTCTTAGGTTTCTACACATAGTGTCCCACAACTTTCTCCAAACATTCTAAAATTTTTATCGCAGCCTGTACGTATGATATCATGACACGTGGACAAGTTTCAGGATTTTCTGACTTTGTTTGTGTTTTATATAATTTTTAAACATGTGGATGGCAAGTTCACGACCATGTTTAGTGAGCATGTTGCTCGAAGTTTCCGGTCCGCTCCTGGAATCAGTCGTAACTTATGCTAAGTAACATGAATATCATTTTTGCATGCACAGTTTTCCAAGTTTCGAGTGACCTGCAGTTCAAATCTAAAATTTCTGAAGAAATTCAAATAAACGAACTAAATCTACTAACGATTGAAAACTCTGTTAAAATCGTGCACAAATGATACATGTAGGTCTACATAGTGTAGGAACATGCCACAAAAATTTTGGGAGACAAAATAAAAAAATAAAAATATACTTTGCCGAGCGTCTAGAGATGACACTCGGCAAAGCCGCCTTTGCCGAGTGCCCCAGGGTGACACTCGACAAAGATGTGTAAGTTAATCTTTGCCGAGTGTCAGATGGTAGACACTCGGCAAAGGATCCTTTGCCGAGTGCCACCGATCTGGCACTCGGCAAAGTTTATTTTAAAAATTTAAAAAAACTTTGTCGAGTGCCAGATCACGGGCACTCGGCAAAGAAGGCGAATATACTTCGCCCACGCCTTTCTTCCTCCTTCTTTCTCTGCTCTCGCTCTCTCGTCTCTGTCGCGTCCGCCGCCGCCTCCCTGCGCTGCCGCCGCCGCTCCGCGCCGTCGCCGGCTCGCCGCCCGCCGCGCCTCCTCCACGCCGCGTCCGCCCGCGCCCGCCGCGCCCTCCCTCGCCGGCGCCGCCCGTCCGCCCGCCGCCGCCGCCGCGCCCGCTACGCCCTCGACCGACCACGCGCGCCCTCTACGCCCTCGCCCGACCGCGTCCGTGCCCCTCGCCCGACCGCGCGCGCCCTCCACGCCCTCGCCGCCGCGCTCGCGCCGCCGTGCCCGCGCCCCTCGTCGTGCCCCTGCCACCAACGCCGCGCGCCACCACCGCCGCCGGAAGCCACCTCCTCGCGCGTCGCCACCGCCTTCCGGCCACGCGAGGTATAAACTTTTTATGCGTTAATTTATATTTATTATTGATTAGATAATAGAATGTATAAATCATGTAAGCCGATGTCACCCAACCATTTATAAACTTGTTACTGTGTGCATGTCAGCCATCGTGCTGTTAGTTTTATTTGCAGGTTTTAAAAACATCAACGTACAGGGGAGGTGCTGTCGATTTTTTTGTATTAACAGACTTGTGTTTCTTTTTTACAGAGAAGATACTTGTCTTCCTAGCCGCTGCGGGTCTGCCTGCACCGCGTCGCGTCGCCACTGCACCGACCCGCCACAGCCCCACTAGCCTGACTCCACCGCCACCCTAGGTATAACCTCTATTTCCGCATCATGGTCGTAGATCACGTAACCCAGTTAGGCGTCTCCCGTTCGAAAGTGATACGGTGTAGATATGCAGATCTTTGCATATCTACAAATGTATCAGTTTCGAATTGTCCACGTTTTTTGGACAGCCCGCGGTTGCGTAGATGGTGTTAGTTTCATGCTCTACTCCGGTCCAAGATAGAGTTTCGGCGTCACCTCCCTGTTGTTCTCCGGACAGTACACTCTCCTTGTCAGGACGTGTATCTAGAGAACAGCGGGGAGGTGCTGCCGAAATTCTATCTCGGATCGGAGTAGAGCATGGAAACTAACTCCATCTACGCAACCGCGGGTGGGATTAGGACCTATCATCACCTATTAGAAGGTAGGAACGTAGTGTACATGCATTACATGTCTATATTAAACTATACTCGGTTATATATGTTAGAGGATGGAGGACCGTGAGTGGATGTACACGGGCCGCGTTCGACGTAATGATGTCACCCCAGAATGGATTAGGAAGACCGATGCTTTCGTGGAACGGGCATATGGCGAAGCTGCTAAAGGAGCTAGCCTAGTCCCTTGTCCGTGCAACAAATGTGACAACCGGAAAAGAAAACCAAAGAAGGCCATGGCAGAACATATTTGGAAGAATGGATTTACGCCGGACTATACTCGGTAGATATTTCATGGTGAAGCGCATCGCACGAGAGAGGAGGTGGTGAGACAACGCGTCGAGGATTACGATGCTGATGCCGGGGTAGCAGACATGTTGAACGACTATCACGAGGCACAGTTCGCCGAAGGACGTACGGAGGACGAGCCAGAGGCGACCGCAAAGGCATTCTACGACATGTTTGACGCGGCACAAAAACCTCTTCACGGCAAGACAAAGGTTTCTCAACTGGATGCCATTGGGCGTATAATGGCGTTCAAGTCGCAGTATAGCATGAGTCGAGACGCCTTCGATGGTTTGTTGACAGTTATTGGCAGCCTGCTTCCGGAGGATCACGTTCTGCCAAAGAGCATGTACGAGGCACAGAAACTCCTTCGTGCACTTAAGATGACGTATGAGCAGATACATGCTTGTCCGAAGGGCTGCGTCCTATTTAGGAAAGAACACACTGAGGCAAAGTACTGTCCGAAGTGTAAATCGTCTAGGTTTCATGGAGGTAGACTCTGGTGATGGACAGAAGAGGCAGCTCGACATCCCCGTGACAATCCTACGCCACCTTCCGTTCATACCGAGGATCCAGCGTCTATACATGACAGAGGAATCCGTGAAACAGATGACATGGCACAAAAAAGGCAAACGATACAATCCTGACAAGATGGTTCACGCATCCGATGGTGAAGCATGGACCCACTTTGATGCCATTAACCATGAGAAAGCCAAAGAGGCTCGTAATGTTCGTGTTGCGCTGGCCACAGATGGGTTCAATCCCTATGGAATGACCGCTGCCCCATACACATGTTGGCCTGTGTTCGTTATCCCCATCAATCTCCCCCCGGCGTATGCTTTCAAAGATAGAACATATTCGTGTCGTTGATAATTCCTGGACACCCGGGGAATAAAATGGGCGTGTACATGGAGCCTTTGATTGATGAATTGGTCCGTGCTTGGGAGGAAGGGGTATGGACGTACGACCGAGCTACGAAGACAAACTTCAAAATGCATGTTTGGTACCAGTACTCCATGCATGACTTTCCGGCGTATGGGCTATTTTGCGCCTGGTGTGTTCACGATAAGTTCCCATGCCCAGTTTGCAAGGAAGCTCTTAGGTTCATTTGGTTGAAGAAGGGTGGCAAACATTCGTCATTCGATAAACATCGACAATTTCTCCCTCCTGACCATGCATTCCGACTAGACATCAAGAACTTTACGAAAGGTGTCGTGGTGACAGACCGCCCACCTGCAATGATGACTGGTGCCGAAGTTCGTGAACAGATAGATGGTATCGTGGCCAACCCAGAAGGTGGTTTTGTGGGATATGGTGAGCAACATATGTGGACACATAAGTCGGGCTTGACTCGGCTCCCCTATTATGATGACCTGCTCCTTCCACACAACATTGACGTGATGCACACTGAAAAGAATGTCGCCGAGGCACTTTGGGCAACAATTATGGAGATTCCTGATAAGTCAAAGGATAACGTAAAGGCAAGAGTGGATCTGACAGAGTTATGTGATAGACCAAACCAAGAGATGAAGCCGCCTAGTGGTGGTAAGACATGGAGAAGGCCTAAGGCCGATTTCGTCCTGAGCAGGGCCCAGAGGAAGGAAGTACTACAGTGGATCAAGATGTTAATGTTCCCTGATGGGTATGCAGCTAACCTTAGTAGGGGGGTGAACTTATCTACTCTGCGAATCTTAGGGATGAAGAGTCATGACTTCCACATATGAATTGAACGAATTCTTCCGGCGATGGTTCGAGGCTATGTCCCTGAGCATGTCTGGCTAGCGCTTGCAGAGTTGAGCTATTTCTTCCGCTAGCTTTGTGCAAAAGAGTTAGCTCGGACCATGATTGCAGACTTGGAAAGGATGGCACCCGTGTTACTGTGTAAGCTGGAGAAGATCTTTCCACCCGGCTTCTTAAATCCGATGCAACATTTGATTCTTCATCTCCCGTATGAAGCACGGATGGGGGGGCCCGTGTAGGGACGTTGGTGCTATCCAATCGAGAGATGTCTAAAGACTATCCGAAAGAAATGTAGAAATAAATGCAAAATCGAGGCTTCCATTGCAGAGGCATACATACTGGAGGAGGTGTCAAACTTCACAACAACTTACTATGGTGACAAACTACCGAGCGTGCATAATCCACCCCCTCGTTACAATGATGGCGACAATGAATCGAACCTCAGCATTTTTCGAGGGCAACTCGGAAGCGCAAGTGGTTCGACCACCAAGACCCTGAGATATGAAGAGTGGCGTCATATCATGCTATATGTATTGACCAACCTTGAAGAGGTGACGCCATACATGGAGCAATTTCTTCATGAATTCTGGCGTCGATCAAGGGACCCAACTCCACAGGAATATGATACCCTTCTTGGGAAGGGTGCGGGAAATGGATTGCCCGATTTCATTTCCTGGTTTAAACGTAAGGTACGTGCTTAGTTTGTCATTTGAAGTTGCTCTTACGTGCGAATAATATAACAATCTAGCGTGTTTGAACTTGCAGGGCCAAAGAGAGTCGTCTATGAGTGCCGAGTTGATACAAGTAGCCAATGGCTTTGCCTATAGGGTCAGGAAATTTTTTGGGTATGACGTCAATGGATACCGTTTTCGCACAACAAGCTACGACCAAAGTCGGCCCAATCGAAAAACCACGTGTTCTGGAGTCTTTACGCCCGGGCTTGACGAGGTCGAGTATTATGGAAGAATTGAAGAAATATATGAACTCAATTTTTATGGTTCCAAACCTCTTACTCCAGTGATATTCAAATGTCATTGGTTTGACCCTGAAGTTACGAGACGGACACATTCTAATCTTGGGCTAGTCGAAATTCGACAAGATTCCACCTTACTAGGAGACGATGTCTATATTGTGGCCCAACAGGCCACACAAGTGTATTATCTTCCATATGCGTGCCAAACGAAACAACATCTTAAGGGTTGGGATGTTGTGTATAAGGTATCACCGCACGCTAAATTACCTGTTCCAAACGATGAAGATTATAACTTAGACCCGGACACATATGACGGAGAGTTCTTCCAAGAAGATGGGCTCGAAGGGCGATTTGAGATAGACTTAACTGAAGCGATCGGAATGGAAGTAGATATTGAAATGGTTGTTGATGAAATGGTTGTTGATGAGGAGGATGAGGTGCAAAATGAGAATGACTTAGAAATGCTTGAAGGCAATGCTAATGACGAAATTGCGCCTTCAGATGATGTTGACTATGAAATGGTTGATAGTGATGATGACACTTATGATCCGGCTAACCCGGACACATATGAAGATTATTTTTAATCGATGTAATGCTATATTTCATTTATTTTGCATATGTTTCTAAATACATATTTTTTTATCTGTGCTTAATTGTTTACTCTTAATTGTAGGTTGTTGGACAAAGATGGTGGGCGGTGGGACGAGGACGAGGAGGGGGAGGGGGAGGAGGAGCACCCGTAGGACGGAGGAGGACGACGCCGTACAGCAGCAGGTGGAGCAGCAAGCCGCTGTCGATGCGGCACAACAGGACGACGATGATGCGGCGCAGCATGACGACGACGACGACGACGCCGCTCAGCAGGACGTCTCAGGTTCTGGCTCCTCAGGTTCGAGGAGTATCTACCTGCGAGGTCCCGCGAGTCTCCCTTAGCGACCCATACTTCGTGACAGACGTCCGCTGATACGACCCGATGGAGAGAGGTAGGTAACTTTAGATGTTGTTGCTGCTTTTTCATATTATATGTTCAAATTAATAATAGAAACTAATACTTCATCTTAATCACTTGGACAGGTCTTGGATGATTTTGGAGACTGCAGGGGGTCACGACCGCAACCCCAATGGCATCCTCGGCCTTCTATGCAGGGAACACTTCCCTGGACTTGTCGAGTACGCCGGAGTGACGAGCCCAGCATACACCTTCGACCACTACGCCGTCGCCCCCGATGCAGTAGATCGGGACGACAGACAATTCAACAACAAGGCGGAGCGGGTGAAGCAAGAGCTGTGGGTAAGTCTTCCTCGCGCTATATTGTTTAATAAGTCGCATTTGTTGCATATTCTTGAAATAATGTATGGATACATCGTCTTTGTATGTAGGATTTCTTCAGATGCGATGCTGGATACGAGGCCAGGGCGGATGTGGTGTCTACTACGTGCTGTTAGAAGCTCGTCGTGGACATGCACTACGAGGCGCGCATCCAGGCCATCGTCACTTACCACGGCTCCGTCCTTGGGGAGAAGGTGAACAAGAAGGACGCCCGAACCATGTCGTTGACTCCGGACCAGTACTTGCAGGTAAATACAAAACTTTATTATTGGTACTAAATATGCTTATGTTTATCTTCTGATATGCGTTGTACTTATATTTTTTTAGATGATTCCTCATTGGTGCGCCGCGCATCCTGAGTGCTGGGAGAAGATGGTGCAGAGGTGGTGCTCGGCTGAGTGGGATGAGGCGCACAACGCTAGCCGGGAACGGCGTTTGCTGATGCAAGGTCCCTCCCACCATCAAGGCAGCCGCAGCCTGGGAAAATACGCGGAAGCATGGGTACGCGCTCTTTTTTATTTAGGTATATAACTTTCGATTAGACATGATTTCTAACCATCTCGTTGGTTTTCTCGTAGTCGGCGGCACATGGTGGCGCGCCTTGCTCCACGTTCTCGGCATATGCTATGGCCCACAAGGGGAAGGCGACGTCCGACGTCACCTACAACCCGGATGACGGGCCTGAGGCGTACACCAACCCCGCCATCCACAGCCGCCTCAGTGAGTACACCGCCATGGCCAAGGAGGTCCATGGGCCAGATTACGATCCGAGGACCGAGGACATCGACGGAGATGTCCTCATGAGGGTCGGAGGAGGCAAGAGGCATGGGCGGTACTGGATTGCCGACGGGGCAATCGACTCGTCCTCCACTCCCACTCTCTCTCAGGTGCGAGCAAGGAGCACGAGCGCGAGCCCAGCCATACGACCTCGGCAGGACAGCTCACAGCATCGTATCCAGCAACTCCAGGTTATTCCTTAACTATTCATCGTTCATTGATTATTATATATCTTCTCTTTGCATTATCGTAACATTAGGGCGAAATATTACAGACTCAGCTAGATGATGAGAGGAGGCAACGTGAGGACCTGGAGAAGAGGATGGCAGAGATGTTCACGTACATGCAGAGCCTTGGCGCCGCACAGGGTCATGCTCCACCACCTCCGTTGTTCCCTGCAGCTGACCCTGCTGACTTCACTACTCCTGTGAGTATCAAAATTTTAGTACTGCATGATATATATTCATATGTTCTCACACATACAATCTCTTCTCTGTGCAGGGTCAATCGGCGGCGTCGAACAACCCTCATGCTTCGTCCAACCCTTCGCCGAACCAGTCCAGATGCCCACCTCGTTGATGATCCAGACTTGGTCTTGTGAGTGTTGGTCTTGTGAGATACTTGGTGATGTTTGGCTAGACTTGGTCTTGTGAGATACTTGGTGATGTTAGTGATGATCCAGACTTATATCTGTTTTGTGATGATCCTGACTTATATTTGTGAGACTTATATTAGTGAGACTTTGTGATATATATGGTGTTGATGATAAATGTGTTCATTCTGTGATGCGATTGATATATAATGTGATGTGAATGATATATATCTTTTGTTTGTTTGGATGGAACAGCAAAAACAAATAAAAAAGGGACATCCTGGTCACTTTGCCGAGTGTAACACTCGGCAAAGGGTCGCTTTGCCGAGTGCTATGACCATGGCACTCGGCAAAGAAGGCAACCTGGGAACCGGTAAAGCCATCTTTGCCGAGTGCTGACCATGACACTCGGCAAAGAAGGAAACCTGGGAACCGGCAAAGCCATCTTTGCCGAGTGCTGTTGCCAAGGCACTTGGCAAAGGGACTGGCAAAGGGGCCCACTGGAGGACTCTTTGCCGAGTGCCAGTCCACCAGACACTCGGCAAAGTAGCCTCCTTTGCCGAGTGCCTACGAGCGCTCTCGGCACAGGGACTGGCTGTGGGGCCCACTGGACCCGTCTTTGCCGAGTGCCGAAGAAGACACTCGGCAAAGGATCCGTCACCGTCACTTGGCGCCGTGACAGTGACTTTTCTTTGCCGAGTGTCAAATGGCACTCGGCAAACAAAAAATACTCGGCAAAGAGGCTGTTGCCGATGTACAGTTCGTCGAGCGTTCTTTGCCGAGTGTTACACTCGGCAAAGCCTTTGCCGAGTGTAAAATAGTCTTTGCCGAGTGTCTGCGACGCTCGGCAAAGAAGCTGAGTCCGGTAGTGATACATATGCGTTGATTTTGTCTGCCTCTATTAAAGTTTATGTACTAGTGCATGCATATTATATTATATTGCATATGAAACTACATCTGCAAATGAAACTGCATAAATATGCATTGCAGGTGCTATGTGATTTTGTTTATTCTGTGAAACTGAGATATATACTGCCCTTAGACCATCTCCAGTAAACTGTGTAAATGAACGTGTAAAGTATTGTTTTGCACTGTAGATTACAATGTTTGCAGAGTGAAGTTGAAAATAGTGAGTAAGATAGAAAGTGGGATAGAGAGTCTGCTGAAGATAGTCTTATACGATTATATTACTACACCCTATTGAATTTTGCGAGAATGAATTATCACTTGCTCACCTACCCAGCACCAGCAGCCCCTAGTCCCCTACTACACAATTACACATGCGACACACATACGCTATAGCAAAAGGAACCTCTTGTTTGGTCTCCCACATACTAACCTCCAGAGTCCTAAATCCTACCTAAAGCACAGCTGCCAGGTAAAAGCATAAGCATGCCTCACCAGCAACACACCAAAGCATCTAATAACAATATATAGTCTGAAGCGGGCCGGGATCCATGACTCCTACACACTACCTATTGACCGAATATGCTGCCATTATTTTATGCTGCCAAAAGGTGCATGATCCACCAATTTTAAAGTTATGTTAAACGGGAACAGCGAGGTTTTTTTCGTTCTGGATTTAATTTCCAGCATATATAATGCATTGGTATTTTCGTTATAAACCTAGGCTATATATATATATATATATATATATATATATATATATATATATATATATATATATATATATATATATATATATATATATATATATATATATATATGATTCGTTGCTGACCATATGCTATACATATTATTAATTAAAATCCATGTGGTTTGAAGAAATGTTATGCTGCGAATAAGTGAAAGTAATGCTCCTTTGTTTTGGATAAGAAAGCACACTCAAGAATTGCATCTCTTAGACTGACCGCAGCGGTCGACCATACTGCTCCCCCTCCCCTTGCATGTCGGCTGTAGGGGGCACCCTATGGCCGCAGCGGTGCCCCTACAGCGCCCCCTACGTGTCGGTCCCCTTCTCTCTCTCCCCCAGATCTAGCGTGTCACTGTTCATCACCCTAAACACTGTGTTGTGGGTCCACGAGTAATTGTTAGTAGATAAAAAATTGATAGTTGGTATAGAAAATGATATTTTATAGTGGTAGTGGGGTATAGGGGGGTATTTAGGGGGAACCGCTGCGGGAGATGAAAAAATAGGGGGGAAATAGGGGGGAAAAGTGATATAGGGGGAAAAATTTAGGGGTAACGGTTGCGGATAGCCTTAGGGTTGTTTGTTTGAGATTATAATCTACCTAGATTAATTAGATTATATAATCTGGTCAAATTATAATCTCAAATAAATAGGCCCTTATCTAGGCCATCTCCATCAGTCAATGTAAATACTGTGCAAAGAACTGTTTTGCACTGTAGATTATACTGTTTGAAGAGTATAGTTTGAAATAGTGAGTGAGCTAGATAGGGAGTAGGATATGAAGTCTGTTGGAGATAGTCTTAGCTAGGTGAGATGGCGACGAAGGTATAAAATAAAGTATATTCTCGTTCTATTAGGTGGTACGTTACCGTGCATATGACACCACCATGACATGCCAAAGTTAAATCTATACTATCTATTAAGAACGCAAGGGGTAGGCTGCCTCCCCTGGTTCTGCCTCCGGGTAATCTGGACCGTTCGTTTGCCTCCGGGTAATCTGGACCGTTCGTTTCATCCAGGCGATCCGACCCGTTCTGCCTCCCAACCGTGGACTGCCTCCCAACCGTGGACGTACATCCCCGCGCCAAAAAATACATCTTAGTGCGGTACCAGAGGAATTAGTCTGAGCAACAAACAATCCACGCCAACGTTTATAAGCCACGTTTGGTCTGTCTTAGTGGCCGGTATGGTACTAATCTAATAAATCCCATAACAGTGCCTGCGTGCAGCCCAGTGGTTCGTGTGGCCCAACCGTTGGTGCGGCCCATTATGCAGCCTAGCCTACAGCGTCTGTCATCCTCTTCGGCAGCCCTAAACCTCCACGATGGCGCGCCGCACGCAGAGATGTGCCCACGTCCTCAATCTGCCTCCACGACGGCGCGCCGCACCACGACTTCAATCTCCCCCCCCCCCACGACCTCAACCGCTCTGCCAGAGTCAACACCGTCCAGCTCCGATCACCGGTTCATGGAGGCGGCGGCGGTACTCCTTCGGCAGGCAAAGGAGCAAAGTTGGAGGCGACGAGGGTCCAGATCCGGTCGCCGGCGTCCATCCGGGGTTTGGAAGCGCCGCGGCCAGCTGGAGATGTCGCCAGCCAACTCTCGGGCTTCCTCTCCTCCATCCCCGAGATCGTCGCTCGTGGAGATCTCGCCAGCCAATGCCCGGGTGAGAAACAGGTGCGTCTGCTCATCATCTTTGTGTAGGCACCCTTCGTTCTCCACGGATGCTCGCGACACAATCGAAGAAACTACTCTCCCTCTCCACGACCACGTCCTCCACTCCCCCCCCCCCTCAATCACGAGTTCATCGTCGTCCACAACCTCCCCTCCTCAAAGACAACTGACTTTGTCGGCACCCCTTCTACAGGGTCCTCAATCCCCACGCCGCCATTGAACCCGACTCCAAGCTCGAGTTCGATATGCCCGATGCCTTGCGTGTGTACAAGATCGACTGTGTCGAGCGCTTCGACGACACCAAGTCCGTCCCGTCGTCCCCCAATGGCAATTCCACCAACGGCGTCGCGTCCAAGGACTTCGCTACAGGCATCTCCTCCCGACTCTACCTACCCGCGAGAGTGGATCCCGAGAAGAAGCTCCCCATTGTTGTGTTCTTCCACGACGGTGCATTCATGGTCCACAACGCCTCCTTCCCGCTGTACCACATCTACATCGCATCTGTCGATGTCGCGGTGCCCGCTAGCCGCTGATCGTGCTCCCTCACTCGCGATGCTCCCCCCTGACTGGCCTCCCCTTTGTTTATTGAACGATTCTTGTATATTATCAGGTGAGGATTGGTAAATTCATTGACTGATCTTGCCCCCTCTCTTAGGTTCAGGTGTTGTTGTTGCGTGCACAGGTTCAATTGTCTACACTTGTACAACAATTTAGTGAGGTTGATACTAACTGTATGCTCGCTTTGCTTTCTTTTGTGTCACAGTTCTGTACAAGATTATGCTTAATATGAAGAACTAAGGAATATAATTCAGAGGTAAAGGTTGTAATTGTTTTTGCATGTTTCGTCTTCTGTATATGAAATTTGTTTTTACATTATGTGTGTAATTGGTGTCGTTTCTGATTATTGATTGTGCCTCTTACCAGTTTGATATGTTGTCTACACTGCAACTTATCCCAACAATAAGAGTGAAAATGTGCCAATTTTATAATCTTAAATAAACATGAGACCAAGGTGAGCTGTTGTTTTTTAAAAACTCACCCTCACTATTTGTTTCCATATGAGCAATTTGCATTTTAATAGCATTTTTGCATCACACTTTATTACAATGTCTTGTGTAAGGCTCTAATTGTTGTTAAGTGTTCGTGTATGCCCAGGTGATTTTTTGTTATCATCTTGTATGTGCAGGTTTAGTGTTCAAAATGGCGGCCTTAGGCAGGCTTGGTGGTCTTCTAAGTTAGGTTTAGGGCCACTGGTAGCTTGTCTCCTTCAGTGTTCAAAGCTCCTCATGTCCACCAGGCTATTCATTGGTGGTGAGTTTTTGTTGTCTTGTTTCCTCTAATATACCAACAGCCTTCCATTTTTATGTTTATTAGTGTTCTTTGGTTAGGTCTTGACGTGAAACTAAGACAAGCATTCAGTTAGTTTGGACAGGTTACTAAAGTTTGTATACACATTTGAATGCTATTATGATGTGTGTTAGTGGCTCACTGAATGGTATTGATCCAATTTCCTCTACTGTTGCGTAATGGTAGATTACGAACAGCAAGCTAACAACTTCGATCATTGGGCTTTTGGTTACCGATATAGTAACAATTCCAACAACAAGGTCTGGGGTATGCTGTTTTGGTAGCTCAGGAGATGCAATGCTTACAATATTGTCATCTTCCTCATCATCCGAATAATCAAATACCACTGTTCTCTTTCTGTTATTTGCATTAGTGGATCCCCTCTTGTAGTTTATCCCATGTTCATCATCGCTGCTATTTCCATCTGCTTCTTCCTTCGCACAAATTTGTGCATCAGCAGTAGCTAAAAATACTAACAGCATTAGTTCTATATTAGCATGCTTGTAAAGGGTTGATATACAGGACTAGATATGTGCTGAGAGTTATAGACGAGAAAGTAAAGCACAAAGAATTTGAATATGAACATTTGTGAGATAATACCTGCAACACTTGCTACAGCTGTAGAATTAGTGGTACTTGGAGGCATAGGTTTTGCTGATGCACGACCCCACATGTTAGCCAGCGATCCACCATTACTAGGCATGGCCTTTCCATTTTGAGCTTTACTTTTGCTTGCATAGGCATCAACTGATTGTTCTTTGTCAACAGGACCATTGCCAGCCTTATCTAATATTGTGGAATTATCCTTCTCGGACTTAGTGTCTGCTCCCTGCTTTGAACTTACAGGCAAATCTTGCCGCCGAGCAGTAACAAACTGCTCCTTTGGAGTAACACTAGGCTTAGACTATGCGGCGGCTGCAGCACTATTCAAGGGCTTTGGTGGCAATGAACTCACATGCTTTCCATTGGATGTTCGCTTGACAAAAGAATTCAAAACACCACAAAACCTGTGCATGATTGTGAAGTGACGAAATTGAGAATACTGATCAGGGATAAAAGTTGCATAAATATACATGCATATGAACACAGGTTTGCATCAAGGTATTATCTTTGACAAATTTCACTATTTTATATATAAATCTATCTCCATCTATATGTGTGTTTGGTTATGTATATTCTCATCTGGTTATGTCTTTGCTTACAATTCCTTCGTGGGCATGCCTTAGACTTGGGAGAAAACCAAATGGGCTAAGAGAACAATACCTATTATCTCTCAAACAGTTCTCATAATCAAAAGGCTGATTGAAAAGCTCCTCTGCCTGCACAAATTCATGATTCCAAAGTATAGCTGTATCTTTTGGAATACAGGCCTGGATACTGTAGATCTGAACCGAACAAGAATCTTTGAAAATTTGCCTTGCTTCTGCATGGAAGACAGATTAACTTTTCACATAAGAAATTTGACACTAGATAAAAGAAACATATCGCTGGGAAGTGAAATGGTTGTTTTCCTTTTTTGCTACTGACTAAGAAGAGATCCAGATGTTCTGATATTCACAGAGGTAACTGCATGCCGGACAGCCGGAGTAACTAATATTGTTGGCCTCCAACTGTATACATTTTGTTAGCTATTTATGTTTGCATTTTAGCTGGTGATATGGGTTAATAAGCTGATCAGATCCCTCCCTCTGTTTGCCATTATTATACTTTCATATAATGCATAGTACTACATGTTTTCTTTGACCTTCATTTGATTACTGACCATTGTGTTATAAAGCTACTTCTAACTTGTGTGCCAAATTACATGTTACGACTATTCATTCGATTATCTGGCCATGATGGATTACCCACTTCCATCAGAACTTCCCATGCCTTTGTCAGCCAATCCTATTAAAGAAGTTAGTCCTTAAACATCAATTTCCATGCATCATGTCGCTCTGTATATCATGTCTTGCTAAGTTTAAGCATTTATGAATCTTGTCGCTGTGTATATCATGGCTAAGTGGTAATTGCCCTTATGTTTACATGAGCAGTGCGTACAACATATATGCGCAGATTGTAAATGAATGACATAATGTTAGTTGTGACATAAGATGAGCAACACTAACTCCTTTGTTTGGCCATTGGTCGATGTTCAAATATATTTGTACTTGACAAAGGAAATTGTTATATGGTGAAAGTTGTGCTGACCTTTTTTTTAGTTATAGCAAAAGCTTCTTCTGAAAGGTGCAACTCTGACTAAATATTTCATTTTTGGTGAAAATTGTTATATGGCTTGATTATCTGAATGGGAAATACATTAGTTGAAACTGAAAAACAAAATTGAGTATACACAGTAACATCCATATTTTTTGGGATGCAGATTGGGCCACTGAATTCATTGTGTTTTGGGCTTTCTTTTAGATATTTTATTTCTTGCATTTCTGGAACTAAATTGTGTACGACAAACTGTATATATTAATAAAAGGACTTCCCTTATATTTCATTTATGCATTGTCCTTACCCCGGTACCACACATGAAACTAAACGGTAGGAGTATATTTGCTATGTAGACCAAATGGCTAAAACCATCCAATATTTTCATAAACTGAAAATGCAGAGAAAGCAATAAAGTTGTATCAATACAACCGTACAGGCTTAGTAGGAGCTTCTAATATCTAGCACTAATAATATGTAGAATGACATATGACTGAACAAACAATATGAGGACTGGTAACAATATTGATTTTGCTAATAGGGCTTAGATTGGATACTATGATTTGTTCCCATGTGATTTTTCCAGTCCTCTGTAGGGCTTGAAGATCATCCTTTGACTCATTTATGATATATTGGCCCATGATCTACATGTTAAGACACCTTTGTTTTACCACCTCAATATATTGTTTCCTTGGTTTTGTATTCTTTTAATTTAAAACAACCTACCCTGCTGCCTTGCCGGGGAGTGGCCAGCGACCGCTCCACATGACCACATCGGCTGAGGACATGAAGGAGGCACCGACAGTCACAGAGGTGCTGTACAAGTGGACAAACATCGGCAAGGGGTGGCAGTCGCGCTGGTTCGCGATCCACGACGGAGTGCTCTCCTACTCGAAGATCCTGCCTCTAAGGACGCTGCCGCAGGGAGGACCTGGGCGCGGATCTTGAACTAAAACTAAAGGATGCCTATGTAAGTTATATTTTCTCTCACATTTACATCAAAACTTATTTTCCAATAATCAGCAGACCTTGACATGTTTCTATATACTTTCTCTCACATTGACAAGTTTTTTAGATTTATTGCAGGCCACCTTTATTTGCTTAATGAGTCGTCGATCTTCACACATTTTTTTAGATTCATCGTAGTTTTTATGCATTCTTTACATGTTTTTGTCCTTTTCAGATTTAGTATAGGTAAGCTTTTTTTGCTTGGACAGTCTATTTCTCTTTGCTTCGACAGTTTCTTTTAGATTCAGGTAGGCCACCTTTCTTTGCTTAGTGTGTGGTCGATTTTGACACGTTTTTCAGATTAATCATAGTTTTTATTCATTCTTGGCATGCTTTTGTCTCTTTTTTCAGATTAGTCTTTATTCATCCTTGACATGTTTTTGACTTTTTTCAGATTTAGATTCAGTACATCTAAGCTTTCTTTGCTTGGACAGTCTATTTCTCTTTGCTTGGATAGTTTTTTAGATTCAAGTGACTTGGTGCGGTTCATTTTGTTCTTAGTATGTTTAGATGTTTTTGATTCTGAACTTTCCATGGTGCTATTCGTAGAAATCCTGGATTAAACACCATGATGGTGAATTTCTCGGGGGGGGGGGGGGGGGGGGCATCAATTGGACCACCTGATTTTCTCTTCTTTGATATCAAGTTTTACCATGGAAAAAGTTCAAATGTTTTTTATTCTTGTGCAAAGAGTTGTTGTGACAAAGTGCTCTATTAGTATTAGACTATTAGTACAACATAGGCATCTTTTGCTCCTCCCCTGTTCTCCCAGCTCCAAAGCTCAGAATTCTGCTAGCCAGCTAGGAATAGTTTAGGAGTGTCGTCCAAGTAACTTAAGCATCATTTCCTACTCCTCGGAGGCATGGAGTCTCCAGAATCGTGTACCATTTCTATCTAATTGTTTAGTGAAGTTGCTTCTGATAAGCGTGAACAGCAAAAAAGTACTCTTGTGGTTGTAGGTGCAAGACTCGAACGCCGCGCTCTACAGCCGGCAGAAGTCTGCGCAGGTGAAGCTGTACGAGACTTGAATGATGTCCACCATGTGTTCGTTCAAAATCCCCTCAAGGTAACAAGTTTTGATTCTTGATGATTTCAGCTGCTAAAACTTGAGAGTCACTTGCAGATCTCATAGTTGTTGAATTCTAATGTTGTCTTGTAGAAAAAATTGAAGCCATGATCTCATGCTTTGGTTAAGATTAGCTCTATCTTTTCGCTTTCTATCCAGGGAGCCACAATTTTTACCTTACTCAATTATATTCATGTATTTAGATCATATGTTTGATTTTAGAGCCGCCATCCCAGGTGGGTTTGGCCTTCTGATCCTGACTTACATTTGAGTTGTAAGAAAATAGTTGCACGTTTAGCAGAGCTTTTTTGTACACCAAGTTGCAAAGAAGTATATTTTTCTCCCCACTCTGGTTTGATTTGACCAGTTTTTTGCTCGCTATGTGTTACTTTTTGTTGAGCAATCTGCTATTTGCTGATTTATTATGCATACAGATCGGATGAGGAGGAAGGGCTCAAAGCCAGATGCCACTACCGGAGCGCTAAGGTGGACAACGTTGTCTACTGTCTTGAGGATGACGTCTATGTCAAGGTCCTTGTTCATTGCTTTTTGTTGCTTCTGCTCTCATTTTCCAATTGCCATTAGGTATCCTGCACACATAACCCTTCTACGTGGAAATCATGAAAGTGGACATTTGACACATGTATGTTCTAATATGTGAAAAATTGTGTCAATTGTCTATCACCGAGAAAACGAATAAGGTGAGCCTTTTTCCCTTTTCTTACTTTGTTTCTCTCTTTTCCCCCTTTTTTGGTAGCATGATGATGAATATTTCCCCCCTTTCTTACTTTTTATCTCTCTTTTTCTTTTTTTGGTAGTACTATGTGTTGGCCCAATAAGAGATCCGCTTTCTTCAATTCTGAGATGGAATTCTATCGATTCTTACTCCAATTTCCCTAACTACCATACTCCATCTAATCTCCAGATTCTGGATGTTGCCATAGCAGAAGACGCTAGCGAGAAGAAACTTTGAATGTAATTGCAAGGAAGCATGACGTGGGCCGACTCTCCATCCCAGATCTTCCTATCATCATCATCACATCATTATCTTTTTCCTTGCCAGGTCAGTGGTGCTGTCGACCCATTCATCCATGAACCACCGTCTGCATGTCCTGTTCATATTTTTCGTCCCTCTGTGTTATATAGATAGTCGACACCATCCATTTATATCCTTTTTATAGAGCTAATCATTGAGATATCTCTTCCTCTTGGTCCTGATGAATTTGTTCGTTCTATGACGAGAAATGCCTGTATACCTATGGTATCCTTCGTAGTTCGTGTTGCCATGGCCCTTCTTTATCATGTTGCTCATCTTCGATAGATGCCATGATTCAGTGAATTAAGCATTTATATTTGAGAAAAGGGGACCAGTTTTATGAATAAAAAAATGACAGGATTGTAAATTTGTATACGCAAACCGCTTTAATTCTTCTTTAGACGGGCTAGCGACATCTAAACGGCCGAAAGCAGCAGCAGAAAAAGGTGTGACTAAGAGTCCATATTTTGAATTTGGGAAATGCGGATCCTCCCTCTTTTTTTTTGTCATTTTCGCAACTGTAGCAGAGTCAGATAGTCTTAATTTGTGCACAGTTCACTACTTCACTCGAACAGTTGTGTCTTTACTTGAGCTGATGATGTTGAGTTGGAGTTGAGCAGATTATACAGCACGCTTTTGCAAGGCAACATTCTAATGAGTTGTGTAGCTTTGGAAAAAGCTAAGGAACCTGACAAAGGATGCAAAAATGTGACTGATTTTACAAATAATATTGTTCAATGCAGAATTCTGGTAGCTGCCCTCCCTGATTTTAGTAACATGTTGCAGCTCGTCAAAGTTTAAGCAAACCCAAGGCATAACCAGACTCTCGACAGGGACACAAGTACACAAGAGAAACTTGTAAGAGAAATAGAACATCAAACAGCAAGTTCTTGGTCCTGTGCTACCGAGACGAGAGAAGCATGCGTGTATTGATCACCTCCGTATATACACCTGACACATCATCATGCACTACTCATCAAAGGCTTGATTTTTTTTCAGCTGCGTCAGATGGGCGGCGCCTTCCGCGACGGGGCGGCGCCGGACTTGTGCGCCAGGAAGAGCTTCTTGAGCAGCCTGAGCATCATGAGGAGGCCCATCCTCCGCCGGCGGACGACGGCGTGCTTGCGCGTCTCCAAGGCGCCGTCGAGCCAGGGCTCCCTCACGGCAGACAATTATAAGCACTCCAGCTTATTGGGCGTCATAGTTAGTCAGACAATTATAATAGCGTACAAAATTTACGGAGTGTCTATGACGCCCAAGAATTGACACATGTTGGATATTGGACTTGTGCTATGACGCTCCAACTTATTTTTAAATCTCAAGGTGTTTGATGTTCTATTTCAAAGCATGTTTGATGCGAGCCAGCTGTTGGGTTTATTTACTCCTTGTATGACCATTAGTAAAAGGGAAAACTGACGTTTCTGCTACATGTTTCAGGATTTCCTTAGCCCCGGCTGTCATTTGCCTTGTGTCGAAAATAAGTATGCTATAAAGCGTACTGTCTTGATGGGAACTTGCTGAAATACATAAAGTAAGTAATCATCTTTTTTATTTTGCAAAGAACCTCGTAAATACTACAATTCTGTACAGAGTAAGCTAACACTTTTTTTTTATTCTGATTCTCCCAGAAATCTGACAATGCGGTCCTTGGGCTTCCTTATGCGTTGGCCAACCAATCATTCTGCAAATCATTCAACTTGGATCTGCTTGAAGCCTCAGCTACACTTACTCTCGCTGAGTTGTGGCTGGCTCTTGGATCAAGCCATGCAAAGAAGGCACTGAGTCTTGTCTACCAGAGCCTTCCCATGATTCTTGGTCATGGTGGGCTTGAGCTGCGTGCTCGAGCTCACGTTGTTTTAGCAAAGTGCCATTTATCCGATCTGAAATTCTCAAGTACTTTGCAACACTTCGTGTTACATTAAGTGGACAACCTATTGCTGATCCTTTAATGTGTAAACCTCTCAACATATTGGTCTGCTCGACACATCCACCTAGACGCTAGAAGCTAGACCTGTTATGCTTGTCGAAACGCCTGGAGCGGCACATATCTATAATATATATTGTTATCGTGTTATTATACGGTTCCGTTGCAACGCACGGGCACTCACCTAGTCAGAACCATATGTATACGGCAGCAGATGGTTGACAGGTAAAAAGACTTGTTTGGCCGTATACAAATCTCAGCGTAACATACGCACATAAGTGGCCTACGTGGAACTAATTAAGAATACACATCTCTATGTGAAACTACACCTGTGTGGTCCATATGCATACGAAACCATATATATATAGGATGGCAGAGATGTTCACGTACATGCAGAGCCTTGGCGCCGCACAGGGTCATGCTCCACCACCTCCGTTGTTCCCTGCAGCTGACCCTGCTGACTTCACTACTCCTGTGAGTATCAAAATTTTAGTACTGCATGATATATATTCATATGTTCTCACACATACAATCTCTTCTCTGTGCAGGGTCAATCGGCGGCGTCGAACAACCCTCATGCTTCGTCCAACCCTTCGCCGAACCAGTCCAGATGCCCACCTCGTTGATGATCCAGACTTGGTCTTGTGAGTGTTGGTCTTGTGAGATACTTGGTGATGTTTGGCTAGACTTGGTCTTGTGAGATACTTGGTGATGTTAGTGATGATCCAGACTTATATCTGTTTTGTGATGATCCTGACTTATATTTGTGAGACTTATATTAGTGAGACTTTGTGATATATATGGTGTTGATGATAAATGTGTTCATTCTGTGATGCGATTGATATATAATGTGATGTGAATGATATATATCTTTTGTTTGTTTGGATGGAACAGCAAAAACAAATAAAAAAGGGACATCCTGGTCACTTTGCCGAGTGTAACACTCGGCAAAGGGTCGCTTTGCCGAGTGCTATGACCATGGCACTCGGCAAAGAAGGCAACCTGGGAACCGGTAAAGCCATCTTTGCCGAGTGCTGACCATGACACTCGGCAAAGAAGGAAACCTGGGAACCGGCAAAGCCATCTTTGCCGAGTGCTGTTGCCAAGGCACTTGGCAAAGGGACTGGCAAAGGGGCCCACTGGAGGACTCTTTGCCGAGTGCCAGTCCACCAGACACTCGGCAAAGTAGCCTCCTTTGCCGAGTGCCTACGAGCGCTCTCGGCACAGGGACTGGCTGTGGGGCCCACTGGACCCGTCTTTGCCGAGTGCCGAAGAAGACACTCGGCAAAGGATCCGTCACCGTCACTTGGCGCCGTGACAGTGACTTTTCTTTGCCGAGTGTCAAATGGCACTCGGCAAACAAAAAATACTCGGCAAAGAGGCTGTTGCCGATGTACAGTTCGTCGAGCGTTCTTTGCCGAGTGTTACACTCGGCAAAGCCTTTGCCGAGTGTAAAATAGTCTTTGCCGAGTGTCTGCGACGCTCGGCAAAGAAGCTGAGTCCGGTAGTGATACATATGCGTTGATTTTGTCTGCCTCTATTAAAGTTTATGTACTAGTGCATGCATATTATATTATATTGCATATGAAACTACATCTGCAAATGAAACTGCATAAATATGCATTGCAGGTGCTATGTGATTTTGTTTATTCTGTGAAACTGAGATATATACTGCCCTTAGACCATCTCCAGTAAACTGTGTAAATGAACGTGTAAAGTATTGTTTTGCACTGTAGATTACAATGTTTGCAGAGTGAAGTTGAAAATAGTGAGTAAGATAGAAAGTGGGATAGAGAGTCTGCTGAAGATAGTCTTATACGATTATATTACTACACCCTATTGAATTTTGCGAGAATGAATTATCACTTGCTCACCTACCCAGCACCAGCAGCCCCTAGTCCCCTACTACACAATTACACATGCGACACACATACGCTATAGCAAAAGGAACCTCTTGTTTGGTCTCCCACATACTAACCTCCAGAGTCCTAAATCCTACCTAAAGCACAGCTGCCAGGTAAAAGCATAAGCATGCCTCACCAGCAACACACCAAAGCATCTAATAACAATATATAGTCTGAAGCGGGCCGGGATCCATGACTCCTACACACTACCTATTGACCGAATATGCTGCCATTATTTTATGCTGCCAAAAGGTGCATGATCCACCAATTTTAAAGTTATGTTAAACGGGAACAGCGAGGTTTTTTTCGTTCTGGATTTAATTTCCAGCATATATAATGCATTGGTATTTTCGTTATAAACCTAGGCTATATATATATATATATATATATATATATATATATATATATATATATATATATATATATATATATATATATATATATATATATATATATATATATGATTCGTTGCTGACCATATGCTATACATATTATTAATTAAAATCCATGTGGTTTGAAGAAATGTTATGCTGCGAATAAGTGAAAGTAATGCTCCTTTGTTTTGGATAAGAAAGCACACTCAAGAATTGCATCTCTTAGACTGACCGCAGCGGTCGACCATACTGCTCCCCCTCCCCTTGCATGTCGGCTGTAGGGGGCACCCTATGGCCGCAGCGGTGCCCCTACAGCGCCCCCTACGTGTCGGTCCCCTTCTCTCTCCCCCCAGATCTAGCGTGTCACTGTTCATCACCCTAAACACTGTGTTGTGGGTCCACGAGTAATTGTTAGTAGATAAAAAATTGATAGTTGGTATAGAAAATGATATTTTATAGTGGTAGTGGGGTATAGGGGGGTATTTAGGGGGAACCGCTGCGGGAGATGAAAAAATAGGGGGAAATAGGGGGGAAAAGTGATATAGGGGGAAAAATTTAGGGGTAACGGTTGCGGATAGCCTTAGGGTTGTTTGTTTGAGATTATAATCTACCTAGATTAATTAGATTATATAATCTGGTCAAATTATAATCTCAAATAAATAGGCCCTTATCTAGGCCATCTCCATCAGTCAATGTAAATACTGTGCAAAGAACTGTTTTGCACTGTAGATTATACTGTTTGAAGAGTATAGTTTGAAATAGTGAGTGAGCTAGATAGGGAGTAGGATATGAAGTCTGTTGGAGATAGTCTTAGCTAGGTGAGATGGCGACGAAGGTATAAAATAAAGTATATTCTCGTTCTATTAGGTGGTACGTTACCGTGCATATGACACCACCATGACATGCCAAAGTTAAATCAGAACCATATGTATACGGCAGCAGATGGTTGACAGGTAAAAAGACTTGTTTGGCCGTATACAAATCTCAGCGTAACATACGCACATAAGTGGCCTACGTGGAACTAATTAAGAATACACATCTCTATGTGAAACTACACCTGTGTGGTCCATATGCATACGAAACCATATATATATACATGTGATGAGGTTATACTCTCTCATGGGTTCACCAATCAATTTATGTGTAGTTCTGCACGGGGTGGCCATAGCGTTTTGTTGCTCCTGTCCTGCTACTTTTCTTTTTTATATATAAAATGGTGCTCCAACCATGCGCCTGTGTACACATACGAACACACTAGCTACACATGTCTACCAGCTTGGAATAGAGCAAGTGAATATATATATATAATAGTTCAGCCTGAGATCATCCTCTCCCCACAAGTCTTCTCCTCACACATATAGCAGTGCGAAGACACACTGTACTAAACCGCGAGGAAAAGTAGCAAAGAAATTACAAGGGGGTGGACGCGCGGGGGGCAAGTCGTCTCCTTCGATTTCGTTCTTGCCTCTTTGCCTCTCTCAAGGTCTGCTCAAACTCAAAGTGGATTCGGCAGAACACGCATGGTAAAAGTTTCTCGATGAGACATCTTACTCGCTCGCTTAATTTCATCAATTCTTGGGTCCAATCGAACTCTAGTGTTCTCTTCTCGTTCAGACTCATTTATATATGCTCCCATCTTCTTAATTTCTTTGTTTTGGTTTGGTTTATTTTGATCAAACATGCTGCTTGGATCTTGACACACATGGCGGTCGACCGGTTAGCTAGCTAGCTAATATGTTTCTATTATGTATTTTGTTTTGCATCTGCAAAGGCGTAGAGCGCGGGGAGCAAGAGATTTCCTAGCTTCAAGAACCTGGAAGAACAAGTCGAGGATCCGTCGTCGAGCCCGACTGTTCTAAGAGAAAGTAATTAGCAAGCAGCTCTCGATTATACTGTATTATTTATCGAAACCCTATCTAAGCTAGTAGCAAGCTAGCTAGCTAGAAGAGGAGGAGGAAGCTGGCGAACTGGTGGTGGGACGAGGGGCGGGGCGGCCTGCCGGAGCCATCCCTTGGCAAGAACCAAGAAGAAATGGCACCTTCCTCCAAGGACGGCGCCACCGCCACCGAGCAGCCGACGAGCGGCGACGACGACCGGGAGAACGGCGGCACGGGCGAGCCCAAGGAAGGCGCGGTGGTGGCGGGCAACCGGCGGCCCCGCGGGCGGCCGCCGGGGTCCAAGAACAAGCCCAAGCCGCCCATCTTCGTGACGCGCGACAGCCCCAACGCGCTGCGCAGCCACGTGATGGAGGTGGCCGGCGGCGCCGACGTGGCCGAGTCCATCGCCCACTTCGCGCGCCGCAGGCAGCGCGGCGTGTGCGTGCTCAGCGGCGCGGGCACCGTCGCCGACGTGGCGCTCCGCCAGCCCGCGGCTCCGGGCGCCGTGGTCGCCCTCCGCGGCCGCTTCGAGATCCTCTCGCTCACCGGCACGTTCCTGCCGGGCCCCGCGCCGCCGGGCTCCACGGGGCTCACCGTGTACCTCGCGGGCGGCCAGGGGCAGGTCGTCGGCGGCAGCGTCGTCGGCACGCTCACCGCGGCGGGGCCCGTCATGGTGATGGCGTCCACGTTCGCCAACGCCACCTACGAGAGGCTGCCGCTGGACGACGCCGACGAGGAGCCCGCCGGGCAGCAGGCGGCGCAGCTGCCTCCCGGACCGGGCGGAGGGCAGCCTATGGTAATGGGCGGGATGGCCGACCCCTCAGCGGTGCCAATGTTCGGCGGCGCCGGCGGTGTGCCGCCAAGCCTCATGCCAGCAGGGGCCGCAGCCGCCTCCTCCGGTGCGGGCCTGCAGCTCGGGCACGACCGACTTGCATGGGCTCATGCACGGCCACCGCCATACTAGGAAGCCGGGGAGGATGCATCATCCATGACCGAGGAAATTGATGAATTAGAAATGGAGGATCGTTCAGCGCAACAACAGCTAGCAGCAGCTCAAGGACGACTGCCACTCACCATCATATAGTAACTAGAACCGAACGAAGATCGAATTAAGCGCTAGCTTCCAGGAGCTAATAAAACTCTCTTCGATCAATTCTACCTATTACAGTACTCTGCTAAGAAGGTAAACTACTTATAGTGCTATATATGTATGTATATTACTACACTGCTACTGCATGCATGTGACTGTGTGGCTGTGCCAAATGTCAGCGCAAGATACGATGGAGCTTGCATTGTTTTTTCCCATTGTAATGTTTGATTTATATTAATTATTAGATACAGCATGATAAATAGATGATGGATGATTATTACATACGGTATGTCTCTTTGATCTCTCTTCTGCAAAACACTACCACTAGCTGGCACTAAGATGATCAACTCCACTATGAACTCATGTGAGATTTTTGTGTTTGTTTTTATCACTTCAAATAATTGTGGTCTGATAATAATATATATACCGGCACAGTAAATTACACAAAGTGAATCTTTTTGGTAAGGGCTAGTTTGATAACTTCATTTTTCAACGGGTTCATATTTTTCTAAAGGAAAATAAACTAATTTTCTTTGGAAAAATGGATATCTCTTGAGAAAATGGAGTTGTTAAACTTGCCCTAAAGATGAACTTCATATCTAGCTTATTATTCCCAGCATATATATGGTGTTTTTGTGAACGGATGCATATGCTTCAGCCTTCAGAGCGATGATTATATACTGACTAGCTTAGCTTCGTCAGGGGTTAATACACATGTCTGCCTATATGTGCATATATACACACTCGTCAATTTTTGTGTATAGTATAAGTGGAGCTTTGTATTACCACCTGTTCTGACCATATGCTTAAATGCTTAATTGTCATCGGTGATGAAGTTAGAGTAAATTGAAGGGAGCGGCTGTATAGATCACTTGAGTCGTACGGGGTAATAATTGGTGTAATTTTAGTTAATGTAACTGTTTTTATATCTTTGAGGTTTGCATCCCCTAATTTTAATATAGCTTCACCCCAGCCGCTTGTTATATATATACATGCTGCTCTGCTGTTATTTTGTAGTAGACTCAAATTCATTTCTTTTGTACTGAATTTTTGGTTTCGTGTATGTATTTAGGGATTGTTTGAGAGTAAGAATAATGGATATGATTGAGGGGGCTAAAATCCCTCATTATTTGAATAGTGAAGAATTCTAGCCCTGGGCCCTCAATCTCTCTCCATTACATTTGCTCCCAAACAACCTGTTTATGTATACATTTCTCAGCGTAATTATGGAAGAGATATGCACGGTGTTGCACTGCTACACAGTGCTACTAATGCTAAATCTAGGCCATGTATATAGGCGCATAGCAACCCCTGGTTGAGTGATACAAGTATTCGGGGATATAGGGGGCAGTTCCTTTGATTTATAGTTCTGGAATAAAACCAACCAATGCAAGCTGCCTAGTGTGCCTACCGAAGAAAATAACATCCTTCACAAATTAAAAGAACAAGGTATGGGATGTGTTTGTTTCAGCGGATTTTGACCGTCAGAATCGAAGCGCTTCGCTTCTCAGGTAAGAATCATTTTAGTGAAAATCATTCAAATCAACGTGAACATAGAATCCACCGAGTCATCGCGATTGGAGGAATCTGTCACTTACTACATTCTAAACCCTATGGACCCCTTAATGTACCTCCGCACGTAAGTCTCGCGATATTCAGATTCTCCCTACAGCCAGATTCTTTAGGGATCCAAATTATCATAAAAATTCGTCAGAAAAAAGTTGAACCAAACAGGCCCATACTGCTACACATGGCAGGGATTTCTAAATACATGTCTATATATATGCAACCAAAGGTTAATAAAACCGGTAGATGATCTGTATGCTTGATGTTAATTGACATGTGCACAAACGTTAATTCTTCACATTTAGGTTGCAAATGTTTCATTCTCCACAAATGTTTGATTCTTCACATGTATATAAACTAAGTACTTAGTGTCTATATATTTCGCTCTCTTTTTTGGTTGATGGTCATTAACTATCAGGTGCAAACCAACTCATTAGTGCAAACCGGCCAATACAAGAATAGAGATGGGAGGACCTTTATTTTTAAATGGTCCTCCCATCTAACCTTGTGTTGGTTTGTTGCATGATTTGTACCGATAAGTTGGTTTCCACCGGATATGTTCTCATATATTATATACAATATTCATTCTGAAATAAATAAATTTCTACAAACAGGTGCAGTCGAACTATCTTAAACTTGAGCAACTTTATAGAAAAAGTAACATCTCATCTACAACATCAAAAAAATATTGTAAATATATATTTTTAATGGTGTATCTAGTTATACTAGTTTAGCTTTAGCATAAATATTGATGTTTTCTATAAATTTAATCAAATTTAGAATAGTTAACTTAGAACTACTCTAGAAGTTGATCTGGTTCTGGGGACACATGGAAGGGGAGTACATACTGCTGAAGTGAAGACATCTAATAACTTAATTTGGTTATAAAAATTACTTTACAAATTGAGATATTTTTACATTAAAATGCAGTATATATGATAGCTTGTTTATATGACAGTCGATTATAGAAAGAGTAGTTATTGGGATACCGCGTGGCGCCCCTTTTAAGATACGACACCACTATATATATTTTTGGCGTGTTTAGTTTCTAGAGACTAATTTTAGTCTCTAATTGTTAAATATGGAAACTAAAACTCTATTTTAACTTTCGTATTTGATAATTTAAGGATTATAATAAAATAAATTATAGGAACTAAAAATTAGTCATTAGAAACTAAAAACCCCTTTAATTTTAATTTTGGAACTAACACACCAATGGAACAGTGGCATGCATGCGCGATGGCCGGCGCGTGCATGAGCATGAGAGCAAACAGATGATGCTCGACTGCAATTGCAATGAGTGCTAGATCTTTGAGACTAATAAAGGACAAAACAGTTAAATCTTTATTAATTGATAAAGTATACTCATGGGCACATGGACAAGAACATATGCCTACGGAAGGTAAAGCTGGATTTGTAAGCACTGCAGTCTGCAGGTGTGCTTTCCCCTGTGCATGCGAGAGCGGACTCCCGATAAAGTCTCACGAGCTAGCAGAGAGCGTGGTCGATCTAAAAACGCTTGGTTGTTTGGTTTATATGAACTAATTTTTAGTCTCTACATTTTATTATACTACGTTAATGTCCGTATGTTGCAACGAGAACATATAATATCATGATAACTTATATATAAATGTGTTATATTGTTACGAGAAAAGATTTTGTAATCCATTGGTGATCCTGGCTATACATATAAATTTTGTTATTTTAATCTACCTATTTCACCACTACATTGCAATCATCAATATAATGCAGACCTATATATATGATAGTTAGGTGTCTGTGCGTTGCGACGACTCACAAATTATTAATAAAACGCGAGTGCACAACAATTACATAAAAACAAATAATATATCGACAATCGTACACTAATCTACTCCTTTGTAGAGATATTGATAAGTCTCTGTTGTATGTTTGCAGGGATGACATAGTGGCATGAATTGTCCTCGTAACTTAATAGATCAATCACAAAGTTCCTTCGAAGAATCCTTGCATCCTACACATAAAGACATAAGAGAATAGAACATCAAATCAAATTTGTATTATGTAACTGGAATGTATGTTTGAACATGAAACAAACGTACTCCAGTCACCCTAACAAATTTCATTCGCCTACCATTTCCCCACATGACCATAGCTTGTAGAACGAGGTATCTGGTATTAACCCTACAGAATAATGTTTGGTCAACTATGTTATATATAATGGTTATCATACAAAAATTCTATATTGTTGAGAAGGTACGTGATACGGAGAAAATACCCTTTTAAGTCAATTGGAATACCTGTCCGAATTGTATGTTCCCACTTAAAAATATCCTCTACCCATTCAGAACGTTTCTTGTTGTAGTCAATCTTATATTTCTTTGAGGCCATGATAATCGCTTCCACGAACCCCTTGTAGGGCATATGCTTACACCAATCTTGAGTGGGTGTAAAGTCGATAAAAGTCACGTGCTTTTTACCATGGTCAATTACTAAAAGGGCATAACACTCGTTGAATTTCCATGGCATAAGAACCTGCAAAACATCAATCATTAGGATTGCAAAGAAGTGTCTTTTTATAAATACATTCGAAATTAACACATACTTACATATCTACAACCAGTGATATATTAGTTCATTGATGACCAACAGTCGAGTGTTTTGGCTAGCTCTTCTGTTGTAGGGTCCTCGTGGTACTTTGGAAGTTTGCCAAAACCAACCATTCTCTGGATAAATATATATACATGACCACATGAGGATAAAGGTAGATACTATATATTGCTACATTATTGATTGGAAACAAGCTTACCCAGAAGCGCATATCCATATAATGCTTTATATCCTTTATCTTTTCACCTTTTGACATACGTGAATCTTTATTGGCAGGCAGTCGAACAGCCATATCAAAACATTTTAGAGTCATATTTAGATTTATCCTTAATATATTTGGTAAGTCTTTGACAAATATTTCTATCTTAATAGGGTTGAAACTTCGCACCATGTCATCTTGTAATGTAGCATGACGAAAGTCAATATCAAGACTATACGTAGTTGGTATACATAAAATAGATAAAACAATGAGCACTTACTGTAATGTCATATTGTCTTGGATTGCCATGATGTAATCGCATAGAACATCTATTAAATTGGCTATGGTCACGAGCATATCCTTTGTGGAAAGACCACTCATTAAAAAGTCGTTGGTGCACTCATCGGCCGATACCTTTATAGGAGTTCCTTTATCCCAATCATGAACAAACCACCTTTCTAAGTCCGCTTGAGTAATGGGACCATCATCATCTTCCATCAATACTTTGCTATCATCAGGTGCGTCCGGTTGAAATAGGCATTCAATCCACTTCCTTTACACAAAGGCATCATCAATAAGCACGACTTCTACCCTTGGCTCGCATGGGATTTGTTTAATCCAATCGATGAGTGCAAGATCACCCTGCGTGCAAATATAATCTAGGAACAAAACAGTCGTGAGATGAAACAGAGATCACTTGCAATCAAAAAATACAAATTGATCCATATAGTGCTATGGAAGTTATAATACCTTTCGGAACTATTGCAGTTGACACCGATTTTTTTGGCTTGTTATGAGACAAACACACAAGTAGAGATTCATCTATTGATAGTGTATTATCTCCTTGGGGGATAAGAAGTACAGTATTTTTCTCTTGAGATTACATCCTCGCTAGACAAAAACCTACAATCATTGTTACTATGTTTTACTTGATACGTAATTAAAAATGTCTATACTATAACAAGCTAAAACATATCTCAATCTGTTATCAATGTTACCAAATAACCAAGTATTGCATTAGCAAATATATCTATTAAATAATATGTAACCAGGTGAAACAAGTTATATATGGGACAAACAGAGCTAGGTAACTTATTAGGTCCATCAATTTAACCAAACTGTAAATGCATTGGTGAGAACATAAGCCTAATATTTAGAAGTGCCGGGTAGTAATGTACTGTCGAATGAGAAGTGATGGTTTCATATCATTTAACATAAGCCTAAAATGTATTTAATTTAATTAAATATAAAGTATGGATCAAATTCATATTAGATCTGACATAATCCACCATGAGCAGTCTAAAGGTAGGTTCGGCATAAAGCGCAACATAAGCCAAGAACAAGCTGAGCTCCAATATCATCAGAAACATTCCTAGCTGCCCAGAACTTTCAAAAATACAGTATATGGTATAGAATTCAGTTGCACAAAACATGACAAATCCAAAGCAAAGCAGACAAATCCCATCTTTTTGTTCAACAATTGTGGATTTTGATCAGCAAGAGTTTATCTGACTTCAACTCGATTCAGAATTCTACAATAAGGCCAAACAAACAAACACCATTCCGATTTCATAATTCTACAACACCACCAAAAAAACATTCCTAAACTGAAACTTAGAAGCAGGACATTCCTACTCCTGCTTTGATTCATTGCCCATTCCAGACCAACCATGAAGAGAGTTGTGCTAATGACATATTTTTCAATATCTGAAAGGCAAAAATACATGTTCACCTAAAAACAAAATACTCAAATGCATTACAAGTTGGTAATTGCCATGCATTCATCAATGTCAGCTATGGCGTAAGGACCTTCTTATAAACAATATTTTTGTGTATGTTGTGCCATTCATTGTTGAGTTCTTTTGTACCCCCTTTCTTCTTCTTCTCATTAGTGAATGGAATGGAAAGTATCTTCACGTTCGATCGAGCAGTGCCCCTTGATAGAGCAACATAAAGATGGCCATGAGAGAACACTGGTTCCGACAAGTACACACCAACATTAGGAATCGTCTGACCCTGAGACTTGTTTATGGTCATGGCAAAACTTAGTCTTACCGGAAACTGCTTCCTTTTAAAATGGAAAGGGAACATCTCGTCATCAGAGGGGCACAGGGGTATACGAGGCAAGAAAATCCGCATTCCAGCATTCTAAAGCGAGACAGTGATGTTGAAACTAAATAAAAACTTGGCCTATTTGAGACCTTTTAGTTTCTAAATTTCATTTTTTAAGAAACCGGATGGATCCAAACTGTGCCTTAATCCATCTATATAATAGTTGGCTTTTCACTATCAATGACTTCACCATCTCACAATGTTTTTTTGATTTTTGTATCTAAGTTGGCCTTACAACTCGCTTCTCTTCTCTCTCCTTCATCTCAGCATAATTGTGAGGGTATTTTCGATGTCAAAAATCATATGGGGGTTAATATAAATTCTTGCAGATCAAGGAAGCCAGCAGAGAAACACCTTCGCCGAGAGCAGTGCCAGCCCTGAGTGGGTCGGACGGTGCAGGCCCCTTGAGACATAGGGTCCATCTCATGCACACAAATAATATTAATAGTACTCCCTTTATCTAAAATTAAAATTTGTTTTAGTTAATTAATAGATTCATACAATATTTGATGTATATGTTATATATATATATATATATATATATATATATATATATATATATATATATATATATATATATATATATATGTTTAGATTCATCTTTATCCATTTAAATATAGACAGAAAAGCAAAGAGCTAAAATGACTACTATTTCATAAATGAGTGAGTATAAAATAACTATATAATCTAACTTAGTTTGTCGCGATTTCTGTCGATTGTCGCTGCCCGCCATCCAAAATTTGTAACCAAACAGGTGCATAATCAGTCATATTATCGTATCTAACAGCTCTGCAAAAGAGTTAAAAAGCTAGATTCCTCGGTGCTTTCCACTTCCAGTGAAGAAGTTTTCCTTTCATGATTGGGTGGCTGGCTCGCGCCTGTTTTTTATTCTGCATATACAACCACCTAGCCATAGATGCAGAAAGAATCTGGCATTCTATTATATTAGCAAAATAGAGGCAAAGCATTGCTCCACACAATCTTCATAGCATTTCAAACATGGAATCAGTTCCATCAACTCTAATGGTCGATTGTTGTTCCAAAAAAAAGAGCAAGCAAAGCAAGCATTGATGTGACTCCCGGCATGCCATATTGCCATTCAGCAGTAATTTTGCTAGTTCTTCAAACAAATGAGACCACATCAGATGTTATTAACGCAAAGTTGAGAAGCAAGCAACGAATTAACTAACATCATGGTACAACAAGGGGCTATCTAATGCTACTGCTAGTGCCTTTACCAATATGGCCAATTTCCACTGCTCCCATAACAAGTCATTATCGCCTTTGCGATCACACAAAAAAGTTGAATCGGAGCAATGCGATAATTCCATGGCAATACCTATATAAATTATGGCGGATCGCGGCTACAATTACTGGCTCTCTTCTTCGTAATCATCCTCCTCCTCGTTAGACTGCTCACCCTCACTTGTAGCCCCCGCCCCCGCCCCCGCGTGATTGTTGTTAGAGATGGCCAAACGGGCCGCCCGGCCCGGCCTGAGCCCGGTGAAGCCCGACCTGTTTTGGACCCGGCCCGCCAGGCATGGTTAGAAAACCGGGTCAGGTCGTCTAAGCACGCGGGCTCAATTTTCTGTCCGAGCCCGGCGTGCAGCGGGCCTAAACGGGCCGGGTCGGTCCGTTTAAAACGAAAAAAGCAGGCCGAAAAGCGGGCTAAGCGGGCCGAAAAGCACGTTTTAGTGTAAAAAAGCGGGCTTAACAGGCTTAGAGGTAAACGGGTCGTGCCGGGCTAGCCCACCGTGCCTAGTTTCCTATCCGAGCCCGACCCGTTTATTCGTGTCGGGCCGGCCGGGCCCGCATAAAACCGGGTTGTGCCAGGCTCGGATCGGGCCTAAACAGCGGGCTTCGTGCCGGGCTCGCGGGCCTCGTGCATATTGGCCATCTCTAATTGTTGTCATGGTACTACGACTGGTAATGGGAGCGTGGAGCGTGATGGTGCATGTCGCCATGGCTGATCCGGTAACGGCTATGGTGATTGTTGTTGCTGTCGGTGTCGGTAACCACGGACGTCCTCCTGGACGAGACACCAGCGGTGGGGCGCGCGGCCGTGACAGGAGACGCGTGGTTCCTGTCCTGCATGAGCTCCATCTACGCGTTGAGGAAGAACCGCACGCGCTGCGACTCCAGCTCCTGAAGTCCATGCGCTGGAGCTCCACTTCACTGTTCCCTTCCTCGTTGCCGGTAAGGAGATTGGTGTGCGCGTTGACTAATTGACTGGAATAGAGCCTGCTCGCGATGATTTCGACGCGATCGGAGTGGGGGTTGGTTGGAGGAGGGCGGGGGCAGGAGGAGTCGTTTGTGCGCGATGTGAATCGAGGGACCGGTGGTGGCGATGCAGCGGAGGAGATCCCGGGCGCATGGCCCGCTCCAGCAAACCTCGAGGCGGGCGGGCGGCGGCGATGCAGTGGAGGAGAGCCTGGGCACATGGTCCGCTCTGGATATAAGGGAGGAGCGATGGTTTCGGCCTTTCAAGTGATGGGGTGAGCTGTCTGCGGGGCTGGTTGGTGAGAGCGGACGATGGTGCGTGATCGTGCGGCTTAGATTATAGAACAGTAGAACGGGCGGTTGAGATTATCTAACGGCAGACTACCCCTTACAGCCTTAATATATTAGTATAAATTTTACTTTCTAAATTGCTATATACAGAAACCATATACGGAAACTAAAAGTTTCTATAATGAAATAGAGAGACTAAAAATTAGTAACTAAAAATCAAACATCCTCTTATCCTAAATCAAATCATCCTAATTTTTACTAAGTTTAAAAAGATGAGTTATGACACAATAAAAACATAGTTCATGATGGATCTATTTATTGGTGTTGGTATTTTTAATAAAATTGATTAAATTTAAGAAGGTGCAACTTAATTAGGACAAAACAATTTTAGGCTCCGTTTAGATACTTGAAATTAAATTATATTCTAATAATCATAATTTAAGCCTAGATCAATTAAGCTAATATGATTTTATACGGAATATATTTATATACTATTGTTGTCCATATATATGTGGAGATATTTAGATGCTACTGAAAGGGAAATAGGCTTACATCTTTTTCCTAAATGATTTTGGTGGTTGAATTGCCCAACACAAATAATTGGACTAACTAGTTTGCTCTAGATTATATGTTCTACAGATGCCAAAGGTTCATATACAAACTATACTAAGTCGATTGTCCGGAATACCGTAGATTATTCCGGACAGGAGAAGCTTTTCGGAAAAACAGGCCTTTGCGGCGGACCGTCCGCGACACCTAAATGACCCTCGGACAGAACCAATGCAAAAACACATGTCTCTACTGCGGACCGTCCGATGGAAGAGCAAGCACCGTCCGAGACCACGCGCGGACCGTCCGGCCTCAGGTGCGGACCGTCCGGTAGGTGAGGAACCGAAAAACCCGAAGGTGACGGGTTCGGTAAAATGAATTATAGTGTCCTCGCGGACCGTCCGGGGTGCACGATCGGACCATCCGCGAATGCCTTTATCTGACATCTGACGTCGCATTAAATGCAATATAGCCGTTGATATAGCCGTTACTGCTGATCGTTGCGTTTTCAGCCGTTGATCTGCAGGGGCGGACCGTCCGGACCAGGGGCGCGGACCGTCCGTGTCACACCCGGTTTTAGAAGGCAAACCGAATGCGAACCATGTACGTGCCAGGATCAGTTATTCACGTACACAGCAGTTACATAATATGGACATCATCACACAGTGCTCAAAATAATATTAATAAGGGAAATAGTCGATTACATCATACGTCTGAGACGTCCATATAGTTCTTACAATAAATCAAAGTGCGGAAAAGAAACGTAGATAACGCGGCCTTCACAGGCAGCCGACTGGGGGGTTGCCGCTAACCCACACCTAGAACTCGTCGTAGTCTTGGAACTCCTGGAAGTCTCCTTCCACAGCTTCATCTTCGCCTGAGCAGTGGTTGCAATGCTGACAACCTGGGGGGGGGGTGGGGGTTTGGTGTGTAGAGCAAGGGTGAGTACACATCAACATACTCAGCAAGTATCCTGTTTGGCTGTAGTGGACTAGCTTTATGTGGGGATAAGTCAAGCAGTTGCTTTTAGTTGGTCAGGTTATTACTTACTAGTAGAAAGCCAGGTTTTAACATTAACCCAAGTTATTAGCCCAATGTATCCTTCCCAAACGGAAAGAATACCACTTACCAATACCATAATCGTAATCAGAACCATCAATCTCATTGTCACCTGTACCAAAGTATCTCTGATCAAGTATCACTAATCTCTGGAGCTCCCTTGGCCGCTCATAACCGTGAGCACGGCTGATATATCAGTTTCATAACACTCTGCAGAGGTTGTGCACTTTACCCACAAGCCATGATTCCCTCTCTGGCCCGGGCTTGCAAGACCCTTATTCACTCCCGAGGTGAATGACCAAGGATTCACTACGAAGCCTTTACAAAGATTCCCCGGGGCTGTAGCCACCCGTTAGGTTTCCTAAATGTACCGCACTCCTCCCCAAGGGACAAATCAACCTTGGCAGAGCGAGCCGCATACACCGAGCCCCATTGACGGCACGACGGCGAAGCGAACTACACCCCGGATCCTCTAATTATTCAGCTAAGGGCACCCCATTCCACCCTCATGGTTGCACTGTTTTCCCGGGCGGTCATCCATTGAACAGGTCCTTACGGAGAGGCACTCGAGAAACCGCTCGAGTCCCCTTAAATGCCACAAGTATAATCATAAATAAGAACGGGAAAACAGCGTATCATAGATAACCACATCATGTTCATTGATTAAAGTTGAGCAATAGCATCAAACTAAGCAGTAATAATCCGACCCAAATAGGTAAACAAGGACATGGATAACAAAAAGCTAGTAAATCCTTAGGTATAAATGTGTGATGCGGGAGGTGAATTAAAGAATGATTAGGACAGAGATAGGTCAAAGGACACTTGCCTCCACCAACTGACTGCTGCTCAGGGGCTTCTCCTGCGAATTCCTCGGGCTCTTCGACCGGATCGTTCTCTATGCGAGCGCAAACATACATACATCCACATATTTAATACAAAAGAACAGTACACCATACAAGGGAACAAGTAAAGCGAATATGCATCAAGTATGACATTCGATATCGCATTTGTTATGGTTAGAAAGAAACGGGGAAAAGGGTCTCGCAGGGGGGTTAAAGTTTATGCACTAATGATTAGTTAAATTATGCACTCTAGTTTCAATAGGTTCCTAACAAAAGAATTCTTGTTATATGCACTAGTGGGAACCTAATCATTTTAAGTTGATCAACATTGCACGAGATAAACAATTAACTACATGAATCAACTAGCATAATGGAATTTTAAATTAAACTTCCTATTTCAATAACATTAACAATGATTAGCCTACCTAAAATAAAATAACTATGATCACAGAAAGTAAATAAAATAAAATAAAAAAATAAAATAAAAAAAACAGGGGGGCGGTTGAACCGGCCCTAGGGCGGTTGAACCGGCCCTGCGCAGGGGGCGCGGCCAAGGGCCAGGCGGGCGGGCCAGGCGCGGCCAGCGGCCGGCCGGGGCGCGGCTGGGGCGGCCTGGGGGCTGGCCGGGGCGCGGCTGGGCGCGGCCGGAGCCGGCCAGGGCGCGGCTGGGCGCGGCCGGGGAGCGCGGCCAGAAGCCAGGCGCGGCCAGGGCTGGCCGGGGCCGGCCAGGGGCGGGCTGGGGCTGGCCGGGGGCGCCAGGGCGCGGCCGAGCGGCCGGGGCGCGGCCGAGGGCCGGCCGGGCGGCTGGGCTGCCAGGGAGAGAGGAGGGGGGGGGAGGGGAGAGGGAGGGAGGAGGGAGAAGGGGGGGGCTCACCGGCGATGGGCGGCCGACGGCGAGGGCGACGGCGCTAGGGCAGGGGCGGCGCTAGGGCAGGGGGCGGGTAGGGGCGGCGGCTAGGGAGAGAATGAGAGAGGGAAAATGAGAGGGAGAGGGAGAGGGTTTGGGGAAAAAGGGGAGGTGGGGGGCGGTTGGGCCTTTTTGGGCCCAAGAGGGGGCGCCAGGGGCGGCTGGGCCGGCCGGGGTCGGCCCACGGCGCGGGAGAGAGAGAAAAAAAAGGAGAGAGAAAGAGAGAGAAAAAAAGAAAGAAAAGATCTTCTCCTCATTTTCGAAATCTGATCTTTCTACATGAATGCATTTGCGCTTTCAAAGCAATCAAAAGAAATGCAAGGTTCGGCATGGTGCATCAAACAACATAAAGTACTTAGGGTTTTTCATTACACGGGAATTCCAAACCGAATCCCGCTAAAACTTTGGAAAAGGTCAAGGTTTAGCGAGGGCAAAAAGAAAAAGAAAAGGTAACGCCCGAATTTGGCGAGTAAAGAAAAGAAAAAAAAATTCAACTGCAAAAATTCGGGGCGTTACAAACCTATCCCCCTTAAAAGAATCTCGCCCTCGAGATTCAGGGCTGGCTAGCAAAGAGCTCTGGGTACTTAGCCATCAGATCATCTTCACGCTCCCAGGTTGCTTCTTCCTCTGAGTGGTGATTCCATCTGACTTTGCACATTCTGATGGTCTTCCTTCGGGTGACTCTATCTGCAATCTCAAGGATCTGAGCTGGCTTCTCAACATAGGTCAAGTCCTCCTGGACTTCCAGACCTTCCACTGGCAACTGCTCTTCCGGCACACGCAAGCACTTCTTCAACTGAGACACATGAAAGACATTATGCACAGCAGACAAATTCTCGGGCAAACTGAGCTGATAGGCCACTTCTCCTCGTCTTGCAAGAATCTGATACGGACCAATGTAGCGGGGTGCTAGTTTGCCTTTCACTCCGAATCTTCTGACTCCTCTGATCGGTGACACTTTCAGATAGACAAAGTCTCCGACTTCAAAACTCAGCTCTCTTCTTCTTGTGTCTGCATAGCTTCGCTGCCTCGATTGCGCTATCTTCAGATTCTCTCGGACCATCTTGATGTTCTCTTCGGCTTCAACAAAATGTCTGGCCCAAACACTTGCTTTTCTCCAGGCTGATCCCATTGCAACGGAGTTCTACAACTCCTTCCATAAAGCGCCTGAAATGGTGACATCTTCAAACTGGCCTGGTAACTGTTGTTATAGGAAAACTCTGCATAAGGCAATCGCTTGTCCCATCCGGACTGATCTTGCAACGCACAGGCTCTCAACATATCTTCGAGAATTTGATTGGTCCTTTCAGTCTGGCCATCTGTCTGCGGGTGATAAGCTGAAATGAAATTCAGATGTGTGCCCAAGGCTTCATGCAACTGCTGCCAGAAATGAGAGGTGAACTGCGTTCCTCTGTCTGACACTATCTTCTTTGGCACACCATGAAGACAAACGATCCGAGACATATACAACTCTGCCAATACTGCACTGTTGTAGCTGGTCTTGACAGGTATGAAGTGGGCTGACTTGGTCAAACGGTCCACTACTACCCAAATGGAATCGTAGCCGGCTCGAGTGCGAGGCAATCTGACTATGAAATCCATACCGATTTCATCCCATTTCCACTGAGGGATCTGCAACGGTTGCAACAATCCAGCAGGTCTCTGGTGCTCTGCCTTAATTCTTCGGCAACTATCGCACATAGCCACATGCTCTGCGATTTCTCTCTTCATTCCGTACCACCAGAATTTCTTCTTCAGATCCTGATACATCTTCTCACTGCCAGGGTGAATCGAATAAGCGGTCTCATGAGCTTCCTTAAGAATCAACTCCCGAATGGACTGGACATTGGGAACACACAAGCGGTCTCTGAACCATATCACGCCTTCTGCGTCTTTTCGAAAATCTTTGCCTTTGCCTTCTAGAATCAGTCGCCGGATCTCACTGATCTTTTCATCATTCTTCTGTGCTTCTTTGATTTCTCGCTCCAAGGTAGGTTCCAATTCAACTGTGACTCCTCGCGAATTGTTCAGAAATCCGAGACTCAACCTGTCAAACTCCTTGGCCAACTCATAAGGCATCGGACGAGCGACCATCAGATTGACTTGACTCTTTCTGCTCAAAGCATCTGCCACTACGTTTGCTTTGCCTGGATGGTAATGAATCTCCAACTCATAGTCTTTGATCAACTCTAACCATCTTCGCTGCCTCATGTTCAACTCTGACTGAGTGAATATGTACTTCAGACTCTTGTGGTCTGTGTAAACATCGCATTTCTGTCCATACAGATAGTGCCTCCATGTCTTCAGTGCGTGAACCACTGCTGCCAACTCTAGATCATGGATTGGGTAATTCTTCTCATGAACCTTCAGCTGTCGGGACGAGTAAGCCACAACTCTTCCCTCTTGCATCAACACGCATCCCAAACCTGTGTAACAAGCATCACAATACACCGAGAAGGGCTTGTGCACATCAGGCAAGATTAGGACAGGCGATGTAGTCAACTTCTCTTTCAGCGCTTCAAAGGCCTCTTGGCATTTCTGGGTCCACTTGAACTCAACTTTGTTGCCTAGCAACGCTGTCATTGGTTTTCGCAATCTTCGAAAACCCTTCAATGAATCGCCGATAATATCCGGCCATTCCAATGAAGCTCTTGATTCCTCTAGCATCTGTTGGCGCTTTCCAGTTCAAAATGTCTGCCACTTTCTTCGGATCTACAGCCAATCCTTCTTTGTTGATTATGTGACCCAAGAACAGGACTTCACTGATCCAGAACTCACACTTGCTCAACTTTGCATATAGCTGGTGCTCTCGCAATCTCCGCAATACCATCCTCAAATGATCTGCATGCTCTTCTTCGCTTTGAGAATAAACCAGAATGTCATCAATGAATACCACCACAAACTTATCAAGGTAATCCATGAATACACTATTCATCAAGTTCATGAAGAATGCTGGCGCATTGGTCAAACCAAAAGACATCACTGTGAACTCATACAACCCATACTTGGAAATGAATGTCGTCTTCGGAATGTCCGAAGGTCGGATCCTGAGCTGATGATAACCTGACCTCAGATCAATCTTGGAGAACACACTGGCTCCTCTCAACTGGTCGAACAGATCTTCAATCCTGGGCAAAGGATACTTGTTCTTGATCGTGACCTCATTCAAAGCTCGATAATCAATACACATCCTTTTGGTGCCATCTTTCTTCTCCACAAATAGGACAGGGGCGGCCCAAGGCGAGGTGCTTGGCCGAATGTAACCTTTCTCTGACAGCTCATCAATTTGCTTCTTAAGTTCATCCAACTCTGGTCCAGATATCCTGTAAGCTCTCTTAAAGATAGGGGCGGTTCCAGGAAGAAGCTCTATGGCAAACTCAACTTTCCGCTCTGGTGGCATACCCGGTAAATCCTTTGGAAACACATCTGGGAATTCAGACACAACCTTGATACTCTCAATTGGATCTGCTTCACTGCTATCGACAGTCATCTGATAACAACTTCCTTTCTTTGGCTCAGGCGGGACTAACTCGGTCACCACTTCCTCTCCTAGTGGGGACGCCAACTTGATGGTCCTTTTATCACAACTGATAACTGCCTGATACTTATCTAGCCAATTCATCCCTAGGATGACATCTATTCCCTGAGTACCCATTACTATAAGGTTGGCGGGAAACTCTATCCCCCTTATTTTCACACTTATATTCAAACAAATGCTATCGGCTCGAATTCTACCACCGGCTGAGTCAATTTGAATGGGGGTTGACATGGTAGTAATCGGAAGATTATGCGCTTCTACCCATGATGCAGTAATGAAAGAATGCGTTGCTCCAGTATCAAATAACACTTCTGCAATATGGGAGTCGACTGGGAACATACCTACTATCATGCCGGGGGTCTCCTGAACTGCTTCAGCCTCCAAGTGATTCAATCTTCCATGATTATAGCGCTGCTGAGGGCGATTGCCTGCTCCAGGCTGAGGCACATTCTGCTTTGCTGGGGCATTGGGGCCTGATTGCTGCTGGGCTGCCTTCTTCGGACATTGCATCACCCAGTGGCCTTGCTCTCCACAGTGGAAACATGCTCTGTTTCCAACCTGAGCTGGTGCTGCCTGACTGTTCTGCTGGTTTGCTGGGGCAGGAAGACGAGGCGGTTGCTGATTCTGCCTCTGAAACTGACCTCCTGACTGATTGCTCTGACGGTTCTGGTACTGATGCTGAGGATACTGCCTTTGGAAATGCTGATGCTGCTGAGGTGGACGCTGGTTCTGCCTGAACTGCTGAGGTTGATTGCCTGAAAAACGAGGGCGGCTGCTGCTTCCAGGCTGGGGTCCACTGATCTTGCGCTTACGATCTTCCATCTCCTTACGCTTTCTCTCTGTCATGATTGCTCTGTCAATCAGGTGCTGGAATGTCGGGAAGGTGTGATTCATCAGTTGGTACTGCAGAGGGTCAACCAAGCCTCTCAGGAAACGGTACTGTCGCTTGGCGTCGGTGTTGACATCTTCAGGAGCATAGCGAGACAATTGCAGAAACTTGTCCCGGTACTCACTGACAGACAATGGCCCTTGCTTGAGGGCCAGGAACTCCTCCTTCTTCACTGTCATCAGACCTGCAGGGACATGGTACTGACGAAAGCTTCCTCTGAACTCTTCCCAGGTGATGGCGTCAGGGTGGGCATGGGTGGCGAGGTAAGACTCCCACCATGACTGGGCTGCTCCTCTCAACAGACGGGGACCATACAAGACTTTCTCCCTATCATCGCACTGAGCGGTATGCAACTCCCGCTCCACAGTGCGCAGCCAATCTTCAGCATCCATGGGGTCAGAAGAGTGAGCGAACGTTGGGGGATGACCTCTCATGAATTCAGCACGCTTGTCTCTGGGCATCTGAGGCATCTGAGGCTGGGGTGGTGCTTGCTGCTGTTGCTGCTGCTGCTGCTGCTGAATGGCGGCCAGAGTCTGACCGATGGCCTGAACTGCCTGAGTCTGCATCAGAAACATCTGCTCGATCGACATAGGGGGCGGGGGCGGCAGGTGCTGCTGCTGGGGCACCTCCTCCTGTTGAGCGGCTCGCTCCTGCTGAGCACGCCTTCCTCCTCTGCGCCTGTTCTCTGACATCTGCAGAATGCAACCACACATCAGAACTGATCTGGCAGATCTTGCAGCATAAGAAAAGAGAATAGAATTCTTCAACAGCACTGAACAGATGAGCATCTTCACTGATCTCCAACACAGACCACACAGCTTCTCAGATAGAAAGGAAAGTGGAATAAAAGGGGTTTCCCAACTATATAACTAACTCCATTAACATAATATGTAAACCAAAATGCAGGGGATACCCACACTCTGATAACAGTCATTACAAAGATCCAAACCAAACATAGTTCATCATGACAAACATAAATGCACAGGATATAGCAAACTACCCTGTCTAACTAAGACTAACTAAGACTGAGACTAACGCTAAGACTGAAGCTTCTACGTATATATTTCGTATTAATTACAAGATCCAACTCTAACGATCTATGGCTCTAGAGTTATCTTGGTCTTGCAGGCGGGATTGCCATAAGACTGGTGTCCACGCTGAGGTGAGCGGTACGGGTGCTGAGTCCCGACGGGAGCGGGGGAACCACCATCCAGATGACGACGTTCCGCGCGCTCAGCCCGCAGCAGGGCGATCTCAGCACGGGCCCTACTCAGCTTATCTAATGCATGGTCCAGCTCCGTGTTTAGCACGGCGGCTAGGTTGACTGTGCTGCTCAACCTAGGATTGCCCTCACCGACAGGTGAGACAATCACGCCTCCTGTGCTGCCAGATGGACGGCGGGGGTAATACTTCAGGTCAAGACCGTCAGCTGCCCCACCGAAAACCGAGCAGTAGTGCGAAAGCGCACGCCGTGCAGCATCTTGCATGGCTGCCTCAGCTGAGTCCCGCTCAGAGATAGAATAGTGCTCTGAACAGGCCTCTGCACCCTGGAGACTGTTCTCCGGGCAGCGCACCAAGCAAGTCGCCTCCCAGCGGTCCGGGTAGACCCCGCGACTGTGCTGGTAGACCACACAGCGATACTCGACAGACCAAGTATGCCGGTTAAATGCCCGACGTAGCAGGGTGTCGAGCGCATCGTGGAAGTGACACCCGCGAGCAGCGTCGCGAGTGATGGGTCGAGCAACCCATCCTTCCGGCTCAGGGTTAGCAGAGAAGTCGGTGTCGTGGCTCGAGCTGTCGTCGCCATCTCCGTCGTCTGGGTCTCCTCCAGCAGCTACTCCAGAAGCTGGGGCGCCCAGTGGTGGTGCAGGGGCCGCCTCCAGAGGAAGCACAGGGGAGCAGCTCCTCACAGACTCTATCTCCTGGTGGAGCGAGAAGGAAGAGCTCTGCTGCTCCTGTCGTCGACGCTCCTGCTCCTCACGCAGGCGGTGGTGTAGTCTCTCCAAGTGGCTGGACTGTCCGGCCACGGGACGGCGAAGCGGACGCTCAGCGAGGCGGGAGGGTAAGAAGGGGATGACTGACTTTCGTGCAGTGTGTCTAAGTCGAGCCATCTACAAAAGACATCGCAAGCAAAAGGGTGAGAACAGAATTAATATGACCAGCAAATAATGAATCATAAGTAAGTGAAGGATTAGAATAAAACATGATTTTCAGCAAGGTATTATATATAGTAGAACATAGGTTTGGTCGGTATGACCAACTTTTGAAGGGATATCAAAGTCAAGGCAGAGACAGAGGTCTATAGTCCTTAGAACGACCATTCTACTCTAGGTTAGCGGTCCTACAGTCAGCACGGCTTTGATACCACTTATGTCACACCCGGTTTTAGAAGGCAAACCGAATGCGAACCATGTACGTGCCAGGATCAGTTATTCACGTACACAGCAGTTACATAATATGGACATCATCACACAGTGCTCAAAATAGTATTAATAAGGGAAATAGTCGATTACATCATACGTCTGAGACGTCCATATAGTTCTTACAATAAATCAAAGTGCGGAAAAGAAACGTAGATAACGCGGCCTTCACAGGCAGCCGACTGGGGGGTTGCCGCTAACCCACACCTAGAACTCGTCGTAGTCTTGGAACTCCTGGAAGTCTCCTTCCACAGCTTCATCTTCGCCTGAGCAGTGGTTGCAATGCTGACAACCTAGGGGGGGTTTGGTGTGTAGAGCAAGGGTGAGTACACATCAACATACTCAGCAAGTATCCTGTTTGGCTGTAGTGGACTAGCTTTATGTGGGGATAAGTCAAGCAGTTGCTTTTAGTTGGTCAGGTTATTACTTACTAGTAGAAAGCCAGGTTTTAACATTAACCCAAGTTATTAGCCCAATGTATCCTTCCCAAACGGAAAGAATACCACTTACCAATACCATAATCGTAATCAGAACCATCAATCTCATTGTCACCTGTACCAAAGTATCTCTGATCAAGTATCACTAATCTCTGGAGCTCCCTTGGCCGCTCATAACCGCGAGCACGGCTGATATATCAGTTTCATAACACTCTGCAGAGGTTGTGCACTTTACCCACAAGCCGTGATTCCCTCTCTGGCCCGGGCTTGCAAGACCCTTATTCACTCCCGAGGTGAATGGCCAAGGATTCACTACGAAGCCTTTACAAAGATTCCCCGGGGCTGTAGCCACCCGTTAGGTTTCCTAAATGTACCGCACTCCTCCCCAAGGGACAAATCAACCTTGGCAGAGCGAGCCGCATACACCGAGCCCCATTGACGGCACGACGGCGAAGCGAACTACACCCCGGATCCTCTAATTATTCAGCTAAGGGCACCCCATTCCACCCTCATGGTTGCACTGTTTTCCCGGGCGGTCATCCATTGAACAGGTCCTTACGGAGAGGCACTCGAGAAACCGCTCGAGTCCCCTTAAATGCCACAAGTATAATCATAAATAAGAACGGGAAAACAGCGTATCATAGATAACCACATCATGTTCATTGATTAAAGTTGAGCAATAGCATCAAACTAAGCAGTAATAATCCGACCCAAATAGGTAAACAAGGACATGGATAACAAAAAGCTAGTAAATCCTTAGGTATAAATGTGTGATGCGGGAGGTGAATTAAAGAATGATTAGGACAGAGATAGGTCAAAGGACACTTGCCTCCACCAACTGACTGCTGCTCAGGGGCTTCTCCTGCGAATTCCTCGGGCTCTTCGACCGGATCGTTCTCTATGCGAGCGCAAACATACATACATCCACATATTTAATACAAAAGAACAGTACACCATACAAGGGAACAAGTAAAGCGAATATGCATCAAGTATGACATTCGATATCGCATTTGTTATGGTTAGAAAGAAACGGGGAAAAGGGTCTCGCAGGGGGGTTAAAGTTTATGCACTAATGATTAGTTAAATTATGCACTCTAGTTTCAATAGGTTCCTAACAAAAGAATTCTTGTTATATGCACTAGTGGGAACCTAATCATTTTAAGTTGATCAACATTGCACGAGATAAACAATTAACTACATGAATCAACTAGCATAATGGAATTTTAAATTAAACTTCCTATTTCAATAACATTAACAATGATTAGCCTACCTAAAATAAAATAACTATGATCACAGAAAGTAAATAAAATAAAATAAAAAAATAAAATAAAAAAACAGGGGGGGCGGTTGAACCGGCCCTAGGGCGGTTGAACCGGCCCTGCGCAGGGGGCGCGGCCAAGGGCCAGGCGGGCGGGCCAGGCGCGGCCAGCGGCCGGCCGGGGCGCGGCTGGGGCGGCCTGGGGGCTGGCCGGGGCGCGGCTGGGCGCGGCCGGAGCCGGCCAGGGCGCGGCTGGGCGCGGCCGGGGAGCGCGGCCAGAAGCCAGGCGCGGCCAGGGCTGGCCGGGGCCGGCCAGGGGCGGGCTGGGGCTGGCCGGGGGCGCCAGGGCGCGGCCGAGCGGCCGGGGCGCGGCCGAGGGCCGGCCGGGCGGCTGGGCTGCCAGGGAGAGAGGAGGGGGGGGAGGGGAGAGGGAGGGAGGAGGGAGAAGGGGGGGGCTCACCGGCGATGGGCGGCCGACAGCGAGGGCGACTGCGCTAGGGCAGGGGGCGGGTAGGGGCGGCGGCTAGGGAGAGAATGAGAGAGGGAAAATGAGAGGGAGAGGGAGAGGGTTTGGGGAAAAAGGGGAGGTGGGGGGCGGTTGGGCCTTTTTGGGCCCAAGAGGGGGCGCCAGGGGCGGCTGGGCCGGCCGGGGTCGGCCCACGGCGCGGGAGAGAGAGAAAAAAAAGGAGAGAGAAAGAGAGAGAAAAAAAGAAAGAAAAGATCTTCTCCTCATTTTCGAAATCCGATCTTTCTACATGAATGCATTTGCGCTTTCAAAGCAATCAAAAGAAATGCAAGGTTCGGCATGGTGCATCAAACAACATAAAGTACTTAGGGTTTTTCATTACACGGGAATTCCAAACCGAATCCCGCTAAAACTTTGGAAAAGGTCAAGGTTTAGCGAGGGCAAAAAGAAAAAGAAAAGGTAATGCCCGAATTTGGCGAGTAAAGAAAAGAAAAAAAATCAACTGCAAAAATTCGGGGCGTTACAGTCCGCAGTCGGCAGAAAGGGGCAACGGCTAGGAAGTGGTTGGTAGCTATAAATACAACCCCAACCACCTCCATTCACCACACCCAAGCATTCCAACCTTCAACATTCAATACAAGAGCTAGCAATCCACTCCAAGACACAATCAAAGCCTCCAATCTCTTCAAGTTCCACAATTGAGACAAGTGATCATTAGTGATTAGTGACTTGAGAGAGAGAGTGATCCGTGTGTTATTTGTCGCTCTTGTCGCTTGGCTTTTGCAATCGTGCTTTCTTCCTTCCCATTCTTATTCTCAAGGCACTTGTAATCAAAGCAAGAGACACTAAGTTTGTAGTGGTCCTTGTGGGGTCTAAGTGACCCGTTTGATTAAGGAGAAAGCTCACTCGGTCTAAGTGACCGTCTGAGAGAGGGAAAGGGTTGAAAGAGACCCGGTCTTTGTGACCACTTCAACGGGGAGTAGGTTTGCAAGAACCGAACCTCGGTAAAACAAATCATCGTGTCACTCTCGCTATTTGCTTGTGATTTGTTTTTCACCCTCTCTTTCGGACTCGATTATATTCCTAACGCTAACCTCGGCTTGTAGTTGTGTTTAAAGTTTGTAAATTTCAGATTCGCCCTATTCACCCCCCCCTCTAGGCGACTTTCAATTGGTATCAGAGCTCGGTACTTCATTAGAGCTTAACCGCTCGAAGTGATGTTGGGAGATCACGCCAAGAAGATGGTGATCGGCGGTGAGAAGTCCGCTACAAGCCACGGGAAGGCTCCATCAAGGGAGTCCGCCATCAAGAAGGATGGATCCCCTTCACGCATTCGATCGCACAAGAGTGGCGAGAAGAAGAAGAAAATGAAGAAAGTTGTCTACTACGAGACCGATTCTTCCTCGCCCTCTACATCCGGATCCGATGCCGCGTCCGTCACTTCTAAGCGCCAAGAGCGCAAGAAGTATAGTAAGATCCCCCTACGCTATCCTCGCATTCCTAAGCATACTCCATTACTTTACGTCCCATTAGGCAAACCACCGACATTTAACGGTGAAGATTATTCTAGGTGGAGTGATATGATGAAATATCACCTAACCTCACTCCACAAAAGCATATGGGATGTTGTTGAGTTTGGTGTACAGGTACCATCCGTAGGGGATGAAGATTATGATGAGGACGAGGTGGCCCAAATCGTGCACTTCAACTCCCAAGCCACCACTATACTCCTCACCTCTCTAAGTCGAGAGGAGTATAACAAGGTGCAAGGATTGAAGAGTGCCAAGGAGATTTGGGATGTACTCAAGACCACGCACGAAGGAGACGAGGTGACCAAGATCACCAAGCGGGAGACGATCGAGGGGGAGCTCGGTCGCTTCCGGCTTCGCCAAGGGGAGGAGCCACAAGAGATGTACAACCGGCTCAAGACCTTGGTAAACCAAGTGCGCAACCTCGGGAGCAAAAAATGGGATGACCACGAAATGGTCAAGGTTATTCTTAGATCACTCGTTTTTCTTAACCCTACTTAAGTGCAATTAATACGTGGTGATCCTAGATACACACTAATGTCTCCCGAGGAAGTAATAGGAAAATTTGTGAGCTTTGAATTGATGATCAAAGGCTCAAAGAAAATCATCGAGCAAGATGGCCCCTCCACGCCCGAAGCACAACCGGTCGCATTCAAGGCGACGGAGGAGAAGAAGGAAGAGTCTACATCAAGTAGACTCCCCATCGACGCCTCCAAGCTCGACAACGAGGAAATGGCGCTCATCATCAAGAGCTTCCGCCAAATCCTCAAGCAAAGGAGAGGGAAGGACTACAAGTCCCGCTCCAAGAAAGTGTGCTACAAGTGTGGTAAGCCCGGTCACTTTATTGCAAAATGTCCAATATCAAGTGATAGTGACAGGGGCGACGACAAGAAGGGAAAGAGGAGAGAAAAGAAGAGATACTACAAGAAGAAGGGCGGCGATGCCCATGTGTGCCGCGAGTGGAACTCCGACGAGAGCTCCTCCGACTCCTCCTCCGACGAGGACGCCGCCAACATCGCCGTCACCAAAGGGCTCCTCTTCCCCAACATCGGCCACAAGTGCCTCATGGCAAAAGACGGCAAAAGGAAGAAGGTAAAATCAAAATCCTCCACTAAATATGAAACCTCTAGTGATGAGGACAACTCTTGCAATGAGGAGGATAATTTGCGTACCCTTTTTGCCAACCTAAACATGCAACAAAAAGAAAAATTAAATGAATTAATTAGTGCTATTCATGAGAAGGATGAACTCTTGGACTCTCAAGAGGACTTCCTAATTAAGGAAAATAAGAAGCATGTTAAGGTTAAGAATGCTTATGCTCTAGAGGTAGAAAAATGTGAAAAATTATCTAGTGAGCTAAGCACGTGCCATGATATTATTGCCAACCTTATAAATGAGAATGCTAGACTAATTGCTAAGGTTGATTCAAATGTTTGTGATGATTCAATTTCCAATCTTAGAATTGATAATGCTAATTCTCTTGCTAAGATTGAAAAATTGAATGCCTCTCTTGCTAGCCTTAGGATTGAAAATGAAAAATTGATTGCTAAGGTTAAAGAATTAGATGTTTGCAATACTTCCTTTTCCGATCTTAGGGATAACAATGATATTTTATGTGCTAAGATTGTTGAACTTAATTCTTGCAAACCCTCTACATCTACCATTGAGCATGTTACTATTTGCACTAGATGTAGAGATGTTAACATTGATGCTATTCATGATCACATGACTTTAATTAAACAACAAAATGATCATATAGCAAAATTAGATGCAAAAATTGTCGAGCATGAGATAGATAATGAAAATTTTAAATTTGCTCGTAGTATGCTCTATAATGGGAGACGCCCTGGCATCAAGGATGACATTGGCTTCCAAAAGGGGGACAATGTAAAAATTAATGCCCCTCCTAAAAGATTGTCTAATTTTGTTAAGGGCAAGGCTCCCATGCCTCAGGATAACGAGGGTTACATTTTGTACCCTGCCAGTTATCCCGAGCATAAAATTAGGAGAATTCACTCTAGGAAGTCTCACTCTGGCCCTAATCATGCTTTTATGTATAAGGGTGAGACATCTAGCTCTAGGCAATCAACCCGTGCTAAATTGCCTAAGAAGAAAACTCCTATTGCATCAAATGATTCTAACATTTCTTTTAAAACTTTTGATGCATCTTATGTTTTGACTAACAAATCCGGCAAGGTAGTTGCCAAGTATGTTAGGGGCAAACACAAGGGATCAAAGACTTGTGTTTGGGTACCCAAAGTTCTTGTATCTAATGTCAAAGGACCCAAAACCGTTTGGGTACCTAAAATCAAGAACTAAATTTGTTTTGTAGGTTTATGCATCCAGGGGCTCAAGTTGGATCATCGACAGCGGGTGCACGAACCACATGACAGGGGTGAAGAAGATGTTCTCCTCCTACGAGAAAAACCAAGATCCCCAACGAGCTATCACATTCGGGGATGGAAATCAAGGTTTGGTCAAAGGATTGGGTAAAATTGCTATATCACCTGACCATTCCATTTCCAATGTTTTTCTTGTAGATTCTTTAGATTATAACTTGCTTTCCGTTTCACAATTATGTAAAATGGGCTACAACTGTCTTTTTACGGATATAGGTGTTACTGTCTTTAGAAGAAGTGATGATTCAGTAGCATTTAAGGGAGTGTTAGAGGGTCAGCTATACTTAGTAGATTTTGATAGAGCTGAACTTGACACTTGCTTGATTGCTAAGACTAACATGGGCTGGCTCTGGCATTGCCGACTGGCACATGTTGGAATGAAGAATCTTCACAAGCTTCTAAAGGGAGAACACATTTTGGGACTAACAAATGTTCATTTTGAGAAAGATAGGATTTGTAGCGCATGTCAGGCAGGGAAGCAAGTTGGTGTTCATCATCCACATAAGAACATCATGACGACTGATAGGCCACTCGAGCTCCTACACATGGACCTATTCGGCCCGATAGCTTACATAAGCATCGGCGGGAGTAAGTACTGTCTAGATATTGTGGATGATTATTCTCGCTTCACTTGGGTGTTCTTTTTGCAGGAAAAATCTCATACCCAAGAGACCTTAAAGGGATTCTTAAGACGGGCTCAAAACAAGTTCGGCTTAAAGATCAAGAAAATTAGAAGCGACAACGGGACGGAGTTCAAGAACTCTCAAATTGAAGGCTTCCTTGAGGAGGAGGGCATCAAGCATGAGTTCTCTTCACCCTACACGCCACAACAAAATGGTGTAGTGGAGAGGAAGAATAGAACTCTATTGGACATGGCAAGAACCATGCTTGATGAGTACAAGACTTCGGATCGGTTTTGGGCCGAGGCGGTCAACACCGCTTGCTACGCCATCAACCGGTTATATCTACACCGAATCCTCAAGAAGACATCGTATGAACTCCTAACCGGTAAAAAGCCCAATGTTTCATATTTTAGAGTCTTTGGTAGCAAATGCTTTATTCTTGTTAAAAGAGGTAGAAAATCCAAATTTGCTCCTAAGGCTGTAGAAGGCTTTTTACTAGGATATGATTCAAACACAATGACATATAGAGATTTAACAAGTCCTCTGGACTAGTTGAAGTTTCTTGTGACATTATGTTTGATGAGACTAACGGCTCTCAAGTAGAGCAAGTTGATCTTGATGAGCTAGATGATGAAGAGGCTCCGTGCGTCGCGCTAAGGAACATGTCCACTGGGGATGTGTGTCCTAAGGAATCCGAAGAGCCTCCAAATGCACAAGATCAACCATATTCCTCCATCAAGCATCTCCACCAACTCAAGATGAGGATGAGGCTCAAGATAATGAAGGAAAAGATCAAGAAGATGAGCCACCTCAAGAGGAGAGCAATGATCAAGGGGGAGATGACCATGATCAAGATGAGGAAGATGAACAAGTTCCAAGGCCGCCACACCCAAGAGTCCACCAAGCAATTCAACGAGATCACCCCGTGAACACCATCCTCGGTGACATTCAAAAGGGGGTAACTAGTCGATCTCGTGTTGCTCATTTTTGTGAACATTACTCTTTTGTTTCCTCTATTGAGCCACACAGGATAGAGGAAGCACTTCAAGATTCGGATTGGGTGGTGGCGATGCAAGAGGAGCTCAACAACTTCACTAGGAATGAGGTATGGCATTTAGTTCCACGTCCTAACCAAAATGTTGTAGGAACCAAGTGGGTTTTCCGCAACAAGCAAGATGAGCATGGTGTGGTGACAAGGAACAAAGCTCGACTTGTGGCCAAGGGATATTCACAAGTCGAAGGTTTGGATTTCGGTGAAACCTATGCACCCGTAGCTAGGCTTGAGTCAATACGCATTTTACTTGCCTATGCTACTTACCATGGCTTTAAGCTTTACCAAATGGACGTGAAAAGTGCCTTCCTCAATGGACCAATCAAGGAGGAGGTCTATGTTGAGCAACCTCCCGACTTTGAAGATAGTGAGTACCCTAACTATGTTTACAAACTCTCTAAGGCACTTTATGGGCTCAAGCAAGCCCCAAGAGCATGGTATGAATGCCTAAGAGATTTTCTCATCACTAATGGCTTCAAAGTCGGAAAGGCCAATCCTACTCTATTTACCAAAACACTTGAAAATGATTTGTTTGTATGCCAAATTTATGTTGATGATATTATATTTGGGTCTACTAACGAATCTACATGTGAAGAATTTACTAGGATCATGACACAAAAATTCGAGATGTCTATGATGGGGGAGTTGAAGTACTTCTTGGGATTTCAAGTGAAGCAACTCCAAGAGGGCACCTTCATTAGCCAAACGAAGTATATTCAAGACATTCTAAACAAGTTTGGGATGAAGGATGCCAAGCACATCAAGACACCCATGGGAACCAATGGGCATCTCGACCTCGACACGGGAGGTAAATCCGTAGATCAAAAGGTATACCGGTCAATGATAGGTTCTTTACTCTATTTATGTGCATCTCGACCGGATATTATGCTTTCCGTATGTATGTGTGCAAGATTCCAAGCCGATCCTAAGGAAGCTCACCTTAGGGCCGTAAAACGAATCTTGAGATATTTAGTTTATACTCCTAAGTTTGGCCTTTGGTACCCTAAGGGATCCACATTTGATTTAATTGGTTATTCGGATGCCGATTGGGCGGGGTGTAAAATTAATAAAAAGAGCACATCCGGGACTTGCCAGTTCTTGGGAAGGTCTCTGGTGTCTTGGGCTTCAAAGAAGCAAAATTCAGTAGCTCTTTCTACCACCGAAGCCGAGTATATTGCCGCAGGCCATTGTTGCGCGCAATTACTTTGGATGAGGCAAACCCTTAGGGACTATGGTTACAAATTAACCAAAGTTCCTCTTCTATGTGATAATGAGAGTGCAATCCGCATGGCGGATAATCCCGTTGAGCATAGCCGCACTAAACACATAGTCATTCGGTATCATTCTAAGGGATCACCAACAAAAGGGGGATATCGAGATTGCATATATTAACACCAAAGAAGAATTTGCCGATATCTTTACCAAGCCACTAGATGAACAAACTTAGGCATGAGCTAAATATTCTTGATTCTCGGAATTTCTTTTGATGTTTTGCACACATAGCTCACTAATATACCTTTGATCATATCTCTTTCATGTGCTATGACTAATGTGTTTTCAAGTACATTTCATGCTAAGTCATAGATTGAAAGGGAAAAGGAGTCTTCGGCGAAGACAAAGGCTTCCACTCCACTCCAACAAATTACTCATCCTTCGCTGTCACTCCGCGCCGCTCTCCTACTTTGGTATAATCTTCACTCATATGTTATTTACCATAGGGAGAGAAAGTAACGAAGGGCTTATATTTCACTCTAGTATCCGTTTTTGGCGATTCATGCCAAAGGGGGAGAAAGTATTAGCCCAAAGCAAAATGTAACACCCTGAATTTGGGGGTATAAAATTTCTTTGCTCATATTCACAAATTCAGGTGTTACTTCCCTTTTCTCATCCTTCCTCATTCTTTTCTTTCTCATTTCTATAGGAGAAAAGTGCTTACTTTATTTGTAATTATAGTTTATTATGTTAAACCCTAAGGGAGTATGAATTGTTGCATCATGATGAACCCTAGATTTCACTTTTGCTTGGTGCATAATCCTTGGAAAGTTTGATTTGAATTTGTGGCTCATATGGATTTGAATCAAATAGAGAAAATAAAAAGAAAAAGAGAAAACAATTCCAGAATAAAAAGAAAAGGAAAGAAGCCCACTCCCCCGCCCCCCTCGGCCTTTCGGCCCAGCCGGCCCAATCTCGCTCGCGCTCCCCCCCCCCCCCCCCCCCCCCCGCTCTCTCTGCCCTGGCGGGCCCGCCCGTCAGCGCGGCCGCCTCTCGCGCGCCCGCCTCCGCTCTCCCCTCTCTCTCTCTGCTCGCGGGCCCGGGCTGTCAGCCCCGTCGTCCCCGCGTAACCGCCGCCGAGCTGCGCCCGCCTTCCCCGCGCCCACGTCGCGCGTGGAGCTCGTAACTGACCCGCCCCTGGCCACTTGAGCCCCGAGCCCCACTCGCTCTCGCCCCCACCCCCATTTGCGCTCCAGTAGACCCTCTTTCCCCCTCGCTGCGCGCACGCAGAGCGCCGCCGCCATAACCCCCGTCGTCCCGAGCTCGGTTCCCCGTCGCCGTTGGAGCTCCGCCGCGCCCTTTGCCCCGGTGAGCTTCGCCCCGACGTCCGCAACCCGGGACGCGCCCCAATTCCCTCTCCCCCTCCCTATTTCTCTCTGCCCGCGCTCACCCGTCGTTCCCCGTGCAGCCGCGGAGGTCCCCCACCGTCGCCCCGGACCACCGTCGCGCCATTGCCGCCGCCGAGGAGTCCCCGGAGCCCGTCTTGAGGTAAGGGACCTCTCCCGCCCCTATTGCCCTTTGTTTTGCCCTCTGCCGCGTGTAATTCCTCGCCGGAGTAGAGTAATCCCGCCGCCGAGCCGCTTTGCCGTGGACCGCCCCCCTCCGGTGCCCCTGCCCCGACCCAGTCCCCACCGGACGATTCCCCGCGCCCTCCCCAACCTTCCCGGCCGCTCAGGTCGCCCCAGAGGCCCACCAAACGCCCGCGCCCCTCGTCTCCGGCGAGCCCTCCGCCGCGGGGACGAGCGTCGCCGCCCCAGTTAGCCGTAGGAAAGACCCAGGCCGCCCACCCGATCCCCGTCGTTCATCCCAGATCGGGCGGCCCTGATTCAACTCGCCCGGACCTAATCCTGGCCGTCCGCCGGAGATCCAGCGGTCCAGGCCCACTTCCCCCTCACCCCGTCTCCCTGCCAGTTGGGCCCCGCCTGTCAGCCCGCCCGCGCGCTCGCCCTGCCCGCCGGCCCCGCCTGTCAGCCCGCCCGCGCGCTCGCCCTGCCCGCCGGCCCCGCCTGTCAGCCCGCCCGCGCGCGCTCTGCCCGCTCGGTCCCGCCTGTCAGTCGCCCAGGCCGCCGCGCGCTCGCGCGCCCGCCCGCAGGATCTAATCCTGGCCGTTCGCTTGAGATCCGACGGCCGTAGGAGCCCGATACCCCTTCGCCTGCGCATTTTCTTAAAGAGACCCCCGGTTTTCTGGAATTTGAACCCGCCGTCCCTGGTTTCTCGCGGTTAAGCCCCTGGCCCTTTTATTTAATTCAAAATAGGTATTTAGGGTATATTTTTAATCCCCAAACTTGTAAAATTCATAACTTTGTCATATGAGCTCCAAATGAGGTGCTTCAAATTGCAAAATGCTCATTATGTTTTTGTCTATCCATTTAAACAATGTTTCCCTGCTGTTTCCATGTACCAAATAATAGTTAATCACTAGGATAGGATTAAGACTATTGGAACCTTATTTGTGATAATTAGAAATTGGTAGACTTTAATAAAAGTTGGATTACTTAAGTTTATGGACTTAAACACCTAAGTTTAGGGACTTAAAACCAGGTAGTGATTTCATTCCACCACTGACTTAAACTTGATTAGTGGATAATGAATCACTTTGTATAGTCCTCTACTCCAGACCTAGGGAACACCAGAGTGCCCATCCCTTTTCAACTATGAACTTGTGATCTCTCTGCTGCATATGTTTGGAATGTTGCTTTTTGTTTGTTATCTTCCCAAGTGCATAGTGTGAATGATTACTTTACGTAGACAACGAGCAGTCTGTGTTTCCCGAGGAAGTTGCAGAGGAAGTCCCTGATCAGCAGTTTGGTGAAGGCAAGTGTCCTCTGTCCCATTATGTCCTATTCATTTATAACTTACTACCCCGCATTACTTACTTGAAACCTAAGGATTGACTAGCTTTACACTTTACTTTATCCTTGATGACCTTATGGGCTGTTATGGTTAGCACTCTGCTATTGCCTTAACTTAATCAATGAACATGATGTGACTATTTATGATACTGTTATCCTGATGATGTTGATGATCTTGTGATACTCTAGGGGGCTCAGGCTGTTTCCTGAGTACCTCTCCGTAAGGACTGGTTCGTTGAGAGACCACCCGGGATAACAGTGCAACCATGAGGGTGAAATGGGATGCCCTTAGCCGATTAATTAGATGAACTAGAGGTGTAGTTGCTTAGCCGTCGTGCCGTCAATGGGGTCTAGGCACAGTGCTTGCTCTGCCGAGGCTGAGTGCCGAGGTTCTTTCGTTTTGCTCTTTGTTAGTCACTCTCCTGCGGGGAGGGGTACTGTGTTTATCAAACTGGAGAAACCTAACGGGCAGCTATGATCTCTAGGGAATCTTTGTAAAAGCTACGTAGTGATGCCCTGCCGGACCACCTAGGTAGTGGTCAATGGGGATTAGCTCTCCCCAGGTAGAAAGGGAATCATGACTCATGGGTAAAGTGTGCAACCTCTACAGAGGGTAGTGAAACTGGTATATCAGCCGTGCTCACGGTTAAGAGCAGCCTTGGGATCCTCTTTGATTAGAGATACAGATGGTTCGAGATACAATGATTATGATATGGTTTTGGTTCGACTATGATGATGATGTTCCTCGATGAGGAAATGGTTTACGGGTTGGTTAATGCTAAAATCTGGCTTCTACTAACAATAAATACTTGACCAACTAAAAGCAACTGCTTGAGCCTAACCCCACATAAAGCTAGTCCACTTCAGCCAAACGGGGCATTTGCTGAGTACGTTGATGTGTACTCATCCTTGCTTTACCACAAAACACCAGGTTGTCCGCATTGTAACCACTGCTCCGGAGAAGGTGGAGCCGTGGAAGGAGACTTCCAGGAGTTCCAAGACTACGACGAATTCTAGGTGTGGGTTGGCGGCAACCCCCAGTCAGCTGCCTGTGAAGGCCTTATCTTTACTGCGTTTCGCTAGCACTTTGATTTACTTGTTAAGACAATGACTATGTGGATGTCTATGACTCTATGATGTAATAAGTACTCTTTTATGTTATTATTCGAGCACTGTGTGATGATGTTCATTTATGTAATCGCTGTGTACGTGAGTTCTGATCCTGGCACGTACATAGTTCGCATTCGGTTTGCCTTCCAAAACCGGGTGTGACATAAGTGGTATCAAAGCCGTGCTGACTGTAGGACCGCTGACCTAGAGTAGCACTGGTCGTACTAAGGACTATTGACCCTCCCCCTCACCTTGACATCTGATGTACTTCAAAAGTCGGTCACCTCGACCAACCCTATGTTTTACTATCTATATATACTATACCTTGTTAAAATTTTTTATTTCATTCTGTTTACGGTTTACTCACTTGTCATATTAGTTCTGCTCTTACTCTTGTGCTTACGGTGTCTTTTGTAGATGGCTCGTCTTAGACACACTGCACGTAAGTCGGTGATTCCTTTCCTGCCGTCTCGACTTGCAGAGCGTCCTCTGCACCGCACCGTGTCCGGTCAGTCGAGTCACCTGGAGAGACTGCACCACCGCCTGCGTGAGGAGCAGGAACGCCGGCGTCAGCACAGAGAGCAGCAGGGCTCTTCCTCCCCACCCCAGCGAGAGGTGGAGTCCGTGAGGCCCCGTTCCTCTGTTGCCCAGCTGGAGGCGCCCCCTGCACCACCGCGGGACGTCCCGGCTGTTGGAGGAGCTACTGGAGGAGATCCTGGAGGAGACCCCGACGACGACGACTCAGACCACAGCACGGAGTCTTCTGAGCCGCAGGAGGCGGAAGGATGGGTCGCCCGACCCATCACCCGTGACGCCGCTCGCGGTTGTCACTTCCACGACGCACTCGACACCTTGCTGCGTCAGGCTTTCGACCGGCACACCTGGTCGATCGAGTATCGTTGTGTAGTCTACCAGCACAGTCGCGGGAGGTACCCGGACCGCTGGGAGGCTACCTGCCTAGTTCGCCGTCCGGAGGATGACCTCCGGGGTGCGGAGGCCGTTTCGGAGCACTATTCCATCTCCGAGAGGGACACCGAAGAGGCGGCTATGCAGGATGCAGCACGGCGTGCACTCTCCCAGTACTGTTCTTTGTTCGGTGGCGTGGCCGACGGTCTTAACCTTCGGTACTACCCCCGCCGCCCTACTGGCAGCACAGAGAGTGTGGTTGTCTCACCTGTTGGTGAGGCTAACCCTAGGTTGAGCAGCACAGTCAACCTAGTCGCAGTGCTTAACACTGAGCTGGATCACTCTCTGGATGAGCTAAGCAGGGCTCGAACGGAGATTGCGGAGTTGCGTGCTGAGTTGGCAGAGCGCCATCACCAGGAGGGTGGTTCCCCCGCTCCTGTTGGGACTCAGCACCCATACCGCTCACCGCCACGTGGTCACCACACCTATGGTTCCCCTGTCTGTAAGACCAGGATAGATCTGGATCCTTAGATCGTTAGCGTTGGAGTTTGTAATAATTCTTAAGTCAGATGTCTCAGTCTTAGGTGGTCAGTTTAGTTTGCTTATCAGTTGCTTCCATTTAGTTTAGTTTGCTTATCAGTTGCTTTCATGCTTGTTATGATGAACTTGTACTGGATTTGAATCTTTGTAATGACTGTTGCCAACCTGCGGGTTTCCCCTGCAGTTTGGCTTAGCTAGTAATATTAATGAAGTCAGTTGTTTAGTTGGGAAACCATTTACTCTTACTTTCCTTTCTTATCTGAGAAGCTGTGTTGAATCATGAATGAGGATCAGTGAGGCTCTTTGTTCACTTAGTGTCATGAAGAATTCTGTATTCTCTTTTCTTATGCTGCAAGATTGTAAGATCAATGCTGATGTATGAATGTCTTCCACAGATGTCTGACAACAGGCGCCGATGCAACAGGCGTGCTCAGCTAGAGCAGCATGACCAGCAGGAGGAAAATCAGAGGCAGCCTCCCCCACCACCCCCGATGTCAGTGGAGCAGATGTTCTTGATGCAGACCCAGGCAGTGCAGGCCATTGGGCAGACTCTGGCAGCCATGCAGCAGGCTCAACAGCAACCCCAACCCCAATTGCAAGTGCAGATGCCCCAGATGCCACGAGATAAGCGTGGGGAGTTCATGAGAGGGCACCCTCCTACCTTCGCCCATTCTGCTGACCCCATGGATGCAGAAGACTGGCTGCGCGCAGTGGAAAGGGAGCTGCGCACCGCCCAATGCGACGACAGGGAGAAGGTTCTGTATGGTCCCCGCCAGCTGAGGGGAGCAGCCCAGTCCTGGTGGGAGTCCTACCTCGCCACCCATGCTGACCCCGAAGCCATCACTTGGGAGGAATTCAGCGAGAGTTTCCGTCGGTACCATGTGCCAGAGGGACTGATGATCGTGAAGAAGGAGGAGTTTCTGGCTCTGAAGCAGGGACCCCTGTCTGTTAGTGAGTACAGAGACAAGTTTCTGCAGCTGTCTCGTTACGCACCTGAGGATGTCAACACTGATGCCAAGAGGCAGTACAGGTTCATGAGAGGTTTGGTGGATCCCCTGCATTACCAGCTGATGAATCACACCTTCCCCACCTTCCAGCACCTGATCGATAGGGCAGTCATGACTGAGAAGAAGCGTAAAGATATGGAAGATCGGAAGCGCAAGATGAGTGGACCCCAGTCCGGAGGCATCAGTCGTCCGCGTTTCTCAGGCAGTTCATCTCAGCAAGGCAGACCTGGTCACCCACAGGGATATCAGAATCAGAATCAGCGTCCGCATCAGCAGCAGTTTCAGAGGCAGTACCCACAGCAGCAACAACAGTATCGTCAGCACAGCCAGCAGGGAGGTAATCAGTATCAGAAGCAGAACAACCAGGCACCTCGCCTTCCTGCCCCAGCAGCGAATCAGAGCAACCAAGCAGCCCCAGCACAAGGAGGAGGCAGAGGATGTTTCCACTGTGGAGATCAAGGCCACTGGGCGATGCAGTGCCCGAAGAAGTTGGCGCAGCAGCAGATCAACCCCAATGCTCCAACAAGGCAAGGTGTACTGCAGCCGGCAGCAGGCAATCGTAACCAAGCGTACAACCGTGGAAAGGTGAACCACTTGGAGGCCGAAGCAATCCAGGATGCACCAGATGTGGCAGTAGGTATGTTCTCAGTCGAATCTCATCCCGCGAAAGTGCTATTTGATACTGGTGCAACTCATTCATTTGTCACTGCAACATGGGTAGAATTGCATAACATCTCAGTAGAGGCAATGATGCCACCCATGAGGATTAATTCGGTTGGTGGCAAGGTGCAAACAGATAAAATATGCTCAAATATAATGGTGGAAATAAGGGGGATAGGATTCCCCAGTGACTTAATAGTAATAGACACCCTGGGATAGATGTTATTCTAGGGATGAATTGGTTAATGAAGTATGAAGCAAATGTTAGCTGTGACAAGAGGACCGTAACATTGAAGTCCCCGTCAGGAGAAGAGGTAGTGGCCGAGCTAAGGATGCCTAAGTCAGAAGAGGGAGTCTGTCACCAGATTTCAGTTGATAGTAAGGAGCCCAACCCGCTCGAGGCTATTAAGGTTGTGTCAGACTTTCCGGATGTGTTTCCCGAGGAACTAACGGGCATGCCACCCGAGAGAAAGGTTGAATTTGCCATAGAGCTTATCCCTGGTACCGCCCCCATCTCCAAAAGAGCCTATCGAGTGTCTGGACCAGAATTGGTGGAACTCAAGAAGCAGATAGATGAGATGTTAGAGAAGGGTTACATCAGGCCCAGCACCTCGCCTTGGGCCGCTCCAGTGTTGTTTGTAGAGAAGAAAGATGGTACCAAAAGGATGTGCATAGACTACAGAGCCTTGAATGAAGTCACTGTCAAGAACAAGTACCCCCTGCCAAGGATAGAGGATTTGTTCGACCAGCTCAGAGGTGCCAGCGTATTCTCGAAGATAGATCTGAGATCGGGTTACCATCAACTCAGAATCCGACCCTCGGACATACCGAAGACAACATTCATCACCAAGTATGGGTTATATGAGTTCACAGTTATGTCCTTTGGTTTGACAAATGCGCCAGCCTTCTTCATGTATCTGATGAACAGTGTGTTCATGGACTATCTAGACAAGTTTGTGGTAGTGTTCATCGATGACATTCTCATATACTCTCAAAGTGAGGAAGATCATGTGGAGCATTTGAAGATGGTATTGCAAAGACTTCGAGAGCATCAGTTGTATGCCAAGCTGGGCAAATGCGAGTTCTGGATTCGTGAAGTCTTATTTCTGGGTCACATCATAAATCAAGATGGGTTAGCAGTGGATCCAAAGAAAGTAGCAGATATCCTGAACTGGAAAGCACCGAAGGATGTTCGTGGGATCAAGAGCTTCATTGGAATGGCTGGATATTATAGGCGTTTCATTGAAGGCTTCTCAAAGATTGCTAGGCCAATGACAGCGTTACTAGCGAAGAAAGTTGAGTTTAAGTGGACCCAAAAGTGTCAGGAAGCATTTGAAGAACTGAAGAATAGATTGACTACAGCTCCTGTGTTAGTCCTGCCTGATGTTCACAAGTCATTCTCAGTGTATTGCGACGCTTCGTACACCGGATTGGGATGTGTGCTGATGCAAGAAGGAAGAGTTGTAGCATACTCATCTCGACAGCTGAAGATCCATGAGAAGAATTACCCCACACATGACCTGGAGTTGGCAGCAGTGGTTCATGCCTTAAAGACCTGGAGACATTACCTGTATGGGTAGAAGTGCGACATCTACACAGATCATAAAAGTCTGAAGTACATATTCACCCAGTCAGAGTTAAACATGAGGCAGCGAAGATGGTTGGAATTGATCAAAGACTATGAGTTGGAGATACATTATCATCCAGGCAAAGCCAATGTTGTTGCAGATGCTCTGAGCAGGAAGAGTCAAGTCAATATGTTGGCCTCGTACCCGATGCCGTATGAGTTAGCCAAAGAATTCGACAGACTGAGCCTCGGTTTCCTGAACAGTACGCAAGGAGTAACAGTGGAATTAGAGCCCACCCTAGAGCGGGAGATCAAAGAAGGGCAGAAGGATGATGAAAACATCAACAAGATCCGGCAGCTGATCTTAGAAGGAAGAGGCAAAGACTTTCGAGAGGATGAAGAGGGAGTAATATGGTTCAAGGACCGATTGTGTGTTCCCGACCTCAAACCTATTCGGGAACTGATCCTCAAGGAAGCTCATGAGACAGCCTACTCCATACACCCTGGAAGTGAGAAGATGTACCAGGATTTAAAAAGGAGGTTTTGGTGGTATGGCATGAAAAGAGATATCGCAGAATATGTCGCCATCTGCGATAGCTGTCAGAGGACCAAAGCAGAGCATCAGAGGCCTGCCGGATTGTTGCAGCCATTGCGGATTCCTTAGTGGAAGTGGGATGAGATCGGGATGGATTTTATAGTTGGCCTACCTCGTACCCGGGCCGGCTATGATTCCATCTGGGTGGTCGTGGACCGCTTAACAAAGGTGGCCCATTTCATACCTGTGAAGACAACATACACCGGAGCAACGTTAGCTGAGTTATACATGTCACGGATAGTCTGCCTTCATGGTGTGCCGAAGAAGATAGTGTCAGATCGAGGAACGCAGTTCACCTCTCATTTTTGGCAGCAGCTACAAGAAGCTTTGGGCACACATTTGAACTTCAGCTCAGCTTATCACCCGCAGACAGACGGCCAGACTGAAAGAACTAACCAGATCCTAGAAGATATGTTGAGAGCCTGTGCGTTGCAAGACAAGTCAGGATGGGACAAAAGGTTACCTTATGCAGAATTCTCCTACAACAATAGTTATCAAGCCAGCTTGAAGATGTCACCGTTTCAGGCACTCTATGGGCGGAGTTGCAGGACTCCGTTGCATTGGGACCAGCCTAGAGAGAGACAGGTGTTTGGCCCCGACATCTTGCTTGAAGCCGAAGAGAATATCAAAATGGTTCGGGAGAACCTGAAGACAGCTCAGTCAAGACAGCGAAGCTATGCTGACAGAAGGAGAAGAGAACTGAGTTTTGAAGTGGGAGACTACGTCTATCTGAAGGTGTCACCTATCAGGGGAGTCAGAAGGTTCGGAGTTAAAGGCAAGTTAGCACCCCGGTACGTCGGACCATATCAGATTCAAGCCAAGCGTGGAGAAGTGGCCTACCAGCTCGACCTACCAGAGAGCTTGTCAGCAGTGCACAATGTGTTCCATGTGTCGCAATTGAAGAAGTGTCTGCGAGTACCAGAAGAACAGTTGCCAGTGGAGGGTTTGGAAGTCCAGGAGGATCTGACATACGTAGAGAAGCCAACGCAGATTCTGGAGTTTGCAGACAGAGTCACCCGGAGGAATACAATCAGAATGTGCAAAGTCAGATGGGGTCACCACTCCGAAGAAGAAGCAACCTGGGAACGAGAAGATGATCTGAAGGCCAAATACCCTGAACTCTTTGCTGACCAACCTTGAATCTCGGGGCGAGATTCTTTTAAGGGGGATAGGTTTGTAACACCCTGAATTTGGGGGTATAAAATTTCTTTGCTCATATTCACAAATTCAGGTGTTACTTCCCTTTTCTCATCCTTCCTCATTCTTTTCTTTCTCATTTCTATAGGAGAAAAGTGCTTACTTTATTTGTAATTATAGTTTATTATGTTAAACCCTAAGGGAGTATGAATTGTTGCATCATGATGAACCCTAGATTTCACTTTTGCTTGGTGCATAATCCTTGGAAAGTTTGATTTGAATTTGTGGCTCATATGGATTTGAATCAAATAGAGAAAATAAAAAGAAAAAGAGAAAACAATTCCAGAATAAAAAGAAAAGGAAAGAAGCCCACTCCCCCGCCCCCCTCGGCCTTTCGGCCCAGCCGGCCCAATCTCGCGCGCGGCGCTTCCCCCCCCCCCCCCCCCCCCCCCCGCTCTCTCTGCCCTGGCGGGCCCGCCCGTCAGCGCGGCCGCCTCTCGCGCGCCCGCCTCCGCTCTCCCCTCTCTCTCTGCTCGCGGGCCCGGGCTGTCAGCCCCGTCGTCCCCGCGTAACCGCCGCCGAGCTGCGCCCGCCTTCCCCGCGCCCACGTCGCGCGTGGAGCTCGTAACTGACCCGCCCCTGGCCACTTGAGCCCCGAGCCCCACTCGCCCTCGCCCCCTCCCCCATTTGCGCTCCAGTAGACCCTCTTTCCCCCTCGCTGCGCGCACGCAGAGCGCCGCCGCCATAACCCCCGTCGTCCCGAGCTCGGTTCCCCGTCGCCGTTGGAGCTCCGCCGCGCCCTTTGCCCCGGTGAGCTTCGCCCCAACGTCCGCAACCCGGGACGCGCCCCAATTCCCTCTCCCCCTCCCTATTTCTCTCTGCCCGCGCTCACCCGTCGTTCCCCGTGCAGCCGCGGAGGTCCCCCACCGTCGCCCCGGACCACCGTCGCGCCATTGCCGCCGCCGAGGAGTCCCCGGAGCCCGTCTTGAGGTAAGGGACCTCTCCCGCCCCTATCGCCCTTTGTTTTGCCCTCTGCCGCGTGTAATTCCTCGCCGGAGTAGAGTAATCCCGCCGCCGAGCCGCTTTGCCGTGGACCGCCCCCCTCCGGTGCCCCTGCCCCGACCCAGTCCCCACCGGACGATTCCCCGCGCCCTCCCCAACCTTCCCGGCCGCTCAGGTCGCCCCAGAGGCCCGCCAAACGCCCGCGCCCCTCGTCTCCGGCGAGGCCTCCGCCGCGGGGACGAGCGCCGCCGCCCCAGTTAGCCGTAGGAAAGACCCAGGCCGCCCACCCGATCCCCGCCGTTCATCCCAGATCGGGCGGCCCTGATTCAACTCGCCCGGACCTAATCCTGGCCGTCCGCCGGAGATCCAGCGGCCTAGGCCCACTTCCCCCTCACCCCGTCTCCCTGCCAGTTGGGCCCCGCCTGTCAGCCCGCCCGCGCGCTCGCCCTGCCCGCCGGCCCCGCCTGTCAGACCGCCCGCGCGCTCGCCCTGCCCGCCGGCCCCGCCTGTCAGCCCGCCCGCGCGCGCTCTGCCCGCCCGGTCCCGCCTGTCAGTCGCCCAGGCCGCCGCGCGCTCGCGCGCCCGCCTGCAGGATCTAATCCTGGCCGTTTGCTTGAGATCCGACGGCCGTAGGAGCCCGATACCCCTTCGCCTGCGCATTTTCTTAAAGAGACCCCCGGTTTTCTGGAATTTGAACCCGCCGTCCCTGGTTTCTCGCGGTTAAGCCCCTGGCCCTTTTATTTAATTCAAAATAGGTATTTAGGGTATATTTTTGATCCCCAAACTTGTAAAATTCATAACTTTGTCATATGAGCTCCAAATGAGGTGCTTCAAATTGCAAAATGCTCATTATGTTTTTGTCTATCCATTTAAACAATGTTTCCCTGCTGTTTCCATGTACCAAATAATAGTTAATCACTAGGATAGGATTAAGACTATTGGAACCTTATTTGTGATAATTAGAAATTGGTAGACTTTAATAAAAGTTGGATTACTTAAGTTTATGGACTTAAACACCTAAGTTTAGGAACTTAAAACCAGGTAGTGATTTAATTCCACCACTGACTTAAACTTGATTAGTGGATAATGAATCACTTTGTATAGTCCTCTACTCCAGACCTAGGGAACACCAGAGTGCCCATCCCTTTTCAACTATGAACTTGTGATCTCTCTGCTGCATATGTTTGGAATGTTGCTTTTTGTTTGTTATCTTCCCAAGTGCATAGTGTGAATGATTACTTTACGTAGACAACGAGCAGTCTGTGTTTCCCGAGGAAGTTGCAGAGGAAGTCCCTGATCAGCAGTTTGGTGAAGGCAAGTGTCCTCTGTCCCATTATGTCCTATTCATTTATAACTTACTACCCCACATTACTTACTTGAAACCTAAGGATTGACTAGCTTTACACTTTACTTTATCCTTGATGACCTTATGGGCTGTTATGGTTAGCACTCTGCTATTGCCTTAACTTAATCAATGAACATGATGTGACTATTTATGATACTGTTATCCTGATGATGTTGATGATCTTGTGATACTCTAGGGGGCTCAGGTTGTTTCCTGAGTACCTCTCCGTAAGGACTGGTTCGTTGAGAGACCACCCGGGATAACAGTGCAACCATGAGGGTGAAATGGGATGCCCTTAGCCGATTAATTAGATGAACTAGAGGTGTAGTTGCTTAGCCGTCGTGCCGTCAATGGGGTCTAGGCACAGTGCTTGCTCTGCCGAGGCTGAGTGCCGAGGTTCTTTCGTTTTGCTCTTTGTTAGTCACTCTCCTGCGGGGAGGGGTACTGTGTTTATCAAACTGGAGAAACCTAACGGGCAGCTATGATCTCTAGGGAATCTTTGTAAAAGCTACGTAGTGATGCCCTGCCGGACCACCTAGGTAGTGGTCAATGGGGATTAGCTCTCCCCGGGTAGAAAGGGAATCATGACTCATGGGTAAAGTGTGCAACCTCTGCAGAGGGTAGTGAAACTGGTATATCAGCCGTGCTCACGGTTAAGAGCAGCCTTGGGATCCTCTTTGATTAGAGATACAGATGGTTCGAGATACAATGATTATGATATGGTTTTGGTTCGACTATGATGATGATGTTCCTCGATGAGGAAATGGTTTACAGGTTGGTTAATGCTAAAATCTGGCTTCTACTAACAATAAATACTTGACCAACTAAAAGCAACTGCTTGAGCCTAACCCCACATAAAGCTAGTCCACTTCAGCCAAACGGGGCATTTGCTGAGTACGTTGATGTGTACTCATCCTTGCTTTACCACAAAACACCAGGTTGTCCGCATTGTAACCACTGCTCCGGAGAAGGTGGAGCCGTGGAAGGAGACTTCCAGGAGTTCCAAGACTACGACGAATTCTAGGTGTGGGTTGGCGGCAACCCCCAGTCAGCTGCCTGTGAAGGCCTTATCTTTACTGCGTTTCGCTAGCACTTTGATTTACTTGTTAAGACAATGACTATGTGGATGTCTATGACTCTATGATGTAATAAGTACTCTTTTATGTTATTATTCGAGCACTGTGTGATGATGTTCATTTATGTAATCGCTGTGTACGTGAGTTCTGATCCTGGCACGTACATAGTTCGCATTCGGTTTGCCTTCCAAAACCGGGTGTGACACAAAAGGACCGCACCACCACGAAACAGGGGGAGAAAATTTCGAATCTTGAAAATGCGTCTCAAAATCTTATTCATATACCTTTGACTATTTGCAAAAGACTTTGAAAAAGAATTTCCAAAACATTTGCAAAAACAAAACAAGTGGTGCAAGCGTGGTCCAAAATGTTAAATATGAATAAAGCATCCATACCATATGAAATAAATATTGGTTTAATTCCAAGTAACCTTTGCACTTACATTATGCAAACTAATTCAATACTGCACTTATATATTTACTTTGGTTTGTGTTGGCATCAATCACCAAAAAGGGGGAGATTGAAAGGGAAATAGGCTTACATCTTTTTCCTAAATGATTTTGGTGGTTGAATTGCCCAACACAAATAATTGGACTAACTAGTTTGCTCTAGATTATATGTTCTACAGATGCCAAAGGTTCATCTACAAACTATACTAAATCGACTATCCGGAATACCGTAGATTATTCCGGACAGGAGAAGCTTTTCGGAAAAACAGGCCTTTGCGGCGGACCGTCCGCGACACCTAAATGACCCTCGGACAGAACCAATGCAAAAACACATGTATCTACTATGGACCGTCCGATGGAAGAGCAAGCACCGTCCGAGACCACGCGCGGACCGTCCGGTCTCAGGTGCGGACCGTCCGGTAGGTGAGGAACCGAAAAACCCGAAGGTGACGGGTTCGGTAAAATGAATTATAGTGTCCTCGCGGACCGTCCGGGGTGCACGACCGGACCGTCCGCGACTGCCTTTATCTGACATCTGATGTCGCATTAAATGCAATATAGCCGTTGATATAGCCGTTACTGCTCATCGTTGCATTTTCAGTCGTTGATCTTGAAAGTCGCCTAGAGGGGGGGTGAATAGGGCGAAACTGAAATTTACAAATATAAACACAACTATAAGCCGGGTTAGCGTTAGTAATAAAGAAACGAGTCCGCGAGAGAGGGCGCAAAACAAATCCCAAGCGAATAAGCAAGTAAGACACGGAGATTTGTTTTACCGAGGTTCGGTTCTTGTAAACCTACTCCCCGTTGAGGAGGCCACAAAGGCCGGGTCTCTTTCAACCCTTCCCTCTCTCAAACGATCCACGGATCGAGTGAGCTTTCTCTTCTCAATCACTTGGAACACAAAGTTCCCACAAGGACCACCACAAGTTTGGTGTCTCTTGCCTCAATTTACAAGTGAGTTTCATCGCAATGAAAGAATCAAGAAGGAAGAAAGCAATCCAAGCGCAAGAGCTCGAAAGAACACAAGCAAATCTCTCTCTCTAATCACTATGGCGTTGTGTGGAATTTGGAGAGGATTTGATCTCTTTGGTGTGTCTAGAATTGAATGCTAGAGCTCTTGTAGTAGTTGGGAAGTGGAAAACTTGGATGCAATGAATGGTGGGGTGGTTGGGGTATTTATAGCCCCAACCACCAAATGTGGCCGTTGAGAGGTTGTCTGTTCGATGGCACACCGGACAGTCCGGTGCACACCGGACAGTCCGGTGCCCCTGCCACGTCATCACTGCCGTTGGATTCTAGCCGTTGGAGCTTCTGACTTGTGGGCCCGCCTGGGTGTCCGGTGCACACCGGACAACTACTGTTCCTTGTCCGGTGTGCCGGAATGGGCGCGCCTGACTTCTGCGCGCGCAGAGCGCGCATTAAATGCGCGGTAGAGAGCCGTTGGCACGGAGATAGCCGTTGCTCCGGAGTCGCACCGGACAGTCCGGTGAATTATAGCGGACTAGCCGTTGGAGTTTCCCGAAGCTGGCGAGTTCCTGAGGCTGCTCTTCCTTGGCGCACCGGACACTGTCCGGTGTACACCGGACAGTCCGGTGAATTATAGCGGAGTCGCCTCTGGAAATTCCCGAAGGTGACGAGTTTGTGTTGGAGTCCTCTGGTGCACCGGACACTGTCCGGTGTACACCAGACAGTCCGGTGCTCCCAGACCAGAGGGCCTTCGGTTCCCACTTTGCTCTTTTGTTGAATCCAAAACTTGGTCTTTTTATTGGCTGAGTGTGAACCTTTTACACCTGTGTAATCTATACACTTGGGCAAACTTAGTTAGTCCAAATGTTTTGTGTTGGGCAATTCAACCACCAAAATTAATTAGGGACTAGGTGTAAGCCTAATTCCCTTTCAATCTCCCCCTTTTTGGTGATTGATGCCAACACAAACCAAAGCAAATATAGAAGTGCATAATTGAACTAGTTTGCATAATGTAAGTGTAAAGGTTGCTTGAATTTGAGCCAATATAAATACTTACAAGATATGCATGGATTGTTTCTTACTTATAACATTTTGGACCACACTTGCACCACATGTTTTGTTTTTGCAAAACTCTTTTGTAAATTCTTTTCAAAGTTCTTTTGCAAATAGTCAAAGGTAAATGAATAAGATTTTGCAAAGCATTTTCAAGATTTTGAAATTTTCTCCCCCTGTTTCAAATGCTTCTCCTTTGACAAAACTCCCCCTAAATGAGATCCTCCTCTTAGTGTTCAAGAGGGTTTTGATATATACTTTTGAAGTAATATTTTTCTCCCCCTTTTGAACACAATAGGATACTAATTGAAAATATTCAATACTTAAGTTTTTGAATTTGGTGGTGGTGCGGTCCTTTTGCTTTGGGCTCATTTCTCCCCCTTTTTGGCATGAATCGCCAAAAACGGAATCATTAGAGCCCTCGAAGTGCTATCTTCCCCTTTGGTCATAAATAAATGAGTTAAGATTATACCAAAGAAGAAGTCCTTTTGCTTGGTGCTCATGTTTTCTCCCCCTAGAACGGAGAGTTGCTTGGAGCGACGGCGAAGGATGAGTTACATAGTGGAAGCCTTTGTCTTCGCCGAAGACTCCAATTCCCTTTAAATACACCTATGACTTGGTTTGAAATAGACTTGAAAACACATTAGTCATAGCATATGAAAGAGATATGATCAAAGGTATACAAGTGAGCTATGAGTGCAAGTTAACAAAAGAAATTCCTAGAATCAAGAATATTTAGCTCATGCCTAAGTTTGTTAAAAGATTGTTCATCAAGAGGCTTGGTAAAGATATCGGCTAATTGATCTTTAGTATTAATGTAAGAAATCTCGATATCTCCCTTTTGTTGGTGATCCCTTAAAAAGTGATACCGAATGGCTATGTGTTTAGTGCGGCTATGCTCGACGGGATTGTCGGCCATTTTGATTGCACTCTCATTATCACATAGCAAGGGGACTTTGGTTAATTTGTAATCGTAGTCCCGCAGGGTTTGCCTCATCCAAAGCAATTGCGCGCAACAATGGCCTGCGGCAATATACTCGGCTTCGGCGGTAGAAAGAGCGACCGAATTTTGCTTCTTAGAAGCCCAAGACACCAAAGATCTTCCCAAGAACTGGCAAGTCCCCGATGTGCTCTTCCTATTGATTTTACACCCCGCCCAATCGGCATCCGAATAACCAATTAAGTCAAATGTGGATCCCCTAGGATACCAAAGCCCAAACTTAGGAGTATAAGCTAAATATCTCAAGATTCGTTTCACGGCCGTAAGGTGAGCTTCCTTAGGGTCGGCTTGGAATCTTGCACACATGCATACGGAAAGCATAATATCCGGTCGAGATGCACATAAATAGAGTAAAGATCCTATCATCGACCGGTATACCTTTTGATCCACGGACTTACCTCCCGTGTCGAGGTCGAGATGCCCATTAGTTCCCATGGGTGTCTTGATGGGCTTGGCATCCTTCATCCCAAACTTGGTTAGAATGTCTTGAGTGTACTTCGTTTGGCTAATGAAGGTTCCCTCTTGGAGTTGCTTCACTTGAAATCCTAAGAAATACTTCAACTCCCCCATCATAGACATCTCGAAATTCTGTGTCATAATCCTACTAAACTCTTCACATGTAGACTCGTTAGTAGACCCAAATATAATATCATCAACATAAATTTGGCATACAAACAAGTCATTTTCAAGAGTTTTAGTAAAGAGTGTAGGATCGGCTTTTCCGACTTTGAATCCATTTGCAATAAGAAAATCTCTAAGGCATTCATACCATGCTCTTGGGGCTTGCTTGAGCCCATAAAGCGCCTTAGAGAGCTTATAGACATGGTTAGGGTACTTACTGTCTTCAAAGCCGGGAGGTTGCTCAACATAGACCTCTTCCTTGATTGGTCCATTGAGGAAGGCACTTTTCACGTCCATTTGATAAAGCTTAAAGCCGTGGTAAGTAGCATAGGCCAATAAAATGCGAATTGACTCAAGCCTAGCTACGGGTGCGTAGGTTTCACCGAAATCCAAACCTTCGACTTGGGAGTATCCTTTGGCCACAAGTCGAGCTTTGTTCCTTATCACCACACCATGCTCATCTTGCTTGTTGCGGAAGACCCATTTGGTCCCTACAACATTTTGGTTAGGACGTGGAACTAAATGCCATACCTCATTCCTAGTGAAGTTGTTGAGCTCCTCTTGCATCGCCACCACCCAATCCGAATCTTGAAGTGCTTCCTCTACCCTGTGTGGCTCAATAGAGGAAACAAAAGAGTAATGTTCACAAAAATGAGCAACACGAGATCTAGTAGTTACCCCCTTATGAATGTCGCCGAGGATGGTGTCGACGGGGTGATCTCGTTGGATTGCTTGGTGGACTCTTGGGTGTGGCGGTCTTTGTTCCTCATCCTCCTTGTCTTCCTCAATTGCATCTCCCCCTTGATCATTGCCGTCATCTTGAGGTGGCTCATTCGCTTGATCTTCTACTTCATCAATTTGAGCTTCATCCTCATTTTGAGTTGGTGGAGATGCTTGCGTGGAGGAGGATGGTTGATCTTGTGCATTTGGAGGCTCTTCGGATTCCTTAGGACACACATCCCCAATGGACATGTTCCTTAGCGCGATGCATGGAGCCTCTTCTTCACCTATCTCATCAAGATCAACTTGCTCCACTTGGGAGTCGTTAGTCTCATCAAACACAACGTCACATGAGACTTCAACTAGTCCAGTGGACTTGTTAAAGACCCTATATGCCCTTGTATTTGAGTCATAACCAAGTAAAAAGCCTTCTACAGTCTTAGGAGCAAATTTAGATTTTCTACCTCTTTTAACAAGTATAAAGCATTTGCTACCAAAGACTCTAAAATATGAAATATTGGGCTTTTTACCGGTTAGGAGTTCGTATGATGTCTTCTTGAGGATTCGGTGTAGATATAACCGGTTGATGGCGTAGCAGGCGGTGTTGACCGCCTCGGCCCAAAACCGATCCGTAGTCTTGTACTCATCAAGCATGGTCCTTGCCATGTCTAATAGAGTTCTATTCTTCCTCTCCACTACACCATTTTGTTGTGGCGTGTAGGGAGAAGAGAACTCATGCTTGATCCCCTCCTCCTCAAGGAAGCCTTCGATTTGAGAGTTCTTGAACTCCGTCCCGTTGTCGCTTCTTATTTTCTTGATCCTTAAGCCGAACTCATTTTGAGCTCGTCTCAAGAATCCCTTTAAGGTCTCTTGGGTTTGAGATTTTTCCTGTAAAAAGAATACCCAAGTGAAGCGAGAATAATCATCCACAATAACTAGACAGTACTTACTCCCGCCGATGCTTATGTAAGCAATCGGGCCAAATAGGTCCATGTGTAGGAGCTCTAGTGGCCTGTCGGTTGTCATGATGTTCTTGTGTGGATGATGAGTGCCAACTTGCTTTCCTGCTTGGCATGCGCTACAAATCCTGTCTTTCTCAAAATGAACGTTTGTTAGTCCTAAAATGTGTTCTCCCTTTAGAAGCTTATGAAGATTCTTCATCCCAACATGAGCTAGTCGGCGGTGCCAGAGCCAACCCATGTTAGTCTTAGCAATTAAGCAAGTGTCGAGTTCAGCTCTATCAAAATCTACTAAGTATAGCTGACCCTCTAACACTCCCTTAAATGCTATTGAATCATCACTTCTTCTAAAGACAGTGACACCTACATCAGTGAATAGACAGTTGTAGCCCATTTGACATAATTGAGATACGGAGAGCAAATTGTAATCTAAAGAATCTACAAGAAAAACATTGGAAATAGAATGGTCAGGAGATATAGCTATTTTACCAAGACCTTTGACCAAACCTTGATTTCCATCCCCGAATGTGATAGCTCGTTGGAGATCTTTGTTTTTCTCATAGGAGGAGAACATCTTCTTCTCCCCTGTCATGTGGTTTGTGCACCCGCTGTCGAGTATCCAACTTGTGCCTCCGGATGCATAAACCTACAAAACAAGTTTAGTTCTTGACTTTAGGTACCCAAATGGTTTTGGGTCCTTTGGCATTAGACACAAGAACTTTGGGTACCCAAACACAAGTCTTTGACCCCTTGTGCTTGCCCCCAACATATTTGGCAACTACTTTGCCGGATTTGTTAGTCAAAACATAAGATGCATCAAAAGTTTTAAATGAAAGATTATGTTCATTTGATGCAGTAGGAGTTTTCTTAGGCAACTTAGCACGGGTTGGTTGCCTAGAACTAGATGTCTCACCCTTATACATAAAAGCATGATTTGGGCCAGAGTGAGATTTCCTAGAATGAATTCTCCTAATTTTGCTCTCAGGATAACCGGCAGGGTACAAAATGTAACCCTCGTTATCCTGAGGCATGGGAGCTTTGCCCTTTACAAAGTTGGACAATCTCTTAGGAGGGGCACTAATTTTGACATTGTCTCCCCTTTGGAAGCCAATGCCATCCTTAATGCCCGGGCGTCTCCCATTATAAAGCATGCTACGAGCAAATTTAAATTTTTCATTTTCTAAGTTGTGCTCGGCAATTTTAGCATCTAGTTTTGCTATATGATCATTTTGTTGTTTAATTAAAGCCATATGATCATGAATAGCATTAACATCAACATCTCTACATCTAGTACAAATAGATACATGCTCAACAATAGATGTAGAGGGTTTGCAAGAATTAAGTTCAACAATCTTAGCATGAAGAATATCATTTTTATCCCTAAGATCGGAAATTGTAATTTTGCAAACATCAAAATTTTTAGCCTTATCAATTAAATTTTCATTTTCTATTCTAAGGCTAGCAAGAGAAATGTTTAATTCTTCAATCCTAGCAAGTAAATCATCATTATTATCTCTAGGATTGGGAATTGAAACATTACAAACATGTGAATCAACCTTAGCATTTAAACTAGCATTTTCATGCCTAAGGTTGTCAATCATCTCTCGGCAAGTGCTTAGCTCACTAGACAATTTTTCACATTTCTCAATCTCAAGAGCATAAGCCTTTTTAACCTTAACATGCTTCTTATTTTCCTTAATGAGAAGGTCCTCTTGGGAGTCCAAAAGGTCATCCTTTTCATGAATAGCACTAACCAATTCATTTAATTTCTCCTTTTGAGCTATGTTAAGGTTGGCAAAAAGGGAACGCAAATTATCCTCCTCATCACTAGCATTATCATCACTAGAAGACTCATATTTAGTGGAGGAGTTAGATTTAACCTTCTTCCGTTTGCCGTCCTTTGCCATGAGGCACTTGTGGCCGACGTTGGGGAAGAGAAGTCCCTTGGTGATGGCGATGTTGGCGGCGTCCTCGTCGTCGGAGGAGTCGCTTGAGCTTTCGTCGGAATCCCACTCTCGACAAACATGAGCATCGCCGCCCTTCTTCTTGTAGTACCTTTTCTTCTCCTTTCTTCTCCCCTTCTTGTCGTCGCCTCGGTCACTGTCACTTGAAATAGGACATTTAGCAATGAAATGACCGGGCTTACCACACTTGTAGCACACTTTCTTGGAGCGGGACTTGTAGTCTTTCCCCCTCCTTTGCTTGAGGATTTGGCGGAAGCTTTTGATGACGAGCGCCATTTCCTCATTGTCGAGTTTGGAGGCGTCTATTGGTTGACGACTTGGTGTAGCCTCCTCCTTCTTTTCCTCCGTCGCCTTGAATGCGACGGGTTGAGCTTCGGATGTGGTGGGTTCGTCAAGCTCGTTGATCTTTCTCGAGCCTTCGATCATGTACTCAAAACTTACAAAATGCCCGATAACTTCCTCGGGGGTCATTTTTGTATATCTAGGATTACCATGAATTAATTGAACTTGAGTAGGGTTAAGAAAAATAAGTGATCTTAGAATAACCTTAACCACCTCGTGGTCGTCCCACTTTATGCTCCCGAGGTTGCGTACTTGGTTCACCAAGGTCTTGAGCCGGTTGTACATGTGTTGTGGCTCTTCCCCTTTGCGAAGTCGGAACCGACCGAGCTCCCCCTCGATCGTTTCCCGCTTGGTGATCTTGGTGAGCTCATCTCCCTCATGCGCGGTTTTGAGCACATCCCAAATTTCCTTGGCGCTTTTCAACCCTTGCACTTTGTTATACTCCTCTCTACTTAAAGAGGCGAGGAGTATCGTTGTCGCTTGAGAGTTGAAGTGCACGATTTGGGCCACCTCATCCTCATCATAATCTTCATCCCCTACCGACGGTACCTGGGCACCAAACTCAACGACATCCCATATACTTTTGTGGAGTGAGGTTAGATGAAATCGCATTAAATCACTCCACCTAGCATAATCCTCACCATCAAAAGTTGGTGGTTTGCCTAATGGGACGGAAAGTAAAGGTGCATGTTTAGAAATGCGAGGGTAGTGTAGGGGGATCTTACTAAACTTCTTACGCCCTTGGCGTTTAGAAGTTACGGAGGGCGCGTCGGAGCCGGAGGTCGATGTTGATGAAGTGTCGGTCTCGTAGTAGACCACTTTCCTCATCCTCTTTTGCTTGTCCCCACTCCGATGCGGCTTGTGGGAAGAAGATTTTTCCTTCTTCTCTTTGTGGTGAGAAGAAGATTTCTTCTCCTTCCCTTTGTTGGAGGAGATCTTTTTCTTCTCCCTCCTCTTGGTGCGGGACTCTTCCGATGAAGTGCTCCCTTGGCTCGTAGTGGGCTTTTCGCCGGTCTCCATCTCCTTCTTGGCGTGATCTCCCGACATCACTTCGAGCGGTTAGGCTCTAATGAAGCACCGGGCTTTGATACCAATTGAAAGTCGCCTAGAGGGGGGTGAATAGGGCGAAATTGAAATTTACAAATATAAACACAACTATAAGCCGGGTTAGCGTTAGTAATAAAGAAACGAGTCCGCGAGAGAGGGCGCAAAACAAATCCCAAGCGAATAAGCAAGTAAGACACGGAGATTTGTTTTACCGAGGTTCGGTTCTTGTAAACCTACTCCCCGTTGAGGAGGCCACAAAGGCCGGGTCTCTTTCAACCCTTCCCTCTCTCAAACGATCCACGGATCGAGTGAGCTTTCTCTTCTCAATCACTTGGAACACAAAGTTCCCACAAGGACCACCACAAGTTTGGTGTCTCTTGCCTCAATTTACAAGTGAGTTTGATCGCAATGAAAGAATCAAGAAGGAAGAAAGCAATCCAAGCGCAAGAGCTCGAAAGAACACAAGCAAATCTCTCTCTAATCACTATGGCGTTGTGTGGAATTTGGAGAGGATTTGATCTCTTTGGTGTGTCTAGAATTGAATGCTAGAGCTCTTGTAGTAGTTGGGAAGTGGAAAACTTGGATGCAATGAATGGTGGGGTGGTTGGGGTATTTATAGCCCCAACCACCAAATGTGGCCGTTGAGAGGCTGTCTGTTCGATGGCACACCGGACAGTCCGGTGCACACCGGACAGTCCGGTGCCCCGGCCACGTCATCACTGCCGTTGGATTCTAGCCGTTGGAGCTTCTGATTTGTGGGCCCGCCTGGGTGTCCGGTGCACACCGGACAACTACTGTTCCTTGTCCGGTGTGCCGGAATGGGCGCGCCTGACTTCTGCGCGCGCAGAGCGCACATTAAATGCGCGGTAGAGAGTCGTTGGCGCGGAGATAGCCGTTGCTCCGGAGTCGCACCGGACAGTCCGGTGCACACCGGACAGTCCGGTGAATTATAGCGGACTAGCTGTTGGAGTTTCCCGAAGCTGGCGAGTTCCTGAGGCTGCTCTTCCTTGGCGCACCGGACACTGTCCGGTGTACACCGGACAGTCCGGTGAATTATAGCGGAGTCGCCTCTGGAAATTCCCGAAGGTGACGAGTTTGTGTTGGAGTCCTCTGGTGCACCGGACACTGTCCGGTGTACACCGGACAGTCCGGTGCTCCCAGACCAGAGGGCCTTCGGTTCCCACTTTGCTCTTTTGTTGAATCCAAAACTTGGTCTTTTTATTGGCTGAGTGTGAACCTTTTACACCTGTGTAATCTATACACTTGGGCAAACTTAGTTAGTCCAAATGTTTTGTGTTGGGCAATTAAACCACCAAAATTAATTAGGGACTAGGTGTAAGCCTAATTCCCTTTCAGATCTGCAGGGGCGGACTGTCCGAACCAGGGACGCGGACCGTCCGCAGTCGGCAGAAAGGGGCAACGGCTAGGAAGTGGTTGGTAGCTATAAATACAACCCCAACCACCTCCATTCACCACACCCAAGCATTCCAACCTTCAACATTCAATACAAGAGCTAGCAATCCACTCCAAGACACAATCAAAGCCTCCAATCTCTCCAAGTTCCACAATTGAGACAAGTGATCATTAGTGATTAGTGACTTGAGAGAGAGAGTGATCCGTGTGTTATTTGTCGCTCTTGTCGCTTGGCTTTTGCAATCGTGCTTTCTTCCTTCCCATTCTTATTCTCAAGGCACTTGTAATCAAAGCAAGAGACACTAAGTTTGTAGTGGTCCTTGTGGGGTCTAAGTGACCCGTTTGATTAAGGAGAAAGCTCACTCGGTCTAAGTGATTCTTGTAATCGTGCTTTCTTCCTTCCCATTCTTATTCTTTGTGATTTGTTTTTTACCCTCTCTTTCGGACTCGATTATATTCCTAACGCTAACCCCGGCTTGTAGTTGTGCTTAAAGTTTTAAATTTCAGATTCGCCCTATTCACCCCCCCTCTAGGCGACTTTCAGCTACATTTCTACTGTATAGAGGAGCGAGCCGAAGAGCGTGTTATAAGTTGTAGAGTAGAATGTATATTAGTGATACATAAAATCAATTCCCATCTATCAACTTACGAATTTGAGGCAGGCTTATATCTAAACTTTAGAAAGTGGTGGATCTAAACTAAGTAGGCTATTGTATTAATTAGATTTTAATTCCTTCAAAATAAAGTGATCCAAACGGTCCCTTTGGGAAAGAGAAGAGAGCATATGGCTGAAAAATGTATCAGCATAGACTAGAGAGAAGCTATAGTTGGGAGAAAATGAGAGAAGAAAATAAAACAAGATATCAACATTGTAATAGAGCATGCGCCAATAGCTACACGATCACGTCGCGCCACCTTTCGCCACACAATGGGTCCGTTTGGTTCAGCTTTTTTCTCACCAGCTTTTCTAATAATCCGGTTGTGCAGAGAATCTCACATTGAGAAGAGTCTAAGTATCATGCAGTGTGTGGAGGAAGATGAAGTGGTCCAATTGGTTTAGGATCTAGAAAGCAATGGATTCCTACAATCGTGACGACTCGACCGACTCTATGTTCATGTTGATTTTGAACTGTTTTTTACCAAAGCGTTTTTTTAGAAGCGAGCTGAAAAGCTAGGATGTTTGGCAGTCCACAATAACTTTTGGTGGTCAGAAGCTGAAAAAGACCCAAACAAACAGGGCCCTAACGACCGTCGAGTATATAAAAAATTACGAACATCATTCTAAACGTGTAATTAGACTTATAGAAAAATATAACCATAAAACTTCTAATTTTTTATATTATGGATGTTAGTATAATATTAAACAAACTTGATACTTTTTAAAAAGTTGTCTTCAAATAAAACTAATATAACATATCTGTCAACCGCACTATGATTTTGGTTGGTACATCTCTGTTTTATTGGTAAAACTTTTTTGTTTCGTGAGTAGCTCCATCAATAGAGTTGAAGCTACTTTGAGAAAATATTTGATCGTAGATCTCGGACAAGTTGAGCTGAGAAAAAATGGTAAGGTCTGAGGCACCAGATCTTCCATACGCGAACTGCTCGTCTTCGGGTTTTCCCCATAAAATCATCGGACCATGGTTCGTTGGTGCACCGGATCTCGCGGGTAATGGCTACTTCAAGCTTCAACGGGCGGCCAATGGTTAGCTAACCTGGAGGATGGTCCGGTGGTGCGTCCGTTGCCGATCAGTTATGTAAGTCACCATTCAAGATCTCGGGTACGTGCTAGTGCTCCCGGTTCGATGGGCACCAGACCAATCCTATGTGCCACAACACAGAGAAGTTTTTGGAGAAAACAAGCAACAACTAGTTGGGTTTTTTGAGCTATAAATACCCCCCTAATCAGCCTACGCATTCACCCAACATTCTAAAGAGCTACACATCACTCCTATTCACTTGTGCAACACCGTCATTCAATTCTAGAGAGATCTTATCACTCATTTGAGTTGAGATAGACATATTGCGAGTTGTGCTAGTTTTCTTGGTGTTGTGTGCTACATTTTGCTCTTGTGTTGAGTTATTCTCCTTTCTCTCTTGCTATTCTTTAGAGTTGCAACTCCCATCAACTTTTGTTGCGAGGAGATATATTTTACAAGGAATATTGTGGGCTGAACTTGATCATTAGATCACTTGAGAGGGGTTGAGTGCAACCTGGTCTTTTGGGACACCACAACGTGGAGTAGGCAAACATTTGATTCTTGACCGAACCACCAGAAAAATCGTTGTGCCTTGTGTGCTCTATTCTTATTGTGATTTGTTCTTCCTATCTACTCTAAAGTTCTTGATCTACACTTGAGCTTTTGCTCTTGGTATAATTCATAAATCAAGTTGGTCATCGAGTGCAAGAACTTTCCCACCTTTTTCTACTCTATTGGATTTTGGCTTTGCACTAATCATTAATTTGGACCCAAGTTTGTTTTAAGCTGTGATTATTTCAGGATCACATATTCACGCCGCCCTCTAGGTGACTATCAATTGGTATCGGAGCCAGACACTTCTTGCTGAATTTAATCACTCGGAGTGATGATGAGAGAAGATCCTAGAGGCGCGACAAACAAAGAGTACATGACCATTGACTCCCATCGCAAGGAGGGCAAGAAGTGCATCAAGAAGATCCTGTACTACAAGAGCGATACTTATACATCTTCCTCCACTTCGCACAAGGAAGAGTCCTCCAAGCATCGTGAAAAGATGGTTAAATCGGACTATTCTGAAACATCTTTTAATTATTCTCACGTTACTGACAAATCCAATGCTTAATTAGTTTATGTACCTCTTAGCAAACCTCCTCGCTTTGATGGGGAGGATTATTCTTGGTCAAGTAATAAAATGTATAGTCATCTTTATTCTCTCCACCCTAGTATCTGGGACATTGTAGAAAATATAATGCAAATACCTAACATCGATGATGAGAATTACAATGTTGTAAAAGTAGAAGAAATTATTCATAGAAATTCCCAAGCCACTACTGTTTTGCTAGATTTCCTATGCAGGGAAGAATATAATAAGGTGGATGACTTGGAAAATGCAAAGGAGATTAGGAACACATTGAAGGTCGCACATGAGGGCAATAAGATGACGAGGATCACCGAGATGGAACCCATCGAAGGTGAACATGGGAGGTTCGCTATAAAGAATGGAGAAGGGCCACAAGAAATATACAACAACCTCAAGTCCCTGGTGAACCAAGTTCACAACTATGGAAACAAGAAGTGGATGGAGCATGAAGTCATACGACTCATACTAAGGTCATTTACTGTTTTTATCCTACTCTTGTTTCCCTAATATGCGAGAATCCTAGGTACAAAAAAATATTGCCCGAGAAGGTGCTTGGCAAATTTGTAAGCCATCAAATGATGGTGAAGGATGCCAAGTTCGTCGACGACTTGGCCAACGGGAATGTCTCCATTGAGCCATAACTGTTGTTTTTAAAGCAACAAATGAGAAGGAGGCGATTCCGAGCAATGTGACACAAGTCGAGGCGGTCGGTCTCAATAACGATGAGATGGCACTCGTCATAAGGAGGTTTAAGCAAGCGTTGAAGGGGTGCAAGTACAATGACACCAAACCAAGTGGGAAGCACGCTTGCTTCAAATGTCGTAAGATTGGTCATTTTATAGCTAATTGCCCCGATAATGATGATGACCAGGATAAGGACAAAAGGGGGAAGAAAGTATATAAGAAGATGTTCTATAGAAAGAAGGATGAGGTGCACATCGACAAGGAGTGGGACTTGGATTGTAGCTCCTATGACTCCAACGATGAAGGCCTCGCCACCATCGCCTTCAAGAAGTCTTCTCTCTCACTAGTACATAGAAGCTCTATACAAGCGGTCGTGAACACATTTGTACTTGCATTTTCAGAACCGCCAGTGATAGGAGACAGTAGAAACAATTATTTGTACAGGCAGGTAACTGAGAACCGCCAGTGGAATTCCACTAGTGGTCATGCTAAGAAAACCGCCGGTGGAAATCGGTTTTCACTAGTGGTCGAGGTAATAAAATCGCCACCCCAGCAAACATAAAATGTGTTTTTAAAATAGCAAAAAAATAATTTTACGTCTCCCTCGAAGTTGCGATATTTTTTGCGCAAAATTCGTGGCTATGGGGTCGGTGGCAATCAAACCCACAACCTCATTGTGTGTTGTCCCCCCTCTACCATTCCGCCTACCACTTACTTCGTGTTTATATTGCAGTTTTATTGCTCACATATTAGAACAATTCGAGTATATATTGACTATTTGAGGTTGTACATGAATTTAAATGAAAAGGTTGTCAACTACAAAGTTTCATAACTTTTGAAGTTCTACAACTTTCATTTCAATACTTTTCCCATCTGAGTTTGTTTGCAAAATTTGCATTTTAAATTTGACAAATTTATATGCAATTTTTGAGAGCCAAAATGATTTCAAATAAAAAAAAATTGTCAACTACAAAGTTTCATAACTTTTAGAGATCTGCATTTTTTTATGTTGGTGTTTTTTCATACGAGGTCATTTAAAACACAAAAAAATCAGTATAAAAACGATTTCTAGTCGATTTTTAGTGTCGGATCCTTAATAGTGGCAGTTTTCTTAACAAACTGCCACTAGAAATATCACTAGCGCTTGATAACTGAAACAGTCTATAAAAAATAAACTCTACCGCAGGCTTTGAGCTCTTTTTTACTACTGTCTTTCCCAAGGTCCATCACACTTGCTTGATGGCAAAAGAAAAGAAAATATTTTCTAGAGACACTCGCAAGTATACCTCTTCTAGTGATGATTATGTGACGATGATGAGGATTATAGCATGTCGTTTAAGAGCCTTGATAGATATAAAATTGACAAGATCAATGAATTGATTAACTCCATCAATGAGAAAAATGAACTTATACAAAAGCAAGAAGATTTTCTTTTTATGATCATGATAAACTTGTTAAAATTGAGAAGGCATTAGCTCATGAAGTAGAAAAAATAAGATATTGTCTATTGAGCTAAATGACTGCAAGTCTTCAATTTCTAATCTTACTCTTGTTAATGATGATTTAAATGTAAAGATTATGAAATTGATTACCATGCATCCACATCTTCTATTGAGTATGTCTCTATTTGTACTAGATGTAAGGATGTTGATCTTGATTCATTTGTTGCTAATATTGCTAACTTGAGTGAGGAAACTTCTAAATTAATTGCTCAAGCTAAAACTTGCAATAATGAACTAGAAAAATTAAAATTTGCTAAGTGAACCTACACAAGTGGTAGACATCCCATGATTAAGGATAGTGTTGGCTTCCAAAGGGGGAGCAAAAGACCACACCAAGAAGGGCCATTGATTTCCCAAATTTATTAAGCAAAAGTGAATGACACCTACGATTAACGATATTTATTCTTGTGCTAAGACACATGTTGCTCATGTTAAAAATACTAAGAATGCTCATGTTCATGCTACTCATAATGTTCATGTTGCTCATAATGTTCATCTTTTCATGCTGCTTCACATGTTATGATTGCTAGTTCATCTTGTTTATTTTTTTGCTTATGGTAGGCATAGGCATAATGTTTCTCATGCTAGACATGTTCATGTGCCCAATCCTATAAAGCGAAATGCATCAAATGGTCCTTCTATTTCATATTGTACTTTTGATGATTCCTATGTGCTTCATTGTAAAACTAGCAAGGTTGTCGCTTCTCATGTTGGGCCTAAGCGCAAGAACAATAAGATTTATGTTTGGGTGTCAAAAAATTATGTCACATCCTAATAGGACCCAACTCGGATTGGGTACCCAAACCCAAATCCTAAACTTGTTTTGCAAGTTTATACATTTGGGAACACAAGCTGGGTCATCAATAGCGAATGCACAAACCACATGATAGACGAGAAAGAATGTTCTCGTCGTATGTAAAGAACAAGGACTCCCAAGATGCTATTACATTTGTGGATGGGAGTCAAGGCAAGGTAAAGGGGTTAGGTAAAATTGCTATCACCACCGAGCATTCGATTTCCAATGTATTTTTGGTAGATTCATTATATTATAACCTATTGTTTGTATCTCAATTATGTTCCATTGGTTGTAACTATCTTTTTACCGATGTCAGTGTTACGGTCTTTAGAAGGAGTGACGATCCAGTCGCATTAAGGGAGTATTAAAGGGCAAACTTTATCTAGTAGATTTTTCAAACGATAATGTTGAACTTCATGCATGCTTAATTGCTAAAACCAACGTGGTTAGTTATGGCGTCCTCACCTAGCTCATGTTAGGATGAAGAATTTGCACAAACTTTTAAATGACAAACATGTTTTAGGACTAACCAATGTGTGTTTTTATAAAGAGATGCCCTGTGCAGCATGCCAAGCAGGAAGATTGGAACAAGTCATCATCCGAAGAACATAATGACAACATCAAGACCATTAGAGTTGATTTGCATGGACTTATTCAGCCACACAGCTTACCTTAGCATCGACGAGAAAAAGTATGGTCTTGTAATTGTTGATTACTATACACGTTTCACTTGGGTATTCTTTTTGCAGGACAAAAGTGAAAATCAAGGGACCCTCAAGAGATTCTTAAGGAGAGCTCAAAATGGGTTCAAGTTGAGAATCAAGAAGGTGCAAGGTGATAATGGATTGGAGTTCAAGAACCTATAAGTTGAAGAGTACCTTGAGGAGGAGGGAATGAAGCATGAGTTCTCCTCTCCTTACACACCACAATAGAATGGTGTGGTGGAAAGGAAGAATAGGACTCTCATCGATATGACGAGGATCATGCTGGATGAGTACAAGACATCAAACCAGTTTTGGGTAGAAGCTATCAACATGTCTTGCCACGCCATCAACAGGTTGTATCTGCATCGACTCCTCAAGAAGACTTCATATGAACTTCTCACAGGTAACAACCTAATGTTTCATATTTTAAAGATAGGGGGTTGCATAGGGTTTACCTGTAGAGATAGCAAGACCATAAGAACACAAGGATTTAGAGTGATTGGGCCCACCGGAGCGTATTACCCTACTCCACTGTGTTGTATTGCCGAGGGTGTAGATGAACTTGGTTCAACTAGTCCCTTGTAGCACGTGTGTTCTCCCTTTTATAGTCAAAGGGGGGACATACAAGGGAGCTAAGCCCTAAAAAGTGGGCTAGAGGATCAAGTATTAAATATATACTACATGAAGCAGTAAATGCTACAGTGGACAGAGATCTTCTCCTCGCCCCCCTGCAGATCTTCTGACCAGGCGTGTCTTTCGCCCTGTTTGCCAGCTCGTGCCAGCCGCGAAGTGTGTCTGTTAAGCTGACGTATATAGGGGGTTGTACTTGTTGACGTGTGGTAGAGTTAATGTGATGCGATGGACACACGCGCTCTGCCCGACCAACGACTGCTCATGATGACGCCACCCACACGCGTGACGCTGAGACACAATTGCATACCTCGGTATCACGGGGCGCGCTGTATAAGCCTTGCGTGCGGCACTGACACACAACTGCCTCCATTAGTAACGAGTGGAGTGGTCATTTGTGCATGTACAACCTAACAAAAGCCTTTCCATGCCCTATGCACAGCAGGGCACACCTCAGCTGCTCGCATTGAATGCAAGCGACGAGCTTGCTTCTAGCCGAAGGCTTCTACCGCACGTCCATGGGCCATCTGGCAGCTATGGACCCCTGTTTGAGCGAAGAGTGGTACCAAGGGCGAATGCTGGCCTGAAGATTTGAGCCCCGCCTGCCAGGTGTCTGAATGCGAGACAGGGAGGTCCATGACCCGCCCATAGGGGTCTGGACGATATATGTGGAGGTCCAGGACCAACCCATGGAGACAGGACTCATGGCGGTAGTTCCTGCACTTTCACCCTTGGGACACGTGGTGGCACCGGACCTGTCCCTGAGCAGGGAGTGGGACCCGAGGCCAATAGTCATGTCAAATGGGTCCGAACCCATGGGCACGACTGTCGAGTTCCTTAGTATGCGGTTATAGGTAACCACACGAGTATTCGCCTTGACAAAGTAGAAGTGGGTAGCCCAATTTCGGGGTACCAACATGCATTTTTCACTTTCAAGCTTGAGTTGTTTCCCATGTAGATAGCAACAAGTTGACCAAGGTTATTGATTTTCAACACATAATGAGTTCCTAAAATTTCTTTGGACGCATGAGGCTTAGATTGATGGGCATTCTTGTTTTTGCCATGCACCATCACTCTCTGTCTGGCACTATCGTGGTGTGGCACTACTAGACAGGGGCGTAACATTGTCGTAAGTTGTGAAGGTCTCATTGTCCCACTCTACTTCTTTCTCTCACACTTTACACACTCAATGCCATTACTAGTATTCTTCTATTGGTTTTCCCTCCATTTTTATGCACATGCCCATCCTTGATGGATGGATGTCTTCCATCTATATATTTAAGACCATTTGATTTCTCAATTCTTTTTCCTTCGCTTTGATTCTTCTCATTCATGCATCTCTTGACTATGATCTCTTTGAGTATTTGATTCATGCATCCTTCGTTTTGATCTAATTTCTTGTCACTTCCATGTTAGCAAGATGAATAGTATTTGATTCAAATGTAATATGGCAACATTTTGTAACCTTGACCATTCAAAGAATTTGAGATATCTCTTGTTTCAGAGAACTGTGAATTGGTATCATTAATACCATTATATTGCATTTCAAGATCATTGTGTTTTTCATTAATATTATAGTATTTTAGCTTTAGCTGAATATATTTCTCTTTATGATAGCATGGTCTTATTGCTCTTTTGCCAAACCCTTGTGCAGGAGTCTGTTTTCACTTCTTCCTAAAACAAGAGTTTTTTTACTTGCAATGTAAAGATCTTGTTGTTTGATCAATGTATCTTCCATTGTATCTAGTTCATCTTTTACACTTTCAAGTTCACTCGTTAAGTTGGTGATAAAGAGCTTGGTTCTTTTACCAAGTTTCTTAACTATTCGATCCATCTCCTTGTCACTAGATTCATCATGAGACGAATTATTTAGAGAGGAGGTTTTGGTTTTTACCTTATTACCCTTTGCCATTTGGCAAATGTGAGGGGAGTATTCATAATCATTGGACATATTATTGAAAAGCCTTTGAGTGTTGAATGTATTTTGAATAGCGATGGTTGCAATTTTCTCATTCTCTTCACTTGAGCATTCCATTGATGAATCCCATTGATGTCAAATGTGAGCCTCTCCTATATATTTCATATCCTTCTCATATCATCTTTTATTCTCTTTTGTTGTGTTTGTTTTCCTTCCTTTCATGTGGCACATATCAACAAAATGTTTGATGCTCCCACAATTGTAGCAATTTCTCTTTTTCTTGTTTGTAAACCTTATTTCTACAACCTTGTAACCTTTCTTCTTGAGCCCTTTATGATATCTTTTTATAAAGAAGGCAATATCTCCAATCTCCTCAAATTGCTCTTAATCACTTTCACTCTCACTAGATGATAAAGGTGATTCTATCATTTCCTTTGTCTTCTTGTGCACTTCCATTTTGCTAGATGATACATCCTTGTTGGGTTTGACTTTGCTATTAATGGATTGCTTAGCAGTATTGTTTGCCTTTAGAGCAATATCTTTGATTTTCATATCATTTAATTTTGCTTGTAGTTCTCTAAGCTTTATTCTTTCAACACTAGGTGAAAAATGCCCTGGGCTTAATTCAAATTTGACTAGGTAAAAAATAGATCAGGTAATTTTCTACTCCTCTTGGGATAAAGTAAAAGTTATACGTAGTCTATATCTATACTACTATATAATCCACTAGTTTAAACTTTACAAAACTCATCCAAAAAAATCACCCCACACTCATAACCTCCGCTAAATCCACCAAGCAAATTGCACTCAGACTTAACACGCCATTAAAACCAACGATTCAGATCGCTGGATAACCCCCTCTACATTATTCACTCAAATCCAATGGACAATGTTATTTGAATCAATCCTTCCCACTCCCTCCCCATGACCCTGCCACTCAATCACTCACACCATCGTCGACCCCTCCCCTTCCCAGGATTGTACTAGTAGAGACTAAACAAACAAGGTCATTGTTGCCTTTGTGCCTCCGAGAATAATAATCTGCATTCGTATAATCTGGACTACGAAACAACTACATACAAAATATCTCGACAGATTATAATCTAGATTATATAATATAATAAGCTAAAACAATCAGATCCCACTAGATGGGCTGCTTTAAGAGCATCTCCAACAAAATGACTTAAAATAGTGCACCAAAAATTAAAATACTATATCATTTAAAGTGTTTAAGGTACTAAAAACAAATTTTGCTTTAACAATTAAGCCCTAAATCATGTTTTAGGAAGTAAACTACATTATTAGTAGAGGTGTAAACGGTATGGATATTATCCGAGCATCCGATTGTCCGAATAGGCAATTATCCGATTGGATAGTTTTTTCGGATATCCGTAGCATATCCGGATTTTCGGATTCGGATAATATAGTTCATGTATCAGATACGAATATGGGATGACTGGTACCTGTCAGATTTCGGATATCTGGATATCGTTTCGGACATGTCTTCTTGGATATCGGTATAGTTGTGTGCATTCTGATGGTTTTCTGAAGGAAAAAAATTAATAATACGCAAATAGCCCCGGAAATTCATGAAATTTTACAGAGGCGCAACATATGTCCATACATAATCCTTAAAAATGTTTGGACCATAAAATCAACAATATGTCATCATTTCTTACATTTCAACTATCACTTGTTACGTAAGTTAATTACACGTAAAATCACTCTAAGTATCCAAGTTTCAACATAATAAATGCTTCAATTTTTCATTTTCACATGGGGACTTGAGGATATATTCTAATAGAATGTTTATTAGTCTTGGTATCTTACTACATTTTTTGGTCGGCACTAGAATATTTTATGAATGTAGTTGTATTTTAGTGATTTTTCACAAAAAATAATAATACACAAATAGTCTCAGAAAATTATGAAATTTTACGGAGTCACAACATATGTCCATACATAGTCCTAAAAATGTTTAAACCATAAAATCCATAAGATGTCAACGTTTCTCCTATTTTCACTTCCACTTGTTACGTGAGTTACACATGAATCACTATATGTATCCAAGTTTCAATATAACCAATACTTCACTTCATTGTTTTCATGTGGAGACTTGAGGTTATCTTCTTATAGAATGTTTATAAGTCTTGGTGACTTATTTGCGATTTCGATCGACACTAGAATATTTATGAATTTAATTAATTTTGATGTTTTTTGCAAAAAAATAATAATAATACACAAATATCTACTACTCCTTATGTTATTATCGTAGGCGTCCACATCTGAGGTTCTGCCGTCGCCAGTGCGCCCCCTCCCGTGCTCCCTCCGCGCTCTATCCGCCTCCCTCCGCGCTCCATCCGTCCTCCGCGAATCCCGCGTACCTTCCATCGGTGGCCTGCTCAAGACGCCCACCTCGCAGTCCGAGACCGTCCTGGAGGCCTACCACCGTGACCTCACCGAGTTTGGCACCGGCCTGCGCCGTGAGACCGAGGTGCTCCGACAGGCCGTCGCTTGGGCCGCGCGTGACCTGCCGTCCTCCGCGCACGCGCTAGACGGACTCACCAACATCGTCGCGTAGGGCAAGGAGGCGCTCTCCATCAATCTATCGTCGCGCACGGCAAGAAGGCCCTTACCCCCTCCACCTCTGGGACCCACGTTCGGTACAGCTGCTTCGAGGCACAGCTGCGCGCGCTCCAAGCGAATCTGGCCACGTTCACGTCCGATCACGAGGACGCCGAGGACTTCGCCATGTGGAGCAAGGAGGCGCTCTCCCAGGCCGCCACCGCCGCCGGTGGCGGCCCCCAGGCCTCTGACGGCGGCGACTCCGACCCTAGCTCCGCCTCCGGGACCCACGTCCGGTACAGCCGCTTCGAGGCACAACTGCGCGCGTTCTAGGCGAATCTGGCCACGTTCACGTTAGATCCCGAGGACGTCGAGGACTTCGCCGTGTGGAGCAAGGGGTTTATCCTGGACGAGATGGAGGAGGAGATCGAGGCCCTGTGCTACGACAGCGACGCGCTGGAAGCCATGGCGGACAGGCTCGTCCCGGACACCGTGCCCCACAAGGTGTTCTGTAGCATCCCAAAAATTCAAATCCTGAAATCTTCTCAAACTTGCTCTAAATTCAAAATGAATTTCAAATTTCATTTCAAAATGTTTGTTTGCGAGTTGATATCAACAAATAAAATATAGTGGTCTATATTATCTCCAAAATCCTCCTCAAAATATCCTACAAATATTTCCCCAGTGATCCCCCTCAAATTCTTTCCAGAAATACTGCCCAGATATTTCCCCAGTGATCCCCCTTCAAGTTCTTTCTAGGAATACTGCCCAAATATTCCACCGATATATATCCAGATATTTTCCTCTTGAGAAATACCTTCAGAATCATTTTTCAAGTCCCTACAAATATTTTCTTCATAACATTCCTCATGCTCACACGTATATGTATGCCTCCGGTGTCATATGTTGAGCTCTACAAGCTAATTACACTCATATAAGACAAATCCATGCTAATCTCCCACTAATCCTCTCATCCCTCCCCCTAATCCCCCCACCATGGCTATAAATAGAGGGGCAAGGGCCTCCTCTCATCCCACCCCAAGCCATTTCATGGCAACTCTCTCCACTCCCCCCACACGCCCACTCCACCTCCCACACAAGCACACACTATCACAAGGATCGTTCGATCGTTCTTCGATCATTCGTCCACCTGTTCTTAGTTTGTTCATTCATTCGTCCGATCGTTCATGGTTCGTTCGTTCGTCCGTTCGTCCGATCGTTCGATCGTTCGTTCGTCCAAATAATATTTTTCCTGCTGTTATGCTGTCGAAATTCCGATCATTCGATCGTTCATCGTTCGTCCATAGTTCCTATTCATCGTTCATCGTTCGTTCATAGTCCCTATTCATCGTTCTTCCAGATAATCTTTGTCCTACTGTTATGCTGTCGAAATTCCAATCGTTCGTTCGTCCGATCATTTGATCGTTCGTCCGTTCGTTCATAGTTCCTATTCATCGTTCATCGTTCATTCATAGTTCCTATTCATCGTTCATCGTTTGTTCATAGTCCCTATTCATCGTTCTTCCAGATACTCTTTGTCCTGCTGTTATGCTGCCGAAATTCCGATCGTTCGTTCGTCCGATCATTCGATCGTTCGTCCGTTCGTTCATAGTTCCTATTCATCGTTCATCGTTTGTTCATCGTCACTATTCATCGTTCATCATTCATTCATACGAACTATTCACCATCACTATTCATCGTTACTATTCACCATCGTTACTATTCACCGACACTATTCATCTTCGTTACTATTCATCGATGATATCTATGGTAACTTTTCTATCGTCACTATTCATTGTTACTATTCATCGTTGCTATTCATCGATCATCCGATCGCCCCAAATTTCAACTACTCATCTATCATGCTGTCAAGTCCACCTAAGACCAGCCAGACCCATATTCCAGTCATACGAACTCTGGTGACTGTGATTTTCCTTCTAGTAGGGAACTTCCCATCTGGTCACCCATCTCAGGTTTCTCCAAGTTGAGCACGCTTAACTTTGAGATTTCTTCGAACCAGGCTTCCAAACTCCGATTCCAATAATTCTTGTTTCTAAATTCTTATCGAATTATTCCCTATCCAACCATGTCATCCCTTAAGCATGGTTCATATTCCAGAAAACTCCCAAAATACTCTTGTCTCATATTCTGCCTATAACTCTCATGTTCATACTAAGTCAGACGATTCATTCGTCACTATTCTCACCAACAGTGAACTTCACTGTACTACACCACATACACCTAGTTATAAATACACCCAGCTACCCTCTCCTTCTCCACACACACTCAACACCCTCAGCTAAGGCAAACACCCCATCCACTCAGTTACTCCGCTCTGTCGGCAACACGCATAGTGTCGCTTCGCCTCCAGTCCACCCTCCTGGTAAGCACCTCCGCTCCACCACTAGTAGTATCTCAACACCACATGACACGGATTCTACTCAAGACTCTACCCATCCATATATCGCTATTCTGACCACTATACTAAATATTTGTTGATATACTTGCTGGTTTGTATGTTTGCTTATTTATGTTGCATAGCTATTGGAGCGTTCGTGTCGTCTCATGGAGGCCAGATCTGCAAGTCTACGCCAGGCAGTGGAGCTAGAAGCCAGTTCTGCGAGCTCCCCTTCCCCTTCGCCGGATAAGCACGACAAGCTCACTGGATCCCTTTGATGCATAAATTACCTATGATTTTTCAACCACAACCCTCAACCTGTTATTTTATTGATGATATGATTTTGAGATAAGTTATTATGGCCACCCATGAAAGGGAAATGTGCCCTTGGGCCATTTCTAAGTACTTTGGTGATCAAGTGACAACACAAATGATTTAAATGTGAAACTATGCCAAAGGGTGGAAGAAGTGCAAATCAACACAAAGGTATGATTCTAGACTTAGTACATTGGTTTTTGTGTACTAACATATTTGTCTAAGTGCTAGAATCAGAGAAAAGACAAAAGAAAAAGAGTTGGTCGTGTACAGCCAACTGATGTTCAGTCTAGGTGCACCGGACTGTCCGGTGGTGCACCGGACTGTGTCCAGTGCGCCAGGCTGGCTCTGGTGAGAAGGCCGCTCTCGGGATTTCGTCGGCGGCGTACGGCTAAAAATCACCGGACTGTCTGGTGGTGCACCGGACTGTCCGGTGAGCCAACGGTCGGCCACGCAATCCGCGCGTGACGTGTGGCCGAGCCAACGGTCAGAAGGGGCACCGGACTGTCCGGTGTGCACCGGACAGTGTCCGATGCGCCAACGGCTCCAAATCTTCAATGGTCGGCTGCGCCAGAATAGGAAAGCAATCTGCACCGGACATGCTACAGTACCTGTCCGGTGGCACACCGGACTGTCCGGTGCGCCACCCGACAGAAGGCAAGAATTGCCTTCCTGGATTGCTCTCAACGGCTCCTAGCCGCCTTGGGGCTATAAAAGGGACCCCTAGGCGCATGGAGGAGATAACGAAGCATACTCTAAGCATTCTTGATCATTCACACTCCGTCTTTGCGCACTCGATTGGCATTCTTAGTGATTTGAGCTCCGTTCTAGTGGTGAACCTTGTGTTATTCATTTGAGCTCAAGTCTTGGCTGCGTGTGTGCGTATTGCTGTGGATTTGTGTGTGTTGTTTCCCTCCCTTACTCTAGTGCTTTCACTTTGATCCTTATTGTAAGGGCGAGAGACTCCAATTTGTGGAGATTCCTCGCAAACGGGAAAGAGTAAAGAAAGAAGAACACCGTGGTATTCAAGTTGATCATTGGATCACTTGAGAGGAGTTGAGTGCAACTCTCGTCCATTGGGACGCCACAACGTGGAATAGGCAAGTGTTGTACTTGGTCGAACCACGGGATAAATCATCGTGTCTCTTGTGCTTGTTCTCACTGTGTCTATTATGATTCACAAGAGCTCTCCTTTAGCCACTTGATTTCATTGTGCTAACTCTTAATCAAGTTTTGTGGCTTTAAGTTTTAAGTTTTTTACAGGATCACCTATTCACCCCCCATCTAGGTGCTCTCAATTGGTATCAGAACCGTTCTCTTCACGAAAGGGACTAATCGCCCGAAGAGATGGATCCTAAGGGAAAGGGGATGGTGATCAACGACAAGGAGAAGGAATCCTTCATCAATGAGCCAAAAGACGACAAGCCCACTGACTCAGGCTCAAGTCAAAAGAAGAAGGATGGAAAGAAGAAGAGGCGCATCAAGAATATTGTCTACTACGACAACGACGAATCTTCCTCTTCTCAAAAGGACGACGAATACGAGGAGAAAAAGAAAACGGTTAACTCGAACTTTTCTTTCGATTATTCTCGTCTTCCGCATAATTCCAATGCTCATTTGCTTTCCATTCCACTTGGTAAACCTCCACACTTTGATGGAGAGGACTACGGATTTTGGAGTCACAAAATGCATAGTCATTTGTTCTCTCTTCATCCAAGTATATGGGAGATAGTAGAAAATGGAATGCAATTTGATAGTTCGGATAATTCTATGTTTATCAATGAACAAATCCATAAGAATGCACAAGCTACTACTGTTCTTTTAGCATCCTTGTGCAGGGAAGAATACAATAAGGTGAGCGGCTTGGATAATGCCAAGCAGATCTGGGACACCCTCAAGATCTCACATGAGGGGAACGACGCCACCATGCTCACCAAGATGGAGTTGGTGGAAGGCGAACTAGGAAGGTTCGCGATGATCAGGGGAGAGGAGCCAACTCAAACGTACAATAGGCTCAAGACCCTGGTCAACAAGATAAGGAGCTATGGAAGCACAAGATGGACGGACCACAACGTCGTCCGACTTATGCTAAGGTCCTTCACTGTCCTTGATCCTCATCTTGTAAACTCTATTCGTGAGAATCCTAGGTACATCAAGATGATGCCCGAGGAAATACTCGAAAAGTTCGTAAGCGGGTGAATGATGATCAAGGAGGCAAGATATGTTGATGATGCATTGAATGGCCCAATGTCGATCTACGAGCCTCAAACTGTTGCTATCAAAGCAACAAGTAGCAGGGAGGCACTACCTAGCAAGGTGGCACAAGTTGAGGCGGCCGGGCTAAATGAGGACGAAATGGCCCTCATCATCAAGTGCTTCAAGACGGCGCTCAAAGGTCGCAAGGAGCATCCCAACAAGAGCAAGACGAAGGGAAAGCGCTCCTGCTTCAAGTGTGGTAAGATTGGTCACTTTATTGCTAACTGTCCTGATAATGATAGTGACCAGGAACAAGGAAAGAGCGGAAAGTGGGAAAAGAAGAAGACCTACAAAAAGACGAAGGGTGAGGCACACCTTGGAAAGGAGTGGGATTCAGATTGCTCCTCATCCGACTCCGACAACGAAGGGCTCGTCGCCTCAGCCTTCAACAAGTCAGCTCTCTTCCCCAACGAGCATCACACCTGCCTCATGGCAAAGGAGAAGAAGGTAAGTACTCGAAGTACCACTACGTATGCTTCTTCATGTGACGATGAGTCTAGTGATGATGAAGTAGACTACGGAAGTTTATTCAAAGGTTTAGATAGAACTAAAATTGACAAGATCAATGAATTCATTGATGCTTTGAATGAGAAGAATAGATTGTTAGAGAAGCAAGAGGATATTTTATATGAAGAGCATGATAAATTTGTTAATGTGCAAAATTCTCTTGCTTTAGAAGTTAAAAGAAATGAATTGCTTTCATGTGAACAATCTACATGCCATGAATCTATCTCTAGCTTAAAGAGTATTAGTGATGATTTAAATACTAAGTTAAAAATAGCTAATAAATCAAGCTCTTGTATAGAACATGTTGAGATTTGCAATAGGTGTAAGGATTTTAGTGTTGATGCTTGTAGTGAACACTTAATTTCCATTTCCAAATTAAATGATGAAGTAGCTAGTCTTAATGCCCAACTTAAGACTAACAAGAATGAATTTGACAAACTAAAATTTGCAAGGGATGCCTACACTATTGGTAGACACCCCTCAATTAAGGATGGGCTTGGCTTCAAAAGGGAAGCCAAGAACTTAACAAGCCAAAGGGCTCCCACTCTCACAAAGGAGAAAGAGAAGGCCCCTATGGCTAATTTTGCTCAAAAGAATCATGCATTTATTTATGATAGGAAATTTTCTAGAAATGTTCATCATGATAGGAGTTGTAATGCTTATGATTCAAATGCCATGTTTGCTTCAAGTTCTTCCTATGTGCATGGTAGAGATATGCCTAGGAAAAATGTTATTCATCATATGCCTAGGAGAAATGTTGCTCATGTTCCTAGGAAAGTAATTAATGAACCTTCTACAATTTACATTGCTTGCAATGCTTCCTTTAAAATTTGTAGAAAGAATAAGAAGGTGATTGCTAGGAAAATAGGGGCAAAATGCAAGGGAGATAAAGCTTGCATTTGGGTCCCTAAGACTATTGTCACTAACCTTGTAGGACCCAACAAGAGTTGGGTACCTAAGACCCAAGCCTAAATTGCCTTGCAGGTTTATGCATCCGGGGGCACAAGCTGGATTATCGACATCGGATGCACAAACCACAAGACAGTGGAGAAGAAGATATTCACCTCCTACGTCAAGAACAAAGATTCCCAAGATTCAATCATATTCGGCGACGGGAATCAAGGCAAGGTTAAAGGACTAGGAAAGATTGCTATTTCATCCGAGCACTCCATTTCTAATGTGTTTTTAGTTGAGTCGCTCGGGTATAACTTGTTGTCTGTTAGTCAACTTTGTAATATGGGTTATAATTGTTTATTCACAAATGTAGATGTGTCTGTCTTTAGAAGGAGTGATGGTTCATTAGCTTTTAAGGGTGTACTAGACGGCAAACTTTATTTAGTTGATTTTGCAAAGGAGGAGGCCGGTCTAGATGCATGCTTAATTGCTAAGACTAGCATGGGCTGGTTGTGGCATCGCTGTCTAGCACATGTAGGGATGAAGAACCTTCACAAACTTCTAAAGGGAGAACATGTGTTAGGTCTAACAAATGTAACTTTCGAAAAAGATAGACCTTGTGCATCTTGTCAAGCAGGTAAACAAGTGGGAAATGCTCATCACAGCAAGAATGTGATGACCACATCAAGACCCCTGGAGATGCTGCATATGGACCTCTTCGGACCCGTCGCCTACCTCAGCATCGGGAGAAGTAAGTATGGTCTTGTTATAGTTGATGATTTTTCCCGCTTCACTTGGGTATTCTTTTTGCAGGATAAATCTGAAACCCAAGGGACCCTCAAGCGCTTCCTAAGGAGAGCTCAAAATAATTTTGAGCTCAAGGTGAAGAAGGTAAGGAGCGACAACGGGTCCGAATTCAAGAACCTTCAAGTGGAGGAGTACCTTGAGGAGGAAGGAATCAAGCACGAGTTCTCCGCTCCCTACACACCACAGCAAAACGGTGTGGTATAGAGGAAGAACAGGACGCTTTTAGACATGGCGAGGACGATGCTTGGAGAGTTCAAGACGCCCGTGCGGTTTTGGTCGGAAGCCGTGAACACGGCTTGCCACGCCATAAACCGGGTCTACCTTCATCGCCTCCTCAAGAAGACTTTGTATGAGCTTCTAACCGGTAACAAACCCATCGTTTCATATTTTCGTGTATTTGGGAGTAAATGCTACATTCTAGTGCAGAAAGGTAGGAATTCTAAATTTGCTCCCAAAGCTGTAGAAGGGTTTTTGTTAGGTTATGACTCAAATACAAAGGCGTATAGAGTCTTCAACAAATCATCGGGTTTGGTTGAAGTCTCTAGCGACGTTGTATTTGATGAGACTAATGGCTCTCCAAGAGAGCAAGTTGATCTTGACGATGTAGATGAAGAAGATGTTCCAACGGCCGCCATACGCACCATGGCGATTGGAGATGTGCGACCACAGGAACAAAAGGAGCAAGATCAACCTTCTTTCTCAACAATGGTGCATCCCCCAACTCAAACTGATGAACAGGTTCATCAAGAGACGTGCGATCAAGGGGGAGCACAAGAAGATCATGTTATGGAGGAAGAAGCACCTCAAGCCCCTCCAACTCAAGTCCGAGTGACGATTCAAAGGAATCATCTCGTCGACCAAATTCTGGGTGATATAAGCAAGGGAGTAACTACTCGCTCTAGATTAGTTAATTTTTGTGAGCATTACTCTTTTGTCTCTTCTATTGAGCCTTTCAGGGTAGAAGAGGCCTTGCTGGATCCGGACTAGGTGTTGGCCATGCAGGAAGAGCTCAACAACTTCAAACGAAATGATGTTTGGACACTGGTGCCTCGTCCCAAGGAAAACATTGTGGGGACCAAGTGGGTGCTCCGCAACAAACAAGACGAGCACGGAGTGGTGACAAGGAATAAGGCTAGACTTGTGGCAAAAGGTTATGCCCAAGTCGCAGGTTTGGACTTTGAGGAGACTTTTGCTCCTGTGGCTAGGCTAGAGTCCATTCGCATTTTGTTAGCCTATGCCGCACACCACTCTTTCAGGTTGTTCCAAATGGATGTGAAGAGCGCTTTCCTCAACGGGCCAATCAAGGAGGAGGTGTACGTAGAGCAACCCTCTGGCTTTGAGGATGAACGATACCCCGACCACGTATGCAAGCTCTCTAAGGCGTTCTATGGACTTAAGCAAGCTCCAAGAGCATGGTATGAATGCCTTAGAGACTTTTTAATTGTTAATGCTTTCAAGGTTGGGAAAGCCGATCCAACCTTATTTACTAAGATTTGTGATGGTGACTTATTTGTGTGCCAAATTTATGTTGATGACATAATATTTGGTTCTACTAACCAAAAGTCTTGTGAAGAGTTTAGCACGGTAATGGCTCAAAAATTTGAGATGTCGATGATGGGCGAGTTGAACTACTTCCTTGGATTCCAAGTGAAGCAACTCAAGGACGGCACCTTTATTTCCCAAACGAAGTACACGCAAGATTTGATCAAGCGGTTTGGGATGAAGGACGCCAAGCCCGCAAAGACTCCAATGGGAACCGATGGACATGTCGACCTCAACAAAGGAGGTAAGTCTATTGATCAAAAGGCATACCGGTCTATGATAGGGTCTTTACTTTATTTATGTGCTAGTAGACCAGATATTATGCTAAGTGTATGCATGTGTGCTAGATTTCAATCCGATCCAAGGGAGTGTCACCTTGTGGCCGTGAAGCGAATTCTTAGATATTTAGTTGCTATGCCTTGCTTCGGGATCTGGTATCCAAAGGGGTCTACCTTTGACTTGATTGGATACTCAGACTCCGATTATGCTGGATGCAAGGTTGATAGGAAGAGTACATCAGGGACGTGCCAATTCTTAGGAAGGTCCCTGGTGTCTTGGAGTTCTAAGAAACAAACTTTCGTTGCCCTATCCACCGCTGAGGCCGAGTATGTTGCCGCAGGACAGTGTTGCGCGCAACTACTTTGGATGAGGCAAACCCTCAGGGACTTTGGCTACAATCTGAGCAAAGTCCCACTCCTATGTGACAATGAGAGTGCAATCTGCATGGCGGATAATCCTGTTGAACACAGCCGCACAAAGCACATAGACATCCGACATCACTTCTTGAGAGATCACCAGCAAAAGGGAGATATCGAAGTGTTTTATGTTAGCACCGAGAACCAGCTAGCCGATATCTTTACCAAGCCTCTAGATGAGACGACCTTTTGCAGGCTGCGTAGTGAGCTAAATGTCTTAGATTTGTGGAACTTGGATTGATTTATAGCATACATGTGTTCTATGCCTTGATCATGTTCCTTATACATTTTGTTGTTCATTAAGAGTGCTCAAGTTGTACAAGCACTCCCCGGAGCTCAAAAGTCCATGTGTGAGTGATGCACATATTTAGGGGAGATGTGCTACAACTTGACCCTTTGAGACTAACCGTGTGCTTGAGTTTACTTGATTTAGTCTCAAAGGTGGATTGAAAGGGAAAGGTGAACTTGGACCATGCAAGACTTCCACTGCACTCCGATGAGAGGGTAACTCACTCCAAGTTCATCTCCATACTCTTATTGCCTTTTATTCTTATTTGAAGATTTTGGTGAGGCAATGGGGTTTAAGGACCAAAAATGATCCCGTTTTAGTGCTTCATGCCAAAGGGGGAGAAATTAAGGCCAAAGCAAAAGAAATGGATTAGCCACCACTTGAGAATTTTGAAAATAGTAGAGTTAGAGCTTTTGTTTTGTCAAAATACTCTTATGGTCACTTATTGTCAAAAATTGGTCTCTTGTGGGGAGAATGTTTGATTATGGGAAAAAGGGGGAGTTTTTGAATCTGTGATCAATTTCTCTTGGAATACCTCTCTCTATGCATCAACAAATGAATTTGACTTAGAGATAGGAAATTGAGTTTGATTTGCAAAAACAAACCAAGTGGTGGCAAAGAATGATCCAAATATGCCAAATTTGAATCAAAACAAATTTGTGTACACATTCGCATTGATGTTGCACTTCTTTTAGTTGCTTTTTGTTGTGTTGGCATAAATCACCAAAAAGGGGGAGATTGAAAGGGAAATGTGCCCTTGGGACATTTCTAAGTATTTTGGTGATCAAGTGACAACACAAATGGTTTAAATGTGAAACTATGCCAAAGGGTGGAAGAAGTGCAAATCAACACAAAGGTATGATTCTAGACTTAGTACATTGGTTTTTGTGTACTAACATATTTGTCTAAGTGCTAGAATCAGAGAAAAGACAAAAGAAAAAGAGTTGGCCGTGTACAGCCAACTGCTGTTTAGTCTAGGTGCACCGGACTGTCCGGTGGTGCACCGGACAGTGTCCGGTGCGCCAGGCTGGCTCTGGTGAGAAGGCCGCTCTCGGGATTTCGTCGGCGGCGTATGGCTAAAAATCACCGGACTGTCCGGTGGTGCACCGGACTGTCCGGTGAGCCAACGGTCGACTGCACCAACGGTCGGTCGCACAATCCGCGCGTGACGCGTGGCCGAGCCAACGGTCAGAAGGGGGCACCGGACTATCCAGTGTGCACCAGACAGTGTCTGGTGCGCCAACGGCTCCAAATCTTCAACGGTCGGCTGCGCCAGAATAGGAAAGCAATCTGCACCGGACATGCTACAGTACCTGTCCGGTGGCACACCGGACTGTCCGGTGCGCCACCCGACAGAAGGCAAGAATTGCCTTCCTGGATTGCTCTCAACGGCTCCTAGCTGCCTTGGGGCTATAAAAGGGACCCCTAGGCGCATGGAGGAGATAACGAAGCATACTCTAAGCATTCTTGATCATTCATACTCCGTCTTTGCGCACTCGATTGGCATTCTTAGTGATTTGAGCTCCGTTCTAGTGGTGAACCTTGTGTTATTCATTTGAGCTCAAGTCTTGGCTGTGTGTGTGCGTATTGCTGTGGATTTGTGTGTGTTGTTTCCCTCCCTTACTCTAGTGCTTTCACTTTGATCCTTATTGTAAGGGCGAGAGACTCCAAGTTGTGGAGATTCCTCGCAAACGGGAAAGAGTAAAGAAAGAAGAACATCGTGGTATTCAAGTTGATCATTGGATCACTTGAGAGGAGTTGAGTGCAACTCTCGTCCATTGGGACGCCACAGCGTGGAATAGGCAAGTGTTATACTTGGCCGAACCACGGGATAAATCCTCGTGTCTCTTGTGCTTGTTCTCACTGTGTCTATTGTGATTCACAAGAGCTCTCCTTTAGCCACTTGATTTCATTGTGCTAACTCTTAATCAAGTTTTGTGGCTTTAAGTTTTAAGTTTTTTACAGGATCACCTATTCGCCCCCCTCTAGGTGCTCTCAACCCAGCCGCTTGCCGCAATCAATCCTTGATATATTTGTTACAAATGATTTGAGAAAAGGTGTGAGTTTTTAAAAGAAAATGCTTTTCAAAATGTGTATAATGAAGGGTTTTCACCCTCATCACCTTTGAGTAGGGATGATCAGGGACTCCCTGGTTTAGGGGAGGGCCTAAGGTGATGGCTCAGCTGGTTTAGGTGTGAGCAGAAGGATTGTCCCCTCACATAAGGACCGGTTTGTCATCCTTCACTACATGTACTCATGATAAGTACAACCACTCGAGACTGTATGGGCAGTCACTCAATCTGAACTTGTACGGTCCAAACCCCAGGGTTATGAAGGCTGGGGAGCACCGGGAGGATAAGGAGGGGGAATGTTTTGTCCAGTTTGGACATAGCGGTGGCCTGACTCCTTCCGGTAAAACCGCTAAGGTAAGGACGTGCGAGAAAAGAAAGAGATTTGGTTTCGGGTCTCACTAACTATGAGATCGCAGAGCCAAACTAATGGGTAAAGTGTACACCTCTGCGCAGAGTTTGAAAACCTATTCGAATAGTCTGTGTCCATAGGAATGGACGAGTCTGGTGTGGTATGGCAATTAGTGTTTTGTTTTCCAAAAAAAAGAGAGATGATTTTGAGAAAAGTGATTTTTAAAAGGTCCGGCGGTTGAGCCGTGAGCTATGGTGGACGGGAAGTCCAGTAGCTGTTTTTAAAAAAGAAAACTAGTGGGCAACTGCTGAGATACCTGGATGGTTTAGTCCAGGGGATTTTATTCTATATTGAAAAACTTACTGCTCCTTTGGGAGAGGATGCGCTTTGAAAAATACAAAATGTTTTACAAAACAACCCTGCATAAAATATTGTTGTTTCTGCAAAATATCCTGAGCTCCACATATTCCATGCATTATATCTGATTTCCCCATTCCGCGGGTGAAGGTGGGCTGCTGAGTACATTTGTACTCACACTTGCTTATTTGTTGTTTTTCAGAAAAAGGAGATCGGGTAAGAGTTACGACTGTTCCCAACCTTGCCTGTGGCTATTGGACCGCTGATTTGCTTCGCTGCGTATATCGGGCTGCTTCAGCCCCACTTTGATGATATGTCCCGAGTTGTGGACCAACTCTTAAAGTTGATCGCCACATTTATAGGTTTGTCTCGTTTAAGCAGATCTGGAATCATCTGATGTATAAATGTGTTTACTAGCCTCCTAGGACTAGTAATTGTATCACATTTGAGTCCCAGAGGATCTGGGGCGCTTCATGTTCTCTTTCAATTAGTACTCTCGTCCAAAGAAGTCGGCCATGGTGGACAGGCTCGTCCAGAGAAGTCGCACGGCGCACGGTGTACCACGAAATCTGAGGATAAGGTGGCTGAGATACTGAATAAGTCTCAGACGGTAGCCACCAGCAGGCACCAAGATCCCTGGTGCAGACTGATTTCACAATATTCATGGTGCGACTTCTCTTATGTCTTTTCACTTCTCTTTTAATTAGTACTCTCGTCATCTAACCGTTGCTTGCATTGGGTTAATTTGGTTTATTGATTTTTAGAGATGTACTTTCAATTGAAATAGCTACGAACTTTGATACGCTTGTAGCAAATAATGGTGCCATGGATCCACCCTACAGTGTTGAAGCTAATTGCATTAGACCAATATTTTAGTCTTGACAACTCACAGGAAAACGATGTGCCCACAAAAGAAGCAAGAGGAACAAATCGAAGGATCCATTTCTCCAACCGAGGTGCCAAGTGATCCTTTACTTTAATCCAGCTTTGACTAATAATTTTCTGCCTGCTCGAATTAAAGTCTGAGGTTGCCCGCCTATGATTTTTTTAGAAAAAATATTGTCTTTAACTTTTCTATGTCGAGAATCTAATTAAATCTGAGTTATCATGTTTTTAGTAGAACAATTCAACACATTCAGATTAGGGTCATGGATATGTTCTCAGTCAAGAGTCTCAATAACTACCTTTGGAACTGCATAGACTATCTCGACTCGGTAAATACTTTCTTCAGAGATCAATCTATTAACTTGTTTTTAGGCTAGCAGATCACTTAACTGATTTTGTTCTGGCACATGGGAATATGTGTTTAGGATGTGTTTTAGTTGAAAATTCGAATGGCTGAATTCTAGAATATTAAGTTTTTTCAGATAGAATAGTAGTACAAGTCCTTTATTAGACAGTCTAGCTGGTTTGGTTTGGCCGCAACTAACCCAGTCTTTAGCTAAGAGCCTGAGGCCACCCGTCAAGTCTCCTTTGTTATGGAGGTCCACCGAATTGTCTACTATATTAAGGCAACGATTTCTCTACTATATTAACACAAGATGCATTATATTCCCATCCTTTCAAGATAAGTGGATTTGATCCACCACTGGTATGTGTTTTTGCTTGGCGTCTCTTGGAGTTGAAAGGGCAAAGAGTCAGTGAAGATGCTGCAATGGCTGTAGCAGATGTAGTTATTCTCTTATATGATCTTGTTTCTATTTTTTATCAAACACCCTTAAATCTCTACTACTCCTTAAGAGCAGAGTGTAGGCGTCCACAGTCTGGTGGTGCATAGTTCTGCCTCCTCCTCCGCGCGTTCGCGCCCCTGCGCCCGGAAATCTCGCACCGCACGTCCGCGCCCCTACGCCACCTCCTCCTCCTCCTCTCCCCCTCACTGCGCCGCCACCTCCTCGGTTCCGCGCGTCCGCGCCCCTGCCTGCCTGACTCCTCACAGCAACCGCCCTTTCCCTGGTCCTTTCTCTCGCCCCCGTCCCCCACGAATCCCACCTCCGCGATGCCTGGTATGCGACGAGCACAGCATCGACCACACCGGAAAGTACGCCGGCGACTCCAACCTCTAGCTCGAGCGCATCAATGTCTACTACAATGAGGCCAGCGACGGCCGCTTCGTCCCGCGCGCCGTCCTCATGGACCTCGAGCCCAGCACCATGGACTCCGTGCGCTCGGGCCCCTTCGGCCAGATCTTCCGCCCCATCAATTTCGTCTTCGGCTAGTTCGGCGCCGGCAACAACTGGGCCAAGGGCCACTACACCGAGGGCATCGAGCTCATCGACTCTGTGCTCGACGTCATGCGTAAGGAGGCCGAGAACTGCGACTGCCTCCAAGGTATGTATTGTCTATCTGATCTATCCCACCGGATCCGATGTTTCCCCCTTTCCCCTTCGGGGTTATGGAGACACGAGCCCTTCTGGATCTAGGGTTTATGCGCCATTGCGCTTGCGCTGAGCCTGCAGATCTGAAAATTTTCGCCTAGATCTGAGCCATTGCACTTGCGCTGAGCCTGCAGATCTAAACAAAGTGATTAGTGATGTTTTCAAGCGAAGCTGAACGTGTCCAGTCGGCTCGAGTAACAACAGCAATAGAATGGGCGACGACGGGAGCAGCAACAGCGAGGATGATAGAGACGCCGCGTGGAAGGCAGCCATTGACTCCAACGCCTCCGTTGGGTTCAGCTTCGCTTTGTCCAACAGCGTGGCGAAGGTAGCCTTTAGCAGCAGCCGGAAGGTGAACAACCACGCTGATCTAGAAGAGTCGCATGAGGGGAAGCCAAAGGGTCGATGTCGTGCTTAAGCTGTACCAGGTCAAGGTAACTTTGTTTGCTCCTTCTCCTTCCTTCGTCGTTAGTCAGATACATCATGTGTGGATTTTGGCTCGTGAATTCTGCATACCTTTTACTCGGTGGAGGAATTGATGCCACCATTTTCTAAACTGGGACTTCTGGAGTAAATATTTGGGCTCATGAGAACACTTTATCTCCCTATTTAAGGTAGTCATGAACTTGAATGCCACCACGGTAAATAATATGGTTCTTTCTTATATTAATTGAATTCATATCAATGGAGTGTTGTATTGCCCTTCCAAGATGTAGTTTTGGGCTTGTTGTGTGTCTCAAAAACATAATAGCAGAGAGAACAAACTTTTTCATTCTTTAGAGTGATCAAAATAAACAAATTGAAGATAGAGGAATCCTAGGACCTGATAGTGTAAAGGTGGAATGCAAAGTTCATTTCCTTTGGGAAGGATGATACTCTGCCTGTTTTCCTCATCATGAATTGAATGGTTATTAGAATTTGGACCTGCAAATTATTAGACTCTTGTGGTAGTGTCCACAATGGGGCTTGCGATTTATCTTAGGCAACCGGTCTTGTAAGTGCAAGTTTCTGTTTTTTTTTCTAGAGATGGCGCCCGTGGAGCCCCTTCTGGAGGCTCCCAACGACGGCAGGCCCATCGTGTGCCCCATGTCAGACTTATGCCCTCTCACGGTGAGCGATTCAATCCCCATCCACCGTGATTTTCTTCCTCTCTCGGCTATGACTGAAGATGAAACATTGTTTCGCTTTTCTGATAATCAGATCGATGGGGTGTTGAAGGAGTCGTTCCTAGAGACACTACGAAAAAGCACAGTGAACTGATTCCACAATTCTTCTAGCTTTTCAGATGATCAGAAACACATACGCACACATGGTTCTAGGCTTTATGGATTCATGGCGAGTCCAAAATCCAAAGGTGACGCGGCGGATGGCCGGTGAGCGACGAGTCTTTCTCACGACGCGCGATGGAGGTTAGTTGTAGCCCACCAAAAGAAAATTGGAATTTTATCTCCTTGTTGTGAGGTTTTTGTACGCATGCGCTTCTGTATTTGTGGTTCAGTTTGTGAAAGAATCGCTAAATCCTATGTTCGCATTTTCAGTTACATACTGTTGGGGACTTGTTCTCAAGTGCTAAGAGTTTAAGAACAAGGCAACATAGAAAATGTTAATCGTTAATGCCCTTCGTCCTCCGAAGCATTATTTCCCTTAGGACATAATGACTTGCGGACGAAGGTTATGAAAGACATACCTTCACAAATTAATCAAATAATGACGAAGGATGAAATATGAAGAATATAAAGGAAGACATGAACAATCATTCATTATTATTTAGCATAAACAAAAATATTATTGAACAACAAGTGTATCTTCAATCGGAAGGGAATGATTGTACAAGCGTGACGCAAAAAGCGAATGCCAAGTCAGCGTGAACAGTACGGGGATACTGTTCACCTATTTATAGACACGGGACACAGCCCTTACAAAATTACATTCATACCCTTTACATCTGACAATAACTCTATAGTAATCTATTGAGGTCTGAATAGCCTTTTCATCTTTAAGTCGGTTCCACTCTCTGCTGTTACGCCGAAGCTTTCCTGCTCAACACCTTCGGCTCTGTATCAAGCTTCGTATTATTCCGGTCTGCCGCAATGTCGATTTTAGTCTGAGGGTACCTGTTCACATATTGTACTACAGAAATACTGTTAAATCCTGTTTTTGAGGACCTTCGGACGCTGAAGGTCCCCAACAGTAGCCCCTCGCAATATTAATTTGTTTGAAATAATAAATTCAGATTGCGATATGGACGAAGGCTTTATGCCGAAGGTCCGAAAAAACACCTTCCCTTTGCTAGAATAGCAACATTCAATGACAAGTGGGGTCTTTCAACTTTCAACGCATCAAGCGTATAAATACGGCCATACCGCAAACTTATTTTGCACGCTTTCTGGCCAACCGCTCCTGCTCACTCATTTTTTAGCTCTTGTGCACTGTGATCTGCTAAACTTTTAGCTTTGAAGCTTCGGGTTTGAAAACAGTTTTTTAGTGTTTCCGAAGATGTCTGAAGCTGCTAAGAAGGCTGCTGCTGAGATGAAGCTGAGTCTTGATGAAGAGAAGAACTTAGGGTTTCTTATAGCAATGTCGAAGACCAACACAGAAAAGATCACCAGGGAAATTCTGGAAGGGCTGTCTGAAGATACTGGTGACAGTGAAAGTTATGATGTGGACAGCGGTGGCGAAGACTCCGAAGATCGTCCCTGGCGACCAAGCCATTCAGTTTATGGTAAATCAACTATCAAAGAGAATCATCTTGTTAATATGAGAGGAAGGTATTTCCGGGATCTGTCCGTTGTGAGGGCCGACGAAGGGGAGAAGACTTGCCCAGACCCCGAAGAAAATGAAGTCGTGGTGTTCCGAAGCTTTTTGAAGGCTGGGCTGCGATTGCCCTTGAGCAGCTTCGTCGTGGAAGTGCTGAAGATCTTTGAAGTCCATCTTCACCAACTTACCCCCGAGGCAATCATAAGGCTGAATATCTTCGTGTGGGCCGTGCGAAGCCAGGGTCTGAAGCCTGATGCAAAAAGCTTCTGCAATATTCACGAATTATCATACGAGACAATACCTTGGGGTAAGGAACAGTATCACAATAACTTTGGCTGCTACAAATTTGTTTCTCGGTCTGGGTCAAGCTGCCCCGTGCCAAGTTTTCGGAAGAAATGGCCCAGCGGCTGGATGACAGAGTGGTTTTATGTAAAAAATGATCTGAAAGCACGTGAAGACATCAAAGGTATAATCATGCGTCCTATTTGGCAAAGCTTCGGCCTTCGGAGGCCGAAGGTTGAGATGAATGAAGCCGCCGAAGAGTGCCAAAGAGCCTTCGGCGTTGTCTGCTCTTTTATAGGAACAAGAGACTTAGTACAAGAGCATATCGCCTTCAGGGTGTGGCCGCTTGCGGAGAAATGGGAAATGCCACAAGAAACCATTAAAGAGGCCGACGAAGGTGGACTTGTCAGGTTTAAGTACACTTTTAAATTTGGAGATAAATTTATTGAGCCAGATGATGAGTGGTTGAAAAGCATTGACAATTTAAGTGATGAACTGCTTGGGACCTACTCGAAGGCCGAAGATAACGCAATGTCAGCAGCCTTCGGAGGCCGAAAAAAGAAGAGACTGAATCGGGTATTTGATGCCATCGGGTTTGTCTACCCTGACTATTGCTATCCCATTCGAAGGCAGAAGAGAAAAAACACAACCTCTGCAAAAGAAGAAGCTGCAGCTGCTCCTAGCGAGCCAGAACCGAAAAGGAAAAAGATAAAGGTTCTTACGCATCGGCCGCGTTACATTGAACCAGCTTCGGTGCCCGAGTTTACCGGAAAAACTTCTTCGGACACCGAAGCTGAAAAACCAACCGAGCCAGCCTTGTTGCCAGAGATCGTAGAAACGGCCGAAATGCCACCAGAGATAGAATCGGAACAATCAAACATTTTGTTGTCAGAAATAAAAGAGAAAGTCGAAGCGCCGTCCATAGAAAAAATTGAGGAGGTAAAAGAAGCTACTGAGGGCTCCAAAACATCCGGAGTTTTGAGTCCTGCAGCAAATATTGAGACAGTAAAGAATCAAAAAGTGCCAGCCATGACTCCGAAAAGAAAGAGGATGGCCAATGTGCTAGATGTGCTGGAAACAATCAAATCTTCAAGCACACCTCCGAAGAAGGCTGCTGTTGCTTCTGAAACAACAGCTGAAATTTCTGGTTCTACAGCTCCAGAGCAGGAAATTGAAACCGAAGCTGGGCCCTCAGAGCCCGCAAAGGCAAAAGCCTTGGAAGGTGAGGCAGAAAAAATAACAAAGCCAACCCTTGCAGAAGAAACTGGAGTTGTTACCCCCGAAGCATCCCCCGAAATTCGTGATTATATTTTTCGTCATGCTTCGGGGAAGAAATTATCAGAAAAAGAAGAACAAGAGGCCCAGCACTATGCCCAAAAGTTGAAATATCCGAAGGGGGCGTTGATATTTAATGGCAGTGGAGAAGAAGATTTCTTGTATTGTCTCCCCGACAACAAGGAAATTTCTGTCTGTCGGGAGATGAGCAGAAGCTTCGGATTCCCAACTTTAGAAGACGGACTTTCGGTGCTGTCAAAGAACGATTTGGCTGACAGCCTGGCTTACAACAGTTTAAAGGTGCGACAAGTGGAATTCTTGTATTTTTTGTCGAGTTCAAAAATTTTTCGTTTGTTTAAAACTATTGACACAGACATGTTCCTATTTGCAGGGCCTGATACTCAGCAATGCCCTCAGGGCACAAAAAGATGCTGAAGACGAAAGTTGTACTATAGCCCTGAACAACCTTCGTTCCGAAGTAATTGAACTGAGGAACGAAGGTCTCGAAAAAGACAAAATATTATACTCATTGATAGATAAAATAAAGGAGGACGAAGCTGCTTTTAGAAGTCAAGCTGAAGCTCAGAAAAGCGAAATTGAAGACCTTCGGAAACAATTGGCCAGAGCCAAAGAAGAACGTATACTTGAAGAAACAAAGCGTGAACTCAGCGATCAATGGGCAGATCACCTAGAAGTGACTGTTGAAGAGCTTCGTTCATCCAAAAAGAGATGCTACAATAAATCTATAGATTGTGTTAAAAAATTAAAGGCTAGCTTCGCCAAGGTTGGCGCATTCTCGAGTGAGGAAAACTTTTCGAGGGGCAATCCCGAAGGTGTCATTGAATGGATTGACCACGAAGCTGAAGCCTTCGAAGAAATTTTAAATAGCCGAGGAGATATATGTGCCTTCTCTGGCGCCAGAGGGATTGCCAGCATTTTAGAGAAGAAGGGCTGCGAACATGTAAAAACTTTAGCACAGTCCGAAGCTGCTTTGTCCTTTGAAGATACAAAAGATCCTTCGGCCGAAGCTAGCATAATTGGTGGAAAGTTTTTTACTGATATCTGGGATAATGGTGGCCGAGAAATGGCTGGAGAAATTATTCGAAGAAGTGAAAAGGGCATTCACGATGCGAGAGAAGTAGCTGAAGCTGTTGTCAAGAGCACAGAAGCCGAAGGTCAATTAGGTACTAAATAATAGTTTTTATCGTGTTGTAATCTTTAGGCTTTTAAGATCTGTTTGCGATTTGTAATAGTAATGTAGCCGTGTCCTGCCTCAGATCCGACTAAAGCGCCTTCGGGCCCTCAGCCGAAGGGGGACAACGAAATTAAAAAGATGGCCGAAGATATTATGGATGAAGTTGTCGATCGACTGTTGAACGAAGCTGCAGAAGTGGTACTTAGGGAAGACTAGATGCTATTTGTAAAAACATTTTAAATGTAACATGTGTAATATCTTGTAATCCTGTATGTAATATATTTGTTTTATTTTTCTTTATGGTTCAATTCTTTACGATGCATGAAACCTTACATACGTACCTTTTTTGAGTCTTTGACGAAAAAACACCTTCCCTTCTTTTCATGCTTCGTGAAGAGAAATTACCACTTATCACAACAATATCCGAAGTATCTTGGAAAGTTTTGAAGCTTCGTAGAAACATTCCTCAAGGCTATACTTCAGAAATCAATATTGTTTCTCCTTGTGACTTGGCATGATTTGCCCCTCTTTCAAAGCGTTTTCCCGAAGATTGGTATCATATTTCCTTCTTATGCCACATGCAGTATGATGTATGATGCTTATGTTATGCAAAGATGATGTGATGATGCTATGCTATGTAAGATGATATTCCGAAGATACACGCATATTTGCGCGATAAAACACATAATCTTTTTGTGAATCAGCGTTGATTTTTTGCTATAAGCCTCCCTTAGGAGCTTCTTCGCCTTTTACTTCAGCGGAATCAGCGTTGACTTTTCGCTGTAAGCTCTGCATTGCCTTAGGAACGTCTTTGGAGCTTCTTCGCCTTTTACTTAGGCGGTATCAGCGTTGACTTTTCGCTGTATGCTCTGCATTCCTTTTGGAATGACTTTGGAGCAGAAAACTTACACTGCGCTCCCTTCGGAACGACTTTTTGTGACTTCATTAAACTTACTCTGCGTTCCTTAGAACGTCTTTTTGTTGCTTCGAAAAATTTTCGATAGTCCGAAGGTCCTTTTTATTATCATAAGCCTGTGAAGAAAACATATTTTTTGTAGGAATCACCGAAACTAATTACATGAAACCTAAACAATGTCTTTTATTACAGAAAATAAAACTGAATGAAAAAGACTGCTATTAGGGTAGGATATTTGTCAATAGATGTGCTTTGATTCTGGCACAGTGCTGTTGACCGTGCGAGCTTCGGACTGTTCTCTGAAGTCCCTTTGATGCGGAGCATATTGGCTCCCTTCTGGCTGCTGGCCTTGCTGCAACGGAGGTGGAGGCGGAGGCTGTTGCCAGGAAGCTTGAGGCTGACTCGCCGAAGCAACAGAGACTGCAGGATGGTTGCCCACATATTCTGGGATGTAGGGCGAATGATACGAAGCTGTATGCATGACCTGCTTCGGCTGAGCTTGTTGTGCTGCTGCTTCAGCTATTTCCTTTTGCTTCTGAATAGTGACATGGCACATCCTGGTAGTATGGCCTTTGTTTTCACCGCAGAATAAGCAAAAGATTCTTCTCGGTTGATCGCCAAATCTTCCTCCGAAGCCCCTGGCTCCTCTGCCTCTTGGAGCTGGAGGTCGGAAGGAACTTTGTTGTTGCCCTGAAGCCTGTGAGGAGTATTGTGGCCTTTGTTGCTGACTCCCTTTATCATCATTCTGAGTGGAATTGTGAATTGACCTGACATGCCTCGGGTAAAACCTTCCTCCGAAGCCCCTGGTCATTTCAGAAAACCTGAAAGCCTCCTCCCTTCTTTGACGAAAATCATTGTCAGCTCGAATGTATTCATCCATCTTCTGGAGCAGCTTTTCCAGCGTTTGTGGTGGCTTCCTGGCAAAATACTGTGCTGACGGCCCTGGCCGAAGCCCCTTGATCATAGCCTCAATGACAATCTCATTGGGCACTGTTGGCGCCTGTGCCCTCAATCGTAGAAACCTTCGGACATATGCCTGAAGGTACTCTTCATGGTCCTGAGTGCATTGGAAGAGAGCCTGAGCAGTGACCGGCTTCGTCTGAAACCCTTGAAAGCTAGTTAACAGCAAATCCTTCAGCTTCTGCCATGAGGTGATTGTTCCTGGTCGAAGGGAGGAATACCAGGTTTGAGCAACGCTTCTGACAGCCATAACGAAAGATTTGGCCATGACTGAAGCATTGCCACCATACGAAGACACTGTTGCTTCGTAGCTCATCAAAAACTGCTTCGGGTCTGAGTGGCCATCAAACACGGGGAGCTGAGGCGGCTTGTAGGACGGGGGCCAAGGTGTAGCCTGCAACTCAGCGGACAGGGGAGAAGCATCATCAAAAACAAAATTCCCATGATGGAAATTGTCATACCAGTCATCTTCGTTGGGAAAACCCTCCTGATGAAGATCTTGATGCTGAGGCCTTCGGTGTTGCTCATCCTGAGCAAGATGGCGAACTTCTTCAGAGGCTTCGTCTATCTGCCTCTGCAGTTCGACTAGCCTGGCCATCTTCTCCTTCTTGCGTTGAACCTGTTGCTGAAGGATTTCCAGATTTTGAATCTCCTGATCTAGATCATCCTCCGGAGGTGTTGGACTGGTAGCCTTCCTCTTCTGGCTTCGTGCCTCTCTAAGAGAAAGGACGTCTTGATTGGGGTCCAACGGCTGTAGCGTGCCAGCCCCTGGTGCTGAAGTCTTCTTCGGTGGCATGACGAAGGTGATGCCTTCCGAAGGTGTTGAAAAAGCTCAAGAAATGGAAGTGAGTTCACCGGAGGTGGGCGCCAATGTTGGGGACTTGTTCTCAAGTGCTAAGAGTTTAAGAACAAGGCAACATAGAAAATGTTAATCGTTAATGCCCTTCGTCCTCCGAAGCATTATTTCCCTTAGGACATAATGACTTGCGGACGAAGGTTATGAAAGACATACCTTCACAAATTAATCAAATAATGACGAAGGATGAAATATGAAGAATATAAAGGAAGACATGAACAATCATTCATTATTATTTAGCATAAACAAAAATATTATTGAACAACAAGTGTACCTTCAATCGGAAGGGAATGATTGTACAAGCGTGACGCAAAAAGCGAATGCCAAGTCAGCGTGAACAGTACGGGGATACTGTTCACCTATTTATAGACACGGGACACAGCCCTTACAAAATTACATTCATACCCTTTACATCTGACAATAACTCTATAGTAATCTATTGAGGTCTGAATAGCCTTTTCATCTTTAAGTCGGTTCCACTCTCTGCTGTTACGCCGAAGCTTTCCTGCTCAACACCTTCGGCTCTGTATCAAGCTTCGTATTATTCCGGTCTGCCGCAATGCCGATTTTAGTCTGAGGGTACCTGTTCACATATTGTACTACAGAAATACTGTTAAATCCTGTTTTTGAGGACCTTCGGACGCTGAAGGTCCCCAACACATACTATAATTCTTCCAAATGCAAATTTGAAAAGGAAAACTCATACGGAGTTTGGTTGTGATATGTGGCCCTGTGGGCTATGGGTGTCTGGAGGCTCGTCGACAACCGGACAGGAAAACAACAAGGCAGAAGGGCATTGCTCGGCCGCTGGTCCGATGAGTGGCACTGTCAAGGAGCGTGACAGGGGCGACAAATCTAGACCTCCACGCATGTATTTTTTCTTGTGTTTATGTGATGCTAATTACTAGGATTGAGCTTAGATTGTGTGCACTTCGGTTTGCACATTCACATTATCATATAGGATGAGCAGAGCAATTGAAAGAAATTTAACCAATTTCTCCCTTGGAACATGAAGCGCCCCAGATCCTCTAGGACTCAAATGTGATACAATTACTAGTCCCAGGAGGCTAGTAAACACATTTATACATCAGATGATTACAGATCTGCTTAAACGAGACAAACCTATAAAAGGTGGCGAACAACTTTAAGAGTTGGTCCACAACTCGGGACATATCATCAGAGTGGGGCTGAAGCAGCCCGATATACGCAGCGAAGCAAATCAGCGGTCCAACAGCCACAAGCAAGGTTGGGAACAGTCATAACTCTTACCCGATCTCCTTTTCTGAAAAAACAACAAATAAGCAAGGGTGAGTACAAACGTACTCAGCAGCCCACCTTCACCCACGGAATGGGGAAATCAGATATAATGCATGGAATATGTGGAGCTCAGGATATTTTGCAGAAACAACAATATTTTATGCAGGGTTGTTTTGTAAAACATTTTGTATTTTGCAAAGCACATCCTCTCCAAAAGGATCAGGAAGTTTTTCAATATTAGAACAAAATCCCCTAGACTAAACCATCCAGGTATCTCAACAGTTTCCCACTGGTTTTCATTTTCAAAAACAGCTACTGGACTTCCCGTCCACCATAACTCACGGCTCAACCGCCGGACCTTTTAAAAACCACTTTTCTCAAAAGCATCTTTTTTTTGGAAAACAAAACACTAATTGCCATACCACACCAGACTCGTCTATTCATGTGGACACAGACTATTCAAATAGGTTTTCAAACTCTGCACAAAGGTGTACACTTTACCCACTAGTCCGACTCTGCGATCTCATAGCTAGTGAGACCCAAAACCGAATCTCTTTCTTTCCTCGCACGTCCTTACCTTAGCGCTTATACCGGAAGGAGTCAGGCCACCTCCATGTCCAAACCGGACAAAACATTCCCCCTCCTTATCCTCCCGGTGCTCCCCAGCCTTCATAACCCTGGGGTTTGGACCGTACGAGTTCATATTGAGTGACTGCCCATACAGTCTCGAGTGGTTGTACTTATCATGAGTACAGGTAGTGAAGGATGACAAACCAGTCCTTATGTGAGGGGACAATCCTTCTGCTCACACCTAAACCAGTTGAGCCATCACCTTACGCCCTCCCCTAAACCAGAGAGTCCCTGATCATCCCTACTCAAAGGTGATGAGGGTGAAAACCCTTCATCATACACATTTTGAAAAGCATTTTCTTTTGAAAACTCACACCTTTTCTCAAATCATTTGTAATAAATATATCAAGGATTGATTGCGGCAAGCGGTTGGGTGGCCATAATAACTTGTCTCAAAATCATATCATGCCTAAAATAACAGACTGAGGGTTCTGGTTGTAAAACATAGGTAATTTATGCATCAAAGGGATCCAGTGAGCTTGTCGTGCTTATCCGCCGAAGGGGGAAGGGAAGCTCGCGGAACTGGCTTCTAGCTCCACTGCATGGCGTAGACTTGTAGATCTGGCCTCCACGAGACGACACGAACGCTCCAATAGCTATGCAACATAAATAAGCAAACATACAAACCAGCAAGTATATCAACAAATATTTAGTATAGTGGTCAGAATAGCGATATATGGATGGGTAGAATCTTGAGTAGAATCTGTGTCATGTGGTGTTGAGATACTACTAGTGGTGGAGCGGAGGTGCTTACCAGGAGGGTGGACTGGAGGCGAAGCGACACTATGCGTGTAGCCGACAAAGCGGAGTAACTGAGTGGATGGGGTGTTTGCCTTAGCTGAGGGTGTTGAGTGTGTGTGGAGAAGGAGAGGGTAGCTGGGTGTATTTATAACTAGGTGTATGTGGTGTAGTACAGTGAAGTTCACTGTTGGTGAGAATAGTGACGAATGAATCGTCTGACTTAGTATGAACAGGAGAGTTATAGGCAGAATATGGGACAAGAGTATTTTGGGAGTTTTTTGGAATATGAACCATGCTTAAGGGATGACATGGTTGGATAGGGAATAATTCGATAAGAATTTAGAAACAAGAATTATTGGAATCGGAGTTTGGAAGCCTGGTTCGAAGAAATCTCAAAGTTAAGCGTGCTCAACTTGGAGAAACCTGAGATGGGTGACCAGATGGGAAGTTCCCTACTGGAAGGAAAATCACAGTCACCGGAGTTCATATGACTGGAATATGGGTCTGGCTGGTCTTAGGTGGACTGGACAACATGATGGATGGGTAGTTGAAATTTGGGGTGATCGGATGATCGATGAATAGCAACAATGAATAGTAACAATGAATAGTGACGACAGAAAAGGTACCATAGATATCATCGATGAATAGTAACGAAGATGAATAGGGTCGGTGAATAGTAATGATGGTGAATAGTAATGATGAATAGTGATGGTGAATAGTCGTATGAACGAACGATGAACGATGAATAGTGACTATGAACGAACGATGAATAGGAACTATGAACGAACGGGCGAACTATCGAATGATCGGACGAACAAACGATCGGAATTTCGGTAGCATAACGGCAGGACAAAGATAATCTAGATGAACGATGAATAGGGACTATGAACGAACGATGAACGATGAATAAGAACTATGAACGAACGATCGAATTATCGAACGGACGAACGATCGGAATTTCGGCAGCATAACGACAGGACAAAGATTATTTGGACGAAGGTATTTCTTAGGAAGAAAATACTTGGAGATATATTGGTGGAATATTTGGGCAATATTTCTGGAAAGAACTTGAAGGGGATCACTAGGGAAATATCTAGGCAGTATTTCTGGAAAGAATTTGAGGGGGATCACTGGGGAAATATTTGTAGGATATTTGAGGAGGATTTTGGAGAGAATATAGACCACTATATTTTATTTGCTGATATCAACTCGCAAACAAACATTTTGAAATGAAATTTGAAATTCATTTTGAATTTAGAGCAAGTTTGAGAAAATTCCAGGATTTGGTTTTTTGGGATGCTACAGAACATAGTAATGCATCTTTGGATTTCCTGGAGTCAACAACGTACTATGTTTTGTTGTTGTATATTTATGTTAAGTCACCACTCACCACTTCCTCTTATGATAAATACATTCTTTAAGATTATTGTGTCCACATTTACTGTGATCTTTTTTGGACCCTGAAGCACGATCTACGTGCAGTTTCTTGAATCCTAGAATAAATAATTGCATTATACTTGAACAGATGCAATTATAAGCGAGAATGATGATGCATTGCTCCAGCTGATGAACAGGAGGATGGTTGGCTATGCTTCTATGAGATTCTTGCAAATCATTTTGTTAGAGTGTCTGAAAGTGGCATGCTTATACTTGAGTTGATAGTGCAACTCTGGAGCAAGTCCTTCGCGACCAACATATTTGCACTTCTTTTTCACAAATGGGTATGTTGTGTTAGTAAGTTAACAAATGGTCTGAGGATGTATTAAATACAGGCCATGTACATTATCAAGATATCATGGTTTTCGTTTCAAGTTCACGTCTTTTAAAAGTATCCATTTAAGTTATCAAAAAAGAAATCATGTAGTTTAGGTTGGCATGTAACATAAATCATTGGTAAAAAAAGTTAATCTCAGGATGCATTATAATTTAGTTTGATTTTCGATTGATTATTCCTTCACAAGACATGATTCTCTCAATTATAGATACATTCATATTTAAACTTAGTTTACTAATTACATTTTTGTTATGCAGTTGTTTGAAGCCCTCTTGACGAAAAAGAAATATCGCTACGATATAGCTCTCCTCTTGTTCAAGGTGCTACAAATGTATTTTGGTACGGTTGCAAATATAAAAAACCATCATTATTTATTGTTAATTATTTTGAAACCTCAACTTTTTTCTGCTAATAGTTGAGAACAGATCGTTCTCTGTCTTCTTGGCCTATATTTGACGCAAACTTCAGGCGCATCGTTGTGGACCTATAGGCGGATCCTTCCACCGACAAGGTGTTCGCGCTACGCGAGGCGCTGGCGCGGCACCGGCACATCGTTGTGGACCTATAGGCGGATCCTCCCCTCCGCCACCAGCTCCGTATAGACAGGTCCGCATAATGGATCTCTCTTCTTCCACATTTTTCATTTTGCTTGGAGCCAATGGCGGCGAGAGCAGCAAGATCTTCCCGGGCGGGTGGTTCTCGTCTCGATCTGATACGGCCCCTACGATCCACACAGACCTCATTTTGATGAGATGAGGACTAGCGGCGCTTCTTGGCAGTTCGCTTGGTAATGAGACAAATCTTTGTTTATTCAGTTGCTACTACTGTCCCTGCTTGTGTGCTGAGAATGTTTGGGATTTGATCTGTCCCAGCTTGTGGCCACTGATAAACTAAAATTGGATTGAAAATATGGACTGAGATTTTGTCTTCACCAACACATAATGAAATAGCTAGGGAATTTTGTTTAACATTAGTTTGGTTTAAACTTTGCACGGTTTGGCCCACAATAAATGCCATGGGTTTTCTATTTGCCCAAAGAAAACTTTCAACGCACAAGTACTCTTGGTTTCTGCTTTGCTTCCAATCAGAACTACAGTGTTTGAGACGACAATACCATAATTTCAACTAAAGTGTACATCTTCAATCTTCTTTGCAAGGCTATATATAAACACATGTACCATCATATATAGATTCGGTTGGTGGTTGCATCCAAAGTAGCACTTCTCATCCTATGAGTAGTATTCCGGTGTACAACCAACATGATTGGTTCACCTTGGAAATTATCTTGAGACGATTAAGAATTGTGTTGCACTATAGTTATTACATATGTTGCTTTAAAATTACAAGCTTATTTTGCAGTGTATAGGCTTTGTTTAAGTGAACTAAAAATAACTTGAAAGGAATTAACACAACCATTGTTCAGTAGCAATGCCTTTTCAGTTATGATATTGTTTCAGCTATATTGAACTATATTCAACGGGCAACTACAAAGTAGTGAACTTATTAGGTGCTAATCCATCCCTTGTTCATTTATTTGCCTAACCGTATTCAAATCTGTGAATAAACTTGTAATCACGTCATTTGGGTACTCCATAGAAGACAATTGCCTTTGGCGTGCCAGCGTTGATGCACATAAGGAAGAAAGTAGGGGGAAAGCAGGGAAGTAAGCTAATGAGTACTGTTATTTATTTATAATATTTGAGCAAGTCATTTTAAAGTATTGTCCTAAATACTGATGTGTTCTCTTCCAGTATTGATGTTCTCTGTCTTCTTGGCCTATATTTGACGCAAACTTCAGTTCTCACATAAACAAATGGTAGTGTGCTCTATTTGATCTTGTCAATTTGTTAGTTACTTGTTGCATAGGTCAGTGTGAGATTTTCTCAATTCTTTTTTAGTTCTCATTTTTAATTGTAATTCCACCTAAATGATTATGTTTCTGGGCTGTTTTTATTTATTCTGACTGTTTTCTTTACTACTGTCTAATTTAGTTCTCAATTTCTTATGCAGTGTCCATGTACTATCTTGTGTGGATTTCGCGCACCATATCACCTCCTACCAGATCTTTTCAGCTCTTCACCATGTTACACTTTTTACCCTTGCTTCAGCTTGGCTCATGCTACTTATGTTTCAGATTTTCATATAGTCACCGGGTGCTATTTTTGGCTGAGTTAGAAGCCCCGTCTAGGTCGGCAGAGCCTGCTTATCTTGCACATTTTCCTGTACTCACAAGGTACTATGCAATTTCACCATGGTTTAACCATTTGATTAACAACCTGCTTATGGATTATACATGTGTTACTCTATCAATGCAGCATTCAACTACCTTTCACATGTCTATTTCAGTATATTTCTCATTCCATTGCAAATTCTGCTAATTGTAATAGCTTCAACCATTGAGATACCTTGTGAGGTTAATCCATAAATATGACACGATTGGAATGAAAAAACTTGTATACATTTACATTTCTTTCCTTTTACTTAACTTGCCTGTTAAATGGCCCTTTGATATTTTTTGCCTCATTTCCATGTTTTTATATGACTTGTAGCTAATCTAAACAGCCTATTTGAACTATGCATACCAATGGAACCAACGAAGATATGTATACAATGAAGGCTACCCAAAAGTGTAGCAAAAGCATGAAACTTCCTTGACAAATCTACGGTGAAGAAGGCTTTCCTGCTTTATACAGAGGATGGCTTCCATCTGTAATCAGAGTTGTAGGTTCCTTGTAACTGTTAACCTATTCTGTTATGCTCTTGCTGATGTGTGCTTATCACTTTATTGTCTGAATAGCTGTTGAGTTTTAACTACTCAAGAGTGCACCATTGTGTTGTCTGTACGACCTTAAGCTCTTGTTGAACTTATTAATGATTTTGCACAATGTTTTTATCTAGGAAGCACTTCCCCTTTCTATGTTTCTATTGTATAAATTGGCTATGGGTCTGTCGTGTGTGGCGTGGACATGGAAGTATAAATGGAAGCAGGACTTGTGCCCCAGGTACATGACTCTCGCCGTATGCTATTTTTTTTGAGATAATCCGTGTACTAGACTATTGTGTTGCTTATAAGGATTTACGTGTCTCCATGGTGAAACGAGCTTCCAATAGTTTTTAATGCAAATTATTTGTAATCGATACATATGTAAGATTTTTTTGGAGTCACATATTAGAGTTCTAAAATGTTTGTGTTCTAAAATTTTGCTTGTAGGTAGGCTATTTTGCACCCACGCAGTCAGGGATTGTAGATGAAGTCGGGCTATCTATCTCCCCGGTGAAACGAGCTTCCAACAGTTCTAAAATGTTTCTTTCAGCGCACACTCAAAGTTTATTTTCTTCAAAATGCTACTGAAATCTGCTATGATACAACATAAAGCATAGGATTACTATAATGGTTGGATCTGCTTCTAATTTTCTATCTATGAAAAATGGTTAAATTACTACATTGTCAACTGAGACCAATTTTCTTAGTGCTACTTAAGATCATGGTCACATATCCTCATTTTTGACTAAAATTTTGCTTGCAGGTATGCTATTTTATGCCCATGCAGTCAAGGATTGTAGATGAAGTCGGGTTATCTATCTCATAGTTTGCGACACCATCGTTGTTTCGGAAAAAAATAATTTGTTTTTTGGCATGCACTCAAAGTTTCTTTACTTCAAAATGCTACTAAAATATGTTATGATACATTGTAAAGCATATGTTTATTGTAATAGTTGGATCTGCTTTTAAACTTCTATCTGTTGAAAATGGTAAAATTACACTATCAACTGAGGCCAATTTTCGTAGTGTTACCTAAGATCGTTGTACATTAACATTTATCAAATAGTTATACACCGTCGCAACGCACAGGCACATACCTAGTAGCTTAAGAAATTTATAAAAAAATTTACATAGGCCCAACACATATCCACATATAATCCTCAAAAATTTTTGGACTCAAGGAGTATCTAAATGATTACATGATATGTGTGAAATGATGTGTTACACGGTATCCGACAAAAAATCAGTTACCGACACTATCCGTGTCCCACTAGTTTTGTATTCGACACAAGGCTATCCGTATTTGTATAAAAAAATATTCGTACTTGTATTCGTATCCGAAGCTATCCGTATTCGAATCTGAAAAAATATAAAAACAAATATAGTTTTTAGTGATATCCGTCCTTATCCGATTCAATTACACATCTAATTATTAGTAAGAAAATGTTGAGAATGATGTAGAAATAAGGACATAACACTAGTCTAGGGTGTAGTATATTTAAGTCATTTTATGTTGTGTCCTATATTTTTTTGAAAACAATTATAGTATAATTTTTTGAGTTAAGCCTATATTTTAAAATATGACACTGTATTTTAAAATATGACACTGTTTTAGAACACCTTGGAGATGCTCTGAGATCCACGTAGTTTTTAGAAAGAGGAGCATTAGAATAATTTGAATAAACAAATATGTTTCACTGGACAAGTGTTATAGTTGGAATACATTCATGATTTATCAATGTGAAAGCAACTCTGAAAGTAGCTATAGCATCACAACTAATCACCGACGAGCAAAAGGGCTCTTCTCTGTTTTTCTTTCATCCGTTCATAAAAGAAAAAGAAAAAGAAAAGATGGACAGATAAGATAGATATTTGAAGGCAACTATCTCCGACGCGTGGGCCTACAAAGGCCCACGGCATCGCCAACCAGTGAAATCATCCTAACATCCGTAACGCCATCCTCGCCGCCGCCGCAGCCTCCTGCGCTCCGCTCCACTGGTGGTGGTAGGGAGTGCAGCGGATCCATCCCGTGTCCCGATCCGATCCCTTCGCTGCTAGGTAAGGAACCCTGGTCCTCGCTGCTCGGACGGATCGATTCCCCTCTCGCGCTGGGGATTCACAACCTCTATTCTTCCGAATCCAATCCGCCTGCCCGCCGGCTCTCCTCGATTTCTTCCGTTTTGTTTTGATTGCTTGCTGCTGCATCGTGCAAACAGGAGTACTAACTCGTGCACGCCTACCCCTACCAGTTTAGGATTCATCCTTCGACGTTTGGGATTGGTTCGGTTGGGATGGCGCGTCGCCTGATTAGCCCCGCAGCGGCGTGCCGAGGCTGCGGTTTGGTTAGGACCGGGTTTCTGCCCGCCATCTCCTCCTTCCATGTGATTCCACTGCCCTTATCTAAACTCTAGTCACTGCCCTCCCCTCTTTGTGTCTCCAATCTTCTTCTTCCAATCCTGGCTTAATTTTCGATTCTAATTACCAGGTCACTATACTTGTTAGACCAAGTTACTAATATGAACTTCGATTAGCACTGCAGTTGTCATAGTCCAGTTATTTTTATGCATTGTACATTTCATTCATGCAATATGTTGCGCTGGATATGTGGCCACACAAGGAGAGATCGAGTCCGGAATGATGATATACGAGAGAGAGTAGGAGTGGCGCCAATTGAGGAGAAGCTTATGCAACATCGCTTGAGATGGTTTGGACATATCCAACGAAGACCTGAAGAGGCACCAGTGCATATCGGAATAATTAGGCGTCCCGAAAATGTGAAGAGAGGTAGAGGTCGACCAACTTTGACGTGGACAGAGGCTGTGAAGAGAGACCTGAAGGAGTGGAATATTGACAAAGAGCTCGCCGCAGATAGGAAGGGGTGGAAGTGTGCAATTCACGTGCCAGAACCCTGATTGATAGTTTCGCTTTTCCTCCTTAATCGTTTGACCTTTTCTTGTGTCCATTTTAGATCTTGCTGGTCCTTGTGGGTTGTATCTCTTTTATGTGTTTCCCCGTTTCGTTGTTTTCGGTTCTCCTTTGCCTTTGTTTCCCTTTTCTGTTCTTTGGGGGTTGAGCTCTGAGGTTTTCATACGGGGTTTCATCTCTAGCCTACCCCAACGTGCTTGGGACAAAAAGGCTTTGTTGTTGTTGTTGTTGTTGTTGTTGTTGTACATTTCATTCATGTCAGATTATATTGCCTGCTTTGCCCACCGGGCATTCTTCCTCCATGTATTACGCTCTTTTTAGTGCTATTACTGGTACATGCTTCTTCTAACATAGACAGATAAACTGATTATTGTCTTGTAGTTGTGGCGACTAAGTGTTATATACTGCAAGCCACATCCTGTAGTCAGTGATTGCCTAGTGACTTCCTTCACTTTTTGGCAGTATCGAGCCTTGCCATCGTGCTCACCGAAGAGGACTTCATCAGTAAAGAATTGCTTTAGCAACACTTACAATATAAGGAAAGAGGTAACATTCCTCTTCTTTTTGTCGGATTCTTACTATAGTTGAATGTTGTTACCTGTTTTCAGTTATACATCTTTTTGTGCTATAGCCAGCTACTATATACTTTATTGTATCCTGTTGCAGGGTTCACGTTGGATACAATCCGGTCCTCCCTTGTTGCTAAATGTTAGTCTCTTCCTTCAAGCCAACTATTTGTTATCATTATATAATACATACATTTATGAACATATCTTGTGAGCTGCTACCTGTTAGGTTAGAAAATAACTTGGTTTTATTATGTGCTAATAAGTTTTTTTTTTGAATTTTCTCTTCTTCACAAACACACATGAGAGCTGATTTTTCTTTTTTGAGTAGTACTCTAGTAGGACGTAATAATAATAGTGTATTTCTTTAATTTATTCCACTCATGGCATGTAATGTACCTACATGGCTCTTCGATTTAGATTTTCCTTATTGTCTTTCTTATCCATAATTCAGAGGGTAAAGTTTGTTGGCAAGAGGACATCCTGTTCTGTTGCAACAGAGCCGCCGCCTGCTGCCACTGAAGAACCAGGCATGGATGTCCCCAAGGAGATATTCTTGAAAGATTACAAGGCACCTGATTATTATTTTGACACGGTAACTACATGTCTTTTCTAATTGCTTTTCCGCACAACTTTCAGCATCTGAATGTTGGTTGTTAGAAATTCTCTAGATGCTGTGCTCTATGTGAGGTTAGCAGTTTCGAAATGTTTTAGACATCAACACAGTTTCCAACATAAAACTTTGACAGTTACTGTTAAGAAATATATCAGTACAAGTTACACCATATAGTACCTGAAACTAGTTTCGACGAAAAATCTACCATCCTAGAGCAACATGTTCTCAAATGGTGTTATCATGTAGATAGATCTGGACACCATAATAGTTCATGTTTGGGCTATGTTTCTTGTAAATTGACTGTTGATCCTTGGTTTTTTGCCTGTTTTTTGTTTCTGTTTTTTAACTGTCACTTAATTCAACTGCAGGTGGATTTACAATTTCAACTTGGTGAAGAAAAGACCATAGTTACATCTAAAATAGTTGTATCTCCTGGAGTTGAAGGTCAAAATCTAGCCTTGCAACTATTGCCCAGTTGCCTTGTACATTCTTTTATCTGGCAAAATATTATCATGTGTACCTCATCAAGGCCTCTACATCTTTCTTGCATAATCTTTTTTCTTCTCCATTATTTTTCCATTTACATCATGAGAAGTAACTCTGGAGCTTAGATGAGCTTCTCAACTTTCTAACTAAATTTCAATTGTAATATATTGTAGCAGGCATCTCAGCTCCACTAGTTCTTCATGGGCATGACCTCAAGCTCATATCAATCAAAGTCAATGGCACTGAATTAAAGGTGATAATTATTTCACATAATATTTTGGTTGTGTTTAGATGTTTTAAATTGCAGGACAACTGTTTCCTTTGCCATCCTTGTTACAGCCGAGCTGTTATAGTTTCATCTTGAGTTTCAACATTGATAACCATCTCCTTGTCTTTTTTAGATTAGATTCTGTTGACACATGTTTGTACAACAGTAGGTAGGATGTATAGCATGTATTTGGAAAGGGACAATTGCGCCAGTGCCTTTGTTTTGGGTTGTAACTGCAGTTTTGACCCTGTCTTTTAGACTTCGTGTGTTTGCCCCTATTTTTTCAAAACGAATGTTAACAGGAATGGTGCACGATTACCAAGAAATGGTGGGAAGGAACTCGTTTTGTTCCAACTCAGAATGATAGTGTAATTCATTATCTTTCCAAGGGAAAAAGGTAAATCAGATGGAGGATTGCACTCGACAAGCAACAGGGGGGCATATGTTTGAAATTTTTTGAAGGGATTGTGATTAGATGGCAGAGGCATTTCCAGAAAAATAGTAGTTGTATATAGTAACATTTGGCAATAGCCAAGTTGTCTTTCATGGTTTGTGACATTAGATTGCTTGCTCCATTCTATCATGTTTTCCTGTCACACTATTGATATTGGCAGTTAGTTAGTGGGGTACTATATATTTCACTGAATTTATATCCTGCCAATGTTTCTTAGTATGATAGGGATCCGCCTAATGCCCAGCACAGTTATCAGAAACCCTGCTGCTGTTAATATGTGTTTCTTTTCTTTGAAAACGTTTTGCCTAAAAAACATACATTTCGTTCTTCTGTTTCGTTTCTCACCTGCCTGTTTCTACTTTATGATAGGGTGAAGAGTATAAAGTCAATTCTCGCCATCTGATGCTTTCAACACCTCCTGCTGTTGTATTCAACTTGGAAATTGTCACAGAAATATATCCCCAGCTAAACACATCACTGGAGGTACAGACTGCTTTTAGTGGGATACAGTCTTACTAGCTAGTCCATTAGATATAATGTAGGCTAACAGCTAGGTTACCTTTTAATCTTTCTTGTACATTCACAGGGGCTGTACAAGTCTACTGGTAACTTCTGCACCCAGTGTGAAGCAGAAGGGTTTCGGAAGATTACCTACTTTCAGGTAGGTCTTACTTTCAGTAAAATTACTATATAGAATGGTGTTAAGGTTCACCTACTGTTTATTAACATCAGATATTGTATATTGGTTCCATGTTGGCTTGTGGTTTGATATATGACACATCAAATATCATGTTATCTCTATAAATACGATCTTTTTACGAGGTTTTGATATTTGATTAATACATGCTCTTTATTCGGAAATGTTGAATGTTATCGCAGGACCGCCCAGATGTTATGGCAAAATATACTTGCCGCATTGAAGCTGATAAAACTTTGTATCCGGTTTTATTGTCCAATGGGAATCTTATTGAGCAGGGAGACCTTGAGGTATGCTACCTTCCTAAGTTCTAATGCAATCATCACAGGGTAGAGGTAAGAAAGGGACAATCACTTTAGGCCATTTTCATTTTTGAACTGTAGGGTGGAAAGCATTACGCACTGTGGGAGGATCCCTTCAAGAAACCAAGCTACCTGTTTGCTCTAGTTGCTGGTCAGCTGGGATGCCGGGAGGATTCATTTGTTACATGCTCTGGCCGCAACGTAACACTAAGAATTTGGACTCCTGCCCAAGATTTACCAAAAACAGCACATGCTATGTATTCTCTTAAAGCAGCAATGAAATGGGATGAGGAGGTTGTTCCAGATTCTAATTTGCCTGCAGTTTCTTTAGTTCAAATCAGATAGCTGATTCAGTTACCTCTTCATGCCACCTGCCAGGTCTTTGGTCTGGAGTATGATCTTGATTTATTCAACATTGTTGTTGTTCCTGATTTCAATATGTAAGTTCTTTTCCTATCTTTATCACCATGCTGCAGTATATTTTGGGGAGTGTTTTTCCCCTCTATAAGGGTGTGGAGAAGGGCAGGTCGCATTTGCGGGGAAAGGCTTGCCTCAGTTTATCCCTTCTACAGATCACACTCAGGGCTTGTTCGTTTTGACGTGAATACATGTGGATTGGATGGTATTGAGTCGGTTCAAATCCATAAAAACTCAAAATTCATCTCAATCCCACCCAATCCACTTCAATCCATGTGGAGCGGAAATAACCGAACAAGCCCTCCTGTGGGAGCCTCTGGCACTGGGTCTGCCTTTTCCCCCCCTCTATACGGGTGTGGGTTTAACTTGTGGAACTTGATACTTTGGTTAAATGTTAACAAGCTAATCGCCCAGTTGTACAATATAGCATGACCCAAACCGTGTTGATAAAGGTAACTCTGTTAATTGCAGGGGAGCAATGGAAAACAAGAGCTTGAATGTAAGATTCTACCTTTCCTTGGAAAATTCCGCACATCAATTTGTTTTTAACACTGTTTTATGAATGAACAGATATTTCAATCTAGACTTGTGTTGGCATCACCGGAGACTGCCACTGATGGTGATTATGCTGCTATTTTGGGTGTTGTTGGACATGAGGTACATACATTTTTAGTGATGGTGATTATGCTCGCTCTTTTTTTAGTGGATTCAATTATACTTACAGCTTGTTCTTTTTCCAGTATTTCCACAACTGGACTGGGAATAGGTAACTGTCTACTCGATATCACAATAATGGATATTTTTTTATTTGCAATTATGCTATCATAACTTGTATTTAATTCCTTCATGATTGATCTAGTGATTAGTATTTGTTCATTTTTCACCTTTTTTTTCTATTGTCTCATTAATTGGTGCTTTTCCTGATGAGATTAAAGCCATGATAAGCTATAGCTTGGGATGGCTGAATGGTAATGATATTTTTTTCTAACAAAAGAAATGGTTTTCTTATATCTATGGTGTCACAGAGTAACTTGCCGTGATTGGTTCCAGCTAACCCTGAAAGAAGGACTGACCGTTTTCAGGGATCAGGTACTCCGGCAGTTAGCCATGTGTTAGCTGCTGCAAGTTTGTTTGTTCATCTTACTCTTCTAATTAAATTATTTGTGTAGGAGTTCTCTTCAGATCTTGGCTGTCGTACGGTAAAACGTATTGCTGATGTCTCCAAACTTAGAATCTATCAATTCCCACAGGTTTCGTTGATCTACTATACTATCTTGTTAGATTGTTGGTGATTGAAGTAAACTGCAGCATGTGGCAGCATGATTTTATTTTGACCAACCTGTGGCTTCTTCTCTTATATCCAGGACGCCGGGCCTATGGCACATCCTATCCGTCCCCATTCTTATATCAAGGTGCTAATGCTCAATTATTCTGTGATTTAAATTCATTTACTCTATGTTGCTTTGAATCAGAAATAAATTTATGGTTTGTAACCTTTTAAATTTCACTGGCAGATGGACAACTTCTATACTGGTGAGTTTTTGTTGTCTCAAAAATTGGCTGCATACAGCGAAATGCAGAAAACCATCAACTGATTTATTATTCATCCCCTGTTGAACAATTGAAATCTTATCTGATGAATCTACCATTCTATCCCTGGTGACTTTGGTTATGAATAACTTGGCAGTTACGGTACGTGTTTTTCATCTTGTCCCCTGTTAAGCAAATACTCTGATAGTTAATGGTTAAAGCTCTGACATTCTTTTTTGTTGCTTTCTTTGTTCTTTCATCCAACCATTATGGGATTCATATCAGGTTTACGAGAAGGTTTGTTCATGTAACTATCTTTAATTTCCATGCATTTATAGAAAATGGCAAATGAGATGTGACCTGGACATGTGTTTGGTATAGGGTGCTGAAGTTGTCAGAATGTACAAGACCATGTTTGGAGCATCAGGGTTCCGAAAGGTAAATTTAGAGCTTTGACCTAAAATGTGAGGGTACAAGTGTAGGGATGAACCGTAGTTCATTTAGTGATAACCATTTTCATGAGGATATCCAGACAAAATCGGCCTGGAGGGAGACTAGAATATTTGATATTTTTTTGGGAGGTTGGGGGTGTGGAGGGAGACTAGAGATTTGATATTAAATGTTCTTCATTTCCCCCTTGCTTCTTATATCACCTCCCTTTATATAGAGGGTATCCTTTTTTTCTCGAACAACGCAGAAGAGCTGCATTGTCATTTCATTAAGATAGGAAGAACAAGTACAAAGGTTTGGGGAAAGAAACCCAGCCAAAGTACAAAAACACAACTGACCTAACCCAGCCAAGAGCATGATTGGCTCCCAAGTAAGGACTAATCAAATCCTAAAAAACCGTATTCAATTCCAATCCTATCTCTAATTGATCCAAACCAAATACTATCCCTAACTGATCCAATCCATATAGTTGATCCTATGGGCTTCTGCCCCCCTAGTTGACACCCCATAAGAAATGTGCAATGTCATCTCCATTTAAACTTTAGCATTATCTCTAATACACATCCATGACCATTATTTGTATAATTATATGTCAGCATAAAACGTGAAAGTGCCTCTAGCTGAGTTTTTTGAGTGGTTTGAGTAGCACTCCTCAGATCCTGAGTTTGAATCCTATTGGATGTGAATTTGAGGTTGAGGTTAAAAAAGTTCACTCGCTGGTTCCCTTGCTTGTGTGCACATGAGATGGATTGAGCTATGGGGGGCGGATCCTCGTGTAGGGGCTTAGAGGGGCTCAAAGCATGAGTAAAGATCTGGTCTATAGGGGGCGGACCCTCATACTGCACGGGGGCTAGCTTTCGTGACCTTTCTTAGTCGGGGCTCTGATTGAGCTTCTTAATATAATACCGTGGGGGTGGTCTTTCCTCTACCGGCTGAGTTTTTTATATGTCAGCATAAAACATAAACAAAATGAAATTACTTTTCACGTAAATCTGCACGTACTATTTATACTCCACAAGCTAGGTAACTTTTACCCATATCAGTGATCATAGTTTCAAGATTTTCCTTCAAGAATATTTTTGTGCTATTGTGCATCATAATTCTACAATAAAAATTAATGTTTCTTAAATGTATAAGTAAAATTCGTGACATTGTCTTGTACTGTGAATCATGTGCATGTAATGCTACCGATGTCTCCTGTTGTTGAATGTGTGGTACCGTGGTATAATTTTGTACACATATTTGGTTTATTTACCATGTTGTTTTCCCCTGCAGGGCATGGATCTTTATTTTAAAAGGCATGATGGGCAAGCTGTCACTTGTGAAGACTTCTATGCAGCCATGTGTGATGCAAATAATGCACAACTGCCAAACTTTTTACAATGGTAGTAGACACTTATCTTTGAATCATGTTTTTTATCGTTACTTGTGATCACTATCTAATTGTAAACCATCCAATAGGTACTCTCAAGCAGGTACGCCTATAGTCAAGGTGGCATCTTCATATGATCCTAGTTCTCAGACATTCTCTTTGAAACTTAGGTAAGCTTCCACATTCTCTGGTTCTGAAGTACTTATGGATCTTTAGTACTTACAATTAGATATATATTGAACTATCGTTCCGAATTCTCTCTATATATTCGTTTTCATTGATGCTAGTGTATGGGATTTACATGCCCTGATAATGTTTCTTCCTACATTGTAGTAATTGGTGAAAATAGTACATTTCTAAACCATCTGCCTTTTCTATTTTTTTCAGCCAAGAAGTACCACCCACTCCTGGCCAGCCGGTTAAGGAGCCTATGTTCATACCTGTTGCTGTTGGACTTGTTGACTCTACTGGAAAAGATATGCCCCTCACTTCCGTTTACAGTGATGGAAGTCTCCAAACAGTCTCTACTGATGGCCAGCCAGTCTTCACTACTGTGCTTCAGTTTAAAAAGGTGAAAGCAACCATGATTATCTTCCTTCAAGCTTTCCCGTCAAGAAATAAACTTCATTAGACCGTGTCTAGCAGTTCACCCATATGGCCATATGGTCACCCAAAATACTGTTTTGCACTTTAGACTGCACTGTTCGTAGAGTGGAGTTTGAATATGGGTATGTGGATGGATAAGCTGCTGGAGATAGCCTTAACATGGTTTGATTTGTGAATCTTTTGCATATTGTGCAGTTAGGGCAGGCTAGTATTTGTTCATTCAGTGCTACACTGTTGGTGCTCTACTACAATTGCGACCTTGTTATTTATATTTATTTACATTTATTCAGAAGCCCTTTGCAAGACCTCAAATTTCTGCAATAATATTTTTAGTCAGTAATTGGCCTGTGGTTGCCCGTACATGGCGCCTAGTTGTATCAAATTTAAGCATCTCTTGACATTTTTTTTCTAATACTTGAATGTGCTTTTATGTTATTTAGAAAGAAGAAGAGTTTATGTTTAAAAACATTCCTGAGAGGCCAGTTCCTTCTTTGTTAAGGGGATATAGTGCTCCTGTCCGTCTAGATTCTGATCTGAGTGAGGGTGACCTATTTTTCTTGCTTGCCAGTGACTCGGATGAATTTAACAGGTATGTTCTGGACCACAATACTGCAGATAATTTCGTTTTCTATTTAAAGAATTCAATCTAATGATCTGTCTATTCCCTAGATGGGAAGCTGGCCAAGTTTTGGCACGTAAGTTGATGCTCAGTCTCGTAGCTGATTTCCAGCAACAGAAAACACTGGTTCTAAATCCGAAATTTGTTGATGGGATTAGATCAATTCTGCGCAACACAAGCTTGGATAAGGTAAGATTTATTTGCGGCTATTGTAATCTGTAGGATACACTTCAATTATAAACTGACCATTGTAATCTGCTACAGGAATTCATTGCGAAAGCAATAACTTTGCCTGGTCAAGGGGAGATTATGGATATGATGGAAGTTGCAGATCCTGATGCAGTTCATGCTGTCCGTAACTTTATTAAGAAGGAGCTTGCCGTGCAACTTAAAGATGATCTTCTTGCGGCTGTAAGTGGCACTAGCCAAGTTGCTACTGTCTCTGTACCAAAAAGCTTGGCATTCGGGCTATTTAAATTCATGCCCTTAGTTTTGCCACCTTCCTCAATTTACCCTTAGTTGTATTTTTTGCTCAGTTTTGCCCTTTTGCTCTTTAGCACTGGAAGCACAAAACTGAGCAAAAAACACGACTAAGGGTAAAAATGAGGACACCAGCAAAACCAAGGGCACCACCTTAAAAAACCGTTCTAGTTTTGTTCCAGTCAAACTATCTTGAGTTTGCCAACTTTATAAAAAAAAAATACCGATACTCATATTACCAAATAAGTACCGTTAGATTCATCATGGAACATATTTTTCATATAGTATACCTATTTGGTGTCATAAGATACTGACAACATTCTTTATAAACTTGGTCAAACTTAAAGTAGTTTGGACATAGCACAAATCTAGAAGACCTGTTATCTGGGAAGGACGTTGTATTTGTTTGTGTTATTCTTGTTCCCCCATGCATCAGCTTTTCATTTTAACTTTTTGTTAGGTGAAAAGCAACAGGAGTTCTGAGGCTTACACATTTAACCATGATAGTATGGCTCGCCGTGCATTAAAAAATACATGCCTTGGTATGTTTTTCTTTGGCAAACTTATTGCACTCCAACTGAGGAATCACGTTCTAGAGAATTATCACCTAATGCAAGTTTTCTGATGTTCCTTGTAGCATACCTTGCGTCATTGAATGAGCCAGATTTCGTTGAGCTTGCACTGCATGAGTACAAGTCTGCGACTAACATGACAGAGCAGTTTGCTGCATTAGCAGCATTATCCCAAAATCCAGGCCAAGTTCGTGATGATGCCCTCTTGGATTTCTATAACAAGTGGCAGCATGAATACTTGGTAAGATACATGACTGCTTATACTTTATCTGTTACTGATAAATGTTTTTATGAACTAATATAGCACGCAAGTTCTTGGAGAAAAAAAATGTAGCACACAAATTAAGTGGATGCCTGTTGTTTATTTTGCTCTGATAGGTTGTAAGCAAGTGGTTTGCTCTTCAAGCTACTTCAGAGATTCCTGGAAATGTTGCAAATGTTCAGAAGCTGCTGTCTCACCCTGCTTTCGACCTGAGGAATCCCAACAAGGTTGGTGGTGCCATGTGCTTAAATTTTCATGTGGACCTTGAGCACCTGACTAAGATTTGCTAAAAAAAACTCAGGTGTACTCACTAATCGGGGGATTCTGTGGCTCACCTGTGAACTTCCACGCGAAAGATGGTTCTGGGTACAAGTTCTTGGGTGAGATCGTTTTGCAGCTTGACAAGATAAACCCTCAGGTTAATGTCAAGAACTTGTTCTCCTGTAGTCTGGGCCACGCTCAAGTGTTAGGAGAATTACTATTATTAGCTAATGCGGTTTGTTCCTGGGTGTGAAATCAGGTGGCCTCCCGCATGGTTTCAGCATTTTCTCGGTGGAGGCGGTACGACAAGACCAGACAAGCTCTTGCTAAGGTGACGTGTTCGTCTGCAGTCTTTGTAGAGTCCAATTGATCGAGCATTTTTTTTTTCAGAAAAGAAAGAAGAAGATAGTGCAATAGTAGTAACACTAACACCTTGCTTCATTTATGGCACAGGCCCAGCTGGAGATGATCGTGTCGGCCAATGGGCTCTCCGAAAACGTGTTCGAGATTGCTTCAAAAAGCTTGGCGGATTAGCTTGGGCAGTTCCGAGGAATTGCGAGTGGGAGTGCTTAACTGAATCTCTCTTTTGTTGGTAAAATGACAAGTAGAGATAATAAACAGGCGGGCCGAATTTGCATGAACTGATAAAATATAAGTGTGATGATGCCCGCTTTGTGGGGGGCTTTGGAGCATGCATGCGCGCTCGTCTGTTGGAATGGAACTGCTGTTTTTTTTTTTTTACGTTCTCCGCTCAGCGGACCGCTGTGGGGCAGAAAACATCTGAAGCACGACGGCTGCTCTCTGTCTCTGTTTCTCTCTCGAACTCGCGGTTTGGTTATCAGTCGGTCCTGTGGAACCCTTGGCTTCGACAAAGCTGGAAAAGTTTGGAGCTTTCCAGTCATGCCAGGTTCTTCTAGCACACTCCAGCAAGTAGGAGCAAGTGTTCTTTTTGGCTGGTTTGTTGGCACCGTATTTCTTTTGGTTTCTTAAGTTTTCTAACAAAATATTTATTATTGGTAGATTTTGTTGAACTGTAGATGCACAGAGTCAGGCATGTGAAGTGAATTGACAGCATTGGTTGGGGATCGGAGCTACATGCCGAAACCGATTGGACCTCTGGTGGTGGGGTAGGAATTGGATGAGATGGGGGCGGCGGAAACGAAAGGTTTCGTGAGTCGTGATGATGATGGTGTGTGCATGGTACTCCAGCGGTCCTGCCCACCAGCGGAAAAAGGAGAAAGCTTGCGCGTCGAAACCGTGTGGGCGTGTGGTGGCCGCCACCGCCATGCCTCACGGCATCTCTCTGATCTTCGGTAGTGGCCACTGGCCAGTGGAAGCATCAGCACTGGATCCGGAGAGCATAAAGCATGAGTGCTACTCCTGTCCAATAGCAGGCTAGATCATAATCCCTATGTCCCTTGACTCTGGTTTTCGCGTGATGCTGTACTAAGCCGGTGATTGGAGGAGTCTTTAGGAGAATAGATTGTCCTATCCACACATACCGGCAAACATCCTTGATTGGAGGAGTGTGACTGAGGTAGTCAGGTAGAGGCCCTGTTTAGTAAGAACATCTCCAAGAGTTCCCCATAATTCTTTCAAATCAAGTTTTTTTTGAAAAAACACAAAAAATTGTCTCCAACAGTTTCTGTAAAGTGCTCCTAACTTTTTCATAGCACTTAAAGCTCTCATTTGTAGCTATAAATGTGTTTTTTTGGATTCCACAGAAACAATCTGTCGTTTTAAAAGATCTATTAGAGAAATGTTTAAAATCTACCCACACTAATTTTTTAGATGTCCATTAAAACTGATTTTCAGGAGTTATTTGCTGGGAAGCTCCTCTAACCAAGCAGAATATCATCTAAGGCGTGTATGGAGTAAAGTACAGCCATTTTTTTGGGATAGTCAATGAACTTAGCCGCTAAGAAAATATATATTTATATTTATTTATGGCAGTATTTAGGGAGGAAAGAAAGAAGAAATAGACTCCCATGCAGTTGTCCGTTCAAATGCAACGTCCAGAGAAGAAACCGATGAGCAGCGAGCCAGCCATCCTTTTCTAGTCAAGCATCGTCAGCGTCGCAACCGTCCGTCCGTCCGTCCCAACAAGGCCAGCCGCCACCTCCCCAGCTGACAGGTGAGCCCCACCCCACATCTCCCGCCACACTATTTATACCTTCCCTCCCGTTGGCATCCTCCCACTCGCTCACCATCAGCGATCCTTCTCTCTTGAGTGTCCTCCCATCTCATCCAATCCATCCCCGCCACCACAGGCAAAGGCAACCCAAAAGGAGCCGCCATGGGCTCCCGCTACGAGGTGGAGGTGACGGTGGGGTCGGCGAGCAACCTGAAGAACGTCAACTGGCGCAACGGCGACCTCCGGCCCTACGCCGTGCTGTGGGTGGACGACGGGCCCAAGTGCTCCACCCGCGTCGACCCCGACAACGGCGAGGACCCCGTGTGGGACGAGAAGGTGGTGGTCCCCGTCCCGCCCGCCTCCGCCGCGCGCCTGGGCGACGCCGTCCTCCACATCGACGTCGTCCACGCCGCCGGCGACGACGCCGACGCCGTCAAGCCGCTCGTGGGCTCCGCGCGCCTCCCGCTCCGCGACGTCCTCGATGACGCCGGCGGCGTCGGCGGCGCCAGGGTCTCGCGCACGCTCAGGCTGAAGCGGCCCTCGGGCCGCCCGCAGGGCCGGCTCGAGGCCCGCGTCGCCGTCCGCGAGGCCGCGCCGCCGCCGCGCTACTACGACCCGAACCCGTACCCGGCGCCCGCGTACGGGAACCCCGGCGCCGCCCGCGACCCGTACTACGCGGCGCCGCCGGCGTACGGCGGACAGCCGCCGTACGCCGCGCCGCCGGTGGGGTACCCGGCCGACGCTCCTCCTCCCTACGGCGGTGGTTATGGCTACGGAGCTGCTGCTCCGACGGCGTACGGCGCTGAGGCTGCTCCACTACCTGCCCAGCAGCAGAAGAGCAGCAAGATGGGGATGGGGACGGGGCTGGCCGTGGGCGCCGCGGCGGGGCTGCTGGGCGGCCTCGCGCTGGCGGAAGGGGCGAGCTACGTGGAGGACAAGTTCGAGGATCGCGTCGCCGAGAGGGTGGAGGAGGAGACGTTCGGCGACGGAGATTACGATGACGATTACTAGAATGAAGCAGGTCGGAGAGGAGATCATGATCATGCATACGGAACCGAAATCCAGGCAACAAGTCGAAGTCGAGTAGCTCAAATGTATTCAAATAATAAGTGAGATCACCCCAGTCGAGAAAAAAAATCAAAACTTGAACCATGGCAATATATGTTAATCGCCAACCATTTGATCGAGTACTTGGTTTGATTGTCCAATTCGAACCGTATCTTGCTTTCCATGTCGTACGTGGGCGCCTATATATATTTTTTGCAGTATGAACAGAAAAGAAAAGAAAAAGATGTCAGTGAAGCGGCAAGGCCGTACCCTTGCTAAGAAGATCCATGGCAGTCAACGATAGCCTATTTGATTGAGTTCTACAACTTCTATACCTTCGAAGAGATGCCTTTAATCCGAAGCGTGGAAGACGGTCAAACAATCGAGCGTTCAATGCTTTGAAGCTTAACGAAACACTCGACGCCTCAACTGAGAGCTAGCTTTCACAAAAGCGAAACAAAGCAAAGCACAGCAATAATGCAAATGAAACAGTGGTTCAGCTGCTACTGGGTGATTGGGGTGTTTTTGGATGCACGAACGAAGGTGGCCACATTTTCAATACTCATTGTCAGCTGCTGCAGCCTGTAGGTACGACTGCGACGCTACACGCACACTACCACGAATTCTAGAAACACTTTATGGATCTATTTCTTATTCTCTCTTCCTTTTTCTTCTTTTTGATATAAGAAGAGTGTTCGAATTTGTCTGTGGAAGCACCTTGATTGGGCCTGCTATGTTCGAGTTGGGCCAGGTTAGGATGTAAGTGGACCAGGATGCATGCGTCCTCCGCTCCTGCCACTAAGGCTATATTCGGTTCATAGCTAGGGGTAAAATCAAGGGAGGGATTTAATCTAGAGATTGATTGAGTTAACCCTCTCCTATCACTTGACCCATTGAGGGCATGTTCTGTTGCAAACGGATAAAAGCTGATCTAATCCCCATCAATCCCCTCCAATTCGCTTCCAAACGAACTAGCCATGAGGGTATAATCCCCTTCAGCTGTAATCCTGGGCTCCAAAAGGTTGTTTGGTTAATCTAGGGAGATATACAATTTTTGTTACAATGAAGGCATCTTTATTACAACAATCACAATAATCTCATGGTTTTCTTGTACCGAAAAGAACATGTATCATAAAAAAGCACAATAATCTCAGGCTAGGTATAAAAAATGAGTAAATTTCAAAGCAATGCCTCAACCTTAGTTTTCTTGTACTAAAAAAGGATAGGTATCCTAAAATTTGCCCTCCTTTTTAGAAATACAAACCAAACGGATGACAACAGTTCCCAAAGTTGCAACAAATTAAGTATCCCAACATTCAACATTCGAATCATAACTAAGCCAACATCCAAACATTCAACATTTAGTTCGCACCAACCATTTTGACTACAAAAAACACCAAGTGGCACTTTCTCTCCACAAATGGATTCAACCATCACAACCCCAACTGAGCGTAACCATTAGTCCAACATTGAGCAGCAACACATGCTTCAATTTTTGGAGCTTGGATGATCCACCTGCAACACATGCGATTGAGAATTTCTTAGGCAGAACAATGAGAAAAGCAAATGCTAGAATATACAATACACCAAATTGAGCATGCATTAGAGTGAGGTAGTTAACCTTAGGTACACCTACTAAGCCATCTTATCCCTCAACCACATTAATGCAACCTCTCTATCATCATTGCATGCACTTAAAAAAAATCTACTGATTGTCAGGGTCCTTGAACACCTTATAGGCTTTGACCTTCTCCTCCTTTGTGACCACCAATGTGTTTAGAACTGCTATGCAATTCTTAAGTGAGAAGTCATCACCTCCTCTTGCCTCCCTTTCTCTAGCCAATTGTGCTGCTTCATCTTTAGCTTATTTGTTTATAATGTCTTGGTACCTCTCCATCAATACTTATATGTTGGAACTCTTCTTTTGTCTCTTTGGTCATTTTTCTTCTCCATTCATTAGAACATCAAAGTCATTTTTGGCTTTTCATCCTGCATGCCAGCATTTACATCAACTCCTTCTACTTCATACACTCTGTCTTCTGCTTCATTTTATCTGTGGTCTGCCAAAGGGTCTCACACATCTTCATGGTATCCTACTTTGATAGGAGCATATACACTCCCAATTTGTGTGAGATCTGGACCATTTGGTTGAGTAGAAGTGAAGTCGTAGGTTCCTTTAGCAGTATTTCCTATAGAATGAAGTTTTAGAGCAAGAAATAGTACAACATAGTGAATAAGCATAGATATTGATAAATGGATATGAGATGGTGAAACTAACCATCATGTAGCTCTCTCAAAGTTTCAAATAGAGGAAAAGATTTACTGAGGAATTTCTTAGCCCTTGGAAGCCAAAAATTAAAAGATGAGGCAGAAGATTGGTCCCATCTTTTCATATGTAGTGCAAAAGACAGTGATGGAAAAAATGTCTCATATTGTGTAGTTATAACTTGTATTGATATAAAGAAATGAAACAAGGACATAACTAGTAGCATCTTATAAATGAGCAGCTAACTACAGGCAACATGCATACTATTAGAGGCTGATATCAGAGAATCAACTTTCTCAAAAGCAGTTAGCAATTAGCATAGGAAAATAGCCACATGATGTTCATCAAAGCAGCTGGGGGCATTTCAGTAGTCTTGCTCCTCAAAAGCAATTTTTTTCATAACCAGAAAGTGTGGAACACATATGCAAAGATGCTAATTTCTAAACTGACATAATGGAACACATCAAAAGAAGGATTACCAAAATAATTGAATCAAAGAATATCAAATGGGGTGTACAAGGAGTAGCACATATCGAAACATATACATATCGAAAATGTGTGTTGGAGATAGACACAGACACAATTGCAAATATGGAAAAGACCGGATCAAAAAATCAATGTAGAGAAGCTTAGGCTGGGAGTTAATCATTTTATTTTTAGTGCTTATTGGATACTTTGCCTCCTACTCAAACTTTGCACAACAAAGAGAAATACAAAATTAAAATTGTGTGCTTACACAGAGGTAGACATATCAACCTATTTAAATCTCAATGCAACATCACTCAATTACCAGAGATGCTTGCAAGTTATTGCAAATAGAAGACAAGGTCAGAATGGCATGAAAACCAAAATAAAGAGTGTGTTCATGACTCATGTGAAAAGGGAAAATAAATACTAGTCTCGAGGCATAATTTTAGGTTATTACTAATCTACAGTGTTGTTGTGCTGTTATTACTAGACAATTCAGAATCTATGTGAAAAGGGAAAATAAATACTAGACTTGAGGCATAATTTTAGGTTATTACTAATCTATAGTGTTGTCGTGCTATTATTACTAGACAGTTTAGAATTCTCATGTGTTGTTATTACTAATATGTAGGATGTTTGAAAACATACTGTTGGAGAAAGAAACTTACTTTGATTATGTTGTCCCGTATTAGAGGATCAACTTGAATCATACACCTTCTCTCATCACTAGAAACTTTGTATCTTTCAACATCTTGTGATCTCTCTTTAATTCCTCTTCCTTTTCTTGGATTTGAACTTTTGAGAAACCTATATATCTTTCCTTCTCTTGAAATTTCTTGGCAATCTTGTTTCGTGCATCAGGTGTCCAACCATTGTTACCCTTATATTCAGGTGTATTGTGTTCATATAACAAGTCAACAAGGGTCTTCTCTAACATACAATTCCAATTTACTCTTGTTTTCCCTACAAATCATTACATAAACAACATAATAAAGAACGAAAACCAATTAGAAAGAACCAACATGTATACCTTTCGGAGAGCTTCCATGTGTCTTTGAAGCAATATCTGTAGGAGTTTTTTTCTTTTATGCACCTTTAGATAAGAGCATGTTAAATCTTGGAGATCCCCTTCCAATCATGTTTAATATTGGAGACCCCTTTCCAAGCAAGTTAACTTATAACATGATCATAATTAGAACATGAGCATAATTAGATACTATGAGCATAACTAGGACAAACTATATTTCCAAACTAGGACAATACTCATTGTAGGAAACTATGATGCCTAGGGGGGGGGTGAATTAGGACTTCTAAAAACTATCTTTAAATTAGGCCACAAATAAATCCCTAGAACAAAACCTATAAAAATAAGCAATCTAGAATATGCAAACTAGGTTTTGTCTAAGTGTTGCTATTTCGACCGCAAAACCTAAGTTCCAATCCTAAATATTCTAACTAGAAAGGAGAGATTGAAGCTTAAGTACTTAATGAACATGCAGAAGATAAAGAGCAAGGGTAGAGATGCAAACTCCCATGGACGACGCCAGTATTTTTACCAAGGTATCCAGAACCACGCAAGGTTCTGACTAATCCTCGTTGGTGCCCCTACGCAATGGGTAGCCCACGCGAGGGCCAAGCACCACACTCGAGTAACTCCATAGAGTGCCACAGACCTTCTCCATGCACAAGTGGTGCTCCACTTCCGGCTCCTCTCGGACGCTCTCCACCGACTCCACTATCGAGCTTCCGGTCGAAACACCGAGGGCCTCGTTCCCTCCGGTACATGATGGCGGTCGTGACACAAACTCGGTTGTCACGGTCTCGCAAGACTCTTGCCCCACTTGGTACAATATTACAACGATTCACGCAAGAGCCGAGGGGTTATGTGGGGTTCTAAACTCACTCAACTAACTAGGATTCACCTAAAGCAAGCGCATAAGCGGTCTAACTAACCTAAGCACTTCACAAAGCACCTACACTAATCACTGAGTGATTCTATTAAGCACTTCGGTGTTTGAGCACTTAGAAATGACTATAGCATGTGTTTTTATGTTGCTTGTGCTCCCACACCTTCAAATGGCCAGTTGGATGGTGTATTTATAGGCGCCAACTTGAAACTAGCCATTGAAGAAAAGTTGTTGCTTCTCTATGGCTCACCGAACAGTCCGGTGCCATGTCCAGTGCACCACTAGCTATTGGATCTGACAGTTGCAGGTGACCGTTCTCGCGTGCAGCCTTGTACCGGACAGTCCGGTGGCTCTCCTCCAGAGTGCCACCAGGAACTAGCCGTTGGGCTACTATTCCCTGGTGCATTGGACAATCCGGCGGTGTGGCACCGGACAGTCCGGTGCTCTCAGCCAGACGATCCGCTAGTGGCAACACTTTCTTCATGTCTTGGACTTTGCTTGATACTTGTTGATCTTCACTTATGGTCTTCATAATGTCTTATTTTGAGGTGTTGTTTTCTCAATGCCTTAGTCCAAGTCACTTTAGCATCATGTGAACTACAAATACAAACACTAGCAAACATATTAGTTCACATGTTATGTTGATCATTAATAACCAAAACCAATTAGTCAAATGGATCGAGGTCCATTTTCCTTACAATCTCCCCCTTCTGGTGATTGATGATAGCACAACCAGAGCAAGAAAATATAACAAATATTTGGATGAAAATATGCAATCTACTTGATAGGATGCATGAATGTCCCCACAATGTGAGATTATGGACTTACACCTCCCCCTAAATTCATAATCCACATACTTCCTATTTTAGACCAAAGATACTTGAATAACCAAAACCACTCGTAAGTTCATGATTTTTTTTAAATTGGGTGGGTTTGGTGTTTGATATATTTTGAATTTCTTTGGTCAATAAAACTTCTCCCCCTTTGGAATCAAACACCGAAAGGGAAGACATTAAAAGCATATAGGAAGCAAATAACACTTGCCTTCTAAAAAAATTACTCCCCTTAAAGAGTGTTCTCCCCCTTTGAAAGAATATTCTCCCTCTTTGTATGAGAGAAGACATACTCCCCCTTTCGGAGATCCTCTACTTAGGAAAAACACATGAGAAAGAGAGGAAACAAGACACAATTGATTAGACTAACTCCCCCTCTGCATAGGTAAATGATATATTTTAACAACATATGTATTTATAGCAACATGGGAAACATACGATATGTAATATAATCTAATCAAAATATGGAGAAGACATGTAAATGATATTGAGAGTGGAATGAAACCACTTGTGGAAATACTTGTAGACTTCTAGTGGAAGCTTATTGTCTTTCTCCTGGGGACTCCATTTTCCTTCAATGAGACTATTACATACAATAGACTTGAAAACAAATATTAGTCTCAAAGACATAGATTATAGAGTAACCTCCCCCTAAAGGTGTGCATACAAGTTTTGAATACTTGTAGGAGACATGCACTTTGATTTTGATATCAAGAGGGGCAAATTATCTATAATGTGAACTTTGGCACATATAGTCAAGTTGACACCAATTGGAGAATACAACTAGCAGAATATAAACTTTGAAACATTAGTGTCATCTACTTAGGAATGTTAAATAAGCTATATGACGTGCTTAACTAAACATTTTAAACCATGTAGGTTTGCTCAAGAATATGAATTTAAAAATGAGCATTCCTACTATATGATCTACCTAGTATGCATGCAATTCTATTCATAAGAAAAATACCACATGTAAAACTAGGCATGTAAGGTAAAAAGTAGATACAAAAAATAGATACACATATCTAAAAAGTAGAAGGGAGATGATCTTTCACAATATCCACATCACCTAGCTTATTAATTCCAATAGAGTTGAGCTCATTAATCACAAGATTTTAGTGGGAATACATGTCTCTAACAAGCTCATTTTCTTTCATTACAAAGGAATTATGCTCATTTAAAACTAGGCAGTGTTTTTGCTCATAGACATTAGATGTGCCATCATGTACCTCATGTAATTTAAGCCAAATCTCATTAACAGTTTTAAGGTAAATAATTGTTTGAAAATTTCCATGCTAAGAGATCCATACAAGCAATTTTTTGCTCTAGCATTTAAATGAATTTCTTTTTCATCACTCGTGGTGAGCTTCTCGGGATTCTTGGATGGTTTCATCTGGTCACGAGTGACTTTCCAAACACTTTGATCAATCACTTCTAGGTAACAACCCATTGTAGCACTATAATATGGGAAATTAGTGTCGTCAAAGTGTGGTGGCCTATATGTATCCATCCCTTTCCTCTAAAAAGCATCGACTTGATTAGCGGTGAAGTTAAACATTTCAAATGAGCCAAACCTGGATTTGATACCACTTGTAGGAAACGGTGACGCCTAACAGGGGGGTGAATTAGAACTTCTAAAAACCATATCTAAACTATGCCACAAATAAATCCCTTGAACAAAACCTATGCAAATAAGCAATCTAGAATATGCAAACTAGGTTTTGTCTAACTGTTGCTATCCCTACCGTAAAATCTAAGTTCCAATCCTAAATATTCTAACTAGAAAGGAGAGATTGAACCCTAAGTAGCAGAGGGTAAAGAGCAAGGGTAGAGATGCAAACTCCCATGGGTGCCACCGATATTTTTACCGAGGTATCTAGAACCAAGTAAGGTCCCGACTAATCCTCGTTAGTGCCCCTACGCAAAGGGTAGCCCACGCGAAGGCCAGGTACCATGGTCGAGTAACTCCGTAGAGAGCCATGGGTCTTCTCCACACGCAAGTGGTGCCTCGGTTCCGGCTCCTCTCGGATGCTCTTTGTCATCTCCACTACCGAGCTTCTAGCCGAAACGTCGCGGGCCGCGTTCCCTCTCGTACACGGTGGCGGCCGTGACACAATGTCGGTTGTCTCGGTGTCGCAAGACTCTCACTCCACTCGGTACAATATTACAATGACTCACATAAGGGCCGAGGGGTTATGTGGGTTTTTTAAACTCACTCAACTAACTAGGATTCACATAGATGTAAAGCCCAAAATTTGTATAAGAAAAAAATAATGATAACAAAATAAATAAATAGAAATATGATTATGTAGTGACTTGGGATTATGGAACCTTTGAAGATCATTTTGATTTTCTTTTTAGTTGTGCATATTCAATTAATGGAATTATATTGGTCAAATAAGAAATAAATAAAAATAGAAATATGCATATCATACTGGAGTTTGTGTTGTGCATACTAATGTGAATAGAGAACTCCAAACTCAAATTTGAGAATTTGAATCAGGAATTGGAAACAAGAAACTAAAATAGAAAAGGGAAGGAAATTGTATTAAAGCCATTTACTATTGCTAGAATTAAATAGTGGGAAGGAGAATAAATAATAAATAAATAAAATTACAAGATGTAAAAGTATTATTCAGATGAGAATTGTGGATTCAAAGTCAAACATGAATTTAAATTTAGTTTGGAATTTGAAAATAGGAGAAAGAAAATAAAAACAAGGGAGAAAAGATGCAACCGGACCAATTCTACCGGCCGGCCCACTAACCACTTCACCCGCGCGCGGCCTGCTTCGCTTCTCCAGCCTCCCTTTGTTCCTGTGCCACAGACCTGTGGGTCCCGCGTGGCAGACTCGCCTCCGCCGACGGCATCGGACCTCAACAGAATTGCCGCGCCGCCGCCGGGTATCTCGAGCCGATTCAATCGCCACCTTTGTGTCGCATCTTTCGCGCGGATTCCTCTGTAGGCTATATAGTCTAGCTGCCTGTGACCCCTCTCAGCCATCTTGCATCACGAAGAACCGGAAGATCACGCGTGCCGCTGCCGAGAGGGAGAAGGGAGAGGGATCGCCGTCGTCGTCAATTCGGGCCTAGGCGGGTGTTCTAGCCCCAGCGTGTTACTCTGGGAGCTTCACCGGAGCTTGTAGAATCTTGCAGCAGCATCGGATTTCGGGGGAAGCTCTCGGACACGGTGGTTGTTCCTCGCCGTGGTTACTGGACCACCGCGAGCCGGGGCCTGTGATCTCCGTGTGACGGTTTCTGGTGAGGACACGATCTACTAATCCCCCATCATCTCCTCCACATCCTGCGTCTAACGAATCGGAGTTTGGGGCAGTGGGGCATGACATCAGTTTCTCCGGCGATGGCCTCCGCCGCATGCTGTGCTGGCGCCGCCACCGTTCCTGGCTGAAAGGGAGAAGAAACGCGCGGGGTGTTGGTTGGCCGATGGATGATAAGCTAGCGACCGGGATTCGGTGAGCGTACCTGGTCGTCCGGAGTGTATCCGAGCCATCGATCTCAGTCTGATCGGTCGGGATTAGATCCCTGGGACTGCTTCGGGGAAATCACATCCTGTACGTGGATCTCGGATCGGACGGATGTGAATGGGGCTTAGTGTCTAAAAATCTGGACGGTCGATCTTTGATCCTACGGTTAGCGTGTCATACCGCTTCATAAGTGATGAAGGTCTAATCCGGACCCTCGGATTATAATCCAACGACTCTGGTTTCCCCGTACCCCTTCGCTACGACTTTTTTTCAAAAGAGCCCCTGCACTTTTATACAATCAACCCGCCGTCCACCAGCAGGTTGTCTGAGTCTGGGGAAAACTTCTGGTTTTGCCCCCGGGGTCCTCTGTAATTAGTGCTCGGTCTAGAGAACAATGAAAATGGATAATTAATTACAGAAATTGATTTTTAATACAAAGATAAATGCTAGAAACTTGTATAATTCATATTTAATTCATTTTAACTCAAAATTGAGTCATTCCAGTTGCAATAATCTTGTTTTAATATTGTCTATCAACTAGTAGCACTATTTAGCCATAAAACTTGAATTAAAATTGTTCATTTGGATTAATCTATTCTAAGCACTAAATAATTTCGGTGACTCCTGCACTGGAGCTTCCTATAAACTATAGCGGGTTTTCTGAAGCTAGTGGAACTTTGTAAAGGCCTCGTAGTGTTACCCTGCCTCGCCTCCTCGGTAGAGGTGTATGGGATTGGCCGTCTCTTGGAAGATGGGTAACATGACTTGTGGGTAAAGATGCACAACCTCTGTAGAGTGTAAAACTGGTATACTAGCCGTGCTCACGGTCATGAGCAGCTCGGACACTCACATGATTAAATTATGGAACTTAAACTCAATTTGTCATATGCATTGCATCGCATGTGATGTTGTTACTTTTGTTCTACTACTTAATTGGGTTGGTATTTACTTATACTTAGTAATTGCTAATAAAATTTTGACCAACTTTAAAAGCAATGCTCAGCTCTAACCATCCTCTTTGGTAAGCCTTACACTTCACGTGAGATCCCACCTTTGGCGAGTTCATGCACATTATTCCCCACAATTTGTTGAGCGATGAACGTATGCGAGCTCACTCTTGCTGTCTCACACCCCCACAGGTCAAGAACAGGTACTGCATGATGAGGCGCATGGAGGATGCGGTGACGAGTACGTGAGAGGTCTAGGCCGTCGTCTCCCAGTCAACTTTGGGTTGCTGGACCGTTGTCTCCTTATAATGTAATTATCTATTTATTTTGTAAAGAACTCCTATTGTATAGTAAAGATGTGACATTCGATCCTGTGCCATGATTCATCATATGTGTGAGACTTGGTCCTAGCACACCTGGTGATTATGTTTGCGCCCGGGTCTTGGTGCCCCTAAAACCCGGGTGTGACAGAAGTGGTATCAGAGGAATGTTGACTGTAGGACGAAACCTAGATAGAACTAAACAACCATTATCTACTTACCCCTGCTACTCTGATTCTTTTCTAAACTTATCTTAATCCTTTCTCATCTATTCCGCTATACTCTGATTATTCTTACCTTTTCACTTCTAAAGACAAATGTGGATTTCACACTTTGAAATCATGTACCTAAAGTGACCTTTAGGAATAGGAAACCTACTCTTAGGAACAAAAAAGCAAAACCATATTTTCTTTAAAAGTATCTATGCAGTTGAATGTTTGTTCTTATGATACTTGTTTGATTTGGATCTTTGATTGAGTGTGATGGGTTGTGGAGTAATGTTCATAATTGCCTCTGCATATACACCTGGACATAGGAGAAAATATTTATAAAATAGACAATACAGAATATTCCCTATTAAAAATATATCAAACCTAATGTATCCATCTTATCTTAAAAAGATACTCATCTTATCTTGAAAAGATTTTATGTAATGCTAATAGATCTAACTGACCTCAAAAGATTCTATCTTATCTTTATGGATCCATCTTATCCTAATAAGCATACTTATCCACCCTAGTTTAACAACCATGATCTAATGCAAATTAATTATATCTTATCTAGTCAAACTAGTCATACCAATCTAATCTAGATCCCATCTAATCTAATATGATCTAATCTAATGTGGTCTACTTAAACAAATTAGCGATACTGGTAGAAGAGATTAGACCCTACTACCAGGTATTAACTTAACCTCGCACATTAGACCAACTCAACCATGAGCAAAAAGATCTAACTCAACTAGTAGAGTCATGATGAATTACATAACCGGACTATCCAAACTTTTGACCAACATCATGTAGTCTATCTCATCCATATCTATCCTAACCATATTCCCCAACCCCGATGATATGCACTCACCGTGAATCAATGAGACCAAGACCGGAGGAGAAAAGATCAACCTTGTCAAGGGAGGAGAGAAGTCAAACTTGATCTTCAGACGCATTACCACCCAACACGGAATTCTTCCTCACCATAAACCTTCTTACACCTGGCTATTCTTGCCCTAACCTATCCATCTCTTATATCCTACATAATAGGTAGTTGGATACCCATGCTCTCCTAATCACTCACTAATGAAAAAAGGACTCTTGATTTTTGAACTAATTAGAAACTAAAAGCTAAAATTCCAAAACACTCTTTCTATATCCTCTTTCTTACAAATCTCGAGGACGAGATTTCTGTTAGGGGGGTAGGATTTGTAAATCCCAAAATTTGTATAAGAAAAAAAATAATGATAACAAAATAAATAAATAGAAATATGATTATGTAGTGACTTGGGATTATGGAACCTTTGAAGCTCATTTTGATTTTCTTTTTAGTTGTGCATATTCAATTAATGGAATTATATTGGTCAAATAACAAATAAATAAAAATAGAAATATGCATATCATGCTGGAGTTTGTGTTGTGCATACTAATGTGAATAGAGAACTCCAAACTCAGATTTGAGAATTTGAAACAGGAATTGGAAACAAGAAACTAAAATAGAAAAGTGAAGGAAATTGTATTAAAGCAATTTACTATTGCTAGAATTAAATAGTGGGAAGGAGAATAAATAATAAATAAATAAAATTACAAGATGTAAAAGTATTATTCAGATGAGAATTGTGGATTCAAAGTCAAACATGAATTTAAATTTAGTTTGGAATTTGAAAATAGGAGAAAGAAAATAAAAACAAGGGAGAAAAGATGCAACCAGACCAATTCTACCGGCCGGCCCACTAACCACTTCACCCGTGCGCGGCCTGCTTCACTTCTCCAGCCTCCCTTCATTCCTGTGCCACAGACCTGTGGGTCCCGCGTGGCAGACTCGCCTCCGCCGACGGCATCGGACCTCAACAGAATTGCCGCGCCGCCGCCGGGTATCTCGAGCCGATTCAATCGCCACCTTTGTGCCGCATCTTTCGCGCGGATTCCTCTGTAGGCTATATAGTCTAGCTGCCTGCGACCCCCTATCAGCCATCTTGCATCACGAAGAACCGGAAGACCACGCGTGCCGCTGCCGAGAGGGAGAAGGGAGAGGGATCGCCGCCGTCATCAATTCTGGCCTAGGCGGGTGTTCCAGCCCCAGCGTGTTGCTCGGGGAGCTTCGCCGGAGCTTGTAGAATCTTGCAGCAACATAGGATTTCGGGGGAAGCTCTCGGACACGGTGGTTGTTCCTCGCCGTGGTTACTAGACCACCGCGAGCCGGGGCCTGTGATCTCCGTGTGACGGTTTCTGGTGAGGACACGATCTACTAATCCCCCATCATCTCCTCCACATCCTGCATCTAACGAATCGGAGTTTGGGGCAGTGGGGCATGACATCAGTTTCTCCGGCAATGGCCTCCGCCGCATGCTGTGCTAGCGCCGCCACCGTTCCTGGCTGAAAGGGAGAAGAAACGCGCGGGGCGTTGGTTGGCCGATGGATGAGAAGCTAGCGACCGGGATTTGGTGAGCGTACCTAGTCGTCCGGAGTGTATCCAAGCCATCGATCTCAGTCTGATCGGTCGGGATTAGATCCCTGGGACTGCTTCGGGGAAATCACATCCTGTACGTGGATCTCGGATCGGACGGATGTGAATGGGGCTTAGTGTCTAAAAATCTGGACGGTCGATCTTTGATCCTACGGTTAGCGTGTCATACCGCTTCATAAGTGATGAAGGTCTAATCCGGACCCTCGGATTATAATCCAACGACTCTGGTTTCCCCGTACCCCTTCGCTACGACTGTTTTTCAAAAGAGCCCCTGCACTTTTATACAATCAACCCGCCGTCCACCAGCAGGTTGTCTGAGTCTGGGGAAAACTTCTGGTTTTGCCCCCGGGGTCCTCTGTAATTAGTGCTCGGTCCAGAGAACAATGAAAATGGATAATTAATTACAGAAATTGATTTTTAATACAAAGATAAATGCTAGAAACTTGTATAATTCATATTTAATTCATTTTAACTCCAAATTGAGTCATTCCAGTTGCAATAATCTTGTTTTAATATTGTCTATCAACTAGTAGCACTGTTTAGCCATGAAACTTGAATTAAAATTGTTCATTTGGATTAATCTATTCTAAGCACTAAATAATTTCGGAAATTCATAACTTAATAACCGTAGCTCCGAATTTAGCGATTCTCGAACCCATGATCTCATAGAAGCGCGTAGAATATTCTTACGCAGTTTATTGTTATGTTTGATGTAATGTTAATTTTGCATATACCATGTTTGTCTGTATTGCTACGTTTAGCAGTGAGGACATGTGTCATCTGAAGAGCAAGTTGGTACCTGGAATCTCAAGTCCCAGGCAAGTTGTGCCCTTGATCACTTCTTTTTACCCAGTCATGTTCTGATTAATCATAATGATCTGCATAGATTAATTTTGATGGGACCCAACAGGTTACCCTAGTTTGATTATCTTTATACCTTGACTCCACTAAACTTTTTGGGTAGTACCTGCTATTGCTTTATGTGGTTTTGGGTATGAAGATTACACTATTCATGATTATACTTTTGTTATCAGTTGTTATTTATTGTTCATGTTAAGATCATTATATTAATTGGAACATGGAGAACCACCCGAGAAAACAGTGCTACCACAAGGGTTTATGGACGCCCTTGGCTGATTAACTAGGAAAGCTAGTGGATGATTACCTTACCCGAAAGGGGCAAGGGCAGTAGGAGAGTGGTCAGTGTAGGGAGGTCCTTGGTTGATTTTGCTGCGATGGCGGTCAGTCGAGGGACTCCTGCACTGGAGCTTCCTATAAACTGTAGCGGGTTTTCTAAAGCTAGTGGAACTTTGTAAAGGCCTCGTAGTGTTACCCTGCCTCGCCTCCTCGGTAGAGGTGTATGGGATTGACCGTCTCTTGGCAGATGGGTAACATGACTTGTGGGTAAAGATGCGCAACCTCTGCAGAGTGTAAAACTGGTATACTAGCCGTGCTCATGGTCATGAGCAGCTCGGACACTCACATGATTAAATTATGGAACTTAAACTCAATTTGTCATATGTATTGCATCACAGGTGAGGTTGTTACTTTTGTTCTACTACTTAATTGGGTTGGTATTTACTTATACTTAGTAATTGCTAATAAAATTTTGACCAACTTTAAAAGCAATGCTCAACTCTAACCATCCTCTTTGGTAAGCCTTACACTTCACGTGAGCTCCCACCTTTAGTGAGTTCATGTACATTATTCCCCACAACTTGTTGAGCGATGAACGTATGCGAGCTCACTCTTGCTGTCTCACACCCCCACAGGTCAAGAACAGGTACCGCAGGATGAGGCGCATGGAGGATGCGGTGACGAGTTCGTGAGAGGTCTAGGCCGTCGTCTCCCAGTTAACTTTGGGTTGCTGGACCGTTGTCTCCTTATAATGTAATTATCTATTTATTTTGTATAGAACTCCTATTGTATAGTAAAGATGTGACATTCGATCCTGTGCCATGATTCATCATATGTGTGAGACTTAGTCCCAGCACACCTGGTGATTATGTTCGCGCCTGGGTCTTGGTGCCCCTAAAATCCGGGTGTGACAATAGAGCAAGCACATAAGCGGTCTAACTAACCTAAGCACTTTAAAAAGCATCTACGCTAATCACCGAGTGTCGGGGACCATAATTAGGGGTACCCCCAAGACTCCTAAACTCGACTGGTAATCACCATTAGCACAAGCTGCAGAAGCCTGATGGGCGCAATTCAGGTCAAGGCTCCGTCCACTCAAGGGACACGATCTCGCCTCGCCCGAGCCCAGCCTCGGGCAGGAACAGTAGACCCAGGCGGATTCACGCCTCGCCCGAGGGCCTCCTCAAGCGACGGGCGCACCTTCGACTCGCCCGAGGCCCAACTAGGGCAGGCTTCGCAGTGAAGCAACCTTGGCCAGATCGCCTTGCCAACCGACTGTATCGCAGGAGCATTCAATGCAAGGATCGCCTGACACCTTATCCTGACGTGCGTTCCTCAGTCGACAGGGCCGAAGTGACCGCAGTCACTTCGCCCCTCCACTGACTGACCTGATAGGAAAACAGCGCCGCCTGCCCTGCTCCGACTGCTGTGCCACCCGCCAGGGTGAGGCTGACAGTAGCCGAGTCCAGCCTCAGGCGCCATAGGAAGCTCCGCCTCTCCCGGCCCCGGGGCTCGGCCCCCGCCTCGGCCTCGGAAGGTGGTCTCCGCCTCGCCCGACCCCAAGCTTCATCCTCAACCTCGACTTCGGAAGACGGTCTCCGCCTCGCCCGACCCCAGGGCTCGGCCTCAACCTCGACCTCGGAAGACGGTCTCCGCCTCGCCCGACCCTAGGGCTCGGCCTCAACCTCGACCTTGGAAGACGGTCTCCGCCTCGCCCGACCCCAGGGCTCGGCCTCAACCTCAACCTCGGAGGAGTCACCGCCTCGCCCGACCTTGGGCTCGGACCGACCACGCCACAGGGGGTACATCATTACCCTACCCCTAGCTAGCTCAGGCTACGGGGAACAAGACCGGCATCCCATCTGGTTCGCCCCGGTAAACAAGTAATGATGGCACCCCGCGTGCTCCCATGACGACGTCGGTTCTCAGCCCCCTACGGAAGCAAGGAGACGTCAGCAAGGTCCCGACAGCCCCGACAGCTGTGCTTCTACAGGGCTCAAGCGCTCCTCCGACGGCCACGACATCACATGCACAGGGCACTAGCACCTCTCCGACAGCCACGTCGGCATGTACATAGGGCTCGAGCTCCTCTCTGCCGGACACGTTAGCATATTGCTACACCCCCATTGCACACCTGGACCCTCTCCTTACATCTATAAAAGGAAGGTCCAGGGCCCTCATACAAGGAGGTGGCCGCGCGGGAGGACAGGCTGACGAACAGGCTCTCTCTCTCTCCCTCGCGAACGCTTGTAACCCCCTACTGCAAGCGCATCCACCCTGGGCGCAGGACAACACGAAGCCGCAGTTTTCACCTCCTTGTGTTCCGTCTCGCGCCGACCCATCTGGGCTGGGGCACGCAGCGACAATTTACTCGTCGGTCCAGGGACCCCCCGGGGTCGAAACACCGACAGTTGGCGCGCCAGGTAGGGGCCTGCTGCGTGTTGACGAACAGCTTCCCGTCAAGCTCCAGATGGGTAGTCTCCAGCAACCTCTCCAGCCCGGGACGCTGCTCCGTTTCGGGAGTCTCGAGTTCATGTCCCTCGATGATAGCTACGACATGGCACTCCTTCCTCCGCCGCGCGACAGCGACAACGGTGGCCATCAGCCCGCCCGGCGGTGGCGGAATCAGCGACGTCTTCCCCCCATGGCGGAAGAGCAGCATCCGGGTCTGTCCCGTCACCTTCCCCGCCGCAGGAGGAGGAGGCGGGGCAACCATGGCCAAGCAGGAGGCGGCACCTCGTTGGCTGTCGAGCGAGCCGACGATGCCGGTGCCCCAGCGGGGGACACGTCGGGCGTTGACCTCGCGTCTAAGACGAAGACGAGCGTCGTTTCCCCGCAACACGCCAACCCCAAGCAGAAGGATGACGCCAGCACGCTCGCGAAGGACTTGCTGGGCGTTAGCCTCGTACCTGAGATAATGGTGCAGTCCGTCCCCGACGCGACTTCGTCACCATCCGTCGATCAAGAGGTACCGTCCGTTGTCCACCCTGTGCCTTTTAGATTCAGCTTCGACCCACCAAGCGACCCCGCTTCGGTGGATGCTTTCATAAAGGCATATCCTAACCTTCCGGGGTACCATATGTGGTCAACCTGGGACCGACTGACGGCCATCTCGACCTACGGGCCCCCAGGTTCCGAGGAAGATGACGAGCCCGACTCTGGTTGGGATTTCTCCGGGCTCGGTAACCCTAGTGCCATGCGAGACTTCATGACCGCATGTGACTACTGCCTCTCCGATTACTCCGATGGTGGCCACAGCCTTGACGACGAGGACTGTGGCCCAAGTCGCGAATGTTTCCACGTCGATCTAGGGGGTCTCGATGAAGGCAACCACCTTGGTATGCCGGAGGACGACGATCCCCCTAGGCCTGCACCTCGCGTTGACATCCTTCGGGAGCTAGCTGTGGTCCCAGTCCCTGCGGGGGGTCAGGACACATAGCTCGAGCAAATCCGCGAGATGTAGGCCAAGCTCGACGAGGAAGCAGGACAACTTGTGCAGCTCTGGCAGAACATCGGGCAGGAGTGGGCAGGCCGAGCACTAGCCGGAGAAGCGCGTCATCTGGCCCAGGACGTCCAGCACCGCATCGCTGACGATGCCAGGGCAAGGCTGCCCCCGGCTTCCAGTGGGGTCGGCCAGAACCTGATTACAGCAGCAATACTACTCCGAGCGATGTCGGAGCCATCCACCACCGAAGGGCGGCGTATCCAGGGAGAACTCAAGAATCTCTTGGAGGATGCCGCGGTCTGACGGGCCGAGAGCTCTGCCTCCCGAAGGCAAGGGTACCCCCCGGAGCATCGCGTCGCGACTTCTCGATTCATGCGGGAAGCCTCGGTCCACACCGGGCGCACGCGGGACGCAACGCCTGCAGCCCCGGGTTGCCTCGGCAACGAGCACCACCGTCGCGACCGTCGAGTCCACCTCGACGAGAAGGTGCGCCGAGGCTACCACCCTAGGCGTGGGGGACGCTACGACAGCGGGGAGGATCAGAGCCCCTCGCCCGAACCACCCGGTCCACAAGCTTTCAGCCGGGCCATATGACGGGTGAGAGCACCTAGAGGGGGGTGAATAGGTGATCCTGTAAAAACTTGAAACTTAATCCACAAAAATTGATTAGGAGTTAGCACAATTAAGCCAAGTGGCTAGAGAGGAGAGTGAAAGGGAATTAGGCTTACACCTAGTTCCTAAATAATTTTGGTGGTTGAATCGCCCAACACAAACAATTGGACTAATTAGTTTGCTCTAGATTATATGTTCTACAGGTGCCAAAGGTTCATCTATAACTATACTAAATCGACTGTCCGGAATACCGTAGATTATTCCGGACAGGAGAAGCTTTTTGGAAAAACAGGCCAAGCGCGGACCGTCCGGGCCCCTACGGCGGACCGTCCGCGACACCAGGATACCCTTCGGACAGAACCAATGCAAAAATACAAGTCTCCACTACGGACCGTCCGGAGGAAAAGCAAGGACCGTCCGAGCCCTCGCACGGACCGTCCGGCCTCATGCGCGGACCGTCCGGTAGGTAAGAAACCGAAAAACCCGAAGGTGACGGGTTCGGAGAAATGAATTATAGCGGCCTCGCGGACCGTCCGGGCCAGGCAGGCGGACCGTCCGCGATTGGCTTTATCTGACATCTGACGACGCATTAAATGCGATATAGCCGTTGATATAGCCGTTACTGCTGACCGTTGCGTTTTCAGCCGTTGATCTACAGAGGCGGACCGTCCGGACCGGGCGGGCGGACCGTCCGCGCTCAGCAGAATGGAGCAACGGCTAGGAAGTGGTTGGTGGCTATAAATACAACCCCAACCACCTCCATTCACTTCATCCAAGCATTCCAACCTTCAACATTCAATACAAGAGCTAGCAATCCATTCCAAGACACATTCAAAGCCTCCATCTCTCCAAGTTTCACAATTGAGAAAAGAGATCATTAGTGATTAGTGACTTGAGAGAGAAAGTGATCCGTGTGTTATTTGTCGCTCTTGTCGCTTGGCTTTTGCAATTGTGCTTTCTTTCAATCTTTCTTACGTTCAACTCAATTGTAACCAAGGCAAGAGACACCAATTGTGTGGTGGTCCTTGTGGGGAAGTTTGTTCCCGTTTGATTGAGAAGAGAAAGCTCACTCGGTCCGAGGGACCGTTTGAGAGAGGGAAGGGTTGAAAGAGACCCGGCCTTTGTGGCCTCCTCAACGGGGAGTAGGTTTGCGAGAACCGAACCTCGGTAAAACAAATCCGCGTGTCACACTCTTCATTTGCTTGCAATTTGTTTTGCACCCTCTCTCGCGGACTCGTTTATATTTCTAATGCTAACCCGGCTTGTAGTTGTGATTAATTTTGTAAATTTCAGTTTCACCCTATTCACCCCCCCTCTAGGCGACTATCAATTGGTATCAGAGCTCGGTGCTTCATTAGAGCCTAACCGCTCGAAGTGATGTCGGGAGATCACGCCAAGAGGGAGATGGAGACCGGCGACAGGCCCACTACAAGCCAAGGGAGCACTTCATCGGAAGAATCCCGCACCAAGAGGAAGGAGAAGAAGAAGGACTCCTCCAAACGGAAGGAGAAAAGATCTTCTTCCTCACATCACAAAGAGAAGAAGGAAAAATCTTCTTCTCACAAGTCGCATCGGAAGGGCGACAAGCACAAGAGGATGAGGAAAGTGGTCTACTACGAGACCGACACTTCATCAACATCGACCTCCGACTCCGATGCGCCCTCCGTAACTTCTAAACGCCAAGAGCGTAAGAAGTTTAGTAAGATTCCCTTACACTATCCTCGTACATCTAGACATACTCCATTACTTTCCGTTCCATTAGGCAAACCGCCAACCTTTGACGGTGAAGATTATGCTAGGTGGAGTGATTTAATGAAATTTCATCTAACCTCACTCCACAAAAGTATATGGAATGTTGTTGAGTTTGGAGCGCAGGTACCATCCGTAGGGGATGAAGACTATGATACGGACGAAGTGGCCCAAATCGAGCACTTCAACTCTCAAGCTACAACCATACTCCTCGCCTCTCTAAGCAAGGAGTATAACAAGGTGCAAGGGTTGAAGAATGCAAAGGAGATTTGGGACCTACTCAAGACCGCGCACGAGGGTGATGAACTCACCAAGATCACCAAGCGGGAAACGATCGAGGGGGAGCTCGGTCGCTTCCGTCTTCGCCAAGGGGAGGAGCCACAAGATATGTACAACCGGCTCAAAACCTTGGTGAACCAAGTGCGCAACCTCGGGAGCAAGAAATGGGATGACCACGAGGTGGTTAAGGTTATTTTGAGATCACTTATTTTCCTTAACCCCACTCAAGTTCAATTAATTCGTGGTAATCCTAGATATACTCAAATGACCCCCGAGGAAGTTATCGGGAATTTTGTGAGCTTTGAATGTATGATCAAGGGCTCCAAGAAGATCAACGAGCTTGATGAACCCTCCACGTCCGAAGCACAACCGGTGGCATTTAAGGCGACAGAGGAAAAGAAGGAGGAGTCTACACCGAGTAGACAACCAATTGACGCCTCCAAGCTCGACAATGAGGAGATGGCTTTAATCATCAAAAGCTTTCGCCAAATCCTCAAGCAACGGAAGGGGAAGGATTACAAATCCCGTTCCAAGAAGGTTTGCTACAAGTGTGGTAAGCCCGGTCACTTTATCGCTAAATGTCCATTATCAAGTGACAGTGACAGGGATAACGACAAGAAGGGAAAGAGGAAAGAAAAGAAGAGGTACCACAAGAGGAGGGGCGGCGATGCCCACGTATGCCGCGAGTGGGACTCCGACGAGAGCTCCACCGACTCCTCCTCCGACGAGGACGCCGCCAACATCGCCGTCACCAAGGGACTCCTCTTCCCCAACATCGGCCACAAGTGCCTCATGGCAAAGGACGACAAAAGGAAGAAGGTAAAATCAAGATCCTCCACTAAATATGAAACCTCTAGTGATGAGGATGATGCTAGCAATGAGGAGGATAACTTGCGCGTTCTTTTTGCCAACCTTAACATAGAACAAAAGGAAAAACTAAATGAGCTAATTAGTGCCATCCATGAAAAGGATGACCTCTTGGACTCCCAAGAGGACTTCCTAATCAAGGAAAATAAAAAGCATGTTAAGGTTAAAAATGCTTATGCTCTAGAAGTAGAAAAATGTGAGAAATTATCTTGTGAGCTAAGTACTTGCCATGACACTATTACCAACCTTAGAAATGAAAATGCTAGTTTAAATGCTAAGGTTGATTCACATGTTTGTAATGTTTCAATTCCCAATCTTAGAAATGATAATGATGATTTGCTTGCTAAGATTGAAGAATTGAACATTTCTCTTGCTAGCCTTAGAGTAGAAAATGAAAATTTAATTGCTAAGGCTAAAGAACTAGATGTTTGCAATGTTACAATTTCCGATCTTAGGGATAATAATGATATCTTGCGTGCTAAGATCGTTGAACTTAATTCATGCAAACCCTCTACATCTAGTGTTGAGCATGTTTCCATTTGTACTAGATGTAGAGATGTTGATATTGATGCTATTCATGATCACATGACTTTAATTAAACAACAAAATGATCATATAGCAATATTAGATGCAAAAATTGCCGAGCATAACTTAGAAAATGAAAAGTTTAAATTTACTAGAAGTATGCTCTATAATGGGAGACACCCTGGCATTAAGGATGGCATTGGCTACCAAAGGGGAGACAATGTCAAACTTAGTGCCCCTCCTAAAAGATTGTCCAATTTTGTTAAGGGCAAGGCTCCCATGCCTCAAGATAACGAGGGTTACATTTTGTACCCTGCCGGTTATCCTGAGAGCAAAATTAGGAAAATCCATTCTAGGAAGTCTCACTCTGGCCCTAATCATGCATTTATGTATAAGGGTGAGGCATCTAGCTCTAGGCAACCGACCCGTGCTAAGTTGCCTAAAAGGAAAACTCCTAGTGCATCAAATGAATATAGCATTTCATTTAAGACTTTTGATGCATCTTATGTTTTGACTAACAAATCCGGCAAAGTAGTTGCCAAGTTTGTTGGGGGCAAACACAAGGGTTCCAAGACTTGTGTTTGGGTACCCAAAGTTCTTGTTTCTAATGCCAAAGGACCCAAAACCGTTTGGGTACCTAAAGTCAAGAACTAAAATTGTTTTGTAGGTTTATGCATCCGGGGGCTCAAGTTGGATACTCGACAGCGGATGCACAAACCACATGACTGGGGAGAAGAAGATGTTCTCCTCCTACGAGAAAAACCAAGATCCCCAACGAGCTATCACATTCGGGGATGGAAATCAAGGTTTGGTCAAAGGTCTTGGTAAAATTGCTATATCTCCTGACCATTCTATTTCCAATGTTTTTCTTGTAGATTCATTAGATTACAATTTGCTTTCTGTATCTCAATTATGCAAAATGGGTTACAACTGTCTTTTCACTGATATAGGTGTCACTGTCTTTAGAAGAAGTGATGATTCAATAGCATTTAAGGGTGTGTTAGAGGGTCAGCTATACTTAGTAGATTTTGATAGAGCTGAACTCGACACATGCTTAATTGCTAAGACTAACATGGGTTGGCTCTGGCACCGCCGACTAGCCCATGTTGGAATGAAGAATCTTCATAAGCTTCTAAAGGGAGAGCACATTTTAGGACTAACCAATGTTCATTTTGAGAAAGACAGGATTTGTAGCGCATGCCAGGCAGGAAAGCAAGTTGGAGCCCATCATCCACACAAGAACATCATGACGACCGACAGGCCGCTTGAGCTACTCCACATGGATCTATTCGGCCCGATTGCTTACATAAGCATCGGCGGGAGTAAGTATTGTCTTGTAATAGTGGATGATTATTCTCGCTTCACTTGGGTGTTCTTTTTGCAGGAAAAATCTCAAACCCAAGAGACCTTAAAGGGATTCTTGAGACGAGCTCAAAATGAGTTCGGCTTAAGGATCAAGAAAATAAGAAGCGATAACGGGACGAAGTTCAAGAACTCTCAAATTGAAAGCTTCCTTGAGGAGGAGGGCATCAAGCATGAGTTCTCTTCTCCCTACACGCCACAACAAAATGGTGTAGTGGAGAGGAAGAATCGAACTCTACTGGACATGGCAAGAACCATGCTTGATGAGTACAAGACTTCGGATCGGTTTTGGGCCGAGGCGGTCAACACCGCCTGCTACGCCATCAACCGGTTGTATCTACACCGAATCCTCAAGAAGACATCATACGAACTCCTAACCGGTAAAAAGCCCAATATTTCATATTTTAGAGTCTTTGGTAGCAAATGTTTTATTCTTGTTAAGAGAGGTAGAAAATCTAAATTTGCTCCTAAGACTGTAGAAGGCTTTTTACTAGGATATGATTCAAACACAAGGGCATATAGAGTCTTTAACAAGTCCACTGGACAAGTTGAAGTTTCTTGTGACGTTGTGTTTGATGAGACTAACGGCTCTCAAGTAGAGCAAGTTGATCTTGATGAGATAGGTGATGAAGAGGCTCCATGCATCGCGCTGAGGAACATGTCCATTGGGGATGTGTGTCCTAAGGAATCCGAAGAGCCTCCAAATGCACAAGATCAACCATCCTCCTCCACGCAAGCATCTCCACCGACTCAAAATGAGGATGAAGCTCAAGTTGATGAAGTAGAAGATCAAGCAAATGAGCCACCTCAAGATGACGGCAACGATCAAGGGGGAGATACAAATGATCAAGACAAGGAGGATGAGGAACAAAGGCCGCCACACCCAAGAGTCCACCAAGCAATCCAACGAGATCACCCCGTCGACACCATCCTCGACGACATTCATAAGGGGGTAACCACTAGATCTCGTGTTGCACATTTTTGTGAACATTACTCGTTTGTTTCCTCTATTGAGCCACACAGGGTAGAGGAAGCACTACAAGATTCGGATTGGGTGGTGGCGATGCAAGAGGAGCTCAACAACTTCACTAGGAATGAGGTATGGCATTTAGTTCCACGTCCTAATCAAAATGTTGTAGGAACCAAATGGGTCTTCCGCAACAAGCAAGATGAGCATGGTGTGGTGACAAGGAACAAAGCTCGACTTGTGGCCAAGGGATACTCTCAAGTCGAAGGTTTGGATTTCGGTGAAACCTATGCACCCGTAGCTAGGCTTGAGTCAATTCGAATATTATTAGCCTATGCTACTTACCATGGCTTTAAGCTTTATCAAATGGACGTGAAAAGTGCCTTCCTCAATGGACCAATCAAGGAAGAGGTCTATGTTGAGCAACCTCCTGGCTTTGAAGACAGTGAGTATCCTAACCATGTCTATAAGCTCTCTAAGGCGCTTTATGGGCTCAAGCAAGCCCCAAGAGCATGGTATGAATGCCTTAGAGATTTTCTCATTGCAAATGGCTTCAAAGTCGGAAAGGCCGATCCTACACTCTTTACTAAAACACTTGAGAATGATTTGTTTGTATGCCAAATTTATGTTGATGATATTATATTTGGGTCTACTAACGAATCTACTTGTGAAGAGTTTAGTAGGATCATGACACAGAAATTCGAGATGTCTATGATGGGGGAGTTGAAGTATTTTCTAGGATTTCAAGTGAAGCAACTCCAAAAGGGCACCTTCATCAGCCAAACGAAGTACACTCAAGACATTCTAACCAAGTTTGGGATGAAGGATGCTAAACCCATCAAGACACCCATGGGAACTAATGGGCATCTCGACCTCGACACGGGAGGTAAGTCCGTGGATCAAAAGGTATACCGGTCGATGATAGGTTCTTTACTCTATTTATGTGCATCTCGACCGGACATTATGCTTTCCGTTTGCATGTGTGCAAGATTCCAATCCGACCCTAAGGAATCCCACCTTACGGCCGTAAAACGAATCTTGAGATATTTAGCTTATACTCCTAAGTTTGGGCTTTGGTACCCTCAGGGATCCACCTTTGATTTAATTGGTTATTCGGATGCCGATTGGGCGTGGTGTAAAATTAATAGAAAGAGCACATCGGGGACTTGCCAGTTCTTGGGAAGATCCTTGGTGTCTTGGGCTTCAAAGAAGCAAAATTCGGTCGCTCTTTCTACCGCCGAAGCCGAGTACATTGCCGCAGGCCATTGTTGCGCGCAACTACTTTGGATGAGGCAAACCCTGCGTGACTACGGTTAAAAATTAACCAAAGTCCCTTTACTATGTGATAATGAGAGTGCAATCAAAATGGCCGACAATCCCGTCGAGCATAGCCGCACTAAGCACATAGCCATTCGGTATCATTTTCTTAGGGATCACCAACAAAAGGGAGATATCGAGATTTCTTACATTAATACTAAAGATCAATTAGCCGATATCTTTACCAAGCCACTTGATGAACAAACTTTTACCAAACTTAGGCATGAGCTCAATATTCTTGATTCTAGAAATTTCTTTTGCTAACTTGCACATATAGCTCATTTATATACCTTTGATCATGTCTCTTTCATATGCTATGACTAATGTGTTTTCAAGTCTATTTCAAACCAAGTCATAGGTATATTGAAAGGGAATTGGAGTCTTCGGCGAAGACAAAGGCTTCCACTACGTAACTCATCCTTCGCCGTCACTCCAAGCAACCCTCCATTCTTGGGGGAGAAAGCATGAGCACCAAGCAAAAGGACTCCATCTTTGGTATAATCTTCACTCATTTGTTTTGACCAAAGAGGGAGAATGTAACTCGAGGGCTCTATTGATTCCGTTTTTGGCGATTCATGCCAAAGGGGGAGAAAGTATGAGCCCAAAGCAAAAGGACCGCACCACCACCAATTTCAAAAACTTAGTTTCAAAGAGTATTTACAATTGGTATCCTATTGTGTTCAAAAGGGAGAAAATAGTATTTCAAAAATGATATATCAAAACCCTCTTGAACACTAAGAGGAGGATTTCAGTTAGGGGGAGTTTTGTTTAGTCAAAGGAAAAGCATTTGAAACAGGGGGAGAAAATCTCAAATCTTGAAAATGCTTTGCCAAATCTTATTCATTTACCTTTGACTATTTGCAAAAGAACTTTGAAAAGAATTTACAAAAGAGTTTGCAAAAACAAAACCTGTGGTGCAAGCGTGGTCCAAAATGTTAAAAACAAAAGAACGATCCATGCATATCTTGTAAGTATTTATATTGGCTCAATTTCTAAGAAACCTTTGCACTTACATTATGCAAACTAGTTCAATTATGCACTTCTATATTTGCTTTGGTTTGTGTTGGCATCAATCACCAAAAAGGGGGAGATTGAAAGGGAGTTTGGCTTACACCTAGTTCCTAAATAATTTTGGTGGTTGAATCGCCCAACACAAACAATTGGACTAACTAGTTTGCTCTAGATTATATGTTCTACAGGTGCCAAAGGTTCATCTATAACTATACTAAATCGACCGTCCGGAATACCGTAGATTATTCCGGACAGGAGAAGCTTTTTGGAAAAACAGGCCAAGCGCGGACCGTCCGGGCCCCTACGGCGGACCGTCCGCGACACCAGGATACCCTTCGAACAGAACCAATGCAAAAATACAAGTCTCCACTACGGACCGTCCGGAGGAAAAGCAAGGACCGTCCGAGCCCTCGCACGGACCGTCCGGCCTCAGGCGCGGACCGTCCGGTAGGTAAGAAACCGAAAAACCCGAAGGTGACGGGTTCGGAGAAATGAATTATAGCGGCCTCGCGGACCGTCCGGGCCAGACAGGCGGACCGTTCGTGACTGGCTTTATCTAACATCTGACGACGCATTAAATGCGATATAGCCGTTGATATAGCCGTTACTGCTGACCGTTGCGTTTTCAGCCGTTGATCTACAGGGGCGGACCGTCCGGACCGGGCGGGCGGACCGTCTGCGCTCAGCAGAATGGAGCAACGGCTAGGAAGTGGTTGGTGGCTATAAATACAACCCCAACCACCTCCATTCACTTCATCCAAGCATTCCAACCTTCAACATTCAATACAAGAGCTAGCAATCCATTCCAAGACACATTCAAAGCCTCCATCTCTCCAAGTTTCACAATTGAGAAAAGAGATCATTAGTGATTAGTGACTTGAGAGAGAAAGTGATCCGTGTGTTATTTGTCGCTCTTGTCGCTTGGCTTTTGCAATTGTGCTTTCTTTCAATCTTTCTTACGTTCAACTCAATTGTAACCAAGGCAAGAGACACCAATTGTGTGGTGGTCCTTGTGGGGAAGTTTGTTCCCGTTTGATTGAGAAGAGAAAGCTCACTCGGTCCGAGGGACCGTTTGAGAGAGGGAAGGGTTGAAAGAGACCCGACCTTTGTGGCCTCCTCAACGGGGAGTAGGTTTGCGAGAACCGAACCTCGGTAAAACAAATCCGCGTGTCACACTCTTCATTTGCTTGTAATTTGTTTTGCACCCTCTCTCGCGGACTCGTTTATATTTCTAACGCTAACCCGGCTTGTAGTTGTGATTAATTTTGTAAATTTCAGTTTCACCCTATTCACCCCCCCTCTAGGCGACTATCAGAGAGCTTGCACAATACGATAACCACAAAGAGATCAACACAGAGATGGCACAATGGTTTATCCCGTGGTTCGGCCAAGTCCAACACTTGCCTACTCCACGTTATGGCGTCCCAACGGACGAGGGTTGCAATCAACCCCTTTCAAGCGGTCCAAAGACCCACTTGAATACCACAGTGTTTTGCGTTCACTTTACTATTTCCCACTTGCGAGGAATCTCCACAACTTGGAGCCTCTCGCCCTTACACTTGATGTTCACAAAGAAGCACGGAGTAAGGAAGAGATGAGCAACGCACACAAGACACGAAATCAGAGAACCAACACGCACACAAGTCACAACAAGAGCTCACAACACAACCCGGCGAGTTCACAACTCAAATAGAGCTCTAGTTGCTATCACAAAGAATCAAATGCGCGAAATCGAAGTCTTGGTGCTTAGGAATGCTTAGAGAATGCTTGGTGTGCTCCTCCATGCGCCTAGGGGTCCCTTTTATAGCCCCAAGGCAGCTAGGAGCCGTTGAGAGCATTCCAGGAAGGCAATTCTTGCCTTCTGTCGCCTAGCGCACCGGACAGTCCGGTGCACCACCAGACACTGTCCGGTGAGGATTTCTTTCCTTCTTTGGCGAAGCCGACCGTTGGCGCTTTGGAGCCGTTGGCGCACCGGACACTGTCCGGTGCACATCGGACAGTCCGGTGCCCCCTTCCAACCGTTGGCTCGGCCACGTGTCTCGCGCGGATCGCGCGGCCGGCCGTTGGCCCGACCGACCGTTGGCTCACCGGACAGTCCGGTGAATTATAGCCGTACGCCGTTAATCACTTCCCGAGAGCAGCAAGTTCGCCTGAGCCAGCCTGGCGCACCGGACAGTCTGGTGCACCCAGACAGAGCTGACTTTGGCTGAACAAAGCCATCTTTAATTTCAGTTTGATTTTTCCTGTTTCCAGCACTTAGACAGAATACATTAGTCTCAAACAATGTACTAAGTCTGAGAAACATACCTTTATACTTGATTTGTACTTTGTCCACCATTTAACACTTATGCACTTGTGTTGGACACTAAATCACCAAAATACTTAGAAATGGCCCAAGGGCACATTTCCCTTTCAATCTCCCCCTTTTTGGTGATTTATGCCAACACAACATAAAGCAAGTAGAACAAGTGCAAAATCAATTCAAATAAGAACTCAAAATTGTTTTGATTCAGATTTGACATATATGGATCATTCTTTTCCACCACTTGGTTTGTTTTTGCAAATCAAACTCAATTTCCTATCACTAAGTCAAACACACTTGTTGAAACATAAAGAGAGATATTTCAAGAGAAATTTATCAAAGAGTTCAAAAACTCCCCCTTTTCCCCATAATTAAGCCTTCTCCCCACAAGAGACCAACTTTTGACAATAAGAGACAAACAAGAGTATTTTGACAAACAAAAACTCTACCTCTACTATTTTCAAAATTCTCAAGCGGTAGCTGATCCATTTCTTGCTTTGGCCTTATTTTCTCCCCCTTTGGCATCAAGCACCAAAACGGGATCAATTTTGGCCCTTTAACCCCATTGCCTCACCAAAATCTTCAACTAAGAGTAAAAAGGCAATAAGAGTATAGAGATGAACTTGGAATAAGTTACTCTTTCATCGGAGTGCAGTGGAAGTCTTGCATGGTCCAAGTCCACCTTTTCCTTTCAATCCATCTTTGAGACTAAAGCAAGCAAACTCAAGCACATGGTTAGTCTCAAAGGGTCAAGTTGTAGCACATCTCCCCCTAAATGTGTGCATCACTTGCAAAAGGACTTGTGAGGTCCGGGGAGTGTTTGTACAACTTGAGCACCTTAAATGAACAACGAAATGCATAAGGAACATGATCAAAGGCATAAACACATGTATGCTATAAATCAGTCCAGGTTCCACGAATCTAAGACATTTAGCTCACTACGCAGCCTGCAAAAGGTCTTCTCATCTAGAGGCTTGGTAAAGATATTGGCTAGCTGGTTCTCGGTGCTAACATGAAACACTTCGATATCTCCCTTTTGCTGGTGGTCTCTCAAAAAGTGATGCCGGATGTCTATGTGCTTTGTGCGGCTGTGTTCAACAGGATTATCCGCCATGTGGATAGCACTCTCATTATCACATAGGAGTGGGACTTTGCTCAGATTGTAGCCAAAGTCCCTGAGGGTTTGCCTCATCCAAAGTAGTTGCGCGCAACACTGTCCTGCGGCAACGTACTCGGCCTCAGCGGTGGATAGGGCAACAGAAGTTTGTTTCTTAGAACTCCATGACACCAGGGACCTTCCTAAGAATTGACACGTCCCCGATGTACTCTTCCTATCGACCTTACATCCAGCATAGTCGGAGTCTGAATATCCAATCAAGTCAAAGGTAGACCCCTATGGATACCAGATCCCGAAGCAAGGCGTAGCGACTAAATATCTAAGAATTCACTTCACGACCACTAAGTGACACTCCCTTGGATCAGATTGAAATCTAGCACACATGCATACGCTAAGCATAATATCCGGTCTACTAGCACATAAATAAAGTAAAGACCATATCATAGACCGGTATGCTTTTTGATCAACGGACTTACCTCCTTTGTTGAGGTCGGTGTGTCCATCGGTTCCCATTGGAGTCTTTGCGGGCTTGGAGTCCTTCATCCCAAACCGCTTGATCAAGTCTTGCGTGTACTTCGTTTGGGAGATGAAGGTTCCAGCTTTGAGTTGCTTCACTTGGAACCCAAGGAAATAGCTTAACTCGCCCATCATCGACATCTCAAACTTTTGAGTCATCACCCTCCTAAACTCTTCACAAGACTTTTGGTTAGTAGAACCAAATATTATGTCATCGACATAAATTTGGCACACAAAAAGATCACCATCACATGTCTTAGTAAAAAGAGTTGGATCGGCTTTCCCAACCTTGAAAGCATTAGCAATTAAAAAGTCTCTAAGGCATTCATACCATGCTCTTGGGGCTTGCTTAAGTCCATAGAGCGCCTTAGAGAGCTTACAGACGTGGTCGGGGTACCGTTCATCCTCGAAGCCAGGGGGTTGCTCCACGTACACCTCCTCCTTGATTGGCCCGTTGAGGAAAGCACTCTTCACATCCATTTGGAACAACCTGAAAGAATGGTGAGCGGCATATGCTAGCAAAATACGAATGGACTCTAGCCTAGCCACAGGAGCAAAAGTCTCCTCAAAGTCCAAACCTGCGACTTGGGCATAACCTTTTGCCACAAGTCTAGCCTTGTTCCTTGTCACCACCCCGTGCTCGTCTTGTTTGTTGCGGAACACCCACTTGGTTCCCACAACGTTTTGCTTGGGACGAGGCACCAGTGTCCAAACTTCATTTCTCTTGAAGTTATTGAGCTCCTCTTGCATGGCCAACACCCAGTCTGGATCTAGCAAGGCCTCCTCTAACTTGAAAGGCTCAATAGAAGAGACAAAGGAGTAATGCTCACAAAAATTAACTAATCGAGACCGAGTAGTTACTCCCTTGCTAATGTCACCCAAAATCTGGTCGACGGGATGATCCCTTTGAATCATCGCTCGGACTTGAGTTGGAGGTGCTGGTTGTGCTTCTTTCTCCAATACATGATCATCTTGTGCTCCCCCTTGATCAACCGCCTCCTCTTGATGAACCTGTTCATCGTCTTGAGTTGGGGGATGCACCATTGTTGAGGAAGAAGGTTGATCTTGCGCATTTTGCTCCTGTGGCCGCACATCTCCAATCGCCATGGTGCGTATTGCGGCCGTTGGAACGTCTTCTTCATCTACATCATCAAGATCAACAACTTGCTCTCTTGGAGAGCCATTAGTCTCATCAAATACAACGTCGCTAGAGACTTCAACTAAACCCGATGATTTGTTGAAGACCCTATACGCCTTTGTATTTGAGTCATAACCTAACAAAAACCCTTCTACGGCTATGGGAGCAAATTTGGAATTCCTACCCTTCTTCACTAGAATGTAGCATTTACTCCCAAAAACTCGGAAATACGAAACATTGGGTTTGTTACCGGTTAGTAGCTCATACGAAGTCTTCTTGAGGAGGCGATGAAGGTAGACCCGGTTGATGGTGTGGCAAGCCGTGTTCACGGCTTCCGACCAAAAGCGCTCGGGGGTCTTGAATTCTCTAAGCATCGTCCTCGCCATGTCTATAAGTGTCCTATTCTTCCTCTCTACCACACCATTTTGCTGTGGTGTGTAGGGAGCGGAGAACTCGTGCTTGATTCCTTCCTCCTCAAGATACTCCTCCACTTGAAGGTTCTTGAACTTGGACCCATTGTCGCTCCTTATCTTCTTCACCTTGAGCTCAAACTCATTTTGAGCTCTCCTTAGGAAGCGCTTGAGGGTCCCTTGGGTTTCAGATTTATCCTGCAAAAAGAATACCCAAGTGAAGCAGGAAAAATCATCAACTATAACAAGACCATACTTACTTCCTCCTATGCTTAGATAGGCGACGGGTCCGAAGAGGTCCATATGAAGTAACTCCAGGGGTCTTGATGTTGTCATCACATTTTTGGCATGATGAGAGCTTCCCACCTGTTTCCCTGCTTGACAAGCTGCACAAGGTCTATCTTTTTCGAAAGTAACATTAGTTAGACCTATCACGTGTTCTCCCTTTAGAAGCTTGTGAAGGTTCTTCATCCCCACATGTGCTAAGCGGCGATGCCACAGCCAGCCCATGCCAGTCTTAGCAATTAAGCATGCATCTAGACCGGCCTCCTCTTTTGCAAAATCAACTAAATAGAGTTTGCCGTCTAATACACCCTTAAAAGCTAATGAACCATCACTTCTTCTAAAGACAGACACATCTACATTTGTGAATAGACAATTATATCCCATATTACATAATTGACTCACAGACAACAAGTTATATATCCAAGCGACTCAACTAAGAACACATTAGAAATAGAGTGCTCGGATGAAATAGCAATTTTTCCTAACCCTTTCACCTTGCCCTTGTTCCCATCACCGAATATGATTGAATCTTGGGGATCCTTGTTCTTGACGTAGGAAGAGAACATCCTCTTTTCCCCCGTCATGTGGTTTGTGCATCCGCTGTCGATAATCCAGCTTGAGCCCCCGGATGCATAAACCTGCAAGGCAAATTTAGGCTTGGGTCTTAGGTACCCAACTCATGTTGGGTCCTACAAGGTTAGTCACAATAGTCTTAGGGACCCAAATGCAAGTCTTGTCTCCCTTACATTTGGCCCCTAATTTCTTAGCAATTATCTTCTTATTCTTTCTACAAATAGCAAAGGAAGCATTGCAAGCATAATAAATTGTAGAAGGTTCATTCATTACTTTCCTAGGAACATGAACAATATTTCTTCTAGGCATATGATTAACAACATTTTTCCTAGCCACATTTCTGTCATGCATAATAGAAGAACTAGAAGCAATCATGGCATGAGAGTCAAAAGCATCATAACTTCTATAAACATTCCTAGAATGTCTCCTATCATGATACATGAAAGCATGGTTCTTTTGAGCACTACTATCCATAGGGGCCTTCCCTTTCTCCTTGGCGGAGATGGAAGCCTTATGGCTTGTTAAGTTCTTGACTTCCCTCTTGAAGTCAAGACCATCCTTAATTGAGGGGTGTCTACCAATCGTGTAGGCATCCCTTGCAAATTTTAGCTTGTCAAATTCATTTTTGCTAGTCTTAAGTTGGGCATTAAGACTAGCCACTTCATCCTTTAATTTAGAAATGCAAACTAGGTGTTCACTACAAGCATCAACATTAAAATCTTTGCACCTATTGCAAATCATAACATGTTCTACACAAGAGTTAGATTTACTTGCTACTTCTAGTTTAGCATTTAAATCATCATTCACACTTTTTAAAGTAGAAATGGTTTCATGACAAGTAGATAGTTCACAAGAGAGCATTTCATTCCTTTTAACTTCTAGAGCAAGAGAATTTTGTGCACTAACGAATTTATCATGCTCTTCATATAAAAGGTCCTCTTGTTTTTCTAGTAATCTATTCTTATCATTCAAAGCATCAATCAATTCATTAATCTTATCAATCTTAGTTCTATCTAATCCCTTGAATAAGCATGAATAGTCTATTTCATCATCATCACTAGACTCATCCTCACTTGAAGAAGCATAAGTAGTGTTGTTTCGAGTACATACCTTCTTCTCCTTTGCCATGAGGCATGTGTGATGCTCGTTGGGGAAGAGGGATGACTTGTTGAAGGCGATGGCGGCGAGTCCTTCGTTGTCGGAGTCGGACGAGGAGCAATCCGAATCCCACTCCTTTCCAAGATGTGCCTCGCCCTTCGCCTTCTTGTAGTTCTTCTTCTTTTCCCACTTTCCACTCTTCTTTTCCTGGTCACTATCATTATCGGGACAATTAGCGATAAAATTACCAATCTTACCACATTTGAAGCAGGAGCGCTTCCCCTTCGTCTTGTTCTTGTTGGGGTGCTCCTTGCGACCCTTTAGCGCCGTCTTGAACCGCTTGATGATAAGGGCCATTTCTTCCTCATTAAGCCCGGCCGCCTCAACTTGCGCCACCTTGCTAGGTAGTGCCTCCTTGCTCCTTGTCGCTTTGAGAGCAACAGTTGAGGCTCGTGGATTTGGCCATTCAATGCATCATCCACGTATCTCGCCTCCTTGATCATCATCCGCCCGCTTACAAATTTCCCAAGAATTTCTTCGGGCGACATCTTGGTGTACCTAGGATTTTCACGAATATTGTTTACCAGATGTGGATCAAGTACAGTAAAGGACCTTAGCATTAGGCGGACGACGTCGTGGTCCGTCCATCACGTGCTTCCATAGCTCCTTATCTTGTTGACGAGGGTCTTTAGCCTGTTGTACGTCTGGGTTGGCTCCTCCCCTCTTATTATCGCGAATCTCCCGAGTTCACCTTCCACCAACTCCATCTTGGTGAGCATGGTGACGTCGTTCCCCTCATGTGAGATCTTGAGGGTGTCCCAGATCTGCTTGGCATTGTCCAAGCCGCTCACCTTATGATACTCGTCCCTGCACAATGAGGCTAACAACACAGTAGTAGCTTGTGCATTTTTATGAATCTGTTCATTGATAAACAAAGGACTATTCGAGCTATCAAATTTCATTCCACTCTCTACTATCTCCCATATACTAGGATGGAGAGAGAACAAGTGACTACGCATTTTGTGACTCCAAAATCCGTAGTCCTCTCCATCAAAATGAGGAGGTTTACCAAGTGGAATGGAGAGTAAATGAGCATTGGTACTTTGAGGAATACGAGAATAATCAAAAGAAAAGATTGAATTAACCGTCTTCTTTTTCTCATAGTCGTTGTCGTCGTCCTTTTGGGAAGAAGAGGATTCATCACTGTCGTAGTAGACTATCTCCTTGATGCGCCTTGTTTTCTTCTTCCTCCCATCTTTTCTTTTGTGGCTCGAGCCCGAGTCAGTAGGCTTGTCCTCCTTTGGATCATTGACAAAGGACTCCTTCTCCTTATCGTTGACCACCATCCCCTTGCCCCTAGGATCCATCTCTTCGGGCGGTTAGTCCCTTTCTTGAAGAGAACGGCTCTGATACCAATTGAGAGCACCTAGAGGGGGGGTGTGAATAGGTGATCCTGTAAAAACTTGAAATTTAATCCACAAAACTTGATTAGGAGTTAGCACAATTAAGCCAAGTGGCTAGAGAGGAGAGCTTGCACAATACGATAACCACAAAGAGATCAACACAGAGATGGCACAGTGGTTTATCCCGTGGTTTGGCCAAGTCCAACACTTGCCTACTCCACGTTGTGGCATCCCAACGGACGAGGGTTGCAATCAACCCCTTTCAAGCGGTCCAAAGACCCACTTGAATACCACGGTGTTTTGCTTTCACTTTACTATTTCCCACTTGCGAGGAATCTCCACAACTTGGAGCCTCTCGCCCTTACACTTGATGTTCACAAAGAAGCACAGAGTAAGGAAGGGATGAGCAACGCACACAAGACACGAAATCAGAGTACCAACACGCACACAAGTCACAACAAGAGCTCACAACACAACCCCGCGAGTTCACAACTCAAATAGAGCTCTAGTTGCTATCACAAAGAATCAAATGCGCGGAATCGAAGTCTTGGTGCTTAGAGAATGCTTGGTGTGCTCCTCCATGCGCCTAGGGGTCCCTTTTATAGCCCCAAGGCAGCTAGGAGCCGTTGAGAGCATTCCAGGAAGGCAATTCTTGCCTTCTGTCGCCTGGCGCACCGAACAGTCCGGTGCACCACCGGACACTGTCCGGTGCGGATTTCTTTCCTTCTTTGGCGAAGCCGACCGTTGGCGCTTTGGAGCCGTTGGCGCACCGGACAGTCCGGTGCCCCCTTCCGACCGTTGGCTCGGCCACGTGTCTCGCGCGGATCGCGCGACCGACCGTTGGCCCGGCCGACCGTTGGCTCACCGGACAGTCCGGTGAATTATAGCCATACGACGTTAATCACTTCCCGAGAGCAGCAAGTTCGCCTGAGCCAGCCTGGCGCACCGGACACTGTTCGGTGCACCACCGGACACTGTCCGGTGCACCACTGGACAGTCCGGTGCACCCAGACAGAGCTGACTTTGGCTGAACAAAGCCATCTTTAATTTCAGTTTGATTTTTCCTGTTTCCAGCACTTAGACAGAATACATTAGTCTCTAAAACAATGTACTAAGTCTGAGAAACATACCTTTATACTTGATTTGTACTTTGTCCACCATTTAACACTTAGGCACTTGTGTTGGACACTAAATCACCAAAATACTTAGAAATGGCCCAAGGGCACATTTCCCTTTCAACGGGCGCCGTTCCCGACCCGGTTCCGAGCCCCGACTACCATCACTAAGTACTGGGGGGAAACAAGGCCGGAACTGTGGCTCGCGGACTACCGGCTGGCCTGCCAGCTGGGTGGAACGGACGATGACAACCTCATCATCCGCAACCTCCCCCTGTTCCTCTCCGACGCCGCCCGAGCCTGGCTGGAGCATCTGCCTCCTGCGCAGATCTCCAACTGGGACGACCTGGTCAAAGCCTTCGCCGAAAATTTCCAGGGCACATACGTGCGCCCTGGGAATTCTTGGGATCTCCGAAGCTGTCGCCAGCAGCTAGGAGAATCCCTGCGGGACTACATCCGGCAATTTTCGAAGCAGCACACCGAGCTGCCCAACATCACCGACTCGGACGTCATCGGCGCGTTCCTCGCCGACACCACTTGCCGCGACCTGGTGAGCAAGCTGGGTCGCAAGACTCCCACCAGGGCGAGCGAGCTGATGGACATCACCACCAAGTTCGCCTCTGGTCAGGAGGTGATCGAGGCCATCTTTCGGAAGGACAAGCAGCCTCAGGGACGCCAGCAGGAAGACGTCCCCGAGGCGTCCGCTCAGCGCGGCACGAAGAAGAAGGGCAAGAAGAAGTCGCAAGCGAAATGCGACGCCGCCGACGCAGATCTTGTCGCCGCTGCCGAGCACAGGAACCCTCGGAAGCCTCCCGGGGGGCCAACCTATTCGACAAGATGCTCAAGGAGTCGTGCCCCTATCATCAGGGTCCCATCAAGCACACCCTTGAGGAGTGCGTCATGCTTCAGCGCTACTTCCATAAGGCCGGGCCCCCGGCGGAAGGTGGCAAAGGCCATGACAACGACAAGAAGGAGGGCAACAAAGCAGAGGAGTTCCCCGAGGTCCACGACTGCTTCATGATCTACGGAGGGCAAGTGGTGAACGCCTCGGCTCGGCACCACAAGCAGGAGCGTCGGGAGGTCTACTCGGTGAAGGTGGCGACGCCAGTCTACCTAGACTGGTCCGACAAGCCCATCACCTTCGACCAAGGCGACCACCCCGACCTCATGCCGAGCCCAGGGAAGTACCCGCTCGTTGTCGATCCCATCATCGGCAACGTCAGGCTTACCAAGGTCCTCATGGACGGAGGCAGCAGCCTCAACATCATCTACGCCGAGACCCTCGGGCTCTTGCAGATCGATCTGTCCACGATCCGGGCCAGTGCGGCGCCCTTTCACGGGATCATCCCCGAAAAGTGCGTCCAACCCCTTGGGCAACTCGATCTGCCCGTCTGCTTCGGGACTCCCTCCAACTTCCGAAAGGAAACCCTCACGTTTGAGGGGGTCGGGTTCCGAGGAACCTACCACGCAGTGCTGGGGAGACCATGCTACGCCAAGTTCATGGCCGTCCCCAACTACACCTACCTCAAGCTCAAGATGTCGGGCCCCAACAGGGTCATCACCGTCGGATCCACGTACCGACACGCGTACGAATGCGACGTGGAGTGCGTGGAGTACGCTGAGGCCCTCGCCGAGTCCGAGGCCCTCATCGCCGACCTGGAGAGCCTCTCCAAGGAGGTGACAGATGCGAAGCGCCACGCCGGCAACTTCGAGCCAGCAGAGGTGGTTAAGTCTGTCCCTCTCGACCCCAGCAACGACGCCTCCAAGCAAGTCCGGATCGGCTCCGAGCTCGACCCCAAATAGGAAGTAGTGCTCATCGACTTTCTCCGCGCGAACGCCGAGGTTTTTGCGTGGAGTCCCTCGGACATGCCCGACATACTGAGGGATGTCGCCGAGCACTCGCTGGATATCCGAGCTGGAGCCCGGGGGGTGAAGCAGCCTCTGCGCCAATTCGACGAAGAAAAGCGCAGAGCCATAGGCGAGGAGATCCACAAGCTGAGGACTGCAGGGTTCATCAAAGAGGTATTCCATCCCGAATGGCTAGCCAACCCTGTGCTTGTGAAAAAGAAAGGTGGGAAATGGAGGATGTGTGTAGACTACACCGGTCTAAACAAAGCATGTCCGAAGGTTCCCTACCCTCTGCCTCGCATCGATCAAATCGTGGATTCCACTGCTGGGTGCGAAACCCTATCATTCCTCGATGCCTACTCAGGGTATCACCAAATCAGGATGAAAGAGTCCGACCAGCTCGCGACCTCTTTCATCGCACCTTTTGGCATGTACTGCTATATTACTATGCCATTCGGTTTAAGGAATGCAGGCGCGACATACCAAAGGTGCATGAACCACGTGTTCGGAAAGCACATTGGCCGAACGGTCGAGGCTTACGTCGATGACATCATAGTCAAGACGAGGAAAGCCTCGGACCTCCTCTCTGACCTTGAAACGACATTCAAGTGTCTGAGAGCGAAGGGCGTGAAACTCAACCCCGAGAAGTGTGTCTTCGGAGTCCCCCGAGGCATGCTCCTGGGGTTCATCGTCTCCGAGCGGGGCATCGAGGCCAACCCGGAGAAAATCGCGGCCATCACCAACATGGGGCTTATCAAGGACTTGAAAGGAGTACAGAGGGTCATGGGATGCCTTGCGGCTCCGAGCCGCTTCATCTCGCGCCTCGGCGAAAGAGGCCGACCCCTGTACCACCTCTTAAGGAAGACCAAGCGCTTCACTTGGACCCCCGAGGCCGAGGAAGCCCTCGAGAACTTAAAGGCGCTCCTTACAAGCGCGCCCATCCTGGTGCCCCCCGCTGCGAGAGAAGCCCTCTTGATCTACATAGCCGCAACCACTCAGGTGGTCAGCGTCGCGATTGTGGTCGAGAGACAAGAAGAAGGGCATGCATTGCTCGTCCAGAGGCTGGTCTACTTCATTAGTGAAGTACTGTCCAAGACCAAAATCCGCTACCCGCAAATTCAGAAGCTACTGTACGCGGTAATTCTGACGCGGCGAAAGTTGCGACACTACTTCGAGTCTCATCCGGTGACTGTGGTGTCATCCTTCCCCCTGGGGGAGATCATCCAGTGCCGAGAGGCCTCGGGTAGGATTGCAAAATGGGCGGTGGAGATCATGGGCGAGACAATCTCGTTCGCTCCTCGGAAGGCCACCAAGTCCCAAGTCTTAGCGGACTTTGTGGCTGAATGGGTCGACACCCAGCTTCCAGCAGCTCCGATCCAACCGGAACTCTGGACCATGTATTTCGACGGGTCGCTGATGAAAACAGGAGCGGGTGCGGGCCTGCTCTTCATCTCACCCCTCGGGAAGCACCTTCGCTGCGTCCTGTGCCTCCATTTCCCGGCGTCAAACAACGTGGTCGAGTACGAGGCTCTGGTTAACAGGTTGCGCATCGCCATCGAGCTAGGGGTTCGGCGCCTCGACGCTCGTGGCGACTCGCAGCTTGTCATCGACCAAGTCATGAAGAACTCCCACTGCCGCGACCCGAAGATGGAGGCCTACTGCGACGAGGTTCGGCGCCGGGAAGACAAGTTCTACGGGCTCGAGCTCAACCACGTCGGTCGACGGTACAACGAGACTGCGGACAAGCTGGCTAAGATAGCCTCGGGACGGACAACGGTTCCCTCGGACGTCTTCTCCCGAGACCTACATCAACCCTCCGTCAAGACCGACGACACGCCCGAGCCCGGGGAGGCCTCGGCCCAACCCGAGGCACCCTCGGCCGCCGAGGGTGAGGCACTGCGCGTTGAGGAAGAGCGGAATGGGGTCACGCCTAATCGAAACTGGCAGACCCCGTACCTGCAATATCTCCACCGAGGAAAGCTACCCCTCGACAGAGCCGAAGCTCGGCGACTGGCGCGGCGCGCCAAGTCGTTCGTCTTGCTGGGTGACGAGAAGGAGCTCTACCACCGCAGCCCCTCAGGCATCCTCCAGCGATGCATATCCATCGCCGAAGGTCTGGAGCTATTGCAAGAAATACACTCGGGGGCTTGCGGTCATCACGCAGCACCTCGAGCCCTCGTTGGAAACGCCTTCTGACAAGGTTTCTACTGGCCAACCGCGGTGGCCGACGCCACTAGGATTGTACGCACCTGCCAAGGGTGTCAATTCTACGCAAGACAGACACACCTGCCCGCTCAGGCCCTGCAGACAATACCCATCACCTGGCCGTTTGCTGTGTGGGGTCTGGACCTCGTCGGTCCCTTGCAGAAGGCACCCGGGGGCTTCACGCACCTGCTGGTCGCTATCGACAAATTCTCCAAGTGGATCGAGGTCTGACCCCTAAACAACATCAGGTCCGAGCAGGCGGTGGCGTTCTTCACCAACATCATCCATCGCTTTGGGGTCCCAAACTCCATCATCACCGACAACGGCACCCAGTTCACTGGCAGGAAGTTCCTGGACTTCTGCGAGGACCACCACATCCGTGTGGATTGGGCCGCCGTAGCTCACCCCATGACGAATGGGCAGGTGGAGCGTGCCAACGGCATGATTCTACAGGGACTTAAGCCGAGGATCTACAACGATCTCAACAAGTTCAGCAAGCGGTGGATGAAGGAACTCCCCTCGGTGGTCTGGAGTCTGAGGACGACGCCAAGCCGAGCCACGGGCTTCACGCCGTTTTTTCTAGTCTATGGGACCGAGGCTATCTTGCCCACAGACTTAGAATACGGTTCCCCGAGGACAAGGGCGTACGACGACTGAAGCAACCAGACCAGCCGAGAGGACTCACTGGACCAACTGGAAGAGGCTCGGGACATGGCCTTACTACACTTGGCATGGTATCAGCAGTCTCTACGACGCTACCACGCTCGAGGGGTTCGGTCCCGAGACCATCAGGTGGGGGACTTGGTACTTCGGTTACGACAAGACGCCCGAGGGCGCCACAAGCTCACTCCTCCCTGGAAAGGGCCGTTCATCATCACCAAGATTTTGAAGCCCGGAACATACAAGCTGGCCAACAGTCAAGGCGAGGTCTACAACAACGCTTGGAACATCCGACAGCTACGTTGCTTTTACCCTTAAGATGTTTTCAAGTCGTTCATATACCTCGTTCTCTTTACATACACAAATAGAGTCTAACCGTCAAGGAAGGGTCAACCTTGCCTCGGCAAAGCCCGACCCTCCCTCGGGGGCTAGAAGGGGGGAACCCCCTCTGCGTCAAAATTTTCCTCGGAAAAAGTCTTTCTGCCAGAACATCTTTCGCACTTTTCGACTACTTCGATAGCGGGATCCTGAAAACGACGGATTACACGTAAGCGGCAAGGCCGACCGAGCCGAGGGACTCCTACGCCTCCGGGATACGGATACCTCACTCATCACCTTCTGCGATAAGTAACTCACGCTCGGATAAGCGATTCTGCTGACCGAACAAGTCTTAACGCTCGAAAACTTTTCTGCCAAAACGATTTTTCGTGCCTTCTCGACTATATCGATAACAGAATCCTGCGGATGAGTAAGAGTACACGTAAGCGGTGAGGCCGACCAAGCCGAGGGACTCCTACGCCTCCGGGATACGGATACCTCACCTCATCACCTTCCGCGATAAGTAACTCTCGCTCGGATAAGCGATTCTGCTACCGACAAACAAGTCATGATACTCAAAACAAGAGGAAAAGAAACACAACTTTATAACACGACAATGATATGTTTGGGCCTCGGCGGCCGCAAAAAACATACGCGTACTACAGACAAACTGTTCCTGCAGGTTCAGACATCAACAGGGGGAGCAGCAGCACCCTTAGCGTCGTCTCCACCTTCGGCGGAATCTGGCCCGGCCTCGGACGGCGACACGGGCGGAGGATCTCCACCTCGAAGGAAGATGTCAGCACCGCGCTTGGGCCGTCGCTGCTAGGGTCTCCTCCAGGAACCCGGCCCGAGCAGACGGCTTGACAGGCCGCTCCGTAGCCTCAGCCAGCTGTCCCCCGAGGACGTCAGCCCGGCTCATGGCCTCGGCAGCCCGACTCCGGGGTCGGTCCCGCCAGTGGACGACCTGGCCAGGTTCTAGCCGCCGCTGCTATGCCTCCTCAGCTTGGGAAGTCACCTGCTCCTGGGTCGACGAAGCTTCTCCTCGAGCCGACTCCGCCTCTGTCCACGCTGACACCGCTGCCTCCGGCTCCGGCTCATCGCAGAGCGGCTGAGGGTTTCTTTAACTGAGCAAGAGAAGCCTTGCGTGGCAAGGCCGACCGAGCCGAGGGACTCCTACGCCTCCGGGATATGGATACCTCACTCGTCACCTTCCGCACAGGGCAACTCACACTTGGTTAAGCGGTTCAGCTAGCCGACAGGCGAGTCCTGGTGCTCGAAATGAGGAAGAAACACGGTATTTCACCCAAATACCTAGATGTTCAGGCCCCAACAGCCATAATGAACAGACACCGGCACTCAAGATTCCATTACAAACGGAACTCCGGTTCCACTCCCGCGGGTATGAACAACCTCCACATCGGAGGGCCTGCGGGACGACAAACTTCGGGTGACTCACCAGTGACCTCTGCAGCAGCAGCGATGGTCCCAGGGCGAACGCTACCGCTGGAAGGCTCTTGTTCGTGTCCCCTCGTGGGGGACGAGAACCAGCTATTAAAGCCAAAGAGTCGGAGGCCCGGAGCGCAGATGGCGCCGACGATCTCGTCGGCGGAGAAACCTTCTCCGGCTGCCACCACCTCAGCACATACCCCGGCGGCGGGGTCGGGCCAGCCCCGCTCGGAGGGACCATCCACTCCGGCAGCGGGTCACCAGAGAGGGGATGGAGCAAGCCATCGGCAACAAGGGCCTCCAGATCGTCCACCGTGACGGTGGAGAAAGGCCACGGGTCGAGCGGCGGAACGACGGTTACCCGGTCGGCAATCGCCAAGCGAAGGGGGTGGCGGCGGAGTGGACAAGGTGCGTGGTTTTCTTTCTCTGGCTATTCCCTTGGGTTGCGGAAACGAAAGCAGGAGGCGAGCAACAGAGTAAAGAACCACCACCGGTCCCTCTTCCGGATGTATAAAGGCCCGGGCAAGACCCGTTCAACACTTCGCCCGAACCCGCCGCGAAATTCGAACTCGAAGGCGAAATGCCCGTTCCTCGAACGACTCGCGCACGCACAACCGGCTACCCCGCGAACCACCCGTCCCGTCGCATTAACTTCGCGGCAGGGCAGGCGACACCTTTGGCAGGTGAAGCGGGCGACGTTTCACCTCCGCCATGATGTCCGCGTCAAAAAAGGTGCGCCATATCATTTAAATTCGTATCCTTTTCTCCTTCCCCTTTCTCTCTCTTGCTACAGGGACCGGGAAAGGGGATACTCCGGAAGGGATCCTTCTCCGCGAAGGAAGCGAGCCCCGAGCCCTCCTACTGATCAGGGGTTCGAAGGCTGGCCCCTCGGAAGGGTTCGACAGCAGCCTAGAGCACTCGGGCTTCAGGCTCACTACTGATCTGAGGTTCGAAGGCTGGCCCCTCGGAAGGGTTCGACAGCCGCCTCAGAGCACTCGGGCTTCAGGCTCACTACTGATCAGAGGTTCGAAGGCTGGCCCCTCGGAAGGGTTCGATAGCCGCCTCAGAGCACTCGGGCTCCACGCCCACTACTGATCAGGGGTTCGAAGGCTGGCCCCCCGAAGGGTTCGACAGCTGCCCCAGAACACGCAAAGCGAGGGATGACTCTGGGTACGTCCGATACATGGCCGAGGCTCGGGCTACGCTCCCGAGGTATCCTAGGACATTTCCGAGACCAGCAGGAGTGATTCTGTAACGGAATCCCATCAGAGGGAGGAATCGAGCCCTCGGACCCTATCAAACGGGACCGGGTCCGGCAAATCACCTGCAGGTACTTTTGGAGCGCGCCTCTGGGCCACTAGCCGACCCTTATCGAACGGGGCACGGGCGTCCACTCGGATCACCCGTTAGCAACTCACTGGAGACACCATGTTCGACGCCCTCCGAGGGCAACATGGCGCTCTCCCCCCTCCTCCTTGCGGAAAGGTGACGAAGGGGCGTATGATAAAAGCCGAGTCAGTCCTTGACCGTCCTCTCGCTCTGTGCAGAGGCTCGGGGGCTGCTCTCGCAAACCCGGCTCCGGTCAAACCGTTGACAGCGTCAACATACCAGCCCGAGAACTCGGAACCTGACCATGCACCCGGGCTACGATCAGATCGCATGAGGGAACAACCAGACCGACCGAGGCATCACGAAAGGCATTAAGACCTCAGAGGAGTCAAACCACTCCTCCGAGGCCTCGGGGGCTACACCCGGCGGGTGCGCTCGCGCGCACCCACCGGAACAAAATGTAACCGAGAAAGGCCGGTTCCCTTGCAAAAAAGTGCGACAAAGCCTCCAAGCGACTACCAACACTCCCTTTGAGGCTCGGGGGCTACTGTCGAGGACCATAATTAGGGGTACCCCCAAACTCCTAAACTCGGCTGGTAATCACCATCAGGACAAGCTGCAGAAGCCTGATGGGCGCAATTCAGGTCAAGGCTCCGTCCACTCAAGGGACACAATCTCGCCTCGCCCGAGCCCAGCCTCGGGCAGGAACAGTAGACCCAGGCGGATTCACGCCTCGCCCGAGGGCCTCCTCAAGCGATGGGCGCACCTTCGACTCACCCGAGGCCTAGCTCGGGCAGGCTTCGCAGTGAAGCAACCTTGGCCAGATCGCCTCGCCAACCGACCGTATCGCAGGAGCATTCAATGCAAGGATCGCCTGACACCTTATCCTGACGCGCGTTCCTCAGTCGGCAGGGCCGAAGTGACCGCAGTCACTTCGCCCCTCCACTGACTGACCTGACAGGAAAACAGCGCCGCCTGCCCTGCTTCGACTGCTGTGCCACCCACTAGGGTGAGGCTGACAGCAGCCGAGTCCAGCCTCAGGCGCCATAGGAAGCTCCGCCTCGCCTGGCCCCGGGGCTCGGCCCCCGCCTCGGCCTCGGAAGGTGGTCTCCGCCTCGCCCGACCCCAAGGCTCGGCCTCAACCTCGACCTCGGAAGATTGTCTCCGCCTCGCCCGACCCCAGGGCTCGACCTCAACCTCGACCTCGGAAGACGGTCTCTGCCTCGCTCGACCCCAGGGCTCGGCCTCAACCTCGACCTCGGAAGACGGTCTCCGCCTCGCCCGACCCCAGGGCTCGGCCTCAACCTCGACCTCGGAGGAGTCACCACCTCACCCGACCTTGGGCTCGAACCGACCACGCCACAGGGGGGTTCATCATTACCCTACCCCTAGCTAGCTCAGGCTACGGGGAACAAGACCGGCGTCCCATCTGGTTCGCCCCAGTAAACAAGTAATGATGGCACCCCGCGTGCTCCCATGATGACGATGGTTCTCAGCCCCCTACGGAAGCAAGGAGACGTCAGCAAGGTCCCGACAGCCCCGACAGCTGTGCTTCTACAGGGCTCAAGCGCTCCTCTGACGGCCATGACATCACATGCACAGGGCACTAGCACCTCTCCGACAGCCACGTCGGCATGTACATAGGGCTCTGGCTCCTCTCTGCCGGACACGTTAGCATATTGCTACACCCCCCATTGTACACCTGGACCCTCTCCTTACATCTATAAAAGGAAGGTCCAGGGCCCTCGTACAAGGAGGTGGCCACGCGGGAGGACGGGATGACGGACAGGCTCTCTCTCTCCCTCGCGAACGCTTGTAACCCCCTACTGCAAGCGCATCCACCCTGGGCGCAGGACAACACGAAGCCGCGGTTTTCCCCTCCTTGTGTTCCGTCTTGCGCCGACCCATCTGGGTTGGGGCACGCAGTGACAATTTACTCGTCGGTCCAGGGACCCCCCGGGGTCGAAACGCCGACACCGAGTGATTCTATTAAGCACTTGAGTGTTTGAGCACTTGGAAATGTCTATAGCTTGTGTTGGTATGTTGGTTAGGCTCCCACACCTTCAAATGGCTGGTTGGATGGAGTATTTATAGGCTCTAACTCGAAACTAGCCATTGGAGAAAAGCTGCTGCTTCTCTGTGGTACACCAGATAGTCCGGTGGTAGGCACCAGATAGTTCGGTGCCCTGTCCGGTGCACGACTAGCCATTGGATCTGACTGTTGCAGGTGACCGTTGCCACCTGCAACCTTGCACCGGCAGTCTGGTGTCACACCAAATAGTCCGGTGGCTCACCTCCATAGTGCCACCAGGAACTAGCCGTTGGGCTACTGTTCCCTAGTGCACCGGACATTTCGACAGTGTGGCACCAGACAATTCGGTATGCCACCAGATAGTCCAGCGCTTTCAACGGGACGGTCCGCCAGTGGCAACACTTTCTTCATGTCTTGGAATTTGCTTGATACTTGTTGATATTCACTTATGGTCTTCATAATGTATTCTTTTGATGTGTTGCTTCCTCAATGCCATAGTCCAAGTTACTTTAGCATACTATGAACTATAAATACAAACACTAGCAAATATATTAGTCCACAGGTTATGTTGATCATCAAACACCAAAACCAATTAGTCAAATGGAGCAAGGTCCATTTTCCTTACACTGACTACGCATCATAACTTATTGTAATCCCTATAACATTAAAACATACTCGAATGCATCACCAATTGTTTCTATGTTGTTGATAATCAATCAATTGTGTCTCTAATATTGTTTCCTTGTTCGTTGCCTTGATCATTGCTTTGATCTCCATCTGGAAGTTCAACAACATTGCCTTGAACATTTTCTGGCTGATCTTCTAACCATTGTGCACCTCCTTTGTGAGAGCACCTAGAGGGGGGGTGAATAGGTGATCCTGTAAAAATTCAACAACTAATAGCCACAAGCTTGGTTATAAAGATGTTAGTGCAATAGAACCAAGTGGCTATAGAGCGAGCTCTTGCGAATCACAATAATCACAGAGAAAGACAACGCAAGAGACACAATGGTTTATCCCGTGGTTCGGCCAAGTATAACACTTGCCTTATAGGTGTACATTTGGGCCGGGTCTGATGAGCCGCCCCGAAGCACGGAAAAAAGCACGGCCCAGACACGGCACGACCCGAAATAATTTAGTGCCGGGCTGGCACGACCCGTTATATCGGGCCGGGTTTGGGCCGAGGTCACGGCCCATGCGCGGGCACGAGCACGGCCCGTTTAAGGCAGGCACGAAATGACCCATATAGAGGCACGAAAAGGCCCATATATTTATTAAAACCACACTTCAGTCCACACTTTCATATATTTGATAAAGAACACAAAGCTAGAGATAATGCTAGTTAGATGTTTTTTGTAGCTTTGAATTAGAGTGTGTGATGTAATTTTACTTTTGTTATAAACATTAGACAATAAACTGAACATACGAACTTTGTATAGAGCTGATTATACTCTTTTTCCTTCTAACAAAATGATTTATAAACGAGGTAGTCATTACATAGCTGTGGTAACTTTAATACAAATATTAAGTTTGATTTTGTTCAAATTTATTTGTCTTATCTTTTATTTGTTTTATTATTTTTTTGAATTTAGGGCTCTAATGTGAATTTTGGGCCAAAAACTGAATTTTGGGCCAAAAATTGAATTTCGGGCCAAAAATTGAATTTCGGGCTTTTATAATTTCGGGCCGCCCGAAATGAGCCCGACACGTTTAAGCAATTACGGGTCGGGCCGTGGGCCGAGGGCTAGGCCCATGGGCCGGCCCGAAATTCAAATGAGTCGGGCCGGCCTGAAATTCAAACAATATGGGCCTTTTCGGGCTTGGGCCGGGCCGGGCGGCCCGAATGTACACCTATAACTTGCCTACCTCCACGTTGTGGCGTCCCAATGGACGAGGGTTGCACTCAACCCCTTTAAAGTGATCCTATGATCAATTTGAATACCACAGTATTATTCCTTATGGTTTTCTTCCCGTTTGCGAGGAATCTCCACAAGTTGGAGCCTCTCGCCCTTACAAGATTGATCACAAAGAAAGCACAGAGTAAGGTTGGGAAGAGCAACACACACTAGAATTAAATCCACACCGCAAACACGCACATAAGTGAGAAGATGAGCACACAAAACACGCGCAGGGAGTTTACAACTCGAAAAGTGCTCCAATCTCAAGAACGATGAACGATTGCGTGAAAGTGAGGACTAGAAGTCTTGGAATGCTTAGAGTGTGCTTGGGTGACTCCTCCATGCGCCTAGTGGTCCCTTTTATAGTCCCAAGGCAGCTAGGAGCCGTTGGAGGCCAACAAGGAAGGCCAAAGTTGCCTTCTGTCGGGTGGTGCACCGGACAGTCCGGTGCACCACCGGACATTCACTGTAGCATGTCCACCACCGGACTGTCCGGTGCACCACCGGACAGTCACTGTAGCATGTCCGGTGCGGATCTCCTTCCTTATTTGGGGCAGATGACCGTTGCAGCGTCATGGCAATTGGCGCACCGGACACTGTCCGGTACACACCAGACAGTCCGGTGCCCTCTGCCGACCGTTGGCGCAAGCCACGCGTCGCCCATGGATTGTGCGGCCGACCGTTGCGCTGGCGGCCATTGGCTCACCGGACAGTCCGATGAATTATAGCTGTACGCTGCCAAACATTCCCGAGAGTGGCCAGTTCACCGAAAGCCAGCCTCGCGCACCGGACAGTCCGGTGTGCCAGACTGAGATGAGTATTGGCTGCTCAGAGCCATGTCCTTTTCTCCTTCTCTTTTCTGTTTCTAGCACTTAGGCAAAATATGTTAGTACTCAAATAAATGTACTAAGTCTAGAAACGTACCTCGTTACATGATTTGCACCTTTTTGCTTGTTTGGCACACAATATCTCATTCACTATGTGTTGGACACTTAATCACCAAAACATTATAGAAATGGCCCAAGGGCACATTTCCCTTTCAATCTCCCCCTTTTTGGTGATTTATGCCAACACATCAAAAAGCAATGCAAAACATGCACCATCGATTCAAATTGAAGACCAAATTGTTTTTTACTCTAATTTGGCATATTTGGATCATTCTTTGCCAACACTTGGTTTGTTTTTGCAAATCAAATTCATTTTCCTATCTCTAAGTCAAACTCACTTGTTTGGGCATTAAGAGAGATAATCCAAGAGTGAAAATGACCAGGATCCAAAAACTCCCACTTTTCCCATAATTATAAATTCTCCCCACAAGAGACCAAATTTTGACAATAAGAGTAAATCAAAAGTTCTAACTCTACTATTTTCAAAATTCTCAAGTGGTAGCTGATCCATTTGCTTTGGCCTTAATTTCTCCCCCTTTGGCATTAAGCACCAAAACAGGATTATTATTGGCCCTTTAACCCATTGCCTCACCAAAATCGTCAATTAAGAGCAAAAGGCAATAAGATCATAAGAATGAACTTGGAGGTGAGTACACTAATACCGAAGTGCAGTGGAAATCTTTGCATGGTCCAAGTTCACCTTTCCCTTTCAATTTACCTTTGAGACTCCTTTGTTGAGGTCGACATGCCCGTTGGTTCCCAACGGCGTCTTTGCGGGCTTGGCGTCCTTCATCCCAAACCTCTTGAGAAGATCTTGAGTGTACTTCATTTGTGAGAGCACCTAGAGGGGGGTGAATAGGTGATCCTGTAAAAACTTAAAACTTATAACCACAAAACTTGATTAAGTGTTAGTACAATAGAATCAAGTGGCTAAGAACCGAGCTCTTGTGAAACACAATAATCACAAAGAAAACAAGCACAAGAGACACGATGATTTATCCTGTGGTTCGGCCAAGTATCACACTTGCCTACTCCACGTTGTGGCGTCCCAATGGACGAGGGTTGCACTCAACCCCTTTCAAGTGATCCAATGATCCACTTGAATACCATGGTCTTTCTTATACTCTTTCCCGTTTGCGAGGAATCTCCATAACTTGGAGTCTCTCGCCCTTACAATAAAGATCAAAGTGCAAGCACTAGAGTAAGGGAGGAAAGCAACACACACAAATCCGTAGCAATACGCACACACACAGCCAAGACTTGAGCTCGAATGAATCGCAACAAGTTCACCACTAGAACGGAGCTCAAATCACTAAGAAAGTCAATCAAGTGCGCGAAGACGGAGTGTGGAAGATTAGAATGCTCAAAGTATGCTTGGTTGACTCCTCCATTCGCCTAGGGGTCCCTTTTATAGCCCCAAGGCAGCTAGGAGCCATTGGATGCATTCTTGGAAGGCAATTCTTGCTTTCTGTCGGGTGGCGCACCGGACAGTCCGGTGCACCACCGGACATCCATTGTTCATTGTCTGGTGCGGATCTCCTTCCTAAAATGGCACAGCCGACCGTTGTAGAATTGTAGCCGTTGGCGCACCGGACACTGTCGGGTGCACACCGGACAGTCCGGTGCTCCCAGCCGACCGTTGGCTGGGGCCACGCGTCGCGCGCGGATTGCGCGGCCGACGGTTGCGCTGGCGGCTGTTGGCTCACCGGACAGTCCGGTGCACCACCGGATAGTCCGGTGAATTATAGCTGTACGCCGCCGATGAATTCCCGAGAGTGGACAGTTTGGCAGAGCTAGCCTGGCGCACCGGACACTGTCCGGTGCACCACCGGACAGTCCGGTGCACCCAGACTGAGCAGCAGTTGGTTGTACACAGCCAACTCTTTCCAATCCCTTTCTTTTCCTGATTCAAGCACTTAGACAAATATATTAGTACACAAAAACCAATGTACTAAGTCTAGAATCATACCTTCTTGTTGATTTGCACTTCCTTCATCATTTGACACATAATTACTCAATTTAATATGTGTTGTGCACTTAATCACCAAAATATGCTAGAAATGGCCCAAGAGCACATTTCCCTTTCAATCTCCCCCTTTTTGGTGATTTATGCCAACACATCAAAAAACAACAAATGGAAGCGCAACATCAAGGCAATTGAGAACAAAATAGTCTTTGACAAGATTTGACATATTTGGATCGTTCTTCGCCACCACTTGGTTTGTTTTTGCAAATCAAATTTATTTTCTTATCTCTAAGTTAAACACACATGTTTAGACACAAAGAGAGGTATTCCAAGAGAAATTAATCAAAGATTCAGAAACTCCCCCTTTTCCCATAATCAAACATTCTCCCCACAAGGGACCCACTTTTGACAATAAGAGACAATAAGAGTATTTTGACAAAACAAAAGCTCTAACTCTACTATTTTCAAAATTCTCAAGTGGTAGCTGATCCATTTGCTTTGGCCTTATTTTCTCCCCCTTTGGCATTAAGCGCCAAATGGGATCAATCTTGGCCCTTTAACCCCATTGCCTCACCAAACTTGTCAACTAAGAGCAAAAAGGCAATAAGTGTATAGAGATGAACTTGGTGTTAAGTACCCTCTTATCGGAGTGCAGTGGAAGTCTTTCATGGTCCAAGTCCACCTTTCCCTTTCAATCCACCTTTGAGCCTAAATTGAGTAAACTCAAGCACCCGGTTAGTCTCAAAGGATCAAGTTGTAGCACATCTCCCCCTAAATATGTGCATCACTCACACATGAACTTTTGAGGTCTGGGGATTGCTTGCACAACTTGAGCACAACAAAATGCATAAAGGAACATGATCAAAGACATAAAACACATGTATGCTATAGATCAATCCAAGTTCCACGAATCTAAGACATTTAGCTCACTACACAGCCTGCAAAAGGTTGACTCATCTAAAGGCTTGGTAAAGATATCGGCTAGCTGGTTCTCGGTGCTAAGATAAAACACTTCGATATCTCCCTTTTGCTGGTGGTCTCTCAAAAAGTGATGCCGGATGTCTATGTGCTTAGTGCGGCTGTGTTCAACAGGATTATCCGCCATGCGGATTGCACTCTCATTATCACATAGGAGTGGGACTTTGCTCACATTGTAGCCAAAGTCCCAGACGGTTTGCCTCATCCAAAGTAGTTGCGCGCAACACTGAGCTGTGGCAACATACTCGGCCTCAGCGGTGGATAGGGCAACGGAAGTTTGTTTCTTTGAACTCCAAGACACCAGGGACCTTCCTAGGAATTGGCACGTCCCTGATGTACTCTTCCTGTCAACCTTGCATCCAGCATAATCAGAGTCTGAGTATCCAATCAAGTCAAAGGTAGACCCCTTTGGATACCAGATCCCGAAGCAAGGCGTAGCAACTAAATATCTAAGTATTCGCTTAACAGCCACTAGGTGGCATTCCTGTGGCGGAACCACCCGAATTATTCCAGCTTAAGTGCCTAAGTCACGCCTCATGGGCAGTAACCCACTTAAATCGGAATAACCCGTCAGTCCCTCAGATCTAGTCTGATAGAGCCACTTAACCAGGATCAAATTCCACAATCTCACTCGAAGGTGAGTCACAGAAGAAATACAATAAAACAGGAAACCTCAAATTAATTACTGAGTTATTACATAAATCGGAGTTTTTGAGTAGCAAGTAAAGTTCACAAATTAAAGTGCAGCGGATAATCGATGTCGTCGGTAATGAGGAAATGGGCAAGGCCTAGCCCACTACTCCTCATGCTCCTCTCCTGCCGGAGCAACATCCCACTCGACCGTCCAACCCGGTGGCAGGGTGGTAGGCCAAGTCACACCATCAACTACATCCTGCATGGTACCTGCAAAAATGGTGCCACAAGCAAGGCTGAGTATACTAATACTCAGCTAGACTTAACCGGTGTGAGGAGTCTACTCCTCTACCTCTAGACTATGCAGCTGTTTGGCTGAGGGGTTTGGTTTGCCAAAAGCACTAGCTGTTTCTAAAATCAACTTTTAGCTTTTCAAATTCTACCATTATTAACTTAGCTAGATTTGCTCCTTCTAAGCATACATGGTAACAAGCAATTAGCTCAATCAACAAGTTATCTTATGTAATCCACATTTCACTTCTTACTCGATGCAGTACAAGGAATCAAGCAGTCTCATTAGCTGCGAGAAGCAGACGATTCGAATCGAGTTTTAAACCTTGCAAGGTAAACCTAAACACACGTCATGTCAGGGTACTCCGACCCCACACATGACAACCGTCCCCATCGATTCCCCGTTCGCGTCCAGGCCTCACCGCCTTGGCATACAATGCTCCACTGACCCCGGCTGCCGCCGTGCAGTGACCGCACTTGTACCCACCATAGCTAGCATGGGAGACCCTGTCTCAGGTCGCATGAGGGATAAAGTCCGCGCCCGGCTTCACTCAGGTACTAGGTTTACCGGTTACCATTTTTCCCGGCATGTGCTTAGTACGTTCAAAAGCTTGACTCAGGTATCCACACATTAATCCTTAATTCATTTTTTTCCCGTCTCCTGGACAAGGCATCCTCCCTGGATCCAAGTCCACGGACCAACATATATCCCATTATCAAGATGAATACAATCAATTCCTGACCTCGCGCGAGTGCTAGAAAAATCACTCGACTTCTACCGAGATCCTGATTAGCAAGCAGCTACTCGACCTAGCATACTAGTATTCATCTCAAAAGGAATCCTAAGTTCATGCAACTAGAGGTTTCAACCAACTCCTACACTTAAGTGCACATTGCAATCCTACAAGCATTAAGTGTAGTAAAGTAGCATATAATAACATGGTTATGCATAAAACCGGGGCTTGCCTTCAATTGCTGGGGCTGCGGGGAGATCCTCAATAGCAGCCTCTGAAGCCTGCTCCTGGTCCTCCTCTTGGACAGGTCCTTGCTCGGGGATGAGCACGTACTCTCCGTCGGCAAGATTACAATCTAATGAATGCAATGCGTAAGATATATGCATGATATGATATGTGCTTCAGAATTTACAACTTTAAAGATGTATGGTCTTTTTGAATTTAAACAAGTTAACCTTGCTTATGTAAAACCCTTTAGTGGTATACTTGGTAAATTGGGTTAGTTTTAATGGGATGAGGTTTATTCCTTCTTCTCTTTTCTTTTATTCTCTTTAATGTTTTGGAGTAGGTTTGAACTACAAGTTGCTTTTATAAAATTCCAAAAATTCTGCAAAATTACAGTGGCTTGTTACTGGTGTATGATTCTCTGTCACAAAATTTGGGGTTCAGAAAGTGAATGGTTTTCTCTGGGCAAAATTACCAAATTTTAGGGCAGAAGGGGTACTTTGAACTACAACTATTATTTAACAGTGGGTAGTTCTCAAAAACTTATTTTTGCTGGCTTTTAGGTGTTATAACATGACTTGATACAAATTTCTAGTCATTAATACCCTTTAATTCTTTCCCCAAGATTTTCTTAAGGTTTCTAGCCAAAGGGGTGCTTTCTACTACCACTATACTTGAAAAACATCAAACAACAGAGTTCTTATTTTTCTTAGCTAGTATTTTGTGCAAGAGCAATCATTCTAGAGTTTGGCTTCTTTTTGCTTAAGGGAAGGGGTGGTTTGCATTATGTGAGCTAAATGGCCTTTCTCACAAATTACTAGCAAAAGGCATGGGTTCACTTCTTTTTCATAGGTTTGTATTTTTCTCTGGTGGTTTATCTCATCATGGACTTAGCAAATTTTTGGTTGCCCATTATCACATTATTTGGGGTTGCTCATGATTTAGTGGGAAAATGCCTTATTATCATTCTGTATTAATTTTCCCTACTTAAAAAGTTAGGCTGGGGTGCTCTGTATTTTTGTAGTGGGGCTCTGGTGGTTATAAGTTCACTGGATTTTTGTTAACCACTTTGGTTATAGTTTTGCAATTCTAATAATTGATTTTCAGTCTACATAAGGCTAATTAAAGCATCTTAATTAGAAACTGGTCCTAATTAATGGTCTCTGCATTTTTCCTAGGTTCTCTGTTGCATAAGTAAACTAGGAAAAATATTACTAATCACTGTTCAACATTTTCTAATGCTTTTCTGATTTTCTCTAAGTTTTGGACAAAATGGCTTTAAATGAATAACTACATCATAATCTCTAATGCTGGGGCTCCTACTATTTTTAAACAGTGTCTAATTAAGATATAAGCATCTACAAATTTTCTTAAGCTCAGCACAAAAGAAAAACTAATTTTCCTTAATTAAACAAGGTTTAGGGGGTTTCTGTTTTTAATTTTAAACTCTAAAATTTAGAACAGAAAGCATATGGTTCACTATTTTTAAATGATAGATCATAATATTCCAGAGTTAGCAAAATTGGTTTGACAGCTTTTCATTAAGATTTCATCAAGTTATGGATTTTCTAAGTTCTCTGGTTATTTTAAAAGAATAACAGAATTGATTAATTGGAAATCCACTTTGCACTGGGGTCCCTGGCGGTTTTCTAAGTTTTCCTCGCGAACAGTCCTTAGGTTACTATTCACATGAGTCGCTGACATTACAGAAAACCCCTCGGGTTCTACAGAACCTAACCCGAGGTCCTTCTTCTACCTCAAACAGTAGCCGCGGCGAAGAAAAGGGCGGAGGGGCTTACAGACGGCAAGACTGTTCCGGTGAAGTGGTCGAGGGCGAAGGGGAGGTCGCGGGGATCACAACGGTGTGCGGAACGCCGTCGGAGATGGCCGGAGTCGGTCGGTCCATGCGCGCAGGTGGGGATGCTCGTCGGCGGCGAGGAGACCGGCCTGGTCACGGCGAGATAGTTCAATCAAATAGGTCAGGGAGGTCCACGGGATGCCAGAGAAGACATGAGTGAAAGGAATTGGTCGGAGACTCACTGGATAGCTCGGTCCACGCGCGGCGGCGGAAGACCGAAGTCCGGTGAGGTTGATCTCGGGCCTCCGGTGAAGTCCGGTCGGGTCCGAGGGCTTGGCAAGCTTCACGGGCTACTGGCGGAGCTAGCCGAAGCACTGGTTGGGCTGGAGGGTGGCTGGAGTGGGCTGGCCACGGCGGCCGTAGCTCTGGCGGCAATGGCGGGCGGAAATGAGCTCGCCGGAGCTAAGGAACGGTGGCTGGCCGGTGAGGGTGAGTGCGGGGCGAAGAGAGGTGCGCCCGGGGAGGCTTTATAGGCGCGGGCGGGCACGGCCGAGGGCGTGGGCGCGCGGCGGACTTGACCGGACGCCGGGGTGAGCGCGCGCGCGGGTTGGGCGAGCTCTGGCGTGCCGACCAGGGTCGAACACGTGTGCCCGTGCGTTCTACCCAAGCTCTGGCGCGTGTGGTCGCTCATCCGAGCCTGCTCTCGCCTGGGTCAGTGCACAAAACCTCTTCTCCTCCCTACAAGCTACCATTCTTGTGTGGAGGTCATGGGATTTTGCCTACTGGTTGCAGAGATATGGAGCCAGGAAATCTGGTCTGTCTCCCTGCCCAAACCCGAGGCAAATCCAAGGTTTTGTCGTGTCTAGGGCTCGCGTCCCAATGCCATCTTCTGGCACACGACAGAGGGGTTAGTTAGACACAATTTTGTCAATGGGGCCATTAGGATTCGAGTTAGGGATCAAGGTGAACATCCCTGATCTTTGGCTCAAGGTCTGAATTTCAGAATTCTGAAATTCAGAATTCCCAATGAGTCCCAACAAAAGAAGCTTGATTTGGGGGTTTTCTTGAATTATTTTGGCTAAGCTTTCTCAACATTTCTTGTTGCTTAACAAATATACTTTAACTTATATAATTGGCTCAACTCAAAATTTTAAACTTTTCATTCCCTTTTGCTTATTTTCTTGAATTTTGTTCATGGGGTTCACTTAGGGTTCTTAATTAGGGTTGCACATTCTTATCCTTTAAGAGACTCAATTGTCTTGATCATGACACTTTTAAGCATATACTTGGTGAACTCTTTCTTACTTAAGTTATTTTGATGCTCATGCTTACTTTGGTTCACATAAAATAATGGTTCTTGGTTTGGCTTTTTAAGAGAAACCCTAGGTGACACTGGGGTGTCACAGCCTTCCCCCCTTAAAGGAATCTCGTCCCGAGATTCGGGCCAGAGTCCTTCCGAGGTGAAGCGAAGGGTGAGACTGATAGGAAAAGGGTGGGGATTGTTATTATTAGGGCAAAACTGCTCTTCGAATGTCATTCTCTTTGCAACTTCAGAAGGAAGTCCTTTTAAGTTTTACTTTATAGTCACTTCATTCTGAATTAAGATCATATTTTTGGAAATTAGATTCGAAAGGCAGGAGGAGGGGTTGGGGGTGATTACATACCAGCTTCCTTAGGTAGGCAATCGGGGAAGTTGGATCTTAAGAATTCCTCGGTTTCCCAAGTAGCTTCCTCCTCTGAGTGATTACTCCACTGGACCTTGAACATCTTGATCGATTTAGCCCGAGTTGATCTTTCCTTGCAATCCAGAATCTTGGAGGGGTACTCTTGGTACGAGAGATCTGGCTCTATCTCCAATTCTGGCTCTGCTATGATCTCAGTCGGCAATCGAACACACTTCTTCAGCTGAGATACATGGAATACGCTGTGAATGGCAGACATCTTTGAAGGTAACTTCAGCTTGTATGCCACGGGTCCACATGCTTCTATGATCTCATAAGGTCCAATGTAACGAGGGGCTAGCTTGCCTTTGATCCCAAACCTCTGCACTCCCTTGGTGGGTGATACCTTGAGGTATACAAAACTTCCCACCTCGAATTGGAGAGGTTTCCTTCTTCTATCATGATAGCTCTTCTGCCTGGCCTGAGCAGCTTCTAGATTCTTCCTGATTAGCTTGACCTTCCTTTCGGCTTCAGTCACCAAATCAGGTCCAAAAACTTCTCTTTCACCAGGCTGAGACCAATTGAGTGGTGTCCTGCACCTTCTTCCATAGAGAGCTTCAAAAGGTGCCATCTTTAGGCTGGATTGATAACTATTGTTATAAGCAAACTCTGCCAAGGAGAGGTGCTTATCCCAGTTCTTGCCACAATCGATCGCACAAGCTCTCAGCATATCCTCCAGAATCTGGTTTACCCTTTCCGTCTGACCATCAGTCTGTGGGTGGTAAGCTGAACTCCTGATTAGCTTGGTTCCCAAAGACTCTTGCAATTGTTCCCAAAATCTGGCAACAAATTGGGCTCCTCGGTCAGAAACAATGGTCCGAGGTAATCCATGCAAACACACGATCCGGTCAATATACAATTCTGCATACTTCTGAGCCTTATCAGTGGTGTGCACAGGAAGAAAATGTGCCACTTTCGTCAATCGGTCCACAATAACCCAAATCGAATCATGATGACAAGAGGTGTTGGGTAGACCCACAATGAAATCCATGCTGATGTCGTCCCACTTCCACGAAGGTACGGACAGTGGTTGCAAAGCTCCAGCGGACTTCAAGTGGCTTGCCTTTATCCTCTGACAGGTGTCACACTCTGATACATACTGGGCTATCTCCCTCTTCATTCTGGTCCACCAGTACAAAAGCTTCAAATCATGGTACATTTTGGTGCTTCCCGGATGCATAGAGAATTTGGAGAGATGAGCCTCATCCAAAATTTTCTTCTTGAGATCCTGGTCCTTAGGGATTACCAATCTGCTTTTGAACCATAACACACCCTTCTCATCCTGGCGGAAACAATTATACTTCTCAACCTTCTGATGGAGATTCTTCTTGATAATCTGCACTCCCTTGTCACTGAGCTGGGCCATGATAATCTGGTCTTGCAAAGCTGGCTCAACAGAAATTTGAGACAAAGAACCAGAAGGAATCACTTCAATCTGCATCTTGCTCAACTCATCACACAAGGTGTTAACATGAGAATCCATCAGAATACAGTTGCATTGCAACTTCCGACTCAAGGCATCTGCTACCACATTAGCTTTCCCTGGGTGATAATGTACCTCCAGGTCATAATCCTTGATCAGCTCTAGCCATCTTCTCTGCCTCATGTTGAGATCAGCCTGAGTAAAAATGTACTTAAGGCTCTTATGATCAGTGAAGATGTTGCAGTGGGTTCCCATTAGATAGTGCCTCCACATCTTCAATGCATGAACCACTGCTGCTAACTCAAGGTCATGAGTGGGATAATTTTGCTCATGAGGCCTGAGTGCTCTTGAGGCATAAGCAATGACTCGGTTGTCTTGCATCAAGACACAACCTAGCCCGGTGCCAGAGGCATCACAATATACATCAAAAGGCTTGCTGCTGTCGGGTTGCGCCAATACTGGTGCTGTGGTCAGATGCTGCCTTAATGCATGGAAGGCATCTTCGCACTTCTGACTCCACACAAACTTGACCTCTTTCTTCAGCAACTCAGTAATAGGCTTCGCAATTCGAGAGAAGTCCGGAATAAATCTTCGGTAATAACCAGCCAATCCCAGAAAACTCTGAATCTGGCGAACAGTCGTTGGTGGCCTCTAGTTCATCACCTCTTGCACTTTATCAGGATCAACAGCTATTCCAGCCTGAGAGATAGTGTGACCCAAGAATTTGATTTCCCTTAGCCAAAAATCACACTTGGATAACTTGGCATAAAGGTGGTGCTCTCGTAGACGTTGAAGCACTACATGCAAATGCCCGGCATGTTCTTCTTCGTTCTTTGAGTACACCAGAATATCATCGATGAAAACCACCACGAACTTGTCCAATTCCGGCATGAAAACAGAATTCATCAGATACATGAAGTATGCTGGTGCATTTGTCAGCCCGAATGACATCACCAAGAATTCATATAGCCCATACCTGGTTGAGAATGCCGTCTTCGGAATATCACTTGCTCGTATTTTGATCTGATGGTAGCCAGAGCGAAGGTCTATCTTAGAAAACACCTTGGCTCCGACCAACTGGTCAAAGAGAACATCAATACGAGGCAAAGGATACTTGTTCTTGATAGTTACCGCATTAAGAGGGCGGTAATCTATACACAGCCTCAAGCTTTCATCCTTCTTCTTCACAAATAGTGCTGGACATCCCCAAGGCGAAGTGCTTGGGCGAATGAAACCCTTATCCAGCAACTCTTGCAACTGCTTCTTCAACTCTGCCAACTCAGCGGGTGGCATTCGGTAGGGCCTTTTGGAAATTGGGGCCGTTCCCGGTTGCAACTCGATGGCGAATTCAATATCCCGGTCCGGTGGCATTCCTGGCAATTCATCAGGAAAGACATCTGCATACTCACAGACCACTGGGATCTTCTTCAGGGGTAACTCCGTCATAGAGAAAGCACATGACTGAGAAGAACCCTGACTAGGCAGAATCAAAGTGAAATTCCCGCAGAAGGGAGAATTAACTTCCACGGTACGACTGGCTACGTCAAGCACAACTTGGTGCAAGGTCATCCAATTTGCTCCTAGAATAATGTCCACATTTTCCAATCCCAACACAAGAAGAGTGGTTTTGATAATGTGGCTTCCCAGTTGAATAGGCACACTTTGGTTTAATTGATTAGTTGCAATTTTACCCCCAGGTGTGACTATCATGAATGACCCTTTTGAGTGAGAGAATGGCAGTTTGCAATTAGCACTGAACTTTTGGCTAATGAAACTATGAGATGCACCAGAATCAAACAGAATTAAAGCAGGTTGATTATAAACTGAAAAGGTACCGGTCATGATAGGAGCTCCTTCTGGCACTTCCTCTAGAGCAGTGAAGTTGAGCTTCCCTTGCCTGACTTGCACCTTCTGCTTTCTTCCCTTGTCTTGATTTGGTGCTGGCATCTGCCTCTGCTGGTTCCTGGGACAATTCTTGGCATAGTGGCCCACATTGCCACAAGTGAAACACTTGTTCCCATTGCCCTGGCGGAACTGCTGCTGCTGCTGAGGCTGATTGTTTCTTGGGGCGAGAGCTGGATAGCGGTTGGGTGCCGGCTGCTGCTGCTGCTGAGGTGGCCTGATCACCCATCTGCCTGCCTGCTGCTGAAAACCCCTGCTCTGATTGTGAGAAACAATCCGGAACCTCTAAGCCTGAGCAGATGGTGCTGCCATTGGTGCCTTTCTCTTCTTCTCTGCCCGGTGAGCAACAATGCAATCCTCCTGAGAGATGGCCATGTTGACCAACTCATTGAAGCTATCGGCCCGGACAGTGTTGAGTCGTTCCCGCAGCTTGGTATTGAGACCCCTGCAGAAGCGATCCCTCTTCTTTTCATCAGAATCAGCATGATACCCTGCATACTGGCATAAGTCGTTGAAGGCTTGCGCATACTGCAGTACCGTGCGGGTTCCTTGATTGAGGGCCAGGAATTCGTTCAACTTCCGATCAAGAATGCCAGCTAGGATGTGGTGTCCTCTGAAGGCAGTCTTGAATTCCTCCCAAGATACTTCACGATCATCGAGGAGCATAGCACGGAAGTGGTCCCACCAAGTCCGAGCAGGGCCGCGAAGCTGCTGTGCGGCGAAGCGAGCCTTGGCCTCATCAGGGCAGTCTCCTGTGAGGAGGGGAAACTTGGACTCGACGACGCGGAGCCACACGTCGGCGTCCAACGGATCCTCTGCCTTGGTGAACAAAGGCGGCTGCGTGCTCAGAAACTCCTGGTATGTTGCCATAGCCGGAGGTCGCTGATGCTGGCCTCCACCATGATGCTGAGGGTGGGGCTGGCGCTGCAAGAGCTGTCGCAGAATTTCATTCTGCTGGGCCATCAGCTCCTGCACTGTGGGAGCTGGAGGAGGTGGCGGGGGAGCTTGCTCATTTTGCCCGCGACGCTGCCTCGCTGCCATCTGAAAACAGAGATTGTCGCCATTGTTATCCCAATTCACATTTCCGAACGACAAGATATCATCTCATATGGAAGGAAAATGCCATAATCATAATATTAGGTTCGAAATGAAGATAACATGGTGACAAGGATCCCACAGATATCAAAAGTTTACAGGGTTACATTAATCAGGGGAAGGTACCCACAAGCCTAGTCCAAAATGTGATACTACTAAGCTCGCATAGGTTTCTATCCGCCTAAAAATGTCAAAGCGACTGCTTAACCCTGAGCGGTGGAAGCGACACTGGATACGGGTGAAGGAGGTATCGCGGAGGTAGTCCCATTGGCACCAGGGGCTGGTCCTAGCTCCTCGGGAGCCTCTTCTCCCTCGCTTCCTGCTTCATTGGCCTCCATCTCCAGGTGGTGCATGTCCAAGTGGTCATTGGATTCCTCAAGTTCCCTCTGCACGTCGTGAAGCTGGTTCTCCAAGACATCAATAGTGTTATCTCGGATCTCCACTTGCTGCTCCAGGGTGGTAATACGCTGGCTCAGCCTCTCCACCTGCAGATCCTTTTCCACCAACTCTGTGGATAGGTCGACCACAAAATCTTCCCGACTGTCGAGAGTGAGCTTGGCAGCCTGAGCGGTGTTAGCAAGAAGTGTCATAGCATCACTCTGAAGGGCCTGAAGGCGGTACAGCGCACTCATGCACTGAACAGTGACCCTCCCAACCAAGTCAGGATACATTGCCCACACATCCTTCACATGGCTCACGCGGTTACACCACATGGGATCATCCTTCTTCTCAGCAGGGAAGAGTCCCAAGGGGTGCATCACCATCTCCAGGGGATGGTAGCCACAGAAAGTCGTCAGAGTCTTCATGGCTGCTGCCTCAACGGTGTCATCCGTCCTGAGTCCAATCGTCTCAGAGTCAAGAGAACGCCAACCCGGCTGAAGGGGATGAGCCTCCAAAGTTAGCCAGACCCGACAACGAGGTACCCGATGCTCCTCATACAACTGCACCGTGTACAAAGGGGGCGTAGGGTAACCGGCAGAGTTAAGCACTTCCCACAAAATGGAAGGAAAGCCATCGCGAGAAAGGAAGTCAGAACTGAAACGAGAGTCTCCTCCACTGGCGGGGGTGGGTGAATTCATCTGCGGAAGGGAATCAAAGATAAAGATTATGGTGGAAGGAAAAAGAAAAAGAGAGCCCGGATGGTCTTTAAGAAAGGGGGTTAGCTCAAATTTTAATTCCTCTTTATGTTTTATAATGCATGCATGCGGAAAGAAACGTTGCCTCTCAGAAGGAAAATAGGGTGCCTTTTTAGGGCATCCTTAAAAATATAAGTATTGGCCCACAGGGCCTAATTAGTTAGCCACCTATTTCTCCCTCTATGCCTAAGGCCTTTCGTCCTAGGTCTAGCGGTCTAGTCCTGACGATCCGTAGTAGCTTCTAGGCAGGTTTTAGATTTTGAAAATTGGTATCCATGGTTTATTGCCCTTCTCTGTGGTGGAATTTGCTCCGATACCAGCTGTGGCGGAACCACCCAAATTATTCCAGCTTAAGTGCCTAAGTCACGCCTCAGGGGCCGTAACACACTTAAATCGGAATAACCCGTCAGTCCCTCAGATCTAGTCTGATAGAGCCACTTAACCAGGATCAAATTCCACAATCTCACTCGAAGGTGAGTCACAGAAGAAATACAATAAAACAGGAAACCTCAAATTAAGTACTGAGTTATTACATAAATCGGAGTTTTTGAGTAGCAAGTAAAGTTCACAAATTAAAGTGCAGCGGATAATCGATGTCGTCGGTAATGAGGAAATGGGCAAGGCCTAGCCCACTACTCCTCATGCTCCTCTCCTGCCGGAGCAACATCCCACTCGACCGTCCAACCCGGTGGCAGGGTGGTAGGCCAAGTCACACCATCAACTACATCCTGGATGGTACCTGCAAAAATGGTGCCACAAGCAAGGCTGAGTATACTAATACTCAGCTAGACTTAACCGGTGTGAGGAGTCTACTCCTCTACCTCTAGACTATGCAGTTGTTTGGCTGAGGGGTTTGGTTTGCCAAAAGCACTAGCTGTTTCTAAAATCAACTTTTAGCTTTTCAAATTCTACCATTATTAACTTAGCTAGATTTGCTCCTTCTAAGCATACATGGTAACAAGCAATTAGCTCAATCAACAAGTTATCTTATGTAATCCACATTTCACTTCTTACTCGATGCAGTACAAGGAATCAAGCAGTCTCATTAGCTGCGAGAAGCAGACGATTCGAATCGAGTTTTAAACCTTGCAAGGTAAACCTAAACACACGTCATGTCAGGGTACTCCGACCCCACACATGACAACCGTCCCCATCGATTCCCCGTTCGCGTCCAGGCCTCACCGCCTTGGCATACAATGCTCCACTGACCCGGCTGCCGCCGTGCAGTGACCGTACTTGTACCCACCATAGCTAGCATGGGAGACCCTGTCTCAGGTCGCATGAGGGATAAAGTCTGCGCCCGGCTTCACTCAGGTACTAGGTTTACCGGTTACCATTTTTCCCGGCATGTGCTTAGTACGTTCAAAAGCTTGACTCAGGTATCCACACATTAATCCTTAATTCATTTTTTTCCCGTCTCCTGGACAAGGCATCCTCCCTGGATCCAAGTCCACGGACCAACATATATCCCATTATCAAGATGAATACAATCAATTCCTGACCTCGCGCGAGTGCTAGAAAAATCACTCGACTTCTACCGAGATCCTGATTAGCAAGCAGCTACTCGACCTAGCATACTAGTATTCATCTCAAAAGGAATCCTAAGTTCATGCAACTAGAGGTTTCAACCAACTCCTACACTTAAGTGCACATTGCAATCCTACAAGCATTAAGTGTAGTAAAGTAGCATATAATAACATGGTTATGCATAAAACCGGGGCTTGCCTTCAATTGCTGGGGCTGCGGGGAGATCCTCAATAGCAGCCTCTGAAGCCTGCTCCTGGTCCTCCTCTTGGACAGGTCCTTGCTCGGGGATGAGCACGTACTCTCCGTCGGCAAGATTACAATCTAATGAATGCAATGCGTAAGATATATGCATGATATGATATGTGCTTCAGAATTTACAACTTTAAAGATGTATGGTCTTTTTGAATTTAAACAAGTTAACCTTGCTTATGTAAAACCCTTTAGTGGTATACTTGGTAAATTGGGTTAGTTTTAATGGGATGAGGTTTATTCCTTCTTCTCTTTTCTTTTATTCTCTTTAATTTTTTGGAGTAGGTTTGAACTACAAGTTGCTTTTATAAAATTCCAAAAATTCTGCAAAATTACAGTGGCTTGTTACTGGTGTATGATTCTCTGTCACAAAATTTGGGGTTCAGAAAGTGAATGGTTTTCTCTGGGCAAAATTACCAAATTTTAGGGCAGAAGGGGTACTTTGAACTACAACTATTATTTAACAGTGGGTAGTTCTCAAAAACTTATTTTTGCTGGCTTTTAGGTGTTATAACATGACTTGATACAAATTTCTAGTCATTAATACCCTTTAATTCTTTCCCCAAGATTTTCTTAAGGTTTCTAGCCAAAGGGGTGCTTTCTACTACCACTATACTTGAAAAACATCAAACAACAGAGTTCTTATTTTTCTTAGCTAGTATTTTGTGCAAGAGCAATCATTCTGGAGTTTGGCTTCTTTTTGCTTAAGGGAAGGGGTGGTTTGCATTATGTGAGCTAAATGGCCTTTCTCACAAATTACTAGCAAAAGGCATGGGTTCACTTCTTTTTCATAGGTTTGTATTTTTCTTTGGTGGTTTATCTCATCATGGACTTAGCAAATTTTTGGTTGCCCATTATCACATTATTTGGGGTTGCTCATGATTTAGTGGGAAAATGCCTTATTATCATTCTGTATTAATTTTCCCTACTTAAAAAGTTAGGCTGGGGTGCTCTGTATTTTTGTAGTGGGGCTCTGGTGGTTATAAGTTCACTGGATTTTTGTTAACCACTTTGGTTATAGTTTTGCAATTCTAATAATTGATTTTCAGTCTACATAAGGCTAATTAAAGCATCTTAATTAGAAACTGGTCCTAATTAATGGTCTCTGCATTTTTCCTAGGTTCTCTGTTGCATAAGTAAACTAGGAAAAATATTACTAATCACTATTCAACATTTTCTAATGCTTTTCTGATTTTCTCTAAGTTTTGGACAAAATGGCTTTAAATGAATAACTACATCATAATCTCTAATGCTGGGGCTCCTACTATTTTTAAACAGTGTCTAATTAAGGTATAAGCATCTACAAATTTTCTTAAGCTCAGCACAAAAGAAAAACTAATTTTCCTTAATTAAACAAGGTTTAGGGGGTTTCTGTTTTTAATTTTAAACTCTAAAATTTAGAACAGAAAGCATATGGTTCACTATTTTTAAATGATAGATCATAATATTCCAGAGTTAGCAAAATTGGTTTGACAGCTTTTCATTAAGATTTCATCAAGTTATGGATTTTCTAAGTTCTCTGGTTATTTTAAAAGAATAACAGAATTGATTAATTGGAAATCCACTTTGCACTGGGGTCCCTGGCGGTTTTCTAAGTTTTCCTCGCGAATCAGTCCTTAGGTTACTATTCACATGAGTCGCTGACATTACAGAAAACCCCTCGGGTTCTACAGAACCTAACCCGAGGTCCTTCTTCTACCTCAAACAGTAGCCGCGGCGAAGAAAAGGGCGGAGGGGCTTACCGGCGGCAAGACTGTTCCGGTGAAGTGGTCGAGGGCGAAGGGGAGGTCGCGGGGATCACAACGGTGTGCGGAACGCCGTCGGAGATGGCCGGAGTCGGTCGGTCCACGCGCGCAGGCGGGGATGCTCGTCGGCGGCGAGGAGACCGGCCTGGTCACGGCGAGATAGTTCAATCAAATAGGTCAGGGAGGTCCACGGGATGCCAGAGAAGACATGAGCGAAAGGAATTGGTCGGAGACTCACTGGATAGCTCGGTCCACGCGCGGCGGCGGAAGACCGAAGTCCGGTGAGGTTGATCTCGGGCCTCCGGTGAAGTCCGGTCGGGTCCGAGGGCTTGGCAAGCTTCACGGGCTACTGGCGGAGCTAGCCGAAGCACTGGTTGGGCTGGAGGGTGGCTGGAGTGGGCTGGCCACGGCGGCCGTAGCTCTGGCGGCAATGGCGGGCGGAAATGAGCTCGCCGGAGCTAAGGAACGGTGGCTGGCCGGTGAGGGTGAGTGCGGGGCGAAGAGAGGTGCGCCCGGGGAGGCTTTATAGGCGCGGGCGGGCACGGCCGAGGGCGTGGGCGCGCGGCGGACTTGACCGGACGCCGGGGTGAGCGCGCGCGCGGGTTGGGCGAGCTCTGGTGTGCCGACCAGGGTCGAACACGTGTGCCCGTGCGTTCTGCCCAAGCTCTGGCGCGTGTGGTCGCTCATCCGAGCCTGCTCTCGCCTGGGTCAGTGCACAAAACCTCTTCTCCTCCCTACAAGCTACCATTCTTGTGTGGAGGTCATGGGATTTTGCCTACTGGTTGCAGAGATATGGAGCCAGGAAATCTGGTCTGTCTCCCTGCCCAAACCCGAGGCAAATCCAAGGTTTTGTCGTGTCTAGGGCTCGCGTCCCAATGCCATCTTCTGGCACACGACAGAGGGGTTAGTTAGACACAATTTTGTCAATGGGGCCATTAGGATTCGAGTTAGGGATCAAGGTGAACATCCCTGATCTTTGGCTCAAGGTCTGAATTTCAGAATTCTGAAATTCAGAATTCCCAATGAGTCCCAACAAAAGAAGCTTGATTTGGGGGTTTTCTTGAATTATTTTGGCTAAGCTTTCTCAACATTTCTTGTTGCTTAACAAATATACTTTAACTTATATAATTGGCTCAACTCAAAATTTTAAACTTTTCATTCCCTTTTGCTTATTTTCTTGAATTTTGTTCATGGGGTTCACTTAGGGTTCTTAATTAGGGTTGCACATTCTTATCCTTTAAGAGACTCAATTGTCTTGATCATGACACTTTTAAGCATATACTTGGTGAACTCTTTCTTACTTAAGTTATTTTGATGCTCATGCTTACTTTGGTTCACATAAAATAATGGACTTACCTCCTTTGTTGAGGTCGACATGTCTGTCGGTTCCCATTGGAGTCTTTGTGGGCTTGGCTTCCTGCATTCCAAACCGCTTGAGCAAGTCTTGCGTGTACTTCGTTTGAGAGATGAAGGTGCCGTCCTTGAGTTGCTTCACTTGAAACCCAAGGAAGTAGTTCAACTCGCCCATCATAGACATCTCGAATTTCTGTGTCATCACCCTGCTAAACTCTTCACAAGACTTTTGGTTAGTAGAACCAAATATTATGTCATCGACATAAATTTGGCATACAAATAGATCACCATCACAAGTCTTAGTGAAAAGAGTTGGATCGGCTTTCCCAACCTTGAAAGCATTAGCAATTAGAAAATCTCTAAGGCATTCATACCATGCTCTTGGGGCTTGCTTAAGTCCATAGAGCGCCTTAGAGAGCTTACACACATGGTTGGGGTACCGTTCATCCTCAAAGCCAGGGGGTTGCTCTACGTACACCTCCTCCTTGATTGGCTCGTTGAGGAAGGCACTCTTTACATCCATTTGGAACAACCTGACAGAATGGTGAGCGGCATAGGCTAACAAAATGCGAATAGACTCTAGCCTAGCTACAGGAGCAAAAGTTTCCTCAAAGTCCAAACCTGCGACTTGGGCATAACCTTTTGCCACAAGTCGAGCCTTGTTCCTTATCACCACTCCGTGATCGTCTTGCTTGTTGCGGAACACCCACTTGGTTCCCACAACATTATGCTTTGGACGTGGCACCAGGGTCCAAACTTCATTTCGCTTGAAGTTATTGAGCTCTTCCTGCATAGCCAACAACCAGTCCGGATCTAGCAAGGCCTCTTCTACTCTAAAAGGCTCAATAGAAGAGACAAACGAGTAATGCTCACAAAAATTAGCTAATCTAGAGCGAGTAGTTACTCCCTGCTTATATCACCCAAAATATGGTCGACGGGATGATTCCTTTGAATCGTCGCTCGGACTAGAGTGGGAGGGGCTTGTGGTGCTTCTTCCTCCATGACTTGATCATCTTGTGCTCCCCCTTGATCACACGCCTCTTCTTGATGAACATGTTCATCGTCTTGAGTTGGGGGATGCTCCATTGTTGAGGAAGAAGGTTGATCTTGCTCTTTTTGTTCCTGTGGTCGCACATCTCCAATTGCCATGGTGCATATTGCGGCCGTTGGAACGTCATCTTCATCAACATCATCAAGATCAACTTGCTCTCTTGGAGAGCCATTAGTCTCATCAAATACAACGTCGCTAGAGACTTCAACCAAACCCGATGATTTGTTGAAGACCATATACGCCTTTGTATTTGAGTGATATCCTAATAAAAACCCTTCTACAGCCTTGGGAGCAAATTTGGAATTCCTACCTTTCTTCACTAGAATATAACATTTACTCCCAAATACATGAAAGTATGATACGTTGGGTTTGTTACCGGTTAGAAGTTCGTACGACATCTTCTTGAGGAGGCGATGAAGGTAGACCCGGTTTATGGCGTGGCAGGTTGTGTTCACCGCTTCCGACCAAAACCGTTCGGGAGTCTTGAATTCACCAAGCATCGTCCTCGCCATGTCTATAAGCGCCCTGTTCTTCCTCTCTACCACACCGTTTTGCTGTGGTGTGTAGGGAGCGGAGAACTCGTGCTTGATTCCTTCCTCCTCAAGGTACTCCTCTACTTGCAGATTCTTGAACTCGGACCCGTTGTCGCTCCTTATCTTTTTCACCTTGAGCTCAAATTCGTTTTGAGCTCTCCTTAGAAAGCGCTTTAGGGTTCCTTGGGTTTCTGTTTTATCCTGCAAAAAGAATACCCAAGTGAAGCAAGAAAAATCATCAACAATAACAAGACCATACTTACTTCCCCTGATGCTGAGGTAGGCGACGGGTCCGAAGAGGTCCATGTGAAGTAGCTCCAAAGGTCTTGATATCGTCATCACATTTTTGCTATGATGAGAACTTCCCACCTGTTTACCTGCTTGACAAGCTACACAAGGTCTATCTTTTTCAAAAGTTACATTGGTTAGACCTAACACATGGTCTCCCTTTAGAAGTTTATGAAGGTTCTTCATCCCAACATGTGCTAGACGGCGATGCCACAGCCAGCCCATGCTAGTCTTAGCAATTAAGCATGCATCTAGACCGCCCTCCTCTTTCGAAAAATCAACTAAATAGAGTTTGTCGTCTAGTACACCCTTAAAAGCTAATGAACCATCACTCCTTCTAAAGACAGACACATCTACATTGGTAAATAAGCAATTGTAACCCATATTACATAGTTGACTAACAGACAACAAGTTATACCCGAGCGATTCAACTAAGAACACATTAGATATGGAATGCTCGGATGAAATAGCTATTTTTCCTAGTCCTTTAACCTTGCCTTGCTTCCCGTCTCCAAAGATGATCGAATCTTGTGAATCTTTGTTCTTGACGTAGGAGGTGAACATCTTCTCCCCCGTCATGTGGTTTGTGCATCCGGTGTCGATAATCCAGCTTGAGCCCCCGGATGCATAAACTTGCAAGGCAAATTAGGCTTGGGTTTTAGGTACCCAACTCTTGTTGGGTCCTACAAGGTTAGTAACAATAGTCTTGGGGACCCAAATGCAAGTTTTATCTCCCTTGCATTTTGCCCCCAATTTCCTAGCAACCACTTTCTTACTTTTACATGAAAGTACAAAATCAGTGTTGGAGGCATGAAAAATAGTAGCAGATTTATTTTGCATTTTCTTAGGCACATGATGAACAACATTGTTTCTAGGCATATTTCTACTATGCACAAAGGAAGAACTTGAAGCAATCATGGCTTGTGAATCATAAGCATTATAACTCTTATTATGATGAGCATTCCTAGAAAATTTTCTATCATAAATAAATGCATGATTCTTTTGACTACTAATAGCCATAGGAGCCTTCCCTTTTTCCTTGTTGAAAATGGGAGCCCTTTGGCTTGTTAAGTTCTTGGCTTCCCTCTTAAAGCCAAGCCCATCCTTAATTGAGGGGTGTCTACCAACAGTGTAGGCATCCCTAGCAAATTTTAACTTATCAAAATCACTTTTGCAAGTCTTAAGTTGAGCATTAAGACTTGCTACTTCATCATTTAATTTAGAAATAGAAATTAAATGTTCATCACAAGCATCAACATTAAAATCCTTGCATCTATTGCAAATTACAACATGCTCTACACAAGGACTAGATTTATTAACTACCTCTAGCTTAGCATTTAAATCATCATTCAAAATCTTCAAGCTAGAAATAGATTCATTGCAAATAGATAGTTCAGAAGATAGTAATTCATTCCTTTTAATCTCTAAGGCAAGAGACTTTTGAACACTAACAAATTTGTCATGTTCCTCATACAAGATGTCCTCTTGCCTCTCTAGCAGTCTATCTTTTTCATTCAATGCATCAATCAACTCATTAATCTTTTCTACTTTAGCTCTATCTAATCCTTTGAACAAGCTAGTGTAATCTACTTCATCATCACTAGAGTCCTCATCACTAGAACTAGAGTACTTAGGAGTTTCTCGAGCGTTTACCTTCCTCTCCTTTGCCATTAGGCAAGTGTGGCGCTCGTTGGGGAAGAGCGACGGTTTGTTGAAGGCCGAGGCGGCGAGTCCTTCGTCGTCGGAGTCGGACGAAGAACAATTCGAGTCCCACTCTTTGCCAAGGTGTGCCTCGCCCTTCGCCTTCTTGTAAACCTTCTTGTTCTCTCTCTTCCCATGTCTTTCGTCTCCCTGGTCATTTTCATTATCAGGACATTGAGCAATAAAATGACCTGTCTTACCGCACTTGAAGCAGGAACGCTTTCCCTTTGCCTTGTTCTTGTTTGAGTACTCCTTGCGTCCTTTCAATGCGGTCTTGAAGCGCTTGATAATGAGGGTCATTTCATCCTCATTTAGCCCGGCCGCCTCAACTTGCGCCACCTTGCTAGGTAGTGCCTCACTGCTACTTGTTGCTTTGAGAGCAACCGGTTGAGGCTCCTAGATGGGCATTGGACCATTCAATGCCTCATCAACGTATCTTGCTTCCTTGATCATCATACGCCCGCTTACGAACTTTCCGAGTATTTCCTCGGGCGTCATCTTGGTGTACCTAGGATTTTCACGGATAGAATTCACAAGATGAGGATCAAGTACAGTGAAGGACCTGAGCATAAGTCGGACGACGTCGTGGTCCATCCATCTCGTGCTTCCATAGCTCTTGATCTTGTTGACCAGGGTCTTGAGCTTGTTGTACGTTTGAGTTGGCTCCTCCCCCTGATCATTGTGGACCTTCCCAGTTCGCCTTCCACCAACTCCATCTTGGTGATCATGGTGGCATCGTTCCCCTCATGAGAAATCTTGAGGGTGTCCCAAATCTGCTTGGCGTTATCCAAGCCGCTCACCTTGTGGTACTCGTCCCTGCACAAGGATGCTAGCAAAACAGTGGTAGCTTGTGCATTTTTATGGATTTGCTCATTAATGAAAATGGGATTGTCAGTACTATCAAAAAGCATTCCATTTTCAACGATCTCCCAAATACTTGGATGGAGAGAGAATAGGTGACTACGCATTTTGTGACTCCAAAATGAGTAGTCTTCTCCATCAAAGTGCGGAGGTTTCCCAAGTGGAATTGAAACTAAATGAGCATTGGAGTTAGATGGAATACGAGAATAATCAAAAGAAAAGTTTGAGTTAACCGTTTTCTTTTTCTCGTCGTCATCGTCTCTTTGGGAAGAGGAAGACTCGTCGCTGTCGTAGTAGACTATCTTCTTGATGCGCCTCTTCTTCTTCCCATCCTTCTTCTTGTGACTTGAGCCAAAGTCAGTGGGCTTGTCGTCTCTTGGCTCGTTGAAGACGGATTCCTTCTCCTTATCGTTTGACCACCATCCCCTTTCCCTTAGGATCCATTTCTTCGGGCGATTAGTCCCTTTCGTGAAGAGAACGGCTCTGATACCAATTGAGAGCACCTAGAGGGGGGGGGGTGAATAGGTGATCCTGTAAAAACTTAAAACTTATAACCACAAAACTTGATTAAGTGTTAGTACAATAGAATCAAGTGGCTAAGAACTGAGCTCTTGTGAAACACAATAGTCACAAAGCAAACAAGCACAAGAGACACGATGATTTATCCCGTGGTTCGGCCAAGTATCACACTTGGCCTACTCCACGTTGTGGCGTCCCAATGGACGAGGGTTGCACTCAACCCCTTTCAAGTGATCCAATGATCCACTTGAATACCATGGTTGTTTTCTTTCTTATACTCTTTCCCGTTTGCGAGGAATCTCCACAACTTGGAGTCTCTCGCCCTTACAACAAAGATCAAAGTGAAAGCACTAGAGTAAGGGAGGAAAGCAACACACACAAATCCGTAGCAATACGCACACACACAACCAAGACTTGAGCTCGAATGAATTGCAACAAGTTCACCACTAGAACGAAGCTCAAATCACTAAGAAAGTCAATCAAGTGCGCGAAGACGGAGTGTGGAAGATTAGAATGCTCAAAGTATGCTTGGTTGACTCCTCCATGCGCCTAGGGGTCCCTTTTATAGCCTCAAGGCAGCTAGGAGCCGTTGGAGGCATTCTTGGAAGGCAATTCTTGCCTTCTGTCGGGTGGCGCACCGGATAGTCCGGTGCACCACCGGACATCCACTGTTCATTGTCCGGTGCGGATCTCCTTCCTAAAATGGCATAGCCGACCGTTGCAGAATTGTAGCCGTTGGCGCACCGGACACTGTCCGATGCACACCGGACAGTCTGGTGCTCCCAGCCAACCGTTGGCTGGGGCCACGCGTCGCGCGCGGATTGCACGGCTGACCGTTGCGCTGGCGGCTGTTGGCTCACCGGATAGTCAGGTGCACCACCGGACGGTCCGGTGAATTATAGCCGTAAGCCGCCGACGAATTCCCGAGAGTGGCCAGTTCGGCAGAGCCAGCCTGGCGCACCGGACACTGTCCGGTGCACCCAGACTGAGCAGCAGTTGGCTGTAAACAGCCAACTCTTTCCAATCCCTTTCTTTTCCTGATTCAAGCACTTAGACAAATATATTAGTACACAAAAACCAATGTACTAAGTCTAGAATCATACCTTCTTGTTGATTTGCACTTCCTTCATCATTTGGCACATAATTACTCACTTTAATATGTGTTGTGCACTTAATCACCAAAATATGCTAGAAATGGCCCAAGAGCACATTTCCCTTTCAGTTTGGGAGAGGAAGGTGCCGTCCTTGAGTTGTCTCACTTGGAATCCAAAAAAGTATGTCAACTCGCCCATCATCGACATCTCGAATTTCTGTGTCATCACCCTGCTAAACTCCTCACAAGACTTTTGATTAGTAGAACCAAATATTATGTCATCAACATAAATTTGGCACACAAAAAGGTCACTGTCACAAGTCTTAGTGAAAAGAGTGGGATCGGCTTTCCCAACCTTGAAAGCATTAGCAATTAAGAAATATCTAAGACATTCATACCATGCTCTTGGGGCTTGCTTAAGTCCATAGAGCGCCTTAGAGAACTTAAAAACATGGTCGAGATACCTGTCATCCTCAAAGCAAGGGGGTTGTTCCACATACACCTTCTCCTTGATTGGCCCATTGAGGAAAGCGCTCTTCACGTCCATTTGAAACAACCTGAAAGAATGGTGAGCAGCATAGGCTAACAAAATGCGAATAGATTCTAGTCTAGCCACAGGAGCAAAAGTCTCCTCAAAATCCAAACCTGCGACTTGGGCATAACCTTTTGCCACAAGTCGAGCCTTGTTTCTTGTCACCACCCCATGCTCGTCTTGCTTGTTGCGGAACACCCACTTGAACCTTTTGCTTTGGACGTGGTACCAAGCTCCAAACTTCATTTCCCTTGAAGTTGTTGAGCTCTTCCTGCATGGCCAACACCCAGTCTGGATCTTGCAAGGCCTCTTCTACCCTAAAAGGCTCAATAGAAGAGACAAACGAGTAATGCTCACAAAAATTAGCTAATCTTGAGCGAGTAGTTACTCCCTTGCTTATGTCACCCAGAATCTGGTCAACGGGGTGATTCCTTTGAATCATCGCTCGGACTTGAGTTGGAGGGGCCCGTGGTGCTTCTTCCTCCATAACTTGTTCTTCTTGTGCTCCCCCTTGATCACACGCCTCTTCTTGAGGGACCTGTTCATCATCTTGAGTTGGGGGATGCACCATTGTTGAGGAAGAAGGTTGATCTTGCTCTTGTTGTTCTTGTGGTCGCACATCTCCAATCGCCATGGTGTGTATTGCGGCCGTTGGAACATCATCTTCATCTACATCATCAAGATCAACTTGCTCTCTTAGAGAGCCATTAGTCTCATCAAATACAACGTCGCTAGAGACTTCATCCAAACCCGATGATTTGTTGAAGACTCTATACGCCCTTGTATTTGAGTCATACCCTAGTAAAAACCCTTCTACAGCTTTGGGAGTAAATTTAGAATTTCTACCTTTCTTCACTAGAATGTAACATTTGCTCCCAAATACATGAAAGTATGAGACGTTGGGTTTGTTACCGGTAAGAAGTTCATACGAGGTCTTCTTGAGGAGGCGATGAAGGTAGAGCCGGTTTATGGCGTGGCAAGCTGTGTTCACAGCTTCCGACCAAAACCGCTCAGGCATCTTGAACTCTCCAAGCATCGTCCTCGCCATGTCGATAAGCATCATGTTCTTCCTCTATACCACACCATTTTGCTGTGGTGTGTAGGGAGCGGAGAACTCGTGCTTGATGCCTTCCTCCTCAAGGTACTCCTCCACTTGCAGATTCTTGAACTCGGACCCGTTGTCGCTTCTTATCTTTTTCACCTTGAGCTCAAATTTGTTTTGAGCCTGCCTTAGAAAGCGCTTAAGGGTCCCTTGGGTCTCTGATTTATCCTGCAAAAAGAACACCTAAGTGAAGCGGGAAAAATCATCAACAATAACAATACCATACTTACTTCCCCCGATGCTAATGTTGGCGACGAGTCCGAAGAGGTCCATATGTAGTAGCTCCAGTGGTCTTGATGTTGTCATCACATTCTTGTTGTGATGAGTGCTTCCCACCTGTTTTCCTGCCTGACAAGCTGCACAAGGTCTATCTTTTTCGAAGCAGACATTGGTTAGTCCTAACACATGTTCTCCCTTTAGAAGTTTATGAAGGTTCTTCATCCCAACATGTGCTATACGGCGATGCCACAGCCAACCCATGCTAGTCTTAGCTATTAAGCACGCATCTAGATCGGCCTCCTCATTCGAAAAATCAACTAAGTAGAGTTTGCCATCTAGTACACCCTTAAACGCTAATGAACCATCACTCCTTCTAAAGACAGATACATCAAGATTTGTAAACAAACAATTGTAGCCCATGTGGCACAATTGACTTACAGACAGGAGATTATAGCCTAGTGACTCTACTAAAAATACATTGGAAATAGAGTGCTCGCTTGTGATGGCTATTTTTCCCAAACCTTTGACCTTGCCTTGATTCCCATCTCCAAAAATAATCGTATCCTGGGAATCCTTGTTGTTGACGTAGGAGGTGAACATCTTCTTCTCCCCCGTCATGTGGTTTGTGCATCCGCTGTCGATAATCCAGCTTGAGACCCCGGATGCATAAACCTGCAAGGCAAATTAGGCTTGGGTTTTAGGTACCCAACTCTTGTTAGGTCCTACAAGGTTAGTCACAATAGCTTTTGGTACCCAAATGCAAGCCTTGTCTCCTTTGCATTTGGATCCCAATTTTCTAGCAACCACTTTTTCATTTTTACATGAAAGTACAAACGTAGTGTTGCAAGCATGAAAGACAGTGGTAGGTTTATTACACATTTTCTTAGGAGCATGAGACACAAAAATTCTCCTAGGCCTACCATTAAAATTAGAACTTGAAGCAAACATAGCATGTGAATCACAAGCATCATGATCATATCTCCTATTGTGACTAGCAATTTTCCTATTATACATGAAAGCATGATTCTTTTGATTACTACTAGCCATAGGGGCTTTCCCTTTCTCCTTGTTGGGAATGGGAGCCCTTTGGCTTGTTAAGTTCTTGGCTTCCTTTCGAAAGCCAAGTCCATCCTTAATTGAGGGGTGTCTACCAATTGTGTAGGCATCCCTAGCAAATTTTAATTTATCAAAATCTATCTTGCAAGTCTTAAGTTGAGCATTAAGACTTGTCACTTCATCATTTAATTTAGTAATGGATGCAAGATGTTCATTACAAGCATTAATATCAAAATCCTTGCATCTATTGCAAATTACAACATGTTCCACACATGAGCTAGATTTATTAGCTACTTCTAGCTTAGCATTTAAATCATCATTAACACTCTTTAAGCTAGACACAGTTTCATGACAAGCAGATAATTCAGAAGATAGCATTTCATTCCTTTTAACCTCTAAAGCAAGAGATTTTTGCACACTAACAAACTTATCATGCTCTTCATACAAAATATCCTCTTGCTTTTCTAAAAGTCTATCCTTTTCATTTAAAGCATCAATTAGCTCATTAATTTTATCTACTTTTGCCCTATCTAAACCCTTAAATAAATCGGTATAATCTACTTCATCATTACTAGAATCATCATCGCTTGAAGTAGTATACTTAGGGGTTTCTCGAACGCTTACCTTTTTCTCTTTTGCCATGAGGCAACTATGCCGTTCATTGGGGAAGAGAGAGTACTTGTTGAAGGCTGAGGCAGCAAGTCCTTCATCGTCGGAGTCGGAGGAAGAGCAGTCTGAATCCCATTCTTTGCCAAGATGCGCCTCGCCCTTCGCCTTCTTGTAGGCCTTCTTCTTCTCCCTCTTCCCGCTCTTTTCTTGTCCCTGGTCACTATCATTATTGGGACAATTTGCAATAAAGTGACCAGTCTTACCGCATTTGAAGCAGGAGCGCTTTCCCTTTGCTTTGCTCTTGTTGGGATACTCCTTGCGTCCTTTTAGCGCGGTCTTGAAACGCTTGATGATTAGAGCCATCTCATCTTCGTTTAGCCCGACAGCCTCAACTTGTGCCACCTTGCTTGGTAGCGCCTCCCTGCTGCTTGTTGCCTTGAGCGCAACGGGCTGCAGCTCGTAGATGGGCATGGGGCCGTTTAATGCATCATCAACATACCTTGCCTCCTTGACCATCATGCGCCCGCTTACAAATTTTCCGAGTATCTCCTCGGGCGTCATCTTTGTGTACCTGGGATTTCCACAGATGAGGTTCACAAGATGAGGGCCAATAACAGTAAAGGACCTAAGCATAAGTCGGATGACGTCGTGGTCCGTCCATCTCGTGCTCCCATAGCTCCTAATCTTGTTGACCAGGGTCTTGAACCTGTTGTACGTTTGTGTTGGCTCCTCTCCCCTGATCATCGCGGACCTTCCCAGCTCGCCTTCCACCAACTCCATTTTGGTGATCATGGTGGCGTCGTTTCCCTCATGTGATATTTTGAGGGTGTCCCAGATTTGCATGGCATTGTCCAAGCCACTCACCATGTTGTACTCGTCCCTGCACAAGGATGCTAGCAAAACAGTGGTAGCTTGTGCATTCTTATGAATTTGCTCATTGATAAACACAGGATTATCGGTACTGTCGAAATGCATTCCATTTTCAACTATCTCCCATATACTAGGATGGAGAGAAAATAAGTGACCACACATTTTGTGACTCCAAAAAGCGTAGTCCTCTCCATCAAAGTGTGGAGGTTTACCAAGAGGAATTGAAAGCAAATGAGCATTGAAATTGAAAGGCATACGAGAATAATCAAATGAATAATTTGAATTAACCGGTTTCTTTTTCTTGTCGCCGTCGTCTCGTGGTGAAGAAGAAGATTCGTCGCTGTCGTAGTAGACAATCTTCTTGATGCGCCTCTTCTTCTTCCCGTTCTTCTTCTTGTGACTCGAGCCAGAGTCAGCGGGCTTGTCATCTCTCGGCTCGTTGAAGATGGACTCCTTCTCCTTATCGTTGACCACCATCCCCTTTCCCTTAGGATCCATCTCTTCGGGTGATTAGTCTCTTACGTGAAGAGAACAACTCTGATACCAATTGAGAGCACCTAGAGGGGGGTGAATAGGTGATCCTGTAAAAATTCAACAACTAATAGCCATAAGCTTGGTTATAAAGATGTTAGTGCAATACAACCAAGTGGCTATAGAGCGAGCTCTTGCGAATCACAATAATCACAGAGAAAGACAACATAAGAGACACAGTGGTTTATCCCGTGGTTCGGCCAAGTATAACACTTGCCTACCTCCATGTTGTGGCGTCCCAATGGATGAGGGTTGCACTTAACCCCTTTCAAGTGATCCTATGATCAACTTGAATACCACGATATTCTTCCTTATGGTTTTCTTCCCGTTTGCGAGGAATCTCCACAAGTTGGAGCCTCTCGCCCTTACAAGATTGATCACAAAGAAAGCACAGAGTAAGGTTGGGAAGAGCAACTAGAATTAAATCCACACCGCAAACAAGCACACAAGTGAGAAGATGAGCACACAAAACACACGCAGGGAGTTTACAACTCGAAAAGTGCTCCAATCTCAAGAACGATGAACGATTGCGTGAAAGTGAGGACTAGAAGTCTTGGAATGCTTAGAGTGTGCTTGGGTGACGCCTCCATGCGCCTAGGGGTCCCTTTTATAGTCCCAAGATAGCTAGGAGCCGTTGGAGGCCAACAAGGAAGGCCAAAGTTGCCTTCTGTCGGGTGGTGTACCGGACAGTCTGGTGCACCATCGGACAGTCACTGTAGCATGTCCGATGCGAATCTCCTTCCTTATTTGGCGCAGATGACCGTTGCAGCGCCGTGGCAGTTGGTGCACCGGACACTGTCCGGTGCATACCGGACAGTCCGCTGCCCCCTGCCGACCATTGGCGCGGGCCACGCGTCGCCCGCGGATTGTGCGACCAACCGTTGCGCTGGCGGCCGTTGGCTCACCGAACAGTCCGGTGCACCACCGGACAGTCCGGTGAATTATAGCCGTACGCTGCCAAACATTCCCGAGAGTGGCCAGTTCGTCAGAAGCCAGCCTAGCGCACCGGACAGTCCGGTGTGCCAGACTGAGCTGAGTATTGGCTGCTCAGAGCCAAGTCCTTTTCTCCTTCTCTTTTCTGTTTCTAGCACTTAGGCAAAATATGTTAGTATTTAAATCAATGTACTAAGTCTAGAAACGTACCTCGTTACATGATTTGCACCTTTTTGCTTGTTTGGCACACAATATCTCATTCACTATGTGTTGGACACTTAATCACCAAAACATTATAGAAATGGCCCAAGGGCACATTTCCCTTTCACTTTGAGAGATCGAATAATGTTGTGCAACACGGCAGCTTCTACTGGTATCTTCACTTGGTTTTCTATTTTGCAAAACATAGCAACCTTAAGGATGGGGTAGCATTTCTTTATAAATCCCAAGGCCCTCTCAATATGATTCCTCAACATTGCATGGCGATGATTGGAAATCTCCTTGTAGTTCTATGGTCTTCAGCGACCTGCCCCATATTCCTTCAAATGATACCTAACTCAGCGATATGTGGCAAGGAAAGATGGTGTGTTGGCATAACCGTTGAAAGTCGCTTAGAGGGGGATGAATAGGCAAAACCTAAAATTACAAACTTTGAACACAATCTTCGCCCGAGGTTAGTGTTAGAACAAGTACGGATATAATCGGAGTGCAGAAGAGAGTTTTTCTTGCCACGGGTTGCTCAATCAAAGCAGATAACTTTGGGAGCTAACTCAAAATGATAAGCAAGAGAACTTTAGATAGAGGGGATAGGAAGAATCAAATCATAAAATAATGATCAACCCAAATGAATACGACAATTTGTTTTCCAAGGTTTGGTTCGAAGAACCTACTCCCAATTGAGGAGGCCACATAGGCTGGGTCTCTTTCAACCCTTTCCCTCTCTCAAACGACCACTTAGACTAGTTGAGTGCTTCTTATTAATCTTGAGGGTCACTTAGACCCCATAAGGATCATCACACAATTAGGTATATCTTGCTACCTTTACAAGTCACTAAGAGTTTAGAAGTAGATGAAGAAAACACGATCAAGAAACCAAGCCAAAAGAGCAGCAACAAAATCACAATGTCATAGTCTCTTGAGTCTCTCCAAAGCACTAATCACTAATGATCTTTAAACACAATTATAGCACTTGGAGAGGACTTTGAAGCTTTGAGTGTGTATGAAGTGAGGAACTTGCTCTTAGCAATGAATGGAAGTGGTACATGCTTTAGTGAATTAAATGGAGGTGGTTGGGGTTATATTTATAGCCCTAAACCACCACATAAGTTGTTACCTACTTTCTTGCCACACGCGGAAGGTCCGCGCCCCTGACCTATACGGTCCGCCCCTGCACATCAACGGTTGAAATCACAACGGTCAGATGCAACGGCTATATCAATGGCTATGAGTGCATCAAATGCATCGTTAGATATCAGATAAAGCAGTCATGGACAGTCCGACCGTGCATCCTAGATAGTCCACGAGGACGCTAAAATGATTTTCACCGAACCAGACACCTTTGAGATTTTTTGGTTTTCAACGGGTGAATGGTCTGCTTCTGAGGGCCGGACGGTCCGCACTTGGTCCCAAATGGTGCTCTTCTCTCCTTCGGATAGTCCTTAGTAGAAGTGTTGAGATTTACACAGTTCTTGTCTGAGGTGTCGCAGACGGTTCGCTGGAAGGGCCCAAATGGTCCACGCACAGGTAATTTTTCCAAAAAACTCTCCTCTCCGGACATTCGACTTAGAATTGAGATGGATTGACTTATTGAGAGCACCTAGAGGGAGGGGTGAATAGGTGATCCTGTAAAACTTGAAAACTTAAGCCACAAAAACTTGTTAAGCGTTAGCACAGTTAATGCCAAGTGGCTAGAGTAAGGATTTTGCACAATATGATAATCACAACGAGTTCAACACAAAGAAGACACAGTAATTTATCCCGTGGTTCGGCCAAGTACAAAACTTGCCTACTCCACGTTGTGGCGTCCCAATGGACGAGAGTTGCACTCAACTCCTCTCAAGTGATCCAATGATCAACTTGAATACCACAGTGTTGCTTTGCTTTTCTTAATCCCGTTTGCGAGGAATCTCCACAGCTTGGAGCCTCTCGCCCTTACAAAAGATGTTCACAGAGAATCACGGAGCAAGGAAGGGATTAGCAACTCACACACGACACAAAGATCACAGCGAATACGCACACACAAGACCCAGACTTGAGCTCAAGAGACTAGCACACTAGAACGGAGCTTAAATCACTAGAATGTCGAACAAGTGCGCAAGATTGGTGTGTGAGTGATCAAGAGTGCTCAAGGAATGCTTGGTGTTCTCCTCCATGCGCCTAGGGGTCCCTTTTATAGCCCCAAGGCAGCTAAGAGCCGTTGAGAGCAAATCTGGAAGGCCATTCTTGCCTTCTGTCGTCGGGTGCACCGGACAGTCCGGTGCACACCGGACACTGTCCGGTGCCCGATTTCTTTCCTTAAACGGTGCAGCCGACCGTTGCCGACCGTTGCAGATCTGGCGCACCGGACATGTCCCGTGCACACCGGACAGTCCGGTGCCCCCTTCTGACCGTTGGCCAGGCCACGTGTCGCGCGCAGATTCCACGGCCGACCGTTGGCTCGGCCAACCGTTGGCCCACCGGACAGTCCGGTGCACACCGGACAGTCCGGTGAATTATAGCCGTACGCCGTCGACGAATTCCCGAGAGTGGCTACTTCGCGCCGAGTCAGTCTGGCGCACCGGACACTGTCCGGTGCACCACCGGACAGTCCGGTGCCCCATACCGAACTGAGTCTTGGCTGTACACAGCCAAGTCTTTGCACCTTTCTTCTTTTCTTTTTCTTTCTGTTTCTAACACTTAGACAAGTATATTAGTACACAAAACCAATGTACTAAGGCTTAGAAACATACCTTTACTTGTGATTTGCACTTTGTTCATCCATGGGCATAGATTCACATTTAAGCACTTGTCTTTGCATCCAATCACCAAAATACTTAGAAATGGCCCAAAGGCACATTTCCCTTTCAATCTCCCCCTTTTTGGTGATTTATGCCAACACAACATAAAGTAACTAGAACAAGTGCAAAATCACTTCAAATAAAATAAATTCAAGTTTTATTCAATTTTGGCATATATGGATCATCCTTTGCCACCACTTGGTTTGTTTTTGCAAATCAAACTCAAATCTCTATCTCTAAGTCAAACACACATGTTGAAGCATAAAGAGAGTCATTCCTAAAGAGATTGATCAAAGATTTCAGAAACTCCCCCTAATTCCCATAATAAACATTTCTCCCCACAAGAAACCAACTTTTGATAAAAGAGACAATACAAGAGTCTTGACAAGCCAAAAAGCTCTATTCTACTATTTTCAAAATTTCTCAAGTGGTAGCTGATCCATTTATTGCTTTGGCCTTTATTTTCTCCCCCTTTGGCATTAAGCACCAAAACGGGATCAATTTTGGCCCATTAACCCCATTGCCTCACCAAAATCTTCACTTAAGAGCAAATGGCAATAAGAGTTCATGAGATGAGCTTGGAATAAGTTACCCTCTCATCGGAGTGCAGTGGAAGTCTTTCATGGTCCGAGTCCACCTTTTCACTTTCAATTCTCCTTCGAGACTAAATCAAACATAACTCAAGCATATGGTTAGTCTCAAAGGGTCAAGTTGTAACACAACTCCCCCTAAAAATGTGCATCACTTTGCAACGGACTTGTGAGGTCTAGGGAGTGTTTGTACAACTTGATCACTACAATAAGCAACAAAATGCAGAATGAACATGATCAAAGGCATAAACACATGTATGCTACAGTTCAATCCAAGTTCCGCGAATCTAAGACATTTAGTTCACTACGCAGCCTGCAAAAGGTCTTCTCATCTAGAGGCTTGGTAAAGATATCGGCTAGCTGGTTCTCGGTGCTAACATGAAACACTTCGATATCTCCCTTTTGCTGGTGGTCTCTCAGAAAGTGATGCCGGATGTCTATGTGCTTTGTGCGGCTGTGTTCAACAGGATTTTCCGCCATGCGGATAGCACTCTCATTATCACATAGGAGTGGGACTTTGCTCAGATTGTAGCCAAAGTCCCGGAGGGTTTGCCTCATCCAAAGTAGTTGCGCGCAACACTTCCCTGCGGCAACATACTCAGCCTCAGCGGTGGATAGGGCAACAGAAGTTTGTTTCTTAGAGTTCCATGACACCAGGGACCTTCCTAAGAATTGGCACGTCCCCGATGTACTCTTCCTATCGACCTTACATCCAGCATAGTCGGAGTCTGAATATCCAATCAAGTCAAAGGTAGACCCCTTTGGATACCAGAGCCCGAAGCAAGGCGTAGCAACTAAATATCTAAGGATTCGCTTCACTGCCACTAAGTGACATTCCTTAGGATCAGATTGAAATCTAGCACACATGCATACGCTAAGCATAATATCCGGTCTACTAGCACATAAGTAAAGTAATGACCCTATCATTGACCGGTATGCTTTTTGATCAACGGACTTACCTCCTTTGTTGAGGTCTGTGTGTCCGTCGGTTCCCATCGGAGTCTTTGCGAGCTTGGCGCCCTTCATCCCGAACCGCTTTAGCAAGTCTTGCGTGTACTTCGTTTGAGAGATGAAGGTGCCGTCCTTGAGTTGCTTCACTTGGAACCCAAGGAAGTAGTTCAACTCGCCCATCATTGACATCTCGAATTTCTGCGTCATCACCCTGCTAAACTCTTCACAAGACTTTTTATTAGTAGAACCAAATATTATGTCATCGACATAAATTTGGCACACAAACAGATCACCATCACATGTCTTAGTGAAAAGAGTTGGATCGGCTTTCCCAACCTTGAAGGCATTAGCAATTAAGAAATCTCTAAGGCATTCATACCATGCTCTTGGGGCTTGCTTAAGTCCATAGAGCGCCTTAGAGAGCTTACACACGTGGTCGGGGAACCGTTCATCCTCGAAGCCAGGGGGTTGCTCCACGTACACCTCCTCCTTTATTGGCCCGTTGAGGAAAGCGCTCTTCACATCCATTTGGAACAATCTGAAAGAATGGTGAGCGGCATATGCTAGCAAAATACGAATTGATTCTAGCCTAGCCACAGGAGCAAACGTCTCCTCAAAGTCCAAACCTGCGACTTGGGCATAACCTTTTGCCACAAGTCGAGCCTTGTTCCTCGTCACCACCCCGTGCTCGTCCTGCTTGTTGCGGAACACCCACTTGGTTCCCACAACATTTTGCTTGGGACGAGGCACCAGTGTCCAAACTTCATTCCTCTTGAAGTTGTTGAGCTCCTCTTGCATGGCCAACACCCAGTCCGGATCTAGCAAGGCCTCTTCTACCCTGAAAGGCTCAATAGAAGAGACAAAGGAGTAATGCTCACAAAAAATAACTAATCGAGATCGAGTAGTTACTCCCTTGCTAATGTCACCCAGAATTTGGTCGACGGGATGATCCCTTTGAATCATCGCTCGAACTTGGGTTGGAGGTGCCGGTTTCGCTTCTTCCTCCATCACATGATCATCTTGTACTCCCCCTTGATCACACGCCTCCTGTTGATGAACCTGTTCATCGTCTTGAGTTGGGGGATGCACCATTGTTGAGGAAGAAGGTTGATCTCGTTCATCTTGTTCCTGTGGCCGTACTTCTCCAATCGCCATGGTTCGTATAGCGGCCGTTGGAACATCTTCTTCATCTACATCATCACAATCAAAAACTTGCTCTCTTGGAGAGCCATTAGTCTCTGTAATATCCCAAAAAAATGTTGACCAAAAGTTAATCTCTGGTGCGTGGATGAGGTAAAGGGTTGTGGGCCATTGGATGCAAAGATAGAAGTCATCTGAGCCGTCGTTTCTTTCTCCCACAAAAACCCTAGGTGGCCACCCCTTTTTTTCCCTTCACCCCCCCCCCTCTTGGCCGCCACCCCCTTTTTCTCCCCCTTGGCTGGACGCCCCCTCCCCCTATGGCAGCCATCCTCCATTGCTTCCTCCCCCAAGATCTCCCCCTACGCAGCAAGGATCGAGAAAAGGAGGGGCACGTTGAATTGAAGAGGAAGAGAGGATCAAGGAGATGTTCTTCCCCATCTCCTCTTGAAGATTTCTTGGGGAAACCCTAGGTATGGATGAGATCTTTGTTCCTCCCTGTAATTATAGGCTTTTGGAGGTTGTGGATCATGGGAATTAAAGGATTAGAGGTTGGATTTGATGTGGGGTTAGGTTTTGATCTCGAATTTAGTTTTCTGCAGAATGGCAGATTCGACAGTTTCTGTTCATGCCAGTTTTCCGTGGTCTTAGTGGCCTCAAAAAAATAAAAAGTCTATGTATGAGTCGTAGATAATTTGTAGATCATTCCGTGGCCGCGAAGAACACCTCAATCGGACATCCGACCAGAAAGTTATTGCAGTTTTACTATAGCAGTTTTTTAGTCTCATAATTCTGTGCAGAATCTGTTCTCTTAAGATTTAGGCAATTTTATCAACAGAGTTAAACTGTGGGTTGGTAAAAGAAGTTGTAGATAATTTTATAAGCTTTCCAGATTGTTAAAGAGTGCATTCATATGATTTGTGAAACTACAGTTATGTTTGTTTTACTGTGGCTGTTCCTGTTTACCTGACAAAAATGAGTGGGTCTGTTCACTGGTGGGTTTCATCTAGTAAATGGCCGAATTGGCTCTTCCAACTATGGAGACTTTTGTAGAGGGATAAAAGTTCTTACTTTCAGCAGAATTTCATAATTTTTGGTTCAGCAGTTTTGGAGATACCGAATTTTAAAGTTAACCATACTGCTGTCTAAAACAGATTCAGTCAGTTATCTTGTCAGATGTTTTAGAACTTGTAGATGGCAGAATTTAATTATCTATTGAATACTGAAGTTGTAGAGTATTTTGTGTAGATACTCCTAGAGTATTTGTTTGATATCACCGCTGTTTTAATTTTAAAGATACAAAATTAACAAACAGCGTTGCTGCTGTATGGCATGTGGTTCAGGGTGGGAGTCTTTCCACTGAGTCTTGGTTTCAAGTGTAGGAGTGTTTTGTTGATTGATGGCAAATGTTTGTGAAATATTTGTACTAAGTTTTATGCCCACTAGTAGGTGGCTACACTCCAGATCATGTCTAGTACATTTCTTCTTCTTCGATGAAGGCAAGTGAATGTAGCGGTGGTTGCTTCCGTTCTGACCTGTTATTTCTATCGCCTACACTCTAATATTCAGAAGTATCAGATTCTTTCATAATTGGACTCTATGGTGATGCTTTACTTGCTTGCATTATACTGATGCTCAATCATATATTGATGATGATTATGATTTGAGTATGACTCATGAGATTAATTCACACCCCTGAAGGTAAATGAAGTATTATTTGAGGTTGGTATTGTATCTGAAGGTAAATGAAGTATTATTTGAGGTTTGTGTTGTATCTGAAGGAAGTGAAGTTTATTGATAAATGTAGCATGCCATATACATTGCATGACTCATTTGCATATGAAGTTTTGCCGTGACCTATGGTCCGACCGTACCGGTACAACTTAGCATCGTACGTTGCCCGAGAAGGGGTACGATGCGGCTTCATACCCTTAGAGGTATGAAGGCAGAGGACATATGCATTGCATTCATATGCATTCATTGAAGTGATATTTGCAGATGATGTGGTTTTATACCCCCAGAGGTATGAAGATAGAGTACCTACACATTGCATTCCTATGCATACATTGAAGTGATATTTGCAGGTATTGTTGACGCAGGGAAGTGTTATAGAACCTATTGTGGTTGTTCGAGGAAATGAGATGGTATTGGTTATAGTGGGACTACTGAGTTCTATATCTACAAGCATTTCTGATTTTTAATTGTGACTCTTTTAAAATGTTGATGAATTCAATTTGTGGTTTAAATATCTCGTCAGAACAATTAGCTTGCTGAGATGTTTCATCTCACTCTTGCATTACTCAATGCAGGTGCTTGTTGCTCATCAAGGGGAGTGGGAAGTAGCAGCACATCCACCTTCATTCTCATAATAATGCTGCCCAGACGCAGCCATGATTTAATTAGAAACTTCTTGTCAAAGGATGTTTGTTTTTAACTAGTCGTGCGCACTGATTAATTCAGTTCATGTTGTTATGGTTGTCTTCCCATTGCTAGCAGATTATTAATGTCTTATATGTTTTCTTATCATGATATCTATTTATACTTTGTTGCTTCCCCCGTTTATGCAAATTTCAAAGGAGATGCTGTCGAAATTTTATATATGAATATTAGATGTGTAGTTTAGTAGCATTCTGGGGTGTTTGTGGATCCCGGGGTGTTACAGTTGGTATCAAAGCATAGGCTATAGATTCTTGGCAATTTGAAGATAAATTTGACACACTTGCACATATAGGAAGGGTATGGGTTCAAATATCTTTGATATATATTAATGTCTTTGGAGTGCAGATGACAATAGTTTCACCCCTCCCTATTCCTTTACGGTGATGTGGTAAGTTGTTTATGGCTTAATGCTTGATATAATTTATTTCTGAAATTTTGATATTGTTTTATTAATGCGGTAGATATCGCTGGTCATTGGTGAGAATGAAGTTGTTATTATGCTTGTGATATACAAGTATGCCTATGTTGTTTTCACCATGTTTTTCATGGTTGAGTTTTATTACAATAATATTGTTATATATGCTTGATTGTGGATGTTTCTAAGAGGAGTGTGAATTGCGTGTTTTGGGGTACAAGGTAATCATCAATTTGAATTTAAGTTGTTGAGCGGTTGGTGGATAGCTCCAACTATCATTGCAAAGAATGATTGTTTATGTTGAGAAACCAGTTTTGAAAGAAATGAATATTGGTACTTTATATGGATTTTTGGGGGAAGTCTTTTCATAGCCAGAATGGCTTACATGTCTCTCTCATATTGTGTGTTTTAGTTGCCACAAAGCCTAGATGTGGTTTAAAGTGGTTGCCTGTTAGTCATACTAATGGTAGAATAAATCTTTGATTCTCTTGATCCATTGATTATGTATTGATACATTGAGGATCTGATGGTTCCCTTTTCGATGCATGCTTGTGGAGCCATTTTTTTAGACCACCTATCTATTGGTTTGAAGGAAGTCCTTGCCTAGCCTAGAGTTGGTTGGGTGTGGCTAGTCACCTATTCCTAGATCATGTGGTGTTTACACCAGCTTAATATGTTTGTCAAATGTGTGAAGGATTAGGGGTTATTATTATTGACTTTGTATGTCTGGTACTTTGAGTGCATCGTATGATAGAATGAAATGTAAGTTTCTGAACTACAGTAGATGAAGACTTATATTATGTGTAGGTTATCCTTACTAGTTGGATATTTTTCTTAGTTGAGATGTTGAATGAAGTATAGTGACATGGGTTAAGAAAGTATTGTGTTGTTGTTGGGCTATCAGTGCTCTATGTAGAGTTTTTGGCATTTCTTCGATGAACTATGCCGCACAAGATGTTATTGGCTTCTTTTGGCTTTATTGCTCCATTAGTTCTATAGATTTTCTCCCTTTTGGTGGGGTGCAAGGAATGTTAGATTACATGATTATCTTTTCATGATGGCAAGAATAAGGTTTAGGAAGATTAGGAGTTTTGTTCCAATAGAACTACTTGTTTCATAGTGCTTTAAGGTGAGGTGTTTGATCTTCTTATACATTCGTCGGGTGTAGATGTTTCACCATTTAATTAAAATTAATGGTTGAAGTTGGTAAGGGTTGTGCTTGGTGCATATTACCCCTTCATAAAAGAGTGTTGTCTTAAGACATTGATGTTGATGTATAGCTGCATCCAAATTTGATGGTGTGAAATTGGAGTGTTGATTGCAACTATGACATGCTTTGAGCTTCATTACATGTTGTTTCATGCTTGATGTCAGGTCGTGTAGTTTCCTTAGACAATTAGTCCAAGGTAGAAGTTCTTGTGTTAATTAAGACCAATAATGGACCCATGTTTTGAATTGTGGTGCTATATGGGGTACCTTGGGTGTTTTGCTTGGAGTGGCCGAATTCGAGGTCGAATTCTTTTTAAGGGGGGTAGAGTGTAATATCCCAAAAAAATGTTGACCAAAAGTTAATCTCTGGTGCGTGGATGAGGTAAAGGGTTGTGGGCCATTGGATGCAAAGATAGAAGTCATCTGAGGCGTCGTTTCTTTCTCCCACAAAAACCCTAGGTGGCCACCCCTTTTTTTCCCTTCACCCCCCCCCTCTTGGCCGCCACCCCCTTTTTCTCCCCCTTGGCTGGACGCCCCCTCCCCCTATGGCAGCCATCCTCCATTGCTTCCTCCCCCAAGATCTCCCCCTACGCAGCAAGGATCGAGAAAAGGAGGGGCACGTTGAATTGAAGAGGAAGAGAGGATCAAGGAGATGTTCTTCCCCATCTCCTCTTGAAGATTTCTTGGGGAAACCCTAGGTATGGATGAGATCTTTGTTCCTCCCTGTAATTATAGGCTTTTGGAGGTTGTGGATCATGGGAATTAAAGGATTAGAGGTTGGATTTGATGTGGGGTTAGGTTTTGATCTCGAATTTAGTTTTCTGCAGAATGGCAGATTCGACAGTTTCTGTTCATGCCAGTTTTCCGTGGTCTTAGTGGCCTCAAAAAAATAAAAAGTCTATGTATGAGTCGTAGATAATTTGTAGATCATTCCGTGGCCGCGAAGAACACCTCAATCGGACATCCGACCAGAAAGTTATTGCAGTTTTACTATAGCAGTTTTTCAGTCTCATAATTCTGTGCAGAATCTGTTCTCTTAAGATTTAGGCAATTTTATCAACAGAGTTAAACTGTGGGTTGGTAAAAGAAGTTGTAGATAATTTTATAAGCTTTCCAGATTGTTAAAGAGTGCATTCATATGATTTGTGAAACTACAGTTATGTTTGTTTTACTGTGGCTGTTCCTGTTTACCTGACAAAAATGAGTGGGTCTGTTCACTGGTGGGTTTCATCTAGTAAATGGCCGAATTGGCTCTTCCAACTATGGAGACTTTTGTAGAGGGATAAAAGTTCTTACTTTCAGCAGAATTTCATAATTTTTGGTTCAGCAGTTTTGGAGATACCGAATTTTAAAGTTAACCATACTGCTGTCTAAAACAGATTCAGTCAGTTATCTTGTCAGATGTTTTAGAACTTGTAGATGGCAGAATTTAATTATCTATTGAATACTGAAGTTGTAGAGTATTTTGTGTAGATACTCCTAGAGTATTTGTTTGATATCACCGCTGTTTTAATTTTAAAGATACAAAATTAACAAACAGCGTTGCTGCTGTATGGCATGTGGTTCAGGGTGGGAGTCTTTCCACTGAGTCTTGGTTTCAAGTGTAGGAGTGTTTTGTTGATTGATGGCAAATGTTTGTGAAATATTTGTACTAAGTTTTATGCCCACTAGTAGGTGGCTACACTCCAGATCATGTCTAGTACATTTCTTCTTCTTCGATGAAGGCAAGTGAATGTAGCGGTGGTTGCTTCCGTTCTGACCTGTTATTTCTATCGCCTACACTCTAATATTCAGAAGTATCAGATTCTTTCATAATTGGACTCTATGGTGATGCTTTACTTGCTTGCATTATACTGATGCTCAATCATATATTGATGATGATTATGATTTGAGTATGACTCATGAGATTAATTCACACCCCTGAAGGTAAATGAAGTATTATTTGAGGTTGGTATTGTATCTGAAGGTAAATGAAGTATTATTTGAGGTTTGTGTTGTATCTGAAGGAAGTGAAGTTTATTAATAAATGTAGCATGCCATATACATTGCATGACTCATTTGCATATGAAGTTTTGTCGTGACCTATGGTCCGACCGTACCGGTACAACTTAGCATCGTACGTTGCCCGAGAAGGGGTACGATGCGGCTTCATACCCTTAGAGGTATGAAGGCAGAGGACATATGCATTGCATTCATATGCATTCATTGAAGTGATATTTGCAGATGATGTGGTTTTATACCCCCAGAGGTATGAAGATAGAGTACCTACACATTGCATTCCTATGCATACATTGAAGTGATATTTGCAGGTATTGTTGACGCAGGGAAGTGTTATAGAACCTATTGTGGTTGTTCGAGGAAATGAGATGGTATTGGTTATAGTGGGACTACTGAGTTCTATATCTACAAGCATTTCTGATTTTTAATTGTGACTCTTTTAAAATGTTGATGAATTCAATTTGTGGTTTAAATATCTCGTCAGAACAATTAGCTTGCTGAGATGTTTCATCTCACTCTTGCATTACTCAATGCAGGTGCTTGTTGCTCATCAAGGGGAGTGGGAAGTAGCAGCACATCCACCTTCATTCTCATAATAATGCTGCCCAGACGCAGCCATGATTTAATTAGAAACTTCTTGTCAAAGGATGTTTGTTTTTAACTAGTCGTGCGCACTGATTAATTCAGTTCATGTTGTTATGGTTGTCTTCCCATTGCTAGCAGATTATTAATGTCTTATATGTTTTCTTATCATGATATCTATTTATACTTTGTTGCTTCCCCCGTTTATGCAAATTTCAAAGGAGATGCTGTCGAAATTTTATATATGAATATTAGATGTGTAGTTTAGTAGCATTCTGGGGTGTTTGTGGATCCCGGGGTGTTACAGTCTCATCAAATACAACGTCGCTAGAGACTTCAACCAAACCCGATGATTTGTTGAAGACTCTATACGCCTTTGTATTTGAGTCATAACCTAACAAAAACCCTTCTACAGCTTTGGGAGCAAACTTAGAATTTCTACCCTTCTTCACTAGAATGTAGCACTTGCTCCCAAATACACGAAAGTAAGATACATTGGGCTTGTTACCGGTTAGTAGCTCATACGACGTCTTCTTGAGGAGGCGGTGAAGGTAGACCCTGTTGATGGCGTGGCAAGCCGTGTTAACGGCTTCCGTCCAAAAGTACTCGGGGGTCTTGAACTCTCCTAGCATCGTTCTCGCCATATCAATGAGCGTCCTGTTCTTCCTTTCTACCACACCATTTTGTTGTGGTGTGTAGGGAGCGGAGAACTCGTGCTTGATCCCTTCCTCCTCAAGGAACTCCTCCACTTGAAGGTTCTTGAACTCGGACCCGTTGTCGCTCCTTATCTTCTTCACCTTGAGCTCAAACTCATTTTGAGCTCTCCTGAGGAAGCGCTTGAGGGTCCCTTGGGTTTCAGACTTATCCTGCAAAAAGAACACCCAAGTGAAGCGGGAAAAGTCATCAACAATAACTAGACCATACTTACTCCCTCCTATGCTCAGATAGGCGACGGGTCCGAAGAGGTCCATATGCAGCAGCTCCAAAGGTCTTGAGGTGGTCATCACATTCTTGCTGTGATGTGCTCCTCCCACTTGTTTACCTGCTTGACAAGCTGCACAGGGTCTGTCTTTTTCGAATTGCACGTTAGTCAAACCTATCACGTGTTCTCCCTTTAGAAGCTTGTGAAGGTTCTTCATTCCTACATGTGCTAAGCGGCGATGCCACAGCCAGCCCATGCTAGTCTTAGCTATTAAGCATGCATCTAGACCGGCCTCTTCTTTTGCAAAATCAACTAAATAAAGTTTGCCGTCTAATACACCCTTAAATGCTAGTGAACCATCACTTCTTCTAAAGACAGACACATCTACATTTGTAAATAGACAGTTATACCCCATGTTGCATAATTGACTAACAGATAGCAAATTATATCCAAGAGACTCTACTAAAAACACATTAGAGATAGAGTGCTCATTAGAAATTGCGATTTTGCCTAACCCTTTTACCTTGCCTTGATTCCCATCACCGAATATAATTGAATCTTGGGAATCCTTATTCTTGACGTAGGAGGTGAACATCTTCTTCTCCCCCGTCATATGGTTTGTGCATCCGCTATCAATAATCCAGCTTGAACCCCCGGATGCATAAACCTGCAAGGCAAATTTAGACTTGGGACTTAGGTACCCAACTCTTGTTGGGTCCTATAAGGTTAGTCACAATTTCCTTAGGGATCCAAATGCAAGTTTTATCACCCTTGCATTTTGCCCCTAACTTCCTAGCAATTACCTTTCTATCCTTTCTACAAATTGCAAAGGAAGCATTCAAAGCATGATATATTGTAGAAGGCTCATTAATTTTCCTAGGAATATTAACAACATTTCTCCTAGGCATATTATGAACAACATCCCTTCTACCAACATTTCTATCATGCATATATGAAGAACTAGAAACAAACATAGCATGAGAAAAATCATCGTACGCATTATAACTCCTATAAGCATTTCTAGTTTGTCTCCTATCATGATACAAAAAGGCATGGTTCTTTTTAGCACTAGTAGCCATAGGGGCCTTCCCTTTCTCCTTAGCGGGAATGGGAGCCTTATGGCTTGTTAAGTTCTTGGCTTCCCTCTTGAAGCCAAGTCCATCCTTAATTGAGGGGTGTCTACCGATCGTGTAGGCATCCCTTGCAAATTTTAGTTTATCAAATTCATTCTTGCTAGTCTTAAGTTGGGCATTAAGACTAGCCAATTCCTCAGTTAATTTGGAAATTGAAACTAAATGATCACTACAAGTATCCACATCGAAACCTTTACACCTAGTGCAAATCTCAACATGTTCTACACAAGAATTAGATTTACTAGCTACTTCTAGTTTAGCATTTAAGTCATCATTAACACTCTTAAAAGTAGCAATGGTTTCATGACAAGAAGATAGTTCACTAGAAAGCACTTCATTTCTTTTAACTTCTAAAGCATAAGATTTTTGTGCCTCTACAAATTTGTCATGCTCTTCATACAAAAGGTCCTCTTGTTTTTCTAAGAGTCTATCTTTTTCATTCAAGGCATCAATCAATTCATTAATTTTATCTACTTTAGTTCTATCCAATCCCTTGAACAAACTAGAGTAATCTATTTCATCATCACTAGACTCATCATCACTGGAAGAATCATAAGTGACATTGTTTTGATTATATACCTTCTTCTCCCTTGCCATAAGGCATGTGTGACGCTCGTTGGGGAAGAGGGATGACTTGTTGAAGGCAGTGGCGGCGAGTCCTTCATTGTCGGAGTCGGAGGAGGAGCAATCAGAATCCCACTCCTTTCTGATATGTGCCTCGCCCTTGGCCTTCTTGTAATGCTTCTTCTTTTCCCTCTTGCTCCCGTGTTCCTGGTCACTATCATTGTCGGGACAGTTAGCAATAAAATGACCAAGCTTACCGCATTTGAAGCATGATCGCTTTCCCTTGGTCTTAGTCTTGCTTGGCTGTCCCTTGCGACCCTTTAGTGCCGTCTTGAATCTTTTGATGATGAGGGCCATCTCTTCATCATTCAGACCGGCCGCCTCAATTTGCGCCACCTTGCTGGGTAGCGCCTCCTTGCTCCTTGTTGCCTTGAGAGCAATGGGTTGAGGCTCATGGATTGGGCCATTCAACGCGTCGTCCACGTACCTTGCCTCCTTGATCATCATTCGCCCGCTTACAAATTTTCCAAGAATTTCTTCGGGCGACATCTTGATGTACCTAGGATTTTCACGAATATTGTTTACCAAGTGAGGATCAAGAACGGTAAATGACCTTAGCATTAGGCGGACGACGTCGTGATCCGTCCATCGCGTGCTTCCGTAGCTCCTTATTTTGTTGATAAGGATCTTGAGCCGGTTGTATGTTTGTGTCGGCTCCTCGCCCCTTATCATCGCGAATCGTCCGAGCTCGCCCTCCACCAACTCCATCTTGGTGAGTAAGGTGACATCATTCCCCTCATGAGAGATCTTGAGGGTGTCCCAAATCTGCTTGGCATTGTCCAAGCCGCTCACCTTGTGATACTCGTCCCTGCACAAAGAGGCTAGCAACACAGTAGTAGCTTGTGCGTTTTTATGGATCTGTTCATTAATAAACGAAAGGCTATCCGAGCTATCAAATTTCATTCCACTTTCCACAATCTCCCAAATGCTTGGATGGAGAGAAAATAGGTGAGTACGCATTTAGTGACTCCAAAATCCGTAGTCTTCTCCATCAAAGTGAGGAGGCTTGCCAAGTGGAATGGGGAGCAAATGAGCATTTGAGCTATGCGGAATGCGCGAATAATCAAAAGAAAAGTTTGAGTTAACCGTCTTTTGTTTGTCATAGTCGTTGTCGTCGTTGTCCTTTTGGGAAGAGGAAGATTCGTCGCTGTCGTCGTAGTAGACGATCTCCTTGATGCGCCTTGTCTTCTTCTTCTTCCCTTCCTTCCGTCTATGGCCCGAGCCGGAGTCGGTAGGCTTGTCATCTTTGGGCTCGTTGACGAAGGACTCCTTCTCCTTATCGTTGATCACGATTCCCTTCCCCTTAGGATCCATCTCTTCGGGCGGTTAGTCCCTTTCTTGAAGAGAACGGCTCCGATACCAATTGAGAGCACCTAGAGGGGGGGGGTGAATAGGTGATCCTGTAAAACTTGAAAACTTAAGCCACAAAAACTTGTTAAGCATTAGCACAGTTAATGCCAAGTGGCTAGAGTAAGGATTTTGCACAATATGATAATCACAACGAGTTCAACACAGAGAAGACACAGTAATTTATCCCGTGGTTCGGCCAAGTACAAAACTTGCCTACTCCACGTTGTGGCGTCCCAATGGACGAGAGTTGCACTCAACTCCTCTCAAGTGATCCAATGATCAACTTGAATACCACAGTGTTGCTTTGCTTTTCTTAATCCCATTTGCGAGGAATCTCCACAGCTTGGAGCCTCTCGCCCTTACAAAAGATGTTCACAGAGAATCACGGAGCAAGGAAGGGATTAGCAACTCACACACGACACAAAGATCACAGCGAATACGCACACACAAGACCCAGACTTGAGCTCAAGAGACTAGCACACTAGAACGGAGCTTAAATCACTAGAATGTCGAACAAGTGCGCAAGATTGGTGTGTGAGTGATCAAGAGTGCTCAAGGAATGCTTGGTGTTCTCCTCCATGCGCCTAGGGGTCCCTTTTATAGCCCCAAGGCAGCTAAGAGCCGTTGAGAGCAAATCTGGAAGGCCATTCTTGCCTTCTGTCGTCGGGTGCACCGGACAGTCCGGTGCACACCGGACACTGTCCGGTGCCCGATTTCTTTCCTTAAACGGCGCAGCCGACCGTTGCCGACCGTTGCAGATCTGGCGCACCGGACATGTCCGGTGCACACCGGACAGTCCGGTGCCCCCTTCTGACCGTTGGCCAGGCCACGTGTCGCGCGCAGATTCCGCGGCCGACCGTTGGCTCGGCCGACCGTTGGCTCACCGGACAGTCCGGTGCACACCGGACAGTCCGGTGAATTATAGCCGTATGCCGTCGACGAATTCCCGAGAGTGGCTACTTCGCGCCGAGTCAGTCTGGCGCACCGGACACTGTCCGGTGCACCACCGGACAGTCCGGTGCCCCATACCGAACTGAGTCTTGGCTGTACACAGCCAAGTCTTTGCACCTTTCTTCTTTTCTTTTTCTTTCTGTTTCTAACACTTAGACAAGTATATTAGTACACAAAACCAATGTACTAAGGCTTAGAAACATACCTTTACTTGTGATTTGCACTTTGTTCATCCATGGGCATAGATTCACATTTAAGCACTTGTGTTTGCATCCAATCACCAAAATACTTAGAAATGGCCCAAAGGCACATTTCCCTTTTACTTATGCACATGTGAATCAATCAACTAAGAAAACTAGTTAGTCTATAATGTTGTGACAGCCATCAAGCACCAAAATCAATTAGAGAAAATGGTAAAGACCACTTTCCTTTCAATCTCCCCCTTTTTGATGATTGATGCCAACACAAACCAAAGCAAATATAAAGCGTAGAAATGTAACTAGTTTGCCAATTGACAAGAGTGCATAAGTTACTGAAGTGACAACAGTTCTAAGTATATATGTATGTTTTTGACATAGTTAAAATTTTGGACCACATTTGCACCACTTAACCTATTTTTTGTAAATATTTTGGTAAAATCTATTCAAATTCATTTGTAGTTGGCCTAAGGTGTAAGAATAGGATTTTCGAAAGCATGTCTAAGTTTTGAAGATCCTCTCTTTTTTTTCAAATGCTTTTCCTTTTGTCAAATAAAAGAATCTATGCATAAAACATTTGATCTCATCTATACTATAAAAGAGCAGAGGAACTAAAAATAGTCTCTTAGGCCATCTCCAACAAAGGGCCCCTAAATGGTTCTCTACCCTAAATTTTAAAGCCAGTTATTTTGACTGATGCAGCTGTAGTCCATAGAGACAAAAACACTGTAAAAGCAGTAGAAGCCGGTATGAATTAAAGCCAAGCGAACATGCTGAAAATAGTCTCTTAGGCCCTTACAAAGGGCCCCTAAATGGTCCTCTACCCTAAATTTTAGAGGATGGAACCATCCTCTATGTACCCCAGCAACGTCCTCTAAACGACCCTCTAAATTTATGGGACACAATTGGTATATAGAGTTTCTCTCTCCACTCTATCCATTTTAATACTTTAAACAACAAATTTAGCAAAACTAAAATATGTACAATACATTTGAGAGTACGACAAATATGTACGTATAAAAATTTAAAATAAAATATGTCTTTAATATAGGTATTTACGTATAGAGGATGAGATATAGAGGACTTGCTGGAGAGGAAGGAGATATAAATGTTATAATCTTTTAGAGGAGACTGCAAGGGTCATATATAGAGAATGGATATACAATACATTGCTGGAGACAGTCTTATACTGATATGTTTATCAACCCTAATTCTTATAGACATATTGTGGGGGATAGATATCCCCCGGGTCCACTAAAAGAGTAAAAGACCTCACGAAAGGCCCAAGGGCCCAATAAATCGTAAGGTCATTTTTTCATGGGCCTGGGGAGAGATGACCAGCAAAGCAGATCGACATGAGGCCAGATTGGTGCAAACCCGGACGACCCACAACGTCGAGCGAGTGACCGCAACAGAGATTCGACTTTCCCGCGCCGGAGCCCCCACGCAACGGAGCCATGCGAGGATAAGTCGGCAGAACTACATGGAGATAAACTCAAGCCGTTCACTATCTTTTAGCTACTCGTTGTTATCTTATCCACATGTATTGCCCCACGGTCGAGTATATAAGGCCTAGGGGGCACCCCTTCAGAACGATCGACCCTATTACTCAGCCACCCACCTCAACTCTCTGCATTCTCAATTCGGAGAGCTCCCTTGTAACCTCATTCACCAAGCATACTCACCAGGACGTAGGGTGTTACGCATCTCTAAGCGGCCCGAACCTGTAAACATTGTCCACTGTCCCTCGTGCATCTGGCACGAACCATTTTGCTACAGTCGGCGACACCGTCCTACTCCTAAAAACACCTTGAGGGGCAACCCCAGGTGTGCGGTCGGACCCAAAACACCGACAGCTGGCGCGCCAGGTAGGGGGTGTGTCGACGATCCAAGCTAGCTCAATGGCCGTCACCTTCTACAGCAAGATCACCCTGCGTCCCGGATCCGTATTCTGCTTCGGAACAATCTCATCCGTAGCGGATGAAGAGGGAACTCTACACCGCATTGCGGATCCGCCGGAAAAGAAGTCTCCTCCAACGAACTCCGAAAATGCCAGAGAAGCGCAACCTCCAGTTCTGCGGAAAAAGATCATCTCCGGAAAGTCGGGGGCCGAGGGCTCGCTGACCCGGAGAACTCCGCTGTCTACTTCTCCGACAAAAGAATGGACACAGATCGCGAGGAAGAAGGAGACCAAGGAGAGGCAAGTTGTTCTTTCCGTTCCTCCGCCCTCAAAGGAGAACGGGAAGAAGGTCGCCACGACAGCAGCACCATTCTACCCCGACGTCCTCTTCATCGGGAGAGTGGACTCGCCTACCGTCTCCGATGACGAGCCAACTGCACCCGGAGAAGAACCACCTCAACGAGAATCCCACCGACGGAGGAACCGGCACAGGAACATTCGACGACATCACGCGGCCGGAGAACGGGATCCGGAGCAGCCTGTCTCGCGAGACGAGGTCTCGGAGATAGGAGAAACTCCAGAAGAACGCGTCTTCAGAGAACGAAGGAACTCCCGACGACGTGATCGCCGCCGGGCTCAGGAACAAGCCGAGCAAGATGCAAGGCAACGCCGGGAGAATCCATTCTTCGGGCGCAACCTGAATCCCGACTTCGCCCGAGCTGTGAACACGCCGAGCGAAGTCGGAGGGGTACTAGCTCGGATAGCTGATGGACTCTCTCGGACTCCCGACGCTGAGGGCTACCGACGACTGTTCACCCAGGCGGCCAACCATCTTCTACCGCTAGCTCACCCGCCGAACGACCTACGACACGCCATCAACAGTCGCCGAGACGCGCGAAGCTCCATCAATGCTTCACGCGAACGGCGGCATGAGAACGAGATCCGCCGCTGGGAGGAGTACGACAGGGATCATGGCATCCCAGCTCAGAGCCAGGCCACCAGAACTGAGTCGGCAACGGCCTCAACTGGTGGTACCACCCGGGGGCGGTCGAGGAACCGCAACAATTACTCCCCTCCCCGGGACAGACATCATCCCCGACGACAAGAGGACACGTGCGGAGTGTCTGCTCTTACTCCGCGCTTTAGGGCCATCCAATGGCCTCCCAACTTCAAGGTATCCAATGTCGACAAATATGAACCTAAGCAGGATCCAGGGGGTTGGCTAGCCGTCTACACCACCGCTGCTCGAGCTATCGGGGCGTCTGAAGACGTGATGACCGCGTACTTACCCATTGTCCTTGGGCAAGACGCGCTGCAATGGCTGCGACATCTACCCCGACACTGCATCGACGACTGGGGTGACTTTAGTCGACGCTTCACCGCCAATTTCCAGTCCCTCTCCGACAAACCAACGCAACCATGGGACCTCAAATCCATCAAGCGCCGGGGAGACGAAACTCTTCGGTCGTACCTCAAAAGGTTTCAGACCATGAGAAATCGTATCCCCGAGGTCACGGAGGCGGCCGTGATCGAGGACTTCTACAGAGGATCCAATGACTCGGCTTTCGTCCGAGCCATACTACAGAAGGCGCCGACTACTTCCGAGGAGCTGTTCCGGGAAGCCGACCTCTACATCACCGCCGACGAGCGAGCCCAGGACCTCATCGGAGGAGCGAAGCCCGCACCGGCAGCACCACGACGCGACGCGAACCAGCAACCCGACAAACGCTGGGAGAAGAGGCCTCGCGAAGAAGTACACACCGCCGGACCACCTGCCTCTCGCGCCCGAGGAGGACCCCGCGGAGGCGAGCGCACACTGGATGACATCCTCGACGCCCAGTGCCCGTACCACAAGGACATGCGCCACACTCTTCGTAACTGTCGGGACTTCAAGCACTCCGTCGGGCACGGTCGACCCTTCCAACCTCTACCTCCTCCTCCGACGAGGGGAGGATCAGATGAACCACGACAACCCCATCAGCAGGAGGAGGGAGGAGGAGGAGCCTTCCCGCGCGTTGACAGGGAGGTCAACGTCATCTTCGGCGGACATGGGTCGCAGGAGAATAAAAGACAACAAAAGCTCAACGACCGCCAGATACTGGTGACGACCACCGGTCCTCCCGCCCCATACCGGTGGTCGGAGCACCCGATCACTTTCACTCGGGAGGATCAATGGCTCAACTTCGACCATCCAGGCAAATACCCGCTCCTCGTCGATCCGGTGATCCGAGAGAGCCGGGTAAAGAAGGTGCTAGTGGACGGGGGGAGCAGCATCAACGTCACCTTCCCCCGGACACTCCAGGGCTTGGGAGTTCACCTCAAAGAGCTCCACGAGTCAGACACTCCTTTCTTCGGCATCGTGCCGACGGAAGGGGAATACCCGCTGGGCCACATCTACATGTCAGTCACCTTCGGAACTCCAGAGAACTACAGAACCGAGTTCCTGAGGTTCGAAGTGGCGAACTTCGACTGCGGGTACAACGCCATCATCGGGAGGCCGGGGCTGGCCAAATTCATGGCCATCCCCCATTACACGTACATGATACTGAAGATGCCGGGACCGCAAGGAATCATAACTGTGCGCGCCGACTTCCAAGGCGCCGCAGAGTGTTTCCGAGTGGCCATCCAAGCAGCCCTCACCACCAAGCCGTCAGCGGTTTCTTCGACACTGGCGAACTCTAAGCCTGAAGAGGACCTTGCAGCACCGGCAAATGAAGCTCAGGCCGCGACCTCTATGCGGCCGACTGAAGAAACCAAGAGGATCAACCTGGGGTTCGCTGATGAACGCAAGACTGCCATCATCAGCTCCAGCTTGGACGACAAATAGGAAAGCGCGCTCGTCCAGTTTCTGCAAGATAACCGAGATGTATTCGCATGGCAACCTGCGGATATGCCGGGAGTCCCAAGAGAACTGGCCGAGCACAAACTGAAGGTCTATCCCCAGGCAAGGCCGATTCGGTAAAAGCTACGTCGTTTCACGCCCGACAAGAGAGAGGCCATTCGCGCCGAGTTAGCTCGCTTGGTTGCGGCTGGATTTATTAGAGAAGTGTTACACCCCGAGTGGTTAGCCAACCCTGTTCTTGTACTCAAAAAGAATAAAGTGGATTGGCGCATGTGCGTCGACTATACTGATCTCAACAAACACTGTCCGAAGGATCCCTTCGGGCTCCCGAGGATAGATCAGGTGGTGGACTCCACCGCTGGATGCTCTTTGCTGTCTTTCTTGGATTGCTATTCCGGATACCACCAGATTAGTTTAGCGAAGGAAGACGAGGAAAAAACGGTGTTCATCACTCCGTTTGGTGCTTTCTGTTATACCTCCATGCCGTTCGGCCTCAAAAACGCTGGATCGACTTATCAGAGAGCCATCCAAACGTGCTTAGCCGACCACTGGGGCAAGCGTGTGGAGGCCTACGTAGATGATGTGGTAATCAAAACGGAGAATTCGGAAAACTTCATCGAAGACTTACAGCTGGTTTTCAACAGTCTGAGACGATATAGATGGAAGCTTAATCCCGAAAAATGTGTTTTCGGGGTACCAGCAGGAAAGTTGCTCGGGTTTATCGTCAGCCACCGAGGAATTGAGGCTAATCCGGATAAGATTGAAGCTATCATGAAAATGGAAGCACCTCGATCGCAAAAGAAGGTTCAGCGACTTACTGGATGTATGGCAGCTCTGAGCAGATTTATATCTAGGCTGGGGGAAAAAGGTTTACCATTTTACAAGCTACTCAAGAAGGTGGATAAGTTTCAGTGGACTTCAGAAGCACAGGAAGCTCTAGATGCGCTGAAGAAATTCTTAACAACACCACCAGTACTGAAGCCACCCCGACGAGCTACATCAGCTCAACCAGCTGAAGATCTGCTACTATATATCTCTTGCACGACTCACGTGGTAAGCACCGCGTTGGTAGTCGAGCGAGTAGAAGAAGGACACGCCTATCCAGTGCAACATCCTGTTTACTTCATCAGTGAAGTTCTTGGCCCTTCAAAGAAAAAGTATCCTCAAGTTCAGAAGCTATTATACGCAGTACTTCTAACTGCCCGCAAGCTACGTCACTACTTTGATGACCACAAAGTCATAGTAGTCACTGGTTTTCCAATAGGGGATATTCTTCACAACAAGGAAGCCAGTGGCCGGATAGCCAAATGGGCTTGTGAGTTGGGATCTCATGACATCGAGTTCCGACCTCGCACCGCCATCAAAACTCAAGCACTGGTTGATTTCGTATCAGAGTGGACTGAACAGCAAGTACCAGATAACCCTGAGACTGCAGAAGTGTGGCGAATGTATTTTGATGGCTCGCTGAAGCTGCAGGGAGCAGGAGCAGGGATTCTCTTCACCGCACCTGGAGGCGAGCATCTCAAATATGCCCTCCAGTTGCTGTTTCTGGCCTCCAACAATGCAGCCGAGTACGAAGCTCTAATCCATGGATTGAACATCGCCATCTCATTGGGCATCAAGAGATTGATGGTATACGGAGACTCTCTGGTAGTCATCAGCCAGATAAACAAGGAGTGGGATTGTTCAAGCGATTCAATGGGAAAATACTGTGCTGCCGTCCGAAAGCTGGAAGATAAATTCGAGGGTCTGGAATTTCATCACGTAGAAAGAGATCGGAACACAGCAGCCGATGTACTGTCCAAGCTAGGATCCAGTCAAACTCAGGTCCCACCCGGAGTCTTTGTGCAAGAAATACTACAGCCGAGTATCTCAATGGATCAAGCAGAAGAGTGCAACATTATAAATCAACCCGAGTCAGACTCTGATGACTGGAGAAGGCCAATCATCAAGTATATAAAGAATGAAGAAGAACCAGATGACAAGAACTCGGCCGAGCGCATTGCCAGACAGTCGGCTCACTACACACTCATTGGGGATACATTGTATAGAAGGGGTACATCAGGCGTCCTCATGAAGTGCATCCTCCCGTCCACTGGGAAGCAACTTCTGGAGGAGGTTCATGTTGGGCAATGTGGGATACATGCAGCCTCCAGAACACTAGTCGGGAAGGTCTTCAGGTCAGGATTCTATTGGCCAACAGCAAAGAACGATGCAGCCGAGTTAGTTCAGAGGTGCGAAGCTTGCCAATACTTGTCAAAGCAACAACACCTGCCAGCACAGCAACTGCAGACCATACCAGTAACTTGGCCTTTCGCATGCTGGGGACTGGATATGATCGGACCTTTCAAGAAAGCTCAAGGGGGATACACTCATGTATTGGTAGCAATCGACAAATTCACTAAATGGATAGAGTTCAAGCCCATTGCTTCTTTAACCTCTGCTAAGGCCGTGGAATTCATACAAGACATAATATTCAGATTCGGGATACCAAATAGCATCATAACTGACTTAGGATCCAACTTCACAAGTTCAGAATTCTTCGACTTCTGCGAACAAAAGAGCATTCAGATCAAGTATGCATCTGTAGCACATCCAAGAGCTAACGGGCAGGTCGAGCGAGCCAACGGGATGATATTGGAGGCACTCAGGAAAAAGGTCTTCGATAAGAATGAAAAGTTCGCAGGAAAGTGGATAAGGGAATTGCCTTATGTCGTTTGGAGCCTAAGAACCCAACCTAGCCGAGCCCTGCATGGAAACACTCCTTTCTTCATGGTCTATGGGTCGGAGGCAGTGCTACCCGCCGATCTCAAGTTTGGGGCGCCAAGCTTGATCTTCGAAAACATAGCAGAAGCTGAGGCCACCAGGCTGGAGGACATTGATGTACTTGAAGAAGAACGGCTAAATACAGTAATCCAATCAGCACGGTACCAGCAGACTCTAAGGCGCTATCACGACAAGGCTGTGCGACAACGATCCTTCTCAATAGGAGATCTCGTCCTCCGCCAAATTCTAACGGGGGAGGGACGGCACAAGTTATCGCCCTTATGGGAAGGACCCTTCATGGTAGCAGAAGTCACTCGGCCCGGATCGTATCGTCTCACTCAGATGGATGGAACAGAAGTCGGGAACTCCTGGAACATAGAACACCTCAGAAAGTTCTATCCCTAGCTGTATTTCAAAAACTGCCGGGACGACAATGTACTCTGTAAAGTGGAAATATGTCATCAATAAAAAAGAGGTTTCAAAGATACTCAGTTCGTTTGCGATTGACTTGCATTCTTACTTAACTCGGGGTGACCACTATGCCCTACTAACGGAGCAATCGACTTAAGTCGGCAACGACTTAAGGCGGTGCAACATGCTCACGCTTACTTAACTCAGGGTGACCACTATGCCCTACTAACGGAGCAATCGACTTAAGTCGGCAACGACTTAAGGCGGTGCAACATGCTCACGCTTACTTAACTCGGGGTGACCACTATGCCCTACTAACGGAGCAATCGACTTAAGTCGGCAACGACTTAAGGCGGTACAACATGCTCACGCTTACTCAACTCGGGGTGACCACTATGCCCTACTAATGGAGCAATCGGCTAAAGTCAGTGGCGACTTAAGTCGGTGCAACATGCTCGTGCCTATGCAATTCAGGGTGACCACTACGCCCTATTAACGAAAATAATCGACTTAAGTCAGCAGCGACTTAAGGCGATTTGACGTAATTTTGATTACTCATACAGGGATGACTTCTATATCCCGCAAACAAATTTCATAATCATCGCGCGTCATTTCACTACTGCAAATTTACGAACTGATGAATTTTGAAACAATAAAAGAGTAATCATATCATCCGAATGCTGAACTGATGTCCTCTAACAAATACTCGATCATGCTAACCGCGCGCTCAAGGCACGCAAAATGTTTCTCTATTTCGCAATGTCTTTCTCAGGAGCGACCGACGAAGAAGGGCGACTCGAGGAATCAGGGGCAGCATTCACATCAGCCCTTATGTCTTCAGGAACAACCACGTCGGGCCTCCTCATCAAGATTCGTCCCGCCCGAATAGCCTTGTCCATGGCTCTGTCGCGCTGGGCTCTGAGTAACAGAAGTCTCCTCGGCAACCTTAGCAGCCAGTCGAGCAGTTTCTAACTCCTGGACGATGGATTTTTTGGAAGCTCGGAGTTCTTTGATGGTAGCATCCTTTGCTGATATCAACTGCTTGAGGCGGGTCACTTCGTCCGCGGATTCCTGCAGCTTACAGCGTTGATTGTCCAATTCCTCCATTGTAAAGAGGTGACTCCTCTCCAAGATGGTCAGCGAGTTGCTAGAATCACGATACAATCTGTCAAGACTGTCACGAGAGGCAGCGAGGATACGCTTTTCTTCCTGCGAGCAAAAATCAACTCCCTCAAAAACCAAGCAAGTAATAGGAACACAGCAAGGCAAAGCACAGTTTTGTAAATTACCTTTTCAGAATCGAGCTGAGCATGAAGAGAAGAACTCAGTGCATTGGCGTCATCCAAAGCAGCAGAGACTTGACCTAGTTCAGTTTGGCTCTGAGAGTACTTCTCCTCGAAGTCAGCACACCGCTGGACCAATTCAGCCTGATCTCGGGAATATTTTTCCTCAAGAGTTGAAACCTGCCGAGTCATTCCTAGCAGAAGATAATCAAACAAAAAGGGGTCAGAATGTAAAGCAGTCCACAGTGAAGGCAAAGAGAAGCAAGAAAGCACTAACCAGCGTTGGTCGCCTCCAATTCAGAGATGCGATGTTGAAGTGAGACTGGATTCCAACATGCAAGAGACGAAGCCACTTCTGGGACGGAAGCACCCTGTAATCTCAGCTGGCTAGCCATCCCATCCACCAAAGCCTGATGAGGAGAACATATGAGTGTAATGACGGCAGTTCATGCAATGTAAAAATCAAGCTAAAATACATCACACGGTACCTGGAGGTTGGAAAAGAACGAAGGAATCCCCAAATCAGGAGAGATCAGTTGATAATCAGGCGTAAGGCCACCACCTGAAGCAGCTTGCAATGAACCAGCAGGAATCAGCTCGGTGCCTTCAACAGAGCCAAACACTCGGTCAGCGGGGACACTGTCCTCTAAAGCGACTCCCTGGTCCAAGGTTTGGGCTACCACCATACAGCCAGAGTGTGGAGGAGATCCCGCATGAACGTCCATGGAAGTACAGGAGGGAGACCCTGCTCGGGCACCCTCGGGGGCTGGGTCATAGTTTGCACTGCCCACTTGAGCCGGATCATCCCCGGCAGCACCCTCGGGGGCTGGGCAGTGGCTTACACTCTTCACCCGAGCCAAGTCATCCCCGGCGACATCCTCGGGGGCTGGGCATGTGTCAGCACCATTCTTGAGGTCCAAGCTCTCTGCAGTAACCACCTCTAAGGTTGACGGGCCCTCAGCTACTTCCATAGGACCAGGACGATCCAAGTCAGTCTCCCGACCCTCGAGATCGCGATCTAAGGTCGACGAGGCACGGGATGACCTCAACCCAGCATCAGGCACGTCAGCGCAAGCCTCCATTGCACCATCATCCACTGGCTCCGATAACAAGTCCTCTGGGACCATATCCTCAAGAGTCTGATCAAAGTTGGCCAGGGACAGTTCTTGCAGACCAATGAGGGCAGACAAAGCAGGAGAGGGAACTCCACTACTTTCACCGCTGGCGATGAACTGCCGACTGTTTTTCCGAGTCAAAGGAATCTCATTTTCTTCCTCCTCGTCGTCCACATTGGCAACACAAGCAGTACCCCCATTGGGATCAGCAGCGGATTGGGTACACCCATTGGGGTCAGCGTCAGTAAATCCAGCCGCAGGCATTTCTTCAGTAGCAGGAACCGAGGTACCAGCGTCCTGATCAAAACTGGATACTCGCCGGAGGCGTCTTCTTTTCTTCTTCTGCTCATCAGCAGAAGGATCAGGCTGATTGGCTCGGCAAGGGCGCCTCGGGCGAGTACTGACAGGCTTCTGAACATCCAAAGTCGTATCAGCCTCTGGGAGGGGCGCCACTACCAACGCCCCAGCAGGAGCAGCATCGAATGAATCCTCAGCTAGCAAATCAAGCATAGCGCTTATCTCTGCATCACTAGGGTTCAGGGGCACCTCAAAATGGACCTGCCATTCATCATCAGGAATCTCCCCAAGCGAGGCAACCAAAGCATTAACTTCCTCAGCAGAGGGTCGCACTCTAAGGCCCAAACTGCCATCAGTAATGGGTGGATTCGACACAAAAAGGGTAAAGACTTTGGGAGGAGGCAGGTTCCAGACCGAGTATGCCACTGGAGCACTAACATTTGACACTTTACCCCTAAGGATCATCTCTAGTCGACTCACCAAGTCTGCAGGGGGAATTCTTCTGTTAGTAACCCGAGTTGAGTCGGCTAGCCCTCTATACAGATAAGCTGGGTAGGCCCTGTCTTTCAATGGCTGAATATTCTTGAAAACAAAATCAGTAACCACAGCTTCAGCAGTCAGACCCCTCTCTTTCAGTAGTCCAACTTCAGCTAGCAACACACCTGCCTCAACTACCTCCTGATCTGTGGGAGACTCGGTCCAGCTTGGGGTGCGAACGTCCGGCTGTCTTCCCGACCGGGAGGGGAGAGAATTCCCATAATTCTCAACTATAAACCACTCCAGGCGCCATCCCTTAATACTGTCCTTGAGAGGGATCTCGAGATATTCAGTTTTCCTCCCGCGACGCATCTCCATGCTGGCACCCCCAACCAACTGATGTTGTCCCCCGGCCATCCCAGGGCGACAATGATACACGTATTTCCACAGACCGAAATGCGGCAGCACGCCAAGAAAGGCCTCGCATAAATGAACGAAAATGGAGATTTGCAGAATTGAATTGGGGTTCAAATGGGTCAAGTTAATATGGTAGAAATCAAGGAGGCCGCGGAAAAAGGGAGAAATGGGAAGGCCAAGGCCGCGGAGAAGGAAAGGGGCGTAAACAACGGACTCATGGGTATCCTCGGTCGGAACAGTAAACCCATGGCAAATCCGCCAAGAACAGAGTTCTCGCGGAGGAAGAACCCCGATAGATACGAGGTGGAGAAGTTCAGTTTCAGAAATGACGGACATGTGGTTACCTGCGAAAGGCAACTGGCTGTTGGGATCGATTGGAGGAATCACCACAGCAGACGAGCTCGAGGTCTTCCTCTTGGGCGCCATCTCGATTCTACCAGCGAGCAGAGTGGGAAGCGGATGGCAGAGAGGATTCGGAAGCGGGAAAGCAAGAACTAGGGCACAGAAAGCAAAGGCGGCTAAAAGCGCAACACTTATGGGATATTCTCGAGCCGGATACCGTTTCAAAAAGTGCCCAGTCAGCACCCAGCGTGCCACGTGGTCACCCGGTAGTTATCTCCAGAACACCGGTACACCACCTCATCACTCGGCCATCATCCTCAAAGTGGCTCGCGCGGCCTGCTATCACTCGGCGTTGCCTCCAAAACGCCGATTTCGTGTTCAGTCGCTCGGCATTACCTCTAAAATGCTGATATCGTTCTTCAATCACTCGGCATTGCCTCTAAAACGCTGATATAGTGTTCAGTTGCTCGGCGTTACCTCTCAAACGCTGACGTCGCCCTTCAGTCACTCGGCGTTGCCTCCAAAACGCTGATATCGTGTTCAGTCGCTCGGTGTTACCTCTAAAACGCTGACGTCGCCCTCCAGTCACTCGGCGTTGCCTCTAAAACGCTGATATCGTGTTCAGTCGCTCGGTGTTACCTCTAAAACGCTGACGTCGCCCTCCAGTCACTCGGCGTTACCTCTAAAACGCTGATACCGTATTCAGTCGCTCGGCAGTTATCTCTAAAACTCCGATATTGAGTTCAATCACTCGGCAATTACTCTAAAGCACCAACACCATCTACAAAGTTACTCGGCGGCTATTCCTAAAAGCATCAGTTTGATGCCCGAGTTATTCACTTACTCTCTCAAAGGAATTAGCCTCACAAATAAGCAGGACAGTCATTAAGGAGAAGCCAACATCATTCTTTCATTAGAAGGGAAGATAACAAACTTACAAATCAACTCTTTATGAGTTGATACTTCCCTACTACTGCTACTACACTACACTATACTACTCTACACTACTAAATATTACTACATTATTCTAACTATACTATACTAATATCTAAAAGACCAGTGGCATCTAGCCACTGGCCCTGTCGCTGCCCCTGCCGCTGCCGCCCCGGTTGCTGCCCTTGCCGCTGCCGTCATCGTCCTTGCTACCGTCGCCGCCGCCCCTGCCGCTGCCATCACCGTCGCCATCGTCGTCGCCGTCGTCGTCGTCGTCGTCGTCATCATCCCCGTCCTCGCCGCCGCCGTCCGAGTCCTACTCATCCGAGGAGTACTCCGACTCATCCGAGCCTTCGAGCCCGGAGCGCTCGACGGCCCGGATGTACGTCTAGACCTCCGCCGCGAGCCCCTGGGAGTCGTCTGAGTCGTCAAACGACTCACGTAGGGGGACGGGAGCCGGAGACCCCTCAGACTCAGAGGAGAACTCCTCCTCTGAGTACTCCGAGTCACCAAACTCCTCCGATGGAGGAGTTGGCTCACGCTTGCGCTTGTTGTTCTTGCCCATGGTGGAAGCAGAAGGGAGAGAAGAAAGGGAAGCAGTAGAGAACAGCGAAGAGATGTGAAAAAGCCAGAGAGACAACGACGTTATTTATAGAAGGAGAAGGCAACCGCTCACCTCCAACCGCGGTCACTGAACAGTCGCGAAGCATTCAATAAGCACTTCAACCCGTCTGAAGACACGTCAGGCGGCTGACGCCGTTTCACGCAACACAACACCCATTGGGACTCCAGTCAACAGCACGGAGGATATGATTACACCCGCCGTCACATCACATTACTACTCAGAAGCAGCCGGCTAAAACACTCAGCGTACCAAGCCGTCCCTTGCCCACACCCATTGGGGGGGACGCCCAGGAATTATCAGTATATTTTTCAAAACGGTCATATCTGTGCAGGGCACGCAGTGAATACCTCAAGACAAAAATGAGATATCAGTAAGGATCAGAGGAAAGCCAAATATAGCCAGTGAAGTACAAAATATGGCCGACAGAAGCGATGTGAAGACTAGACAGAGAACGTCCATCAAACGTCCAATCAGTCGCAGAGCAAATAAATTGCACTACCTAGCAAGATATGGATGGATTGCGAACTCGGCTGCTAAAGACAAAATATATGCTGACCTCTGAAGCAAAATATTGATGACATAATGCTGACCTCCAAAGCATAATGCGAATAGCTTCGTACCAACTTCTACAAACAGAAAGGATAATTTTCAGCAAAGAGACACAAAAGGAAGACCTTCGAATGGATTATCCTCAAAAATCCATTTGAAGGTCGGGGGCTACACCCCATGGATTATCATTCCGAGCCAAGATAGTGCCGACTTCTAAGGCGTGGGACAAGATTAAAAGGCCAGCCCTCAACCAAAACGCATGAACACAAAGGGAAATAATTTCTGGAAGACCTTCGAGTAGATTATTTTCTAAAATCTACTCGAAGCTCGGGGGCTACACCCATTGGGTGCACCTCCGGTGCACCCAATGAAGTTCAGAATCCTACAAATTGAAACGCCGGCCTCTAAGGCACAAGCACGAAACAAGGCTTCGGTCTACGAGTGATCAAAGCAGAAGAAGACAACAAGAAGTCATTTTCTTCAAAACACCTGCAAGCTGGACCTGGGATCTTTGGGCTGATTACCTCTAAATTAACCCAAAGATCGGGGGCTTGTGGGGGATAGATATCCCCCGGGTCCACTAAAAGAGTAAAAGACCTCACGAAAGGCCCAAGGGCCCAATAAATCGTAAGGTCATTCTTTCGTGGGCCTGGGGAGAGATGACCAGCAAAGCAGATCGACATGAGGCCGGATTGGTTCAAACCCGGACGACCCACAACGTCGAGCGAGTGAACGCAACAGAGATCCGACTTTCCCGCGCCGGAGCCCCCACGCAACGGAGCCATGCGAGGATAAGTCGGCAGAACTACATGGAGATAAACTCAAGTCGTTCACTATCTTTTAGCTACTCGTTGTTATCTTATCCACATGTATTGCCCCACGGTCGAGTATATAAGGCCTAGGGGGCACCCCTTCAGAACGATCGACCCTATTACTCAGCCACCCACCTCAACTCTCTGCATTCTCAATTCGGAGAGCTCCCTTGTAACCTCATTCACCAAGCATACTCACCAGGACGTAGGGTGTTACGCATCTCTAAGCGGCCCGAACCTATAAACATTGTCCACTGTCCCTCGTGCATCTGGCACGAACCATTTTGCTACAGTCGGCGACACCGTCCTACTCCTAAAAACACCTTGAGGGGCAACCCCGGGTGTGCGGTCGGACCCAAAACACCGACACATACTTTAAATCAGATCCAACAAATCCATATCTTTCACCGTAAATAGCGGATCCAGTCGAATCTCACTGGCCATCTCTTCATGATAATGAACCGGCATATGTGACTATTGTATCCTCCATCAGTCCTAGGAAATGGCTACATCCCTCTTTTGAGGTACCTTCTCCATAATTACCGTCCTGATCTTTAGAAACATCTAAATCACTATTGTCATTGCCAACTAGGCGACATATGAAACCTTTTTAGTTCACCTTCCATAATATAAAACACTCACCTTATTTTCTAACAATTCCACCATAAAACAAAAGGTCTAAACAATCTATCTATAAAAAAGCATTTCAAGGAACTGCACAAAGTCTTCAAAATCGTTATAACAAATTTAAAATATTAATACTAACTACATCCAACCTAAAATAATAACTCAAAACAACCTAAACTAAACTAACCAAACTTAGATAACTAAATATACTAATGTAACTATCTCACTAACAAAAATAGTTTCTAAACATATTTCACCTATCTATTATAACTAGTCTAAGTAACAATACTAATATAATCTAACTAAGAATAAGTAATCTAACTAACAATACTAATCCAATCTAACTAGCAAACTCACTAACTAATCTAGTGAAGTCTCTAAATCGAATGTACCTACAAACCCTAACTCACTAACCAATCATTTATCTAAAAATGGACATTAAAATAACAATCATAGAGGGAAAATGCCTTGCCTATGAAGGGGAGTTTGGGAGTCACTCAACCAACAAGAATGATAGAGAGGGCCAAAATGGCTAGCAGAGGCTAACATCGGACGACATTGGCCAATTTAGGGGTTGAGGAGGGAGCAAAGGGAGTGAGGGAGGGACCAAATAGAATGAGGTAGGAAGGAAGTAGATGGGTGGGCACGGATGGCAACGTTCATGAGGGTGGTCAACATGGCTAGAGTGGGTGTCGTAGCTAGAGCTCGATAGGTGGTGTGGCATGGAGGTGGAAGAAGACACAGAGAGAGAAGGGCTTGTGTCAGATTCCTTTCTCTCCTTCCATGTTATGCAGGTTATCGTGGCAAGGGGGTGCAACATCGAAGTTGATGATGCGACAACCACCCCACACATGGCAGCATGACAACGTTTGACGTGTTTGGGTGTCTTAGGTAGTGTTTGATTCTCAAGACTAGCCAGATGGAATGACTCTATTATGGTTTTTTATATGGAATATCTCTGTTTCATGTTTGGAAGATAGAATGGAGTGGTGCTATTTTTTGTTTGGTTCAGGAGCGTAGGTAGAACAGAGTCATGTTGTTTTTTGTTTGGTTTGAGAGTTGGGATTCACGAGCGGTGCTCGTAACGATTTGAGGAAGGGGTTTGAAACGGGTACATTGATGAGCAAAAAGGTTCAATAGTTTTGGGAAGAGTTGGGTTTAGTATATTAGAGAAATATTCTCTTTTTTGGAGTCCATTTCAGGCTTCCTAAAGCAAATATTACTAAAGTTAGAATGAAGCTACTAAGTTACACCTCGCTTTAGACCTAAGGGTGCATTTGGTTTGGCTTTTGGGTGTGGGTTTTGCCCACAAAAGTCAAAAACCAAACTAAAGGGCCCAATCTAGCCAACAGTTTTTTAAAAGCCAACTTTCTCGTAGTGCAAAATTAAAGCATCTCGGGACCTGCTTTTAGTGACTTTTGGATGTAAAAACTTTGCAAAAAAAATATAAAGAACTTCTAGCAACTTTTAGTGGCTTCAATCAAATGGATTTTAGCCTTTTTATAGCTCGCATCCCACACCAGCTCATACCCCACAACAACATTTTCATAGCTATGACCGAACCAAACAAATCCTAAACACTATCTTATCGCGTTGATAGATTTGTCGTTAACAGAACTAGAGAGATTGGCGCAGTTACATGGTTTAATTCAAAATAAATTGCTCTAATACTATTTTATAAACAATATTATAATGTTAAAAATAATACTCCATCCGTCTTAAAATAGTAGTCATTTTAGTTCTAGATTTTTATGTCCATATTCATACAAAATGATAAATATATATATATATATTGTATATTAGGAGCCATGAGCTTCCAATAACTAAAGGAAGCCCAGGCCAGATAGTGCAATCCGGTCGAGCCAGACCAGATCCAGACGTCTATAAAATAAAATCCGTAGTGCTAGGGATCAATTTTTCACGCCCCATCTCGATTCATTAGCGACGACAGTTGCCCGAAAGCGCGTGCGGCGGTGGACCCCCGACCAGTGGCTGCGGTGGCCGCGGCTCCCCGACCTCGACATGCGGTGGCTGCGGTGGCCACGGCTCCCCGACCTCGACATGCGGTGGCGGCGGTTCCCAGGCCGGCGACGGCGGCCCCCGATCCAGAGGGCGAGCGACGGTAGTGCCCTTGTGCGATGGCGGTGGTTCCCAGGCCGGTGGCCGCAACTCCATTACCTCGACGCGCGGTGGCGGAGGTTCCTCGATCTGGAGTAGTGGCGGCGGTTCCGCGATCCAGAGGGCGAGCAACAGCGGGGCCTTTGTGCGGGCAAGCGACGGCGGTTTTGCGATCCAGAGGGCGAGCGACAGCGGGGCCTTCGTGCGGGCAAGCGGCGGCGTCCCCGAAGCCCCGAGGAGGCGGCACTTCCAGGGCTGGCGAGCAAGCGACGCCCGTCAACGTGCGAGTAGCGACGGCGACGCATGAGGCGCGATGTTCGAGCGAGCGACGTCACGGAAGGCGCGAGATACGCGCAGCGATGATCGCGCGTGTCATCCTCCGATCCGGCACAGTTTTCTTTTCGATTATTGTGTTTTATGCCTACCACATGTATTATTTACGCTAAAAACTGTACGATTTTATGCTTGAACACGGAGTTCGTATATCAGTTTACTGCATGCATATTGGAAAGGCAATTCCTTGATTTATGTTGTTCGTAATTTGCGCGCATGCAATGGAAACTCCCACGATTTTGCCATAATTTCTGGATCTGTATAAAAATAGAAACCGCACGCATGCGACTGCCATGTTTTTCGAATCTGTCATAAAAATAGGATTATAATAACAATCTACTAGAGCTATCAACCTCTCATTGACTCGGTATTTACGCTTATAATTGAGGGATTTTATGCTCAAAACTTAAGGTTTTTACGCTCCACCCGGAGATGCGTCCACCTGTGAACAACATGCCAGATTTTTTACGCAGTGTAAGGAATTGCATAAATACCTACACCGTGTAGTATAATTTGTTTCAGTATACATCATAAACTAGTTCTAATGCGTTTAGCTGCATGACTGTTGGAGGGATCCTATATTTATGAAGAAAATAAACCATTAAATGCGATTTTTTGTTTCTATGCATGCAATTCATTTCCTTTCATTGCATATTCTTTCCATCATAAATTCGTGAGCATGCAGCTGGTAACAAATTTTTACGCAGTATACCGAATTGCATAATTATCTACACAGTGTAGCATATTTAATATCAGTATATATCATAAAATAGTCATTACGAGTCTAGCTGCATGGCTGTTGCAGCGATCCTAAATTTATGGAGGAAATAAAGCATTTAAAATAAAAACTGTCATACATATCCTTCCTAAATTTACGCGCATGCAAGGTAACTTGTTTGACTCATGCAGGCATTTTGCCATAATTTTTGGATCTGTATAACCGCATGCATGTGACTGCCATGTTTTTGGATCTGCCATAAAATATGATCATAATAACAACCTACTAGAGCTATCAACCTCTCAAATTGGCTCGGTATTTACGCTTATAATTGAGAGATTTTATGCTTAAAACTTTAGTTTATTACGCTCCAACCCGGAGATGCGTCCACCAGTGAACAACATACCAGATTTTTTACACAGTGTAACGAATTGCATAAATACCTACACCATGTAGTATAATTTGTATCAGTATAAATCATAAACTAGATCTAAAGTGTTTACCTGCATGGCTGTTGGAGGGATCTTATATTTATGAAGGAAATAAAACATTAAATACAATTTTTTTGTTTCTATGCGTGTAATTCATTTCCTTTTATTGCACATTATTTTCATCATAAATTCGTGTGCATGTAGCTGGTAACAGATTTTTACGCATTATACTGAATTGCATAATTATCTACATAGGGTAGCATATTTAGTAGCAGTATATATCATAAAATGGTCCTTACGAGTCTAGCTGCATGGCTGTTGCAGCGATCCTAAATTTATGGAGAAAATAAAGCATTTAAAAATAGAAACCGCCACACAAATCTTTCCTAAATTTACGCGCATGCAAGGAAACGTGTTTGACTCATGCATGCATTTCCTTTTTTGCGCGCACAGACGTGGGCGCGAGTGGTGCAACCGACAGACTGGTCCAGTCGGTGCACTGGGTTGAACCAGGTTGCAGGGGTGATCGGCCTGGGCTTCCTTTAACTATTGGAAGCCCAAGGCTCCCGTTATACCTGCCCTCCTATATATATATATATAGATTGTATATTAGGAGCCCTGGGCTTCCAATAACTAGAGGAAGCCCAGGCCAGACAGTGCAATCTGGTCGAGCCGGACCAGGTCCAGACGTCTATAAAAGAAAATCCAGAGTGCTAGGGATCAGTTTTTCTCGCCCCATCTCGATTCATTAGCAACGGCAGTTGTCCGATAGCGCGCGCGGCGGCAAACCCCCGACCAGTGGCTACGGTGGCCGCGGCTCCCCGACCTCGACATGCGGTGGCGGCGGTTCCTCGATCTGAAGTAGAGGCGGTGGTTCCCAGGCCGGTGGCGGCGGCTCCCGATCCAGAGGGCGAGCGATGGCAGTGCCCTTGTGCGGGCAAGCGGCGGCGTCCCCGGGGCCCCGAGACGGCGGCACTTTCAAGGCCGACGAGCAAGCGACACCCCTCGATGTGCGAGTAGCGACGACGACACACGAGGTTCGAGCGACGTCACGGATGGTGTGAAGTGCGCGCAGCGACGATCGCGCATGACATCCTCCGATCCGGCGCAGTACGGGCGGCCCGAATGACGACATACATCTGTGCATATGTCGTCGACGACGTCCTCCGGCGACTACCTCCTCCTATTTGCGTTTTCTTTTCGATTATTGTGTTTTATACCTACCACATATATTATTTACGCTAAAAACTGTACGATTTTATGCTTAAACACGAAGTTCGTATATCAGTTTGATGCATGCATATTTTTTGTATGCACATTGGAAAGACAATTCCTTGATTTATGTTATTCGTAATTTGCGCGCATGCAATGGAAACTCCCACGATTTTGCCATAATTTTTGGATCTGTATAAAAATAGAAACCGCATGCATGCGGCTGCCATGTTTTTCGAATATGTCATAAAATAGGATCGTAATAACAACCTACTAGAGCTATCAACCTCTCACATTGACTCGATATTTACGCTTATAATTGAGGGATTTTATGATCAAAACTTAAGTTATTTACGCTCCACCCGGAGATGCGTCCACCAGTGAACAACATACCAGATTTTTTACGCAGTGTAACGAATTGCATAAATACCTACACCGTGTAGTATAATTTGTATCAGTATATATCATAAACTAGTTCTACTGCGTTTAGCTGCATGGCTGTTGTAGGAATCCTATATTTATGAAGAAAATAAAACATTAAATGCGATTTTTTGTTTCTATGCATGCAATTTATTTTCTTTCATGGCATATTCTTTCCATCATAAATCTGTGTGCATGCAGTTGGTAACAAATTTTTACACAGTATACCGAATTGCATAATTATCTACACAGTGTAGCATATTTAGTATCAATATATATCATAAAATGGTCATTACGTGTCTAGCTGCATGGCTGTTGCAGCGATCCTAAATTTATGGAGGAAATAAAGCATTTAAAATAGAAACCGACACACATATCTTTCCTAAATTTACGCGCATGCAAGGGAACATGTTTGACTCATGCATGCATTTTACCATAATTTTTGGATCTGTATAACCGCATGCATACGGCTGCCATGTTTTCGGATCTGCCATAAAAATAGGATCGTAATAACAACCTACTAGAGCTATCAATCTCTCACATTGGCTCGTTATTTACGCTTATAATTGAGGGATTTTATGCTCAAAACTTAAGGTTATTACGCTCTAACCCGGAGATGCGTGCACCAGTGAACAACATGCCAGATTTTTTACGTAGTGTAACGAATTGCATAAATACCTACACCATGTATTATAATTTGTATCAGTATATATCATAAACTAGATCTAATGTGTTTAGTTGCATGGCTGTTGGAGGGATCTTATATTTATGAATGAAATAAAACATTAAATACGATTTTTTGTTTTTATACGTGCAATTCATTTCTTTTCATTGCACATTATTTTCATCATAAATTCGTGTGCATGCAGCTGGTAACAGATTTTTACGCAGTATACCGAATTGCATAATTATCTACACAGGGTAGCATATTTAGTAGCAGTATATATCATAAAATGGTCCTTACGAGTCTAGCTACATGGCTGTTGCAGCGATCCTAAATTTATGGAGAAAATAAAGCATTTAAAAATAGAAACCGCCACACAAATCTTTCCTAAATTTACGCGCATGCAAGGGAACGTGTTTGACTCATGCATGAATTTCCTTTTTTGCGCGCACAGACGTGGGCGCGAGTGGTGCAACCGACAGACTGGTCCAGTCGGTGCACTGGGTTGAACCAGGTTGTAGGGGTGATCGGCCTGGGCTTCCTTTAACTATTCGAAGCTCAGGGCTCCCGTTATACCTGCCCTCCTATATATATATAGATTGTATATTAGGAGCCCTGGGCTTCCAATAACTAGAGGAAGCCCAGGCCAGACAGTGCAATCTGGTCGAGCTGGACCAGGTCCAGACGTCTATAAAAGAAAATCCAGAGTTCTAGGGATCAGTTTTTCTCGCCCCATCTCGATTCATTAGCAACGGCAGTTGCCCGATAGCGCGCGCGGCGGCGGACCCCCGACCAGTGGCTGCAGTGGCCGCGGCTCCCCGACCTCGACTTGCGGTGGCGGCGGTTCCTCGATCTGAAGTAGAGGCGGCGGTTCCCAGGCCGGTGGCGGCGGCTCCCGATCCAGAGGGCGAGCGACGGCAGTGCCCTTGTGCGGGCAAGCGGCGGCGTCCCCGGGGCCCCGAGGCGGCGACACTTTTAAGGCCGACGAGCAAGCGACACCCCTCGATGTGCGAGTAGCGACGGCGACACACGAGGTTCGAGCGACGTCACAGATGGTGCGAAGTGCGCGCAGCGACGATCGCGCATGATATCCTCCGATCCGGCGCAGTACGGGCGGCCCGAATGACGACATACATCTGTGCATATGTCGTCGACGACGTCCTCCGGCGACTACCTCCTCCTATTTGTGTTTTCTTTTCGATTATTGTGTTTTATACCTACCACATGTATTATTTACGCTAAAAACTGTACGATTTTATGCTTAAACACGAAGTTCGTATATCAGTTTGATGCATGCATATTTTTTGTATGCACATTGGAAAGACAATTCCTTGATTTATGTTATTCGTAATTTGCGCGCATGCAATGGAAACTCCCACGATTTTGCCATAATTTTTGGATCTGTATAAAAATAGAAACCGCATGCATGCGGCTGCCATGTTTTTCGGATCTGTCATAAAATAGGATCGTAATAACAACCTACTAGAGCTATCAACCTCTCACATTAACTCGATATTTACGCTTATAATTGAGGGATTTTATGATCAAAACTTAAGGTATTTACGCTCCACCCGGAGATGCGTCCACCAGTGAACAACATACCAGCTTTTTTACGCAGTGTAACAAATTGCATAAATACCTACACCGTGTAGTATAATTTGTATCAGTATATATCATAAACTAGTTCTACTCGTTTAGCTGCATGGCTGTTGTAGGGATCCTATATTTACGAAGAAAATAAAACATTAAATGCGATTTTTTGTTTCTATGCATGCAATTCATTTCCTTTCATGGCATATTCTTTCCATCATAAATCTGTGTGCATGCAGTTGGTAACAAATTTTTACACAGTATACCGAATTGCATAATTATCTACACAGTGTAGCATATTTAGTATCAGTATATATCATAAAATGGTCATTACGTGTCTAGCTGCATGGCTGTTGTAGCGATCCTAAATTTATGGAGAAAATAAAGCATTTAAAATAGAAACCGCCACACATATCTTTCCTAAATTTACGCGCATGCAAGGGAACATGTTTGACTCATGCATGCATTTTACCATAATTTTTGGATCTGTATAACCGCATGCATGCGGCTGCCATGTTTTAGGATCTGCCATAAAAATAGGATTGTAATAACAACCTACTAGAGCTATTAGCCTCTCACATTGGCTCGTTATTTACGCTTATAATTAAGGGATTTTATGCTCAAAACTTAAGGTTATTATGCTCTAACCCGAAGATGCGTGCACCAGTGAACAACATGCCAGATTTTTTACGCAGTGTAACGAATTGCATAAATACCTACACCATGTAGTATAATTTGTAACAGTATATATCATAAACTAGATCTAATGTGTTTAGCTGCATGGCTGTTGGAGGGATCTTATATTTATGAATGAAATAAAACATTAAATATGATTTAAATTCGTGTGCATGCAGCTGGTAACAGATTTTTACGCAGTATACCGAATTGCATAATTATCTACACAGGGTAGCATATTTAGTAGCAGTATATATCATAAAATGGTCCTTATGAGTCTAGCTGCATGGTTGTTGCAGCGATGCTAAATTTATGGAGAAAATAAAGCATTTAAAAATAGAAATCGTCACGCATATCTTTCCTAAATTTACGCGCATGCAAGGGAACGTGTTTGACTCATGCATGCATTTCTTTTTTGCGCGCACAGACGTGGGCGCGGGTGGTGCAACCGACAGCCTGGTCCAGTCGGTGCGCTTCTTTTTTGCACGCACAGACGTGGGCGCGGATGGTGCAACCGACAGCCTGGTCCAGTCGGTGCGCTGGATTGAACCAGGTTGCAGGAGTGATCGGCCTGGGCTTCCGCCCAAGGCTCCCATTATACCTGCTATATATATATATATATATATATATATATATATATATATATATATATATATATATATATATATATATATATATATATATATATATAGAACTCATAAATTAATTATTGTATGAATTCTCTAGAAATGCAAAACGAATTTTGATTTGACACAAAAGGAGTAATAAAAATTGCTACTACCTTAAATGGAAAAGCGAGACAAAAAAGGTTGCCGCTACATCAAAGTTTAGGGTTGTTGGCTTCGAATTAAAGCCGAATATTTAAACTGCTACAACTGTAATTTATAGAGATAAAAACACTAGTTAGTAGAACCATTAAAGTCCCCATTTGTTTACTTCTAATCGTACTCTTGCCTGTTCACCAGGTAGCATTAGCCACTCGCGAACGACAATTTGGCAATCTATATATCTATAATTTATAATCTCTAGCTGCAAAACAAACAACTAGTGACACGAAATGTTGTTTCTCGCTACTCTTTATCCTACTGTTAGTGTACTTTGTAGAGTTTAAAATTTATACTAAAATATGTACGCCTCTAGATATAGTAGGACAATCTAACTCTAGTTGATATATTCTATTTGTTTCTTCAAAGAATTTAATGGCTATGTTTTTTAGTAAAGTTGTATATACTGTATAATTTTCACTAATACCAATCTATTCATCAAGATTCTGAAAGTACATTTATTTTGGGACGGCGGGATTAACTGTAACTAAGCGTGCTCCACATAGGAGTACAGCCTGTCGGAGGCTAGCCCGATCGTGCTTTAATTTACTCCATGCAATGCATGCTTGCATCGCGATCCGCATGCGCGGTGGATCCATATAGATCGCCGTCCATTTTAATATGTAGGTGGTACCCACCCAGCCCAGCATGGGGGTGTACCATCTGTCCATGATCCATCCATTATGGTATTAGTTAAGTTCTTGCTGCAGTGTCGACGATGCATTTGTCGGCGTTTCTCCTTGCAAGCATTTAGTACGTATACCCTCCCAAACTTCAGTATCTCTATTTTTTAAAGTACCTAGCTTTTAAAAAATTGGTTTATAGAAATCCAGATGGTCCAAACATAGCAGAGCTATGTTTATAAATCAATTTATAGGAATTAGATTTTCAGTTTTTTTAAAAATAAAAAAGCTGATCTCTCCTAGCTAAAAAATAAAACTGATTTCTTTAAACTGGATTGCTTTTAAACATGGTCTAAAAAGCGTAAAATGTTTTCGTGCCCCCATCGATCAGGGATTTCTCGACGATCCAGAAATGAGCTAAATGGGGGTTGATTTTCTAGGGACTAGTGATGAATACAGTACAAGCTAGCATGGATGTTTATTCTTTCTCGATTCTTCCTCCTCTTCCCTTCACCTCTACCCTTAACCTCTGTCTCTAATAAAATCCGCCACTCGTGCCCACAAGCAAGGAACATATCTGATAATAGGCAACGCAAGAACACTTGCTTCTCCCTGATGAAGGCCAACAGCAGGGGTCGACAACTGACGTCGGGAAGGGGAAGGCCGGCCAAGTGCCTCCGTTTGAAACCAGGTGCATCCTTTGCTGCATACACATATAGAGATGATAATGAATCACGATCTAAATAACTATTCATAAAAATTAGCGCTTTTTAAATAATGTTAGTTTAAAAATAAATACAAATAAATTTCGATTTTAATCTGATTTGATCTTTAAAATTTATAGTATAAAATTTAGATCCTATTACCATCCCTACACACAACAGAAGCGGGTGTCGGCATCGTGATAAGGAACCATAAAGTTGAGGTCTCTTTCTGACGCGGCGGGAGGGGGGGTGGGGGTGGGGGTGGGGAGGTCCTCTTCTAATATAATTTGGTGTGTGTCATCAGACGAAACACAAGCCCAAACTTGCGTTGTGTGTGGGGTCTTCGTTAGCTAGACGAAATGTACGCCAGGCCACATGACAGTTTATTACTGATCGTAATCATATGATGGGTTTAGCAGGACGCCAAGTTCATAGATGCTCCAAAATTCTTCATTATTATGCTCTTAATCAGTATCGTTACTTACCTACTAGTACTCAGTTTGTATTAAATTGGATTGGACCATTACCTGTTCTGGACTGCATTAAGTTAATGCTATTATTTGAGGAGGACATTATTGTGGACCATGCACGCAGGACTGTGGGACAGCTACCTAAATAAAGTTAAGAAATCGATCACTCGTCCATGCCAATGTCAGTCATTTATGGTAAGTATACTATTGCCCTGTGCGAACAAAAGTTAAATACAGTAGTGACTGGCAAAAGTAACGCATGTCGCAGGCAGGACGCTAACGATGAATAGAAAACTAGTCAGACGGACAGCTAGCATATAGACGGAGGACTAACCATTCTTTCATGTTGGATAATTACATTGGTCCGCAGTCGAAGGAACTTTCACTCGAGCGATCGATTATAGCAAGAAACAACAACAACAACGAAGAGATAATTGTATATTTGGGACTCTAAACATTGTGCTTCGCACAAATGCCATTCGAAAGATTTTCTTCGTAAAAAAGGGACTATAAATATATTCTAATTGATTATACTACCATTTAATGTATGTTATTCCTTTTTATAATTTGTTTTCATGTATTTATCATCTAAGAGTCAAAATTGCCCCTGACCTGGGTTTCTACTTTCTATAGTTCGTCTCTATCTCCTGGTTCAACTGCGTTTCTCTCGACTCTTCTCTCGCCGAGCAGCTCGACAGCGAACAACTCACCTGCACGCGAACAGCTCGACACGTACAGTAGCATGAACATCATAGAGGACAATAGCAGTATCAAAATATCATGAGTTCACATCTCATCACAAAGAGGTCATGAGTTTACATCAGAAAAGATTCACATCTCAGCAAAATAAAGACTTCACAAAGACCTCGCTAGCGCAATCGCAGTGGATGGTGGTACGACTTCCATGGCCGCGGGTAGGCAGTCATGGCTAGGCTGTTGGGTCAAATAGCCGATTGTGGGCAGGGCGGAGACCGGCTCGTCCGAGGCCAGCGCCGCCGTGTGTAGCCTGCTGTCCGACATCGGCGTCTCCAGGTTGTGCGCTTCTATCGTGGCGGACATGGGAGAGGAGTTCGTGGTCATGGTGACAGAAGATCGTGCAATGCCAGGGAAGTCTGTGCTTGGTGGGGCGGCAGGCGTGGCCAGTCTGGTGGAAGCTGCGGCCATGGCCAGTGCTTGCTTTAACACCCCGGATGATAGGGGAGGGAAGTCGACGACCATGGCGTCAGGGGAGGACTGCGCATCGCATGGGGACTCCGTGCCCGGCGCAGTGGCGGCCCTGCCCAGCGCGTGGACAGCCGTGGTAGGCGTGGTGGCCTTCATGGCCAGTTTGGCGGCGTTGGACGACAGCAAGCAATCTCCTCTCGTCATCCGGCGGCGCTGCGTACAGGAGACTAATAAGAACAGCGATATCTCAGCGATAGAATGAGAGAATGGCAAATCTGTCTAGTGGAGAAGAGAATACACGTAAAAAAATACAAAAGGAAGGAAATACGGTAAATGGTGTCTTTATCAATTAGAAGACGTTTGTAGACCCATTTTTGCGAGACAGTTATTTAGAATGGTATTATTGCGAAGCGTTACGTTTATAGTCCCAAAAATACAATTGTCTCCAACAACGAAGGCGTCGATGTGATCGTCAAAAACCAAGGCCTTCACCGCCACAACGCCTTGGGGCCTTCGCTGTATCGCGAAGACTCCAAAGATGGCGGAAGCTAGGCGTCAGGCCGTTACGTCATCGACCCACTAGACGATACATCGACGGATCCACTGTCGGCCTTGTTCGTTTCACCTTTAATCCATGTGGACTGGATGTATCGAGTCGGTTGAAATCTATAGCAAGTCAAAATTCATCTCAATACATCTTAATACACTCCAATCCACATAGAATTGGAATAACTGAACAAGGCTGTCAGTGTAGTTAGCGGGTGTGTTATTTGGTGTGCGTTGACCATAGCGCAGACGGGACTATAATTATCCGTTATATTAAATATTCATTTGATATAGTTGATAGCCAGGGATAGAATCGTACTTTGGACCACCTGCTCGACGTGCCTATAAATAATCTTATCCTATAGCGGGATATGACACACATAACGAGAAGATACAATTCTCTCTCATTCGTCTTGTCGTGCATCTGACCTCTCTCTCACCATTTATGAGTGTTTGGATCTACCTCCCAACAAATCAGTAACCTTTAACCATTGAAAAAATCATAATAATTGCAGGCTCTCATTCTTTACTCGTAGCCACGGTATGTAACTTTTAATCTTTGAAAAAAATCATACCGAGGCAAAGGAAGCATATCTGCATCAAAGGCTCTTTACGGAAAAAAATAAATCGGTGTTACGGAAACCGTGTTCTATCTTGCTAGATTCTTTTAGCCAATAAGATATTACCTAAATATGATCTAATCTAATCTAATGTGATCTAAGGTGGCGTAATATAATTAATCTGATCTAGTCTAATTTAATCTAATCTTATCGCATTTAAGTTAATCAGATCTAATCTAATCACATTAGACCCAATCTGACCTAATCTAGTCAAAATCAGTCTAATCTAATTTAAAACTCTTATCTTATTTGATTCATCTTTCTTGCCTATATCTAAAGGTTAAAACCAATTAACTTAGATTGGTTAATATTGCTAGAATAGATTAGGCTACCACTCAAAAAAAACATTGTTCTCACCTTATTTACCTTACCCTAAATTGGTCCCTATCCTAACCCGGTCATATACAACTACTTAACCTATATGTTTGATTGCATAATCTGTATAGACTAACCTAAAATTAAAAGCACCCAAGAGTTTGAACTATCTCATATAACTACCCACAACTATATTTACTATATGTCACTAACTCGAATGGAAACATCAAGATCCAAGAAGAAATAGATCAACCTCGTCAAGGGAAGAGTCAAACAGATAACCAGATGAGTCAAGATCCACTATCCGTGATAGAGTACTTCTTTGTCTCAATTTTTCTTACCCCGACCTATCCTTGCTCTAACCATATCTCATCCAGACAAAAATAAACCCATGCTTTCCTAATCACCGCTAATTCGTATTAAGGAAAAAACTTTCTAGGTTTAAAACAATTGAAAACTAGGATCTAACGTTTTAAACAACCCTTTTGCATCCCTTTTCTACAAATTTCGAGGACGAGATTCTTTTTAAGGGTAGAATTTATAACACCTCAAAATCCTATTTTGATAATCTAGTAAAATTCTTCAAGGATTTTGAGTTTAAATACCTTTCAATAAGGATTTCCTTACCTTTGGAATTTCATCTCTTAAAACAAATATGGGTTCTAATAAAAATTTAATAAAAGTGTCCATATACGATTTTGGTTATTGCTTTATTGATATATATATACTCTCTAAAGGGTTTTATACACTAGAAATCATTTTTCTTACCTATTGTTGTGTGTATGGATTGCATATTTAAAAGACCTTGCTTAAATAAGATAATAAATAAATTCATTAATCAAATTATATTTTACATTCATGCTAGAATTTTGTATGTGCATTGTGGTTCAATTTGAAATTTAAAACTTTGTTTGAATCTGATTTGAACTAGGAAAGAAATTCAAAATAAAAAAATAAAACTAAAAGGATAAAAACAATCAGCCACTCTTGGGCCCAACTCACCTCGGCCCAACCAAGTCCCACGTGCAGCCCAGCTCCACCCCGTGCGTACCCTGGCGCCGACAAGTGGGCCCCACCGGGTAGTCATGCGATCCTCACTTGTGCTTAGGCCCGTGATGTCAGGGGCTTTCCCCTTCCACCGCGCGCTCGGCTCAATCCCGAGCTCAATAACTCGCGCAGAATACTCGGATTCGGTTACAAGCGTCGTGATCCGCTGCTCATCCACGGACTCCGTGTGGATTATAAAACATGGTCCGTGGTCGCTTCGCCAGCTAGTCCCCGTCAACCACGCCAAAGCATGATAGTAGAGAGGGGAGTCAGGAGGGTTGTCGCCATGGTCACCGATCTAGTCCTAGGAACCACTATAGGAGGAAGCACGTGGTTAGAGGAAGGTGTAGACAACGACATTGGGTGCTGTTGAGATGCGGAGTCAGACGAATTCCTCACCGGAGGCGTGCCCATGCCTTGATCCGCCACCACTCCGCGGGCAGGCATCACTAAGGCCACCAAACGCCGGTATGATGCCTCATAAAGATTCACCACACTCGTATCTGTGTGTAGCACTGTTTTGCTTGTATCTTGGCATAGCAGAGCACCGAAAGGGGTTGCGCCAGCGAGCTCGCCGGTGAAGAGAGCTCGCCGTCACCGCCCCTACCCGCCGTGGGGTGGGGGAGGGTTCTGAGTCGTTGGATTATTGGTTTGTGGCTCCGATTATGAAAGGGAAATAGGCTTACACCTTTTCCTAATTGATTTTGGTGGTTAAATTGCCCAACACAAATAATTGGACTAACTAGTTTGCTCTAGATTATGAGTTCTACAGGTGCCAAAGGTTCACAACAAACCAATAAAAAGACCAAGAAAGGGTTCAAATAAAAAGAGTTAAAGACAACCGAAGTGTGCCCATGTCTGGCGCACCGGACAGTGTCCGGTGCACCAGGGAACCCAACTCCAAACTTGCCACCTTCGGGAATTCTGGGAGCCGCTCCGCTATAATTCACCGGACTGTCCGGTGTAGCACCGGACTGTCCGGTGTGCCAACGGAGCAACGGCTACTTCGTGCCAACGGTCGTTTGCAGAGAGCAGTTAATGCGCTACAGTGCGCGCAGAAGTCAGAGCAGAGCCAGAAGACGCACCGGACAGTGAACAGTGACTGTCTGGTGCACCACCGGATTGTCCGGTGGCCCAGAAGACAGAAGCTCCAACGGTCGAACCCTAACAGTCGGGTGACGTGGCTGGCGCACCAGACTGTCCGGTGTGCCATGCGACAGAAGCCCTCACCAACGGTTCTTTTGGTAGTTGGGGCTATAAATACCCCCAACCACCACACTTTAATGCATCCAAGTTTTCAGCCTTCACACCTCATACAAGAGCTATAGCATTCAATACAAGACACAAACAAGAGATCAAATCATCTCCCAAGTCCAAAGACAATTCCAATCAAATAGTGACTAGTGAAAGAGAGATACTTGTGTTCATTTGAGCTCTTGCGCTTGGATTGCTTTTCTTCTTCATTCTTTCTTGATTCCAACTCAATTGTAACCAAGGCAAGAGACACCAATTGTGTGGTGATCCTTGTGGGGACTTAGTGTCCCGTTTGATTGAGAAGAGAAGCTCACTCGGTCTAAGTGACCGTTTGAGAGAGGGAAAGGGTTGAAAGAGACCCGGTCTTTGTGACCACCTCAACGGGGAGTAGGTTTGCAAGAACCGAACCTCGATAAAACAAATCACCGTGTCATCCGCCTTATTTGCTTGTGATTTGTTTTCTCCCTCTCTTTTGGACTCGTTTATATTTCTAACGCTAACCCCAGCTTGTAGTTGTGCTTAAAGTTTGCAAATTTCAGATTCGCCCTATTCACCCCCTCCCTCTAGGCGACTTTCAATTGGTATTAGAGCCTGGTACTTCACTAGAGCCTAACCGCTCGAAGTGATGTCGGGAGATCACGCCAAGAAGGAGATGGTGACCGGCGAGAAGCCCGCCACAAGCCATGGGAAGGCTCCATCCGAGGAGTCCGGCAACAAGGTGAAGGGATCCACTTCACACGACAAGTCGCGTCGGAGCGACGAGAAGAAAAAGAAGATGAAGAAAGTGGTCTACTACGAGACTGACTCTTCATCGCCATCCACCTCCGGCTCCGACACGTCGTCCATCACTTCTAAGCGCCATGAGCGCAAGAAGTTTAGTAAGATTCCCCTACGCTATCCTCGCATTTCCAAACGTACTCCTTTACTTTCCGTCCCATTAGGCAAACCACCCATGTTTGATGAAGATTATAATATGTGGAGTGATAAAATGAGGCACCATCTAACCTCACTCCACACTAGTATTTAGGATGTTGTTGAGATTGGAGTACAAGTACCATCACCGGGGGATGAAGACTATGACTCGGACGAAGTTGCCCAAATCCGGCACTTAAACTCCCAAGCCACCACTATACTCCTCGCCTCTCTAAGTCGAGAGGAGTATAACAAGGTGCAAGGGTTGAAGAGCGCCAAGGAGATTTGGGACGTGCTGAAGACCACGCACGAAGGAGACGAGGTGACCAAGATCACCAAGAGGGAGACGATCGAGGGGGAGCTCGGTCGATTCATGCTTCACCAAGGGGAGGAGCCACAAGCGATGTACAACCGGCTCAAGACCTTGGTGAACCAAGTGCGCAACCTCGGGAGCACCAAATGGGATGACCATGAGATGGTCAAGGCTATTCTTAGATCACTCGTATTTCTTAACCCTACTCAAGTTCAATTAATTCGTGGTGATCCAAGATATAAACTAATGTCTCCCGAGGAAGTAATAGGAAAATTTGTGAACTTTGAATTAATGATCAAAGGCTCCAAGAAAATCATCGAGCAAGGCACCACCTCAACACCCGAGGTGCAACCCATCGCATTCAAGGCGACGGAAGAAGAAAAGAAGGATTCTACACCGAGTAGAATTCCCATCGACGCCTCCAAGCTCGACAACGAGGAAATGGCGCTCATCATCAAGAGCTTCCGCCAAATCCTCAAGCAAAGGAGGGGGAAGGATTACAAACCTCGCTCCAAGAAGGTTTGCTACAAATGTGGTAAGCCCGGTCATTTTATCGCTAAATATCCTTTGTCTAATGATAGTGATAGGGGCGACGACAAGAATGGAAAGAGAAGAGAAAAGAAGAAGTACTACAAGAAGAAGGGCGGCGATGCCCATGTTTTCCGGGAGTGGGACTCCGACGAGAGCTCCACCGACTCCTCAGACGAGGACGCCGCAAACATCGCCGTCACCAAGGGGCTTCTCTTCCCCAACGTCGGCCACAAGTGCCTCATGGCAAAGGACGACAAAAAGAAGAAGGTAAAATCAAGATCCTCCACTAAGTATGCAACTTCTAGTGATGAGGATAATTCTAGTGATGAGGAGGATAACTTGCTCACTCTTTTTGCCAATCTTAACATGCAACAAAAGGAGAAATTAAATGAATTAATTAGTGCTATTCATGAGAAGGATGAATTCTTGGATAGCCAAGAGGACTTCCTAATTAAAGAGAACAAAAATCATGTTAAGGTTAAAAATGCTTATGCTCTAGAGGTAGAAAAATGTGAAAAATTATCTAGTGAGCTAAGCACTTGCCATGATATTATTTCCAACCTTAGAAATGAAATGCCAAATTAATTGCTAAGGTTGAGAAATCAAATGTTTGTGATGATTCAATTGACAATCTTAGAAATGATAATGCTACTTCAATTGCTAAGATTGAAAAATTGAATGCCTCTCTTGCTAGCCTTAGAAATGAGAATGAAAAATTAATTGCTAAGGCTAAGGAATTAGATGTTTGCAAAGTTTCTATTTCCAATCTTAGAGATGAGAATGACATTTTACGTGCTAAGATTGTTGAACTAAATTCTTGCACACCCTCTACATCTACCATTGAGCATGTTACTATTTGCACTAGATGTAGAGATGTTAACATTGATGCTATTCATGATCACATTGCTATGATTAAACAACAAAATGATCATATAGCAAAATTAGATGCTAAAATTGCCGAGCATGAGTTAGAAAATGAAAAATTTAAATTTGCTCGTAGTATGCTCTATAGTGGGAGACACTCTAGCATTAAGGATGGCATTGGCTTCCAACAGAGAGGCAATGTCAAGCTTAATGTCCCTCCTAAAAATTGCCAAACTTTGTTAAAGGCAAGGCTCCCATGGTTCAGGATAACCAGGGCTACATTTTATACCCTGCCGGTTATCCCGAACACAAAATTAGAAGAATTCACTCTAGGAAGTCTCACTCTGGCTGTAATCATGCTTTTATGTTTAAGAGTGAGGCATCTAGTTCTAGGCAATCAACCCGTGCTAAATTGCCTAAGAAGAAAACTCCTATTGCATCAAATGAACCTAACATTTCATTTAAGACTTTTGATGCATCATATGTTTTAACTAACAAATCAGGCAAAGTAGTTGCCAAATATGTTGGGGGCAAACACAAGGGCTCCAAGACTTGTGTTTGGGTACCCAAGGTGCTTGTTTCTAATGTGAAAGGACCCAAGACCGCTTGGGTACCTAAGAACAAGGCTTAAACTTGTTTTGTAGGTTTATGCATCCGGGGGCTCAAGTTGGATCATTGATAGCGGGTGCACAAACCACATGACAGGGGAGAAGAAGATGTTCTCCTCCTATGAGAAAAACCAAGATCCCCAACGAGCTATCACATTCGGGGATGGAAATCAAGGTTTGGTCAAAGGATTGGGTAAAATTGCTATATCTCCTGACCACTCTATTTCCAATGTTTTTCTTGTAGACTCTTTAGATTACAATTTGCTTTCTGTTTCTCAATTATGCAAAATGGGCTACAACTGTCTTTTTACGGATATAGGTGTTACTGTCTTTAGAAGAAGTGATGATTCAGTAGCATTTAAGGGAGTGTTAGAGGGTCAACTATACTTAGTAGATTTTGATAGAGCTGAACTCGACACTTGCTTAATTGCTAAGACTAACATGGGTTGGCTCTGGCACCGCCGACTAGCCCATGTTGGGATGAAGAATCTTCATAAGCTTCTAAAGGGAGAGCACATTTTGGGACTAACAAATGTTCATTTTGAGAAAGACAGGGTTTGTAGCGCATGTCAAGCATGGAAGCAAGTTGGTGTTCATCATCCACACAAGAACATCATGACGACCGACAGGCCGCTTGAGCTACTCCACATGGACCTATTCGGCCCGATCGCTTACATAAGCATCGGCAGGAGTAAGTATTGTCTTGTAATTGTGGATGATTATTCTTGCTTCACTTGGGTGTTCTTTTTGCAGGAAAAATCTCAAACCCAAGAGACCTTAAAGGGATTCTTGGGACAGGCTCAAAATGAGTTCGGCTTAAGGATCAAAAAGATTAGAAGCGACAACGGGACGGAGTTCAAGAACTCACAAATCGAAAGCTTTCTTGAGGAGGGCATCAAGCATGAGTTCTCTTCTCCCTACACGCCACAACAAAATGGTGTAGTGGAGAGGAAGAATAGAACTCTATTGGACATGGCAAGGACCATGCTTGATGAGTACAAGACTTCGGATCGGTTTTGGGCCGAGGCGGTCAACACCGCTTGCTACGCCATCAACCAGTTATATCTCCACCGAATCCTCAAGAAGACATCTTATGAACTCCTCACCGATAAAAAGCCCAATGTTTCATATTTTAGAGTCTTTGGTAGCAAATGTTTTATTCTTGTTAAAAGAGGTAGAAAATCTAAATTTGCTCCTAAGGTTGTAGAAGGCTTTTTACTTGGTTATGATTCAAACACAAGGGCATATACAGTCTTTAACAAGTCCACTGGACTAGTTGAAGTTTCTTGTGACATTGTGTTTGATGAGACTAACGGCTCTCAAGTAGAGCAAGTTGATCTTGATGAGCTAGATGATGAAGAGGCTCCATGAGTCGCACTAAGGTAGTGTTTGGTTGAAGAGCCAAGTAGAACGGAGTCGTTCTGTCCCAGTTTTGCTGCTGTTTGGTTACAAAAGAACTAGAACGGAATGGCTCCAATTAGGGAATATTCTCCTCAGATCCGGAACCATTCCGCTCCAAAAAATCAACCAGACGAAGCCGCTCCGTTCCCATCCCGCTCTCACAGTCACGCTCCATTCCGTTCACTCTGCAACCAAACAAAAAACAGAGTCGCTCTGTTCCAGATTACCAAACACAGAACAGAGCGGCTCTGTTCCTAGAATCAGGGATGGAATGGCTCTGTTCTACTTGGCTCCTCAACCAAACACTACCTAAGGAACATGTCCATTAGGGATGTGTGTCCTAAGGAATCCGAAGAGCCTCCACATGCACAAGATCAACCATCTTCCTCAATGCAAGCATCTCCACCAACTCAAGATGAGGATCAAGCTCAAGATGATGATGAAGATCAAGAGGAGCCACCTCAAGAGGAGGACAATGATCAAGGGGGAGATGCCCATGATCAAGACAAGGAAGATAATGTGGGTCCAAGACCGCCACACCTAAGAGTCCACCAAGCAATACAACGAGATCACCCCGTGAACACCATCCTCGGCGATATTCAAAAGGGGTAACTACTCGATCTCGTGTTTCTCATTTTTGTGAACATTACTCTTTTGTTTCCTCTATTGAGCCACACAGGGTAGAGGAAGCACTTCAAGATTTAGATTGGGTGCTGGCGATGCAAGAGGAGCTCAACAACTTCACGAGGAATGAGGTATGGCATTTAGTTCCACGTCCTAACCAAAATGTTGTAGGAACCAAGTGGGTCTTCCGCAACAAACAAGATGAGCATGGTGTGGTGACAAGGAACAAAGCCCGACTTGTGGCCAAGGGATATTCACAAGTCGAAGGTTTGGATTTCGGTGAAACCTATGCACCCATAGCTAGGCTTGAGTCAATTCGTATATTACTTGCCTATGCTACTTACCATGGCTTCAAGCTTTATCAAATGGACGTGAAAAGTGCCTTCCTCAATGGACCAATCAAGGAGGAGGTCTATGTTGAGCAACCGCCCGGCTTTGAAGATAGTGAGTACCCTAACCATGTCTATAAACTCTCTAAGGCGCTTTATGGGCTCAAGCAAGCCCCAAGAGCATGGTATGAATGCCTAAGAGATTTTCTTATCGCTAATGACTTCAAAGTCGGAAAAGCCAATCCTACTATCTTTACTAAAACACTTGCAAATGATTTGTTTGTATGCCAAATTTATGTTGATGATATCATATTTGGGTCTACTAACGAATCTACATGTGAATAGTTTAGTAGGATCATGACTCAAAAATTCGAGATGTCGATGATGGGGGAGTTGAAGTATTTCATAGGATTTCAAGTAAAGCAACTCCAAGAGGGCACCTTCATTAGCCAAACGAAGTACATTTAAGACATACTCACCAAGTTTGGGATGAAGGATACCAAGCCCATCAAGACACCCATGGGAACAAATGGGCATCTCGACCTCGACATGGGAGGTAAATCCGTAGATCAAAAGGTATACCAGTCGATGATAGGATTTTTACTCTATTTATGTGCTTCACGACTGGATATTATGCTTTCCGTATGCATGTGTGCAAGATTCCAAGCCGATCCTAAGGAAGTTCACCTTAGGGCCGTAAAACGAATCTTGAGATATTTAGTTTATACTCCTAAGTTTGGCCTTTGGTTATTCCGATGCTGATTGGGCAGGGTGTAAAATTAATAGAAAGAGCACATCAGGGACTTGCCAGTTCTTGGGAAGATCTCTGGTGTCTTGGGCTTCAAAGAAGCAAAATTCTGTCGCTCTTTCTACCGCCGAAGCCTAGTACATTGCCGCAGGCCATTGTTGCGCGCAATTGCTTTGGATGAGGCAAACCCTTAGGGACTATGGTTACAAATTAACCAAAGTTCCTCTTCTATGTGATAATGAGAGTGCAATCCACATGGCGGATAATCCCGTTGAGCATAGCCGCACTAAACACATAGCCATTCGGTATCATTTTCTAAGGGATCACCAACAAAAGGGGGATATCGAGATTTCTTATGTTAACACCAAAGAACAATTAGCCAATATCTTTACCAAGCCATTAGATGAGCAAACATTTACCAAACTTAGGCATGAGCTAAATATTCTTGATTCTAGGAATTTTGATTGATATTTTGCACACATAACTTACTTATATACCTTTGATCATATCTCTTTCATGTGCTATGACTAATGTGGTTTCAAGTGCATTTCATGCTAAGTCATAGATTGAAAGGGAATTGGAGTCTTCGGTGAAGACAAGGCTTCCACTCCACTCCATCAAATTATTCATTCCTCGTCGTCGCTCCACAACGCTCTCCAAATGTGGTATAATCTTCACTCCTATATTACTTACCATAAGGGGAGAAAGTAGTTAGAAGGGCTTATATTTCACTCACAAGTATCCGTTTTTGGCGATTCATGCCAAAGGGGGAGAAAGTATTAGCCCAAAGCAAAAGGACCGCACCACCACCGATTTCAAAAAAATGTAGTCTTTCAAATTTGGGTTAAGAAAAGATTTTTCAATTGATATTTTTCAATTGGTATCTTATTTATGATATAATTTCAAATTGGTATACGCTCTTCAAAAATTAATATCTAAAACCCTCTTGAACACTAAGAGGAGGATTTCATTAAGGGAGAGTTTTGTTTAGTCAAAGGAAAGGCATTTGAAACAGGGGGAGAAAATTTCAAATCTGGAAAATGCTTCTCAAAATCTTATTTATATACCTTTGACTATTTGCAAAAGATTTTTGAAAAAGAATTTCCAAAACATTTGCAAAACAAAACAAGTGGTGCAAGCGTGGTCCAAAATTTTAAATTAGAAGAAAGCCATCCATGCATATCTAGAAGAAATAATTATTGGTTTCATTCCAAGCAACATTTGCACTTCCATTATGCAAATTAGTTCAATTCTGTACTTTTATATTTGCTTTGGTTTGTGTTGGCATCAATCACCAAAAACGGGGAGATTGAAAGGGAAATAGGCTTACACCTTTTACTAATTGATTTTGGTGGTTGAATTGCCCAACACAAATAATTGGACTAACTAGTTTGCTCTAGATTATGAGTTCTACAGGTTCCAAAGGTTCACAACAAACCAATAAAAAGACCAAGAAAGGGTTCAAATAAAAAGAGCAAAAGACAACCGAAGTGTGCCCTGGTCTGGCGCACCGGACTGTCCGGTGTGCCACCGGACAGTGTCCGGTGCACGAGGGAACCCAACTCCAAACTTGCCACCTTCGGGAATTCTGGGAGCCGCTCCGCTATAATTCACCGGACTATCCGGTGTAGCACCGGACTGTCCGGTGTGCCAGCGGAGCAACGGCTACTTCGCGCCAACGGTCGTCTGCAGAGAGCAGTTAATGCGCTACAGTGCGCGCAAAAGTCAGAGCGGAGCCAGAAGGCGCACCGGACAGTGAACAGTGACTGTCCGGTGCACCACCGGACTGTCCGGTGGCCCAGAAGACAGAAGCTCCAATGATCGAACCCTAACGGTCGGGTGACGTGGCTGGCGCACCGGAGAGTGTCCGGTGGTGCACCGGACTGTCCGGTGCGCCATGCGACAGAATCCCTCACCAACGGTTATTTTGGTAGTTGGGGCTATAAATACCCCCAACCACCACACTTCAATGCATCCAAGTTTTCAGCCTTCACACCTCATACAAGAGCTATAGCATTCAATACAAGACACAAACAAGAGATCAAATCCTCTCCCAAGTCCAAAGACAATTCCAATCAAATAGTAACTAGTGAAAGAGAGATACTTGTGTTCATTTGAGCTCTTGCGCTTGAATTGCTTTTCTTCTTCATTCTTTCTTGATTCCAACTCAATTGTAACCAAGGCAAGAGACACCAATTGTGTGGTGATCCTTGTGGGGACTTAGTGTCCCGTTTGATTGAGAAGAGAAGCTCACTCGGTCTAAGTGACCGTTTGAGAGAGGGAAAGGGTTGAAAGAGACCCGGTCTTTGTGACCACCTCAATGGGGAGTAGGTTTGCAAGAACCGAACCTCGGTAAAACAAATCACCGTGTCATCCGCCTTATTTGCTTGTGATTTGTTTTCTCCCTCTCTTTCGGACTCGTTTATGTTTCTAACGCTAACCCCGGCTTGTAGTTGTGCTTAAAGTTTGCAAATTTCAGATTCGCCCTATTCACCCCCTCTAGGCGACTTTCAGATTAGATGAAGTGTACCGCTTCAGCGTGATTGATCTGGACCCTCGGATCACGATCAGGCGACTAGGATTAGATCTCACGTATTTTTGAATCTGGGTCGTAGATCACGGATCCAGTGACTGGTATTGTGTACCGGTTCGGGGTAGGGTAGATCTAATATGGGTTGTTATAATGTGATCGGGTGGCTCTAGTGCAGCGTGGGTTATTACAGCCGGGGCAATATGCTAAAGAGCCCCTTGGGTTCTGGGTAATCAACACACTGTCCTTCCACCTTAGGAAAACTTTGCATCTGAGTCCCTAGGATTAACAAATAAACCCTTGGAACTTATTTATTAATATAAGATTAATATTAAATACCTTTAAAACTTCTTTAGTCCATAACTTTTACGATTTAACTCAAAATTAATCCGTTCGAGTTGTGATAGCTTCGTAATTAAATTTTCTACGCATTAACAACATTATACAACATGTTGCCAAAAATAAATAACTAATTTGTTTAACCTATGTTTATTAAAGTAACTCCTTCGTTCTAAGTAATGTAGCATTTTAATTTGGTCTATCTATAACTTGACTAAATTATGATCCCTAATCAAGTTATAAAATTGAATTAATTATTCCTTTAGGTTATCTTTCTCATTATTTATAAAATCAACCTGAGATTAGTTTTAATCACTTAATCACGTAAACCATATCTCAACCATAACTCCGATTTTAGTGATTCTCGAACTTACGATCTCGTAGCGGCGCGTAGAATATTCTTATATAGTTTGTTCGTATGCTTTGGTGTAATATTATCATAGTCATTATTTGTTTATTTGTATGTATTGCTACGAGTAGAAGCGAGGTTACGAGGAACCAGGATCCAATTAGAGAAGTACTTGGAGTTGTACCAAAAAAGACAAGTTGTGCCCTTGATCACTTTTCTTTACCTAATAATGTTCTCGATAATCATCGTGGCATGCTCAGGTTAACTTGATGGGACCTAATAGGTTACCCTAGTTTTGTTCACCCTACACCTGGCAAACAAATGAACTGTTGGGTAACCTTGCTATTTATCTACCTGGTTTTGGGATTAATATTATATCTGAATTATGATCATGTTTCATTATTATTGTTGGTTTAATTATTGTTCATTATAATATTATTGTGTTAATTTGTCGGGGACCATAATTAGGGGTACCCTCAAGACTCCTAAATCTCAGCTGGTAACCCCCATCAGCATAAAGCTGCAAAGGCCTGATGGGTGCGATTAAGTCAAGGATCGGTCCATTCGAGGGACGCGATCACGCCTCGCCTGAGCCCAGCCTCGGGCAAGGGCAGCCGACCCCGGAGGATTTACGTCTCGCCCGAGGACCCCCTCCAGCAACGGACACACCTTCGGCTCGCTCGAGGCCCAGTCTTCACCAAGAAGCAACCTTGGCCAAATCGCCACGCCAACCGACCGAATCGCAGGGGCATTTAATGCAAAGGTGGTCTGACACCTTTATCCTGACGCGCGCCCTCCAGACGACAGAGCCGAAGTGACCGTAGTCACTTCGCCGCTCCACTGACCGGCCTGACAAGAGGACAGCGCCGCCTGCGCCGCTCTAACTGCTGTGCCACTCGACAGAGTGAGGCTGACAGCAGCCAAGTCCGGCCTCAGGCGCCATAGGAAACTCCGCATCGCCCGACCCTAGGGCTCAGACTCGGGCTCAGCCCCGGAAGACGATGAACTCCGCTTCGCCCGACCCTAGGGCTCGGACTCGGGCTCAGCCCCGGAAGACGACGAACTCCGCTTCGCCCGACCCCAGGGCTCGGACTCGGGCTCAGCCCCGGAAGACGACGAACTCCGCTTCGGCCGACCCCAGGGCTCGGACTCGGGCTCAGCCCCGGAAGACGACGAACTCCGCTTCGCCCGACCCCAAGGCTCGGACTCGGGCTCAGCCCCGGAAGACGACGAACTCCGCTTCGCCCGACCCCAGGGCTCGGACTCAGCCCTGACCTCAGCCGACGGTCTCCGCATCGCCCGACCCAGGGGCTCGGACTCGACCTCGGCCTTGGAAGATAGACTCGACCTCGACCTCGGAGGAGCCTCCACCTCGCCCAACCCAGGGCTCGGACCGACCACGTCATAGGAGGCGCCATCATTACCCTACCCCAAGCTGACTCAGGCTACGGGGAACAAGACCGGTGTCCCATCTGGCTCGCTCCGCTAAACAAGTAATGATGGCGCCCCGCACGCTCTATGACGACGGCGGCTCTCAGCTCCTTTACGGAAGCAAGAGGACGTCAGCAAGGACTCGACAGCCCCAACAGCTGTCCTTCCGCCAGGCTCCAGCGCTCCTCCGACGGCCACGACACCACACGAACCGGGTGCCAAAACCTCTCCGGCTGCCACGATGGCATGTACTTAGGGCACTAGCTCTCCTCCGCTAGACACGTTAGCACACTGCTACACCCCCCATTGTACACCTGGATCCTCTCCTTACGCCTATAAAAGGAAGGTCCAGGGCCCTCTTACAGAGGGTTGGCCGCGCAGAGAAGGACGGGACGACGCTCGCGTAAGGCCGCTCGCTCCCTCCCGCGTGGACGCTTGTAACCCCCTACTGCAAGCGCACCCGACCTGGGCGCGGGACAAACACGAAGGCCGCGGGTTTCACCTCTCACGCCTGTCTCCCTCCGGCTTCTCTTCCCCCCTTCACGCTCTGTCTCGCGTCGACCCATCTGGGCTGGGGCACGCGGCGACAACTTACTCGTCGGTCCAGGGACCCCCCGGGTTCGAAACGCCGACAGTTGGCGCGCCAGGTAGGGGCCTGCTGCGTGTTGACGAACAGCTTCCCGTCAAGCTCCAGATGGGCAGTCTCCATCAACCTTTCCAGCCCGGTATGGTGCTCCGTTTCGGGAGTCTTGAGTTCATGTCTCGTGACGGCAGCTACGACATGATACTCCTTCCCCCACCGCGCGACAGCGACAATGGCGGCCGACAACCCGCCCGCCGGCGGCGGAATCGACGACGTCTTCCCCACGTGGTGGAAGAACAACATTCGGGCTTGTCCCGTCCCCTCCCCCGCCGACGGAGGAGGAGGCGGGGCAACCAAGGCCAAGCAGGAGGCGGCACCTCGTCGGCTGTCGAGCGAGTCGACAGCGCCGGCGCCCCAACGGGGGGCACGTCGGGCATCGACCTCGCGTCTGAGACGAAGACGAGCGTCGTCTCCCTGCAACACGCCAACCCCAAGCAAACGGACGACGCCAGCGCGCTCGCAAAGGACTTGCTGGGCGTCACCCTCGTACCTGAGACGACGGTGCAGTCAGCCCCTGACATGACTTCATCACCGCCCGTCGACCAAGAGGTACCGACCGATTCCCATCTCACGCCTTTTGGATTCAGCCTCGACCCACCAAGCGACTTTGCTTTGGTGGATGCTCTCATAGAGGCGAGTCCAAACCCTCTGGGGTATCGTATGCGGTCACCCTGGGACCGGTTGACGGTCGTCTCGACCTACGGGCCCTCGGGGTTGAAGGAAGATGACGAGCCCGACTTTAGTTGGGATTTCTTTGGACTTGGTAACCCCAGTGCCATGCGGGACTTTATGACCGCGTGCGACTACTGCCTTTCCGACTGTTCCGACGATAGCCGCAACCTCGGCGACGAGGACTGCGGCCCAAGTCGTGAATGTTTCCACGTCGATCTAGGGGGTCCCGACGAAGGCAACCATCTTGGTATGCCGGAGAACGGTGACCTCCCTAGGCCTGTGCCTCGCGTTGACATCCTTCGGGAGCTAGCTATGGTCCCCGTCCCGGCGGGGGGTCATGACCCACAGCTCGAGCAAATCCACGAGATGCAGGCCAGGCTCGACGAGGGAGCAGGAACACTTGAGCCGTTCCGCCGGGACAATGGGCAGGAATGGGCGGGCCAACCTCTAGCCGGAGAAGTGCGTCATCTACCCCAGGGCATCCAGCACCGCATCGCCGACGACGTCAGGGTAAGGCCGCCACCGGTTTCCAGTGGGGTCGGCCAGAACCTGGCTGCAGCGGCAATACTTCTCCGTGCGATGCCGGAGCCATCTACCACCGAGGGGCGGCGTATCCAGGGAGAGCTCAAGAATCTCCTGGAGGACGCCGCGGTCCGACGGGCCAAAAGCTCCGCCTCCCGAAGGCAGGGGTACCCCTCGGAACATCGCGCCGCGACTTCCCGATTCATGCGGGAAGCCTCGGTCCACTCCGGGCGCACGCGCAACACAGCGCCTGCGGCCCCGGGTCGCCTCGGCAACGAGCACCATCACCGCAACCGTCAGGCCTACCTCGACGAGAGGGTGCGCCGAGGCTACCACCCCAGGCGTGGGGGATGCTACGACAGTGGGGAGGATCGGAGTCCCTCGCCCGAACCACCCGATCCGCAGGCTTTCAGCCGCGCCATACGACGGGCGCCGTTCCCGACTCGGTTCTGAACCCCGACTACTATCACAAAGTACTCGGGGGAGACGAGACCGGAACTGTGGCTCGCGGACTACCGGCTGGCCTGCCAACTGGGTGGAACGGACGATGACAACCTCATCATCCGCAACCTCCCCCTGTTCCTTTCCGACACCGCTCGCGCCTGGCTGGAGCACCTGCCTCTGGGGCAGATCTCCAACTGGGACGACCTGGTCCAAGCCTTCGCCGGCAATTTCCAGGGCACGTACGTGCGCCCTGGAAACTCCTAGGATCTCCGAAGCTGCTGCCATTAGTCGGGAGAGTCTCTCCGGGACTACATCCGACGATTCTCGAAGCAGCGCACTGAGCTGCCCAACACCACCGATTCGGATGTCATCGACGCGTTCCTCGCCGGCACCACCTGTCGCGACCTGGTGAGCAAGCTGGGTCACAAGACCCCCGCTAGGGCGAGCGAGCTGATGGACATCGCCACCAAGTTCGCCTCTGGCTAGGAGGCGGTTGAGGCCATCTTCCGGAAGGACAAGCAGCCCCAGGGCCGGCCACCGGAAGATGTCCCCGAGGCGTCAACTCAGCGTGGCGCCAAGAACAAAGGCAAGAAGAAGTCGCAAGCGAAACACGACGCCGCCGACACGGACCTTGTCGCCACCGCCGAGTACAAGAACCCTCGGAAACCTCCCGGAGGTGCCAACCTTTTCGAGAAGATGCTCAAGGAGCCGTGCCCCTATCATCAGGGGCTCGTCAAGCACACCCTTGAGGAGTGTACCATGCTTCGGCGCCACTTTCACAAGGTCGGGCCACCCGCGGAGGGTGGCAGGGCTCGCGACGACGATAAGAAGGAAGATCACCAGGCAGGAGAGTTCCCCGAGGTCCACGACTGCTTCATGATCTACGGTGGGCAAGTGGCGAACTCCTCGGCTCGGCACCGCAAGCAAGAGCGTCGGGAGGTCTGTTCGGTAAAGGTGGCGGCGCCAGTCTACCTAGACTGGTCCGACAAGCCCATCACCTTCGACCAAGACGACCACCCCGACCGCGTGCCGAGCCCGGGGAAATACCCGCTCGTTGTCGACCCCGCCATCGGCAACGTCAGGCTCACCAAGGTCCTCATGGACGGAGGCAGCAGCCTCAACATCATCTACGCCGAGACCCTCGGGCTCCTACGGATCGATCTGTCCTCGGTCCGGGCAGGCGCTACGCCTTTCCACGGGATCATCCCCGGGAAGCGCGTCCAGCCCCTCGGACGACTCGATCTACCCGTCTGCTTTGGGACGCCCTCCAACTTCCAAAGGGAGACCCTCACGTTCGAGGTGGTCGGGTTCCGAGGAACCTACCACGCAGTACTGGGGAGGCCCTGCTATGCCAAGTTCATGGCCGTCCCCAACTACACCTACCTCAAGCTCAAGATGTCGGGCCCCAACGGGGTCATCACCGTCGGCCCCACGTATCGACACGCGTACGAATGCGATGTGGAGTGCGTGGAGTACGCCGAGGCCCTCGCCGAGTCCGAGGCCCTCATCGCCGACCTGGAGAGCCTCTCTAAGGGGGCGCCAGATGTGAAGCGCCACGCCGGCAACTTCGAGCTAGCGGAGACGGTTAAATCTGTCCCTCTCGACCCCAGCAACGACGCCTCCAAGCAGATCCGGATCGGCTCCAAGCTCGATCCCAAATAGGAAGCAGTGCTCGTCGACTTTCTCCGCACAAACACCGATGTTTTCGCGTGGAGTCCCTCGGACATGCTCGGCATACCGAGGGATGTCGCCGAGCACTCGCTGGATATCCGAGCTGGAGCCCGACCCGTGAAGCAGCCTCTGCGCCGATTCGACGAAGAAAAGCGCAGAGCCATAGGCGAGGAGATCCACAAGCTAATGGTGGCAGGGTTCATCAAAGAGGTATTCCATCCCGAATGGTTTGCCAACCCTGTGCTTGTGAGAAAGAAAGGAGGGAAATGGCGGATGTGTGTAGACTACACTGGTCTAAACAAAGCATGTCTGAAAGTTCCCTACCCTCTGCCTCGCATCGATCAAATCGTGGATTCCACTGCTGGGTGCGAAACCCTGTCTTTCCTCGATGCCTACTCGGGGTATCACCAGATCAGGATGAAAGAGTCCGACCAGCTCACGACTTCTTTCATCACACCCTTCGGCAAGTACTGCTATGTTACCATGCCGTTTGGATTGAGGAATGCGGGTGCAACATACCAACGGTGCATGAACCACGTGTTCGGCGAACACATTGGCTGAACAGTCGAGACTTACGTCGATGACATTGTAGTCAAGACGAGGAAAGCCTCCGACCTCCTTTCCGACCTTGAAGCGACATTCCGATGTCTCAAGGCGAAAGGCGTGAAGCTCAATCCCGAGAAGTGTGTCTTCGGGGTTCCCCGAGGCATGCTCTTGGGGTTCATCATCTCCAAGCGGGGCATCGAGGCCAACCCGGAGAAGATCGCGGCCATCACCAGCATGGGGCCCATCAAGGACTTGAAAGGCGTACAGAGAGTCACGGGATGCCTTGCGGCTCTGAGCCGTTTCATCTCGCGCCTCGGTGAAAGAGGCCTGCCTCTGTACCGCCTCTTAAGGAAGGTCGAGTGCTTCACTTGGACCCCTGAGGCCGAGGAAGCCCTTGGGAACCTGAAGGCGCTCCTCATGAACGCGCCCATCTTGGTGCCCCCCGTTGCCGGAGAAGCCCTCTTGATCTACGTCGCCGCGACCACTCAGGTGGTTAGCGCCGCGATTGTGGTTGAGAGACGAGAAGAGGGGCATGCATTGCCCGTCCAGAGGCCAGTCTACTTCATCAGTGAGGTACTATCCGAGACCAAGATCCGCTACCCACAAATTCAGAAGCTGCTGTACGCAGTGATCCTGACACGGCGGAAGTTGCGACACTACTTCGAGTCTCATCCGGTAACTGTGGTGTCATCCTTCCCCCTGGGGGAGATCATCCAGTGCCGAGAGGCCTCGGGTAGAATTGCAAAGTGGGCGGTGGAAATCATGGGCGAGATGATCTCGTTCGCCCCTCGGAAGGCCATCAAGTCCTAGGTCTTGGCGGACTTTGTGGCTGAATGGGTCGACACCCAGCTCCCAACGGCTCTGATCCAACCGGAACTCTGGACCATGTTCTTCGACGGGTCGCTGATGAAGACAGGAGCAGGCGCAGGCCTGCTCTTCATCTCGCCCCTCGGGAAGCACCTACGCTACATGCTACACCTCCACTTCCCGGTGTCCAACAATGTGGCTGAGTACGATGCTCTGGTCAACAGGTTGCGCATCGCCATCGAGCTAGGGGTCCGACGCCTCGACGCTCGCGGTGACTCGCAGCTCGTCATCGACCAAGTCATGAAGAACTCCCACTGCCACGACCCGAAGATGGAAGCCTACTGCAATGAGGTTCGGCGCCTGGAAGACAAGTTCTATGGGCTCGAGCTCAACCACATCGCCCAACGCTACAACGAGACTGCGGATGAGCTGGCTAAAATAGCCTCGGGGCGAACAACGGTTCCCCTGGACGTCTTCTCCTGAGACCTACATCAACCCTCCATCAAGACCGATGACACGCTCGAGCCCGAGAAAGCCTTGGCCCAGCCCGAGGCACCCTCGGCTCGGTCCGAGGCACCCTCGGCTCGGCCCGAGGCACCCTCGGCTCGGCCCGAGATACCCTCGGCCCCCGAGGGTGAGGCACTGCGCATCGAGGAGGAGCGGAGCGGGGTCATGCCTAATCGAAACTGGCAGACCCCGTACCTGCAATATCTCCACCGAGGAGAGCTACCCCTCGACCGAGCCGAAGCTCGGTGGTTGGTGCGGCGCGCCAAGTCGTTCGTCTTGCTGGGAGACGGGAAGGAGCTCTACCACCGCAGCCCCTCGGGCATCCTCCAGCGATGCATTTCCATCGCCGAAGGCCAGGAGCTCTTACAAGAGATACACTCGAGGGCTTGCGGTCATCACGCAGCACCTCGAGCCCTTGTAGGAAACGCCTTCCGACAAGGTTTCTACTGGCTGACGGCGGTGGCCGACGCCACTAGGATTGTCCGCACCTGCGAAGGGTGTCAGTTCTACGCAAGGCAGACCCACCTGTCCGCTCAGGCTCTGCAGACCATACCCATCACTTGGCCGTTTGCTGTGTGGGGTCTGGACCTAGTCGGCCCCTTACAGAAGGCACCCAGGGGCTACATGCACCTGTTGGTCGCCATCGACAAATTCTCCAAGTGGATCGAGGTCCGACCCCTAAACAGCATCAGGTCCGAACAGGCCGTGGCGTTCTTCACCAACATCATCCATCGCTTTGGGGTCCCGAACTCCATCATCACCGACAACGGCACCCAGTTCACCGGCAGAAAGTTCCTGGACTTCTGCGAGGATCACCACATCCGGGTGGACTGGGCCGTCGTGGCTCACCCCATGACGAATGGGCACGTAGAACGTGCCAACGACATGATTCTGCAAGGACTCAAGCCTCGGATCTACAACGACCTCAACAAGTTCGGCAAACGATGGATGAAGGAACTCCCCTCGGTGGTCTAGAGTCTGAGGACAACGCTGAGCCGAGCCACAGGCTTCACACCGTTCTTTCTAGTCTATGGGGCCGAGGCCATCTTGCCCACAGACTTAGAATACGGTTCCCCGAGGACGAGGGCCTACGCCGACCAAAGCAATCAAGCTAATCGAGAAGACTCACTGGACCAGCTGGAAGAGGCTCGGGACATGGCCTTACTACACTCGGCGCGGTACCAGCAGTCCCTGCGACGCTACCACGCCCGAGGGGTTCGGTCCCGAGACCTCCAGGTGGGCGACCTGGTGCTTCGACTGCGACAAGACGCCCGAGGGCGGCACAAGCTCACGCCTCCCTGGGAAGGGCCGTTCGTCATCGCGAAAGTTCTGAAGCCCGGGACGTACAAGCTGGCCAACAGTCAAGGCGAGGTCTACAGCAACGCTTGGAACATCCGACAGCTACGTCGCTTCTACCCTTAAGATGCTTTCAAGTCGTTCATACACCTCGTTCACACACAAAGTCTAGTCATCAAGGAAGGGTCAGCCTTGCCTCGGCAAAGCCCGACCCTCCCTCGGGGGCTAAAAAGGGGGGAACCCCCTCTGCGTCGAAATTTTCCTCGGAAAAAGATCTTTTCTTCCAGAATGTCTTTCGTGCTTTTCGACTACTTCGAAAGTGGATCCTGAAAACGATGGAGTACACGTAAGCAGCCAAGGCTGACCGAGCCGAGGGACTCCTACGCCTCCGAGATACGGATACCTCACTCATCACCTTCTGCGATAAGTAACTCGCGCTCGGATAGGTGATTCCGCGGACCGAACAAGTCTTCACGCTCGAAAGCTCCTCTGCCGAAACGATTTTTCGGGCCTTCTCGACTGCGTCGGTGACAGAACCCTATGGACAAGTAAGAGTGCGCGTAAGCGGCAAGGCCGACCGAGCCGAGGGATTCCTACGCCTCCGGGATACGGATACCTCACTCATCACCTTCCGTGAAAAGCAACTCTCGCTCGGACAAACAATTCTGTTACCGACAAATAAGTCCAGATACTCGAAACGAGAAGAAAAGGAACGCAACTTTACAACACGACGATGGTGTGTTTGGGCCTCGACGGTCGCAGAAAACATACACACACTACAAGATAATCCGATCCTGCAGGCTTGGATCTTGACAGTTGAAGGGAGCAGCAGCACCCTCGGCGTCAACTACACCTTCGGCGAGGTCCGACCTAGCCTCGGACGGCAACGCGGTCGGAGGATCTCCACTCCGAAGGACGACATCAGCACCACGCCCGGGCCATCGCTGCCAGGGCCTTCTCCAGGAATCCGGCTCGAGCAGACGGCTCGGGCCGGCCACCCCGAAGCTTCAGCCAGCTGTCCCTCGAGGACATCGGCCCAGCTTGTGGCCTCGGCAACTCAACTCCGGCGTCGGTCCCGCCAGTGGACGACCCGGCCAGGCTCCGGCCGACCAAATCTTCTTTTCGAGCCAACTATGCCTCTGTCTGTGCTGACACCGCTACCTCCGGCTTCGGCTCATCGAAGAGCGGTCGAGGGTTTCCTTTAACTAAGCAAGAGAAGCCTCGGACAGCAAGGCCGACCGAGCCGAGGGACTCCTACGCCTCCGGGATACGGACACCTCACTCGTCACCTTCGCACGAGGCAACTCACGCTTGGTGAAGCGGTTCAGATAGCCGACAGGCGAGTCTTAGTGCTTGAAATGAGGAAAAAACACGGCTCCGTGTCGAAAATACATACATGTTCAGGCCCCGACAGCCGCAATGAACAAGACACCGGCATTCAAGGTGCCATTACAAACGGAACCCCGGTTCCACCTCCGTAGGTACGAACAACCCCACACGATTGGGGGGCCTGCGGAGCAACAGAAGGCCGACGGATGGCTCGCTGTCGCCCGCTCCAGCAGCAGCGACGACGACGACTTCTGCTCCGGGGGGCCGAACAACAGCAGCAATGACCTCAGGGCGGATGCTGCTGCCATAAGGCCCTCGCCCATGCCCTCACTTGAGAGGCAAGGACGAGCAGAAGGCCGTAGAGTTGGAGGTCAGTCCGTGGGCGGCACCGGCTATCTCGTCGGCGGAGAAACCTCTTCCGGCTGCCGTGGCGGAAGGCGGCGCCGGAAGCGGCTCCAAAGCCACTCGGGTCAGAGAGCCGGGCATGTGGCAGCTACCAGCGCCACGAACGGCGAACGCCCTTCCCCCCGATCACTGAGGGAAGGAGTGGGCCGCCGCCCGCGCAGGGACCAACCCCAACTCGGTGCACTCCCCTCCCCAGCACTGATGATGAACATCCTTGAAGCTGAGGGAGGGGCAGAGGCCGCAGCCCGGCTTGCTTCTCCCCACCTAGGGGCTGGTGGTCACCGCCTTGGGTGACCACCGGCGAGGGGGTGCGGCCGGGCTGCATGATGAAAATCCTTGAAGCCGAACAATGGCTGAAAGGTACCAACTTCCGCGAAGTTGCGTTCCTCCAATGACAAGGCGGAAGGATTGCGGGAGTTCCCCATCCGGGGGCTCGGAAGGTGGAAAGACGCGATGCATAAGGGAGCGCGAAGACATGGTTACCTTTCGAGGGGGTCACCCCCTTTTAAAGGCGACTCTCCCCACTTGCGTCCTCAGCCATCGCGGGCTGAGTCTTCTCCAACACGCTCCAAGGTCCTCCCCCTACGGCACGGGGGCTGGGTCCCACGCGTCATACAAGCTGGCCCAGGGCAGAAGAAGCCAAACCGTCGCGCGCGGTGCATGCAACTGCCCAGCGGTTACAAGCATTCCTCCACTTTCGCCCAGACCAGCGGGTGAAAGGGCGGACAGCCATGCAGGCGGCATGCAACCGCGCCAAGTGGGCGCACCCCTCCGACTCCAACGCGCCCAGCATGAAGGCCCAAGCCCACACGTCATGCAACCGGCGCGCCGGTTGCTACGTGCGAGCAACTGCACCGCCACTCGCGCCACTACCGCGCCTCCTCGACTGCGGAACCAGTACCGCGACTCGAGGCAACCCTGCGTATGACCCAACAGTGCCAGCCAGGCGCGACGGTCAATACGGCCAAAAATGGGCCAGCAGTAATGGCGGTGGCAGGCGGGCGGAAGCAGCGGTCACGTCGTCAGCCAAGCTTACGTCCCTTCCAAGGACAGCAAGGGAACCCTCTCCCACGACGTGAAGACGGCGTGCCCGTGTTCCGTTCCTCGAACGGCTCGCGCACGCGCAACGGCTGCCCCACGAACCACTCGCCCCGTCGCATTAACTCCGCGGCGGGACAGGCGGCACCTTTGGCAGGAGGAGCGAGCGAAGCTTCGCCTTCGCCATAATGACCGCATCAAAAAAGGTGCGCCACGTCATTTCAATTTCGTATCCTTTTCCTCTTCCTCTTTCTCTCTCTTACAACAGGGACCGGGAAAGGGGATACCCCGAAAGGGATCCTTCTCCGCGAAGGAAACGGGCCCCGAGCCCCCCTACTGATCAGAGGTTCGAAGCCTGGCCCCTCGGAGGGGTTCAACAGCCGCCTCAGAGCACTCGGGCTCCGCACCCACTACTGGTCAGAGGTTCGAGGGCCGGCCCCTCGGAAGGGTTCAACGGTCGCCTCAGGCCACTCGGGCTCCGCGCCCACTACTGATCAGGGGTTCGTAGGCTGGCCCACGAAGGGTTCACAGCCGCCTCAGACACAGAGCGAGGGATGACCCTGGGTACGTTCGATACATAACCAAGGCTCGGCTACGCTCCCGAGGTACCCTAGGACATTTCCGAGACCAGCGGGAACGATCTTGTAACGGAATCCCATCAGAGGGAGGCATCGAGCCCTCGGACCCCGTCAAAAGGGGACCGGGTCCGGCAGATCACCCGCAGGTACTTTTGGAGCGCGCCTCCGAGCCTCTAGCCGACCCCTAACAAATGGGGCACGGACGTCCACTCGGGTTACCCGTCAGCAGCTCACTGGAGACACCATGTTCGGCGCCCTCCATGGGCAACATGGCGCTTCCCCCCCTCCTCCTTGCGGAAAGGCGATGTAGGGGCGTATGTAAAAAAGTCGAGTCTGTCCTTGACCGTCCTCTCGCCCTGTGCGGAGGCACGGGGGCTGCTCTCGCAAACCCGGCTCCGGCCAAACCGTTGACAGCATCAACATACCAGCCTGAGAACTTGGGACCCGACCGTGCACCCGGGCTACGGCCAGCTCGCATGAGGGAACAACCAGACCGGCCGAAGCATTGTGAAATGCATTAAGACCTCGAAGGAGTCAAACCACTCCTCCGAGGCCTCGGGGGCTACACCCGGCGGGTGCGCTCGCGCGCACCCACTGGAACAAAACGCAACCGAGAGAGGCTGGTCCCCTTGCAAAAAAGTGCAACAAAAGCCTCCAAGCGAGTATTAACACTCCCTTCGAGGCTCGGGGGCTACTGTCGGGGATCATAATTAGGGGTACCCTCAAGACTCCTAAATCTCAGCTGGTAACCCCCATCAGCACAAAGCTGCAAAGGCCTGATGGGTGCGATTAAGTCAAGGATCGGTCCATTCGAGGGACGCGATCACGCCTCGCCCGAGCCCAGTCTCGGGCAAGGGCAACCGACCCCGGAGGATTTACGTCTCGCCCGAGGACCCCCTCCAGCAACGGACACACCTTCGGCTCGCCCGAGGCCCAGTCTTCACCAAGAAGCAACCTTGGCCAAATCGCCATGCCAATCGACCGAATTGCAGGGGCATTTAATGCAAAGGTGGCCTGACACCTTTATCATGACGCGCGCCCTCCAGACGACAGAGCCGAAGTGACCGTAGTCACTTCGCCGCTCCACTGACCGGTCTGACAAGAGGACAGCGTCGCCTGCGCCGCTCTGACTACTGTGCCACTCGACAGAGTGAGGCTGACAGCAGCCAAGTCCGGCCTTAGGCGCCATAGGAAACTCCGCATCGCCCGACCCCAGGGCTCGGACTCGGGCTCAGCCCCGGAAGACGACGAACTCCGCTTCGCCCGACCCCAGGGCTCGGACTCGAGCTCAGCCCCGGAAGACGATGAACTCCGCTTCGCCCGACCCCAGGGCTCGGACTCGGGCTCAGCCCCGGAAGACGACGAACTCCGCTTCGCCCGACCCCAGGGCTCGGACTCGGGCTCAGCCCCAGAAGACGACGAACTCCGCTTCGCCCGACCCCAGGGCTCGGACTCAGCCCTGGCCTCAGCCGACGGTCTCCGCCTCGCCCGTCCCAGGGGCTCGGACTCGACCTCGGCCTTGGAAGACAGACTCGACCTCGACCTCGGAGGAGCCTCCACCTCGCCCAACCCAGGGCTCGGACCGACCATGTCACAGGAGGCACCATCATTACCCTACCCCAAGCTGACTCAGGCTACGGGGAACAAGACCGGCGTCCCATCTGGCTCGCTCCGCTAAATAAGTAATGATGGCGCCCCGCACGCTCTATGACGACGGCGGCTCTCAGCTCCCTTATGGAAGCAAGAGGACGTCAGCAAGGACTCGACAGCCCCAACAGCTGTCCTTCCACCAGGCTCCAGCGCTCCTCCGACGGCCACGACACCACACGAACTGGGTGCCAAAACCTCTCCGGCTGCCACGATGGCATGTACTTAGGGCACTAGCTCTCCTCCGCTAGACACGTTAGCACACTGCTACACCCCCCATTGTACACCTGGATCCTCTCCTTACGCCTATAAAAGGAAGGTCCAGGGCCCTCTTACAGAGGGTTGGCCACGCGGAGAAGGACGGGACGGCGCTCACGTAAGGCCGCTCGCTCCCTCCCGCGTGGACGCTTGTAACCCCCTACTGCAAGCGCACCCGACCTGGGCGTGAGACAAACACGAAGGCCGCGGGTTTCACCTCTCATGCCTGTCTCCCTCCAGCTTCTCTTCCCCCCTTCGCGCTCTGTCTCGCGCCGACCCATCTGGGCTGGGGCACGCGGCGACAATTTACTCATCAGTCCAGGGACCCCCCGGGTTCGAAACGCCGACAAATTGGAACATGGAGCGACCACCCGAGAAAACAGTGCTACCACAAGGGTGGAATGTGACGTCTGAGAGCACCTAGAGGGGAGTGAATAGGTGACCTTGATAAAATTCAACACTAAATATCCCAACTTGGTTATGAATGTTAGAAAGGTTGAAGCCAAGTTCTTTAAGCGAGAACTCTTCACTTGATTGTTCCTTTAAAGTGAGTATTGAACTATGGAACAATAGCGCAAGTGATTAAGCGAGAAGCCGAGAACTCGAGAGAAGAAACCAATCACACAAAAGAGCGACACAAGAGACACGATGATTTTATCCCGTGGTTCGGCCAAGTATAACACTTGCCTACTTCCATGTTGTGGCGTCCCAATGGACGAGGGTTGCACTCAACCCCTTCCAAGTGATCCAATGATCCACTTGAATACCACGGTTTCTTCCTTATAGCAGTTTTCCCGTTTGTGAGAAATCTCCACAAGTTGGAGCCTCTCACCCTTACAAAGTTGATCACAACACAAAGCACACGAATAAGGGAGGGAAAGAAACACACTCAAGAATCATAGCAAATACACGCACACAAGTCAAGACGTGAGCACACAAACACGGCGTAGGGAGTTCACAACTCAAAAGGTGCTCAAATCTCAAACACGATGATCTGATTGCGTGGTTGCGGAGTCTAGGCGTCTTAGAATGTTCAATGGATGCTTGGTGTAGTGCTCCATTCGCCTAGGGGTCCCTTTTATAGCCCTAAGGAAGCTAGGAGTCGTTGGAGTTCCATTTGAAAGGCAATTCTTGCCTTCTGTCGGGTGGCGCACCGGACAGTCCGGTGCACCACCGGACATGAACAGTGCTTGTCCGGTGCCCGATCTCCTTCCTTTTCTGGCGAAGCCGACCGTTGAGCCTTTGGTCCCCTTGGCGCACCGGACAGTGTCCGGTGCATACCGGACAGTCCGGTGCGACCAAGTGACCGTTGGCTTGGGCCACGTGTCGCCCGTTGATCGCGCTACCGACCGTTGGTCGGGAGCGCCATTGGCTCACCGGACAGTCCGGTGCACACCAGACAGTCCAGTGAATTTTAGCCGCGACGCCCTTGTCGAATTTCCGAGAGCGAGGAGTTTGTCGTCGGGGCCAGCCTGGGCATCGGACACTGTCTGGTGCACCCCGGGCTGGTGCATCAGTGCATGTTTGGCTGAACTCATGCCAAACTTCTCCAATCCGATTTCTTTTGATTTGACAAGATTCCTGGCACTTAGATAAATATGTTAGTATCCAAAAACAATTTACTAAGGTCAGAGACATACCTTGATTCTTTGATTCGCATCTTTCAACCACTTAGCACTTATGAACCAAAGTAATTTGTGTTGGTCATCTAATCACCAAAACATTTATATGAATGGTCCAAAGGCACATTCCCCTTTCAACGTCCTTAGTTGAATAATTAGGAAAGTTAGTGTGAGTTAATCCTTTTCCGAAAGGGGCAAGCGAGGTGTGGGGACCTGCCGGTATAGGGAGGTTCTCGGGTCAATTTGTCTGTGATAGCTTTTCGGGCGAGGGATTCCTATATCGTCCCCTTCTGCCTGATTTCGTAGCGGGTTCTCTCATGCTAGTGGAACTTTGTAAAGGCCTCATAGTGAGACCTTGCCTACTCACATTTGTAGTGTTTAAGAGTTTGCGCAACCAAAGGCAAATAAGGGATCACAACTTGTCGGTAAAGATGCTAGCGCACATGTGTGAGATTTGACAAATGTATGCAATTAGCTTTCTAATTAAAATATATCTAGGTTTCAACTCTTCTTTTTTTATAACAAAGTGAATGTATGTAATACTAATTCAATTATGTTTAATATAATAACTTGTTTAGTAGAAATGTGATATGTTATACTTCGTAGGTGTTCCCACATGTGGTACTTTTTGGAAGTAAATGTTAAATGGCTTAAGTTATATAAAACATTAATAACTAAAAGGTGACTAGTGTAACATTGATTTCTAATCAACAAACTTGAGGTAACATCCACTAAGATGTTCCTTCGAGTCATCTTGTGCAGTCGTTTAACTAAACTAAAATAAGGGGGTGTTTGGTTACACCCCGCTAAAATTTAGCCCCTGTCCCATCGAATGTTTGAACCTCCGTTCCGGGTATTAAATGTAGTCGGATTATAAAACTAATTTGTACGAGACGAATCTAGTCCAGTTGGTTGGGTCTATATTTCATACTCCTATTTAAAAGTCAAACGCTTGATGTGACCCGGGCTAAACTTTAGCATGAGCAACCAAACACCCCCTAAATGCACTCCACGATGTTTTATTCCCTCGATGATGCAAATTGTGATAGTCGTGTTCTTATCAACGCTAGCTCAGTTTAAGCTTATTCTTGTTGTGTTTGTCTCTTATTGACATATTCTACATGTTAGTAGCATCATTCATATTATCATATGTTTCTTAATTTTTATAATTTAAATTTTAATTAAAATAAAAGTAAATTCATTAGTTTCCTAAATTAATAGTAACATAAATTTTATACTTCACAGTTTATATACAAATGTTAACATGATTAATTATTAACATTAATATATTTATAAATGATAACTTATTTTGTTAAACACAAAACATATAATGATTTGATTAGTTGTTCATATGTGTTCTATGTTTTCTAAATCAAAGATTTAATTGGTTTAGTTACTATAGAAACATTTATAAATGAAATATGATTAACATTTTATCTCACCTTTATAAACTTAGTTTAATTTGAATTAATCAAACTCTAGGATGTTTCTTTAAAATATCCTTCACTTTATTTTGTTATTAATCAAGAAACTTCAACATATATTTTTGTCTTCCATATTCTAATGTCAATCTAGTGATAGTCGTTTCTTTTTCACAATAGCTATGTTTTTAATCGTTCTTGCGCTATTGAGTTCATAACAACAAGCTTTCCTTTAATATAGTATTTCGTTTCATATGGTGTATTGTTCTTAGTTGTTATATTTATTGCTTATATATTTGTTAATGTGTAGTGTTTGCTGCGAGTAGAAGAGTTGATTGTGAGCACTAAAAACACAAATATTGAAGACTAAGGACTTTTCAAAGAGCTGACAATAGAGTGGAAAGCAAGTGTTTAAGGAAAGTATAGCATGGATCAATCCTTGTTTCTATTAATCCTTTAATATTGTTTAATTCACGTGCATGTGTCTACCTTAATATCCTTAAGGATTTCCTAGTTTGCACTTTGTACCTTGTTATCCATGGCCTAATTGCATAGGGAGAGTATCTTTGCTAGTCCTCAACTAAGTAACTATGATTTATAACTTGACTAATGGTATATACATAAAAGATATTAAAATATGATTTTTAACAACATGGAATCAAGGAGGCTAGAGCATTAGGTTTTTATTGTGCGCTAGTTGCTCTTTAAGGACTTATTTATAAATGATAACCTGTGACTTATAGTACAATTGTATGTGCTATTATGGTTTTAGCTTTAGTTAAGTATAAAAGCCTTTTCTAGCTCATTAGTGGTTAGCGAAAGGTGCTAATGGTTTGATTTCTAAGTATAGGTCAAGATATAGCTTATGAGTATATACATGATGGTATTGTGCCATAAGGAAGGGGGTTCGTACATTCCATTGCCAATGAAAATGAAACCTAGAGACCACTAACTTATTAGGGAAACTTTTGAAAGTCTTCATAGCGAAACCCCGCCATGCACCATAGAATTATAGTCTAGGGCTAGCTACTCCTAGAAAAAAGAATCATGGCTTATAGGTAAAGTTGCACAACATTTGCTGAGTATCTAAACTGTTATAATTGTCATGCTCACGGTTACAATTGGACTCATGGTTGAATAGACAAATGGATGAGGCCCCGTTTCAATCTCACGGGATAAACTTTAGCTTCCTGCTAAACTTTAGCTATATGAATTGAAGTGCTAAAGTTTAGCTTCAATTACCACCATTAGCTCCCTGTTTAGATTACAAATGGCTAAAAGTAGCTAAAAAAAGCTGCTAAAGTTTATCTCGCGAGATTGGAACAGGGCCTGAATGGAAAGACATTTATGATTTATTTATGCTATACATTGTCCTTGTTTACGTGATCCAGTGGTTATGTGATTATTTGGGCCTAGGTAAATTTGATGTCATTGATGTTAAAAGATGGCTCATTAAAGTGCTAATCACACTAAACTTGTCATAGTCTTTTGAACCTCATAAATCTCGTGTTATATTTGTTAAATATAAAGTACTTACACTTATTTATTTTTAATACTTTGGAAAATCTCGAATGTGTATCAGATAGTAGAGCTACTGAGTTCCACAAATAATTTTACAAGTGCTTGGAGTATGTACCGTAGTCATTTGCCCCTATGAAGATGGAGCTAAAGAAAAGTTTATATAATGTCCCGTTATACTATGATATGTAGTGTTAAATATAAGTAAGTTTTTGCACTATAGAACATTGTTTTCTGATATACTTATATGTGTGAATTTTTTGGATACAAATACGACGAGTCCGGTTTTGTTTTTAAAATTGGGTACGACACAAAACCTAACAAACAACTAACGAAACTAAACATGATAAATAACAATAAATCTATAGATAATAGCCAAGTGTGAACCTAGATTAAACTTAAACGTAATAGCTAACACTGTAACATAATTATAAAATAGATGTATCAATATATACACGTGCAAATCGACTGCAGTAACTAATTAAACACTTATTTTCACACATAAATGATCTACCTTAACGACACTTTTTCTTGTATACCAAAATCAAAATGGACTCGATCCATATCCACCTACAAAACTAGGCTTGCAAAATATGCGTAACGTAGATCAAATCAATGTGTATAATTTGAGGAAAAATAAGATGGATACCATGATCTTCATGTAAAATTTAAATCTAAACTTTAAAGGCTGAATCAGCAGACTAGAGAATGTTTAAATGAATTAGTAGAGGGATATGTGAAGAGAAACAAGGAACAAATGAATATTGGAAAACTCCCAGCTGAGGAAAATAGAAGGGTCAACCGAGTTCACAACATCACTATGCACGATTTTTTACAGCCACATTTATTTTCGACGGCCACGCCAAAAATAAGTTCGTATTTTCGGCAGCGAAGCTTGGCCACCAAAAATAAGCTTATTTCGACGGCCACTGACACAACCGCCGAAAATAAACTTATTTTCGGCGGCCTCTCACACAGCCGTCGAAAATAAACTTATTAAAACTGCAGCTCGACTCCTCTATTCTCTCTTCTCTCTGTTTCTCTCCTCACCGCTGCCCACCGCACTGCCAACGCGCCGTCGCTGCCCACTCTAGGCCCCCGCCGCCAACAGCGCCGCCCGCCCACGCCCTGCCGACTCGCCGCCACGCAAGCCCCACCGTCGTCCTCGGCTCGAGTAAGGTAATTTTTTGCGTATTTTTTGTATTTTTGGTGGTCTTTTATTTAATTGCCGCCGAAATTTGTATATTTTTGTAATTGTGTTTGTTGATTAGTGCGTTGGTTAATATTATTGTTTAGTTTGAGGCATATTGTATATGTGTTATATGTTTAGGTAATGCATATATGGTATATGTGGTTCATTAATGTATTAGTGGTATATGTGGTTGTTGATTAGTGCGTGTGATTAATATTATTGTTTAGTTTGAGGCATATTGTATATGTGGTATATGTGGTTTAGGGAAGGCAATTGTCGGGGACCATAATTAGGGGTACCCCTAAGACTCCTAATCTCAGCTGGTAACCCCCATCAGCACAAAGCTGCAAAGGCCTGATAGGTGCGATTAAGTCAAGGCTCGGTCCACTCAAGGGACACGATCTCGCCTCGCCCGAGCCCAGCCTCGGGCAAGGGCAGCCGACCCCGGAGGATTCATGTCTCGCCCGAGGGCCCCGTCAAGCAACGGACACACCTTCGGCTCGCCCGAGGCCCAGTCTTCGCCGAGAAGCAACCTTGACTAGATCGCCACGCCAACCAACCATATCGCAGGAGCATTTAATGCAAAGGTGGCCTGACACCTTATCCTGACGCACGCCCTTCAGTCGACTGAGCCGAAGTGACCGCAGTCACTTCGACGTTCCACTGACCAGCCTGACAAGAAGACAGCGTCGCCCGCGTCGCTCCGACTGCTGTGCCACTCGACAGAGTGAGGCTGACAGCGGCCAAGTCCGGCCTCGGGCGCCATAGGAAGCTCCGCCTCGCCCGACCCTAGGGCTCGGACTCGGGCTCGGCCCCGGAAGACGACGAACTCCGCCTCGCCCGACCCCAGGGCTCGGACTCGGGCTCGGCCCCGGAAGACGACGAACTCTGCCTCGCCCGACCCCAGGGCTCGGACTCGGCCTCGGCCCCGGAAGACGACGAACTCCGCCTCGCCCGACCCAGGGCTCGGACTCGGGCTCGGCCCTGGAAGACAGACTCGACCTCGACCTCGGAGGAGCCTCCGCCTCGCCCGACCCAGGGCTCGGACCGACCACGTCACAAGGGGGGCCATCATTACCCTACCCCTAGCTAGCTCAGGCTACGGGGAACAAGACCGGCGTCCCATCTGGCTCGCCCCGGTAAACAAGTAATGATGGCGCCCCGCGTGCTCCGTGACGACGGCGGCTCTCAGCCCCTTACGAAAGCAAGGAGACGTCAGCAAGGACTCGACAGCCCCGGCAGCTGTCCTTCCGCAAGGCTCCAGCGCTCCTCCGACGGCCACGACATCACATGAACAGGGTGCCAAAACCTCTCCGGCTGCCACGACGGCATGTACTTAGGGCACTAGCTCCTCTCTGCTAGACACGTTAGCACCCTGCTACATCTCCTATTGTACACCTGGGCCCTCTCCTTACGCCTATAAAAGGAAGGTCCAGGGCACTCGTACTAGAAGGTTGGCCGCACGGGGGAACGGGACGGCGCGCATAAGCCTCTCGCTCTCTCCCACGCGGACGCTTGTAACCCCCTACTGCAAGCGCACCCGACCTGGGTGCGGGACAAACACGAAGGCTGCGGGTTTCCCCTTTACGCCTGTCTCCCTCCGGTTTCCCCCCTTCGCGCTCCGTCTCGCGCCGACCCATCTGGGCTGGGGCACGCGGCGACAATTTACTCGTCGGTCCAGGGACCCCCCGGGGTCGAAACGCCGACAGTTGGCGCGCCAGGTAGGGGTCTACTGCGTGTTGACGAACAGCTTCCCGTCAAGCTCCAGATGGGCAGTCTCCAGCAACCTCTCCAACCCGGGACGGTGCTCCGTTTCAGGAGTCTTGAGTTCATGTCCCTCGACGGCAGCTACGACATGATACTTCTTCCCCCGCCGCGCGACAGCGACAATGGCGGCCGACAACCCGCCCGCCGGCGGCGGAATCGACGACGTCTTCCCCACGCGGCGGAAGAACAACATTCGGGTTTATCCCGTCGCCTCCCCCGCCGACGGAGGAGGAGGCGGGGCAACCAAGGCCAAGCGGGAGGCGGCACCTCGTCGGCTGTCGAGCGAGTCGACGACGCCGGCGCCCCAACGGGGGACACGTCGAGCGTCGACCTCGCGTCTGAGACGAAGACGAGCGCCGTTTCCCCGCAACACGCCAACTCCAAGTGGACGGACGACGCCAGCACGCTCGCAAAGGACTTGCTGGGCGTCACCCTCGTACTCGAGACGACGGTGCTGTCTGCCCCTGACGCGACTCCATCACCGCCCATCGACCAGGAGGTACCGACCGATTCCCATCTCGTGCCTTTTGGATTCAGCCTCGACCCACCAAGCGACTTCGCTTCGGTGGAAGCCTTCATAGAGGCGTGTCCAAACCCTCCGAGGTACGGTGTGCGGTCACCCTGGGACCGGCTGACAGCCGTCTCGACCTACGGGCCCTCGGGTTCCGAGGAAGATGACGAGCCCGACTTTTGTTGGGATTTCTCCGGACTTGGTAACCCCAGTGCCATGTGGGACTTCATGACCGCATGCGACTACTGCCTTTCCGACTGTTTCAACGGTAGCCGCAGCTTCGGCGACGAGGACTGTGGCCCAAGTTGTGAATGTTTCCACGTCGATCTAGGGGGTCCCGGCGAAGGCAACCATCTTGGTATACCGGAAAACGGTGATCCCCCTAAGCCTGCACCTCGCGTTGACATCCTTCGGAAGCTAGCTGTGGTCCCAGTCCCTGCGGGGGGTCAGGACTCACAGCTCTAGCAAATCCGCGAGATGCAGGCCAGGCTCGACGAGGGAGCAGGGACACTTGAGCCGTTCCGCCGGGACATCGGGCAGGAATGGGCAAGCCAAGTTCCGGCCGGAGAAGCGCGTCATCTACCCCAGGGCATCTAGCGCCGCATCGCCGACGATGTCAGGGCAAGGCCGCCACCGGCTTCCAGTGGGGTCGGCCAGAACCTGGCTGCAGCAGCAATACTTCTCTGCGCGATGTCGGAGCCATCAACCACCGAGGGGCGGCGTATCCAGGGAGAGCTCAAGAATCTCCTGGAGGACGCCGCGGTCTGACGGGCCGAAAGCTCTGCCTCCCGAAGGTAGGGGTACCCCTCGGAGCATCGCGCCGCTACTTCCCAATTCATGTGGGAGGCCTCGGTCCACACCAGGCGCACGCGCAACACAGCGTCTGCGGCCCCGGGTCGCCTCGGCAACGAGCACCACCACCGCAACCGTCGAACCCACCTCGACGAGAGGGTGCGCTGAGGCTACCACCCCAGGCATGGGGGACGCTATGACAGCGGGGAGGATCAGAGTCCCTCGCCCGAACCACCCGGTCCACAGGCTTTCAGCCGGGCCATACGACGGGCGCCGTTCCCGACCCGGTTCTGAACCCCGACTACTATCACGAAGTACTCGGGGGAGACGAGGCCGGAACTGTGGCTCGCGGACTACCGACTGGCCTGCCACCTGGGTGGAACGGACGATGACAACCTCATCACCCGCAACCTCCCCCTGTTCCTCTCCGACACCGCTCGAGCCTGGCTGGAGCATTTGCCTCCGGGGCAGATCTCCAACTGGGACGACCTAGTCCAAGCCTTCGCCGGCAACTTCCAGGGCACGTACGTGCGCCCTGGGAACTCTTGGGATCTCCGAAGCTGCCGCCAGCAGCCGGGAGAGTCTCTCCGGGACTACATCCGGCGATTCTCGAAGCAGCGCACCGAGCTGCCCAACGTCACCGACTCGGATGTCATCGGCGCGTTCCTCGCCGGCACCACCTACCACGACCTGGTGAGCAAGCTGGGTCGCAAGACCCCCACCAGGGCGAGCGAGCTGATGGACATCGCCACCAAGTTCGCCTCTGGCCAGGAGGCGGTTGAGGCCATCTTCCGGAAGGACAAGCAGCCACAGGGCCACCCGCCGGAAGATGTCCCCGAGGCGTCTACTCAGCGTGGCACCAAGAAGAAGGGCAAGAAGAAGTCGCAAGCGAAACGCGACACCGCCGACGCGGATCTTGTCGCCGCTGCTGAGTACAAGAACCCTCGGAAACCTCCCGGAGGCGCCAATCTCTTCGACAAGATGCTCAAGGAGCCGTGCCCCTATCATCAGGGGCCCGTCAAGCACACCCTTGAGGAGTGCGCCATGCTTCGGCGCCACTTTCACAAGGCTGGGCCACCTGCGGAAGGTGGCAGGGCCCACAACAACGACAAGAAGGAGGATCACAAGGCAGAGGAGTTCCCCGAGGTCCACGACTGCTTCATGATCTACGGTGGGCAAGTGGCGAATGCCTCGGCTCGGCACCGCAAGCAAGAGCGTCGGGAGGTCTGCTCGGTAAAGGTGGCGGCGCCAGTCTACCTAGACTGGTCCGACAAGCCCATCACCTTTGACCAGGGCGACCACCCCGACCGCGTGCCGAGCCTGGGGAAATACCCGCTCGTTGTCAACCCCGTCATCGGCAATGTCAGGCTCACCAAGGTCCTCATGGACGGAGACAGCAGCCTCAACATCATCTACGCCGAGACCCTCGGGCTCCTGCGGATCGATCTGTCCTCGGTCCGGGCGGGCGTGGCGCCTTTCCACGGGATCATCCCTGGGAAACGCGTCTAGCCCCTCGGACAACTCGATCTACCCGTCTGCTTCGGGACTCCCTCCAACTTCCAAAGGGAAACCCTCACGTTCGAGGTGGTCGGGTTCCAAGGAACCTACCACGCAGTGCTGGGGAGGCCATGCTACGCCAAGTTCATGGCCGTCCCCAACTACACCTACCTCAAGCTCAAGATGTCGGGCCCCAACGGGGTCATCACCGTCAGCTCCACGTACCGACATGCGTACGAATGCGACGTGGAGTGCGTGGAGTACACCGAGGCCCTCGCCGAATCCGAGGCCCTCATCGCCGTCCTAGAGAGCCTCTCCAAGGAGGCGCCAGACGTGAAGCGCCATGCTGGCAACTTCGAGCCAGCGGAGACGGTTAAGTCCGTCCCTCTCGAACCCAGCAACGACGCCTCCAAGCAGATCCGGATCGGCTCCGAGCTCGACCCCAAATAGGAAGCAGTGCTCGTCGACTTTCTCCACGCAAACGCCGATGTTTTCGCGTGGAGTCCCTCGGACATGCCTGGCATACCGAGGGAGGTCGCCGAGCACTTTCTGGATATCCGAGCTGGAGCCCGACCCGTGAAGCAGCCTCTGCGTCGATTCGACGAAGAAAAGCGCAGAGCCATAGTCGAGGAGATCCACAAGCTAATGGCGGCAGGGTTCATCAAAGAGGTATTCCATCCCGAATGGCTTGCCAACCCTGTGCTTGTGAGAAAGAAAGGAGGGAAATGGCGGATGTGTGTAGACTACACTGGTCTAAACAAAGCATGTCCAAAAGTTCCCTACCCTCTGCCTCGCATCGATCAAATCGTGGATTCCACTGATGGGTGCGAAACCCTGTCTTTCCTCGATGCCTACTCAGGGTATCACCAAATCAGGATGAAAGAGTCCGACCAGCTCGCGACTTCTTTCATCACACCTTTCGGCAAGTACTGCTATGTTACCATGCCGTTTGGTTTGAGGAATGCGGGTGCGACATACCAGAGGTGCATGAACCACGTGTTCGGCGAACACATTGGTCGAACGGTCGAGGCTTACGTCGATGACATCGTAGTCAAGACGAGGAAAGCCTCCGCCCTCCTTTCCGACCTTGAAGCGACATTCCGGTGTCTCAAGGCGAAAGGCGTAAAACTCAATCCTGAGAAGTGTGTCTTCGGAGTCCCCCGAGGCATGCTCTTGGGGTTCATCGTATCCGAGCGGGGCATCGAGGCCAACCCGTAGAAAATCGCGGCCATCACCAACATGGGGCCCATCAAGGACTTGAAAGGCGTACAGAGGGTCATGGGATGCCTTGCGGCTCTGAGCCGCTTCATCTCGCGCCTCGGCGAAAGAGGTCTACCCCTGTACCGCCTCTTAAGAAAGGCCGAGTGCTTCACTTGGACCCCTGAGGCCGAGGAAGCCCTCGGGAACCTGAAGGCGCTCCTCATGAACGCGCCCATCTTGGTGCCCCCCACTGCCGAAGAAGCCCTCTTGATCTACGTCGCCGCTACCACTCAGGTGGTCAGCGCCGCGATCGTGGTTGAGAGACGAGAAGAGGGGCATGCATTGCCCGTCTAGAGGCCGGTCTACTTCATCAGTGAGGTACTGTCCGAGACCAAGATCCGCTACCCACAAATTCAGAAGCTGTTGTACACGGTGATCCTGACGCGGCGGAAGTTGCGACACTACTTTGAGTCTCATCCGGTGACTGTGGTGTCGTCCTTCCCCTTGGGGGAGATCATCCAGTGCCGAGAGGCCTCGGGTAGGATTGCAAAGTGGACAGTGGAAATCATGGGCGAGACAATCTCGTTCGCCCCTCGGAAGGCCATCAAGTCCCAAGTCTTGGCGGACTTTGTGGTTGAATGGGTCGACACCCAGCTTCCAGCAGCTCCGATCCAACCGGAACTCTGGACCATGTTTTTCGATGGGTCGTTGATGAAAACAGGGGCAGGCGCGGGCCTGCTCTTCATCTCGCCCCTCAGGAAGCACCTCCGCTACGTGCTGCGCCTCCATTTCCCGGCGTCCAACAACATGGCCGAGTACGAGGCTCTGGTTAACGGGTTGCGCATCGCCATCGAGCTAGGGGTCCGACGCCTCGACGCTCGCGGCGACTCGCAGCTTGTCATCGACCAAGTCATGAAGAACTCCCACTGCCACGACCCGAAGATGGAAGCCTATTGCGACGAGGTTCGGCGCCTGGAAGACAAGTTCTACGGGCTCGAGCTCAACCACGTCGCCCGACGATACAACGAGACTGCGGACGAGCTGGCTAAGATAGCCTCGGGGCGAACAACGGTTCCCCCGGACGTCTTCTCCCGAGACCTACATCAACCCTCAGTCAAGACCGACGACACGCCCGAGCCCGAGAAGGCCTCGGCCCAGCCCGAGGCACCCTCGGCCCTCGAGGGTGAGGCACTGCGCGTCGAGGAAGAGCGGAGCGAGGTCATGCCTAATCGAAACTAGCAGACCCCGTACCTGCAGTATCTCCACCGAGGAGAGCTACCCCTCGACCGAGCCGAAGCTCGGCGATTGGCGCGGCGCGCCAAGTCGTTCGTCTTGCTGGGAGACGGGAAGGAGCTCTACCACCGCAGCCCCTCAGGCACCCTCCAGCGATGCATATCCATCGCCGAAGGCCAGGAGCTCTTACAAGAAATACACTCGGGGGCTTGCGGTCATCACGCAGCGCCCCGAGCCCTTGTTGGGAATGCCTTCCGACAGGGTTTCAACTGGCCGACCGTGGTGGCCGACGCCACTAGAATTGCCCGCACCTGCCAAGGGTGTCAATATTACGCAAGGCAGACCCACCTGCCCGCTCAGGCTCTGCAGACAATACCCATCACCTGGCCATTTGCTGTGTGGGGCCTGGACCTCATCGGTCCCTTGCAGAAGGCACCCAGGGGCTACACGCACCTTCTGGTCGCCATCGACAAATTCTCCAAGTGGAACGAGGTCTGACCCCTACACAGCATCAGGTCCGAACAGGCGGTGGCATTCTTCACCAACATTATCCATCGCTTTGGGGTCCCGAACTCCATCATCACCGACAACGGCACCCAGTTCACCGGCAGAAAGTTCCTGGACTTCTGCGAGGATCACCACATCCGGGTGGACTGGGCCGCCGTGGCCCACCCCATGACGAATGGGCAAGTAGAGCGTGCCAACGGCATGATTCTGCAAGGACTCAAGCCACGGATCTACAACGACCTCAACAAGTTCGGCAAGCGATGGATGAAGGAGCTCCCCTCGGTGGTCTGGAGTCTGAGGACAACGCCGAGCCGAGCCACGGGCTTCACACCGTTCTTTCTAGTCTATGGGGCCAAGGCCATCTTGCCCACAGACTTAGAATACGGTTCCCCGAGGACGAGGGCCTACGACGAACAAAGCAATCGAACAAACCGAGAAGACTCACTAGACCAGCTGGAAGAGGCTCGGGACATGGCCTTACTACACTCGGCACGGTATCAGCAGTCCCTGCGACGCTACCACGCCCGAGGGGTTCGGTCCCGAGACCTCTAGGTGGGCGACTTGGTGCTTCGGCTGCGAAAAGACGCCCGAGGCCGGCACAAGCTCACGCCTCCCTGGGAAGGGCCGTTCGTCATCGCCAAGGTTCTGAAGCCCGGGATGTACAAGCTGGCCAACAGTCAAGGCAAGGTCTACAGCAACGCTTGGAACATCCGACAGCTACGTCGCTTCTACCCTTAAGATGCTTTCAAGTCATTCGTACACCTCGTTCACACACAAAGTCTGACCATCAAGGAAGGGTCAGCCTTGCCTCGGCAAAGCCCGACCCTTCCTCGGGGGCTAGAAGGGGGGAACCCCCTCTGCGTCAAAATTTTCCTCAGAAAAGATCTTTTCTGCCAGAACGTCTTTCGTGCTTTTCGATTACTTCGAAAGTGGGATCCTGAAAACGACGGAGTACACGTAAGCAGCCAAGGCTGACCGAGCCGAGGGACTCCTACGCCTCCGGGATACGGATACCTCACTCATCACCTTCTGCGATAAGTAACTCACGCTCGGATAAGTGATTTCGCGGACCGAACAAGTCTTCACGCTCGAAAACTCTTCCGCCGAAACGATTTTTCGGGCCTTCTCAACTATATCGATAGCAGAATCCTACGGACGAGTAAGAGTACACGTAAGCGGCAAGGCCGACCGAGCCAAGGGATTCCTATGCCTCCGGGATACGGATACCTCACTCATCACCTTCCGTGAAAAGTAACTCTCGCTCGGACAAACAATTCTGTTACCGACAAATGAGTCCAGATACTCGAAACATGAGGAAAAGAAACACAACTTTACAACACGACGACAGTATGTTTGGGCCTCGGCGGCCGCAGAAAACATACGCACACTACAAGATAAACCGATCCTGCAGGCTCGGACCTTGACGGAGGGGGAGCAGCAGCACCCTCGGCGTCAACTACACCTTCGGCGAAGTCCGACCAAGCATCGGACGGCAACGCGGTCGGAGGATCCTTGCTCCGAAGGACGACATCAGCACCGCGCCCGGGCCATCGCCGCCAGGGTCTTCTCCAGGAATCCGGCCCGAGCAGACGGCTCGGCCGACCGCCCCGAAGCCTCAGCCAGCTGTTCCCTGAGGACACCAGCCCGGCTCGTGGCCTCGACAACTCGACTCCGGCGTCGATCCCGCCAGTGGACGGCTCGGCCAGGCTCCGGCCGACGAAGTCTTCTTTTCGAGCCAACTCTGTCGCTGTCCATGCTAACACTGTTGCCTCCGGCTTCGGCTCATCGAAGAGCGGCCGAGGGTTCCCTTAACTAAGTAAGAGAGGCCTCGGGCGGCAAGGCCGACCGAGCCGAGGGACTCATACGCCTCCGGGATACGGATACCTCACTCGTCACCTTCGCACGAGGCAACTCACACTTAGTTAAGCGGTTCAGTTAGCCGACAGGCGAGTCCTAGTGCTCGGAATGAGGAAAAAACACGGCTCCGTGCCGAAAATACACACATGTTCAGGCCCCGACAGCCACAATGAACAAGACACCGACACTCAAGGTGCCATTACAAACGGAACTCCGGTTCCGCCTCCGCGGGTACGAACAACCCCCCCCCCCCCCCACATTGGAGGACCCACGGGGCGACAAGGCCGACGGATGGCTCGCCGCCGCCCGCTCCGGCAGTAGCGACAACGACCTCCGCTCTAGGTGGCCAAACTGCAGCGGCGATGGCCTCAGGGCGAACGCCGCTGCAACAATGCCCTCGCCCACGTCCCCACTCGAGGGGCGAGGACAAGCTATCAAAGCTAAAGAGCCGGAGGCCCGGAGCGTGATTGGTGGCGGTGATCCCGTCGGCGACGAGGACTTCTTCAGCCGCCACCACCTCAGCGCCGACGACGGAAGCCATCTGCCCACCGGTAGATCCCCACTCGGATCCTCCCAAACGAGCGGAGCATCGGCCTCCGCGCAGAGGCACCATACCGGAGCAAAGGCAGGACAGCCCCAGAACACGAACGCCGCCCTAACAGCGCGCGACGTCTTGGGCGGTCCTCCGGTGCGCGCGGCGCGACAACCGCTCTTGCGGCGGGAGGGGGCACCGGGAGCCGAGCCAGAGCTAGCTGAGCCAGCGAGCCCAACGCGCTGAAGCTGATGACGCTCGCCGCCGACCAGCCCCGCGTTGTCGAAGTCCGACCCTCCCGCTAGGCCGGTGAGCGCCCTCTCCCTTGAATGCTGAGGGAGAAGGTGACCCACGAACCCGCGCGGGAGGTAGAGCTCCGGCTCAGCCTGACCTCCGCCCTAGCCAGGATGATGAAGATCCTTGAAGCTGAGGGCGGGACCAAAATCGCAGCCCGGCTCGCTTCTCCCCACCACCGAACTGGTGGTCACCGTCTTGGGTGACCACCGGCGAGGGGATGCGGCCGGGCTGCCTGATGGAAATCCTTGAAGCCGAACGATGGCTGAAAGGTACCAACTTCCGCGAAGTTGCGTTCCTCCAACGACAAGGCGGAAGAACTGCGAGTGTTCCCCATCCGTGGGCACGGAAGGTGGAAACACGCAATGCATAAGGGGAGCGCGAAGACATGGTTGCCTTTCAAGGGGGTCACCCTCCTTTTAAAGGCAACTCTCCCCACTTGCGTCCTCAGCCATCGCGGGCTGAGTCTTCTCCAACACGCTCCAAGGTTCTCCTCCTATGACACAGGGGCTGGGTCCCACGCGGCATGCAAGCTGGCCCAGGGCAGAAGAAGCCAAACCGCCGCACGCGGTGCGCGCAACTGCCCAGCGGTTACGAGCATTCCTCCACTTTCGCCCAGACCAGCGGGTGAAAGGGCGGACCGCCATGCATGCGGCATGCAACCGCACCAAGGGGGCGCACCCTTTCGACTTCGACGCGTCCAGCATGGAGGCCCAGGCCCATACATCATGTAACCGGCGCGCCGGTTGCTACGTGCAAGAAACTGCACCGCCACTCGCGCCACTACCGTGCTTCCTCAACTGCGGAACCAGTACCGCGACTCGAGGCAACCCTGCGCATGACCCAACAGTGCCAACCAGGCACATCGGTCACGGGCCAGTCGGCCGTGGGAGAAGGCGCGACGGTCGATACGGTCAGAAATGGGCCGGCAGTAATGGCAGTGGCAGGCGGGCGGAAGCAGCGGTCAAGTCGTCAACCAAGCTCACGTCCCCTCCTGGGACAGCGAGAGAACCCTCTCCCACGGCGTGAAGACGACGCGCCCGTGTTCCGTTCCTCGAACGGCTCGCGCACGCGCAACGGCTGCCCCGCGAACCACTCGTCCCGTCACATTAACTCTGCGGCAGGACAGGCGACACCTTTGGCAGGAGAAGCAGGCGACGCTTCATTTCCGCCATAATGACCGCGTCAAAAAAGGTGCGCCACGTCATTCGATTTCGTATCATTTTCCTCTTCCTCTTTCTCTCTCTTACAACAGGGACCGGGAAAGAGGATACCCCGAAAGGGATCCTTCTCCACGAAGGAAACGGGCCCCGAGCCCCCCTATCGATCAGAGGTTCGAAGGCTGGCCCCTCGGAAGGGTTCAACAGCCGCCTCAGAGCACTCGGGCTCCGCGCCCACTACTGGTCAGAAGTTCGAAGGTCGGCCCCTCGAAAGGGTTCAACGGCCGCCTCGGGCCACTCGGGCTCCGCGCCCATTACTGATCAGGGGTTCGTAGGCTGGCCCCCGAAGGGTTCGACAGCCGCCTCAGACGCAGAGCGAGGGATGACCCTGGGTACGTTCGATACATAACCAAGGCTCGGGCTACGCTCCCGAGGTACCCTAGGACATTTCCGAGACCAACGGGAACTATTTTGTAACGGAATCCCATCAGAGGGAGGCATCGAGCCCTCGGACCCCGTCAAAAGGGGACCGGGTCCGGCAAATCACCCGCAGGTACTTTTGGAGCGCGCCTCCGGGCCACTAGCCGACCCCTAACAAATGGGGCACGGACGTCCACTCGGATTACCCGTTAGCAGCTCACTGGAGACACCATGTTTGGCGCCCTCCAAGGGCAACATGGCGCTTCCCCCCCCTCCTTGCGGAAAGGCGACGCAGGGGCGTATGTAAAAAAGTCGAGTCTATCCTTGACCGTCCTCTCGCTCTGTGCGGAGGCTCGGGGGCTGCTCTCGCAAACCCGGCTCCGGCCAAACCGTTGACAGCGTCAACATACCAGCCCGAGAACTTGGGACTCGACTGTGCACCCGGGCTACGGCCAGTTCGCATGAGGGAACAACCAGACCGGCCGAAGCATCGCGAAACACATTAAGACCTCGAAGGAGTCAAACCACTCCTCTGAGGCCTCGGGGGCTACACCCGGCGGGTGCGCTCGCGCGCACCCATCGGAACGAAACGCAACCGAGAAAGGCCGGTCCCCTTGCAAAAAAGTGCGACAAAAGCCTCCAAGCGAGTATTAACACTCCCTTTGAGGCTCGGGGGCTACTGTCGGGGACCATAATTAGGGGTACCCCCAAGACTCCTAATCTCAGCTGGTAACCCCCATCAGCACAAAGCTGCAAAGGCCTGATGGGTGCGATTAAGTCAAGGCTCGGTCCACTCAAGGGACACGATCTCGCCTCGCCCGAGCCCAGCCTCGGGCAAGGGCAGCCGACCCCGGAGGATTCATGTCTCGCCCGAGGGCCCCCTCAAGCAACGGACACACCTTCGGCTCGCCCGAGGCCCAGTCTTTGCCGAGAAGCAACCTTGACTAGATCGCCGCGCCAACCGACCGTATCGCAGGAGCATTTAATGCAAAGGTGGCCTGACACCTTATCCTGACGCATGCCCTTCAGTCGACTGAGCCGAAGTGACCACAGTCACTTCGCCGCTCCACTGACCAGCCTGACAAGAAGACAGTGTCGCCCGCGTCGCTCCGACTGCTGTGCCACTCGATAGAGTGAGGCTGACAGCGGCCAAGTCCGGCCTCGGGCGCCATAGGAAGCTCCGCCTCGCCTGACCCTAGGGCTCGGACTCGGGCTCGGCCCCGGAAGACGACGAACTCCGCCTCGCCCGACCCTAGGGCTCGGACTCGGGCTCGGCCCCGGAAGACGACGAACTCCGCCTCGCCCGACCCCAGTGCTCGGACTCGGCCTCGGCCCCGGAAGACGATGAACTCCGCCTCGCCCGACCCCAGCGCTCAGACTCGACCTCGGCCCCGGAAGACGACGAACTCCGCCTCGCCCGACCCCAGGGCTCAGACTCGGCCTCGGCCCCGGAAGACGACGAACTCCGCCTCGCCCGACCCAGGGCTCGGACTCGGCCTCGGCCCCGGAAGACAGACTCGACCTCAACCTCGGAGGAGCCTCCGCCTCGCCCGACCCAGGGCTCGGACCGACCACGTCACAAGGGGGGCTATCATTACCCTACCCCTAGCTAGCTCAGGCTACGGGGAACAAGACCGGCGTCCCATCTAGCTCGCCCCGGTAAACAAGTAATGATGGCGCCCCGCGTGCTCCGTGACGACGGCGGCTCTCAGCCCCTTACGGAAGCAAGGAGACGTCAGCAAGGACTCGACAGCCCCGACAGCTGTCCTTCCGCAAGGCTCCAGCGCTCCTCCGATGGCCACGACATCACATGAACAGGGTGCCAAAACCTCTCCGGCTGCCACGACGGCATGTACTTAGGGCACTATCTCCTCTCTGCTAGACACGTTAGCACCTTGCTACATCTCCTATTGTACACCTGGGCCCTCTCCTTACTCCTATAAAAGGAAGGTCTAGGGCACTCGTACGAGAAGGTTGGCCGCGCGGGGCATAAGCCTCTCGCTCTCTCCCACGCGGACGCTTGTAACCCCCTACTGCAAGCGCACCCGACCTGGGCGCGGGACAAACACGAAGGCCGCGGGTTTCCCCTTTACGCCTGTCTCCCTCCGGTTCCCCCCTTCGCGCTCCGTCTCGTGCCGACCCATCTGGGCTGGGGCACGCGGCGACAATTTACTCGTCGGTCCAGGGACCCCCCGGGTCGAAACACCGACAGCAATATATGTGGTATATGTGGTTCATTTCTTATATTGTTTTGTGGCAGCGAGGTTATGCTACCGAAACTTTTTTGGGTCCTACTAGTTTGATGTGGGTTTAGAACCTATCATTGCCTATACATGTAGGACCGATACCCTTGACGAAGTTAAATAATGTTTTCACGACATGGTTCGGTTTAACAGTCTCAGGCATGACTGAAGATCGTACATAGATGTACAATGGTTGGAGTAGGAATGGACGTCATTCTGATGATTGAGTAGCCAAGACCAAAGGTTTTGTGGACCACGTATTCTCCTTGTCATTAACCAGCACTGTCAGATGCCCTTGTAGGCGGCACAAAAATAGTATATTTCTTAATAAGGAAAGAGTTAGCCTAGATCTTTGTCAGTTTGGATTTATGCCCGAAATTTGAGGTGTGGGAACATCAATGGTGAGGTAGTACGCAACCGGAATGTAGAAGATGAGGAGAACAATAATTGGGCTGGCGATGATGCGATGCATGAGATGCTAGATTCGCTACGTCCAGAATTAAACCTAAGCTCCGAGGATCCTGTCACACGAGAGGTTTCCAGATTTTTTAAACTACTAAAAGACTCTAAAGAGCCATTGCATGAACACATATGTGAGTATACTCGCTTTTGTGACTCGGCTCATGGCCATTAAGTCCAAGTATTTTTTTTTCTCGAACAATTGTTACAATGAGATTATGTTGATGGTTTGAGTTATTCGCTTTTAGAGGGAGTCATTATGTTGTAATGGACTATTTGTGAACTGTGATGTTGTATTTGTGAACTCTGATGTGGTGAACCGTTTGTGGACTATTTGTGAACTGTAATGGACCCCGATATGTAAACTATTCGTTTCTGTCATTGTATTGTGATTATACTGTTGATGAAATTGTTGTTGTTTTTTGCATTTTTCAAAAAAAATCTCTGAAAATGTTAATTTTCGGCGGCCAACTGAGGTCGCCGAAAATAAGCGGCTGCTGTTTTCGGTGGTTACTGTTTTCGGCGCCGCAGCCTAGCCGTCGAAAATAACCCCTTATTTTCGGCGGCTAGCCTGTCGACCGCCGAAAATAAGCTATTTTCGGCGGCTGGTCGCTGGCCGCCGAAAATAAACGCTTATTTTCGGTTGATTTTTTCTGGCGGTCAGAAACCACCGAAAATAGCTTATTTTCGGCGGCAAAGATATTATTTTTGGCGGCTTCTGGCCATCGAAAATGACTGTGTCTTCTGTAGTGGATGGGGACCTCAATAATGTTAAAATCGATCGCGCCGACCTTGTTAGCATGGATCTTGATGTCGAGATTCTGTCATGTTAGCGCTCACGCCGGATAGGTCGTGATACCTTGTGTTATGTTCTGTAGTGTCGAGACGTGTAACCTCGCTTTTATCGTTTACAGTATCGATCGACTCCATGATCTAGTCGAAATTAGTTTCTTCAGAACTCCTAGAGCTTTTTTTTAAAGAAAAGGCTATAATGGAAAAATACGGGTGGTGGTCCCTTTCGGGAGGAAGAATTACCAGAGTACCAAACCAGCTGTGTCCTGTGAGCTGGTTTGGTATGTGAGGTGTGGCATGAAAAAAATACGGGCCGGCCGGGGCGGCCGGCTGATTCGAATCGAAGAAAAAAAGAGCGGCAGTGCAGAGCAGACTCGTGTGTCGATTAGGGATGAAAACGGGACGGGTACCCGGAACGGGTATCGGATACGGGTACCAAAACGGGACGTAATTTCGGATACGGATACAGGTATTTTGTTTGTCGGGACGGATACGGGTATTACCCGGATATTGAACCTCGGATACGGGTAGGATACGGAATCACTAATACCCGGTCAGTACCCGAAAATCCCGGGTCGGATACGGGTACCCGGAATTCGGGTACCCGTTTTTTCTTTTTCTGCATAATATAGTTATAAAATCATAACTTTTACATATGAAATCGGATGAAGATAAAGTTTATATGAAAATTGTAGAGCTTGAAGAGATCTATGACTTTGTAATACATCATGTTTTTGTTTAAACAATATTTTAATGATTTAATTGTATTTTGATGATTTTCTATGACAAGAAATTAATAATACATAAATAGCCTCAAAAAATTGTGAAATTTTACGGAGATACAACGTATGTCCATATGTAACCATAAAAAATGTTTGGATCATAAGATCTATAAGATGCCCACATTTCTTTCCTTTCACTTATTTGTATGAGTTACATGTGAAATTAGTGTAAGTATCCAAGTTTCAATATAATCAGTACTTCACTTTATCATTTTCATACGAGGACTTGAGTTATCTTCATATAAAATGTTTATTAGTTTTTGTAACTTATTTGCAAATTTTTAGAACTAGAATATTTTATGAATTTTAAATATTGCGGTGTTGGTTCTACAATGTTCTTGTGATAAGCAACTTTGAACTGCATGATGTCAATTTTACCGGTTTCCTTTCTTACATCTGATGTATCATATACATGATTATGTATTGCTTAACTTATGGATGGTTGGACAATTAATATCATCGGATGAACTACCCGACAATTATCCGGTACCTACCCGAGTAGTATCCGTTATCCGTTTCTTACCCGTCCGGATTATTACCCGGTCCCGTCCTGTATCCGTCCCGAATCTTAACTACCCGTATTCGGTCCCGTATCCGAGAGAAATATATTAGGGTAGGATACGGGATGACCCTATATCCGGCTGTATCCGTCCCGTTTTCATCCTAGTGTCGATCGCGTCGCGTGGTAACCATGAAGGCCGCGCGGCAGGCCATAAATGTGCACCTCCTCCGATCCGGGTCCTCCCAACCGAACCATCTACCACCTCCATCGCTTTTCTCCACCTCCAAGGCTCCAATTCAATTCCATCGCGCTGTCGTCTTCGTTGCCCGGTCGCCATTTTTTCCTCCTGATTTCTTCTTTTTCTTCCCTCACTATATGGTCAGGCCTCTGCCTGTCCCTCTCGTGTCGTGCCGTTGTGCGGTGCTCGATCCTGCCCGTCGCCTCTCCGGCCACCGCTGAGAAGATCCACCATTAAATGCCTGATCCACCCACCTCCTCCTCCTGGCTTCCCTATATCACTCACCCATCCACCTCGCTTCGACCTCACCTCACAGACTCCTCACACTTAGTACTGTTAGCCAGGAACAAGCCCCAGCAGCAGCAGCAGCAATGGCCGTGGAGAACGGCAGCGCCGACGAGGCGGCGGCGGTGACCGTGACCGTGACCGGCGCCCGCACCGTGGCGCCGGCCAAGAACCGCTGCACGCTCGCCACCTTCGACCTCCCCTACATCACCTTCTACTACAACCAGAAGCTGCTCCTGTACCGCGCCGCCCCCGACTTCCCGGACGCCGTGGCGCGCATGACGGCCGCGCTCGCCGACGCGCTCCGCGTCTTCTACCCGCTCGCCGGCCGCATCCGCCAGGACGACGGCGGCGCGCTGGCAGTCGAGGGCGACGAGGGCGCCGAGGTCTTCGAGGCCGAGGCCCAGGGCGTCGCCGTCGACGACCTCGCCGGAGGGGACTGCAGCGACGAGGCGGAGAAGGTCTTGCAGCACCTCGTGCCCTACACCGGCGTCATGAACCTCGAGGGCCTCCGCCGCCCGCTTCTCGCCGTCCAAGTGAGTGCCGTTGTATTGTAGTATTTCCGAGATCTTTCGGTCGCGCTATGGATCACAGCATGCAAACAGGATAAACTTGACACGCCATTCCCATTAATTATCAGTTGCGTGACGCCTTGTTCAAAATCGAAACGTACAAATCCCTTACATTCTTCATGATGTCATGTTAACACAGCAAACAGGATAAACTTTAAAAACATAGTATTTTTTTTAAAAAAAACAAATTTACGATTTTAGACAATGCATACATCATCTTGCTCCGATCCACATTAATCTCCACAGTAAATGAGTCTTGAATGTCAACCTACCCACTGTATACTGGCAGATGGAAGTAATGCATTGCTGGTACCAAGTACCCCAACAGCGGCTGCCTGTACAGTGCACATAAACCATTGGCCAGGCAACATAAGTCATCTTGTTTTTACAGCGATGCGTTTGCATGCATGCAGTTCACAAAGCTCAAGGACGGTCTGGCGGTGGGGTGCGCCTTCAACCACGCGGTGCTGGACGGCACCTCCACGTGGCACTTCATGTCCTCCTGGGCCGAGCTCTGCCGCGGCGTACCCCTGTCGCTGCAGCCCATCCACGACCGGTCCCTGTCCCGCTCCGTGCGCGTGCGGCTGGAGCTGCCGGCGTCCGCCGAGGCCCACGAGAAGACGGACCCGAACGGGCCGAAGAAGGCGCTGGTGGCCCGCGTCTTCTCGTTCCCGGAGCCCACCGTGGCGCGCATCAAGGCCGCGGCCAACGCGGCGCTGCCGCCGGGCGCAAAGCCCTTCTCAACGTTCCAGTCCCTGGGGGCGCACATCTGGCGCGCCGTCTCCCGCGCCCGGGGCCTCGGCCCCGCCGACATCACCGCCTTCGCCGTCTTCGCCGACTGCCGCGCCCGCCTCGACCCGCCCCTCCCGCCGGCCTACTTCGGCAACCTCATCCAGGCGGTGTTCACGGGCGTGCCCGCGGGGATGCTCCTGGGCGGGCCCCCCGAGCTGCCCGCGGGCCTGCTGCAGAAGGCCATCGACGAGCACGACGCCGCCGCGGTCACCAGGAGGCTGGAGGAGTACGAGGCGGCGCCCAAGCTGTTCCACTACAGCGACGCCGGCCCCAACTGCGTGGCCGTCGGCAGCTCGCCGCGCTTCAGGGTCTACGACGTCGACTTCGGCTTCGGACGGCCCGAGCGCGTCCGCAGCGGCGGGAACAACAAGTTCGACGGCATGGTGTACCTGTACCCCGGCCGCGGCGGTGACGGCGGCATCGACGTCGAGCTGGCGCTGCAGCCGGAGCCCATGCAGAGGCTGGAGAAGGACGACGACTTCTTCCTGCGCCAGGCGGCAGCCTAAGCCCGAGTCGTCGATCGTCGTGTCAGTGTCCACTGTCCACCCATCCAGTTCGTTGATCGTGCTTTATTTTAGTAGTAAGTATTGTGTACGTTCCTGCTTGCTATATTATTATTATACTAGTGTTTTGCTTTGTTCCTTGATTAATTGTACGAGCTAGGCGTGCGTGTTGGATTACACTGTATTTGCTGGACTGGAGCTGAATAAGGATGGACCAGACTTCGATTAGTTTGTGCAAGCTCACGAGTGATCGAGCATGGTCCCTATATATGTCATCACTCGTTGTAGTAATGCAGTAATGTACTCATTATATTGTTATGCATGTACTTCCACTTGTACCATACCATGGAATCGAACCAATCAACCAATGCAAGAATTTAGAATCTACGTGCAACCATGGAGTATTTTCTGAGTGTATGCTTGCACCGCACATGCCTCGTGTTTGCTGTTTGTTATAACGTTTGACGGTGGGCCCTTAGGCTGGTTCCATGCACCATCTCTCCGCCCATGTCACGTCAGCTCTCAACTCTATTCTCGTCTCTGCTACTTTAGTATACAGAGACAAAGTACAACATGCTACAGTCTCAACCCGTAGCCAACTCATCTTTTTTATTTCACAATAGCTATTTCATGCTGATTTATTCGGACATCTAAAAATTACGCAACACATTTTTTTATTGAATTAAAAATTATGTATTACATGATACTTAGAATAAAATTACATAGTAATTAGAAAACAAAATTCCATGAGATGAAATAGTGTGTGAAATGAGCTTCAACTAAGTGAGAGTATTTATAAATGGACTGAAAATGAAATTTATGTTTTTTTGTTTGTTTTTTGAATTTTTTGGACTCCAAACAATCACCAACGGCTAGTACACGTGGCACTGACGTGGCTGGCATGGACCAATCAGAGGCCGCCAATTCACTCTCACCCGCCCGCACCCATTCCAACGGATCACCCCTCTATCGCCCGTATCTCACTTCTCTACCACCCCATCTGCTCTCCAATGCGGGCTAGAGCGAGGCGATAGGCACACTGTCGCCGGGCGACGCGGCCATCGCCCGCTCCCACCCTCTCGCTCGTCTCCTGCCCATCACCTGCTATGGGATGTCCACTCTCGCCTCTACTCTAGCCCCCATTGCCACCAGCCTTAGTGAGTGTACATGATGTACCTTTTTTAGGTTCGGCGGGGGGTTAGCAAATCACCGTGAGTTCATGATCTCCAAGGGGACTTGGTGTACTCTAGGTTAACGGTAGAGAACCCAATGTGAGAGTATATGATGCACGAGGGATAGTAGATTGAGAAAGATTTGGATCATTGGAGCATAATATTCTATGTTCTCTTGGTTGCAGGTTGTATTGCTTCAAAGTCGAAAAAGACTTTGTCCTGAGCTAGGATCAGATGTCCCCTCTTAAGGGGCCCCTCTCCCATTTATAATCTAAGGGAGAGGGGGTTACATGTTGTGTGGGACCAGCTTGGTAGCCAGACCCCTTCTACTGTTATTATTGAAGGTGTAACTGTCCATCCACTATCCAGTGTCAGCACTGCCTACACGTCATGGATGGTCAAAGCCACCCATACACCATAGATGGCGGAAGTCGTCTCCAGACGTGGCGGTCGTTGTCCATGCATGCGCCATAGTGGCGTACTATTGTGTAATGCCTAATTTTTGAATCGGCAAAATTTCTCAAAATTTAGTTTACTTTGATAAGATTTGAGTGGTTTAGAATCAAACATTATAGTTTTATATATTTTTATTTTATTACAAGTCAACTAAAATGAATCATAAGGTTGAATTGGGTATGTCGTTGCATAGTATTTTTAAGCGCAAAACATGTTTGAAACATATTAATATACCCCCATAGAAGTCTCTGATAATTTTTCATAGTTTTCTGAGCATTTTTCCTTTTTAGGAAAAGGAAAGTATATTTATTAAAGGCACTTAAATCGTTTTAGAAGCTTTAAAGATTTTATTTGAGTTCAATAGGTGCCAAAACATGTCTAAGAGTTTTCATAGAATTTTTGGAGCCTTTGGAACATTTTCATTTATTAAAAACAAATTTTAGCATTTTGTACAAATAATTAAATCCTTAGAAATAGTTTTAGCCAGATTTTGGATAATTTCAACTCTCCCTATACATATATGTTGATCTCGACGAGTACAATCCAAAACAACAAACCATTTCGTGAAATTCCATCTCTAGCTCTCCCAGTTCGCCACAGAACTTCAGGTTTTTCTCCAACTCCAACTTCGGCGACCAATTGCTCCCCATATGTTCATTCCTAGAGCCATCAGAGGGTACCATCGTGACTAACTCGTTGAGAGCTTCATCGCCACACTTCTGGATCATCGTTTGCACCTATGGTTCATCGTTAATCAACGAAAAACTGAGAACTCTAGCGAACAACTCCAACTCCGGTGATCTCATCTATTACCATTCTTCGATTTTCTTCATTGTGTGATGCATCTCCTTCTTCCCCAATGCCTCCATCTTGCAGTGCCACATCCAGATTTAAGGACAAATCTATATGCGTCTCATATGTGTGTCAGGATTAAGTTTCACGCGTATGATGACTTAGTGTATAGAAACTAGTATCACAAACTTTATTATATAAGCAAAATGCCTTTACAAAAAATAACTAAATAATATGAACCAAATGATGACAACGACGACGATCACGTTAACGAGCCACAAGCAAATTGACCGGAGCGATGACAACCAAGACCTCCTCAAACTCTTCATAGTAGTCTTCCTCCTGTCGACCTGATTCTAAACAAATCTTGCAAGGGTGAGCTCACTTACGGTGGGAGCTCAATAAGTGTGTAGGAAAAAGTGTAGTATAAGGCTTACCAAAAGGAAAAGTCTGAGGCTAAGCATTAGTTTTATTTAAGTTGGTCAAACATTTATTAGCAATTACTAGGTATAAGTAAATATCAAACCAATTAGAGAAAGGATCATAACAAAACTGTTACCCATACAACAACCACATGCATGTCAGATTAAATCTACTTCCATATATCAATCATGTGAGAGGTATGAGGCGCTCATGACCATGAGCACGATTGATATATCAGTTTTACATGTTGCAGAGGTCGCACATCTTTACCCACAAGTCATGTATCCCTTCTAGCCTAGGTTTGCTAGACCCTTAGACACTTCCAAGGTAAATGGCTAGGTGTCCACTACGAGACCTTTACATGTTCCACTATCATAACAAAAGACTACAAATTTAAGATGAGGTGGCATATGAAACACTCATCTCAAAAGCTATCACAGATAGATCAACCCAAGAACCTCCCCATGCTTGAGCAACACTTCCTGGCTTGCCCCTTTTAGGTAATATTCTCATACTCTAGCTTCCCTAATTAAATATCCAAGACTAGAGCCATAATAGTCTTGTGGTAGCAGTGTTTCCCCATGTGATCACTCCATGTTCCAATTAAACAAAATGATCTTATCATGCGTAATAAATCAACAATAATAAACCATGATCAATGTTTCATATGTAGCATAATTCCATGACCAAGTAGAGCAACAGCAATTCTACCCCAACAATAAGTAAACCAGTTATATCAAGGTATACGATAAAACAAATCTAGGTAACATATTATGTTTCCATAATTTTAACCTAACTGTGCATGCATAGACAAGAACATACCAGTAATATTATTAGGTCAAAACAACGTGATCAAGGACACAACTTACCTTATTTATAAACTCCAGCTGCTTAGATGCTTTCTAAAGTTGGGCTTCAGGTTCCTCGCAACCTCATTTTTCTATTCATAGCAAAACATACACATAGACAAACAATAAATAAAAATAACATTACACCAAACATAAAAAACAGTTGTGTGAAATAAATCTACGAGTTGAGATGAGTCCGTAGGTTTGAGAACCACTAAAATCAGAGTTAAAACGTAAGAGATATGAAATAAACAAGTTTTATGTAAATTTTGATATTAATTTTGTATTAAAAATAATCACTAGAGGCTATTTTGTGAATATTTGAGGACCTCGATGTAAGATTCCTTCACTCTCGATAGACTGCAGGTTTATTTCGTCAAAACACGAGGTCTCTTTAGCAAATATCCCTTGACCGAGTATCCGATTCTACCTGAGTCGTTGATTCGCATATCTACGGATCCAATCCTCCGGCACCAAACCGTTACCTTCTCTCTAATATGAGCCACTATCGACCGATCCAATGGCCTGGATCCGTTCCATGGACTGTTAAGCTATAGGTCTAATCCTATCAATTGGTGATCGATCCAACGACACACAATGCACACCTCTTCTTACTCCGGACTCCCCCTGTTCCCGACCAGTGATGTGCCCCTGGCAGACAGTGGCGCCATCGTTGTAACACCTTGAATTTTAGGTGTAAAATTTCTTTTCTAAATACCCATAAAAATTCAGGTGTTAACCTCCCTTCTTCATTCTCTCTTAATTTGTTTCTTCCTTATTTGAGTAAGGAGAGCTATTTTCTTTGTATAAGCATAAAGCTGGAGAATAAAACACTAAGAGATATGTGTAATGTTGCATTGTAACACCCTAAATTTAGGGGTATAAAATTTATTCTCTAAATGCCTACCAAATTCAGGTGTTACCCTTTGTCTCTCTCTCTCTCTATAGTTTCTCTCTCTTCCTTTTAATTAAGGTTAAGTTAATTAGGTGAGGGATTTATTAGTTATTTTGCCAAAACTAAGTGAGTCATGACTTGTTGCATCATGTGGAGCCTAGATTATTCTTTGATTTGATGCACATGTTTGAATTATTTGAATTTGGGTTTATGTTTGAATTTGAATTGAGTTCACTAGAGAAAATAAAAATAAAATCATTTAGAAAATCCCTGGAAAAGAAAAAGTCATTTTGGCCCATTAAGCCCATCCTCTGCCTGTTGCCGCGACCGCGCGTCTGTGTCTTTGTCTTGTGGGCCCCGCTTGTCAGCTCCCCTCCCTCCTCTAACCTCCGGTCCGCGCGCCCGCCATGGTCGTGCCCACATCCGCGCAATTCCCGTCCACTACCCACGCGCCCGACCCCTACTCAAACCCCCTCCCCCCTGCTCTGCCATTTCCTCCACTCGCCGAAAACTCCCAGCCCGCCCTCGCTTGTGCGCTGCCTCTTCTTCGAGCTCGAAGGACCGCCGCTGTTCACCGCGCCCACACGTCCGTTCTGTCACCGTCGTTGAGGACTCACCGTGCCCATTGCCTCGGTGAGTTCTGCCCCGGTGTCCGCAACTCAAGACGCGCCTTAATTTGCCCTCTCCCCCTCTGGTTCTCTCTGCCCGTGCTCACCGAAGCTTTCCCCACGCAGTTAGAAAACTGCCGCCGTCAACCTAGGCCCTCGTCGTGTCCCTGTCATTGTCACACCCGGTTTTAGAAGGTAAACCGAATACGAACCATGTACGTGCCAGGATCAGAAATTCACGTACATAGCGATTACATAAATGACTCATCATAGCACAATGCTTCGAATAACAATAAGGAATAAGTAATAATATTACAGACTAGAGCCATTTACATAATATAAATCAAAGTACACAGAATCAAAACGTAGCCAACGTAAATAAACCCACCACAGCCAGCTAATTGGGGGAGGTCGCTAGCCTAATCCTCGAACTCATCGACGTCCTGGAACTCCTGGAGATCCACCTCGACATCTTCATCTTCTCCTGAGTAGTGGTTGCAGTGTGGACAACCTCGAGGAAGGGGGGGTTTGGTGTGTAGAGCAAGGGTGAGTACACATCAACATACTCAGCAAATGTCATGTTTTGCTGTAGTGGACTAGCTTTTATGTGGGGTTAAGTCAAGCAGTTGCTTTTAGTTGGTCAGATTATTATTACTAGTAGAGAGAGAGCCAGATTTTAGTATTAACCCAAGTTGTTAACCAAAAAGTACCCTTTCCAAACAGAAAGAATACCATTACCATAGTCATAAACATCATCCTCGTCACCACCTATAATCCAAACATCTCTGATCAAGTATCTCTAATCAATGGAGCTCCCTTGGCCGCTCAAAACCGCGAGCACAGCTGATATATTAGTTTCATAACACTCTACAGAGGTTGCGCATTTTACCCACAAGTCGTGATTCCCTCTCTAGCCCGGGCTTACAAGACACTTATTCACTCCCAAGGTGAATGGTCAGGGATTCGCTATGAAGCCTTTATAAAGATTCCCTGAGGCTGTAGCCGCTCGTTAGGTTTCCTAAATGCACCGCACTCCTCCCCAAGGGGCAAGGGGCGAACCAACCTTGGCAGAGCGAGACGCATACACCGAGCCCCATTAACGGCACGACGACAAAGTGAACTACACCCCAGTTCCTCTAATTATTCAGGTAAGGGCGTTCCATTCCACCCTCATAGTTGCACTGTTTTCTCGGGCGGTCATCCAACGAACAGGTCCTTATGGAGAGGCACTCGAGAAACCGCTCGAGCCCCCTAAAGTATCACCAGTCCAACATCATAATAATAATGACAACATCGTATCATAAGTGTTCACATCATGTTTGTCGGTACCTCGAGACAGGGGTACCCCCTTCTGTAGTATGAAGACGCTGCACCCGTATGACACCCCCAGGTCACACGAGGAGCAGCACCCGACCCCACCACATGGGGCAGGGCTAGGAGCACCATGTGGCAAGGAAAGATAAGACTCCCCGGGGTGCACTGATAGGTCCGGACCTCCACCGGACCCCTATACGAACGGGTCCGGAGCTCCCAAGAGGGCATGCCGGGTCACTCGGGTAAGCCCCAGGTCCCTCCGGGTAAGGACCGGGCCTTGGCAAGGTTCCAGGACCAGGAGGACCCCAGCACGAATAGGGGTCCGGGGCCGACACATGTCCAACCCTTGCCCTATGCTTCCCACTCAGGTGGAGTCCCGCGGCTGTCGCATGGCTTGTGGCCCGTGACATAAGCCAACGGGCCGAGCCTGACGTAAGGCCCATACAGCCGTGCAGCCTCTGCATTTATTGCGGAGAGGACGCGCCGCCTGCCACTGCGCAGACAGGCGACAAGCCCTCTCGACATTAAATGCGCCCTATCCCATCCGTTGGCAGACGACGTCAAGGTCATCCAGTAGACGACGTGCCTGACCAGTCTGTTGGAGAACAATGCGCGCGTTCCGAGCAGCACACTGTACTCATCATCCCTTCTACAAGAAGCTTCCCCTGCACGCGGAGGATACACAGATCTCGGGCGTCAAGCGCAAGAAGATTGCCTCGGCAGCAGACATTAGTGGCTCCAAGCGCTACATTCTTGATGTCCCTGGGCCCACATGTCAGGGCCCAGCACCTTTGTGCATGCCCCCCTTCAGCTATAAAAGGGGAGGCATGCGACGTTACACAACACGCAGTCTTAGGTCACACCTTAGACTCGCAAGCTCATACAAGCTCACAAGCAATACATCTCACAGTGGAGTAGGGTATTATGCTCCGGCGGCCCGAACCACTATAAATCCTTGTGTGTTCTTGAGTTCTTCCCGTTCATTCCAACGATCAAGCAAAACGCCTAAGCCCCTCCTCATCTCAGGATTTAGGGCGGGTGCACTCCGCCACCCGGCCGGAGATTTACTCTCTGACATTTGGCGCCAGATAGGGGCCTAGGCATTAGGTTTTTGCTTGTATTTCCTGTTCAACACCATGGTTCGTATCGTCGAGCATTGTGGCGAGACCTCTGAGGACTTCTCCATGGAGGAGGAGGTTGCATCTTCTACGCCACAGAGCTCTGGCCATCCGACGCTTGGTGCTGCAGTCGTGCGCCCCGCACGACGGCGCATGCCAGGATGGGTGTCCCAGAATCCATCAGGGGATACCCCCGCCGGGGCACTCTCTACGGCCAGAGAGTTGTTGCACCACTTACCAAGCCCCACGGCCTCGCCAGGGGCTATGAGGCAGTGGCGCGACGACGTGGACCGCCTCCTTGGCATGGCGCACACTAGCTCGATCAGGCCCAGGCCTCGGTCGCCCTGGCACCGGCACGAAGCATCTGCCTCGGAGCGCACGCCCTCGGTGAGGACTGCCCCGACTGAAGATTTGTGAACGGAGCTCAACCGCAGACGTGTAGAAGGAGACGCGCAAGTTCCTCCAGAGGGACCAGGAGACCTGCGGGATAAACTCAACCGCAGACGTGCGGGCAGAGATGCATGTATCTCTTTGGAGAAGACGCGTGAGCGCTGCGGCGGCCTCGGGCAAGATTCCGCTGCGGTCACGCCACGGGCCCCAGGGGATGCTCGATTCCTGACCAGCATCCCGTTGGCTGGAGTAGGCTGCGCTGCCCTAGCGAACCACCTCCGCACGGCAACTTGGCCACCCAAGTTTCGGCCACATCTGTCGGAAAAATACGACGATACGACAAACCCGTCAGAATTCCTGCAGGTTTATGTCACTGCCATTATGGCAGAAGGTGGAGACACCGCCGTATTGGCAACCTACTTCCATGTAGCCCTATCTGGACCAGCCCGGACTTGGCTCATGAACCAAGCCCCAGGATCCATCTACTCCTGGGAAGAGCTCTATGTGCGGTTCGTGGCGAACTTCGCCAGTGCTTACCAGCGGCATGGAGTTGAGGCACACCTCCACGCAGTGAGACAGGGATCCAGGGAGACCCCCCGAGCATTCATTTCCCGCTTCACCAAGGTATGTGGGACTATCCCCCGTATCTCGGATGCATCCATCATCACTGCTTTCCGCCAGGGGTTATGTGATGAGAAGATGCTGGAGAAGTTGGCCATGCATGATGTGGACGACGTCACCACACTCTTTGCTCTGGCTGACAAGGGCGCCAGAGCCGCCGAGGGTCGTGCTTGGCACTCGGAACCACAAGTCAAGGTTACCAAGGTGTGCGACTCAGATGTCGTCACCCAGGGCGGAGGTAGGAAGAAAAAGAGAAACAAGAGCCACGGCCGTGAAAAGCCACGATTCGCTGTTTTAGTTGCTGCTGCCGTTGCTAGGGGCCAAGGCGAGCGCAGCAAGCGCCCACGGCCCCAGGGAGACAGCGGTGACACGTGCCCAGTGCACCCCAAGAGCCGCCACCGAGCTGCCGACTATCATGAGATTATCAAACTCGCACGACGCATCAGCGAGCGGCGTGAGCAGTCCTTCAAGGACGACACGTCGCCCCATCACCGGCCAAGCCAGAGGGGAGCTGACGGAAAAGCCGCGACTGTGGAAGGACAAGACCTCGGCTACCAGTCACCCGAGGGGTGCCTAAAGGACGTTTTCACCAGAGATTCTGACTCCAGCGACGATGGCGACCGTCGCAAGAAGTTGTATGTAATGTACGACGAAAGCTGGGAGCTCACCTCCCGCAGGAGTGTCAAGTCCCTACGCCGGGAAGTTCTTTCGGCGGTCTCAGGGTCCCCAAAACTGCTCCGCACCAACGGTGGAGGGGCACCACTGTTGGGGACTTGTTCTCAAATGCTATGAATTAAGAACAAGGCAACATGAAATGTTAAATGTTAACATCCTTCGTCCATGAAACATTATTCTCTTGAGAATAATGTTTTCGAACGAAGGCTGACAAGAGCATAGTTACGAAGCTTAAACCTTCGTAATAAAATTTCAGCGGAAATTATAAGATAACATAAAATAAAAGGTATAAGAAGGACAAATAAAACATGTACAAATCACATTATAATTACTTAATATATTGAATTATTGGATACAGAAATACCTTTGCCTTGGCAAAAGGTTGAATTCCGACAGATGCGATTGCAAAATACCAGAATGTGTGAACAGCAACGGAATACTGTTCACTATTTATAGGCACAGGACGCAGCCTGTGAGGAATTACAAGTATGCCCCTTATAAAAGCTTACAACATTGACTCAGACCTTCATGGACTAAAAAGTCATTCTATCTTTAAGTCGGTTTATACTGTCGAAGCTTCATGGAAAGGAACCTTCGGCCATCTCATGCAAACAGCTTCAGCCGAAAGCCGCTTCTCCCTTGAAGACCTTCGGCGACGAAGCATAGACCCAACAGTAGCCCCTTTCGCGGTGCTAGATCGTTTTTCGTAACGAGCTTGATCCGTGAAAAAAGTCTCTTAAGCTTCGGGGAGCCGAAGGTCCAAAAAACACCTTCCCTGAGCTCGTTGCCGAGAAACGATTTAATTTCCCAGCACGTAGCGGTCCCACCTTGCAGAGTTTACTGTTTATCCCTGCGGTCCACCGCGCAGCGAGCGCAAGCGGGTGTGCGCCTGGTGTAAAAACTCTGGCGCTTCGCCTTCTTACCTGCAGCACTATATAAACAGACGAGTAGGTGTGAAGTTACCACAGCATTCATTGCTATTTGCACTGTTTTCCTGCCAAAATTTTTAACCATCACCGAAGCTTATCTGTTAGAATCGAACGAAGCTCCAGTTTGAAACCTGCTTCGGACGAAGAAAATATTAAAGTTTCACAAGTTCATAATTGAATGGCCAGAGTCCGCTCTACCGCCAGGGTTGAGCGCGAGGGGGAGGAAACTGAAGCTTCGGAGACTCTCCCCATCTCCGAAGCCATGCAACGATCGGGTCTAGTGACTTCGGAAAAGATCCCTCATGATGATGCAGAACAAGCAGAACAAGCAATCGCTGAAGCAGAGGAAGAAGATATTGAGGAAACTGATTCCGAAGATGATTATCGCATTGCCATGCCAAGCAAGCCGAGCCACTTGGACTTCGGAAAATCTACTGTTTCGAAGGCTGATCTGTCCAAGATGGTAAAATCGGGCTTTTTCACTGAAAATCAGAAGAAGCTTTTGCGCTTCGGGGGAGAAGAGACTACCCCAAAACCGGAGAAAGATGAAATTGTTATTTTTAGGAGCTTTTTAAAGGCTGGATTAAGATTCCCCCTTCATGGGATCATTGGAGAGGTGCTGAAGAGGTTCGGTATCTATTTTCATCAACTGACCCCTAACGCTATCGTTAGGCTTATTATTTATATCTGGGCACTCCGAAGCCAAGCAGTGGAACCATTTGCGGACAGCTTCTGCCGGGTTCACGAGCTGCATTATCAAACAAAGGCTAGAAAAGATGGATTGCACGATAATTTTGGTTGCTATAACTTTGCCTATCGGAAAACTACAAAGTTCCCTGTAATTAGCTACCGAAGCAAGTGGGCAACAGGCTGGAAATCAGAGTGGTTCTATGTCAAGGTTGATGACGACAAGGAAAAGCTTGTACAAAGCCCGCTGGAATTAATCTTCGGAGAAACCCGACCTCGCTGCAACATGACACCCGAAGGGCCAACACAACAAGCAATGAGTGAATTCAGAATTATTGCAGAGCATATCAGCACAAGGGACCTGGTTCAAGAGTTTTTAGCATTCAAAGTTTTTCCCTGTTTGAAAGAATGGGAAATACCGAAGCTACAGGGGGAAAAGAAAGAAGGTGAACTCGTACGTTTACCTTACTATTTCAAGTTTAAAAAGTTCTTTAAAGCACCTTGCCAAGAGTGGCTAGATACGATTGAAGCAATGTGCAATGAAATACTTGGCAATTACTCTAAAAAAGAAGATCAATTGATGACTGCGGCCTTCGGCACCCGTCCGAAGCGAAGGCTAAACCGAGTGTTGGACGCTCTGGAGTTTGAATACCCAGACTATGAAAATTTAAACAAAAATGCCGGAGGCCAAAAAAGGAAGAGGATGACCGAAGCTTCAAACAAAGATGAAGAAGAGACACCGAAGAAGAAGATTCCAAAAAAGAAGAAAGCATCTTCTCCGAAACAAAAAATATCTGATGAAGAAAAATCCCCCGCATCACCCTCTACCACTGATGTAGAGGCCATTCTGCAGGTAATGACTGAATCCATGCCTGCGAAGCTAAGTCCACTAGGGCCTCGACTGACAAAATTTTTTCCGAAGGAAAAGGAGCCCGAAAGAATGAAGAAAACAACTAAAGTAAAAAGACAGAGGATGATCGGTGTGACAGAAGTTATCGACAAGACACCGCCAAGAGCTTCAGCTCGAAAAATACCAGCGGCTGCGGAAGAGACAAATATTGAAATTGCACCTTCGGAGGTCACAGTCGCCGAAGCTGCCTCAGTTGAAGATCTGAACCTAGAGAGCACACTTGAACATATTGACCAAATACTGCTAGACATGACTACAGAAGAAGTTACCACCACCGCCGAAGAGGCCGCGACCGTAGCGTCGGCGAAAGGGAAAGAAATTGCTGATGAAGTTTCGGAGAACGAAACTTTCATGTTCCGGAATTTAATCGGAGAACAATTATCAAAAGCGGAAATAAAAGAGCTTAAAGAATACGCCAAATCCTGCGGATACAAGCCTGGAGCGCTCCTCTTCGGAGGCGTTGATGATGAAAAATTGGGCTGTATCCGAGATCAAACTGGAGCCAAAATTATCAGTACTCTGTCCAAGAATATCGGATTTCCAAAGCTAGAAACGGACATCAGCCGCTACCGACGACAACATGTCGTTGGCAGCTTATTTTATTCCAACTTCAAGGTGAACTGCTTTTCCCTTAACCTTTATTGTTTCTAAGAACGAAAACATGTCTGACGAAGGTTGTTTTCGTGCAGAGTATGCTTCTGAGCAAAGCCTTGCAGATGCAACAAGATTTTGAAGATAAAAAGCACGAAGTCATGATTGAAAATTTGGAAAGCAAAATAAAGGAACAATCAGATGCCTTCGAGAAAAAGAACTTTGAGCTCCAGGCAACCGAAGGACTATTGGCGGAAGCTGAAGCAAAAATAACAGAACTGAACACGAAGCTTCTCCGCCAGTCTGAGTAGTTCGAACAAGAAAAACAAGATCTTAATGCAAAACTTAAAGCCGAAGCTCAAAAGAATTCAGATTTGAAAAAACTACTGGCAAGTCTTCAAGAAAACTGCTTGGAATTCAGCCACAGATGCATTCATCGGTTAAAAAAGATTTTTTACTTAGTTGGAGCCAGCAGTGGAAAATTTACCCCCTCAGCTGAAGATCTACCAAAAACCTTCGAACATATTGAGGGGGAGATTGACGAGCTCGACGAAGTCATAGCTGGGCATGGTGACTTCTGTGCCTGGGTGGCTTCTCGAGGCACTGCTGCGGCTTTCCTGAAGGCTGGCTGCGAGCATGGAAGGATTGTGAATAGGCCAAATTTCACTTTGTCGCCATCAATCCTGGACGACATTCCTGATCTTGCCCGAAGTATCTCGAATAGATTTATAAAAATGATATGGACAAAAGGTGGGCGAGAAAAGGCAGGAGACGAAGCTCGTAGCCACCTTGAACCAGTAAGAAACCATACCTTGTGCTTACCTTTTCTTGTAAGCTCGATTTTGACTTACAACGATCTTATTCATGTAGGATGACGAAGCTGAAGTCGAAGGTCAAAAATGATGCCGAAGCCGCCGAAGCCGAAGCTCCTTGGGGATTAGATAGTAGACTGTAAACAATGCTTGAGAAACTTTTGAGAGCTTTTGTAAACGTAACTTTTGTAAATGTAAACAATGCCGAAGGTCTTTAATGAATTCTGTTCATACCTTATTATATATCCTTACCCTCCCATTGCTGTATAGGAAATGCTTTGATGTGGACGAAATTTTTCTTTTTTGAGCCGTCGGCGAAAAAACACCTTCCCTTCTTTTCGTACGCAGCGAAGCATAGAGAACAACATTTTCCCTTTTTTCCGAAGCTCTCTTTTTTGTGCACGAAGCTCTTTCTTTCCCTTCTTTTTCCTCTTTTTGCTGAAGCAACCATTTATGCCATGAAGATGACTATCCTACTTATGCCTAGATGAATGTTTATGAATGCAAATGTTATGATGTAATGTGATGTGCAAATGCATGGCCAAACACGTATCCGAAGTCATATTCATAACCATTTTAAGAACAATCACACCTCAGCTCTGCATTCCCTTAGGAACGACTTTGGAGCTTCTTCGCCTTTACTTTTGGCGGAATCAGCGTTGACTTTTCGCTGTAAACTCTGCATTCCCTTAGGAACGACTTTGGAGCTTCTTCGCCTTTACTTTTGGCGGAATCAGCGTTGACTTTTCGCTGTAAGCTCTGCATTCCCTTAGGAACGACTTTGGAGCTTCTTCGCCTTTACTTTTGGCGGAATCAGCGTTGACTTTTCGCTGTAAGCTCTGCATTCCCTTAGGAACGACTTTGGAGCTTCTTCGCCTTTACTTTTTGGCACTCGATGGTGCGTTCTCAGCTTTTACATTTACATTCTTTGGGGGATTTTGCTCTTATAGAACTAAAAAAGAAAATTACACGTGATGGCCCCATTAAAAACCTTTCTCCCCCTTCGGAAAGGAAAAGGGTGCCATGAAAGAAAAAATAAAAAATAAAAAATATGAAAAATTACATCGAATTATACATAATATCGCCGAAGCTCATCCGCATTCCAAGATCTGGGAATGTCGTTGCCGTCCATATCCTTCAATCTGTATGAACCGGGTCTTGACGAAGATGCTACTAAGAAAGGTCCATCCCATTTCAATTGTAACTTGCCCACTGTTTCTGGATTGGCCACTCTCCGAAGCACCAAGTGTCCTGGCTCAATATTCTTTAGTCGAACCTTTCTATCTCGCCATTTAATTGTTTCGGCTTGATATTTGTTGATGTTTTCCATGGCTTGCAACCTGATCCCTTCTAAAGCATCTTTTTCCACAGAATAATCAGCTTCGGAACCTGATGCTGCCGAAGCTATTACCCTTATTGATCCGGTTTTAGCTTCTTCTGGAGTTATTGCTTCGTCACCAAATAATAACTTGAATGGGGTAAAGCCGGTAGACCTTGATGTTGTTGTATTATGGCTCCACACCACTTTGGTTAACTGATCTGGCCACTTTCCCCTTGGTTGATTGAAAATTGACTTCATTATTCCTGTCATTATAATACCATTGGCTCTTTCAACAAGTCCATTTGACTCCGGATGTCTGACTGATGCAAAATGGATCTTCGTACCAATTTGACCACAGAAATCCCTAAAAGCTTCGGAGTCAAACTGTGTTCCATTATCCACAGTGATAGCCTTTGGTACCCCGAAACGACAAACAATATTCTGCCAGAAAAACTTTTGGACGGTGGCCAAAGTTATTGTAGCTAAAGGCTTTGCCTCAATCCACTTAGAAAAATATTCCACCGCCACTACAACGTATCTTAGGTTCCCTTAGGCCGGTGGTAACGGACCTAACAAGTCAAGGCCCCACCTTTGCAATGGCCAAATGGGTTGTATGAGTTGTGTTAAGGACGAAGGTTGTTTTTGATCTCGTGCACATTTCTGACAACCTTCACACTTTTGAACTAACTCCGCTGCATCCGAAGCCGCCTTCGGCCAATAAAATCCTTGGCGGAAAATTTTTCCAAGCAATGGCCTGGATCCAATGTGAGATCCGCAGAGGCCTGCATGTATTTCTTTCATCAACTCAATACCTTCGGTTCTGGATAAACATTTGAGTAGCGGAGCACAAACTCCATGCTTGTACAATTCTCCTTCTATCATGACATATGGACGAGCCCTTGCCTCTATCCTCCTGTTATAAGCTTCGTCATCTGAAAGGAATTTTCCCTGAAGGTAGGAGATGATCTCAGTTCTCCAATCCTCGCTATAAACAGGAGATATGTTGAGGACTGCTCTTTCAAGAAGTTCTACCGAAGGAGCTTTTATTGTTTCAAAGAATACATCCGAAGGTAAGGGCAGCCCCTGTGCTGCTGACTTAGCTAGCAAATCAGCATGTTCATTTTGTCCTCTAGGGATATTTTTGACAGAAAACCCTTCGAAGGAAGCTTCAACTCTTCGAACCATATCCAGATATTTTTCAAGCTTCGGATCCTTAGCCTTGCAACTCTTGTCAACATGACCCGAAACAATCTGGGAATCAGTTTTAAGTATGGCCCTTCTTATTCCCATTGCTTTTAACTTCCGAAGACCTAAAAGCAAGGCTTCGTACTCGGCAATGTTATTTGTGCAACTAAAGTCAAGCTTTGCCGCATAACAAGTTTTAACCTTGGAAGGTGAAACCAACACAGCAGCCGCTCCTGCTCCGAAGGTTCCCCAAGATCCATCGCAAAACACTGTCCATGCTTCGGCATCTTTATTTGTTTCTTCCTCCTGAGCCCCTGGCGTCCAGTCAGCAATGAAATCTGCTAATGCCTGAGACTGAATCGAAGATCTATGAACATATTCAATACAGAATTTGTTGAGTTCTGCAGCCCATTTTCCAATCCTTCCAGTAGCTTCTCGGTTCCTCATGATATCCTTCAGAGGTTGTGAAGAAGGAACAATTATGTTGTAAGCTTGGAAATAGTGCCGAAGCTTCCTGGAAGCCATCAAGACAGCATACAGTACCTTCTCCAACTCTGTATAATTTTTCTTTGATAAACTAAGAACCTCGGAAACAAAATATATCGGGGCCTGCCTCTTGTCTTGACCATCGATCTTTTCCTGGACAAGTACTGCACTTACCGCTGAGTGCGAAGCTGCCACATATAATAATAAAGGAGCCCCTGGCATTGGTGGAGTCAATGTTGTTAGGTCTATCAAATACTGTTTCAGTTCTTCGAAAGCCTTCTGCTGGATTGGTCCCCATTGAAAGACTTCGGCTGACTTCAGCACTTCGAAGAATGGTAAGTTTCTCTCTGCTGATCTAGATATGAATCTATTGAGAGATGCCAATCTCCCTGTCAATCTTTGAGCCCCCTTCTTTGTAGTTGGTGGCTCCATCCGAAGTATAGCCTCAATTTTACTTGGTTTAGCTTCAATTCCCTTTGTTGAAACCAAGCATCCAAGAAATTTCCCCTTCTTCACTCCGAAGACACATTTTTCTGGATTTAACTTTAAGCCAGCTTGCCTGAAACTGGCGAAGGTCTCCTGCAGATCAGCAATATGATTTTCCTGCTTCGTGCTTTTTACAATGATGTCATCAACATAAGTTAGCACATTTCTGCCTATTTGAGATTGGAGAACCTTCGCAGTCATTCGGCTGAAACTTCCTCCAGCGTTTTTGAGCCCTTCAGGCATCCGAAGATAGCAATATGTGCCACTTGGAGTTATGAAGCTAGTCTTCGGCTCATCTTCCTTCTTCATCCAAATTTGGTGATAGCCTGAATAACAGTCTAACAGACTCATGAGCTCTGAAGAAGCTGCTGCATCAACTAAAGAGTCTATCCTTGGTAATGGGAATTCATCCTTCGGACAAGCCTTGTTAAGATCTGTAAAATCGATGCACATTCGCCACTTGCCATTGGCCTTTTTTACCATAACAGTGTTAGCTAGCCATTCTGGGTACTTCACTTCTCTGATAACTCCTGCACTGAGGAGTCTTTTGACTTCGTTGCGAGCACCTTCAGCTTTATCATCTGACATTTTCCGAAGCCTTTGCTTTCTGGGTCTAAAGGATGGATCGACATTGAGCGAGTGCTCAATAACATCTCTATTAACTCCACAGAGATCATTGGCTGACCATGCAAAAACATCTTTGTTGTTGAACAAGAACCTTAGCAAGGTTTTCTCTTGTGCTTCGGATAACTGAGAGCCCAACAGCACCTTCTGTTCTGCTACATCCTCACATAAGAGCATGGGCTTCGGCTGATCTGCTGAAGCTGCTTTCTCCCTTCTGAATTTGTATTGTTCGCAAGCTTCAGCTCCATCTATGTTATGGATTGCTTTTGAATCAGTCCAGTTTCCTTCGGCCCTTCTGGCAGCTTCCTGGCTTCCATGAATAGCGATGGGTCCCTGATCCGAAGGTATCTTCATGCAAAGATAAGCGGGGTGAAGGATTGCTTCGAAGGCATTGAGGGTACCACGACCAATAATTGCATTATAAGGGTATTCCATGTCAACAATGTCAAACACAATTTGCTCAGTTCTAGTGTTATTGATGAATCTGAAGGTCACTGACATGGTGATCTTTCCTAGTGCTACAATCTGTCTCCCTCCGAAGCCACAAAGAGGATGTGTAGCATCATGAATCTTATCTTCTGGCTCTTGCATTTGCCTGAAGGCTTTAGCAAATATGATGTCAGCTGCACTGCCTGTGTCAACCAAGACATTGTGAACCAGAAATCCTTTGATAACACAAGAGATAACCATGGCATCGTTGTGTGGGTAATCTTTGAGCTGAAGGTCCTCTTGGGAGAAGGTAATAGGAATGTGAGACCATCTTGACTTGATGAAGGGTCCTTGCACCCCAACATGCTGTACCCTTCTCTGTGCGTCTTTTTTCTGCTTCTTATTGGCTGGCTCTGAGGACGAACCGCCTGTAATCGGGAGCACCAGCTTCGGGTCCGAAGTAGCCCCAGCTCGATCATTGAACGAAGCCATCAGCTCAAAAAGTGGAAGTGAGTTCACCGGAGGTGGGCGCCAATGTTGGGGACTTGTTCTCAAATGCTATGAATTAAGAACAAGGCAACATGAAATGTTAAATGTTAACATCCTTCGTCCATGAAACATTATTCTCTTGAGAATAATGTTTTCGAACGAAGGCTGACAAGAGCATAGTTACGAAGCTTAAACCTTCGTAATAAAATTTCAGCGGAAATTATAAGATAACATAAAATAAAAGGTATAAGAAGGACAAATAAAACATGTACAAATCACATTATAATTACTTAATATATTGAATTATTGGATACAGAAATACCTTTGCCTTGGCAAAAGGTTGAATTCCGACAGATGCGATTGCAAAATACCAGAATGTGTGAACAGCAACGGAATATTGTTCACTATTTATAGGCACAGGACGCAGCCTGTGAGGAATTACAAGTATGCCCCTTATAAAAGCTTACAACATTGACTCAGACCTTCATGGACTAAAAAGTCATTCTATCTTTAAGTCGGTTTATACTGTCGAAGCTTCATGGAAAGGAACCTTCGGCCATCTCATGCAAACAGCTTCAGCCGAAAGCCGCTTCTCCCTTGAAGACCTTCGGCGACGAAGCATAGACCCAACAACCACCATATCCTTTGTGGCATCCGACTGCCCCGACAACATGGTGGGGGCCGGCGTGCTGCCGCTCATCACCGCCCCTGTTATCGCCAACATGCGACTACATCACGTGTTGATCGACGGAGGGGCCGGCCTCAATGTTATCAGCCATGCAGCATTCAGACAGCTGCAGGTCCCGAGGTCGCGGCTGGGGCCCTCTCGCCTGTTCTCCGGGGTGGGCTCATAGCCCGTATATCCCCTCGAGAGCATAACGCTCCCGGTTACATTTGGGATGGAAGAGAACTTCCGTACAGAAAACGTCCAGTTCGACGTCGCGGAGGTCAACCTCCCTTTTAACGCCATTATCGGGAGGCTGGCCCTGTACCGGTTCATGGCCATTGCCCATTACGGGTGCTTGGTCCTCAAGATGCCATCCCCCGCTGGGATCCTCACCGTGCGGGGAGACCACACCACCGCACTAGTAGCCGTCGAGAAGCTACACACCCTGGCGGCCGAAATCGCTCGGCCAGACGACGGAGGAAGAGGCCCCAGTACCAGGGCACCCTCCAAGGCGCTGAAAGTACAGCCGTCCGGGGCAGACGGTGGACCCGTGAAGACCATCCAGGTCGGCGCAGACCCCTCCCAGACCACCTGCATCGTAGGGGATCTGGGAGAAAAATAGGAACCCGCGCTCGTCGCCTTCCTCCAAGCAAATGTCGACGTCTTCGCTTGGGAGCCGTCGCAGATGCCTGGGATCCCCAGGGAGGTGATCGAGCAACAGCTAAAGGTTTACCTGGACGCCAGGCCAGTAAGCCAGAAGCCACGAAGACAGTCCATGGAACGGCAGGACTTCATCCGAGAAGAGGTCCGGAAGCTGTTGCACACTGGCTTTATTGAAGAGGTTCATCACCCCGTGTGGCTGGCCAACCCAGTCGTCGTGCCGAAGGCCAACGGGAAGCTTCGGATGTGCATCGACTACACCAGCCTGAATAAGGCATGCCCCAAGGACCTGTATCCACTACCGCGCATAGATTAGATTATGGACTCTACTTCGGGGTGCGACCTCTTATCCTTCTTGGACGCTTACTCTGGTTTCCACCAAATCCGGATGGCTAAGGAGGATAGGAGGCATACCGCTTTTGTGACAGTAGATGGACTATACTGTTATGTTGTAATGCCCTACGGTCTGCGGAATGCCTTGCCAACTTTTGTCCGGGCGATGAGCAAGACCTTCGGGGACCTGATCCGGGATAAGGTGGAGATTTACGTCGATGACATCGTGGTCAAGACTAGGGAAGGATCGGGTATAGTGGAAGACCTGACCCTGGTTTTCGGCAAGCTGCGGGCAACCCGCACCAAGCTGAACCCGGAGAAATGCATCTTCGGTGTCTCTGCAGAGAAGTTGCTGGGGTTCCTGGTTTCATACCGGGGCTGTTGGGGGCCTTCGGCTCCGAAGGTCCTCAAAAACAGGATTTAACAGTGTTTCTGGAGTATAATGTGTGAACAGGTATCTTTGGACCCGAATCGGTACCACAGTGGGAGAAGCTCAAAGAATACGAAGGTTGATACAGCGCCGAAGGAGTGAGCAGGAAAGCTTCGGTGTGACTGCAGAAAAGGAAACCGACTTAAAGATGAAAAGGCTATTTAAACCTCGGTGGATTACTATAGAACTACTACCAAATGTAAAGGGCATGGATGTAATTTTGTATGGGTTGTGTTCCGTGCCTATAAATAGGTGAACAGTACCCCCGTACTGTTCACGCTGACTTGGCATTTGCTTTTTGCGTCACGCTTGTACTTTTACTTCCTTCCAAGCTGAAGGTACATCTGTAACTTGATGTCGTTTTTATTCTTCAATAATAATAATACAGAAATGAATTGATAACAACATATAATTGCCTACATTTTACTTCATATTCCATATTTCATATGCTTCTTCTTTTATTTAACATATACTGCGATGATGAAGGTATGTCTTTCATGACCTTCGTCTGAAGACCATTATATCCTAAGGGAAATAATGTTTCGAAGGACGAAGGGTATTAACATTTAACATCTTGTGTTGCCTTGTTCTTAATTCATAGTATTTGAGAACAAGTCCCCAACATTGGCGCCCACCTCTGGTGAACTCACTTCCATTTCTTGAGCTTTGAACACCTTCGGCAAGCATCACCTTCGTCATGCCGCCGAAAAAAGCTTCAGCAACAGGGGCTGGCACGCTGCAGCCGCTGGACCCCAATCAAGACGTCCTTTCTCTTAGAGAGGCTCGAAGCCAGAAGAGGAAGGCTGTCAGTCCAACACCTCCGGAGGATGATCTAGATCAGGAAATTCAAAATCTGGAGATCCTTCAGCAGCAGGTCCAACGCAAGAAGGAGAAGATGGCTCGTCTAGCTGATCTTCAGAGACAGATAGATGAAGCTTCTGAAGAGGTTCGTCATCTTGTTCAAGATGATCAAAGCCGAAGGCCTCCACGCAGAGAGCTTCATCAGGAAGGCTTCCACAATGAGGATGACTGGTATGAAGATTTCCATCATGGAAACTTTGCTTTTGATGATGCTTCTCCTCTCTCAACAGAATTGCAGGCTACACCTTGGCCACAGACTTACAAGCCCACCTCAGCTTCCCATATATGACGGTCACTCAGACCCTAAGCAATTCCTAATGAGCTATGAAGCAACTATATCTTCGTACGGTGGCAATACGGCAGTCATGGCAAAATCCTTTGTCATGGCCGTCAGGAGTGTTGCTCAGACTTGGTACTCTTCTCTTCGGCCAGGGACAATCACTTCTTGGCAGAAATTGAAGGATATGTTGATAACTAGCTTTCAAGGGTTTCAGACGAAGCCGGTCACCGCTCAGGCTCTCTTCCAGTGTACCCAAGACCATGAAGAGTACCTTCAAGCGTATGTCCGAAGGTTTCTGCGTCTGAGGGCACAGGCGCCGACAGTGCCCAATGAGATTGTCATTGAGGCCATGATCAAGGGGCTTCGGCCGGGGCCATCAGCGCAGTATTTTGCCAGGAAGCCACCACAAACGCTGGAGAAGCTGCTCCAGAAGATGGACGAATACATTCGAGCTGACAATGATTTTCGTCAAAGAAGGGAGGAGGCTTTCAGGTTTTCTGAAATGACCAGGGGCTTCGGAGGAAGATTCTATCCAAGGCATGTCAGGTCAATTCACAACTCTACTCAAAATGATGATAAGGGGAGTCAGCAGCAAAGGCCACAGTACTCCTCACAGGCTTCGGGGCAACAGCAAAGCTCCTTCCGACCGCCAGCTCCAAGAGGCAGAGGCGCCAGGGGCTTCGGCAGAAGATTTGGGGATCAACCCAGGAGAATATTTTGTTTGTTTTGTGGAGAAAACAAGGGCCATACAACTAGGATGTGTCATGTTACCATCCAAAAGCAAAAGGAGATAGCCGAAGCTGCAACACAACAGGGTCAGCCGAAGCAGGTCATGCACACTGCTTCGTATCATTTGCCTTACATCCCAGAATATGTAGGTAATCACCCTGCAGTTTCTGTTGCTTCGGCGAGCCAACCTCAAGCTTCCTGGCAACAGCCTCCGCCCCCACCACCACCACTGCAACAAGGCCAGCAGCCAGAAGGGGGCCAATATGAGCAACGTCAAAGGGACTTCAGAGAACAATCCGAAGCTCGTACAGTCAATAGCACTGTGCCAGAGTCGAAGCACATCTATTAACAAATATCCTACCCTGACTGCAGTCTTTTCCATTCAGTTTTATTTTCTGTGTAATAAAGGACACCTTTTAAATTTCAAGTAATAGTTTTGTTGTTTGTCACAAGGTAAACATATCTTCTACATAGGCTTAAGTTGCTGGAGCTTGAGAATTTGCAATAGCAAAGAGGACCTTCGGATTATTAAATTTATTTTAAAAAAATTACGATATGAATTCTTCGAAACAACAAAAAGTCGTTCCAAAAGGAGCGCAGTGTAAGTTTTTTGCTCCAAAGTCGTTCCTAAGGGAATGCAGAGCTTACAGCGAAAAGTCAACGCTGATTCCGCCGAAAGTAAAAGGCGAAGAAGCTCCAAAGACGTTCCTAAGGGAATGCAGAGCTTACAGCGAAAAGTCAACGCTGATTCCGCTGAAGTAAAAGGCGAAGAAGCTCCTAAGGGAGGCTTACAGCGAAAAATCAACGCTGATTCAAAAAAGGATTATGTATTTTATCGCACGGATGTGCGTGTACCTTCGGAATGAATACCATCTCACATAGCATAACATCATCACATCATTTTGCATAACATAAGCATCATACATCATGCTGCATATGGCACAAGAAGGGGGCATAATATCGATCTTCGGGAAAATGCTTTGAAAAAGGGCAAATCATGCTAAGTCACAAGGAGAAACAATATTGATCTTCAGAGTATAGCTTCGGAAAATATTTTCACGAAGCTTGGATATTTTTCATCAGAACACTTTGGATATTGTTATGATAAATGACAATCCTTCTTCACGAAGCATGAAAAGAAGGGAAGGTGTTTTTTCGTCGAAGACTCAAAAACGGTATGTGTTTAAAATTTCATGCATCGTAAAGAATTAAACCATAAAAAACAAGTATATTACATTCAGGGTTACAAGATATTACACATATTACATTTCAAATGTTTTTACAATAGCACCTAGTCTTCCCTAAGTACTACTTCTGCAGCTTCATTCAGGAGTCGATCGACAACTTGATCCATGATAGCTTCAGCCATCTTTTTAATTTCATCGTCATCTTTAGGCTGAGGGCCCGGAGACGCTTCAGTAGGATCTGAGGGAGGACAGGATACGACTACATTACTATTACAGATTGCGAGCGAAGTTTAAAATCAAAAGTTACAACACAATAAAAACCATTAGTTAATACCTATTTGCCCTTCGGGCTCTATGTTTTTCTCAGCAGCCTCGGCTACTTTTCTAGCTTCGTGGATCCCTTTTTCGCTTTTCTGGATGATTTCTCGGGCCATTTCTCTACCACCATTGTCCCAGATATCGGTGAAAAATTTTCCCCCAACCATGCTAGCTTCGGCTGAAGGATCTTTTACATCTTCAACGGACAAGGTGGCTTCGGATTGCGATAAAATCTTTACATGTTCGCAGCCTTTTCCCTCCAAAATGGTGGCAATCCCTCTGGCACCTGAGAAAGCGCAGATGTCTCCGCGGCTATTTAAAATTTCTTCAAAGGCCTCTGCCTCGTGATTAATCCATTCGATGGGATCTTCGGGGTTGCCTCTTTTAAAGTTTTCTTCGCTCGAGAATGCGCCAACGCTGGCGAAGCTAGCTTTTATTTTCTTAACACACTCCATAGATTTGTCATAGCATTTTTTCTTGGACGAACGAAGCTCTTTAACAGTTTCTTCTAAATGATTTGCCCATTGGTCGCTAAGTTCTCGCCTCGTTTCTTCAAGTATGCATTCCTCTTTAGCTCTGGCTAGTTGTTTTCGAAGATCTTCAATTTCACGCTTCTGAGCCTCGGCTTGACCTCTAAAAGTAGCTTCGTCTTCTTTTATTTTATTTATCAAGGAATACAATATCTTATCTTTTTTTAGACCTTCGTTCCGTAGTTCAATAACTTCGGAACGAAGGTTGCTCAGGGCCATAACACACCCTTCATCTTCGGCATCTTTTTGGGCCCTGAGGGCATTGCTAAGTATAAGGCCCTGCAAACAAAAATGAATGTGTGTCAATAAGTTTGAGCAAATGAAAGATTTTGGTTTCGAGAAAAAACACAAAGGCCTCATTTTTTGTACCTTTAAGCTATTATACGCCAAGCTGTCGGCCAGCTCGTTTTTCGACAGCACTGAGAGCCCGTCTTCTAGTGTTGGGAATCCGAAGCTCTTGCTCATCTCCCGACAGACAGAAATCTCCTTGCTGTCAGGGAGACAATACAAGAAGTCTTCTTCTCCACTGCCGTTGAATATCAACGCCCCCTTAGGATATTTCAGTTTTTGGGCGTAAAACTGGGCCTCTTGTTTTTCCTTTTCAGACAGCTTTTTCCCCGAAGCATGTCGAAGAATATAGTTAGGGACTGTGGGGGATGCTTCGGGGGCAACAGCACTGATTTCTTCAATAGGAATTGGCTCTGATATTTTTTCTTCCTTCGTGGGCTTTGAAGGCCCAGCTTCAGTCTCAGCCTGTTGCTTTGGAGCTTCAAAATCGAAGACTTCAGTTTCTGCTTCGGATGTTTCAACAGTCTTCTTCGGAGGTGTGCTTGAGGATTTAATTGTTTCCAGAACATCTAGCACATTGACCATTCTCTTTCTTTTCGGAGTCACCGCAGGTACCTTTTGATTTTTTATTGTCTCAACATTTGCTGAAGGACTTAAAACTTCTGATATTTTTGATCCCTCAACTGGTCATTTTACTTCTTCCATTTTTTCTGTCGATGGCGCTTCGGCCATCTTTTTGGTTTCTGGTAACAAAATCTTTGGTTCTTCCAATTCTATTCTTGTTGGCGCTTCGGCCATATCTGCGACTTCTGGCAGCAAGGTTGGCTTGGTTGGCTTTGCAGCTTCGGTGGCTGAAGAGGTCTCTCCGGTGAACTCAGGCACCGAAGCTGGTTCAATATAGCGTGGCCGATGTGTGAGGACCTTTATCTTTTTTCTTTTCGGTGCTGGTTCACTAGGAGCAGCTGCAGCTTCTTCTTTTGCAGAGGTTGTGCTTTTTCTTTTCTGCCCTCGGATGGGATATCGATAGTCAGGGTAGACGAACCTGATTGCGTCAAACACTCGGTTCAGTCTTTTCTTTTTTCGGCCTCCGAAGGCTGCTGACAGTGCAGTATCTTCGGCCTTTGAGTAAGCCCCAAGTAGTTCATCACTTAAATTTTCAATGCTTTTTAGCCAGTCATCATCTGGCTCAATGAATTTATCTTCGAACTTGAAAGTATACTTCAGCCTGATAAGTCCACCTTCGTCAGCCTCTTTTATGGTCTCTTGTGGCATTTCCCATTTTTCCGCGAGCGGCCATACTCTGAAGGCAATATGCTCTTGGACCAAATCTCTTGTTCCAATAAAAGAACAAATAACTCCGAAGGCTCTCTGGCATTCTTCGGCGGCTTCATTCATCTCAACCTTCGGCCTTCGCAAGCCGAAACTTTGCCAAATAGGGCGCATAATTATACCTTTAATGTCTTCCCGTGCTTTCAGGTCATTCTTCACATAAAACCATTCTGTCGTCCAGTCGCCGGGCCATCTCTTCCGAAACGTTGGCACGGGGCAGCTTGACCCAGACCGAGAAACGAAACTGTAGCAGCCAAAATTATTGTGATACTGTTCCTTACCCCAGGGTTTCGTCTCGTATGATAATTCGTGTGTGTTGCAGAAACTTTTCGCATCAGGTTCCAGACCTTGGCTTCTCACGGCCCACACGAAGATATTTAGCCTTATAATTGCTTTGGGGGTAAGTTGATGAAGATAGACTTCAAATATTTTCAGCACTTCTACGACAAAGCTGCTCAGGGGAAATCGTAGTCCAGCTTTCAAAAAGCTTCGGAACACTACGACTTCACTTTCCTCAAGGGTCGGACAAGTTTTTTCTCCTTCGTCAGCCCTCACAATGGATAAATCCCGGAAGTACCTTCCCCTCATTTTGACAAGATGATTTTCTTTGATACCTGACTTGCCAAAAACTGAATGGCTTGGTCGCCAGGGGCGATCTTCGGAGTCTTCACCACCACTATCCACATCATAACTGTCGCTGTCATTAGTATCTTCAGACAAACCTTCTAAAATTTCTTTGGTGATTTTTTCTGTATTGGTCTTCGACATTGCTATAAGAAACCCCAGATTCTTCTCTTCATCGAGACTCAGCTTCATCTCAGCAGCAGCCTTCTTATCTTCAGACATCTTCGGAGACACTAAAAAACTGTTTTCAGCTCCGAAGCTTAAAAACTTAAAAAGCTAAGCAAATCTTGGTACGCAAGAGCTAAAAATTGAGTGAGCGAGAACAGCTGGCAAGAGAGCGTGCCAAATGAGCTCGCGGTATGCTCTTATTTATACGCCCAGTGCGTGAAAGATTGAAAGACCCCGCCTGTCAGTGAATGTTGCTATTCTAGCAAAGGGAAGGTGTTTTTGCGGACCTTCGGCTTAAAGCCTTCGTCCATGTCGCAATCTGAATTTATCGATTTAACAAATTAACATTGCGAGGGGCTACTGTTGGGGGCCTTTGGCTCGGAAGGTCCTCAAAAACAGGATTTAACAGTGTTTCTGGAGTATAATGTGTGAACAGGTATCTTTGGACCCGAATTGGTACCACAGTGGGAGAAGCTCAAAGAATACGAAGGTTGATACAGCGCCGAAGGAGTGAGCAGGAAAGCTTCGGCGTGACTGCAGAAAAGGAAACCGACTTAAAGATGAAAAGGCTATTTAAACCTCGGTGGATTACTATAGAACTACTACCAAATGTAAAGGGCATGGATGTAATTTTGTATGGGTTGTGTTCCGTGCCTATAAATAGGTGAACAGTACCCCCGTACTGTTCACGCTGACTTGGCATTTGCTTTTTGCGTCACGCTTGTACTTTTACTTCCTTCCAAGCTGAAGGTACATCTGTAACTTGATGTCGTTTTTATTCTTCAATAATAATAATACAGAAATGAATTGATAACAACATATAATTGCCTACATTTTACTTCATATTCCATATTTCATATGCTTCTTCTTTTATTTAACATATACTGCGATGATGAAGGTATGTCTTTCATGACCTTCGTCTGAAGACCATTATATCCTAAGGGAAATAATGTTTCGAAGGACGAAGGGTATTAACATTTAACATCTTGTGTTGCCTTGTTCTTAATTCATAGTATTTGAGAACAAGTCCCCAACAGGGGCATTGAAGCTAACCCGGAGAAAATCAAGGCTATTGAGGTAATGAGGCCTTCTGCCCGTATTAAGGACATCCAGAAGCTTATCGGGTCGCTAGCAGCCTTTAGCTGCTTCATTTCGAGGTTGGCAGAGAGGGCGCTGCCTTTCTTCAAGCTCCTGCGAAAATCAGGCCCATTCGCCTGGTCCGAAGAGGCGAAACAAGCCTTTAAAGAACTGAAGCAGCACTTAGATTCCCTGCTAATCCTGGTTGCTTCGGAGCCAGGGGAACCGCTATACCTGTACATTGCGGCAGCTGCAGAAGCAATAAGCATGGTGTTGGTCGCCGAAAGAGAGGCACAAGAAGGGCAAGAACCTGGAAGTCTAGGAGCAGCTACAGAGACCCGGACTGTCCAGAAGTCGGTCTACTATGTCAGCGAGGTCCTCCACGAAGCAAAGGCCGTGTACCTCGAGACGCACAAACTCCTCTGCGCTGTGTTGGTCGCGTCCTGGAAGCTGCGTCATTATTTCCAAGCACACAAGGTTGTGGTGATGACCTCCTTTCCGTTAAGGGCCATCCTCTACAACCCAAATGCCACTGGCAACATCGCCAAGTGGGCGGCAGAGCTCGCCGAGTTCTAACTGGACTTCTAGCCTCGCTACGCCATCAAAAGTTAGGTCCTGGCCGACTTCATCGTAGAGTGGACTCCACCCCCGTGTACCCCTGGGGGGTCGGACCCCACTCCGGACCCCACACCGGCGGAGCGCAGGGGTCCGATCTTCACCGAACCCCACTGGACGCTTTTATTTGACGGGCCCGCCCGCCAACAGAGCGCTGGCGCAGGAGTGGTCCTCGCTGACCCAGGCGGAAACCAACTGCAGTATGTGGTGCGACTTGAATTCAAGGCCACCAACAATATGGCGGAGTATGAGGCGCTGATCTTCGGCCTATCTGCGACCCTATCCCTGGGGGTCCGCCAACTCCTCGTAAAGGGGGACTCTCAGCTCATCAAGCAAGTCCGCGGAGAATGTAGCTGCAACGAGCCTAGACTCGCAACTTACCTCCTCCATGTGAGGAAGCTGGAGAAGGATTTCACGACCTTGGAACTTCAACATGTTCCCCGAGCCGACAACTCAGCGACAGATGACCTCTCCTAGAGGGCATCAACTCCGGCACCCGTGCCCGAGGGCGCCTTCGAAAGATGGCTGCTGAGACCCACCGCCCAGCCGGCCGGACTGGACGAAGGGGGCGAGACTAGCACCTCGAAGCCGGCGGTCCCGGTGGCGTCCCAAGACCCACCAAAGGTTGTGTGCACTCTGGGGGACTCCGCTGACCCTTTAGCGCCACAGTCAGCAACTCAGAGCGGTCCCGATGCATGGATCTCTGAGATCCGGGACTACCTAAAGGAAAGTATCCTTCCTGAAGACCATGTCTCCGCCGAGCGCATCATGCGGTTGGCTAAGCGATACACGATGGTAGAAGGGGATCTCTACCGCCGTGGTGCCAACGACATTCTCATGCGGTGCATCACCCAGGAAGAGGGCCGTGAGTTACTCACGGAGATCCATGGAGGGGAGTGAGGAAGTCATTCTTCATCCCGCACGCTGGTCGGTAAGGCCTTCCAGCATGGTTTTTATTGGCCAACTGCCCTCCAGGATGCAGCCGAGCTAGTAAAGTCCTGTGAAGCGTGCCAGTACCACGCGAAGCAGATACACACACCAGCTCAGGCTCTGCAAATGATCCCGCCCTCCTGGTCGTTCGCCGTATGGGGGGTGGATATCCTGGGACCATTTCCTAGGGCTGTCGGCGGGTACCGGTACCTCTTTGTCACCATTGACAAGTTCACCAAGTGGCCGGAAGCCACCCCTGTGGTCAGCATCAACCAGGGCGCTGCTGTCGCTTTCCTCAAGTCGACCGTCTGCAGATTCAGGGTCCCAAGTCGTATTATTACAGACAATGGGACCCAATTTACAAGCCGGGTCTTCCAGGAGTACTGTGAAGGCATCAACACCCGGCTCTACTTTGCATCCGTGGCCCACCCCAGGAGCAACGGACAAGTGGAGAGAGCAAATGCAGAGATCCTAAGGGGACTCAAGCCGCGTACCTATGACTGCTTAAAGAAGCATGGCGCAAATTGGGTCTGCAAGCTGCCCTCCGTGCTATGGGGGAACCGAACCACACCCAGCCGAGCCACCGGGGAGACCCCATTTTTCCTGGTCTACGGGGCCGAAGCCTGCCTTCCCCCAGAAATCATTATGGGCTCCCCGTGGGCCCAGTCGTTCGATGAGTCTGCGCAGGAAAAGCTACGGCGCGAGGACGTGGACTTCATCGACGAGCATAGGTGGCGAGCAGCAGCCCGAAATGCACGGTACAACCAGGCACTCAGGCGCTACCACCAGCGGTTCGTGCATAGTAGGAAGTTTGAAGTCAGGGACCTGGTTCTAAGGCGAGTTCTGAACCGAGAAGGGCTCCACAAGCTCTCTCCCAGCTGGGAAGAACCCTTCAGGGTGACAGAAATATGCCGCCCCGGGTGCGTCCGCCTCGCCACAGATAACAGAGTACCTCTCCCCAACCCTTGGAATATAGAGCATCTCCGTAAGATTTTCCCATAAAAACAGAATCGCGGGTTCGGTCTCTTTCCCTGTAGCTAAGAAGCACATTTATATGCGCTAGCCGGAGAAGTCCGCCCTCAATACACTCGGTCTGTTGGCCTACACTCGTGTATATCCAGTTATAAGGAAGGGGCTCGACCCACAGAGCTATTTTTATGTTGGTTTTATTTCCGAATTTACAACCATTATTACTATCTCACCACTCAGGCAGTCTCCCTCCCTAGCTGGTAAAAATACCACATAGCTGTTTTTACCAACTAGCGGACCATATGGGTGTGCTGCTAAAAATACCTCGCCTAGGTCGTGTGCAGGTTGGGTCCCAATAGGGATTGCCCCTTGGGGGTCATGACACTAGTGCCACCTTAAGAATCCTGGCATACGGCCCCGACATGTCGAGGCCATATCCCAGGGGGGCCAAGTACCAGGGAAGAAGCTGGAAACAATGCACACAACAGAGAAAAAATGGCATGCAGATAAGTTGTAATGTCACCGACAAGTAGTACCTAAAGGGTATCTTACAAAATCAAAGACATATTGCAACCTGCTCCCTAGCGGAACCCTCGTTTTTCTCCATGTAGGCCTAGCTACTCATCGTCAGCAGGATCCCGCTGGAAGCGCCCGACCACCGCGTCCACAACATCCTGTACGCTCTCCCGGGCAGCATCTTCAGTGTCAGTCACCGGACCCGCAATAACTGGCCCCAAGAAGACAGCCGGGTCGTGGCTCCGGAAGCATGTCAAGTCATACTCGATGGCCGACCGGCAGAGTCTGCTGCCCTCGGCCTCCAAGCGGGCGCCAAGAATCTGATCCAGACGTCGGAGGCGGTCATCAGCGGAATCCAGTACCGGGAGCGCGTCGTAGATGGACGCCGGCCGCACCAATGCCGGGATGGGACTCATCCCCAATGGCACTAGCGCTGTTCTTGCCTCGCCAGCCCAGGCGGTGATGCACTGAGCTCCGGCGCGTTGCTCTGCCCGGAGGTCATCAAGTGTCTTCCTCATCACCTCCACCGCCTGGGAGCCCGGGGCCGTCTGCGTCGCCTGCGCTGCCTAGAACTGGCGAACCTGCTGCTCCAGTGTTCGCACTTTCCCCTCCAGAAGCTTCCCTTTCTCTTGTGCCTCGAGCTCAAGCTCATCCAGCAGCTTGTTCCGCCTTGCCCACATCTCCTCCCTGAAGGCGAGGTCCTCCTCCTGCCAAGTGAGGTCAGTTGTTCGTTTCACCAGGGAAACTTCCCTCGCCTTGAGGTTTCCCTCAGCGCGAGCAATGTCACTGGCCTTGTCGGCAAGCTCCTGCTGCAGCTTCTGCAGCTTCGCCTCAGCCGCAGCCTCCTTGTCTCGTTGTTTCTCCAGCACTGCATTATAAGCTTTTAGCTTATCATGGAGCGTTGTGACGGCCTCCTCCTTTTGGTCTAAGTGTTCTTTCTTCTTAACCAAGCTTCTCTCCTTTCGGGTCACCTCCTCCTCTCGGTCAGACACCTTCCGGATGTCCTCCTTGAAGTCCTCACGCTCCTGCTCAAGCTCGGTCCGCTCTGATGCGAATTGGCAGGACGCCGCCTTGGTGCACCTCCCCAGTTGGGAATGCTAGTCGCCAAGGCACTGGTGCTCGGTTTCGAGCGCCTCCCACTCTCGCCGGATAGCCGCCTCGGTTTCCTGGAGGGCCTGGTGAGCGCGAGTCAGCACCTGAGGGAGGGGAGTCAGCGTCGCTCTAGGTTCGACACCAGACCGGAGTGGGCACCCAAGAATAACCGCCGGACCCTCTAGAGTTGACGGAGGGACAGAGCCGGACGCGCCCCCCACGCCTACCACCGACGATGCATCCGACGGTATCGCCGCTGTTGGGTCTGCAACAGCTGCTGGCGACGCCGCCACTTCTGGACCCCCAGCTGGAACTTGGGAACCCGAAGGCGTTGCCTCGATGGTGACAGGCGGATTCTGGGGGTCCAATGGTGCCACCTCAGCGCCAGCGTCATCCTGCACGGTGGGGGCAAACGCAACGGAAACCTCCTCGGCTGCCGCCGATGGTGGGCTTGGTGCCGACGCTGATGGGGCTGCGGTAGCCATTGACGGATCGCTAGCGACATTCCCAGCAGATGTATGCTGATGGGAACCAGACCCGCCGGCGGGCATGGCGGCCGACGAGGAAGGAGCATCCATGGTAGCCGCTGACGGATCGTCGGCGACGTCCCCAGCAGGCGTATGCCGATGGGAACCAGACCCCCCGGCGGGCATTGCGGCCGGTGGGGAAGGAACGTCCATGGATGCCGAAGAAGAGGAGGCCCTGACAGGCAAAGGGTGGATTAAAACCTGTCGACATAAAAGCTACGCTCGAGCGAACATTGGGAGGGCCTAAGCTTACTTGGGACCATGAACCTTCCAGTGGCCTTGGAAGCGAGGCACACGTTGTCGTTGCTGCTGCTACCCCTGCTGCTGCCACTGCCCCCGTGGTGATGGCGGTCGGTCTGACACAAGCGGCGGTGGTGGTGGTATGTGATCTGAAGATGGTGGCGGCGGAGGGCTCACACCCCTCTGCCCGTCCTGGACCCAGGGTTCGGGCTCCTTAGCCCCACCAGCTGTCTTCTGACGCTTCTGTGGAGAGCCCGGATCTCGAGGTAGATTCGAAACAAAGGACCCATCGGCGTAGTCGGTGTCGCCTTACTTCCTACGACATCCCGGCGGCGTCCGGGGTGGAGGAGCTGCTTGCGGGCCCCTTGCCCTTGTCCGAGGGACTGGGGACTGCAGGAGGAACTCTGGGGGCCACATCAGCTGGCTGGGGGCCGCCGACTGATGCACCAGGAATGTGGATCCCCCGGTGGGGATCCCGACCACCGGTCTGGCGGACCGCCACACCACTCTCATCAAGGGTCGGCAGTTGGGCCAGCACCACTGACCGCAGCCCCGGATTGTCGCAGAGCTGCGAAATGCCCTGGGGAGGCATCAAGGATTCGAGGATAAAAGCCTCACCAGTGATCCCCCTCACCAAAATTTCCAACTCCTCCCAGGTCAGATCAGTCCCAGGCCCGCGCTAGATCCTACCAATGTCGCTGGGGCCGGTAAACCAACAACACAGACGCGGCCTCCCCTGCAGCGGCATGACTCGGCGCTTCAGGAAATCCCAGAGTACGTGCATTGAGGTCAGGCCACCAACCGCCAGTTCCCTAATCCTGTCCAGGACAGGCTCGAACTCCGACACTAGGCATGGTTTCACCCTACACTACTTCCGCTCAAGGCTGGGCCCGTCACTCGGAAGGGTAAGGCGATTGCTGACCTCAGCACTGGCAATCACCCAGTCACTTCGCCAGTTCTCCCACCTCGCATCGCCAAGGGAGGCGATGTAGGTCACTGTTGGATCTGTCCTTGACTAGAAGTAGTAGGCCCCGAGGTGATCTTTGCCCTTCCCAGATCTCACCAGCACGAAAAACTGGCGGAAAAGGGAAGTGCAAGACGCCACTCCCACAAACATCTCATAGAAGTGGACAAAGATGGCCACCTGGAGGATGGAGTGGGGGTGTGAGGTGCTGGAGTTGAAGCCCGAACTCCTCCAGCAGCAGCAGGAAGAACGACGGAATCGGCAGCGCCAACCTGTAGAAGAGATAGGGAACGAAAAGCACGAACTCCCCAGCGGCGAGATCGCCGAGGGGAGAAGTGCCGGCCCGGATCCTCCCGGCAAACGTAGGTGTGCCCCATCCAAGCAGGCGACACACTGAGTCAAGCACCTCCTCGGTCTGGTAGCGATTGGGACAGACCAGCATGGCCATGGCGACCACGGCGGCGAAAGACTGGGGAGCACGAGCGCTGAGAGACGCGGAAGGCTTGGAGGCGAAAGGGCAGAGCAGTTAGGGAAAATGCGAAAGTGAAACCACTACGCGCGGAAGACCCCCCCCCTTTTTTCAAGAAAGGGCTCCCCGCGCACCCTGGAGAAATCCGCCTGGAGCACACCTAGCGCCCGAACAACTCAGTCACTGACTGTTGGCGTTTCGACCCCGGGGGGGTCCCTGGACCGACGAGTAAACTGTCGCCGCGTGTCCCAGCCCAGATGGGTCGGCGCGAGACGGAGCACGAAGGGGGGAAGAAACAAGCAAAAGGGGAAACCCGCGGCCTTCGTGTTGCCCTGCGCCCAGGTCGGGTGCGCTTGCAGTAGGGGGTTACAAGCGTCCGCGTGGGAGAGAGAGAGCCTTACGCGCCGGCCCGTTCTCCCGCGCGGCCAACCTTCCCGTACGAGAGCCCTGGACCTTCCTTTTATAGGCGTAAGGAGAGGGTCCAGGTGTACAATGGGGGGTGTAGCAGTGTGCTAACGTGTCTAGCAGAGAGGAGCTAGAGCCCTAAGTACATGCTGTCATGGCAGTCGGAGAGGTTTTGGCACCCTGTTCATGTGATGTCGTGGCCGTCGGAGGAACGCCGGAGCCCTGTGGAAGGACAGCTGTCGGGGCTGTCGAATCCTTGCTGACGTCTCCTTGCTTTCGTAAGGGGCTGAGAGCCGCCGTCGTCATGGAGCACGCGGGGCGCCATCATTATTTGTTTACCGGGGCGAGCCAGATGGGACGCCGGTCTTGTTCCCCGTAGCCTGAGCTAGCTAGGGGTAGGGTAATGATGGCCACCCTGTGACGTGGTCGGTCCGAGCCCTAGGTCGGGCGAGGCGGAGGCTCCTCCGAGGTCGAGGTTGAATCCGAGCCCTGGGGTTGGGCGAGGCGGAGTTTGTCGTCTTCCGGAGCCGAGGCTGAGTCCGAGCCCTAGGGTCGGGCGAGGCGGAGTTCGTCGTCTTCCGGAGCCGAGGCTGAGTCCGAGCCCTGGGGTCGGGCGAAGCGGAGTCCGTCGTCCAGCGTCGAGGTTGAGCCCGAGCCCTGGGGTCGGGCAAGGCGGAGCTTCCTATGGCGCCCGAGGCTGGACTTAGCTGCTGTCAGCCTCACTCTGTTGAGTGGCACAGCAGTCGGAGCGACGCAGGCGGCGCTGTTTTCTTGTCAGGTCGGTCAGTGGAGCGGCGAAGTGACTGCGGTCACTTCGGCTCTGTCGACTGAAGAGCGTGCGTCAGGATAAGGTGTCAGGCGATCCTTGCATTAAATGCTCCTGCGATACGGTCGGTTGGCGTGGCGATCTGGCCAAGGTTGCTTCTCTGCGAAGATTGGGCCTCGGGTGAGCCAAAGGTGTGTCCGTTGCTTGAGGGGGCCCTCGGGCAAGACGTGAATCCTCCGGGGTCGGCTGCCTTTGCCCGAGGCTGGGCTCGGGCGAGGCGAGATCGTGTCCCTTGAGTGGACTGAGCCTTGACCTTAATCGCGCCCATCAGGCCTTTGCAGCTTTGTGCTGATGGGGGTTACCAGCTGAGATTAGGAGTCTTGGGGGTACCCCTAATTATGGTCTCCGACAGTAGCCCCCGAGCCTCGAAGGGAGTGTTGATACTCGCTTGGAGGCTTTTGTCGCACTTTTTTGCAAGGGGACCGGCCTTTCTCGGTTGCGTTTTGTTCTGGTGGGTGCGCGCGAGCGCACCCGCCGGGTGTAGCCCCCGAGGCCTCGGAGGAGTGGTTTGACTCCTTTGAGGTCTTAGCGTGTTTCGTGATGCTTCGGCCGGTCTGGTTGTTCCCTCATGCAAACTGGTCGTAGCCCGGGTGCGTAGTCGAGTCCCAAGTTCTCGGGCTGGTATGTTGACGCTGTCAACGGGTTGGCCGGAGCTGGGTTTGCGAGAGCAGCCCCCGAGCCTCCGCACAGAGCGAGAGGATGGTCAAGGACAGACTCGGCTTTTTTCATACGCCCCTGCGTCGCCTTTCCGCAAGGAGGAGGGGGGGAAAGCGCCATGTTACCCTCGGGGGCGCCGAACATGGTGTCTCCAGTGAGTTGCTAATGGGTAATCCGAGTGGACGCCCATGCCCCATTCGTTAGGGGTCGGCTAGTGGCCCGGAGGCGCGCTCCAAAAGTACCTGTGGGTGATTTGCCGGACCCGGTCCCCTTTTGACGGGGTCCGAGGGCTCGATGCCTCCCTCTGGTGGGATTCTGTAACAAAATCGTTCCCGTCGGTCTCAGAAATGTCCTAGGATACCTCGGGAGCATAGCCCGAGCCTTGGTTATGTATCGAACGTACCTAGGGTCATCCCTTGCTCTGCGTGCTCTGAGGCGGCTGTCAGAACCCTTCGGGGGCTAGCCTACGAACCCCTCATCAGTAGTGGGCGTGGAGCCCGAGTGGCCTGAGGCAGCCGTTGAACCCTTCCGAGGGGCCAGCCTTCGAACCTCTGACCAGTAGTGGGCGCGGAGCCCGAGTGCTCTGAGGCAGCTGTTGAACCCTTCCGAGGGGCCAGCCTTCGAACCTCTGATCAGTAGGGGGCTCGGGGCCCGCTTCCTTCGCGGAGAAGGATCCCTTTCGGAGTATCCCCTTTCCCGGTCCCTGTGGCAAGAGAGAGAAAGAGGAAATGGAAAATGATACGAAATCGAACGATGTGGCGCACCTTTTTTGACGCGGTCATTATGTCGGAGGTCAAGCGTCGCCTGCTTTGCCTGCCAAAGGTGCCGCATGTCCTGCCGCAGAGTTAATGCGACGGGACGAGTGGTTCGCGGGGCAACCGTTGTGCGTGCGCGAGCCGTTCGAGGAACGGAACACGGGCGTGTCGTCTTCACGCCGTGGGAGAGGGTTCTCTCGCTGTCCCAGGAGGGGGCGTGAGCTTGCTGACGACTTGACTGCTACTTCCACCCGCCTGCCACCGCCATTACTGCCGGCCCATTTCTGGCCGTATCGACCGTCGCGCCTTCTCCCGCGGCTGACCGACCCGTGACCGATGTGCTCGGTTGGCACTGTCGGGTCATGCACAGGGTCGCCTCGAGTCGCGGCACCGGTTCCGCAGTCGAGGAGGCGCGGTACTGGCGCGGGTGGCGGTGCAGTTTCTCGCACGTAGTAATCGGCGCGCCGGTTACATGACGAGTGGGCCTGGGCCTCCATGCTGGACGCGTCGAAGTCGAAAGGGTGCACCCCCTTGGTGCGGTTGCATGCCGCCTGCATGGCGGTCCGCCCTTTCACCCGCTGGTCCAGGCGATAGTGGAGGAATGCTTGTAACCGCTGGGCAGTTGCGCGCACCGCGCGCGGCGGTTTTGGCTCCTTCTGTCCTGGGCCAGCTTGCATGACGCGTGGGACCCAGCCCTCGTGTCGTAGGGGGAGGACCTTTGAGCGTGTTGGAGAAGACTCAGTCCGCGCCGGCTGAGGACGCAAGTGGGGAGAGTCGCCTTTAAAGGGAGGGTGACCCCCTTGGATGGCAACCATGTCTTCGCACTCTCCTCATGCATCGCGCCCTTCCGCCTTCCGAGCCCCCGGATGGGGAGCGCTCGTGTCGCTTTCGTCTTGCTGTCGTTGGAGGAACGCAACTTCACGGAAGTTGGTACCTTTCAGCCATCGTTCGGCTTCAAGGATTTTCATCAGGCAGCTCGGCTGCATCCCCTCGCCGGTGGTCACCCGAGACGGTGACCACCAGTTTGATGGTGGGGAGAAGCGAGCCGGGCTGCGACCTCAGTCCCGCCCTCAGCTTCAAGGATCTTCATCATCCTGGCTGGGGCAGAGGCCAGGCTGAGCCGGAGCTCTACCTCCCACGCGGGTTCGTGGGTCACCTTCTCCCTCAGCATTCAAGGGAGAGGGCGCTCACCGGCCTAGCGGGAGGGTCGGACTTCGACAACGTGGGGCTGGCCGGCGGCGAGCGTCGTCAGCTTCAGCGCGTTGGGCTCGCTGGCTCAGCTGGCTCTGGCTCGGCTCCCGGTGCCCCCTCCCACCACGAGAACGGTCGTCGCGCCGCGCGCACCGGAGGACCGCCCAAGACATCGCGTGCTGCTTGGGCGGCGTTCGTGTTCTTGGGCTGTCCTGCCTTTGCCCTGGTATGGCGCCTCTGCGCGGAGGTCGGCGCTCGCTCGTCCGAGAGGATCCGAGTGGGGATCTGCCGGTGGGCAGATGGCTTCCGTCGTCGGTGCTGAGGTGGTGGCGGCTGAAGAAGTCCTCGTCGCAGACGGGATCACCGCCACCATCCGTGCTCCGGGCCTCCGGCTCTTTGGCTTTGATAGCTTGTCCTCGCCCCTCGAGTGGGGACATGGACGAGGGGCTCGTTGCAGCAGCGTCCGCCCTGAGGCCATCGCTGCTGTTGTTTGGCCACCTGGAGCGGAGGTCGTTGTCGCTGCTGCCGGAGCGGGCAGCGTTGAGCCACCTGGGGTTTCGTCACCCCGCAGACCCTCCAATGTGGGGGGTTGTTCGTACCTGCGGGGTGGAACCGGAGTTCCATTTGTAATGGCACCTTGAGTGCCGGTGTCTTGTTCATTGTGGTTGTCGGGGCCTGAACATGTATGCATTTTGGCATGAAGCCGTGTTTCTTCCTCAGTTTCGAGCACTGGAACTCGCTTGTCGGCTAGCTGAACCGCTTAACCAAGTGTGAGTTGCCTCGTGCGAAGGTGACGAGTGAGGTATCCGTATCCCGGAGGCGTAGGAGTCCCTCGGCTCGGTCGGCCTTGCCGCCCGAGGCTTCTCTTGCTTAGTTAAAGGAAACCCTCGGCCGCTCTGCGATGAGTTGGAGCTGGAGGCAGCGGTGTCAGCATGGACAGAGGCAGAGTTGGCTCGAAAAGAAGGCTTTGTCGGCCGAAGCCTGGCCGGGCCGTCCACTGGCGGGACTAGCGCCGGAATCGAGTTGCCGAGGCCATGAGCCGGGCTGGTGTCCTCGGAGGACAGATGGCTGAGGCTTCGGGGTGGCCGGCCGAGCCGTCTGCTCGGGCCAGGTTCCTGGAGGAGACCCTGGCGGCGATGGCCCGGGCGCGGTGCTGACGTCGTCCTTCGGAGCGGAGATCCTTTGCCCGTGTTGCCGTCCGAGGCTCGGTCGGACTTCCCCGAAGGTGGAGTTGACGCCGAGGGTGCTGCTGCTCCCCCTCCATCGACGTCTGAGCCTGCAGGATCGGTTCGCCTGTAATGTGCATATGTTTTTTGCGGCCACCGAGGCCCAAACATACTGTCGTCGCGTTGTAAAGATGTGTCTCTTTTCCTCTTGTTTCGAGTATCTGGACTTATTTGTCGGTAACAGAATTGTTTGTCCGAGCGAGAGTTACTTTTCACGGAAGGTGATGAGTGAGGTATCCATATCCTGGAGGCGTAGGAGTCCCTCGGCTCGGTCGACCTTGCCGCTTATGTGTACTCTTACTCGTCCGTAGGATTCTGCTATCGATATAGTCGAGAAGGCACGAAAAATCATTTCGACAGAAGAGTTTTCGAGCGTTAAGACTTGTTCGGTCAGCGGAATCGCTTATCCGAGCATGAGTTACTTATCGCAGAAGGTGATGAGTGAGGTATCCGTATCCCGGAGGCGTAGGAGTCCCTCGGCTCGGTCGGCCTTGGCTGCTTACGTGTACTCCGTCGTTTTTAGGATCCCACTTTCGAAGTAGTCGAAAAGCACGAAAGACGTTCTGGCAGAAAGACCTTTTCCGAGGAAAATTTTGACGCAGAGGGGGTTCCCCCTTCTAGCCCCCGAGGGAGGGTCGGGCTTTGCCGAGGCAAGGCTGACCCTTCCTTGATGGTTAGACTTCATATGTAAATGAGGTATATGAATGGCTTGAAAACATCTTAAGGGTAGAAGCGACGTAGCTGTCGGATGTTCCAAGCGTTGCTGTAGACCTCGCCTTGACTGTTGGCCAGCTTGTACGTCCCGGGCTTCAGAACCTTGGCGATGACGAACGGCCCTTCCCGGGGAGGTGTGAGCTTGTGCCGCCCTCGGGCGTCTTGTCGTAGTCGAAGCACCAAGTCGCCCACCTAGAGGTCTCGGGACCGAACCCCTCGGGTGTGGTAGCGTCGCAGGGACTGCTGATACCGCGCCGAGTGTAGTAAGGCCATGTCCCGAGCCTCTTCTAGCTGGTCCAGTGAGTCTTCTCGGTTGGTTCGATTGCTTTGGTCGTCGTACGCCCTCGCCCTCGGGGAACCGTATTCTAAGTCTGTGGGCAAGATGGCCTCGGCCCCATAGACTAGAAAAAACGGTGTAAAGCCCGTGGCTCGGCTCGGTGTTGTCCTCAGACACCAGACCACCGAGGGGAGTTCCTTCATCCATCGCTTGCCGAACTTGTTGAGGTCGTTGTAGATCCTCGGCTTGAGTCCTTGCAGAATCATGCCGTTGGCACGCTCTACTTGCCCATTCGTCATGGGGTGAGCCACGGCAGCCCAGTCCACACGGATGTGGTGGTCCTCGCAGAAGTCCAGGAACTTTCTGCCGGTGAACTGGGTGCCGTTGTCGGTGATGATGGAGTTCGGGACCCCAAAGCGATGGATGATGTTGGTGAAGAACGCCACCGCCTGTTCGGACCTGATGTTGTTTAGGGGTCGGACCTCAATCCACTTGGAGAATTTGTCGATGGCGACCAGCAGGTGCATGTAGCCCTCGGGTGCCTTCTGCAAGGGACCGACGAGGTCCAGACCCCACACAGCAAACGACCAGGTGATGGGTATTGTTTGCAGAGCCTGAGCGGGTAGGTGTGTTTGCCTTGCGTAGAATTGATACCCTTGGCAGGTGCGGACAATTCTAGTGGCGTCGGCCACCGCGGTCGGCCAGTAGAAACCTTGTCGGAAAGCATTTCCAACAAGGGCTCGAGGCGTTGCGTGATGACCGCAAGCCCCCGAGTGTATTTCTTGTAATAACTCCTGACCTTCGGCGATGGATATGCATCGCTGGAGGATGCCTAAGGGGCTGCGGTGGTAGAGCTCCTTCCCGTCCCCCAGCAAGACGAACGACTTGGCGCACCGCGCCAGTCGCCGAGCTTCGACTCGGTCGAGGGGTAGCTCTCCTCGGTGGAGATATTGCAGGTACGGGGTCTGCTAGTCTCGATTAGGCGGGACCCCATTCCGCTCTCCCTCGACACGCAGTGCCTCACCCTCGGGGGCCGAGGGTGCCTCAGGCTGAGCCGAGGGCGCCTCGGGCTGAGCCGAGGGCACCTCGGGCAGGGCCGAGACCTTCTTGGGCTCGGGCGTGTCGTCGGTCTTGACTGAGGGTTGATGTAGGTCTCGGGAAAAGACGTCCGGGGGAACCGTTATCCGCCCCGAGGCTATCTTAGCCAGCTCGTCCGCAGTCTCGTTGTATCGTCGGGCGATGTGGTTGAGCTCAAGCCCGTAGAACTTGTCCTCCAGGCGTCGAACCTCGTCGCAGTAGGCTTCCATCTTCGGGTCGCGGCAGTGGGAGTTCTTCATGACTTGGTCGATGACAAGCTGCGAGTCACCGCGAGCGTCGAGGCGTCGGACCCCTAGCTCGACGGTGATGCGCAACCCGTTGACCAGAGCCTCGTACTCAGCCATGTTGTTGGACGCCGGGAAATGGAGGCGCAGCACGTAGCGGAGGTGCTTCCCGAGGGGCGAGATGAAGAGCAGGCCCGCGCCTGCCCCTGTTTTCATCAGCGACCCATCGAAAAACATGGTCCAAAGTTCCGGTTGGATCGGAGCCGCCGGGAGCTGGGTGTCGACCCATTCAGCCACAAAGTCCGCCAAGACTTGGGACTTGATGGCCTTCCGAGGGGCGAACGAGATTGTCTCGCCCATGATTTCCACCGCCCACTTTGCAATCCTACCCGAGGCCTCTCGGCACTGGATGATCTCCCCCAGGGGGAAGGATGACACCACAGTCACCGGATGAGACTCGAAGTAGGGTCGCAACTTCCGCCGCGTCAGAATCACTGCGTACAGCAGCTTCTGAATTTGTGGGTAGCGGATCTTGGTCTCGGACAGTACCTCGCTGATGAAGTAGACCGGCCTCTGGACGGGCAATGCATGCCCTTCTTCTCGTCTCTCAACCACGATTGCGGCGCTGACCACCTGAGTGGTAGCGGCGACGTAGATCAAGAGGGCTTCTCCGGCAGCGGGGGGCACCAAGATGGGCGCGCTGGTGAGGAGCGCTTTTAGGTTCCCGAGGGCTTCCTCGGCCTCGGGGGTCCAAGTGAAGCGCTCGGTCTTCCTCAAGAGGCGGTACAGAGGTAGGCCTCTTTCGCCGAGGCGCGAGATGAAATGGCTTAGAGCCGCAAGGCATCCCATGACCCTCTGTACGCCTTTCAAGTCCTTGATGGGCCCCATGTTGGTGATGGCCGCGATTTTCTCCGGGTTGGCCTCGATCCCCCGCTCGAAGACGATGAACCCCAAGAGCATGCCTCGGGGGACTCCGAAGACGCACTTCTCGGGATTGAGTTTTACGCCTTTCGCCTTGAGACACCGGAATGTCGTTTCAAGGTCGGAGAGGAGGTCAGAGGCTTTCCTCGTCTTGACTACGATGTCATCGACGTAAGCCTCGACCGTTCGACCAATGTGTTCGCCAAACACGTGGTTCATGCACCTTTGGTATGTCGCACCCGCATTCCTCAAACCAAATGGCATAGTAACGTAGCAGTACATGCCAAAAGGTGTGATGAAAGAAGTCGCGAGCTGGTCGGACTCTTTCATCCTGATTTGGTGATACCCTGAGTAGGCATCGAGGAAAGACAGGGTTTCGCACCCAGCAGTGGAATCCATGATTTGATCGATGCGAGGCAAAGGGTAGGGAACCTTCGGACATGCTTTGTTTAGACCAGTGTAGTCTACACACATCCGCCATTTCCCTCCTTTCTTTCTCAGAAGCACAGGGTTGGCAAGCCATTCGGGATGGAATACCTCTTTGATGAACCCTGCGGCCATCAGCTTGTGGATCTCCTCGCCTATGGCTTTGTGCTTTTCTTCGTCGAATCGGCGCAGAGGCTGCTTCACGGGTCGGGCTCCAGCTCGGATATCCAGCGAGTGCTCGGCGACATCCCTCGGTATGCCAGGCATGTCCGAGGGACTCCACGCAAAGACTTCGGCGTTCATGCGGAGAAAGTCGACGAGCACTGCTTCCTATTTGGGGTCGAGCTCGGAGCTAATCCGTATCTGCTTGGAGGTGTCGTTGCTGGGGTTGAGAGGGACAGATTTAACCGTCTCTGCTGGCTCGAAGTTGCCGGCATGGCGCTTCACGTCTGGCGCCTCCTTGGAGAGGCTCTCCAGGTCGACGATGAGGGCCTCGGATTCGACGAGGGCCTCGGCGTACTCCACGCACATTTGTACGCGTGTCGGTACGTCGGTACGTGGGGCCGACGGTGATGACCCCGTTGGGGCCCGACATCTTGAGCTTGAGGTAGGTGTAGTTGGGGACGGCCATGAACTTGGCGTAGCATGGCCTCCCCAGTACTGCGTGGTAGGTTCCTCGAAACCCGACCACCTCGAACGTGAGGGTTTCCCTTCGAAAGTTGGAGGGAGTCCCAAAGCAGACAGGCAGATCGAGTTGTCCGAGGGGTTGGACGCGTTTTCCGGGGATGATCCCGTGAAAAGGCGCCACGCCTGCCCGGATCGAGGACAAATCGATCTGCAGGAGCCCGAGGGTCTCGGCATAGATGATGTTGAGGCTGCTGCCTCCATCCATGAGGACCTTGGTGAGCCTGACGTTGCCGATGACGGGGTCGACAACGAGCAGATATTTCCCCGGGCTCGGCACGCGGTCGGGGTGGTCGCCCTGGTCGAAGGTGATGGGCTTGTCGGACCAGTCTAGGTAGACTGGCGCTGCCACCTTTACCGAGCAGACCTCCCGACGCTCTTGCTTGCAGTGCCGAGCCGAGGCGTTCGCCACTGGCCCACCATAGATCATGAAGCAGTCGTGGACCTTGGGGAACACCTCTGCCTTGTGATCCTCCTTGTCGTTGTTGTGGGCCCTGCCACCTTCCGCAGGTGGCCCGGCCTTGTGAAAGTGGCGCCGAAGCATGACGCACTCCTCAAGGGTGTGCTTGATGGGCCCCTGATGATAGGGGCACGGCTCCTTGAGCATCTTGTCAAAGAGATTGGCACCTCCGGGAGGTTTCCGAGGGTTCTTGTACTCAGCGGCGGCGACAAGGTCCGCGTCGGCGGCGTCGCGTTTCGCTTGCGACTTCTTATTGCCCTTCTTCTTGGCGCCGCGCTGAGTGGACGCCTCGAGGACGTCTTCCGGCTGGCGGCCCTGGGGCTGCTTGTCCTTCCGGAAGATGGCCTCAACCGCCTCCTGGCCAGAGGCGAACTTGGTGGCGATGTCCATCAGCTCGCTCGCCCTGGTGGGGGTCTTGCAACCCAGCTTGCTCACCAGGTCGCGGCAGGTGGTGCCGGCGAGGAACGCGCCGATGACATCTGAGACGGTGACGTTGGGCAGCTCGGTGCGCTACTTCGAGAATCGCCGGATGTAGTCCCGGAGAGACTCTCCCGGCTGCTGGCGGCAGCTTCGGAGATCCCAAGAGTTCCTAGGGCGCACGTACGTGCCCTAGAAGTTGTCGGCGAAGGCTTGGACCAGGTCGTCCCAGTTGGAGATCTGCCCCGGAGGCAGATGCTCCAGCCAGGCTCGAGCGGTGTTGGAGAGGAACAGGGGGAGGTTGCGGATGATGAGGTTGTCATCGTCCGTTCCACCCAGCTGGCAGGCCAGCCGGTAATCCGCGAGCCACAGTTCCGGCCTCGTCTCCCCCGAGTACTTTGTGATGGTAGTCGGGGTTCGGAACCGGGTCGGGAACGGCGCCTGTCGTATGGCCCGGCTGAAAGCCTGCGGACTGGGTGGTTCGGGCGAGGGACTCCGATCCTCCCCGCTGTCGTAGCGTCCCCCACGCCTGGTGTGGTAGCCTCGGCGCACCCTCTCGTTGAGGTGGGCTTGGCGGTTGCGGTGGTGGTGCTCGTTGCCGAGGCGACCCGGGGCCACAGGCGCTGTGTTGCGCGTGCGCCCGGTGTGGAGCGAGGCTTCCCGCATAAATCGGGAAGTCGTGGTGCGATGCTCCGAGGGGTACCCCTGCCTTCAGGAGGCAGAGCTTTCGGCCCGTCGGACCGCGACATCCTCCAGGAGATTCTTGAGCTCTCCCTGGATACGCCACCCTTCGGTGGTCGATGGTTCCGGCATCGCGCGGAGTAGTATTGCTGCTGCAGCCAGGTTCTGGCCGACCCCACTGGAAGCCGGTGGCGGCCTTGCCCTGACGTCGTCGGCAATGCGGTACTGGATGCCCTGGGGTAGTTGACGCGCTTCTCTGGCCGGAGCTTGGTCTGCCCATTCCTGCCTGATGTTCCGCCGGAACTGCTCAAGTGTTCCTGCTCCCTCGTCGAGCCTGGCTTGCATCTCGCGGATTTGCTCGAGCTGTGTGTCCTGACCCCCCGCAGGGACTGGGACCACATCTAGCTCCCGAAGGATGTCAACGCGAGGCGCAGGCCTAGGGGGATCGCCGTTTTTCGGCATACTAAGATGGTTGCCTTCGCCGGGACCCCCTAGATCAACGTGGAAACATTCACGACTTGAGCCGCAGTCCTCGTCGCCGAAGCTGTGGCTACCATCGGAACATCTGGAGAGGCAGTAGTCGCATGCGGTCATGAAGTCCTGCATGGCACTTGGGTTACCGAGCCCGGAGAAATCCCAACAAAAGTCGGGCTCATCATCTTCCTCGGAACCCGAGGGTCCGTAGGTCGAGACGGCCGTCAGTCCATCCCAGGGCGACCGCATATGGTACCCCGGAGGGTTTGGACATGCCTCTATGAAGGCTTCCACCGAAGCGAAGTCACTTGGTGGGTCGAGGCTAAATCCAAAAGGCACGAGATGGGAATCGGTCGGTACCTCTTGGTCGACGAGCGGTGACGAAGTCGCGTCGGGGGCAGACTGCACCATTGTCTCGGGTACGAGGGCGACGCCCAGCAAGTCCTTCACGAGCGTGCTGGCGTCATTCGTCTGCTTGGGGTTGGCGTGTTGTGGGGAAACGACGCTCGTCTTCGTCTCAGACGCAAGGTCGAAGCCCGACGTGTCCCCCGCTGGGGCGCCGGCGTCGTCGACTTGCTCGACAGCCGACGAGATGCCGCCTTCTGCTTGGCCATGGTTGCCCCGCCTCCTCCTCCGTCGGCGGGGGAGATGACGGGACAAACCCGGATGTTGCTCTTCCACCACATGGGGAAGACGTCATTGATTCCGCCGCCAGCGGGCGGGCTGACGACCGCCATTGTCGCTGTCGCGCGGCGGAGGAAGGAGTATCATGTCGTAGCCGCCGTCGAGGGACATGAACTCAAGACTCCCGAAATGGAGCACCGTCCCGGGCTAGAAAGGTTGCTGGAGACTACCCATCTGGAGCTTGACGGGAAGCTGTTCGTCAACACGCAGCAGGCCCCTACCTTGCGCGCCAATTGTCGGCGTTTCGACCCCAGGGGGTCCCTGGACCGACGAGTAAACTGTCGCCGCGTGTCCCAGCCCAGATGGGCCGGCGCGAGACGAAGCACGAAGGGGGAAGAAACAGGCAAAAGGGGAAACCCGCGGCCTTCATGTTGCCCTGCGCCCAGGTCGGGTGCGCTTGCAGTAGGGGGTTACAAGCGTCCGCGTGGGAGAGAGAGAGCCTTACGCGCCGGCCCGTTCTCCCGCGCGGCCAACCTTCCCATACGAGAGCCCTGGACCTTCCTTTTATAGGCGTAAGGAGAGGGTCCAGGTGTATAATGGGGGTGTAGTAGTGTGCTAACGTGTCTAGCAGAGAGGAGCTAGAGCCCTAAGTACATGACGTCGTGGCAGTCGGAGGAACGCCGGAGCCCTGTGGAAGGACAGCTGTCGGGGCTATCGAATCCTTGCTGACGTCTCCTTGCTTCTGTAAGGGGCTGAGAGCCGCCGTCGTCATGGAGCACGCGGGGCGCCATCATTATTTGTTTACCGGGGCGAGCCAGATGGGACGCCGGTCTTGTTCCTCGTAGCCTGAGCTAGCTAGGGGTAGGGTAATGATGGCCACCCTATGACGTGGTCGATCCGAGCCCTAGGTCGGGCGAGGCGGAGGCTCCTCCGAGGTCGAGGTTGAGTCTGAGCCCTGGGGTCGGGTGAGGCGGAGTTTGTCGTCTTCCGGAGCCGAGGCTGAGTCTGAGCCCTGGGGTCGGGCGAGGCGGAGTTCGTCGTCTTCCAGAGCCGAGGCTGAGTCCGAGCCCTGGGGTCGGGCGAAGCGGAGTCCGTCGTCCAGCGTCGAGGTTGAGCCCGAGCCCTGGGGTCGGGCGAGGCGGAGCTTCCTATGGCGCCCGAGGCTGGACTTAGCTGCTGTCAGCCTCACTCTGTTGAGTGGCACAGTAGTCGGAGCGACACAGGCGGCGCCGTTTTCTTGTCAGGTCGGTCAGTGGAGCGGCGAAGTGACTGCGGTCACTTTGGCTCTGTCGACTGAAGAGCGTGCGTCAGGATAAGGTGTCAGGCGATCCTTGCATTAAATGCTCCTGCGATACGGTCGATTGGCGTGGCGATCTGGCCAAGGTTGCTTCTCTGTGAAGACTGGGCCTCGGGTGAGCTGAAGGTGTGTCCGTTGCTTGAGGGGGCCCTCGGGCGAGACGTGAATCCTCCAGGGTCGGCTGCCTTTGCCCGAGGCTGGGCTCGGGCGAGGCGAGATCGTGTCCCTTGAGTGGACTGAGCCTTGACCTTAATCGCGCCCATCAGGCCTTTGCAACTTTGTGCTGATGGGGGTTACCAACTGAGATTAGGAGTCTTGGGGGTACCCCTAATTATGGTCCCCGACACTGACAAAAGGGCTCGGACCCACGAGCCACGTGACTAAGGCGCTGGCCTCCGTGCGCAGGAAAGGCAAACTGTCGTGCTCGCTCCCACGTCGCCTCGGGGCCACCGCCGGAGGATATTCTCAACATAGGCAGGGCCAGCAGAACACCCCACGCATGCGGGGCACAATCGAACCGCCATCCGTAGGGGGCCACACGTCGGTCGACTGCGAAAACCGACACGACGGTTGGTGTAGCCAGTAGCGAGCTGGCAACATGCGCGCGCTGGGTTAGTGTGGCGCGCGCTAAGAAGATGCCTCGGCCACGCTATGCTTACACAGGATACAGGTTTTTGGCCCCTCTTACAGGCTCGCACCCTCCCCAGAGGTGGGCCCGGGGGCCACTGTCGGTACCTCGAGACAGGGGTACCCCCTTCTGTAGTATGAAGACGCTGCACCCGTACGACACCCCTAGGTCACACGGGGAGCAGCACCCGACCCCACCACATGGGGCAGGGCTAGGAGCACCACGTGGTAAGGAAAGATAAGACTCCCCGGGGTGCACTGATAGGTCCGAACCTCCACCAGACCCCTGTACGAACGGGTCTGGAGCTCCCAAGAGGGCATGCCGGGTCCCTCCGGGTAAGGATCGAGCCTTGGCAAGGTTTTGGGACTAGGAGGACCCCGGCACGAATAGGGGTCCGGGGCCGACACGTGTCCAGCCCTTGCCCTATGCTTCACGCTCAGGTGGAGTCCCGCGGCTGCCGCATGGCTTGTGGCCCGTGACATAAGTCAACGGGCCGAGCCTGACGTAAGGCCCATATAGCCGTGCAGCCTCTGCATTTATTACGGAGAGGACGCGTCGCCTGCCACCGCGCAGACAGGCGACAAGCCCTCTCGACATTAAATGCACCCTGTCCCATCCATTGGCAGACAGCGTCAAGGTCATCCAGCAGACGGTGTGCCTGACCATTCTGTTGGAGAACAATGCGCGCGTTCCGAGCAGCACACTGTACTCATCATCCCTTCTACAAGAAGCTTCCCCTGCACGCCAAGGATACGCAGATCTCAGGCGTCAGGCGCAAGAAGATTGCCTCGGCAGTAGACATTAGTGGCTCCAAGCGCTATATTCTTGATGTCCCTGGGCCCACATGTCGGGGCCCAGCACCTTTGTGCATGCTCCCTTCAGCTATAAAAGGGGAGGCATGCGACGTTACAAAACACGCAATCTTAGGTCACACCTTAGACTCGCAAGCTCATACAAGCTCACAGGCAATACATCTCATAGTGGAGTAGGGTATTACGCTATGGCGGCCCGAACCACTCTAAATCCTTGTGTGTTCTTGAGTTCTTCCCGTTCATTCCAACGATCAAGCAAAACGCCTAAGCCCCTCCTCATCTCAGGATTTAGGGCGGGTGCACTCCGCCACCCGGCCGGAGATTTACTCTCCGACAATGTTCATTGATTAAAGTAAAGCAATAGCATGAATCTAACCATAGTAACCCAAAAGGTAATCAAGGAGAAGGTAAATAGAAAGCTAGTCAATCCTTATGTTGTTCATAGTATGCGGGACAGTAAATTATACAGTAAATTGGACATAATGGGTCAGAGGACACTTGCCTTCACCAAACAGATGCTCAGGATCTTCAGCCTCGTAGAACTCGAAGAGTTTGATCTCTTGGTCGCCGAAGCTTGACCGTCGATTCCTCGAAGCTAAGAAACGAATCGCGATCTAATCGCAACGCAAAGCGACGACGAACAGGCACAAGCAAACAAACATATACATATGCATAAGAACATTACACCATATAAGATAAAATGTTATAAAAGCGAGCAATATAAAATAGAGAGCGCCTCTACGGTTACGTGAGGAAAAGAACCACGATAGTCGAAGCTATGGTCGAGGGGTTAGCGCGAACAACGCGCGACATGCGTGAACGACGCGTGAAGCAGCACGCGAACACACGAGAATCATTAACTAATTGTTGTTTTATACTAAACACTAAATAGATGTTAAATATAGCATCTAAGTTGTTAAAATCACATTACCACGTATTTACAATCGCATAATTAAAATCGTAAATTGATGTGATTGAGTATTAATTTTAATGACTCACAACTAAGTAGGAAATTAATTAGCGCAGGGGTAGACGCGGGATTCTCACCTGGCGACGACGGCGGACGGCGAGGCGAGTTCGCGACGAGGCTGCTGCTGCACCAAGGCCGCGTAGGCGAGCCACGCCGGGCCGCCTCGCAGGTGAGCCACGCCGGCTGGCCGCGAGCTGCCGCGCTGGCGAGCTGCGCCGGGGCCGGGACGGAGGGAAGCGGGCTGCCGCGCTGAGCCACCGCGCCGCCGCGTCGGCACGCGGTGGGCCGCCGAGCCGAGGCTGCCAAGCTGGACGAGCGGTTTTGGTGAGGGAGAGGCGACATGGGCATAGCCAGAGGAGAGAGATGGTTTTTTGGAAGATGAATAGTGCCCTGCGCGGCTGGGCAACTTGCCCACGCGTGCACGTCGTGCGACTGTGCAACGGCGCGAGAGGTGGGCTTGGGGGCGCGGGGCCAAATGGCCGAGATGGGCCAGGGCGGGGGCAGCAGCTGCAACTGCGCAGGGTGGGCCGAGGGGGAGGGCGTGCTGCTGGGCCGGCCGAGCGCGCTGAGCCGTGGAGGGATGCTGTCGTGGGGCAGCTGGGCCGCGGGCGCGCGCAGCGGCCCAGGAGCGCGGGCAGGCCAAGGAGAGGGGCGCGGCGCTGGGTCGGCCATGCGGCCAGCACGCGGGAGTGGGCCGGGGGGGATTGTTGGGCCGCGGCTAGGGGAGCGGGCTAGCTAGGCCGCACGCAGCAGTGGGCCCTGGCGAGGGGGGGGAGGAAGAGAGAGGACGGTCGGTTGGGCTAGGCTGCGGGGTGGCCTTTTCCTTTTCTTTTGTTTTTTTATTTTCTCTTTCTTCTCTTTTCTATTTCCTACTATTTCAAATTGAATTCCTTATTAAATGCATCCACCACAAAATCACTCATCAAATAAAATATGCCTTGGCATGATGCGATAATCAAAGCACTTCGGTTTTTAATTTACTAGGTTTACACATAGATATAAAACAAAATAATTCCTCACTATTTAGTAAAAAGAAAATAAAAGCAAGGAAAGGAGAGGGTAACACCTGAATTTGGTGGATATTAAGAAATAAATTTTATACCCCAAATTCAGGGTGTTACAGTCGTCGTTCAAGGGTCCCGGAGTCTTCTCATGAGGTAAACAACCTAACCCCGCCCCTATTTTTCCCTTGTCTGCCTCAGTTGTGTGCGATTTATCACCAGAGTAGGGTTGCGCTGCCGCCGAGCCACCTCGTCGTGAACCTCCACCCTCCAGCGCCCTTGTGCCGGTGTTGTGCCCATGGCCATGTTCGCCACACCCTCCTGAACCTCCCTGAGCCCTTCCCGGCGTCCCAGTGGGCCCCAGCGCGCTCGTGCCCTCGTCTCCGGCGGACCTCCGTCGTGGACACGAGTGGCGCCACCGTTGGAGGCGAGGGACCTGGCCCGAGCTAGTCGTTAGATCCCAGGCGTCCGTCTGAGATCGAATGGCCCGGATCTAATTAGCCCAAACCTAATCCCGACCGCCCGCCTGAGATCCGACCGCTCGTATTTCCCCCTCACACACGCCCCTGTCGCTGGGCCCAGCTTATCAGCCCCCCCCCTCGGTCGATGACCGCCGTGTCCCACTGGTCAGTGCGCGCCCGTTCGCGGCGTTTGTTCTCGGCCGTTGATCTAAGATCCGATGGCCGAGAGAGCCCGATACCCCTCCGCGTGGTAATATTGTTAAAGAGACCCCCGACTTTTTAGAAACCAACCAGCCATCCCTGGTTTTCGCTCGTAGGCCCCTGTATTCTTGCAAACATACCCCTGACCTTTTAATTAATTATAGATTTAGGCCTAATTTTGTATTTTAAACTTCAAAACTTGTTTATTTCATATCTTTTGCATATGAAGTCCAAATTGAGCGATTCAAATTGCAAAATGTTCATAGAATTATTATCTGTCCAAATAAATTATGATCATTCACTGTCTACGCATTCTAATTTTATGCCTAGGCTATAGGTTAGTTTATGTAATAGTTTATTTACTTAATAAGATAAATACAAAGGAAAACCCTAAGGGTAACTAGATGTGTAACTTTGTGAAATTAACAATATGTAAAATATGAATCTACCACTAGTGTAAATGTTGTGTCTTATTAAAATAAGTGGAATCTAATTATGTAGTCCATGGAGATATACAACACCTAGAGAATAACAAACTTCTAAGTGTGTTAGCTCACCCTAGAATCCAAGTTACTTCTTGAGTTTATACTGTTCTTTTGAGATGTGCCCACTTGTTTGTACATGTTTGTTGTATTGTCCGTTTGTCTTTATCCAAATGTATTGAATGAATGATCGCTTTATTTAGACAACGACTAGCCCGAGGTTCCTGAGTGTGTTGTCGAAGACCTTCCTGAGCAGCAACCTGGTGAAGGCAAGTGTCCTCTTACCTATTATGTCCTACTTACTTTATAATTCACCGTCCCGCATTACTTTATTGAAACCTAAGGATTGACTAGTATGTATTCATCTTGACCATGTTAACTTTTTTGGGTTATCATTGTCACACCCGGATTTAAAGGATAAAGTCGGATGCGTCTCATATGTGCGCCAAAGAAGACCATCACATATAATGACAAAGTGTATAGAGATAAATGTCACAAATAACATAAATGTCATTATTACATAGCAGAAGTCTTATAACAATAAATGATAATAATAAGATGGACTAAATAGTTATTCCTTGGCGCCATCAAGCTGACTGTGAGACACCACCTAGATCAACTCATACTCCTCATTATAGGGCTCCTCCTAGCCCACCTGCTCTTCACCTGTGGGGGGTTATATATCGTAAGAGTGAGCTCACAAAATATCATAGCTCAACAAATTATGGGGAATAATGTGCATGAACTCACCAAAGGTGGGAGTTCATGTGAAGTGTAAGGCCGATCAACAAATAAGGGTTAAAGCTGAGCATTGCTTTTATAAATTGGTCAAATTTTATTAGCAGTTACTAAATGTAAGTAAATACCAAACCAGAGTAATAGTAGATCAAAATAATAATAAATCCTAATGCGATGCACATGACAAATTGAATTTAATTCCATAAATTAATCATGTGACTGTCCGAGCCGCTCATGACCGTGAGCACGGCTAGTATACCAGTTTTACACTCTGCAGATGTTGCACATCTTTACCCACAAGTCATGTTACCCATCTGCCAAGGGATCACGACTCCCATACACCTCTACCAAGGAAGCGAGTCAGGGTAACACTACGAGGCCTTTACAAAGTTCCACTAGATTCAGAAAACCCACTACAATTTCTAGGAAGCTCCAATGCAGGGATCCCTCGCCTGACCGCCATCGCAGCAAAATCAACCTAAGGACCTCACTACACTGACCACTCCCCTACTACCCTTGCCCCTATTAGGTAAGGTAGTCCTCCACTAGCTTTCCTAGTTAGTCGGCTAATGGTGTCTCATACCATCCTTGTGGTAGCACTGTTTCCCCGGGTGGTTCTCCATGTTCCAATTAACATAATGATCTTATCATGAACTGTAAATCACAAACTAATAATAAAAGTACGATCATGAATAATGTGTATCTCCATACCCAAAACCACATATAGCAATAGCAGGTACTACCCAAAAATTCATTGGTAAACAAGGTATAAAGATAGCCAAACTAGGGTAACATATTAGGTCCCATCAAAATTAACATATGCAGATCATTATGATTAATAAGAACATGATTAGGTAAAAAGAAGTGATCAAGGGCACAACTTGCCTTCAACGAGCTCCTGCTCAGCAGTCTCCACCTGCTGAACACCGGGATCCTCTGTGGCTTGCCCGTCTACTCGCAACAATACAAACAAACATGTTATAGCAGAAATTTACATCACACCAAATAGCATAACAGAGTGCATTATAATATTCTACGCATCATAACGATATCGTAGGAACAAGAATCACTAAATTCGGAGTTGCGGTTATCTAGCTATGAATTTCTGAAGTTATTTAGTACTTGGAATAGAATAATTCAAGTGCATAATTTTAATCCAAATTTCATGGCTAAACAGAGGTACTAGGTGATAGACAATATTGAAACAAAATTAATGCGACTGGAATGAATCAATTTGGAGCTAAAATGAATTAAATATGATTTATACAAGTTTCTGGAATTATTTTTGTATTAAAAATCAATTTCTAATAATATTTATCTGGTTTTCTCTGTTCTCTGGACTGCGCGCCAATAATAGAGGAACGCAGGGGTTAACTCATAAACTTCCCAAGACTCAGGCAACAACCACACGGACGGCGGGTTGATTTCCTTTATTCCTAGGGTCTACTTTGCAAAATAGGCTCGGCGAAGGGGTATCTGGCACCCAGGGCCGCCTGATCCAAATCCAACGGATCACAATAGTTCTGGATCCGCACGCGATGCTGGCCCTCGGATTTGCAATCTACGACTCAAATGGCAACCTAGCCGTGGACCAATCATGACTGCCCACTTGAATCCGACGGTCCAGATAAGAGTAGACTCTACGTTAGTTATTTCCCTCGGTTGATCTAGGCCGTTGCAACAAAGATCGATGCCCCGGAGCTTATCCCCTACCCCTCGCCGACGACCCGAACAACGCACACGCGAAGAGCGGCGGCGCACTCACCGGAGACAGGGAATCCGGTGACTCGGGGTCTAATCCTAGCGTTTGACTAGCGCAACACAACCAGGAAGTCTTAGCGAACTGATTGAGGTACTCCATACCGTGGACCGAAGCTCAGGTGTTGACGACTGTGGTGAGGCAACAACTCTGCGGTGATACTGGGTCCGATGAGAAATTCTGAAGTCGCCACGGTACGCTCTCCCTCAGGGCATGTACAATGGGTGTCTTATGTTGTATCTTAAAGTGTGTCTAGGGGGTGAATGTAAAAAAACCCAAGACATGTATCTTGACGAAGACACAGTGTCTTAGCTCTATGTTCGAGACAGGAGACTAATTGATTGGTCACTTTAATTTATTGAATGCTCTGATTGGTACAATGAATATAGTAAGACACATGTTTTAGACACGACCACTGTATTATATTGTGTTTTAGTTGTGTCTTATACTTGGAGTACCGTGCAACAGTGTCTAGGTTGTACATGCCCTCACAGGTGCGATGTATGTTTCCGCTGCACCCCAATGAGGCTTCCCACTCGTCGGTTTTGGCCGGAGAGGTACCGGCGCGAAGTCCAACGCGTGCACCTCACAACTCCCCCACTCCTCGTCGTGGCCGTGAATTGGTCTCCAAACGTAGGGCTTGCGCAGCAGGGGTTACGCGGACCTTTTATGCGTAGAGGGGATGGCGGCCAAACGGTGGACGTGGCTGCGGTAGTGGGCCAAGCCGATTTTGTCACCTCCGTTGGTTGCACGGAGAAGTAGGAAGGAGATGAACAGGACTCCGCGCGCGCGTGTAATCCGGCTGCCAGCAGTGCCCACAAGTTAGTGACTACTGCGCTACATGAGAAAGTGAGAGGCTGACCGCGCGGGCCCTGGCGTCAGTGTGCAGCCGGCCGAGTAGCGCGGAGGCGCCACTAGTTGGGCCACGCGTAAGGGAATGCCGGGATGGGCCAAGGTAGTGGTTTGGGCCCGGGCGAGCCTTTCTCCAATTTTCCTCTCGTTTTCTTTTCTTTTTATTTTCTAATTTCTTTTCTTCCTTTACAAATTCAAACTTCAATTCCAATTCAAATTTTGTGGCACATTTGTCTTCACATTAAATGTTCAATCTAAACATAGTATGATATTTATAAATTTTATTTCATATTTTATAGTGTTTCCCTCTTTCTCTTGTTTTCCATTTTTTAAATCCAAATTTAGATTTAGGGTTAATCCCAATGTCGTAAATTGTACTTTTGGGTTAAATCCAAAATTTCCACTCATTATTTTATTTGATTCATGTTATTATTATTTTGGTTAAATGCACAAACAATCCAAATTCCAATATGATGCATATGTTATTGAGGGGTTATTCACTTTAAATATGTTTTTAATAGTTCTTATGAATAAGATGGCATCACACATCAAGTTTTATTCATCTCTTTATTTTCCAAAGTTGGGTATTACAATCATGGTTAGCTTTATGCTATTGCTTTACCTTAATCAACGAACATGATATGAATATTTATGATACGATGATGTTATCCCGATGATGATCTTGCGATTCTTTAGGGGACTCAGGCTGTTTCCTGAGCACCTCTCCGTAAGGACCTGTTCGTTGAGTGACCACTCAGGGTAACAATGCAACTATGAGGGTGGAATGAGACGCCCTTAGCTGAATAATTAGATGAACCTAGGGGTGTAGTTGGCTTTGCCGGAGGGCCGTCAATGGGGGCCGGGGCATAGTGCTCGCTCTGCTAAGGGTGAGTGTCGAGGTTCATTCGATTTGGTTTTGTTAGTCACCCATCTTAGGGAGGTGTACTGTGTTTGTACGACTAGCGAAACCTAACGAGCAGCTATGCACCAGGGGAGTCTTTGTAAAGGCTACGTAGTGATACCCTGTCAGGCCACCTAGGTAGTGGTCCATGGGGAGTAGCGCTCTCCGGTCAGAAAGGGAATCACGACTCGTGGGTAAAGTGTGCAACCTCTGCAGAATGTTAGAAACTGGTATATCAGTCATGCTCACGGTTAAGAGCAGCCTAGGGATCCTCTTTGATTAGAAGAACTTTGGATACTTTTATGATTATGGTTATAATTATGATATCTGATATTTTCTCTTGGAGGGAGTACATTTGGGTAATAACCGGGTTTATTACTAAAATTTGGCTCTACTATTAGTAATAAATACTTTACCAACTAAAAGCAACTATTTAACCTTAACTCCACATACAGCCAATCCACTTTAGCCAAACGGGACATTTGTTGAGTACGTTGATGTGTACTCACCCTTGCTTTAAAAACCACCCCACCCCAGGTTGTCCCACTGTATTCAGTGCTCAGAAGGAGATGCAGGCAACATGGAGGACTTTGAGGAGTTCCAGGATTACGACGAGTTCTAGTTATGTTAGTGGCAAACCCCTAGTCAGCTGCATGTGAAGGCCTTATCTGCTACGTTCGCTTTTCCGCACTTTGATGATATTAATGACTATGCTACGTTAAAGACTCTGTGGATGTCTTGGACATCTTGATGTAATAAAGTACTATTTCCGCTATTTATTTTGAGCAATGTGTGATGATGTCCAATTATGTAATCGTTGTGTACGAGACTTTCTGATCTTGGCACGTATATGGTTCGCATTCAGTTTGCCTTCTAAAGCCGGGTGTGACATGCATCATGCTAGAGCATATATTTTGATTGATGAGTTTACTTGACATGTATTAATTTAGTTTACGAATCACGCTCAAGTTTGAATTTAGCTGGAAAGTAAATGGATAAAAAAGAAATAAAAAGGGAAACCCTTCTTCTCCCTCGCCCCTCCCTCAGCCGACCTCTCGGCCTAGTTTTCGCGACGTGTCCACCCGGGCCGTTGCGCCCCCGCGACCTAGCCTGGCCTGTCCCGCCACGGCCCACTTCAGCACCGCACCCCAACGCACCTCCCATGCCTGGCTCACCCACGCCCCCCGTCCCCCGCCGCCTACTACCCTAGGGGCCACACGCCACGATCTTCTTCACCACGTAATCACCCTCCTCCATTTTCGCAGCATGGGCGCGCCCACGATGCCTCCAAAGCCGGAACCGTCTCGCGCACGGCCCGCGCTCCCATTTTTTGCCCCACTCGGCCTCTCTCCCCTCCCTCATGCCCTTTCTCCAAATCGAGCCTACGCCTCGCCATACGTGCCACGCCTTGCTTGGAACCCCGTCGTGCTCGACGCACCGTCGTCGCGTTTGGAGCCCTTGTCGTCTGAGCCCGCGTGAGCTCCATCCATCCACGCCCCTACAGGCCCCAGCCAGCGACCACAACCTGCATCACGCCTGCCCTCGCTGAGGCCCCGATGTCATCGCAATCCTGGAGTTCGCTCGAAGCAGTTGTCACGCGAGCCCGCTGTCTCACCGAGCGCCACGCACGCCACCTCGGTGTGCGCCAGCGTCTGCCTCGCCTCGTCGTTGCCCATCTTCACCGTCGTCGTCGCCGAGGTGACACCTATCGTCTACCCCTCCCAAGCTCGTATCCCGTCGGTCATTGTCGCGCGCTGCGGCGTGTGCGCCGCACTACGCAGCAGCCCGACGCCCCGGCAAGCTCCACGCCAAATGTTTATGTGCCGTCCTCACCATAGCTGTGACCGTCACGACGTGTAGCCCCCCGTCCAGCCCACTTGTGCGTGCCGTCGTGCCGAGCCCGCCGCACATCGATGTTTCTTGCGCCTTGCATCTCACGCCGTCGTGTCGTGCCCGCTACACGCCCTCTCCACGAGCACATTCGTATTGCACGCTTTAGCTCGCGCCCTCGCTGCCACGCGCGTTGCCACACCACATTCGTGCATGATGTACGCGCGTTGCCTGCCCGCTATTTCGTGTGTGTCTTGTGCGCTGTCTGACATGTTATAAAATCATTTCGCTATATCGCGCATGCTAATTAATTAAATACTTATTTAACTATCGGCTATTAGAATAACAAGTTAATAAAAAATAAGTGGTAGTTTTAATTTATATTTTATAAATACTTGTTAATATGTTTATGCCAATTCAAATGTTATAGTTCATACTTATTTAGCATAAACACGAAATCTTCTCGACCATAGCTTCGACTATTGCATTTCTTTTCCTCACATGACCGTAGAAGCAAGCTCTATGCTGTGTTGCATGTCCTAACAATCTTTACCCTTGTATGATATATTGTTTTTTTTTCATTTCAAATATGTTGAATGTATGTTTGCGATCACATAGATAACAATTTGTTTGTGGAGTTCGAAGGAGTTGTAGGAGAAGAACCTAAGCAACTATTTGGTGAAGGCAAGTATCATCTAATCTATTATGTCCTATTCACATGAAAAACTTACATTTTCGTAAACAAACATGATTCAACCTAAAGATTGACTAGATCTCTATTTATCATATCCTTGTTTACCTATTGGGTTGGTCTGTGATGATTAATTTTATCTAGTGCTTGAACTTAATTAATGAACATGATGAGAATGATTATTATACGATGCTCATATTTTGGATATGATTATGAACTTCTGACACTAAAGGAGACTCGATCCCGAGTGCTTCTCCGTAAGGACCAGTTCGTTGGACTAACACCAGGGAAAATAGTGCAGCCATGAGGTGGTTTGGAACATCCTTAGTTGATTAATTAGAGAAACCTGAGGTGTAGTTTACCTAGCATGTGTGCCGTCAATGGGGCTCAGGGTGCAGTACTCCCTCTGCCGAGGGTGGTTTGCCCCCTTGGGGAGGTGTACTGCTTACAACACCGAGAAAACCTAACGAGTACCTTTTGGGGAATATTTGTAAAGGCTACGTAGTGAGACCTTGCCAACTCACCTTGCAAGTGTTTAAGGGTTTGATCAGCCAGAAGATAAAGGGATTATGGCTCATGGATAAAGTGTGTGACCTCTGCAAATGAATAAAACTGATATATCAGGCGTGCTCACAGTTAAGAGCGACCTTGAAAGCTTCTTTGATTAGAGATATAATGGTACACTGATTTATGATGATGGTGTTGGTTATGATAAACATGAATACATGTGCTGATATTTCCTCTATGAAGGCTAAATGACGAGATATTTTTTAAGCATAATTAATCTATGTTTATCGAATATTTACTAGGCATGAGCGAATTATGCACTAATTAGACTTAATTGATTCGTCTTGTTATTTAGTCCTTATCTATGTAATTAGTTTTATAATTAAATTATATTTAATACTTCTAACTAGTTTTCAAATATTTGATGTGATAGAGACTAAAATTTAGGTCATATTTAAATGCACTAGAGCTAATAGTTAGATGTTAAAATTAAGCATTGTTCCAAACTTCTAAAGCTAATTATTAGAGAGCTAATAAGCTATTAACTGATTTTAGTTTGGTTGAAGCAGTTAACAACTAATAGCTATTTAAGAGCTATAACTAACAATTAGTTGATCTATTAGCCGACTAGTTCTAAACCTTTTAGTTAATTTTTGTCGGCGTTTCGAGACAGGGGGGGTCCCTAAGCCGACGAGTGAGTGTGCTGCGTGCCCCAGCCCAGATGGGTCGAGCGCGTGGGCGAGCGCGAAGGGGGGAGAGGCGAGGTGGCCGGAGTCGAGCGTGAGAGAGGTGGAAGTCCCGCGGCCTTCGTGTTCGTCCCGCGCCCAGGTCAGGTGCGCTTGCAGTAGGGGGGTTACAAGCGTCCACGCGGGTGAGGGAAGCGAGCGGCCCCAAGAGAGCGCCTGTCCCGTCCTCGGTCCCGCGCGGCCAACCTTCCCTGAGAAGGCCCTGGTCCTTCCTTTTATAGTCGTAAGGAGAGGATCCAGGTGTACAATGGGGATGTAGCAGAGTGCTACGTGTCTAGCGGAGGGAGAGCTAGCGCCCTAGGTACATGCCAATGTGGCAGCCGGAGAGATCTGGGCACCCTGCTGGCGTGATGTCGTGGCTGTCGGAGGTGCGGCGGAGCCTGATGGAGGGACAGCTGTTGGAGCGATCGAGTCCCTGCTGACGTTGTCCTGCTTCCGTAAGAGAGCTGGGGGCCGCCGTCGTCATAGAGCTTGTGGAGCGCCATCATTGCCCCTCTGGCGGAGCTGGCCGGATGAGACGCCGGTCTTGTTCTCCGTGACCCGAGTCGATTCGGGGTGGGATGATGATGGCGTCTCCTGTTGACGTGGCGGTCTGTGCTCTAGGCAGGGCGACGTAGGGTTTCCTCCGAAGCCGAGGTTGAGTCTGCCTTCTGTTGCCGTGGCCGAGCCCAAGCCAAGGGGTCGGGCGAGGCGGAAATCGTTCAGCCGAGGCCAGGGCGGAGTCCGAGCCCTGGGGTCAGGCGAGGCGGAGTTTCGTCGTCTTCCGGGTCTTAGCCCGAGTCCGAGCCCTGGGGTCGGGCGGAGCGGAGTTTCGTCGTCTTCCGGGTCTTAGCCCGAGTCCGAGCCCTGGGGTCGGGCGGAGCGGAGTTCGCCGTCTTCCGGGTCTTAGCCCGAGTCCGAGCCCTGGGGTCGGGCGGAGCGGAGTTCGCCGTCTTCCGGGTCTTAGCCCGAGTCCGAGCCCTGGGGTCGGGCGGAGCGGAGTTCGCCGTCTTCCGGGTCTTAGCCCGAGTCCGAGCCCTGGGGTCGGGCGGAGCGGAGTTCGCCGTGGCGCCTTTGGCAAGGCCCGATTGCCTGTCAGACTCACTCTGTCGAGTGGCACTGCAGTCGGAGTGGCGCAGGCGGCGCTGTCCTTCCGTCAGACTGGCCAGTGGAGCGGTGGAGTGACGGCGGTCACCTCGGCTCTGCTGGGGGCGCGTGTCAGGATAGAGGTGTCAGGCCACCTTTGCGTTAAATGCCCCTGCAATTTGGTCAGTCGGTGTGGCGATTTAGTCAGGGTTGCTTCTGAGCGAAGCCAAGGCCTCGGGCGAGCCGGTGATGTGTCCGCCATAAAAAGGGGGGCCTCGGGCGAGACGGAAGTCTCTCGAGGTCGGCTGCCTTTGGCCGAGGCTAGGCTCGGGTGAAGCGTGATCGAGTCACTCGTGTGGACTGATCCTTGACTTAATCGTACCCATCAGGCCTTTGCAGCTTTATGCTGATGGGGGTTACCAGCTGAGAATTAGGCGTCTTGAGGGTACCCCTAATTATGGTCCCCGACAGTAGCCCCCGAGCCTCGAAGGGAGTGTTAGCACTCGCTTGGAGGCTTTTGTCGCACTTTTTTGCAAGGGGACCAGCCTTTCTCGGTTGCATTTCGTTCCGGTGGGTGCGCGCGAGCGCACCCGCCGGGTGTAGCCCCCGAGGCCTCGGAGGAGTGGTTACACTCCTTCGAGGTCTTAATACTTCGCTTAACGCTTCGGCTGGTCTGGTCGTTCCCTCATGCGAACTGGCCGTAGCCCGGGTGCACGGTCGGGGCCCAAGCTCTCGGGCTGGTATGTTGACGCTGTCAACGATTTGGCCAGAGCCGGTTTTTGCGAGAGCAGCCCCCGAGCCTCTGCACAGGGCGAGAGGACGATCAGGGACAGACTCGGCTTTTTACATACGCCCCTACGTCGCCTTTCCGCAAGGAGGAGGGGGGAGTGCGCCATGTTACCCTCGATGGGCACCGAACATGGTGTCTCCGGTGAGCTGCAAGCGGGTAATCCGAGTGGACGTCCGTGCCCCGTTCGTTGGGGGTCGGCTAGGGGCCCAGAGGCACGCCCAAAAGTACCTGCGGGTGATTTGCCGGACCCGGTCCCCTGGCGACGGGGTCCGAGGGCTCGATGCCTCCCTCCGATGGGATTCCGTTACAAGATCGTTCCCGCTGGTCTCGGAAATGTCCTAGGGTACCTCGGGAGCGCAGCCCGAGCCTCGGTTATGTATCGAACGTACCCCTGGTCATCCCTCGCTCGGTGTCTGAGGCGACTGTGAACCCTTCGGGGGCCAGCCTTCGAACCCCTGATCAGTAATGGGCGCGGAGCCCGAGTAGCCTGAGGCGGCCATGGAGCCCTTCGGGGGGCTGGCCTTCGAACCCCTGACCAGTAGTGGGTGTCGGGCCCACGCGATCTGAGGCGACTGTTGAACCCTCGGGGGGCCAGCCTTCGAACCCCTGATCAGTAATGGGGGGCTCGGAGCCCGGTTCCTTCGCGGAGAAGGATCCCTTTCGGGGTTTCCCCTTTTCCCGGTCCCTGTTGCAAGAGATAGAGAAAGAGGAAAACGAAAAAGGATATGAAGTCGGACGACGTGGCGTACCTTTTCTGAAGCGGTTATTACGGCGAAGGTGAAGCGTCGCGCGCTCCTCCTGCCAGAAGCGCCGCGTGTCCTGCCGCGGAGTTAATGCGACGGGGCGAGTGGTCGGCGGGGCGGTCGTTACGCGTGTGCGAGCCGTTTCGAGGAACGGCTGCGCCGCTTCGCGTTTTTCGAATCCTGCGTCCGGCCCAGGCGGCGTGCTGGAAACGGTTTCGCCCTGGCCTTCATATACTTGAGAGGGGGCCCAGTGAAGGTTCTTCACTCTGCTCCCTTCTTTTCCCTTCAGGTTTTCGCCACCCGGGAAACTTTAGCCGGAGGAGAGAGAAACCGCCTTCCCTGCCCCCCGCGCCGCCATCTTCTCCACCTTGGTGATGGCGGACCGAGTGACCATAATCCCCCCGCGCGATCCGTGGCCCTTCTCCACGGTGACGGCGAGTGATCTGGAGGAGCTGGTCGGCGAAGGTTTGCTCCGCCCCCTCACCGACAAGCAGCGGCCAGAGTGGATTCCTCCCGTGGGCGGAGCCGCTCCGTCCCCACCGCCGGGGTATGTTGTGAGCTTCGTCTCCTTCCATGAGCGGGGATTTGGTGCGCCGGCGGGCCGCTTTATGCGGGCCATCTTATTCCACTACGGGGTGGAGTTGCACAACCTCTCCCCCAACTCCATCTCGCGGGCCGCTATTTTCGTAGCGCTATGCGAAGGGTACTTGGGGATTGCTCCCCATTGGGATTTGTGGACTTACTTCTTCCTCGTCGAGCCTTTCGCCTTGTCGACGGGGGAGAGGAGGATTCATGCAGCGGTGCGGGCCGGCGGCTGCATTCTCTTGTTGAGGCAGTCGCGGGCGTTGCAGTACATTCCTGCCATTCTCGCGTCTTCGAACAAGGGGTGGCAGCGCCGGTGGTTCTAACTCCGGAACGACGGTGAGTTGCTCCCACCATTTTCCCAGCGAGTAGTTACAGCTGCCACCGACGCCTGGCGCCACGGGACCCCGCACGAGAGGCAGAAAAATCTCGAGCCCCTTCTCCAGGCCCTGAAGGAGTTGCGGGAGGGGGGACTTACTGCTGCGGGAGTGATCGCCGCCATTCACCGTCGGAGGGTGCTCCCATTGGCGGAGCGGCGGCTGTCGCTCTGGGAGATGACCCCGGAAGCCGACTGGGAGGGCTCACGAATGTCCCCTGATCCTCTCCCTTCCGACGCCCTCCAATGGCGGGTGTCGGCCGCGATGGGGAAGCCGGACCCCCACGCATACTCCCAGCTTCGGATGCGCCCCGATCAGGGGTGCGTGACTTTGGTGAGCGTTTGCTCCTCCCTTCTTCGTATGTCTGGTTGCTCCAGGTCCTTATGATCGGGTTCCTTTCTCCCCTCCTTTTAGGATGTGGGGTGTCACAAACCCTCCCTGCCACGGGTCCCGGAGGACGCGGTGGACCGTGCAGCGCGGCGGGTTGCCGCGGAGGAGAAGAAGAAAAAGAAGGACGCGGAGAAGGCCCGGGCCCGCGAGCGGAGGCGGGCTCGGGACGCCTTGGAGAAGCGTCGCCGCCAGCAGGAGAGGGACGGACTCCCGAGGGAGCCGTCGCCGGAGACGCCCGACGACGATGACGACGACGATGATGATGATGATGACGGCATGGCCGCCCGTCTCGGCCTCAGCCTCGGCCTGGGGTGTGGCCAAGAGCCGTCGAGCCAGCCCCCGAGCGAACCGACTCCGTCAGCCCCCGAAGTCGGGGCGTCGGGCTCCCGACCCGAGGCGCGGGGGCGAACCGAGAGGCCACCTGACCCCTCCGCCGGAGGAGCTGAAGTAGTTCCGGAGGTCCAGACCAAGGCGTCTGTTCCCCAGAGGCCGCCGCTTGTGCTGGTGGCGGACGGGAGTGACCCTCAGGTGGTCGCTGCCGTGCCCGGGGAACCTGTCTCCCAGGCGCCCCAAGCGCCGGCGAAGCGGACCTCGGCGGCCGTTTCGAGAGCCGGGATCCAAGAAGGCTCTCCCCAGGCGCGGTGGATCATGGCCCGGAGTGGGTGAGTACCTCGGAATGTCTTCGTCTTGGCCTCCCATTCGTATGTTTTGGTTGTGATCCCCTTCCTTTTTTATCCAGCAAGCGAAGTCACGGCCAGACCGACCTGGCACCCCGGAAGGCCCTCAAGACGGCGCCGAACTGTGCGGCCAGCGCCATTCAACCGACCCTCCCGCGGGGTACCCCGACATCGGGGGTTCGGGCGTCGCCAATCTCGGAGGAGCGGGCTCCCGAGGCCGGCTCTTCAGCCGAGGCGGCGATCGTGGTTGAGGAGGCGGCTGACGCCCACGCGGCTCTGAGTTCGCCTGTCGTGCCGGTCATGCCGGCGCCTGCCACCGTCGAGGTTGCCGCCGTCCTTGTCGAAGGGTGTCCAGCCGCCGCCAGCGCCGGGATGGCTGATGCGTCGGTGCCCAAGACCCCAGAAGAGGTGGGCGCGGCCGCACAATCTGTCCAGCCGGGCGACAGCCTCATCGCTGTGCGGCGGAGCCCCGAGGCCCGGCGCCCGTTGCTCCGATTCCGGACCCGCGAGGCCTCGGACCCCGTCTTCGTTCTCGATGATGAGCAGGAGGACCAGTCCTGGGGTGAGCTCCGCGAGTGCGCAGAGGCGACGGTGGGGTCGCTCCGGGCGTCGCTGGAGGTTTTCTGCAGAGACGTCCCCAAAATCCTCCAGGTAGCGGTTTCGGGCATCCCTTTCTTCCTTCTGTGTGATACTCGCTGTGACGCCCTGTTTCCTTTTCCCAGGATCTGACGGACCGGAGCGCTGCTAAGTCGTCGTTCATCCGCCGTGAGGTTGATGTCTGGGGCTCGCTGCGATCCCTGAGGTCTTCGCTCGCCGGGGCTACCACGCGCCTTTCTCAGCAAGATGCCAAGGTGGCGGATCTACAGCTGCTATGCGCCGACCTGAGAGCCGAGGCGGCAGCGGCGCGTGCGGAGGCGCAACAGCAGCGATCGGAGCTCGCCCGGGTCGTCGAGGAACGGAACCGACTTCAAGATCGGGCTGCCGAGGCCGAAAGTCGAGCCGAGACCCTCGCGGCTGACTTAGCTGCGACCCAAGTCGCGGCCTCGGAGCACCGTGCCCGAGCCGGGAGTACGTCTTGGTCCTCCCCAGTTCTTTTTCTTGTCCGTTTCCCTTGCTTGTGCTTGAGGTATTTCTCCTGGCTACTTGCAGAGCTTGAGTCCGCCCTTGATGAGTCCGCCAAGGCGCTTGCTGAGGCGCTTGCCGGAGCCGCCGAGCAGAGGGAGGCGGACCTTGCGGCCATGTCCGAGGCCGTCTCGGACTTTTACCGTGCCCTCGGCTCTGATGACGTCCCTTCAGGAAGCTCCCCTCAGAGCCGCCTTCGAGCCTTGGGTGGTCACGCCCGCGGCAGAGTCCGCGAAGCGCTACACCATGGCGTCAGGCGGGCCTTCGCCGTGCTCGCTTCTCACTACGTTGTGGATCTGGAGCGGGTTAGTGAGGGGTACTGTCTTCCTGACGAAGACGATGCTGCTCTGGCGGAGGTGCAGCGGCTTGACGCGGTTGCCCCCGGCCCGAGCGCGGTGCTGGCGACCACCTTTGAGGCGGAGGTCCTTCCTCCTGCGACGTCACCGGAGGCCGAGATGGACCCCACCGATGGCGGGGGTGGAGTTGAAGGCGCGGCTCCTTCCCAAGGCGGCACCTGATTCTCGTTTGAACAGTTTCTTGTTGAACGTGTGTCTCACCACGGCCGCTGAGGCCTGAACACTTTTGTCTTTCTTGCATGGAGTCGTACTCTCCTCTCTTTCCGTCTGCATGTTCGTCCTAGCTCGTCGATAATAGAGTGGCTTCTCGAGTTGGGCCATTCTTCGTGGCAGGTGATGAGTGAGGTATCCCTAACCCGGAGGTACGGGAGTTCCTCGGCTCAATCGGCCTTGCCATTTTCATGAACCCGCGTTCGCTCCTCGAGACTCGGCTTCTGACATAGCCAGGAGAACGTAGCTGGGAGAACGCAAGAGGCCCCCCTTTTTTGACTTAAAAAGATCTTGACGCAGAGGGGTTCCCCCTTTTTAGCCCCCGAGGGAGGGTCGGGCTCCGCCATGGCGAGGCCGACCCTTCCTTGATGATCGAGGCGCAGAGGCTGCCTGACGAATCGGGCCCCGGCCCGAATATTCAGCGAGTGCTCGGCGACATCCCTCGGTATGCCGGGCATGTCCGAGGGACTCCACGCAAAGACGTCGGCGTTTGCGCGGAGAAAGTCGACGAGCACTGCTTCCTATTTGGGGTCGAGCCCGGAACCGATCCGGATCTGCTTGGTGGTGTCGCCACTGGGGTCGAGGGGGACGGCCTTGACCGTCTCCGCTGGCTCGAAGTTGCCGGCATGGCGCTTCACGTCTGGGACCTCCTTGGAGAGGTTCTCCAGGTCGGCGATGAGGGCCTCGGACTCGGCGAGGGCCTCGGCGTACTCCACGCACTCCACGTCGCATTCGAACGCGTGTTTGTACGTGGGGCCGACGGTGATGACCCCGTTGGGGCCCGGCATCTTGAGCTTCAGGTAGGTGTAGTTGGGGACGGCCATGAACTTCGCGTAGCATGGCCTCCCTAGCACGGCGTGGTAGGTTCCTCGGAACCCGACCACGTCGAACGTCAGGGTCTCCCTTCGGAAGTTGGAGGGTGTCCCGAAGCAGACTGGGAGGTCGAGTCGCCCGAGGGGCTGGACGCGCTTCCCAGGGATGATCCCGTGGAAGGGCGCAGCGCCTGCTCGGACGGAGGACGGATCGATGCGCAGGAGCTTGAGGGTCTCCGCGTAGATGATGTTGAGGCAGCTGCCCCCGTCCATCAGGACCTTGGTGAGCCTGACATCGCCGACAACGGGGTCGACGACGAGCGGGTATTTCCCCGGGCTCGGCACATGGTCGGGGTGGTCGGCCCGGTCGAAAGTGATGGGCTTGTCGGACCAGTCTAGGCAGACTGGCGCCGCCACCTTCACCGAGCAGACCTCCCGGCGCTCTTGCTTGCGGTGCCGAGCCGAGGTATTCGCCGCATGCCCTCCATAGATCATGAAGCAGTCGCGGACCTCGGGGAACTCCCCTGCTGGGTGATCTTCGTTCTTGTCGTCGTCGCGGGCCCTGCCACCCTCGGCGGGTGGCCCGGCCCTGTGGAAATGACGCCGAAGCATAACGCACTCCTCGAGGGTGTGCTTGACGGGCCCCTGATGGTAGGGGCACGGCTCCTTGAGCATCTTGTCGAAGAGGTTTGCACCTCCGGGGGGCTTCCGAGGGTTCTTATACTCGGCGGCGGCGACAAGGTCCGCGTCGGCGGCGTCGCGTTTCGATTGCGACTTCTTCTTGCCTTTCTTCTTGGCGCCGCGCGGAGCAGACGCCTCGGGAGCCTCTTCCGATGGGCAGCCCTGGGGCTGCTTGTCCTTTCGGAAGATAGCCTCGACCGCCTCCTGGCCAGAGGCGAACTTGGTGGCGATGTCCATCAGCTCGCTCGCCCTGGTGGGGGTTTTGCGACCCAGCTTGCTCACCAGGTCGCGGCAAGTGGTGCCGGCGAGGAACGCGCCGATGACATCCGAGTCGGTGATGTTGGGCAGCTCGGTGCGCTGCTTCGAGAATCGCCGGATGTAGTCCCGGAGCGACTCCCCCGGCTGTTGCCGGCAGCTTCGAAGGTCCCAGGAATTCCCGGGGCGCACGTATGTGCCCTGGAAATTGCCAGCGAAGGCTTGGACCAAGTCGTCCCAGTTGGAAATCTGCCCCGGAGGCAGGTGCTCCAACCAGGCGCGAGCAGTGTCGGAGAGGAACAGGGGGAGGTTGCGGATGATGAGGTTGTCGTCGTCCGTTCCACCCAGTTGGCAGGCAAGGCGGTAATCCGCGAGCCACAGTTCCGGTCTCGTTTCCCCCGAGTACTTTGTGATAGTAGTCGGGGGTCGGAACCGGGTCGGGAATGGCGCCCGTCGGATGGCCCGACTGAAGGCCTGCGGACCGGGTGGTTCGGGCGAAGGACTCCGATCCTCCCCGCTGTCGTAGCGCCCCCCACGCCTGGGGTGGTAGCCTCGGCGCACCCTTTCGTCGCGGTGAGCCCGACGGTCGCGTCGATGGTGCTCGTTGCCGAGGTGGCCCGGGGCCGCAGGCGCGGTGTTGCGCGTGCGCCCGGTGTAGACCGAGGCTTCCCGCATGAATCGGGAAGTCGCGGCATGAGGTTCCGAGGGATATCCTTGCCTCCGGGATGCAGTGCTCTCGGCCCGCCGGGCCGCAGCGCCTTCCAGGAGATTCTTGAGTTCTCCCTGGATTCGCCGACCCTCGGTGGTGGACGGCTCCGGCATCGCGCGGATGAGCATTGCTGCGGTTGCCAGGTTCTGACCGACCCCGCTGGATGCGGGCGGCGGCCTGATCCTGACATCGTTGGTGACGCGGTGCTGGAGACCTTGGGGCAGATGACGTATTTCTCCGGCCAGGGGTTGGCCCACCCATGCCTGTCCGACGTCCCGACGGATCGGCTCAAGCGCTCCTGTTCCCTCGTTGAGCCTGGCCTGCGCCTCGCGGACTTGCTCGAGTTGTGGGTCGTAACCCCCCGCCGGAGCGGGGACCACAGCTAGCTCCCGTGGGATGTCGGCGCGAGGCACCGGCCTAGGGAGATCACCATCCTCCGGCATGCCAAGATGGTTGCCTTCGGTGGGATCCCCTAGCTCAATGTGGAAACATTCGCGGCTTGGGCCGCAGCTCTCGTCGCCAAGGCTGCGGCTTCCATCGGAACAGTCGGATAGACAGTAGTCACATGCGGTCATGAAGTCCCGCACGGCACTGGGGTTGCCAAGTCCGGAGAAATCCCAACCGATGCTGGGATCGTCCTCTTCCTCGGACCCAGAGGGCCCGTAGGTCGAGACGTCCGTCAGTCGGTCCCAAGGCGACCGCATACAGAACCTCAGTGGGGTTGCACTCGCCTCAATGAGAGCGCCCGCCAAAACGAGGTCGTTTGGCGGGTTGAGGCCGAGTCGAAATGACGCAAGATGGGAGTTAGTCGTTACCTTTTGGTCGGCGAGGAGCGACGTAGTCACATCGGGGACTGGTTGCGCCGTCATCTCTGGTTCGAGGGCGACGTCCTGCAGGCTTTCCGTGAGCGCGCCGGCGTCGTCTTCTTGCTCAAGGTCAGCGTGCCGCGGGGGGGCGGCGCTTGCCTCCGTCTCGAACACGAGGTCGACGTCCGGCGTGCCTTCCGTCGGGGCGTCGGGGGCGTCGATTCGCTCGACGGCCGACGAAGCGCGGCCTCCCGCCTGGCCTTGTCGGCTCCGCCTCCTCCTCCGTTGGCGGGGGAGAGAACGGAGCGAGCCCGAATGTTGCTCTTCCACCACGCGGGGAAGACGTCGTCGATTCCGCCGCCGGCGGGCGGGTTGTCGGCCGCCATTGTCGTAGTCGCGCGGCGGTGGAAGAAGTGTCATGTCGTAGCTGCCGTCGAAGGACATGAACTCAAGAGTCCCGAAACGAAGCACCGTCCCGGGCCGGAGAGGTTGCTGGAGACTGCCCATCTGGAGCTTGACGGGGAGCTGTTCGTCAGCACGCAGCAGGCCCCTACCTGGCGCGCCAACTGTCGGCGTTTCGAGACAGGGGGGTCCCTAAGCCGACGAGTGAGTGTGCTGCGTGCCCCAGCCCAGATGGGTCGAGCGCGTGGGCGAGCGCGAAGGGGGGAGAGGCGAGGTGGCCGGAGTCGAGCGTGAGAGAGGTGGAAGTCCCGCGGCCTTCGTGTTCGTCCCGCGCCCAGGTCAGGTGCGCTTGCAGTAGGGGGGTTACAAGCGTCCACGCGGGTGAGGGAAGCGAGCGGCCCCAAGAGAGCGCCTGTCCCGTCCTCGGTCCCGCGCGGCCAACCTTCCCTGAGAAGGCCCTGGTCCTTCCTTTTATAGTCGTAAGGAGAGGATCCAGGTGTACAATGGGGATGTAGCAGAGTGCTACGTGTCTAGCGGAGGGAGAGCTAGCGCCCTAGGTACATGCCAATGTGGCAGCCGGAGAGATCTGGGCACCCTGCTGGCGTGATGTCGTGGCTGTCGGAGGTGCGGCGGAGCCTGATGGAGGGACAGCTGTTGGAGCGGTCGAGTCCCTGCTGACGTTGTCCTGCTTCCGTAAGAGAGCTGGGGGCCGCCGTCGTCATAGAGCTTGTGGAGCGCCATCATTGCCCCTCTGGCGGAGCTGGCCGGATGAGACGCCGGTCTTGTTCTCCGTGACCCGAGTCGATTCGGGGTGGGATGATGATGGCGTCTCCTGTTGACGTGGCGGTCTGTGCTCTAGGCAGGGCGACGTAGGGTTTCCTCCGAAGCCGAGGTTGAGTCTGCCTTCTGTTGCCGTGGCCGAGCCCGAGCCAAGGGGTCGGGCGAGGCGGAAGTCGTTCAGCCGAGGCCAGGGCGGAGTCCGAGCCCTGGGGTCAGGCGAGGCGGAGTTTCGTCGTCTTCCGGGTCTTAGCCCGAGTCCGAGCCCTGGGGTCGGGCGGAGCGGAGTTTCGTCGTCTTCCGGGTCTTAGCCCGAGTCCGAGCCCTGGGGTCGGGCGGAGCGGAGTTCGCCGTCTTCCGGGTCTTAGCCCGAGTCCGAGCCCTGGGGTCGGGCGGAGCGGAGTTCGCCGTCTTCCGGGTCTTAGCCCGAGTCCGAGCCCTGGGGTCGGGCGGAGCGGAGTTCGCCGTCTTCCGGGTCTTAGCCCGAGTCCGAGCCCTGGGGTCGGGCGGAGCGGAGTTCGCCGTCTTCCGGGTCTTAGCCCGAGTCCGAGCCCTGGGGTCGGGCGGAGCGGAGTTCGCCGTGGCGCCTTTGGCAAGGCCCGATTGCCTGTCAGACTCACTCTGTCGAGTGGCACTGCAGTCGGAGTGGCGCAGGCGGCGCTGTCCTTCCGTCAGACTGGCCAGTGGAGCGGTGGAGTGACGGCGGTCACCTCGGCTCTGCCGGGGGCGCGTGTCAGGATAGAGGTGTCAGGCCACCTTTGCGTTAAATGCCCCTGCAATTTGGTCAGTCGGTGTGGCGATTTAGTCAGGGTTGCTTCTGAGCGAAGCCAAGGCCTCGGGCGAGCCGGTGATGTGTCCGCCATAAAAAGGGGGGCCTCGGGCGAGACGGAAGTCTCTCGAGGTCGGCTGCCTTTGGCCGAGGCTAGGCTCGGGTGAAGCGTGATCGAGTCACTCGTGTGGACTGATCCCTGACTTAATCGTACCCATCAGGCCTTTGCAGCTTTATGCTGATGGGGGTTACCAGCTGAGAATTAGGCGTCTTGAGGGTACCCCTAATTATGGTCCCCGACAATTTTAGTTGCTAACTATTAGTTTTAGAGGTTTGGAACAAGACCTTAGTTGGAGGCATTCAAACAACACAACTAATAGTTTAGCTATTAGCTACTTTTGGTTAGAGGCATCTAAACACCCCTAGCTAATAGTCCAGTTAACTATTAGGTATACGGGGTGAAAACGGTCGGAAACGATCGGTAAACACAAAAACCATTTTCGTTTTCATATTTTTCCTCGGAAACGAGATCGAAAACGGTAACTCCGGAAACGAAAACGATATCGGTAATTCGGAAACATCGGAAACGAAAGTTCGGTACGAAAATTACACCGGTTACGATCGGAATCTAAAAATTCGATCGGTAAAAACTGTAACTTGTACCCTCAATTGACTTCAAAAATTCACGTAAGTCATACATTTATATAAAATTAATAATAATATATAAGGTAGCAGGCCACAATAAATATATAAAGTAAGAAATCATAAAACAATAAAATCATTATTATGTATTTAAATAAAGTAGAATCAAGATGTGTATAATGATATGGCATTTACATTCTATTTATACACCTACTACTTGGTATAGTCAATATAACTAGTGTCATCTTGGTACTTCTTAAGTTCTCATTCAAATTATGAATATATGTATCAAGAGTAATAAGAGGTAAGAAAACATAAATAAGATTTATAAAAGTTTCAAACGATTCTAAACTATATATCATTAGATAGATCTTGATTTTAGAAAAATAATAAAATTAGTTTTATATTTTTCTAAGCTAAGATGAATTTATTATGAATTTATAAGATTAGTTCAGATTTAATATTTTTTTTGAAAAATACCAAATTTATTAGCGACGGTAAAATACCAAATAAAAACGGTAATTTCCGGAAACGATCGGAAGAAACCCAAACCGTTTCCGTTTCCGAGTTTTTCTACCGATTCCGTTTCCGTATTTTCGGTAACCGTTTCCGTTTCCGTTTAGACCTAAATTTCGGTAAAATTTCGAAAACGATTTCCGGTATCTGAAAATTACTGTTTCCGTTTTCATCCCTAGGTATACCTTCAACTCCTCGTTAGTTATTAGCTGATGGAACCTAGCTAAAAGTAGATAATAGTTAGTCAGTTGATTTCACTAGCAATTTTTTAGCCAACAAATATTAGCTCTAGAATCGGGGCGTTATGTCGGTATGTACTAGATCTAATAGTTAGCTGCTAAAATTAGTTGAAAATATTCAAACAGTCTAACTAATAGTTGTGCTTTTTAACAATTAGCTAGTAGTTAGCTAGTTTAATTTTACTAGAATTTTTTTTACCCAACTAACTAGCAATTTCCTCGGAACAAACATGCCCCATAAACTGAGTCTGCACTGAGCTACTCCTGGCTACCGCACCACGCTTCACCCGGCGTGCACTCCATCTCTCTGGGACGACTACGGCCGCCGCCGCCGCCGCCCCCACCTACGCCAGGTGCCGAGGCCTTCGTTGGCCTCTTCGCCGGTGACGAGAACCTACCAGGTATTCGCACCCCTTCTCCTCCTGCGATGCGATGCCGAGCACCCAAACCCTATCTGCTATTTGATGCCTACTAGGAATAACTTCGAATTATCGCAAACATTGCTGGGTCCGCTCCTGACCCATTCTCTTCCCTTCCCTCTGTGCGAAACAGAGCATCTGAACCCTTACTTGAAGATATTTTAGCTACATGTATTCGGATCTGATCTAGTTAGAAGTGTATAATACCATCTCAAAAGAGTTACAAGTGTATACATGTATTATGACTACTAATTTCCATTTTTCGGCAAAATTATTGGTTGTTCATGTGTACACACATGTCTTTTGCTGGTTCGCCCCTGCTTTTATGCTCCAAGACAGACTATTCGGTACTATTTTCTGTATTTCCAGAATGCATCTTTACTGCTACGTTTTCTGCCTGCAGACTTGGAGCAAGCCTCTCAACATGTCGTGGGCCGCAATCGAGAATGATCCTGGTAAAATTATTTTCTGTTGCCAAAACCAAAAAGTTACATTTGTTTAGTTATATATTGCAAGTTTTTATTTTTCTTTTTTAACACACGTTCTAAGTATGGCATAATAACATGGGTTCATCCTTGGCCCTGATTGAGTGATTGGCCTTTTTTAACTAATTGCTCTTGAAAAGAAGAATCGACTCTTAAGAATACATGCATTTTGTATAGGGGATTCATATCAGTCATGCTGATTGATGATTGCCTAACGTCATTTTATTCTCATTGGATGTTGATACTATTGGTTTGGACCAACCTGCAGTAGCAGTGTTTCATACTGCATTACAAAGATAAGCTTTTCATAACAGTACTACATGCAAGTTGCAACCTGCTTTAGTAAGGTTAGAAAATTGGGATGTATATGCCTGCTTGCATTCACCTGTTGCACCTTAGGAAGAGCGCCCATGTCTTTTGGGACAGCGAAGTAATACAATGATATAATTCTCAAATTCGAATTCATAGAATTTCTGCATTTTTTTGTGACATCTCGGAGTAACACAATAGTCATTTTCAATTTAGAATTCCATGTATTTCTGCCTTTTCATATTGAGCTGTCACAGAAACTCTTGTCTCTGGCATTTGCAATGGAGTGGGAGGAAAACAAAATTCTAGAACCTAGACCTCCCTTTCTCCATGTACTATACACTTTGAACTGGCCCACACTGTTATCTTTTTTCTCGCCTTGTAACTGCTTGCCCCTTTTTTTTGGCAAAGGAGAAATAGCTCATGAGCTTTCATATCTTGTATATTCAGGTGTTTTTACGGAACTGTTGCAGCAGATGCAACTGAAGGGTCTTCAAGTAAGCAATCAACTATCTTCACTCTATGAGTCTATGTTCTTGCTAAAGGTAGATGGTTAGCTAACAGTCACCCCACCTTTTAACTTATATATACAGTAAGATCACGAGTTTGTTGAATTTGATATATGTTTACACCTTACCGAAGTGAGCATACGATGCACCTTTTTTTGTTAGTGGAATGAATTGTAAGCAATTATCCATACACTCATTAGAACCATCTGGAAATGTTTTGCTTGTTTAATACTTTCATTACTTTGTGTCAGATGTTGCCTGATATAGCTCATGATGATTATATGATAAAACAACCTTAGTGAGTTGTTAAGGTCCATTTAAACATATAAATGACCATCATTTTAGTTTAGCCTAGCTCTTTAGGGTGCCTGAAGCCCTGAACCATGTAGCTGCCTTTTTACAAGACCACAACAGCCTTTATTTAAAACATGCTGTAATCTATTCTAAGCATACTCGGATAGTAAAACAGTGGCAGGTGTTTCCCCTTCATCTGTTGATCCATGTAGCTTGTTCTTGTGCTTTTGAAGCTTTTAGTTGTTTCTAATAATAAAACTATAGATAGTATGCGGCAACATAGAACATAAATTTACTTTTTCCAAAACAAGAGTGAGGCTCTCCTATTTTGCTATTTCTTCCTTTTTGTGAAACTTGACATTTCTTTTACATAATAAAAAATCGGGCAGATATACTCTGTTATCTTTTTCATTATCAGGTTGATGAACTCTACTCACTTGACCTGGATGCTCTCAATGATCTTCAGTATGTTATCCTACATCTAGCATTAATATGAATGCCATTATTTTTCTGAGTTAACAGAACCTAATCTGTGTTGGCATTTGCCAGGCCAATATATGGGCTAATATTGCTATACAAATGGCGACCTCCAGAAAAGGATGAGGGTCCTGTCATCAAGGATGCAATCCCAAACCTTTTCTTTGCCAACCAGGTCAGAAGCATTCGAGTTGGCAAGCAACTCCACCCACGTTTATTCCTCTGCATCTCTTAAAATCAATGATGTTCTTCACTTGCAGATAATTAACAAAGCCTGCGCAACCCAAGCTATCGTTTCGGTTCTCTTGAACTCTCCTGGCATTACCCTTAGTGATGAGCTTAAAAAGCTCAAGGAATTTGCAAAGGATTTGCCACCTGAGCTCAAAGGACTGGCTATAGTAAACTGCGCAAGCATTCGTATGTTAAACAATTCGTTTGCAAGGTCAGAGGCCTCTGAGGAGCAGAAACCACCTAGCGGGGATGATGATGTATACCATTTCATAAACTACGTTCCAGTGGATGGTGTCCTGTACGAGCTTGATGGGCTAAAGGAAGGACCAATAAGTCTAGGGAAATGCCCAGGTGGTGTTGGTGATGCAGGGTGGTGGCTTAGGCTAGCGCAGCCTGTGATCAAAGAGCACATCGACCTGTTCTCTCAGAACGAGATAAGATTCAGCGTGATGGCGATCTTGAAGAACCGGAAGGAGATGTTCACGGTGGAGATCAAAGAACTCCAGAGGAAGAGGGAGGGCCTCTTGCAGCAGATGGGCGATCCCAACGCAAGCAGGCATGTTGAGCAGTCACTCGCGGAGGTGGCAGCTCAGATCGAGTCTGTGACGGAGAAGATCATAATGGAGGAGGAGAAGGTGAAGAAGTGGAAAGCGGAGAACCTGAGGAGGAAGCATAACTACGTGCCCTTCCTATTCAATTTCCTCAAGATTCTCGAGGAGAAGCAGCAGCTGAAGCCCCTGATAGAGAAGGCGAAGGCGAAGCAGAAGTCCCACGGCCCCAGCTAGGTGAAAAGCCGCAATGCACCTACGTACTGTCTCTTTTAGTTGGGGTTCCTTGTAAGATTGGAGTTCGCGTATATGCTTTCTGTTTTTAGTTTAGGACAATTGCACCAATAGGGTGCAACTGCAGATTTATCCCTGTTTTTTAGACTTTGCGTGTGTGCCTTTAGATTTTTTGAAATGAAACTGCTGTATGTCTCTATTCCGTTAAACCGTTGTATGTCTCTACTTCGGTTAGTCGTATTTAGTATTTAACGGTGTCAAGTCTTGATAATACGACAAGGGATAATTATGTTAGTGTCCCTGTTTTAGGGTAGAACTGTATATCTATCCTTGTTTTTTAGACTTTGCGTGTTTGCCTGTACAATTATTATGCTTAACATGATGAGGATGTTATGCTCTTATTATGTTAAAAACATAGTTAAATTGTTGACAATTTTCTATTTTAAAAATAATTTAAATTATTGCAAAATAATTTGGATTGTTGTTAAATCTTTTATTATATTTGAAATATAATCAAATTGTTATTCAAATGATAAAATGGTATAATTGTCTTTTTATTAAGACTTGTCACCGACTAACGGAGTAAGAGCATACAACGGTCCGTTCTGAAAAATATGATCAAACCGTTCTGAAAAATATGATCAAACACACAAAGTTTAAAAAGCAGGGGCAAATTTATGATTACACTTTAAAACAAGGGCATTGACGATTGCCCCACAATTACGCCAATGCCCCTGTTTTGGGACAACAAATTTGCCCTTGTTTTTTTACTTTGCACGGTCTTATAAATTATAGACCTTCCCTTTATTTTATATTATACTTTTATTTATGATTACAAATTTATACATCTGCCGAGAAAATGAACATTGGTCTCCGGTCTCTGGGACCCGTCAGTTAGAGAGTGCACCGAGGAAAGAGCCCTTGATCGCTGGGGCCATTATTCAGTTGGGAGAGGTGAATACGACAACTCTGACACTGAGCCGGGCGTGTTAGATGGGAACCACTCGAGTGGATCTCGCGTCCGGCCCCAGACTGACCCGCCATAAATAGTCGACTGCATTTAACCACGCCTGACACTGAGCCACAACGTGGGCGCCGGTCTGGTTCCCACTCATGACCCATCGGGTTGCATAGCACTCATGACCTACGAGCCCCTCGGACTGTGGCGTATTAATGGCTCACGCGCCCCTCGGCCTGCGACGCACTCATGGCCTATTGGCCTAGGCCTAAGTGCGCGGACCTCTGATAGGGCGCTACACGACGGGCCACGCCGAGCCCCAGGCTACGGAGGTCAGGGGTCGATGTAGCCAAAATGATGGCGCTTGGAACCATCGCAACCACGCGTCATCCACCACAATAAATACGATACAACCAGACAATACCGGGCCCCACAAGTATGCGTGGCTTTACCCCGAGTAGAATGCCGGTTTTACCCTTGCCTTACGGTTCCTTCCTAAGGAAGCCACCATTGACCGACCCTTCTCCCAGCCTATAAAAGGGAGGGTTGGCCTCCAGGCAAGGGGACTGGTTGACAGGTTAACTGGTTGGTTGAGGCGAGTTTTTTTTGACACTACAAAAGACAACCAAACGACCCCGGACCCGTTCATACGAAGCACCCATAAGGATGAACAGGAGGAGAAGGAGGAGCGCCGACGAGGACCAGGAGGCCGGAGCCCCGCCACAGAGCTAATACTTAGCTAGGACTCCACCTTGTAGCTTCTAAGCTCCACTTCCACCTCGAAAAAAGAGACTTGGGAGCCTCTCATCCCTCTCTCGCGTGCTTGTAACCCCTACTACGAGTTTTGATCATCAATGGTTCTAGTAGCGCAAGCCACCAATGATTGGAAGTAGGGACGTTCTACCTGAACTAGTATAAATCTTGCGCCCAATGCACACACCCTCTAGTACCCTAGTGCATGAGGGCTAAGGGCATTTCTAAATCATGTTTGAGTCTTAGGGAATGTCTGACTCATGGTTTATCGTGAGAGAGACAGTGAGCCACCGGACCCGGCCGAACGGGTCTGGCAACTATATGAGTCAAAACCTGGGAGTAAGAGGATGCTCATCGGCAGACCCCGTGCCTAGATCCTACTAAAGCAACCGGGGCCTAATTCGGATTACCCGTTTGTAGCTCACTGAGCACCATGATCTCGACCATCGAGGGAAGCATGGTACGGCTCAACCTTCCCCTTCTAGTGAAAGGGATGCATAGGAAGAGTATTAAAAAGATGGGACGCGCCCCCAGATAGATCCATCGTAACAAACGGAGAACTCGAGGGCTCGCTCCGCCAAAAGAAGGGTCCATGATCTCAGCCACTAAGGGGAGCAATGGTATGGCTTGCCCTTCCCCTCCCAACATACTAGATGCATGGGAAGGAATAAAGAAAAGATGGGACGTGCCTCCCAGACAGATCCCCCGCAGCGAATGGGGGTCTCGGAGTCTCGCCCCACAAAAGGAGGTTCGCCATGACCTCCATCGTCAAAGGGAACATGATATAGCTCGCCCTTCCCCTTTTGGCGGACGAATTGCATGGGAAGGAATAATACGCCCCTAGATGAACCTGTCATCATCAATGGAAAGTCCAAGCAGCAATATGACGGGCCACTGATGGAAACATGCTCGGGGAACAACACAGCCGGATCCCGCTACCCATGAAATAACGCTCTTGATTCCTCCTAAAAATGAACGGGGTGTCAGGAAATAGGTACGACCGGCTTGATGCCAGGGTGGGCCAGAAACTTATGGAACCACCTTCTAAGGCCCATGAACCGCGCCGAGGCCGCCTGGAGCGCAATCAGGGAATAAAGGAAACCCCAAACTAAGTGCACTGAAACTCATTTTTCACATTGAACGATAAAAATGCCAGAGGCATGAAAGGAAGGGAAACCATTCCATCATCAAAGTTTAAAAAATATTACAAAAGCGTAGGGGCGGACACGCTTAGGGTGTCCTATGGCTGAAGCGACTCATGGACACATGCTAACTAGGGGGATCCATTGATCATATCCTCTAGCGGAAGGATGTCAACCACAGCCCCAGCAAATATACTAAATTCATCCTCGAAGTCGTATAGGGCGCCCATGGTTGCGTCCTTCAATAGATCGCTAGTGCCAAGCTTGTAGCCCAACTGGAACTGCATAAAGGCTAGAGCCCCCACGACACCATGACAAGTGCCACGCCGGAGAGCCAGGCACACTCGGTTAGCAACATCGTGAAGGCGCTCTCCTCGATCGACACCCTAGGACGGACGAAGGCGGCCACTTCATCCACGCCCTCATGGAGTTTTGCGACCTCTAACTCCAGATTTAGCAATGACATGGGAAGAAGAGAAATAAGTGAAAAAACACCCAAAAAAGGGACCGCCTTCGTGAAAGGGGAAGCAGTGCTAACCCGCGACACGGCGGTCCACCTCCACCAGGCGATCACGGAGACTGGCCACCTCATCGTCGGCAGCCTCGAGCGCTAGGTTGGTGGCGACCAGGCTCTCCTGGAGATCTGAAGGGCTCTGCGACGAGAGGATCGAGATCCCACCTTGGTAAAAAGACATCCTGGAGTCTTTTCTTTGTCCCATCGAGATCAATTGGCTGCACAAAGAAGAGGATAAGATAAGCACAACCATGAGAATTAGGGGGTAAGAGGGTAAGAGCCCGTGCCCCGAGTCGACCATCTTCTGCTGGAGAGGACACAACACCGGAGGGCGCTCGGGGCACTCTTCCACTGGATGCCCGAGTCCATAAGGGGCCGTGAAGAAATTGCCCCTCGACGAATAAATCAAGATAGGGCCAGGTGTAACAAAAATGCCCTGGGATATATCATTTATGGAAAGGTGCACTGTGTAACGAAGCAACGCGAATGCCAAACATCACGTATGTAAGAAGGCAACAAATTGGCGTCGTTACGAAAAAGCTACAAACATACACGACGGAAGAGCAGGACACCTCTGACCCGTTATCAGCCCCCGAAGGGAGATACTCTCTCCTCGGGGGCTACTGTCTTTGGGGCTCGTTAGTCGGTTGGGAGAGGTGGATATGTCAATCCTGAAAGAGCTCACCCGGTCAAACCTCACGCCATCAAGCCTGGGGTCGGCCATGGCGGAACCTGGCGATGGGGGGGGGGGGTGTTAGAAGGGAACCACTCGAGTGGATCCCCGCGTCCGACCCCAGAGTCGACCGCATTTAACAACGTCTGGCACCGAGCGAAACCTATTCACCCCCCTCTAGGTGCTCTCAATGTGTTATACCAGAGTATGTGGCCATTTAGTGTTTGATTTTACAGGATCACCTATTCACCCCCCTCTAGGTGCTCTCAATGTGTTATACCAGATGAATATATATCATGAAGAATTAGAATTTTGATACTCACAGGAGTATGAAACTGAGCAGGGTCAACTGTAGGGAACAATGGAGGTGGTGGAGCGAAACCCTATGCGGCGCCAAGGCTCTGCATGTACTGGAACATCTCCGCCATCCTTGCCTTCATCTGTTGACATTCCCTCCTCTCTGTTTCTAGCTAGGTCTGTAATATTCCAAGCCAATGTTAAGGTATATAACTCAAGGAATGACGAGTTACAGAAGCACTAACCTCGAGTTTTTATATGCAATGATGTGAGCTGTCCTGCCGAGGTCGTATGGCTGGGCTCGAGCTCATGCTCCTTGGTCGCACTTGAGACAGAGTGGGAGTGTACGATGAGTCAATTGCCCCGTCGGCAATCCAGTATCGCCCATGTCTTTTGCCTCCTCCGACCCTCATGAGGACATCAGGGTCGATCCGCTCGGTCCTCAGATCGTATTCTGGCCCATGGACCTCCTGTGGCATGGCGGTGAAGTCAAGAAGGCAGTTGTAGACGGCGGGGTTGTTGTACGCCTCGGGCCTATCATCCGGGTTGTATGTGACGTTGAACGTCGCCTTGCCCTTGTGGGCCATATCATAGGCCGAGAAGATGGAGCAAGGCTGGCCACCATGTGACGCCGACTGCAAGAAAACCAACAAGATAGTTAGAAATAATATCTAATCCAGTGTTATATACCTAAATAAAAAGTATTAGTTTATATTATGAATTTGAACACATAGTGCGTCTACATTGAAACTCTATGATTTCATGTGTAGGCCACTTAGGTTTCTACACATAGCGTGTCACAACTTTCTCTAAATATTCTAAAAAATTTATCACATCCTCTACATATGATATCATAACATGTGGACAAGTTTTATGATTTTTTGACTTTGTTTGTGTTTTATACAATTTTTAACAACTTGATGGCAAGTTCATGGTCATGTTTAGTGAGCATGGTGCTCGAAGATTCCGGTCTGCTCCTAGAATCGGTCGTAACTTGTGCTAAATAACATGGACATCATTTTTGCATGCACGGTTTCCATGTTTCGGATGACTTGCAGTTCGAATCTGAATTATCCGAGGAAATTCAATTAAATGAACTAAATCTAATAGTTATAGGAAACACTTTTATAATTGTGCCAAAATGGTACATGTAGGTCTACATAGTGTAGGCACAAACCACAAAAAGTTTGACTAGAAAAAGAAAAAAAATAAAAATATACTTTGCCGAGTGTCCAAAGGTGACACTCGGCAAAGCGTAATGTGTCGAGTGTCAGACGTAGGACACTCGGCGAGTGTCAAAGCCCGACGCTTGGCGAAGATAACGACCGTCAGCTATAGACGGCTGCTGACGGCCCTTTGCCGAGCGCCCCTGTTCGTCGAGTGTTTGGCACTCGGCAAATGTTTCTTTGTTGAGTGGCTTTCTGTGTCATTACCGAGAGCAGGACTTTGCCGAGTGCCCGACAAAAAGCACTCAGCAAAGCGCCGAGCACTCGACAAAGAGTCGAATTCTGGTAGTGAAAAGACTGTATGATACAATTTTAAGTCTCTAGATCATAAATGTAGTTAAGAGACAATATATAGATCGAGTCGTGTAGAGACAGTCTATTCGTGAAGAGACCATCTCTTGTTCTTTTTTCATTTACCCTCTAAAGATAGTCCCCATATATATTAAATGAGTTGTACATGCCCGTAGTCTCCGTTAATGTTAGATTGAGACTAATATGAGCATAGGTATTTGATGTTACTAAACGGGCTAAAAAATCAACATTAGTTTCGATTAAAGTTAAGTAGTTATATATATTCATATATGCTATACTAGGTCCATGCCCGTGCGTTACAACGGGAGTAAAAAATAGATACAGATCGACATACATCACTAATCACTTGAAAACATTCCCCCTGCTGGACCTCATGGCCGACCCGGAGTCCGGCATGGTGGACAAAGCCGCGTACGTCCTCCACTCCCTAGTGAGCTTCGGCGAGGGCCGCACCGCTGCCGTCGAGGAAGGCGGCATCCCCGTCCTGGTCGAGATGGTGGAGGTCGGCACCTCGTGCCAGAAGGAGATCGCCACCCTCTCCCTCCTACAGATCGGGATCGGTCGTGATGGGGCAGACGGGGATCGCGTAGCAGAGGGGGAGGAGGTCGGCGGGGTCGATGGAAGGTGGTCGTTGATGGCGGTGGGTCAGAGGTAGTTTTGCAGACGGGATCTGAGCGATTGGGGAGGAGGGCGCGATGGGGCGGATGACGGGGATCGGAGCAGAGGGAGGCAGAACCGTGCACCGTGAACGCCTACACTGTAGTCTTAAGAAGTAGTATAGATATAGATTGGTCCGACTATAGAAGTATGCTAATGCACTTATGTCCAACAAGATTAGGCTGAATCACATCTGCAAACCTTAATTAGATGAAATAGTACATGTGCAACAGGGGTGTTCTAGCAAACCAAAAAGACCACCCCTAATTCCTCCATCATCAGAGAGTAAATATTAATAAGATTTTGTTTCTGTTCATAAGCGCAGCAGAAACAACAAGTCCCTTGTCACACTCACACAACATGCTTTACACTAAAAGGTAGCCAGAGGAGCCCCCCTCTCTCGAAAAGAAAGACATCCAAAGGAACTCAAGGAACCTGATTAATAGTCTGTTAACTGATGTAACCTGAATGTTCGTTACCTTTTGAAAGTCACCTAGAGGGGGTGGATAGGCGAAACCTAAAAATTATAATTCTAAATCCAAACTAGATCCCTTGATTAGTGGTTAGAACAAGATTCACAATTATCGGAGAATAAAACTAAGTACTTTGCTTGCAACGAGTATTGTTTTCAAAGAGTGCGGAATTTAATTAATAGCAATACTACTAGAAGTGGAGAATAATGCAAGAGGGCTTAGATAAGAAGAGAAGAAACACAAGTTCTTTCTTGCAAGGAGTTGCTTCTCTAAATGTGAATTTAACTTGAAGAAACACAAAAAGATATTAGCAAAGAGTAGCGCAAGAGAACTTAGAAATGGAGAGAACAAACAAATCACAAGAAATAAACACAAGAGACACGGATGATTTGTTTTACCGAGGTTCGGCCCTCGAAGGCCTAGTCCCCGTTGAGGAGTCCACTAAGGACGGGTCTCTTTCAACCCTTTCCCTCTCTCCACCGATCACCAAGACCGGCGAGCTCTTTTTCTTCTCAAGGATCACTTAAGACCCCGCAAGGATCACCACACTCTTAGGTGTCTCTTGCTAGCTTTACAAGCCTCCAAAACTTTGGAGGAAGTTCAATGGGAGTCAAAACTCCATGCACGAATGATCACAAGATGTAGCACACACTTTCTCTCAAAGATTCTCACAAGGCACTATTGCTAAACTCACACGAGAAGCTTTCTTTTGCTTGCTCTCTCTTTTGTGGCACTTGTGTGGGTTGTAGTGGTCTAAATCTTGTGTATAGGATGGATCAATGAATAGAGGTGGTTGGGAGGGCTTGGATATGTCAACTATATGACTTGGAATGTTGCTTGGACTCCCACACCTTGAAGTGACCGATTGGGGTGGTATTTATAGCCACCAACCAAATTGTAGCCGTTGGAGAAGGCTGCTAGCGATGGGCGCACCGGATAGTCCGGTGTGCCACCGGACAGTGTCCGGTGTGTCGCCACGTCACCCTGTCGTTAGGGCTTGGAGCTGGTCGACCGTTGGAGGCTTCGTCCTCATGCGGCACCAGACAGTCCGGTGCCACACCGGACAGACTGGTGCCCCTCTGACCTTCTGCTCTGACTTCTGTCGTGTTACTGTGCTGCACTGTTTATCCTTCAGAGTCGACCGTTGTGCGCAGATAGTCGTTGCTCCGCTGGTAAACCATCTGGTGGTGCATCGGAAAGTCCGGTGAATTATAGCGGAGCTGCGCCTGGAAACCCAAAGCTGAGGAGTTTGGAGTGTACGGCCCCTGGTGCACCGGACAGTCCGGTGCGCTAGACCAGGGCACACTTCGGTTTCCTTTTTGCTCCTTTCTTTTGAAACCTAACTTGTTCTTTTTATTGGTTTGTGTTGAGCCTTTGGCACCTGTAGAATGTATAATCTAGAGCAAACTAGTTAGTCCAATTATTTGTGTTGGGCAATTCAACCACCAAAATCATTTAGGAAAAGGTTTAAACCCTATTTCCCTTTCAGTCTCCCCCTTTTTGGTGATTTATGCCAACACAAATGAAAGCAAATATATAAGTGCAGAATTGAACTAGTTTGCATAAGGCAAGTGCAAAGGTTGCTTGGAATTAAACCAATTTATACTTTTATAAGATATGCATGGATTGCTTTCTTTCTTCTAACATTTTGGACCACACTTGCACCACTGTTTTGTTTTTGCAAATGTTTTTGGAAATTGTTTTTCAAAGTCTTTTTGCAGATAGTTAAAGGTATATTAATAAGATTTTGAGAAGCATTTTCAAGATTTGAAATTTTCTCCCCTTGTTTCAAATGCTTTTCTTTTGACTAAACAAAACTCCCCCTTAATGAAATTCTCCTCTTAGTGTTCAAGAGGGTTTTTCTAATTTGAAGGAAGATCAAAATATTTTAGATACCAATTTTGAAAAACTCCTCCTCAAAATATAGATACCAAATGATATAGAATTCTTAGAGGAATACCAATTGAAGACATTAAAACCTTTATCTCGAATTTTTTTGAAATTGGCATGGTGGTGCGGTCCTTTTGCTTTGGGCTAATACTCTCTCCCCCTTTGGCATGAATCGCCAAAAACGGAGTCTGTAGAGCCCTTTTTACTTTCTCCCCCATTGGTACAAGTAAATACGAGTGAAAAATTATACCAATTTTGAGAGATGGCGGAATACCGGCAAAGGATAGATAATACCAATGGTGTAGAGTGGAAGCGATGTCTTTGCCGAATACTCCATTTCCCTTTCAATCTAAGACTTAATACACAAGATACTCATGGAAACATATTAGTCTTAGCCTTGGCAAAAGAGAGATAGGAAAATGCAAATGTACCAAAGGAAAGAGACATGGCTAAAAGGATATGTCAATTAAGCGTAAACAGTTCTATATAATATAGATTGCTCCCCCTAAATATGTGCCTTGAGAGGAATATAGATTTTGGCGTTGAATGCCAAGTGCACATAATTAGGTTAATGAGAACATATCTATATCATAGACAAAGTGAAGTGCATTATGTCATAATAAAAGTGGAATGCTCACGATAGACTATGCACTTATGAAAGCATATTGGAAATATTTTAAGCAATTACCCTTAAGGATTTCAAAGAGACTTAAGGAACCTCCACCTTTGGAACAAAGGTAGCTTATCCTCATTACAAGGTTAAGCTTTAAGCTCTTTGACAATAAAATTACTTCACCTAGCTTTAACAAAAATGCATAAATGCAGGAATGAAATTTGTTTGAGAGGTTAAACTAGGTATGAAGCAGGGATATGCATAGACATGCTTTCTCTTCCTTTTATACAAGATATGCAAGGAATGTATAGAAGAGGAAGATTTAGATACATGTATAAATGAGAGGAAGTAGTTTTACCCTTTTGTACCTTCATAGAGAGACACTCTCTTCATTGTGCTTTGTCCTTAGTCTTAGTTACTTAAGACCTATATTCAAGACAGTGTATGGAAATATTTTGCACAAGAGAGGGTTCTACAACTAGTGATCCTTTTCTATGTCATTGTTATTATATATCAAGTAGATCACAAATTGCATAAATGTATCATGAATTCTCCTTTTAACTTAGTGCATATCAAGAGAGATATTGATTGAAATTATATGAGGCACTAAGAAACATAAGTGTTAATTGAAGTTATTCAACGATCAAACAAATAACAGATGCGATCAAAAGAACAACATATGCATTAAATTATCGAACAATCTTAAACCAGGAGAATCCAGTAAATATGCTACTCTAACAGTGAAAGTTACAATCCTTGATAAAGGTGACATTACTTTACCAAGTTGGATTGAAATATAGTATCATACTTCATGAGAAACTTATTCTCATACTTGAGACTATATGAGATTACTAAGACAAAGTGTTAGTCTCAATATAATCAAGATATAGAAATAGGCTCCCCCTAAAGATATGCATCAAAGTTTGAAAGAATTGGATAGATGCACTCACTTTTAAAGACAAATAGGGAGAAGCATTATTCATCTTGATCAAGGCTTATAAAATTTGCAATAAACAACTTATGCCTAGTATTCTCACAATAAAAAAGATTTAGAATGCTTACAACCACACCATTGATTGTTTTGAAGAACTTATTGTCCAAGTAGGTGGTGTTGTTCTTGATGTCTTCCTCTTTCATTTGAGTGTCCTCCCTTTGTAGTTGTCTCTTTTTCCTTCCAAACTTATTGAAAATACTCAAGAGAGATGTTAATAGCACAAGGGAGTATATGATGAAGGATGATTTCTTTAGAAATATGAACAATTCATCATCCATAAGTTACACAGACATAAAGTAAAATCCTTAATGTTAGTGCACATCATTAGAAAAGAGGAATATGAACTTTTAAAACATTTTGATCAATCATTGGAAATTTACTTCTTCATATTGAATTTATTATAATAACTTAAGAGCATATCAATATGAGAACAGATATAGCAAAGGCATGAATTAGATTCTAATGGACAAGTGCATTTATGAGAACGAGATTGAATGCACATCTAGCTGATTTAAGTCCAATAAAGAATCTATTCTTCACATAGGTAGAATATGATAAGTTAGAGTAAATAACCATTGATGGGAACTATATTTGTTTAAGAAGATGAGTTCCAATACCTTTGCTTTTATCTTTCTTCCTTTGGGTGAAGAGTAACCCTTGAGGCTTGTGGCTTGCACTTACTCTCTTGTAGATTTTCATAAGTAAGCTCACGAGATATGTCATTAGTAACACAAGCACTAGTTTCCCTTTTTTAATCATTTTTGACAAGGAATGAAAAGTGGATTACTAAAGCACGGAAACTTTATAATATGAACTAGATTATTCCATGATGTATGCTCAATTTTAACTTATAAAACAAGCATAGTTAATTCTTTTAAGATTATGGGAATAAATCTAATTCATAACATGGAGAGCGATGAAAGTAGAAGAATCATATCCAATTTAAGCAAGAGGCAAAACAACATAAATCATTGGATTGATTTTCTTTGACATGTTGGATTACGCGTTACCATAGAGAAACTTATTCTCTATATGTGAGACTATTTAGATCAATTGGGAAAAAGCATTAGTCTCATTATTCTAGTTATAAAGAGAGATTCCCATTATAAGTGTCCTAAGGATTTGAATTCCTTACATGAAATCTTATTCTTTTAAGAGCTTGGAATATCTCTCTATATCTAGAACAGGGCAATAATAGGATAATTAGTGTAAAACATGCCATGAGGTACTTACAATAATTTAAAGCATGTAGATTGCCATAGTATAGAAATGATGAATATGCAATCTACCATATGAGAGGAATTTCTTCAAAGAATGGTGACATAATTTAAAATACATTTGGAGTGCTTCCTTTTTCTATGTGACTACACAAGACACATAAGAAATTATAATTTAAGATACTTGCACTTAAAAGCATAAATGTTACCATCCTTTGGCTTTCCTCCATGTTGTAGGCCTTGATTTTTCCGCACAGGATAATTCTTTATTTCCTACAACATCAATATCTTCCCTGAGATGATATGAGTTTTAGACATAATAATTCAAAACAACTTTGGGTCAAATATAGATCATTGAAGATTGATAGCTTGAGTTAATAAGAATTGAATTGACTCTCTCAAGCACCCCAAAGCTTCATATCATCTCCTTCTCCAGCAAAGCTTGTCAAGCATATTTTGGTACCCATCGCTTGATGGGTCCATCAAGGTTAGTCAACAAAGACCTAGGAGCCCAAGTCCTTTGTGTTAGCACCTGGTAAACTCATTACCTTTCTAGCACAAGTTGCAATTTTGGGTTGCCTAGTTACATGTGAAATAATTGACAAGCTAGAAGTGGGATAGTTACCAATGGGACAATCCTTATATTGATGTCCCTTCTTTCGGCATATGTAGCAAAGGCGATCTTTAAGTCTTGAAGATTTCTTCTTTCCTTGTTTCTTGCTTGCTACATGGTTAGTTTTCTTTTCTAAAGCTATGCCTTTTTGTTTTACATGGGGACAAGGCTTCACTAAGTGTCCCTTCTTAGAATATTTAAAACAAAGTTTATCATCCTTGTTAATAATCAAACCATTTTCAATATAGGGACATGACCTAATCAAGTGTCCCTTTTCAAAGCATTCACTACACTTCTTACTTCTCTTAGTGTGAAGTGTGGCTTGATCATTACCTTGGATGTTACCTTGCATGGAGGCACGGTTGAGGCTTTTGGCAGAGGTATTGATTTTATTCTTTTGTTCCTTACTCTTGGCAATCCTCAAGTCCTTGACATTTTCTTCAAGGGATTTAGTGCATGCCACGGTTGTTCCCGTATCAAACTTCTTCACCATGTAATCACAGTTATCTTGAGAAGGTTGAGGAGTGCACTTCCCTTTTAGTTGTGTCAAGCTCATCTTTAGCCTCTCATTTTCTTCTTTGAGCTCTTGACATGTATCATCTTTTGTTCCTGGAAATTTTAGCTCAAAGGAGGATTTGCTTGTTGACGAACAACAAGCATTAGCACATGGTAATATAGTTTTAATTTAAATACATGTGCATGAGTGAGGTTGTTGGAATTTTAAGTTTTCTATCACAACCTCATGAGCAATGTTTAACATGATATGATCATTCATAAGAATTTCATGAGAACATAGAAGCATATCATATTTTTCTTGAAAAGCTAAATTTTTCTACTTTTAGCTTTTCTACTTGGTCCTTAAGCAAGGCATTCCTATTTACTAAATGAGCGATACAATATAAAGAGTTATCTTGCTCAATTGAAATAGTTTCATACCTTTGGACCAAATCAACATGAGAGCACTTTAGCTCTTCATGTTCTTTAGTCAACTCTTCAAAGCATTGGCTTTTTATGGCAAGAACACCTTCTAGCATTTGAAGAGCTTCACTTTGCTCTCTCGCTCTGTTTAAGAGTTTGATCATGACTGCCTTATCTTCTAGGCTTAGATGAGCGTAGAGTTGAATGAAGCTTCTTTCCTCCTACTCATCCTCATTTGTGCTTCCGCTATCATTTTCATTAGCCACACAACATATGTGGGAATCGAAATGGGAAGACAAACCTTTTGGAGGGGTGGATTCATCGTTTGGTCTCCAACGTTCATTTTCTTCTTCTTCCTTCAAAGGGTTAATTTCACAAGGACTAGAGGAAGTAGAAGCATCATATGTACTAACATGTTTGGACTCATCAAATTTACTTCTAATTCTAGTCCAAATATCATGCGCATCATGAATAGATTCATTATAATTCATTATGAAGGCACGATAATATTCTTTGCTAAGAGAATTACTTAAGATGTCATAAGCTAGGTAGTTTAAGCGTATACATCTTTGATCTTCCTCAAAAGCATTTTTCCCATTATAACTAGAGGGTATTATACTCTTGTCTAAAATTTGTTCTAATTGTGAATCTACAGTTCTAAAAGCATTTATCACAATAGTAGACCAAGAAACATAATTAGAACAATCCGAAATTAATATCTCAAGAGTTACCTCATTGTTTTCCTTCGGAGGTGTCTTCTTGTTCTTTTGGGATCCTTTACGAGCCAGCACTTCGAGTTGTTAGACTCAATATGAAGTGCCTAGCTCTGATACCAATTGAAAGTCACCTAGAGGGGGGGTGGATAGGTGAAACCTAAAAAATATAATTCTAAATCCAAACTAGATCCCTTGATTAGTGGTTAGAACAAGATTCACAATTATCGAAGAATAAAACTAAGTCCTTTGCTTGCAACGAGTATTGTTTTCAAAGAGTGCGAAATTTAATCAATAGCAATACTACTAGAAGTGGAGAATAATGCAAGAGGGCTTAGATAAGAAGAGAAGAAACACAAGTTCTTTCTTGCAAGGAGTTGCTTCTCTAAATGTGAATTTAACTTGAAGCAACACAAAAAGATATTAGCAAAGAGTAGCGCAAGAGAACTTAGAAAGGGAGAGAACAAACAAATCACAAGCAATAAACAAGAGACACGGATGATTTGTTTTACCGAGGTTCGGCCCTCGAAGGCCTAGTCCCGTTGAGGAGTCCACTAAGGACGGGTCTCTTTCAACCCTTTCCCTCTCTCCACCGATCACCAAGACTGGCGAGCTCTTTTTCTTCTCAAGGATCACTTAAGACCCTGCAACGATCACCACACTCTTAGGTGTCTCTTGCTAGCTTTACAAGCCTCCAAAACTTTGGAGGAAGTTCAATGGGAGTTAAGACTCCACACGCGAATGATCACAAGATGTAGCACACACTTTCTCTCAAAGATTCTCACAAGGCACTATTGCTAAACTCACACGAGAAGCTTTCTTTTGCTTGCTCTCTCTTTTGTGGCACTTGTGTGGGTTGTAGTGGTCTAAATCTTGTGTATAGGATGGATCAATGAATATAGGTGGTTGGGAGGGCTTGGATATGTCAACTATATGACTTGGAATGTTGCTTGGACTCCCACACCTTGAAGTGTTCAGTTGGGGTGGTATTTATAGCCACCAACCAAATTGTAGCCGTTGGAGAAGGCTGCTAGCGATGGGCGCACCGGATAGTCCGGTGCGCCACCGGACAGTGTCCGGTGCGCCGCCACGTCACCCTGTCGTTAGGGCTTGGAGCTGGTCGACCGTTGGAGGCTTCATCCTCATGCGGCACCGGACGGTCCGGTGCCACACCAGACAGTCCGGTGCCCCTCTGACCTTCTGCTCTGACTTCTGCCGTGTTACTGTGCTGCACTGTTCATCTGTCAGAGTCGACCATTGCGCGCAGATAGTCGTTGCTCCGCTGGTGCACTGGACAGTCCGGTGAATTATAACGGAGTTGCGCCTGGAAACCCGAAGCTGAGGAGTTTGGAGTGTACGGCCCCTGATGCACCGGACACTGTCCGGTGGCACACCGGACAGTCCGGTGCGCCAGACCAGGGCACACTTCGGTTTCCTTTTTGCTCCTTTCTTTTGAAACCTAACTTGTTCTTTTTATTGGTTTGTGTTGAGCCTTTGACACCTATAGAATGTATAATCTTGAGCAAACTAGTTAGTCCAATTATTTGTGTTGGGCAATTCAACCACCAAAATCATTTAGGAAAAGGTTTAAACCCTATTTCCCTTTCACCTTTTCCATGGCATTACTGATTACCCCCACGAAAACAAGAAAAATCTCAGCGATTTCTCCACAGACAAAGGCAATGTATCTTTCTAAAGAAAAAAGGAAACAGAATCGTACGTGGACGCTACGAAAAGGCAACCAATCTTCTTATCGTACATATTGAACATTTCGATTCCAAGCTATCACATCAAGCATGAACAGAAGTAATCCCTAAGCGGTCAGCACGAAAAGATTATAGGCAGGCCGAAGGCTCACATGATTAGAATCTGAGTAAGGGATAAACTAACATAAATCTCACCGTAAATACGACCGTAAATACGGAGAGTGACTTTGTGAAGAAACACGTATTGGAAGAAAATTCCCGTACAAACACTGAAGGAGCAAACACATAAACCCACAGTTTTTTAATGAGGTATGAAATCAAACAGGGCTCCAAAAGGAAGAATCTTTTCGCAGCAACAGCGACCAGAATCCTAGCAGGAACCATGATCCACCAACACACATTTGAAAGCGCAAAAGCAGCGGGAAGAAAAAACGTATCCGATTCCGCTTTCCCGTCCTCTCCCTTTTCCTCAGAAACGACCGGCAATGACCATCCTGCCCCCCCCCCCCCCCCCCCCGCGAAAACCCGCCGACCATGAAATATCCTCGTCCCTCGTCAGGGAATGAATCCGAGAACTGAGACTGTTGCTGCTCACCTCGAATGGCGGTGGCGGCGAAGACGAAGGAGTGGAGAACCGGGATGCTGCGGCCGAAGAGCTTAATGGCAGCGTCCTGTGCACAGTCCTAGTCCAGGCCTCCGGGCGCGGCCATGGCGCGCCGATCTTGGCCCCACGGTCACCGGGAACAGGCGGCGCCTTGTGTGGAGGGCATGCGGCATTCCCGAGGACGTGGTGCCGAGGAATGGAAGGGGAAGAGAAGAGCGAGGGAATACGACGATGATGATTGCGTGGGTGCTTGAGCGGAAAGGCGGCCTATTGGCCTGGCATGGACTCTGGAGCGAGGTTGTGCCCGGGCGAGGAGAATTCGGTGGCCTTTTTGCCCCCTTTTCTGATGGCTGCAGGAGAAGGAAGCGCGACCGGGGCAGCCGATGAGAATGTGATAGCGGGAGGCATGAATCTGCGCGCGATTTGTGGGCGTGGACAGAGCTGCCATGGATGGTGGCGGTGATGATTGCGTGGGTGTTCGAGCAGAAAGGTGGCTGCCATGGATGGCGGTGGATTGCTGAGAAGAGCACGGAGCGGGGCGGACTGCAGAGGTGTAGGCACAAAGCATCGCGGCGGACTGCAGAGAGGAGAGCAGGGCGCGGCTGCCATGAATCTGCGCGCGATTTGTGGGCACGGACAGAGCTGCCATGGATGGCGGCGGATTGCAGAGAGGAGCGCGGAGATGGCGGCGATTCTTAGCGCAGATGGCGGGCGAGAGAGACAGCAGAGAGGAGAGCGGGGTCAGACCTTCCATGGAACCACACGGACCTTCCCTGGATGTGTTGATTCTCCTTCCATGATGGCGGGCGAGAGATCGGAGGCTCGAGATAGGACAGCGGGGGCGGGGGTGGGTCTGTTGGCGAGACAGCGCGAGAGAGGAGAGCGGGCCACGGCAGATGGCAGAACCGTGCACCAAAAAAAATGTGGACGCCTACACTAACACTACCGGAATCACAGGCTTTGCCGAGTGCCTGAAGCACTCGGCAAAGCCTTAAAAACACTCGGCAATGGCTTTGCCGAGTGTCGCACTCGGCAAAGAAGGCTCGGCACACAGTGCATCGGCAAAGCCTTCTTTGCCGAGTGCTTTTTTTCGGGCACTCGACAAAGAGGTTTGCTGAGTGCCAGAGAGCACTCGGCAAAGAAAAGCAGCTGTTACGGCGCCGGGTGACGGAGACGGCGGCTTTGCCGAGTGTCCTTGGTGACACTCAGCAAAGGTGTTATCTTTGCCGAGTGTCTGCCTGGCAACACTCGGCAAAGGATCCATCTTTGCCGAGTGTCCCCTAGGACACTCGGTAAAGAACCCGTCAGGGGGGTCCCCATGTCAGGTTCTTTGCCGAGTGCTAGGTCCGGCACTCGGCAAAGCGTGCTTCTTTGCCGAGTGTCAGAGACATTACACTCGGCAAAGAACCTATACCGGTGCCCAGGTCTTGGTTCTTTGCCGAGTGTTATGGCCTTGACACTCGGCAAAGAACCTCTTTGCCGAGTGTAACACTCGGCAAAGTGACCAGTCTGCACCTTTTTATTTGTTTTTTGTATTCCATCCACACAAACAAAATATATCACATATATACATCACAAATATCATAACAAACATAAATAGCCAACACAAACATAAATATACATCACAAACATAAGTGTTCAACATTTCAATCCCAACACAAACATGTCTCATACGTCTCAAGCTCTGTCATAAGTATCCAAAACAAACTTAAGTGACTAACACAAGTTTTAAAGTCTTCAAACACACAGACATAAGTATTCAACACTGAAAACATAAAACTCATGGAGGTGGGTGGTTGGTCTGGTGCTGCGTTGGGCTGAACCCTTCAGGAGGGTTGTTGGATGCGGCCGCAGATTGTCCCTGCACAGAGAAGAGATTGTATGTGTTATACCAGATGCATTACCAACATCTAACTACAATTTTGATACTCACAGGAGTATGGAAGAGAGCAGGGTCAACTGGAGGGAACAATGGAGGTGGCAGAGCGATGCCCTGTGCGGCGCCAAGGCTCTGCATGTATTGGAACATCTCCGCCATCCTCTGATCAGCCGCTAGGCGAGCCTCCCGCTCCGCCTCCCACTCCGCCCGCTCCGCCTCCCGCTCCGCCATAATCCTCGCCTCCATCTCGTGACGTTCCCTCCTCTCTTCTTCTAGTTGAGTCTGTAATATTACAAGCCAACGTTATAGTAACTCAAAGAGAAGGTATATAACTCAAGGAAGGACGAGTTACAGAAGCACTAACCTCGAGTTGTTGTATGCAAAGCTGTGAGCTGTCATGCCGAGGTCGTATGACTGGACTTGAGCCCGTGCTCCTTGCTCTCACCTGAGACAGAGTGGGAGTGGAGGACGAGTCGATTGCCGAGTCGGCAATCTAGTAGCGCCCATGTCTCTTGCCTCCTCCGACCCTCATGAGCACATCGGGGTCGATCGGCTCGGTGCTTGGATCATAGTCTAGGCCATGGACCTCCTGCGCCATGGCGGTGTAGTCATGAAGGCGGCTGTAGACGGCGGGGTTGGTGTAGGCCTCGGGCCCGTCATCCGGGTTGTAGGTGACGTCTGACGTCGCCTTGCCCTTATGGGCCATAGCATAGGCCGAGAAGGTGGAGCAAGGCCGGCCACCATGTGATGTCGACTGCAAGAAAACCAACGAGATAGTTAGAAACAATATCTAATCCAATGCTATATACCTAAATAAAAAAGAGTGCGTACCCATGCTTCGGCATATTGCCCCAGGCTCCGGCTGCCTTGGTGGTGGGAGGGACCTTGCATCATCATACGCCATTCCCGGCTAGCGGTGTGTGCCTCCTCCCACTCAGCCGAACACCACCTATCCACCATATGCTCCCAGCACAGAGGATGTGCGGCGCACCAATGTGGAATCACCTACAAAGTAAACACGTAAAGTGCATATCAGAAGATAAAATAAAATTCATGCATGTAGTGCTGAAACCAAACATGCATGACTTTACCTGCAGGTACTGGTCCCTGGTCAACGACATGGTTCGGGCTTGCTGCTTGTTCACCCTCTCCCCAAGGACGGAGCCATGGTAGGTGACGATGGCCTGGATTCGGGCCTCATAGTGCATGTCCACGACGAGCTTCTTACAGCTCGTGGTGGCCACCACATCCACCCTAGCCTCGTATCCAGCATCGCATCTGAAGAAATCCTGCATACAAAAATGATGCATCCATACATTATTTCAAGAATTTGCAACAAATGTGACATATTTTACATTATACTAAGACTTACCCACAGCTCTTGCTTCACCCGCTCCGCCTTGTTTGCGAATTCCCGGCCATCCCGGTCTACTGCATCGGGGGCGACGACGTAGTGGTCAAAGGTGAAATCTGGGCCCGTCACTCCGGCGTACTCCACCAGTCCAGGGAAGTGTTCCCTGCACAGCAGACCGAGGATGCCATTGGGGGGGCGACGATGACCCCCAACATAATCCAGAACCATCCAAGACCTGTCCAAGTGATAAATAAAAAGTATTAGTTTATATTATGATTTTGAACATATAATAGAATGAAGAACATAAAGTTACATACCTCTCCCCATCCGTCCGAATCAGCGGTCGCTTGTCCCGAAGTATGGGACGCGGAGGGAGACTCGCGGGGCCTCCAGAACTTGAGCCACCAGAACCTGAGGCGTCATGCTGCTGGTCGTCGTTGTCCTCCTGCTGGTCGTCGTCGACCTAAGGCTCCGCCTGCTGCTGGACAAGGTCGTCCTGCTGCGCCACCTACTGGGCCTCGACCTGCTCTGCCTCGTCCGCCGTCCTACTCCTCCTCCCCCTCCTCCTCCTCAACCAACCGCCCACCATATTTGTCCAACAACCTGCAATTAAGAGTAAACAAATAAGCACATATAAAAAGATGTATTTAAAAACAGGTGCAAAATAAAAAGTCATATAGCATTACATCGATTAAAAATAATCTTCATATGTGTCGGGGTTAGCCGGATCATAACTCTCATCATCACTATCAAGCATTTCAATCTCAACACCATCAGAAGACGCAAGTTCGTCATTAATGTCATTGCCTTCAAGGATTACTAAGTCATTATCATTTTGCACCTCATCATCCTCCTCATCAACAACCATTTCAATATCTACGTCCATTTCGATAGCTTCAGTTAAGTCTATGTCAAATCGCCCTTCTAGCCCATCTTCTTGGAAGAACTCTCCATCATATGTGTCCGGGTCTAAGTTGTAATCTTCATCGCTAGGAACAGGTAACCTCCCATGCGGCGATACCTTATACACAACATCCCAACCCTTAAGATGTTCTTTCATTTGACACGCATATGGGAGATAATACACTTGTGTGGCCTGTTGGGCCACGATATAGACATCGTCTCCTGCTAAGGTGGAATCTTGTCGAATTTCGACTATCCCAAGATTAGAATGTGTCTGTCTCGTCACTTGAGGGTCAAACCAATGACATTTGAATATCACTAGAGTAAGAGGTTTGGAACCATAAAAATTGAGCTCATATATTTCTTCGATTCGTCCAAAATAACCGACATTGTCAAGGCCGGGCGTAAAGACTCCAGAACACGTTGTTTTCCGATTGGGCCGACTTTTGTCGTAGTTTGTTGTGCGAAAACGGTATCCATTGACGTCATACCCAGAATATTTCTTGACCCTATAAGCAAAGCCGTTGGCTACTTGTCTCAACTCGGCACTCATAGATGGATCTCTTTGGCCCTGCAAGTATTCGCAAGTTAAAAGACGCTAAATTGAGTTCAAAGACGTATCTGTTTTACAAACTAAGCACGTACCTTACGTTTGAACCAGGAAATGAAATCGGGCAACCCATTTCTCGCACCCTTTCTAAGAAGAGTGTCATATTCCTGTGGAGTGGGGTCCCTTGATCGATGCCAGAATTCATGAAGAAATTGTTCCATGTATGGCGTCGCCTCTTCAAGGTTGGTCAATACGTATAGCATGATATGCTGCCACTCTTCATGTGTCAGGGTCTTGGTGGTCGAGCCACTTGCGCTTCCAAGTTGGCCTCGAAATATGCTAAGGTTCGATTCATTGTCGCCATCATTGTAACGAGGGGGTGGATTATGCACGCTCGACAGTTTGTCACCATAATAAGTTGTTGTGAAGTTTGAGACCTCCTCTAGAATGTATGCCTCTGCAATGGAAGCATCGATTTTGCATTTATTTCTACATTTCTTTCGAATAGTCTTTAGACATCTCTCGATTGGATAGCACCAACGTCCCTGCACGGGCCCCCCATTCGTGCCTCATAGGGGAGATGAAGAATCAAATGCTGCATTGGATTGAAGAAGCCGGGTGGAAATATCTTCTCAAGCTTACACAATAACACAGGTGCCAATCTTTCCAAGTCTGCAACCACGGTCCAAGATAACTCTTTTGCACAAAGCTGACGGAAGAAATAGCTCAACTCTGGAAGCGCTAGCCAGACATGCTCAGGGACATAGCCTCGAACCATCACAGGAAGAATCCGTTCAATCTATATGTGGAAGTCATGACTCTTCATCCCTAAGACTCACATAGTAGATAAGTTCACCCCCTACTCAGGTTAGCTGCATACCCATCAGGGAACATCAACATCTTGATCCATTGAAGTACTTCCTTCCTCTGGCCCTGCTTAGGACAAAATCGGCCTTAGGCCTTCTCCACGTCTTTCCGCCACTTGGTGGCTTCATCTCTAGTTTTGGTCTATCACATAACGCTGCCAGATCCACTCTTGCCTTCACATTATCCTTTGACTTATCAGGAATGTCCATAATTGTTGCCCACAGTGCCTCGACAACATTCTTTTCAGTGTGCATCATGTCAATGTTGTGTGGAAGGAGCAGGTCGTCATAATAGGGGAGCCGAGTCAAGCCAGACTTATGTGTCCACATATGCTGCTCACCATATCCCACAAAACCACCTTCTGTATTGGCCACGAGCCCATCTATCTGTTGACGAATTTCGGCACCAGTCATCGTTGCAGGTGAGCGGTCTGTCACTACGACACCTTTCGTAAAGTTCTTGATGTCTAGGCGGAATGGATGGTCAGCAGGAAGAAATTGTCGATGTTTATCGAAGGACGAATATTTGCCACCCTTTTTCAACCAAATGAACCCGAGAGCTTCCTTGCAAACTGGGCATGGGAACTTACCGTGAACACACCAGGCACAGAATAGCCCATAGGTCGGTAAGTCATGCATGGAGTACTGGTACCAAACATGCATTTTGAAGTTTGTCTTCGTAGCTCGGTCATACATCCATACCCCTTCCTCCCAGGCACGTACCAATTCATCGATCAAAGGCTCCATGTACACGCCCATTTTTGTGGCGGAACCGCCCGAATTATTCCAGCTTAAGTGCCTAAGTCACGCCTCAAGGGTCGTTACACACTTAAATCGGAATAACCCGTCAGTCCCTCAGATCTAGTCTGATAGAGCCACTTAACCAGGATTAAATTCCACAATCTCACTCGAAGGTGAGTCACAGAAGAAATACAATAAAATAGGAAACCTCAAATTAAGTACTGAGTTATTACATAAATCGGAGTTTTGAGTAGCAATTTAAAGTTCACAAAATAAAGTGCAGTGGATAATCGATGTCGTCGGTATCGAGGAATTGGGCAAGGCCTAGCCCACTACTCCTCGTGCTCCTCTCCTGCCGGAGCAACATCCCACTCGACCGTCCAACCCGGTGGCAGGGTGGTAGGCCAAGTCACACCATCAACCATTTCCTGAATGGTACCTGCAAAAAATTATGCCACAAGCAAGGCTGAGTATACTAATACTCAGCACTAATACTCAGCTAGACTTAACCGGTGCGAGGAGTCTACTCCTCTACCTCTAGACTATGCAACTGTTTGGCTGAGGGGTTTGGTTTGCCAAAAGCACTAGCTGTTTCTAAAATCAATTTTTAGCCTTTCAATTTTTATCATCATTAACTTAGCTAGATTTTCTCCTTCTAAGCATACATGGTAACAGTCATTTAGTTCAATCAACAAGTTATCTCATGTAACCACATTTCACTTCTTACTCGATGTAGTACAAGGGGTCAAGCAGTCTCATTAGCTGCGAGAAGCAGACGATTCGAATCGAGTTTTAACCTTGCAAGGTAAACCTAAACACACGACATGTCAGGGTACTCCGACCCGACACATGACAACCGTCCCCATCGATTCCCCGTTCGCGTCCAGGCCTCACCGCCTTGGCATACAATGCTCCACTGACCCCGGCTGCCGCCGTGCAGTGACCGCACTTGTACCCACCATAGCTAGCATGGGAGACCCAGTCTCAGGTCGTATGAGGGATAAAGTCCGCGCCCGGCTTCAATCAGGTACTAGGTTTACCGGTTACCATTTTTCCCGGCATGTGCTTAGTACATTCAAAAGCTTGACTCAAGTATCCACACATTAATCCTTAATTCCTTTTCCCGTCTCATGGACAAGGCATCCTCCCTGGATCCAAATCCATAGACTAACATATATCCCGTTATCAAGATGAATACAATCAATTCCTGACCTCGCGCGAGTGCTAGAAAATTCACTCGACTTCTACCGAGATCCTGATTAGCAAGCAGCTACTCGACCTAGCATACTAGTATTCATCTCAAAAAGGAATCCTAAGTTCATGCAACTAGAGGTTTCAAGCAACTCCTACACTTAAGTGCACATTGCAATCCTACAAGCATTAAGTGTAGTAAAATAGCATATAATAATACGGTTATGCATAAAACTGGGGCTTGCCTTCAATTGTTGGGGCTGCGGGGAGATCCTCAATAGCAGCCTCTGAAGCCTGCTCCTGATCCTCCTCTTGGACAGGTCCTTGCTCGGGGATGAGCACGTACTCTCCGTCGGCAAGATTACAATCTAATGAATGCAATGCGTAAGATATATGCATGATATGATATGTGCTTTTAGAAATTGCAACTTTAAAGGTGTATGATCTTCTTGAGTTAAACAAGGTTAACTTTGCTTATGTAAGTCCCTTGGGTGGTATACTTGGTAAATTGGGTCAAACTTAGCTAAGGTAAGTGGTAGGTTTATTTTTGGGGTTCCACTGAATTCTTTTTAAGTCTTAGGGAGAATTGATAAGTTCTCAAGTTAGGCTTATTGGGGTGAGGTTTATTCCTTCTTTCCTTTTCTTTTATTCTTTTTAATGTTTTGGAGTGGGTTTGAACTACAAGTTGCTTTTATAAAATTCTAAAAATTCTGCAAAAATTACAGTGGCTTGGTACTGGTGTATGTTTCTCTGTCTCAAAATTTGGGGATCAGAAAGTGAATAGTTTTCTCTGGAAAAAAAATTATTAAATTCTAGGGCAGAAGGGGTGTTTTGAACTACAACTATTATTTAGCAGTTGGTAATTCTCTAAAACTTATTTTCGCTGGCTTTTAGGTGTTATAACATGACTTGATACAAATTTCTAGTCATTAATACCTTTTAATTATTTTTCTATGGTTTTCTCAAGTTTCTAGCCAAGTAGGTGCTTTCTACTACCACTATATTTGAAAAATATCAAACAACAGAGTTCTCATTTTTCTTAGTTATTGTTTGGTGCAAGAGCAATCATTCTGAAGTTTGGCCTCTTTTTGCTTAAGGGAAGGGGTGGTATGCATTATTTGAATTAAATGGCCTTTCTCTTAAATCATTAGCAATAGGTATGAGTTTGCTCCTTTTTCATGGGTTTGCATTTTTCTCTGGTGGTTTATCTCATTATGGACTTAGCAAATTTTTGGTTGCCCATTATCACATTATTAGGGGTTGTTCATGATTTATTTGGAAAATACCTCATTAGCATTTCATATTTATTTTCCTTACTTAAAAAGTTGGGCTGAGGTGTTCTTTATTTTTGTAGTGGGGCTCTGGTGGTTGTAAGTCCACTGGATTTTTATTATCCATTTTGGGTATAGTTTTGTAACTCTAATAATTGATTTTCAGTTCAAATTAGGCTAAATAAAGCATTCTAATTAAAACTGATCTGGACTAATGGTCTCTCTATTTTTCCTAGGTTATTTGTTACATAGGTAAACTAGGAAAAATAATTTTAATCACTGTTCATTAATTTCTAATGCCTTTCTGATTTTTCCTAAGTTTTGGGCAAAATAGCTTTAAATGAATATCTACACTATATTCTTCAATGTTGGGGTTCCTACTATTTTTAAACAGTGCTTAAGTGAGGTTTGAACATCTACAAATTTTCTTAGGTTCAGTACAGAAGAAAAACTAATTTTCCTTAATTAAACAAGGTTTGGTCAGTTTCTGTTTTTAATTTTAAACTCAAAAATTCAGAACAGAAAGCATAGGGTTTATCATTTTTAAATGATATTCCATAATATTTAGGAGCTAGCAAAATTAGTTTGACAACTTTTTATTTAGATTTCATCAAGTTATGGATTTTCTAAGTTCTCTGGTCATTAAAAAAAAGATTAACAGAATTGATTAAATGGAAATCCACTTTGCACTGGGGTCCCTGGCGGGTTTTCTAAGTTTCTTCACGGATCAGTCCTTAGGCTACTATTCACATGAGTCACTGACGTTACAGAAAACCCCTCGGGTTCTACAAATCCTAACCCGAGGTCCTTCGTCTAACTCAAACAGTAACCGCGGCGGAAGAAAGGGCGGAGGGGCTTACCGGCGGCGAGATTGCTCCGGTGAAGTGGTCGAGGACGTAGGGGAGGTCTTGGGGATCACAACGGTGTGCGGGTCGCCGTCGGAGATGGCCGGTCCACGTGCGCAGGCGGGGATGCTCGTCGGCGGCGAGGAGTCCGGCCTGCTCACGGCGAGATAGAGCAATTGGATGGGTCAGAGAGCTTCACGGGTTGCCAGAGAAGATGTGGGCGCAAGGAATTGGTCGGAGACTCACTGGATAGCTTGGTCCACGCGCGGCGGCGGAAGACCGAAGTCCGGTGAGGTCGATCTCGGGCCTCCGGTGAAGTCCGGCCGGGTCCGAGGGCTTGGCAAGCTTCACGGGCCACTGGCGGAGCTAGCCGAAGCACTGGCTTGACTTGAGGGTGGCTGGAGTGGGCTGGCCACGGCGGCCGAAGCTCTAGCGGCAATGGCGGGCGGAATTAAGCTCGCCGGAGCTAAGGGAAAGTGGCCGGCCGGTGAAGATGAGTGCGGGGCGAAGTGAGGCGCGCCCGGGGAGGCTTTATAGGCGCGGGCGGGCACGGCCGAGGGCAAGGGCGCGCGGCGGACTTGACCGGACGCCGGAACGAGCGCGCGCGCGGGTTGGGCGAGCTCTGGCGTGCCGACCAGGGTCGAACACGTGTGCCCGTGCGTTCTGCCCAAGTTCTGGCGCGTGTGGTCGCTCATCCGAGCCTGCTCTCGCCTTGGTCAGTGCACAAAACCTCTTCTCCTCCCTACAAGCTACCGATCTTGTGTGGGGGTCATAGGATTTTGCCTACTGGTTGCAGAGATATGGAGCCAGGAAATCTGGTCTGTCTCCCTGCTCAAACCCGAGGCAAATCCAGGGTTTTGTCGTGTCTAGGGCTCGTGTCCCAATGCCATCTTCTGGCACACGACAAAGGGGTTAGTTAGACACAATTTTGTTAATGGGGCCATTAGGATTCGAGTTAGGGATCAAGGTGAACATCCCTGATCTTTGGCTCAAGGTCTGAATTTCAGAATTCTGAAATTCAGAATTCCCATTAAGTCCCCACATGAGAAGCTTGATTTGGGGTTTTATTTGAGTTATTTTGGCCAAGCTTTCTCAACCTTTCTTGTTGCTCATTAAATATACTTCAATTTTTATAATTGGCTCAAGTCATAATTTTAAATTTTTGATACCCTTTTCCTTATTTTCTTGAATTTTGCTCATAGGGCTCACTTAGGGTTTTTATTAGGGTTGCACATTCTTACCTTTTTAAAAGACTCAATTGTTTTGATCATGATACTTCTAAGTATATGCTTGGTGAATTCTTTATTACTTGAGTTAATTTGATGCTAATGCTCACTTTGGTTCACATGAAATAATGGTTCTTGGTTTGGCATTTGAGAGAAACCCTAGGTGACACTGGGGTGTCACAGCCTTCCCCCCTTAAAGGAATCTCGTCCCGAGATTCGGGCCAGAGTCCTCCCAGGGTGAAGCGAAGGGTGAGACTTACAGGAAATGGGTGATTGTTGTTATTATTAGGGTAAAACTGCTCTTCGAATGTCATTCTCTTTGCAACTTCAGAAGGAAGTCCTTTTAAGTTTTACTTCATAGTTACTTCATTCTGAATTAAGATCATATTTTTGAAAATTAGATTCGAAGGACAGGGGGAGGGGTTGGGGGTGATTACGTACCAGCTTCCTTAGGTAGGCAATCGGGGAAGTTGGATCTCAAGAATTCCTCGGTTTCCCAAGTAGCTTCCTCCTCTGAGTGATTACTCCACTGGACCTTGTACATCTTGATCGATTTAGCCCGAGTTGATCTTTCTTTGCAATCCAGAATCTTGGATGGGTACTCTTGGTACGATAGATCTGGCTCTATCTCCAATTCTGGCTCTGCTAAGATCTCGGTCGGCAATCGAACACACTTCTTCAGCTGAGATACATGGAATACACTGTGAATGGCAGACATCTTTGAAGGTAACTTCAGCTTGTATGCCATGGGTCCACATGCTTCTATGATCTCATAAGGTCCAATGTAACGAGGGGCTAGCTTGCCTTTGATCCCAAACCTCTGCACTCCCTTGGTGGGTGATACCTTGAGGTATACAAAACTTCCCACCTCGAACTGGAGAGGTTTCCTTCTTTTATCATGGTAACTCTTCTGCCTGGCCTGAGCAGCTTCTAGATTCTTCCTGATTAGTTTGACCTTCCTTTCGGCTTCAGTCACTAAGTCAGGTCCAAAAACTTCTCTTTCTCCAGGTTGAGACCAATTGAGTGGTGTCCTGCACCTTCTTCCATAGAGAGCTTCAAAAGGCGACATCTTTAGGATGGATTGATAACTATTGTTATAAGCAAACTCTGCCAAGGAGAGGTGCTTATCCCAGTTCTTGCCACAATCGATTGCACAAGCTCTCAACATATCCTCCAGAATTTGGTTTACCCTTTCCGTCTGACCATCAGTCTGTGGGTGGTAAGCTGAACTTCTGATTAGCTTGGTTCCCAAAGACTCTTGCAATTGTTCCCAAAACCTGGCAACAAATTGGGCTCCTCAGTCAGAAACAATGGTCCGAGGTAATTCGTGCAAACACACGATCCGGTCAATATACAATTCTGCATACTTCTGAGCCTTATCAGTGGTGTGCACAGGAAGAAAATGTGCCACTTTCGTCAATCGGTCCACAATAACCCAAATGGAATCATGATGACGAGAGGTGTTGGGCAGACCCACAATGAAATCCATGCTGATGTCATCCCACTTCCACGAAGGTACGGACAGTGGTTGCAAAGCTCCAGCTGACTTCAAGTGGCTTGCCTTTATCCTCTGACAGGTGTCACATTCTGATACATACTGGGCTATCTCCCTCTTCATTCTGGTCCACCAGTACAAAGGCTTCAGATCATGGTACATCTTGGTGCTTCCCGAATGCATAGAGAATTTGGAGAGATGAGCCTCATCCAAAATTTTCCTCTTGAGGTCCTGGTCTTTAGGAATCACCAATCTGCTTTTGAACCATAACACACCCTTTTCATCTTGGCGGAAACAATTTTACTTCTCAACCTTCTGATGGAGATTCTTTTTGATAACTTGCACTCCCTTGTCACTGAGCTAGGCCATGATAATCTGGTCTTGCAAAGCTGGCTCAACAGAAATGTGAGACAAAGAACCAGAAGGAATCACTTCAATTTGCATCTTGCTCAACTCATCACACAAGGTGTTAACGTGAGAATCCATCAGAATGGAGTTGCATTGCAACTTCCGACTCAAGGCATCTGCTACCACATTAGCTTTTCCTGGGTGATAATGTACCTCCAGGTCATAATCCTTGATCAGCTCTAGCCATCTTCTCTGCCTCATGTTGAGATCAGCCTGAGTAAAAATGTACTTAAGGCTCTTATGATCAGTGAAGATGTTGCAGTGGGTTCCCATTAGATAGTGCCTCCACATCTTCAATGCATGAACCACTGCTGCCAACTCGAGGTCATGAGTGGGATAGTTTTGCTCATGAGGCCTGAGTGCTCTTGAGGCATAAGCAATGACTCGGTTGTCTTGCATCAAGACACAACCTAGCCCGGTGCCAGAGGCATCGCAATACACATCAAAAGGCTTGCTGCTGTCGGGTTGCGCCAATACTGGTGCTGTGGTCAGATGCTGCCTTAATGCATGGAAGGCATCCTCGCACTTCTGACTCCAAACAAATTTGACTTCTTTCTTCAGCAACTCAGTTATAGGCTTCGCAATTCGAGAGAAGTCCGGAATAAATCTTCGGTAATAACCAGCCAATCCCAGAAAACTCCGAATCTGGCGAACAGTTGTTGGGGGCCTCCAGTTCATCACCTCTTGCACTTTATCAGGATCAACAACTATTCCTGCCTGAGAGATAGTGTGACCCAAGAATTTGATTTCCTTTAGCCAAAAATCACACTTGGATAACTTGGCATAAAGGTGGTGCTCTCGCAGACGTTGAAGCACTACATGCAAATGCCCGGCATGTTCTTCTTCGTTCTTTGAGTACACCAGAATATCATCGATGAAAACCACCACGAACTTGTCCAATTCCGGCATAAAAACAGAATTCATCAGATACATGAAATATGCTGGTGCATTTGTCAGCCCGAATGACATCACCAAGAATTCATATAGCCCATATCTGGTTGAGAATGCCGTCTTCGGAATATCACTTGCTCGTATCTTGATCTGATGGTAGCCAGAGCGAAGGTCTATCTTGGAAAACACCTTGGCCCCGACCAACTGGTCAAAAAGAACATCAATACGAGGCAAAGGATACTTGTTCTTGATAGTTACCGCATTAAGAGGGCGGTAATCTATACACAGCCTCAAGCTTTCATCCTTCTTCTTTACAAACAGTGCTGGACATCCCCAAGGCGAAGTGCTTGGGCGAATAAATCCCTTATCCAGCAACTCTTGCAATTGCTTCTTCAATTCTGCCAACTCAGCGGGTGGCATTCGGTAGGGCCTCTTGGAAATTGGGGCCGTTCCCGGTTGCAACTCGATGGCGAATTCAATATCCCGGTCCGGTGGCATTCCTGGCAATTCATCAGGGAAGACATCTGCATACTCACAGACCACTGGGATCTTCTTCAGAGGTAGCTCCGTCATCGAGAAAGCACATGACTGAGTAGAATCCTGACTAGGCAGAATTAAAGTGAAATTCCCGCAGAACGGAGAATTAACTTCCACGGTACGACTGGCTACATCAAGCACAACTTGGTTCAAGGTCATCCAATTTGCTCCTAGAATAATGTCCACATTTTCCAATCCCAACACAAGAAGAGTGGTTTTGACAATGTGGCTTCCCAGTTGAATAGGCACACTTTGGTTTAATTGATTAGTTGAAATTTTACCCCCAGGTGTGACTATCATGAATGACCCTTTTGAGTGAGAGAATGGCAGTTTGCATTTAGCACTGAACTTTTGGCTAATGAAACTATGAGATGCACCAGAATCAAACATAATTAAAGCAGGTTGATTATAAAATGAAAAGATACCGGTCATGATAGGAGCTCCTTCAGGTACTTCCTCTAGAGTAGTGAAGTTGAGCTTCCCTTGCCTGACTTGCACCTTCTGCTTTCTTCCCTTGTCTTGATTTGGTGCTGGCATCTGCCTCTGCTGGTTCCTGGGACAATTCTTGGCATAGTGGCCCACATTGCCATAAGTGAAACACTTGTTTCCATTGCCCTGGCGGAACTGCTGCTGCTGCGGAGGCTGATTGTTTCTTGGGGCAGGAGCTGGAAAACGGTTGGGCGCCGGCTACTGCTGCTGCTGAGGTGGCCTGATCACCCATCTGCCTGCCTGCTGCTAAAAAACCCCTGCTCTGATTGTGAGAAACAATCCGGAACCTCTGAGCCTGAGCGGATGGTGCTGCCATAGATGCCTTTCTCTTCTTCTCTGCCCGGTGAGCAACAATGCAATCCTCCTGGGAGATGGCCATGTTGACCAACTCATTGAAGCTATCAGCCCAGACAGTGTTGAGTCGTTCCCGCAGCTTGGTATTGAGACCCCTGCGGAAGCGATCCCTCTTCTTTTCATCAGAATCAGCATGGTACCTTGCATACTGGCATAAGTCGTTGAAGGCTTGCACATACTGCAGTACCATGCGGGTTCCTTGATTAAGGGCCAGAAATTCATTCAACTTCCGATCAAGAATGCCAGCTGGGATGTGGTGTCCTCTGAAGGCAGTCTTGAATTCCTCCCAAGATACTTCACGATCAGCGGGGAGCATAGCACGGAAGTGGTCCCACCAAGTCCGAGCAGGGCCGCGAAGCTGCTGTGCGGCAAAGCGAGCCTTGGCCTCATCAGGGTAGTCTCCTGTGAGGAGGGGAAACTTGGACTCGACAATGCGAAGCCATACGTCGGCGTCCAACGGATCCTCTGCCTTGGTGAACAAGGGCGGCTGCGTGCTCAGAAACTCCTGGTATGTTGCCATAGCCGGAGGTCGCTGATGCTGGCCTCCACCATGCTGCTGAGGGTGGGGCTGGCGCTGCAAGAGCTGTTGGAGAATCTCATTCTACTGGGCCATCAGCTCCTCCACTGTGGGAGCTGGAGGAGGTGGCGGGGGAACCTGCTCGTTATGTCCGCGACGCTGCCTAGCTGGCATCTGAAAACAGAGATTGTCGCCATTGTTATCCCAACTCACAGTTTCGAACGACAAGATATCATCTCATATGGAAGGAAAAATGCCATAATCATAATATTAGGTCCGAAATGAAGATAACATGGTGACAAATATCTCACAGATTTCAAAAGTTCACAGGGTTACATCAATCAGGGGAAAGTACCCATAAGCATAGTCCAAAATCTGATATTACTAAGCTCGCATAGGTTTCTATCCGCCTAAAAGTGTCGAAGCGACTGCTTATCCCTGAGCGGTGGAAGCGACACTGGATACGGGTGAAGGAGGCATCGCGGAGGTAGTCCCATTGGCACCAGGGGCTGGTCCTAGCTCCTCGGGAGCCTCTTCTCCCTCGCTTCCTGCTTCATTGGCCTCCATCTCCAGGTGGTGCATGTCCAAGTGGTCATTTGCTTCTTCGAGTTCCCTCTGCACATCGTGAAGCTGATTCTCCAAGACATCAATAGTGTTGTCTCGGATCTCCACCTGCTGCTCCAAGGTGGTGATGCGCTGGCTCAGCCTCTCCACCTGCAGATCCTTCTCCACCAACTCGGTGGATAGGTCGACCACAAAATCTTCCCGACTGTCGAGAGTGAGCTTGGCAGTCTGAGCGGTGTTAGCAAGGAGTGCCATAGCATCGCTCTGAAGGGCCTGAAGGCGGTACAGCGCACTCATGCACTGAACGGTGACCCTCCCAACCAAGTCAGGATACATTGCCCACACATCCTTTACATGGCTCACGCGGTTACACCACATGGGATCATCCTTCTTCTCAGTAGGGAAGAGTCCCAAGGGGTGCATCACCATCTCCAGGGGATGGTAGCCACAGAAAGTCGTCAGAGTCTTCATGGCTGCTGCTTCAATGGTGTCGTCCGTCCTGAGTCCAATCGTCTCAGAATCAAGAGAACGCCAACCCGGCTGAAGGGGATGAGCCTCCAAAGTCAGCCAGACCCGACAACGAGGTACCCGATGCTCCTCATACAACTGCACCGTGTACAAAGGGGTGTAGGGTAACCGGCGGAGTTAAGCACTTCCCACAAGATGGAAGGAAAGCCATCGCGAGAAAGGAAGTTAGAACTGAAACGAGAGTCTCCTCCACTGGCGGGGGTGGGTGAATTCATCTGCGGAAGGGAATCAAAGGTAAAGATTATGGTGGAAGGAAAAAAAAGAAAAAGAGAGCCCGGATGGTTTTAAGAAAAGAGGTTAGCTCAAATTTTAATTCCTCATTGTGTTTTATAATGCATGCATGCTGGAAGAAATGTTGCCTCTCAAAAAGAAAATAGGGTGCCTTTTTAGGGCATTCCTAAAAATATAAGTACTGGCCCACGGGGCCTAATTAGTTAGCCACCTATTTCTCCCTCTATGCCTAAGGCCTTTCGTCCTAGGTCTAGCGGTCTAGTCCTGACGATCTGTAGCAGTTTCTAGGCAAGTTTTAGATTTTGAAAATTGGTATTCATGGTTTATTGTCCTTCTCTGTGGTGGAATTTGCTCCGATACCAGCTGTGGCGGAACCACCCGAATTATTCCAGCTTAAGTGCCTAAGTCACGCCTCAAGGGTCGTTACACACTTAAATCGGAATAACCCGTCAGTCCCTCAGATCTAGTCTGATAGAGCCACTTAACCAGGATCAAATTCCACAATCTCACTCGAAGGTGAGTCACAGAAGAAATACAATAAAACAGGAAACCTCAAATTAAGTACTGAGTTATTACATAAATCGGAGTTTTGAGTAGCAATTTAAAGTTCACAAAATAAAGTGCAGCGGATAATCGATATCGTCGGTATCGAGGAATTGGGCAAGGCCTAGCCCACTACTCCTCGTGCTCCTCTCCTGCCGGAGCAACATCCCACTCGACCGTCCAACCCGGTGGCAGGGTGGTAGGCCAAGTCACACCATCAACCATTTCCTGAATGGTACCTGCAAAAAATTATGCCACAAGCAAGGCTGAGTATACTAATACTCAGCTAGACTTAACCGGTGTGAGGAGTCTACTCCTCTACCTCTAGACTATGCAGCTGTTTGGCTGAGGGGTTTGGTTTGCCAAAAGCACTAGCTGTTTCTAAAATCAATTTTTAGCCTTTCAATTTCTATCATCATTAACTTAGCTAGATTTGCTCCTTCTAAGCATACATGGTAACAGTCATTTAGTTCAATCAACAAGTTATCTCATGTAACCACATTTCACTTCTTACTCGATGCAGTACAAGGGGTCAAGCAGTCTCATTAGCTGCGAGAAGCAGACGATTCGAATCGAGTTTTAACCTTGCAAGGTAAACCTAAACACACGGCATGTCAGGGTACTCCGACCCCACACATGACAACCGTCCCCATCGATTCCCCGTTCGCGTCCAGGCCTCACCGCCTTGGCATACAATGCTCCACTGACCCCGGCTGCCGCCGTGCAGTGACCGCACTTGTACCCACCATAGCTAGCATGGGAGACCCAGTCTCAGGTCACATGAGGGATAAAGTCCGCGCCCGGCTTCAATCAGGTACTAGGTTTACCGGTTACCATTTTTCCCGGCATGTGCTTAGTACATTCAAAAGCTTGACACAGGTATCCACACATTAATCCTTAATTCCTTTTCCCGTCTCATGGACAAGGCATCCTCCCTGGATCCAAATCCATAGACTAACATATATCCCGTTATCAAGATGAATACAATCAATTCCTGACCTCGCGCGAGTGCTAGAAAAATCACTCGACTTCTACCGAGATCCTGATTAGCAAGCAGCTACTCGACCTAGCATACTAGTATTCATCTCAAAAAGGAATCCTAAGTTCATGCAACTAGAGGTTTCAAGCAACTCCTACACTTAAGTGCACATTGCAATCCTACAAGCATTAAGTGTAGTAAAATAGCATATAATAATACGGCTATGCATAAAACCGGGGCTTGCCTTCAATTGCTGGGGCTGCGGGGAGATCCTCAATAGCAGCCTCTGAAGCCTGCTCCTGGTCCTCCTCTTGGACAGGTCCTTGCTCGGGGATGAGCACGTACTCTCCGTCGGCAAGATTACAATCTAATGAATGCAATGCGTAAGATATATGCATGATATGATATGTGCTTTTAGAAATTGCAACTTTAAAGGTGTATGATCTTCTTGAGTTAAACAAGGTTAACTTTGCTTATGTAAGTCCCTTGGGTGGTATACTTGGTAAATTGGGTCAAACTTAGCTAAGGTAAGTGGTAGGTTTATTTTTGGGGTTCCACTGAATTCTTTTTAAGTCTTAGGGAGAATTGATAAGTTCTCAAGTTAGGCTTATTGGGGTGAGGTTTATTCCTTCTTTCCTTTTCTTTTATTCTTTTTAATGTTTTGGAGTGGGTTTGAACTACAAGTTGCTTTTATAAAATTCTAAAAATTCTGCAAAAATTACAGTGGCTTGGTACTGGTGTATGTTTCTCTGTCTCAAAATTTGGGGATCAGAAAGTGAATAGTTTTCTCTGGAAAAAAAATTATTAAATTCTAGGGCAGAAGGGGTGTTTTGAACTACAACTATTATTTAACAGTTGGTAATTCTCTAAAACTTATTTTCGCTGGCTTTTAGGTGTTATAACATGACTTGATACAAATTTCTAGTCATTAATACCTTTTAATTATTTTTCTATGGTTTTCTCAAGTTTCTAGCCAAGTAGGTGCTTTCTACTACCACTATATTTGAAAAATATCAAACAACAGAGTTCTCATTTTTCTTAGTTATTGTTTGGTGCAAGAGCAATCATTCTGAAGTTTGGCCTCTTTTTGCTTAAGGGAAGGGGTGGTATGCATTATTTGAATTAAATGGCCTTTCTCTTAAATCATTAGCAATAGGTATGAGTTTGCTCCTTTTTCATGGGTTTGCATTTTTCTCTGGTGGTTTATCTCATTATGGACTTATGTAACACCCACTTTGTAATTGGTTAGGAATAATACCAATAGAGAAACAGTTTCTCTTTATGTGAGTTTGATCTTTGTGCATCATCATATGTGAACACCATGCCCAAAAACAATTAATAAAAAGATATGCTACTAAATCCTTTCATCATGCTGAATATTTTATTTTTGTGTGCATTTTGTAACAAGAAAATAATAAAGACCAAAAAGGGGAAAAATTAAATCCTAAAAGAAATTCTTGAAAATAGAGAAGAGAAAAGGATATTATTCAATACAAATAAAATTATCATTAAAATTACTTCATCACAGTTGATATGTTCAAAACAAACAACTAATGTGAAATAATATTTGTCACAAAGAAATTTGAATTTAAACTTAGAAGATGATTTGAATTCTGAATAGGAAAGAAGGCAAAAAGGAAAAATAAGAAAAAGAAAAAAAAAGACCTAACCACTACTGGGCCGGCTGCATCACTTTCGGCCCAAGTCTTCAGCCGCGGCCCACCTCACTCTCACCCCCGCGCGGCCCGACTGACTTACCCGCGCGCGCTCGCCATCTCTCTCTGTGGCATGGGCCCCGCTTGCCAGCCCTTGTGCCGCGCACGCGTCCGTTTCCTTTAGTCACCGTGCCGTGGGCCCCATTTGCCAGCCAGACCCGCTCGTCGTCCCCCTTCCTTCGCCGCGCCGCTCGAACAAGCTCACCCCTGGCGCGAATCGAGGAATCGGTTGAGGAGCCCTGGGTCCCGGCAGCTACAAATTGGAACCCTCCTCAGATCCTCATCGCCACTAGCTCTCTGCCATCCGGGGTCTACTGGGTATCCCTCATCCCATAACGGCTACCCACCTCCGCTCGTTGCGGAATCACGCCGCCATGACCGCGCCGTCCGCACTCCAGGTACCAGCGATTTTTCCGGGTTTCCGTTGACGCCTTGGCTGCGCCTCAACCCCCTATATAGCTCGGCCAAACTCTCTCCTCTATCCCCCTTATCCACCGACACCGAGAGCCATTACCGTAGAAACTCGCCGCCGTGCCTTCGTAGACCGCCGCCGCGGGGAAACCACAGCCCAGTGCGGCGCGGCTCTTGGAGGGTGATCCTCTGGGGTCACTAGGAGCCGTGGTGTGTTGCGAGCTTGTGGACGGGGGTGATTCGTGCGCCAGCTGGTGGAATTGCTCGTCGGGACGGGGAGGCATCGCGTCGACCGCCTTCTACCGTGGACAGGTATCTCCGCGGCATAATCAGTGGTATAACCTACCCCATTACATTCACCGTTCTCTGAGGATCGTGTAGATGCACACCGATTAGCCATAGGAGCCCTGGTGCCGCAAACCGGATGATCGCCGGTGTGTCGCCACCGCGGTCAGACGCGCGCCGCCGTGGGGGTGCTGCCGATGGGAGAGATGAGCTCGAACCGTCGATATCGTTACGGAGGGTTAGGATTAGGTAATGTGTACCCCCCTTCGTGCGATCATATCGCGACCGTTGGATCGCTGGTGAACGACTCTGATCAGACCCCGAAGCCCCTTTTAGGTGATCGAATCTGATCCGTAGGATTTCGATCCGAGGATCGGGATTACATACCGATTCACGCGGTTGATGTTTTAATCTGGTGCGTACATCTCAGATCTGATGGCCAATATCACCTGATACCCTTCCGCTCTGCACATTTACATAAGAAACCCTATGATCTTTGAGAATGAACCCGCCGTCCAGGGGCTCTGTTCCCTGTGTCTGCGGATGCTTACCCCGAGCCCCCTGTACTTTCCGGTAAATGAGGCGCAGTCCAGAACATAATAAAACCAGAGAAAATGATTATTAAATAGATTTTTTTAATAGAAAAAAATAATTGCTAGAACTTTATAAATTCATAGAAAATTCATACTAACTCCAAATTGAGCTATTACACTTTCTAAATTTTTGTAATTTAATTCTCTATCATCTAGAGCCTCTGTTATGTCATGAAAACAGTAAGAAATTTATTTAGCACTTAATCCTATTTAAAGCACATAAAACCTTTGAAAATCCATAACTTAAATTCTATAACTCCAAAAATTATGATTCATGTTCCTAGGTTTTTATTTTAATATGTAGAATATCTCTGTGTATTTTGTTTACATGCTTGGTGTAATGTTAATTTTCCCTATATCCTGTGCTTGTTTGTATTGTGGCGAGTAGAAGAGCCCGTTGCTGAGGATCCTGGTGAGCAGCAGATTGAAGTAGCTGAGCAGGAGCTCATTGAAGGCAAGTTGTGCCCTTGACCACTTTTTACCCAATAATGTTCTTTAATATCACTTATCCATGCATAGGTTAATTTTGATGGGACCCAATAGGTTACCCTAGATTGTTTATCTCATTACCTTGTTCACCCCTGAATCACTTGGGTAGTTTGCTATTGCTTTACATGGTTTTGGGATAATCATTTATTACCTCTATGTTCCAGTTATTTTTGTTATTCTATTTATGTTCATGTTGAGATCATTAATGTTAATTGGAACATAGAGCTTAACTTGAGAACCACGTGCCACCACAAGGGTTTAATGGGACGCCCTTGGCTGACTAATTAGGAAATCTAGTGGAAGACTACCTTACCTGAAAGGGGCAAGGGCAGTAGGGGAGAGGTCAGTGCGGGGAGGTCCCTGGTTGATTTTGCTGCGATGGCGGTCAGCCAGGAACCCTGTACTGGATCTTCCTATAAACTGTAGCGGGTTTTCGGAAGCTAGTGGAACTTTGTAAAGGCCTCGTAGTGTTGCCCTGCCGCGCTTCCTAGGTAGAGGTGTATGGGATTCATGACCCCTTGGCAGATGGGTAACATGACTTGTGGGTAAAGGGTACAACCTCTGCAGAGTGTAAAACTGGTATACTAGCCGAGCTCACGGTCATGAGCAGCTCAGGACTCTCTGATGTTTAAATTATGGAACTTAAATTCAATTTTGTCATTTGCATTGCATGGGTTTGTTATTAATTTTGTTCTATTACTTTACTTATGGTTTGGTATTTACTTACACTTAGTAACTGCTAATAAAATTTTGACCAACTACTTAAAAGCAATGCTCAGCTTTAACCCCTATCATTGATCAGCCTTACACTTCACATGAGCTCCCACCTTTGGTGAGTTCATGTCACATTATTCCCCACAACTTGTTGAGCGATGATCATGTGTGAGCTCACCCTTGCTGTCTCACACCCCCCCCACAGGAGATGATCAGGTGGTTCAGGAGGAGCCGCCTAACACTGAGGAGTTCGATCTGATCTAGGTGGCGTTTCTCAGTTGACATTGGCGCCGACGATCCTTAGTTCGTTTTATATTTATCTTTTATTTTGTAATAAGTCTTCCGCTATGTAATAAATACTCTGATGTTTTATGACATTTATCTCTATACACTCTGTTATTATATATGTTGTCTTCTTGGCGCATGTATGAGATGCACCTGGCTTTGTTCCTTAAAGCCGGGTGTTACAGAAGTGGTATCAGAGGAAATGTTGACTGTAGGACGAAACCTAGATAGAAATGGACAAAACCCTTACCTACTTATCTTACTCTGATTCATTCCATACTTACCTTATCCTGATCCTGTCTCACCTTCTACTGTTCTACTCTGATCATTCTTCCCTTCTCTACTCTGAGACAAGATGGATTTCAAACCTTGGAATCCTCACCCCTATGACATTTTTAAGAGATAGGAGGCCTAAGACCAAACTAAAACTATTTTCTTAAAAAAAAATGTTGGTTGATTGTGCTGATGCTAAATGTCTGATTTGCTTCTTTGATTGATTGAATTATTATAGATGGACATCTTAGCATGTACCAACATAAGGTATTGAATTAGTTATAGTAGGTGAAATATTAATCTGCTTAGCTAATAAATCCCCCAAAGTAACATGATTGTAATTACTGCCTTGTCTACTGCTCTTTCTTACCATAAGTATCTAACTCAGATGGTCAATACCAGGCGGGGTGGAATTGATTTGCCTCCTAATCGACATACTCGGAGGATATACAGACAACCCCAGCCACAGCCTGCAGAGATGAATCCCCCCAATCCTCCACCAGGCGGAGTTGACCCACTGGTTGCTGCTCAGATGGCGGTGATGCAGCAAATGGCGGATACCATGGCTGATATGCGTGCCCAGATGCAGCAAGAACGCCAAGAGATGCGTCAGGAAAGAGAAGATATACGCCAGGAGCTGCGCCAGGAGAGAGATGAGATACGCCAAGAAAGGAGGGCGCAACAACAGCAACTGCAACAACAGCAACAAGTGCCATTGCCTCCACCACCACCACCAGTTCCACCCCGTGATAAGCATCGGGAATTCATGAGTCATAAGCCACCTACATTTGCAAGCTCACCTGATCCACTGGACGCGGATGATTGGCTGAAATCCGTTGAAAAGATGCTGAATATTGCACAGTGCACGGACCGGGAGAAGGTTTTATATGCTTCTGGACGTCTGACTGGTCCTGCTGCTGACTGGTGGGATTCTTATACTGCTGCCCATGATGCTGCGGATACTATTACCTGGGCAGAATTCAGTACACAATTCAGGAACTACCATATTCCCGCTGGTATGATAAAGATCAAGAAGAAGGAATTTCTGTCGCTGAAGCAAGGAAGTATGTCAGTCAGCGAGTACCGCGACAAGTTTATTCAGTTATCCAGATATGCCCCTGAAGAAGTTGCTGAAGACGAGAGAAAGCAGGAGCATTTCATTGAAGGACTTAATGGACCATTGCAGTATGCTCTAGTGGCACACACATTTCCATCATTTCAGAGGCTGCTTGATAAGGCACTGGCTATTGAACACAAGCGTGTTCAACTGGGAGATTTGAAGAGAAAGGCAATATCTCAAGGACAAGGAAGCAGCAGTGTTCGTCCTCGCTACAGTTCACCACAGGGTACACCGACTCGACCAGGAGGACCACGCCCAGTTCAGCAGTCACCACTGAGGACTCCACCTCCTCGGCAGGCTACCCCTACTGGCACCCCGACGAAGTTTGCAGGACAGAGTCCGGGCACTCAATGTTTCAAGTGTGGGAAGATGGGTCATTATGCAAATGTCTGCCCACAGAGGATTGCTACTACTCCAGTTCAGAACAGGCAGCAAACTCCAGGAACTGGCAAGGGATATTCTATTGCCAAAGTTAATCAAGTCAGCGTTGATGCTACTCCGGATGGAGGGGACCTCGTACTTGGTATGTTTTATGTTAATGCAATTCCTGCAACCATATTATTTGATTCTGGTGCTACACATTCATTCATGTCTGCTAGATATGCCAACACAAATGAAATACCACTGCTAAACATGAGAAAACCCCTGATAGTAATTACACCTAAAGGGCCTGTTGAGGCGAACCAAATGACACGTAGATTGACATTAACCATTATGGGTAGAGAATTTGGAGCCACTGCTATAATATTAGAGTCAAGCAGTATAGATTTGATCCTTGGTATGTCATGGCTAAGAAAGGCAAAGGCCGTTATAGCATGTGGTAGAGGTACCGTAGAACTCACTACCACTAAAGGAGAAAGGTTTCAAGTTAATATTGCAGTAACCTCCTCACCCATGCGTGCAATGTTCTTTATACCTGAGGAGTTTGTTGGTAACAACATACGGGTGGTTAGAGATTTTCCGGATGTCTTTCCAGAGGAGTTACCAGGAATGCCACCTGATAGAGAAGTTGAGTTTGTTATTGATCTCTTACCTGGAACTGCCCCTATTTCTAAACGGCCATATAGGATGTCCGTAGAGGAATTGAAGGAACTCAAGAAGCAGTTAACTGAGTTACAAGATGCTGGGTACATTCGTCCGAGTTCCTCACCTTGGGGAGCACCGGTCTTGTTTGTACAGAAGAAGGATGGATCGCAGCGGATGTGTGTGGATTATAGATCTCTTAATGATGTTACAGTGAAGAACAAGTATCCGTTGCCCCGTATTGAGGATTTATTTGATCAGATGCGAGGTGCTAGAGTATTCTCGAAGATTGATCTCCGCTCCGGTTACCATCAGATGAGGATTAGACCATCGGATATTCCTAAGACAGCTTTCTCGACGAGATATGGATTATATGAGTTTACTGTTATGTCATTTGGATTAACCAATGCACCAGCTTATTTTATGAACTTGATGAACAAGGTGTTTATGGAGTATTTGGACAGATTCGTCGTGGTATTCATCGACGATATTCTTATTTATTCTCAGAGTGATAGTGATCACGAGGAACATCTGAGGATGGTGCTACAGAAGCTACGAGATAATCAACTATATGCCAAGTTCAGCAAGTGCGAGTTTTGGATTGGCGAGGTGCCATTTCTTGGTCATATCATTTCTAATGGAGGAATAGCAGTGGATCCTGCTAAGGTTAAGGAGATAATGGAGTGGAGAGTACCCACTACAGTTACCGAGATTCGGAGTTTCTTGGGATTAGCAGGTTATTATCGGAGATTTATTGAAGGATTTTCTAAAATTGCTAAGCCTATGACTTCGCTTTTGGAGAAAGGAAAAGAATTTAAGTGGGACGAGAAGTGTCAAAACAGCTTTGATCTATTGAAGAAGAAGTTGATGTCGCCACCAGTATTGGTTATGCCAGATCTACAGAAAGGATTTGATATCTATTGTGATGCATGTGGCCAAGGCTTAGGATGTGTGCTCATGCAAGAAGGACATGTGATTGCTTATGCTTCTCGTCAGTTACGCAAGCATGAATTGAACTACCCTACTCATGACTTGGAATTGGCAGCCGTTGTGCATGCACTTAAGATTTGGAGACATTATATCATGGGGACCAAGTGCCAAGTGTATACGGATCATAAGAGTTTGAAGTATATATTCACTCAGAAGGATCTCAATCTTAGGCAACGCCGTTGGTTGGAGCTTATTAAGGATTATGATTTGGAGATTCACTATCACCCGGGCAAGGCAAATTTGGTTGCAGATGCCTTGAGTCGCAAAGAGCATGTTCATTCAGCTATTGTTGCCCAGCTACCCGATGAGATTGTTGAGGACTTCAGGAGACTTAACCTGGGGATAGTTGCTCATACTGAAGGAGTCACTATTGATGTGGAACCCACTTTGGAGCAAGTGATCCGCAAAGGACAAATTGGTGATGCTAAAATAAAAGAGATTAAGGATCTGATTACTGAAGGTCGAGTTCCGGAGTTCACGGAAGATGAGCAGGGCACTGTATGGTTCAAGGACAGGATGTGTGTCCCTGATATTAAAAGCCTTCGGGAGACTATCTTAAAGGAGGCCCATGACTCGGATTATTCTATTCATCCTGGTAGTACCAAGATGTATCAGGATTTGAAACGGAAGTATTGGTGGTATGGATTGAAAAGAGATGTAGCTGCACATGTGGCTACGTGCGATGTATGTCAAAGAGTTAAGGCTGAACACCAGAGGCCAGCTGGATTATTGCATCCACTGAAGATACCCGAGTGGAAATGGGAAGAGATTGGTATGGATTTCATTACTGGATTGCCTCACACCCAAAAAGGATATGATGCTATATGGGTGATTGTGGATAGATTGACTAAAGTGGCTCACTTTATTCCTGTGAAGACTACTTATAAAGGTTCTCAGTTAGCAGAGTTATATATGGCCCGGATTGTGTGTTTACATGGAGTACCAAAGAAGATCGTGTCTGATCGAGGTTCGCAGTTTACCTCAAGATTTTGGAGAAGCTTTCATGAGAACATGAGCACGAAGTTGAATTTCAGTACAGCTTATCACCCTCAGACTGATGGACAGACCGAAAGAACTAATCAAGTATTGGAAGATATGTTGAGAGCATGTGCCCTTCAGCATGGAGGGAGTTGGGATAAAAGTCTACCTTATGCTGAGTTCTCATATAACAATAGTTATCAGGCTAGTCTGAAGATGTCACCTTTTGAAGCTTTATATGGGAGGAAGTGCAGGACTCCTCTATATTGGGATCAGACTGGAGAAAGACAGTTCTTTGGGCCTGAACTGATTCAAGAAGCAGAAGAACAAGTTCGTATAATTCGAGAGAATTTGAGAGTGGCTCAAACCAGGCAAAAGAGCTATGCTGATAATAGAAGGAGACCACTGGAATTTGAAGAAGGAGATTATGTGTATCTCAAGGTGTCACCACTGCGTGGAATGAGGAGATTTAAAGTTAAGGGCAAATTGTCCCCTCGCTATATTGGACCATTCCTGATCTTTAGAAGAGTTGGGGAGATGGCATACCAACTCGAGTTACCTGCTAGTCTATCAGATGTGCATAATGTGTTCCACGTGTCCCAACTTAAGAAATGTCTCCGTGTGCCTGAGGAACAGTTACCCATGGAAGAGCTCAGTGTTCAAGGTGATTTGACTTACACGGAGTACCCTATCAAGATTTTGGATACATTGACTCGAGTTACAAGAAATAAGGTGATAAAGATGTGCAAAGTCCAATGGAGTCACCACGGTGAAGATGAAGCAACTTGGGAAAGAGAAGAAGAGCTTCGTATAGATTTTCCCCACCTTTTCCCTAGATCTTCTTAATCTCGAGGACGAGATTATTTTTAAGGGGGGTAGGATTTGTAACACCCACTTTGTAATTGGTTAGGAATAATACCAATAGAGAAACAGTTTCTCTTTATGTGAGTTTGATCTTTGTGCATCATCATATGTGAACACCATGCCCAAAAACAATTAATAAAAAGATATGCTACTAAATCCTTTCATCATGCTGAATATTTTATTTTTGTGTGCATTTTGTAACAAGAAAATAATAAAGACCAAAAAGGGGAAAAATTAAATCCTAAAAGAAATTCTTGAAAATAGAGAAGAGAAAAGGATATTATTCAATACAAATAAAATTATCATTAAAATTACTTCATCACAGTTGATATGTTCAAAACAAACAACTAATGTGAAATAATATTTGTCACAAAGAAATTTGAATTTAAACTTAGAAGATGATTTGAATTCTGAATAGGAAAGAAGGCAAAAAGGAAAAATAAGAAAAAGAAAAAAAAAGACCTAACCACTACTGGGCCGGCTGCATCACTTTCGGCCCAAGTCTTCAGCCGCGGCCCACCTCACTCTCACCCCCGCGCGGCCCGACTGACTTACCCGCGCGCGCTCGCCATCTCTCTCTGTGGCATGGGCCCCGCTTGCCAGCCCTTGTGCCGCGCACGCGTCCGTTTCCTTTAGTCACCGTGCCGTGGGCCCCATTTGCCAGCCAGACCCGCTCGTCGTCCCCCTTCCTTCGCCGCGCCGCTCGGACAAGCTCACCCCTGGCGCGAATCGAGGAATCGGTTGAGGAGCCCTGGGTCCCGGCAGCTACAAATTGGAACCCTCCTCAGATCCTCATCGCCACTAGCTCTCTGCCATCCGGGGTCTACTGGGTATCCCTCATCCCATAACGGCTACCCACCTCCGCTCGTTGCGGAATCACGCCGCCATGACCGCGCCGTCCGCACTCCAGGTACCAGCGATTTTTCCGGGTTTCCGTTGACGCCTTGGCTGCGCCTCAACCCCCTATATAGCTCGGCCAAACTCTCTCCTCTATCCCCCTTATCCACCGACACCGAGAGCCATTACCGTAGAAACTCGCCGCCGTGCCTTCGTAGACCGCCGCCGCGGGGAAACCACAGCCCAGTGCGGCGCGGCTCTTGGAGGGTGATCCTCTGGGGTCACTAGGAGCCGTGGTGTGTTGCGAGCTTGTGGACGGGGGTGATTCGTGCGCCAGCTGGTGGAATTGCTCGTCGGGACGGGGAGGCATCGCGTCGACCGCCTTCTACCGTGGACAGGTATCTCCGCGGCATAATCAGTGGTATAACCTACCCCATTACATTCACCGTTCTCTGAGGATCGTGTAGATGCACACCGATTAGCCATAGGAGCCCTGGTGCCGCAAACCGGATGATCGCCGGTGTGTCGCCACCGCGGTCAGACGCGCGCCGCCGTGGGGGTGCTGCCGATGGGAGAGATGAGCTCGAACCGTCGATATCGTTACGGAGGGTTAGGATTAGGTAATGTGTACCCCCCCTTCGTGCGATCATATCGCGACCGTTGGATCGCTGGTGAACGACTCTGATCAGACCCCGAAGCCCCTTTTAGGTGATCGAATCTGATCCGTAGGATTTCGATCCGAGGATCGGGATTACATACCGATTCACGCGGTTGATGTTTTAATCTGGTGCGTACATCTCAGATCTGATGGCCAATATCACCTGATACCCTTCCGCTCTGCACATTTACATAAGAAACCCTATGATCTTTGAGAATGAACCCGCCGTCCAGGGGCTCTGTTCCCTGTGTCTGCGGATGCTTACCCCGAGCCCCCTGTACTTTCCGATAAATGAGGCGCAGTCCAGAACATAATAAAACCAGAGAAAATGATTATTAAATAGATTTTTTTAATAGAAAAAAATAATTGCTAGAACTTTATAAATTCATAGAAAATTCATACTAACTCCAAATTGAGCTATTACACTTTCTAAATTTTTGTAATTTAATTCTCTATCATCTAGAGCCTCTGTTATGTCATGAAAACAGTAAGAAATTTATTTAGCACTTAATCCTATTTAAAGCACATAAAACCTTTGAAAATCCATAACTTAAATTCTATAACTCCAAAAATTATGATTCATGTTCCTAGGTTTTTATTTTAATATGTAGAATATCTCTGTGTATTTTGTTTACATGCTTGGTGTAATGTTAATTTTCCCTATATCCTGTGCTTGTTTGTATTGTGGCGAGTAGAAGAGCCCGTTGCTGAGGATCCTGGTGAGCAGCAGATTGAAGTAGCTGAGCAGGAGCTCATTGAAGGCAAGTTGTGCCCTTGACCACTTTTTACCCAATAATGTTCTTTAATATCACTTATCCATGCATAGGTTAATTTTGATGGGACCCAATAGGTTACCCTAGATTGTTTATCTCATTACCTTGTTCACCCCTGAATCACTTGGGTAGTTTGCTATTGCTTTACATGGTTTTGGGATAATCATTTATTACCTCTATGTTCCAGTTATTTTTGTTATTCTATTTATGTTCATGTTGAGATCATTAATGTTAATTGGAACATAGAGCTTAACTTGAGAACCACGTGCCACCACAAGGGTTTAATGGGACGCCCTTGGCTGACTAATTAGGAAATCTAGTGGAAGACTACCTTACCTGAAAGGGGCAAGGGCAGTAGGGGAGAGGTCAGTGCGGGGAGGTCCCTGGTTGATTTTGCTGCGATGGCGGTCAGCCAGGAACCCTGTACTGGATCTTCCTATAAACTGTAGCGGGTTTTCGGAAGCTAGTGGAACTTTGTAAAGGCCTCGTAGTGTTGCCCTGCCGCGCTTTCTAGGTAGAGGTGTATGGGATTCATGACCCCTTGGCAGATGGGTAACATGACTTGTGGGTAAAGGGTACAACCTCTGCAGAGTGTAAAACTGGTATACTAGCCGAGCTCACGGTCATGAGCAGCTCAGGACTCTCTGATGTTTAAATTATGGAACTTAAATTCAATTTTGTCATTTGCATTGCATGGGTTTGTTATTAATTTTGTTCTATTACTTTACTTATGGTTTGGTATTTACTTACACTTAGTAACTGCTAATAAAATTTTGACCAACTACTTAAAAGCAATGCTCAGCTTTAACCCCTATCATTGATCAGCCTTACACTTCACATGAGCTCCCACCTTTGGTGAGTTCATGTCACATTATTCCCCACAACTTGTTGAGCGATGATCATGTGTGAGCTCACCCTTGCTGTCTCACACCCCCCCCCACAGGAGATGATCAGGTGGTTCAGGAGGAGCCGCCTAACACTGAGGAGTTCGATCTGATCTAGGTGGCGTTTCTCAGTTGACATTGGCGCCGACGATCCTTAGTTCGTTTTATATTTATCTTTTATTTTGTAATAAGTCTTCCGCTATGTAATAAATACTCTGATGTTTTATGACATTTATCTCTATACACTCTGTTATTATATATGTTGTCTTCTTGGCGCATGTATGAGATGCACCTGGCTTTGTTCCTTAAAGCCGGGTGTTACAACTTAGCAAATTTTTGGTTGCCCATTATCACATTATTAGGGGTTGTTCATGATTTATTTGGAAAATACCTCATTAGCATTTCATATTTATTTTCCTTACTTAAAAAGTTGTGCTGAGGTGTTCTTTATTTTTGTAGTGGGGCTCTGGTGGTTGTAAGTCCACTGGATTTTTATTATCCATTTTGGGTATAGTTTTGTAACTCTAATAATTGATTTTCAGTTCAAATAAGGCTAAATAAAGCATTCTAATTAAAACTGATCTGGACTAATGGTCTCTCTATTTTTCCTAGGTTATTTGTTACATAGGTAAACTAGGAAAAATAATTTTAATCACTGTTCATTAATTTCTAATGCCTTTCTGATTTTTCCTAAGTTTTGGGCAAAATAGCTTTAAATGAATATCTACACTATATTCTTCAATGCTGGGGTTCCTACTATTTTTAAACAGTGCTTAAGTGAGGTTTGAACATCTACAAATTTTCTTAGGTTCAGTACAGAAGAAAAACTAATTTTCCTTAATTAAACAAGGTTTGGTCAGTTTCTGTTTTTAATTTTAAACTCAAAAATTCAGAACAGAAAGCATAGGGTTTATCATTTTTAAATGATAGTCCATAATATTTAGGAGCTAGCAAAATTAGTTTGACAACTTTTTATTAAGATTTCATCAAGTTATGGATTTTCTAAGTTCTCTGGTCATTAAAAAAAAAGATTAACATAATTGATTAAATGGAAATCCACTTTGCACTGGGGTCCCTGGCGGGTTTTCTAAGTGTCTTCACGGATCAGTCCTTAGGCTACTATTCACATGAGTCACTGACGTTACAGAAAACCCCTCGGGTTCTACAAATCCTAACCCGAGGTCCTTCGTCTAACTCAAACAGTAACCACGGCGGAAGAAAGGGCGGAGGGGCTTACCGGCGGCGAGATTGCTCTGGTGAAGTGGTCGAGGACGTAGGGGAGGTCTTGGGGATCACAACGGTGTGCGGGTCGCCGTCGGAGATGGCCGGAGTTGGTCGGTCCACGTGCGCAGACGGGGATGCTCGTCGGCGGCGAGGAGTCCGGCCTGCTCACGGCGAGATAGAGCAATTGGATGGGTTAGAGAGCTTCACGGGTTGCCAGAGAAGATGTGGGCGCAAGGAATTGGTCGGAGACTCACTGGATAGCTCGGTCCACGCGCGGCGGCGGAAGACCGAAGTCCGGTGAGGTCGATCTCGGGCCTCCGGTGAAGTCCGGCCGGGTCCGAGGGCTTGGCAAGCTTCACGGGCCACTGGCGGAGCTAGCCGAAGCACTGGCTTGACTTGAGGGTGGCTGGAGTGGGCTAGCCACAGCGGCCGAAGCTCTGGCGGCAATGGCGGGCGGAATTAAGCTCGCCAGAGCTAAGGGAAAGTGGCCGGCCGGTGAAGATGAGTGCGGGGCGAAGTGAGGCACGCCCGGGGAGGCTTTATAGGCGCGGGCGGGCACGACCGAGGGCAAGGGCGTGCGGCGGACTTGACCGAACGCCGGGGCGAGCGCGCGCGCGGGTTGGGCGAGCTCTGGCGTGCCGACCAGGGTCGAACACGTGTGCCCGTGCGTTCTGCCCAAGTTCTGGCGCGTGTGGTCACTCATCCGAGCCTGCTCTCGCCTTGGTCAGTGCACAAAACCTCTTCTCCTCCCTACAATCTACCGATCTTGTGTGGGGGTCATAGGATTTTGCCTACTGGTTGCAGAGATATGGAGCCAGGAAATCCGGTCAGTCTCCCTGCTCAAACCCGAGGCAAATCCAGGGTTTTGTCGTGTCTAGGGCTCGCGTCCCAATGCCATCTTCTGGCACACGACAGAGGGATTAGGTAGACACAATTTTGTTAATGGGGCCATTAGGATTCGAGTTAGGGATCAAGGTGAACATCCCTGATCTTTGGCTCAAGGTCTGAATTTCAGAATTCTGAAATTCAGAATTCCCATTAAGTCCCCACATGAGAAGCTTGATTTGGGGTTTTATTTGAGTTATTTTGGCCAAGCTTTCTCAACCTTTCTTGTTGCTCATTAAATATACTTCAATTTTTATAATTGGCTCAAGTCATAATTTTAAATTTTTCATACCCTTTTCCTTATTTTCTTGAATTTTGCTCATAGGGCTCACTTAGGGTTTTTATTAGGGTTGCACATTCTTACCTTTTTAAAAGACTCAATTGTTTTGATCATGATACTTCTAAGTATATGCTTGGTGAATTCTTTATTACTTGAGTTAATTTGATGCTCATGCTTACTTTGGTTCACATGAAATAATGGTTCTTGGTTTGGCATTTGAGAGAAACCCTAGGTGACACTTGGGTGTCACAATTTTATTCCCCGGGTGTCCAAGAATTATCAACGACACGAATATATTCTGCCTTTGAAAGCACACACCAGGGGGGAGATTGATTGGGATAACAAACACGGGCCAACATTTGTACGGGGCAGCGCTCATTTCATAGGGATTGAACCCATCTGTCGCCAACGCAACACGTACATTACGAGCCTCTTCGACTTTCTCATGGTGAATGGCATCAAAGTGTTTCCATGCTTCACCATCGGATGCGTGCACCATCTTGTCAGGATTGTATCGTTTTCCATTTTTGTGCCATGTCATCTGTTTCGCGGATTCCTTTGTCATGTACAGATGCTGGATCCTCGGTATGTGAAAGGGAATTAGGCTTACACCTAGTTCCTAATTGATTTTGGTGGTTGAATTGCCCAACATAAATAATTGTACTAACTAGTTTGCTCTAGTCTATAAGTTATACAGGTGCCAAAGGTTCACACTTAGCCAATAAAAAGACCAAGAAATGGGTTCAACAAAGAGAGCAAGGGATAACCGAAGGCTGCCCTGGTCTGGCGCACCGGACTGTCCGGTGTGCCACCGGACAGTGTTCGGTGCACCAGGGAACTCTAAGCCAAACTTCGCACCTTCGGGAATTCTCAGAGGCGCTTCGCTATAATTCACCGGACTGTCCGGTGCCCCAGGGGAGAGCGACTCTGAACTCGCCAGCTTCGGAATTCCGCTCCGCTATAATTCACCGGACATGTGCGGTGCACATCAGACTGTCCAGTGAGCCAGCGGAGCAACGACTACTTCGCGCCAACGGTCGACTGCAACAGATTAAATGCGCGCCAGCGCGCGCAGAGGAGCAGAGCACGCGCGGGTGGCACACCGGACAGTCTACAGGACTTGTCCGGTGCACCACCGGACAGCCAGGCGGGCCCACACGTCAGAGCTCCAACGGTCAGAACCCAACGGCCTGGTGACGTGGCTGGCGCACCGGACAGTGTCCGGTGGCGCACCGGACTGTCCGGTGCGCCATGCGTCAGCAGCCTCCACCAAACGGCTAGTTTGGTGGTTGGGGTTATAAATACCCCCAACCACCCCACATTCAAGTTATCCAAGTTTTCCACCTTCCAACCACTTACAAGAGCTAGGCATTCAATACAAGACACACCCAAGTGATCAAATCCTCTCCCAATTCCACAAAAGCTTTAGTGTTAAGTGAGAGTGATTTGTTGTGTTCTTTTGAGCTCTTGCGCTTGGATTGCTTTCTTTCTCATCCTTTCTTGAGATCAAACTCACTTGTAATTGAGGCAAGAGACACCAATCATGTGGTGATCCTTGTGGGAACTTTGTGTTCCAAGTGATTGAGAAGAAAAGCTCACTCGGTCCGAGGGACCGTTTGAGAGAGGGAAAGGGTTGAAAGAGACCCGATCTTTGTGACCACCTCAACGGGGAGTAGGTTTGCGAGAACCGAACCTCGGTAAAACAAATCCGCGTGTCACACTCTTTATTCGCTTGCGATTTGTTTTGCGCCCTCTCTCGGACTCGTTTTACATTTCTAACGATAACTCGGCTTGTAGTTGTGATTAAGTTTGTAAATTTCAGATTCGCCCTATTCACCCCCCCTCTAGGCGACTTTCAATTGGTATCAAAGCCCGGTTCTTCATTAGAGCTTAACCGCTCGAAGTGATGTCGGGAGATCACGCCAAGAAGGAGATGGAGACCGGCGACAAGCCCACTACAAGCCACGGGAAGGCTACATCGGAAGAGTCCCGCAACAAAGGGAAGGGGAAGGAGAAGAAAGCCTCTTCCCACAAGTCGCATCGGAGTGGCGACAAGAAAAAGAAGATGAGAAAGGTGGTCTACTACGAGACCGACACTTCATCACCTTCCACCTCCGGCTCCGACGCGCCATCCATTACTTCTAAGCGCCATGAGCGCAAGAAGTTTAGTAAGATCCCCTTACGCTATCCTCGCATTCCTAAACATATGCCTTTACTTTCCGTCCCATTAAGCAAACCACCAACTTTTGATGGTGAAGATTATGCAAGGTGGAGTGATTTAATGCGATTTCATCTAACCTCACTCCACAAAAGTATATGGGATGTCGTTGAGTTTGGTGTACAGGTACCATCCGTAGGGGATGAGGATTATGATGAGGACGAGGTGGCCCAAGTCGAGCACTTCAACTCCCAAGCCACAACTGTCAGCGTTCCGAGACCGGAGGGTCTCTTGGGCCGACGAGTGAGTGTCGCCGCGTGCCCCAGCCCAGATGGGTCGAGCGCGAGGGCGAGCGCGAAGGGGGGAGAGCGAGGCGGCCGGAGACCGGCGTGAGAGAGGTGGGAATCCTGCGGCCTTCGTGTTCGTCCCGCGCCCAGGTCGGGTGCGCTTGCAGTAGGGGGTTACAAGCGTCCACACGGGAGAGGGAAGCGAGCGGCTCCAAGCGAGCGCCTGTCTCGTCCTCGTCCCCGCGCGGCCAACCTTCTCTAAGAGGGCCCTGGTCCTTCCTTTTATAGGCGTAAGGAGAGGATCCAGGTGTACAATGGGGGGTGTAGCAGAGTGCTACGTGTCTAGCGGAGGAGAGCTAGCGCCCTAAGTACATGTCGTTGTGGCAGCCGGTGAGATTTTGGCACCCAGCTGGTGTGATGTCGTGGCCGTCGGAGGAGCGATGGAGCCTGGCGGAGGGACAGCTGTCGGAGCGGTTGGGTCCTTGCTGACGTCCCCTTGCTTCCGTAAGGGGGCTGAGAGCCGCCGTCGTCACAGAGCATGCGGGGCGCCATCATTGCCTATCTGGCGGAGCTAGCCAGATGGGACGCCGGTCTTGTTCCCTGCGGCCCGAGTCAGCTCGGGGTAGGGTGATGATGGCGCCTCCTGTTGACGTGACTGGCCTGCGCCCTAGGTTGGGCGATGTGGAGGCTCCTCCGAAGCCGAGGTCGAGTCTGTCTTCCGTGGCCGAGGCCGAGTCCGAGCCCCTGGGTCGGGCGAGGCGGAGGTCGTCGGCTGAAGCCAGGGCGGAGTCCGAGCCCTGGGGTCTGGCGAAGCGGAGTTTGTCATCTTCTGGGACTTAGCTCGAGTCCGAGCACTGGGTCGGGCGGAGCAAAGTTCGCCGTCTTCCGCGACTTAGCTCGAGTCCGAGCCCTGGGTCGGGCGGAGCGGAGTTCGCCGTCTTCCGGGACTTAGCCCGAGTCCGAGCCCTGGGTCGGGCGGAGCGGAGTTCGCCGTCTTCCGGGACTTAGCCCGAGTCCGAGCCCTGGGTCGGACGGAGCGGAGTTTCCTGTGGTGCCTTCTGCAGGGCCTGACTGCCTGTAAGTCTCACTCTGTCAAGTGGCACTGCAGTCGGAGTGGCGTAGGCGGCGCTGTCCTTCTGTCAGGCCGGTCAGTGGAGCGGCGAAGTGACGGCGGTCACTTCGGCTCTGCCGGGGGGCGCGCGTCAGGATAAAGGTGTCAGGCCACCTTTGCATTAAATGCTCCTGCGATTTGGTCGGTCGGTGCGGCGATTTAGTCAGGGTTGCTTCTTAGCGAAGGCAGGGCCTCGGACGAGCCGGAAATATGTTCGCCGTCGGAGGGGGGCCTCGGGCGAGACGGAAATCCTCCGGGGTCGGCTGCCCTTGTCCGAGGCTAGGCTCGGGCGAGGCGTGATCGAGTCGCTCGAATGGACCGATCCCTGACTTAATCGCACCCATCAGGCCTTAGCAGCTTTATGCTGATGGGGGTTACCAGCTGAGAATTAGGAGTCTTGAGGGTACCCCTAATTATGGTCCCCGACAGTAGCCCCCGAGCCTCGAAGGGAGTGTTAGCACTCGCTTGGAGGCTTTCGTCGCACTTTTTTGCAAGGGGACCAGCCTTTCTCGGTGGCATTTTGTTCCGGTGGGTGCGCGCGAGCGCACCCGCCGGGTGTAGCCCCCGAGGCCTCGGAGGAGTGGTTTCACTCCTTCGAGGTCTTAATGCCTCGCGTAATGCTTCGGCTGGTCTGGTTGTTCCCTCATGCGAGCTGGCCGTAGCCCGGGTGTACGGTCGGGGCCCAAGTTCTCGGGCTGGTATGTTGACGCTGTCAACGGTTCGGCCGGAGCCGGGTTTGCGAGAGCAGCCCCCGAGCCTCTGCACAGGGCGAGAGGGCGATCAGGGACAGACTCGGCTTTTTTACATACGCCCCTGCGTCGCCTTTCCGCAAGGAGGAGGGGGGGAAAGCGCCATGTTGCCCTCGATGGGCGTCGAACATGGTGTCTCCGGTGAGCTGCAAGCGGGTAATCCGAGTGGACGTCCGTGCCCCGTTCGTTAGGGGTCGGCTAGGGGCCCAGAGGCACGCCCAAAAGTACCTGCGGGTGATCTGCCGGACCCGGTCCCCTGGCGACGGGGTCCGAGGGCTCGATGCCTCCCTCTGATGGGATTCCGTTACAAGATCGCTCCTGCTGGTCTCGGAAATGTCCTAGGGTACCTCAGGAGCGCAGCCCGAGCCTTGGTTATGTATCGAACGTACCCATGGTCATCCCTCGCTCGGCGTCTGAGGCGGCTGTGAACCCTTCGGGGGCCAGCCTTCGAACCCCTGATCAGTAATGGGCGCGAAGCCCGAGTAGCCTGAGGCTGCCGTGGAACCCTTCGGGGGGCCGGCCTTCGAACCTCTGACCAGTAGTGGGTGTAGGGCCCACGCGATCTGAGGCGGCTGTCGAACCCTTCCGGGGGGCCAGCCTTCGAACCTCTGATCAGTAGGGAGGCTCGGAGCCTGGTTCCTTCACAGGGAAGGATCCTTTTCGGGGTATCCCCCTTTCCCGGTCTCTGTTGCAAGAGAGAGAAAGAGGAAAAAAGGAAAAGGATACGAAATCGAACGACGCGGTGTACCTTTACTGACGCGGTCATTATGGCGAAGGCGAAGCGTCGCCCGCTTCTCTTGCCAGAGGCGCCGCCTGTCCCGCCGCGGAGTTAATGCGACGGGGCGAGTGGTTGGCGGGGCGGCCGTTGCGCGTGCGCGAGCCGTTCGAGGAACGGAGCACGGGCGCATTGTCTTCACGCCGTGAGAGAGGGTTCTCTCGCTGCCCCCGGATGGGACGTGAGCTTGGCTGACGACGTGACTGCTGCTCCTGCCCGCCTGCCACCGTCATTACTGCCGGCCCATTTTTGGCTGCATTGACCGTCGCGCCAGGCTGGCGCTGCTGGGTCGTGCGCTGGGTCGCCTTGAGTCGCGGTTTTGGTTCCGCAGTCGAGGAGGCGCGGTAGTGGCGCGAGTGGCGGTGCAGTTGCTTGCACGAAGCATCCGGCGCGCCGGTTGCGTGACGAGTGGGCCTGGGCCTCCATGCTGGGCGTGTCGGGAGTCGGAGAAGGGCGTCCACTTAGCGCGGTTGCATGCCGCCTACATGGCTGCCCTCCCCTTTCGCCCGTTGGTCTGGGCAAAAGTGGAGGGTCACTTGTAACCGCTGGGCGGTCGTGCGCACCGCGCACGGCAGTTTGGCTTCTTCTGCTCTGAGCCGGCTTGCATGACATGTGGGACCCAGCCCCCGCGCCGCGGGGGAGGGCCTTGGAGCGTGTTGGAGAAGACCCAGCCCGTGACGGCTGGGGACGCAAGTAGGGATAGTCGCCTTTAAAAGGAGGGTGACCCCCTTTGGAAGGCGACCATGTCTTCGCGCTCCCTTATGCATCGTGTCTTTCCACCTTCCAAGCCCCCGGATGGGGGATACCCGCCGTCTTTTCACCTCATTGTTGGAGGAACGCAACTCCGTGGGAGTTGGTACATTTCAGCCATCGTTCGGCTTCAAGGATTTTTATCATGCAGCCCGGCTGCACCCCTCCGCCGGTGGTCACCCAAGATGGTGACCTCCAGCTTGATGGTGGGGGAAAGCAAGCCGGGCTGCGGCCTCTGCCCCTCCCTCAGCCTCAAGGATTTTCATCACCAGGGCTGGGGAGGGGAGTGTGCCGAGTTGGGGTCGGCCCCTGCGTGGGCGGTGGCCCGCTCCTTCACTCAGTGATCGGAGGGAAGGGCGGTCGTCGTCCGTGGCGCCGGCAGCTACACCGTGCCTGGCTCTCGGACGTGAGTGGCTTCGGAGCCGCTCGCGGCGCCGGTGTCTGCCACGGCAGCTGGAAGAGGTTCTTCCGCCGACGAGATAGCCAGGGCCGCCCACGGACCGACCTCCAACTCTACGGCCTTCTGCCCGTCCTTGCCTCACGAGTTTGGGCATGGGCGGGGGCCTCTTGGCAGCAGCATCCGCCCTGAGGTCAGTGCTGCCGCTGTTCGGCCCCCCGGAGCAGAAGTCGTCGTCGTCGCTGCTGCTGGAGCGGGCGACGACGCGCCGTTCGTCGGTCTTCTGTTGCTCCGCAGGCCCTCCCCCATCAAGTGGGGTTGTTCGTACCTGCGGAGGGGGAACCAGAGTTCCGCTTGTAATGGCACTTTGAATGCCGGTGTTTTTGTTCATTATGGTTGTCGAGGCCTGAACATGTATGTAATTTTGGCACGAAGCCATGTTTTTTCCTCATTTTCGAGCACTAAGACTCGCCTGTTGGTTGTCTGAACCGCTTCACCGAGCGAGAGTCGCCCCGTGTCAAGGTGACGAGTGAGGTATCCGTATCCCGGAGGCGTAGGAGTCCCTCGGCTCGGTCGGCCTTGCTGTCCGAGGCTCCTCTAGCTTAGTTAAAGGGACCCCTCGGCCGCTCTTGGATGAGCCGAGGCCAGGGGTAGCAATATCAGCATGAACAGGGGCAGAGTCGGCTCAAAAATGAAACCTGGTTGGCCGGAGCCTAGCCGGGTCGTCCGTTGGCGGGACCGACGCTAGAGTTGACCAGCCGACGCCTCGGGTCGGGCTGGCGTCCTTGGTAGAATGCTGGCCGAGGCCCCGGGGCGACCGGCCGAGCCGCCCGCTCGGGCCGGGTTCCCGGAGGGGACCCTGGCAGCGATTGCCCGGGCGTGGCGATGACGTCGTCCTTCGGAGGGGAGATCTTCGGACCGCGTCGCTGTCCGAGGCTAGGTCGGACCTCGCCGATGGTGTCGTTGATGCCGAGGGTGTTGCTGCCCCCTTCCAGCGTCAGGACCCGAGCCTGCAGGATCAGATTGTCTTGTAGCGTGTGTCTCCTGCGGCCGCTGAGGCCAGAACACACCCTCGCTGTGTTGTAAAGCTGCGTCTCTTTTCCTCTTGTTTCGAGTATCTGGACTTTTTTGTCGGTAACAGGGATGTTTGTGCGAGCGAGAGTTGCTTCTCGCGGAAGGTGATGAGTGAGGTATCCGTATCCCGGAGGCGTAGGAGTCCCTCGGCTCGGTCGGCCTTGCCGCTTACGCGCACTTTTACCCGTCCATGAGGCTCTGTCACCGACTCAGTCGAGAAGGCTCGAAGGACCGCTTCGGCAGAAGAGCTTCCGAACGTGAAGACTTGTTCGATCCGCGGAATCACATATCCGAGCGTGAGTTACTTATCGCAGAAGGTGATGAGTGAGGTATCCGTATCTCGGAGGCGTAGGAGTCCCTCGGCTCGATCAGCCTTGGCTGCTTACGTGTACTCCGTCGTTTTCAGGATCCACTTTTCGAAGTAGTCAAAAAGCACGAAAGACATTCTGGCAGAAGAGATCTTTTTTCGAGGAAAATTTCAACACAGAGGGGGTTCCCCCCCTTTTAGCCCCCGAGGGAGGGTCGGGCTTTGTCGAGGCGAGGCCGACCCTTCCTTGATGACTAAACTTTGCGTGGGTGCGAGGTATATGAACAACTTGAAAACATCTTAAGGGTAGAAGTGACGTAGCTGTTGGATGTTCCAAGCGTTGCCGTAGACCTCGCCTTGGATGTTGGCCAGCTTGTACGTTCCGGGCTTCAGAACCTTGGCGATGACGAACGGTCCCTCCCAGGGGGCCGTGAGCTTGTGCCTCCCTCGGGGGTCTTTTCGCAGCCGAAGCACCAGGTCGCCCACCTGGAGGTCTCGGGACCGGACCCCTCGGGCGTGGTAGCGTCACAGGGACTGCTGGTACCGCGCCGAGTGTAGTAAGGCCTTGTCCCGAGCCTCTTCCAGCTGGTCCAGCGAGTCTTCTCGGCTAGCTTGGTTGCTTTGATCGCTGTAGGCCCTCGTCCTCGGGGAGCCGTATTCCAGGTCTGTGGGCAAGACGGCCTCGGCCCCGTAGACTAGGAAGAACGACGTGAAACCCGTGGCTCGGCTCGGCGTTGTCCTCAGACTCCAGACCACCGAGGGGAGTTCCTTCATCCATCGCTTGCCGAACTTGTTGAGGTCGTTGTAGATCCGAGGCTTGAGCCCTTGTAGAATCATGCCGTTGGCACGATCTACTTGCCCATTTGACATGGGATGAGCCACGGCGGCCCAGTCCACCCAGATGTGGTGATCCTCGCAGAAGTCCAAGAACTTTCTACCGGTGAACTGGGTGCCGTTGTCGGTGATGATGGAGTTTGGGACCCCGAAGCGATGGATGATGTTGGTGAAGAACGCCACCGCCTGCTCGGACCTGATGCTGTTCAGAGGTCGGACCTCGATCCACTTGGAGAATTTGTCGATGGCGACCAGCAGGTGCGTGTAGCCGCCGGGTGCCTTCTGCAAGGGGCCGACGAGGTCCAGACCCCACACAGCAAAGGGCCAGGTGATGGGTATCGTCTGCAGAGCCTGAGCGGGCAGGTGGGTCTGCTTCGCATAGAATTGACACCCTTCGCAGGTGCGGACAATTCTAGTGGCGTCGGCCACCGCCGTCGGCCAGTAGAAGCCCTGTCGGAAGGCGTTCCCGACAAGGGCTCGAGGCGCTGCGTGATGGCCGCAAGCCCCCGAGTGTATCTCCCGCAGGAGTTCCTGACCTTCGGCGACGGAGATGCATCGCTGGAGGATGCCTGAGGGGCTGCGGTGGTAGAGCTCCTTCTCTTCGCCTAGCAAAACGAACGACTTGGCGCGGCGCGCCACCCGCCAAGCCTCGACTCGGTCGAGGGGTAGCTCTCCTTGGTGGAGAAATTGCAGGTACGGGGTCTGCCAGTCTCGATCAGGCGTGGCCCCGCTTCGCTCCTCCTCGACGCGCAGTGCCTCACCTTCGAGGGCCGAGGGTACCTCGGGCTGACCCGAGGGCACCTCGAGCCGAGCTGAGGGTGCCTCGGGCTGTGCCGAGGGTACCTCGGGCTGGACCGAGGGTACCTCGGACTGGGCCGAGGGCGCCTTAGGCTCGGGCGTGTCGTCGATCTTGACGGAGGGTTGATGCATATCCCGGGAGAAGACGTCCGGGGGAACCGTTGTTCGCCCCGAGGCTATTTTAGCCAGCTCGTCCGCAGTCTCGTTGTAGCGCCGAGCGACGTGGTTGAGCTCGAGCCCGTAGAACTTGTCTTCCAGGCGTCGAACCTCATCGCAGTAGGTCTCCATCTTCGGGTCGCGGCAGTGGGAGTTCTTCATGACTTGGTCGATGATGAGCTGCGAGTCACCGCGGGCGTCGAGGCGCCGGACCCCTAGCTCGATGGCGATCCGCAACCCGTTGACCAGAGCCTCATACTCAGCCACATTGTTGGACGCCGGGAAATGGAGGTGTAGCACATAGCGTAGGTGTTTCCCGAGGGGCAAGATGAAGAGTAGGCCCGCGCCGGCTCCCGTCTTCATCAGTGACCCGTCGAAAAACATGGTCCAGAGCTCCGGTTGGATCAGAGCCGTCGGTAGCTGGGTGTCGACCCATTCGGCCACGAAGTCCGCCAAAACCTGGGACTTGATGGCCTTCCGAGGGGCGAACGAGATTGTCTCGCCCATGATTTCCACCGCCCACTTTGCAATCCTACCCGAGGCCTCTCGGCACTGGATGATCTCCCCCAGGGGGAAGGATGACACCGCAGTTACCGGATGAGACTCGAAGTAGTGTCGCAACTTCCGCCGCGTCAGGATCACTGCATACAGCAGCTTCTAAACTTGTGGGTAGCGGATCTTGGTTTCTGACAGTACCTCGCTGACGAAGTAAACTGGTCTCTGAACGGGCAATGCATGCCCCTCTTCTTGCCTCTCGACCACAATCGCGGCGCTAACCACCTGAGTGGTCGCGGCGACGTAGACCAAGAGGGCTTCTCCGTCAGCTGGAGGCACCAAGATAGGCGCCTTTGTGAGGAGCGCCTTCAAGTTCTCGAGAGCTTCCTCGGCCTCAGGGGTCCAAGTGAAGCACTCGGCCTTCCTTAAGAGGCGGTACAGAGGCAGACCTCTTTCGCCGAGGCGTGAGATGAAGCGGCTCAGAGCCGTGAGACATCCTATGACCCTCTTTACGCCTTTCAAGTCCTTGATGGGCCCCATGCTGGTGATGGCTGCGATCTTCTCCGGGTTGGCTTCGATGCCCCGCTCGGAGACGATGAACCCCAAGAGCATGCCTCGGGGCACCCCGAAGACACACTTCTCGGGATTGAGCTTGACGCCTTTCGCCTTGAGACATCGGAATGTCACTTCAAGGTCGGAAAGGAGGTCGGAAGCTTTCCTCGTCTTGACTACGATGTCATCGATGTAGGCCTCGACCGTGCGGCCAATGTGTTCGCCGAACACATGGTTCATGCACCGCTGGTACGTCGCGCCCGCATTCCTCAAGCCGAACGGCATGGTGACATAGCAGTACATGCCGAAGGGCGTGATGAAAGAAGTCGCGAGCTGGTCGGACTCTTTCATCCTGATTTGATGATACCCTGAGTAGGCATCGAGGAAAGATAGGGTTTCGCACCCAGCAGTGGAATCCACGATTTGATCGATGCGAGGCAGAGGGTAGGGAACCTTCGGACATGCTTTGTTGAGACCAGTGTAGTCTACACACATCCGCCATTTCCCCCCTTTCTTTCTCACAAGCACGGGGTTGGCAAGCCATTCGGGATGGAATACCTCTTTGATGAACCCTGCTGCCATTAGCTTGTGGATCTCCTCGCCTATCGCTCTGCGCTTCTCCTCGTCGAATCGGCGCAGAGGCTGCTTGGCGGGTCGAGCTCCGGCTCGAATGTCCAGCGAGTGCTCGGCGACATCCCTCGGTATGCCGGGCATGTCCGAGGGACTCCACGCGAAGACGTCGGCGTTCGCGCGGAGAAAGTCGACGAGCACTGCTTCCTATTTGGGGTCGTGTGGCAGAACCACCCGAATTATTCCAGCTTAAGTGCCTAAGTCACGCCTCAGGGGCCGTAACACACTTAAATCAGAATAACCCGTCAGTCCCTCAGATCTAGTCTGATAGAGCCACTTAACCAGGATCAAATTCCACAATCTCACTCGAAGGTGAGTCACAGAAGAAATACAATAAAACAGGAAACCTCAAATTAAGTACTGAGTTATTACATAAATCGGAGTTTTTGAGTAGCAAGTAAAGTTCACAAATTAAAGTGCAGCGGATAATCGATGTCCTCGGTAATGAGGAAATGGGCAAGGCCTAGCCCACTACTCCTCATGCTCCTCTCCTGCCGGAGCAACATCCCACTCGACCGTCCAACCCGGTGGCAGGGTGGTAGGCCAAGTCACACCATCAACTACATCCTGCATGGTACCTGCAAAAATGGTGCCACAAGCAAGGCTGAGTATACTAATACTCAGCTAGACTTAACCGGTGTGAGGAGTCTACTCCTCTACCTCTAGACTATGCAGCTGTTTGGCTGAGGGGTTTGGTTTGCCAAAAGCACTAGCTGTTTCTAAAATCAACTTTTAGCTTTTCAAATTCTACCATCATTAACTTAGCTAGATTTGCTCCTTCTAAGCATACATGGTAACAAGCAATTAGCTCAATCAACAAGTTATCTCATGTAATCCACATTTCACTTCTTACTCGATGCAGTACAAGGAATCAAGTAGTCTCATTAGCTGCGAGAAGCAGACGATTCGAATCGAGTTTTAAACCTTGCAAGGTAAACCTAAACACACGGCATGTCAGGGTACTCCGACCCCACACATGACAACCGTCCCCATCGATTCCCCGTTCGCGTCCAGGCCTCACCGCCTTGGCATACAATGCTCCACTGACCCCGGCTGCCGCCGTGCAGTGACCGCACTTGTACCCACCATAGCTAGCATGGGAGACCCTGTCTCAGGTCGCATGAGGGATAAAGTCCGCGCCCGGCTTCACTCAGGTACTAGGTTTACCGGTTACCATTTTTCCCGGCATGTGCTTAGTACGTTCAAAAGCTTGACTCAGGTATCCACACATTAATCCTTAATTCATTTTTCCCGTCTTCTGGACAAGGCATCCTCCCTGGATCCAAGTCCATAGACCAATATATATATCCCATTATCAAGATGAATACAATCAATTCCTGACCTCGCGCGAGTGCTAGAAAAATCACTCGACTTCTACCGAGATCCTAATTAGCAAGCAGCTACTCGACCTAGCATACTAGTATTCATCTCAAAAGGAATCCTAAGTTCATGCAACTAGAGGTTTCAGGCAACTCCTACACTTAAGTGCACATTGCAATCCTACAAGCATTAAGTGTAGTAAAGTAGCATATAATAACATGGTTATGCATAAAACCGGGGCTTGCCTTCAACTGCTGGGGCTGCGGGGAGATCCTCAATAGCAGCCTCTGAAGCCTGCTCCTGGTCCTCCTCTTGGACAGGTCCTTGCTCGGGGATGAGCACGTACTCTCCGTCGGCAAGATTACAATCTAATGAATGCAATGCGTAAGATATATGCATGATATGATATGTGCTTTAGAATTTACAACTTTAAAGATGTATGGTCTTTTTGAATTTAAACAAGTTAACCTTTCTTATGTAAAACCCTTTAGTGGTATACTTGGTAAATTGGGTTAGTTTTAATGGGATGAGGTTTATTCCTTCTTCTCTTTTCTTTTATTCTCTTTAATGTTTTGGAGTAGGTTTGAACTACAAGTTGCTTTTATAAAATTCCAAAATTCTGCAAAAATTACAGTGGCTTGTTACTGGTGTATGATTCTCTGTCACAAAATTTGGGGTTCAGAAAGTGAATGGTTTTCTCTGGACAAAATTACCAAATTTTAGGGCAGAAGGGGTACTTTGAACTACAACTATTATTTAACAGTGGGTAGTTCTCAAAAACTTATTTTTGATGGCTTTTAGGTGTTATAACATGACTTGATACAAATTTCTAGTCATTAATACCCTTTAATTCTTTCCCCAAGATTTTCTTAAGGTTTCTAGCCAAAGGGGTGCTTTCTACTACCACTATACTTGAAAAACATCAAACAACAGAGTTCTTATTTTTCTTAGCTAGTATTTTGTGCAAGAGCAATCATTTTGGAGTTTGGCTTCCTTTTGCTTAAGGGAAGGGGTGGTTTGCATTATTTGAGCTAAATGGCCTTTCTCACAAATTACTAGCAAAAGGCATGGGTTCACTTCTTTTTTCATGGGTTTGTATTTTTCTCTGGTGGTTTATCTCATCATGGACTTAGCAAATTTTTTTGGTTGCCCATTATCACATTATTTGGGGTTGCTCATGATTTAGTGGGAAAATGCCTTATTATCATTCTGTATTTATTTTCCCTACTTAAAAAGTTAGGCTGGGGTGCTCTGTATTTTTGTAGTGGGGATCTGGTGGTTATAAGTTCACTGGATTTTTGTTAACCACTTTGGTTATAGTTTTGCAATTCTAATAATTGATTTTCAGTCTACATAAGGCTAATTAAAGCATCTTAATTAGAAACTGGTCCTAATTAATGGTCTCTGCATTTTTCCTAGGTTCTCTGTTGCATAAGTAAACTAGGAAAAATATTACTAATCACTGTTCAACATTTTCTAATGCTTTTCTGATTTTCTCTAAGTTTTGGACAAAATGGCTTTAAATGAATAACTACATCATAATCTCTAATGCTGGGGCTCCTACTATTTTTAAACAGTGTCTAATTAAGGTATAAGCATCTACAAATTTTCTTAAGCTCAGCACAAAAGAAAAACTAATTTTCCTTAATTAAACAAGGTTTAGGGGGTTTCTGTTTTTAATTTTAAACTCTAAAATTTAGAACAGAAAGCATATGGTTCACTATTTTTAAATGATAGGCCATAATATTCCAGAGTTAGCAAAATTGGTTTGACAGCTTTTCATTAAGATTTCATCAAGTTATGGATTTTCTAAGTTCTCTAGTCATTTTAAAAAGAATAACAGAATTGATTAAATGGAAATCCACTTTGCACTGGGGTCCCTGGCGGTTTTTCTAAGTTTTCCTCGCGAATCAGTCCTTAGGTTACTATTCACATGAGTCGCTGACATTACAGAAAACCCCTCGGGTTCTACAGAACCTAACCCGAGGTCCTTCTTCTACCTCAAACAGTAGCCACGGCGAAGAAAAGGTCGGAGGGGCTTACCGGCGGCAAGACTGTTCCGGTGAAGTGGTCGAGGGCGAAGGGGAGGTCGCGGGGATCACAACGGTGTGCGGAACGCCGTCGGAGATGGCCGGAGTTGGTCGGTCCACGCGCGCAGGCGGGGATGCTCGTCGGCGGCGAGGAGACCGGCCTGGTCACGGCGAGATAGTTCAATCAAATAGGTCAGGGAGGTCCACGGGATGCCAGAGAAGACATGAGTGAAAGGAATCGGGCGGAGACTCACTGGATAGCTCGGTCCACGCGCGGCGGCGGAAGACCGAAGTCCGGTGAGGTTGATCTCGGGCCTCCGGTGAAGTCCGGTCGGGTCCGAGGGCTTGGCAAGCTTCACGGGCTACTGGCGGAGCTAGCCGAAGCACTGGTTGGGCTGGAGGGTGGCTGGAGTGGGCTGGCCACGGCGGCCGTAGCTCTGGCGGCAATGGCGGGCGGAAATGAGCTCGCCGGAGCTAAGGAACGGTGGCTGGCCGGTGAGGGTGAGTGCGGGGCGAAGAGAGGTGCGCCCGGGGAGGCTTTATAGGCGCGGGCGGGCACGGCCGAGGGCGTGGGCGCGCGACGGACTTGACCGGACGCCGGGGCGAGCGCGCACGCGGGTTGGGCGAGCTCTGGCGTGCCGACCAGGGTCGAACACGTGTGCCCGTGCGTTCTGCCCAAGCTCTGGCGCGTGTGGTCGCTCATCCGAGCCTGCTCTCGCCTTGGTCAGTGCACGAAACCTCTTCTCCTCCCTACAAGCTACCATTCTTGTGTGGAGGTCATAGGATTTTGCCTACTGGTTGCAGAGATATGGAGCCAGGAAATCTGGTCTGTCTCCCTGCCCAAACCCGAGGCAAATCCCAAGTTTTGTCGTGTCTAGGGCTCGCGTCCCAATGCCATCTTCTGGCACACGACAGAGGGGTTATTTAGACACAATTTTGTCAATGGGGCCATTAGGATTCGAGTTAGGGATCAAGGTGAACATCCCTGATCTTTGGCTCAAGGTCTGAATTTCAGAATTCTGAAATTCAGAATTCCCAATGAGTCCCAACAAAAGAAGCTTGATTTGGGGGGTTTTCTTGAATTATTTTGGCTAAGCTTCCTCAATCTATCTTGTTGCTTATCAAATATACTTTAACTTATATAATTGGCTCAACTCAAAATTTTAAACTTTTCATTCCCTTTTGCTTATTTTCTTGAATTTTGTTCATGGGGTTCACTTAGGGTTCTTAATTAGGGTTGCACATTCTTATCCTTTAAGAGACTCAATTGTTTTGATCATGACACTTTTTAAGCATATACTTGGTGAACTCTTTCTTACTTAAGTCATTTTGATGCTCATGCTTACTTTGGTTCACATAAAATAATGGTTCTTGGTTTGGCTTTTTAAGAGAAACCCTAGGTGACACTGGGGTGTCACAGCCTTCCCCCCTTAAAGGAATCTCGTCCCGAGATTCGGGCCAGAGTCCTTCCGAGGTGAAGCGAAGGGTGAGACTGATAGGAAAAGGGTGGGGATTGTTATTATTAGGGCAAAACTGCTCTTCGAATGTCATTCTCTTTGCAACTTCAGAAGGAAGTCCTTTTAAGTTTTACTTTATAGTTACTTCATTCTGAATTAAGATCATATTTTTGGAAATTAGATTCGAAAGGCAGGAGGAGGGGTTGGAGGTGATTACACACTAGCTTCCTTAGGTAGGCAATCGGGGAAGTTGGATCTTAAGAACTCCTCGGTTTCCCAAGTAGCTTCCTCCTCTGAGTGATTACTCCACTTGACCTTGAACATCTTAATCGATTTAGCCCGAGTTGATCTTTCCTTGCAATCCAGAATCTTGGAGGGGTACTCTTGGTACGAGAGATCTGGCTCTATCTCCAATTCTGGCTCTGCTATGATCTCAGTCGGCAATCGAACACACTTCTTCAGCTGAGATACATGGAATACGCTGTGAATGGCAGACATCTTTGAAGGTAACTTCAGCTTGTATGCCACGGGTCCACATGCTTCTATGATCTCATAAGGTCCAATGTAACGAGGGGCTAGCTTGCCTTTGATCCCAAACCTCTGCACTCCCTTGGTGGGTGATACCTTGAGGTATACAAAACTTCCCACCTCGAACCGGAGAGGTTTCCTTCTTCTATCATGATAGCTCTTCTGCATGGCATGAGCAGCTTCTAGATTCTTCCTGATTAGCTTGACCTTCCTTTCGGCTTCAGTCACCAAATCAGGTCCAAAAACTTCTCTTTCACCAGGCTGAGACCAATTGAGTGGTGTCCTGCACCTTCTTCCATAGAGAGCTTCAAAAGGTGCCATCTTTAGGCTGGATTGATAACTATTGTTATAAGCAAACTCTGCCAAGGAGAGGTGCTTATCCCAGTTCTTGCCACAATCGATCGCACAAGCTCTCAGCATATCCTCCAGAATCTGGTTTACCCTTTCCGTCTGACCATCAGTCTGTGGGTGGTAAGCTGAACTCCTGATTAGCTTGGTTCCCAAAGACTCTTGCAATTGTTCCCAAAATCTGGCAACAAATTGGGCTCCTCGGTCAGAAACAATGGTCCGAGGTAATCCATGCAAACACACGATCCGGTCGATATACAATTCTGCATACTTCTGAGCCTTATCAGTGGTGTGCACAGGAAGAAAATGTGCCACTTTCGTCAATCGGTCCACAATAACCCAAATCGAATCATGATGACGAGAGGTGTTGGGTAGACCCACAATGAAATCCATGCTGATGTCGTCCCACTTCCACGAAGGTACGGACAGTGGTTGCAAAGCTCCAGCGGACTTCAAGTGGCTTGCCTTTATCCGCTGACAGGTGTCACACTCTGATACATACTGGGCTATCTCCCTCTTCATTCTGGTCCACCAGTACAAAAGCTTCAAATCACGGTACATCTTGGTGCTTCCCGGATGCATAGAGAATTTGGAGAGATGAGCCTCATCCAAAATTTTCTTCTTGAGATCCTGGTCCTTAGGAATTACCAATCTGCTTTTGAACCATAACACACCTTTCTCATCCTGGCGGAAACAATTATACTTCTCAACCGTCTGATGGAGATTCTTCTTGATAATCTGCACTCCCTTGTCACTGAGCTGGGCCATGATAATCTGGTCTTGCAAAGCTGGCTCAACAGCAATGTGGGACAAAGAACCAGAAGGAATCACTTCAATTTGCATCTTGCTCAACTCATCACACAAGGTGTTAACATGAGAATCCATCAGAATACAATTGCATTGCAACTTCCGACTCAAGGCATCTGCTACTACATTAGCCTTCCCTGGGTGATAATGTACCTCCAGGTCATAATCCTTGATCAGCTCTAGCCATCTTCTCTGCCTCATGTTGAGATCAGCCTGAGTAAAAATGTACTTAAGGCTCTTATGATCAGTGAAGATGTTGCAGTGGGTTCCCATTAGATAGTGCCTCCACATCTTCAATGCATGAACCACTGCTGCTAACTCAAGGTCATGAGTAGGATAATTTTTCTCATGAGGCCTGAGTGCTCTTGAGGCATAAGCAATGACTCGGTTGTCTTGCATCAAGACACAACCTAGCCCGGTGCCAGAGGCATCGCAATACACATCAAAAGGCTTGCTGCTATCGGGTTGCGCCAATACTGGTGCTGTGGTCAGATGCTGCCTTAACGCATGGAAGGCATCTTCGCACTTCTGACTCCACACAAACTTGACCTCTTTCTTCAGCAACTCAGTAATAGGCTTCGCAATTCGAGAGAAGTCCGGAATAAATCTTCAGTAATAACCAGCCAATCCTAGAAAACTCCAAATCTGGCGAACAGTCGTTGGTGGCCTCCAGTTCATCACCTCTTGCACTTTATCAGGATCAACAGCTATTCCAGCCTGAGAGATAGTGTGACCCAAGAATTTGATTTCCTTTAGCCAAAAATCACACTTGGATAACTTGGCATAAAGGTGGTGCTCTCGCAGACGTTGAAGCACTACATGCAAATGCCCGACATGTTCTTCTTCGTTCCTTGAGTACACCAGAATATCATCGATGAAAACCACCACGAACTTGTCCAATTCCGGCATGAAAACAGAATTCATCAGATACATGAAATATGCTGGTGCATTTGTCAGCCCGAATGACATCACCAAGAATTCATATAGCCCATATCTGGTTGAGAATGCCGTCTTCGGAATATCACTTGCTCGTATTTTGATCTGATGGTAGCCAGAGCGAAGGTCTATCTTGGAAAACACCTTGGCCCCGACCAACTGGTCAAAGAGAACATCAATACGAGGCAAAGGATACTTGTTCTTGATAGTTACCGCATTAAGAGGGCGGTAATCTATACACAGCCTCAAGCTTTCATCCTTCTTCTTCACAAACAGTGCTGGACATCCCCAAGGCGAAGTGCTTGGGCGAATAAAACCCTTATCCAGCAACTCTTGCAACTGCTTCTTCAACTCTGCCAACTCAGCGGGTGGCATTCGGTAGGGCCTCTTGGAAATTGGGGCCGTTCCCGGTTGCAACTCGATGGCGAATTCAATATCCCGGTCCGGTGGCATTCCTGGCAATTCATCAGGAAAGACATCTGCATACTCACAGACCACTGGGATCTTCTTCAGGGGTAACTCCGTCATAGAGAAAGCACATGACTGAGAAGAACCCTGACTAGGCAGAATCAAAGTGAAATTCCCGCAGAAAGGAGAATTAACTTCCACGGTACGACTGGCTACATCAAGCACAACTTGGTGCAAGGCCATCCAATTTGCTCCTAGAATAATGTCCACATTTTCCAATCCCAACACAAGAAGAGTGGTTTTGATAATGTGGCTTCCCAGTTGAATAGGCACACTTTGGTTTAATTGATTAGTTGCAATTTTACCCCCAGGTGTGACTATCATGAATGACCCTTTTGAGTGAGAGAATGGCAGTTTGCAATTAGCACTGAACTTTTGGCTAATGAAACTATGAGATGCACCAGAATCAAACAGAATTAAAGCAGGTTGATTATAAACTGAAAAGGTACCGGTCATGATAGGAGCTCCTTCTGGCACTTCCTCTAGAGCAGTGAAGTTGAGCTTCCCTTGCCTGACTTGCACCTTCTTCTTTCTTCCCTTGTCTTGATTTGGTGCTGGCATCTGCCTCTGCTGGTTCCTGGGACAATTCTTGGCATAGTGGCCCACATTGCCACAAGTGAAACACTTGTTCCCATTGCCTTGGCGAAACTGCTGCTGCTGCTGCATCGATGAAAACCACCACGAACTTGTCCAATTCCGGCATGAAAACAGAATTCATCAGATACATGAAATATGCTGGTGCATTTGTCAGCCCGAATGACATCACCAAGAATTCATATAGCCCATATCTGGTTGAGAATGCCGTCTTCGGAATATCACTTGCTCGTATTTTGATCTGATGGTAGCCAGAGCGAAGGTCTATCTTGGAAAACACCTTGGCCCCGACCAACTGGTCAAAGAGAACATCAATACGAGGCAAAGGATACTTGTTCTTGATAGTTACCGCATTAAGAGGGCGGTAATCTATACACAGCCTCAAGCTTTCATCCTTCTTCTTCACAAACAGTGCTGGACATCCCCAAGGCGAAGTGCTTGGGCGAATAAAACCCTTATCCAGCAACTCTTGCAACTGCTTCTTCAACTCTGCCAACTCAGCGGGTGGCATTCGGTAGGGCCTCTTGGAAATTGGGGCCGTTCCCGGTTGCAACTCGATGGCGAATTCAATATCCCGGTCCGGTGGCATTCCTGGCAATTCATCAGGAAAGACATCTGCATACTCACAGACCACTGGGATCTTCTTCAGGGGTAACTCCGTCATAGAGAAAGCACATGACTGAGAAGAACCCTGACTAGGCAGAATCAAAGTGAAATTCCCGCAGAAAGGAGAATTAACTTCCACGGTACGACTGGCTACATCAAGCACAACTTGGTGCAAGGCCATCCAATTTGCTCCTAGAATAATGTCCACATTTTCCAATCCCAACACAAGAAGAGTGGTTTTGATAATGTGGCTTCCCAGTTGAATAGGCACACTTTGGTTTAATTGATTAGTTGCAATTTTACCCCCAGGTGTGACTATCATGAATGACCCTTTTGAGTGAGAGAATGGCAGTTTGCAATTAGCACTGAACTTTTGGCTAATGAAACTATGAGATGCACCAGAATCAAACAGAATTAAAGCAGGTTGATTATAAACTGAAAAGGTACCGGTCATGATAGGAGCTCCTTCTGGCACTTCCTCTAGAGCAGTGAAGTTGAGCTTCCCTTGCCTGACTTGCACCTTCTTCTTTCTTCCCTTGTCTTGATTTGGTGCTGGCATCTGCCTCTGCTGGTTCCTGGGACAATTCTTGGCATAGTGGCCCACATTGCCACAAGTGAAACACTTGTTCCCATTGCCTTGGCGAAACTGCTGCTGCTGCTGAGGCTGATTGTTTCTTGGGGCGGGAGCTGGATAGCGGTTGGGTACCGGCTGCTGCTGCTGAGGTGGCCTGATCACCCATCTGCCTGCCTGCTGCTGAAAACCCCTGCTCTGATTGTGAGAAACAATCCGGAACCTCTGAGCCTGAGCGGATGGTGCTGCCATTGGTGCCTTCCTCTTCTTCTCTGCCCGGTGAGCAACAATGCAATCCTCCTGAGAGATGGCCATGTTGACCAACTCATTGAAGCTATCGGCCCGGACAGTGTTGAGTCGTTCCCGCAGCTTGGTATTGAGACCCCTGCGGAAGCGATCCCTCTTCTTTTCATCAGAATCAGCATGGTACCTTGCATACTGGCATAAGTCGTTGAAGGCTTGCACATACTGCAGTACCGTGCGGGTTCCTTGATTGAGGGCCAGGAATTCGTTCAACTTCCGATCAAGAATGCCAGCTGGAATGTGGTGTCCTCTGAAGGCAGTCTTGAATTCCTCCCAAGATACCTCACGATCAGCGGGGAGCATAGCACAGAAGTGGTCCCACCAAGTCCGAGCAGGGCCGCGAAGCTGCTGTGCGGCGAAGCGAGCCTTGGCCTCATCAGGGCAGTCTCCCGTGAGGAGGGGAAACTTGGACTCGACGACGCGAAGCCACACGTCGGCGTCCAACGGATCCTCTGCCTTGGTGAACAAGGGTGGCTGCGTGCTCAGAAACTCCTGGTATGTTGCCATAGCCGGAGGTCGCTGATGCTGGCCTCCACCATGCTGCTGAGGGTGGGGCTGGCGCTGCAAGAGCTGTCGCAGAATTTCATTCTGCTGGGCCATCAGCTCCTGCACTGTGGGAGCTGGAGGAGGTGGCGGGGGAGCTTGCTCATTCTGCCCGCGACGCTGCCTCGCTGCCATCTGAAAACAGAGATCGTCGCCATTGTTATCCCAATTCACATTTCCGAACGACAAGATATCATCTCATATGGAAGGAAAATGCCATAATCATAATATTAGGTTCGAAATGAAGATAACATGGTGACAAGGATCCCACAGATACCAAAAGTTTACAGGGTTACATTAATCAGGGGAAGGTACCCACAAGCCTAGTCCAAAATGTGATACTACTAAGCTCGCATAGGTTTCTATCCGCCTAAAAATGTCAAAGCGACTGCTTAACCCTGAGCGGTGGAAGCGACACTGGATACGGGTGAAGGAGGTATCGCGGAGGTAGTCCCATTGGCACCAGGGGCTGGTCCTAGCTCCTCGGGAGCCTCTTCTCCCTCGCTTCTTGCTTCATTGGCCTCCATCTCCAGGTGGTGCATGTCCAAGTGGTCATTGGCTTCCTCAAGTTCCCTCTGCACGTCGTGAAGCTGGTTCTCCAAGACATCAATAGTGTTATCTCGGATCTCCACTTGCTGCTCCAGGGTGGTAATACGCTGGTTCAGCCTCTCCACCTGCAGATCCTTTTCCACCAACTCTGTGGATAGGTCGACCACAAAATCTTCCCGACTGTCGAGAGTGAGCTTGGCAGCCTGAGCGGTGTTAGCAAGAAGTGTCATAGCATCGCTCTGAAGGGCCTGAAGGCGGTACAGCGCACTCATGCACTGAACAGTGACCCTCCCAACCAAGTCAGGATACATTGCCCACACATCCTTCACATGGCTCACGCGGTTACACCACATGGGATCATCCTTCTTCTCAGCAGGGAAGAGTCCCAAGGGGTGCATCACCATCTCCAGGGGATGGTAGCCACAGAAAGTCGTCAGAGTCTTCATGGCTGCTGCCTCAACGGTGTCGTCCGTCCTGAGTCCAATCGTCTCAGAGTCAAGAGAACGCCAACCCGGCTGAAGGGGATGAGCCTCCAAAGTTAGCCAGACCCGACAACGAGGTACCCGATGCTCCTCATACAACTGCACCGTGTACAAAGGGGGCGTAGGGTAACCGGCGGAGTTAAGCACTTCCCACAAAATGGAAGGAAAGCCATCGCGAGAAAGGAAGTCAGAACTGAAACGAGAGTCTCCTCCACTGGCGGGGGTGGGTGAATTCATCTGCGGAAGGGAATCAAAGATAAAGATTATGGTGGAAGGAAAAAGAAAAAGAGAGCCCGGATGATTTCGAAGAAAAGGGGGTTAGCTCAATTTTAATTCCTCTTTGTGTTTTATAATGCATGCATGCGGAAAGAAACGTTGCCTCTCAAAAGGAAAATAGGGTGCCTTTTTAGGGCATCCTAAAATATAAGTATTGGCCCACAGGGCCTAATTGGTTAGCCACCTATTCCTCCCTCTATGCCTAAGGCCTTTCGTCCTAGGTCTAGCGGTCTAGTCCTGACGATCCGTAGTAGCTTCTAGGCAGGTTTTAGATTTTGAAATTTGGTATTCATGGTTTATTGCCCTTCTCTGTGGTGGAATTTGCTCCGATACCAGCTGTGGCAGAACCACCCGAATTATTCCAGCTTAAGTGCCTAAGTCACGCCTCAGGGGCCGTAACACACTTAAATCGGAATAACCCGTCAGTCCCTCAGATCTAGTCTGATAGAGCCACTTAACCAGGATCAAATTCCACAATCTCACTCGAAGGTGAGTCACAGAAGAAATACAATAAAACAGGAAACCTCAAATTAAGTACTGAGTTATTACATAAATCGAAGTTTTTGAGTAGCAAGTAAAGTTCACAAATTAAAGTGCAGCGGATAATCGATGTCGTCGGTAATGAGGAAATGGGCAAGGCCTAGCCCACTACTCCTCATGCTCCTCTCCTGCCGGAGCAACATCCCACTCGACCGTCCAACCCGGTGGCAGGGTGGTAGGCCAAGTCACACCATCAACTACATCCTGCATGGTACCTGCAAAAATGGTGCCACAAGCAAGGCTGAGTATACTAATACTCAGCTAGACTTAACCGGTGTGAGGAGTCTACTCCTCTACCTCTAGACTATGCAGCTGTTTGGCTGAGGGGTTTGGTTTGCCAAAAGCACTAGCTGTTTCTAAAATCAACTTTTAGCTTTTCAAATTCTACCATCATTAACTTAGCTAGATTTGCTCCTTCTAAGCATACATGGTAACAAGCAATTAGCTCAATCAACAAGTTATCTCATGTAATCCACATTTCACTTCTTACTCGATGCAGTACAAGGAATCAAGCAGTCTCATTAGCTGCGAGAAGCAGACGATTCGAATCGAGTTTTAAACCTTGCAAGGTAAACCTAAACACACGACATGTCAGGGTACTCCGACCCCACACATGACAACCGTCCCCATCGATTCCCCGTTCGCGTCCAGGCCTCACCGCCTTGGCATACAATGCTCCACTGACCCCGGCTGCCGCCGTGCAGTGACCGCACTTGTACCCACCGTAGCTAGCATGGGAGACCCTGTCTCAGGTCGCATGAGGGATAAAGTCCGCGCCCGGCTTCACTCAGGTACTAGGTTTACCGGTTACCATTTTTCCCGGCATGTGCTTAGTACGTTCAAAAGCTTGACTCAGGTATCCACACATTAATCCTTAATTCATTTTTCCCGTCTTCTGGACAAGGCATCCTCCCTGGATCCAAGTCCATAGACCAATATATATATCCCATTATCAAGATGAATACAATCAATTCCTGACCTCGCGCGAGTGCTAGAAAAATCACTCGACTTCTACCGAGATCCTGATTAGCAAGCAGCTACTCGACCTAGCATACTAGTATTCATCTCAAAAGGAATCCTAAGTTCATGCAACTAGAGGTTTCAGGCAACTCCTACACTTAAGTGCACATTGCAATCCTACAAGCATTAAGTGTAGTAAAGTAGCATATAATAACATGGTTATGCATAAAACTGGGGCTTGCCTTCAACTGCTGGGGCTGCGGGGAGATCCTCAATAGCAGCCTCTGAAGCCTGCTCCTGGTCCTCCTCTTGGACAGGTCCTTGCTCGGGGATGAGCACGTACTCTCCGTCGGCAAGATTACAATCTAATGAATGCAATGCGTAAGATATATGCATGATATGATATGTGCTTTAGAATTTACAACTTTAAAGATGTATGGTCTTTTTGAATTTAAACAAGTTAACCTTTCTTATGTAAAACCCTTTAGTGGTATACTTGGTAAATTGGGTTAGTTTTAATGGGATGAGGTTTATTCCTTCTTCTCTTTTCTTTTATTCTCTTTAATGTTTTGGAGTAGGTTTGAACTACAAGTTGCTTTTATAAAATTCCAAAAATTATGCAAAAATTACAGTGGCTTGTTACTGGTGTATGATTCTCTGTCACAAAATTTGGGGTTCAGAAAGTGAATGGTTTTCTCTGGACAAAATTACCAAATTTTAGGGCAGAAGGGGTACTTTGAACTACAACTATTATTTAACAGTGGGTAGTTCTCAAAAACTTATTTTTGATGGCTTTTAGGTGTTATAACATGACTTGATACAAATTTCTAGTCATTAATACCCTTTAATTCTTTCCCCAAGATTTTCTTAAGGTTTCTAGCCAAAGGGGTGCTTTCTACTACCACTATACTTGAAAAACATCAAACAACAGAGTTCTTATTTTTCTTAGCTAGTATTTTGTGCAAGAGCAATCATTCTGGAGTTTGGCTTCCTTTTGCTTAAGGGAAGGGGTGGTTTGCATTATTTGAGCTAAATGGCCTTTCTCACAAATTACTAGCAAAAGGCATGGGTTCACTTCTTTTTTCATGGGTTTGTATTTTTCTCTGGTGGTTTATCTCATCATGGACTTAGCAAATTTTTTTGGTTGCCCATTATCACATTATTTGGGGTTGCTCATGATTTAGTGGGAAAATGCCTTATTATCATTCTGTATTTATTTTCCCTACTTAAAAAGTTAGGCTGGGGTGCTCTGTATTTTTGTAGTGGGGATCTGGTGGTTATAAGTTCACTGGATTTTTGTTAACCACTTTGGTTATAGTTTTGCAATTCTAATAATTGATTTTCAGTCTACATAAGGCTAATTAAAGCATCTTAATTAGAAACTGGTCCTAATTAATGGTCTCTGCATTTTTCCTAGGTTCTCTGTTGCATAAGTAAACTAGGAAAAATATTACTAATCACTGTTCAACATTTTCTAATGCTTTTCTGATTTTCTCTAAGTTTTGGACAAAATGGCTTTAAATGAATAACTACATCATAATCTCTAATGCTGGGGCTCCTACTATTTTTAAACAGTGTCTAATTAAGGTATAAGCATCTACAAATTTTCTTAAGCTCAGCACAAAAGAAAAACTAATTTTCCTTAATTAAACAAGGTTTAGGGGGTTTCTGTTTTTAATTTTAAACTCTAAAATTTAGAACAGAAAGCATATGGTTCACTATTTTTAAATGATAGGCCATAATATTCCAGAGTTAGCAAAATTGGTTTGACAGCTTTTCATTAAGATTTCATCAAGTTATGGATTTTCTAAGTTCTCTAGTCATTTTAAAAAGAATAACAGAATTGATTAAATGGAAATCCACTTTGCACTGGGGTCCCTGGCGGTTTTTCTAAGTTTTCCTCGCGAATCAGTCCTTAGGTTACTATTCACATGAGTCGCTGACATTACAGAAAACCCCTCGGGTTCTACAGAACCTAACCCGAGGTCCTTCTTCTACCTCAAACAGTAGCCGCGGCGAAGAAAAGGGCGGAGGGGCTTACCGGCGGCAAGACTGTTCCGGTGAAGTGGTCGAGGGCGAAGGGGAGGTCGCGGGGATCACAACGGTGTGCGGAACGCCGTCGGAGATGGCCGGAGTTGGTCGGTCCACGCGCGCAGGCGGGGATGCTCGTCGGCGGCGAGGAGACCGGCCTGGTCACGGCGAGATAGTTCAATCAAATAGGTCAGGGAGGTCCACGGGATGCCAGAGAAGACATGAGTGAAAGGAATCGGGCGGAGACTCACTGGATAGCTCGGTCCACGCGCGGCGGCGGAAGACCGAAGTCCGGTGAGGTTGATCTCGGGCCTCCGGTGAAGTCCGGTCGGGTCCGAGGGCTTGGCAAGCTTCACGGGCTACTGGCGGAGCTAGCCGAAGCACTGGTTGGGCTGGAGGGTGGCTGGAGTGGGCTGGCCACGGCGGCCGTAGCTCTGGCGGCAATGGCGGGCGGAAATGAGCTCGCCGGAGCTAAGGAACGGTGGCTGACCGGTGAGGGTGAGTGCGGGGCGAAGAGAGGTGCGCCCGGGGAGGCTTTATAGGCGCGGGCGGGCACGGCCGAGGGCGTGGGCGCGCGGCGGACTTGACCGGACGCCGGGGCGAGCGCGCGCGCGGGTTGGGCGAGCTCTGGCGTGCCGACCAGGGTCGAACACGTGTGCCCGTGCGTTCTGCCCAAGCTCTGGCGCGTGTGGTCGCTCATCCGAGCCTGCTCTCGCCTTGGTCAGTGCACGAAACCTCTTCTCCTCCCTACAAGCTACCATTCTTGTGTGGAGGTCATAGGATTTTGCCTACTGGTTGCAGAGATATGGAGCCAGGAAATCTGGTCTGTCTCCCTGCCCAAACCCGAGGCAAATCCCAAGTTTTGTCGTGTCTAGGGCTCGCGTCCCAATGCCATCTTCTGGCACACGACAGAGGGGTTAGTTAGACACAATTTTGTCAATGGGGCCATTAGTATTCGAGTTAGGGATCAAGGTGAACATCCCTGATCTTTGGCTCAAGGTCTGAATTTCAGAATTCTGAAATTCAGAATTCCCAATGAGTCCCAACAAAAGAAGCTTGATTTGGGGGGTTTTCTTGAATTATTTTGGCTAAGCTTCCTCAATCTATCTTGTTGCTTATCAAATATACTTTAACTTATATAATTGGCTCAACTCAAAATTTTAAACTTTTCATTCCCTTTTGCTTATTTTCTTGAATTTTGTTCATGGGGTTCACTTAGGGTTCTTAATTAGGGTTGCACATTCTTATCCTTTAAGAGACTCAATTGTTTTGATCATGACACTTTTTAAGCATATACTTGGTGAACTCTTTCTTACTTAAGTCATTTTGATGCTCATGCTTACTTTGGTTCACATAAAATAATGGTTCTTGGTTTGGCTTTTTAAGAGAAACCCTAGGTGACACTGGGGTGTCACAGGTCGAGCTCGGAGCCGATCCGGATCTGCTTGGAGGTGTCGCCGCTGGGGTCGAGGGGGATGGCCTTAACCGTCTCCACTGGCTCGAAGTTGTCGGCGTGACGCTTCACGTCTGGCACCTCCTTAGAGAGGCTTTCCAGGTCGGCGATGAGGGCCTCGGACTCGGCGAGGGCCTCGGCGTACTCCACGCACTCCATGTCGCATTCGAACGCGTGTTTGTATGTGGGGCCGACAGTGATGACCCCGTTGGGGCCCGGCATCTTGAGCTTCAGGTAGGTGTAGTTGGGGACGGCCATGAACTTCGCGTAGCATGGCCTTCCCAGTACCGCGTGGTAGGTTCCTCGGAACCCGACCACCTCGAACGTCAGAGTCTCCCTTCGGAAGTTGGAGGGCGTTCCGAAGCAGACGGGAAGGTCGAGTTGTCCGAGGGGTTGGACGCGCTTCCCGGGAATGATCCCATGGAAGGGCGCAGCGCCTGCTCGGACGGAGGACAGATCAACACGCAGGAGCCTGAGAGTCTCGGCGTAGATGATGTTGAGGCTGCTGCCTCCGTCCATAAGGACCTTGGTGAGCCTGACGTCGCAGATGACGGGGTCGACGACGAGCGGGTATTTCCCCGGGCTCGGCATGTGGTCGGGGTGGTCGGCTTGGTCGAAGGTGATGGGCTTGTCGGACCAGTCTAGGTAGACTGGCGCCGCCACCTTCACCGAGCAGACCTCCCGGCGCTCTTGCTTGCGGTGCCGAGCCGAGGCATTCGCTGCTTGCCCACCGTAGATCATGAAGCAGTCGCGGACCTCGGGGAACTCTCCTGCTTGGTGATCTTCCTTCTTTTCGTCGTCGCGGGCCCTGCCACCCTCCGCGGGTGGCCCGGCCCTGTGGAAGTGGCGCCGAAGCATGACGCACTCCTCAAGGGTGTGCTTGACGGGCCCCTGATGATAGGGGAACGGCTCCTTGAGCATCTTGTCGAAAAGGTTGGCACCTCCGAGGGGTTTCCGAGGGTTCTTGTACTCGGCGGCGGCGACAAGGTCCGCGTCGGCGGCGTCGCGTTTTGCTTGCGACTTCTTCTTGCCTTTCTTCTTGGCGCCGTGCTGAGTCGACGCCTCATAGGACTGGGCGTTCGGGTTTACCCGAAATTTCGGGTCGGGTTTTTTGGGTTTTTTATATTTCGGGTTTTCAACAGTAGAACCCGTACTCGTACCCAAACTTTCGGGTACCCGCAATTTCGGGTTTGGGTTTGGGTAGAATTCGGGTACCCGGTATTATAAATCATACACAAGATAAGACTACAAGAGTACAAGACATCTATAATTCTATATCACTATATGACAATGGAATCACAAAATATTAGAGTTTAATAACTTGCACAAGTCCACAACGCGCACAAGAAAACTGAGACAAAGTAATCATTAAGCGACTGCTACTGTTCCAAAGCAACGCAACGCAACAGAAATTAAACCCCAGCAGCTTTGTGCTAACTGCTAAGTGCTAACAGCCAACTTGTGCTAACAGCCAACAGAAATTAAACGCCTCGCAACAGCTTTGTCACTCTGTGCTAAATGGTAACGCCCAGTCCTACTCCCAGGCTACAGCCAACACCAAGTCACTAAGACACCAACAGACAACAGTTCATTCAGCCAACACCAAGTCGCCAACAGCTCAATGAAGATCCAGATGCCCACTGCCCAGGTCCGCAGCTCCAGGTCCACTGCCCAGATCCAGACACCAACAGACAACAGTTCATTCAGCTAACGTGCCCAGTGCCCACTGCCCAGGTCCGCAGCTCATTCAGTCGTCAACGAAGATCAACATGCCCAGGTCTGCAGTCTGCACTAAAACAGTAGAAATTAAAGCATTAGAGAATAAGTATGAACAGTTGAACAGGCAGTAAACACTAAACACCAGCTAAAGCAGGCAGCAGGCAGCTAAAGCAGCAGCAGTCAACATATGAACATACCCACTACCCAGAATTAAACAGCAGCAGCAGTCAACATATGAACATACCCACTACCCAGAATTAAGCAGCAGCAAGGCAGCAACCAGCATGAACTAAGCAGCAGCAGCATGACTAGCAAGGCAGCACTAGCTAGATTACCAGCTGCCAGCAGGACAACTAGCAAGGCAGCAACCAAAAAAACAAATGAAGTAAACACTATACCAGCTAGATTAAGCAGCACTAGCTAGATTACCAAAAAAACAGCACTAGCTAGATTACCAGCTAGCAGCAGGACAACTAGCAATGCAGCAACCAAAAAACAAATGAAGTAAACACTATACCAGCTGCCAGCAGCATGAACTAAGATGTAGATGTTCCAGGGATGGTGTTGCTTCCTGTTCCTGTTCCGGTTGTTGTTGTTGCTTCTTGTTTTCCTTTTCCTTTATCGCCAAATTCTTCTTTTAGTTCTGCAATGAGATGCAGCATTGTCTGGTTCACATATGTTGATATGCAATGAACCATTGAATAATAATGAAAAAATAAGGAATGATATACCTTTTTCTAGCATGGTTAATTCTTCAAGGTTTTCTTCAATATCAATAGGTATTGACCACCTCAACCAATCTTGTGCACATACTAGAGCTTCAAGCATGAATGGAGTAAGGGAGCTGCGGAAGTCATCTAAAATGCGCCCACTTGTGCTAAATGCCGACTCTGATGCTACAGTTGAGATTGGTATAGCAAGCACATCACGGGCCATCTTGGCCAGTATTGGAAATCTCTGCTCAGATGCCTTCCACCATACTAGTAGATCAAGCTTCATTTCTGTGTCCTCAGTTTCTTCAGAAAGATATTTGTCAAGTTCAGACTTAGTGTTGTTGCTTGAACCAATGCCTAGCCTCATCTTCTTAGCAACGATTTCCTTCAGCTTCCCTCCTCTACCTCTACCTTGCTTTGATGTTATTGGGTCACTTACATTAGTTGTATCCTCACTTGAAGAATACATTTTCATATACTCTTCGAACAAATCATGAAGGCAAGTGTTAATTGCTTCCCAAACTAGTTGTCCCCTTTCCTCGCCAAATATCTCTTCAATGGTTATCTTGGTATACAAAGATAGCTTGTATCTTGGATCAAGACAACCAGCAATAAAAATTAGTAAATTCAAGTTCTCCTTCTCCTTTGCCTTCCCCCTCCCCTTCTCCATATCCTTGTCATGTTCACTGCTACTGTTCCAAAGTCCCCAATATTTGTCAAATTTTTCTTTCATTCTGATTCCCATCAGTGTTTGCAAATCATCTGTACTGTCCATCCATGATTGAATCAATGCATGCACTTCTCCAATTTCATGGAAAAATGTATGTGCAGTGACATGGAGAGTTGTAGAGACACGAACAGTCAGATCATAAAAGTGCTCTAAAAATTCTGCCATCTTCCTTGCGTTTTCCCAATCTATCTCATCAGGATGACCAAAACCACCCCTTCCTTCAGATAGGTCCATAACATAACTCATGTCTTCATCTGCTAGTTTTGTGAACACCTTCTCATACACAATTGCAGATTTAAGCATAATATATGTGGAGTTCCATCTAGTTGGGACATCAGCCTTAAGATATGGATTGTTGGTTAGCTTCTCTTCCTCTATAATTTCCTTAAATTTGAGCATTCTTGAACCACCATTTCTAATGTACTTCACAGCTGCCCTAACACGCTTCACTGATAGGTCTACTTCTTTTAGGCCATCGTGCACAATTAGATTAACGATGTGAGCTGCACATCTCATGTGCAAGTACTTGCCACTAGCTAGATTAGTGGTACTCAATTGCCTCCTCAAATAACTAATACCGGTATCATTGGCACTTGCATTATCAACAGTTATTGTCATCACTCTCTCCAAACCCCATTCAACCATGCATCTTAGCACATTTTTTCCAATATCATCACCCTTGTGTCCCTTAACCAAGAAGAAACCAATAACTTTTTTATGGAACTTCCAATTATCATCAATAAAGCTAGCAGTCACAGTCATGTAGCTATCTAGTTGCTTAGAAGTCCAACCATCTGTTGTCAAACAAACCCGTTGACAGGAGTCTTTGAAGAATTTCTTTAGCTTAGCTTTCTCCTGGAAGAAACAATGTACTACATCTCTAGTACATGTTCGTCTAGATGGCACTAGAAAGCGAGGGCATGCTTTGGACATAAACTTTCTAAACCCAGGTTTCTCACCAAAGCAAAATGGCAACTCATCCTCTATTACCATCTCGGCAAAAGCAACCCTTAGTGTGTCTTGATCAAACCTCCACGTGCTAACACCTTCATGTTGAGTTGCTTGTAGAGTACCTTGAGATGGATCTTTGTTAAACTTATTTGGATTGCGTTTGCAAGCAACCAAATGCCTCTTCAATGAAGATGTGCCATGACGTCCAGCCTCTGCTTTCATATTTCGATGGCAATATTTGCACTTGGCATGCCTAACGATGTCTTTATCATCTTTTATCTTAATAAAATGTTGCCATACATCTGACCTCGGTGCTATTTCCTTCCTACTCCCATCCTTAGTCAACTCAGGGTCCTCTTGTTTAGCTATTACATCCTGTGACTGAGATGCTGGTGCAACTACATTCTGAATATGTGACGTTTCAGTACAAAGTGCAACTGATTCAACCTCCATATCTGTGTGTTCCTCAATTTCTAGCATCTAAATGACAATGGAATCACAAAATACTAGAGTTACATACTTACACAGTTACACTACTACCTAATATTAAGCTACAGATACAAGATTCAAGTTACATACCTTCCTGTTCCTGGCTGTGGCTGCTGCGGACTGCTGCCTGCTGGTGCTGGGAGCCTGGGAGGCTGGGACTGCTGTGGAGTGTGGGCTGCTGCGGACTGCGCGTGCTGGTGGCCAGTGGCCTGGTGCTGCCGTGCAGCCGTGCTGGAAGCCTGGAACTAGCGAGTGGCGACTGCGTGCTGCGGCTGCGCCCTACGGCCTGCGCCCTGCGTGTCTGGCTGTCTGCCGTGCTGCTGGAGGAGAGAGGAGTGGACTAGTGGAGGACTCGGCGGCTCAGCCCCTGGGCGTCTGCGCGCAGCCGCGCAATGCGGTGCCCGCCGCCCGGTGCTGCCGTGCTGGCCGCTGGGGCCTGGCCGCCTGGGAGCTGGGAGGAGCCGCCGAGCCGGACTGGAGCCTGGAGGCTGGAGGTCTGGAGGAGGAGTGGAGGACGCCGTCGGCGGCGGTCGGCCGGTCAGTGGAGGACGCCCTGGGAGGTGGGAGCTAGGGTTGTGGGGGGAACTCAGGCGTGGTCGCGTACTCGCGTGGGCTGTGAGCCTGTGACGCTGTGCTGTTGCCTGTTGGGCTGCCTAACGGGCTAGCGTAGCGGGTGAATCTGAATACCCTCAGCCTGCCTAATTTCGGGTTTAGTGGGTACTTCGGGTACCGCGGGTAAATACCCGAATAGGCCCAAACTTAGTTCGGGTATTCGGTTTTGGTACCCGTTGTAATTGTTCGGGTAACGGGCATCGGGCTAAACGGGTACGGGTTCGGGTATTTAGGGTAACGGGCTTCGGGCTCGGGTTTTATGCCCAGTCCTAACGCATCGGGAGCATCTTCCGACGGGCGGCCCTGGGGCTGCTTGTCCTTTCGGAAGATAGCCTCGACCGCCTCCTGGCCGGAGGTGAACTTGGTGGCGATGTCCATCAACTCGCTCGCTCTGGTGGGGGTCTTGCGACCCAACTTGCTCACCAGGTCACGGCAGGTGGTGCCAGCGAGGAACGCGCCGATGACATCCGAGTCGGTGATGTTGGGCAGCTCGGTGCGCTGCTTCGAGAATCGTCGGATGTAGTCCCGGAGAGACTCTCCCGGCTGCTGCCGGCAGCTTCGGAGGTCCCAGGAATTCCCGGGTCGCACGTACGTGCCCAGGAAATTGCCGGCGAAAGCTTGGACTAGGTCGTCCCAGTTGGAGATCTGCCCCGGAGGCAGGTGCTCCAACCAGGCGCGAGCGGTGTTGGAGAGGAACAGGGGGAGGTTGCGGATGATGAGGTTGTCATCGTCCGTTCCACCCAGTTGGCAGGCCAGGCGGTAGTCCGCGAGCCACAGTTCCGGTCTCGTCTCCCTCGAGTACTTTATGATAGTAGTCGGGGGGTCGGAACCGGGTCGGGAACGGTGCCCGTCGGATGGCCCAGCTGAAGGCCTGCGGACCGGGCGGTTCGGGCGAGGGACTCCGATCCTCCCCACTGTCGTAGCGTCCCCCACGCCTGGGGTGGTAGCCTCGGTGCACCCTCTCGTCGAGGTGGGCCTGACGGTCGCGGTGATGGTGCTCGTTGCCGAGGCGGCCCGGGGCCGCAGGCGCGGTGTTGCGCGTGCGCCCGGTGTAGACCGAGGCTTCCCGCATGAATCGGGAAGTCGCGACATGAGGTTCCGAGGGGTACCCCTGCCTTCGGGAGGCAGAGCTCTCGGCCCGTCGGACCGCGGCGCCTTCCAGGAGATTCTTGAGCTCCCCCTGGATTCGCCGACCCTCGGTGGTTGATGGCTCCGGCATCGCGCGGAGAAGCATCGCTGCTGCAGCCAGGTTCTGGCCGACCCCACTAGATGCGGGTGGTGGCCTGACCCTGACGTCGTCTGCGACGCGGTGCTGGAAACCCTGGGGCAGATGACGTATTTCTCCGGCCGGGGGTTGGCCCGCCCATGCCTGCCCGACGTCCCGGCGGATCGGCTCAAGCGCTCCTGCTCCCTCGTCGAGCCTGGCCTGCACCCCGCGGATTTGCTCGAGCTGTGGGTCATGGCCCCCCGCCTGAACGGGGACCACAGCTAGCTCCCGTGGGATGTCAAAGCGGGGCACCGGCCTACGGAGATCACCGTCCTCCGGCATGTCGAGATGATTGCCTTCGGAGGGACCCCCTAGATCGACGTGGAAACATTCGCGTCTTGGGCCACAGTCCTCGTCGTCGAGGCTGCGGCTACCGTCGGAACAGTCGGAGAGGCAGTAGTCACATGCAGTTATGAAGTCCCGCAAGGCACTGGGGTTGCCAAGTCCAGAGAAATCCCAACAGATGTTGGGGTCGTCGTCTTCCTCGGACCTAGAGGGCCCGTAGGTCGAGACGTCCGTCAACCGGTCCCAAGGTGACCGCATGCGAAACCCCAGAGGGTTTGGACTCGCCTCTACGAGAGCGCCCGCCAAAGCAAGGTCGCTAGGCGGGTTGAGGCTGAATCCAAATGATGTGGGATGGGAATCGATCGGTACCTCTTGGTCGACGAGCGGCGATAAAGTCACGTCGGGGACTGACTGCACCGTCGTCTCAGGTACGAGGGCGATGCCCAGCAAGCTTTTCGCCAGCACGCTGGCGTCGTCCGCTTGCTCGGGATTGGCGTGTCGCGGGGAGACGGCGCTCGTCTTCGTCTCAAGAGCGAAGTCGATACCCGGTGCGCCCCCCGTTGGGGTGCCGGCACCGTCGACTTGCTCGACAGCCGACGAGGCGCTGCCTCCTGCTTGGCCTTGGTTGCCCTGCCTTCCCCTCCGTCAGCGGGGAAGAAGGCGGGACGAGGTCGGAGGTTGTTCTTCCACCACACGGGGAAGACGTCGTCGATTCCGCCGTCGGCGGGCGGGCTGTCGGCCGCCATTGTCGTCGTCGCGCGGCGGGGGAAGGAGTATCATGTCGTAGCTGCCGTCGAAGGACATGAACTCAAGACTCCCGAAACGGAGCACCGTCCCGGGTTGGAGAGTGTCACACCCGGTTTTGGAAGGCAAACCGAATGCGAACTATGTACGTGCCAGGGTCAGAACTCACGTACACAGCGATTACATAAATGAACATCATCACACAATGCTCGAATAATAACATAAAAGAGTACTTATTACATCATAGAGTCATAGACATCCACATAGTCATCAACTTAACAGTTAAATCAAAGTACTAGCGAAACACAGTAAAGATAAGGTCTCCACAGGCAGCTGACTGGGGGTTGCCGCCAACCCACACCTAGAATTCATCGTAGTCTTGGAACTCCTAGAAGTCTCCTTCCACGGCTTCGCCTTCTCCTGAGCAGTGATTACAATGCGGACAACCTGGTGTTTTGTGGTAAAGCAAGGATGAGTACACATCAACGTACTCAGCAAATGTCCCGTTTGGCTGAAGTGGACTAGCTTTATGTGGGGTTAGGCTCAAGCAGTTGCTTTTAGTTGGTCAGGTATTTATCATTAGTAGAAGCCAGATTTTAGCATTAACCAACCCGTAACCATTTCCTCATCGAGGAACATCATCATCATAGTCGAACCGAAACCATATCATAGTCATTGCATCTCGAACCATCTGTATCTCTAATCAAAGAGGATCCCAAGGCTGCTCTTAACCGTGAGCACGGCTGATATACCAGTTTCACTACCCTCTGCAGAGGTCGCACACTTTACCCATGAGTCATGATTCCCTTTCTACCCGGGGAGAGCTAATCCCCATTGACCACTACCTAGGTGGTCCGGCAGGGCATCACTACGTAGCTTTTACAAAGATTCCCTAGAGATCATAGCTGCCCGTTAGGTTTCTCCAGTTTGATAAACACAGTACCCCTCCCCGCAGGAGAGTGACTAACAAAGAGCAAAACGAAAGAACCTCGGCACTCAGCCTCGGCAGAGCAAGCACTGTGCCTGGACCCCATTGACGGCACGACGGCTAAGCAACTACACCTCTAGTTCATCTAATTAATCAGCTAAGGGCATCCCATTTCACCCTCATGGTTGCACTGTTATCCCGGGTGGTCTCTCAACGAACCAGTCCTTACGGAGAGGTACTCAGGAAACAGCCTGAGCCCCCTAGAGTATCACAAGATCATCAACATCATCAGGATAACAGTATCGTAAATAGTCACATCATGTTCATTGATTAAGTTAAGGCAATAGCAAAGTGCTAACCATAATAGCCCATAAGTTCATCAAGGATAAAGTAAAATGTAAAGCTAGTCAATCCTTAGGTTTCAAGTAAGTAATGCGGGGTAGTAAGTTATAAATGAATAGGACATAATGGGACAGAGGACACTTGCCTTCACCAAACTGCTGCTCAGGGACTTCCTCTGCAACTTCCTCGGGAAACACAGACTGCTCGTTGTCTACGTAAAGCAATCATTCACACTATGCACTTGGGAAAATAACAAACAAAACAATATACCAAACATATGCAGCAGAGAGAGGTCACATGTTCATAACAGAAAAGGGATAGGCACTCTAGTGTTCCCTAGGTCTGGGGTAGAGGACTATACAGAGTGATTCATTATCCACTAATCAGGTTCAAGTCAGTGGTGGGATTAAATAATTATCTGGTTTAAGTTCCTAAACTTAAGTGTTTGAGTCCATAAACTTAAGTGCTCCAACTTTTATTAAAGTCTACTATCTTTTATTTATCTCAAATAGGGTTCCCATAACATTAACTTTATCCTAATGATTAACCATTAATTGGGACATGGAAATAGCAGGGAAACATTGCATAAACAGATAGACAATAATATTATGAACATTTTGCAATTTGAAGCACCTAATTTGGAGTTCATATGACAAAGTTATGAATTTTACAAGTTTAGGGGTTAAAATTATACCCTAAGGACCTATTTTGAATTAAATAAAAGGTCCGAGGACCTAACTGCGAGAAACCAGGGACGGCGGGCGCAATTTCCAGAAAACAGGGGGGTTCTTTAAGAAAATGCGCGGGCGAAGGGGTATCGGGCGCCTACAGCCGTTGGATCTCAGATCGACGGCCAGGATTAGATCCCGCGGCGGGCGCGCGGGCGCGCGGCGGCGTGAGCGGCTGACAGGCGGGGCCGGGCGGGCAGCGCGGGCGCGGGGCTGACAGGCGGGGCCCAACGGGCAGGGAGACGGGGTGAGGGGGCAGTGGGCCTGGGCCGCTGGATCTCCGGCGGACGGCCAGGATTGGGTCCGGGCGAGTTGAATCAGGGCCGCCCGATCTGGGATGAACGGCGGGGATCGGGTGGGCAGCCTGGGTCTTTCCTACGGCTAGCAGGGGCGGCGGCGCTCGTTCCCGCGGCGGAGGGCTCGCCGGAGACGAGGGGCGCGGGCGATTGGCGGGCCCCTGGGGCGATCTGAGTGGCCGGGAAGGTTGGGGAGGGCACGGAGGGTTCTCTGGTGGGGTCTGGGTCGGGGCAGAGGCACCGGAGGGGGGCGGTTCACGGCGGAGCGGCTCGGCGGCGGGGTTACTCTACTCCGGCGAGGAATTACACGCGGCAGAGAGCAAAACAAAGGGCGATAGGGGCGGGAGAGGTTCTTTACCTCAAGGCGGACTCCGGGGACTCCTCGGCGGCGACGGGGACGCGACGGTGGCCCGGGTCGACGGTGGCGGCTGCACGGCGGACGGCGGGTGAGCGCGGGCAGAGAGAAATAGGGAGGGGAAGGGGAAATTGGTGCGCGTTCCGGGTTGCGGACGTCGGGGCGAAGCTCACCGTGGCAATGGACACGGCGGAGCTCCAACGGCGGCCGGGAACCGAGCTCGGAACGGCGGGGTTTACGGCGGCGGCGCTCTGGCGTGTGCACCGCGAGGGAGAGGTGGAAGAGGGGGGCCGGTTGGTGCGCAAATGAGGGAGGGGGAGATGGCGAGCAAGGCTCGGGGCTCAAGTGGCCGAGGGCGAGGTGGGGCGAGCCCCACGCGCGACGTGGGCGCGGAGACCGCGGCACGCACGGCGGCGGTTACGCGAAGACGGAGAAGCTGACAAGCCGGGCCCGCGGCGCAGAGAGAGAGAAGAAAGCGGGTGCGGGCGCGAGGGAAGCGGGGCTGACGGGCCGGGCCCACGGGCAGAGAGAGAGCGAGGGAGCGGGCGCGCGCGGGGAAACGGCAGCGCCGACAGGTGGGGCCGGGCGAGCAGAGAGAGGAGGGGGGAGAGGCGCGCGCGCGAGGTGGGCCGACTGGGCCGAAAGGCCGAGGGGGGCGGGGACGTGGGCTGCTTTGCCTTTTTCTTTTATTCTGAATTGTTTTTCCCTTTTCTTTTTACTTTCCCTATTTGATTCAAATTCAAACAAGCCACAAATTCAAACCAAACCTTCCAAGAATTATGCACCGAGCAAAAGTGAAATCTAGGGTTCAACATGATGCAACAATCCATACTCCCTTAGGGTTTAACATAATAAACTATAATTACAAATAAAATAAGCACTTAGCTCCTATAGAAATGAGAAAGAAAAGACTGGGGAAGGATGAGAAAAGGAAGTAACACCTGAATTTGTGAATATGAGCAAAGAAATTTTATACCCCCAAATTCAGGGTGTTACAAACCTATCCCCCTTAAAAGAATCTCGCCCCGAGATTCAAGGTTGGTCAGCAAAGAGTTCAGGGTATTTGGCCTTCAGGTCATCTTCTCGTTCCCAGGTTGCTTCTTCCTCCGAGTGGTGACCCCATCTAACTTTGCACATTCTGATGGTATTCCTCCAGGTGACTCTGTCTGCAAACTCCAGAATCTGCGTTGGCTTCTCTATGTATGTCAGATCCTCCTGGACTTCCAAACCCTCCACTGGCAACTGTTCTTCTGGTACTCGCAGACACTTCTTCAATTGCGACACATGGAACACATTGTGCACTGCTGACAAACTCTCTGGTAGGTCAAGCTGGTAAGCCACTTCTCCACGCTTTGCTTGAATCTGATATGGTCCAACGTACCGAGGTGCTAACTTGCCTTTAACTCCGAACCTTCTGACTCCTCGGATAGGTGACACCTTCAGATAGACGTAGTCTCCCACTTCGAAACTCAGTTCTCTTCTCCTTCGGTCCGCATAGCTTCGCTGTCTTGACTGGGCTGTCTTTAGATTCTCCCGAACCATTTTGATATTCTCTTCAGCTTCAAGCAAGATGTCGGGGCCAAACACCTGTCTCTCTCCAGGCTGGTCCCAATGCAGCGGAGTCCTACAACTCCGCCCATAGAGTGCCTGAAACGGCGACATCTTCAAGCTGGCCTGATAACTATTGTTGTAGGAGAATTCTGCATAAGGTAATCTTTTGTCCCATCCTGACTTGTCTTGCAACGCACAGGCTCTCAACATATCTTCTAGGATCTGATTAGTTCTTTCAGTCTGACCGTCTGTCTGCGGGTGATAAGCTGAGCTGAAGTTCAAATGTGTGCCCAAAGCTTCTTGTAGCTGCTGCCAAAAATGAGAGGTGAACTGTGTTCCTCGATCTGACATTATCTTCTTCGGCACACCATGAAGGCAGACTATCCGTGACATGTATAACTCAGCTAACGTTGCTCCGGTGTATGTCGTCTTCACAGGTATGAAATGGGCCACCTTTGTTAAGCGGTCCACAACCACCCAGATGGAATCGTAGCCGGCCCGGGTACGAGGTAGGCCAACTATGAAATCCATCCCGATCTCATCCCACTTTCACTGAGGAATCCGCAATGGCTGCAACAATCCGGCAGGCCTCTGATGCTCTGCTTTGGTTCTCTGACAGCTATCACAGATGGCGACATATTCTGTGATCTCTCTTTTCATGCCATACCACCAAAACCTCCTTTTTAAATCCTGGTACATCTTCTCACTCCCTGGGTGTATGGAGTAGGCTGTCTCATGAGCTTCCTTGAGGATCAGTTCCCGGATAGGTTTGAGGTCGGGAACACACAATCGGTCTTTGAACCATATTACCCCTTCTTCATCCTCTCGAAAGTCTTTGCCTCTTCCTTCTAGGATCAGCTGCCGGATCTTGTTGATGTTTTCATCATCCTTCTGCCCTTCTTTGATCTCCCGCTCTAGGGTGGGCTCTAATTCCACTGTCACTCCTTGCGTACTATTCAGGAAACCGAGGCTCAGTCTGTCAAATTCCTTGGCTAACTCATACGGCATCGGGTACGAGGCCAACATATTAACTTGACTCTTCCTGCTCAGAGCATCTGCAACAACATTGGCTTTGCCTGGATGGTAATGTATCTCCAACTCATAGTCTTTGATCAATTCCAACCATCTTCGCTGCCTCATGTTTAACTCTGACTGGGTGAATATGTACTTCAGACTCTTATGATCTGTGTAGATGTCACACTTCTGCCCATACAGGTAATGTCTCCAGGTCTTTAAGGCATGAACCACTGCTGCCAATTCCAGGTCGTGTGTGGGGTAATTTTTCTCATGGATCTTCAGCTGTCGAGACGAGTATGCTACAACTCTTCCTTCTTGCATTAGCACGCATCCCAATCCGGTGTACGAAGCGTCGCAATACACTGAGAATGACTTGTGAACATCAGGCAGGACTAACACTGGAGCTGTAGTCAATCTATTTTTCAGTTCTTCAAATGCTTCCTGACACTTTTGAGTCCACTTAAACTCAATTTTCTTCGCTAGCAACGCTGTCATTGGTCTAGCAATCTTTGAGAAGCCTTCAATGAAACGCCTATAGTATCCAGCCATTCCGATGAAGCTCTTGATCCCACGAACGTCCTTCGGTGCTTTCCAGTTCAGGATATCTGCTACTTTCTTTGGATCCACTGCTAACCCATCTTGGTTTATGATGTGACCCAGAAACAAGACCTCATGAATCCAGAACTCGCACTTGCCCAGCTTGGCATACAATTGATGCTCTCGAAGTCTTTGCAATACCATCTTCAAATGCTCTATATGATCTTCCTCACTTTGAGAGTATATGAGGATATCATCGATGAACACTACCACAAACTTGTCCAGATAATCCATGAACACACTGTTCATCAGGTACATAAAGAAGGCTGGCGCATTTGTCAAACCAAAGGACATAACTGTGAACTCATATAACCCGTACTTGGTGATGAATGCCGTCTTCGGTATATCCGAGGGTCGGATTCTGAGTTGATGATAACCAGATCTCAGATCTATCTTCGAGAATACGCTGGCACCTCTGAGTTGGTCGAACAAATCTTCTATCCTTGGCAGGGGGTACTTGTTCTTGACAGTGACTTCATTCAAGGCTCTGTAGTCTATGCACATCCTTTTGGTACCATCTTTCTTCTCTACAAACAACACTGGAGCGGCCCAAGGCGAGGTGCTTGGCCTGATGTAACCCTTCTCTAACATCTCATCTATCTGCTTCTTGAGTTCCACCAATTCTGGTCCAGACACTCGGTATGCTCTCTTTGAAATGGGGGCGGTACCAGGGATAAGCTCTATGGCAAATTCGACTTTTCTCTCGGGGGGCATGCCCGTTAGCTCCTCGGGAAACACATCCGGAAAGTCCGACACAACCTTGATAGCCTCGAGCGGGTTGGGCTCCTTACTATCAACAGAAATCTGGTGACAGACTCCCTCTTCTGACTTAGGCATCCTTAACTCGGCCACTACCTCTTCTCCTGACGGGGACTTCAATGTTATGGTCCTCTTGTCACAACTAACATTTGCTTCATACTTCATTAACCAGTTCATCCCTAGAATCACATCTATCCCGGGGGTGTCTATTACTATTAAGTCACTGGGGAATCCTATCCCCCTTATTTCCACCATTATGTTTGAACATATTTTATCCGTTTGCACCTTGCCACCAACCGAATTAATCCTCATGGGTGGCATCATTGCCTCTACTGAGATGTTATGCAATTCTACCCATGTTGCAGTGACAAATGAATGAGTTGCACCAGTATCAAATAGCACTTTCGCGGGATGAGATTCGACTGAGAACATACCTACTGCCACATCGGGTGCATCCTGGATCGCTTTGGCCTCCAAGTGGTTCACCTTTCCACGGTTGTACGCTTGGTTACGATTGCCTGCTGCCGGCTGCAGTACACCTTGCCTTGCTGGAGCATTGGGGTTGGTCTGCTGCTGAGCCGTCTTCTTTGGGCACTGCATCGCCCAGTGGCCTTGATCTCCACAGTGGAAACATCCTCTGCCTCCTCCTTGTGCTGGGGCTGCTTGGTTGCTCTGATTCGCTGCTGGGGCGGGAAGGCGAGGTGCCTGGTTGTTCTGCTTCTGATACTGATTACCTCCCTGCTGGCTGTGCTGACGATACTGCTGCTGCTGCTGCGGGTATTGCCTCTGAAACTGCTGCTGATGCGGACGCTGATTCTGATTCTGATATCCCTGTGGGTGACCAAGTCTGCCTTGCTGAGATGAACTGCCTGAGAAACGTGGATGGCTGATGCCTCCGGACTGGGGTCCACTCATCTTGCGCTTCCGATCTTCCATGTCTTTACGCTTCTTCTCAGTCATAACTGCCCTATCGATCAGGTGCTGGAAGGTGGGGAAGGTGTGATTCATCAGCTGGTAATGCAGGGGATCCACCAAACCTCTCATGAACCTGTACTGCCTCTTGGCATCAGTGTTGACATCCTCGGGTGCATAACGAGATAGCTGCAGAAACTTGTCTCTGTACTCACTAACAGACAGTGGTCCCTGCTTCAGAGCCAGAAACTCCTCCTTCTTCACGATCATCAGTCCCTCCGGCACATGGTACCGACGGAAACTCTCGCTGAATTCCTCCCAAGTGATGGCTTCGGGGTTAGCATGGGTGGCGAGGTAGGACTCCCACCAGGACTGGGCTGCTCCCCTCAGCTGGCGGGGACCATACAGAACCTTCTCCCTGTCGTCACATTGGGCGGTGCGCAGTTCCCTTTCCACTGCGCGCAGCCAGTCTTCTGCATCCATGGGGTCAGCAGAATGGGCGAAGGTAGGAGGGTGCCCTCTCATGAACTCACCACGCTTATCTCGTGGCATCTGGGGCATCTGCACTTGCAATTGGGGTTGGGGTTGCTGTTGAGCCTGCTGCATGGCTGCTAGAGTCTGCCCAATGGCCTGCACTGCCTGGGTCTGCATCAAGAACATCTGCTCCACTGACATCGGGGGTGGTGGGGGAGGCTGCCTCTGATTTTCCTCCTGCTGGTCATGCTGCTCTAGCTGAGCACGCCTGTTGCATCGGCGCCTGTTGTCAGACATCTGTGGAAGACATTCATACATCAGCATTGATCTTACAATCTTTCAGCATAAGAAAAGAGAATACAGAATTCTTCATGACACTGAGTGAACAAAGAGCTTCACTGATCCTCATTCATGATTCAACACAGCTTCTCAGATAAGAAAGGAAAGTAAGAGTAAATGGCTTCCCAACTAAACAACTGACTTCATTAATATTACTAGCTAAGCCAAACTGCAGGGGAAACCCGCAGGTTGGCAACAGTCATTACAAAGATTCAAATCCAGTACAAGTTCATCATAACAAGCATGAAAGCAACTGATAAGCAAACTAAACTAAATGGAAGCAACTGATAAGCAAACTAAACTGACTACCTAAGACTGAGACACCTGACTTAAGAATTATTACAAACTTCGACGCTAACGATCTAAGGATCCAAATCTATCCTGGTCTTACAGACAGGGGAACCATAAGCGTGGTGACCACGTGGCGGTGAGCGGTATGGGTGCTGAGTCCCAACAGGAGCGGGAGAACCACCCTCCTGGTGATGGCGCTCTGCCAACTCAGCACGCAACTCCGCAATCTCCGTTCGAGCCCTGCTTAGCTCGTCCAGAGAGTGGTCCAGCTCCGTGTTAAGCACTGCGACTAGGTTGACTGTGCTGCTCAACCTAGGGTTAGCCTCACCAACAGGTGAGACAACCACACTCTCGGTGCTGCCAGTAGGGCGGCGGGGGTAGTACCGAAGGTTAAGACCGTCGGCCACCCCACCGAACAAAGAACAGTACTGGGAGAGTGCACGCAGTGCTGCATCCTGCATAGCCGCCTCTGCAGTGTCCCTCTCGGAGATGGAATAGTGCTCCGAAACGGCCTCCGCACCCCGGAGGTCATCCTCCGAACGGCGAACTAGGCAGGTAGCCTCCCAGCGGTCCGGGTACCTCCCGCGACTGTGCTGGTAGACTACACAACGATACTCGATCGACCAGGTGTGCCGGTCGAAAGCCTGGCGCAGCAAGGTGTCGAGTGCGTCGTGGAAGTGACAACCGCGAGCGGCGTCACGGGTGATGGGTCGGGCGACCCATCCTTCCGCCTCCTGCGGCTCAGAAGACTCCGTGCTGTGGTCTGAGTCGTCGTCGTCGGGATCTCCTCCAGTAGCTCCTCCAACAGCCGGGGCGTCCCGCGGCGGTGCAGGGGGCGCCTCCAGCTGGGCCACAGAGGAACGGGGCCTCACGGTCTCCACCTCCTGCTGGGGGGAGGAGGAAGAGCCCTGCTGCTCTCCGTGCTGGCGCCGGCGTTCCTGCTCCTCACGCAGGCGGTGGTGCAGCCTCTCCAGGTGACTCGACTGACCGGACACGGTGCGGTGCAGAGGACGCTCCGCAAGTCGAGACGGCAGGAAAGGAATCACCGACTTACGTGCAGTGTGTCTAAGACGAGCCATCTACAAAAGACACCGTAAGCATAAGAGTAAGAGCAGAACTAATATGACAAGTGAATAAACCAAAGACAGAATAAGATAAAAATTTTAACAAGGTATTGTATAGATAGATAGTAAAATATAGGGTTGGTCGAGGTGACCGACTTTTTGAAGTAACATCAGATGTCAAGGTGAGGGGGAGGGTCAATAGTCCTTAGTACGACCAGTGCTACTCTAGGTCAGCGGTCCTACAGTCAGCATGGCTTTGATACCACTTATGTCACACCCGGTTTTGGAAGGCAAACCGAATGCGAACTATGTACGTGCCAGGATCAGAACTCACGTACACAGCGATTACATAAATGAACATCATCACACAATGCTCGAATAATAACATAAAAGAGTACTTATTACATCATAGAGTCATAGACATCCACATAGTCATCAACTTAACAGTTAAATCAAAGTACTAGTGAAACGCAGTAAAGATAAGGTCTCCACAGGCAGCTGACTGGGGGTTGCCGCCAACCCACACCTAGAATTCATCGTAGTCTTGGAACTCCTGGAAGTCTCCTTCCACGGCTTCGCCTTCTCCTGAGCAGTGATTACAATGCAGACAACCTGGTGTTTTGTGGTAAAGCAAGGATGAGTACACATCAACGTACTCAGCAAATGTCCCGTTTGGCTGAAGTGGACTAGCTTTATGTGGGGTTAGGCTCAAGCAGTTGCTTTTAGTTGGTCAGGTATTTATCATTAGTAGAAGCCAGATTTTAGCATTAACCAACCCGTAACCATTTCCTCATCGAGGAACATCATCATCATAGTCGAACCGAAACCATATCATAGTCATTGCATCTCGAACCATCTGTATCTCTAATCAAAGAGGATCCCAAGGCTGCTCTTAACCGTGAGCACGGCTGATATACCAGTTTCACTACCCTCTGCAGAGGTCGCACACTTTACCCATGAGTTATGATTCCCTTTCTACCCGGGGAGAGCTAATCCCCATTGACCACTACCTAGGTGGTCCGGCAGGGCATCACTACGTAGCTTTTACAAAGATTCCCTAGAGATCATAGCTGCCCGTTAGGTTTCTCCAGTTTGATAAACACAGTACCCCTCCCCGCAGGAGAGTGACTAACAAAGAGCAAAACTAAAGAACCTCGGCACTCAGCCTCGGCAGAGCAAGCACTGTGCCTGGACCCCATTGACGGCACGACGGCTAAGCAACTACACCTCTAGTTCATCTAATTAATCAGCTAAGGGCATCCCATTTCACCCTCATGGTTGCACTGTTATCCCGGGTGGTCTCTCAACGAACCAGTCCTTACGGAGAGGTACTCAGGAAACAGCCTGAGCCCCCTAGAGTATCACAAGATCATCAACATCATCAGGATAACAGTATCGTAAATAGTCACATCATGTTCATTGATTAAGTTAAGGCAATAGCAAAGTGCTAACCATAATAGCCCATAAGGTCATCAAGGATAAAGTAAAATGTAAAGCTAGTCAATCCTTAGGTTTCAAGTAAGTAATGCGGGGTAGTAAGTTATAAATGAATAGGACATAATGGGACAGAGGACACTTGCCTTCACCAAACTGCTGCTCAGGGACTTCCTCTGCAACTGCCTCGGGAAACACAGACTGCTCGTTGTCTACGTAAAGCAATCATTCACACTATGCACTTGGGAAAATAACAAACAAAACAATATACCAAACATATGCAGCAGAGAGAGGTCACATGTTCATAACAGAAAAGGGATAGGCACTCTAGTGTTCCCTAGGTCTGGGGTAGAGGACTATACAGAGTGATTCATTATCCACTAATCAGGTTCAAGTCAGTGGTGGGATTAAATAATTATCTGGTTTAAGTTCCTAAACTTAAGTGTTTGAGTCCATAAACTTAAGTGCTCCAACTTTTATTAAAGTCTACTATCTTTTATTTATCTCAAATAGGGTTCCCATAACATTAACTTTATCCTAATGATTAACCATTAATTAGGACATGGAAACAGCAGGGAAACATTGCATAAACAGATAGACAATAATATTATGAACATTTTGCAATTTGAAGCACCTAATTTGGAGTTCATATGACAAAGTTATGAATTTTACAAGTTTAGGGGTTAAAATTATACCCTAAGGACCTATTTTGAATTAAATAAAAGGTCTGAGGACCTAACTGCGAGAAACCAGGGACGGCGGGCGCAATTTCCAGAAAACAGGGGGGTTCTTTAAGAAAATGCGCGGGCGAAGGGGTATCGGGCGCCTACAGCCGTTGGATCTCAGATCGACGGCCAGGATTAGATCCCGCGGCGGGCGCGCGGGCGCGCGGCGGCGTGAGCGGCTGACAGGCGGGGCCGGGCGGGCAGCGCGGGCGCGGGGCTGACAGGCGGGGCCGGGCGGGCAGCGCGGGCGCGGGGCTGACAGGCGGGGCCCAACGGGCAGGGAGACGGGGTGAGGGGGCAGTGGGCCTGGGCCGCTGGATCTCCGGCGGACGGCCAGGATTGGGTCCGGGCGAGTTGAATCAGGGCCGCCCGATCTGGGATGAACGGCGGGGATCGGGTGGGCAGCCTGGGTCTTTCCTACGGCTAGCAGGGGCGGCGGCGCTCGTTCCCGCGGCGGAGGGCTCGCCGGAGACGAGGGGCGCGGGCGATTGGCGGGCCCCTGGGGCGATCTGAGTGGCCGGGAAGGTTGGGGAGGGCACGGAGGGTTCTCTGGTGGGGTCTGGGTCGGGGCAGAGGCACCGGAGGGGGGCGGTTCACGGCGGAGCGGCTCGGCGGCGGGGTTACTCTACTCCGGCGAGGAATTACACGTGGCAGAGAGCAAAACAAAGGGCGATAGGGGCGGGAGAGGTTCTTTACCTCAAGGCGGACTCCGGGGACTCCTCGGCGGCGACGGGGACGCGACGGTGGCCCGGGTCGACGGTGGCGGCTGCACGGCGGACGGCGGGTGAGCGCGGGCAGAGAGAAATAGGGAGGGGAAGGGGAAATTGGTGCGCGTTCCGGGTTGCGGACGTCGGGGCGAAGCTCACCGTGGCAATGGACACGGCGGAGCTCCAACGGCGGCCGGGAACCGAGCTCGGAACGGCGGGGTTTACGGCGGCGGCGCTCTGGCGTGCGCACCGCGAGGGAGAGGTGGAAGAGGGGGGGCCGGTTGGTGCGCAAATGAGGGAGGGGGAGATGGCGAGCAAGGCTCGGGGCTCAAGTGGCCGAGGGCGAGGTGGGGCGAGCCCCACGCGCGACGTGGGCGCGGAGACCGCGGCACGCACGGCGGCGGTTACGCGAAGACGGAAAAGCTGACAAGCCGGGCCCGCGGCGCAGAGAGAGAGAAGAAAGCGGGTGCGGGCGCGAGGGAAGCGGGGCTGACGGGCCGGGCCCACGGGCAGAGAGAGAGCGAGGGAGCGGGCGCGCGCGGGGAAACGGCAGCGCCGACAGGTGGGGCCGGGCGAGCAGAGAGAGGAGGGGGGAGAGGCGCGCGCGCGAGGTGGGCCGACTGGGCCGAAAGGCCGAGGGGGGCGGGACGTGGGCTGCTTTGCCTTTTTCTTTTATTCTGAATTGTTTTTCCCTTTTCTTTTTACTTTCCCTATTTGATTCAAATTCAAACAAGCCACAAATTCAAACCAAACCTTCCAAGAATTATGCACCAAGCAAAAGTGAAATCTAGGGTTCAACATGATGCAACAATCCATACTCCCTTAGGGTTTAACATAATAAACTATAATTACAAATAAAATAAGCACTTAGCTCCTATAGAAATGAGAAAGAAAAGAATGGGGAAGGATGAGAAAAGGAAGTAACACCTGAATTTGTGAATATGAGCAAAGAAATTTTATACCCCCAAATTCAGGGTGTTACAGAGAGGTTGCTGGAGACTGCCCATCTGGAGCTTGACGGGAATCTGTTCGTCAACACGCAGCAGGCCCCTACCTGGCGCGCCAACTGTCGGCGTTCCGAGACCGGGGGGTCCCTTGGGCCGACGAGTGAGTGTCGCCGCGTGCCCCAGCCCAGATGGGTCGAGCGTGAGGGCGAGCGCGAAGGGGGGAGAGCGAGGCGACCGGAGACCGGCGTGAGAGAGGTGGGAATCCTGTGGCCTTCGTGTTCGTCCCGCGCCCAGGTCGGGTGCGCTTGCAGTAGGGGGTTACAAGCGTCCACGCAGGAGAGGGAAGCGAGCGGCTCCAAGCGAGCGCCTGTCTCGTCCTCGTCCCCGCGCGGCCAACCTTCTCTAAGAGGGCCCTGGTCCTTCCTTTTATAGGCGTAAGGAGAGGATCCAGGTGTACAATGGGGGGTGTAGCAGAGTGCTACGTGTCTAGCGGAGGAGAGCTAGCGCCCTAAGTACATGCCATTGTGGGAGCCGGAGAGATTTTGGCACCCAGCTGGTGTGATGTCGTGGCCGTCGGAGGAGCGATGGAGCCTGGCGGAGGGACAGCTGTCGGAGCGGTTGGGTCCTTGCTGACGTCCCCTTGCTTCCGTAAGGGGGCTGAGAGCCGCCGTCGTCACAGAGCATGCGGGGCGCCATCATTGCCTATCTGGCGGAGCTAGCCAGATGGGACGTCAGTCTTGTTCCCTGCGGCCCGAGTCACCTCGGGGTAGGGTGATGATGGCGCCTCCTGTTGACGTGACTGGCCTGCGCCCTAGGTTGGGCGATGTGGAGGCTCCTCCAAAGCCGAGGTCGAGTCTGTCTTCCGTGGCCGAGGCCGAGTCCGAGCCCCTGGGTCGGGCGAGGCGGAGGTCGTCGGCTGAAGCCAGGGCGGAGTCCGAGCCCTGGGGTTGGGCGAAGCGGAGTTCGTCGTCTTCTGGGACTTAGCCCGAGTCCGAGCCCTGGGTCGGGCGGAGCGGAGTTCGCCGTCTTCCGGGACTTAGCCCGAGTCCGAGCCCTGGGTCGGGCGGAGCGGAGTTCGCCGTCTTCCGGGACTTAGCCCAAGTCCGAGCCCTGGGTCGGGCGGAGCGGAGTTCGCCGTCTTCAGGGACTTAGCCCAAGTCCGAGCCCTGGGTCGGGCGGAGCGGAGTTTCCTGTGGTGCCTTCTGCAGGGCCTGACTGCCTGTCAGTCTCACTCTGTCAAGTGGCACTGCAGTCGGAGTGGCGCAGGCGGCGCTGTCCTTCTGTCAGGCCGGTCAGTGGAGCGGCGAAGTGACGGCGGTCACTTCGGCTCTGCCGGGGGGCGCGCGTCAGGATAAAGGTGTCAGGCCACCTTTGCATTAAATGCTCCTGCGATTTGGTCGGTCGGTGCGACGATTTAGTCAGGGTTGCTTCTTAGCGAAGGCAGGGCCTCGGACGAGCCGGAAATATGTTCGCCGTCGGAGGGGGGCCTCGGGCGAGACGGAAATCCTCCGGGGTCGGCTGCCCTTGTCCGAGGCTAGGCTCGGGCGAGGCGTGATCGAGTCGCTCGAATGGACCGATCCCTGACTTAATCGCACCCATCAGGCTTTAGCAGCTTTATGCTGATGGGGGTTACCAGCTGAGAATTAGGAGTCTTGAGGGTACCCCTAATTATGGTCCCCGACAACAACCATCCTCCTCGCCTCTCTAAGTAGAGAGGAGTATAACAAGGTGCAAGGATTAAAAGCACCAAGGAAGTTTGGGACGTGCTCAAGACCGCGCACGAGGGAGATGAGCTAACCAAGATCACCAAGCGGGAGACGATCGAGGGGGAGCTCGGTCGCTTCCGGCTTCGCAAAGGGGAAGAGCCACAATACATGTACAACCGGCTCAAAACCTTGGTGAACCAAGTGCGCAACCTCGGGAGCAAAAGGTGGGATGACCACGAGATGGTTAAGGTTATTCTTAGATCACTTATTTTCCTTAACCCTACTCAAGTTCAATTAATTCGTGGTAATCCTAGATATACACTAATGAGTCCCGAGGAAGTAATCGGGAATTTTGTGAGCTTTGAGTATATGATCAAGGGCTCAAAGAAAATCAATGAGCTAGATGATCCCTCCACATCCGAAGCACAACCGGTTGCATTCAAGGCAACGGAGGAGAAGAAGGAGGAGTCTACATCAATAGACAACCAATCGACGCCTCAAAGCTCGACAATGAGGAAATGGCGCTCGTCATCAAGAGCTTCCGCCAAATCCTCAAGCAAAGGAGGGGGAAAGATTACAAGCTCCGCTCCAAGAAAGTTTGCTACAAGTGTGGTAAGCTCGGTCACTTTATAGCAAAATGTCCTATTTCTAGTGACAGTGACAGGGGCGATGACAAGAAGGGGAGAAGAAAGGAGAAGAAGAAATACTACAAGAAGAAGGGCGGCGATGCCCATGTTTGTCGCGAGTGGGACTCCGACGAAAGCTCTAGCGACTCCTCCTCCGACAAGGACGCCGCCAACATCACCGTCACCAAGGGACTTCTCTTCCCCAACGTCGGCCACAAGTGCCTCATGGCCAAGGACAACAAAAATAAGAAGGTTAAATCAAAATCCTCCACTAGATATGAGTCCTCTAGTGATGATAATGCTAGTGATGAGGAAGATAATTTGCGTACTCTTTTTGCCAACTTAAACATGCAACAAAAAGAGAAATTAAATGAATTGATTAGTGCTATCCATGAAAAGGATGATCTCTTGGACACCCAAGAGGACTTCCTTATTAAAGAAAATAAGAAGCATGTTAAAATTAAAAATGCTTACGCTCTAGAAGTTGAAAAATGTGAGAAATTAACTAGTGAGCTAAGCACATGCCATGATGTTATCAACAACCTTAGAAATGGAAATGCTAGTTTAATTGCTAAGGTTGATTCAAATGCTTGTGATGTTCCAATTCCCAATCTTAAAAATGATAATGATGATTTGCTTGCTAAGATTGAAGAATTGAACATATCTCTTGCTAGCCTTAGAAATGAAAATGAAAAATTAATTGCTAAGGCTAAAGATTTTGATGTTTGCAATGCTATCATTTCTGACCTTAAAAGTAAAAATGATATATTGCATGCTAAGGTTGTAGAATTAAAATCTTGCAAACCCTCTACATCTACCGTTGAACATACGTCTATTTGCACTAGATGTAGAGATATTGATATTGATGCTATTCATGATCATATGGTATTAATTAAGCAACACAATGATCATATAGCAAAATTAGATGCTAAAATTGCCGAGCATGAACTTGAAAATGAAAATTTTAAATTTGCTCGTAGTATGCTTTATAATGGGAGATGCCCTGGCATTAAGGATGGCATTGGCTTTCAACAGGGAGGCAATGTCAAACTTAATGCCCCTCCTAAGAAATTGTCCAACTTTGTTAAGGGCAAGGCTCCCATGCCTCAGGATAACGAGGGTTACATTTTATACCCTGCCGGTTATCCCGAGAGCAAGATTAGGAGAATTCATTCTAGGAAGTCTCACTCTGGCCCTAACCATGCTTTTATGTATAAGGGTGAGACATCTAGTTCTAGGCAACCAACCCATGCTAAGTTGCCTAAGAAGAAAACTCCTAGTGCATCAAATGAACATAGCATTTCATTTAAAACTTTTGATGCATCATATGTCTTAACTAACAAATCCGGCAAGGTAGTTGCCAAGTATGTTGGGGGCAAACACAAGGGTTCAAAAACTTGTGTTTGGGTATCCAAAGTTCTTGTGTCTAATGCCAAAGGACCCAAAACCATTTGGGTACCTAAAGTCAAGAACTAAACTTGTTTTGTAGGTTTATGCGTCCGGGGGCTCAAGTTGGATTATCGACAGCGGGTGCACAAACCACATGACAGGGGAGAAGAAGATGTTCTCCTCCTATGAGAAAAACCAGGATCCCCAACGAGCTATCACATTCGGGGATGGAAACCAAGGTTTGGTCAAAGGTTTGGGTAAAATAGCTATATCCCCTGACCATTCCATTTCCAATGTTTTTCTTGTTGATTCATTAGATTACAATTTGCTTTCCGTATCTCAATTATGTCAAATGGGCTACAACTGTCTATTCACTGATGTAGGTGTCACTGTCTTTAGGAGAAGTGATGATTCAGTAGCATTTAAGGGAGTGTTAGAGGGTCAGCTATACTTGGTAGACTTTGATAGAGCTGAACTCGACACTTGCTTAATTGCTAAGACTAACATGGGTTGGCTCTAGCACCGCCGACTAGCCCATGTTGGGATGAAGAATCTTCATAAGATTCTAAAGGGAGAGCACATTTTAGGACTAACAAATGTTCATTTTGAGAAAGACAGGATCTGTAGCGCATGCCAAGCAGGGAAGCAAGTTGGTGCTCATCATCCACACAAGAACGTCATGACGACTGACAGGCCACTGGAGCTCCTACACATGGATCTATTCGGCCCGATAGCTTACATAAGCATCGGCGGGAGTAAGTACTGTCTAGTTATTGTGGATGACTATTCTCGCTTCACTTGGGTATTCTTTTTGCAGGAAAAATCTCATACCCAAGAGACCTTAAAAGGATTCTTGAGACGGGCTCAAAATGAGTTCGGCTTAAGGATCAAGAAAATTAGAAGCGACAACGGGACCGAGTTCAAGAACTCTCAAATTGAAGGCTTTCTTGAGGAGGAGGGCATCAAGCATGAGTTCTCTTCTCCCTACATGCCACAACAAAATGGTGTAGTGGAGAGGAAGAATAGAACTCTATTGGACATGGCAATAACCATGCTTGATGAGTACAAAACTTCGGATCGGTTTTGGGCCGAGGCTGTCAACACCGCTTGCTACGCCATCAACCGATTGTATCTACACCGAATCCTCAAGAAGACATCATACGAACTCCTAACCGGTAGAAAGCCCAATATTTCATATTTTAGAGTCTTTGGTAGCAAATGCTTTATTCTTGTTAAAAGAGGAAGAAAATCTAAATTTGCTCCTAAGACTGTAGAAGGCTTTTTACTAGGATATGACTCAAACACAAGGGCATATAGAGTCTTTAACAAGTCCTCTGGACAAGTTGAAGTTTCTTGTGACGTTGTGTTTGATGAGACTAACGGCTCTCAAGTAGAGCAAGTTGATCTTGATGAGATAGGTGATGAAGAGGCTCCGTGCATCGCGCTAAGGAACATGTCCATTGGGGATGTGTGTCCTAAGGAATCCGAAGAGCCTCCAAATGCACAAGATCAACCATCCTCCTCCACGCAAGCATCTCCACCAACTCAAAATGAGAATGAGGCTCAAGATGATGAAGGAGAAGATCAAAGAAATGAGCCACAAGATGACGGCATTGACCAAGGGGGAGATGCAAATGATCAAGACAAGGAGGATGAAGAACCAAGGCCGCCACACCAAGAGTCCACCAAACAATCCAACGAGATCACCCCGTCGACACCATCCTCGGCGACATTCATAAGGGGGTAACCACTAGATCTCATGTTGCACATTTTTGTGAACATTACTCTTTTGTTTCCTCTATTGAGCCACACAGGGTAGAGGAAGCACTACAAGATTCGGATTGGGTGGTGGCGATGCAAGAGGAGCTCAACAACTTCACTAGGAACGAGGTATGGCATTTGGTTCCACGTCCTAATCAAAATGTTGTAGGAACCAAGTGGGTTTTCCGCAACAAGCAAGATGAGCATGGTGTGGTGACAAGGAACAAAGCTCGACTTGTGGCCAAAGGATACTCCCAAGTCGAAGGTTTGGATTTCGGTGAAACCTATGCACCCGTAGCTAGGCTTGAGTCAATTCGTATATTATTGGCCTATGCTACTTACCATGGCTTCAAGCTTTATCAAATGGACGTGAAGAGTGCCTTCCTTAATGGACCAATCAAAGAAGAGGTCTATGTTGAGCAACCTCCCGACTTTGAAGATAGTGAGTACCCTAACCATGTTTATAAACTCTCTAAGGCGCTTTATGGGCTCAAGCAAGCCCCAAGAGCATGGTATGAATGCCTAAGAGATTTTCTTATCACTAATGGCTTCAAAGTCGGAAAGGCCGATCCTACACTCTTTACCAAAACACTTGAAAATGATTTGTTTGTATGCCAAATTTATGTTGATGATATTATATTTGGGTCTTCTAACGAATCTACATGTGAAGAGTTTAGTAGGATCATGACACAGAAATTCGAGATGTCTATGATGGGGGAGCTGAAGTACTTCTTGGGATTTCAAGTGAAGCAACTCCAAGAGGGCACCTTCATTAGCCAAACGAAGTATACTCAAGATATTTTAAGCAAGTTTGGGATGAAGGATGCCAAACCCATCAAGACACCCATGGGAACCAATGGGCATCTCGACCTCGACACAGAAGGTAAGTCCGTGGATCAAAAGGTATACCGGTCGATGATTGGGTCTTTACTCTATTTATGTGCATCTCGACCGGATATTATGCTTTCGGTATGCATGTGTGCAAGATTCCAAGCCGACCCTAAGGAAGCTCACCTTACGGTCGTAAAACGAATCTTGAGATATTTAGTTTATACTCCTAAGTTTGGGCTTTGGTATCCTAGGGGATCCACTTTTGATTTAATTGGTTATTCGGATGCCGATTGGGCGGGATGTAAAATTAATAGAAAGAGCACATCGGGGACTTGCCAGTTCTTGGGAAGATCCTTGGTGTCTTGGGCTTCAAAGAAGCAAAATTCCGTAGCTCTTTCTACCGCCGAAGCCGAGTACATTGCCGCAGGCCATTGTTGCGGGCAACTACTTTGGATGAGGCAAACCCTTAGGGACTATGGTTACAAATTAACCAAAGTTTCTCTTCTATGTGATAATGAGAGTGCAACCCGCATGGCGGATAATCCCGTTGAACATAGCCGCACTAAACACATAGCCATTCGGTATCATTTTCTAAGGGATCACCAACAAAAGGGAGATATCGAGATTGCGTACATTAATACTAAAGATCAATTAGCCGATATCTTTACCAAGCCACTAGATGAACAAACCTTTAACAAACTTAGGCATGAGCTAAATATCCTTGATTCTAGGAATTTCTTTTGATGACTTGCATTCATAGCTTATGAATATACCTTTGATCATGTCTCTTTTATATAACTATGACTAATGTGTCTTCAAGTATATTTCAAACCAAGTCATAGGTATATTGAAAGGGAATTGGAGTCTTCGGCGAAGACAAAGGCTTCCACTCCGTAACTCATCCTTCGCCATCGCTCCGAGCCTCTCTCCATCTTTGGTATAATCTTCACTTATGTTTTATTTGCCAAAGGGGAGAAAGTAGTTACAAAAAGGGCTTATGTTTCACTTAAAGTATCCGTTTTTGACGATTCATGCCAAAGGGGGAGAAAGTATTAGCCCCAAAGCAAAAGGACCGCACCACCACCTAATTTTAAAAACCAATGATTTTCAAAATTAGGTGGTGGTGCGGTCCTTTTGCTTTGGGGCTAATACTTTCTCCCCCTTTGGCATGAATCGCCAAAAACGGATACTTTAAGTGAAACATAAGCCTTTTTGTAACTACTTTCTCCCCTTTGGCAAATAAAACATAAGTGAAGATTATACCAAAGATGGAGAGAGGCTCGGAGCGAAGACGTTTAAAAACCAATGATTTTCAATTGGATTTCAAATTGGTATCTTATTGTGTTCAAAAGGGTTTTAAGATACCAATTTGAAAAATCACCATTTTAAGAAACCTTTTCTCAATATTTTCAAAATCGATATCTTAAAACCCTCTTGAAACACTAAGAGGAGAATTTCATTGAGGGGGAGTTTTGTTTAGTCAAAGGAAAAAGCATTTGAAACAGGGGGAGAAAATTTCAAATCCTAAAAATGCTTCGCAAAATCTTATTCATTTACCTTTGACTATTTGCAAAAAGAACTTTGAAAAGGATTTACAAAAGAATTTGCAAAAACAAAACATGTGGTGCAAGTGTGGTCCAAAATGTCAAAAATTAAAGAAACAATCCATGCATATTTTATAAGTAGTTATATTGGCTCAATTCTAAGTAACCTTTGCACTTACATTATGCAAACTAGTTCAATTATGTATTTCTATACTTGCTTTGGTTGTGTTGGCATCAATCACCAAAAAGGGGGAGATTGAAAGGGAATTAGGCTTACACCTAGTTCCTAATTGATTTTGGTGGTTGAATTGCCCAACACAAATAATTGGACTAACTAGTTTGCTCTAGTCTATAAGTTATACAGGTGCCAAAGGTTCACACTTAGCCAATAAAAAGACCAAGAAATGGGTTCAACAAAGAGAGCAAGGGATAACCGAAGGCTGCCCTAGTCTGGCGCACCGGACTGTCCGGTGTGCCACCGGACAGTGTCCGGTGCACCAGGGAACTCTAAGCCAAACTTCGCACCTTCGGGAATTCTCAGAGGCGCTTCGCTATAATTCACCGGACTGTCCGGTGTAACACCGGACAGTGTCCGGTGCCCCAGGGGAGAGCGACTCTGAACTCGCCAGCTTCGGATTTCCGCTCCGCTATAATTCACCGGACATGTCCGGTGCACACCGGACTGTCCGGTGAGCCAGCGGAGCAACGACTACTTCGCGCCAACGGTCGACTGCAATGCATTAAATGCGCGCCAGCGCGCGCGGAGGAGCAGAGCACGCGCGGGTGGCACACCGTACAGTCTACAGGACTTGTCCGGTGCACCACCGGACAGCCAGGCGGGCCCACATGTCAGAGCTCCAACGGTCGGAACCCAACGGCCTGGTGACGTGGCTGGCGCACCGGACTGTCCGGTGCGCCATGCGTCAGCAGCCTCCACCAAACGGCTAGTTTGGTGGTTGGGGTTATAAATACCCCCAACCACCCCACATTCAAGTTATCCAAGTTTTCCACCTTCCAACCACTTACAAGAGCTAGGCATTCAATACAAGACACACCCAAGTGATCAAATCCTCTCCCAATTCCACACAAGCTTTAGTGTTAAGTGAGAGTGATTTGTTGTGTTCTTTTGAGCTCTTGCGCTTGGATTGCTTTCTTTCTCATCCTTTCTTGAGATCAAACTCACATGTAAATGAGGCAAGAGACACCAATCGTGTGGTGATCCTTGTGGGAACTTTGTGTTCCAAGTGATTGAGAAGAAAAGCTCACTCGGTCCGAGGGACCGTTTGAGAGAGGGAAAGGGTTGAAAGAGACCCGGTCTTTGTGACCACCTCAACGGGGAGTAAGTTTGCGAGAACCGAACCTCGGTAAAACAAATCCGCGTGTCACACTCTTTATTCGCTTGCAATTTGTTTTGCGCCCTCTCTCGAACTCGTTTTACATTTCTAACGATAACCCGGCTTGTAGTTGTGATTAAGTTTGTAAATTTCAGATTCGCCCTATTCACCCCCCCCCTCTAGGCGACTTTCAGTATGAACGGAAGGTGCCGTAGGATTGTCAAGGGGATGTTGAGCTGCCTCTTCTGTCCATCACCAGAGTCTACCTCCATGAACCTAGACGATGTACACTTGGGACAGTACTTTGCCTCCGCGTATTCTTTCCTAAATAGCACGCAGCCCTTCGGACAAGCATGAATCTGCTCATACGTCATCTTGAGTGCACGAAGGAGTTTCTGTGCCTCGTACATGCTCTTTGGCAGAACGTGATCATTCGGAAGCAGGCTACCAATAACCGTCAACAAGCCATCGAATGCGTCTCTACTCATGCTGTACTGCGACTTGAACGCCATTACACGCCCAATGGCATCCAGTTGAGAAACCTTTGTCTAGCCGTGAAGGGGCTTCTGTGCCGCGTCGAACATGTCGTAGAACGCCTTTGCAGTCAGCTCTGGCTCGTCATCCATACATCCTCTCGTGTACTGTGCCTCTTGATAGTCGTTCAACATATCCGCTACCCCCGCATCCGCGTCATAATCCTCGACACGTTGTCTCAGCACCTCCTCTCTCGTACGATGCGCTTCACCATGAAATATCCACCGAGTATAGCCCGGCGTAAATCCATTCTTCCAAATATGTTCTACCATGGACTTCTTTGGTTTTCTTTTCCGGTTGGCACATTTGTTGCACGGGCATGGGACTAGACTCACTCCTTTAGCAGCTTCGCCATATGCCCGTTCCACGAAATCATCGGTCTTTCTAATCCATTCAGTGGTGACATCGTTCCTTTCTCTACGGCCCGTGTACATCCACTCACGGTCCTCCATCCTCTAACAGGAAATTTCGGCAGCACCTCCCCTCACGGGGAGGTTTCAAAATCCTGCAAATAAAATTATCAGCACGATGGCTGACATCCACACATAATTCAACGGCACGATGGCCGGCAATCATCAATACTTAATATTAACCTAATCATACACGTACATAAATTTAACACAAGAAAACTAAATATTAATCTAATCAACTCAATATTAAACCTAATCATACCCGACGGGCGGGACGACAGGTCGCGGACGAATCGACGGGTCGCGGACGAGACGGCGGGTCGCGGGCGAGGCGGCGAGGGCACGGCAAGGGCACGACGAGGGCACGATGAGGGCACGCATGGCGAGGATGCGGCGGGGGCACGGCGAGGGCACGGTGAGGGCAAGCACGGCGGGGACGCGGCGGGGGCACGACGAGGGCACGACGGGGGCACGACGTACGGCGCGGTCGCGGCTGCGGCGGCTGCGGCCGCACGGTGAGGGTGTGGGCGGGGCGAGCGCGCGCGGCGTGGGCGCGGGCACGGCGGTGTCGCGGCGGCGTGTCTACGACGGCGGCGGCGGCGCGGTGTGTGAGAGAGTGAGAGAGTGAGAAAGAAAGAAGGAATTACCAGCGCTATGTAAACGCGCTTTGCCGAGTGCCCGTGATCTGGCACTCGGCAAAGATTTTTTTTAATTTTTAAAATAAGCTTTGTCGAGTGTCAGATCGGGGACACTCGACAAAGGCTCATGCGACACTCGGCAAAGACTAACTTACACTTCTTTGTCGAGTGTCCAGGGGGCACTCGGCAAAGTATTTTTTTTATTTTGTCTCCCAAACTTTTTGTGGTATGTTCCTACACTATGTAGACCTACATGTATCATTTGTGGACAATTATAACCGAGTTTTCAATAGTTAGTAGATTTAGTTCGTTTATTTGAATTTCTTCGAAAAATTCAGATTTGAACTGCAGGTCACTCGAAACTTGAAAAACCGTGCATGCAAAAATGATATTCATGTTACTTAGCATAAGTTACGACCGATTCCAGGAGCGTACCGGAAACTTCGAACAACATGCTCACTAAACATGGTCGTGAACTTGCCATCCACATGTTTAAAAATTGTATAAAACACAAACAAAGTCAGAAAATCATGAAACTTGTCCACGTGTCATGATATCATATCTACAGGCTGTGATAAAAATTTGAAAAAGTTTCGAGAAAACTATGACGCGCTATGTGTCCAAACCTAAGAGATCCACATTGAAACTCTATGATTTCATGTGTAGTTCTCTTAGGTTTGTACACATAGTGTCTCACAACTTTCTTCAAACATTCTAAATTTTTTATCACAGCCTGTACATATGATATCATGACACGTGGACAAGTTTCATAATTTTCTTACTTTGTTTGTGTTTTATACAATTTTTAAACATGTGGATGGCAAGTTCACGACCATGTTTAGTGAGCATGTTGCTCGAAGTTTCCGGTCCACTCCTGGAATCGGTCGTAACTTATGCTAAGTAACATGAATATCATTTTTGCATGCACGGTTTTTCAAGTTTCGAGTGACCTGCAGTTCAAATCTGAATTTTTCGAAGAAATTCAAATAAACGAACTAAATCTACTAACGATTGAAAACTCTGTTATAATTGTCCACAAATGATACATGTAGGTCTACATAGTGTAGGAACATACCACAAAAAGTTTGGGAGACAAAATCAAAAAAAATAAAAATATACTTTGTCGAGTGTCTAGAGAAGACACTCGGCAAAGAGTCCTTTGCCGAGTGCCCAGTATATGGCACTCGGCAAAGAAGCCTCTTTGCGGAGTGCCAATCCTCGGCTCTCGGCAAAGACTGACGACCGTCAGCTTTAGGACGGCCGCTGATGGCCCTTTGCCGAGAGCCACCTTTGCCGAGTGTTTGACACTCGGCAAACGTGTCGTTGCCGAGTGGGGTCCTGTGCCGAGTGTCCAGCACTCGGTAAAGAGGCTCGTTCCCGAGAGCCTAACTTTACCGAGTGCGACTGCTTTGCCGAGTGCCGGACAAAAGGCACTCGGCAAAGAGACCGACACTCGACAAAGCCTCGGATTCTGGTAGTGTAACGTCTTAAGTAGTAGTAGAGATAGATGAGGTACAAAGCAACACACACTAGATCGACAGTGCATGGGGTCAAAATTTTGTATTTGAACACAAATGCCTGGTACAGAGTCCATGCTCACGCGCATTTTTATCCTAGTACGTGGTTGGCCAGTCCATCACAGTACACAAAGTGCAGTAATCTATCGGTAGATCAGGAAAGTGAAGGTCCCACAGGTCAGCGACCCAGGTATGACAAACTCCGCAGGCTTGTCCATGTACTGTACCTTGAGTATAGAGTAGTAGATGCTTTGCTGAGCTGATGACGCCTTGGAGAGAAGCAATCAAATCAAATGGAGATTATCTTATGCATTTCATCCGAAGGGCCTTGCCATACCCAGTTAATTAAACAAACATTTTAGCTGCTGGGACATGATTGGAGTAAAAAAATACGCCAACAAATATATTCTGTACGTTCTTCCAGCAGCTCTACTAAGGATGCAATACTAGTTTTATCATATTTCTGACATGTCCTAGCTAGCTGGTCATGCAGAGAAGCAGAATAGTGTGTGTCAGCTTTCGGGCTGGGTGTCATTTGAGGGAGGCTTCAAGTAGGGATGTGTTGTCAAGTGAAGTGCATGCGCGGCGGCCCTTCTCCAACCCCAGTCGAGTTGACCTCCTCTCCCCACAATTCCCCACCATCTCGTCTCCTGCTGCGCGCGTGCCCTTGTTATCTCCATTGACAGACCCCAAACTCGATTTCTTCCCCTCCTTTCTCCCATATAGATAGCCCCGGCCGGCCCCTAGATTTCATATCGCATGCGTACAAACCGCAGGCTAACCAGCCTGCAGAGACCACAGATCGGTCGAGGAAGTAGCCAACTAGCTAGTAGCTAAGATGATCGGGGGAGAGGGGAATCCGTATTACTTACAGAACCAGCTGTTCCACCACGGCCACGCGGCCCTCCATGGCATGGAAGGCGGCGGCTTCCATGCCATCGAGCCGCCGCCGGCCTCCGACTCCGCCGCCGACGCGCTGCTCTACAACCTGTCCGTGCTCAGGGACAAGGTCCAGCAGCTGCAGCCGCTCGTCGGCCTCGCCCTCGCGCACGACGGCCCCGGGCCAGTCGCCGCCGCGCCCGGCGCCGGCGCCGCCATCCAGGAGATCATCGCCGCCGCCTCCTCTATGATGTACGCCTTCCAGCAGCTGTGCGGCCACGGCCACGGCCACGGCGGCGCGGCTACTGCGTCCGCTAACAACGCCGCGCAGCAGGCCACGCAACAGGGCGGGGCTAACATCGTCGCCGTCGCCGACAACCACGGCCGCATGGCTGACACTGCGGCTACCTTCGGCGACCACCATCAGCACCAACAGGCGCCCGTCACCGACCATGTCATGCAGCAGCAGTGGCAGCAGCAGCAGCACCACTGCTATGGCGGCGGCTACGGCCGGCGTATCCACGATAGCAAGATGACACCCGTAGCTGCGGCGGTGGCCATGCCATCGTCATCACATTCTAAGCCGATGACGACGGCCGTGGCGGGGATGGCCAAGGAAGAGGTCGCGGCCGGCACGATCATACAGCTGGAGGCGGCAGAGCTGCTGGCCAAGTACACGCACTATTGCCAGGTGTGCGGCAAGGGGTTCAAGCGCGACGCCAACTTGCGCATGCACATGCGCGCGCACGGCGACGAGTACAAGAGCAGCGCGGCGCTGGCGAACCCGGCCAAGGCCGCAGTCGTCAGAAACGCCACGGCAGCGCCGTCGAGCGGCGCCGCCACCACCAGGTCGTTATACTCGTGCCCGCACGAGGGCTGCCGCTGGAACCGGAAGCACGCCAAGTTCCAGCCGCTCAAGTCGGTGATCTGCGCCAAGAACCACTACAAGCGCAGCCACTGCCCCAAGATGTACGTCTGCAACCGCTGCAACCGCAAGCACTTCTCCGTGCTCTCCGACCTCCGCACCCACGAGAAGCACTGCGGCGACCACCGCTGGCTCTGCTCCTGCGGCACCTCCTTCTCCCGCAAGGACAAGCTCATCGGCCACCTCGCGCTCTTCAGCGGACACCAGCCCGCAGTGCCGCTCGACAGGCAGGCCAACGGCGGCGACAGGAGGTCGTCGTCGATGTCGCCGTGGACGACGCAGCTCGGTACGTAATAACGGCATTTGGGATCCATCGGAATTGATGATGAGAAGGTGCAATAATGCACTGCCTATATATCAGGCAAAAAGACTCAAATTGACACATGAGTTTGGTTGCTGTCTTCCTTATCTTGAAAAATGAAATGGGCGAAACTGCAATCAAACTCATGCTGTTGCTGTTCGTGTGTAGATCGATCGACACATATACAGAAGTGTAATTATGGATTAGTAGTGTTCGATTAAATGGTGCTGAGAGGATCTCCAAGACTCCAACAGACTAGTTAAATGGCTTGTAAAGCCAAATTTTGACTATTAAACGGCAAAATAACTCTCCAACAAACTCGCTATTTGACTCACCAAGCTATCAGAGTCTTTAAATTGGCTCCCTCGTTAGCTAAACTTGGCTAGCCACTCTAAATAGCCAAACTAGATAGATAATCTATTGGAGTGATATGCTATATATAAAGTATAATCTTTATGAAATAATAAATAGAGAGTTAAATATAGAGCTAAAAATAAAGAGTCATTTGGAGATGCTCTAATACTCCAATAAGATACCATCAAAGCAAATGTGGCTGGCTTATTTAACTTTTAATATTTTAGGGCCTACAAACACAGCTGAATATTCGAACTAAAGCTGTGAATATTCGAACTAAAGTGTTTTTTTATATCCCCGTGCATGAAAACTCAAATCATGCATCAGTTTTATACTTTGATCACTACCGGAATTCGGCTCTTTGCCGAGTGTCGGCGGCTTTGCCGAGTGTTTTTTATCAGGCACTCGGCAAAGCCGAGTTTACCGAGCGCCGCACTCGGCAAACTCCTGCGCTCGGTAAATAGCTTATTTACCGAGTGCAGGACACTCGGCACAGCCAAGCACTCGGCAAAGACTGTTTTGCCAAGCGTCAACCACTCGGCAAATATGGCTCTCGGCAAAGGGCCGTTAGCGCCGTCTACAACTGACGGCCGTCAGTCTTTGCCGAGTGTCAAATATCTGGCACTCGGCAAAGAGAGTCTTTGCCGAGTGTCCTATATAGACTCTCGGCAAAGCATATTTTTATTTTTTTTATTTTTGTCACCAAACTTTTTGTGGTATGTTCCTACACTATGTAGACCTACATGTACCATTTTGGGACAATTATAACAGTGTTTTCTATAGCTAGTACATTTAGTTTGTTTATTTGAATTTCTTTGGAAAATTCAGATTTGAACTGCAGGTCACTCGAAACTTGGAAAACCGTGCATGCAAAAATGATATCCATACTACTTAGCACAAGTTACGACCGATTTCAGGAGCGGACCGGAAACTTCGAGCACCATGCTCACTCAACATGACCGTAAACTTGCCATCCAGGTGTTTAAAAAATTGTATAAAACAGAAACAAAGTCAGAAAATCATGAAACCTGTCCACGTGTCATGATATCATATGTAGAGGCTGTGATAAAAAATTGAAAAAGTTTCGAGAAAGCTGTAACGCACTATGTGTACAAACCTAAGAGATCCACATTGAAACTCTATGATTTCATGTGTGGTTCTCTTAGGTTTCTACACATAATGTCTCACAACTTTCTCCAAACATTCTAACTTTTTTATCACAGACTCTACATATGATATCATGACATGTAGACAAGTTTCATGATTTTCTAAGTTTGTTTGTGTTTTATAAATTTTTTAAACAGCTGTGTGGCAAGTTCACGGCCATGTTGAGTTAGCATGGTGCTCGAAGTTTCTGGTCCGATCCTGAAATCGGTCGTAACTTGTGCTAAGTAGAATGGATATTATTTTTGCATGCACAATTTTCCAAGTTTCGAGAGACCTACAGTTCAAATGTGAGTTTTTCGAAGAAATTCAAATAAAAAAACTAAATGTATTAGCTATAGAAAACACTGTTCTAATTATCTCAAAATGGTACATGTAGGTCTATATAGTGTAGGAACATACCACAAAAAATTTGGTAGGGAAAATAAAAAAATAAAAAAGTAATTTGCCGAGTGTCCACAAATGACACTCGGCAAAGCATGCTTTGCCGAGAGCCAGCGGGGCGACACTCGGCAAAGGATTGTAAAAGATTCTTTGCCGAGTGTCATCCAGCTGGCACTCAGCAAAGAACACTTTGCCGAGTGTCATCCAGCTGGCACTCGGCAAAGAACACTTTGCCGAGTGCTAGCGATCTGGTGCTCGGCAAAGAATATTTTAATATTTTTAAAAAATCTTTGCCGAGTGCCAGATCGCGGGCACTCGGCAAAGAACGTGTAAATAGCGCATGGTAACTTCTTCCTTTCTCACTCTCTCTCTCTCACTCCGTGCCACCGCTGCCCTCTCCACGCCGCCGCGTTCGACGCCGTCACGCCCCTGCCCTCGGCGGTCGCGCCCTCGACCCCACGCCGCCGCGCCACTGCCCAACACCGGTGCGCCCCTGCCCCCACGCCGCCACGCCCGACGACGTCGCGGCCAATGCCGCCGCGCCCCTGCCCTCGCCCGCCCTCGGCCCCACGCTGCCGCAGCCCTGCCCCCACGCCGCCGGCATCCTCGGCCGCCGCGCCCTCGGCCCCCACGCCTACACCTTCCTCGGCCACTGTCCATGGCCCACACTCATCCTACGCCTCCCCACGCCGCCGCGGCCCGGACGTCGTTGCGGCCCACGGCCGCCCTCGACCTCGGCCCCGACGCCGCCGCGTCCCACGACCGCCCTCGGCCTCGACGCCGTCGCGCCTCCACGCTGGTATAAACATATGTTTTTTCGTTAGTATATATGTTCTTGTATTATCAAAGCTTTTATGTGCTCAAAACATATGCCCATAAATGCTTTGTCGCCTTCAACGGTATTATCAAAGCTTTTATGTGCTCCTGGTATACGTGTGAATGTCAGCCATCGTGCTGTTACTTTTATTTGCAGGTTTTGGAAACCTCCCCGTGTAGGGGAGGTGCTGCCGAATTTTTTTGTTAACAGACTTGTTTATTTTTTTGCAGAGGTCTTCCTAGCCGCTGCGGGTCTGCCTCGCGTCGCCACTGCACCGACCCGCCACAGCCCCACTAGCCTGACTCCACCGCCACCCTAGGTATAACCTTTATTTCCGCATCATGGTCGTAGATCACGTAACCCTGTTAGGCGTCTCCCGTTCGAAAGAGATACAGTGTAGATATGCAGATCTTTGCATATCTACAAATGTATCAGTTTCGAATTGTCCACGTTTTTTGGACAGCCCGCGATTGCGTAGATGGTGTTAGTTTCATGCTCTACTCCGGTCCGAGATAGAGTTTCGGCGTCACCTCCCTGTTGTTCTCCGGAAAGTACACTCTCCCTGCCAGGACGTGTATCCGGAGAACAGCGGGGAGGTGCTGCCGAAATTCTATCTCGGATCGGAGTATAGCATGGAAACTAACTCCATCTACGCAACCGCGGGTGGGATTAGGACCTATCATCACCTATTAGAAGGTAGGAACGTAGTGTACATGCATTACATGTCTATATTAAACTATACTCGGTTATATATGTTAGAGGATGGAGGACCGTGAGTGGATGTACACGGGCCGCGTTCGACGTAATGATGTCACCCCTGAATGGATTAGGAAGACCGATGCTTTCGTGGAACGGGCATATGGCAAAGCTGCTAAAGGAGCTAGCCTAGTCCCTTGTCCGTGCAGCAAATGTGACAACCGGAAAAGAAAACCAAAGAAGGCCATGGTAGAACATATTTGGAAGAATGGATTTACGCCGGACTATACTCGGTGGATCTTCCATGGTGAAGCGCATCGCACACAACATTGACGTGATGCACACTAAAAAGAATGTCGTCGAGGCACTTTGGGCAACAATTATGGAGATTCCTGATAAGTCAAAGGATAACGTAAAGGCAAGAGTGGATCTGGCAGAGTTATGTGATAGACCAAACCAAGAGATGAAGCCGCCTAGTGGTGGTAAGACATGGAGAAGGCCTAAGGCCGATTTCGTCCTGAGCAGGGCCCAGAGGAAGGAAGTACTACAATGGATCAAGATGTTAATGTTCCCTGATGGGTATGCAGCTAACCTTAGTAGGGGGGTGAACTTATCTACTCTGCGAGTCTTAGGGATGAAGAGTCATGACTTCCACATATGGATTGAACGAATTCTTCCGGCGATGGTTCGAGGTTATGTCCCTGAGCATGTCTGGCTAGCGCTTGCAGAGTTGAGCTATTTCTTCCGCCAGCTTTGTGCAAAAGAGTTAGCTCGGACCATGATTGCAGACTTGGAAAGGATGGCACCCGTGTTACTGTGTAAGCTGGAGAAGATCTTTCCACCCGGCTTCTTCAATCCGATGCAGCATTTGATTATTCATCTCCCGTATGAGGCACGAATGGGGGGGCCCGTGCAGGGACGTTGGTGCTATCCAATCGAGAGATGTCTAAAGACTATCCGAAAGAAATGTAGAAATAAATGCAAAATCGAGGCTTCCATTGCAGAGGCATACATACTGGAGGAGGTGTCAAACTTCACAACAACTTACTATGGTGACAAACTGCCGAGCGTGCATAATCCACCCCCTCGTTACAATGATGGCGACAATGAATCGAACCTCAGCATTTTTCGAGGGCAACTCGGAAGCGCAAGTGGTTCGACCACCAAGACCCTGAGACATGAAGAGTGGCGCCATATCATGCTATATGTATTGACCAACCTTGAAGAGGTGACGCCATACATGGAGCAATTTCTTCATGAATTCTGGCGTCGATCAAGGGACCCAACTCCACAGGAATATGATACCCTTCTTCGAAAGGGTGCGGGAAATGGATTGCCCGATTTCATTTCCTGGTTTAAACGTAAGGTACGTGCTTAGTTTATCATTTGAAGTTGCTCTTACGTGCGAATAATATAACAATCTAGCGTGTTTGAACTTGCAGGGCCAAAGAGAGCCGTCTATGAGTGCCGAGTTGAGACAAGTAGCCAATGGCTTTGCCTATAGGGTCAGGAAATTTTCTGGGTATGACGTCAATGGATACCGTTTTCGCACAACAAGCTACGACCAAAGTCGGCCCAATCGAAAAACCACGTGTTCTGGAGTCTTTACGCCCGGGCTTGATGAGGTCGAGTATTATGGAAGAATTGAAGAAATATATGAACTCAATTTTTATGGTTCCAAACCTCTTACTCCAGTGATATTCAAATGTCATTGGTTTGACCCAGAAGTTACGAGACGGACACATTCTAATCTTGGGCTAGTCGAAATTCGACAGGATTCCACCTTACCAGGAGACGATGTCTATATTGTGGCCCAACAGGCCACACAAGTGTATTATCTTCCATATGCGTGCCAAACGAAACAACATCTTAAGGGTTGGGATGTTGTGTATAAGGTATCACCGCACGCTAAATTACCTGTTCCAAACGATGAAGATTATAACTTAGACCCGGACACATATGACAGAGAGTTCTTCCAAGAAGATGGGCTCGAAGGGCAATTTGAGATAGACTTAACCGAAGCGATCGGAATGGAAGTAGATATTGAAATGGTTGTTGATGACGAGGATGATGAGGTGCAAAATGAGAATGACTTAGAAATACTTGAAGGCAATGCCAATGACGAAATTGCGCCTTCAGATGATGTTGACTATGAAATGGTTGATAGTGATGATGACACTTATGATCCGGCTAACCCGGACACATATGAAGATTATTTTTAATCGATGTAATGCTATATTTCATTTATTTTGCATATGTTTCTAAATACATATTTTTTTATCTGTGCTTAATTGTTTACTCTTAATTGCAGGTTGTTGGACAAAGATGGTGGGCGGTGGGACGAGGACGAGGAGGGGGAGGGGGAGGGGGAGGAGGAGCACCCGTAGGACGGAGGAGGAGGCACAACAGGACGACGTCGTACAACAGCAGGTGGAGCAGCAAGCCGCTGTCGATGCGGCACAGCAGGACGACGACGATGCGGCGCAGCAGGACGACGACGACGACGACGCCGCTCAGCAGGACGTCTCAGGTTCTGGCTCCTCAGGTTCGAGGAGTATCTACCTGCGAGGTCCCGCGAGCCTCCCTAAGCGACCCATACTTCGTGACAGACGTCCGCTGATACGACCCGATGGAGAGAGGTAGGTAACTTTAGATGTTGTTGCTGCTTTTTCATATTATATGTTCAAATTAATAATAGAAACTAATACTTCATCTTAATCACTTGGACATGTCTTGGATGGTTTTGGAGACTGCAGGGGGTCACGGCCGCAACCCTAATGGCATCCTCGGCCTTCTATGCCGGGAACACTTCCCTGGACTTGTCGAGTACGCCGAAGTGACGAGCCCAGCATACACCTTCGACCACTACGCTGTCGCCCCCGATGCAGTAGATCGGGACGGCAGACAATTCAACCACAAGGCAGAGCGGGTGAAGCAAGAGCTGTGGGTAAGTCTTCCTCGCACTATATTGTTTAATAAGTCGCATTTGTTGCATATTCTTGAAATAATGTATGGATACATCGTCTTTGTATGTAGGATTTCTTCAGATGCGATGCTGAATACGAGGCCAGGGCGGATGTGGTGTCTACTACGTGTTGTAAGAAGCTCGTCGTGGACATGCACTACGAGGCGCGCATCTAGGCCATCGTCACTTACCACGGCTCCGTCCTTGGGGAGAAGGTGAACAAGAAGGACGCCCGAACCATGTCGTTGACTCCGGACCAGTACTTGCAGGTAAATACAAAACTTTATTATTGGTACTAAATATGCTTATGTTTATCTTCTGATATGCGGTGTACTTATATTTTTTTAGATGATTCCTCATTGGTGCGTCGCGCATCCTGAGTGCTGGGAGAAGATGGTGCAGAGGTGGTGCTCGGCTGAGTGGGACGAGGCACACAACGCTAGCCGGGAACGGCGTTTGCTGATGCAAGGTCCCTCCCACCATCAAGGCAGCCGCAGCCTGGGCAAATACGCGGAAGCATGGATACGCGCTCTTTTTTATTTAGGTATATAACTTTCGATTAGACATGATTTCTATCCATCTCATTGGTTTTCTCGCAGTCGGCGGCACATGGTGGCGCGCCTTGCTCCACGTTCTCGGTATATGCTATGGCCCACAAGGGGGAGGCGACGTCCGATGTCACCTACAACCCGGATGACGGGCCCGAGGCGTACACCAACCCCACCATCCACAGCCGCCTTAGTGAGTACACCGCCATGGCCAAGGAGGTCCATGGGCCAGATTACGATCCGAGGACCGAGGACATCGACGGAGATGTCCTCATGAGGGTCGGAGGAGGCAAGAGGCATGGGCGGTACTGGATTGCCGACGGGGCAATCGACTCGTCCTCCACTCCCACTCTCTCTCAGGTGCGAGCAAGGAGCACGAGCGCGAGCCCAGCCATACGACCTCGGCAGGACAGCTCACATCATCGTATCCAGCAACTCCAGGTTATTCCTTATCTATTCATCGTTCATTGATTATTATATATCTTCTATTTGCATTATCGTAACATTAGGGCGAAATATTACAGACTCAGCTAGATGATGAGAGGAGGCAACGTGAGGAGCTGGAGAAGAGGATGGCGGAGATGTTTGCGTACATGCAGAGCCTTGGCGCCGCACAGGGTCATGCTCCACCACCTCCATTGTTCCCTGCAGCTGACCCTGCTGATTTCACTACTCCTGTGAGTATCAAAATTTTAGTACTGCATGATATATATTCATATGTTCTCACACATACAATCTCTTCTCTGTGCAGGGTCAATCGGCGGCGTCGAACAACCCTCATGCTTCGTCCAGCCCTTCGCCGAACCAGTCCAGATGCCCACCTCGTTGATGATCTGTTTTGTGATGATCTAGACTTATATTTGTGAGTTTTGGTGATGTTAGTTAGACTTGGTCTTGTGAGATACTTGGTGATGTTAGTGATGATCCAGACTTATATTTGTTTTGTGATGATCCTGACTTATATTTGTGAGACTTTAGTGAGACTTTGTGATATATATGGTGTTGATGATAAATGTGTTCATTCTGTGATGCGATTGATATATAATGTGATGTGAATGATATATATCTTTTGTTTGTTTGGATGGAACAGCAAAAACAAATAAAAAAGGGACATCCTGGTCACTTTGCCGAGTGTAACACTCGGCAAAGGGTCTCTTTGCCGAGTGCTATGACCACGACACTCGGCAAAGAAGGAAACCTGGGAACCGGTAAAGCCATCTTTGCCGAGTGCTGACCATGGCACTCGGCAAAGAAGGAAACCTGGGAACCGGCAAAGCCATCTTTGCCGAGTGTTGTTGCCAAGGCACTCGGCAAAGGGACTGGCAAAGGGGCCAACTGGAGGACTCTTTGCCGAGTGCCTGTCCACCAGACACTCGGCATAGAAGCCTCCTTTGCCGAGTGCCTACGAGAGCTCTCGGCACAGGGATTGGCGGTGGGGCCCACTGGACCCGTCTTTGCCGAGGGCCTCTAGAGCAGACACTCGGCAAAATTAGCCTCTTTGCCGAGTGCCAAAGAAAGACACTCGGCAAAGAATCCGTCACCGTCACTTGGCGCCGTGACGGTGACTTTTCTTTGCCGAGTGTCAAATGGCACTCGGCAAATTCTTTGCCGAGTGCCCGACAAAAAGTACTCGGCAAAGAGGCTGTTGCCGATGTACAGTTCGCCGAGCGTTCTTTGCCGAGTGTAAAATAGCCTTTGCCGAGTGTCTGCGACACTCAACAAAGAAGCTGTGTCCGGTAGTGGATTATTATTTCCATTGTCTAAAAAAAGAGAGAGAATGCAACATCAGTCAAATAATAAACTCATGCTGTGTCGGAGAACTGTAGATTTGCATTGACGACATACTTGGATATAGATATAATTCTGATGTAGTGTGGTGGATCTGTTTTGGTTGATGCACTACTGCTATTTAGATAAATTCTCTATACGTGCACCACTACAATCTTATCTAATACCTTATTTGACATTACAAATGTTATAATCTCTTCTATGTCATTCTAATGCATTTCTCTTATGTGCCATCACCCGTGGCATAGAACGGTAAAAATTGTGTGTTTGAATCCTTTTAATTTTATGCCACTAGCTACGGTAAAGAAGAATAAGAAATTGCATCAGGGTGGTATAAACTATAAAGGATTAGGACTTCTTCCATGATAAATAACGTACTGGATAAAATTACAGTAACATATAGAAAAAATGTCCCCTGTTATTAAGACCTCCAAAAAGATGCCAAATAATTTCAATGCCTTTGTTTACTCTAGCTTTACAAACTTTATGGCCCAAGATTGAGCATCCCACATGTGTATATACGTTGGTATTTAATTATTTACTAGATGAGTGCTCGTGCGTTGCAACAGGAATATATAATACCACGATAACATATGTATGTCCATATGTTGTGCCGTTAATCAAAATTTAGCAATCTCTAGAACTTTGTGGTAGTCATACTACAACAACAAAATTAAGCCCATGAAACAAATATAGTAGACGAGCTCTATATAAGAAATATTTTGATACATCTCTGATGACCACTCAATTTTAAAGCAACTTGCAAATATTGCAAAGAAGGTTGAGCTAAAAAACAGCAAACTGAAATGCTACCTACAATACATTTCAACAGGCTTAATAAATCACTACCCTGGTTGAACAATCCTAATTTTGGTCACTTCTAAACAACCATATATACAATTGTGTACACTCTCCAATAATTTTCATGAGGTATATATTATGATCTCGTTCAATGATCTTATCCAAATGCCAACAAGGTGGGTGAATGAGGAGCACAAGGGCTATGGACATTCAGAGCAAAGCAGATCAAAGCACACAGGATACATGCACCCTGAGCAGCATCGCAATCCAATTGTGGTTCCTACTTTTTTGTGCACCATACCTAGAAATAGAAGACATGCACCCTATCAGCAACCAATGGCAGTATATATTATAATTAATAAAAGAACCCTAAAAGTCTCATCAGCTGAAATACTTTATGAACTATATGTAAACTAGGAGATGGAGGGAATGATGGGAGTGTCAAATACTTTGATTCAACTTCAAAATTGCAGCAGTAATAAATATGCTCAAAACCTTCTTAAATACTCCAGCATAAAAAATATCACTTGGTGCTCCACCATTTCAAGCAATAAGGCTCTCTCCAACAAGGTCATGTAAAAGGTCCCGTTCGATATATTTAACTCACCGAGCTCGCCCCGGCCTACACCTCCAGCAAAGTCTTCTATCGCATCCTTTAAAATTTGGTGGCCTCTTCTCATCCTCTAAACGTAGCGGCTCCTTCTACAATTGTACAATTAATTGCCTTGCAATTTGGCAATGGTTTTGTTTGTTCAATATTCAATGCCATTTCAATGGTAGTTTACAATTGTGCCTTAGTTGCAAAAACAGATGGCAAACATAAGCATCCCAAAGAGGTGCGGGTGCATGAGCTAAACTGACAATTTGTTTTCAAAAGGAGATGGTTCAAATTGAAAAGAATGATTTGATGGCGTATTTTAGCGAAACAGAGTGATAAAAAATGACATGGCAACTACCATGTTAACCAACACTCATACAACACTTATAGTTCACACATATATCTAGCTAAAGTTGTTGCAAATAAACACAACACTTTATAGTTCACACATGTACCCAAAGGACTGAAGCGAGTGCACAACTTAGATATGGATCCATAGCTTTGGGGTTGTATTAATAGATAAAAGACGAGGAATGACATGATCAAATAAATACAAAGTGTCGATATAGAGTTATGAAAACATAGCACCCTTATTACTATCAATGATCTTAGATGTTATAGAAGCTTCGCAGGCATCAGCTCAAAAAGAATGGGACAAACAAAAATAGACCTCTAGAACAAACCTGTTATCACTTCTGTAGAGCTAACTAAGAGAGCAAATGTGGCTAAACATTTGATGAAAGCAGAAGCTCTTAGCATATCCTGTTGTTTGCCTTCCAAAGAGAACCTACCCATCTCCAGAATGTATGAAATGTATGAAATGCATGATATGAATTTTAAGTGTGTGACGGTTAGTGATAAAACTTTGCTATCTGCCAATAGTACCTTCGTTTGAAAAGAATAATACAGTAGCAGTTATCTTGGATTGTTCTACAAATGATAACTAAAGATTAAAAAAAGCAGAGTTCTTCCTTATAACTATCATCAAGAGTGATCAAAACCTGTCAGGATGATACTCTAGTATGAGGTTATAAAGCTTCACAAAGAAATCCTGTAGATCCACATTTAGTGCCTAAAGGTGGCTCCTCCAAACGTTAAACACAACTATGTAGCACTACAGACATGCTGAGGCATACAGTACATTATCATTGGGAATTTCATCTTGTTGGTCACTATACTCAGAACGCTCATTGAGGCAAGATATAAGTTCGCCCATGAAATCTAAATCAATTCAATATGAAAATTTTCCTAAGCCCTTGAAGGAAGGAGTGAGCAGTGGGTGTGAGCCACCAGGGGAAACATTATTCATAGTCATTAGGCAGTTTAGTCACCTAAAGCATAGTTTCTGCATATAAATTCTTGCAAAAGCAAGCCAACTACAACTAAGCATCAATGTTTTGATTGCATGTCACTTAGACTACCCTCTGTAGAAGCACATAAAATTTTCCCTATCAAACAGTTTAAGAAATGAGCAATAACTGACCCAATAGCACGATCCAAACTTTGCCTCACTATATCCTTGAGTAAGAACAAACAATTTAATTGGTATACAAGGAACCAAACATGAACAAATAGGTAATAATACGACTATGAGGATTGAGCAGTTTAAGGTCACAACAAGGTTTGGATAAACTAGAGCCTGCCTTACAAAAAACAAATATACTTGGTTGGCATTGTAGCAGTGTGCTGGATGACTTGGTGGATTAGAAACCAAACATGAATAACTATCTAATAATATGGTAATGTGAATTGAGTGGATTAAAATAACATGGTGTTGATAATTGGAGCCTGCCTTACGAAAAACAAATGTACATGGTGAATATCTCCCTACAAAGGAGAAAGAGTGCTAATGACAGTGGAACCAGACTATAAATCTTTTTAAAAAAATAAAGAACACAGTACTGTCGAAAAGAATTAAAGTGTCAAAAATGGCGATAACTATTACCTTCTCAAATATTCATATTTCACCAGTTTCACCAGCACTGGTTTCATGATGTTCATCTCTTTCATTGAGATAAATCAAAGCACAAAATATTAATTTCATCTTACTAAGTTCATCCCCTCTACAATTAGAACTGTAGGTGGATATAAAGATGGAGAGTAAGATGACAACAATATGGTGTGGAGTTACCTAGTGAAGTTAGGGGCGGTGCAGTTGACGATGTTGTCGTGCTCCCTATCCATCTCCAGAAATGGGTAGTTCTCGCACCTGTTCTGCCTGAACTGCACACAACACCCCAAAGAGCAATCAAATTCAAACATGTGAGCATGTGAAGGCAGCCACCATAAGCACTAATGCTACAACTTGTAATAGGTATTCAATGGTATGACACAAAAAAATAAAATTTGGCACTGATTGGAATCGAGAGGGGCAACAAGCTAAACCCTACCCGCTATCGAGAACGGACAACACCAGGCACCACACGCAGGCATCAGCCATGTCCTCCACAACATTCCACGTCCCAGCTATAATTGACTTGATGACCTCCTCCTGCCAGGGTTGAATGGAAAATGGAAAAGTTTCAGTTTTAATTTTTGTGCTCATATTGTACACAAGGGAAAAGATTCAGAAAGTGTTGTACCAAGCATTATCAAGAGGAAAAGTTTCTTGCTGTCTTAGAATCCAAATGAACATTCAAATATCTTCATGGCTTGATTCCAGATCCATACATCCATCCCAAATCGGGGCATGGGGGTGTTGGGGCGGGTGGGAGATGGGGAAGGGGATCAGTGGCGCCGTTCGCGTCGCCTACATCACCCTGGTGTCCATGCTCACGGTCCCCTCCTCCTCGCCGCTGTCCACGCTCTCCATCGTCGTCTCCTACTGTGCCACATCGTAGGTCCCGTCATCGTCGCTGCTACTCCTGTGCCTCACCTGGTCCCACTCCCCGCACGGTTAACTCACGCCATCGAGGAGGATGTTGAAGACGATGGGCACACCACACATGTAGGTGACGCGGTGGCGCATGATGGTGCAATAGATGTCAGTGGGGCGCACGTCGCAGAGGTAGGCGTTTACGCTGTCACGTGCCGCCATGCCCAGGTGAAGGTCCAGTTGTTGTAGTGGAACATGGGGAGCGTCCAGGGTAGATAGGCTCACCCTGTCGAACACCTGGCAGGCGTAGGCGAGGTGCGTGGTGGGAAGTCGGTGAGGAGCGGTCGTCCTCTCCATCTTCTCTGCCATAGTCATTCTCAGCGTTGGCACATACCCGTGGAGGCCTGCAGGGCCGACGACTGATTGACCGAGGCCAAGGCCGCCGGGTGGACCTGGCCTGGCACACGCCCGTGGAGGCCGGTAGGCCTAGCGACCGAGGCCGAGGCCGCCTCACCGGAGGTGTGCCTGGCCCGGCACATGCCCTCAGAGGCTAGTGAGGCTGGCGATCGAGGCCGAGGCCACCAAGCTGGATGTGCGCCTGGCCCGACACACACCCGTGGAGGACTCCATGACGAAGTGGTGCTTGACCACCACCTTATTGTCCTCCTCAACTGCCTTCACCTCCTCATCTGTCGGTGCTTGAGCGGGGGACAACTCAATTGGCATCGCTGCGGCGCAAACCATGCACATCCGCCCGGGGAGCGAGGTAGGGGGAAGCGAGGCAGGGGAGCGCTCGGCACTGAGCATCGAGGCGGTGGATGTGAAGGGCTAGGGTTTACATACGATGAGTTAGGTACTACTACAGGTTGATAGAACTAAGTTGGACGGTCCAGATGGACGGTAGGCAGAACCAGATCGATGGTCCAGATCGACGGGAGGCAGAATCAGGGATGGGAAGCTACCCCTTGCAGCCTTAATATAGTAGTATAGATACACATAGACTGCATATGTGTTCAACAGGAACAGGATGAGGTTGGTCGACGATCTTTCGATACTTTTAAGTTCTAATGTGGGAAGAGGAAAATGAGGTCTGTTATTGTAGGTTTATCAATTACCAGTCAGTCGAGACCGACAAAGCTGGTGTCCTTGTTGTTGCACATGATTAGTGCACAAAAAGGTGTTTGTTCTTCACTTTATCCCCTAGAATGGCCCTTACCACTGATCAGCCAAGATTCCACTGCCCACTACCTAGTACTGGCTAGTAGCAAACAAAATGAAAATTGAACATTATTAGTAACTGCAAAGTTCTCTTACATTGCTATGGTTTTTATTTATATTTGAGTATATAGAGTAAAATACAAAGTCATTTGCGTTTTGTTAGCTAGATAGTGTGGATGTGGTTTTGGAGCTATCAATCATGGTTCAAATGAACATTTATGCATAATTTTAGCTTTTTATCATTAAATGTGGGGGCACGATGACAGTTTTAACTGTGGAACCATGGAAGCTGATGTTTTATATAGTAGAGATTATTGTTCATTTACCACTACTGGAATCTGACTCTTTACCAAGTGCCCAGATCTTTGCCGATGGCAATTTATCGGGCACTCGGCAAAACAAACATTGTCGAGTGCTACTCTCGGTGAACTAATACACTCAGCACAGACCTCCTTTGCCTAGCACAAAACACTCGACATAGACATACTCTCAGCAAAGGAGGATTTACTGAGTGTCACGCTCTCGGCGAAAACGATGCTCGGCAAAGGGCCGTCAGCAACCGTCTATAGTTGATTGCCGTTAACTATGTCGAGTGCTAGGAATTGACAGTCGGCAAATTAACTTCTTTGTCGAGTGTCCTATGGCAGACACTCGGCAAAGCAAGGCTTTGTCGAGTGTCTTTTCTTGACACTCGGCAAGTATATTTGTTTTTCTTTTTTTCCTCAAACTTTTTGTTGTGTGTTTCTATAGTATATAGATCTACATGTTCAATTTTGACATAATTATCAAAGTGTTTGTTATAACTATTAGATTTAGTTCGTTTAATTGAATTTTTCTGGATAATTCAGATTTAAACTACAAGTCACTCGAAAAATAGAAAACAATGAATGCAAAAATGATATTCATGTTATTTAGCACAAGTTACGGTCTATTTTAGAAACATACCGGAATTTTCGAATACCATGCTTACAAAAACATGACCGCGAACTTGCGATCCATTTGTTTTAAAATTATAAACCACAAACAAAGTCAGAAAATCATGAAACTTGTTGAGATGTCATGATATCATATGTAGAGACTCTAGTAAAAAATGACATTGTTTGGTGAAAGTTTTTATGCACTATGTGTAGAAACCTAACTGGTCTTCACATGAAATCATGAAACTTTTACGGAGACCGACAAGGTTTGTATCTATAGTGCATGACAACTTTCACAAAACAGTGTCACTTTTTTATCACAACCTCTACATATCATATCATGACATCTCGACAAGTTTCATGATTTTCTGACTTTGTTTGTGTTTTATACAATTTTAAAACAACCAGATTGCAAACTAGCGGTCATGTTTCGTGAACATGGTGTTTGAAAATTGTGTTATGTTCCTGATATTGGCCATAACTTGTGTTCAATAACATGAATATTAATTTTGAATTCATTGTTTTCTATTTTCTAGTGAGTTGCAGTTCAAATTTGAATTATCTAAGGAAATTCAATTAAATGAACTAAATTCAATATATATAACAAACACTTTGAGAAATGTGCCAAAGTTGAACATGTAGGTCCAGAGAATGTATGAATACAGTACAACAAATTTGGGGGGAAAAGAAAAAACAAATAAACTTTGGCGGGTGTCAGAAGAAGACACTCGGCAAACATGTTCTTTGTCGAGTATCTCCTAAAGCTCAGCAAATATTTTTTTAAAGAAAATAAAAATATCTTTGTCGAGTGTCCACTGGGCGACACTCAGTAAAGTTTATTTTTTTAAAAAAAAAATTTGCCGAATATTAGATCTGGAGCACTCGACAACGAATTTACACATAACCCTAACCCGACAGTTTTCCTCTTCACTTCTTCATGGCAGCGGCTGCCAGCCTCTCTTCACGCCATTGTCGCCGTCGCATCCCACGAGGTGCGGCTACTCGAGCATCGCCGTGCCCGCTCTGTTCATCTCCGCCGCCGCCCGCTCCTCGGTCAGCACTCGCCACCACCAGTTTGTGCCATCGCCCACAGTGCCATCGTCCCCACGAGTCCACGAAATCGTCGTCCTCGACTGCTTCCTGGCTCCGGCCATCCCCGTGCACCCCTTCCTCCCCAGTTGGTAACTATAGCAACCCATTTAAGTATTATTTAGATTGTTATGGATTCTGAAATGAAATACATTGGTGACAACTCTAGTTTTATTTGACACAAATCATATTCTGATCGTGCATGTTAAACCTCCAAGAGACTCATTCATTTCATTTTCGAATCTATGGGAAACATGCATTTACCTATACTATACATGTAAGCTAGGTTTGCTTAGTTGACACACTACTCGTGTCTTATGGGAACGATGTCAGAATCCATTGTCTCTTCACATCCAATTTTTCTATAATCCAGATTCTCTAATTGCATTCTTCGCATGAACGTGAGAAACATCATCAGTTATATATTCCCCTATCTTATTATGAATATCAGGCTAATAAAAATCCCCATTACTTCGCTTATGTTTGAAAGAAACCGTGCCAGTTTAGATTGAGTAACTGGTGGCTTATTAGTTAGAACATGCATGAAATTACATGCAAATGATATAGGGCCAGCACCTTTTACCTATTTATACTCAAATTCAAACTTCATTGCGAACAGTACAGTCTATACTTCATTACGAACAGTACAGTCTATAGTGCAAAACAATATTTTGGATGAGAATGTATCTGGTGCAACCAATCCAATTGGTACAACCGTGCAACTAAGATACATAAATAGGGGTGGGAGGATATTTTTTAAAAATTCCAGAGAGAGGTGGGAGATTGTTTTGAAAAACGATGTTTTTAAAAAGGTCCTCTTACCTCCATGCATGTGTCTTGGTTGCACGGTTGCATCAATTAGCTTGGTTGCACCAGATACGTTTCGCTTTGGATAACCATATGGGTGAAATGCTGAACACGGTCTTAGGTCATTCTTAGTGGGAGTTTTATGGGCATTGCATAGGCTGTCATGTCAACATTTTTATGATGTGACTGTGTATTAATGATGAAAGAGATGAAATGAGTTTCATGGGGATGAAAGCATGTGTACACTATTTTCAAGGTGTTTGTCTCTTGCATGTGACCTAGAAAACAACAAAGATGAAACTATGTATTGAGTGAGACTATTTCATCATAGTTTCAAACCTCCTTAGATGATGTGTCACTCTAGTTAATCGTGCCCATAAAACTTTCGGTGATAATAATGACCTTACTGTTAATGTGGCAGTGACTGTTAAAGAGAAAATCAAGAATGCATGTGGGTTCATCCTCGCTAATTAACCTCTCTTGATCCCGGCATTGGCTCCACTAGAAGTATTATATATGTGTTGGTCACTTGTTCTAAAATGTTGTGAGTCAAGAACAAGGCAACACGATTGTTAAGTATTAAGGACCTTCGTCTTCCGAAGCATTATCTCCCCATGGATATAATGATCATCAGACGGTCATGAAGGATATGCCTTCATCATCTTATAGATAAACAAGAATACAAAGAGATGAACATAGCGAGTATAACTCATTGATTCATTCATATTTGCATTCTGTAAAATATGCATGAGTATCAACAGAATCTGTATTACATTGATACCTTCGGCTTGCTCGAAGGTGTTGACGTGAGAGTGATTACAATACAGACTGAACAGTACAGTGCTACTGTTCATCTATTTATAGGCATGGGACGCAGCCCGGGTAAAAGTACAGTTATGTCCGTGACATTTACCTATAATCATAACATGAATCATTAAGGACTAGCTAGTCTTTTTTCCTTCCGCCAGCATCATGTTCAGTCTCCATCACCATTATAAGCCGAAGCTATTACTCTTCGGTTATAGCTTCGACGTTCATTCTTATCATCTTTGGATCATATCTTCACCTCGTATGCCTTTGTCATAGGGAAAACCTTCATCCTAAAGCCGAAGCTCCCTGTAACAAGCCATATCATGCTGAAAAACAAATGGTTAGTCATGTTTTTGATGACCTTCGGAAGAGGAAGGCCCCCAACAATATGCTTTCGAACACGGTTGCATTTGAATGATTTGCTCCAAATATGCATATGTTTTTCTTCGACCAACAAAGGTATATATTAACTAAAACTTTTATTTTACCATGTTAGCGAAAGAGCCTCTAACTAAGTTGTTTTGGTTGTATGAGTAGCACTCATCAGATCCTGAATTCGACTTCGTGTAGGAGGAATTTTTAGAGATTGTAGTTCGGTTTTCCAAGTGCAAGGGATTGCTAAAAAGCTGTATGATACAATCTTGAGCCTTTGGATCATAGATACAGTTAGAGAGAATATGTATTGAGAGTCGTGTAAAGATAAACTCTTCGCAAAGAGTCCATCTCTTGTATTTTTTTCAATTACCCCTCTAAAGACTCATATTAAATGTGGTTATACCTGCTCTGCTCTGGGCTATTGAGTCAAGAGAGACATCCACTTTCTCTATATATTGGTAATCTAACACAATATTCAATACAGATGCTTTCTCACTTTTTATTAGGTTGCGACAAACTTAGGATACCAAACGCTCGATACATTTTCATATACACTACCGGAATCCGGCTCTTTGCCGAGTACTTGGCGCTTTGCCGAGTACTTTCTATTAGGCACTCGGCAAAGTTCCACTCTCGGTAACGACCGTGTTTGCCGAGAGCAGGACTCTCGGCACAGGAAGACACTCGGCAAAGACAACTTTGACGAGTGTCAAACACTCGGCAAAACGCGACGCTCGCCAAAGGGCCATCAGCAGCCATCTATATCTGACGGTCGTTATCTTTGTCGAGCGTCGAGCTTTGGCACTCGGCAAAGAAGCTACTTTGCTGAGTGTCCCACGTCTGACACTCGGCAAAGAATGCTTTGTTGAGTGCCATTCTTGGACACTCGGCAAAGTATATTTTATTTTTTTCTTTCCCCAACCAAACTTTTTGTGGTATGTTGCTACACTATGTAGACCTACATGTACCATTTTGGCACAATTATGAAATTTTTTCTATAACTATTAGATTTAGTTCGTTTAATTGAATTTCCTCGGATAATTCAGATTGGAACTGCAAGTCACTCGAAACATGGAAAATCGTGCATGCAAAAATGATATCCATGTTATTTAGCACAAGTTACAACCGATTTCAGGAGCAAACCGGAATCTTCGAGAACCATGCTCACTAAACATAACCGTGAACTTGCCATCTAGTTGTTTAAAAATTGTATAAAACATAAACAAACTCAGAAAATCATGAAACTTGTCCACATGTCATGATATCATATGTATAGGCTGTGATAAAAATTTGAGAATGTTTCGAGAAAGTTGTGATGCACTATGTGTAGAAACCTAAGTGGCCTACATGAAATCATAGAGTTTCAATGTACACCGGCTAGGTTTCTACACATACTATGTCACAACTTTCTCGAAACATTCTCAAATTTTTATCACAGCCTCTACATATGATATCATGACATGTGGACAAGTTTCATGATTTTCTGACTATTTGTGTTTTATACAATTTTTAAACAACTAGATGGCAAGTTCACAGTCATGTTTCGTGAGCTTGGTGCTCTAACATTTCGGTCTGCTCCTGAAATCGGTCATAACTTGTGCTAAATAACATGAATATCATTTTTGCATTCATGATTTTCTATTTTTCGAGTGACTTGTAGTTCAAATATGAATTATCTAAGGAAATACAATTAAACGAACAAAATCTAATATTTATGGCAAACACTTATATAATTGTTCCAAAAATGGAACATGTAGGTCTATATACTGTACAAAGAGAGTAGAAAAAGTTAGAAGGGGAAAGAAAGAAATAAAAGTATGCTTTGCCGAGTGTTCTAGGAGGACACTCGGCAAAGAATACATTGTCGAATGCCTACGGAGAGGTGCTCGACAAACATGGGTTTAAAAAAATAAATTAATCTTTACCGAGTGTCAGCCGTTGGACACTCGGCAAAGAAGGCTTTATCGAGTGCCGGATCACGGGCACTCGGCAAAGTATATTTTAAAATTTAAAAAATCTTTGTTGAGTGCTAGATTGCGGGCACTCGGCAAAGAACATGTATATAGCTTAGGCCTCCTCTTTCTTTCTCACTCTCTTACTCACCTCGCCGCCGCCACCACACCCACCGTGCCCACACCTCACCTCCGCCGCCGCCCCATGCCTCTCTCACTCACCTCACCCACACCGCCGCCCCACGTCGTCGCGCCCACCGCCGCCGCGCCATGCTAGCACGGCCACCGCCCCACGCCGTCGATGCGCCCACTGCCGCCGCAGCACCCTCGATCGCCGAGTCCCCTACTCCGGCCACTGTACCGACCACTCCACGCTGCCGCCTCGTCGTTTTCTTCAACCTCATCAGATCACACGGTGAGAAACTCCACACGAGTATCTATATTTATTGTGGATGAATTAATGACTTGTTGTATATGTGGTTGATTTATATGTGGCTTTGTAGTGCATAGATTGAAGTATATGTGGTTTAGGGTATATGTGGTTGATTTAATGTTTTGGAAACCTCCCCGTGCAGGGGAGGTGCTGCTGATTTTTTTGTTCATAGGCTTGTACATGTATTACATGTTTATATTAAACTATACTCGGATATATATGTTAGAGGATGGAGGATCATGAGTGGATGTACACGGGTCATGTAGGAAGGCACAATGTCACCTCTGAATGGATTAGAAAGACTGATACCTTCGTGGAATGTGCATTTGGGGAAGCTGCTAAAGAGCTAATCTAGTCCCATGCTCGTGCAGCAAATGTGCCAACCGGAAAAGAAAATCAAAGAAGACCATGGTGGAACATATTTGGAAGAATGGATTTACGTCGGATTATACTCGGTGGATCTTCCATGGTGAAGCGCATCGTACGAGAGAGGAGGTGGTGAGACAACGTGTCGAGGATTATGATGCTGATGCCGGGGTAGCAGATATGTTGAACGACTATCATGAGGCACAGTTCACCGGAGGATGTACGGAGGACGAGCCAGAGCTGACCGCAAGGGCGTCCTACGACATGTTTAACGTGGCACAGAAGCCCCTTCATGGCTAGACAAAGGTTTGTCAACTAGATGCCATTAGGCGTGTAATGGCATTCAAGTCACAGTATAGCATGAGTGGAGACACATTCGATGGCTTGTTGACGATTATTGGCAGCATGCTTCCGGAGTATCATGTTCTGCCAAAGAGTATGTACGAAGCACAAAAAATCCTTCGTGCACTCAAGATGACGTATGAGTAGATACATGTATGTCCGAAGGGCTGTGTGCTATTTAGGAAAGAATACGTGTAGGCAAAGTATTGTCCGAAGTGTAAATCGTTTAGGTTCATGGAGGTAGAATCTGGTGATGGACAAAAGAGGCAGCTCGACATCCCCGTCACAATCCTACGCCACCTTCTGTTCATACCGAGGATCCAACGTCTATACATGACCAAGGAATCCACGAAACAGATGACATGGCACAAAAATGGAAAATGATACAATCCTGACAAGATGGTGCACGCATCCGATGGTAAAGCATGGAAATACTTTGATGCCATTTACCGTGAGAAAGCCGTAGAGGCTCGTAATGTATGTGTTGTGTTGGCCACAGATGGGTTCAATCCCTATGGAATGAGCGCTGCCCCGTACACATGTTAGCCGGTGTTTGTTATCCCAATCAATCTCCATCTGGTGCGTGCTTTCAAAGGTAGAACATATTCGTGTCATTGATAATTCCCAGACACCCGGGGAATAAAATGGGCGTGTACATGGAACCTTTGATTGATGAATTGGTACGTGCTTGGGAGGAAGGGTATGGACGTATGACCGAGCTACGAAGACAAACTTCAAAATGCATGTTTGGTACCAGTACTCCATGCATGACTTACCGACGTATGGGCTATTCTGTGCCTGGTGTGTTCACGGTAAGTTCCCATGCCCAGTTTGCAAGGAAGCTCATAGGTTCATTTGGTTGAAAAAGGGTGGCAAATATTCGTCATTCGATAAACATCGACAATTTCTCCCTCCTGACCATCCATTCTGCCTAGACATCAAGAACTTTATGAAAGGTGTCATAGTAACAGACCGCCCACCTGCAACAACGACTGGTGCCGAAATTCGTCTACAAATAGATGGGCTCGTGGCCAATGTAGAAGGTGGTTTTGTGTGATATGGTGAGTAGCATATGTGGACACATAAGTCGGGCTTGACTCAGCTCCCCTATTATGACGACCTGCTCCTTCCACACAACATTGACGTGATGCACACTGAAAAGAATGTTGCCAAGGCACTTTGACCAACAATTATGGACATTCCTGATAAGTCAAAGGATAACGTAAAGGCAAGAGCGGACCTATCAGCGTTATGTGATAGACCAAACCAAGAGATAAAGCCGCCTAGTGGTGGAAAGACATGGAAAAGGCCTAAGGCTGATTTCGTCCTAAGCAGGGCCCAAAGGAAGGAAGTACTTCAGTAGATCAAAATGTTGATGTTCCCTAATGGGTATGCCACTAACCTGAGTAGGGGGTGAACTTATCTACTTTGCGAGTCTTAGGGGTGAAGAGTCATGACTTCCACATATGGATTGAATGGATTCTTCCTGCGATGGTTCAAGGCTATGTCCCTAAGCATGTCTGGCTAGCATTTTCAGAGTTGAGCTATTTCTTCCACCAGCTTTGTGCAAAAGAGTTATCTTGGACTGTGATTACAGACTTGAAGATATTTCCACCCGGCTTCTTCAATCCAATGCAACATTTGATTCTTCATCTCCCCTATGAGGCACGAATGGCGGGCCCGTGTAGGGACGTTGGTGCTATCCAATCGAGAGATGTCTAAAGACTATTCGAAAGAAATATAGAAATAAATGCAAAATCGAGGCTTCCATTGTAGAGGCATACATTCTAGAGGAGGTGTCAAACTTCACAACAACTTACTATGGTGACAAACTGTCGAGCGTGCATAATCCACCCCCTTGTTACAATGATGGCGGCAATGAATCGAACCTCAGCATATTTCAAGGCCAACTCAGAAGCGCAAGTAGTTCGACCACTAAGACCCTGACACATGAGGAGTGGCGCCATATCATGCTATATGTATTGACCAACCTTGAAGAGGTGACGCCATACATGGAACAATTTATTCATGAATTCTGGCATCGATCAAGGGACCCAACTCCACAGGAATATCATACCCTTCTTAAAAGTGTGTGAGAAATGGATTGCTCGATTTCATTTCCTGGTTCAAACATAAGGTACGTGCTTAGTTTGTCAAAGAGATCCATCTATAAACTCAGTTTAGTGTCTTGCGAATACTTGCAGGGCCAAAGAGATCCGTCTATGAGTGTCGAGTTGAGACAAGTAGCCAACGACTTTGCTTATAGGGTCAAGAAATATTCTGGGTATGATGTTAATGGATACCGTTTCGCACAACAAGCTACGCCCAAAGTCGACCCAATCGAAAAACAACGTGTTCTAGAGTCATTATGCCCGACCTTGACGAGGTCGATTATTTTGGACGAATCGAAGAAATATATGAACTCAATTTTCATGGTTCCAAACCTCTTACTCCAGTGATATTCAAATATCATTGGTTTGACGCTCAAGTGACGAGACGGACGCATTCTAATCTTGGAATAGTCAAAATTCGACAAGATTCCACCTTACCAGGAGACGATGTCTATTTCATGGCCCAACAGGCCACACAAGTGTATTATGTCCGATATGCGTGCCAAACGAAAGAACATCTTAAGGGTTGGGATGTTGTGCATAAGGTATCGTTGCACAGTAAATTACTTGTTCCTAACGATGAAGATTATAACTTAGACCCGGACACATATGATGGAGAGTTCTTCCAAGAAGATGGGCTAGAAGGTCGATTTGAGATAGACTTAACCGAAGCTATTGGAATGGAAGTAGAAAGTGAAATGGTTGTTGATGAGGTGCAAAATGAGAATGACTTAGTAATACGTGAAGGCATGCACTACGAGGCATGAATCCAGGCCATCGTCAGCTACCACGGCTCCATCCTTGGGGAGAAGGTGACCAAGCAGCAAGCCCGAACCATGTCATAGACCAGGGACTAGTACTTTAGGTAAATACATCACTTTAATATTCGTGACAAAATTTTTCCTTAATTATATCTTCTGATATGCAGTGTATGTGTTTACTTTGTAGATGATTCCTTATTGGTGCGCCGCACATCCTCAGTGCTAGGAGTAGATGGTGGATAGGTGGTGCTCGCCTGAGTGGGACGAGGCGCACAACGCTAGCCAGGAACGGCGTCTGATGATGCAAGGTCCCTCCCACCACCAAGACAGCTGTAGCCTAGGCAAATATGCAGAAGCATGGGTACGCCTTCTTTTTTATTTAGGTATATAACATTGGATTAGATATTATTTCTAACTATCTCGTTGGTTTTCTTGCAGTCGGTGTCACATGGTGGCCAGCCTTGCTCCATCGTCTCGGCCTATGCTATGGTCCACAAGGGCAAGGCGACGTCCTACGTCCCCTACAACCCGGATGATGGGCCCGAGGCATATAGCAACCCCGTCGTTTACAACCGCCTTCATGAGGACACTGCCATGGCACAGGAGGTCCAAGGGCCAAATTACGATCTGAGGACCGAGGACATCGACCCCGATGTCCTCATGAGGGTCGGAGGAGGCAAGAGACATGGGTGGTACTGGATTGCCGATGGGGCAATCGACTCGTCATCCACTCCCACTCTATCTCAGGTGCGAGCAAGGAGCATGAGCTCGAGCCTAGTCATACGACCTCGGCAGGACAGCTCACATCATCGCATACAACAACTCGAGGTTAGTGCTTCTGTAACTCGTCATTCCTTGAGTTATATACCTTCTCTTTGAGTTACTATAACATTGGCTTGGAATATTACAGACCTAACTAGAAACAGAGAGGAGGGAACGTCAGGAGATGGAGGCGAGGACGGCGGAGATGTTTCAGTACATGTAGAGCCTTGGCGCCGCAGAGAGTTTTGCTCCACCACCTCCGTTGTTCCCTACAGTTGACCCTGCTGAGTTCCATACTCCTGTGAGTATCAAAATTCTAGTCCTGGATGATATATATTTATCTGGTATAACACATGCAATCTCTTCTCTGTGCAGGGACAATCTAGGGAAGCATCCAACAACCCTCATGGATCGCCCAGCCCATCGCCGCACCAGTCCAGGCGCCCACCTCTTTAGCTTAGTTGTGATACTTATGTTGGTGAACTTATGTTTGAGTTGGTAATACTTATGTCGATGAAACTTGGTATGAACATAGACATGTTTGTGAAAAACTTGTTAGATTTGTGAAATATGTGGTCTTTATTATGTATGTGATGATTATGTGATATCTGTGATGTATAAGTGATATATCTTTTGTTTGTTTGGAGGGAATGGCAAAAACAAACAAAAAAGGGGTATACTGGTCACTTTGCCGAGTGTAACACTCAGCAAAGAGCTGCTTTGCCGAGTGTCAATGTCATAGCACTCAGCAAAGAAGGAACACCTAGGCACCGGTAAAGCTTCTTTGTCGAGTGCTATGGCCCAGACACTCGGTGCCTCCTAGCGCACTCGGCAAAGAAACTGACAAAGGGGCCCGTGGGTGGCCACGTTGCCGAGTGCTAGTCTGGCGGACACTTGGAAAAGAGGGAAACTCTTTGCCGAGTGTCACCTAGAACACTCGGTAAAGGCGTCGTCTCCGTTACCAGTCGCCGTGACGGCGCCTTTTCTTTGCCGAGTACCAAGTGACACTCGGCAAAGTGTTTGTCGAGTTCCCGATAAAAAGTACTCGGCAAAGAAGTCGTTGCTGATGTATAGTTCGCCGAGCTCTCTTTGTCGAGTGTCACACTTGACAAAGCCTTCGTCGAGTGCTTCAGACACTCAGCAAAGAGACCGATTCCGGTAGTGATAGTTGTAACATTTGTATCACACATGTATGTGTGTTAGATACACGTGAAATTATCTCTTATTTGTTCAAATTTAACACAAAACTCATAGAACTTCCTTTTCTATGATCTTGTTGTGATAGACATGTAATGGTTTTATCTACCTTTCCACCTACAGTAATACTATTTTTTCCATTCGCATGTATGTTTGAGGTGTATTCGGTTGATACTCTCTCATGTGTTTTATTCAAACATTATATTCATATATATAAATAACACACCCACACACATAATCCGCTTGTCATTGACTTTAGTTACAAATTACTTCTATATATAACACACCCACGCCATGTGTTTGAGGTGTATTCATTTGCATGTATGGACCAAAAAAATTCTACCCAAAATTCAAGGTGTTACAGGTACTTGCCTGAATGGTCAAAGTTGAGTCATTGATCAGCCCGACTGAAGGAGATCGAGATCGCAGACCATCGATATGGTACCGATGGATCAGTGTGGTCGCCAGGACATGTCGATCGGACAGCTTCTGCTACCTATTGTTCTCCTGAGAACCATGCCCCCCCCCCCCCCCCGAGTATGAAGTTGACTTGCCTGCTTCTGCTCTCGTCATGGAGGTGGCGGTGGGAGTTCTTTGAATAGGCGATTGAGTTCTTGAAGTCCGTGCAACTGCACATGGTGTGGTGCATCTCCTTGGGGTATGGACACGGACCATCAAGGATCTCATCCAATGACTCCACGTTGTTGTCGTGGGGGTGCCTCAAGGGCACGCTGGTGGATCCTCCATGGCGTAGACTTCTTCTTTCTGTCTTTTGTCCCAGCGATGCTCCTATCATGGGGCATCTTCCTTCTTCTTTAGTCTGTCATTCTGTTGGTCAACGAGGTCACATGCTCGCTCGCCTGTGATGATGTACCGGTCAGCGTAGCAGAAGAGCTGCTCCGAGGTAACCAAAGCTTTGTTGAGAATGGACCTTACGAATGCCTTGTCACGGGACCCTGATAGAAGTTTTCAGTCATCGTCGCCTTAGTGATGTTGGAAATATGAATCCTAATCGACTAAAAATGTATCAAGAAAGAGCGAAGGGATTTATTGTCCTTGCGCTTGATGGACTTGAGACTTGACATCCCATGGTTGCATTGGCTTATTAGAAAGTGATTGGAAGTTTAAAAAAATTGGTCGTAGAAATCAACCTATTTGTCGATGCAGTGACGACGAAGGTGACGAAGCCACTAGAGGGCATCCTAGCCCAGCACAATGGGGAGGTACAATATCATGACATCTTCAGTCACCCTAGTAGCTCGGGCAGCGATAGAGTAGACAACCAGTCAACTTCTTGGATCTTGCTTAGTTTCATATTTGTCGACGTTGGAGACCTTGAAGTTCAGCAGTCATTACGTCACACGTAGTATGTCGGTGAAGGCAGAGACACTTAACACGCCTTGAGGATGTCTGTGATGTTCCTTATGTTGTGGTGCTGATGGTAGATGGAGATCACCCAATCGGTCGTGGACCGAGCGATGGTGCACTGTGATGTTCGTCGAAGCCATGACAGAATGAGTTTGAGTAGTACCTCCTAGCTGCGGGATGTCGTGGTTCTGAAAGTATTCCTCTCAATGCCTCAACTATTCATCATGCTGTCATGTGCACGATGTCTCGATGTTGTTTCGTGCATCACAACGACCATTGATGTAGCGACGTGCGTCATCCTCAGTAGGAGCCATCAACAGGAGATGATTTAGGGTTTTAGGGTTTTGAGCAAGCATGTCATCAGCTTGACTCGAGGTATGCATGACCCAATCAAAGTTCGATAGCGGGTTGCGAGGGACGGGCGGTGGTCCGTGAGGATGTCCATGCCTAGGCTTGGCCGGCTCTCGATCGCCCTCGCGAGCGGCCTCACGTCACGCGTATGCTCCTAAGTGTTGCGGTGGGTTTGCCATCGGGCACTCCTCTGTAGGTGGAGTGCCATGTTGTCCGAGGTTTCTCTAGTCTTGGATTCTTCATCATGGGAGACCTGTTGAATTGGGTCTGATTTGTCGGCGATGTGGTAGCGCTAGATGTTACGGTGGTGATTCCGGTGTTCATGCGCTTCGCGCTTGTAGGATCTAGGACACTAGGTAGAGGAGGCTGAATAGACGATTTTGACAAAAAAACACAAACTATAACACCTGAAATCCTATGGTGGGATTTATAAAAACACTACCGGACTCGCCTTCTTTGCACTCGGCAAAGGCCATTATACACTCAGCAAAGCCTTTGCTGAGTGTTAGCGCTAGATGTTACGGTGGTGATTCCGGTGTTCATGCGCTTCGCGCTTGTAGGATCTAGGACACTAGGTAGAGGAGGCTGAATAGACGATTTTGACAAAAAAAACACAAACTATAACACCTGAAATCCTATGGTGGGATTTATAAAAACACTACCGGACTCGCCTTCTTTGCACTCGGCAAAGGCCATTATACACTCAGCAAAGCCTTTGCTGAGTGTTACACCCGGCAAAGAATACTCGACAAACATTTTATCGGCAAAGGGTTATTTGTCGAGTACTTTTTTAGGGCATTTGCCGAGTGTCAAAAAACAATCAGCAAAGAAAAGCACTCGGCAAATTAAGAATCGCAAAAAACAAAAAAATAGCAAAACATTTTTTTAAATTAGGGGGACAACTTCCCAACCACTGCCATTGCTCTACATATCAACCCTATCATTTTCACCATTTTTTGAATCAAAATTACGTGATTTTGAATGTGAGATTCGAACTCACAAATCTCTCGCGTGCGCATAACATTCTCTACCACTACACTAGTACATCAATTGTGCTTATATTACGTTTTCATTCCTCATATATTATAACAAACCGAGAGTAATTTGATTACTTGAGGCACTAAATGAATTCAATTAAAAATGTTGTCAACTATAGAGTTGCATAACTTTTCAAGATATACAACTTCTATTTTGATAGTTTCTAAATCTGAGGTTGTTTACAAAATTTGAATTTTAAATTTGAAAACTTCACACTAATTTTTATATGATAAGATGATTTCAAATCAAAAAATCATCAATTACAAAGTTTCATTACATTTCAAGACCTACAACTTTTATTTTGGTGATTTTTCCATCCGATGTAGTTTGAAAAATTCAAATTAAAATTAAAACATAGTTTTGGATGACAAGATGACTTCAAATCAAAACTTTGTCAACTACAAAGTTTCATAACTCTTCAATACCTACAACTTTAAAGTTGGTGGTTTTTTTCTTTCGAGGTCGTTTTCGAAATTCAAATTTTTAATTTTTTTAATTCAAACGTAGTTTTCGTTGACAAGATGACTTCAAATGAAAAGGTTGCCAACTACAAAATTCTATAACTTCTCAAGATCTAAAACGTTTATTTTATTTGTTAGGCCATTTGTTCATCCCACATGATGGTTCTAACAATATGCACAAATCGTATGCATCTCTCTTGTAGTTTCATAAACTACGAGAGAGATATAGGTTTTATGAACAAATTTACTTTTATTTTGTCATATGAAGAAATGTTCAAAATATAAATTGTACATCATGATGAGTTATACAAATTTGTAGTTAAAAACTTTTTCATTTGAATTAATTTACTGCTTAAAAGTGTCTTTCCCTAGTGTTAAAAAAAGCACTCGTCAAAGAAGCTCTTTGCTGAGTGTTTTATTTTTGACACTCGACAAAGAGCTTCTTTGCCGAGTGTTTTCTTTTACCGAGGGTTTTTTGCTTGGCACTCGGCAAAGAGCTTCTTTGCCGAGTGCCCGAAAAAACACTCGGCAAACCATTTGGCACTCGGCAAAGAGCCGAATCCCAGTAGTGAAATTTTCTCCAAAGGATTTGAGATAAAATGTCTTCTAATAATGTTTTCCTTCATTTATAAAGAATATCTCCCTAAAATAAATAAATAATAATAGTAAGGTGTGGTACTCAAGACTTAGATCCAAAACTTTCAATCCATTTATTATTCTCTTTATAAACTATATCAATAAAACACTCTGTATAAACATGTGGAATGAGGGAATTCATGGTAAGGATTATATATTAACCTCTTCTCTAGTAAATAAGTAATTAGTATTAATTTGTGAATATATATAGTGGAAATACACATTCAAAATTACCTTTTCTTAAATGGAATCATGTTTGTGCATTTCATATTTTTGAAAGTTCCCTTTGACCCGGGAACAGGATCTGGATGTCGCCTAGAGGGGGGGTGAATAGGCGAATAAAACTTATTACTTTAAAACTTAAATTCTTACTCTACTCGAAGACTTAGTACACAGTGGAGTGAGAAGACTCTTCGAGTAGATTGCAGCGGAATGGAAGATCCTGTCTCAAAATGTCCTGCACTTCAAATCAAGCTTATACCACAGATAAGTATTGAAGTGCAGATATAAAGACGAGTAATGCAGAGAGTCAGGATAGAACAGAGCACACAGACGCAAGGATTTATCCCGAGGTTCGGCCAAGCCTGAAATGCTTGCCTAGTCCTCGTTGGAGTTAGCCACACCTGGGCTTGGAGTCTATTTCAACTCCTTCCTCCGTTTGCTCAGATCTGTCAGTATGACAGATAGAGCCTTTCACTATTGAGTGGGGTTACAACAGAACCGCGGCTACTTACAAACTTCTTGGCAGCACCCCAGCAGAGTAACGATACGCTCAAGACCTTGCTCTAGCTCTTAGCAGCACTTCTCCTCTCTCTAAAGGCTTATAGTTGTGCCTTCTACACAAACTATAGAGTTACACACAAGAGGGAGAGTGAGAATTGATTCCAGTGGAGTCTACACTTGTTGGCTGCGCTTGTTCACCTCTTGGAGGCGCCTAGGAGTCCCTTTCATAGACCCAAGGGGCCTAGGAGCCGTTGGAATCCCATTTGGAAGGCAATACTTTCTTTCTGTCGGGTGGCGCACCGGATAGTCCGGTGCACACCGGACATTGTCCGGTGCCCGATTTCTTTCCTTCTATGGCGAAGCCGACCGTTGGCAGTCTTGGAGCCGTTGGCGCACCGGACATGTCCGGTGCACACCGGACAGTCCGGTGCCTCCATCTAGCCGTTGGCTCGGCCACGTGTCCCGCGCAGATCGCGCGGCCGACCATTGGCCCAGCCGACCGTTGGCTCACCGGACAGTCCGGTGCACACCGGACAGTCCGGTGAATTATAGTCGTACGTCGCCGGTGAATTCCCGAGAGCGGACAGTTCGTCAGAGTTCAGCCTGGCGCACCGGACACTGTCCGGTGCACCACCGGACAGTCCGGTGTGCCAGACTGAGCTGTCTTGGCTGTACATGGCCAAGCCCTTTGCACCTCTCTCCTTTTCTTCTTCTTTCTGTTTCTAACACTTAGACAAGTATATTAGTCCACAAAACCAATGTACTAAGTATAGAAACATACCTTCTCTTAATCATTACATCTATAGCATTTCACATGCTTGAGCTTTGATGTTGGACTCATAAATCATCAAGTCGGCTTGACTTGATCTAGATTGACATTACTTGGCTCCAACATCCTGTAAAGATCACATAGAACATCTCCAAACATAGGAACAACCCAAACTAAAGATCAAGGTGAACTTAGCTCTTTTGGGCTGCTTCCAGTTCTGGTTTTGACACTTGTTCTCCTTCTAGTGACCTTGATCTCCTTCTTAGAGCTTGGTCTTGAGCCTTATGACTTACACCACATAACTGTAGTTGTTACCTCATTGGTTGTAAGTCACGTCCTTATGTAGTGATCCTTGATGTGTCGTAGCTGTTCTCAACTCGATCACCCTTGACTTTGCAAGCCTTCTTCTTCACCCTTGGCTTTGGGTTCCTTAGCCTCCTTGACCTTCTCCCGTGCACTTGGTACCTCGAAGCTTTTCTTGCCTCCGTCCTTAGCTTGATCAGTTGTCTCCGAGCTACGCACCCGAGTATCACTTTTGCAATGTCCAACTTACTTGTGATGTCCATTATGTATCCATAATCCAGTTCTTGGACCATCACATTTGTTCACTTGTGTTGAACCCTGTAGGCTTTACCTTAAGCACCTGTTCAACACTTAGTACACTTGTTAGTCCTTTAATTGAGTTGTCATCCAAACACCAAAACTCACAAGAGAGCTTTCAATCTCCCCCTTTTTGGTGATTGATGGCAACACAATTAAAGCTTACATAAGAATAAGATTTGAAGCACAAATTTTGAATTCTAAGTTTATAGAATGCTCCCCCTAAATATGTGCTTACTTCAAAAACATAATTTTGGCCTCAGACGCCAATTTGCACATACTTAGGCAATTCGAAACATTTCTACACCTTAGCACTTTTTAGTATGCATTCTGTCAAGAATCAAACCATGATGCTATAACACACAAATGCATGTAATCAAAGTTAAACACCATTTAAATTAGTGGATATATCATAGGAATATCAACCTACCACTATTCATCATTAAGATACCAATTCAAACTAATACCAATTTAAACTAAGACACTAATTTAAAACAATCTTAAAGCACCATTAACCACATGACTATCTATTACACTATAGAAGCCACATAATTCATCGCGGCGGAAACACTAGTCCATATGATGCAACACATATAATACTGCAAGAAGCATATGAATATCACACCTGGCAAAACACATTATCACATCACCCCTTAGGATAAGCTTTCCTCTCAGGTTGAGATAAGCTTTAATACACAAATTCTCCCCCTTTGACATCAAACACCAAAAACCATACTCAAACAAGAACATAGGATGATGTCAAAGGACAGCAGGGTGTTTAAGGAGGAAAAATGACTATCAAAACTCCCCCTTACTTATTGAACATATGCACTATCAACATTTAGGTAAGATACATATATGCAAAAAGATTAATGCTTCCTTTTGTACCTTTACCATGTTGTAGTGTACTTCCCATCTTGAAAGTATTTAATCTCTCAAGAGCTTCTCCACACTTGTGCCTGATTCTTTATCCTAACCTTTTCTTGTTGCTAAGACACCAAACTTAGAACAAGTTACAGTATTGGGCACAAGAAGAAACTTCTATTCTAATGATTATCAAAAGATGTCAATAGAAGCAAACTATCACAACCACCAATTGAAAGATACCAATTGCAAGATCATTTATTATCATAGCTCCATGATTTTTAAGAATAAGCATCTATTATCACCAGATATTATAGAGCATGAGCAATCTAAAAATATGCACTTACTCACAACTTGAGATACCAATTTCTTGACTTACAGAGGTACCCAAGTCCTGATTGCTCCATTTCTTGCTTATCTTCTCTTTTCCACCTAGAGACTATACAAGATTGCTCAAGAAACAGTTAGTCTCAAAAGACACAAGTTATGTGTACTCCCCTTCAAGTTGTGCATCAAGTATTTGAATGACTTGCACTTTGCACATTCTAGCTTCCTCAGAACTAGAGGGGATCACAACATACCTTGGTCAAGGCATACTCTATCACTTTCATCACACAAAGATGCCAATTTGAATATCAAATGAAAAGCCACTTAACATCAATTGAAGGCTAAATGAAAGGTTGACTAAATACAACAATGCATGCCTTAGTGGCACCTAAGCCAATTGAATACTCACAGGAAGTATAACATTTACACGCAACTTAGACATGCTTCATACTTAACTATCATTGCATCACATATACTAATTGAAAAAACAACATGATCATGTCTAAGCACATCATAGTTAAGAAGGTTCTTTAGGTACACCCAAAAGAAACAACATTTTAATGAAATGCAAGAACACAGCTATGATCACTATCAATGGTACTTCAAGATATTCAATAAAATTGCACAGTTCCATTTTCCATACCTTTGCCTTTATGAGAGCACTTGTTATCACCAATTCAGGGCTCCTTTTTCTCATGCACCTCATAACTCAAAAGAGCACGACATGGATTTGAAATTCACACAGTACCAAACTAGGGTAATCATGTGAACATGGACTAAACAAAATGTCATAATTGCACATAGCATGACTTACAAAAAGTTACAGGTTTATCCATATACACCAAGAGAGTTAATCGTTGTGGATATAACAAATGAAAGAGCTACCCATGAATGATTCAAAAGATATATCCTATATAGCACCAGTCATGATTAAGCAAACATCATTATGATTCATTTAACACAGGCAATCATAAAGCATAACTACTCCAAAGACAGGTAGCACAACAAGCCAACTTAAGAGCAATACTAAATTGCAATTATGTACTTAAAACACACGGGGTACCATCCTTTGGAGAGCTAGTTGTAAATTCTTATCAAAGTCCTTTACTTGATTCACCAATAACGATTCAGGACCTATACACCTTATTTCACTTGAGATGAACATGGGATTAGTGTTTCACAATAATTCAACCTTGGGTCAATAAACACCAAAACAATTAACAGGTTAAGCATAGAGTTTTAGATAACCGTTTTAAGCTCTCCCATGGTCTCCAGTCCATCTCAAGGCACCTGCATGGTCTAGTTAGCACAGTTTGGTACCCATCTCGGGATGGGTCCATAATGATCATCTAAATGTGCCTTTGGTACCCAAATTGCCTTTGTGCTAGTTCTAGGTGATCTCGTTATAGATCTAGCACAAGTGTATGATTTGGGTCTCCTATGCGGATAAGATTGACACAAATTCACTTGCTTAGGAATCTTACCTTTATAACATACCTTGGATAGATGACCCTGCTCACCACACTTGTAGCAGAAGCGTCGCTCAACCTGACATGACGCTTGCTGTGTGTCATTTTCCTTGGTGAGGGTCACCTTGGAGGATGCACATCCTTGATTCTTCATGACCGGACATGAAGTGATCATGTGGTCCTTATTTTTGCATCCAAAGCAACTTCTTGTCCCTTCATTCTTGTCTTTGTATGGACAAGACGCGATGAGGTGGCCTATCTCCTTGCATTTGAAGCACCTCCTTTTTCCTCTTCCCTTTTTGTGCTTGAATGACATGGAGAGATGATCAGTGCAAACAACATGACTAATTGAATTTTTACCTTTTTCCTTGTTCATGTTGATTTCTTCATTTATAGCTTTGGGAACATTCTTCTTATTGAGCTTAACACTTGCTGCAGTTTTTCCTTTCTCAAGCTTCTTCACCACGCGCCCGTGGATATCTTGAGAGAGTTGAGCAATGTGTCTTCTCCTTAGTTGTCTTTGCTTCTTGTTCCCACAGAATTTCTTTTGTGACCCTAAAACTTGTTGCTCAATCAATGATTTGCTTTCTTTTGAGCAACAGGGGTTAGCACATGGTGATATACAATTCAAATGCGCACACGTGAGAGAATGAGGTTCACATGAATTTAAGTTTGCAATTATAACCTCATGAGCAACATTAAGCATGATATGGTCATCAACTAATTTATTATGAGAATATGACAACATATCATACTTTTTACCTAGAGCACGTTTTTCTAAGTCCATTGTTTCTGCTTGGCTCTTAAGCATAGAATTTTCCGTTTTAAGTTGAGCAATATTAGATAATGCATCATGACTATTTCTTTGCTCAATTAAAATCGATTCATACCGTTGGACCAAATTCCCATGAGAGTACTTTAGCTCCTCATGTTCTTTGGTCATCTTCTCCAGGTTGTCGTTGGTTTTGATGAGTGTCTCCTCTAGCCTGAGAAGCGTCTCGCCTTGTTCCTTGTTTCTTCTCAACAACTTAACCAAGAGAGCTTTGTCTGCTTTGTTGAGATGGTTGTAGAAACAGCGAATCTCCTCTTCTTCCACATCATCGGTCTCATTTTCCCTGTCATTAATGTCAGTGGAAGCAATATAGGAAAATGTACCTTGTGATGATGAAGATTCACCCTTGCTATCATCCTCATATTCCTCCTCATTATGGCTTTCGTCTCCACCGTCATTGTTAGCAATAAAACATTTATCACTAGTGGAGAACGAACCTGTCGACGAGGTGGATTCATCGTTTGGGTGCCATCGTTCTTGTTCTTCTCCCTTTGAATGGTTAGTATCACAAGTAATATAGGGAGTAGGAGCATCACAGTTTGCCACAAAATATTTTTCTTTAATCCTATTCCATAAATCATGAGCATCAACAAATAGATCACTATCACTACTCATGATGGCAAAATAGGCACCTCTAGATAGAGAATCAACTAAGATGTTGCATGCATGGTGATTTAGAGTTAGACATCTTAGTTCTTCATTGGAAGGATTTTTACTAATATTAGAGGGAAAAATACTACTACTAAAAACCTGTCTCAAATCAGGATCAACACTCATGAAAGCACTATAAATAGAGACAGACCAAGACTTGTAGTTAGAGCCATCGCCTAAGAGAAGTTCTACAGTTACCTCTTGTGACGACATCGTCATCTCCGGACGGCTAAGCCCACACTGGAGAGGCCTAGCTCTGATACCAATTGAAAGTTCCCTTTGACCCGGGAACAGGATCTGGATGTCGCCTAGAGGGGGGGTGAATAGGCGAATAAAACTTATTACTTTAAAACTTAAATTCTTACTCTACTCGAAGACTTAGTACGCAGTGGAGTGAGAAGACTCTTCGAGTAGATTGCAGCGGAATGGAAGATCCTGTCTCAAAATGTCCTGCACTTCAAATCAAGCTTATACCACAGATAAGTATTGAAGTGCAGATATAAAGACGAGTAATGCAGAGAGTCAGGATAGAACAGAGCACACAGACGCAAGGATTTATCCCGAGGTTCGGCCAAGCCTGAAATGCTTGCCTAGTCCTCGTTGGAGTTAGCCACACCTGGGCTTGGAGTCTATTTCAACTCCTTCCTCCGTTTGCTCAGATCTGTCAGTATGACAGATAGAGCCTTTCACTATTGAGTGGGGTTACAACAGAACCGCGGCTGCTTACAAACTTCTTGGCAGCACCCCGGCAGAGTAACGATACGCTCAAGACCTTCCTCTAGCTCTTAGCAGCACTTCTCCTCTCTCTAAAGGCTTATAGTTGTGCCTTCTACACAAACTATAGAGTTACACACAAGAGGGAGATTGAGAATTGATTCCAGTAGAGTCTACACTTGTTGGCTGCGCTTGTTCACCTCTTGGAGGCGCCTAGGAGTCCCTTTTATAGACCCAAGGGGCCTAGGAGCCGTTGGAATCCCATTTGGAAGGCAATACTTTCTTTCTGTCGGGTGGCGCACCGGACAGTCCGGTGCACACCGGACATTGTCCGGTGCCCGATTTCTTTCCTTCTGTGGCGAAGCCGACCGTTGGCAGTCTTGGAGCCGTTGGCGCACCGGACATGTCCGGTGCACACCGGACAGTCCGGTGTCTCCATCTAGCTGTTGGCTCGGCCACGTGTCCCGCGCAGATCGCGCGGCCGACCATTGGCCCGGCCGACCGTTGGCTCACCGGACGGTCCGGTGCACACCGGACAGTCCGGTGAATTATAGTCGTACGTCGCCGGTGAATTCCCGAGAGCGGACAGTTCGTCAGAGTTCAGCCTGGCGCACCGGACACTGTCCGGTGCACCACCGGACACTATCCGGTGCACCACCGGACAGTCTGGTGTGCCAGACTAAGCTGTCTTGGCTGTACATGGCCAAGCCCTTTGCACCTCTCTCCTTTTCTTCTTCTTTCTGTTTCTAACACTTAGACAAGTATATTAGTCCACAAAACCAATGTACTAAGTATAGAAACATACCTTCTCTTAATCATTACATCTATAGCATTTCACATGCTTGAGCTTTGATGTTGGACTCATAAATCATCAAGTCGGCTTGACTTGATCTAGATTGACATTACTTGGCTCCAACATCCTGTAAAGATCACATAGAACATCTCCAAACATAGTAACAACCCAAACTAAAGATCAAGGTGAACTTAGCTCTTTTGGGCTGCTTCCAGTTCTGGTTTTGACACTTGTTCTCCTTCTAGTGACCTTGATCTCCTTCTTAGAGCTTGGTCTTGAGCCTTATGACTTACACCACATAACTGTAGCTGTTACCTCATTGGTTGTAAGTCACGTCCTTATGTAGTGATCCTTGATGTGCCGTAGCTGTTCTCAACTCAATCACCCTTGACTTTGCAAGCCTTCTTCTTCACCCTTGGCTTTGGGTTCCTCAGCCTCCTTGACCTTCTCCCGTGCACTTGGTACCTCGAAGCTTTTCTTGCCTCCGTCCTTGGCTTGATCAGTTGTCTCTGAGCTACGCACCCGAGTATCACTTTTGCAATGTCCAACTTACTTGTGATGTCCATTATGTATCCATAATCGAGTTCTTGGACCATCACATTTGTTCACTTGTGTTGAACCCTGTAGGCTTTACCTTAAGCACCTGTTCAACACTTAGTACACTTGTTAGTCCTTTAATTGAGTTGTCATCCAAACACCAAAACTCACAAGAGATCTTTCAATTTTAAAGCATTATTTTTCTTAAGGATTAAGATAATAAATGAATAAACTTATACTTGCATCATGTTGGTCTCTTGTTTGTTCCAAATATGCTTTAACTGCTAATACAAAATTTGAATTTGAGTTTGAATTAGAAACAAAGAAAAGGAAAACAGAAAATAAAATAAGAAAAAGGAAAAGGAAAAGACTCACCCAAGGAGCACCTCCATTGTCGGTGGCACACCCACGCGCTCGCACGAGCGACTAGCCACACCGACAAGTGGGTCCTGCCAACCTGCTCTCCCGTGTTGCCTAGCCATCTCGCTGCCGTGTGGGTCCCAGATGTCGGGCTCGTCCCCATCCTTTGGTCGATTCCTAACCGAACACATGCATGGTGGGGGGCTATCCATCACCTCGGCTACGATTTCCATGTGGTCGGTCTCTCGTCCTGGGTATATATATACGACCTCAGGCGATGCTATCCTTCACCTGTGTCCCCCTGATCACCACCTCCACACAGCCAGCAAATTCTAATGGTGGAAACTACCGGCGAGGGGTGTAGAGTGCCATCATCGTCGTATCATGTCCATGTCGTCGGTCTGTGTCCAAGATATGGTCGATGAAGTTCGCTTAGAATCGTGGAGCGTGCGGATCCAAGTTGGAGGTCATGTTTGCACTCGGGACAATCGGGATTGCTCACCAGAGCAATTTGCACTACCGTGGGCCGCCGTGTACCGTGGATGGGACCCTTGTGCATGCCATATGCAGTGAGCTATTCTTTGCTGAGTTCTCTATGTACTTACCTCCACGTAGCCCCTAGCCATTGCCGATTTAGGGGCACTAGGGCCTGAAATCACTTGTGCACCGGCGAAGCTCTGTCGCATGGAGAGCTTGGACCGTCGTGGCTAGCGTCGGATGGGGTAGAAAGACCAATGGCCGTTGATCCAGCAGCAGACAGACATGATTAGATCATATGACACCCCTTCACTTCATTAAATGGTGGTCGTTGATAACGAATCGATTGAATCTGGTTCCATCTCAGCTATTTTAAATCTTGATAGCGAATCTTGGATCCTACAGGTACGGTTATGTGATATCCTGGCCCCTGGGATGGTGATATCCTGGCCCAAGGCTTAATAGAATTAATAGAGTATCCATACCAACAAGGTGCATCTTATTTTTCGGAAGCCTATCTCGAAAGAACCTCCAAGTTAAGTGTGCTTGGCTTGGAGCAATTTGGGATGGGTGACCGACCGGAAAGTTTTTCTTGGGTGCACATGAGTGAGGACAAAGTGTGTACAAAAGACCTGTGTTGGTCTGTGGGGACGATATATGATCCTAGAGAGCTGCCAGGAGTAAGTACCGCTGGTCTAGGGATTGGACGGGATGTTACAAGTGGTATCAGAGCTTACCCTCACGGTTTCACAGGCGTGTTGGGTTAGGGGTTCAGGTATTTGGCGCATGTGGGCCCGGAGTGGTCACATGGTATGACATATGACGACACTAGACACACAGACGTCGCTAAGAGGGGAGTTCCTAGATTGGGGTTGATCGACGAGGACGTCTGTCTTCTAAGGGGGGTGGATTGTGATATCCTGGCCCCTGGGATGGTGATATTCTGGTCCAAGGCTTAATAGAATTAACAGAGTATCCATACCAACAAGGTGCATCTTCTTTTTCAGAAGCCTATCTCGAAAGAACCTCCAAGTTAAGCATGCTTGGCTTGGAGCAATTTAGGATGCGTGACCGACCAGGAAGTTTTTCTTGGGTGTGCATGAGTGAGGACAAAGTTTGTACAAAAGACCCATGTTGGTCTGTGGGGACGATATATGATCCTAGAGAGCTGTCAGAAGTAAGTACCGCTGGTCTAAGGATTGGACGGGGTGTTACAGGTTACATACTCGTTCACATAAACACACGATCTAATTCACACCATAGATGGTTCATCCAACGGCTAGGAATGCACAATACCCCTTCGTTGAGCCAAATTTACAAAAGAGACCCCTGGTTTCTATTAATTAACCCGCCCTAATACAAAAACCCTTATAGATTAGTCCTGGTATTTATAGATTTAACCCCAAGTCTTTAGAATATCATACCCGTCTCCCTTGGTTTTGTTAAAATGAATAAAATCATGAAAATCCCAGGAAAATGATTTCCAGTAGAAAAAGAAATATAAAAACTTAGAAAATCCATATCTTCGTTGTTTTAACTCCCTTTTTACTGGTTCTCGAGCATATGATCTCGTAGCGACACATAGAATATTATTGTGTGGTTTGTTTCTATCTTTGGTATAATGTTATTTTTACCCATTACATGTTCATTTGTATGCATTGTTGCACATAAAAGCAAGGTGACGAAGAACCTCAAGAGCAAATTGGAGAAGTACCTGGAGTTGTACCAAAAGGCAAGTTGTGCCCTTGATTACTTTTCTTTACCTAATAATGTTCTCGATAATCACCGTGACATGCTCAAGTTAACTTGATGGGATCTTATAGGTTACCCTAGTTTTGCTTACCCTACACCTTGCAACAAATGAACAATTGGGTAGTCTTGCTATTGCTCTACATGGTTTTGGGATTAATATTATATCTGAACTGTGATCATGCTTTATTACTATCGTTGGCTCATTTATTGTTCATGATAAGATTATTGTGTTAATTAGAACATGGAGAACCACCCGAGAAAACAGTGCTACCACAAGGGTGGAATGGGACGGCCACAGCCAATTAATTGGGGAAGCTAGGGAGAGATTACCTTATCCAAAAGGGCAAGCGGGGAGCGGGTCGCTATAGAGTATAGGGAGGTCCTCGAGTCAGATTTTCTGTTATATCTTATCGGACGAGGGATTCCTATGCTTCCTTCTTCCTGAATCTATAGCGGGTTTTCTCGAACTAGTGAAACTTTGGAAAGGCCTTGTAGTGCTACCCTGCCTCGTCTCCTCGGTAGAGATGAATGGGATTTAAAGCCCCTTGGCAAATGGGTAACACGGCTTGCGGGTAAAGATGTGTAACCTCTGTAGAGTGTAAAATTGGTATATCAGCCATGTTAATGGTCAAGAGTGGCTCGGACACTCACATGAGTAACTTATGGAATTAAATTTAATTTATCATTTGCATTACGTTGTGGGATTTATTATTAATTATGATCAATTATTTAATTGGGATGGTATCTACTTATAATTAGTAATTGCTAATAAAATTTTGACCAACTTATTAAAATCAATGCTCAGCCTTAACCACTTTCTCCTTAGTAAGCCTTACACTTCACATGAGCCCCTACAGTAAGTGAGCTCATGCACATTATTCCCCACAACTTGTTGAGCGATGAACGTATGTGAGCTCACTCTTGCTAAATTCACACCAGGTCAAGAACATGTACTGCCAAGATGAGGAGCATGAAGGATGCTGCGATGAGCTCGTGAGAGGTCTATGTCGTTGTCTCACAGTCAACTATGGTTGCAGGAGGATCGTTGTTGTCATATGATGTAATTATTTAGCTACTTTGTACATAACCTCTATTATATAATAAATATGTGACATTAATTTCTATACCATGAGTCATATCTTGGCCCTAGTGGATGGTGATATCCTGGCCCAAGGCTTAATAGGAGTACTCATACCAACAAGGTGCATCTTCTTTTTTGGAAGCCTGTCTTAAAAGAACCTCGAGGTTAAGCGTGCTTAGCCTAGACAAATCTTGGGATGGGTGACCGACAAGGAAGTTTTCTCTGGTGCGCATGACTGCATGAGTGAGGACAAAGTGTGCACAAAAAGACTTGTGTTGGTCTGTGGGGACAATATATGATCCTAGAGAGCTACTAGGAGTAAGTATCGCCGATCCAGGGGTGGACGGGGTTTTAAAAATGGTATCAGAGTCGACCCTCGCGATTTCATGGGTGTGTGTGGGCTAGGGGTTTGGGCATGTGGCACATGGCTCAAGTGGACCCGAAGTGCTCATATGGCATGACATATGACGACACTAGACATACAGATGTGGCCAAGAGGGGAGGTTCCTGGCTTGGGGTTAACCGACGATGACGTCGGTCTTCTAAGGGGGGTGGATTGTGATATCCTGGCCACGGTGGATGGTGATATTCTGGCTCAAGGCTTAATAGAAAGAGTACTCATACCAACAAGCTGCATCTTCTTTTTCGGAAGCCTGTCTCAAAAGAACCTCGAGGTTAAGCGTGCTTGGCCCAGAGAAATCTTGGGATGGGTGACCAACTAGAAAGTTTTCTCGGGTGTGCATGAGTGAGGACAAAGTTTGCACAAAATACTTGTGTTAGTGTTTGGGGACGATATATAATCCTAGAGAGCTGCCAGAAGTAAGTATCGTCGATTCAAGGGGGGATGGGGTTTTACAAATGGTATTAGAGCCGACCCTCACGGTTTCACGAGCGTGTGTGGGGTAGAGGTTCAGGCATATGGCGCATGGTGCATGTGGGCCCGGACGGGTCACATGGCATGGCATATGACGACACTAGACATACTGACGTGGCCAAGAGGGGAGATTCTTGGCTTGGGGTTAACCGACAAGGACATCGGTCTTCTAAGGGGTTGGATTGTGATATCCTGGCCCCGGTGGAACCATATCCTGGTCGAAGGCTTAATAGAAAGAGTACTCATACCAACAAGTTGCATCTTCTTTTTTGGAAGTCTGTCTCGAAAGAACCTTGGGGTTAAGCATGCTTGGCCCAGAGCAATCTTGGGATGGGTGACCGACCGAGAAGTTTTCTCGGGTGCATATGAGTGAGGACAAACTGTGCATAAAAGACTCGTGTTGGTCTGTGGGGATGATATATGATCCTAGAGAGCTGTCAGGAGTGAGTATCACCGGTCCATGGTGGATGGGGTTTTACAGTCATCATATGTGTCAGACTTGATCCTAGCACACAATTGAGACAAGCCTAGGTTTGCCCTTAAATCCAGGTGTGACACAAACACGGGAGAAATTTAATCAATACGACAAGAGATACAAATTCTCTAGCTAAGACAAGTAAACAACTTAGAGAAAACATCAATAGCAATACTAGCAATGTAGACAAATTTACAAATCACAAGTTATTGCAAGTAAGCAAGTAGAGAACAAAAAGGAGACACAAAATTTTCCCATGGTTTCGGTGATTTGCCGATCACCCCTAATCCATGTTGAGGTGGATTCCAAGCTCTCACTTGCTCCTCTATTAAGACACGTCTTGATCTCGAGCCAAGCGGACAAGGAGACACTCAATACCTTGATTCCACTAGTGTCACCTTACCGCTCCAGCGAGGTAGGCTCAAACCCCTCACAATCACCACAACAGCTCCTCCACAATCTTCACAGAGAGCTCGACGAAGACACCACCAAGCCATCTAGAAGGCGGCAACCTCCAAGACTAACAAGCCGACGATGCTTGCTCAGTGTGCCACCTAGTGCCTCAAGATCACTCGAAGATGTAAATACACTCAATCACCCACTAAATGCAATCCCAAAGCAATGTGTGTGAGTGAGAGAGTTGGAGGATTACAAATGTGCTCAATGTATGCTAGGAATGGCCAAGATTACTGCCATACACGAGCACCACTTCTATTTATAACCCTCCAACCAATACTAGTCATTATGAGCAAGTTGCCCACTTTCTGCGGACACACAGACGGTCCGTTCCCTCTAGTCGTATGGTCCGTTGTACAAGTAACGACTAGTATTTTCATTTAAAACTTGTCAGAGTTGACAGAAAAAGGCATGTCTAGACAGTCCATCGTCCTCGGTCGGACGGTCCACAAACTAGCAACATGTAGCACCCGAGCCCTGACCACAAGACTTTAACATAGGTGGACTATCCGTCTACCAAGGTCAGACGGTCTGTGACCTGGGAGTCAGTATTATCTGAGCTCAACCCTCGGACAGTCTGAAAGGGAATTATGCCCTTGGGCCATTTCTAGTTGTTTGGTGATTAAATGCTCGACACATTACTATAAACTAACAACTCCTCCTATGAAGCATGAGCACAAGTAATTGTAAAGCAAACTGAGAAATATATGAAAAGTGCATTTTGGGCGTGATTTGGAGCATATTGTAAATCTTATTGAATTGAAGGAACAAAGGTATGATTCTAGCACTTAGTCAATTTTTTAGTTGCTAACAAATTTCATCTAGATGCTAAGAAATGTCTCAAGTCGAGCAAACTTGAAGAAAAGATGTTTGGCTAAGTTTGGCCAAACTTGGGCAAGTCTAGGCCTCACCGGACTGTCCGGTGCGCACCAGACAGTGTCTGGTGGCCAGACTGGTCAACCGGCCAAACTAGTCGCTTTCGAGATTGGCAAGGACTTCATCGGCTATATGTCCGATGTGTTAGCCGCGTGTCTGCGACAATGGTCGGCCACTCAATCAGCGTCGGACACGTCAGCTCAGCTAATGGTCGTCGCGCTGCACCGAACTATCCAGTGCGCCACCGGACAATCCGGTGGTGACCGACAGCGTTCAAGGTCGACAAGGGTCAACTTCGCCAGGAAAGGAAACAAAATGACGACTATATGGTGTTCGGTGTGCACCGGACAATCCGGTGCACCCACAAACAGATGGAAACAAGGCCTTCCAAATGGAGCTACAACGGCTCCTAGGTCCCTTGGGGCTATAAAAGGACCACGTACGTGCATGGTGCTGTTACCCAAGCACCCCTTGAGCACACTACAACTCCGAACTTCTGCGACCATGCTATTGATTTGTTAGAGAGAGATTTGAGCGCGTTCTTGAGCTATGGCTCTGTCGTTTTGATTCGTGCGCTCTCTCTCTTTTACTTGTGTGCATGTTGTTGCTACACTGTGCTATTATGTGTGTTTTCTACTCCCCTCCTTACTCTGGATTTGATTGTAATCATTTGTGTAAGGCGTGAGAGACTCCAAATTGTGGAGATTCCTCACAACAAGATATTGATATAAGGAAGACATCTGCAACACTCAAGTTTGATCTCTGGATCACATGTGAGGGGTTGAGTGCAACCCTTGACCAAAGGAGGTCACACAATGTGGAGTAGGCATTGGCCAAACCACAGTAAAAATTTTTGTGTCCCTTGTCTATTTTACTTTTTGCAATTACTATCTTCTTGAGTTCTCTACTCACTTGCATTATTGCCCCTAAGTTTAATACTCATCTTAAAGGAGCAATCGAGTGAAGAGTTCCCCCTTCTTCTCTATTCTCATCCTAACTTGGTTTTAGCTTTTACTAACACATATTATATACCAAGTTTGTGTTGTTTAGAGTTAATTTCGTAGGATCACCTATTCACCCCCCCCTCTAGGTGCTCTCACAGTCCGTGGTACAAATCTCCAAAACCACACAGACCTTGTCCAATTCCATTTTGGCACTTGTGGATGGTCCCTTGACCCCAGTTGGATGGTCCGCACAACTACTCAAGGACTTGTGCTATTCGGATACTTCTTTGGTCAGGAATGTGTAGGGTCCGGCCACATGGCCTAGACAGTTAGTACAAACTGTTTGGACCAACTCTTCGGACCTCTCTGAGTAGATCATGGATGGTTCGTGACACAAACTATTAGCCCACTTTCCAAACATGCTTTTTCTCTTAAAACAGTTATCTAGCCTACTAATCCAGTCATTTTTCTTCTCTAAACACCTTGTGGCCTGCAAAAGTAAAATCCTAAGTTATACCTTGCCTTCATCGATTCCACGACCAACGCTTTTAGGTCTCCAAGACTTTCAATAAAGCTCTTCTCCCAGTGGTCAAACCTACATTCTTATTTCTCCAAGAATTCGTTAGTCCACAAATGGTTGTCATTAATTACTAAAACATCACTTAGGGGCCTAGATGCTTCACAGCACTGTTGTGGGTCTTCTCCTGCCTCCACAGGTTTGTCGTCAAAGACAAAGTTGTCCTCCACACCACCATTGATGATGAGGATATTGGGGAAGTGGAGTGATTCTGGCATCACATGCTAGGTGATCGTGGCCATAGGCTTAGTGACCGCGGCAGATGTTAGCCTAGTCTTAAGTGACTCCAGAGTCTTGGAGCGATATGTCTCGCATGAGCACGAGTTCATGCGAGACACTGTGTCTTAGATGTCGATGGAGCTCCACCATCTAGCCGTGCATCCTTCTTTGGGTGGTGGTGGTGGTGAGCCCCAATTAGAGCCCGGCCAGAGGGTCTCCTTCCTTCTTGTTGACTTCTGGACGATGTGGCTGGAGATGTGCATGTTGGAGGTCCTAGCGGTCCTTTAGTGGAGGGTGATTTTCTGATTGGTGCTCCCTTCTCCTCCGACTGATCTGAGTCTAGATCCGAGTCGGGGAAGTAGAGAGTGGAGTGTGCCACATCGAAGATGTCATGGTTCTCGTCTAGGGCGGAGGTGTTGACATAGATCTATGATCGGGTGATGAGGTGATGATCCGGTGTAGTTTGATTATTGTCTTGGACGCTTGAAACCAGAGATGAGTCGATGCAGTTCATGGTGACGCAGCCTTTGGTTGTGGCGTAGTTGTAGTCGTCGCTGGAGCTATTGTGGACTTAAGTAAATGGCCCTATCGGATCGAGGCAACAACCATCTGTCCCTTGGACTTTTTCTCCGCATCAGCGATGCGGTGCAGAGTTCCACTTTGATCAGCAATAGAAGAGATCGATCCAAAATGAAACATCTCACCAACTATGAAGTTGACGGCGTCGGTGAATATGATGGCCATGGAGCTAACTGATGTTGATGTCGCCTCCCCTACCTCGTGCGCCAGCTGTCGATGTTTAGTACCGGTAACACACTATGGGGTATACCATGTAGTGCTTTTTGTGGTTTGGCGAGATCGACTACAACTTGATGGTTCATGCGCAGCATGATGGAACATGAGGGTTTATACAGGTTCGAGTCACCGTGTAATACCCTACGTCATGTGCTCTGTGAATATGATATTGATGTGAGTTTGAGGTTACAAGATAGAATACTGGTTTAGACTATGGGGGTGAGGAATCATTTAGTAGGCGTGCCTATCCCACCTTATATAGGTGACGAGATCATGCTTTACATGTTTACACTTATCGCTATCTACACATACGGAATTTTGTTCTGGTTCGCGGATGACGCTGCATGCATGGTGATCTTGTTCCGACTTACGTACGACATAGAATACTGCTTCGGCCTCGTCTGCAACGATCGCTGCAGTGCCTTGGTACTCAAGCAAGGCTTCTATAGTTCTCAGGTCTGAGTTAGTCGGCCAACCCGTGCGTTTAATTTTATGGCCCATTCAGGCCTTTAACGGTCCATGAACTTTAATCCACGCTGTGCGGACCAGTGATTTCTATCCCACAAAATTGTGGCCCAACGCGTCGGTTGGATCTGACCACGTGAGTTCCAATGTGACCAGTATCGTTCAGACCTGTCTGTCGGCAGCCCAATCGATCGGTCAACCGAGCCAACCCGTGTTGCGATTGTCTCGGTCGGTACCGACCGCCTGAGTCACCACGTCAGAGTTGGTACCAACCCGTATTGCACTGGCCTAATTACCAAGCGGGCCAACTACATTTGCAAAATAAAAATAAGGGAGTGTTTGGGACTACTTTACTTTTAAAAAACCTGTTCGGTTTCGAAAACATCAAGCCAAAGACCGAGACAAGTAGTAGTTTATTCATAAAGCGGCAAAAAGGGTGCTTCACAAACGTTATTCTCGTAGAGCAGCAACAAGTAGTAGTTTATTGTGTCCCATATTTGTAATGATACTATTTTATAATGTTCATAAGAATTGTGGATTATAGTATTAGTATGTCGTATAAACATTATTATTATTATTATTATTATTATTATTATATAGTGTACTGTTACTTTTTTTAATTAAGGTTTTATAAAAACATGTAAGCAAAACAGTTACATATATCATTTAAAGGTACAAGGGATACTTCTAAACAAAATTTTATTTTAGTAAAGCTGAAGTTGGTATGCAAGCCAAACACTTCTAAGAAATATGCAACTTTAAAGTTCATGAAGTAGAGTTTTTTTTTTTATTGAAGTCGAGTGGTGCCAAACACCTGAATAGTATAATTGCAAAGCATGCTGCTAGTAGGCCTATCCGTACGCAAACGAAGTTCTAGAGCTAAAGAGGGAAGAGGCAGCCGTCAGATGGGCTGGAACTTGCGATGGGCCTGACAGGAGCCCAGGCCTCATTATTTACTGGGTCCGCGAGCCAGCAGCAACTCCAGCAAAACAAGTTCTTTTTTCTAGTTGTTTTATTTCATAATATGCCAAGAGAAGAGAGTAGTAGGTGTTGCCGTGCCCGTGTTAATGGGGAGGAGAGACAGACGCACACGCCTATGGATCGCATCGCCAATCAACCAATCGATGAAGCGATCCGAGCCATCAGGTAAGTTGATCAAGGATCAACTGAAAGTTTCAGGTCACCTCAGGGATCTGCTAGGTGCTATTATTATACTACCTCCTATCCATTTTCAAATATTTGTCGTCTACTAATTTAACGTTAGACTAAGATGCGATAAATAAAAAAGAACGGGAAGTATTTATTTATTAGCTCTGATCTTTTGGCAAGGAAATCATCTGATGTGAAGCCACATGCATATATAGGATCCGATATACAGTATTATTAGTCTCTACTCCTATAAAGCATTAGGGTTCTACTGTTCCACTGTCATTATATGTCATCAAGTAACATGGGTTGTTACTTCCTAATTGGACAGGAAGGAAAACACCTAAGACTAACAACGTTATGAAATTGTATGTAAGACAACGCTTGTCGGGTACCATAATTAGGGGTACCCCAACGCTCCTAATCATGGCTGGTAAACACCCTCAGACCCACTGACGGGTGCGGTTCAAGCCAAGACTTCGTCTACCCGAGGGACGCGATCTCACCCGAGCCCAGCCTCGGGTTGGAACAGTAGTCCCAGACGAGTTCACGCCTCGCCCGAGGGCCTCCTCAGGCAGCGGGCGCCCCCTCGGCACACCCAAGGCCCGGCTCGGGCAGGCTTCGTTGTGAAGCAACCTTGGCCAGACCACCTCACCAACCGACCGCTTCGCATCCACATTAAATGCAGGGGATGCCTGACGCCGTATCCTGACACACGCGCCTCAGTCGGCCAGGCCGAAGTGACCGCAGTCACTTCGCCCCTCTTCTTTACTGTCTGATATGACAGGAAAACAGCGCCGCTCGCTCCGCTCCGACTGCCGTGTCAGCCACCCCGGCAACGACTGACAACAAGTCACGATCAACCACCGAGTTTAGCCTCGGGCGCAACAGGAAGCTCCGCCTCGCCCGACCTCATGCTTCGGCTTCGGGAGGAGGTCTCCGCCTCGCCCGACCTCAGGCTCCGGCCTCGGGAGGAGGTCTCCGCCTCGCCCGACCCCCGGACTCGGCCTCGACCCCGGTCTCAGGAGGAATCGCGTCCTCGCCCGACCCCGGCCTCGGCCTCAAGAGAAGTCTCCGCCTCGACCGACCCTAGGCTCGGACCGACCGCGCTAACAGGGGATACAACATTTCCCTATTCCTAGCCTGCTCAGGCTAGGAAGAACAAGATCGACGTCCCATCCGGCTTACCCCGGCGACGGGTAATGATGGTGCCCCGCGTGCGCCATGACGCCGGTGGCTCTCAGCCCCTTACGACAGCAAGGAGACGTCAGCAGGATCCTCGCCGCGCCGCCAGCTGTGCTCCTACAGGACTCAGGCGCTCCTCTGGCGGCCACGCCATCACATGTACAGGGCCCAAGCTCTCCCCCGACAGCCACGTTGGCATGTAGACAGGGCTTAGGCACTCCACTGCCGGACGCGTTAGCGCATAGCTACGCCCCCCGTTGTACGTCTGGACTCTCTCCTTGCCTCTATAAAAGGGAGATCCAGGGCCACCCTGAGGGGGGTTCGCGCGAGGGAAGCGACGGACGAGCTCTGTGTCCCTCTCTCTCTCACGCGACGCGCTTGTAACCCCTACTGCGAGCGGCACCCCTGGTGCAGGATAATACAAGGCTTGTCCCACCTCTTGTCTTTCATCCCGCGCCAACCCATCTGGGCAGGGACACGCAGCGATTTCACTGGTCGGTCCAAGGGACCCCCCCCCCCCCGGGTCCGAGACGCCGACAGTTGGCGCGCCAGGTAGCGGCCTGCTGTGTGTTAACGAACACCTTCCCATTGAGATCCAGATGGGGAGTCTTCAGCAACCTCTCCAGCCCGGGATGGTGCTCCGCTTCGGGAGTCTCGAGTTCATGTCCCTCGACGGCAGCTACGACATGGTACTCCTCCCCCCGCGGCGTGACGACAACGACGGTCTTCGACTCGCCCGGCGGCGGCGAGCTCTACGATAACATCTCCCCGCGGCAGAAGAGGAGCGCTCCGGTCGTCCCCGCCACCCTCCTCGACGGAGGAGGCGGAGACGAGGCAACCATGGCCACGCAGGAGGCGGCACCTTGTCGGCTGTCGCACCAGAGCGAGTCAACGATGCCGGCACTCCCCCAGGGGACATGTTGGACGTTGTCCTCGCACCTGATACGACGGCGGGTGTCACTTCCCCGCGACGTGTCAGCCCCAAGCGGACTGATGACGCCAGCACCCTCGCAAAGGACCTTCTGGGCGTTACCCTCGTACCTGAGATGACGGTGTGCTCCGCCCCCGACGCGACTTCACCACCGTCCAACGACCAAGAGGTACCGTCCATTTTCCATCCCATACCTTTTTGGTTCAGCTTCGATCCACCTAGCGACCCCGCTATGGTGAGCGCCTTCGTAAAGGCGTATCCAAACCTTCCGGGGTACCACATGTGGTCGACCTAGGACCGACTGACAGCCGTCTCAACCTTCGGACCGGTGGGTTCTGAGGAAGACGACGACCCCGACTCCGGTTGGGATTTCTCTGCCCTCAATGACCCCGGTGGCATGTGGGGCTTCATGTCCGCATGTGACCACTGCCTCTCCGGTTGTTCTAACGATGGCCATGACCATGACGACGAGGGTTACGGCCCAAGTCGTGAATGTTTCCACGTCGATCTCGGAGATCACAACGAAGGCAACCACCTCGGTATGCCAGAGGTTGACGATCCCCCTAGGCCCGCATCTCGCGTTGACATCCCGCGGGAGCTAGCTGTGGTCCCAGTCCCTGCGGGGGGTCAGGACATACAGCTCGAGCAAATCCATGAGATGCAGGCCCGGGTCGACGGGGAAGCAGGCCGGCTTGTACAGCTCCGACAGAACATCGAACAGGAGTGGGCAGGCCGATCACTCGCCGGAGAAGCCTGTCATCGGGCCCAAGACATCCGGCGCCGCATCGTCGACAATGTCGGGACAGCGCTGCCCCCGGCCGTCAGCGGGTCTGGCCAGGACCTAGCTGCAGCGGCGGTGCTGCTTCGAGCCATGCCGGAGCCATCCACCACCGAGGGACGGCGTATCCAGGGCGAACTCAAGAATCTCCTAGAAGGCGCCGCGGTTCGACGAGCCGAGAGCTCCGCCTCCCGCAGGCGAGCTAACCCCTCAGAGCATCACGCGGTGTCCTCCCGGCGCATTCGGGAAGCCTCGGTCCATCCCGAGCGTACACGGGACGAGGTGCCCGCCGCCCGGGAACGCCTCGGCAACGGGCACCACCATCTCGACCATCGAGCCCGCCTCGATGAGAAGGTGCGCCGAGGCTACCATCCTAGGCGTGGGGGACGCTGTAACAGTGAGGAGGATCGCAGTCCTTCGCCCGAACCACCCGGTCCGCGAGTCTTCAGCCGGGCCATACGACGAGCGTCGTTCCCTACCCGTTTCCGAGCCCCGACTACTATCACCAAGTACTCGGGAGAGACGAGGCCGGAGCTGTGGCTCGCAGACTACCGACTGGCATGCTAGTTGGGAGGGGCGGATGATGACAATCTCATCATCCGTAATCTACCCCTTTTCCTCTCCGACGCCGCCCGAACCTGGCTGGAACATCTGCCTCCTGTGCAGATCTCCGACTAGGACGATCTAGTCAGAGCTTTCGCGGGGAACTTCCAAGGCACGTACATGCGCCCTGGGAACTCTGGGACCTCCGAAGCTGTCGCCAGCAGCCAGGGGAGTCCCTCCGAGAGTACATCCAGCGGTTTTCAAAGCAGCGCACTGAGCTGCCCAACGTTACCGACTCGGATGTCATCGGGGCTTTCCTTGCCGGCACCACTTGCCGAGACCTGGTGAGCAAACTAGGGCGCAAGACTCCCACTCGTGCGAGCGAACTGATGGACGTCGCCACCAAGTTCGCCTCGGGTCAAGAGGCGGTCGAAGCCATCTTCCGAAAGGACAAGCAGCCTCAGGGAGAGCCGAAGACAGATGCCCCTGAGGCGTCCGCCCAGCGGGGCACGAAGAAGAAGGCTAAAAACAAGTCGCGAGCGAAGCGCGACGCCGCAGACGCGAATCTCGTCGCTGCGACCGAGCACAGAAACCCTCTGAAACCTCCTGGAGGGGTTGACGCGTTCGACAAGATGCTCAAAGAGCCGTGCCCCTATCACCAGGGGCCTATCAAGCACATCCTCGAAGAATGTGTCATGCTCCGGCGCTACTTCCATAAGACCGGGCCCCCGGCAGAGGACGGCAAGGGCCATGACAACGACAAGAAGGAGGGCGGCAAGGAAGAGGGATTCCCGGAAGTCCATAACTGCTTCATGATCTACGACGGGTAGGCGGCGAACGCCTCGGCTCGGCACCGCAAGCAGGAGCGCCAGGAAGTCTGCTTGGTGAAGGTGGCGGCGCCAGTCTACCTAGACTGGTCCGACAAGCCTATCACCTTCGACCAAGGCGACCACCCCGACTTCGTGCCAAGCCCGGGAAGGTACCCGCTCGTCGTCGATCCGATCATTGGCAATGTTAGGCTCTCCAAGGTCCTCATGGATGAAGGCAGCAGCCTTAACATCATCTACACTGAGACCCTGGAACTCTTAGGGATTGATCGGTCCGAAGTCCGGGCCGGTGCGGCACCCTTCCACGGGATCGCGCCCGGGAAGCGAATCCTACCCCTCGGACGGATCGACTTACCCGTCTGCTTCGGAACTCCCTCTAACTTCCGAAAGGAAGCTCTCACCTTTGAGGTCGTCGGGTTCCGAGGAACCTACCATGCGGTGTTGGGAAGACCATGCTACGCCAAGTTCATGGCCGTCCCCAACTACACCTACCTCAAGCTCAAGATGACGTGCCCGAATGGGATCATCACCGTCGAATCCACGTACCACCACGCGTACGAATGCGACGTGGAGTGCGTGGAGTACGCCGAGGCTCTCGTCGAGTTCGAGGCCCTCATCGCCGACCTAGAACGCCTCTCCAAGGAGGCGCCCGACGCAAAGCGGCACGTCGGCAACTTCGAACCAGTTGAGACGGTCAAGTCCGTCTCTCTCGACCCCAGCAACGACGCCAGGAAGCAAGTTCGGATCGGCTCCAAGCTCGACCCCAAATAGGAAGCAGTGCTCGTCGACTTTCTCCATGCAAACGCTGAAGTCTTTGCGTGGAGTCCCTCGGACATGCCCGGCATACCGAGGGATGTCGCCGAGCACTCACTGGACATCAGAGTTGGAGCCCGACCCGTGAAGCAAACCTTGTGCCGTTTTGACGAAGAAAAGCGCAGGGCCATATGTGAGGAGATCCACAAGCTACTCGTGGCAGGGTTTATCAAAGGGGTATTCCATCCCGAATGGTTAGCTAACCCTGTTCTTGTAAGGAAGAAGGATGGGAAATGGAGGATGTGTGTAGACTACACTGGTCTAAACAAAGCATGTCCGAAAGTTCCCTACCCTCTACCTCGCATCGATCAAATCGTGGACTCCACTGCTGGGTGCGAAACCCTGTCATTCCTCGATACCTACTCAGGCTATCACCAAATCAAGATGAAAGAGTCCGACCAGCTCGTGACTTCTTTCATCACACCTTTTGGCATGTACTGTTACACTACAATGCCATTTGGGTTGAGGAATGCAGGCGCCACTTACCAGAGGTGCATGAACCACGTGTTCGGAGAACACATCGGCAGAACGGTCGAGGCTTACGTCGACGACATCGTTGTCAAGACGAAGAGAGCCTCCGACCTCCTCTCTGACCTTGAAACGACATTCAAGTGTCTGAGAGCGAAAGGCGTGAAACTCAATCCCGAGAAGTGTGTCTTCGGAGTCCCCCGAGGCATGCTCCTTGGATTCATCGTCTCTGAGCGGGACATCGAGGCCAACCCGGAGAAAATCGCGGCCATCACCAACATGGGACCAATCAAAGATTTGAAAGGAGTACAGAGGCTCATGGGATGCCTTGCGGCTCTGAGCCGCTTCATCTCACGCCTTGGCGAGAAAGGCTTGCCCCTGTACCGCCTCTTAAGGAAGGCCGAGTGCTTCACTTGGACCCCCGAGGCTGAGGAAGCCCTCGGAAACCTTAAGGCGCTCCTTACGAACACACCCATCCTGGTGCCTCCCGCTGCAGGAGAAGCCCTCTTGATCTACGTAGCCGCGACTACTCAGGTGGTCAGCGCCGCGATCGTAGTCAAGAGACGAGAAGAAGGGCATGCACTGCCCGTCCAGAGGCTAGTCTACTTCATCAGCGAAGTGCTTTCCGAGACCAAAGTCCGCTACCCACAGATCCAGAAGCTGCTCTACGCAGTGATTCTGACACGACGAAAGTTGCGACACTACTTCGAGTCTCATCCGGTGACTGTGGTGTCATCCTTCCCCTTGGGGGAGATCATCCAGTGCCGTGAGGCCTCGGGTAGGATAGCAAAGTGGGTGGTGGAGCTTATGGGCGAAACGCTATCATTCGCTCCTCGGAAGGCCATAAAATCCCAGGTCTTGGCAGACTTCCTGGCTGAGTGGACTGACACCCAGTTACCGACAACTCCAATCTAGCCCGAGCTCTGGACCATGTACTTCGATGGGTCACTCGTGAAAACAGGAGCAGGCGCTGGCCTGCTCTTCATTTCACCCCTCGGAAAGCATCTCCGCTACGTCATTCGCCTCCATTTTCCGGCATCAAACAACGTGGCCGAGTATGAGGCACTGGTTAACGGGCTACACATCGCCATCGAGCTAGGGGTCCGACGCCTCGACGCTCGAGGCGACTCGCAGCTTGTCATTGACCAAGTCATGAAGAACTCCCACTGCCGTGACCGGAGGATGGAAGCCTACTACGACGAAGTCTGGCGCCTGGAAAACAAGTTCTACGGGCTAGAGCTCAACCACATCGCCCGACGGTACAACGAGACTGCGGACGAGCTGGCAAAAATAGCTTCGGGGCGAACGACGGTTCCCCCGGACGTCTTCTCTAGAGACCTACATCAACCATCCGTCAAGATCGACGACGCGCCCGAGCCTGAGGAAGCCTCGGCCCAGCCCGAGGTACCCTTGGCCGAGCCCGAGGTACCCTCGGCCATCGAGGAAGAGGCCTTGCCCGTCGAGGAGGAACAGAATGGGGTCACGCCAGATCCAAACTGGCAGACCCCATACCTAGAATATCTCCTCCGAGGAGAGCTTCCCATCGACAAGACCAAAGCTCGACGGCTGGCTCGATGCGCCAAGTCATTCGTCTTGCTGGGTGATGAAAAAGAGCTCTATCACCACAGCCCCTCGGGCATCCTCCAACGATGCATATCTATCGCCCAAGGACAAGAGCTGTTGCAAGAAATACACTCAGGGGCTTGCGGCCACCATGCAGCACCTCAAGCCCTCGTGGGGAATGCCTTCCGACAAGGTTTCTACTGGCCAACCGCGGTGGCCGACGCCACTAGGATTGTGCTCTCCTGCCGGGGGTGTCAATTCTACGCAAAGCAGACGCATCTGCCCGCTTAGGCCTTGCAGACGATAACCATCACCTGGCCATTTGTTGTGTGGGGTCTAGACCTCGTCGGTCCCTTGCAGAAGGCACCCGGAGGCTTCACGCACCTGCTGGTCGCTATCGACAAATTCTCCAAGTGGATCGAGGTTCGACCCCTAAACAGCATCAGGTCCGAGCAGGCGGTGGCGTTCTTCACCAACATCATCCATCGCTTTGGGGTCCCAAATTCAATCATCACCGACAATGGCACGCAGTTCACCAAAAAAAATTTCCTGGACTTCTGCGACGACCACCACATCCGTGTGAACTGGGCCGCCGTAGCTCATCCCATGACGAATGGGCAGGTGGAGCGTGCCAACGGTATGATTTTGCAGGGGCTCAAACCAAGGATCTACAACGACCTCAATAAGTTCGGCAAGCGGTGGATGAAAGAGCTACCCTCGGTAGTCTGGAGTCTGAGGACGACGCCGAGCCGCGCCACGGGTTTTACGCTGTTCTTTCTAGTCTATGGGGCTGAGGCCGTCCTCCCCACGGACTTAGAATACGGGTCCCCGAGGACCAAGGCGTACGACGACCGAAGCAACCAGGCCAGCCGAAAAGACTCGCTGGACCAACTCGAGGAGGCTCGGGACGTTGCCTTACTACATTCGGCACGGTACCAGCAGTCGCTGCGGCGCTACCACGCCCGAAGCGTTCGGTCCCGAGGCTTCCAAGTGGGAGACTTGGTGCTTCGCCTGCGATAGGATGCCCGAGGGCGCCACAAGCTCACTCCGCCCTGGGAAGGGCCCTTCATCATCGCCAAGATCTTGAAGCCCGGAACATACAAGCTGGCCAACGACCAAGGCGAGGTCTACAGCAACGCTTGGAACATCCAACAGCTACGTCGCTTCTACCCTTAAGATGTTTTAAGTCGTTCATGTACCTCGTTTACATACACAAAGTCTAACCGTCAAGGAAGGGTCGGCCTTGCCTCAGCAAAGCCCGACCCTCCCTCGGGGGCTAGAAGGGGGGAACCCCCTCTGCGTCAAAATTTTCCTCGAAAAAATTTTCTACCAAAACAACCTTCGTGCTTTCGACTTCCATATTGATAGTGGGATCCTGAGAACGACGAGAGTACACGTAAGCGGCAAGGCCGACCGAGCCGAGGAACTCCTACACCTCCGGGATACGGATACCTCACTCATCACCTTTCGCGAGAACTCACGCTCGGATAAGCGATCCTGCTACCGAACAAGTCCTAACACTCGGGTAGAAAACGACTTTCGCGCCTTCTCGACTGTACCAATAATGGAATCCTTCGACCAAATGAGAGCGCACGTAAGCAGCAAGGCCGACCGAGCCGAGGGACTCCTACGCCTCCGGGATACGGATACCTCACTCATCACCTTCCACGAAAAGTAACTCTCGTTCGGATAAACGATTCTGCTATTGACAGACAAGTCGTGATGCTCGAAACAAGAGGAGAGAAGACGCAGCTTTTTAAACACGACGATAAAGTGTTTAGGCCTCGGTGGCCGCGAAAAAGCATGCGCATGCTATAGACAAACTGTTCCTGTAGATTCGGGCATCGGCAGGGGGAGCAGCAGCACCCTCGGTGTTGTTTCAACCCTTGGCGGAACCAGGCCCGGCCTCGGACGGCGACCCGGGCAAAAGGACCTCCACCTAAGGGAGGACGCCAGCACCGCGCCAGCAGATGTCTTGGCCAAGCTCTAGCGGCTGCTACCACATCTTCCTCGGCCTAGGAAGCCGCCATCTCCCGGGCCGACGAAGTCTCTTTCCGAGCCGACTCCGCGTCTATCCGCGCTAACACCGCTGCCTCCGGCTCCGGCTCATCGCAGAGCAGCCGAGGGTTCCAAAAACTGAGCAAGGGAAGCCTAGAGCAGCAAGGCCGACAGAGCCGAGGGACTCCTACGCCTCCGGGATACGGACACCTCACTCGTCACCTTCCGCGAAAGGCAACCGACGCTCGGTTAAGTGGTTCGGCTAGCCAACAGACAAGTCCCAGCGCTCGGAATGAGGAAGACACACAGCTTCATTCTCGAATACCCAAATGTTCAGGCCTCGACAGCCACAAAGAACAAACACATATACCTGGGGTAACTATGCTACATAGACTTAGACGTCGGCAGAACCCTCGGCGGTTCTCCCGACCTACGACAAATGTCTAAGTACTTGAGGCGGTTACGTTTTGCTCCGGCAAAAACCCGGTATATCTCCTTACAAACGGGACTCCGGTTCCGCTCCCACGGGTATGAACAACCTCCACACCAGGGGGCCGCGGGATGATGAACTCCAAGCGGCTTGCCGGCGACCTCTGCAGCAGCAGAGACAACGACCTCCACCTTGGGCGGCTAAACAGCAGCAGCGATGACCTCAGGACAAACGCTGCTGTGAAGAGGCCCTCGCCCACGTCCCCACACGAGGGGCGAGGACAAGCCGCTAAGGCCGAAGAGTCGGAGGGCGCCGACCGTGGGTTCGAACCCACCGACACCGCGCCGGCGAACAGTGGTCGCCCCAAAGCGCACCGGCAGGTCCTCACTCCTGTCCTCGCCGAGGCCGCCCCAGAACACAAGCACCGCCCTCGCGGCGTACGATGTGCCGGGCAACCCCCCGGCGCGGCTGACGGTGCGAGGAGGACCTGGACGTGGCCGGCCCGCGTGCGGCACGACCGCCGCCCGGACGAAGGACGGAAAGCTGCACCTTGTCCAGGGAGCAGCAGTTCGCCTTCCCCCGCATGGCTGGAGGAAGCCTCCACAGGGCTGGAGGATGCCTTTCTCCCCCAAACGCTGGGGGAAGAAAAGGGTTATCGGCCCATGCGGAGGCAACCCCCCACTCAGTGCGCTCCTCCGCCTCAGCCCGGATGACGAAGATCCTTGAAGCTGAGGGCAGGGCGGAGGCCACAGCCCGACTTGCTTCTCCCCACCAAACTGCCCATTGGTGGGGGAATGCAGTCGGGCTGCACGACAAAAATCCTTGAAGCCGAGCAATGGCTGAAAGGTGCCGATCTCCACGAGGTCGCGCTCCTCCAACGACAACAAGAGCAAGGCGGCGCTGTAGCACCCCATCCGGGGGCTCAAAAGGCGGAAGGGCGCGATGCATGAGGGGAGAACGAAGGCATGGCCACTGCCCAGGGGATCGATCACCCTTTTATAGGCAGACCTCCTCGCTTGCACCCCTTAGCGTCACGGGCGAAATCTCCACTGACATACTTCAGAGTTCTCCCCCCACGACACGGGGGCTGGGACCCACACGTCATACGAGCTGATCCAAAGCATGAAGAAGGCGAACCGCCGCACGTGAGGCATGTAACCGTCCCGCGGTTACAAGCGCTCTCCCATCTTCGCAGAAATCGGTGGTCGAAAGGGTGGACTGCCACGCGACAGGCATCTAGCTGCACCACAACTGTGCGCCCCTTCGGCTCCGTCCATATCCGGTGGACCAGCACAAAGGAAGCGGGCCCGCATGTCATGTGACCGGCGCGCCGGTTACGACGTGCGAGAAGTTACACCGCCACTCGCGTCAATGCTACGCCTCCTCGACTGCGGAACCGGTACCGCGACTCGAGGTAGCCCTACGCAGGACCCAACAGTGCCAGTTAAAGGTGACGGCCACGGGCCGGTCAGTAGCGGGGTAGGCACGACGGTTGGTATGGTCAAAAGAGGGTCGGCAGTAACTGCAGCGGCAGACGAGCGAAGGCAGCGGTCAAGTCGCCTGCAGGCTCGCGTCCCCTCCTGAAGCGACGAGAGAGCCCTCTCCCACGGCGTGAAGACGACGCGCCCGTGCCCCGTTCCTCGAACGGCTCGCACGCGCAACGGGCGCCACGCGAATCGCCCGTCCCGTCGCATTAACTCCCCGATGGAGTAGGCAACACCTCTGGCAGGCGAGGCGGGCGTTGCTTCGCCTTCGCCATAATGACCGCATCAAAAAAGGTGTGCCACCTTATTTAAATTCATATCCTTCCCCTCCTCCTCTCTCTCTCTCTCTTGCAACAGGGACCGGGAAAGGGGACATTGTGGAAAGGATCCTTCCTGGCGAAGGAAGCGGGCCCCGAGCCCTCCTACTGATCAGGGGTTCGAAGGCTGGCCCCTCGGAAGGGTTTCGACAGCCGCCCCAGAGCACTCGGACTTCAAGCCCATTACTGATCAGGGGTTCGAAGGCTGGCCCCTCGGAAGGGTTCGACAGCCGCCCCAGAGCGCCCGGGCTCCGTGCCCACTACTGATCAGGGGTTCGTAGGCTGGCCCCTCGGGAGGGTTCAACAGTCGCCCTAGACCACGCAGAGTGAGGGATGACTCTGGGTACGTTCGATACATAGCCGAGGCTCGGGCTACGCTCCCGAGGTACCCTAGGACATTTCCGAGACCGGCGGGAACGATTTGTAACGGAATCCCACCAGAGGGAGGCATCGAGCCCTCGGACCCTGTCGAAGGGGTCTAGGTCCGGCGAATTACCCGCAGGTACTTTTGGAGCGTGCCTCTGGGCCACCAGCCAACCCCTAACGAACGGGGCACGGGCGTCCACTTGGATCACCCGTTAGCAGCTCACTGGAAACACCATGTTCGGCGCCCTCCGAGGGCAACATGGCGCTTTCCCCCCTCCTCCTTGCGGAAAGGCGACGCAGGGGCGTATAATAAAAGTCGGGAAAGTCCTTGATCGTCCTCTCGCTCCGTGTAGAGGCTCGGGGGCTGCTCTTGCACCCGGCTACGGCCAAAACTGTTGACAGCGTCAACAAACCAGCTTGATAACTTGGAACCCGACCACGCACCCGGGCTACGGCCGGGCCGCATGAGGGAATGATCAGACCGGCCGAAGCACCACGAAAAGCATTCAGACCTCAGAGGAGTCAAACCACTCCTCCGAGGCCTCGAGGGCTACACCAGGCGGGTGCGCTCGCGCGCACCCACCAGAACAAGGCAAAAACCGAGAAAGGCCGGTCCCCTCACCGAAAACGCGGCAAAAGCCTCCAAGCGAGTACCATCACTCCCTTCAAGGCTCGGGGGCTACTGTCGGGTACCATAATTAGGGGTACCCCCAACGCTCCTAATCATGGCTGGTAAACACCCTTAGACCCACTGACGGGTGCGGTTCAAGCCAAGACTTCGTCTACCCGAGGGACGCGATCTCACCCGAGCCCAGCCTCGGGTTGGAACAGTAGTCCCAGACGAGTTCACGCCTCACCCGAGGGCCTCCTCAGGCAGCGGGCGCCCCCTCGGTACACCCAAGGCCCGGCTCGGGCAGGCTTCGTTGTGAAGCAACCTTGGCCAGACCGCCTCACCAACCGACCGCTTCGCAGGCGCATTAAATGCAGGGGATGCCTGATGCCGTATCCTGACACACGCGCCTTAGTCGGCCAGGCCGAAGTGACCGCAGCCACTTCGCCCCTCTTCTTTACTGTCTGATATGACAGGAAAACGGCGCCGCTCGCTCCGCTCTGACTGCCGTGTCAGCCACCCCGGCAACGACTGACAACAAGTCACGATCAACCACCGAGTTTAGCCTCGGGCGCAACAGGAAGCTCTGCCTCGCCCGACCTCATGCTCCGGCCTCGGGAGGAGGTCTCCGCCTCGCCCGACCTCAGGCTCCGGCCTCGGGAGGAGGTCTCCGCCTCGCCCGACCCCCGGACTCGGCCTCGACCCCGGTCTCGGGAGGAATCGTGTCCTCGCCCGACCCCGGCCTCGGCCTCAAGAGAAGTCTCCGCCTCGACCGACCCTGGGCTCGGACCGACCACGCTAACAGGGGATACATCATTTCCCTATTCCTAGCCTGCTCAGGCTAGGAAGAACAAGATCGGCGTCCCATCCGGCTTACCCCGGCGACGAGTAATGATGGTGCCCCGCGTGCGCCATGACGCCGGTGGCTCTCAGCCCCTTACGACAGCAAGGAGACGTCAGCAGGATCCTCGCCGCGCTGCCAGCTGTGCTCCTACAGGACTCAGGCGCTCCTCCGGCGGCCACGCCATCACATGTACAGGGCCCAAGCTCTCCCCCAACGGCCACGTTGGCATGAACACAGGGCTTAGGCACTCCACTGCTGGACACGTTAGCGTATAGCTACGCCCCCCGTTGTACGTCTGGACTCTCTCCTTGCCTCTATAAAAGGGAGATCCAGGGCCACCCTGAGGGGGGTTCGCGCGAGGGAAGCGGCGGACGAGCTATGTGTCCCTCTCTCTCTCACGCGACGCGCTTGTAACCCCTACTACGAGCGGCACCCCTAGTGCAGGATAATACAAGGCTTGTCCCACCTCTTGTGTTCCATCCCGCGCCAACCTATCTGGGCAGAGACACGCAACGATTTCACTGGTCGGTCCAAGGGAACCCCCCCGGGGTCCGAGACGCCGACAACGCTCTTGGATAGTACCACCTTGATAGCTAAAGGGCACGAATGGCCGAGCGAATTATAAAAAAGAAGGTGTAAATCTTCGCTTTAAATCATATCTTTCTCGGCCACTCTAATTTATAAATTTATAGTATCTACAGTTTAATATCTATTATGGGGGTTATATGTCCACTTTAATTTATAAATTTATTTTTTACGGAGAGAGTCTACTTAAATCTTAAACTTGTATTTTTGCAAGGTTCCATTATACTGATAACTGATTTGTCATTGAACCCTCGTATGTTCTACATCCTTTACAAAGTACCATCAAATATAATTGGTTGACCGTCGTAACGGACGGGCATTATATCAACCATACAGCCAGGAGAGTTTGTATAGCCAATCAACTGACATTCAGACATCGTAGCTACTGTTGTGGGCAATATGGCACATATATGTCAACTCTTTGTCCAAAACCCCGTCCACACCGCGCCCGCCTTGCTTCCAAACGAATCCAAGCCGTGGACCAAGAAGGTGATCGAATAAAATAAAAAGCAAAACATTGCTTTCTGCTAGGGTGTGCTGGCCGGAAACGGTCCAGATAATGGAAGCAGTTGGCCTGCCATTGGGAAAGTCGGTCAATGAGCAGCTTGGGGATGGGGGGTGGCTAGCTCAGGGTCAGGGATGCCTGCCGCTGCCGGCCGGATAGGTGAAGCTAACTGAGCTGAGGTGGCTATGGCTAATTGGCTATGGCTACGTGCATGTATCGCACGCCCTTCAATTCAATTCTTCTTCAACTTCGTCTTCCACCACCTCGTCCAAATTAACATATCTCGCGCGTTATCTACTCATCTCTAATTTGTCACTACGTTCTTCAGAGGGATTCATACGACGTCGTAGGCTGCAGACCACGCGCATATGCATATATAGTTTGGAAAATTCCCCGCTCCTAGTTCCCAAAACGACCAGTAACAGAGTAAATATGTTATGCACGCTTAAGGTTTTGTTCGGTTATTCTAATTTCATGTGGATTGGAGTGTACTGAAATTGATTGATATGTATTTTGACTTGCTATGGATTTAAACCGGCTCAATACAACTCAATCCACATGAATTAACGGTTAAACGAACAAGCTCTAAGTTTGGAAGAGAAAATTATTAGATAAAAATGATGACGAAAACCAGTACATTTTTTCTTCAATTAATAATGTACATGAAAAAAAGGAGCAACACTGCGCATTGCATTGGTTTACATATACATATAGCTAGCGGCGACCAGTCTATGATCCACACAAATATATGTTCGTACGTACGTACGTACAGAAGATGTACTACAACGTACTTTTTGCGTCGTCTGAAACTCTTGATTCGTTCTGGAATTGAAGTGTCAGCGGTCGAGGTTTCCTCTCGCCAGTACGGACACGCACGCATAGCACTAGAGATAGGATGTCGCGTTGAAGGAAGCACCATGGTTTGTTGGCGGCCGATCGACCGCGTCACAGATCGATAAGTAAAAAAAAAGGTCAAATTTTTACAAGTGGGCCGAAAGCTAGGCTAGCTGTGGATGATGACGACCTGAGATATACTATATTATTTTACTCTAGCTGAGTATATGTGTTAAGGTCAAGTCTGGTACAGCTGTCTGATGATTTACCAGGTCATATGCGTGTCTGAGTGTAGGTATAGGTCCAAGGGCGTGAGCGTCCCCGACGAGCTGACTGAGAGCCTGGTGGTGAGGCTGAACAGCGACACCCGCGACGCCGACGAGGACCGACCGCCGCAGCCGGAGCCGGTCCCGGTCCCTCCTGCCCCTCCTCCGATCCGCCTCGATCGGCGACGGCCCCTCGTCTTCACCCGCCGGATTTCACCTATAAGCCAATGCACACAAAATTGTTTTTGTTCTAAAGCGTACGTAGTACTGTATGGACTGACGAAAAAAACAACTATTCGTCGCTAGTACAGTAACTGGACACTAAGGGGTGTTTGAATGCACTAGAGATAATAGTTAGTGACTAAAATTAGCTAGAGACATCCAAACACCCTAGCTAATAGTTCAGCTATTAGCTATTTTTAGTAAATTAGCTACTAGTTAGCTAACTATTTGTTAGCTAGCTAATTCTACTAATATATTTTTAGCTAGCTAATTATTAGTTCTAGTACATTTAAACACCCTTGATGACCAAAGTAGCTCTGTCAGTATTATCTCGGAAACCGAACTACTCTCGAGTTTCAACTTTCAACCAGGCCGCCTAAACTGCATGAACTGAAACCGGACTCGAGTTCCAGTTAAACTGACCGAACGAACTTTGGGGCCTCTCTCTCTCTCCAACCGTGAAGAATTAAACCATGGTCTTTAAACTAATGTTTAGATTATTATTACAGATCGAAGAACAACTTTTGGAGCCAGGCCAGCCGTTGAGATGCATGCATGGAGGACAGGCGAGGTTATTGGCGGGAAAAAGACTGATGCATGCATGCAGTATAATACAGCAATAGTACGTTTGACCGTACCAAACAAAAAGTTGCTGATGGAACAGGTCGGTGGTGTATGTTAGTCCATCCTACATCTACTATAGTATAATTCCGCGCGATTGAATGGAGCGGCAAAGCGATGTGATATGGTCCCCGTCCTCCACTGAATTGTATACCGTGCGGTACAATCATGTACGGATCACGTGGGTTGACCTAGGCCGTTTGGGTTTTTAGTCGAGTGACTAAAGTTTAGTTAAGACACTAAAATTTAGTCAGTACCATGTTTGATTTTACGGACTAAAAGTATTCAAAACGTATTAAATGGATCATAAGATGACCAAAATACCCCTAAACATTTTTTCACCGTTAGTGCAACTGAAATAAAGGAGGGGTAAAAAGTGGAATTTATATGGTTTAGTCTCTTTTAGTCACCTTGAGGGACTAGAGACTAAAATAGTTTAGTCTATATTTTAGTCTCACTGTTTGGCAATTTAGAGACTAAATGAGACTAAAATGGAGGGACTAATCTTTAGTCCCTCAAACCAAATGAGGTCCTAGTTCGCAGCCAAGCGGTGTTGTTTGGCGTAGGTCTAAGGCCATGTTTGGTTCAGCTTTTTTCTATCCAGCTTTTTCTGAGAATTTAGCCGTAGAGAGAATCTGACTATGGGAAGAATATGAGTATCGTGGGGATTACATATGGAGTAAGATGAAGTGGTCCAAAGTGTCTAGAATCTAGAAAGCGATGGATTGCTACTATCGTGATTCGTGACGACTCGACCGATTCTGTGTTAATGTTGATTTTTAACGATTTTTATCAAAACAATTCTTATAAAAGCAGGCTGAAAAGCTAGAGCGTTTGATAGTCCGCAACAACTTTTGGTGGCCAGAAGCTGAAAAAAGGACAAACAAATAGGACCTAAGTCTATCGGTATAGTAAGCACCGCGGTTTAATTCTATACCAGCATCCATATTATTTGATTCTGGAGCAACGCATACGTTCTTTTTTTTCTCGTTATGTTAATTCACACGATTTACCTCTCCGTACTATGCAAAATCCCATGGTAGTTATCACACCTAAAGGATCTATTGCAGCAAAACTTATGAGCAACCGATTAACAATAATAATCATGGGGAGGGAATTTTGGTCCATGCCCATAGTGTTAGAAGAAAGTAGCATATATCTAATCCTTGGCATGTCCTGGTTGAGAAAGGCGAATGCAGTTATACATTGTGCTAAAGCAATCATAGAACTCACTAGCCCGAACGGAGATATATTCGAAGTCATGATTACCTTATCCCCATCCACAAAACCCGTTATTTATCTGGTAGATGGCAAATTTGTGGGCAGACATATCCGTGTGGTTAGGGAGTTCCCAGATGTTTTCCTAGAAGAGTTACCTGGAATGCCACTAGACAGAGATGTGGAGTTCGTTATTGATCTCTTACCTGGAACCACTCCTGTTTTCAAAATACCGTATAGAATGTATGTAGAGGTATATATATACTATGATGCATCTCATCTGGGGTTGGGATGCGTTCTTATGTGTAGCATCTCAAAAATTCCAATCCTGAAATTTTCTCAAACTTGCTCTAAATTCAAAATGAATTTCAAATTTCATTTCAAAATGTTTGTTTGCAAGTTGATATCAGCAAATAAAATATAGTGGTCTATATTCTCTCCAAAATCCTCCTCAAATATCCTACAAATATTTTCCCAGTGATCCCCCTCAAATTCTATCCAGAAATACTGCCCAGATATTTCCCCAGTGATCCCATCTGATTCTTTCCAGAAATACTACCCAAATATTCCACCGATAATCCTCCAAGTATTTTCTTCCTAAGGAATACCTTCCCAATCATTTTTAAAGTCCCCACAAATATTTTCTTCATAACTTTCCTCATGCTCATACGTATATGTATGCCTATGGTGTCATACGTTGAGCTCTACAAGCAAATCTCACTTATACAAGACAAATCCATGCTAATCTCCCACTAATCCTCTCATCCTCCCACTAATCCTCTCATCCCTCCCCCTAATCCCCCCACCATGGCTATAAATAGAGGGGCAAGGGCCTCCTCTCATCCCACCCCAAGCCATTTCATGGCAACTCTCTCCCCCCCACCACCCACTCCACTTCCCACACAAGCACACACTAGCACAAGGATCGTTCGGTCGTTCTTCGATCGTTCGTCCCCCTGTTCTTAGTTTGTTTGTTCGTTCGTCCGATCGTTCGATTGTTCGTCCGATCGTTCATGGTTCGTTCGTCCGTTCGTCCGTTCATTCGTCCAAATAATCTTTTTCCTGTCGTTATGCTGCCAAAATTCCGACCGTTCGTTCGTTCGATATTCGATCGTTCATCGTTCGTTCAGAGTTCCTATTCATCGTTCGTTCATAGTCCCTATTCATCGTTCTTCCAGATAATCTTTGTCCTGCCGTTATGCTGCCGAAATTCCGATCGTTCGTTCGTCCGATCATTCGATCGTTCGTCCGTCCGTTCGTCCAAATAATCTTTTTCCTGCTGTTATGCTGCCGAAATTCCGATCGTTCGTTCGTTCGATCATTCAATCATTCATCGTTCGTTCATAGTTCCTATTCATCGTTCATCGTTCGTTCATAGTCCCTATTCATCGTTCTTCCAGATAATATTTGTCTTGCCGTTATGCTACCGAAATTCCGATCGTTCGTCCGTTCGTTCGTAGTTCCTATTCATCGTTCATCGTCCGTTCATCATCACTATTCATCGTTCATTCATACGGACTATTCACCATCACAATTCACTGCTACTATTTATCGTTACTATTCAGCGTTACTATTCACCGTTGCTATTCATCATCGTTACTATTCATCGATGATATCTATAATAACTTTTCGTCGCCACTATTCATCGTTACTATTCATCGATCATCCGATCGCCCCAAATTTCAACTACTCATCCATTATGTTGTCCAGTCCACCTAAGACCAGCCAGACCCATATTCCAGTCATACGAACTCCGGTGACTGTGATTTTCCTTCCAATAGGGAACCTCCCATCTGGTCACCCATCCCAGGTTTCTCCAAGTTGAGCACACTTAACTTTGAGATTCCTTCGAACCAGGCTTCCAAACTCAGATTCTAATAATTCTCGTTTCTAAATTCTTATCAAACTATTCTCTATCCAACCATGTCATCCCTTAAGCATGGTTCATATTATAGAAACTCCCAAAATACTCTTGTCCCATATTCTGCCTATAACTCTCCTGTTCATCTAAGTCAGACAATTCATTCGTCACTATTCTCACCAACAGTGAACTTCACTGTGTTATACCACATACACTCAGCTATAAATACACCCAGCTACCCTCTCCCTCTCCACACACACTCAACACCCTCAGCCAAGGCAAACACCCCACCCACTCATTTACTCCGCTCTACCGGCTACACGCATAGTGTCGCTTCACCTCCAGTCCACCCTCCTGGTAAGCACCTCCGCTCCACCACCAGTAATATCACAACACCACATGACACAGATTCTACTCGAGACTATACCCATCCATATATCACTATTCTGACCACTAAACTAAATATTTGTTGGTATACTTGCTTGTTTGTATGTTTGCTTGTTCATATTGCATAGTTATCGGAGCGTTCGTGCCGTCTCGTGGAGGCCAGATCTGCAAGTCTACGCCAGGCAGTGGAGCCAGAAGCCAGTTCCACGAGCTCTCCTTCCCCCTTCACCGGATAAGCACGACAAGCTCACTGGATCCCTTTGATGCATAAATTACCTATGATTTTTCAACCACAACCCTCAGCCTGTTATTTTATGCATGATATGATTTTGAGACAAGTTATTATGGCCACCCAAGCCGCTTGCCGCAATCAAACCTTAATATATTTGTTACAAATGATTTGAGAAAAGGTATGAGTTTTCAAAAGAAAATGCTTTTCAAAATGTGTATGATGAAGGGTTTTCACCCTTATCACCTTGTGAGTGGGATAATCAGGGACTCCCTGGTTTAGGGGAGGGCCTAAGGTGATGGCTCAGCTGGTTTAGGCGTGAGCAGAAGGATTGTCCCCTCGTATAAGGACTGGTTTGTCATCTTTCACTACCTTTACTCATGATAAGTACAACCACTCGAGACTGTGTGGGCAGTCACTCAATCTGAACTCGTACGGTCCAACCCCAGGGTTATGAAGGCTGAGGAGCACCGGGAGGATAAGGAGGGGGAATGTTTTGTCCGGTTTGGACATGGTGGTGGCCTGACTCCTTCCGGTATAACCGTTAAGGTTAGGACGTGCGAGGAAAGAAAGAGATTCAGATCTCATTGATCATGAGATCGCAGAGCCGGACTAGTGGGTAAAGTGTACCCCTCTGCGCAGAGTTCAAACCTATTCGAATAGTCTGTGTCCACAGGAGTGGACGAGTCTGGTGTGGTATGGCAATTAGTGTTTTGTTTTCAAAAAAAGAGGTGTGTTTGAGAAAAGAGGTTTTTAAAAGGTTCGACGGTTGAGCCGTGAGCTATGGTGGACGGGAAGTCGAGTAGCTGTTTTTGAAAATGAAAACCAGTGGGAAACTGCTGAGATACCTGGATGGTTTAGTCCAGGGGATTTTGTTCTAATATTGAAAAACTTCCTGCTCCTTTGGGAGAGGATGCGCTTTGAAAAATACAAAATGTTTTACAAAACAACCCTGCATAAAATATTGTCGTTTCTGCAAAATATCCTGAGCTCCACATATTCCATGCATTATATCTGATTTCCCCATTCCGCGGGTGAAGGTGGGCTGCTGAGTACGTTTGTACTCACCCTTGCTTATTTGTTGTTTTTCAGAAAAAGGAGATCGGGTAAGAGTTACGACTGTTCCCAACCTTGTCTGTGGCTGTTGGACCGCTGATTTGCTTCGTTGCGTATATCGGCTGCTTCAGCCCCACTCTGATGATATGTCCCGAGTTGTGGACCAACTCTTAAAGTTGTTCGCCACCTTTATAGGTTTGTCTCGTTTAAGCAGATTTGGTATCATCTGATGTATAAATGTTTTTACTAGCCTCCTGGGACTAGTAATTGTATCACATTTGAGTCCCAGAGGATCTGGAGCACTTCATGTGGTATCGGAGCTGTTAGGTTGGTCGTAGGACGTAACCCTTAGTCTGATCCAAAAGTTTTTGAGTCCAAACTATTTTCTTAAAAAAATCTTGCTCTCATCCCTTCATTTCAAAAATGTTTTCCCCCTTTCCTTCTCTCAGAAGTCAGATGGAGGTTCGTTGCCAAACCAGCTTTTGCCAGAATGAAGATGGTTTCCCCAAGTTGTTGAGAGCATGCACAGTTCGCCTCGGAATCAGGAGTCAGCCAGAGTATGATGGTCGTGAATTCGTCAAGCATGGCACAGAGAAGTGTGTCGTGACTGTATACATTGGATCCAGTCTGCACCATGTGGAATGGAGTGTCACTGCTGCTGGGCACAGATTCAGAGACACCTGCCAAGTCGTCGCCCGCAAGGCATTGAGGACCCTGTGTCAGATCTATGAAGAAGTGGCCGACACCCTGCTCAGATTCTTTCCGCTCTTTTAGAGAGACCGTCCAGTTTGGATGGCCAGGATGCGTGCATTGGAAGGGAAGCAGCTGCTTGAGGACGACCCCACAGTCGTGTACCTCACTGCATACCTGCTCACCCTTGATGCACAGTATGATTTCTTGGCTCGGCACCACCGTCAGATGATTGCCCGAGCAGAAGATGCAGAGAAGCGCAACCGTCAGCTCCATGTGGATCTCACCACAGCTCAAGCCCGTGTAGCTGCCTTGGAAAGTCGTGAAGTCATTGCTGTTGAAGCCCTGAAGCAAGCCAAGGATGAGCACGTCCAGAAGTTGATGGAGGCCTACTTGGTAACCCATAACCAACGTAGAGCTCTGCGGATCCAAGAGCTCGCTTCATCCAACCCAGTTCAACCCATGAGAGCTGAAGATCCCCAGATTCTTGAAGGTCACCCAGTCTCTATCAGAGGAGAAAAGAAGGCTTGGGAACTCCCGGAAGGAGCCATAGTCTTAGAAGGAATTCTAGTCTTCCCTCAGGCTATGGATAAGCAAGAGCACCCCGAATCCTCCCAAGATCCCCCGTCGGAGTTGTTTGAGCCCCTCACCATGAAGAAGATTCCAGCATCGTCCCGTGAGGTCAAAGAAGAAGCTGTAAGCACCCCGCCAGCACCACCGCCCTCTGAGGAGCTACAAGAGCCAGCCCCGCTTGAAGAAGAGATCGACCCCGTGTTGCCATCTCAGTCGCCGCCAGAAGAAGTCATCAACATCAGCTCCCTCTTAACCCATCCAGGTGATGTCTCAGATTGAAGTTGTGAGCCAGCCTTGCCAGAAGAGAAGCTGCCTGGTCTGAAGTTAGTTATGCCCAGTCCTCTGCATGCATTGGGTAGTGAAGTTTTTCTTCACTTTGGCTAGAGCCCTGCATGTATGAGAGGTAATCGTGTAGACTCGTGTTTTGCAAAACTCTAATTGTGTGGCCCCCCTAGGGCATTTCAAAATGAATTTCGCTTGATGTTTTCTCCCCCTTTGAGTGCATATGTGATGCTTTAACGTTAGTGATCATAAGTCGCATTTAACATAGTTCTCAATTCAGGAGCCAAGCAATAGTAGTTATGCTTAGCCCCCGAATCTGAGTAGTCCATGCTTTGGAAAAACTCTATTCTTTCCTTATTCAAAACATTTGATTTGTTTGTGCTTATCATTGCTGAGCCTGTGTGTTTTCTTTCTTTTTAAGAAAGGTTTTCTCTAAAAACATAAATCACAAATTAGATCTAATCCTCACCTTATGCTTCCATTCTCATCTTAACCCATCTCAAGAGAAAAGTGCCTTACCCAAGAAGATACCGGGAAGCTTACCCTTGAAGCCTAGAATAAGCTACAGAAGAAACCAGTCCAGCCGCTCAGTCAAAAGGACCGACCGTGAGAATCAAAGCACTACCCCTTGAAAGCATCTAGGCCCCTGGTTGGTTTTAGTGATTAATGACAACGTAATATTATATGTGACTAACGTGTGTTTTGTAGAGACAAATGGTAAGTTAGGTCGCATGACAGGTAGAAGTACTACAACGGAGAAAACAATCCCGGAGATAAGAACTCGAAGCGACGGCTAAAACGACGGAACAAAAGGTGAAGGTCTACAGAGTCCGAGTGTCAAAGAGATGTGGACACTCGCGATTTAGTTAGGTCTTTTATTCTCTTTTAGCCGTACTATAAAGAGGGGTTGTCGATGAGTAGTTTGACCAAGAGAGTTCTAGTGTAGTGTTGGTGCACAATCACACTCATATACAGTGCTAGGTGTCACTCTAGAACTCACACACAAGTTAGAGCGAAAACCGATTTGAAAATCAGCTGAAAAACAAGACTTAGTGTTTCTGGCTTAGGGGCACCGGACTGTCCGGTGTGCACCGGACTGTCCGGTGCACCCTCTGCCATGTGGGGCCAGGCTGGTCCACAGCAGAGTCTTCCCAGTCGCAGAAACCCGAGAGCGCAGCCTTCGGAGATGAATTTTAGTGGCACACCGGACACCGCACCGGACTGTCCGGTGTGCACCGGACAGTGGACTGTTCACTGTCCGGTGCGCCATGAGTCCAACGGCTAGCTGTCAGAACTAGCCGTTGGAAGTGACCGTTGGCGCACCGGTGGCGCACCGGACTGTCCGGTGCGCCATCGCGCAGTAAATGCCTGTAACGGCTAGTTGGTGGGTGAGGGCTATTTATACCCCCTCCACCCACCATATTCAATGTCTTGCACTCCACATTTACTCCAGCACATTGGTAGAGCATTGCAAGCACCAAAAGCCTAGTGAGGAGATTAGAGAATCATAATCCGCGCTTGTTCCTCATTAGCGCTAGTGAGAGCCACCTAGAGCACACACCACTTGCATTAGGCTTCTCTTGGTCAAGCGAAAGTCTACGGCTTGTTACTCTTGGTGATCGGCATCACCTAGACGGCTTGGTGGCGTTGGGAGCTCGGTGATCACCGTGAAGATCTTGTTGGTGACCCGACTCAAGTTTGTAAGCGGTCTCGAGGGATCCACCGCGCCGGAGTGGCAAAGGATCATCTCGTAGTGAGCACTTGGTTCTTGCGAGGACCATGGGGGAGCGATACCCTTGCGCGGGTGCTCCAACGAGGACTAGTGGAGAGTGCCGACTCTTCGATACCTCGGGAAAAATTGGAGGAGTCTTCTAAACTTTGCTTTACATTCCGCACTTAATTCAAGCACTTTACATTGTGTTTTTGTTTAGCAAGTATTTGAAGTATTGTCTTAACCTTGTTACATTTCTAGTATTATATTCTTAGTGCTAGTTGTTGGGGTGAAGTTGGGCTCTTGTTTAGCTCTTGCTTAGGTTTTAATTAGTGTTGATTTTTAGAAAAGCCCAATTCACCCCCCCTCTTGGGCATCGTGATCCTTTCAATTGGTATCGGAGCCTTGTTGCTCATAGATTAGCTTAACCGCTAGAGTTACGATGTCCGGTGGGGATGGACCTCCTCCCGTTTTTGATGGTGACGATTTTCCTTATTGGAAAATTCGTATGGAAGCATACTTAGAGGCTATAGACATTGGTGTCTATAAAGCCGCCACACAAGGGTTTCCCCAACCTAGAGATCCCACAAATCTTGTAGGTGATGAGTTCAATTATGAGAAATGGAATGCGAAGGCCAAAAACACCATTTTTAGAGGCCTTTGCAAAGATGTATTCAATAGAGTTCGGAATCATAAAAATGCTCATGATTTGTGGATGGACATTTGTGCTCTACACGAAGGAACTAGAAGTGAACGTGAGGAAAGATATCACATAGCCATGCGAAAGTTAAATTCCTTTGAAATGCTTACTAATGAAAATGCAAACGCTATGTACTCACGACTTAATATTCTTGTAGAGGAAGTCAATGGATTGGGGCTTACTCAAATCTCACAACCGGATGTTGTGAGGAAGATTCTCAGTGTCCTCCCAATAGACAAATATGGACACATTGTCACTGTGCTACATCAAATGGATCTTTCAGTTACCACACCTACACAAATTTTGGGAAAGATCAATGCCCATGAAATGTACATGCACATCAACAAAGAAGAATCATCTTCCAAAAGAAAGGATTTGGCTCTCAAAGCAAATCGTGAAAGAAAAGGAAAAGCAAAAATACAAGTTGAGGAAGAGTCCTCAAGTGATGATGACCTTGATGCAAACATTGCCTTGATGGTAAGGAAGACCACCAAGATGTTGAAGAAGCTAAATAGAGAAGGCATCAAATTTGATTCAAGAAAGAAGAAGTTCTTTTCCAACAAAAGAAAGCCCATTTCTGAGATGGACTGCTACAACTGTGGTGAGCTTGGTCATCTTGCTCATCAATGCAACAAGCCCAAGAAGAACAAGTTCAAGGGCAAGAAGGAAGATGACAGCGATGATGAAAAGAAGGAAAAGAAATTCTTCAAGAGGAAGGATGGAAAGCAAAAGAGGTTTCACAAGAAGAAGAATGGAAAGGCATATATTGTTGGCGACTGGCTCACCGACATCGAATCATCAAGTGGGTCTTCTTCAAGTGAAGAAGAGAATGATGAAAAAGTTGCGGCCATCGCCGGGGACTTCTCTTCACCACCACCATCGCCATCATCCACTTCTCACCTATGCCTCATGGCTAGGGGTGAACGAAAGGTACAAAATGATATTAATATTGATGATGATAGTGATAGTGATAGTGATGAAGAATTTGCTTCACCTTCATATGATGAGTTAGCTGACTTACTTAAAGAATATACTCAAATCATTAGAAAGTCAAAAGCTAAATGTGATAGGTTGAAAAATGAAAATGAATCTTTAAATGCCAAGTATGACATAGTTATAAAGGCTAGTGATGAAATAAAAGAAGAAAATAAAACTATGTCATCAACTGTAAATGAGCTCACAAACTCCCTAAAAGATGCTAAGGAAAAATATGACAAATTAAATGAAGCTAATAGGGAGTTGCAAAATAGACTAGTAAAGATCAAGGAAGACTATACTCAAATTAAATTTGATCATGACAATCTTCTTGTTGAAAATGAACTTTTATCTTGCAAAACACATGAGGCTATTAACCCTGTTGTTAAGCTTGATGTAGCAACCTCATGTGATGATTTGATTCAAGAAGAGCAAACTAGTCTACATGCTGAATTGACTGAAAAAGTTGAAGTCCTGACTTTAGACAACAAAAAATTGAAGAATTATTTGACTGATGCAACTACCAGAGGAAAAGTTGCTATTGAGAACAATGATTTCAACAATGAGTTGGCAGTGGATAATCAAAGGCTTAAGAATGAGGTCAAGAAACTAAAAAGTGAAAATGAACATCTTGCAACAAGTGTGCAAAAGTTCAACAAGGGTCAATACCTCCAAAATGAGCTGCTTATGAACACTGTTATGAAAAATAACAAGAGTGGTATTGGATACAATGCTTTTGTGCAAAAGAATGCTATCACTCAATACAAGCCAAAGCAGACTCACAAGCCTATCAAATGTTTTGAGTGTGGAAATGAAGGTCATTTTGCCCACAACTGCAAAGCTAAACCACCAACTCCCTTGCCTAAGCACTCAAGACCATTTGCTTTCAATGCTCACTATGTTCTAAGAAAGGTTGCAAATGGAAAGATTAAGGTTACATTTCTAGGTCCACCAAATAAGAGTAGACCTAGACAAATCTGGGTGGCAAAGTCCTTAATTGAGAGAGTCACTGGTCCTATGCAATATAGGGCTCTCAAAACTCAAGCTTGAATTGTCTGTGAATGTAGGTGAACTACAAGACCGATGGGAGCCATTGGGTTATTGACAGTGGATGCACACAACATATGACAGGCAACCCACGGATGTTCACCTCATTAGATGAGAATGTTGATGGTCAAGATAAAATCACATTTGGAGACAACTCAAAAGGAAAAGTGCAAGGACTTGGCAAGGTGGCAATCTCAAATGATTTATCAATATCAAATGTTCTCCTAGTTGCACCTTTGAGCTTCAATTTATTATCAGTGGGACAACTCTGTGATCTTGGACTTCAATGCTTATTCACTCCATCAGAGGTTATTGTAACAAAAATGGATGATGAATCAATGGTATTCAAGGGATTTAGATACAACAACCTCTACTTAGTGGATTTCACTTCAGAAGATGCAGACTTAAGAACTTGCCTCTTCACTAAAGCTTCTCTTGGATGGCTTTGGCATAGGAGGCTTGCACATGTTGGGATGAGCACACTCAAGAAGGTATTAAAGAAAGATATGGTTAGAGGTTTAAAGGATGTGGTGTTTGAAAAAGACAAGCCATGCAGTGCATGTCAAGCTGGAAAGCAAGTTGCTAATACACATCCTACTAAAGCTTTCATGTCAACATCAAGGCCACTGGAACTACTTCACATGGATTTATTTGGACCTACAAATTATGTCAGTGCTGGTGGCAACCTCTACTGTCTAGTGATTGTTGATGACTTCTCAAGATACACTTGGGTGTTCTTTCTCCATGACAAATCTGAAGTTGCATCTATATTCAAGAAGTTTGCCAAGAAAGCACAAAATGAATTTGACTGCAAGATTAAGAAGATTAGAAGTGACAATGGCAAAGAATTTGACAACACCAACATTCATGAGTACTGTGATGAAATTGGGATCAAGCATGAAGTATCTGCCACATATACACCTCAACAAAATGGAGTTGTTGAAAGGAAAAATAGGACCTTGATCACCCTTGCAAGAACAATGATTGATGAGTATAACACACCGGAGAGGTTTTGGGCCGAAGCTGTTAACACTGCTTGCTATGCATCAAACAGGCTATTTCCTCACCGGCTACTTGCGAAGACTCCTTATGAACTGCTAAATGGGAAAAAGCCAGACGTCTCTTTCTTCCGGGTATTTGGGTGCAAATGCTACATCTACAAGAAACGCCATCACCTAGGGAAGTTTCAAAGACGTTGTGATATTGGTTTTCTTTTGGGTTATTCATTAAAGTCCAAAGCATATCGAGTATTCAACCATGCCACTGGCGTGGTAGAAGAAACATATGATGTGGAATTTGATGAGACTAATGGCTCCCAAGGAGCACTTGAAAATCTTGATGATGTAGGTGATGAGCCACTTAGGGAAGCAATGAAGAACATGCCTATTGGAGCTATCAAACCAAAAGAAGATGAAGAAGAGGTGCAAATCATTGACAGGCCTTCTTCATCAAATGTACCACAAGATGATGAAAAAGATGAGAGGCATGCAAATGAAGATACATTCGTCTCTCATGAACAAGCAAGGGTACAAGCCGAAGATGTTGATGCTCCAGGATCTTCTTCCCAAGTGGTTGACAGGAGAAACTCATCACTACTTCAAGCACATCCTCAAAACCAAATCATCGGGAGTCCTTCACAAGGGGTTATTACTCGATCACATAGACATGCTAATTTTATTGAACATCACTCTTTTGTTTCTTGTGTTGAGCCTACTTGTATAGATGAGGCGCTACAGGATCCGGACTGGGTGAATGCCATGCATGAAGAACTTAACAACTTCACCCGTAACGAAGTTTGGACCCTGGAGAAGCCCCCACAAGATGCAAGAATCATTGGAACAAAGTGAGTGTTCAGAAACAAACAAGATGATCAAGGTGTGATTGTAAGAAACAAGGCAAGACTTGTCGCAAAGGGATTCTCTCAAGTTGAAGGCTTAGATTTTGGAGAAACCTTTGCACCGGTTGCTCGACTGGAAGCCATCCGTATCCTACTTGCATATGCATCATGTTATGATATAAAACTTTATCAAATGGATGTAAAAAGTGCATTTTTAAATGGCTTCATAAATGAACTTGTATATGTTGAGCAACCGCCTGGATTTGAAGACCCTAGATATCCTAACCATGCTTACAAGTTGTCCAAGGCGCTTTATGGGCTAAAGCAAGCTCCAAGGGCTTGGTATGAGCGTCTTCGCGACTTCCTCATCGAAAAGGGCTTCAAAATCGGGACCGTCGACACAACTCTCTTCACAAAGAAACATAACGGTGATATTTTCATTTGTCAAGTATATGTTGATGATATAATCTTTGGCTCGACAAATGACTATCATTGCAAGGAATTTGGTGAGTTGATGTCGAAGGAGTTCGAGATGTCAATGATTGGTGAGCTAACATACTTCCTCGGCTTTCAAGTCAAGCAAATGAAAGATGGTAACTTTCTCTCACAAGAGAAGTATACCAAAGACTTGTTGAAAAGATTCAACATGGAGAAGTGCAAACCAATCAAGACCCCCATGCCTACAAATGGACATCTCGACTTAGATGAGAGAGGTAACTCGGTTAATCAAACTCTCTACCGTTCTATGATTGGTAGTTTATTATACCTTACCGCATCTAGGCCCGATATTATGTTTAGTGTCTGCATGTGTGCTAGATTTCAATCTAATCCTAAGAAAGCTCATCTTCGCGCTGTTAAGAGAATTCTTAGGTATCTCAAGCACACCACAAGCGTTGGTCTGTGGTATCCCAAAGGAGCTACTTTTGATTTAATTGGCTATTCCGATTCGGATTATGCCGGTTGCAAAATTGATAGGAAAAGTACTTCTGGGGGATGCCATCTGCTTGGTAGATCACTAGTTTCATGGACATCCAAAAAGCAAAATAGTGTTGCCTTGTCAACTGCCGAAGCGGAATACATTGCCGCAGGTGCTTGTTGCACACAGATTTTATATATGAAACAAACTCTTCTAGACTATGGCGTAGTTCTAGAAAAAGTACCTTTGTTGTGTGATAATGAGAGTGCTGTTAAAATTGCTAATAATCCTGTACAACACTCTCGCACCAAGCACATTGATATCCGTCATCACTTCCTTAGAGATCATGTTGCTAAAGGAGATATCATTTTAGAAGGAGTGAGGTCGGAAGATCAATTAGCGGATATTTTCACTAAGCCACTAGATAAGACCCGCTTTTGCATGTTGAGGAATGAACTAAATATTCTTGATCTCAGAAATTTTATGTGAAATGTCAAATGGAGTTGTCAAGCTTGCATTGCATATTTAAATTTCTTGTATTGCATCTAGGACTTGTCTAACCTAGTTGAGATAACCGCCAACAAAGCGAGTGAAAAAGCTTAACTCGGGTCAAACCTGACAAGTCTTAGTTTTTAAGCTTTTAGCACTTCAATTCTTACTTTTCATGCGATTATTGGTTCTTGAAATATGCATGAGGTACTGCACTTAGGGGGAGTATTCAAAACTCAAATCACTCTTGAAAACCCCTAGTGCAAGCCAAAATGCAAATTTCACCATTTGCCTATTTTCTCTAAAAATTATCTAGCCTATGGCAAAATATTTTGAAAAGTATATGAGGGTGCCAATACCTGTCCCAACAGGTGTTATTTTGTGTGATTACAAGTTGGGATTTGGTTTGGTTGGGAGTTAGATAGAAAAATTCAAAATTTTCCAAACTCTCCTCTGTCTGGGCTCACCGGACAGTCCGGTGTGCACCGAACACTGCTCTGTGCAATGTCTGTTGCACTGGCAGCCGCGCGCTAAAATTCATTTTCCTGTGCGCTGTCCGGTGGTTCACCGGACAGCTACTGTGCGCTGTCCGGTGTGCACCGGACAGCCACTGTAGACTGTCTGGTGTGCCCATCTCGCGTTTTAAAAAAGGCCTCCAGCCCGACCGAGCCAGAGGCTCTCTTTTCTCTGCCTGCTCTCTCTGTTCGCTCGCGTTCAGGCGATTTCCCCTTCCCCCACCGGCGATCTCCACCGGCGGCCCCGTCTCCGGCCGTGCTCCGGCGATCTCCTGCGGCTTGGGCTTGTCCTCTTCCTCTCTCTCGGTCAGCTCCTCTCCCTCTACCCCTGCCTCTCTTTCCCTCTGTCTCTTAGGCAGTGAATTCCCCTTTTGCGAATCCTTCAAAATTCTGTGAAATCCAGTAAAACCTTGTGGCCATTTGTGTTTCTCTATGTGCCTTGAACATCCTTACAGGTTCCTAGCTCCTTCGGGAGGGGTTTTCCACCCCAAATACGCTTTTCACCGAAACCCTAAATCCCCGCACACCACGTGCTCGGTGAAATGCCCAAACCAGCCAAACTTGCTCCAATTGAACCCAAATTTTTCAGGCACCTTCACAACACTTCCAGCAACATCCTTGCCAAATTTCACGCCAATCCGAGATCCCAGGCTTAAATTTCACCAAAATTCCCGTTTTGAGCGATCGTTTCCGAGCCGAGTGCCCAAATCCCTATTTCTTCGCCTAAATTCAAACCAAGCACACACTTCACTCATATTGACCTATATAAACCTATTCATGAAGTCTCGGCTCAATCCCATATTGTTTCGTGCCTCAATTCGAATTCCAATCATCCTATGTCTCTATTTGTCTGTCAAACGCCGTTTTCACGTCGTTTGACTTATTGATCGTCCTGTCTCGTGCCATATCTCTCTGTGTATGTATTTATTCACATTTCATATGCTTATGACTATGTGACTAATACGTGCTCACCTCTTCTGTCATTTCAGTGACCTTGTGTGACCGTGTGCCGTCTCCCGTCCTGCCTGGATCGTCACCTCTCGTGTGAGCTTTCCAGGTAGACATCTCACTCTTTGCTAAATCTATCGGTCACTTTTGCTCTGTGCTTAGTCTCTCTATCTCATTTGCAGACTTTAGTTCAGGATGCCGCGCACAAAGAATGCGTCGGCGTTAGGGGGTGGCGATGACGAGGACCCTCGTCGCCCCTTCAGGCAGGTGAAGGGCAAGACTGTCTATTTGGAGCAGCAGGAAGGCCGCAAGAAGCGGCGTACGGACAGAGAGGCCTGTGCAGCAGCAGCAGCTGCAGCAGCCGCTGCGCAGGCCGCACTTGGAGATCAGCCGCATGTTCCATCCGACCAGATTGCATTCCGTGCTCGTCGTCTTGTCTCCCGGCCTCGCTCCTTCACTCACACCTCCGCTTCCACTCCGCCACCCACTCTGCCTGCTCCCGTCACTCCTATTGCTCCATCCACCTCCACAGCCATACCCACTACCACGCCAGCTTCCACTGCTACTCCTGCTCCCGCTCCTGCTTCCGCTCCTCCAGTCCCTCCACCTCGCTTCCGGGAGCGTGATGAGACTGAGGTCCGTCCACTGGTTTCGGATCCTCGTCTGTTTGATCTTCAGCGTGCTACTGCAGCCCGGGTACGTCAGTTCAGGTACGTACCCGTGGAGTCTTGGCTGCCAGCTCAGAGAGACCCAGCAGCAGGAGTTCTTTTCAGCACACGGATTCAGGAGTCATTCTTCAGGGCTCAGATGTCTGCTCAGATAGCGCTGCGAGTGCACCACCTATTGGATCTTCCAGCTTTTTTGCTAGCAGCCGGTGCTGAGTCTGAGGCGCATCTCACCTATCTGCCTGGCCTCCTGACCCTTCTGACTATCAGCGGCAGATATGTTGAGGAGTGGGTCCGCGTCTTCTACGCCTCCGTTTGGATTGACCCGGATCATCATTGGATGAGGTTCCGCTTTGAGCGAGAGGATGTCACGATCACTGCCAGTCAAATCCGACAGCTTTTTGGATTCCCTGAGTCGACTACTCGCCTTCACAGCCTCTGCTACGGCACTTCTGATCCTCCACGTCGCCCTCACGGCGGTGTGGCTCCAGGGACAGCTCATGTCGCGGCTCTGTTCCGCCCGCCTTTCACAGATGGGTCGCGACGTTCTCCAGCAGACTTCACTACAGCAGCGAAGTACTTATATGAGCTCATCAGACGGACACTCCTGCCTAGGATGGGATACAGGGAGGCTACCACTCATATTCAGCTTTGGCTCCTTGGTGCCCTGGTATCCCACTCTGAGTTTGACGTTGTGGACTTTCTGATCTGTGAGATTGAGGACACCGTTCTGGATGGGATTCGTGCTCGTCGGCAGTTACCCTATGCTCACTACTTGTGCCACATCTTTGCGCAGCTGATTCAGCCACCTCGTTTTCAGAGCACTCTTGAGGCCTCACGCCTTGTCTTTGGATCTTACCGTCCTGCTCCAGAGATTCCAGTGCCTGCTTCTGCTTCTGTGTTTGACCCTCAGGCCGAGGATGCAGCTCTTCGACAGTTTGACACTCAGGGTACAGCAGCTGATGATGATGATGATGATGATGATTTTGGGGTTCCTCCTCCGCCTCCGCCTCCTATGCCTCCACGCTCACATGATCATGAGGCTGGGAGTTCTAGTGCTGCCCCTGCTACTCCTCAGGCTATGGACCCTGCTCTTGCTTCGATTCTCCAGACTCTCACTCAGCAGCAGGCTCACCTGGCAGCCGAGCAGGCCCGTTTATCCGAGAGGATGCTCTCGATGTTTCAGACTATGCAGGACAGGCAGGATGCGTTTCAGCAGCAGCTACTTCAGGATCGGGCAGAGAATAGGGCATTCATGGCACTCATGCTTCAGCATTCTGGTATCTCAGCCCCTCCGGTTCAGTCTGCTCCGCCTCCTCCGCTTCACGCTCCAGTGGTGCCATCGATTATGTCTGGACCCCCTGTTGATACCTCTCCGCTCCGGCCGGTCACCTTGGCGTTCACTTCTCCGGTTCTCAGCTCTGTCTGTCCGCAGCCGCCAGTGCCACCAGCATCTGCTGTCACCACTACCGCTGTGGCAGTATCTGTGACCGCTTCTGTTCCGGTAGCTCCTGCAGCGCGGCCTCCGTCCGAGTCAGTACCAGCTCCAGCTTCTACCGCAGATCCTGGATCCGAGACTGACTCTGACCCTCCGTCGGCGTTCGCTCTGCTACCTCGACCTCGACCGGATGCGCCCCCGCCGCCTCCTCCTGCTTCTGATGTTTAGGTTCAGGTCCCTTTTGGTGTTTGACGCCAAAGGGGGAGAGATATGAGTTGTGAGAGCTAGGGGGAGTTAGAGAGTTAGTAGAGAGTCAGAGTCATTTTGATGTAATATATGTTCCTGCTACTCTCTGTACTAGCTTTATGTTTTTGGCTCACAAACTCGTCATATACTCTCGTTGCGTATGATTGACTGGTTGTATTATGTTTTCACCTTATATCATATCACCAGTCTTCTAGCTCTTGTTTCATTAATTTACTCTCTCTTTTATATGAACAAGAATCTTATGATGTGTATGCGCTCACTCTTATTATTATGGTACACATTCCTTCTGTCAAAGATTACTGAGTATAACTAACCATTCTTTCTATTGACAGAATCTTCAAAACAAACTACTCTCACAAAACTTGTAGGGTTGTCATCAATCACCAAAAAGGGGGAGATTGAAAGCATCTAGGCCCCTGGTTGGTTTTAGTGATTAATGACAACGTAATATTATATGTGACTAACGTGTGTTTTGCAGAGACAAATGGTAAGTTAGGTCGCATGACAGGTAGAAGTACTACAACGGAGAAAACAATCCCGGAGATAAGAACTCGAAGCGACGGCTAAAACGACGGAACAAAAGGTGAAGGTCTACGGAGTCCGAGTGTCAAGGAGATGTGGACACTCGCGATTTAGTTAGGTCTTTTATTCTCTTTTAGCCGTACTATAAAGAGGGGTTGTCGATGAGTAGTTTGACCAAGAGAGTTCTAGTGTAGTGTTGGTGCACAATCACACTCATATACAGTGCTAGGTGTCACTCTAGAACTCACACACAAGTTAGAGCGAAAACCGATTTGAAAATCAGCTGAAAAACAAGACTTAGTGTTTCTGGCTTAGGGGCATCGGACTGTCCGGTGTGCACCGGACTGTCCGGTGCACCCTCTGCCAGGTGGGGCCAGGCTGGTCCACAGCAGAGTCTTCCCAGTCGCAGAAACCCGAGAGCGCAGCCTTCGGAGATGAATTTTAGTGGCACACCGGACACCGCACCGGACTGTCCGGTGTGCACCGGACAGTGGACTGTTCACTGTCCGGTGCGCCATGAGTCCAACGGCTAGCTGTCAGAACTAGCCGTTGGAAGTGACCGTTGGCGCACCGGTGGCGCACCGTTGGCGCACCGGTGGCGCACCGGACTGTCCGGTGCGCCATCGCGCAGTAAATGCCTGTAACGGCTAGTTGGTGGGTGAGGGCTATTTATACCCCCTCCACCCACCATATTCAATGTCTTGCACTCCACATTTACTCCAGCACATTGGTAGAGCATTGCAAGCACCAAAAGCCTAGTGAGGAGATTAGAGAATCATAATCCGCGCTTGTTCCTCATTAGCGCTAGTGAGAGCCACCTAGAGCACACACCACTTGCATTAGGCTTCTCTTGGTCAAGCGAAAGTCTACGGCTTGTTACTCTTGGTGATCGGCATCACCTAGACGGCTTGGTGGCGTTGGGAGCTCGGTGATCACCGTGAAGATCTTGTTGGTGACCCGACTCAAGTTTGTAAGCGGTCTCGAGGGATCCACCGCGCCGGAGTGGCAAAGGATCATCTCGTAGTGAGCACTTGGTTCTTGCGAGGACCAAGGGGGAGCGATACCCTTGCGCGGGTGCTCCAACGAGGACTAGTGGAGAGTGCCGACTCTTCGATACCTCGGGAAAAATTGGAGGAGTCTTCTAAACTTTGCTTTACATTCCGCACTTAATTCAAGCACTTTACATTGTGTTTTTGTTTAGCAAGTATTTGAAGTATTGTCTTAACCTTGTTACATTTCTAGTATTATATTCTTAGTGCTAGTTGTTGGGGTGAAGTTGGGCTCTTGTTTAGCTCTTGCTTAGGTTTTAATTAGTGTTGATTTTTAGAAAAGCCCAATTCACCCCCCCTCTTGGGCATCGTGATCCTTTCACCCCTGAGTCAAAGTAAACAAGAAAAGAGGACAAAAGGAGTTATTACCATACAGAGAGGCAAAGATTCTTGGAACCAGAGACCACAAACATCAGGGTCATTGACCCCACCACTCACCCGTGCCCCTCGCACGCGTGCCTGCCTCCATGCGCACTACCATCGCCCCACGCCCCCTTTGCAGCGCACTACCGCCACCCACGCCCCTTTTGCAGCGCACCCACCGCCATCGTCGCCGGCAACAGGCCCCCCTTCCCCTTGTCGCACCTGCTGCCTCATGTCACCTGCTCCATCACCGTCACTCTGCAACCGAGCACCCCCACTCACCTATAAATTCCCCCCCAGCTCCCTCAACTCCCATCTCGCTCAAAGCAAAGCACACACCTGATAAAATACCCTCTGCCAAATTGCAAGCAACTCCATTTTCCACTCCCTCGCCCCTGAGATCACAATGCTTGGTGATTCTTGGGTTGAAGACTGTTGCACATGGTTCATAGTCTTTGGTTTCCTCCAGTGTATGATAGTAATACTCTTTGATAGAATCCTCCAGTGGGAAGAGCAAAGAGAAAGGAAGGGTCAGTGAAAAGAAGATAGTGAAGAGAAGATAAGAAGGTTCTCCCAGAATCAACCCTATGTCAGTTATTTCTCCGCAGCCTGCTCAAGCAGCAACAACAGAAGAAGGCCCCGTAACACCCTTGTTATGAGGTACTTCAAGGAGTTCAAATCCCCAAGATTCAAGAGTTCTACCCTCATTCTTTTTAAGTGGGGTAGTGTTCCAGCAAGGTTCCTGCTATAGAGAAAAAGAAGAAGGCCTGTAGCAAGCTTGTGGAGGACCAGATCATCAAAGCATATAAGTTTCTGGATGAGAAGTGGTCACCCAAGTTTCGTTGATAAAGCACCAGAAGACTAATCAAGGAAGGAATCCATGTGGAAGTCCGTAAGAGAAAGGTTTGCGTGTTAGCATCAATGCTTCTTCAATAAGCTAGTTGCCAAGCGAAACCTAGAAGCCTGAAGATGATCTTGAGTAGCCCGAATCAGCGTTTGCAATCGGCAACCAGATGCTCCTCAAGGCCAGATCTTGTTGAAGTTCCATCTCCTCGAAGAGTTGCAAAGTGAAGATATGTAGCTAAAGTAAAGCTATACCCATAACCCTTCTAAGCCAAATCTCGAGGACGAGATTCCTTTTAAGTGGGGTAGATTTGTAGCATCCCAAAAATTCAAATCCTGAAATTTTCTCAAACTTGCTCTAAATTCAAAATGAATTTCAAATTTCATTTCAAAATGTTTGTTTGCAAGTTGATATCAGCAAATAAAATATAGTGGTCTATATTCTCTCCAAAATCCTCCTCAAATATCCTACAAATATTTCCCCAGTGATCCCCCTCAAATTCTTTCCAGAAATACTGCCCAGATATTTCCCCAGTGATCCCATCTGATTCTTTCCAGAAATACTACCCAAATATTCCACCGATAAACCTCCAAGTATTTTCTTCCTAATGAATACCTTCCCAATCATTTTTAAAGTCCCCACAAATATTTTCTTCATAACTTTCCTCATGCTCATACATATATGTATGCCTCCGGTGTCATACGTTGAGCTGTACAAGCAAATCTCACTTATACAAGACAAATCCATGCTAATCTCCCACTAATCCTCTCATCCTCCCACTAATCCTCTCATCCCTCCCCCTAATCCCCTCACCATGGCTATAAATAGAGGAGCAAGGGCCTCCTCTCATCCCACCCCAAGCCATTTCATGGCAACTCTCTCCCCCCACACACACACCCACTCCACTTCCCACACAAGCACACACTAGCACAAGGATCGTTCGGTCGTTCTTCGATCGTTCGTCCCCCTGTTCTTAGTTTCTTCGTTCGTTCGTCCAATCGTTCGATCGTTCATCCGATCGTTCATGGTTCGTTCGTCCGTTCGTCCGATCGTTCGATCGTTCGTTCGTCCAAATAAACTTTTTCCTGCCGTTATGCTGCCGAAATTCCGACCGTTTGTTCGTTCGATCATTCGATCGTTCATCGTTCGTTCATAGTTCCTATTTATCGTTCATCGTTCGTTCATAGTCCCTATTCATCGTTCTTCCAGATAATCTTTGTCCTGCCGTTATGCTGCCGAAATTCTGATCGTTCGTTCGTCCGATCATTCGATCGTTCGTCCGTTCGTCCGTCCAAATAATCTTTTTCCTGCCGTTATGCTGCCGAAATTCCGATCGTTCGTTCGTTCGATCATTCGATCGTTCATCGTTCGTTCATAGTTCCTATTCATCGTTCATCGTTCGTTCATAGTCCCTATTCATCGTTCTTCCAGATAATCTTTGTCCTGCCGTTATGCTGCCGAAATTCCGATCATTCGTTCGTCCGTTCGTTCATAGTTCCTATTCATCGTTCATCGTTCGTTCATCATCACTATTCATCGTTCATTCATACGGACTATTCACCATCACTATTCACCATCGCTATTCACCGTTGCTATTCATCATCGTTACTATTCATCGATGATATCTATAATAACTTTTCGTCGCCACTATTCATCATTACTATTCATCGATCATCCGATCGCCCCAAATTTCAACTACTCATCCATCATGCTATCCAGTCCACCTAAGACCAGCCAGACCCATATTCCAGTCATACGAACTCCGGTGAATGTGATTTTCCTTCCAGTAGGGAACCTCCCATCTGGTCACCCATCCCAGGTTTCTCCAAGTTGAGCACGCTTAACTTTGAGATTCCTTCGAACCAGGCTTCCAAACTCAGATTCTAATAATTCTCGTTTCTAAATTCTTATCAAACTATTCCTTATCCAACCATGTCATCCCTTAAGCATGGTCCATATTCCAGAAAACTCTCAAAATACTCTTGTCCCATATTCTGCCTATAACGCTCCTGTTCATACTAAGTCATACAATTCATTCGTCACTATTGTCACCAACAGTGAACTTCACTATGCTACACCACATACACTCAGCTATAAATACACCCAGCTACCCTCTCCACACACACTCAACACCCTCAGCCAAGGCAAACACCCCACCCACTCAGTTGCTCCGCTCTGCCAGCTACACGCATAGTGTCGCTTCACCTCCAGTCCACCCTCCTGGTAAGCACCTCCGCTCCACCACTAGTAATATCACAACACCACATGACACAGATTCTACTCAAGACTATACCCATCCATATATCACTATTCTGACCACTATACTAAATATTTGTTGGTATACTTGCTTGTTTGTATGTTTGCTTGTTCATGTTGCATAGTTATTGGAGCGTTTGTGCCGTCTCGTGGAGGCCAGATCTGCAAGTCTATGCCATGCAGTGGAGCCAGAAGCCAGTTCCGCGAGCTCTCCTTCCCCCTTCACCGGATAAGCACGACAAGCTCACTAAATCCCTTTGATGCATAAATTACCTATGATTTTTCAACCACAACCCTCAGCCTGTTATTTTATGCATGATATGATTTTGAGACAAGTTATTATGGCCACCCAAGTCGCTTGCCGCAATCAATCCTTGATATATTTGTTACAAATGATTTAAGAAAAGGTGTGAGTTTTCAAAAGAAAATGCTTTTCAAAATGTGTATGATGAAGGGTTTTCACCCTTATCACCTTGTGAGTGGGATAATCAAGGACTCCCTGGTTTAGGGGAGGGCCTAAGGTGATGGCTCAGCTGGTTTAGGCGTGAGCAGAAGGATTGTTCCCTCGTATAAGGACCGGTTTGTCATCTTTCACTACCTGTACTTATGATAAGTACAACCACTCGAGACTGTGTGGGCAGTCACTCAATCTGAACTCGTACGGTCCAACCCTAGGGTTATGAAGGCTGGGGAGCACCGGGAGGATAAGGAGGGGGAATGTTTTGTCCGGTTTGGACATGGCGGTGGCCTGACTCCTTCCGGTATAACCGTTAAGGTTAGGACGTGCGAGGAAAGAAAGAGATTCGGATTCGGATCTCATTGATCATGAGATCGCAGAGCCGGACTAGTGGGTAAAGTGTACCCCTCTGCGCAGAGTTCAAACCTATTCGAGTAGTCTGTGTCCACATGAATGGACGAGTCTGGTGTGGTATGGCAATTAGTGTTTTGTTTTAAAAAAAAGAGGTGCGTTTGAGAAAAGTGGTTTTTAAAAGGTCCGGCGGTTGAGCCGTGAGCTATGGTGGACGGGAAGTCCAGTAGCTGTTTTTGAAAATGAAAACCAGTGGGAAACTGCTGAGATACCTGGATGGTTTAGTCCAGGGGATTTTGTTCTAATATTGAAAAACTTCCTGCTCCTTTGGGAGAGTATGCGCTTTGAAAAATACAAAATGTTTTACAAAACAACCCTGCATAAAATATTGTTGTTTCTGTAAAATATCCTGAGCTCCACATATTCCATGCTTTATATCTGATTTCCCCATTCCGCGGGTGAAGGTGGGCTGCTGAGTACGTTTGTACTCACCCTTGCTTATTTGTTGTTTTTCAGAAAAAGGAGATCGGGTAAGAGTTACGACTGTTCCCAACCTTGCCTGTGGCTGTTGGACCGCTGATTTGCTTCGCTACGTATATCGGGCTGCTTCAGCCCCACTCTGATGATATGTCCCGAGTTGTGGACCAACTCTTAAAGTTGTTCGCCACCTTTATAGGTTTGTCTCGTTTAAGCTGATTTGGTATCATCTGATGTATAAATGTGTTTACTAGCCTCCTGGGACTAGTAATTGTATCACATTTGAGTCCCAGAGGATCTGGGGCGCTTCATTATGCAAGAGGGACATGTCATCGCCTACGCAGCTCGCCAGTTGAGGAAACACAAACTGAACTACCCCACCCATGATATAGAACTGACCGCTGTAGTGCATGCTCTCAAGTTTTGGAGACATTATATAATGGGACCAAGTGATAAATCTATACGGACCATAAGAGCTTGAAGTATATTTTAACCTAGAAAGACATGAACCTTAGGCAACGTCGATGGCTAGAACTCATCAAGGATTATGACTTGGAGATTCATTACCACCCAGGCAAGGTGAATCTGGTTGCAAATGCCTTGAGTCGAAAAGCCTAGGCTCACACAACCATCATTTCTCAGATACTAGAGGAGTTTGATAGACTCAACCTGGGAACAGTTGCCCATGCAGAGGGAGTTACTATAGAAGTGGAACCTGCCTTGGAGCAAGAGATACAGAAAGGTCAGGTTGGTGATGCTAAGATTCAGGAAATCAAAGACCTAATGGCAGAAGGCAGGGGTCCAAACTTCACGGAAGATGAGCAAGGCACAACCTCGTTTAAGAACAGAATATGTGTTCCTGAGATAGACAGTCTCTGTGAGACCATATTGTAGGAAGCCCATGACTCAGCTTATTCTATCCACCCTGGAAGTACCAAGATGTGTCAAGATCTAAAACAGAAGTATTGGTGGTATGGCATGAAAAGAGATGTAGGACCTGTTTGGTTTGATGCCTAACTTGCCACACTTTGCCTAACTTTTCTGCCTAAGGTTAGTTCTTCAATTCGAACGACTAACCTTAGGCAAAGTGTGGCTAATTTAGCCACAAACCAAACAACCCCGTATCCTCGCATGTAGCGGTATGTGATGTTTGCCATAGGGTAAAAGTTGAACATCATAGACCAGCCGGGTTACTTCATCCATTAAAAATACCTGAATGGAAATAAGAAGAAATTGGTATGGATTTTATCGTCAGTCTACCCCACACTCCTGCTGGGTATGACTCCATTTGGGTAATTGTGGACAGGCTAACCAAAGTAGCCCACTTTATTCCTGTAAAGATCACTTATTCGGGAGTCGGATTGGCAGAGTTGTACATGTCATAGATTGTATGACTGCATGGAGTGCCAAATAAGATCGTATTAGACAGAGGATCCTAGTTTACCTCCCGATTTTGGTAGAAGTTGCATGAGATCCTCCTCAACCCAAGTCTGGCCTTTGAATCCCAGTGCGCACACGGAATGACGCCGGCGACACTCCTATCTCTCCCTCCCACTCTCACTTCGACGAGGCGCACATGATTCTTATGTGGAATTGATGCGAGGTCATGGGGTACAGTGAGGGGGTGCGATGTGCGAGTATAAATACCTTGGTGATGCGGCCAAGGCGGTTGCAACCGCCTCCGTGATTCCTGGGCGGTTTCTGTTTAGCTTGTCGCCGCGTCAGAGGAAGGAACCTAGCCTCATGGGCCCACGTGTCGGCGGCAGGAGGTTGGGTGCGTGCACGCACGAAGCGCCTAGCGGGCGGGGCCGACCAGTCATTGGCTATTGGCAGTGGGCGCGCGCGTGATGCGCGGGCCGACCGGGGTGCAAGATGGGCCAGGGTGGAGAGTTTCGGCCTAAACAACGTTTCTTTCTTTTTCTCATTTCTATTCCTTTTTTCAAGTTAAAATTTGATTTCAAAATAACTACAAATTTGGGTTGGATTTGCACAGTATGCATCAAGTGCACAACAAGAAATCCATCATAAGATGCATAAATTTATTTGGTTTATCATTTGTTAATTAAGTTAATCACTTAAACATGGGATTTATTTGGTAAATAAATAAGAGAACACACATCACTTTACAACTAATATATTTTCCCATTTATTCAGCTAAATTTGGGTGTTGCACTCGCTTGTAACCCTACTTCATGAAATCAGGGGTTGGTAGTGCGAGCAATTCGAACACTGGAGTAGGAACGTCTTGCCCGAATCAGTATAATTTTGTGCCTACTGAGCACACCATCTGGACCTAAAATGCACATACATAAATTTACTCGTAGGTGCTAATTCGAAATACCGACAATAATTAAAAATAGAAAATGTGAAAACAAATGGATAAAAGGTCCCACCTACTCTCCTATTATGTACGGGTGTAACCTAAGACGAGTAAATTCATAATTACATAAACGATGGGTAAAATTACAATAAGTTGCATGCACATTTTTGTCTTTTTCATATTAGATTTAACACTGTTAATTGCATGTAACGTCGCAAGGGTATGATAGAGCTTCGTTTTCAAAACGGAGGGGTAAAATCTCAATGTCGAAAAACAAGGGATAAACTCACAAATGCAAGGCTGGAGAGGGGTATACTCACAAATGCCCCTATGATATGTTATATATAAGCCTTTATAGTTTCAATATACATGGCAATTTACTATTTCACCCGCGCATGAGTACATCGTTGGTCACCGCAGCCAAACACCCAAACCAACAAAAGTAGCACAATCCGATAAATAAGTTCATAAGTTAAAACATTACAACTATAAATAAGTTCCTAACCAACAAGCCATAGCCATAGCAGGAGACGATAATAGTTCGCAAGTTCAAACATAACAACGATAAAATATGTTTCGACTCCAGCCATAAACAATGAGACAAGATATAGGAAATAAATGAGTTTTTTTTCAAAAAAAAAACTACGCGCAACATCCTACAGTTTACAAAAGTCCAGATCCTTTGCATGAGGCCTTGGCATGTGTGGTTGATATGATGGGCTTGGGTGCTTGAATGGGTTTAGTTTCTTATAGAAATTAAACATGAAATACTGGAATTTTCCTGTTGCTGTTTTTTTTTTTTTTTTTTTTTGCGGATATGGTATATGACGTCGCTCGGTACAAGATTTTCTCGCACTATGTTCATCTCACCAGAAAGTGGCTATCCAAAGATTGACAGGATCATTGTGTATATAATTCATGTATAACAACTTCTAATTTTACAATTGGTCAATAAAAGAAATACTATTTTAAAAAATTTCCGCTTGCATGTACTCGGCCAGGAGATCAATTTAAGCCTAGTTTAGATACTCTTAGATTAAAGGAGTTTGAAGGGATTAGATAGTGTTTAAATTCGTAATAGATTAAAATCCTTCTTAATATATCTCAATCTACTATAATCCCCTCTTTCAAGAGTACCCTTAAGTTTCCAAAAATAACGAGAAAACCTTTAAAATGTGTTTATGTAAACGGCAGGTTACATTTCCGCTGTTGTCCCTATTTAACACTGGGCTGTCGAGAGTACGAATTGGATTTGAGTAGCGCTTGAAGGTGCTGACACGAGCAGAAAGTAACGTCCTCCTACGACTGTGCGTTGGGCATGTGAACTGACGGCCGATTCCTTTGCTGTAACTATTTGGAACGATGCTTTGTTTCCGCGAGGGTTTTTCTGGAACTATTTGGCACGTGACGTGGCGCCAAACGCAACGATGCTGTTGATTCCAGTTCCAGCAGCCTCACTCCAATCAGTGATCCTCTCCAATCCAATCGCGCGCTCGCGGGGACGGGAAGAAGAGTCCACGGTCAACCACAGGCAGCAGCTGGGAAACTTCTCCCGTGACCCCCGAGACGGCCAGGCGTGGAGGCGACCAAGCACCACCCGGCTCCCGCCGCTCGCGTCACTTCCACTCACCGGACCCAAATTTAGACGAACCGCACAGCCCCACCGCCGCTACCCTTATTGTTATTATTATTATTATTATTACGCACGTGCTTAATTGGCTAATTCCATCCACAATCAGGATGCGCATATTATTTTTATTTTACAAACAGGATGTTGCTATTCATACATGCACCATTATTTTGTGTGTGTAGCACATATATTTATGGTTCCTGCAGCTACTGAGGTGCTACTACCTCCGTTCGGATATATATGTCACTGTACAGTTCAATTTTATACTGAACAGTGTTATATAAAAAAAAATCAGAGAGAGTATTTATTTTAATAAGGAGTATGGGAACGGTAATGCAACGGATTAACCGTTGCAAAGAAATTAAAAACACTCTTTGTTTGGTTCGATTCTTGCAGTGCAGCGATAAGATATTTGCCTCTGAGACACCTGAAGAACTGATAACGCTCCTAGGAGAGGGGCAAAAAATTTCTACATGATCGAATCGATTTAGGCTGCAACTGATTACATATATACTTATCCATCCAAACATGAAATAACGTTATGCATTCGCGCAGGGAATCATTGGTGGTCTAAAAACGTCGAACCAAGTAATATAGCTTCTAAGAGTCACCAATTCAATACGCGTACGTACGTGTGTTGTTGTTGGGTTCGTTCGTCATGAGTAGCACATTACGAGTTTCGGGGTAAATCGAAATGTCTTTTAAACTAGCTCGCTTTGAACCAGAAACTATCTGGATAATCTGAACGTCTATGGCTATAGTGTTTATTATTATTATTCAAGTCCGCGATACACAAACAGGAATTTAGTAGTCGATTCGACAACCACTGCATGCCAGAGAACTCTATATGCTTCCAGCCTAAATTTCTTTTAGCTCAATATAACATACTCCCTCCGTCTTATTTTTATGTTTTCAGAAATTAAAGCCAACTTTTAAAACTTTGACCAACAAATTCAGCAAAAAACATATGTTTTTAAAGTATGCATGTCATATACTTGAATTTGTATTAAAAAAATACTTTAATATGATGCTTGATTTGTATTTATCGTTGTCATATTTTTTTTAAAATAATGGTCAAAGTTAAATATATATGCCTTATTTTATGGGATAAAGGGAGCAATTATTTCATGAGGCAAAGACAACTACCACGGGGATCTGAATCCGGTGGGGGGTTTTTAAATAAGGGCCATAACAAAAACACAACCTTTAGACCATGTACAACCGTGATGGCTTGTTTAGGATCAAGAGGATTTGAAAAAAAATAATTGGATATCTAGCCCCTTTAATATGCTCTAGTCTCTTTGCTCCCAAATAAGCCTTAAGAGTTGAGACTGTGTATCAGTTTTTCAAATATAAAAGATAACTAAAAACCCGTATAATATAATTCTGAGCCTCCTAATAATAAATACAGTTGAGGGATCATATATAGAGAATCGTATTTATATTTTTAACTAACTCTCTAAAAATGTCTTAAAAGACAATATAAAATTGGGTTGTAGGTGGCCACCAGGGCCAACTCTGAGAAACGTACCCGCACCAATGGCCAGCCATGGCGTGCGGGTCACTGGACACTGGGTCAGCTGGGCTGGAAAGGCAAAACAAACAGAATCATCAGTGTTACGTAATAATCCTTGGATTTTGCGCTGTTTACCATGGTGTTCCCAAAAGGCCCCTGGCCTTTCTTATAGCCCAAGCTACCCCCTTCTTCCTCCTCTCATCTCTCTCGGGACTTTCCCCAATCCACTCCACTCCAATCCACTTCCCTCCTCTGTCAACCCTAGCCGCGCCGCCGGCAGTCTGCTCGGGTGGCGCATACATGACCCACCCTTCCTCGCCGTCGTCCTCTGCGCCGCCACCGCCGCCCGCCGCGGCGGCGGCGGCGGCGGCGGCCGAGGCCACCTCCCTCGCGCCGGGTTTCCGCTTCCACCCCACCGACGAGGAGCTCGTGTCGTACTACCTCAAGCGCAAGGTTCTCGGCCGCCCGCTCAAGGTCGACGCCATCGCCGAGGTCGACCTGTACAAGCTCGAGCCCTGGGACCTGCCCCCGCGCTCCCGCCTCCGCTCCCGCGACTCCCAGTGGTACTTCTTCAGCCGCCTCGACCGCAAGCACGCCAACCGCGCTCGCACCAACCGCGCCACGTCGGGAGGGTACTGGAAGACCACCGGCAAGGACAGGGAGGTGCGCCATGGGCCCAGGGTCGTCGGGATGAAGAAGACGCTCGTATTCCACGCCGGGCGCGCCCCCAAGGGCGAGCGCACCAACTGGGTCATGCACGAGTACCGCCTCGAGGGCGACGCCGCCGTGGAGATACCGCAGGTATTCTATCCCCATCCCCCTTCTTGCTTGCGTGGTACTCACACTTCACAGCATCGAATTGTACTTATAAATGCTGGTGATAGTACTCTTAATTGCTCCAATTTTGTCATAATAAGAAAACGTTATTGCGTCCCGCGCGGTATCTGACTACACGATAGGTTCGGTGTGAAATGAGTTAGATTGATATGTTTCGACCTTTTACCTGATGATTCCTAAATGAGAAGTGAAACCTTTTACCCGATTCCAGTAAAAAATGGACATGCGTGGATTGTAGAGCGGATTTGTAACCAAAAGGCTAAATTTTCTTCGTTCGACACCAATAATTATTGTGCTCTTACGAACGCAGTATACTTAGTACTGCCACTGATTTCTGAACTTGGTCGTACAGGACTCGTTTGTGGTGTGCCGGATATTCCAGAAAGCTGGCCCAGGTCCTCAGAATGGGGCACAGTATGGAGCGCCGTTCGTTGAGGAGGAATGGGAGGAGGACGATGCAGATGTCGGTTTGCTTCCAGTGGAGGGTGATGCTGCTGTCGACCCTGAGGTTCCCCCTGGCCCTGTGGAGATCCCTGGTGCTTTGGAGAGAGGCTATCTTCAAATGAGTGATCTCATTCAGGTATGTTTGCAACTTCTGCAAGCAGTCAACTTGCATGAGTTTTTTTGCCAGTGTTTCTGTACATAGATTTCAATTAGGTGTGGATGTTTAGATCCAGGTTGTACTTATTAGCCGTCAAAACCTGAAGACAATAAATGAAGAGAGGTATATTTGCTGTATCTCTGAAAGTATTCCATTGTGTTGTTAGTTACAATGAACGGTACCTGGAGAAGTGTTAGGTACCGTAAACCTCATTTTCATTGGTTGGCTAGTGCTCCTAATTGTATGTGTTATTCTCATAAATCTTCTGTATGAGCCCTTCAATTTTTCGTTCATACACAATTATGTAGCATCTTTGTTACTTTTTCATGAAAGCCTTTGTCATGCACTGGATAATTCCATTCCATCTTAAATCATGCCACTTTTATGTTTGAAGTAAACATCAGGACCTTTAGATTGAAGCATTGATTAGATTGTTTGAATGACCTACCTACTACTTTCAGCATCTATCATTCATAAAGTCCTGGTACCTTATTTAATAATACACTGTTTTGTGGGTAACGGGCAGTTGTTATGGATATTGTTATTCACCTGTTGTATAGTTTTTTTGGGCGCTTTTGGTGGGTTAGAATAGAAGGGCGGGCCTGGTGCAGCGGTAGAGCCTACCATCTATAACCGGGAGGTCCCGGGTTTGAGCCCCAGTCTCTGCATATTATGCGGGTAAGGCTTGGCACTTAAAGATACCCTTCCCCAGACCCCGCAGAGTGCGGGAAGCCTATGGCACTGGGTACACCCCTTTTCTTTATAGATGGGTTAGAATAATTCCTTTAAGAGCACCTTTCCTGTTGTTATGTTGTTGGGCACTTAAAGATACCCCTTCCCAGACCCCGCAGAGTGCGGGAAGACTATAGCACTGGGTACACCCCTTTTTTTTATAGGTGGGTTAGAATAATTCCTTTAAGAGCACCTTTCCTGTTGTTATGTTGTTGCTAAGTCTAATTTTGGTTATCTAGTATCAGAATTTTTCATCGGATGCTTATGGTGTCTGACTGAAGTAAAAGGATGTTAAAATATGCTATGACTTTTTTCTTCACATACTTCTCTAGGTTAACAGTTGATGGTGATCTGCACTTTTTTCTTAGCGCACTTCTCTAGGATAACAGTTGATGGCATGTAGTCCGTTATAAGATTCATGTTCTGCTCATTGTCAAAAGAGGCCCACAGCTGTGGAATGTACCTGTAACAATCTTGATTTAATAAAACTCCCTTTATCGAAAAAAGCTGTGGAATGTACCTTGTTGACAGACCATGACTCTTGTCACACCTTACATCATATTGATTAATCATGTACCTTGCATTTATCAGGTTTGCTGGACTTCCTTCTGCTTTGGCATTTACCTTGTTCTAACTTGTATTTTGATGAAATTCTATCCCATGCTGTGTAGCAAGGACACTGACATTTTTTGGTTGTTGTTTGGCGTGAACCTTACTTTTTCTCTCAGGATTAGGTAGCAAGTTGTATGACTGTATGAGATTACGACTACAAGAGTCATGATATCATAGTATTCATGTCTGAACATTGAAAAGGTTTGGGATTCTGTGTTGCCATTTACATCTTTAACTGTGTGGTGTGAACTCCACATCATGCTACAGAATGCAGATTGTCAAACTGAATAGTTAACACTAAGTTTTTTAAGAAATTTCTTCAATTTAAAAGTGAGCTTACTATTCATCATGCAGCGTCTCTCTTTTTTCTGTAAAATATGATTTATATGTGGTATTTTTTGTTTATTTAATTCATATTGATATTGGTATCAAATTTGCACATTGGTAGATTCATGGTTCTAATTATGGTGTTCTTTTCTTTTTCAGGGTTTGGGTGATCGAAATGGAAATGGTACACCTAGTTTACCAGTTTCTGATACTTCACATAACAGCAACCATTCTGAAGATGTAGATGGAAATTCTGGGGACATTTTAAGTGACCCAAACCTTGGCTCTAATTTTATTCAGTGTGTTGAACCTGGGGAGCAAAATAGCTTAATGCTTAATGGAAATATCATATCTAATGCAAATGCTGGAGATTTTTTTAATAATTCCAGCCCCAGTGATGGGTTCCTAGAGCTGAAGGATTTTGCAGATGCTGCAGATCTGGATTTCCCTTTGGGCAATGGATCAACCATATGGCCTTCAGATGGTTGGGCATGGAAAACACCTGACTCAGCGGAAGCTGTAAATGGAGCTAACGATGAGATTCCTCCACTCCCTGATGACCAGATTTTCCAGCCAGATGAACTGGAACAACTGTTGCAGTCAATACAAGAAGATTCCCATTTGGGCTCAACTATCATTGACCCCATGCATTCTTCCATGACAAATTCAGTTCTGCCTGAGGACGATTATTTGATGTTCTATGATGCACCCTTCGATTCCACTATGTGTGATGGGTATGGACAGAATGGAATTCTTGGCTCCGCAGCAGCCAATCTATCTGGCATTGGCATGATGGAGGATGGTATGGCATACTTTGATGCAATGGATGATAATTCATTTAATGATACTCTGGGCTCCATACAGCAGTCAGCTGGTAGCAGTTCCCATGCTTTTAATGGCCCAGTCCTTACCCAAGAGGTATGCTATCATTTGGAGCAAGAGATGAAGTTGCCGTATTTGTTTCAAATCATAGACATGTACTGGTGATCACCCAAAATTTTCTACTTTTACAGGTCAACAATACTATGTGTACATATAGTCCAACTCAAAAGGTTTTAGAACCTAATTTTCTAGTTGGTGCCCCGTCATCTGCTAGGTTACCTGAAGCTGGTAGTCAGTTAAATTGTGTTGTTTTACCAGGTAATCTTATTATGGGAAATTACAATAGGTTGCTATATCTTGATCTCTGATGGGAAAAGGAGCATTTTTCTTACATGTTGCACTAGATTCTTTTATGTGAGATGTATTTAGTTACCCTCATTGAGCAAGATTGAAGTATTAGATGATTTGTGTTGTTGAGAATCTAGCTCAATCTTGCTTACTTGGGGCAGGGTTATATGCAGCTGGCATGCATTTTCCTGGTCATTAGCTTACACCTGTAAATGGACATTGTTGACAAGTTTTTTGTGTTGTGTTCCACAGATGGTCAGGCTAAGAGTAGTACTATTGGAAAGGGATTTGTAAAGATTTTGGACTCAATCTCCGCTCCCCCAGCTTTTGCTGGAGAATTCCCAGCTATCCACCGCAAATCTTTGGCTCATATTTCTGGGGGGCGCCCCAACACACTCCATGTTTCTGCTGAAGTGATCCGCGTAGGAAGTTTAGCTGTTCCTTCTGGCGCAGATAAGTGGGCGCTGCAAAAGGATCAAGGCATGGAGCTGGTCTTTTCTGCAGATTTTGAGCCTGATACCCGTCTTCACTGTGGCTGCAACACCATTACCGCGGTGCTGCGTGGTGGCTTCTGCCTTTTCTTTGTTTCGGCAATAATGCTCTTAGTGAGCTATGAGGTGGGCATGTGCATCTATGGCAAGTAGCAGGCTGGTATTGGATTAAGATAAATCTCATGACATTAGATTAATCCAGTGTTCTGAGGCAGACTCAACTGGGGCCTCCTGCTAGCTTTTAAATGTATTGCGTTGCATGGCGTGGACCTGTGGGGTGTTCAGCACTAGCAGTACCATTTTGCTTGCAGCTCGAGAGCTAATGGTGTATGTATGAATTCGGTGTTATTTAGTAATAGTATGCGAATTGCCTCATTGGTGTGTGATGATGCCATTTGCCATGGAAATCCTGTATATATATAATTCAGATCTGCCATGGAAATCATGATGCTTTTGCAGTATAGTTGTGTTGGTGTTTTGAGTGCTTGCAGCCTTGCAGGCTTCAAAATGAATGTTCATCGTGTTGCACGACATATAGAGCCTGCAATTGCGTCCGTTCACAGTGATGCTAAAATGGCCGGTTGGTTCTGTGTAAAGCCCAAAATTTGGTAGGAAAAAAATATCATGAAATAATAAAATAAAGAGATAAAAAAATATATATACAATAAGTGTGGTAGGAATTTTTTTTAGACCTTGGAAATCTATTAGGATTCTTCCTCCTCATATTCAAGTAATAATATTAAATTAGTAAGTAACTGATAAATTGATAAAGTGAAGGGATTCTTATATAAATTATCCCTTGTTGAAGTTGATAAATATTATATAAGGATAAATATTAGAGCATCAATTAATCGAGGTTATGCAATCGAAAATATTTTTTTTCTCAAAATAATCATATGGAGCAACATATCCAAAAGTATTTACTTATGTAGGTAATAAACAAATAAATAAATATATACTTTGCATTATGTTGGATTTTTGTGCTGTGCATTTAACTGTAAAGTTGAATTTCCAAAACCATTGTTGAATTTGAACTTGAAATCAAATTTGAAAAACTAGAAAACAAAACTGAAATTTAAAAGAAAAGAAATGGAAAAACTCACCTGTAGCCGGTACATGGGCCGAAACCATACCTGGCGGCCCAAGTATTTCCCACTGCGCAGCTCATGCACCAACGCTTATGGCGTTACTGCCTCCGCCATGTGGGCCCCTCGTGCTGACACTGTGCGTCTTCTCCGCGTAACAAACCAAGCGCATGGACCGCCGGTATCTCGCCAGAATTGCCCATAAATCGGACCTTGCTCTAGTATAAATCCCTTGGCCGCCAACCATCTCCGGGCGATACAAGCTAAGCCGCCATGGAACAATAGCGCGGAGAGAGATTGGAGCTTGCACACAGAGAGAGATCGGGGAGGAAGAGGGTCGTCGAACAGAGAAGGATCCGCGCCCCCCATATCTGGCCTTCACCGCCGATTTGGAGTCTGCGGTCGGTCGAGGGTGCTCGGTTGAACGTGTGGAGCCTGCTGAAGGAGCGTGGTGCGCGCGGGTTCGCGTGACCCTGGGGATTTCTCGCCGCCGTACGGGTGCAGCCACCGAGATCCGCCGTGGGCGTCCCTCGCCCTAGCCAGCGATTATTGCGCCCAGAACGGTCATTGGGGATCACCAGCGCTTTCTGAAGTTATCCGGGGTGGCGGCTTGGGGGGAATGTGGTGCTACTGCAATCCTGCGCTAGAGTCGTCGGGCCGCCATGGAACCCGTGCGGACCGTGCACCGAAGCCACGACGGCGCGATTCACGGTAAGAATAATTCCATTAACTTTGCCGCAGCCCTAGCTTCGTATAGCTCTATTGGATCGAAATATAGACTGGGTGTTAGCTGGATGGCTCATCACCGGCGTACCGCCGCCGTGACGTCGCGGGCAGGGCCGCTCACACCACCTTGCGTTTGGGGAAGAAGTCAAACACACCGTAGGATCTCTAACCGGTGGCCGGGATTGGGGGGCTGACTCATCCCTTCGTCGCGTTGAACCAGGGCCACAGATCTTTGATCATGCGGCCAGGGGCAGATCTTGGCGCCGTGGTATCAGGGCCGTTGATCCCTGATCGGGCGGCCCAGAGTGAATACCAGTTCAATTTAGACAACTTCTAATCTAGGCCACTGGTTTTAGATCGGACGGATCACAGTGCCCCGCACCCCTTCAGCCGTGCACAAATTAATAAATAGACCCTTTGGTTTCTATTATTCAACCCGCCGTCCACGCCAGTTCAAAAGTAATTGCATATAGGTCCTGTATTTCGCGGTTTAGACCCTGTCTTTTCTAGATATTGTGTCTGCAGTCCAGAAAGTGAATAAATGGAATAAAATAATTCAGAGAAATGTTTTCTGATATAGAAATAAACCTAGAATCTTATCTAATTCATATTTAATTCATCTTAGCTCCGAATTAAATTATTCCAGTTGCTATAAATTCATCATAATATTATTTATCATCTGGTAACCTTATTTTATTATGAAACATGGGTATAATTTATGCACTTAATTTCTTTTGTGTCCAACACTTAAATCTTTAGAAAATCATAACTCGATAGCCGTAGCCCCGAATTTAGTGGTTCTTGTTTCTACGATCTCGTAGTAACGCGTAGATTATTATTACGTAGTTTATTCTTATGTTTGGTGTAATGTTAATTTTTGCCTATACCATGTTTGTCTGTATTGCTACGACTAGCGTGAGGACACGTGTCATCTGAAGAGCAAGTTGGTACCTGGAATCTCAAGTCCCAGGCAAGTTGTGCCCTTGATCACTTCCTTTACCCACTCATGTTCTAATTAATCATAATGATCTGCATAGGTTAATTTTGATGGGACCCAATAGGTTACCCTAGTTTGTCTATCTTTATACCTTGTTTACCACTGAACTTTTTGGGTAGTACTTGCTAGTGCTTTATGTGGTTTTGGGTATGAAGATACATTATTCATGATCACACTTTTATTATCTGTTTATTATCACTGTTCATGATAAGATCATTATGTTAATTGGAACATGGAGAACCACCCGGGAAAACAGTGCTACCACAAGGGTTTAATGGGACGCCCTTGGCCGATTAATTAGGAAAGCTAGTGGAAGACTACCTTACCCGAAAGGGGCAAGGGCAGTAGGGGAGTGGTCAGTGTAGGGAGGCCCTCGGGAGGATTTTGCTGCGATGGCGGTCCTGCAAGGGATTCCTGCATTGGAGCTTCCTATAAACTGTAGCGGGTTTTCTGAAGCTAGTGGAACTTTGTAAAGGCCTCGTAGTGTTACCCTGCCTCGCCTCCTCGGTAGAGGTGTATGGGAAGTCGCGATCCCTTGGCAGATGGGTAACATGACTTGTGGGTAAAGATGCGCAACCTCTGCAGAGTGTAAAACTGGTATACTAGCCGTGCTCACGGTCATGAGCGGCTCGGACACTCACATGATTAAATTATGGAACTTAAACTCAATTTGTCATATGCATTGCATCGCAGGTGAGGTTGTTACTTTTGTTCTACTGCTTAATTGGGTTGGTATTTACTTATACTTAGTAATTGCTAATAAAATTTTGACCAACTTTAAAAGCAATGCTCAGCTCTAACCACCTCCTTTGGTAAGCCTTACACTTCACGTGAGCTCCCACCTTTGGCGAGTTCATGCACATTATTCCCCACAACTTGTTGAGCGATGAACGTATGTGAGCTCACTCTTGCTGTCTCACACACCCCACAGGTCAAGAACAGGTACCACAGGATGAGGCGCTTGGAGGATGCTGCGATGTGTTCGTGAGTGGTCTAGGCCGTCGTCTCCCAGTCAACTTTGGGTTGCTGGGCCGTTGTCTCCTTGTAATGTAACTATTTATTTGTATAGAACTCCTATTATATATAAAGTTGTGACATTCGATCCTGTGCCACTATACATCATATGTGTGAGACTTGGTCCCAGCATACCTGGTGTTTATGTTAGCGCCCGGGTTTTGGACCCCTAAAATCCGGGTGTTACAGAAGTGGTATCAGAGGAAATGTTGACTGTAGGACGAAACCTAGATAGAACCGGACAATCATTATCTACTTACCTTTGCTACTCTTATTCTTTTCTAAACTTCTCTTAATCTTTTCGCATCTATTTACGCTTTACTCTGATTATTCTTACCTTTTTCTTTCTAAAGACAAATGTGGATTTCACACTTTGAAATCCTGTACCTAAAGTGACCTTTAGGAATAGGAGACCTACTCTTAGGAACAAAAATAAAACTATTTTTTTAGGTATCTATACACTTGAGTGCTTGTTCTTATGATACTTGTATGATTTGGATCTTTGATTGAGTGTGATGGGTTGTGGAGTAATGTCCACAATTACATCTGCATATACATATAGGCATAAATATAATTCATAAGATAACTAAATAAATCTAGATTATCCTTCATTAAAGATCTATCTCATCTTAATAGATCCATCTTATCTCGAAAAGATTCAATCATATCCTGATAGATCTTACTAACCTCAAAAGATTCCATCTTATCTTTATGGATCCATCTTATCCTAATAATCATACTTATCCACCCCAGTTTAACAACCATGATCTAATGCAAATTAATTAGATCTTATCTAGTCAAGCTAGTCATACCAATCTAATCTAGATCCCATCTAACCTAATATGATCTAATCTAAAGTGAGTTACTTAATGGACCAGTTAATACTTGTGAAATAGATTAGACCCTCTCCACATGTTTTAACTTAGTTCACCCTACATTAAATAAAGAATGAGAGACCAACCCAACCAATAGAGTCTTGATGGATTGCATGATCTACCTATCTCCACCTAACATCAAACAAACTTTTGACCTACATCATGTAGTCTATCTCATCCATACCCATCTTAACCATATTCCCCAGCCCAATAATATACACTAAACTCCTAATCAATGAGACAATACCGAAGAAGATGATCAACTTCATCAATAAAGGATGAAGCAACCTGGGAAAGAGAAGAAGAGCTTCGTATAGATTTTCCTCACCTTTTCCCTCGTTCTTCCTAAATCTCGAGGACGAGATTATTTTTAAGGGGGGTAGGATTTGTAAAGCCCAAAATTTGGTAGGAAAAAATATCATGAAATAATAAAATAAAGAGATAAAAAATATATATACAATAAGTGTGGTAGGAATTTTTTTTAGACCTTGGAAATCTATTAGGATTCTTCCTCCTCATATTCAAGTAATAATATTAAATTAGTAAGTAACTGATAAATTGATAAAGTGAAGGGATTCTTATATAAATTATCCCTTGTTGAAGTTGATAAATATTATATAAGGATAAATATTAGAGCATCAATTAATCGAGGTTATGCAATCGAAAATATTTTTTTTCTCAAAATAATCATATGGAGCAACATATCCAAAAGTATTTACTTATGTAGGTAATAAACAAATAAATAAATATATACTTTGCATTATGTTGGATTTTTGTGCTGTGCATTTAACTGTAAAGTTGAATTTCCAAAACCATTGTTGAATTTGAACTTGAAATCAAATTTGAAAAACTAGAAAACAAAACTGAAATCTAAAAGAAAAGAAATGGAAAAACTCACCTGTAGCCGGTACATGGGCCGAAACCATACCTGGCGGCCCAAGTATTTCCCACTGCGCAGCTCATGCACCAACGCTTATGGCGTTACTGCCTCCGCCATGTGGGCCCCTCGTGCTGACACTGTGCGTCTTCTCCGCGTAACAAACCAAGCGCATGGACCGCCGGTATCTCGCCAGAATTGCCCATAAATCGGACCTTGCTCTAGTATAAATCCCTTGGCCGCCAACCATCTCCGGGCGATACAAGCTAAGCCGCCATGGAACAATAGCGCGGAGAGAGATTGGAGCTTGCACACAGAGAGAGATCGGGGAGGAAGAGGGTCGTCGAACAGAGAAGGATCCGCGCCCCCCATATCTGGCCTTCACCGCCGATTTGGAGTCTGCGGTCGGTCGAGGGTGCTCGGTTGAACGTGTGGAGCCTGCTGAAGGAGCGTGGTGCGCGCGGGTTCGCGTGACCCTGGGGATTTCTCGCCGCCGTACGGGTGCAGCCACCGAGATCCGCCGTGGGCGTCCCTCGCCCTAGCCAGCGATTATTGCGCCCAGAACGGTCATTGGGGATCACCAGCGCTTTCTGAAGTTATCCGGGGTGGCGGCTTGGGGGGAATGTGGTGCTACTGCAATCCTGCGCTAGAGTCGTCGGGCCGCCATGGAACCCGTGCGGACCGTGCACCGAAGCCACGACGGCGCGATTCACGGTAAGAATAATTCCATTAACTTTGCCGCAGCCCTAGCTTCGTATAGCTCTATTGGATCGAAATATAGACTGGGTGTTAGCTGGATGGCTCATCACCGGCGTACCGCCGCCGTGACGTCGCGGGCAGGGCCGCTCACACCACCTTGCGTTTGGGGAAGAAGTCAAACACACCGTAGGATCTCTAACCGGTGGCCGGGATTGGGGGGCTGACTCATCCCTTCGTCGCGTTGAACCAGGGCCACAGATCTTTGATCATGCGGCCAGGGGCAGATCTTGGCGCCGTGGTATCAGGGCCGTTGATCCCTGATCGGGCGGCCCAGAGTGAATACCAGTTCAATTTAGACAACTTCTAATCTAGGCCACTGGTTTTAGATCGGACGGATCACAGTGCCCCGCACCCCTTCAGCCGTGCACAAATTAATAAATAGACCCTTTGGTTTCTATTATTCAACCCGCCGTCCACGCCAGTTCAAAAGTAATTGCATATAGGTCCTGTATTTCGCGGTTTAGACCCTGTCTTTTCTAGATATTGTGTCTGCAGTCCAGAAAGTGAATAAATGGAATAAAATAATTCAGAGAAATGTTTTCTGATATAGAAATAAACCTAGAATCTTATCTAATTCATATTTAATTCATCTTAGCTCCGAATTAAATTATTCCAGTTGCTATAAATTCATCATAATATTATTTATCATCTGGTAACCTTATTTTATTATGAAACATGGGTATAATTTATGCACTTAATTTCTTTTGTGTCCAACACTTAAATCTTTAGAAAATCATAACTCGATAGCCGTAGCCCCGAATTTAGTGGTTCTTGTTTCTACGATCTCGTAGTAACGCGTAGATTATTATTACGTAGTTTATTCTTATGTTTGGTGTAATGTTAATTTTTGCCTATACCATGTTTGTCTGTATTGCTACGACTAGCGTGAGGACACGTGTCATCTGAAGAGCAAGTTGGTACCTGGAATCTCAAGTCCCAGGCAAGTTGTGCCCTTGATCACTTCCTTTACCCACTCATGTTCTAATTAATCATAATGATCTGCATAGGTTAATTTTGATGGGACCCAATAGGTTACCCTAGTTTGTCTATCTTTATACCTTGTTTACCACTGAACTTTTTGGGTAGTACTTGCTAGTGCTTTATGTGGTTTTGGGTATGAAGATACATTATTCATGATCACACTTTTATTATCTGTTTATTATCACTGTTCATGATAAGATCATTATGTTAATTGGAACATGGAGAACCACCCGGGAAAACAGTGCTACCACAAGGGTTTAATGGGACGCCCTTGGCCGATTAATTAGGAAAGCTAGTGGAAGACTACCTTACCCGAAAGGGGCAAGGGCAGTAGGGGAGTGGTCAGTGTAGGGAGGCCCTCGGGAGGATTTTGCTGCGATGGCGGTCCTGCAAGGGATTCCTGCATTGGAGCTTCCTATAAACTGTAGCGGGTTTTCTGAAGCTAGTGGAACTTTGTAAAGGCCTCGTAGTGTTACCCTGCCTCGCCTCCTCGGTAGAGGTGTATGGGAAGTCGCGATCCCTTGGCAGATGGGTAACATGACTTGTGGGTAAAGATGCGCAACCTCTGCAGAGTGTAAAACTGGTATACTAGCCGTGCTCACGGTCATGAGCGGCTCGGACACTCACATGATTAAATTATGGAACTTAAACTCAATTTGTCATATGCATTGCATCGCAGGTGAGGTTGTTACTTTTGTTCTACTGCTTAATTGGGTTGGTATTTACTTATACTTAGTAATTGCTAATAAAATTTTGACCAACTTTAAAAGCAATGCTCAGCTCTAACCACCTCCTTTGGTAAGCCTTACACTTCACGTGAGCTCCCACCTTTGGCGAGTTCATGCACATTATTCCCCACAACTTGTTGAGCGATGAACGTATGTGAGCTCACTCTTGCTGTCTCACACACCCCACAGGTCAAGAACAGGTACCACAGGATGAGGCGCTTGGAGGATGCTGCGATGTGTTCGTGAGTGGTCTAGGCCGTCGTCTCCCAGTCAACTTTGGGTTGCTGGGCCGTTGTCTCCTTGTAATGTAACTATTTATTTGTATAGAACTCCTATTATATATAAAGTTGTGACATTCGATCCTGTGCCACTATACATCATATGTGTGAGACTTGGTCCCAGCATACCTGGTGTTTATGTTAGCGCCCGGGTTTTGGACCCCTAAAATCCGGGTGTTACATTCTGTTTGTTTTGGTTCTGCTTTCTTCATGAATGAAGATAAGTGTTGTTATTACTGAGACTCGACTGCTTGATGCATAGCTAGCAGCTCAGCAATCATATTGGTTGCTTTATTAGTGTAAATGGTTTGTGTTAGATTATTGTTTTATGTCTAAGTGTTATGGGTAGGGGTGGTAATGTATCATGATCCAAAATGTTTTTCATGATTTATTTGTGCCCTTAATAGAGCATGATCCTAATATGATTTGATCCTCAGTAGCATCGCCGCGCCACCTGGTTAGCTGCCTATCTGAGTTGCATGTGCCATAGCAGGGCCATCGCCTGGCCAGCTGCCTATCAGTGTTGCGTGCGCCATAGCAGGTGTGCCTCCTCCCCTCCTACACCCTCGCCTTTCTTTCATCGTTGGGCGGTTGTAGCCGTCGTTACCCCCTCCCCTCTACTCTTATCCTCATTGCATGGCATTGGCCTGCCCCCTCCTCGTCGTCTACGGCGCTGTCATGACCCCCTTGGCCAGCCAACCTCCTAGTCAGTCAAGGCCCCCCTCCTTAGCCCCACCGTCGTCACTCCCAACCCGGGCCTTCCTATGTCCGCCCCAGCAACGCCATTTCCCCCTCGCCGGCTAGAGGCTCGACCGCCCCTGGTCTAACTGGCCTTGGCTTGGGCACCGCTGGCAGGGCCTAGGCATGATGGCTTTTGGCCTCGGGCTATCCCTGGCCCTTCCTATTGTTGTTCCAGGGGTCCTCCCCCACCGATGCTACAACTCACTCATTGGTTGTAATCTTCACCACTATTAAGGTGGTTGTGGCTGCTGTCCGGGAACAAGAACGTGTTGTCGTCCTTGCCTGAGAACACAAACGCAACGTGACAAATGCCCTCATTGGGCAACTTGTCGAGGTTGCGCATCATTTGCTTAGATCTCCCTACCTCGACCCTCTCCTAGCGCCCCTGTGGTTACGCCTCCCTCTACGTACGAGGCCACTGTCATCGCCAACCTCTATGCCATGCAACGAGTGTCCAAAACATCCTCTCTCTGGTTCTCGTCATTCTCGACCCGACTTCCTCCACCTACGTACATTGACGCGACCTCGTCCTCCTCACTCTACAACGCTACATCCTGGACGACCATATCCTTATCGATACTGCACCTCTCACTATCCCTTGCTGGCGACAGATGAATAACTTGGCATGGATTCCTGGGACCATCCCAGTTGAGTTGCAGGATGTTGTTTGTGAGCATGGTGGTACTGCTCATTAGGCTTAGGTTGCTATCGAGGAACAGTTTGTCGAAAACCATGAGGATCATGTTCTCCACCTCGATGTAGCCTTTCGGTTTCGTCTAGGGAGTCCTCTCTGTCATCGAGTACTCGCACCAGATGATAGGCATGGTGACCTCCCTCTGTGACCTTGGGGAGCCTGTCTTTGATCGTGCATTCATCCTCAACCTTCTTTGTGGCCTCAATGAGCACTACGATCATCTTCACACTTGGATCACTTGCTCGGTCATGTTCCTATCCTTTCACAAGGTTCACAATGACTTCATACTTGAGGAGCTCACCAAGGGGCCACTTCCTTGCTCCAACGTTGCTACCACTCTCTACAACTCCACTCTCAGGGGCTAGACCTTGCACTCGTCCTCTTCCACTCCTACTCTAGGGGGATTGTCATCGTGCTCACCTATCCCTTACATGTTTGACTCTATGTATCCTCCCCACCCACCTAGGCCAAGGGGGTCTAGGGGAAGAGGTCGCTATCACCGGAAAGGCGACCATAATGGTGGGGTGGCTACCGGGATGCTCCTTGGCCCTCCATCTGCAACTCATGGACCGGTCGTATCTCTATGTGGCTCGGCCCATCCCTAGGTGGACATTCCTAGCGTCTTCCTCCCCCACAGCCGACTCACTTGACGATGCCTAGTCCGGGGTATCCTCTTGGCCACCCTACCTCTATATCACTGGCACCTCAACCACCGCTTCTACCCCTACCACCCCACTCCACTCTTTCTTAGATTCATGGTCTTCTGGGTGGGATCAGTAGTCCCTTGCTGGCTCTTTCTACATGATGACCTTGATTCCTCCTGTTGTCACCAATTGGATTGCTAATTCTAGAGCCTCCTACCACACCACTCTAGATGCTGGTATACTTTCTTTTTTCCACCCACCTCTCCCGTCCACTCCTTCATCTATCATTGTGGGCAATGAGAACATTGTCCCGATCACCTTTGTAAAAGATTTGGTTCTTCATGTGCCCTTTCATCTTTACAATGTTCTTACAGCCCCACACATCATTCACAACCTTCTATATGTTCATAGATTTACCATCGATAGCTCTTGCTCTATTGAGTTCGATCTGTTTGGCTTGTCCATGAAAGATCTCGCTACTCAGAGTCTTCTTGTCTGCTATGACAACTCTAGGCCCCTGTACACCCTACGACTACCTGCATCCACTTCTCCACAACCTGCTTCCGCTACATCATCGCCTTTGACCTCGCCGCAATCACACACACTAACTACTTCCACTACATCCGGTACTTGTAAGTGCAATCAACATCTTGAGGGTTTTGGTAATTAATGGACAAAACAAATAAAAGAATTCTAATTAGTTTGCTCCTAGTTCATGTCTAGTTTTAAACATAAGAGGATGCATAGGAAACATAAAAGCTAAACAAACAAGGAACTTGTCACACCCGGTTTCAGAAGGCAAACCGAATGCGAACTATGTACGTGCCAGGATCAGAATTCACGTACACAGCGATTACATAAATGAACATCATCGCACAGTGCTCGAATAATGACATAAAAGAGTATTAACTTATTACATCACAGAGTCATAGACAACCACATAGTCATCGAATTAACAGATAAATCAAAGTGCTAGCGAAACGCAGTAAAGATAAGGCCTTCACAGGCAGCTGACTGGGGGTTGCCGCCAACCCACACCTAAAACTCGTCGTAGTCTTGGAACTCCTGGAAGTCTCCTTCCACGACTTCGTCTTCTCCTGAGCAATGGTTGCAATGCGGACAACCTGGTGTTTTGTGGTAAAGCAAGGATGAGTACACATCAACGTACTCAGCAAATGCCCCGTTTGGCTGAAGTGGACTAGCTTTATGTGGGGTTAGGCTCAAGCAGTTGCTTTTAGTTGGTCAGGTATTTATTATTAGTGAAGCCAGGTTTTAGCAATAACTAACCCGTGAATCATTTCCTCATCGAGGAACATCATTATTATCATCGAACCAAAATCATAAATGGAACCATTGTGTCTCGAACCATTTGTATCTCTAATCAAAGAGGATCCCAAGGCTGCTCTTAACCGTGAGCACGGCTGATATATCAGTTTCACTACCCTCTGCAGAGGTCGCACACTTTACCCATGAGTCGTGATTCCCTCCCTAGCCCGGGCTTCCAAGACCCTTATTCACTCCCAAGGTGAATGGCCAGGGATTCACTACGAAGCCTTTACAAAGATTCCCTAGAGGTCATAGCTGCCCGTTAGGTTTCTCCAGTTTGATAAACACAGTACTTCTCCCCGCAGGAGGGCGACTAAAAAGCAAAACGAAAGAACCTCGGCACCCAGCCTCGGCAGAGCAAGCACTGTGCCTGGACCCCATTGACGGCACGACGGCGAAGCAACTACACTTCTAGTTCATCTAATTAATTAGCTAAGGGCACCCCATTCCACCCTCATGGTTGCACTGTTATCCCGGGTGGTCTCTCGACGAACAGGTCCTTATGGAGAGGTACTTAGGAAACAGCCTGAGCCCCCTAGAGTATCACAAGATCAACAATATAATCAGGATAACAGTATCATAAATAGTCTCATCATGTTCATTGATTAAGTTAAAGCAATAGCAGAACGCTAACCATGATAACCCAGAGGTAAACAAGGATAAGATAAATAGAAAGCTAGTCAATCCTTAGGTTTCAATTGAGTAATGCGGGACAATAAATTATAAGTGAATGGGACAGAATAGGTCAGAGGACACTTGCCTTCACCAAGCTGCTGCTGCTCAGGGTCTTCTCCTGCAATTCCCTCAGACTCCACGAACGGCCCGATATCTACGCGAGTGCAAACATACATCCAACATTCTTGAAATGGTAGAAAACAGTACACCATACAACAGTATAGATCAAATAAATATGCACGCGACAAAGAATTCACATCTACGACTACACGAGAACGGAACCGAGACGACTGATACTACGGTCGAGGGATATCACAGGTATGCTAAGCGAATATGAATTATAATATTTAATTCAGCTTAGTCATATTAATAGAAAATAATCACATGCCGAGTAAAATTACTACTTAGTCCCGATTAGCGTGTTGTTCGAATAACCGTTGCTTAAATATACATTTAATTAGCGTGAGCTATTCTAGGTGAGATAAATCATTAGCGTGCGTAAAACGCACGACGACACGTGTGAACAGCACGCACAACGCGCGCGGACAGCACACGGCGATTTATTGCGCGACGCGCGGGCGATGGCGAACGACACGAACGCGCACGGGGTTAGACGGGGGGGGATAGACGGGGGTAGACGAGAGTCGTCTAGGGGTAGACGAAGGGTAGGCGAACGTAGACGGAGTCCCGTCGACGCACTGCGCGCAAGCAAACGCGAGCGCGCGCACTAGTTGCGTGACGCACGACACATTGAATAATTAACACACCGCGGCTAAATAATGACGTGACGACGAACAACCTATATTACGTTTAAACGCGACAATTATATTTCTAAGTTCGATTTAGTTGACGTAACTACTTGTGTGGAATATTTTAGATAACAAAGGAATTATCAATTAATCGGTGATTAATACGAGAACTAATTGACTAACGCGTACGAACGATTATAACAAAGTAAATAATTATTGCGCGCAAACTGCGCGCGCGACACGCGCGAAACAGCGCGAGGGCACTACAAACAACGACGACGGCGCGCGCGATACCCGTGATCACGTGCGAAACTGCGCACGCGAGACTGACGAGTACGCGACGCGCAGGAACTAGGCTCGACAGCGAGGGGACGCTGCTGCTACGTCGACGTGGCTGCGCGAATGAGCAGGGCGAGGGCGCGCGGGGTCTGCACGCCGGGGCACCGGCTTGCTGCGTGCTGCGATTCGCGACGGCAGGGAAACCAGTCGCGCGCAAAGGAACCGGGCTGCAAGACTCGTAGTGCGATGAGGTGTGGCCAAGGGAGCAGCAGCAAGCGCACCAACGCACAGAACGGAGACGGCATACGGCCGGGATTGCGAGAGGCCGAGGGCAAGGTCGCGAGCGCGCAGGATAGGCTGGCGGGTGGTGCCGGTGATCACCGACGGCGCATGCGGCCAAGTGCTCGATGCACGGGAGGGAGGAAGGAGGAGAAGGGCACACCAGCGGGATGGAGCTCCGGGGACGGACGACGATTCTGGACGGGTGACGCGCAGCGGCGCTGCTGCACGGGCGGGCTGCGCGGACAGCGGGCTCCGGCGAACGGCACAGCAGGGCGGGGCGAGGTCCCGACGGCGGATCGGCGAGGCGAAGCAGCGATGGGTGAGAAAACTGGGCGTCGGGTGTTTGGGGAAGACGTGCAGTAGCTGCGGCAGAAAAATCGGCGTTCTGGCGAGGGAAAACTGCGCAGCGAGCGGTTCTGGGAAGAAAAACAGCGGCCTCCTGGATCCTGGCGCGTGGGTCCCACTAGGCGGCGGCGACAGCGCTCCACGCGCGGACGTGCGCGCGATGGGCGCGCATGCAGGCGGCGGCGACGGCAGCGCTCCACGCGGGCGAGCGGTTGCGCGCAGGGGCGCGCTACGCGCGGTTGGGCCGCTTGCTGGCTGCTTGCGCGCGGGGGCTGGGGCTGGGCCGCCGCGGAGCTGGGCTGGCGCGCTGGCTGCGCGCGCGCGCGGGAAGCTGGGGTGGGCCGCGGCGCGCGGGCCCGCGAAAGAGTGCAGGCGCGGGGGGGGGGGGGGGGGGAAGGCCGGGAGTTGGGCCGAGCGGGGGGGGGGGGGGGGAAAGAGGGGGAAGGGGGGAGGCTGAATTCTGTTTTTCCTTTTCTTTTCTTTTTCTTACTCTTTCTATTTATTTCAGCTTGACATTATGCACAAACAAATGATTAATTGAAAGATCAAGCAAACCATTCATCAAACAACAAACAAACAAAATAAATGTTTTCCAACATGATGCAACAACCATTGTTCCCTTAGGGTTTAACCTATTAAATTATACTTGCATTTACACTTGAAAATAACCACTCTTTTTCTATAGAAAAAGAGAAAACAAGAGATTGGAGAAGATGAGAAGAGAGGAATAACACCTGAATTTGTGGATATGAGCAAAGAAATTTTATACCCCAAATTCAGGGTGTTACAGAACTATGTAATGAAGAATGAAGCATTTCCATGTGATTCCCGGCGAAGATTCCCCATAATTTCTAATTTATACTTAGTGGTAGGAATCTCCGCTCATTTATATTCTTCGCAAGGTAAGAATGGTTTGCACCAACTCATTATACCCATTTCAAAATCTTTGTTTTGAAAAATCGCAAGGTTGCTTGTTGAATGGTTTTTCCAAGTCTGGCTTTGTCTGTAAACCTCGGTTCAACCGGTCTATAAGGACAGTTCAATCGGGATTACACAAAAATGTCTCTAGAAAATCCTAGTTCAACTGGTATTTTGAGGGCAGTTCAACCTAAAATTTGCAAGGAGTTCCCTGTTGAATCCCAGTTCAATTGATATTAACATCAATTCAACCGACTTTTGCACCGTCGACCCAAAACGACCAGATCTGTTTGGGGCTGACTAATAAACTCTCCCTCTCCCTTTCTAAATGCTAGAACTCACGAACCTAGGCACATTAATGGCTGCTCTCACTTCATTCAAAGCGATTCAACTCCATTCTCACGCCCCAAGGCCTTCTCCCTTCGATTAATGGGAAGTTTCTTCGGTGTGAGATAAGTTCTAGATCTCATACGTGATTTTGATTCTAACTCTTCAATTTCTCTCTTTCTCTCTCGAGTTGGTGTAATCGTTCTTAGTTGTGAATTCATTGTTCTTGGAACATGTTGTTCCTTAATGATTTGTATTTTGCCTTGGGAGTCTCCAAAGTTGTGAATGACCCTAAGAACGATATGTATCACCCGCTCTTTGTGAGCACTTGAGTAATGGATCACCTTGACCGGTGTGGTCGGCAAGGAGGAATGGGGTTGAAAAAGGTCCGACCCTTTGTGGGCACCTCAATGAGGAATAGGGCACCTTTGTGGTGTGACCGAACCTTAATAAAAATCGTGTGTCTCACGTGCTTTTGTGTTTGTGATTCATCTCCATTCATCCTATATCTCAAGATTCACCAGTATAATATTATTCAATGCTTTCGTTGTGAGTTTTGGTATTAGATTCGAGCTTTAATTTACCTTCACAGTTAGACTATGGTAGTGCGGTTCAATTGGCACTCCATAGTGGTTGAACCGGCCTTGCCGGTAGAATTGATTATTCTCACAAAAGTTTGAAGTTTGTTTTGGAATTTTCAAGTGTAGCCTATTCACCCCCTCTATAGGCCAGTTTCAGTACTTGGCATTATCAACTCGGTCATTCTAGCCCCACCGTGTTGTCCAAGCTGTGTAGAAGTCCAATCATTTCTTATACTAGGGGCTCCTTTGAGCATCTTTGCCATGCCTGTCAGCTAGATCATCATGTTCGACTTCCTTTCTCTAGATCCTCCTCTCAGGTTGTGCACAATTTTGATCACATACATTGTGATTTGTGAACTTCTTCTGTTATGAGTGTTTGGGGTTATAAATATTATTTGGTGGTTCTCGATGATTTCTCTCATTATTCATGGAATTTTTCCTTGCATTCAAAGTCTGATACTTTTGTGACTCTTCTCCACTTCTTCGCCCAGGTTTCCACTAAGTTTGGTTGCATCATTAAGGGCATCTAGTGCGAAAATGGTTGAGTTTGATAACTCCTCTCAGTCCTTCTCCTCCTCTCATGGGGTTCAACTCTAGATGTCTTGCCCATATACTTCTCGGAATGGCAAGGCTGAGTGTATGATTCACACCACTAATAACGTCGTACACACCCTGCTCTTTTAGGCACTCATTTCTTGCTCGCTACTAGGCTAAGAGCCTCCACACAACCACCTATCTTTTTAATCGCTTCCTACAACGATGACTCTTGCCTCCATCCCCCACTTTCTCTCTTTGGCACCAGCACCACTCCCTCCTACACCCATCTTTGTGTTTTAGGTGTGCATGCTACCCTAGCCTTTCTGTCACTACTCCCCATAAACTTGCTCCTCAATCCGCCCTTTGTCTTCCTTGATTACTCCTCTAATCACAAATGGTACTAATGCCTTGACTTCACCACTAATCATGTCATAATATCCCATCACGCCATGTTTGCCAAGATGGACTTCCCTTTCTTGATCCCTCCTACTCCACCGCTGACTCCCTTCCGGTGTTGGACTTTCTTCTTGACCTCGTGGCTCCCTTTAGACCACTTCCCTTTGTTTTTTCTCTTGTAGGTTCATCCCCAAAACTCCCACCTCCAACACATACACCCCCTATGGCGTCTCTTCCCCATGTTGTCTTCAGTCCGTAGTGCCCTTGCCAATCCTCACTAGCATCATGCTATGGAGGAAGAGTACTGTGTTCTCCTTGCCAATCACACCTAGGATTTGGTGTTTCATACCTCGGTGGTAATGTGGTGACCGACAAGTGAATATGGACCCACAACTGGAAGCTAGATGGCTCTTTGGACCATACAAGGCTCACTAGGTTCTCTAAGGCTTCACCCAATGTTCTGGGGTTGACTATGATAAGACGTTTAGTTCCGTCGTGAAGCCTGATACTGTTTGTGTTGTTCTCCCCCTTGCTCTCTTCTGTTCTTGGTCAGTTCATCAACTAGATGTAAATAATGCCTTTCTCCATGGGACCCTTATTGATACGGTCTATTATAGTCAGCCTACCGGTTATGTTGATCCTGCTCACCCCGACATGGTATGCAAGCTTAACAAGTCTCTCTATGGTATGAAGTAAGCCCCCGCGCTTAGTCAATATGTTTTCCACATATCTATTCTCCCATGGATTTATTGAGGATAAGTCTGACACATATTTATTCATCTATTGGTTTGGCAATGACACTGTGTACCTCCTTCTCTATGTTGATGACATTGTGCTACTGCCTCTTTCTTGCCCCCCCCCCCGCACTGGATCATCACCGCTCTTTAGCATGAGTTTTGTATGAAAGATCTGGGCCATCTTCACCATTTTTGGAGATTTCTATTAAGCATCGTCTAGATGGCCTCTTTCTCTAGCAGTGATGATACACCCTAGATATCCTCGATTGCGTTGGCATGCTAGATTGCAAGACTTGTATGACTCTGGTGGACACACAGGCCAAGCCCTCCAACGACGATGTCTGTGTCAGCAACCCACTGCCTACCATAGTCTTGCTAACGCTTTTCATTATTTCACCTTCACTAGACTTGACGTCACATATGTTATACAATAGGGTTGTCTCTACATACATGATTCTGGTGAGTCGTACTAATTGCGATCAAGTAGATCCTTCGGTACCTTCAAGGAACTATTGACTACGAGCTCCATTTTCAATGCTCCTCTACCCATTAGTTGATTGTCTACACCAACGCTGACTAGGCCAGGTGCCCGGACATCACTGATCGACTCTAACTATGTGATGTTCTATGGCCATCGTTTTCTCAAGGAGTCAACCACTCCTTCGGGGCCTCGGGGGCTACACCCGACGGGCGCTCACGCGCACCCATCGGAAACAAAAATCTTCCACTCCTTAAGGAAAGACAACGTACCCACGCAAAGAACAGAAGAACCTCCAAACAAGTGTCAAAACACTTCTTTGGAAGGCTCGTGGGCTACTTTCGGGTATGATAATTAGGGGTATCCAGATTACACCCCTAAAACACGCTTAAAACTTAAGGACATTATCAAAGTACGTTCCTCAAGGTCAAATGATCACGAGCTCTGCCTCGCCCGAGGTCCCCCTTAGGGGTCTTCCCAGAACTTCGCCTCTCCCGAGCCTGATCTCGGAGGGGGCGTGTGCTCGGGAGAATCTCTGTCCTCACCGAGGTCCCCTCATCCTAGGACATCAAAGTTTGCCTCGCCTGAGCCTGTCTCGAACGAGAAGGACAAAACCTGGAGCGAGGCTCGCCCAAAGGCCACTAGAGGACAACAACATTGAATGCGCGTACCTACCCCACTCAGACCTGCGGGTGTATAGGGATAACAAGACCATGGTATTGTCGAAGATTCACCAATCATGATTACACATGCAACCACTATACACGCATGCCATCTGCCAACCCCTGACGTGATAGGTAATACGACAGGGGTACGGGCCAGCCCTCGGGCACAAACTCTGTCTGCCCAAAGCACAACTCGCCCTCGGGCGCAAACTCCGCCTCGCCCGAGCTCGGCCTCGACTACTTTCTCCCCCGTGAATCCCGTAGGTGGCCATACCTTCAAACTGTGGCACATGACTCCGAATCTCAGGACAGGGTCGGTCGTGACCTCGAGCGGACTTCCGCCTCGCCCAAGCTCGACTCTGACCTCGATATCAGTGACGAAGGACCCCAATGTCACCAGTTATGGTGGAGCTGACACACCCTTATGAAGCTTTTTCCCATGCTTAGCACTGTGTCAACCACTACTATATGGGCAACCCCTCATCAGGGGGGCTCGGGTACGTGACCGAGCCCTCGGTCTCGGCTCTCAGCAAGAACCAAGCAGACACATGTCAACAACAAAGTACAATACCATTCCATCGGCCATACCCTCTATAGAATATGAAGACATCTCTTCACAGTGTGCAGTCAACTCCTATCCCCCAGGGAGCCCCCTGAGCTTATAAATAGGGTAGTCTACGACTTCTAGAGGGCAGAGGCGAACACTTCATGAGTTTCCTCCTCCACTCAGTATTGGCACTTGCCTCAATCATGCCCTGGGACTTGGGATCCTTCCCTCTCTCACTTTGCTTGTAACCCTTATTGTAGGCACTTGGGTGCGAGTAATATAAGTCTCGTCCCCCTTTGCTGGAAGTAGGGCATCTTTCAGCCCGAACTAGGATAAAAGACTTGTGTCAATTTGCAACACCATCTGGGTCTAGGGCATGCGACATTATTTCACTAGTTGGTTAGGTCCACAGATCCAAACACCGACACAAGGGTGCCGAAGAAAAGATAGCAAGGTGTAGGATCTAGGACACCAGCTAGAGGGGGCGGGGGGGGGGGGGGGGTGAATAGACGGTTTTGACTAAAATAAAAAACACTAGGGAAATTTAATCAATATAACAGGAGGTATAAATTCTCTAGTGATAACAAGTAAACAATCTATGAGAATCAACTAGGGTGATTGAATACTTGAAGAACAATATGCAAAATACTAATCACTTGCACGACAATAAGTAATGCAAGAAAGTAAAGACACCGAATTTTATCCCGTGGTATTGGTGATTTGTCGATCACCCCTAATCCACGTTGAGGTGGACTTCAAGCTCTCACTTGCTCCTCTATCAAGACACGACTTGATCTTTGAGCCAAGTGGACAAGAAATCACTCAATACTTCGATTCCACTAATGTCACCTTTGCCGCTCCGGCGAGGTAGGCGCGAACCCCTCACAATCAACACCGCGGCTTCTCCACAATCTTCTTGGAGAGCTCGACGGAGACAATCACCCGAGCCGTCTAGGAGTGTGATACCCGGTTTGCAAAGAAGAGAAGTTGGGGGTTGTTTTTTTTTGTTTTTTTTCCCTCATCCAGTTGTTGTTTTGGGGATTTGGAATTTTGTGAATAACATTCGCAACTAGGGCAGTAGAATTTTTTTTGGTTTGACATTTGCGTTGCGGTCGGGAGCTGTCGCGTGGGTTAGTTGGGCCGCAATTGGTGTTTCGGCCCATTAGGCCTCCCAAACCCTAGCCGCCACCCTCCTATCTACTCCCCCCCATGGCTGCCGCCCCCCCCCACTCCTCCTTTCCCCTTGGCCGCCGCCCCCCCTGTCCACCTCCTCCTCCCTCCATTGTTGCAGCCACCAAAACCCTAGCCGCCCCCCCCAATCCCCTCCTCCCTAGGTGCTACTCCGTGCCGCTCGGATCATCGTCTTGTGGTGCGAATCTCCAATCATTTTGGTGGAAGGAAGAAGGGAGGAAGGAAAAGGGGAGAACCCAAGGTGATTTTTCTTTTGTGTTCATCCCTTGTTCATTTGCGCTGTGATTCAATGGATTAGATGTTGCGTTTGCGATTAGATAGAGGGGTGGCTGTCCAGAATTTTGCGTGGTGGATGAACAGCGGTAGTTCCAGCAGTTTTTAGTTTTTTTTCGTGAAGATTTAATGGGGATCAATTTGGGAATCTTGTAGAACTTTGTTTTATCTTTCCAACGAGTATTTATGCGCTCAATTTGGAGTTATAAATTAAAAGTTATCATCGTTTGAATCCGGGTATGTGGCTGTCCAGAAAACAGATTTTTCAGAGTGATGAACAGCAGCAGTGTTAGCAGTTTCTGGGAATTTTTCGGGAGCAATTAGTGTTAATCAGTATGAGAATCTTGTAGAACTTTGTTTTATCTTTCCAACGAGTATTTATGCGCTCAATTTGGAGTTATAAATTAAAAGTTATCATCGTTTGAATCCGGGTATGTGGCTGTCCAGAAAACAGATTTTTCAGAGTGATGAACAGCAGCAGTGTTAGCAGTTTCTGGGGATGTTTCGGGAGTAATTAGTGTTAATCAGTATGAGAATCATGTAGGGCTTTTTCTTATCTTTCCAACAAGTACTTATGCGCTCAAATCGGAATTATATTTTAAAAGTTATCGCTGTTTGAATCCGCGTATGTCGCTGCTCAAATCAGAAAAAAACAGATTGCAGGGTTTATTTTGAGGACCGTTTAGAGGTAAGTAGATGTTAGAATTCGATCATGAGTTGTATACAAAACTTGTGGGGAATTTTATGTAGTTGTCTCTGAAGTTTTTGTTTATCATCACTGCTGTCCTAAATTTTAAGTTATGGAATTGTTAAGCAGCGCCGCTGCAGTTTGGTTAGTGAGGGGAGAATTGTTACCGTGGCGGGGTTTGAGATTGCGCGTAGGTGCGGTGTTGTCTTTGAGTTTTTTTTCATGAGAATTTGGTGCACTAAGTTGGGTGTCAAAAACAGGTGGTGGACTTCCGGATCGTTCTTAGGGATTTTGCCCGAACTTCGGTAAAGGCAAGTAAAACAGTGATGGTTATTTCGTCTTTGATTGAAGAGCCTCATACTTGATTATGTTGGTGCTACTTGTGTTCATATCCATATTCCTAATTGGGTACCATCGTTTGAAATTATTCATGCTCTGTTGATTATACATGTGGAGGGTGTGGTTTGATCATGTTACCCATGTGGTTATTGATGTGAAATGGGTGGAGGTATATGTCTAGCACATCTTATTTGGGAAGAACTCATGTTGTTGACATGCATAATGCATTCATCATCCATTGCATTGAAGTTTTCGTCGCGATCTTATGGTCCGACCGTACCGGTACAATGAGCATCATATGTTTTCCCGAGAAGGGGTATGATGCAGCTTCATATCCTTAGAGGTATGAAGGCAGAAGTCATGTTGCATCTGTAGCCATGTGCATTCATGGGTGAAGTGTGGAACCTATTTTGGTGATGTGGATAAGGTGGATCTCTACTTTGTAATTCTTCTTGGCATTGAGTAATTGAGTATTTGCTTACTTGCTGCAAATTAATATTTATGGAAGAAGTTGGGAACCATGTGGTTGCTTATGCACGGTTGGCTTGCATTGTCCAACTGTTGTTTGTTTTTCTTTACTTGCTGAGATGTGTCATCTCACTCTTGCATTGTCTGATGCAGGCACCTGATCTTTGCTTTGGGAGAAGGGATGTAGCAGCACGACCACCACACTTTTAAATAAAGGAATAACTGATTATTAATGATGTTAAACAGGAAGGGTCAAGTCTAGGGAATTATTACATTCTAATCTTTCATGGTAGTTGAACTGTTTAGTTTGGTGGGCTGAGATGACTATCTTTTGTCTGGTCATGAATGTTCTTTTCTACTGCTGCATTTCGATTATACTATGTCAATTATCTTTCTTTTATATCCTGTATAAACTATATGCTTTCCTTGTTATGCTACTTTCAAGGGAGGTGCTGCCGGATTTTGCAATACTTTCTTTCTCTATGTGTTGCATAAGTTTTGTAGAAAGGTTTCTTTTGGTATCATCCATTGTGTGGGATCAGTGGGGTGTTACAGTTGGTATCAAAGCTTAGGCTGTAGGTCCTAGCAAGTGGAGTAGTAATAAATTGACACACTGCACATGTAGGATGGGTTTTCGGTCTTGCTATTGATATGATTATGTTATTCTCTGTGCTAGTTTTGACATTATCTAGAGAGATGCTATGCTTATCTCACATACTTATTATTCTCATCCCTGTGGATACAGCTATGCCGCCTCGTAGAGCTCGGGGTAGTCCGCAAGCTCCTAGTGGGGACTCGATGAGTCCGGCGGCAATGTTAGCCGCGATGCAGGCCATGCAGCAGGAGTTGGCCCTACTGAGGCAAGCCATTCCTGTCGCCCCTGCTGGTGCTGCTCAGGGAGCTGGAGGTGGAGAAGTGCCCGGGGGCGCTGTCCCTGCGGGCGCTGTTCCTGGTGGCGGGGCCGGGGTGCCTCTTCCAGTCAGTGGTCTTTCTCTGATGCAGTGGATGGGCATGAAGATGGATTCTTTTGATGGCAGTGGTACTCCGGTCGAGGCGGCAGATTGGCTGACTTATGTGGAAGATAAGATGAATGTCTTCGAGATTGCTTATGAGGATCGGGTTCGCTTTGGCACTCAGCTGCTGAAGGGTGAGGCGCAGATTTGGTGGAGAGGCGTGCAGGCAGCGCACTCCTCCTCACCAGGAGTCCTATCATGGGATGTTTTCATCAGGCAGTTCGAAAGGAGATTCTACCCGGTCACCTTTCTGGAGAAAATGAAGATTGACTTGCAGTCCTTCAAGCAGGAGAAGAAGTCTGTCACAGAGTATGAGGTGGGCTTCAACAAAATGGTCCGCTTTGTCCCTCATGTGGCTTATAATGAGATGGAGAAGGCGAGCCAATTCCGTCAGGGTCTGAAGCCTTCTATCAGGCATGCTCTGGGGGCCTTTCCGTTGGTGGACTTCCGTACCACAGTGGAGCAGGCGCTGGGTGTGGAGATGCAGCACCAGTACACCATGGAGTCGCAGAAGTCTTCGGGTGTTGATCAACCTCGTAGCCAGGACACGAGGAGGGGCAACACTGGAGGTCCAGCTCACAAGAGGGGCAAGCCTCAGCATCAGCGCCACCATCCTTACCGTGGCAAATCTTCTGACTCAGGTACTTCAGGAGGAAGTACTCAGAGGTTTCGGGCCGTTCCTAAGCCCGGGTTGGGGCTGGTGTGTTTCCGCTGTGGAGATGCGCATCGCCGTGCAGAGTGTCAGTGGAGTGGCAGGTGTTCTATCTGCAGTCAGGACCACAAGGATGTGGTGTGTAGGAGGAATCCCAGTGGGAAGCTCAGATGGGAGCCGATAGCTTCCTCCTCTTCTCAGGGCACTATCAATATGATGTCAAGTGCTGAGCAGCAGTTTTCAGTTCCTCTTCCTCCACAGCAGCTTTATGTGCCCGGGACTTCTCAGTTCGTGCCGATGCAAGGTTTTCCGCAGTATCAGGTTGTGCCTACTCCTGCGCCGTCTACCCCTGTGCTGTCTCAGTTTGGAGCTCCGCGCCAGCCTCCTCCGGTGGCTCAGTGGGGTTCTTCTGTTAATTTCACTCCGGGAGCTTCCTCTTCTGCGGGTATTTCTGGAGCTTATGTGCTACCCGCTACGGATGGCAGGGAGCAAGGAGACGTGGTGACAGGTACGATTTCAGTTGATTCATTTGCAGCCCATGCTCTTTTTGACTCTGGCGCTAGCTATTCGTTTGTTTCGGAGGATTTTGTGTCGCGGGCTGGTCTTTCGGTGCAGAGGTTGGGTCACCCAATTTTGGTCAGTTCTGCTAATGGCTCCATTAGTAGCTGTTCAGTTTGTCAGGGGTGTTCCGTCATTCTTGCCGATGAGGTTTTTTCGGCTAATCTGGTGGTGATTTCCTTGGGGGCATTCGATGTTATCTTGGGTATGGATTGGTTATCCCAGTATCGCGCGGTTATATCCTGCTTCTGGAAGACAGTGTTATTGCAGGCGCCGTCGGGTAAGGAGGTGGTATTCTTGGGAAGTTCTCCGAAGTTCACATTATCCTTGTTGGCGCAATTGCTTCCTGATCGCTGGTCAAGGAAGTCGGGGATCTTTTTCTCTATGGTGGTGGAGGGCGAGGCTGCCTTGCGGGTGCAGGACATCCGGGTGGTGTGTGACTTTGCTGACGTGTTTCCAGCAGAGCTTCCAGGCATTCCTCCGGAGCGCGATGCAGCTTTTGAGATTAAGCTGATCCCGGGTACGCAGCCTATTCATAAGGCCCCGTATCGAATGGCTCCAAAGGAGCAGATTGAATTAAAGCGGCAATTGGATGATCTGCTGGCTAAGGGCTTCATTAGGCCTAGCAGGTCTCCATGGGCTTCCCCAGTATTGTTTGTTGAGAAGAAGGATAAAAGCAAGCGGCTGTGTGTGGATTATCGCGCTTTGAATCAAGTGACAATCAAGAATAAATATCCGCTTCCCCGAATTGAGGTCCTCTTTGAGCAGTTGAGGGGTGCCCAGGTGTTCTCCAAAATTGATTTGAACTCTGGTTATCATCAATTGAGGATTCGTGAGGAGGATATTGAGAAGACTGCCTTCTGCACCAGGTATGGGCATTATGAGTTCATAGTCATGTCCTTTGGCTTAACTAATGCCCCTGCTGCGTTTATGGAAGCAATGAATAGGATGCTGCATGAATTCTTGGATGATTTTGTGGTCGTATTCCTAGATGATATTTTGATTTATTCAAAGACCGAGGCCGAGCATGATCAGCATCTCCGTCTCGTTCTAGGTGCCCTAAGGAAGAATCAATTCTTTGGCAAGTTGAAGAAGTGTGCCTTTTGGCTGTCTGAAGTGGCTTTCCTAGGGCACGTGATTAATCAGCAGGGTATTGCGGTTGACCCCAAGAATGTTGCGGCTGTAGTGGAGTGGAAGAGACCTTCTAGTGTCTCTGAAATCCGAAGTTTCTTGGGCCTTGCTGGGTATTATCGGCGTTTCGTACCAAATTTTTCCAGCATTGCTAAGCCTTTGACTAGGCTCTTGGGGAAGGGTGTTCCCTTCGTCTGGTCCGACGATTGTGAGATCAGTTACCAGTCATTGAAGAGCAAGTTGGTGGACGCCCCTATCCTAGCTTTGCCTGAGAGCGGTAAGCGTTTCACAGTTTATACGGATGCTTCGCGTATTGGTCTTGGCTGTGTGCTGATGCAGGAAGGCAAGGTGATTGCTTATGGCTCAAGGCAGTTGAGGAAGCATGAGGGGAATTATCCAACTCATGATTTGGAATTGGCTGCGGTGGTTTTTGCTCTAAAGTCGTGGAGGCATTACCTCTATGGCGAGGCTTGTGACATTTTCACTGATCACAAAAGTCTCAAGTATATTTTTACTCAGAAGGAGCTGAATTTGAGGCAGCGTCGGTGGCTAGAATTGATTAAAGATTATGATTTGTCCATTCATTATCACCCGGGGAAGGCTAATGTGGTGGCGGATGCCCTTAGCAGGTCCGGGGTTCCAAAGGTGGCCTTGCCGTTGATCGCTGATCTAGACCGTTTGGGGATCGCTTTGTGTCATGTCGGCACCGCTAGCAAGGAGACTCAGATGCTTATTCAATCCTCTCTTATGGAGAGAGTGCGTGCGGCTCAGCAGCAGGATCGTCTTTTGCAGGAAGCCCGAAGGAGGGTTGGTGATGGTAAACCGCGGGAGTTCACCATTGATGAGAATGATTTGGTTCGTTTCAGGGGCTGTCTCTGTGTGCCTCAGAAATCAGAGGTGAAGCTGGATATCCTGCGAGAAGCTCATAAAACGCCTTACACCGTCCATCCTGGCGAAACCAAAATGTACCGAGATTTGAAGCAAAACTTCTGGTGGAAGCGGATGAAGGTTGACATTTCTAAGTATGTGGCCGCCTGTGAAGTATGTCAGCGCGTGAAGGCAGAACATAAGCGGCCTGCAGGTTTGCTGAAGCCATTGGAAATTCCAGAGTGGAAATGGGAGCATATCACCATGGATTTTGTGGTGGGTCTACCTCGTTCCCCTCGTGGCAGGGATGCTATTTGGGTGGTAGTGGATCGCTTGACTAAGTCTGCGCATTTTATTCCCATGAAGACCACGAATTCAGCTTCAGATTTGGTTCCCTTGTATATGAAGGAAGTAGTCAGGCTTCACGGGATACCTAAGTCTATTGTTTCTGATCGAGACTCCAAATTTGTATCCAAATTCTGGGAGAGTCTCCACAGTGCATTGGGCACCAAGCTTTCGCTTAGTGTCGCTTTTCACCCTCAGACGGATGGTCAGTCAGAGCGAACAATCCAAACCTTGGAGGATATGTTGCGTGCTTGTGTTCTGTCATGGAAGGGTAGCTGGGAGGATCATCTTGCTCTGGCAGAGTTTGCGTATAACAACAGCTACCAAGCTAGCATCAAGATGGCACCATTTGAGGCTTTGTATGGCAGGCGGTGTATCTCTCCTCTGTGCTGGGAGACTTTGGGAGAGAGATCCCTGGTTGGTCCTGATTGGGTTCAGCAAACTTCTGAAAAGGTTCGGGAAATTCGTCAGAATATTTTGGCAGCTCAGAGTCGTCAGAAGAGTTATGCTGATGTGAGGAGGCGGGATCTGGAATTTGCTGTGGGTGACCAAGTCCTTCTCAGGGTATCACCCACTAAGGGAGTTGTTCGGTTCGGTGTCTCTGGGAAGCTCAGCCCACGATACATTGGACCGTTCACTATCTTGGCCCGAGTGGGCAGCCTGGCTTATCGCTTGCTGCTGCCGGATTCCATGGCAGGGGTACACCCGGTTTTTCATGTCTCTATGTTGAGGAAGTTCTTGCGGGATCCGGACCATCAGATTGAGATGGAACCAATTGCGGTGCAGCAGGATCTGACTCTGGAGTGTCGTCCGGTGCGTATTTTGGAATTCTCGGAGCGTGTGTTGAGGAAGAGATCAATTAAGTATGTCAAGGTCTTATGGTCTAATCAGTCAGAGCGCGAGGCTACGTGGGAACTTGAGGAGTTGATGCGGCAGAAGTACCCGGAACTTTTCGTTGTGGGTAAGTGTTGTTGATTTGCTAAGCTTTTCTTGTGTCATTCCGATAGAAGCGTCAGAATTCGAGGTCGAATTCTTTTTAAGAGGGGTAGAATGTGATACCCGGTTTGCAAAGAAGAGAAGTTGGGGGTTGTTTTTTTTGTTTTTTTCCCTCATCCAGTTGTTGTTTTGGGGATTTGGAATTTTGTGAATAACATTCGCAACTAGGGCAGTAGAATTTTTTTTGGTTTGACATTTGCGTTGCGGTCGGGAGCTGTCGCGTGGGTTAGTTGGGCCGCAATTGGTGTTTCGGCCCATTAGGCCTCCCAAACCCTAGCCGCCACCCTCCTATCTACTCCCCCCCATGGCTGCCGCCCCCCCCACTCCTCCTTTCCCCTTGGCCGCCGCCCCCCCCCCCTGTCCACCTCCTCCTCCCTCCATTGTTGCAGCCACCAAAACCCTAGCCGCCCCCCCCCAATCCCCTCCTCCCTAGGTGCTACTCCGTGCCGCTCGGATCATCGTCTTGTGGTGCGAATCTCCAATCATTTTGGTGGAAGGAAGAAGGGAGGAAGGAAAAGGGGAGAACCCAAGGTAATTTTTCTTTTGTGTTCATCCCTTGTTCATTTGCGCTGCGATTCAATGGATTAGATGTTGCGTTTGCGATTAGATAGAGGGGTGGCTGTCCAGAATTTTGCGTGGTGGATGAACAGCGGTAGTTCCAGCAGTTTTTAGTTTTTTTTCGTGAAGATTTAATGGGGATCAATTTGGGAATCTTGTAGAACTTTGTTTTATCTTTCCAACGAGTATTTATGCGCTCAATTTGGAGTTATAAATTAAAAGTTATCATCGTTTGAATCCGGGTATGTGGCTGTCCAGAAAACAGATTTTTCAGAGTGATGAACAGCAGCAGTGTTAGCAGTTTCTGGGAATTTTTCGGGAGCAATTAGTGTTAATAAGTATGAGAATCTTGTAGAACTTTGTTTTATCTTTCCAACGAGTATTTATGCGCTCAATTTGGAGTTATAAATTAAAAGTTATCATCGTTTGAATCCGGGTATGTGGCTGTCCAGAAAACAGATTTTTCAGAGTGATGAACAGCAGCAGTGTTAGCAGTTTCTGGGGATGTTTCGGGAGTAATTAGTGTTAATCAGTATGAGAATCATGTAGGGCTTTTTCTTATCTTTCCAACAAGTACTTATGCGCTCAAATCGGAATTATATTTTAAAAGTTATCGCTGTTTGAATCCGCGTATGTCGCTGCTCAAATCAGAAAAAAACAGATTGCAGGGTTTATTTTGAGGACCGTTTAGAGGTAAGTAGATGTTAGAATTCGATCATGAGTTGTATACAAAACTTGTGGGGAATTTTATGTAGTTGTCTCTGAAGTTTTTGTTTATCATCACTGCTGTCCTAAATTTTAAGTTATGGAATTGTTAAGCAGCGCCGCTGCAGTTTGGTTAGTGAGGGGAGAATTGTTACCGTGGCGGGGTTTGAGATTGCGCGTAGGTGCGGTGTTGTCTTTGAGTTTTTTTTCATGAGAATTTGGTGCACTAAGTTGGGTGTCAAAAACAGGTGGTGGACTTCCGGATCGTTCTTAGGGATTTTGCCCGAACTTCGGTAAAGGCAAGTAAAACAGTGATGGTTATTTCGTCTTTGATTGAAGAGCCTCATACTTGATTATGTTGGTGCTACTTGTGTTCATATCCATATTCCTAATTGGGTACCATCGTTTGAAATTATTCATGCTCTGTTGATTATACATGTGGAGGGTGTGGTTTGATCATGTTACCCATGTGGTTATTGATGTGAAATGGGTGGAGGTATATGTCTAGCACATCTTATTTGGGAAGAACTCATGTTGTTGACATGCATAATGCATTCATCATCCATTGCATTGAAGTTTTCGTCGCGATCTTATGGTCCGACCGTACCGGTACAATGAGCATCATATGTTTTCCCGAGAAGGGGTATGATGCAGCTTCATATCCTTAGAGGTATGAAGGCAGAAGTCATGTTGCATCTGTAGCCATGTGCATTCATGGGTGAAGTGTGGAACCTATTTTGGTGATGTGGATAAGGTGGATCTCTACTTTGTAATTCTTCTTGGCATTGAGTAATTGAGTATTTGCTTACTTGCTGCAAATTAATATTTATGGAAGAAGTTGGGAACCATGTGGTTGCTTATGCACGGTTGGCTTGCATTGTCCAACTGTTGTTTGTTTTTCTTTACTTGCTGAGATGTGTCATCTCACTCTTGCATTGTCTGATGCAGGCACCTGATCTTTGCTTTGGGAGAAGGGATGTAGCAGCACGGCCACCACACTTTTAAATAAAGGAATAACTGATTATTAATGATGTTAAACAGGAAGGGTCAAGTCTAGGGAATTATTACATTCTAATCTTTCATGGTAGTTGAACTGTTTAGTTTGGTGGGCTGAGATGACTATCTTTTGTCTGGTCATGAATGTTCTTTTCTACTGCTGCATTTCGATTATACTATGTCAATTATCTTTCTTTTATATCCTGTATAAACTATATGCTTTCCTTGTTATGCTACTTTCAAGGGAGGTGCTGCCGGATTTTGCAATACTTTCTTTCTCTATGTGTTGCATAAGTTTTGTAGAAAGGTTTCTTTTGGTATCATCCATTGTGTGGGATCAGTGGGGTGTTACAAGGAGGTGGCAACCTCCAAGAGTAACAAGCCGATGACACTTGCTCGGTGTACCACCTAGTGCCTCAAGAATCACCGATGGATGCAAATGCACTAGGAACACTCAATCTCTCACTAGAATGCAATCCCAAGCAAAGAGTGTGAGAGAGTGAGTTGGAGGATCACAATTGAGCTCAATGTATGCAAGGAATGGCCAAGAGAGCCCTCACACATGAGCTCCCCTTCTATTTATAGCCCCCCACTCAAAACCAATCGTTATGAGCAAAAGACACAAGTTCTACGCACACGCGGACGGTCCGCGCCCTAGGGCCGGACGGTTCACCGTACATATAACGACTATTTTTCTCGTTTGAAATTTGTCAGAGCTGTCAGAAAAGTAAGGTCTGGACAGTCCGCCCACCTTGGCCGGGCCGTCCACGACCTGGAAACTTGGAGCACCCAGAGCTCTGACCAAGTGCAGTTAACACAAGCGGACCGTCCGCCTACAAGGCCGGACGGTCCGAGACCTAGAGACAGTACTCTCCGGGCTTATCCTACGGACAGTCCGTAGTACAAATCCCAAAAACCGCACAGTCCCTGCCCAAACCAAATTTGGCACATGTGGACGGTCCGCCCATTAAGGCCGGACGGTCCGCATATAATTCAGGGACTGTGCCGAGAGCAGCCTCCTCTGGTCAGGACTGCGGACGGTCTGGCCCCAAGGCCCGGACGGTCCATAGTGCAAATGAACAAGACCTGTCCGAAGTGGACAGACTTCGGACCCGTTGGAGGATCGCGGACAGTACGCCCTCAAGGCCCGGACGGTCTGCGCATCCCAAGACTTTGCACTTTTCAAACAAGCTTTTGAAAGGATTTTTAACTCATGAAATTTGAAGCGCTGTTAGTCCTCATGCAAATGCAACCACTAGATGCTCTATGAGGCACTAAGTTTTACACAGATCAAAGTCATTGACCCCTCTTAATAGTACGGCTATCTAACCTACTAATCCGGTCAAGTATCTTCTCTAAACTCCTGAAGACCAGCAAAAACAAAACCTATGTTATACCTTTGCCTTCACTTGATCCACAACCAATGCTTATGAATCTCCAAGATTTCCTGTTCTATGTGGTCCAACCCTGCATTCTTATTTCTCCAAGAACTGTTAGTCCACAAACAGTTGTCATTAATTACCAAAACATCACTAAGGGGCCTAGATGATTCACAATCTCCCCCTTTTTGGTAATTGATGACAACACTACACAATATATTCAAGAGAATTTTTGTTTTTCCAAATCTCACTCATACCGGTATAAGAAGGATTTTGGAGATGAGCTTCATAGGACTTATCTTGATTTGAAGTTCTGTCCGAGAGACAGATAAATCCTAATAAAGCTCAGAATGTAAGAAAAGCTCCCCCTATGTGTGTGCATGATATTTCAAGCTAAAGATACAACACACATAATAGATCGAAGTTTTGATGGAGACCTTCCTACAATCATGGTTGACGAGGCGTACAAGAGATAATATGTAAAGTAAGCACAACAATTATAATTACTCCTCGATTAACCATTCACAGAGTAATTTGAACTAAACATAGTTCAACCCACATAATATTACAAATAGTTGTCCACAGGCATAAGACATAGAGTTCAAAGTTCAAACATTAGCCAATACCAAGTGCATAAGACATAAAATAATGCATGCAACATAAAATGGTAAACATGCACATGCACGATCTCAATGTCCACATAAACAAACTCCCCCTGAATTTGACAACTTCTCTTCACTTCTCTCCCCCTTTGGCATCAATTGCCACAAAGGAGAGGCTTCACTGATCACTTGGTGGAGGTTGCATGTTATAGTAGTGAGTGCTGAAGGTGTCAAAGAGAGAGGAGAACTGTCCAAAGTCTTGTTGGAGTTGCTGCTGCCTCTGACTGATCTCTTGCATCCTATCATTGGTAGAGAGGTTGTCAAATTGACTAGACAGAGCTCCCATGTTGTCCTGAAAACTTTGCTGCATGTTGTTGATGAAAGGGAATTAGGCTTACACCTAGTTCCTATATAATTTTGATGGTTGAATTGCCCAACACAAATCTTTGGACTAACTTGTTTGCCCAAGTGTATAGATGATACAGGTGTAAAAGGTTCACACTCAGCCAATAAAAAGACCAAGTTTTGGATTCAACAAAGGAGCAAAGGGGCAACCGAAGGCACCCCTGGTCTGGCGCACCGGACTGTCCGGTGTGCCACCGGACATGTCCGGTGCACCAGGGGGACTCAGACTCGAACTCGTCACCTTCGGGAATTTCCGTAGGCGACTCGGCTATAATTCACCGGACTGTCCGGTGTACACCGGACAGTGTCCGGTGCGCCAAGAGATGTCGGCCTCAGGAACTCGCCAGCTTCGGGAAAAGCCAACGGCTCGTCCACTATAATTCACCGGACTGTCCGGTGTGCACCGGACTGTCCGGTGCAACTCCAGAGCAACGACTATCTTCGCGCCAACGGCTCTCTGCCGCGCATTTAATGCAGGCTCTGCGTGTGCAGATGGCAGGCACGCCCATGCTGGCACACCGGACAGCAAACAGTACCTGTCCGGTGTGCACCGGACACCCAGGCGGGCCCACATGTCAGAAGCTCCAACGGTCAGAATCCAACGGCAGTGATGACGTGGCAGGGGGCACCGGACTGTCCGGTGTGCACCGGACTGTCCGGTGCGCCATCGAACAGACAACCCAGCCAACGGTCAAGTTTGGTGGTTGGGGCTATAAATACCCCAACCACCCCACCATTCATTGCATCCAAGTTTTCTACTTCCCAACTACTACAAGAGCTCTAGCATTCAATTCTAGACACACCAAAGAGATCAAATCCTCTCCAAATTCCACACAACGCCTTAGTGACTAGAGAGAGTGATTTGCTTGTGTTCTTTCGAGCTCTTGCGCTTGGATTGCTTTCTTCTTTCTTGATCCTTTCTTTGCAATCAAACTCACTTGTAATTGAGGCAAGAGACACCAATCTTGTGGTGGTCCTTGTGGGAACTTTGTGTTCCAAGTGATTGAGAAGAGAAAGCTCACTCGATCTGTGGATCGTTTGAGAGAGGGAAGGGTTGAAAGAGACCCGGCCTTTGTGGCCTCCTCAACGGGGAGTAGGTTTGCAAGAACCGAACCTCGGTAAAACAAATCTCCGTGTCTCACTTGCTTATTCACTTGGGATTTGTTTTGCACCCTCTCTCGTGGACTCGTTTCTTTATTACTAACGCTAACCCCGGCTTGTAGTTGTGTTTATATTTGTAAATTTCAGTTTCGCCCTATTCACCCCCCCCCTCTAGGCGACTTTCAATTGGTATCAGAGCCCGGTGCTTCATTAGAGCCTAACCGCTCGAAGTGATGTCGGGAGATCACGCCAAGAAGGAGATGGAGACCGGCGAAAAGCCCACTACAAGCCAAGGAAGCACTTCATCGGAAGAGTCCCGCACCAAGAGGAGGGAGAATAAGAAGATCTCCTCCAACAAAGGGAAGGAGAAGAAATCTTCTTCTCACCACAAAGAGAAGAAGGAAAAATCTTCTTCCCACAAGCCGCATCAGAGTAAGGACAAGCAAAAGAGGATGAGGAAAGTGGTCTACTACGAGACCGACACTTCATCAACATCAACCTCCGGCTCCGATGCGCCCTCCGTAACTTCTAAACGCCAAGAGCGTAAGAAGTTTAGTAAGATCCCCCTACACTACCCTCGCATTTCTAAACATGCACCTCTACTTTCCGTCCCATTAGGCAAGCCACCAACTTTTGATGGTGAAGATTATGCTAGGTGGAGTGATTTAATGCGATTTCATCTAACCTCACTCCACAAAAGTATATGGGATGTTGTTGAGTTTGGTGCACAGGTACCATCCGTAGGGGACAAAGATTATGATGAGGATGAGGTGGCCCAAATCGAGCACTTCAACTCTCAAGCGACAACGATACTCCTCGCCTCTTTAAGTAGAGAGGAGTATAACAAAGTGCAAGGGTTGAAGAGCGCCAAGGAGGTTTGGGATGTGCTCAAAACCGCGCACGAAGGAGATGAGCTCACCAAGATCACCAAGCGGGAAACGATCGAGGGGGAGCTCGGTCGGTTCCGGCTTCGCAAAGGGGAGGAGCCACAACATATGTACAACCGGCTCAAGACCTTGGTGAATCAAGTGCGCAACCTCGGGAGCGTAAAGTGGGACGACCACGAAATGGTTAAGGTTATTCTAAGATCTCTCATTTTCCTTAACCCCACTCAAGTTCAATTAATTCGTGGTAATCCTAGATATACTAAAATGACCCCCGAGGAAGTTATCGGGAATTTTGTAAGTTTTGAGTGCATGATCGAAGGCTCGAGAAAGATCAACGAGCTTGACGAACCCACCACATCCGAAGCTCAACCCGTCGCATTCAAGGCGACGGAGGAAAAGAAGGAGGAGGCTACACCAAGTCGACAACCAATAGACGCCTCCAAACTCGACAATGAGGAAATGGCGCTCGTCATCAAGAGCTTCCGCCAAATCCTCAAGCAAAGGAGGGGGAAAGACTACAAGTCCCGCTCCAAGAAGGTTTGCTACAAATGTGGTAAGCCCGGTCATTTTATTGCTAAATGTTCTATATCAAGTGACAGTGACCGAGGCGACGACAAGAAGGGGAGAAGAAAGGAGAAGAAAAGGTACTACAAGAAGAAGGGCGGCGATGCCCATGTTTGTCGGGAATGGGATTCCGACGAAAGCTCAAGCGACTCCTCCGACGACGAGGACGCCGCCAACATCGCCGTCACCAAGGGACTCCTCTTCCCAAACATCGGCCACAAGTGCCTCATGGCAAAGGACGGCAAACGGAAAAAGGTTAAATCTAACTCCTCCACTAAATATGAATCTTCTAGTGATGATAATGCTAGTGATGAGGAGGATAGTTTGCGTTCCCTTTTTGCCAACCTTAACATAGCTCAAAAAGAAAAATTAAATGAATTAGTTAGTGCTATTCATGAAAAGGATGACCTTTTGGATTCCCAAGAGGATTGTCTAATTAAAGAAAACAAGAAACATGTTAAGGTTAAAAAGGCTTATGCTCTTGAAATTGAGAAATGTGAAAAGTTATCTAGTGAGCTAAGCACTTGCCGAGAGATGATTGACAACCTTAAACATGAAAATGCTAGTTTAAATGCTAAGGTTGATTTACATGTTTGTAATGTTTCAATTCCCAATCCTAGAAATAATAATGATGATTTGCTTGCTAGGATTGAAGAATTAAACATTTCTCTTGCTAGCCTTAGAAATGAAAATGAAAACTTGCTTGCTAAGGCTAAAGATTTTGATGTTTGCAAAGTTACAATTTCCGATCTTAGAGATAAAAATGATATTCTACATGCTAAGATTGTTGAACTTAATTCCTGCAAACCCTCTACATCTATCGTTGAGCATGTATCTATTTGCACTAGATGTAGAGATATTGATGTTAATGCTATTCATGATCATATGGCTTTAATCAAACAACAAAATGATCATATAGCAAAACTAGATGCTAAAATTGCTGAGCACAACTTAGAAAATGAGAAATTTAAATTTGCTCGTAGCATGCTTTATAATGGGAGACGCCCGGGCATCAAGGATGGCATTGGCTTCCAAAGGGGAGACAATGTCAAACTTAGTACCCCTCCTAAAAGATTGTCCAACTTTCTTAAGGGCAAGGCTCCCATGCCTCAGGATAACGAGGGTTACATTTTGTACCCTGCCGGTTATCCCGAGAGCAAAATTAGGAGAATTCATTCTAGGAAGTCTCACTCTGGCCCTAATCATGCTTTCATGTATAAGGGTGAGACATCTAGCTCTAGGCAACCAACCCATGCTAAGTTGCCTAGAAAGAAAACTCCTAGTGCATCAAATGATCATCATATTTCATTTAAAACTTTTGAAGCATCTTATGTTTTAACTAACAAATCCGGCAAGGTAGTTGCCAAATATGTTGGGGGCAAACACAAGGGGTCAAAGACTTGTGTTTGGATACCCAAAGTTCTTGTGTCTAATGCCAAAGGACCCAAAACCATTTGGGTACCTAAAGTCAAGAACTAAATTTGTTTTGTAGGTTTATGCATCCGGGGGCTCAAGTTGGATACTCGACAGCGGGTGCACGAACCACATGACTGGGGAGAAAAGGATGTTCTCCTCCTACGAGAAAAACCAAGATCCCCAACGAGCTATCACATTCGGGGATGGAAATCAAGGTTTGGTCAAAGGGCTTGGTAAAATAGCTATATCTCCTGACCATTCCATTTCCAATGTTTTTCTTGTTGATTCTTTAGATTACAATTTGCTTTCCGTATCTCAATTATGTCAAATGGGCTACAACTGTCTATTCACTGATGTTGATGTCACTGTCTTTAGAAGAAGTGATGATTCAATAGCATTTAAGGGAGTGTTAGAGGGTCAGCTATACTTGGTAGATTTTGATAGAGCTGAACTCGACACTTGCTTAATTGCTAAGACTAACATGGGTTGGCTCTGGCACCGCCGACTAGCTCATGTTGGGATGAAGAATCTTCATAAGCTTCTAAAGGGAGAACACATTTTAGGACTAACAAATGTTCATTTTGAGAAAGACAGGATTTGTAGCGCATGCCAGGCAGGAAAGCAAGTTGGCACTCATCATCCACATAAGAACATAATGACGACCGACAGGCCACTGGAGCTCCTACACATGGATCTATTCGGCCCGATCGCTTACATAAGCATCGGCGGGAGTAAGTACTGTCTAGTTATTGTGGATGATTATTCTCGCTTCACTTGGGTATTCTTTTTGCAGGAAAAATCTCAAACCCAAGAGACCTTAAAGGGATTCTTGAGACGGGCTCAAAATGAGTTCGGCTTAAGGATCAAGAAAATAAGAAGCGACAACGGGACGGAGTTCAAGAATTCTCAAATTGAAGGCTTCCTTGAGGAGGAGGGCATCAAGCATGAGTTCTCTTCTCCCTACACGCCACAACAAAATGGTGTAGTGGAGAGGAAGAATAGAACTCTATTGGACATGGCAAGGACCATGCTTGATGAGTACAAGACTTCGGATCGGTTTTGGGCCGAGGCGGTCAACACCGCTTGCTACGCTATCAACCGGTTATATCTTCACCGAATCCTCAAGAAGACATCATATGAACTCCTAACCGGTAAAAAGCCCAATATTTCATATTTTAGAGTCTTTGGTAGCAAATGCTTTATACTTGTTAAAAGAGGTAGAAAATCTAAATTTGCTCCTAAGACTGTAGAAGGCTTTTTACTAGGATATGATTCAAACACAAGGGCATATAGAGTCTTTAACAAATCCTCGGGACTAGTTGAAGTTTCTTGTGACATTGTGTTTGATGAAACTAACGGCTCTCAAGTAGAGCAAGTTGATCTTGATGAGATAGGTGAAGAAGAGGCTCCTTGCATCGCGCTAAGGAACATGTCCATTGGGGAGGTGTGTCCTAAGGAATCCGCAGAGCCTCCAAATGCACAAGATCAACCATCCTCCTCCATGCAAGTATCTCCACCGACTCAAAATGAGGATGAAGCTCAAGTTGATGAAGTAGAAGATCAAGCAAATGAGCCACCTCAAGATGATGGCATTGATCAAGGGGGAGATGCAAATGAGGAAGACAAGGAGGATGAGGAACAAAGGCCGCCACACCCAAGAGTCCACCAAGCAATCCAACGAGATCACCCCGTCGACACCATCCTCGGCGACATTCATAAGGGGGTAACTACTCGATCTCGTGTTGCACATTTTTGTGAACATTACTCGTTTGTTTCCTCTATTGAGCCACACAGGGTGGAGGAAGCACTCCAAGATTCGGATTGGGTGGTGGCGATGCAAGAGGAGCTCAACAACTTCACTAGAAATGAGGTATGGCACTTAGTTCCACGTCCTAACCAAAATGTTGTAGGAACCAAATGGGTCTTCCGCAACAAGCAAGACGAGCATGGTGTGGTAACAAGGAACAAAGCTCGACTTGTGGCCAAAGGATACTCCCAAGTCGAAGGTTTGGATTTTGGTGAAACCTATGCACCCGTAGCTAGGCTTGAGTCAATTCGCATATTATTGGCCTATGCTACTTACCATGGCTTTAAGCTTTATCAAATGGACGTGAAAAGTGCCTTCCTCAATGGACCAATCAAGGAAGAAGTCTATGTTGAGCAACCTCCCGGCTTTGAAGACAGTGAGTATCCTAACCATGTCTATAAGCTCTCTAAGGCGCTTTACGGGCTCAAGCAAGCCCCAAGAGCATGGTATGAATGCCTTAGAGATTTCCTTATTGCTAATGGCTTCAAAGTCGGTAAAGCCGATCCTACACTCTTTACTAAAACTCTTGAAAATGACTTGTTTGTATGCCAAATTTATGTTGATGATATTATATTTGGGTCTACTAACGAGTCTACATGTGAAGAGTTTAGTAGGATCATGACACAGAAATTCGAGATGTCTATGATGGGGGAGTTGAAGTATTTCCTAGGATTCCAAGTCAAGCAACTCCAAGAGGGCACCTTCATTAGCCAAACGAAGTACACTCAAGATATTCTAAGCAAGTTTGGGATGAAGGATGCCAAACCCATCAAGACACCCATGGGAACTAATGGGCATCTCGACCTCGACACGGGAGGTAAGTCCGTGGATCAAAAGGTATACCGGTCGATGATAGGTTCATTACTTTATCTTTGTGCATCTCGACCGGATATTATGCTTTCCGTATGCATGTGTGCAAGATTCCAAGCCGACCCTAAGGAAGCTCACCTTACGGCCGTGAAACGAATCTTGAGATATTTGGTTTATACTCCTAAGTTTGGGCTTTGGTATCCCAGGGGATCCACTTTTGATTTGATTGGTTATTCCGATGCCGATTGGGCGGGGTGCAAAATCAATAGGAAGAGCACATCGGGGACTTGCCAGTTTTTGGGAAGATCCTTGGTGTCTTGGGCTTCAAAGAAGCAAAATTCGGTCGCTCTTTCCACCGCCGAAGCCGAGTACATTGCCGCAGACCATTGTTGCGCGCAATTGCTTTGGATGAGGCAAACCCTGCGGGACTACGGTTACAAATTGACCAAAGTCCCCTTGCTATGTGATAATGAGAGTGCAATTAAAATGGTCGACAATCCCGTCGAGCATAGCCGCACTAAACACATAGCCATTCGGTATCACTTTTTGAGGGATCACCAACAAAAGGGAGATATCGAGATTTCTTACATTAACACTAAAGATCAATTAGCCGATATCTTTACCAAGCCACTTGATGAACAATCCTTTAACAAACTTAGGCATGAGCTAAATATTCTTGATTCTAGGAATTTCTTTTGTTAACTTGCACTCATAGCTCATTTGTATACCTTTGATCATCTCTCTTTCATATGCTATGACTAATGTGTTTTCAAGTCCATTTCAAACCAAGTCATAGGTGTATTGAAAGGGAATTGGAGTCTTCGGCAAAAACAAAGGCTTCCACTACGTAACTCATACTTTGCCATCACTCCAAGCAACTCTCTATTCTTTGGGGAGAAATGAGCATCAAACAAAAGGACCGTACTTCATCTTTGGTATAATCTTAACTCATTTATTTACGCCCAAAGGGGAAGGTCACACTTCGAGGGCTCTAATGGTTCCGTTTTTGGCGATTCATGCCAAAAAGGGGGAGAAATGAGCCAAAGCAAAAGGACCGCACCACCACCAATTTCAAAAAACTTAAGTGATGAATATTTTTCAATTGATATCCTATTGTGTTCAGAAGGGGGAGAAAGTAGTATTTCAAAAATGATTTATCAAAACCCTCTTGAACACTAAGAGGAGGATCCCATTTAGGGGGAGTTTTGTTTAGTCAAAGGAAACGCATTTGAAACAGGGGGAGAAAATTTCAAATCTTGAACATGCTTTCCAAAATCTTATTCAAACACCTTTGACTTTTTGCAAAAAGAACTTTGAAAAGGATTTACAAAATAGTTTGCAAAAACAAAACATGTGGTGCAAACGTGGTCCAAAATGTTATATGAGAATGAAACAATCCATGCATATCCTGTAAGTATTCATATTGGCTCAATTCCAAGCAACCTTTACACTTACATTATGCAAACTAGTTCAATTATGCACGTCTATATTTGCTTTGGTTTGTGTTGGCATCAATCACCAAAAAGGGGGAGATTGAAAGGGAATTAGGCTTACACCTAGTTCCTATATAATTTTGATGGTTGAATTGCCCAACACAAATCTTTGGACTAACTTGTTTGCCCAAGTGTATAGATGATACAGGTGTAAAAGGTTCACACTCAGCCAATAAAAAGACCAAGTTTTGGATTCAACAAAGGAGCAAAGGGGCAACCGAAGGCACCCCTGGTCTGGCGCACCGGACTGTCCGGTGTGCCACCGGACATGTCCGGTGCACCAGGGGGACTCAGACTCGAACTCGTCACCTTCGGGAATTTCCGTAGGCGACTCGGCTATAATTCACCGGACTATCCGGTGTACACCGGACAGTGTCCGGTGCGCCAAGAGATGTCGGCCTCAGGAACTCGCCAGCTTCGGGAAAAGCCAACGGCTCGTCCACTATAATTCACCGGACTGTCCGGTGTGCACCGGACTGTCCGGTGCAACTCCAGAGCAACGGCTATCTTCGCGCCAACGGCTCTCTGCCGCGCATTTAATGCAGGCTCTGCGTGCGCAGATGGCAGGCACGCCCATGCTGGCACACCGGACAGCAAACAGTACCTGTCCGGTGTGCACCGGACACCCAGGCGGGCCCACATGTCAGAAGCTCCAACGGTCAGAATCCAACGGCAGTGATGACGTGGCAGGGGGCACCGGACTGTCCGGTGTGCACCGGACTGTCCGGTGCGCCATCGAACAGACAACCCAACCAACGGTCAAGTTTGGTGGTTGGGGCTATAAATACCCCAACCACCCCACCATTCATTGCATCCAAGTTTTCTACTTCCCAACTACTACAAGAGCTCTAGCATTCAATTCTAGACACACCAAAGAGATCAAATCCTCTCCAAATTCCACACAACGCCTTAGTGACTAGAGAGAGTGATTTGCTTGTGTTCTTTCGAGCTCTTGCGCTTGGATTGCTTTCTTCTTTCTTGATCCTTTCTTTGCAATCAAACTCACTTGTAATTGAGGCAAGAGACACCAATCTTGTGGTGGTCCTTGTGGGAACTTTGTGTTCCAAGTGATTGAGAAGAGAAAGCTCACTCGATCCGTGGATCGTTTGAGAGAGGGAAGGGTTGAAAGAGACCCGGCCTTTGTGGCCTCCTCAACGGGGAGTAGGTTTGCAAGAACCGAACCTCGGTAAAACAAATCTCCGTGTCTCACTTGCTTATTCACTTGGGATTTGTTTTGCACCCTCTCTCGTGGACTCGTTTCTTTATTACTAACGCTAACCCCGGCTTGTAGTTGTGTTTATATTTGTAAATTTCAGTTTCGCCCTATTCACCCCCCCCTCTAGGCGACTTTCAGTTGAGTCTGTTCATGATAGGATCAGTGACATCATTTTGAATGTGACTGCGAAATTCAGAATACTCAGTGTTTAGTGCATCCCAGTTACTATCAAAACTAGATTGCATGGCATCCAGGCGCTGGTCCATATGTGTCATCATTCCCTGGAAGCGGCTATCCTTGTGAGTCTGAAGCCCTTGCTGCATGTTTTGAAAATATGGGTCAAAATAGCCTGGACCAGGCTGCCAGTATTGCTGAGGCTGAGGAGGAGGTGGAGGAGGAGGATCTGCTCTGCCTCAGCTTCAGGAGCATCTCCTGCATCATAACCAGGATCTTCCTCATCATCTGGGAAGGGAGTGAGTGGCCTGGTGAGGAACCCAATTTCATTCTTGAAAGGTCTAAAGGGTGTATGAACGATCTCACAGGGCCCTTCAAATCTTGTCTTGGCTTTGATGAGAGCCATAATGTAAGGAGCATAGGCTAAATTCTGGTTTTTGTCCATTTTTAGATCATTCAACTGTCTCATCATGAAAAGCACAATATTCATTACCTCACCATTCATGACATGGTGGATAATGTTCCAGAATTTATCTCGAATTTTGCTCTTGTCCCCACTCTTAGGAAGAATTGTGACTCTTGCAATCTTGTTGATCACATCAGGATGATGCCTTAGTCCTGCTGTCTCTCCAAACCTCCTAGGTATGCCCAGCCTCACTGGCTCATAAAATTGCACAAAATCTTCAAAATTATCTTCAGTGTATAGATCAATTCCAGTTGAAATGGTATCATAATTCAGACTGTTGGCAGCTGCAAATTCAGCAAATGTTGCAGAATACCTCTTGAACCCAGTCATCCAAGTGATGGATTCCTCTTCTATATCAATCTCAGCTGTGGCTAGGAATTGCTTGACTGCCATCTCACTGAAATCAGTCCTCTGACCCATAAAATGGTACAGATCACATGTCTCAAACTTTGGAATCAGGTCCTCCATAACTGATTGTCCCAGCATGAAAGTCCAATCAATCACCTGGTGTTTGTGAAAGTTGGTATCCATCAATGTGCCCCAAAAAACATCAAATTGAAGCTGAGTGTGGAAGAATTGAACATTTGTGTCTGATGGCAGAGTATATTGATTGACAGTTCTCCTGGAGCAGTATTCTGCCATAGAGAACCTCCTCTTTGGAAATGTCCATCCTGTGATGTCAATTGGGTAGTCAGGATGTGTATGAGGAATGTCTTCTGTGTCCATAGATTCACTGCCCCCAGCTGAAGATTGGACCTCTGAATCAGTGGTTGGAGTGTAGTCAGCATCGTCTGCACGAGGGCGCTTTGATTTGAAGCGACCGACAAGCTTCTTGCGAAGACCACCCAGACCACTGCAATAAATATGAGAAACATCCATAGACGAATAGTTGATAACGCCACAATCATAAGGAAAGGAAGTGCAATTCTCTATCAGGGTCCAGACTGTCCGCGCTAGAGGGCCAGACTGTCCGCGCCATAGGTCCGGACGGACCGCGCCCACCAGGCAGACGGTCCGCGACCGTCCAGGGGTGACTCCCTAGAACCCTAGTCGCCTCAATCATTCAAACGATGATTCCGCAGAAAATATCCATCCAAACTCGTTTAAATTTTTGCACAACATTCACAATGAGTAGCACTTATAATCCCACCAATTAGATTTGTAAAACTATTGCTCAATTCTAGATCAGAGGGAAAATTCGAATAATCCCAAATTTGAAGAAATTTGATGAAATCCATGTGATTAAGAAATACCGAGATGAAGACATGTTTGTTGAACTTTCCACAAGCTTTCGGACTGTCCGTGCGCAACTTCTCTTCTCCGTCCGCGCACAATCAACGAAAGTGACCTTTTTGGCGAGTGGAGAGCGTGAGAGGAGAGATAATGAGTAGAAATGACAAGTTGACTGCCTCTGTCCGTCTTATCTGCCTGTCGCGGACGGTCCGCGTAGGGGCGGCGGACGGTCCACGCCCTGATAACTTCAGACGGTCTGCGCTTCTGATCGGACTGTCCAGTTCCTGATACTGCAGACGGTCCACGGTCCATGGGCGGACGGTCCGCGGCCTGATACTCAGTTTTTCAAATTCTGTCCACTTTCTAATTTTGAATTTCAAATCTGAATTGATGCTCATATATGGACATTTTGACCGATCCAAGGGTTAGTATGCATGCATATACACATTATGTATTTGAGGAATGCCAATTTTCATATCAAACTACTTAGATCAATCTAAAATGAAAAATTCATCAAAAATACCCAATAAATAGCGTAGAAAGCATATTTAGAGCCGAAATGCAATACTACACATGTGCGATCAACTTCAAGCCACATTTGAGAGATCGATCACATTCATTTCACTTCTTAGAGTACAAAATCTCGTTTCATCCAATGGCTTTGTAAAAATATCGGCTAATTGATCATCCGTACCAATGGAATATATAGAGATATCTCCCTTTCCAACATGATCCCTTAAGAAGTGATGTCGTATATCAATATGCTTAGTTCTTGAGTGTTGGACTGGATTTGTAGCCAATTTTACCGCACTTTCATTATCACACATGAGAGGCACATTCTTGAAAATAATCCCATAATCCAATAGAGTTTGTTTCATCCATAATAGTTGAGCACAACAATTTCCGGCCGATATATATTCCGCCTCGGCGGTAGAGAGAGCAACGGAATTTTGCTTTTTAGAAGACCATGAAACAAGAGATCTACCAAGAAATTGACAACAACCGGAGGTGCTTTTTCTATCAACTTTGCACCCCACATAGTCTGAATCCGAATATCCAATCAATTCAAATTGAGCACCTTTGGGATACCATAGACCAATATTGGGAGTATAGTTCAAATATCTTAGAACTCTTTTTGCAGCCTTCAAGTGAATCTCTCTAGGTGAAGCTTGAAATTGAGCACACATGCAAACACTAAACATAACATCGGGCCTAGATGTGGTAATATAAAGTAAACTACCAATTATTGAGCGATAAAGTTTTTGATCAACCATAGTACCTCCCTCATCTAAGTCTAGATGACCATTTGTTGCCATAGGAGTCTTGATAGGCTTTGCATTTTCTAAGCCAAACTTCTTGAGCATGTCCTTCAAATATTTTGATTGACTTATAAAAATTCCATCTTTCAATTGTTTGATTTGAAGACCAAGAAAGAAGCTCAATTCTCCTATCATAGACATTTCAAATTCTTTTGACATCATTTTTCCAAATTCCTCACAAAACAATTAATTAGTAGATCCAAAAATAATATCATCAACATAAATTTGACAAACAAATAAGTCTTTGCCAATTCTTTTAGTGAATAGGGTAGTGTCAACCTTCCCAATTTTAAAGTCTTTGGAAAGCAAGAAATCCCTAAGCCTTTCATACCAAGCGCGTGGAGCTTGCTTAAGCCCATAGAGAGCTTTAGAAAGCTTGAACACATGGTTAGGTCTTTTGGGGTCCTCAAAACCGGGAGGTTGTTCAACATACTCTAGTTCACTAATCTTACCATTTAGAAAGGCACTTTTTACATCCATTTGGTAGAGCTTGATATTATGTGCACAAGCATAAGCAAGAAGAATCCGGATTGCTTCTAATCTTGCCACAGGAGCAAATGTCTCCCCAAAATACAATCCCTCAATTTGAGTATATCCTTGTGCAACTAATCTTGCCTTGTTTCTTACTACTACACCATCTTCATTGTGCTTGTTGCGAAACACCCATTTTGTACTAATAACATTGTGGTTCTTTGGTCTCTCAACAAGCTCCCAAACTTCATTTCGAGTGAAGTTATTTAATTCTTCATGCATTGCATTCACCCAATCAACATCAAGTAGAGCTTCATCTACACGGTTAGGTTCCATACAAGATACAAAAGAGAAATGTTCACAAAATGAAGCCATGCGAGAGCGAGTTTGAACACCCTTACTAATATCACCCACAATTTGATCAACCGGGTGATCCTTCACAATAGAATGATGAATTCTTGATACCGTTTGATAATTGCTAGTTGAAGCATTAGGAGGAACCGAATGGCTTGAAGTACCTTGATCATGAGTATCCATAATTTCATCATGTTGTTGGCTTTGGTGATCTTCTTCATTTAGAGTTGAAGAGGAAGGAATGACAACCACACTATTTTCATCATCATCTTCCTTTGACTTTATTTCACCAATGGCCATTGTTTTCATTGCATTTTTCAATTGATTTCCACCAACATCATTAAGATTATCACTTTCATCTTGAGATCCATTTGTTTCAGCAAACTCAACATCATATGCTTCTTCAATAATACCATGAGTTTTGTTGAAAACTCTATAAGCCTTACTATTTGATGAATATCCAAGAAGAAAACCCTCATCACATTTCTTCTCAAATTTAGAAAGCCGGCTTCCCTTTCTCAAAATATAGCATTTGCAACCGAATACCCTAAAATATGAGATATTTGGCTTTCTACCAATGAGCAATTCATAGGGAGTTTTCTTCAAAAGCTTGTGACAATATAGTCTATTTGATGAATGACAAGCGGTGTTTATTGCCTCGGCCCAATAAGAATCTGATACATTATATTCCGCTAACATAGACCTAGCCATATCAATGAGAGTCCTATTCTTTCTTTCAACAATACCATTTTGTTCCGGGGTATATTTGGAAGAGAATTCATGTTTAATACCCTTGTCATCACAATATTCATCAATTCTTGCATTTTTGAATTCTGACCCATTATCACCTCTAACTTTCTTGATATCAAAATCAAATTGATTTTGAGCCAATATAGCAAATGACTTGAATGTTTCAAGCACATTAGATTTATCTCGAAGAAAATAAACCCAAGTGAATCTAGAATAATCATCCACAATCACAAGACAATAGAAATTACCACCAATACTCACAAATGATGTGGGCCCAAATAAATCCATGTGAAGTAATTCCAAAGGTCGATGAGTGGACATTTTACTTTTATTTGGATGAGTATTTGCCACTTGCTTCCTAGCTTGACAAGAGCTACACAATTTGTTCTTCTCAAACTTCACATCTTTCAAGCCACGAACTAAGTCATGCTTGGTTAACCGATTGAGTTGCTTCATTCCAACATGACCAAAAGTCTTCTATGCCATAACCAACCTAGTGAAGCCTTTGAGAATAAGCAAGTTGTGAGCTTTGCCTCACTAGATGAGAAATCAACAAGATAAAGATTTTCATGTCTAAAACCTTTAAACTTAAGATTGCTACCATCAACACTAGAGATAATAACATCATCAACCGTGAAATTGCAACTAAATCCTAAATCACATAATTGAGCTACGAATAGTAAATTAAAATTCAAAGACTCAACCAAGAGCACATTTGATATGGAATGATCATTTGAAATAGCAATTTTACCCAATCCTTTAACCTTTCCTTTGCGATTATCTCCAAATGTGATACTATCATAATTTGAGCAATCTTCCTCACTCATTTGGGTGAACATTTTCATATCTCCGGTCATGTGTTGAGTGCATCCACTATCTAACACCCAATGATTCCCTCCCGCCTTGTAGTTCACCTACAAAAGGAAATCAATTTCTTTTAGGTACCCAAACTTGCTTGGGTCCTTGGATGTTAGTGACCAAGGTCTTTGGCACCCAAATAGCTTTCTTTTTGTTGCCAACAATTGAATTACCAACAAATCTAGCATGAACACCTTTTGCATTATGAGAAAGAACATAACAATGCTCAAAACAAGTGGAGGATACATTCTTGAGCTTGGGACAATTTTTCTTAACATGTCCCTTCTTGTGACACACTTTGTCACATTCTTTCATAAACAATGTCTTTTGCTTTATAAAAGCATTCTTTCCTTTCTTGGGAACATATCCAAGACCCTCACAGTTAAGTGAGCACCGTTGACTTCCCAATATGAAGTCCAATTTAGCCTTTCCACCATATGCCTTTTCTAGGTCATGAGTTAGAGCATTTACTCTATCTACTAACACTTCATTCTCAACAATGATTTTTGATTCATCAAGAGCAGTATTATCATTCATGAGAGAAATTTTGCATTTATCACAAATAGAGTTAGTAGGTAGTGGCTCACTTGTAGGACTATCAAGTAAGTCACAAGTGACTCCAACATCCTCGGTGACCACCACAACTTCATGCACAATAGATGATTTTTGAGCATCCGCAAGCTTCTCATAATTTTCTTTTAGATCATTGTGAGAGGTCTTGAGCTCCTCAAAAGACACTTGGAGGTTTTTATACAATTCCTTCAAGGTCTTAAATTTTTCTTTTTCTTTGTGCATGTAGTCATCGGCCTCACCTAACATTCTAACAAGATCATTATATGAATAGCCATCATCATCAACATCATCAACATCATCATTATCATTTATATGATTTAAATCGGTGATGATTTTTACCTTAGCGTCTCCCTTTGCCATGAGACAATGGGGGGATGAGAAGAGTGAGGGAGCTTCCTTGATGGCAATTCTGGCATTAAGCTTGGATGAGGTATCATCATCATCATCATCCGAGCTATCATCTGAGTCCCATTCAACTAGGTAGGCTTTGCCATCTTTCTTTTTGTTGTAGAATTTCTTTTTCTTCTTATCACTTTCATCTTTGCCCTTCTTGTTAGGAAAATTCATGGCAATGTGACCGGGTTTCCCACACTCAAAACATTTTCTACCATTGAAAGCATTCCTTCTTGATGTTTGACCTCTTCTAGGTTGACCTCTCTTCATCTTCATGAATTTTTTAAATTTCCTTACAAATAGAGCCATATCACCATCACTCTCACTTTCATTTTCTTCATCATTACTATCTTCTTTTTCATTTGCCTTAGAGGCTTTAGCTTTGAGAGCAATTGATTCATTCTTCACTTTCTTTGCCAAACTTATAGCATCGGCTTGAGATTTCTTGAATATATCTTGAGTAAGAATTTCCCCCAATACTTCGGTTGGAGAAGTTGTAGATAGATCACTTCTTACTAACATTGTCACAATGGTCTCATATTTCTCCGGAAGTGATCTAAGGAACTTATGAGTGAAATCCACATCTGGTACATTAAAACCAAGTCCCTTGAGTTCATTCACTATCTCATTTAACCGGTTGAACATATCGGATACACTCTCATCTTCTTTCATGATAAATTGCTCAAAGTTCCCTTTGCACACATATAGCTTGGCACTCTTCACAATTGTAGTTCCTTGATGAATTTCCATTAGCTTAATCCAAATCTCATGAGTGGTTGTGAGATTCTTGATGCGATTGAACTCATTTATATCAAGAGCATCATAGAATACATTCATGGCTTGATCATTTGTAAGGATATTCTCATTGTCACTAACGGATGGTTCATCTTCTTTCAACACAACAAATCCATCCCTGACAATTTGCCAAAATTTTCCACCCATTGCTCTAAGATGCATTGACATTCTTATTTTCCAATAGTCGTAGTTATTTCCATCAAAATGCGGTGGCTTCCCAATGTGCACATTGTTGTTACTAGCCATTTTGTCCTACTCCGGGATGATTAGATCCACAAACAATGGAGTCCTTGGCTCTGGTACCACTTGTAGGATCTAGGACATCGGCTAGGGGGGGGTGAATAGACGGTTTTGACTAAAATAAAAAACACTAGGGAAATTTAATCAATATAACAAGAGGTATAAATTCTCTAGTGATAATAAGTAAACAATCTATGAGAATCAACTAGGGTGATTGAATACTTGAAGAACAATATGCAAAATACAAATCACTTGCACGACAATAAGTAATGCAAGAAAGTAAAGACACCGAATTTTATCCCGTGGTATCGGTGATTTTCCGATCACCCCTAATCCACGTTGAGGTGGACTTCAAGCTCTCACTTGCTCCTCTATCAAGACACGGCTTGACCTTTGAGCCAAGTGGACAAGAAATCACTCAATACCTCGATTCCACTAATGTCACCTTTGCCGCTCCGGCGAGGTAGGCGCGAACCCCTCACAATCAACATTGCGGCTTCTCCACAATCTTCTTGGAGAGCTCGACAGAGACAATCACCCGAACCGTCTAGGAGGCCGCAACCTCCAAGAGTAACAAGTCGATGACACTTGCTCGGTGTACCACCTAGTGCCTCAAGAATCACTGATGGATGCAAATGCACTAGGAACACTCAATCTCTCACTAGAATGCAATCCCAAGCAAACAGTGTGAGAGAGTGAGTTGGAGGATCACAATTAAGCTCAATGTATGCAAGGAATGGCCAAGAGAGACCTCACACACGAGCTCCCTTTCTATTTATAGTCCCCCACTCAAAACCAACCGTTATGAGCAAAAGACACAAGTTCTGCGCACACGCGGACGGTCCGCGCCCTAGGGCCGGACGGTCCGCCGTACATATAACGGCTATTTTCCCATTTGAAATTTGTCAGAGCTGTCAGAAAAGTAAGGTCCGAACAGTCCGCCCACCTTGGCCGGACCGTCTGTGACCTGGCAACTTGGAGCACCCAGAGCTCTGACCAAGTGCAGTTAACACAAGGGACCGTCCGCCTACAAGGCTGGACGGTCCGAGACCTGGAGACAGTACTGTCCGGGCTTATCCTCCGGACAGTCCGTAGTACAAATCCCAAAAACCAAACAGTCCCTGCCCAAACCAAATTTGGCACCTGCGGACGGTTCGCCCATTAAGGCCGGACGGTCCGCACTATAATTCAGGGACTGTGCCGAGAGCAGCCTCCTCTGGTCAGGACTGCGGATGGTCCGGCCCCAAGGCCCGGACGGTCCGCAGTGCAAATGAACAGGACATGTCCGAAGTGGACAGACTTCGGACCCACTGGAGGATCACGAACGGTCCGCCCTTAAGGCCCGGACGGTCTGCACATCCCAAGACTTTGCACTTTTCAAACAAGCTTTTGAAAGGATTTTTAACTCATGAAATTTGAAGCGCTGTTAGTCCTCATGCAAATGCAACCACTAGATGCTCTATGAGGCACTAAGTTCTACACAGATCAAAGTCATTGACCCCTCTTAATAGTACGGCTATCTAACCTACTAATCTGGTCAAGTATCTTCTCTAAACTCCTGAAGACCGGCAAAAACAAAACCTATGTTATACCTTTGCCTTTACTTGATCCACAACCAATGCTTATGAATCTCCAAGATTTCCTGTTCTATGTGGTCCAACCCTGCATTCTTATTTCTCCAAGAACCGTTAGTCCACAAACAGTTGTCATTAATTACCAAAACATCACTAAGGGGCCTAGATGATTCACACAAGGGGAGCAAAACATAAGTTTTGGCACCATAGAGTATGTCTACGAACTAGGGTATCACGACATCAAAGCCTTAACAAATATATTTTTATAGAGGTCCGGGCCACAATAGTGTAATACCCTATGTCTTCTTTTATGGACATACTTGCTCCAATGGGAAAAGTTACGTAGTCAAGAAGAACTTGAGCCAAGCTCACTCTAGCTATTTCTAAGAATGTTGCTTACTGTATGCTATTTTCTTTGTGTCTGTCGGAGAGAAAATCCTCCAGCCGGGTGCGGAACGCACCCGCCCTAATCCTAAGATGAGGAGGGGGCCTTAGAGGTTTGCCTGTTTGTTGGAAGGTGGAAGAACACAAGAGGACACGAGGGATTAGAGTGGTTCAGGCCGCCGGAGCGTAATACCCTACCTCCACTGTGTGTAAGTAGTATTGAGAGTGTGATTGAGCTTGTGTGCTTGACAACTTGAGAGCCTGCCCTGTAACGTTGTGTGCCTTCCCTTTTATAGTTTAAGGGAGGCACATACAAGGATGCTGAGCCCCGACATGTGGGCCTAGGAACATAATGGAAAGAATACATTATGTGGATAATTAATACTAATAACACATGAGTAATCACCGGGCGCTATGATGGCCGCAGTCCACACAGTATTGATAGGCGGCGACCGTTTTCTTGGTAACGTGCGAGTAATGATGAGTGATAGCACAGCCCACGCAACGTGGACCAGGCGCGCCGCCTGCCACTGGAATGGACAGGCGCTCGTCTTATCCGCAATAAATGTAGGGGCGGTGTAGCCCAGAGGCTTATGCCAGGCTCCGTCCGTTGGCTTATGTCACGTGCAGTAGGCCATGTGGCAGCATCGGGTCTCAGCCTGGGCGGGGAGCAGAAGTGTATACGATAAGGTCCGAACACGTGTCGGCACCGGACCCCCGCCTGGGCCTTGTCTAAGGCTTGAGTATACTCTGTCCTGGAATCCCTGGACCTGATGTGAGCCCCAGACCCCACAAAAAGGGGTCCAGATCCCATCCTAGGGGTCCGGTTTGCACACGTGGAGGTCCTGGACCATAGCCGGAGGCCCGGACTGTATATACAAGGGTCTGGTACCTTTCCATGGGGGTCCGGACCTACTTACTGGAGGTGCCTCAGTGTCAGATTCTTTGGACACGTGGCGGCACCGGACCTGCCCATGTGGTGGGGTCAGGTATTGTTGCTGGCCCAGAGTAGATGCCCGAGGCTTAGGCGAGTCGTGGTCTGGTCGCACATACAGGTCTTCTATCACGTGACCAAGGATAGTCGTGTGGGTACTGTGCCTTTATACGACACTAAGGGGTACCCCTGTTCTAGGGTACCGACAGTGGCCCCCGGGCCCACCTCAGGGGAGGATGCGAGCCTGCAGGTGGGGCCAAAGCTTGTACCTTGCCTCAATATGGCCTGAGCGGCGACTGGGGCGCCATCTTAGCACGCCTGCTGACGCGCCGCACTAATTCAGCGCATCTGTCGTCGCACCCGCTGTCAATCCGCCTTCAGTCACGTCAACTGCCATATCTGTCCCTACGGCTGACTGACCCACGACCCCCACGTCTGGCAGTTTCGTCGGGCCATGCGCGGGGCGCCTCGTTGCCGCCGCCTTGGTTAAAAAATATCCTTCTGCAGCGGCCCCGAGGCGGCGCGCGATCGTGTGCGGCGGTTCGCTCTTTTGCACTCAAAGACCGGCACACCAGCTGCATGACTTGTGGACCCAGGCCCCCGTGTCCGAGACGGGGCTACCTGGGTACCAGGTGCGCGTCGGACGGGATTCCTTGCAGTGTTTCAGGGCGCGAGCGAGAGAGTTTTCCTAGAAAAGGGATTCACTCCACGTGCAGCAGTTACCCTTTTGCATTCTCTCCCAATCGCTTGCGCCCTTTTGCCTTCGTGCTTCTTCGTTCCACGCCCGTGCCGCCGGCTGTGCCCTTTTGCCTTCGCGCTCCTCAGTTCCACGCCCACGCCGCCGTGCACGCCATGGCTTCGCTCGGTCACCCCGACCGCTTCCAGTCTGAGGCGACGCTCAACCTGGTGCGCGGCCTGCTCGGGTGGAGTGTGCCAGGGCTCGCCGGAAGGATTCGCGCCGGCGTGGCTCCCCTCGGCGACCTTGCCGTCGGGGAATTCGTGCTATTCGTCTCCTACATCTCCTGCGGGTTGGCGCTGCCGATCTCGCCTTTCTTCCTGCTGCTGTTGGAGGAGTTCGGGCTCCAGCTTCAGCACCTTACGCCCCATTCCATCCTCCAAGCGGCCATCTTCATCCACCTCTGCGAGATGTTCGTAGGGGTGGCCCCCTGTACTTCCCTCTTCCGCCACTTCTTCGTGCTGGTCAAGTCTGGGAAGGCTAGGGACCATCTTGGTGCCTACTACTTTCAGACGAGGTCGGATTCGGCCGTAGCCTACATCTCCACCTTCGGCGGCGCGAGGTGGGAAAACTAGCGCGGCGACTGGGTGATCGCCAGCGCCGAGGTCAACGACCGCCTCGTCCTGCCGAGCAATGGGCTAGCCCTCGATCGCAAGCACCGGAGGACCAAGCCATCGCTATCGCCAGAGCTCCTGCCCGTGCTGGACAGGATCAAGACCTTGGCAACTTGTGGTCTGACCTCCATGCATGTGGTCGGTGACTTCTTGAAGTGGCGGGTCATGCCACTGCAAAGGGTGGCGGAACGCACCCGCCCTAATCATAAGATGAGGAGAGGGCCTTAGCGGTTTGCCTGTCTGTTGGAAGGTGGAAGAACACAAGAGGACACGAGGGATTAGAGTGGTTTAGGCCGCCGGAGCGTAATACCCCACCTCCACTATGTGTAAGTAGTATTGAGAGTGTGATTGAGCTTGTGTGCTTGAGAACTTGAGAGCCTGCCCTGTAACGTTGTGTGCCTTCCCTTTTATAGTTTAAGGGAGGCACATACAAGGATGCTGGGCCCCGACATGTGGGCCCAGGGACATAATGGAAAGAATACATTATGTGGATAATTAATACTAATAACACCCGAGTAATCATCGGGCGCCATGATGGCCGCAGTCCACGCAATATTGATAGGAGGCGACCATTTTCTTGGTATCGTGCGAGTAATGATGAGTAATAGCATAGCCCACGCAATGTAGACCAGGCACGCCGCCTGCCACTGGAATGGACAGGCGCTCGTCTTATCCGCAATAAATGCAGGGGCGGTGTAGCCCAGAGGCTTACGCCAGGCTCCGTCCGTTGGCTTACGTCACGTGCAGTTGGCCACGTGGCAGCATCGGGTCTCCGCCTGGGTGGGGAGCAGAAGTGTATACGATAAGGTCCGGACACGTGTCGGCACCGGACCCCCGCCTGGGCCTTGTCTAAGGCTTGGGTATACTCTGTCTTGGAATCCCGGGACCCTGCTGTGAGCGGCCCGGACCCCACACAGAGGGGTTCGGATCCCATCCTAGGGGTCTGGTTTGCACACGTGGAGGTCCTAGACCATACCCGGAGGCCTGGACTGTATATACAGGGGTCCGGTACCTTTCCATGGGGGTCCGGACCTACTTACTGGAGGTGCCTCAGTGTTAGATTCTCTGGACACGTGGCGGCACCGGACCTGCCCATGTGGTGGGGTCAGGTATTGTTGCTGGCCCAGAGTAGACGCCCGAGGCTTGGGTGAGTCATGGTCTGGTCCCACATACAGGTCTTCTACCACGCGACCAAGGATAGCCGTGTGGGTACTATGCCTTTATACGACACTAAGGGGTACCCCTGTTCTAGGGTACCGACAGTGTCCATTGGAAATGATATATTGGACCTAGAATAAATTTAGAATGAATCTCCTTTGACATGAATCCTCTTTAATTATGCTCATCTCCTCCTTTTTATAGCCCACGAGAATGGTACAACTTATGTGTATGTTCTACTTGTGAACCCTACCTATCATCAGGCCTACTTCCTCTGTTCCATTGCAATATCATACCTACACCTTAGAGTCATGCAATGCACACCACACATGTGCTAGTGTTAACCATTTTTGTTGAGGTGACCTCTTGATGCCCTACTCAATGTGAGGATAGGTGCCTTAATGGCATCGGTACACTGTAATAGGAGCTTAATACAATTCCTTGTACTTTTAATACATGAAAGTACATTCGTACTACCTAGCAATAGCTATTGTGATTTTACCATTTTCTGGTATCTGGCATGATTGCCTAATCGGGTATAGTCTTAAACATGATGACACATCTACACAGTGGTAGCTAGTACACCTGCCCTTCTAAGAGCATGTCAGGATGAAGGCATGACCATAAGATCATCCACCATACTTAATGTGGTACTTAAGAACCTTATTTTCTCACCATCCACAGTCATTCGTATTCGGATTTTATGTTGCTAGTCTGGCCCAAATGACTTCATGTTGGGCCATACTTTGGGCTTCTAATTTCAGGTCGTGCATGTGCTAGCTCGAAAGCCCGACCCATATTCCTAGCATTACATGTGACTATAGGATAGATGCATGCAAACCATAGCGGTCTTGAGTGTCCTATAGCCTAAGTCATGCTATAACACGCATGTCAGGCTTGTAATGTCACCATCACACATTAATGTGTTGTACCTGAGACTTATCCATTAAGATTTTGCTATAGGCTTATCCTCGAGCACTTAAATGTGGGCTCCATCTCTCATGGCCATATTATTCTTGGTAGGATCGACACATCCTTCATCATGAAATAGGTTTAGACTTAACTATACTGAGTCCTTAGCACCTTCAGGGGCCCTAGGCCTTAGAGGGCTTAAGTCTCAGCCGCCCTCAAAGTACTAGGTTGGCCACTCAGGACTTATACACTAGTGGAGGGTCCTAAGCGGCTAATTACCATTAGTATTCGAGGGAGAAACTACCCTAAGCACCCATTAGTTTATTACCCTAGGATATATATGAGGGCCATCAAAGCAGGTCTTCACCTTATAGTTATGCTATATGACAAGCACATAGTGGATAAGGAACAAGTTCACATATGTCAGTATGTTTAAGAGTAGTAATCTCCTTAGCCATCACATGCTACCATTCTTGATGAAGGATAGCATCATGACAAGATGTTGCTAAAAAGAATGGTAGCAGCAAAACCCGAAAAAGAGCACCAATTAGGTGGTTGACGAAAGCAATGACCCAATCTAAGAATTGCTAAGAGTCACAACAAAGAGGTCTAGTACCAACGAGGTGACCCATGCATCGATCCTAGACACAACAAAAGTTAGGATCAAGAATAACACGACAGTCATGATCAGTAATTTGGCCAAAAGACATGAGTTGCATGGTCATATTCAAAAACAAAAAAACATCAGAATTATGAAAAGAGTCAAACAAAAGGGTACCCTAACCATATCAGAAAAGGGAGATCCATTAGTGGTATGGACAATGAGAGAATGAGATGGACTCATAGATGAAAGGCAGGTGCAATGAGGAGTCTAGAATACATGGACAAATACCTGAAGTGAAAGGGGGAGATGGTCCCTCTGTGGAAGATAGAGAACCAACAACATAACCTATAGGTATAGAGGACTGGATCACAGAACCGTGTAGAGGTTATAAGGCAATGAAGCAACATGAGCAATTGGGCCTCCATAGTCAGAGCCAAAGTCCCTATGATCCTGTAATACCGGCACCACTGGTACCCTAGGAAGAACACCAAGCCTAAGATTTTTTTCTTCTTCTTGAAATATTAGGCTACCACATCCCTGTCATAACCATAGTAAGAACAATGAAGACCGGGATGCCCTCCATGCGCAACCATGACTGATGAAGTATGCAACATGCTAGCAACATGTGGATGAGCTCCTCATTACAAAAACTAGGAAGAACATATATTAGAAAAGCATTTGGATGATGAGCAAGCAACTAAGCATGAAGGGGCTCAAACCCTTTAGAAACTAGGTTAAGAAGTCATAATGATATCGAAGCTCAAGTGTAACCTTCTGACACTCGCAAGACTAACAAGTATTAGGTGACAGTCAGAGATCAAAAGTATCAAGTTGACTCCAAATAACAAATATTTGAATGAAGAACTCATCAACCGAAGAATCTCCTTATTGTAAGAGCTGCTCCTAACGAATAGCAAAAAGATAGGTAGATTGACCAGTATCACTAGTAGAAAAAGGCTCAAAGCCTGTGGGGCGATATATTTTTACAAGCGGATTCGATTATCAACCTCATGTACTATTTTTAGTGCTGGTTCCTTAAGAAAACCGCCACTAGAAATCGTATTTCTACAGGCGGTTCCTTAAGAAAACTGCCTTTGTGACGATTTTCTTAAGGAACCGCCTGTAGAAATACGATTTCTAGTGGCGGTTTTCTTAAGGAACCACCACTAGAAATCATTTTTATTCTTAATTTTTTGAGTTTTCAAACGACCTCGTATGATGAAACCACCAAAATAAATGTTGTTGATCTCTAAAAGTTATGAAAACTTTGTAGCTAACAAGTTTTTTATTTGAACTGATTTCGGTTCTAAAAAATTTCATCTAAATTTGTCAAATTTAAAATTCAAATTTTGCAAACAACCTTGGATGAAAAATGTGTCAAAATGAAAGTTGTAGAACTTCAAAAGTTATTCAACTTTGTAGTTAACAACTTTTTTATTTGAATTTGTTTATGGTCTCAAACAAGCAATTTACACTTAGTTGGTTGTAATATGTGGACAACAAAACTACCAATTGGACACCAAGCATGCCATAGACAGAGTGGTAGCGGTGGGTATGCGCGAGGGTGAGGTCGGGGGTTTGATTCCTAACAACTGTGTAGCACATGAATTTTGTGCGAAAATGCCGCGACTTGCGACTTCGACGGAGGCGGGTGGGCTGAGGCCTCTACTTGCGGTTTTCTTAACTTAAACAACTGGCGGTCCTCAGTTACCCGCCTATAAAAATGATGATTTCTATTGCCCCCTAGCACCAACGGTTCTAATAAACGCCAGTAAAAATAGGTTCACACCGTTACTATAGAGCTTTTGTGTACTAGTGTATGCTCGTAATGATCACGTAGAAAAGCCCATATCTAATGTGCAAACTCAAACTCAACAATTTTAGCAACTGTCCTCCATACTTGAGGCAAAAATAGCATCAACATGAGCATTCTCATCAAACCAAGTCATAGAAACACTAAATTGAGAGTCATAAGAGGACATATGATTATCATAGTATGTAAGCAACTCCTCCCTTTTTCGTTAGTAGTCTTCTCTGGAATCACATTCTAGAATCACAAATGATGTAGGAGAAGTAGGACAAGCAGGAAACAATAGATCACTAGTGATGAACTCTTAAAAGTGCAAACAACGCATGTGCTGACACATATGTAGAACCCGGTCATGGTAATTAGTGCCATTAAAAAGCACAGAACACTGTATAACTAGAACACTACCAGACGAAGAGGTCAAAGACGGCGCCATGACAACAGTTGATGGTCAGAGTGTAAAGTGTAGCAGTGACCGACGATGCTAAGAGCGCAAAATAAAATGAACACAAGATATAGTTTTTTACTGAAACCTAACAAAAATGGTTAGAACTGGATCTGCAAATTCGGATTTGACCAAAATCAAAACCAAAACTGTAAGGAGGTTGTAGGCTCGAGCAGAACACAACAACACACAGGCGACATACGTGAGCGAAACTCAGTGTCATGCGGGAGCAGAGTGTCGAGCGTCCTTGCGTGAGACCGTAACACGTGAAGCAATACATGAGAAAAAATCATAGAGAAGAGAAGAGGAACCTTAACCCTGAAAATTGACTCTATATACCATGTTATGAATTGTACACTATATTTAATATGAGGGCACTACGGCTGAATATATACACCATTAGACTATCTCCAGCATCATCCCTATCACACTCTCTATTTCAAACTCCACTCTGTAAACAGTGTAGTCTACATTGTAAAACAATGTTTTGCATGACGGTATATGCACGCTCTGCTGAGTATGGTCTTATAGAATAGAGATCGTGTAAAAAACTATATATCCCAAAACACGCTGCATAGCCATAGTCCAATTAGTTTGTGTGCCACCCAGCTCCAACCAGACACACTAATCGACGTACCTCAACCAGTTCGCACGCTGCAAATAACCCACTATGTGCCACCCCCGCTCGCCCTCACACTCTAATCAGACGACTGAAACGGTAACAGTAACCGAATGATTATAACTGTAATGGAATGACTGGAACTATAATAGAATGACTTAAAGTATAACATAATGGCTGAAACTGTAAAGGAATGACTAAAACTGTAATTGAACAACTGAAACTATAATATAATGACTTAATTGAACAAATATATACTGAATGGTTGTATGAGTAAATGGTTGAGCAAAAAAAGAAAATATCTTAAATAATCATCAAAGTATCTTAAATTAGATTGCACGTGATTAAGAATTAGTGAATGTCTTAAAATATAATTTAAATGACTTAATATAAAAGAGAAGGATGAGAATGTTGAGTGACTTAAATGACACTACAAAATAGTTGCTAATTGAACAAAATGTGTACTGAATAACTTAATTAGTAAATTATTGAGAGAAAAGGAAATGTCTTAAATAATCATCAAAGTGTCTTAAATCATATTACACATGATTAATAAATACTTGAACGTTACTAAATGTCCTAAAATATAATTGGAAATACTTAATTGATTCATCACCTTATGTGACAAATAGAGTCCATAAAATACAACAAGAACATATACATAGTCACATAGACATCTATCAACCACTCTATCTATGAAACAGGATACAACAGACACATGGGTAAGCATGTAACAATCTTATTACGAAAAATTGCAATAGGTCCCCTATATCTTGATCTACGATGGAAAAATAGCATTTTTTGTATATATTACACTACATTATTTTATGTTAGATGTATTTACTTAACCTCGTTGAGCAAGATTCAAGTATTAGACAATTTTTGTTGTTGAGAGAATCTAGCTAGCTCAATTTTATGTTATATACACCTGGCTTGCAATTTCCTGGATATTAGTTTAGACTTGTAAATGGACATCGCTGACAAATAGAAACAGCCTCAGAGATGTTCCAGAGATGGTCATTAGCTTACACTAGCTCAATCTTTTGGTTTCTTAAAAAGTAAAAGCAGAAAACCGACCTTTGAGCCTGATATATCTGATATATATATACATGGTGGCTGCAGCACCCTTAATTCTAGTTTGGAAACTCAAATCTTCTACATAATTAGAAGAGATCGAGGTAAAAAATGAACTAATTTTCACCTTAATCTCCTCCAATTTTGAAGGAAGTTTAAGTTTACAAACTAGCACATATCGTGGTGTGGTAACTTCTTGCGAACACAAAGTTGATTTGTCCCTTATAGTTCGAGATGATGATAAGTGGTTGTCAACGTGTAGCGTCTTGGATTGAGTCACAGACTAACCAAAGCGTAAGTATATGTGTTGTGCAACCATGTGTCGGCCTGTGGTGCGCAAGTGTGGAGCACATGGACGGTGGTCAACGACGAAGGTAAAGGTCATGCGAGTTCGTGATGATGTACCTTGAGTGGCGAAGGACGAGCGTTGGGAATGACACCTGGGACACGTACAAACGAAAGGACGTGGCAGAGCAGATCGTGTCGCTAGAGCGGTCGAGGACTGGCGGGACACGTGCCCAGGACGTGGGGGACATGCCTGCGGTGCGCTACTCACGGTGGTTTCAGTGGTTGAGCCTCAAAACCACCCAGCTGCTAGTTTTGTTGAGCCTCAAAACTCGGTGGCGCGATTCCGACAGTAATCGAGGTGGCACATGATGTCATCGCGAAGGGTGCGTCGAGGTGAAGCAACTTCTTGTGGAGAGCGTGGCTATCCGATCAAAATCACAGGAGTTGGTCCATTTCGCTCTCGGCTAAGTGGATAGGCTTTATGTATCTAGTGGTAGTTTAGATTAGTGAAATAACCCTCTATAAATAGATGGGTGGACTATTATGGACAACCATCTCTTTGGCTAGCACTCTTGTGTTTTTTAGAATGCCCTAGTTTTTCATTCCCTAGTTTGGCCGAGATTCGTAGGTGTTTTGCTGTCATCTGTGTGCTTGTAATCTTCAATTCTGTGTTCGAAGGAAGGGTGGCCAGATCCATCCACAAAATAGTTTAGATCGTGTACTCAATTTTATCTGTGCTGTAGTTTTTTATTCGAGTTTGTCTCCGTTCTCGTTTCCTCCCCTCTCCTTTAGATTTTGAAAGAATCCTTGATTTCTTGAGTTGGTAATTGTTTTGGGGATTGCCTTGGGTGAGGATCACTCTCAAGACCACTGCAATCATTTGGTTTGAGCAGTTTCTGATCTGCGATAATTTACAAATCCGTTTGAGTTCAAAATTTGTGGAGACCTTGGAAATTCATTTTTTAAGGTGTAGGTACAATTTCAGATCAATCGGAGTCCATTTAGATCAGTTTCGTATTCGAAAACTGAATTTCGAGCTGCTGAAAACAAAACTAGATAGCAACATGGTTCTGGACCGATTCAGACTTTTCGGTATCCAGTTTGTGATCTGTTTCTTTTGTTAGTTTCGTGTGCGTCTTAGAAATTTTTTGAAATCATGAGATCACCAGTTTGCTAATACTCTTTTGGTTTGAGCAATTTATTCATCTCCATTGAAGATAAATGCTCAATTATGTAGTTCTTAGCAGCAAATTTTGATTAGCTCCCATTCATCCTCTCTAATCGTCTCGCCGGTCCTTCACTTTTGCTGTTTTCTTTGTTTCGGTAATAATGCTCTACGAGGTGGGCATGCACGTCTATGGTAAGATAAATCTCATGACATTTAGGCTGACCTCCTGCTAGCTTTTAGGTGTATTGCATCGCATGGCATGGACCGGTGGTGTGTTTATGATTAGCAGTACCACTTTGCAGCGAGAGAGCTAATGGTGTATGCACGAATTTAGTGCTCCTTTCTCCATTCCAAATTATAAATTAGATTTTTTTATTGATTATATCTTATAGCATATCTATTTGATGCCATAATATTTTGTATTTTTTTTTCTATAATGTTGACTAAATTTAAGATGCTTCGACTCTTAATAACATAATTTATAACTTAGAATGGAGAGAGCATTTAATAATAGTATGCGAATCGCCTCATTGGTGTGATGATGTCATTTGCCATGCTTCTAGTTGCAGTGGCGATGATAGTGCAAAATCATGTATATATATTTCAGATCCTCCATGGGAGTCATGATGGTTCACAACGTAACGATGAATGCAAGTTGTGGCTGAACGGCACACGCCTAGCGGATTGGTGAGGATTATCTCACTGAATCACCAGATCATGAATTTGAAGCAGTCTTTCTCGTATTTACGGAAAAAAAAAAGACTTACCTGTGTAAGAGGTTTGCATCATAGTCAAATTCGTGTGGCACAATTATTGAATATACACATATATATATAAAAGTAGTTGCTGCATCTGGCAAGCAGATGTTTCAAGTCTCAGCTAATGTATTGGCAAATGCATTCCGCTGCTGTTGCTTCTGTAACTAAACTACACTTCTCCTGGTAGCATGGTATCTTCCGGAAGATCACAGAATGCATTCCCCTGCATTGCACAAACAGAAAAAGGCTAAGCCAATCCTTTCCAGCACGACTTCTCTCTTTTTGCACGCACACATCGTTAAGCAAAAATACGTCACTGCGACATACCTCTCCTGTAAGATGGGCAACGCATTTCTTCTCAGCAAGCAATTCAGCTTCGCTCTGAAAATATTACAGGGTCAACTGTTACGGTAAAATCTCTATGCTGCTTATATTCTCGAGAACATATTCTATGCTCATGAAGCCTACATGCTCATATATAACATTTTAAATCCGGTGCATCCGTAAGCAATCCAACGATGCTGTCATTTTTTTTAGCTTAGACTATCTCTAGCAGCTCTCGTGTCTTATTTCCTATTCCTCCTTCTATTTCAAACTTCATTCTGTAAACAATATTATCTATAAACAATGTTATCTATAGTGCAAACAGACACAACCTTATCCCCTCTTACATCAGCTCTGATGGCACAAGAGGCAAGTGAAAAATTGCAGGTATCGTTATATTGCTCACGGATGCAACATATTTAAGGTGCTCATATTAACACAGAGACTTCATGAGCATATTCTCAGCATATTAGTGATGGTAGTTCCTATAGCCCTTACCTTTTTAATCCGTTCCCAGAGAAAATCGTCCATCAACACATCACTAGCTAGTTCGTAATCACCATCACCCTGTTCGAAGAATTTTATGATCATCAGAGTGGTGCCATATCATAGGACAAAAATAATGAGGACAATTTGATTAGTAGATCATACCTTCGATCTGCATGGCATGCTGAACACGATATCCTCTGCTATGCCATAAGGATTTCCAGTCGTATAAACCTGTATTTTTTTTATCGCCTTTTCCATTAGAGGAATGCCGAAACAAAGATTTGATCGGTTCAAAGGCCTCAAAACTTACCCCTGTAGAAAACCAGTCACCTTCTGGGGTAGGAGTTACGAGGGATCTAATAGCATCCACTATCGAAACAGCGGTCGATGCAGCTGATGATCTGCCCCATTTTTGGATGAGCACACCTCCACGCTGTTTAGATATATGAACAGAATAAATTATGGTGCAGTCTTGACTTAATTTCTCGAGTGACAGGCAACACCAAACATATTGCAAACAGGGAGAGGCACATACCTTTTGAACTGTGAGGGTGAACTCTTCCTCTAACCACTTGGTATCCTTAATGACTTCTTTCACTGGTCTTCCATCAATTTTGGCATTCAAGAAATCAGGAACCTACGCAGGGAAGTCAGTGCCAACAATCAGCGAAGAAATGTATCTGCAAAATAGTCTGCTCGTTTAATTTAGAATCAAATCTTCACCTGAGTCGTCGAATGGTTCCCCCAAATAGTCACGTTTGATACTTTGTCATAAAATACACCTGCTTTTAGTGCCAGCTACAAAAAGGAGATTGTGTGTGATTGCTTAATCTGTTTTTCCTGTTAGGAATGGGAGGAGGAGACATAATAAAGTTTCAAGGTCAGTCACCTGGCACTTTGCTCTATTTTCATCCAACCTCGTCAATGCATGAAAGTTTTTTGCCGGTATGTTTGGGGCATTTTTCAAACAAATCAGCGCACTGCGTCAAGGGCAACCCACAACTAAGACAAGGCGATGGAATAAATCGTTAAGAATTGCCAAAACATATAGAAATACGTACTTAGTGTTACAGGGATTTCCGACAACTAAGACTTTCGCGTTCCGCGAGGCGACCGCATTAAGTGCTTTCCCCTGACACAATTCAAAATTTCAGATCAAAACAAGAATACAGTTACTCTGTTGTTTTTTGCACACCGTGAACAAATTTATACTTGTTTTTTGTGGTATATGCACATTGTACTTAAATTTATATGTAGTTTCTGGTTTCAGTAATTTGCAGGTTCTATGATAAGGAATCCTTCTTAAATTCGAGGGTGAAGTTTCAGAAATGCTTATCGGCACCCTTCCAATTTCATGGCATGGTACCTGAGAAGAAACGAGGAACAGGGTGCAAAAGAAACCTGGTCAGCAAAGATTTGGCCATTGATATCCAGTAGCGCAGCTCGCTCCATGCCGGGACCTCGGGGCTTAGCGCCAATAAGAAGGGCCCAATCTACATCTTGAAAGACCACGTAAGGATCTATGCCAATGCTGACTTCCCTCAGCAGTGGATACAGCGAGTCCTCCAGTTCCATAGCTACACCTGCAAATTGCAGTTTTTGAGAGCACATGAGGAAAAAGTGATACATTACATATTCGCTGTCACAGTAATCCATTGATATCAGAGAGCACATCACTTGAAATCGTAGGTATGTACTAGCAACTATGAATTGTTTCTTCTTCTCAGATAGTAAGGTGTAGAAAGAAGAAGTGTTTCACCTTCGAGGGCTTGAAACGATCTTTCTGAGCCGAGTAGCTTAAGTGCTATTGGTTGGTCTTGTCCGAAAACCTCACCAGAAGCGAGCTGTGTTTTTTTTTTTGCGTTAAAATGAATGGTTAACAATATAATACTGCATCTCTAGTAGATAGAAAACATGCAGAGTCAACAAAAAGGTTTGTTACTTTGAACAGCAGGTGATTTGATATCATCCCGGCCGCGCCTGACACAGCAACATTCACTAGCTTCTTCCACGACTTGGTCTTGTCCTCCTGTGTCCCAATCCATTCAACGGCATGGATGACAGATTGTTAGTACTCCACTGTCCTAAGTGACGATACAAGCAGCATATAAAAACCAAACTAAGTCATAGCAAATAGCATGCATTAGACGTCAACAAGTGCAGGCTCTCCGTGACGCTGGCACTCCACCCCTGCGCTTTCGTTTGGTGAAACCTGTATGAGATTCATAGTAGAGGCCCGCCCAACGCATGCTGTTGGAGTGTTGGTATGTGTGCTAGCTATCCAGTACCGTAGCATATACCAGTTCCCATACCACACGTCCACGGTCCACAGTCCGCACCAACAACGCTGCTAGCTTTAGGTGGAAAAAGGATTCTACTTTTGAGGCTGAAGAAGAAGCTAAAGCGACGGAGCATTTCAGCGAACACAGGGAGGGGCAAGGGGGAGGGACCACGTGAGGCTGACGGACTCACCGCCTTGAGGTCGTAGGTGGTGCAGAAGACCCCGAAGCACTCCTTCCGCGACGCCGGCGCCTCCGTCGCGACCGCCGTCGCCACGCCATCCTGCGCCTGCCTGGGGTTCTCATCGACGTATACGGCTGGTCAGCGTCAGCCTAGCTGCTGGCACGCATTCACGTCCACATCGTGGGGGGTAGGCGCGAGCTGAAATACGGTGCTACTCACTTGGTGGCGTCGACGGAGCACCGGACGGTGGCGAGCGGGGCTCGGCGCGGGCGGCGGGGCTGGGCAGAGCGGCAGCGGCCGAGAGGGGCCGGCACGAGGCGCGGTCCGGCCGGGGAGTAAACTGTTGAAAGGCCCATGGCGGAGCCGGAGCCGGAGCCGGAGCAGGGGAGGAGTGGATGGATGCTGGGCGTGCCGGATGGATAGGACGGGAGAGGAGAGGAGGGAGTGGTGGACACCGCGCGCTCGCCTTCTTCTCCGATCAGAGAAATATAGCTGTATGCAGTAGCGCGCGTAGGGAACTGGATTAGCAGCAGGGCGAGGCGGACCGCCCGCCGCGTGACACGTCGCGCGACAGCGATTGTTCGGCGGCTTGTACCGTACGTCCGCGTCTGCTACTCTGGCGGTTCCTCGCAGAGGGGAGAACAGCGACAACCAAGTCGTTTTCGTCTCTGGAAGGACGCAATAAAGCTTGCGAATCTCAAGTTTTTGCAGGCAGCCTTTTTTCAAAAGACTACATGGGCGAGGCAGGCAGCATTCTCCTTTTTAAAAGACTCGCTGGTAGATTTGGTTCCCTTTTAAAACAAAGCCACGCCGAAACTACATGGGAGAAGGAGACATTACAAAGGCAAAAAGGGCTTTTCATTTTCTTCTTTTTATCAAAAGACTCATGGATATAGATTTGGTTTCCTTTTACAACAAAACCACACCGGAACTGCTCCTCGATCATCTTTTCAAAGAGTGTGATGGCGCAACTTCTCATCGCTACAAGAACTAACTATTCGTTTAGTAGAGGCGTGGCAAAATTTTGCCGAAGTGTATGAGATCTTCGGTTTGAAGCCATGCAAAATGTAGAGACAGTGCTTAAACCACACAAACTTTTTTTACTAATATAATATATGAGCCCTGCATGTCGACGAAGTTCTAGCATTGAAACATAACCGATAGGGGCTTTCATTTGTGCAATAAATTACGAGGAAAACAACCGTTTAGGTTGGTTAGGAATCTGAATTAAGATTACGATATGGTCATGTGGAAACTGTAACTTTTAGTAAAATCTATAACATCCTAGCATTGATATCGTTATGAATTTAGATATTTTTATATTTAATTTAATTTAGAAAAAAATGATAACATAGTTGTGATGATATATATGGATAAATATGAATTATTATTACTCACATACTTGATGAATATATATACATGAAAAATATATTAACTATAGCAGAAAATGTATTAAGTTTAATAAATTTAGATTAGTTTATACCAAGGGATCTGTGCTCCAAGGCATTGATGCCTCCATTCATAAGAGTCGATAGCGTGTGTTGCTTAAAGTAGCGGGTCAAAGTCAATGTAGATGTTGGAGGTCCTCAAACTAATGAATTTTAGCTATCTTCGAGTTTGTTTTAGGGGAAGCGAAGCAACCTTCATCACAGTGGCCTCGACGAAGTAGGGAAATAGGCGATAGCTTCGTCGTCAAGACTTAAACGAAGCACCTCGGAATGGCGAAGCATGCCCCCGTGGTGTGGAGATGAAGGAAGATGCGAGTGGCGTGCACAACACGTCTTGAATAGGAAAATACGACATTACCATCGCCAAACTTTGTAGATCATGTATATATGACCTAAGGGAGCTAATGTAATTTCATACGAAGTTGTATATGGCATTGTCCGTGTACAATGCTCATGCAGAGGGACACTTATTCCATTCACGTGCTCGCAGACTCTCGGTGTGCTCTGCCTTCAAAGCTGTTGAAGAGTGATTACCTTCGGATACCCAACGTATATCACAAAGGTACTCTTGTAACAATATGTAACCACTAGTAAAGTAATAAATAAATAATGAACACATTCTATAGTCTATTTTCTTTTATGTCCTACCTCGTGTATTATCAAGATCTACTTGACCTTCTCCCTTGGTTCTTCCTCTCTTGATGAGTGGATAAGGGGAGAAGATCCCATGTATTTAATGGTGTTGCCATGTTTTGGTTTCTCATAGGAACCTCGATAGGTGTCCAACATTAGCGCCCACCTCCGGTGAACTCACGCTCAACCACAATCACTCATTATGCCTTCGAAATGGACTGGGGTTGTGGTTCTACAGAACCACGACCAACTCAAAGATACTTAGACTCCCAAAAACAATGAACGAAGGATGGAGAACACCAAGGATGTCGACCCCCTTGTCACAAGATGATCTCGATCAAGAGATCGAGAACCTCGAAGTCATTCACAAGCAAGTCAAAGCTCGAAAAGAAAAATGCTTTAGGTGGCTTAGCTGCAACAACAAATTGATCAAGCGTAATTACAACGCGTGGCGAGACAAGAGGAAGAACAAGCAGAAAACCAACATCACCATGATGTAAGGGATCCTTACCCCAAAGGTCTCAACCATGATACATTCATCGACGACAGTACGTCTCCCTTGATAGTGGACCTTCAAGTAGCGCCATGGCCAGCTTTGTATAGGCCCGACCTCAGCTCTCAATGTATGATGGCTTATCAGATCCAAAGCAATTTTTGATGAGTTACGAAGCGACAATATCCTTGTATGGAGGTAATACAACAGTGATGGCCAAGTCCTTTGTCATGGTAGTAAAGAATGTGGCACATACTTGGTACTCTTTTCTTCAGCTCGGGTTGGTCACATCATGGTAGAAGCTAAAGAATCTTCTACTCACAAGCTTTCAAGGATCCAGATGAAGCCTGTAATGTAACACCTCAAAATCATAGTTTTGGGATTTAGGAAAAAGTCTCCAGGAAATTGGATTTAATATGACTTTTAATGAGGATTTTCTTACCCCGAGGTCTTTCTTCTAAAATTAAAAAGTTTTCTAATAAAAGGTTTAATAAAATAGTTCTTATATGAGCTAAATTATCCCTTGATGAATTATATAAGTATCCATATGGATATATGTTACAACATTTTCTTTACAGAGATCATACAATATAAAACTATTTTCTTGTATTAAATAGGTGGGAATTACACATTTAAAAGGCAATGGCTTAAATAGAATAATAAATAAATAAAATAATATCAATATTGTATATCTTTCAGAATTTTTGATTTTGCAATAAAATTTTGAACTTGAACCCTGAATCAAATATAAATTTAAAACAAATTTGGAAGAATAAATTAGAAAACCAGAAATTAGAAAAAGAAAAATAATAAAAAGAAAGAATTTACCTGCCACCTGGGCTGATTCCCACCTTCCCAGCCCAGTTCACCTCCCCTTGGCCCAGTGATGCTTCACCGCGCGACCCACAATCCTTGGACGCTTGCACCCTGCGCCAGTGTCGCTGTCCTGCGGGGCCGTGTGGTCAGTTAGCCGTATGTCCGCATGCGCGCTCGATCCTATGGTTGGTATGAGGGACTAGAGTGCCAGATCAGTTAAGTAACCCTAGTTAGGAATATGTGGGCAAATAGCGACTTTGCTCTCGAGGGGTCTCACATCTCTATATAAGGAACCTGTATACCCCCTCATAATACAGAGAAGAGAAAGAGACCCAACCCTATATACTGTCTCTAGCGTGTTTCCACTGTAATGCTTCTGGGAAGGGATACAGGTCTTTCACGAATTCTCGCGCCTAATCTGCTGACGGAAGGGAAGGGAGCGAATCTGGTGATCCGTGGTAACATAGTTCTCAACACGTTATGAGCATGCTCTACCTCAACGTTGCTGCGGGGTCAAATCTGCATCAACTCTTCGTCAAGCCGACAGGTCTCTCGGCCTCGCCAAACTGTCCTACGCGACAAGCTTTGATTCCTCCAAACAGTATGATTTTTTCAATAGTAGTGTTGGGGACCTTCGGCATCCGAAGGTCCTCAAAAACAGGATTTAATAGTGTTTCTGGAGTATAATGTGTGAACAGGTATCTTCGGACTCAAGTCAGGTATTACAGTAGACCAGAATAATACGAAGGTTGGTGAACCACCGAAGGTGTAAGCAGGAAAGCTTCGGCGTGACGGCAGCAGATGAAACCGACTTAAAGATGAAAAGGCTATTTAGACCTCGACAGATTACTATAGAATTATTATCGAGTGTAAAGGGCATTAATGTAATTCTGCACGGGCTGCGTCCCGTGCCTATAAATAGGTGAACAGTAGCCCCGTACTGTTCACGCTGACTTGGCATTCGCTTTTTGCGTCACGCTTGTATTATCATCTCCTTCCAATTAAAGGTATACTTGTAATTCAATGATGTTTCTGTTTATGTTTAATGATAATACATAACTGTTCATGATGCCATTTATATTCCTTACATTTCATCCTTCGTCGTTATGAAATGAACTTATGAAGATATACTCTTCATAACCTTCGTCCGAAAAGCATTATACCCCAAAGGAGATAATGTTTCGAAGGACGAAGGACTTTAACGATTAACATTTTCTATGTTGCCTTGTTCTTAACTCATAGCATTTGAGAACAAGTCCCCAACATTGGCGCCCACCTCCAGTGAACTCACTTCCACTCTGAGTTTTTTGAACACCTTCGGCGATCGTAAACCTTCGTTATGGCGCCGAAGAAGGCTTCAGCGACTGGGGTTGCAGCTCTGCAACCACTGGACCACAATCAGGAGACAGTCTCCCTGCGGGAGGCCCGAAGCCAGAAAAGGAAGGCTGTCAGCCCGACACCACCAGAGGACGAGATAGATCAAGAAATCAGAGATATGGAGATGCTTCATCAACAAGTACAGAGGAAGAAAGAAAAGATGGCCAGGCTAGCTGAACTGCAGAGGCAGATAGACGAAGCCTCTGAAGAAGTTCGTCATCTTGCTCAGGATGAGCAACACCGAAGGCCTCAGCACCAAGACCTTCATCAGGAGGGTTTTCCCAACGAAGATGACTGGTATGACAATTTCCATCATGGGAATTTTGTTTTTGATGATGCTTCTCCTCTGTCCGCTGAGCTGCAGGCTACACCTTGGCCTCCGTCCTACAAGCCGCCTCAGCTTCCCGTATTTGATGGCCACTCAGACCCGAAGCAGTTTTTGATGAGCTACGAAGCAACAGTATCTTCGTATGGCGGCAATGCTTCAGTCATGGCCAAATCTTTCGTTATGGCTGTCAGAAGTGTTGCTCAAACCTGGTATTCCTCCCTTCGACCAGGGACGATCACTTCATGGCAGAAGCTGAAGGATTTGTTGTTAACCAGCTTTCAAGGATTTCAGACGAAGCCGGTCACTGCTCAGGCTCTGTTCCAGTGCACCCAGGATCACGAAGAATACCTTCAGGCGTATGTCCGAAGGTTCTTGCGTTTGAGGGCACAGGCACCAACGGTGCCCAATGAAATTGTCATCGAGGCCATGATCAAGGGGCTTCGGCCAGGACCGTCAGCTCAGTACTTCGCCAGGAAGCCTCCTCAAACTTTGGAGAAGCTGCTCCAGAAGATGGACGAGTACATTCGGGCCGATAATGATTTTCGCCAAAGAAGGGAGGAGGCTTTCAGGTTTTCTGAAATGACCAGGGGCTTCGGAGGGAGGCTCTACCCGAGGCATGTGAGATCAATTCATAACTCTACACAAAATGATGACAGAGGAAGCCAACAGCAAAGGCCACAATGCTCCTCACACGCTTCGGGACAACAGCAAAGCTCCTTCCGACCACCAGCTCCAAGAGGCAGAGGCGCCAGGGGCTTTGGAGGAAGATTTGGCGATCAACCGAGAAGAATCTTTTGCTTATTCTGCGGTGAGAACAAAGGCCATACTACCAAGATGTGCCATGTTACTATTCAGAAGCAAAAGGAAATAGCTGAGGCAGCAGCGCAACAAGCTCAGCCAAAGCAGGTCATGCATACAGCTTCGTATCATTCGCCCTACATTCCAGAATATGTGGGCAATCATCCTGCAGTTTCTGTTGCTTCGGCGAGTCAGCCTCAAGCTTCTTGGCAACAGCCTCCGCCTCCACCTCCGTTGCAACAAGGCCAGCAGCCAGAAGGGAGCCAGTATGCTCCACACCAGAGGGACTTCAGAGAGCAGTCCGAAGCTCGTACAGTCAATAGCACTGTGCCAGAGTCAAAGCACATCTATTGACAAATATCCTACCTTGATAGCAATCTTTTTCATTCAGTTTTATTTTCTGTAATAAAGGACATTGTTTAGATTTCATGTAATTAGTTTCGTTGAATCCTACAAGGAAAATATATTTTCTTCTCAGGCTTATGATAACAAAGAGGACCTTCGAACTATCGAAAATGCTTCGAAGCAACAAAAAGTCGTTCTAAGGAACGCAGAGTAAGTTTGCCGAAGTCACAAAAAGTCGTTCCAAAGAGAGCGCAGTGTAAGTTTTCTGCTCCAAAGTCGTTCCAAAGGGAATGCAGAGCATACAGCGAAAAGTCAACGCTGATACCGCCTAAGTAAAAGGCGAAGCGCGAAAAGTCAACGCGAATACCGCTGAAAGTAAAAGGCGAAGAAGCTCCTAAGGGAGGCTTGCAGCGAAAAATAAACGCTGATTCCGCTGAAGTAAAAGGCGAAGAAGCTCCTAAGGGAGGCTTATAAAAGATTGTGTTTTATTGCAGGGATGCGTATGTATCTTCGGAATAAACATCATCTCACATGACATAACATCATCGCATCATTTCGCATAGCATAAGCATCATACATCATTCTGCACATGGCACAAGAGGTGCACACATTATCAATCTACAGAAGAACGCTTTGAAAAAAGGGAGAAATCATAGTCACAAAAAGATACATCATTGATCTTCGGAAGTGTAGCTTCGGAAAAAATTTTCACGAAGCCTGGATGTTATTCATCAGAATATTGGATATTGTTGTGACAAAGAAAAATTCTTCTTCACGAAGCATGAAAAGAAGGGAAGGTGTTTTTTCGTCAAAGACTCAAAAGCGGTACGTGTAAAGTTTCATGCATCGTAAAGAATTGACTAACAAAAATAGGTATATTACATTTGGGGTTACAAAATGTTTCAGTATATTACATTTCAGAAGTTTTTCACAAAAATACTTAATCCTCTCTCAAAACGACTTCTGCAGCCTCGTTCAGGAGCCGATTGACGACTTCGTCCATAATATCTTCAGCCATCTTTTTTATTTCGTCGTCTCCTTTCGGCTGAGGGCCCGAAGACGTTTTAGCAGGATCTGAAGTAAGACAGGATACGGCTACATTGCTATTACAAATCGCAAACAAATCTTAAAGCCTAAAGATTACAACACAATAAAAACTATTAGTTAATACCTAATTGACCTTCGGCCTCTGCGCTCTTTTCAGCAGCCTCAGCTACTTCTCTAGCATCGTGAATGCCCTTTTCACTTCTTCGAATAATTTCTCCGGCCATTTCTCGGCCACCATTATCCCAGATATCGGTAAAAAATTTTCCACCAATTATACTAGCTTCGGCCGAAGGATCTCTTGCATCTTCAAAGGATAAAGCAGCTTCGGACTGTGCTAAAATTTTTACATGTTCGCAGCCTTTCTTCTCTAAGATGGTGGCAATCCCTCTGGCACCAGAGAAGGCACATATATCTCCTCGGCTATTTAAAATTTCTTCGAAGGCCTCAGCTTCGTGGTCGATCCATTCGATGGGACCTTCGGGATTGCCTCTCGTAAAGTTTTCTTCGCTTGAAAAGGCGCCAACCCTGGCGAAGCTAGCTTTTAACTTTTTAACACACTCTATAGATTTGTTATAGCATCTCTTTTTGGACGAACGAAGCTCTTCAACAGTTATTTCTAGGTGATCGGCCCATTGGTCGCTGAGTTCTCGCTTTGTTTCTTCAAGTATGCGTTCTTCCTTGGCTCTGGCCAGTTGTTTCCGAAGGTCTTCAATTTCCCGCTTCTGAGCTTCAGCTTGGCCTTTAAAAGCAGCTTCGTCCTCCTTTATTTTATGTATCAATGAGTACAACATTTTATCTTTTTCGAGACCTTCGTTCCTCAGTTCAATAACTTCGGAACGAAGGTTGCTCAGGGCTATAGAACACCCTTCGTCTTCAGCATCTTTCTGTGCCCTGAGGGCATTGCTGAGTATCAGGCCCTGCAAAGAGAAATATGTCTGCGTCAATAGGTTTAAACAAACGAAAAATTTTGAACTCAACAAAAAATACAAGGATTTCATTTGTCGCACCTTTAAGCTATTGTAAGCTAGGCTGTCGGCCAGATCGTTCTTTGACAGCACCGAAAGTCCGTCTTCTAAAGTTGGGAATCCGAAGCTCCTGCTCATCTCCCGACAGACAGAAATTTCCTTGCTGTTGGGGAGACAATACAAGAAGTCTTCTTCCCCACTGCCATTGAATATTAACGCCCCCTTTGGATATTTCAGTTTTTGGGCGTAGTGCTGGGCCTCTTGCTCTTCTTTTTCTGATAATTTTTTCCCCGAAGCATGACGAAGAATATAATCACGAACTTTCGGAGATGCTTCGGGGGCAATGACACCGGTTTCTTCAACAAAAGTTGGCTTTGTTATTTTTTCCGCCTCACTTTCCAAGGATTTTATCTTTGCAGGCTCTGAGGGCCCAGCTTCGGCTTCAGTCTCTTGCCCTGGAGCCCTAGAACCAGAAATTTCAGTTGTTGTTTCAGGAATGACAGCAGCCTTCTTCGGAGGTGTGCTTGAAGATTTGATCGTTTCCAGTACATCTAGCACATTAGCCATTCTCTTTCTTTTTGGAGTCACTGCTGGCACTTTTTGATTTTTTACTATATCAATGTTTGCTGCGGGACTCAAAACTTCTAATGTTTTGGATCCCTCAGTTGCTTCTTTTACCTCTTCCATTTTTTCTGTGGACGGCGCTTCGGCCTTCTCTTTCATTTCTGATAACAAAATCTTCGATTGTTCCAATTCTATCTTTGTTGGCACTTCGGCCGTTTCTGCGACTTCTGGCAGCAGGGTTGGCTCGGCTGGTTTTTCAGCTTCGGCGGCCGAAGGAGTTCCTCCGGTAAACTCAGGCACCGAAGCTGGTTCAATATAGCGCGGCCGATGTGTGAGGACCTTTATCTTCTTTCTTGTCGGTTCTGGCTCGCTAGGAGCAATTGCAGCTTCTTCCTTTGCAGAGGTTGTGCTTTTTCTCTTCTGCCTTCGAATGGGATAGCAATAGTCAGGGTAGACAAACCCGATTGCATCAAATACCCGATTAAGCCTTGTCTTTTTTCGGCCTCCGAAGGCTGCTGACATTGCAGTGTCTTCGGCCTTCGAATAAGCCCCAAGCAGTTCATCGCTTAAATTTTCAATACTTTTTAACCAGTCATCATCTGGCTCAACGAATTTATCTCCAAATTTAAAAGTGTACTTCAACTGATAAGTCCACCTTCGTCGGCCTCTTTTACGATTTCTTGTGGCATTTCCCAATTCTCCGCGAGCGGCCATACCCTGAAGGCAATATGCTCTTGTACTAAGTCTCTTGTCCCAATGAAAGAACAGACTGCGCCGAAGGCCCTCTGGCATTCTTCGGCAACTTCATTCATTTCAACCTTCGGCCTTCAAAGGCCGAAGCTTTGCCAAATAGGGCGCATAATTATACCTTTGATATCTTCTCGTATTGTCAGATCACTCTTCACATAGAACCATTCTGTCATCCAGTCTCCGGGCCATCTTTTCCGAAAGGTTGGCACGGGGCAGCTTGACCCGGACCGAGAAACAAAACTGTAGCAGCCAAAATTGTTGTGATACTGTTCCTTACCCCAAGGTTTTGTTTCATATGATAATTCATGTATATTGCAGAAGCTTTTTGCGTCAGGCTTCAGACCTTGGCTTCTCACGGCCCACACGAAGATATTCAGCTTTATAATTGCCTCGGGGGTAAGTTGATGGAGATAGATTTCGAATATTTTCAGCACCTCCACAACGAAGCTGCTCAAAGGAAATCGCAGTCCAGCTTTCAAAATGCTTCGGTACACTACGACTTCATTCTCTTCAGGGTGGGGGCAAGTTTTCTCCCCTTCGTCGGCCCTCACAATGGACAGATCCCGAAAATACCTTCCTCTCATGTTGATAAGATGATTCTCTTTGATAGTTGATTTACCATAAACTGAATGGCTTGGTCGCCATGGACAATCTTCGGAGTCTTCACCACCACTGTCCACGTCATAGCTGTCACTATCACCAGTATCCTCAAACAAACCTTCCAGAATCTCCTTGGTGATTTTTTCTGTGTTGGTCTTTGACATCGCTATAAGAAACCCCAAATTTTTCTCTTCGTCGAGGCTCAGCTTCGTCTCAGCAGCAGTCTTCTTATCTTCGGACATCTTCGGAGACACTAAAAAACCATTTTCAAAGCCGAAGCTTCAAAACTAAAAGCTTAACAAATCGTAATGCACAAGAGCTAAAAATTGAGTGAGCGGGAGCAGTTGGCCAGAGAGCGTGTCAAATGCGTTTGCGGTATGGCCGTATTTATACGCCGAGTGCGTTGAAAACTGAAAGACCCCGCTTGTCAGTGAATATTGCTATTCTAGCAAAGGGAAGGTGTTTTTTCGGACCTTCGGCGTAAAGCCTTCGTCCAGGTCGCAATCTAAATTTATTATTTTGAACAAATTAATATTGCGAGGGGCTACTGTTGGGGACCTTCGGCATCCGAAGGTCCTCAAAAACAGGATTTAATAGTGTTTCTGGAGTATAATGTGTGAACAGGTATCTTCGGACTCAAGTCAGGTATTACAGTAGACCAGAATAATACGAAGGTTGGTGAACCACCGAAGGTGTAAGCAGGAAAGCTTCGGCGTGACGGCAGCAGATGAAACCGACTTAAAGATGAAAAGGCTATTTAGACCTCGACAGATTACTATAGAATTATTATCGAGTGTAAAGGGCATTAATGTAATTCTGCACGGGCTGCGTCCCGTGCCTATAAATAGGTGAACAGTAGCCCCGTACTGTTCACGCTGACTTGGCATTCGCTTTTTGCGTCACGCTTGTATTATCATCTCCTTCCAATTAAAGGTATACTTGTAATTCAATGATGTTTCTGTTTATGTTTAATGATAATACATAACTGTTCATGATGCCATTTATATTCCTTACATTTCATCCTTCGTCGTTATGAAATGAACTTATGAAGATATACTCTTCATAACCTTCGTCCGAAAAGCATTATACCCCAAAGGAGATAATGTTTCGAAGGACGAAAGACTTTAACGATTAACATTTTCTATGTTGCCTTGTTCTTAACTCATAGCATTTGAGAACAAGTCCCCAACAAGTAGGTTGTATCTACTGTTGGTGGTATTGTTTATGTGAAAAAAAATCGTTGTTGTTGTGTGTCGCCGCCCTGCTATGGATGCATACCGCCACCGCTGGAATGCATGCCAGTAGCGTCGTTCCTCACCTGCGTATCAACGCGTATTGATTCGAACCTGTGGCACGAAGCCACGTCCTGATGGTCGCTCCATAGGCACGGTTCGTACTCCGAAGCGTCATGCAATACTTGTCGCAGTAGCAGAGCAACTAACCAAGAGGGTGGGCTCCGCCGTCGTCAGCCACCGTGTGCCCCTCTTGTTTGAGTGTTTGCTGGAGGCAAACGACAATAGTAGTGGGGATGGTCTGCCTTCTTTTCCGAGACGTCCTGACATTAGAGAGGCCCAGGACAAGACTTATAAAGGAGGCTCTTTATAATAATAATTATTACACGTAAATATAGTGTGTATATATTGTCAATAAAGTATTTATATGTATCTGAAAAAGTTATTCATATTAAATAAAAATAATTAAAATATAGCCTAATATCTCACAGAAAAATGTGACATATATGGGTCTAGATGACTCAAAAGGTTAGTTCGAACAACGATTAAATGGACGCAATGCGTTGTCAGATCAGCTATTCGCTTGTCTATCTACAATTGTGCGAGAGATAGAGATGAAACTGCGTCGTTGTCTCGCTGCACACTGAGAGCCTAGGCGGCTTGGCCTGAGATTACGAAGTACTACTATTAGAATATAAAAAACAAGATTAATAGGTTATGCCTAATTCTCTTTGCTTGTTGTTGTCATGTTGTTGACTTATAATTAAGCCTTTAAATATTTTATAGAACTAGCAGACAAATCTATATAATATATATTATATGCATATATATACTGATATTTAGTATATGGGGTGAGGCCCCACAAGTCCGGGGGCCCTGGTCGGGGGCACTGCTCGACCCCCGCCAGGGCCGGCGCTGATTGCACCACCGTGCAACAGCCCCCGCCAGAAGTCAGCCCCCTAGTCCCCCTGTTTCTGTCCAGAGCATATGAGCTCGATGTGACCCCGGGTCTCTTGCTGCATGCCCGCATGCAACTTCTTTGTGGCAGTTGAAATAAAATCTCACGCATGCAGCCCTCTGGATCCTAATTCTGACCGCCATGCAAAGACTAGCCGGTGTGGGGGAGAAAAGAATGTATCTCATACAACCGAGAGAAAACAGTTGAACCATTCAACCAAGAGGGCGGTTGTGACATCCGTATTCCATGCTACGATATAAATAAATAACAAAGTTTGTGGCGGCTAGAAAGAAAGAAATAGGATTGCCATTTTCCCATAAGTTAATGCTGAATTAATCATCTTCCGTAAGATTTAATTTATATGCATGTTCCGTTTTATTTATTCTAGTTATTTGGTGTTGCAAATAATAAATAGAACATAACATGTTTTATATTGTTGTTTATACCTTAAATAATTATTTTCTTCAGTAAATAATTGGTAGAGCAATGCACACTTAAATATGGGAAAATGTTTTTTTATACCTGATGTGTTAAGTTCTTACATTAATTCATGTAATCTTTTCTGCTTTTATTTATCATATTAAATAAATAGCAGAAAATTATTAAAATGCATGTGAAGGCCACGCTACGTTTTTTCATATCGCTCTAAATATTTGTTATGCGTTGAGCCTTCGGACTCACATCGAGCGATTAAATGGTATAATGGGTACACAGATATGACGATCAGGTTACATTATTAATCGACTGAGTTAAGACATTGGCTAAGCATTGATTGCGCCCTGGCAACACGACACAGTATTTGTGTCGTACGAACTTGGTTGTGTCATGTGATTGCTATGTCACACTCTCGCTTAATCGGACCGCTCCCGTTGAGTCGAATCTCCATCGTCGAGTCGTGTATTTTTCATATGCCCTGTAGGCACTGTCCGTCTGCCGTGATCATCGAGCCACAATTGCGTCTGTTGCGCACGTTGCATGGACATATTGTATACTCCGATTACCAAGTCACAATTGCGCATGTTGCGCTTGTTACGGAGGCTTATTGTGTTGTCGTACCCTGATGGCCGCATGCGCGTTGACACCAGATGCTAGAGCTTGTACTTGCGTGGATTGTGGTGGGTTGTTTAAGCTCCTAAAGTCACATTATGCGCAACCTTCATAAACAATTTTGTTTGGCCCTATATTTTATTTGACTGTGTTGTGTGACATTATATATTTATATATCGCCAAGTGGCCATAACAACTATATCAAGTTCTATAGTGCTTGGAAATCTTGGAAATTAAATTGAAATACAATAAAACACAGATAAGTTAATTTTTTGCTCTCTCTCCTCATGCATAAATATTTTACCCGAAGTAAACCGAAGATATATAATGCATGAAAGCCTTTTTGGCATAGAAGATATCACACATTGGGATTCTATTAGTAAGCAAAAGACCTTACCAAATGAATAAATACTATAAATCTCAGTCATACATTGCTCAACTAGATGTTGGCACATTGCTCTCTTAATCGTTGGACGACATGAACCAAACTCTGAGATAAAAGGACATGTAACCCCTAGCAACACGAAGTTGCAAGTATACCGAGAGGTTATTCTGAGAAATTTTTCACAATGTTGGTGTGAAAAAACATCGCGTGTTCCCGTTGAACCACTTTACTCGTCCTATCTAGGACCTATATGCTTGTGTTGCATATATCTCTAATAATTGTAAATACTTATAGTTGCTGAATTGACTTGGGATAGTCCTTTGACTGGTATGGTATACAGTAAGGCAAATGGTAAATGTCAGTACTGAATGGAAATAAAATTAGGGTTTATGTAGCAAAACTACATTTGATTCCACCCTTTGACATGCTTACCATAATCTATCTCTGATCTACCAGAAGTAAGAAGAGTAGAAAATAGCCTTAAAATCCCACATGACCACAAAGCTTGAAGATAAATTGGGTATTAATATGTCCTTGGTCCTTGGCATAAGAAGAGCCATAAGTCTTGACCACAAGATTGTAAGTGGTGATAATTTGTGATAAAAATATAAAGATCTTATTGAGACCCGTTGTATTCTCCCTAGTCCTGATGACTTCTTTGTATGAGAGCAGTACTATCTGTTGTTGAAGACTGGTCCCAGACGGATATCGTTCTTGTTTCGCTCTTGCCAAGCAGTTATCACCATTTGCTTAGTCAAAATCTTAGCAATCGGGTGATTTCCCCAGATAATATAGGAATTCTTGGCCTTGTTTGTTCTATTCCAAAGTTTCTCTTTTTGCTGAACAATGAAGAGATCGACATATGCTATATAGAACAATTTGGTATATAATATGAGGAGGAATGTTTGGCCTGCTGGCAACACCATGAATTATTAACTATTGTTATAAGTTATCTCTCAAAATTATTATACCTAAAAATATTGCATTTATCGATACCCAATTTCAGAGCGGTATGAGTAATTGTGTAAACCATGGGCAGTGATAAAAACGAGCTAGACTATACATCTCTGCATATAAAAATCTTAGCTTGGCAGCATTGGCCTGATGTCGTGCACTTTACTACCAATATAAACACACATATTTTTTCTATGTGCCTCAAAGCACAATGCAACTAATGAATGTCCTTGTGAGCGCTAGACCCTGATGGTCATTTTACTTATTGATTTGAAGTCAACTAATGGCTCCAAACGATGAATGATATGCATGAGCCCCTGAAGGATCCTTATGGATAAAATAGTGGTGTGCAGATTAGTCTTAATCTTAATGATTGATTGTGCATTTGGTAATAATAACAATAAGTTGGCATATTTGTAACCACGAAGCAACTTGTTGTTGCGTGTCTCGCTGGATGTTGAGACTTGAGACTAACCCTTCATGTTGAAGGACAAATATGTAGTATTCATGCCACTACATTAATCTAAGTCCAAAGCTCACTACATAAAACCCCTATCTGTAATGTGCGTAAGATTTCCCAAATAAATCACCACAATAGCATACATTGGCCACAACTGGATGATTGTGGTTGGGGATTTTATCTGTATGCTTTTAGAACATCTCGGCATTAGGGGGAGGAATGTCCATATAGTGTAATGCCTCAATATTCTATTAAATGCACAAAAGCCAAACTGAACCTGTCGTTCGGTGTGTACTCCTGTGTATATGGAGTTTGCCAGAAATCGTTGAGGAGTAACCATATTGGTTTGAATGCTTCTACCTGATGTAGATGTGGATATACCCGGGATTAATATTGTCGGCGTTTCGAACCCAGGGGGTCCCTGGGCCGACGAGTAAATTGTCGCCGCGTGCCCCAGCCTAGATGGGTCGGCGCGAGATGGAGCGCGAAGGGGGGAAGAGAAGCCGGAGGGAGACAGGCGTGAGAGGTGAAACCCGCGGCCTTCGTGTTTGTCCCGCGCCCAGGTCGAGTGCGCTTGCAGTAGGGGGTTACAAGCGTCCACGCGGGAGGTAGCGAGCGGCCTTGCGCGAGCGCCGTCCCGTCCTTCCCCGCGCGGCCAACCCTCTGTAAGAGGGCCCTGGATCTTCCTTTTATAGGCGTAAGGAAAGGATCCAGGTGTACAATGGGGGGTGTAGCAGTGTGCTAACGTGTCTAGCGAAGGAGAGCTAGTGCCCTAAGTACATGCCATCGTGGCAGCTGGAGAGGTTTTGGCACCCGATTCGTGTGGTGTCGTGGCCGTCGGAGGAGCACCGGAGCCTAGCGGAAGGACAGCTGTCGGGGCTGTCGGGTCCTTGCTGACGTCCTCTTGCTTCCGTAAGGGGGCTGAGAGCCGCCGTCGTCATAGAGCATGCGGGGCGCCATCATTACTTGTTTGGCGGAGCGAGCCAGATGGGACGCCGGTCTTGTTCCCCGTAGCCTGAGTCAGCTTGGGGTAGGGTAATGATGGCGCCTCCTGTGACGTGGTCGGTCCGAGCCCTGGGTTGGGCGAGGTGGAGGCTCCTCCGAGGTCGAGGTCGAGTCTGTCTTCCGAGGCCGAGGTCGAGTCCGAGCCCCTGGGTCAGGCGAGGCGGAGATCGTCGGCTGAGGCTAGGGCTGAGTCCGAGCCCAAGGGTCGGGCAAAACAGAGTTCGTCGTCTTCTGGGGTTGAGCCCGAGTCCGAGCCCTGGGGTCGGGCGAAGCGGAGTTCGTCGTCTTCCGGGGCTGAGCCCGAGTCCGAGCCCTGGGGTCGGGCGATGCGGAGTTCGTCGTCTTCCGGGGCTGAGCCCGAGTCCGAGCCCTGGGGTCGGGCGATGTGGAGTTCGTCGTCTTCCGGGGCTGAGCCCGAGTCCGAGCCCTAGGGTCGGGCGATGCGGAGTTCGTCGTCTTTTGGGGCTAAGCCCGAGTCCGAGCCCTAGGGTTGGGCGATGCGGAGTTCGTCGTCTTCCGGGGCTAAGCCCGAGTCCGAGCCCTGGGGTCGGGCGAAGCGGAGTTTCCTATGGCGCCTGAGGCCGGACTTGGCTGCTGTCAGCCTCACTCTATCGAGTGGCACGGCAGTCGGAGCGGCGCAGGCGGCGTTGTCCTCTTGTCAGGCCTGTCAGTGGAGCGGTGAAGTGACTACGGTCACTTCGGCTCTGTCGACTGGAGGGCGTGCGTCAGGATAAAGGTGTCAGGCCACCTTTGCATTAAATGCCCTGCGATTCGGTCGGCTGGCGTGGCGACTTGGCCAAGGTTGCTTCTTGGTGAAGACTAGGCCTCGGGTGAGCCAAAGATGTGTCCGTTGCCGTAGGGGGTCCTCGGGCGAGACGTAAATCCTCCGGGGTCGGCTGCCCTTGCCTGAGGCTGGGCTCAGGCGAGGCGCGATCGCGTCCCTCGAATGGACCGATCCTTGACTTAATCACACCCATCAGACCTTTGCAGCTTTGTGTTGATGGGGGTTACCAGCTGAGATTTAGGAGTCTTGAGGGTACTCCTAATTATGGTCCCCGATAGTAGCCCCCGAGCCTCGAAGGGAGTGTTAATACTCGCTTGGAGGCTTTTGTCGCACTTTTTTGCAAGGGGACCAGCCTTTCTCGGTTGCGTCTTATTCCGGTGGGTGCGCGCGAGCGCACCCGCCGGGTGTAGCCCCCGAGGCCTCGGAGGAGTGGTTTGACTCCTTCGAGGTCTTAATGCATTTTGCAATGTTTCGGCCGGTCTGGTTGTTCCCTCATGCGAGCTGGCCGTAGCCCGGGTGCACGGTCGGGTCCCAAGTTCTCGGGCTGGTATGTTGACGCTGTTAACGGTTTGGCCGGAGCCGGGTTTGCGAGAGCAGCCCCCGAGCCTCTGCACAGGGCGAGAGGACGGTCAAGGACAGACTCGACTTTTCTACATATGCCCCTGCGTCGCCTTTCCGCAAGGAGGAGGGGGAAAAGCGCCATGTTGCCCTTGGAGGGCGCCGAACATGGTGTCTCCAGTGAGGTGCTGATGGGTAATCCGAGTGGACGCCCGTGCCCCATTTGTTAGGGGTCGGCTAGAGGCCCGGAGGCGCGCTCCAAAAGTACCTGCGGGTGATCTGCCGGACCCGGTCCCCTTTTGACGGGGTCCAAGGGCTCGATGCTTCCCTCTGATGGGATTCCGTTACATGATCATCCCCGCTGGTCTCGGAAATGTCCTAGGGTACCTCGGGAGCGTAGCCCGAGCCTTGGTTATGTATCGAACGTACCCAGGGTCATCCCTCGCTCTGTGTCTGAGGCGGCTGTGAACCCTTCGAGGGCCAGCCTATGAACCCCTGATCAGTAGTGGGCGCGGAGCCCGAGTGGCCTGAGGCGGCCGTTGAACCCTTCCGAGGGGCCGGCCTTCGAACCTCTGACCAGTAGCGGGCGCGGAGCCCGAGTGCTCTGAGGCGGCTGTTGAACCCCTCCGAGGGGCCAGCCTTTGAACCTCTGATCAGTAGGGGGGCTCGGGGCCCGTTTCCTTCGCGGAGAAGGATCCCTTTCGGGGTATCCCCCTTTCCCGGTCCCTACTGTAAGAGAGAGAAAGAGGAAAAGGGAAAGAATATGAAATCGAGATGACGTGGCACACCTTTTTTGACGCGGTCATTATGGCGAAGGCGAAGCGTTGCTCGCTTCTCCTGCCAAGGGCGCCGCCTGTCCTGCCGCGGAGTCAATGCGACGGGGCGAGTGGTTCGCGGGGCAGCCGTTGCGCGTGCGCGAGTCGTTCGAGGAACGGAACACGGGCGTGCCGTCTTCACGCCGTGGGAGAGGGTTCCCTTGCTGTCTCTGGATGGGACGTAAGCTTGGCTGACGACGCGACCGCTGCTTCCGCCCGCCTGCCACCGCCATTACTGCCGGCCCATTTTTGGCCGTATTGACCGTCGCGCCTGGCTGGCACTGTTGGGTCATACGCAGGGTTGCCTCGAGTCGCGGTACTGGTTCCGCAGTCGAGGAGGCACGGTAGTGGCGCGAGTGGCGGTGCAGTTGCTCGCACGTAGCAACCGGCGCGCCAGTTGCATGACGTGTGGGCCTGGGCCTCCATGCTGGGCGCGTTGGAGTCGGAGGGCTGCGCCCACTTGGCGTGGTTGCATGCCGCCTGCATGGCTGTCCGCCCTTTCACCCGCTGGTCTGGGCGAAAGTGGAGGAATGCTTGTAACCGCTGGGCAGTTGCATGCACCGCGCGCGGCGGTTTGGCTTATTCTGCCCTGGGCCAGCTTGCAAGACGCGTGGGACCCAGCCCCCGTGCCGTAGGGGGAGGACCTTGGAGCATGTTGGAGAAGACTCAGCCCGCAATGGCTGGGGACGCAGGTGGGGAGAGTCGCCTTTAAAAGGAGGGTGCTCCCCTTGAAAGGCGACCATGTCTTTGCGCTCCCTTATGCACCGCGTCTTTCCACCTTCCGAGCCCCCGGATGGGGAACTCCCGCAATCCTTCCGCCTTGTCGTTGGAGGAACACAACTTCGCGGAAGTTGGTACCTTTCAGCCATCGTTCGGCTTCAAGGATTTTCATCACGCAGCCCGGCCGCATCCCCTCGCCGGTGGTCACCCAATACGGTGACCACCAGCCCCTGGATGGGGAGAAGCAAGCCAGGCTACGATCTTGGTCCCGCCCTCAGCTTCAAGGATCTTCATCATCCTTGCTGGGGCGGAGGCCGGGCTGAGCCGGAGCTCTACCTACCGTGCGGGTTCGTGGGTCAGCTTCTCCCTCAGCATTCAAGGGAGAGGGCGCTCACTGGCCTAGCGGGAGGGGCGGACTTCGACAATGCGGGGCCGATCGGCGGCGTGCGTCGTCAGCTTCAGCGCGCTGGGCTCGCCGGCTTTCTCCTGGTGCCCCCTCTCGCCGCAAGGGCGGTTGTCGCGCCGCGCGCACCGGAGGACCGCCCAAGACATCGCGCGCTGCTAGGGCGGCGTTCGTGTTCTGGGGCTGTCCTGCCTTTGCTCCGGTATGGCGCCTCCGCGCGGAGGTCGGTGCTCCGCTCGTCCGGGAGGATCCGAGTGGGGATCTGCCGGTGGGCAGACGGCTCCTGTCGTCGGTGCCGAGGTGGCGGCGGCTGGAGAAGTCCCCGTCGCCGACAGGATCACCGCCACCATCCGCGCTCCGGGTCTTCGACTCTTTGTACTTGTCCTCGCCCCTCGAGCGGAGTCACGGGCGAGGACATCGTTGCGGTGGCGTCCGCCCTTAGGCCATCGCTGCTGCAGTTCGGCAACCCGGAGCGGAGGTCATTGTCGCCCCGCGGGCCCTCCAGTGTGGGGGGTTGTTCGTACCCGCGGAGGTGGAAACGGAGTTCCGTTTGTAATGGCACCTTGAGTGCCGGTGTCATGTTCATTGCGGCTGTCGGGGCCTGAACATGTATGTATTTTTGGCACGGAGCCGTGTTTTTTCCTCATTTCGAGCACTAAGACTCGCCTATCGGCTATCTGAACCGCTTCACCAAGCGCGAGTCGCTTCGTGCAAAGGTGACGAGTGAGGTATCCATATCCCGGAGGCATAGGAGTCCCTCGGCTCGGTCGGCCTTGCTATCCGAGGCTTCTCTTGCTTAGTTAAAGGAAACCCTTGGCCGCTCTTCGATGAGCCGAAGCCGGAGGTAGCGGTGTCCGCACGGACAGAGGCAGAGTTGGCTCGAAAAGAAGATTTGGTCGGCCGAAGCCTGGCCGGGTCGTCCACTGGCGGGACCGATGCCGGAGTTGAGTTGCCGAGGCCACAAACCGAGCCGATGTCCTCGGGGGGCAGCTGGCTGAGGCTTCGGGGTGACCGGCCCGAGCCATCTGCTCGAGCCGGATTCCTGGAGAAGGCCCTGGCAGCGATGGCCCGGGCGTGGTGTTGATGTTGTCCTTCAGAGTGGAGATCCTCCGACCGCGTTGCCGTCCGAGGCTAGGTCGGACCTCGCCGAAGGTGTAGTTGACGCCGAGGGTGCTGTTGCTCCCTTCAACTGTCAAGATCCGAGCCTGCAGGATCGGATTATCTTGTAGTGTGTATATGTTTTCTGCGGCCGCCGAGGCCCAAACACACCATCGTCGTGTTGTAAAGCTGCGTTTCTTTTCCTCTTGTTTCGAGTATCCGGACTTATTTGTCAGTAACCGAATTGTTTGTCCGAGCGAGAGTTACTTTTCACGAAAGGTGATGAGTGAGGTATCCGTATCCCGGAGGCATAGGAATCCCTCGGCTCGGTCGGCCTTGCCGCTTATGTGCACTCTTACTCGTCCATAGGGTTCTGTCACCGACGCAGTCAAGAAGGCCCGAAAAATCATTTCAGCAGAGGAGTTTTCGAGCGTGAAGACTTGTTCGGTCCGCGGAATCACTTATCCGAGCGTGAGTTACTTATCGCAGAAGGTGATGAGTGAGGTATCCGTATCCCGGAGGCGTAGGAGTCCCTCGGCTCGGTCAGCCTTGGCTGCTTACGTGTACTCCGTCGTTTTCGGGATCCACTTTCGAAGTAGTCGGAAAGCACGAAAGACATTTTGGCAGAAAAGATCTTTTTCCGAGGAAAATTTTGACGCAGAGGGGGTTCCCCCTTTTAGCCCCCGAGGGAGGGTCGGGCTTTGCCGAGGCAAGGCTGACCCTTCCTTGATGACTAAACTTTTGCGTGTGAACGAGGTGTATGAACGACTTGAAAGCATCTTAAGGGTAGAAGCGACGTAGCTGTCGGATGTTCCAAGCGTTGCTGTAGACCTCGCCTTGACTGTTAGCTAGCTTGTACGTTCCAGGCTTCAGAACCTTGGCGACGACGAACGGCCCTTCCCAGGGAGGCGTGAGCTTGTGCCGCCCTCGGGCGTCTTGTCGCAGCCGAAGCACCAGGTCGCCCACCTGGAGGTCTCGAGATCGAACCCCTCGGGCGTGGTAGCGTCGCAGGGACTGCTGGTACCGCGTCGAGTGTAGTAAGGCCATGTCCCGAGCCTCTTCCAGCTGGTCCAGTGACTCTTCTCGATTGGCTTGATTGCTTCGGTCGGCGTTGGCCCTCGTCCTCGGGGAACCGTATTCTAAGTCTGTGGGCAAGATGGCCTCAGCCCCATAGACTAGAAAGAACGGTGTGAAGCCTGTGGCTCGGCTCGGCGTCGTCCTCAGACTCCAGACCACCGAGGGGAGTTCCTTCATCCACCGCTTGCCGAACTTGTTGAGGTCGTTGTAGATCCGCGGCTTGAGTCCTTGCAGGATCAGGTCGTTGGCACGCTCTACTTGCCCATTCGTCATGGGGTGAGCCACGGCGGCCCAGTCCACCCGGATGTGGTGATCCTCGCAGAAGTCCAGGAACTTTCTGCCGGTGAACTGGGTGCCGTTGTCGGTGATGATGGAGTTCGGGACCCCAAAGCGATGGATGATGTTGGTGAAGAACGCCACCGCCTGTTCGGATCTGATGCTGTTTAGGGGTCGGACCTCGATCCACTTGGAGAATTTGTCAATGACGACCAACAGGTGCGTGTAGCCCCCGGGTGCCTTCTGCAAGGGGCCGACTAGGTCCAGACCCCACACAGCAAACGACCAGGTGATGGGTATGGTCTGCAGGGCCTGAGCGGGCAGGTGGGTCTGCCTTGCGTAGAACTGATACCCTTCGCAGGTGCGGACAATTCTAGTGGCGTCGGCCACCGCCGTTGGCCAGTAGAAACCTTGTCGGAAGGCGTTCCCAACAAGGGCTCGGGGTGCTGCGTGATGGCCACAAGCCCCCGAGTGTATCTCTTGTAGGAGCTCCTGGCCTTCGGCGATGGAAATGCATCGCTGGAGGATGCCTGAGGGGCTGCGGTGATAGAGTTCCTTCCCGTCTCCCAGCAAGACGAACGACTTGGCACGCCGCGCCAACCGCCGAGCTTCGGCTCGGTCGAGGGGTAGCTCTCCTCGGTGGAGATATTGCAGGTACGGGGTCTGCCAGTTTTGATTAGGCATGACCCCGCTCCGCTCCTCCTCGATGCGCAGTGCCTCACCCTCGGGGGCCGAGGGTGTCTCGAGTCGAGCCGAGGGTGCCTCGGATTGAGTCGAGGGTGCCTCAGGCCGAGCCGAGGGTACCTCGGACCGAGCCGAGGGTGCCTCGGGCTGGGCCGAGGCCTTCTCGGGCTCGGGCGTGTCGTCGGTCTTGACGGAGGGTTGATGCAGGTCTCGGGAGAAGACGTCCGGGGGAACTGTTGTTCGCCCCGAGGCTATTTTAGCCAGCTCGTCCGCAGTCTCGTTGTAGCGCCGGGCGACGTGGTTGAGCTCGAGCCCGTAGAACTTGTCTTCCAGGCGCCGAACCTCATCGCAGTAGGCTTCCTGAAGCCTTTCGCCTTGAGACATCAGAATGTCGCTTCAAGGTCGGAGGCTTTCCTCGTCTTGACTACGATGTCATCGACGTAGGCCTCGACCGTTCGGCCAATGCGTTCGCCGAACACGTGGTTCATGCACCGTTGGTATGTCGCACCCGCATTCCTCAAACCGAACGGCATGGTAACATAGCAGTACATGCCGAAAGGTATGATGAAAGAAGTCGCGAGCTGGTCGGACTCTTTCATCCTAATTTGGTGATACCCCGAGTAAGCATCGAGGAAAGACAGGGTTTCGCACCCAGCAGCGGAATCCACGATTTAATCGATGCGAGGCAGAGGGTAGGGAACTTTCGGACATGCTTTGTTTAGACCAGTGTAGTCTACACACATCCGCCATTTCCCTCCTTTCTTTCTCACAAGCACAGGGTTGGCAAGCCATTATGGATGGAATACGTCTTTGATGAACCCTGTCGCCATTAGCTTGTGGATCTTCTCGCCTATGGCTCTGCGCTTTTCTTCGTCGAATCGGCGCAGAGGCTGCTTCACGGGTCGGGCTCCAGCTCGGATATCCAGCGAGTGCTCGGCGACATCCCTCGGTATGCCGGGCATGTCCGAGGGACTCCACGCGAAGACGTCGGCGTTCGTGCGGAGAAAGTCGACGGGCACTGCTTCCTATTTGGGATCGAGCTCGGAGCCGATCCGGATTTACTTGGAGGCGTCGTTGCTGGGGTCGAGAGGGACGGATTTAACCGTCTCCGCTGGCTCGAAGTTGCCGGCGTGGCGCTTCACGTTTGGCACCTCCTTAGAGAGGCTCTCCAGGTCGGCGATGAGGGCCTCGGATTCGGCGAGGGCCTCGGCGTACTCCACGCACTCCACGTCGCATTTGTACACGTGTCAGAACGTGGGGCCGACGGTGATGACCCCGTTGGGGCCTGGCATCTTGAGCTTGAGGTAGGTGTAGTTGGGGACGGCCATGAACTTGGCATAGCATGGTCTCCCCAGCACTGCGTGGTAGGTTCCTCGAAACCCGACCACCTCGAACGTGAGGGTCTCTCTTCGGAAGTTGGAGGGTGTCCCAATGCAGACGGGTAGATCGAGTCGTCCGAGGGGCTGGACGCGCTTTCCGGGGATGATCCCGTGGAAAGGCGCAACGCCTGCCCGGACGGAGGACAGATCGATCCGCAGGAGCCCAAGGGTCTCGGCGTAGATGATGTTGAGGCTGCTGCCTCCGTCCATGAGGACCTTGGTGAGCGTGACGTTGCCGATGACGGGGTCGACAACGAGCGGGTATTTCCCCGGGCTCGGCACACGGTCGGGGTGGTCGCCTTGGTCGAAGGTGATGGGCTTGTCGGACCAGTCTAGGTAGACTGGCGCCGCCACCTTTACCGAGCAGACCTCCCGACGTTCTTGCTTGCGGTGCCGAGCCGAGGCGTTCGCCACTCGCCCACCGTAGATCATGAAGCAGTCGTGGACCTCGGGGAACTCTCCTGCTTGGTGATCTTCCTTCTTGTTGTCGTCGCGAGCCCTGCCACCCTCCGCGGGTGGCCCGCCCTTGTGAAAGTGGCGCCGAAGCATGGCGCACTCCTCAAGGGTGTGCTTGACGGGCCCCTGATGATAGGGGCACGGCTCCTTGAGCATCTTGTCGAAGAGGTTGGCACCTCCGGGAGGTTTCCGAGGGTTCTTGTACTCGGCGGTGGCTATAAGGTCCGCGTTGGCGGCGTCGCGTTTCGCTTGCGACTTCTTCTTGCCTTTCTTCTTGGCGCCACGCTGAGTTGACCCCTCAGGGACGTCTTCCGGTGGGCGGCCCTGGGGCTGCTTGTCCTTTCGGAAGATGGCCTCAACCGCCTCTTGGCCAGAGGCGAACTTGGTGGTGATGTCCATCAGCTCGCTCGCCCTGGTGGGGGTCTTGCGTCCCAGCTTGCTCACCAGGTCGCGGCAGGTGGTGCCGGCGAGGAACGCGCCGATGACATCCGAATCGGTGATGTTGGGCAGCTCGGTGCGCTGCTTCGAGAATCGCCGGATGTAGTCCTGGAGAGACTCTCCTAGCTGCTGGTGGCAGCATCGGAGATCCCAGGAGTTTCCAGGGCGCACGTACGCGCCCTGGAAATTGCCGGCGAAGGCTTGGACCAGGTCATCCCAGTTGGAGATCTGCCCCGAAGGCAGGTGCTCCAGCCAGGCGCGAGCAGTGTCGGAAAGGAACAGGGGGAGGTTACGGATGATGAGGTTGTCATCGTCCGTTCCACCCAGTTGGCAGGTCAACCGGTAGTCCGCGAGCCACAGTTCCGGTCTTGTCTCCCATGAGTACTTTGTGATAGTAGTCGGGGTTCGGAACCGAGTCGGGAACGGCGCCCGTCGTATGGCGCGGCTGAAAGCCTGCGGACTGGGTGGTTCGGGCGAGGGGCTCTGATCCTCCCCGCTGTCATAGCGTCCCCCACGCTTGGGGTGGTAGCCTCGGTGCACCCTCTCGTCGGGGTGGGCCCGACGGTTGCGGTGATGGTGCTCGTTGCCGAGGCGACCCGGGGCCGCAGGCGTTGTGTTGCGCGTGCGCCCGGTGTGGACCGAGGCTTCCCGCATGAATCGGGAAGTCGCGGCGCGATGTTCCGAGGGGTACCCCTGCCTTCGGGAGGTGGAGCTTTCGGCCCATCGGACCGCGGCGTCCTCCAGGAGATTCTTGAGCTCTCCCTGGATACACCGCCCCTCGGTGGTTGATGGCTCCGGCATTGCGCGGAGAAGTATTTCCGCTGCAGCCAGGTTCTGGCTGAATCCACTGGAAGTGGGTGGCGGCCTTATCCTGACATCGTCGGCGATGCGGTGCTGGAAGCCCTGGGGGAGATGACGCACTTCTCCGGCCGGAGGTTGGCCCGCCCATTCCTGCCCGATGTCCTGGCGGATCGGCTCAAGTGTTCCTGCTCCCTCGTCGAGCCTGGCCTGCATCTCGCGGATTTGCTCGAGCTGTGGGTCATGACCCCCCACCGGGACGGGGACCACAGCTAGCTCCCGAAGGATGTCAACGCGAGGCACAGACCTAGGGAGATCACCGTTCTCCGGCATACCAAGATGGTTGCCTTCGTCGGGACCCCCTAGATCGACGTGGAAACATTCACGACTTGGGCCACAGTCCTCGTCGCCGAGGCTGCGGCTACCGTCGGAATAGTCGGAAAGGCAATAGTCGCATGCGGTCATGAAGTCCCGCATGGCACTGGGGTTACCAAGTCCGGAGAAATCCCAACAGAAGTCGGGCTCGTCATCTTCCTCGGACCCCGAGGGCCCGTAGGTCGAGACGGCTGTCAGCCGGTCCCAGGGTGACCGCATACGATACCCCAGAGGGTTTGGACTCGCCTCTATGAGAGCGTCCACCGAAGCGAAGTCGCTTGGTGGGTCGAGGCTGAATCCAAAAGGCGCGAGATGGGAATCGGTTGGTACCTCTTGGTCGACGGGCGGTGACGAAGTCACGTCAGGGACTGACTGCGCTGTCGTCTCAGGTACGAGGGTGATGCCCAGCAAGTCCTTCGCGAGCGTGCTGGCGTCGTCCGTTTGCTTGGGGTTGGCGTGTTGCGGGGAGACGGTGCTCGTCTTCATCTCAGATGCGAGGTCGATGCCCGACGTGCCCCCCATTGGGGTGCCGGCGCCGTCGACTCGCTCGACAGCCGACGAGGTGCCGCCTCCTGCTTGGCCTTGATTGCCCCGCCTCCTCCTCCGTCGGCGGGGGAGGGGACGAGGCGAGCTCGAATGTTGTTCTTCCACCACGCGGGGAACACGTCGTCGATTCCGCCGCCGGCGGGCGGGTTGTCGCCCGCCATTGTCGCTGTCGCGCGGCGGGGGAAGGAGTATCATGTCGTAGCTGCCGTCGAGGGACATGAACTCAAGACTCCCGAAACGGAGCACCGTCCTAGGCTGGAAAGGTTGCTGGAGACTGCCCATCTGGAGCTTGACGGGAATCTGTTCGTCAACACGCAGCAGGCCCCTACCTGGCACGCCAACTGTCGGCGTTTCGAACCCGGGGGGTCCCTGGGCCGACGAGTAAATTGTCGCCGCGTGCCCCAGCCCAGATGGGTCGGCGCGAGACAGAGCGCAAAGGGGGGAAGAGAAGCCAGAGGGAGACAGGCGTGAGAGGTGAAACCCGTGGCCTTCGTGTTTGTCCCGCGCCCACGTCGGGTGCGCTTGCAGTAGGGGGTTACAAGTGTCCACGTGGGAGGTAGCGAGCGGCCTTGCGCGAGCGCCGTCCCGTCCTTCCCCGTGCGACCAACCCTCTGTAAGAGGGCCCTGGATCTTCCTTTTATAGGCGTAAGGAAAGGATCCAGGTGTACAATGGGGGGTGTAGCAGTGTGCTAACGTGTCTAGCGGAGGAGAGCTAGTGCCCTAAGTACATGCCATCGTGGCAGCCGGAGAGGTTTTGGCACCCGGTTCGTGTGGTGTCATGGTCGTCGGAGGAGCGCCGGAGCCTGGCGGAAGGACAGCTGTCGGGACTGTCGGGTCCTTGCTGACGTCCTCTTGCTTCCGTAAGGGGGCTGAGAGCCGCCGTCGTCATAGAGCATGCGGGGCGCCATCATTACTTGTTTGGCGGAGCGAGCCAGATGGGACACCGGTCTTGTTCCCCGTAGCCTGAGTCAGCTTGGGGTAGGGTAATGATGGCGCCTCATGTGACGTGGTCGGTCCGAGCCCTAGGTTGGGCGAGGTGGAGGCTCCTCCGAGGTCGAGGTCGAGTCTGTCTTCCGAGGCCGAGGTCGATTCCGAGCCCCTGGGTCGGGCGAGGTGGAGACCGTCGGCTGAGGCCAGGGCTGAGTTCGAGCCCTAGGGTCGGGCGAAACGGAGTTCGTCGTCTTCCAGGGTTGAGCCCGAGTCCGAGCCCTGAGGTCGGGCGAAGCGGAGTTCATCGTCTTCCGGGGCTGAGCCCGAGTCCGAGCCCTGGGGTCGGGCGAAGCGGAGTTCGTCATCTTCCGGGGCTGAGCCCAAGTCCGAGCCCTGGGGTCGGGCGTTGCGGAGTTCGTCGTCTTCCGGGGCTGAGCCCGAGTCCGAGCCCTGGGGTCGGGCGATGCGGAGTTCGTCGTCTTCCGGGGCTGAGCCCGAGTCCGAGCCCTGGGGTCGGGCGATGCGAAGTTCGTCATCTTCCGGGGCTAAGCCCGAGTCCGAGCCCTGGGGTCGGGCGATGCGGAGTTCGTCGTCTTCCGGGGCTAAGCCCGAGTCCGAGCCCTGGGGTCGGGCGAAGCGGAGTTTCCTATGGCGCCTGAGGCCAGACTTGGCTGCTGTCAGCCTCACTCTGTCGAGTGGCACGGCAGTCGGAGCGGTGCAGGCGGCGCTGTCCTCTTATCAGGCCTGTCAGTGGAGCGGCGAAGTGACTACGGTCACTTCGGCTCTGTAGACTGGAGGGCGTGCGTCAGGATAAAGGTGTCAGGCCACCTTTGCATTAAATGCCCCTGCGATTCGGTCGGCTGGCGTGGGGCCTTGGCCAAGGTTGCTTCTTGGTGAAGACTGGGCCTCGGGCGAGCCGAAGGTGTGTCCGTTGCCGTAGGGGGTCCTCGGGCGAGACGTAAATCCTCTGGGGTCGGCTACCCTTGCCCGAGGCTGGGCTCGGGCGAGGCGCGATCGCGTCCCTCGAATGGACCGATCCTTGACTTAATCGCACCCATCAGGCCTTTGCAGCTTTGTGCTGATGGGGGTTACCAGCTGAGATTTAGGAGTCTTGAGGGTACCCCTAATTATGGTCCCCGACAAATATCATATCCACATTTGACTTATTAGCATTTGATCTATTCTCGGGGATGCCTGTGGATATGATCCATTGGCATTAGTCAAAGCATATGTTTGATTGCAGATTCACGTGGTCTGTAATAACTCTGCTCCAATGAACTAACCCTGATGGTGATTTGCCTCACGAAGAGGTTCATCTTGATGATGAAGTTCCTAGCAATGCACGCAATATCATTGTGCTAGGAATACAGAACAATGAATCTTTCGTTTTGGGAAATGATGGAGATCATTATTAAATGTGGGAGACAAATATGTCGACACCTATCTTGCCTCTATAGATTGCAATGGGATCCAAAACAAAGTCCTAGGCATGAGTGCTTGAAGCTCTCTTATTGAGTCATTGATAAATGCAATCGAGGCTGAACCAATAATCGCAAAATTAAAGTCGCGAGCTCGATGTTCGCACATTTATGGGCACTATTGAAATAATGTGTGGTGAATGCGATGGTTCAAGTGGTCTTGTGAGAGATCCATCCCACATATGTGTTGAATAAACATTGTTCCACTATGTAATATATCTGGCAAATGGCATGAATTAAAATATGCAGTTAATAGGATTCTGAAGATCCGTCATGAGATCCTAGGAGGACTCATATCTTTGAATTATAAATATGCAATATATAAATCTTGTACCGAATAATACATTTCTGATGAATGAACACTCTCCTATGTACAGAGAATATCTCTTATGAGATTATAGTTCCTTGATGGAACCTTTCCAGAAGAAATAAAGTCTGTGTTAAACACCAAAGTTTGATAATCCCTATAAAGGGATAAAGATCCACACAGACCCAAAAAGGAATAAGATGAGGTACCAAAGGACTTGAAGTTCACCGAATAAGCACATGTGCATTCCACGAGTTTTACTCATGGTATTTTCCACTTGATGAACGAACGCCTGGAGCGATGAGTCATATCTAGAATATGTACTATCACAACTATAATATCCCCTAAGTCATGTGGAAGGATAAGTTATTTGCTTTGCAAAACTATGTATACATTGTGGTGTATGATAGAATGAAAGGTGTAGCTCCCTAGCCTCTCCACCCTCATTATTCCAGATGAACAGTGAACATATATTGAAGGATGTGTTTGAGTTACGAGGGATAAAGACTTTGATAGATGTCATCGTCAGGGGGAGCGAATGCTTAATATTGATTACAATTGCGAGACACTGAATGCCATATTAGTTTGCCCTAGAGGTGTCAACTTGATGATCAATACATGAAGCTTTATAGAAGTTTCTATCAAATATGTAGATCCAGTCGATCGAACACCACCAGTTAAAATGGCTTATTTATGTTGATACGTTCACTTACCTCGTGTAACCTAGAAGTGAGTTGAGGTAAAGTTCCTGAAATAATCCTTGCAAGAATATGCAATCTTTTGCTAAATCTATATGTGCATAACTTCATATACTTCCTGAAGAAGGTATTTTGCCATACTGAGACACTTTTGCAAGGATCAGGGGAGCCCATTTCTAAAGTTAGCCTTTATAGAAGATTCAATGGAATCTAGATCTAGAAGATCAAAATATGTCCTAATGACAGTTGTTGTACTCTTTTTCTTTGGTGAGTTTTACTGAAGTTTCTCACATGAGGTTTTTAACGAGGCAACAAAGTGTAAATGCAATTTGCATCATCATGTACTCTTTCTCCATATTTTTCCCACTAGGTTTTTGGGAGTTTTAAAGAGGCATGTGTTGGTCGCGGTATTCGCCCAAGGGGGAGTGTTAAGTAACCCTAGTTAGGGTTATGTGGGCAAATACCGACTTTGCCCCTGAGGGGTCTCACATCTCTATATAAGGAACCTGTACACCCCCTCATAATACATAGAAGAGAAAGAGGCTAGAGGCCCAACCCTATATACTGTCTCTAGCGTGTTTCCACTGTAATGCTTCTGGGAAGGGATACGGGTCTTCCACAACTTCTCACGCCTAATCTGCTGACGGAAGGGAAGGGAGTGGATCTGGTGATCCATGGTAACATAGTTCTCAACAAGGTCCACCTTTCGCGACCACCGTGAGCTTGGCGGAGCAAACTCCAATCCGTTCATGAAATCTTTTCCCCTGGCCGAACTCTGCCACAGAGTATAAATCCCAACCGAGCCGCATCCTTCTTTCGTCTCGCACTGTCGCTAGAAACCAAGACATGCTGTGGGTGAGAGGAACCATGGTGGGGAGAGAAGGGGAGCCGCCGCATGATCTGCTCACCGGCATCGTCGCTCCAGGTCGGGCGGGCAGACTCCGGGAGTCTCCAGAACACGTCGGATGCGTTCGTGACCTCATCAAGTGCGATCAGTGGCTTGGGGTCCGAGAATTGCTCGCTGGAGCCATTTCTCCGCTGCGGATCAACTTGTGCATGTAGCCGGCTGTGTCGTCATCTCCATCATCGGTATGATGCCCTCCATAGTGTTTGGGTAGAGATTGGTGCTTTCATCTTTTCATCATGTAGAACTGGGTTGGGTAGAGATTGGTGCTCGGTGGCATGAGAATGGCTCACTCCGGCGATAGCGCTGCCACGGGTGTCTTCACACCGCCGTTTGGTATTTATCACGGGGAAGAATGGATGAGGGTCATGGATCGACGGATGAACGGGCCGGATCAAACCAGGGAATACCGGTTCAGTCCATGGTTCCACCACCGTTGATGCGCGAATCAGTGGATGGGGATTTGAATCCGGCTTGATTGAATTGGGGCCGAGGATCTAGGATCCAACAGTCCATAGTGCGTACCGTTTCGTGTTAGGAAGAACCTAATCTAGGCCATAGACTTTTGATCGTGCGGATCACGATCGCCGATACCCCTTCGGCCAGGGACCTCTGTTTGCAAGTCGTCCGACTAATCACGATTAATCGCGATTAGTCGGGCTGGTCGCCTGCAAGTGGCCGATTAGCCGGATGACGCGATCAGACGTTCTGGTCGTCCAGATCGTTGATTAAGCGTCCAGATCGTCCGATTAGGCGTCCGATTGGTTGATTTCTGGTCGTCCAGTGGCGGCTAGGGTTTACTATTGGGCTTCATCCTTTTTTGGCCCATCTACAGTTAGCAATATAAACCGCTTGTCTCCCCTGCCGAAACCCTAGTGCTGCCGTAACCCAAACCCTGCCTGCGCCCCTGCCCATTATCTGCCCTCTACCACCGTCATTTGTCCAGTGCATTCACCGGCGGCTGCTCCAGTACGCCGGCGCCGGCTCTCCAGGACTTCACCAGTGTTGTCTCCAGACCAGCACCAGTGAGCAGTGACGAAGAGGAACTGATGAATGGTGCTGATCCCTTCCTTCTTCCCTTTTCTATCTTAGTATCAGTATGTCTACACTCTGCGGTCAGTTGTTCTTGACTTCTTGGTTCTTACCATCACAGCACCAGTGCATTCTGCAGTCTCTAGTTACAATTTCAGACTTTCATTTCTGCTGCTTCACCGCTTGTAATTTCAGACTCAGTTCAGAGTTTCAGACTTATATAGTGCCTAGCCTATTGGCTATTGCAGTATTGCTTGTTATATATAGCTATATACATATATATGTCCAGAAATTGTATAGGACGATTAGGAGACGACCTGAGGTCGACCAGGACCGATTAGGCGTCCTAATTGTCGCCCTAATCGCGATTAGGCGCCTGGTCGGTCCTCTGGGACGACCAGCTGGTCGCCCGACTTGAAATCAGTGCCAGGGACAATTACAAAAGAGCCCTCGGGTTTTCTTAAAACCAACTCGCCATCCGCTATGTAAAGATCAATGCGAATAAGTCCTAGAACTTGTAGTTTAGCCCCTAGCTTTGATAAAAATACGCCCATAGTCCTTCAGCACTTAGAATTTATAAAAAACAAATTCTGAAAATGATTTCTAGTACAAAAATAAATCTAGAAACTTAGAAAAAAATTCATATCTCATTTGTTTTAACCCCGATTCAACCCGTTCAAATTGCATGAGCTTCGTAATAAAATTGTTTACACATTAAAATCATTATTTTTATCATTCCACATACTATTATAATGGGTTATTTATTTAGCTTATGTTAGTGGATTCTCGAACCATAACTTAGATTTTAGTGATTCTCAAACCAACGCTCTCGTACCAGCGCGTAGATTATTTTTACGGTGTTTGTTGTCATGTTTGGTGTACTGTTATTTTTATGTACTTCTTGTCTATTTGTATGTATTGCTATGAGTAGCAGTGAGGTTACGAGTCACCCAAAGACCCACTTGGTGAAATACCTAGGATCTCAAGTCTTAGGCAAGTTGTGCCCTTGATCAATCTTCTTTACCTAATAATGTTCTTTGTTAATCACTGTGACATGCTCAGGTTAATTTGATGGGACCTAATAGGTTTTTCCTAGATTTGTTTACTCCACCCCTTGCAGACAAATGAACTATTGGGTAGACTCGCTATTGCTCTACCTGGTATTGGGATTAATGTTACATTTGAATTATGATCATGTTCCAGTTGTATTGTTTGTTTTAATATTGTTCATGACAAGATGATTGTTTTAATTGGAACATGGAGCTTAACTTGAGATAACCGTGCTACCACTAGGGTGGAATGGGACGCCCTTGGCTGACTAATTAGGAAAGATAGTGGATGACTACCTTACCCGAAAGGGGCAAGGGCGATAGAGGAGCTGCGATATAGGGAGGTTCTCGAGTCGATCATGCTGCGATGGCTTTTCGGATGAGTGATTCTTATATTGTCCTTCTCAGAAATCATAGCGGGTTTTCTGAAGCTAGTGGAACTTTGTAAAGGCCTCGTAGTGCTACCCTACCTCATCTCCTCGGTAGAGATGAATGGGAAGTCGCGATCCCTTGGCAAATGGGTAACACAACTTGTGGGTAAAGGGCGCAACCTTTACAAAGTGTAAAACTGGTATATCAGCAGTGCTCATGGTCAAGAGCGACTCAGGACTCGCATGATTAACTTATGGAACTAAACTTAATATGTCATATGCATTGCTTTGTGGGTGTTATTATTAATTGTGATCTCTTATTTATTTGAGTTGGTATCTACTTATACTTAGAAACTGCTAATAAAACTTTGACCAACTATAAAAGCAATGCTCAGCTTTAACCGTTTTCTTTGGTAAGCCTTACACTTCACATGAGCCCCCACCGTAAGTGAGATCAAGCACATTATTCCCCACAACTTGTTGAGCGATGAACGTATGTGAGCTCACCCTTGTTGTACTCACATCCCCCTAGGTCAAGGACAGGTACCACAGGATGAGGAGCATGGAGGATGTCGCGATGAGATTCGTGAGAGGTCTAGGTCGTTATCTCCTAGTCAACTATGGTTGCTGGATCATTGTCTTGTTATGATGTAATTATTTAACTATTTTGTACAAAACTCAATTATATGTTAAAGATGTGACATTCGTTTCTGTACCATGAGTCATTATATGTGTGAGACTTGATCCTAGCACACATTCGATTGCGCCCGGGTTTGCCCGTTAAATCCGAGTGTGACATGTAACCACCCAAGCTTTATTCTAGTGCGCCCAAGATCTAGATGAGTACCTTCAGGCATAAGCCTGAAGATTCTTTCCCTTTCATGCTCAGGCACCAAGTGTACCTGATGACATAATTGTTGAAGCAATAGTTAAGGGACTTCGACCAGACTCGGTAGTGCAATATTTTGCAAGTAAACCACCCCATTCCCTGGAAAAACTCTTATAGAAGATGGATGAATACATCAGGGCATATAATGATTTTCGTTAGCACCGACAGGAAGCGTAAAGATACATGAAGCTATCTAGAAGTTTCGGAGGAAGATTTCATTCAAGCCATGTCCGAAGCATTTAGAGCTCAAGCTAGTACGAAGAGAAGCAATGCCACTCTCAAGAATAGCATTTCCAGCCTCATCATCTAACTCAACCCTCAAGTGGGCAGTCGCAACATTCACAAGGCATTTTTTCATCCCTCGGTGTCAAGAGGAGAAAGGGCAGGTCGTAGCTATGGAGGATGGTTCAACTAGAACATGCAACAATGAAGAACCTACTATGTCATTTGTGAGGAAAATTAGCGTTGCACCACATAGTCATGCCAAATCAATCAACCAAAATAAGTGTATCATACATCATCTTATTGTTCACCTCCATTTGCCCCACATAATACTCAGTACCGAGGACTGAAGGCCCAACATTTGACATCCATGGCCTCGGTTCATCCATAGTCCAGCCAGTGAAGGCCTCATCAATCCTATCTTTCGGGACCTCCAATGAATGAACATTCACCTTTTGATCAGCCCTAATATCCAACGCAAGACCTACATCAACTAGAAAGAAGAGAGCCCTCCAAAGCTAGGACAATAAATAGTGTGGTGGCTGCCTCAAAGTACATATTCCCTATCATGGCAGGGTCAAGCTTCGTGCCAAATAACAAGAGATAGAAGAAAAAGGCGCAAAGAAGGGTTCAACATGTGTGGTGTGTAGGGGCCCTACATTCGGTTGAAATGGTCCCATGCCCCGATCACATTTTTTCAAGATGATCTCCGGCGCAAAGATTACCCAAACAATGATGTCATGGTGGTATCCTATGTAATAAAAGGCTTTGTGGTCCATAATGTCTTAGTAGACACAGGTAGTGCAACATTCATAATCTTCGTAAAGGCATTTAGGAAAATGCAAGAGCATGAGGATAAATTGCAAGATATTATAAATCCATTAGGTGGCTTTAGAGGATAACATGTTTCAGTACTTGGAAAATTAAGCATGTGAGTAACCTTTGGCTATGTATACAATGCCAGAACTAAGGACATCACATTTGATATTGTTGATATAGAATACCCATACAACGCAACCATTGGTAGAGGAACTCTGAATGCTTTCAAAGCCATAGTACACCCAACATATTTGTGCATGAAGATGCCAAGTAATAAAGGCCCAATATCAGTATATGGCAATTAGGAAGATGCTAGAAAGGTCAATGAAACCTAGGTAATCTTGAAGGTTGTACACAACATTAATGAAGTTGAGGTGCAAGATCAGAAGAAACAAGTGAAGGGAAAGTAACTTCGATAGATTAGCCAAAGTCGACACTCCTCTACGAGGATATACCCGATCAGAAAGTTCTTTTCAGATTACAATTAACTAAGAAGCACGAAGGACAACTAAATAAATTATTATTCTATAATAAATATGTCTTTGCCTAGTCCGCAAATGATTTATGTGGAGTGAACAGAAGCATTATCGAGCTTGCTCTTAATATGGATTAAAAAATAAGAGCAAGAAAGCAAAAGCTTCGTAAGATGTCTAAAGATAAAGCCGAAGGTGCTAGGACTAAAATCAAGAGACTCGTTAGTACTTGAGTCATTAGAGAAATTGTTTATCTAGAATGACTTGCAAATACTATGATGGTGAAGAAATCCTGCGGCAAATGACAGATGTGTATTGATTTCACATATCTTAACAAGGCATCTCTGAAGGATAAGTTTCCTTTGCCTAGGATTGATTCTCTGATAGATGCAACAGATACTCCAGAGTTAATGAGCCTATTAAATTGCAAATTTGGCTATCGTCAAATAAGAAGAAAGAAGATGAGCTTCATAATAGCTAGCGACACATATTGTTACCTTCGAATGCTAGAGGGGCTAAAAATGCAGGTGGAAGCTTCAACAGAATAACAAGTAAAGTTCTAAGCACTCAAATTGGTAGAAACATGCTAACATTTGTGGATGACATCATTGTTAGAAGCACAAAACAAGAAGGCCACATTGTAGACTTGCAAGAAACTTTTAGCAACTTCTAAAAAGCTAATTTGAAGCTCAATCCCGAAAAATGTGTGTTCAAAGTAAGAAAATGGAAATTTCTTGGTTGTCTCGTGTCAATAAAAGGGATTGAAGCTAACCCTAATAAGATCAAAGCTATACTTTGAATGAAGCTACCCAAATCAAGGAAAGGGGCCCAAAGATTGGCAGAAAGGTCGGCATCTCTAAACATGTTCATATCTAGATTGGCCAAGCGAAGCCTACCGTTCTTAAAATTCCTAACATTAGCCAAAGTATTCCAATGGGGGCCAGCCCAGCAGAAGGCCTTCGAAGAGCTGAAGTAATATTTGATTCATCTCACAACCTTATCACCACCGACGCTAGGGGCTCCACTATTATTATACGTCTCTGCCTCTCACTCTATTGTAAGTGCAACCTCGTTACAAGAGAAGATAAATGAGAGTTCCAAGAAACAAGTGCTAGGCTACTTCATCTCAAAGGTACTCAGTCCATCCAAACAAAACTAAGAAATAGAAAAGGTGTTGTATGCAGTCTGACAGCTTCAAGATAGCTTCAACATTCTTTTCAATCATACTATACTATTGTACCTTCATCATAGCCACTCAAAGACATCATAAGGGATAAGGAAGCCATAGCTTTGTGCATCGATCATCTATTCAGTTTCAATCATTAGCAGATTTTATTACTGATTGGACATCAATCCCCCAAGTATTAAGTATTGTCGATGAAGTTGTCTAGATAGTGTTCTATGATGTCACATGGGGCTCTGTTGGAGCAGGGGCTATGGTTATCATTATCTCACCTTCGAAATTGAAGACTTCACATGCAGTTAAGCTATAATTCTAGTGTATCTACAATATAGTAGAGTACAATTTTATTCTCCTAGCTCTCAGAAAATTTAAAACCATGGGTGTCAAGAGTGCAATTCTTAAGTTCGACTCTCAAGTGATCACTGGCCATGTTGATAAAAGCACCAGGGCCAAGAATCTAGCATTGGAAAAGTATCTTGACACCGTTCGAAGAATAGAGGAATCATTTGAAGGTTTTTTTATAAAGAATATACCAAGATTAGATAATGAGTATGCTGATATGCTTGCCAAATCTATGGCCTAGGAGCTTCCCCTGCCACTCGAAGTGTTCTTTGAGGTTCTGAACGAACATTCGATATATCTTTTAGAAAGGTCTATTCTGACAGTATCCTCGACACATAGTGAAGATTGGCATAGAGAGATTATATCATTCCTAAATGGCAACTATCCAACTGATGATGAAGTCTAGATAAGGAGGATAGAAGGTAGGACAAAGCTCTATAGGAAAAAAGGGAAGTTGTACAAAGAAGGTGCCTGCTCACCCCAGCTAAGTGTTTATCAAGGTTCAAAGGTCAAGAACTGATGAGGGATATTCACTTAGGCATTTGTGGAGCTCACATTTGTCTTAGAACATTACTAGGCAGGGTACTTCATCATGGTTTTTATTGGTCAAAGGCGGCAATAGACACAACAGATTTGGTTAGGGCATGCGATAAGTGCCAAAAGTGTGTGAAGGACTAAAAGAAACCTTTTCGCCATTCACTCAATTGATCTAGCCAACTTGGCCACTATGGAGATGAGGCATGGACATAATCGAGCCAATGTCGTCGTCCTAGGGAAACCTGAAATATGTTGTAATTCCAGTAGAATACTTATCCAAATGGATTGAGGCAAAACCATTAGCCAACATAACTTCGACTACAATTCAATAAAATTTATTGGCATAATATCATATGTCGTTTTAGAGTGATGAAGTCTCTGGCCATCGATAATGGTACACAGTTTGACTCCAAAGCATTTCGAAGCTTATGTGACCAGATAAGCATGGCTATGCATTGTGCATCATTGAGGCATCCAAAGTACAATGGTCTCATAGAAAGGTTAAATGGAATCATTTTACTAGGAATTTCAATATCGCTGGTAGGATTGCCGGAGGGTAAATGGATTGATGAATTGGTTAAAGTGGTTTGTAATCACAATACTTTTGTTTCACGATCAATCGGTTTTACTCCATTCAAGCTCTCTTAAGAGACAAAGCAATGACACTAGAGGAATTAAAAAAGAAATCTGTAACACCATGATTTTTGAACCATCAAAATTTTTCAAAGTTTAGTTTAATTTGATAATGTTTGACTAGTTTAGAATCACACATTATGGTTTTATATTTTTTTTCTTTTAATAAAAATCAACTAAAATGAATCATAAGGTTGAACTTGGTGTGTTGCATTCATGTCATTGCATAATGTTTCTAAGTGCAAAAGGTGTTTGAAGCATGTTAAGATACCTCGGAGAAGTGTCCAGTATTTTTTCATATTTTCCAAAGATATTTTGCTTTTTCCTTAAAAATTCTATTTATTAGAGGAACTTAAAATCTTTTTATTTTCTCCAGATATTTTATTTATGTTCATTGGGTGACAAAACATGTCTAGTAATTTTTCTAGAATTTTTGAAGCTCATAGAACATTTTCATGCATTAGAAATAGATTTCAGTATTTTCTCTAATTAATAAATCTTTAAGATTGAATATTTTCAAAAAAAAAAATGAAATCGTCTCAAAACCCTACAATATATGTACGCATGTTCTCTCCTCATTGAGCCCATTTCGAATCTAACAACCATTTCTCTATTCACGTCTGCAACTTCCACAGTTCGTCACCGAACTTCGGGAGGAGTTCCAGCTCTGGCGAGAATTTAATCTCAACTAGAACATTGTGGCGCCCTTACGGGCGCCCTACCAAGGCAACAACATTGTATTGTTCCTTACGGGTACCCTATCGAGACACCAAGCTGTTCGAGGTTTGTAGCCCACGAGTTAAGTGTGCCGTTGCAGTCCTGAACTACCCGGAAGCTCACAACTCCCATCGGCCTGTCGATCTTCGTAGTCAGAGATTTTGAGTTCACCATCTCTGAAAGATGCTTCTTTGCCTCCTGAAAGAGTAATGTGCAGTGCTAGTTAGAGATCTCATGATTGTAGCTGCAGCTATAAAATGCTTCACAACTCGTGTATTGGGACATTTAACACAAGACGTCTTAGATGGCATAACAAATAAAATACAATGTATGTGTTGAGTGTAGGATTACGGGGAGGCTACACTAGCGCAAAACAAAATTTTGAACCCCCATAATACCAAGAACTACTGCGGTTATAGGTCATGGAATTACCACTAGACGCGCAGAGCAGCGGAAGACGTCTCGATGTAGACGAACGCGTCGAGCAGTGCCGTGCAGTCGCCGGCGTCCTTCACGTCCTCTGAAAGGGAATTAGGCTTACACCTAGTTCCTAAATAATTTTGGTGGTTGAATTGCCCAACACAAATCTTTGGACTAACTAGTTTGCCCAAGTGTATAGATTATACAGGTGTAAAAGGTTCACACTCAGCCAATAAAAAGACCAAGTGTTGGATTCAATAAAGGAGCAAAGGGGCAACCGAGGGCACCCCTGGTCTGGCGCACCGGACTGTCCGGTGTGCCACCGGACAGTGCACAGTACCTGTCCGGTGCACCAGGGGACTCAGACTCAAACTCTTCACCCTCGGGATTTCTCGGAAGCCGGTGCGCTATAATTCACCGGACTGTCCGGTGTGCACCGGACATGTCCGGTGCTCCAAGGAAGCTCGGCCTCCTGAACTCACCAGCCTCGGGTTCGCTCGGCAGCCGCTCCGCTATAATTCACCGGACTGTCCGGTGTGCACCGGACTGTCCGGTGTGCCAGCGGAGCAACGGCTCCCTGCGGCGCCAACGGCTCCCTGCGGTGCATTAAATGCGCGCGCAGCGCGCGCAGTCGTCAGAATCGCCCATGCCGGTGCACCGGACATCAAACAGTACATGTCCGGTGTGCACCGGACACCCAGGCGGGCCCACAAGTCAGAAGCTCCAACGGCTAGAATCCAACGGCAGTGATGACGTGGCAGGGGCACCGGACTGTCCGGTGTGCACCGGACTGTCCGGTGCGCCATCGAGCAGAAGCCTCCAGCCAACGGTCAAGTTTGGTGGTTGGGGCTATAAATACCCCAACCACCCCACCATTCATTGTATCCAAGTTTTCCACTTCTCAACCACTTACAAGAGCTAGGCATTCAATTCTAGACACATTCAAAGAGATCAAATCCTCTCCAATTCCACACAAAACCCTAGTGACTAGAGAGAGTGATTTGCCGTGTTCTTTTGAGCTCTTGCGCTTGGATCGCATTCTTTCTTTCTCTTTCGCTCTTGTGATCAACACTCAATTGTAACCAAGGCAAGAGGCACCGATTGTGTGGTGGCCCTTGCGGGGAAGTTTTGTTCCCGGTTGATTGAGAGGAAGGAAAGCTCACTCGGTCCGAGGGACCGTTTGAGAGAGGGAAGGGTTGAAAGAGACCCGGCCTTTGTGGCCTCCTCAACGGGGAGTAGGTTTGCAAGAACCGAACCTCGGTAAAACAAATCCACGTGTCACGCTCCTTATTTACTTGCGATTTGTTTTGCGCCCTCTCTTGCGGACTCATTTATTATTACTAACGCTAACCCCGGCTTGTAGTTGTGATTATTTTTGTAAATTTCAGTTTCGCCCTATTCACCCCCCCTCTAGGCGACTATCAATTGGTATCAGAGCCCGGTGCTTCATTAGAGCCTAACCGCTCGAAGTGATGTCGGGAGATCACGCCAAGAAGGAGATGGAGACCGGCGAAAAGCCCACTACAAGCTACGGGAGCACTTCATCGGAAGAGTCCCGCACCAAAAGGAGGGAGAAGAAGAAGAGCTCCTCCAACAAAGGGAAGGAGAAGAAATCTTCTTCTCACCACAAAGAGAAGAAGGAAAAATCTTCTTCCCACAAGCCGCATCGGAAAGGCGACAAGCACAAGAGGATGAGGAAGGTGGTCTACTACGAGACCGACACTTCATCAACTTCTACCTCCGACTCCGATGCGCCCTCCGTCACTTCTAAGCGCCAAGAGCGAAAGAAGTATAGTAAGATCCCCCTACGCTACCCTCGCATTTCCAAACATACACCTTTACTTTCCGTCCCATTAGGCAAACCACCAACTTTTGATGGTGAAGATTACGCTAGGTGGAGCGATTTAATGCGATTTCATCTAACCTCGCTCCACAAAAGCATATGGGATGTTGTTGAGTTTGGCGCGCAGGTACCATCCGTAGGGGATGAGGACTATGATGAGGATGAGGTGGCCCAAATCGAGCACTTCAACTCTCAAGCAACAACAATACTCCTCGCCTCTCTAAGTAAAGAGGAGTATAACAAAGTACAAGGGTTGAAGAACGCCAAGGAGATTTGGGATGTACTCAAAACCGCGCACGAGGGAGATGAGCTCACCAAGATCACCAAGCGGGAAACGATCGAGGGGGAGCTCGGTCGGTTCCGGCTCAACAAAGGGGAGGAGCCACAACACATGTACAACCGGCTCAAGACTTTGGTAAACCAAGTGCGCAACCTCGGGAGCAAGAAGTGGGACGACCACGAAGTGGTAAATGTTATTTTAAGATCTCTCATTTTTCTAAATCCCACTCAAGTTCAATTGATTCGTGGTAATCCTAGATATACTAAAATGACCCCCGAGGAAGTTATCGGGCATTTTGTAAGTTTTGAGTGCATGATAGAAGGCTCGAGGAAAATCAACGAGCTTGGCGACCCATCCGAAGCCCAACCCGTTGCATTCAAGGCAACGGAGGAGAAGAAGGAGGAGTCTACACCAAGTAGACAACCAATTGACGCCTCCAAGCTCGACAATGAGGAGATGGCCCTAATCATCAAAAGCTTTAGGCAAATCCTCAAGCAACGGAAGGGGAAGGACTACAAACCTCGTTCCAAGAAGGTTTGCTACAAGTGTGGTAAGCCCGGTCACTTTATTGCAAAATGTCCTATGTCTAGTGACAGTGACAGGGGCGACGACAAGAAGGGAAGAAGAAAGGAGAAGAAGAAGTATTACAAGAAGAAGGGCGGCGATGCCCATGTTTGTCGGGAGTGGGACTCCGACGAAAGCTCAAGCGACTCCTCCGACGACGAGGACGCCGCCCACATCGCCGTCACAAAAGGCCTTCTCTTCCCCAACGTCGGCCACAAGTGTCTCATGGCCAAGGACGGCAAAAAGAAGGTAAAATCAAGGTCCTCCACTAAATATGAAACATCTAGTGATGAGGATGATGATAAAAATGAGGAGGATACCTTGCGCATTCTTTTTGCTAACCTTAACATGGAACAAAAGGAAAAATTAAATGAACTAATTAGTGCCATCCATGAAAAGGATGATCTCTTGGACTCCCAAGAGGACTTCCTAATCAAGGAGAATAAGAAACATGTTAAGGTTAAAAATGCTTACGCTCTACAAGTTGAAAAATGTGAAAAATTGTCTAGTGAGCTAAGCACTTGCCGTGAGATGATTGACAACCTTAGAAATGAAAATGCCATTTTAAATGCTAAGGTTGATTCACATGTTTGTAATGTTTCAATTCCCAATCTTAGAAATGATAACGTTGACTTGCTTGCTAAGATTGATGAATTGAATGCATCTCTTGCTAGCCTTAGATTAGAGAATGAAAATTTAATTGCTAAGGCTAAAAATTTTGATGTTTGCAATGCTACTATTTCCGACCTTAGAACTAAGAATGAAATGTTGCATGCTAAGGTTGTAGAGCTTAAATCTTGCAAAACCTCTACATCTAATGTTGAGCATGTTTCTATTTGCACTAGATGTAGAGATATTAATATTGATGCTATCCATGATCACCTAGCCTTAATTAAAAAACAAAATGATCATATAGCCAAACTAGATGCTAAAATTGCCGAGCACAACTTAGAAAATGAGAAATTTAAATTTGCTCGTAGCATGCTTTATAATGGGAGACGCCCTGGCATCAAGGATGGCATTGGCTTCCAAAGGGGAGACAATGTCAAACTTAATGCCCCTCCTAAGAACTTGTCTAACTTTGTTAAGGGCAAAGCTCCCATGCCTCAGGATAACGAGGGTTACATTTTATACCCTGTCGGCTATCCTGAGAGCAAAATTAGGAAGATTCATTCTAGGAAGTCTCACTCTGGCCCTAATCATGCTTATATGTATAAGGGTGAGACATCTAGCTCTAGGCAACCAACCCTTGCCAAGTTGCCTAAGAAGAAAATTCCTAATGCATCAAATGATCATGCCATTTCATTTAAAACTTTTGATGCATCTTATGTGCTTACTAGCAAATCCGGCAAAGTAGTTGCCAAATTTGTTGGGGGCAAACACAAGGGTTCCAAGACTTGTGTTTGGGTACCCAAAGTTCTTGTATCTAATGCCAAAGGACCCAAAACAGTTTGGGTACCTAAAGTCAAGAACTAAATTTGTTTTGTAGGTTTATGCATCCGGGGGCTCAAGTTGGATACTCGACAGCGGGTGTACAAACCACATGACAGGGGAGAAAAGGATGTTCTCCTCATATGAGAAAAACCAAGATCCCCAACGAGCTATCACATTCGGGGATGGAAATCAAGGTTTGGTCAAAGGATTGGGTAAAATTGCTATATCTCCTGACCATTCTATTTCCAATGTTTTTCTTGTTGATTCCTTAGACTACAACTTGCTTTCTGTTTCCCAATTATGTCAAATGGGCTACAACTGTCTTTTTACTGATTCAGGTGTCACTGTATTTAGAAGAAATGATGATTCAATAGCATTTAAGGGTGTGTTAGAGGGTCAGCTATACTTAGTGGATTTTGATAGAGCTGAACTCGACACATGCTTAATTGCTAAGACTAACATGGGTTGGCTCTGGCACCGCCGACTAGCCCATGTTGGGATGAAGAATCTTCATAAGCTTCTAAAGGGAGAGCACATTTTAGGATTAACAAATGTTCATTTTGAGAAAGACAGGATTTGTAGCGCATGCCAGGCAGGGAAGCAAGTTGGAGTCCATCATCCACATAAGAACATCATGACTACCGACAGGCCGCTTGAGCTACTCCACATGGATCTATTCGGCCCGATTGATTACATAAGCATCGGCGGGAGTAAGTATTGTCTTGTAATAGTGGATGACTATTCTCGCTTCACTTGGGTATTCTTTTTACAGGAAAAATCTCAAACCCAAGATACTTTAAAGGGATTCTTGAGACGGGCTCAAAATGAGTTCGGCTTAAGGATCAAGAAAATAAGAAGCGACAATGGGACGGAGTTCAAGAACTCTCAAATAGAAGGCTTCCTTGAGGAGGAGGGCATCAAGCATGAGTTCTCTTCTCCCTACACACCTCAACAAAATGGTGTAGTGGAGAGGAAGAATCGAACTCTATTGGACATGGCAAGGACCATGCTTGATGAGTACAAGACTTCGGATCGGTTTTGGGCGGAGGCAGTCAACACCGCCTGCTACGCCATCAACCGGTTGTATCTTCACCGAATCCTCAAGAAGACATCATATGAACTCCTAACCGGTAAAAAGCCCAACATTTCATATTTTAGAGTCTTTGGTAGCAAATGCTTTATTCTTGTTAAAAGAGGTAGAAAATCTAAATTTGCTCCTAAAACTGTAGAAGGCTTTTTACTTGGTTATGACTCAAACACAAGGGCATATAGGATCTTTAACAAGTCCACTGGACTAGTTGAAGTCTCATGTGACGTTGTGTTTGATGAAACTAACGGCTCTCAAGTAGAGCAAGTTGATCTTGATGAGATAGGTGAAGAACAGGCTCCATGCATCGCGCTAAGGAACATGTCCATTGGGGATGTGTGTCCTAAGGAATCCGAAGAGCCTCCAAATGCACAAGATCAACCATCCTCCTCCATGCAAGCATCTCCACCAACTCAAAATGAGGATGAGGCTCAAAATGATGAAGAGCAAAATCAAGAAGACGAGCCACCTCAAGATGATAGCAATGATCAAGGGGGAGATACAAGTGATCAAGAAAAGGAGGATGAGGAAGAACCAAGACCGCCACACCCAAGAGTCCACCAAGCAATCCAACGAGATCACCCCGTCGACACCATCCTCGGCGACATTCATAAGGGGGTAACTACTCGATCTCGGGTTGCTCATTTTTGTGAACATTACTCTTTTGTTTCCTCTATTGAACCACACAGGATAGAGGAAGCTCTCCAAGATTCGGATTGGGTGGTGGCGATGCAAGAGGAGCTCAACAATTTCACGAGGAATGAGGTCTGGCATTTAGTTCCACGTCCTAACCAAAATGTTGTAGGAACCAAATGGGTCTTCCGCAACAAGCAAGATGAGCATGGTGTGGTGACAAGGAACAAAGCTCGACTCGTGGCCAAAGGATATTCACAAGTCGAAGGTTTGGATTTCGGTGAAACCTATGCACCCGTAGCTAGGCTTGAGTCAATTCGCATATTATTAGCCTATGCTACTTACCATGGCTTTAAGCTTTATCAAATGGACGTGAAAAGTGCCTTCCTCAACGGACCGATCAAGGAAGAGGTCTATGTTGAGCAACCTCCCGGCTTTGAAGACAGTGAGTATCCTAACCATGTTTATAGGCTCTCTAAGGCGCTTTATGGGCTCAAGCAAGCCCCAAGAGCATGGTATGAATGCCTTAGAGATTTCCTTATTGCTAATGGCTTCAAAGTCGGAAAAGCCGATCCTACACTCTTTACCAAAATTCTTAAAAATGACTTATTTGTATGCCAAATTTATGTTGATGATATTATATTTGGGTCTACTAACGAGTCTACATGTGAAGAGTTTAGTAGGATCATGACACAGAAATTTGAGATGTCAATGATGGGGGAGTTGAAGTATTTTCTGGGATTCCAAGTCAAGCAACTCCAAGAGGGCACCTTCATTAGCCAAACAAAGTACACTCAAGACATTCTAACCAAGTTTGGGATGAAGGATGCCAAACCCATCAAGACACCCATGGGAACTAATGGGCATCTCGACCTCGACACGGGAGGTAAGTCCGTGGATCAAAAGGTATACCGGTCGTTGATTGGTTCATTGCTTTATTTATGTGCATCTCGACCGGACATTATGCTTTCCGTTTGCATGTGTGCAAGATTTCAATCCGACCCTAAGGAATCACACCTTACGGCCGTAAAACGAATCTTGAGATATTTGGCTTACACACCTAAGTTTGGGCTTTGGTACCCTCGGGGATCCACATTTGATTTGATTGGTTATTCGGATGCCGATTGGGCAGGGTGCAAAATTAATAGGAAGAGCACATCGGGGACTTGCCAGTTCTTGGGAAGATCCTTGGTGTCTTGGGCTTCAAAGAAGCAAAATTCGGTCGCTCTTTCCACCGCCGAAGCCGAGTACATTGCCGCAGGACATTGTTGCGCGCAATTGCTTTGGATGAGGCAAACCCTGCGGGACTACGGTTACAAATTAACCAAAGTCCCTTTGCTATGTGATAATGAGAGTGCAATCAAAATGGCCGACAATCCCGTCGAGCATAGCCGCACTAAGCACATAGCCATTCGGTATCATTTTCTTAGGGATCACCAACAAAAGGGAGATATCGAGATTTCTTACATTAATACTAAAGATCAATTAGCCGATATCTTTACCAAGCCACTTGATGAACAATCTTTTACCAGACTTAGGCATGAGCTCAATATTCTTGATTCTAGAAATTTCTTTTGCTAGCTTGCACACATAGCTCTTTTAAATACCTTGATTATGTCTCTTTTATGTACTATGACTAATATGTTTTCAAGTCTATTTCAAACCAAGTCATAGGTATATTGAAAGGGAATTGGAGTCTTCGGCGAAGACAAAGGCTTCCACTCCGTATCACATACTTCGCCATCACTCCGAGCAACTCTCTATTCTTTGGGGAGAAATGAGCATCAAAGAAAAGGACTTCATCCTTGGGGAGAGAGCAAAAGCTCAAAAGCAAAAGGATCGGACTTCATCTTTGGTATAATCTTAACTCGTTACTTATGACCAAAGGGGAAGATTGCACTTCGAGGGCTCTAATGATTCCGTTTTTTTGGCGATTCATGCCAAAAAGGGGGAGAAATGAGCCCAAAGCAAAAGGACCGCACCACCACCACCAAATTCAAAAACTTAGTGCTTTCCAAAAGTATTTATCATTTGGTATCCTATTGTGTTCAAAAGGGGGAGAAAATAGTATTTCAAAAATGATATATCAAAACCCTCTTGAACACTAAGAGGTGGATCTCTTTTAGGGGGAATTTTTGTTTCGTCAAAGGAAAAGCATTTGAAACAGGGGGAGACAATTTCAAATCTTGAAAAAGCTTTGCAAACTCTTATTCATTTACCTTTGACTATTTGCAAAAGATCTTTGAAATGGATTTACAAAAAGAATTTGCAAAAACAAAACATGTGGTGCAAACGTGGTCCAAAATGTTATATAAGAAAGAAACATTCCTTGCATATCTTGTAAGTAGTTATATTGGCTCAATTCCAAGTAACCTTTGCACTTACATTATGTAAACTAGTTCAATTATGCACTTCTATATTTGCTTTGGTTTGTGTTGGCATCAATCACCAAAAAGGGGGAGATTGAAAGGGAATTAGGCTTACACCTAGTTCCTAAATAATTTTGGTGGTTGAATTGCCCAACACAAATCTTTGGACTAACTAGTTTGCCCAAGTGTATAGATTATACAGGTGTAAAAGGTTCACACTCAGCCAATAAAAAGACCAAGTGTTGGATTCAATAAAGGAGCAAAGGGGCAACCGAGGGCACCCCTGGTCTGGCGCACCGGACTGTCCGGTGTGCCACCGGACAGTGCACAGTACCTGTCCGGTGCACCAGGGGACTCAGACTCAAACTCTTCACCCTCGGGATTTCTCGGAAGCCGGTGCGCTATAATTCACCGGACTGTCCGGTGTGCACCGGACATGTCCGGTGCTCCAAGGAAGCTCGGCCTCCTGAACTCACCAGCCTCGGGTTCGCTCGGCAGCCGCTCCGCTATAATTCACCGGACTGTCCGGTGTGCACCGGACTGTCCGGTGTGCCAGCGGAGCAACGGCTCCCTGCGGCGCCAACGGCTCCCTGCGGTGCATTAAATGCGCGCGCAGCGCGCGCAGTCGTCAGAATCGCCCATGCCGGTGCACCGGACATCAAACAGTACATGTCCGGTGTGCACCGGACACCCAGGCGGGCCCACAAGTCAGAAGCTCCAACGGCTAGAATCCAACGGCAGTGATGACGTGGCAGGGGCACCGGACTGTCCGGTGTGCACCGGACTGTCCGGTGCGCCATCGAGCAGAAGCCTCCAGCCAACGGTCAAGTTTGGTGGTTGGGGCTATAAATACCCCAACCACCCCACCATTCATTGTATCCAAGTTTTCCACTTCTCAACCACTTACAAGAGCTAGGCATTCAATTCTAGACACATTCAAAGAGATCAAATCCTCTCCAATTCCACACAAAACCCTAGTGACTAGAGAGAGTGATTTGCCGTGTTCTTTTGAGCTCTTGCGCTTGGATCGCATTCTTTCTTTCTCTTTCGCTCTTGTGATCAACACTCAATTGTAACCAAGGCAAGAGGCACCGATTGTGTGGTGGCCCTTGCGGGGAAGTTTTGTTCCCGGTTGATTGAGAGGAAGGAAAGCTCACTCGGTCCGAGGGACCGTTTGAGAGAGGGAAGGGTTGAAAGAGACCCGGCCTTTGTGGCCTCCTCAACGGGGAGTAGGTTTGCAAGAACCGAACCTCGGTAAAACAAATCCACGTGTCACGCTCCTTATTTACTTGCGATTTGTTTTGCGCCCTCTCTTGCGGACTCATTTATTATTACTAACGCTAACCCCGGCTTGTAGTTGTGATTATTTTTGTAAATTTCAGTTTCGCCCTATTCACCCCCCCTCTAGGTGACTATCATCCTCGCACGGTTCGCCTAAGTGCTCCAGATGTAGCACCTCTGAGGTATCCACACGTACAGGGAGGAAGCGCCGCGTACCGAACTGCTAGGTTCGCGACGGCGGCTTGGCGAGGGCGAGAGGTGGGCGGCGGCTGTTAGTTCGCTGGTGGCGAATTAGGTTATCCTTAACCGCGCCCCCGCCCCTCAATATATAGGCGTTATGGTGGGCTTCTGACGCCGAGGCCCATCATTAACCCTAAAGCCCAGTCTAATTTCGGATCTAATCCGAATTAGGCTTCCTTCCCCTTAAGTGTGTGACCCTATAGGTTCACGTACAAATAGACATAGCCCGTGTACTCTTACTTGGCCCAATAATTGACAGCGGCCTCTAGCAAGACATGTCAACTCCTATGTGTACGTAAAGATCATATCAGACGAACCATTGCGACATTAAGTACATGCTGTTCCCTTTGTCTCACGATATTTGGTCTGGCTCTAAGCTGACCTCTCTTTCTCGATACTGTGAATTGGAATCCTTTCAATGGTTAACTCTTAACCCTAGCACGGCCATGCATTTCTTGATCCAATCACTCGAGGGGCCCAGAGATATCTCTCTCACAAAGAGAGGGACAAATTCCATCTTGACTGACCATGCCTCATAGCATGCTTCCTGACAAACCCAAAACTACCTTTATAACTACCCAGTTACGGGATAACGTTTGATAGTCCCTAAGTAAGTCAATTCACATCTTGAGAACATGCGACAATCTCAGGTCTAAGAATACAGTATTCATGTTGCAAGAAGAGAACTATATTACAATATCTCACGTTGGGTCGGTCCAGCCTCATGTCATACATGCGCCCCACATTATTAATTTAACATCTCCATGTTCATGACTTGTGAAATGTAGTCATCAACTAATACATGTGCTAGTCATCGACTCTGACTAGGGACATCATTTAGAATAACCATATAAGTAAAGAATCTCACAAACAATTCACATAATTGCTAATCAATACAAGGTGCCTTCCATGGATATTCAATTAAGCAATATATATATCATGGATACAAAGAAATATGTTCATCTCTATGATTATCTCTAGGGCATATTTCTAACAGTCTCCCACTTGCACTAGAGTTAATCTAGAAGATATCTAATACCCATAGATCTCACGTGTGCCTCATGCTTAGGTTGTGGAAGAGGTTTTGTCAAAGGATCAGCAACATTCAAATCCGTATGTATTTTGCATATCTTTATCTCACCCCGCCTAATGAATTCCCGTATGAGGTGAAACTTCCGCAGTACGTGTTTGTTTTTCTGGTGGTTCCTTGGCTCCTTAGCTTGCGCAATAGCCCCATTGTTGTCACAGTAGAGGTTCAATGGGCTAGATGCATTAGGAAACACACCAAGCTCGATGAGGAACTTTCTTATCCAAACACCTTCCTTCGCAGATTCAGAAGCTGCAATGTACTCGACTTCTGTTGTAGAATCAGTCACAGTCTCCTGTTTGGAACTCTTCCAACTAACAGCACCACCATTTATTGTGAACACAAAACCTGATTGCAATTTTAACTCGTCTGGGTCAGTTTGGAAGCTAGCATCGGTGTAACCAGTTACAACGAGCTCCTCCTTACCCCCATATACCAGGAACATATCTTTAGTCCTTCTTAAGTACTTAAGAATGCCTTTTACCGCTGTCCAGTGATCCTCACCTGGATCAGCCTGGTATCTACTCGTAGCACTTATAGCGTATGAAACATCTGGGCGTGTACTTATCATGGCATACATGATTGATCCAATCGCTGAGGCGTATGGTACCTTACTCATGCGCTCTCGCTCATTAGCCGTCGCAGGACATTGCATCTGGCTAAGGTGTTTACCATGTGACATAGGTATGAAACCTTTCTTGGACTGTTCCATGTTGAACCGTTTCAAAACCTTGTCAATGTACGTATCTTGACTTAATCCTATAAGCCTCTTCGACCTATCTCTATAGATCCTTATGCCCAAAATATATGCTGCTTCCCCTAAGTCCTTCATAGAAAAACTCTTTTTCAGTGAAGCCTTGACGGACTCCAGCATAGGAATGTCATTCCCAATCAATAATATGTCATCCACATACAAGATCAGAAATACAACAGCGCTCCCACTTTCCTTCTTGTAAACACAAGCTTCTTCTTCATTCTGATGAAAACCAAGCCCTTTGATCACTTCATCAAAACGAATGTTCCAACTCCGAGATGCTTGCTTCAACCCATAAATGGATTTCTGAAGTTTGCATATCTTTCCAGCATTGATCGGATCGACAAAACCCTCGGGCTGTATCATATACACGTCCTCATCAAGGTTTCCATTAAGGAAAGCTGTTTTGACATCCATCTGCCAAATCTCATAATCGAAATATGCGGCAATAGCTAGAATGATCCGAATAGATTTAAGCATCGTTACTGGCGAGAATGTCTCGTCATAGTCAACTCCTTGAACTTGTCGAAAACCCTTTGCAACAAGTCGAGCCTTATAGATGTGAACATTTCCATCCATGTCTTTCTTCTTCTTATAGATCCATTTGCATTCTATAGGTCTAACACCATCAGGCGGGTCAACCAAGTTCCAAACTTGATTTTCTCCCATGGAATCTATCTCGGATCTCATGGCGACATGCCATTTCTCGGAATCTGGGTCCATCATCGCTTCTGAATATGTTGCAGGTTCGTCGTTGTCTAACAACAACACTTCCCCATTGCCCAATAATAGCACTTCTCCTCGTGCCTCGCGAAGCCTTGCTGACCTTCGTGGTTGTGGTGGTGTTTCTCTTGCCATAGACGTCTCAACTTGTTCTGCTACATTAGCATCGCTTGTTGAATCTTGTCCCACTGGCTCATCCTGAACTTCTTCAAGATACACCTTTTGTTTACTTTTCTCTCTTTTGAGAAACTCTTTCTCTAAGAACACACCGTTCCGGGCGACAAACACTTTGCCCTCTGACCGGTGGTAAAAGTAATATCCCAAAGTTTCCTTTGGATATCCCACGAACATGCACTTGTCCGATTTTGGAGTGAGTTTATCCGACTGTAGTCGCTTGACGTAAACCTCACAACCCCAAATCTTCAGAAAAGACAAGCTGGGAGTCTTCCCAGTCCACATCTCATATGGTGTCTTAACTACGGACTTAGACGGTACCCTATTTAGTGTGAAAGCTGCTGTTTCTAGAGCGTATCCCCAAAACGACAAAGGTAGGTCCGACTGGCTCATCATTGATCGAACCATATCCAATAAAGTCCGATTACGTCGCTCAGACACGCCATTCCTCTGAGGCGTTCCAGGCGGCGTAAGCTGTGGAACAATTCCAGAACTCTTTAGATGATTGCTAAACTCATGACTCAAATATTCACCACCACGATCTGATCGCAGTGCTTTAATTTTCTTGCCACGCTGATTTTCTACTTCATTCTGAAACTCTTTGAACTTTTCTAAGGATTCAGACTTGTGTTTCATTAAGTAGACATACCCATATCTACTAAAATCATCAGTGAAGGTTATGAAGTATTGGAATCCTCCCTTAGCTGTCGTACTCATTGGTCCGCACACATCAGTATGTATGAGTTCCAATAAATCTAACGTCCTCTCCGGTAAACCCGTGAAGGGCGCCTTGGTCATCTTACCAAGTAAGCAAGCTTCACATGTCTCGTATGATTCAAAATCAAACGAAGTTAAAAGCCCATCAGAATGAAGCTTCTTCATGCGATTCTCACTTATATGACCCAAACGACAGTGCCACATGTAGGTAGGACTTAAATCATTAGGCCGAGGCCTTTTAGCACTAATATTACAGATAGGTGCATCATCAAGATTTAAAATGAATAACCCATTCATAATGGATGCAAAAGCCACAAACATGCCATTCTTAGAGATCACACAACCATTGTTTTCACTCGCAAATGAATAACCATCCTTCATCAAACATGAAGGAGACATAATGTTTCGACTCATACTAGGAACTAGATAACAATTATTTAACTCCAAAATAAATCCTGATGGGAGGTGGAGTTGCATCGTCCCGACGGTCAACGCAGCAACTCTTGCATTATTGCCTACCCGGAAATCAACTTCTCCTCTTTTCACGCTTCTACTTCTTATCATTCCCTGCATCGAATTGCAAATATGGGCAACCGATCCGGTATCAAATACCCAAGAATTAATATAAGAATCAGCAAGAAAAATTTCTGTAATGTGAATAGCAAGTGTACCTGCTGCGGCTGTACCCTTACCGTCGCGATCCTTAATAGAGGCCAAGTACTGCTTGCAATTCCTTTTCCAGTGACCAAGTTCTTTGCAATAAAAGCACTCTGTATCTGCAGCTGGTCCAGCCTTGGGCTTTTGATTTGGCTTGGATACTGTATCCTTTGCCTTGCCCTTCTTCTTTTGAGATTTACCCTTCTTCTTAAAGTTGGGTTTGTTTTGGACCGCCATCACATGGCCGCTGCTGCCAGCGCTTTTCTTTATGTCCCCCTCTGCTGTTTTCAGCATGCCACATAGTTCATTGAGGCCCCTCTCCGCCCCATGCATATGGTAGTTCGTGATGAAGTTTCCATAGCTGGGCGGAAGAGATGCCAAAATGAAGTCAGTGGCCAACTCTTGGCTTATTGGGAAGCCTAGCTTCTCCAACCTCTGACTGTAACCAACCATTTTGATTACATGTGGCCCAACTGCTGCGCCTTCTGCTAGCTTGCATTCCAGAAAGGCTTTGGACACATTGAACCTTTCAGTCCTAGCCTGAGTCCGGAACATATCCTTGAGCGCCACGATCATATCGTACACCTCATGGTTTGTCTCAAACTGCATCTGGAGCTCAGGCTCCATGCAAGCAAGCATTAGGCAACTCACTTCAAGATTAGCATCCATTGCTTTCTTGTAAGCGGTTTTAGCTGCAGCAGTTGCATTTTCACCAGGATCCTCTGGCAGTGGGGTGTCTAGAACGTCTTCCTTTTTTTCAGCCCTGAGAACAATTCTCAGGTTACGGATCCAATCCGTATAGTTTGTTCCATTTAACTTATCCTTTTCAAGAATTGATCGCAAAGTAAATGTTGGTGTGCTAGGTGCCATCTACAACAAAATAATGCAAAATACTAAGACAAAAATATCCATGACAGAGTAAATCATATTAAACATTTAATAGTCTACTCCCACTAAAATCAATATCCCTCGATTGATACTTAGTGATTCAGAACCCACAACTAACAAGTCTACTAGTGAGCTTTAGCATCACCGCTAGAAGACAAGGTAGATCGGTAAGCAACTCCTTGCTAATCATATCATATATATGACTCCTGTTGTTGGGTGACATCTCTATGTCTCGGCTCCCAACCTTATGCCTCAAAGTCCTTAACCATTAAGCTGACTTTGTTTAAGTTAACCAACCCTTTCTGCAGTTCGTATCCGATACAAACCTATCTAGTCAAGGAAAACTGGTGGCACCCTAATTTCATAGACCCACCACCAATTGTACAAGACTTATGATAGTGCAAGGTTTGGAGAGGCATTAAAGCTTAAACATTTATGAGGGATCGTCCTACTTATAACATCGCACGCAAGGAATTATATGCAATATAAACAAGTAGAACAATAAGAATGGCATTCACACAACAGTTGTGATTCGGTATGGCTTGCTGTCACATGGTGATCCCCATCTCCAATAATCTGTCCATCACGATGATCTCCATCTCCATGATATAGATATGCCATCCTCCAGGTGATGAGTCCTTCAAGACCTATCTAACGTATGCTGGTAAACAAATTACATATACGCTTTGGATCATCACATGTTGACACGCAGGTCATTACATTAAATTTGGACAATACATGTGGCTCCAGCCGTATTGCCCTGGTCACGACACGCAGGTCATGAATAATTTATTAACATGCATCATATACACAATAGCCATACCGATCACATGTCCTGCAAAAAACAGGTTAGACAAACACGTTTCTATACGTTCGCCACTACAGCAGATAGCCACGGCGGTCCCGCTGGCCGGTCAGCGGGCGGGGGATCGAGGGGGGAGCCGCCCGCTGACCGGTAGGGGCAAGTCGCGCACATAACAGAGAAGGACGAACTGATCTCTCCAGTCATATCCGATGTAATCGACTTCAACCCTTTTATAACCAATTGATCTAATCAAACCGTGCATCAAGTAGATCCATCTCATGAACCTAGATCCAGACCTAAAACTACGCAGAACCTGCCTCTGATACCACTGTAGGATTACGGGGAGGCTACACTAGCGCAAAACAAAATTTTGAACCCCATAATACCAAGAACTACTGCGGTTATAGGTCATGGAATTACCACTAGACGCGCAGAGCAGCGTAAGACGTCTCGATGTAGACGAACGCGTCGAGCAGTGCCGTGCAGTCGCCGGCGTCCTTCACGTCCTCGCACGGTTCGCCCAAGTGCTCCAGATGTAGCACCTCCGAGGTATCCACACGTACAGGGAGGAAGCGCCGCGTACCGAACTGCTAGGTTCGCGACGGCGGCTTGGCGAGGGCGAGAGGTGGGCGGCGGCTGTTAGTTCGCTGGTGGCGAATTAGGTTATCCTTAACCGCGCCCCCGCCCCTCAATATATAGGCGTTATGGTGGGCTTCTGACGCCGAGGCCCATCATTAACCCTAAAGCCCAGTCTAATTTCGGATCTAATCCGAATTAGGCTTCCTTCCCCTTAAGTGTGTGACCCTATAGGTTCACGTACAAATAGACATAGCCCGAGTACTCTTACTTGGCCCAATAATTGACAGCGGCCTCTAGCAAGACATGTCAACTCCTATGTGTACGTAACGATCATATCAGACGAACCATTGCGACATTAAGTACATGCTGTTCCCTTTGTCTCACGATATTTGGTCTGGCTCTAAGCTGACCTCTCTTTCTCGATACTGTGAATTGGAATCCTTTCAATGGTTAACTCTTAACCCTAGCACGGCCATGCATTTCTTGATCCAATCACTCGAGGGGCCCAGAGATATCTCTCTCACAAAGAGAGGGACAAATTCCATCTTGACTGACCATGCCTCATAGCATGCTTCCTGACAAACCCAAAACTACCTTTATAACTACCCAGTTACGGGATAGCGTTTGATAGTCCCTAAGTAAGTCAATTCACATCTTGAGAACATGCCACAATCTCAGGTCTAAGGATACAGTATTCATGTTGCAAGAAGAGAACTATATTACAATATCTCACGTTGGGTCGGTCCAGCCTCATGTCATACATGCGCCCCACATTATTAATTTAACATCTCCATGTTCATGACTTGTGAAATGTAGTCATCAACTAATACATGTGCTAGTCATCGACTCTGACTAGGGACATCATTTAGAATAACCATATAAGTAAAGAATCTCACAAACAATTCACATAATTGCTAATCAATACAAGGTGCCTTCCATGGATATTCAATTAAGCAATATATATATCATGGATACAAAGAAATATGCTCATCTCTATGATTATCTCTAGGGCATATTTCTAACATTGAGCACCAAAATGAGATGCGGACGGTCCGGCCCTGAGGCCGGATGGTCCGCGGTCCGGACGGTCCGCGCCTGTGGGCCGGACGGTCCGCGCACGCGCAGAGTCGATTAGGGTTCCGAGTTTTGTGCTATGTTTGTTAGCTATATCCGCGGAATTAGCTCGGAATCCGGTCGTGTAAAGGGTCCAGCCCCCCTCCTCTATAAAAAGAGAGGCCTACGGCCGATTTGTAATCAACAATCGAATCAATACAACTTCTATTCGCATTTATTTCCAGTACAATTAGGAGTAGTTCTAGTCTAGTTCTAGTTTAGCCTCTCGATCCCCAAATTCTCCGCCTCTCCTCGACTCTACGTCGATTAGAGGAGTCTAGGTCGGCCGGCCCGAGCCTAGACAACCCCTAGGATCTCTCCTCCCCGACGGGGTCCCTCCCGGGAGCGAGATCCAGGCGCCGCCGGCGATCTTCCGCCGCCCCTGCACACGCGCGGACCATCCGGCCCCAGGGCGCGGACCGTCCGGACGTCAGGCAGGAAAACCTAGCCCCTGCGCCAGGTCGCGGACCGTCCGGCCCCAGGCCGCGGACCGTCCGCGCGTGACCAGAGAGCACCGCCGCCGGTTCTTCTTGAGTATTTGGCGCTCCGAAAAGGCGTCAACATACTTTTTGACGACTCCGCTGGGGACATCCACATCTAAGCTCATCAAATCAGCCCTCAATGGCCGGTTCAAGGGATAGCTCTGATATTTCTCCAAGCAACATCATAGAGCCGACTTGGGAGACCTTGCCGGCTGACGAGCAGCTCCAGTTCGAGGAGCACAAGGAGCGGATGATCCAGGAGGCGAAAGCAAGGTTCTTGACCAACTTCAAAGTGGACAGGAACAACAAGGTCGTCCGACATCGGGCGAAGGATCCGGCTTCGCTCCAACCCACGACAGATATCCCCAATGTAAGTAATACCAACGATCTGCAATCTCTTAGAAATTATGTAGAAGATCAGCATGAACAAATGCAGAACATCATAGGGGGTATACAAAGCGATCTTAAGAGACTAGTACGTGCATTTGATAAATCTAGTATCGCCAATTTTCCTTCGCACGAGGTTGAGTTAGGAGGTAACACGCGTAACACATCGGCTACAGTTTGTCACGACCAGTCACAACCCCTTTTTGGGATGCCGATGGACACGTACCCTGAGCAACCGCAAATCGGCAGCAAATCAGCCGATCTGCACATGCCCGGACCGTCCGCACGCGAGCGCGGACCGTCCGGACCAACAACAGTCGGGCCTATTTTTAATGAGTTACCTAGATATGCACCCGAGCCACCACAATTGACACAGAACCCAAACTACCCAGTCGGACGGTCCGCATGCAACGACGGACGGTCCGCATATAACCACGGACGGTCCGGGTACGTATCCGGACAGTCCGCACATGACCTTTTTGAGGAGGATTGTTACCGGAATCCCCACCCGTCCCAGCAGCACTTCCCATCACATTATGCAATGCACCAGCCCATTAATTCAGGATCCAGAGCCCAGGAAAGCTTTCCGGCCCCACCTAAAAGGCCGGAAAGAAACGATCAAACCTATGAGCCGTATAGGGCAAATGGAAATGCACCACGTAGCTCAAACCAATGGGGGGAACGACAACATACTAATATGCAACCAGCTCCACCTATGTTTGACCAAAGAGCCGGTGGTCTTGCACCGGCTGCCATTGATATAGTGAGGGAACAAATAGCCGGGGCGTTCCGAGATAAGCTCGGAGTAAGCATGGTCCCTGGGGGGCAATCGTATCGGAAACCTTATGACAGCCGATTTGATCACCACCCGTACCCACAGGGCACTAGAATACCCGAATTCGCAAAATTTTCGGGTGATCAAGGGAAAAACACGCGCGAACATATAGGCCAGTTCTTGGCACAATTGGGAGAATTGGCAGACACAGAGGCATTTCGCGTGCTTTTATTTTCATTATCGCTAACAGGAACCGCGTTTGCATGGTATGCCACTTTACCCCCTAATTCCATTTCATCATGGGGGGATCTAGAACAAAAATTTCATGATCATTTTTTCTCCGGTGATTATGAATTGGATTTGGTAGATTTAGTGTCATTGCGACAGACAAAAGACGAATCGGTTAATGATTACATCCGGAGATTCCGCGATACAAGAAACCGATGCTTTCAAATTCATTTAGCAGAAAAACAGCTAGTAGGATTAGCCTTTAATGGTCTACGATATTATTTAAAAGAAAGATTAGAAGGCATCCAATTTTTTACACTAGCACAGTTACACCAGAGGGCTTTGGCTTGCGAAAGCCGGAGCAAAGAAACTGCTAAAACAATGCGTCACAACGTACATATAGTAGAATGCGACCAAAGTAGCTCAGATGACGAATCAGCAGAAGTATATGCTGCTGAAATGGTTTGGCCAAAACAGGCCAAATCTTCGGCTTGTTCCTCCTTGCAGCCAGTTCAAAAGAAACGGCAAGAGGAGGTTAAGTTTACGTTTAATGTTGGTAAGTGCGATAAAATATTTGACGAATTACTCAAAAATGGAAATATTAAAATAAATCACACTGTTCCATCCGCTGACGAGCTAAAACGTCGTGCATACTGCAAGTGGCATAACTCATTTTCTCATGCCACTAATGATTGTAATGTATTCCGACGACAGATTCAATCGGCCATTAATGAGGGACGATTGAAATTTCAGGAAATGAAGGTGGATACAGAGCCCTTTCCAATGAACATGATCGACTTTGAGGGCAAGAAAGTCCTGGTTCGGCCAAACACGGCCGATAAAGGCAAAGGCAAAGAGGCAATCATCGGCAATTCTAAAAGGGCCGATGAGGATCATAAAGTTTCTTGCAGGAAAGTGGTAGCCGAGAAGACTCCCGATGGAGGGGAGACCCTAAAGGTGACCATCACAGCCTCCAGTACTGGGGGGCAAGCGCAGACAGGGAGACAGATGCAGGAACCCGTGTTGCGTATCCCGGACGGTCCGGCACGTAGGCGCGGATGGTCCGGGACCCCACCGGACGGTCCGGAGGACTCTGGCGGACGGTCCGGCCATGCTCAGGACTCGCAGCGACCACGTACCTTCAAACCACGACGACCAGAGATAGGTACGTGGAAAACAAATACATTTAAAGCAGCTGGTCGGCTGATCAAGCCTGGCCCGACTTTCGATCAATTGTTGTCTAAATATGTGAAAAAGAAGGCCGGTCCCAGTGACCGGCCACCGAAGCGACCCCGCTCACCCATTCATGAGCAACGTCAGGTTAGGCCGATTGGACCACCTCACCAATCGGAAGAAATGAAAGGTCCTATTGTACAATTGAGACCTAACATGCCGACATGGACCCCTCCACCTCCTTATCCATCTATGTCATATCCATACACATACTTACCTCCACCATATGTCCCAAATCAAATGTGGGGCATGCCACCATATCCATTTGGGATGCCACAGTACCCCGCCTGGGGGGCACCCCAAACATCCGTTTTTGATAGGTTGGCACCGCCAGTGCAAGACCGATTGAGCACTACTGAATCCGGTCACCAGGCACAGGTCCAACAAGAGTGCCGGACTACTCGGTTTCCTAGGCCGACCAATCCGGCAGGGGGGCATATGACTATAGCAACTCAAAGAACAACAAAAAAGGACAGCATCAAAATAGGCACCGCAGATGTTGTCATACAGGGAGACAATAAAGGGCCGATGATTTTCGGCGAATCGGCCAACACAACCGAAAAGGATACGGCTACCATCAAAACAGCCGATCCAAAATACTCCATGCCTCGATGGTGCCCAGCGGGATTGACACGATCCCAAAAGAGAAAATTACAGCGCCTAAGAGCAAAGGAGAGCCAGGAGAAGGAGGCGGAAAAGACATTTAATGACACACATCCACTATACCCGCCACCGCAAAAGAAATGGGGACCGAAGGCCGTTGAGAAAAAACAAACGGCCACAGAAATAGAAAGTCAACCTGCACCAGGCGCGGACCGTCCGGCCCCCGCGTGCGGACCGTCCGCCGTTCACCAGGAGGCCTCCAACGACACGACAACATCAATGGAAGAGGACGACTTGCTGGGAGAAGACCTGGTCGACTACGAGGCTTCTCCAGAACGCCCAGGTATGGATGTAAATATTATTACATTTTCTGCCGATTGTACGATCATCGGCGATGATGAACCTGTTGTTGCCCAGTTTGATTTTGGTCCTAAAGAAGCCGCCTTTACTAAACCAAAGGAATCGGTAAATCATTTAAAGCCGCTCTTCGTGCGGGTAGACGGAGGGGCGGCTGTAAATCTAATGCCTTATTCATTATACAGAAAATTAGGTAAACAAGATGACGAACTTGTCAAGACCAACATGACCCTCAGCGGTGTTGGAACTGATAGTTCGATCAAAGCCAGGGGAGTCACGTCCGTTGAATTAACCATCGGGACTAAGACCCTTGCTGCTGCATTCTTCGTCGCTGATGTAGAAGGAAATTACAGTTTAATTCTAGGCAGAGATTGGATTCACGCCAATCAATGTATACCTTCTACATTACATCAAATGCTAATACAATGGGTAGGCGATGACATAGAACAAGTACATGCTGATGTATCGGCCTGCATTGCTGTGGCCGATGCCCCTGTACTCTGGACTTATGAAACTGCTACATGTCTCACAGGAGTAGATTTTTCTGATTATCAATTCATAAGTATAGATAAGAAAGGTTTCATTCCTGTAATGCTAGAGCCGATGGAGAATCGGCTAAATCCTAAATAAAGTTTAAATGATGAATACACACAAAGTTCATGAGTCTTTGGTCATGGACAGTTCGGCCGCCAAGGCCGGATGGTCTGGTCTTTCACGAAAGAGTTCGGACTTTAAGACCGAACATCTACCATAGCGAAAATACAGTGTTACGGATGATCCGGTCCCCGAGACCGGAAAGTCCGCCATCACACAAAGATCATCTGATTCCTCTGTGGGGGACATGATAGAAGAATTCAGAGATCTTGATAAACTAGGACAGGGGTTTACATCGGCCGATCCTTTGGAGGAGATTGACATAGGAGATGGTAAAACTCCAAGGCCGACTTTTGTAAACAAGACCCTGGAGACCGATTCTAGGAATGAGATGATCGGTCTATTGAAGGAATATTCAGATTGCTTTGCTTGGAATTATACTGAGATGCCTGGATTAAGCCGAGAGATCGTAGAGCATCGGCTGCCTATTAAATCTGGTTTCAGACCTTTCAAGCAAAGAGCTAGAACATTTCGTCCGGATCTTCTCCCACGCATCAAGGACGAAATCCACCGGCTGCTAGAAGCTGATTTTATCAGACCTTGCAGATACGCAGAGTGGGTCTCCAATATTGTGCCGGTGGAGAAGAAGGAGACAGGTAAACTTAGAGTATGCATTGATTTTCGCAATTTAAATAGAGCAACTCCTAAAGACGAATATCCCATGCCCATAGCCGACACATTAATCAATAATGCATCAGGAAATAGAATTATTAGCTTCCTTGATGGTAATGCCGGATATAATCAGATTTTCATGGCCGAAGAAGATGCGTCTAAAACGGCCTTTATATGTCCAGGCTTCATTGGTTTATTTGAGTGGGTTGTCATTACATTTGGTCTGAAAAATGCTGGTGCTACTTATCAGAGGGCTATGAATTTGATCTTCCATGAGTTGTTAGGAAACACTGTGGAAGTCTACATTGATGATATTGTAGTCAAATCGGCTGAGTTTAGTTCTCATATAGCTGATTTGCGCAAAGCCTTTGATAAAATGCGTCGGTATGGTTTAAAAATGAACCCACGTAAATGTGCTTTTGGAGTGTCGGCTGGTAAGTTTTTAGGATTTGTCATCCATGAACATGGTATAGAAATAGACCCTGACCGAATCAAGTCTATTCGGAATGTGGGGCCTCCGACTTGTAAGGTCGAAGTACAGAGGTTTCTCGGCAAGGTGAATTATTTACGAAGGTTTATTTCTAACCTAGCCGGGAAGATTGATGCCTTCACTCCTATCCTTCGGCTTAAGAACGATGCTGAATTCACTTGGGGGGCAGAGCAGCAGGAAGCATTTGATCTCATTAAAAAATACTTGTCTTCGGCTCCCGTGTTAAAAGCACCACAAGTAGGAGCACCATTCAGATTATACATTGCAGCTGAAGACAAGGTTATCGGGGCTGTTCTGACACAAGAAACTGAGGAGAAGGAGCATGTGGTGACATATCTAAGCCGAAGGTTGGTGGATGCTGAAACAAGGTACACTTTTATTGAAAAGTTATGCTTGTGCTTGTTTTATGCATGCACCAAATGTAGATGTTATTTACTGTCTAGTCATTGCACTGTTTCTGGTCAAGCCGATGTAATCAAATACATGTTGCATAACCCAATTATGAGTGGTAGAATTGGTAAGTGGGCTTATGCACTCATAGAATATGACTTGGCTTATGAACCATTGAAATCTATGAAAGGCCAAGTCGTAGCGGATTTTATTGTAGAACATCGGGTTAATGATATTCATAAACTAGACATGTCATACCTCAGTATTACTCCTTGGACTTTATATTTTGATGGATCGGTTTGCAATGAAGGGCAAGGAATTGGCATTGTGCTTGTTTCACCAAGTAATGTCTCCTTTGACTTCTCTAGCCGATTGGAAACTTATTGCACTAATAATCAAGCTGAATATGAGGCCCTCCTATTCGGTTTAGAAATTTTAAATGGTATGGGAGTAAAACATGTGAAGGTATTTGGTGATTCTCAGCTGGTTGTCCAACAAGTGTTAGAAGAATATCAATGTTTTGATGGTACTCTAAATAGTTACCTTGAGAAATGTTGGAACATAATTCATTCTTTTGACGAATTCAGTATTCGGCATATCTCTAGAGTTGAGAATCATAGAGCTAACGATTTGGCACAAGATGCATCAGGTTATCGGATAAAAAGAGGAAAGTTTCACAAAACTGAAAATCTGATAACCGGTGCAAAGCCAAATTCCTAGGTCGCGGACCGTCCGCGTGATGACGCCGGACCGTCCGAGGTTACCAAAAATGTTCTTTTGATCAATTCGGCTGACAATGAGGCCGATGCAAGTGATTGGAGGACACCTATACTTAATTATCTACGAAATCCCAATATCAGGACAGATAAGAACATTCGGCGAACAGCTTTCAAGTATGTTTTGATGAGTGATGAACTTTACCGCCGAACAGTCAATGATATCCTGCTTAAGTGCTTGGGCCCAGATGATGCTATATTAGCCATGGCCGAAGTACATGAAGGAATTTGTGGTACTCATCAATCAGCTCCAAAGATGAAGTGGTTGTTGCGAAGGTCTGGTTTTTATTGGCCTAGTATGATAGCTGATTGTTTCAAGTACTACAAGGGTTGCCAAGTGTGTCAAAAATTCGGCGACCTACAGTTAGTCCCTGCAGCCGAATTACATCCTATCATCAAGCCTTGGCCGTTCAGAGGATGGGGATTAGACTTTATTGGAGAGATTCATCCTTCATCATCAAAGGGGCATCGATTTGTGTTAGTTGCCACTGACTACTTCACCAAATGGACTGAAGCCGTTGCTCTAAAGAACATGACACACAAGGAGGTAATTGAGTTTATAACTGAGCATATTATTCATAGATTCGGCATTCCCCAGACCTTAACTACAGACCAAGGTACTTCTTTTATGTCAAAGGAGGTACGTGAATTTGCTGAATTATACAGAATTAAGCTGCTTAATTCATCTCCATATTATGCTCAGGCCAATGGACAGGCCGAGTCTAGTAATAGGACATTGATTAATTTGATAAAAAAGAAGATATCTGATAATCCTAAACATTGGCATAAGATTTTGTCTGAAGCTTTATGGGCTCATAGGATATCTAAACATAGGGCTACTCAAGTGTCTCCTTTTGAGCTTGTCTATGGGCAGGAAGCAGTGTTGCCTGTGGAAATAAGTTTGAATGCTGTCAGGTTCGCCAGACAAAATGATTTAAATGCTACTGATTATTATAATTCAATGATGGATAATATTGATGAGGTGACCGACAAAAGGATGATAGCTTTGGGAGCAATAGAAAAGGACAAAATCATGGTAGCCAGGGCCTACAACAAGAAGGTCAAAGCAAAATCATTTCAAGTAGGGGACCAGGTGTGGAAGACTATTCTGCCTCTAAGGAACAAAGACCGGAAGTTCGGGAAATGGTCACCAAGCTGGGAGGGTCCTTATAAAGTAAAACAAGTGATGTCTGGCAACGCCTATTTGCTACAAACATTACACGGCAAGGATTTGCCTAAGGCTTTGAATGGGCGTTTCCTCAAACAGTACCATCCTAGTATGTGGCAAGATGCCTAAGAGAACCGATGTAATCTCATCGAGTTATTTGCTTTTGGTTTGCTCAGCTCCACCAAAAGGCAGGGGGGCATATGTTGAGCACCAAAATGAGATGCGGACGGTCCGGCCCTGAGGCCGGACGGTCCGCGGTCCGGACGGTCCGCGCCTGTGGGCCGAACGGTCCGCGCACGCGCAGAGTAGATTAGGGTTCCGAGTTTTGTGCTATGTTTGTTAGCTATATCCGCGGAATTAGCTCGGAATCCGGTCGTGTAAAGGGTCCAGCCCCCCTCCTCTATAAAAAGAGAGGCCTACGGCCGATTTGTAATCAACAATCGAATCAATACAACTTCTATTCGCATTTATTTCCAGTACAATTAGGAGTAGTTCTAGTCTAGTTCTAGTTTAGCCTCTCGATCCCCAAATTCTCCGCCTCTCCTCGACTCTACGTCGATTAGAGGAGTCTAGGTCGGCCGGCCCGAGCCTAGACAACCCCTAGGATCTCTCCTCCCCGACGGGGTCCCTCCCGGGAGCGAGATCCAGGCGCCGCCGGCGATCTTCCGCCGCCCCTGCACACGCGCGGACCGTCCGGCCCCAGGGCGCGGACCATCCGGACGTCAGGCAGGAAAACCTAGCCCCTGCGCCAGGTCGCGGACCGTCCGGCCCCAGGCCGCGGACCGTCCGGCCCCAGGCCGCGGACCGTCCGCGCCTGACCAGAGAGCACCGCCGCCGGTTCTTCTTGAGTATTTGGCGCTCCGAAAAGGCGTCAACAGTATGATACAAGCCTACAAACTCAGGCTTCGAGACCTCGCTGACTAGGGCCCGAAATTTTCTTCCGCTGACTGGGGGGCTAGCTGATAGTTTTTAGAAAACGAACTCCTGAAGTTTGAAAATCTCCTCTTTTAAAGCTTCATTCTGGCTTGCAGCAGTACGTGCGATTTCATATTCTCTTTGGAGTCTCTCGTCAAGAACTCTTGTTCTCTCAATAGCACGTACTTCCAAATTCTCGTCAAGAACTCTTGTTCTCTCAATAGCAGCTTCCTTGCTCTTAAGAATTGTAGTCCTCTCAGCAGCAACTGTCCTTTCATTTTCCAACTCTTGCTGGAGCCTCTCTTCAAGGATTCTTGTCCTCTCAAGTGCAGCTGCTCTTTCATCTTCCAGCTGCCTAAGGTGTGGTCAAGTAACGAGCATAGACAATCACACATATAGTTCCGAGGGGGGGGGGACTTGTTAAAGAAAATCTTAAGGAAGCCCACTCTATTAGTTTTATGTTCCCTGCCTTCAGTTTGCTGACGTGGGCATCATACATTTCCATGATTCTTGCATTGCTCTGGAGTTCATGTTAGAAAATAAGAAAGCCATAATTACTGCTTCAATTGCAACTTGTAAGAAATGTGTGTACCTCATTGATCAATGTGAGAACATCTCCTCTCAAGTTTTCATCATCCTGGTCAGTCGGCCTTGCATGGGATGAGTTCCCAACCATAAACGAAATATTGGTCATTTGTGCAGTTGGTCCTTGTCGCTGGTACTCAATAACAGAGGTCGCCGGAGGCCTGAAACTATCTGGGTCCTGCTTGGAGTCTAACTGATTGTGGGCAGCCATCTCCTCTAGAATAGGTGGTGCTTGCCATACAATCAAGGCTCCAGTATCCTCAGTAAGACCACATGCTGAGTCAAAATCTCGACCCCTAATTCGTGACAAAGCATCTCTTCCAACAGGAGTAAGATCCTGAAAAGAGAAGTCACAGTTTTTCAAGGACTACAAAAGAAAAGAAAAACTACTCTACCTAGGACAATTATGGACAAAAGGTAAAAGATAGTAAACTAATTACAAATCTCTCAAACCCTCATCAGCTTCATCGATCACCTCAGCCACTACCTTTTGTGCCTTACTTTCTGAAGCAGCAGGTATCAATGCAGTGCTTTCTTCTGCAGTGATACCCACCACTAAAGGAAGGGTTGATTCAGAGGACACCCTTTCCTTCCTCTTCTTCATAGTGACAACCTTGCGCCTCTTAGCAGGAAATATCAGTGGCCTGATGTGTTCCAGGCTGTGTTCAAGTCTATCAATTATTAAGAGCAACATGTAAGGTTGTGCTCTTACCATGAAAAGTTGAAAGGAATTTCAAGCTGAGTGCTATATGTTAATCATCTAGTTGGAAAAATAGTTCAAGTGGACAAGTAGATCGTTGGCTATTGCCACAAGCTCATGAGAACAAAATATTGTCATAAGTATATCATGAATCCTCATGATGCACATCACAAACAATAGTTATCTATTTTACACACAACACTTCAGATAAAGTTAATAGTTAGAGAAAATGTAATTAAGCCAAGTTAGTTTGACTGCTACAGAAACCCATTAAACGCTAAGTAGCTACCACCACCTATCAACCAGCGAGGTCTCGAAGCTAGCTGACCGGGGCATGAAGCATAATTATTCTTTCTTGTAATGGCATGAAGCATAATGATGCAAAAGAGATCTAAGTACCAATTGCGAAACTGAAGCAGCAACACCACAGCTATGAACAGAAGGAAAAGAGATAAAAAAAACTGAAGTACTCACCCTCAGAGCAGATTTCTGTAAATTAAGGTCAAGCTGGTGAACATCTCAATATAAGGTCAACCAACCAGTACGGATATGTAAATTACCAGTTAAGATCTACAGTCCACGCCACCATAATAGTTCATACAATCTCAAGTGGCTGAGACCAAATCTTTTTTATCCCAAGCTGAATCTGGGTCAAACATGAAAACAAGGAAAACAATATTCATGACAAATAAAGGCAACCTGAAATTCAAGGATGGGTTACATGATATACCTTGGTATTTTCCTTATCATTCAGAATTGAATTGCCTTCGTTCTTCAATGGAACATAGGAGCTGCTCCGATGTCTATTTCCTGTACTATAAGATAAATACCATAGCCTCTGACTATTATATGCAGAACTTCATAGTTTGGTTAACAGATAACCGTGGTAATAGATAAATCTCAATGGAAACTAAGGAAAACCTTGAAACGGACGCGTCTGATTGGTTACCACTTAATAGTTACATGCTAAGGGGAGTAGAACGACAAATAGATGGCTGGTAGTAGCACAGAACGACAAAGAGAAATAGTACAAGCACCAAGGGAAGCAATGTCTTGTTCAGGCCTAGACTACATAGGCATGCTTTACATATCGCGAGTATGGTCCTCGCAAGATTGCACGCATAGCATAGCTATGAGCAGTTACTACCCTAGAAGCACCAAAATACATAACTTGCAGTGAAGCACACAGCATAGCGCTGCTCATATCTTACAAGCATAAAACCATACTCCCTGCACAGCAGGGGGGCAGGTTCTAAGAGTAACCTAGATGAACTGGGATAGTTCCCAAAAGCGATCCTCAGTTCCCAAAAGCGGGTCTCCATGGCTGGTGGTGCTCGTGTCCAAAAGCACTGCAACCAAAAAAGGGTAGCAATCAATTAACAAGTTTTGGCAAGCATTGCAATCTCAAATATAATGTCTAAATTTATTTTCCGTAGACCTCGACTTAAGATGTCTATGAAGGTAATCCATTCAAAATCATTTGACTATCGATTTTTTTGACTTGCTGATGTTTTATCCTATTGACCTCTTTTCTGAAAACTTGCTAATTTCTATTTTGACCTATATCGGTAGAAGGTTACACCATTTTCTATTTTGTTTATATATTAGTTCAATGACCCGCATATGGACCTATTGTTAGTTTTAGAATGCTTGCTTGAGATATTTGATAACCTGTGATCTTGCTTTGAATGTTGTTCCTATGCATCACAATGTTTTAGTTAGCTAAAAGTAGTTATTACTGATCATTGGGCTTTTGATTTGCCTAGTACCAACTGCCTTATACTACATGCAACTGGAACACTTGGAAGCATATATCTCATGAAGTTGTAGTGGAGAATTGGACATACCGTTACTCAGCATCAACGTCTGCGGAACCAGCAACATCGTCATCTCCTGTGCCTTCATCTCTAAAAAGTTTCTTGGCAACCTTCTTGGAAGGTGATGTTTGAGACCTATGTAAAGTTTGGTCCCATGGCATGCATGTAAAACTGATGAGATGGTACAGGAATAATAGTCTAGGTAGATTGCTTGGCATGAAGCTAACCTTTTTCTGGTAACACTTTTGTGAGCCTTGTTTGTAGACCCATCTAGCACGCTGTAAGCAACTACTGATGGCGCCTGCACGTTAGGCGGAGAAGTGATAATCTCTGTTCCTTGCAGCAGATTGTCTCCCTGATGTGGGGTTGTCTATATGTTACACTGCAACGAAAAACATGTTTAGGGCATGTTTCCTAGTGTATATAGAAGGAGAACAATGCTTTATATTGTAGGTAGCTATTTTGTTCCATCGAGTCCAACAGCGAACCTTGGTGCTAGATGAAACTTTGTGACTCTCTGGTGTCAGTGACGGCTCGCGGATGAAGGCAGCCCCCATGTTTTGTGCGACACCTGATCCGTGTCCTACTGCGGAGTTAGTAGCCAGACAAAAAAATAGGTTAGAGCCACGAGAGCTGCAGTTGATGGGGAGAGGGTGCAGCGAAAAGAGTTGCACTAAAAAAGAAACCTACTCAGTCAGAAGGGGGAAATGCTTGTTCTATAGATGGAAAATTGCCTTTAAACTATAATATTACGGCCTAAACGCTGTTATGGCCCCTCCCAGTGTAATGTGGCTGAGTCTTTAATATGGCTGGAACAACGAAAAGAGTTGCACTAAAAAAGAAACCTACTTGGCAGACTTTGCAGTTTGTCGTTTCAGCTCTAGGTGACCCATCATATACAGGTAGCACGGAATGGAAATAAACAAGCAGAGAAAACAAACCATTACTTTCTTTCCTAACTTGGCATAAACTAACGTACATAGCTCGACTAAACAGATACGATAAGTTGTACCTTGAGAAAGTATGGTCGACGACGGCTATGAGGACGGTGTAGTTGGAAGCATGTTGCCACCATCCATTTCTGCGTTTATAGCATTCACTTGGAAGGAAACACTGCCATAAATAATTGTGCTTTCGGTGAAGCTAACATTCCACTCGAAAGACTTTTCCAGTAGATCTGTAATTTCTCTTGGAATGAAACCGGGTGGATTAGTCGAGACGAGGGTGTCCACATTTTTTTAATGAGGCGCTGCGCCATTCGTCCAAAGAAGATAAACTCGGCAGTGTCAGTGTCATCTTCAGCGGTGAGGGATATCTTGTACCTGCACAGAGTGGTTCGATTGCTAGACACCACAAATCATGTAATCTGTAGACGGTATGCTAATGGGTTGCGCACTAAACTTCACCAAAGTTAAGGTACTCTAATTGCATAAGCCATATACTGGACAACCTCCATCATAGCAACTCTTGTTGCGGTAGTTGGAACTCAAGCAGGCATATCTACTATCTATTTGATTGGTAAGCAAATCCTTGCACAGGGCTATTGCTCCTGCTCTAACGTTGTGCATACCTCAAACGAATTTCTAGGGCATATTTACATCCCTGACATCAGCTAGGTAGCTATGAATCTCTGCATTGCTGTTACTGATGGGTTCAAAAATCAAAGGCAAACACTGAAAGGGGTAAAGTTGGTCTATGTCTATCATGGTTACAGTGTGTTTAATTTAGAACGCGTATGAGTTAACTTTTTTAGATCTAAATAGAAGGTGTCTAGCAGGACCTTAACAAAAACGGGGAGAGACGTATAAGACCTGACCTTGGGGTAGGCGATCCTATGCTATCACAGGAATTATTGGTGCACTTGTATGTGTCACCGTGTGGTTTTGTTGTCCTAAGGCATTTTTTGCATGCGTTGTATCACCATGATCTATCAATCTTGAGAATCTTTACGACGACAAGCCATTCCTTCTTCTGTAAACAATGTAATTGAAGTGAACAGTTACGAACATGTGATAAACCTTAGGATTGAAAGGTTTAGCCGAGTACTGGTACCTTATTTTCAAAAGGATGGAGGTACTTAATATCCTTGAGTTTCTTATGTTCAGGAACTGCAATGACTGTACTCTCAGCAGCTGCTTTCCCCTGATCCCAAATGACAGGGTTGTGGTTGGTTTCAGCACTGCTTACCCATGTCAGTTTACGAATGGCAGTAATCAGATTTGGTGAGAAAGAAGACTGAAAATCGTATGTCTGAAAACCTAGGATGAGTAAGTTACCTAGCTCTGAGAGCGTTTACTTCCGGTAGTGGTGCGTTTATGTACCACTTGCATGATGATCCACCCGATAATGACACATTATCTAAAATATAATGGAACCTTTCAGATGCTCATGTGTATTAGCAGTGCAATGAAAGGGATGTAGTAGACTTACCAGCGTAACTCCTCACGAGAGTGCCAACAAATACTATGATCTGTGGTGAGGATCGACTGTCCCTATGGATCTGTTCAGCTGGGAAAGCTGTGGCCCGCTCGCCCCAAAGCACAACATCAACGGTTGGCCCAGTATCCCTGTCAGAGTGAAGAACAGCGAGTTTACAGATAAATTGTTAATTGTATCGTGTTAGGTGTAGATATCGCAAAGAAACCAAAGTTGTAAACTGTGCGTCTAGAGCGCTATTTCATATTGCAAATTACGTGCGAAGTACGTAAACCACTAAATGGTAGGCCTCAAAATAGTTGCTCGTTTAAATGGCCGATTGCAGATGAAGTTGTCTAGTAACCTTCTATATGAACACAACGTGCATGGTAGGCTCATGTACTAAATGGAACTTTGAGTGGGCAATAGATAATATTAGACATGGAGGACTGGCCGAGCAGGGAAAATGATCTCTTCTAAGGTATATTGCAATGAAGTATGGTCAACTGAAGACATAGGTAGTTTAGAACCAGTTTTCCTTTGCAAGGAAGATGGCATTTTTTATTTTCCACTATGGCCAACTTGTTTGTAGCATAACCCCTGCATGATTTGTGGACATAGTCCTGCTAAGTTTTAGGACGCAAATTGACCCCAGTGTGATCTAATGGCGTTCTTACTGTCTAGGCGCATTTACCCTTGATCTATTCCCTTGAGCGTATGGGCAATTTTGCTAGCGTGGAGAATAAGAAGCGGTAGCCCCCACACGGATGATAATATGTGGTTTAGGTTGAGGTTGTTCATGGATTCCTTGCCATGTTGGTGCAAACAGTATTGTGCTACATACACGTATGTGGCACCCAAAAGGAATGTATAGCAGGATAGGAATGCAAGTGATACCTTGCATTGCTTATAGTGACTGTTCTCTTCATAACCTCAGCCTGTCGTCCCCTTGTGCGCAACGATGAAACATGGGAGATCACACTGACAACACCGAGCACATCTACAATAGAAATGGCGAGGGCATTAGTACTGTATGCATGCTACTTGTAACATGTAAACCACTATGCCTAGAAGATTACCCGTGAAATATTCCTTGTAGTCCACACACGGTTGGAGCTGTTCTATGGGAGTGAGGTTATATGTGCAAACCGGAAAAGCAGGGGGGATCTGGAGGACAACCTCAACCGTAGTCCACTTTGTAAAGCTGATCATGTTGCGGTTTTCAACCGGTTTGTAGAACCTGTTAGCTTTCCTGACTAAGAAATACTTTAGGTTGTATATCGCTCCCTCATCAAGCAGCGCACTGAACTGTTGGCATAACGGAGGATAGATCTGGGCATGTATGCTGTTTCCCAAACAAAAGGAGGTAACATTTTAAACAACACGCAAGAATTGCATAGAACATTGTATATCATGTTGTATGAGCTGATGGTTATTATGCATGCACAAGTATTAGACCAGTATACAGATGGATGTACCTCTTCATCAAGCAAAACAAGATTAGTATGCAGGAGCCTACTGTCATCCTGAGGATCAAGGAATTCCCAAAGCCTAGAGACACGCACACACAAGCTATGAGAGCAGTCTCCAACCATAAGGCTAGGAATGAGTATGTCCCCCATCTGCAGTAAAGAAGCAGCGGTCAGTCATTTCCAGCGAAATAAGCAACCAACAAACATTACACTCGATGCTGATAAGGGCAGTATGTTCACCAAAAAAATATTTAGGATAGGAGAAACATGCCAGGTAAAGTTAGTCCAATATCATTGAGTAGGCATCTACCACGAATGTTGTATGACAAGATCTACTGGAGCATGCAGACATAACAGCTTCCCTTTATAAACTTGCCACATATAGTGCTTGCATGCCGGTAGGCTGATAGATGAACGGTATAGGAGACCAAAAATTGTTTTGCTGGGGAAGCAGTTGTACAATAGAATAGGTACGACAACTAAATGTGTTGCTGGTATACACATTTTTATTTTACATATTGGTTATGTACAAGTCTGAGTTGATCATGCACTAAGAAGTCTGTAGGGGGTCCGCATGTACGGCCCGCAACACTTCCCGGTAAACAATGTTTCGAGTCTGTGATCCGCAGGAACCATCAGGATTTTCAATCAAAATTCTAAGACCACTTCTAGATGTAACCCTTGAAACAGCGAAGTAAAGCTGGCCATGCGTAAACACAGGTCTGTCAAGGTAGAGGCCAACCGTTGAGAGGGTCTGACCCTGGCTCTTATTAATCGTCATGGCATAGCATATCCGTATTGGAAATTGTCTTCTTTGCAATGTGAAGGGCCATTTGACGTCGGTAGTGTTAAGCGCAATCCTCGGTATGAAAACCTCTTCTCCGACACCGGAGGGCGTTAGTACTACGCATTTAAGAACACGATGGCCGATCTCAGTTACAAGCATCCTTGTTCCGTTACAAAGCCCCGCAGTCTGGTTCAAGTTACGTATCAGCATGACTGTGACGCCTCTTTTTAGCACGAGTTTGTGGCAAGGGAAATTTGCTGCATTAATAGAGTTTAGGAACTCAGTAGGATACAACATGTCAAAATCAGGTATGCGTTCAGACGCCTTTGAGATCGTGTCGCAACTAAGGCATTGGACACCATGTCCAGGGAGCATTGAGACAATGTAGTCGTTTATTTTATCAGTTGTAAGGTTATTAGGACATACAATGGCGCGTGTAGCTAGGTATGTAGGGTCCATATATCTCTCTAACAAATCTGGGTAGACCTCGGATATGAGGGGCGCAGCAGCATCACCATCCGTGCGTATCAACAAATCTTCAGGAATCGTAACCCATGTAGGTTCGGACTCGTCTCCTCTTGTCATGGCTGGCAAAGCACCGTCGCCGATATCTAAGACCCATTTGCTAAATTGTTCCAAGTCCGCACGTTCCTTCCCATGTAAAGAGGGGTTGGAGAGCCTCATATTTGTTCGTAGTTTTAAAACGGTTGCATGTTGCCACAACGGTGAGCTGGTAATCGATGCGTTCACTATGGCAGACCGTGAGCCTTTGCGCACCACGGGTAGAATTTGGCGAAAGTTTCCTCCAAGCACAATAGGTTTGCCACCAAATGGGATGTTCGCATTTTCCGCTCTGTGTTCCGAAAGAATATCACGCATAGTCCTGTCTAGGGCCTCAAAGCAATGCCTATGGATCATCAGCGCCTCATCCCATATGACAAGAGAAGTACGCTGTATAAGTTTAGACAACATGGTACCTCTCTTGACACCACATACACCTCTCTCATCTAGATCGAAGGGTATTTTGAAACGTGAATGAGCAGTACGGCCTTTTGGTAATAGGAGCGAAGCCACGCCAGAGGAGGCAACAGCAAGCACATTTTTTTGCCGGGACCTCAAATGTGTGAGTATAGCGTTCCACAAAAAAGTTTTACCCATCCCACCATGCCCACATACGAAAAATATGCCCGGCGAGCTGGAGAGCGCAGATTCAGTCAGCTTTTCGAAAATGAGCCGTTGGTCAGCATTCAACTGCGAGACAGCAGCGGCAGCATGGTCACGCAATAGCAATGGTTCAGACCTCAGTTCGTCGTTTATCAGTCGGTTGCCAAACATTTCGTCACCACAGGCCGATAAGATTGGCAGGTCATAATCAGCTATGTTGGCACCACTGTTAGCAAACGTGTCCGCTAGTTTCCTCGAAAGCAATGTAAGGAGTTGCTCATGTGGAGCTGTGTAGCATGGATTGCCAAAGGCCTCTCTAAGTCCACAGTGTATGTCATCGGTGAAGTAGATCCAATATTTGTCAAGTAAAGCACGAACATTGCAAACAGGACAGTGAACGACAATGGTAACGAACAGTTGCTGAAGCTGAAACGCCGAGGCAGAGACTATTGCCTCATCAAATAGAAGGTTCCACTCGTTGTCACCTTCGAGCAAACCACGTGCTTCGCACGCCTCTCTGAACGTATCGTACACAATATCCTGGAAGGTTCTTACATCAACAAACCTCGTTGCACCGGAAACAAACATCAAGAGCATGCGTAGATAGTATAACTTCCCAGCTGTTGGGTGTATGTAGTACATGCGACCAATCTTGGCAGACGTCAACCTCCTTCTACGCCAACACCTAGTAGAAGCGTCCCACGACCACTCTTTTGGGAAATCACAATAAGTCAATTGACGTGCATCACTATATTTCAAGTTTATTTCAAACCGTTCAGTTAACATTGTCTTCTTCGTTGCACGGCTCAAAAGCAGTGCTTGTAGGTCTGCCCCAAGCTCGTATTGTACAATGTTTTTTTGCAGGCAAGTGTACCGACAGGCGTTCCACAGAAGGAATTCTAAAGTGAATGTCGAATTCGAAGATTCGCCATAGAGCCTCACATGTTGATAGGTATCTGGCATCTATGTATTCGCGGATCTCATTTGGCGGGGCTATTTGAGGACCTGGAGATGCATTAGTTGTGTTCGCAGTCAACTCAAAATATATCTTGGCTCGATCACTTCCCTTGGTAACATATTTAAACAAGTACTTGATCATGTGTGTTTTGTTGCACCACTCAACATTAATATGTGCATTGTATTTTTTGAGCAGTTGCATATTGTACGGCACTACGCTCCTATTGTCCAATTTTATTCCACCTTTCACTACGAACCGACAATTGTTTCGCCTTCTGTAAAGGGTATAACCAAAAGCATCGATGACAGTCTCGTCTTGGTACGTCTTAGGGAATTTCTTAGAGCATCTGTCGTTTTTCATGCATGGACACCGCCTGTTGTAATCACCGCATGGACCATGTATCATGAATTCATCAACGAGAGCATAGCCCAAGGGGTCAATGGCAACGTCAGGTACCTCAGCACATATGAAAGCGTCAATGGCATATGCTTCTGTCTCTGAACGACTACCAAGCAGCCATAGAAGACAGTGTATGTGTGGTAGGCCCCTTTTTTGGAATTCTACGGTGTAAATCACTGCATAGGACGGACTACAGGTGAGAGCAAGCAAAGCAATACTAAGGAACCACACAATGTGTCAAGTTAAAATGAAGCTCACCAGCGCGGATAGGACCAAAAGTTTTATCTTCTCTAATGTCTGCTATGAATTCATCGACCTTCATATGGAAGACCCTTACAACGATATCGGAACGATCACATGCTTGCTGACCAGGCTCAAAGCGAAGGGCATCGACTATCTCCTTCCATTTAGGGTTGCATGTGAAGGTGACGAAGAGATCTGGCGGGCCGTATACTCTGCAGATGGCCATCGCGTCCTGGTAGTTCATCACATGGTACCTGCGACCGCCCGTAAAAGATGCAGGGACAATAACTCTTCCACCCACCGAGTCTGCACTGGTGAGACCCCTGCCAATGGCGTCGGTTATCCCCTGTACGGATTCACAACGCAATTCTTTTTGGTGGTCCGCTATGAACTGCAATCGAGACGCCTCAATCGTAGAATACGCATCGACAGCTAGCTGGTTGCTTAGCCTACCATAGGAGGTGAATGGGTTCGGTTCGTTGAGCCTATAGTGTGAACGATGTCTAACAAATTCAAGCATTATAACATACTTGCGGCATGAGACATCGCCTTCTCCCACGTCAGCGTATTTTATTCCAAGGTGATATCCACGATCCGTAAGGGAAAAGCAGCGGGTACTGCAAGGCCATGTAGGACGGGTGCAAGCACGAAACATGTTTTAGACCGCCCTCTCTAGCGTGCACGAGGACGTCATACTTGTACTGTGAAGATGAGCAATCACCCACTATTACAGCAGCGAGCTCACCATTGGCTGGTAAGTTGTACTGTGCGTCATGCCGTGTGTTACAGCCTAACAATCGCAACGTCACCTTTTGGTCGCCTTCTTCGTCTAAACGTTCTTTAGCAAAGCGAAATGCCGCGACCAGCTTGTTATGCTCATCTAGCATGTTAAGTAATAAACGGGCCACCTCTGGATCCGGACGATCATGGACATCAGCCTCATTCTCAAACATGCCCAACCTATTTTGTACCTCATGTTCAGTGTCATATATGTAAAGTTGTGCAAACTGTGGGCGCAATCCATTATTGGGTAGTAGCGAGCCAATGCCATTGATTTTGAAAACATAAGGTGCAGTACCGTTATTTATCGATCGATCAACGACAGCACCTAGTGAGGTAAACGCGAAAAGGGAATTGTACGAGCGGATTTGCCTAAGGAACCGTCGTGCACGACTATCACCATCGAATCGCAGTAGGTAACATAAGGGTGCTGGTGGACATTTGTAAGGCTCTAAAACAATCTTACCTCCTCTACAACAAAGATTGTACACAAGCCTGCGCTGCGAAACAGCAGACAAACTTTTGACCCGTTCCTGAAACCAGAAAACGGCGCCACAATGTGGGCACTCGTCTGATGGGCCACCATAGTATGAGCGATCTTTGTAGGTCTCTACAGGCAAAGATGTGTAAATGTTGCATGGGTTACTTTAGAAATATGTAGAGAAAATAATCCAGGTGGTACACAAGCACCTTTAAGCAGCTCGACGTATGATCTTTCAAGAGACGGTGAGGCTGCATCCGTGCTAACTATAAGCAGAAAGTCGAGCATAAATTCATAGGATTTTTTACGCGCACCACACATGAAACCTAAAGATTATTTTGAAAAGACATACGGTAGGGAAAAATCGTTGTTGGCACATGCTCGTTCAGCAGACGCAAGCGTACGACGCATTCTCTGTCTGCGATGGTGTCTGTTAGCGGTGGCAACCGTTGTAGGAAAGTCGAGTAAGGACTTGTTGCCTACAAACGGCATGTACACGCATCTTAGTATGCGTATAGAGCTGTAGTAGATACAAGCAGCATGAAAAGCCTGACAGTCACTAACCTGGCCACTTTTGACGAACCAGCTGAGAGTGCAACGAAATCGCATAACGCGACGCATGTGCCGGCGTCGAAGCGGATGGCTGATCAAGTGTGTTCATGTGTTCGATAGTAGCTGTTGAAAGACATAATGAATGTGTGGTTGTTTATGCGAAAGGGAAAGAGACATATTGCCTTAAATAAAGGCTATATTGAACCCAAAGAGCGCATAATATTAGTGCAGACTCCGCGAAATTGCCAAACGTTGGGCACTAGGGCTTCGACGGCAACACGCCATGTGCTCACATGTACCCCCATCCATTAGCGACAACGCACACAACAACAGGGACGCCAAACTAACAGGGTCGTTTGGAAGGGAAGATGCCACAGGCATGTCTCTGCGAGGAAGTAGGCAGTTGGCGGGAAGAGGAGGAGGTCCCGTGAAACGCTAGGAAGGCAGCTGATGTGCTGCACAGTAGCTCTTCGAAGACGAAACAGATCTATGGTTGTGTAGGCGAAAGGGAAAGAGGTAGACTGGCATAACCAAGGGCCATATTGAACCTAAAGAACGTAGCTATACCAGTACATACCTCACAAAATTGCAGAACGCTGAGCACTGGGGCTTTGACGGCAGTAGGCCATGCTTCCACGTGTGCCCCCATCCATCATTGGCAGCGCACACAAAAACACGGATGCAAAACTAACAGGGTGGTATGGAAGGGAAGGTAATGCAGCTATGTATCTAAGAGAAAGAAGGCAGCAAGAGCGTCAATAGAACCGATGAGAAAGTTGCAAGCACACTGACTCTGAAGTGTCTACAGACCTTGAGAACAGAAGTATGCACCAATGTCTTGTAATATGAGTTCCTAGGTGTCGCATGTTACTCAATCTGATCCTCCAAACATTTTGGAGTGTAGAATTCAGTTTATGGTCCATCATTTGTTCACGACATTGGTGATACAGTTAAGAAAGACATCTTTGAAAAGTCATATAAGTTAATTTGTACTCTAATATGTTGGCTGAGCCATATTTTATGTGATGAACCTAATCTTAGGCCTGGGGATAGCCTAGATAAATCTGTTTTCCCCAAAAAAGTATAGTTCCAAGAAATTGATGTTGGTGATACAGTGGAGGAAGACATATTTGAAAAGTCATATAAGTTAATTTGTATTCTAATATGTTGGCTGAACCACATTTTCTGTGATGAACCTAATCTTAGGCCTGGAGATAGCCTAGATAAATCTGTTTCTCCCCAAAAAAGTATAGTTCAAAGAAATTGATGTTGGTGATACAGTTGAGAAAGAGATATTTGAAAAGTCATATAGGTTAATTTGTATTCTAATATGTTGGCTGAGCCATATTTTCTGTGATGAACCTAATCTTAGGCCTGGGGATAGCCTAGATAAATCTGTTTCTCCCCCAAAAAGTATAGTTCCAAGAAATTGATGTCGGTGATACAGTTGAGGAAGACATATTTGAAAAGTCATATAAGTTAATTTGTATTCTAATATGTTGGTTGAGCCATATTTTCTGTGATGAACCTAATCTTAGGCCTGGGGATAGCCTAGATAAATCTGTTTCTCCCCAAAAAAGTATAGTTCCAAGAAATTGATGTTGGCGATACAGTTGAGGAAGACATATTTGAAAAGTCATATAAGTTAATTTGTATTCTAATATGTTGGCTGAGCCATATTTTCTGTGATGAACGTAATCTTAGGCCTGGGGATAGCCTAGATAAAGATGTTTCTCCCCAAAAAAGTATAGTTCCAAGAAATTGATGTGTGACATAATGATATCTAAGGAAGTGCCACATGACCACACCTAATCTGAATAAAATGCATACAGTCTATCCATGTATGCCTGTATCTATGTCTGTATTATTGGAACTCTACTTTTTTGGGGACTCTACATGGATAAAATGCATACACCTAATCTGAATAAAATTTGTGCTCCAGTACTGATATCCATGTATGCATTTTAGTCAAATACTCTAGTACTGATTTTCCTTGATAAAATTTGTGCTCGAACATAATCTTGACGATCTAGGAATAGCCGGACCTGTGACAACAATAATAGTAAGTTTTGCATGAATAAGCAGCGGGATGGGCTGTATATGTGTAGGGCGCTAGGGTGAAGGACACAAGAACAGATTAGGCGTTTTTGGGGACTCTACATGGATAAAATGCATACACCTAATCTGAATAAAATTTGTGCTCTAGTACTGATATCCATGTATGCATTTTAGTCAAATACTCTAGTACTGATTTTCCTTGATAAAATTTGTGCTCGAACATAATCTTGACGATCTAGGAATAGCCGGACCTGTGACAACAATAATAGTAAGTTTTGCATGAATAAGCAGCGGGATGGGCTGTATATGTGTAGGGCGCTATGGTGAAGGACACAAGAACAGATTAGGCGTTTTTGGGGACTCTACATGGATAAAATGCATACACCTAATCTGAATAAAATTTGTGCTCTAGTACTGATATCCATGTATGCATTTTAGTCAAATACTCTAGTACTGATTTTCTTTGATAAAATTTGTGCTCGAACATAATCTTGACGATCTAGGAATAGCCGGACCTGTGACAACAATAATAGTAAGTTTTGCATGAATAAGCAGCGGAATGGGCTGTATATGTGTAGGGCGCTATGGTGAAGGACACAAGAACAGATTAGGTGTGGTCATACATGGATAGACTTCATGCATTTTATTCAGATTAGGTGTATGCATTTTATCCATGTAGAGTTCCAACAATACAGACATAGATATCCATGTATGCATTTTATTCTGATCGGAACTCTACTTCATGCATTTTATTCAGATTAGGTGTATGCATTTTATTCAGATTAGGTGTATGCATTTTTTTCAGATTAGAGTTCCAAGAAACCAATCTGAATAAAATGCATATAGTCTATCCATATATGCCTGTATCTATGTCCTTCACCATAGTCTATCCATGTATACATAATGATATCTAAGGAAGTCCCCAACAACTGTCTACGCATGCAAATAGAAGAGAAAGTAGCTGTAAAATGTGTAGGGCAAAATGAATCACGACACCACTCTGTTTCTCCCCAAAAAAGTATAGTTCCAAGAAACTGTTGTGGGACATAGTAACATCTAAGGAAGTGACACATGACCACACCTAAACTGAAAAAATGCAGACAGCCTATCCATGGACACCAAATCAACATAACAAAGAGAGGAGTGTATGCCTGTGTCCATGTCTGTATCAAGCGAAATGGGAAACAACTATGTACGCATGCAAATAGAAGAGAAAGTAGCTGTAAAATGTGTAGGACAAAATGAATCAAGACACCACTCTGTTTGTCCCAAAAAAAGTAGAGTTCCAAGAAACTAATGTGCGACATAAGGACATCTAAGGAAGTGGCAAATGACCACACCTAATCTGGAAAAATGCAGACAGTCTATCCATGGACACCAAATCAACATAACACAGAGAGGAATGGTGGAAGGAGTCGCTCACCTCGAATAGCTGCAGAAGAGACCGAGAGGAGAGCCTAAGGACCTGCGCGTGTCTGCCCTTCTGCTACGTAGCAAATCTACAAGAACAACAGATAACACACATGATGCAATCAAGAGACGACCATGAACCAACACAAGAGAAATTAGCATCAGAAGAAAGGAACGGACGATGACGACGACGGAGTCGAGGAGAAAGGCGCTTCCGCCGGGTACCAGGCCGACGGAAAGAGGAAGACAGGGCTCCATATATGTAGCAGAAAGCAGCGGGATGGGCGCTATGGTGAAGGACACAAGAACAGCGAGTCGGCGCTGTTGGTAAAGTACAGGCGACGGAACAGAAGAACAGCGAAGGGGCTCCATATTTGTGGGATTTTAAAATACGGTGAACAACCCTCACCTAACGTCATGGGCATAGGCACCGGAGCACAGCGACGCGTGACGACCTCCACAGAAGATTTACAGCGGCACACTGGTCTGGCTAACGGCGATTTTCGAAAATCGTAGATCTACAGTGACTCAACGAGCTGTACCCCGGCGCCTGCGCTTTTGGAGAAGGCGAGGCGGCGCACTCACCTGGCTAAGGGCGAAGCGCCGGCCGCAAGCCCCCGCCGTCCTTGGTCCGCGCCGCTCCGTCGCAGATCCGGTCGCCGCGCCGTTCGTCGAAGACTCGGTCGGAGCCGTCTAGGTCGCGGCACGACTCTCGGGGCAGGTGTGGACGAAGCCATCCCCTCTCCCGCAGGCACGACGGTCGTCCTCAAGCGCGGACGCCGGCGCGTTGCCGTCGGAGGCCGTGTCGCAGAGGCCCAGGTCCGAGCCGTCCAGGTCGCGGCACGACTCTCGGGGCAGGTGTGGACGAAGCTATCCCCTCTCCCGCAGGCACGACGGCCGTCCTCAAGCGCGGACGCCGGCTCGTTCCCGTCGGAGCCCGTGTCGCAGAGGCCCAGATCCACGGTCGCTGGTGGAGAAGACGGGTCACTGGTGGAGACAGCCAGACAGGTCAGTCGTGGGCTCGTGGCGTCGTTTCGTAAACGAGTACACACACGCCCACGCCGTAAACGAGTACACACACGCACGCGGCGGTGCGTAAGAGGCTGACATCGCGTGAAACGCTCTCAGGGCAGCATTCGCGTGTATCTTTTAACCAGAAGTAATTCGTCCATCTCCGTTGGCATCTAAGAATACTATGACCGTCTCGATGAGAGCTTCGATATTGCGCTTCTGAATCATCATTTTCACTTCGGCTTTGCCAATAATCTATGAATTTCCTTCTTCTAGGAGAACTTCGTCTTCTCTGGTGATTTACCTCAATTACTTTCTTCTTCATTTTGAGTTCTTCTTCGTCGACTGTAGTGTTGCAAGCAAGTTGACCGCCCCTGCTGCATCCACATCAAGCAATGGTTGCACCCCTCTGTGACCGTGCGACCCCTATGATGGGCCCCCTCGTTGTGCCGTCCTGGCCACTTCACCGGCACCGGCAAGCTACCACTATCGGCGACCTTGCCATACGCCTGCCGCCTCGCCATGATCCGGCCAACACCATCCCCGCCTCCCCTTCGCACGGGAGCGCACGAGCCTGCGTCATGTCGCAGAGCCACTACCGCCACTCCAACCGGTGAGCCGCCAGCGCCGTGTCGCCATTGCGTGTCTGCTCTAGTGAGTCGTCCCCTGCATGATCCCATCCCTTGCTATCGCTCGTACGTGCGCTGGTAGAGGAAGAAGAAACCATCCCCTCCCCACTTGGCCACGGAGAGATTTGCTATTTTGTCACTCTAATCATAGACACAAATAGTCCCACAAGTCGTAGACATATGATGACATAATAGCAAATAGCCCATATTAGCCCTCGGTTGGTCGAGTGTTTGTCGTTTTCGCGTTGTGTGCCCACACCAGATCGAATCCGTTACACGAGATATTTTGAGGTCGCAACCTTGTGGTCCTCTGTGTGGCTTCAATCCGACCAATTAGATCATGTCAGGTCGTCCCAAACCGACGCAACCCTGTCTCTTGTGAAAAGCCCCGTCCTTTTCCAAAATTAATCTACTATTCTCTCAATCATGCACAAACCTTTTAATAGTTCCTAGAATTTATTTTTATATATGAATCAATATCTAGTTTATTAAATATTCATTATCTTATGTGCTAGATACCCTTTCAACCTGTTCGAGACGTGTTAGCTTCGTAATAACGTCCTCTACGTGTTAATAATTTTATTTTATCATGTTATATGTTTTAAAACTAATTAAATGTTTGTTTAAATAATGCTTATTAAATTGGCATTCTAATTAAAATTAATTTATGGTTTTCAACTTGACTTTTTTATAAATAAATATTAACACGGCTAGTTAGTTGTCTGTACATTAATATGATTTATGGGTTTCTGCATATTTACAATATTTCTCCTTTACATACATTAATGGATGTGTGTCATAGTGGTAGGAGCTGATCACATTGACCCGAGGGGTCTTAGGATCGATGTCTTTTTAACACCATCATTTAACTGTTTCTGGATGAGAATGCACAAGAAGGAAATCCGATACACGCGATCGTTGGTCGCGGGCGACGCACAAAGAGACAGATTAATACCAACTTAAATGTTTTTATTTAATACTTGTAAAGTGTTTGTTTAGCATCCCTCACATGTCATGTCTTTTCAAAATTAATTGTTTAAATGTTACAAGTATTATGCAATATTTTATAAATATAATTTGACTAGTTTTAAAATGCAGTTTCCAAATAAATCATAAATATTAAAGTTAAATTACATATTTTTCTGAAATATCTTTTCTATATGATTTATATTAGTTAAAACCAACTTAGAACATAGCTTTTTGTGTTTAATTATGCAAATCTCTCAAAAGTGATATCTTTTGAACCGTAGCTTTGTTTTTAGTGTTTCTTTCTCTCACTTGACCATAGCGATGAGTCGTATCCTTTGGCGGGTGTTTTATAGTCTTTTTATTTGTTTGGTGTAACTTTCTTATGCTTGTATATTTGTTTGCTTATGCCTGTTTGTGTTCGTTGTGTGTCGCGAATATGATACGATCGGTTCCTGAGCGTCTAGGAATTAATGATCAAGCTTTAGTGATTAAGATCAAGCTCTTCAATTTTTATATGGTTGAAGATCCTGAGTAGCTATTTGGTGAAGGTAAGTGTCCTTAGACCTATTATGTCCTATTTTCACATGAGAACTTACTTTCCCGCACAACATGATCAAACTAAGGATAACTAGTTTTCTATTTTCCCTATCCTTGTTTACCTTCTTGGAATGAGATATGATGTTTATATTAAATGCTAGTGCTTGAACTTAATTAATGAACATGATGAGATACAGATTGTGATATGATGTTCCATATGTGGATATGGATTTGTGGAATCATAGAGGCTTGGGTGGTTCCCAAGTGCTTCAATGTAATGAGGCTTGGGCGGTATCTTGAATGCTTCTTCGTAAAGACCAGTTCATTTAGTGACCACCTAGAAAAATTGTGGAAGCCACGATGGTAGTATGGAATGCCCTAAATTGATTAATTAAAGGAACCTGAGGTGTAGCTTGCTTCATTGTCGTGCCGTCAATGGGCCCTAAGGCATAGTCCTCGCTCTATCAAGGGTGGGTGATGAGGTTTATTTGTTTTGTTTTTGTAAGTCACCACCTTAGAGGAGAGTATATACTGTGGAACTGAAGAAACCTAACATGTGTCTATACCTTTGGGAAATCTTTGTAAAGGCTTCGTAGTTAGACCTTGCCAGTTCACCTTGATGTGATCAATGGGGAGTCATGATCCTCGGGCAGAAATAGAATCACGACTCATAGGTAAAGTGTGCAACCTATATAGAGGGTTAATTAAAACAGGTATATCAGTCGTGCTCACGATTTAAGAGTGGCCTTGGGATCCTCTTTGATTAGAGATACTATGGTTTTGGTTATGGATTGGTTGTGATGATGGTAATGATGGTCCTCGATGAGGATACGTTCTATGGGTTGATAATCTCGGGATAATGCTAAAACTTGGCTCATACTAATAATAAATACTTGTTGAACAAGAAACAATTGTCGTTAGCCAAACCTCACATAAAGCTAGTCCACCTCAGCCAAACGGGGCACTTGTTGAGTATATTGTGTACTCACCCTTGCTTTCATACAAACACTAGGTTGCCCTTAGTGCAACCCATGCTCATGTGATGAAGATGTTGCTGAAGCCGAAGAGTTCGAAGACTTCCGGATATGAAGACTAGGCTAGCGATTTCGCTCAGTTAGATGCCTATGGAGGGTCCTATTCTCCATCATTCTCCTATGCTTTTGTTTCTGTGTAAGTGTTGTTGCATGAAGTTATGTATCAGATTTTTGTCTAATATTGTTAAATTCTATCTTATTATTCAAGCATTGTGCAACGATATGCCATTTGTGTAATCGATGCGTATGTGATTCGGATACTGGCACACACATGGTTTGCATTCGGTTTGCCTTCTGAAACTGGGTGTGACAAAATCACTAAGGGTTATTTGTAAAGCCAAAGGTACTGATCAACAACAAATCTCAAAAGACATCATTGAAGAAGTCAGACTCGAAGCAATAGAGCAAATCAACAAATATCAAAGTGAAACAAGGAAATGGTGTGATAGGAAAGTTAAGTTCAAAATATAGTCCCGAGAAATTTGGTTCTTCAAAGAATAGCCAAACCATACACTATCAGAAAGCTTCAGGTAAAATGGGATGGTCTAGTTTTTGTCATAACTTTGAATCGGCCTTGGTCATATAGGCTAAAGGACATGGAAGGAAACAAAATACCAAAGTCATGATGATGATAAGCTTCGTAGATACTATTTATAACATTAAGTGTAATTTTCCATTTTCTTTATATTGTTTTATTTCAAATCAACACCATTTTTATGGGACCGCCTTTGCAAGTATTGTAACTCTTGCCCCAAAATATAAGGATGTTTCCCCTTCAAATTGATAAAAGTGCTATTGTGTTGTCATTTTTGAGTGCAAAAAGGCTCCAAAGTCCTTCAAGTGGAAGGCAGAGTCAAAAAGAAAAAATAGAGATCCCAAAGTCCTTTGGGTGAAGGCAAGATCGATCACCCAGTAATGGTGATATAGACTCCGAAGAGCTTCAAGTGGAAGGCAGAGTCAAAAAGGAAAGAAGAGATCTCGAAGTCCTTTGGATGAAGGCAGGATCGATCACCCAATAATGGTGATAAAAACTCTGAAGTGCTTCAAGTGGAAGGTGGAGTCACATAGAAAAAAAGTGACCACGAAATCCTTTGGATGAAGGCAGGATCGATCACCCAGTAATGGTAAGAAAGACTCTGAAGTCGTTCAAGTGAAAGGTAGAGTCAAAAGGAGATTTGAAATGACAGTTAACCTTGGATAACATCGTGTTAACCTTGTAGGTCTAATGCTTTGTCATGCGCGAAAAGAAAGGAAGGTGTTTTTTTGCTGTCAACTCAAGAGAATACTTTTCGGATTTCACTCATCACAAAGCATTACATAATACATAAATATTCAAAAATGTTGCATTACACTGGCCAATTAGAGCTTTCGTTCATAACTTTGTTATATACTTCATTACAAATTTGCAATACACCTTCATCTAGAGTTTTGTTAACACTTTCAATAAGTTGTAGTGCACACTTCTCTGCACCATCTTCAGCATCAACTTCTTCCAACGACGGAACTTCTCCAACTTCAGCAGAGCCATCTTTTTTTCCTGTAAAGACGCACCTTCATCAATGTTAGCTTTGAAGTTCTTGCAATAATATATGGTTGTTGAGCACCAAATTGAGCGGGCGGACGGTTCGGCCTCGGGGCCGGACGATCCACGGTCCGGACGGTCCGCACTGGTGGTCTGGACGGTCCCCGCGCGCGCAGAGCCAATTAGGGTTCCGAGTTTCTTGCTATGGTTGTTAGCTAAATTCATGGAATTAGCCCATGAGATTGGTTTGTAACGGGTTCAGCCCCCTCCTCTATAAATATAGAGGAATACGACCGATTAATCATCAACAATCGAATCAATAATCAGTTTATCTCTTGTTTTTACCTTAGGCATTAGGAGTAGTTCTAGTTTAGCCTCTCAATCCCCAAATTCTTCGCTTCTCTTTGGATCTACATCAATTAGAGGTTTCTAGGGTGGCTTGCTGACCCTAGACAACACCTAGGATCTCTCCTCCCCGACGGGCCCCTCCCAGGAGCGAGATTCAGGCGCCGTCGGTGAACTCTGCCGCCCCTGTGCACGCGCGGACCGTTCGGCCCGTCTGGCAGGGAGCCCTAGCCCTGCTCTAGGTCACGGACCGTCCGACCCCTAGCCGTGGACTGTCCGCGCCTGTGCAGAGAGCGCCACCGCTGGTTCTCAATGCAGTGATTGGCGCCCGGATCGGCGCCAACACACTTTTTTGGTGACTCCGCTAGGGATCAACACATTTAGATCTATCAAGATCGGCTCTCAATGGCCGGATCAAGGGATAACTCTAACGTCTGCCATAGCAATATCATAGAGCCGACTTGGGAAACCTTGCCGGCTGACGAACAGCTTCAGTTCGAGGAGCACAAGGAGCAGCTGATCCAAGAAGCAAAGGCGAAGTTCCTAGCCAACTTCAAGGTGGACAAGAACAACAAGGTCGTTCGATACTGGGCAACTGATCTGGCTTTGCTCCGACCCACAATGGACACCCCAATTTAAGTAACACCAACGAGCTCCAATCTCTTAAAGCTTACATAGATGAACAGCGAGACCAAATGCAACATACCGTAGGGGGTATACAAAAGGATTATAAAAGGCTATTATGTGTGTTTGATAAATCTACTATTGCAAATTTTCCTTCGCACGAGGTTGAATTGGGGGAAAACACACATAATTCATCGGCTACAGGTTGTCACGACTAGTCACAACCCCTTTATGGGATGCCGATGGATACATACCCTGAGCAACCACAACCTCCTATGCACATCGGTAATAAATTAGCCGATCTGCACATGTCCGGACCGTCCATACGTGAGCGCGGACCGTCCGGGCCAGCAACGGTCGGTCCCATTTTTAATGAGTTACAGAGATATGCGTCTGACCCACCACATGTTACACAAGCCCTAAACCACCCAGACAGACCGTCCACATATGATCACGGACGATCCGCATATCCGACTGGACGGTCCATGTATCCGACTGGACGGTCTAGCATAGGGTTGTTTGAGGAGGATTGTTACCTAAATCATCGCCCGTCCCAGCAACACTTCTCATCGCACTATACAATGCACCAGCCCATTAATACAGAATCCCAAGCCCATGGGGGTGAGTACTTTCCGGCCCCGCCTAGAAGGCCAAAAAGGAATGGTCAATCCTATGAACCATATAGGGCTAATAGTAATGCACCACAGAACTCAAACCAATGGGGGGGAAGACAACAAACTAGTGTCCAAACAACCTCACCTATGATGGGACAAAGAGTTGGTGGTCTCCCACCGACTCCTGTTGATATAGTAAGGGAAGAAATAGCGGGGGCGTTCCGAGATAAGCTCGGAGTAAGCATGGTCCCTGGGGGACAGTCATACCGGAGGCCTTATGACAGCCGATTTGATCATCACACATACCCGTAGGGAACTAGGATATCCGAATTCGCAAAATTTTTGGGTGACCAAGGAAAGAGCACACGTGAACACATAGGCCAGTTTTTAGCGCAATTAGGAGAATTGGCCGACACATAGGCGTTTCGTGTGCGTTTGTTTTCATTATCTTTAACAGGAACCGCATTCGCATGGTATGCCACATTACCTCCTAATTCTATTTTGTCATGGGGGGATTTAGAACAAAAATTCCACGATCACTTATTTTTCGGTGACTACGAGTTAGATTTAGTAAACCTAGTGGCCCTACGACAAGGAAAAGATGAATCGGTTAATGATTACATCCGGAGATTCCGGGATACAAGAAATCGATGTTTTCAAATTCATTTGGCAGAAAAATAGCTAGCGGGATTAGCCTTTAATGGATTGCGGTATTATTTAAAGGAAAGATTAGAAGGCATCCAGTTTTTCACGCTAGCACAATTACATCAGAGAGCTTTGGCTTGTGAAAGCCAAAGCAAAGAAACTGCTAAAACAATTCGTCACAACCTTCATATAGTAGAGTGTGACCAGAGTAGTTCGGACGACGAATCAAAAGAAGTATACGCGGCTGAAATGGTTTGGCCAAAGCAGGCCAAATCTTCGGCTTGTTCCTCCTTACAGCCGGTTCAAAAGAAATGGCAAGAGGAGGTTAAATTTACATTTAATGTTGGTAAGTGTGACAAAATATTTGACGAATTACTCAAAAATGGCAACATTAAAATAAGTCATACTGTTCCATCTGCCGACGAACTAAAACGTCGTGCATACTACAAGTGGCACAACTCGTTTTCTCATGCCACTAATGATTGTAATGTATTTCAACGACAAATCCAACCAACCATTAACGAGGGACGATTGAAATTTCAGGAAATACAGATGGATACGGAGTCCTTCCCAATAAATAAGATCGACTTCGAGAGCAAAAAAGTTCTAATTCGGCCCGACATGGCCGATAAGGGCAAAGGCAAAGAAGTCATCATTGGTGACGCACGGAAGACCGATGAAAATAATAAAATTTCTTGCAGAAAAGTAGTGGCCGAGAAGACTCCTGATGGGGGAGACTCTAAAAATTACCATCACTGCCTCCAACACTGGGGCAGGCGCAGGCAGGAAACCAGGCACTAGCACCTGTTCTGCGCATCACGGACGGTCCAACGCATAGACGCGGATGGCCCGGAACACCGCCAGACAATTCGGATCATTCCAGCGGACGATATGGCAACGCCTTGGAACCACGACGACCACGCACCTTCAAACCACAACGACCAAAAATAGGTACGTGGAAAACTAACACGTTCAAGGCAGCTGGTCGACTGGTCAGATCTGGCCCAACCTTCGATCAATTATTGTCTAAGTATGAAAAAAAGAAGGTCAGGCCAAGTAACTGGCCATCAAAGCGACCTCGCTCAGCCACTCAGGAGCGACAACAGATAAGACCGATTGGACCACCTCACCAATCGGAAAAGACGGAAGGTTATACTGTCCAGTTAAGACCTAACGTGCCTGCATGGACAACTTCACTCCCATATCCACCTATGTCATATCAATATACATACATACCGCCGCCACATGCCCCGAATCAAAGCATGCCACCATATCCATTTGGGATGCCATAGTACCCCGCTTGGAGGGCACCACAAACATCTGTATTCAATAGGTTGGCGCCTCTAGTACAAGACCAATTGAGCGCCACTCAATCCGGTCACCAGGCACAAGCCCAGCAAGATTGCCGGACCACTCGACTGCAAAGGCCGACCAATCCGACAGGGGGTCATATACCTACAACAATCAAGAGAACGACAAAAAGGGACATCATCAAAATAGGTACATTAGATGTTGTTATATAGGGAAATAATGAAGAGTTGATGATTTTTGGTAAATCAGCCAGTACAAGCAAAGAAGGAGACACGACTGCCATCAAAACAGCCGATCCAAAATACTCCATGCCTCGATGGTGCCCATCGGGGCTGACACAGTCTCAAAAGCAAAAATTGCAACGCTTAAGAGCAAAGGAGAGCAAGGAAAAAGAAGTAGAAAAATATTTAATGACACACATCCATAGTACCCACCACCGCAAAAGAGGTGGAGGCCAAAGGCCGTTGAGATAAATCAAACGGCCACGAAGACAGAAAATGAGACATCAACTTCACAACTCTCTGTAGGTACGATAGACAGTCCGGCTATAAAGGCCAGACCATCCGCAGATGACACGAACCGTTCGACTCTCGAGTCCGGACCATCTGCACTACACCAGGACACCTCCAACGACGTGTCGACGCCCATGTAGGAGGAGGACCTACTGGGAGAAGACCTGGTCGACTATGAAGCTTCTCCAGAGCACCCAGGTATGGACGTAAATGTTATTACATTTTCTGCCAATTGTACTATTGTCGGCAACGATGCACCTATGGTTGCTCAGTTTGACTTTGGTCCTAAAGAAGATGCCTTCACTAAACCAAAGGAATCGATAAATCATTTGAAGCTGCTCTTCGTGCATGGTCACATTGATGGGATAATGATTGCTAAAATGTTGGTAGACGGGGGGCTGTAAATCTAATGCCTTATTCATTATACAGAAAACTAGGTAAACAAGATGACAAACTTGTCAAGACCAACATCACCCTCAGCGGCGTTGGAACTGATAGTTCGATCAAAGCCAAGAAAGTCATGTTCGTTGAATTAATCATTGGGACTAAGACCCTTGTTGCTGCATTCTTCGTTGCTGATGTAGAAGGAAATTACAGTCTAATCCTAGGTAGAGATTGGATTCATGCTAACCAATGTGTACCTTCTACGTTACATCAAATGTTAGTACAATGGGTAGGCAACGATGTAGAATAAGTACATGCTGATGCATCGGCCTGTATCGCTGTGGTCGATGCCCCTGTACTTTGGACCTATGAAACTGCTACGTATCTCACAGGAGTGGATTTTTCTGATTATCAGTTCATAAGTATAGATAAAAAGGGTTTCATTCCTATAATGCTAGAGCCGATGGAGAATCAGCTAAATCCTAAATAAAGTTTAAATGATGAGTACACACACAGAATGAATGAGTCTCTGGTCGCGGACGGTCCGGTCTTTTACAGAACAATTTGGCCCCTGAGACCGGAGGGTCCACCGTCACACAAAGATCATCTAATTCCTCTATGGGAGACATAATAGAGGGATTCAGAGATCTCGACAAATTAGGACAGGGGTTTAAATCGGCCGATCCTTTAGAGGAGATTGATATAGGAGATGGTAAAACTCCAAGGCCGACTTTTGTGAATAAGACCCTGGAGACCAATCCTAGAGATTAAATGATCGGTCTATTGAAAGAATATTCTGATTGCTTTGCTTGGAATTACACTGAGATGCCAGGATTAAGCCAAGAAATAGTAGAGCATTGGTTGCCTATTAAGTCCGGTTTCAGACCTTTCAAGCAGAAAGCTAGAACATTTTGTCCAGACCTTCTCCCACGAATAAAGGATGAAATTCATCGATAGCTAGAAGCTAATTTTATTAGACCTTGCAGATACACAGAGTGGGTCTCCAATATTGTGCCGGTGAAGAAAGAATCAGGTAAGCTCAGAGTATGTATTGATTTTCGCAATTTGAATAGAGCAACTCCTAAAGATGAATATCACATGCCCATATCCGACACGTTGATCAATAATACGTCAGGAAATAGAATTATTAGCTTTCTTGATGGTAATACCGGATATAATCAGATTTTCATGGCCAAAGAAGATGCGTCTAAAATGGCCTTTATATGTCCAGGCTTCATTGGTTTATTTGAGTGGGTTGTCATGACATTTGGTCTGAAAAATGATGGTGCTACTTATGAGGGCTACGAATTTGATCTTTCACGAGCTGTTGGGAAACACTATGGAAGTCTACATTGATGATATCGTAGTCAAATCGGCTGAGTTTAGTTCTCATATAGCTGATTTGCGCAAAGCCTTTGATAAAATGCGTCGATATGGTCTGAAAATGAACCCACGTAAATGTGCTTTTGGAGTGTCGGCTGGTAAGTTCTTAGGATTCATCATTCATGAATATGGTATAGAGATAGACCCTGACCGAAATAAATCCATTCGGAATGTGGGACCTATGACCTGTAAGCTTGAAATGCAGAAGTTCCTTGACAAGGTAAATTATTTACAGAGGTTCATTTCTAACCTGGCCGAGAAAATTGATGCCTTCACTCCCATCCTTCAGCTTAAAAATGATGCCGAATTCACATGGGAGGCAGAGCAGCAGGAAGCCATTGGTCTCATTAGAAAATATTTATCTTCAACCCCCGTATTAAAAGCGCCATAGGTAGGAGTACCGTTCAGATTATACATTGGAGCTGAAGATAAGGATATTGGAGCAGTCCTGACGTAAGAAACCGAAGGAAAGGAGCATGTAGTGACCTACCTAAGTCGGAGGTTGGTGGATGCTGAAACGAGGTACACTTTCATCAAGAAGTTATGTTTATGCCTATTTTATGCATGCACCAAGTGTAGATGATATTTGTTACCTAGTCATTGCGTCGTTTCTGGTCAAGCCGATGTGATCAAATACATGTTGCAAAACCCGATTATGAGTGGTAGGACCGGTAAGTGGGCTTATGCACTTATAGAATATGATTTGGCCTATGAACCATTGAAATCTATGAAAGGCCAGGTCGTAGCGGATTTTATTGTAGAACATCGGATTGAGGATAGATATAAACTAGATGTATCATACCTCACTGTTACTCCCTGGACCCTATACTTTGATGGATCGGTTTGCAATGAAGGACAAGGGATTGGCATCGTGCTAATTTCACCAAGTAATGCCTACTTTGACTTCACTAGCCGATTAGAAACTTGTTGCACTAACAATCAAGCCGAATATAAGGCCCTTTTGTTTGGCTTGGAGCTTTTAAGTGGTATGGGAGTAAAACATATGAAGGTATTTGGTGATTCTCAACTGGTTGTCCAACAGGTGTTGGAAGAATATCAATGTTTTGACGGTACTCTAAATGGTTACCTTGAAAAAGGTTGGGACATAATTCATTCCTTTGACGAATTCAGCATTCAACACATTTCTAAAGTTGAGAATCATAGAGCTAACGACTTGGCACAAGATGCATCAGGTTATTGGATGAAGCAAGGGAAATTTCACACCACCAAGAATCTGATAACTAGTGCAAGGCCAGTTCTCTAGGCTGCGGACCGTCCGGGTGCAGGCTACGGACCGTTCGAGGTGGCTAGGGAAGTCCTCCTGGTAGAGTTGGCTGATAAAAAAGGCGATGAAACTGACCGAAGGACACCCATAGTTTATTACCTACGAAATCCCAGTGTTAGGACAAGTAAGAATGTTCGGTGTACAGCTTTCAAGTATGTTTTAATGAGTAATGAACACTACTGCCGAACGATTGATGACATCCTGCTTAAATGCTTGGGCCCCAACGATGCTATATTAGCCATAGCCGAAGTACATGAGGGGATTTGTGGTACCCATCAATCGGCTCCAAAGATGAAATGGTTATTGCGAAGATCTAGGTTCTATTGGCCCAACATGATAGCTGATTGCTTCAAGTTTTATAAAGGGTGCCAGGTATGTCAGAAATTTGGCGACCTACAGTTGGTCCCCGCAGCCGAGTTACATCCTATCATTAAACCTTGGCCTTTCAGAGGATGGGGATTGGACTTTATAGGAGAGATTCATCCTTTATCATCAAAACAGCATCAATTCGTGTTAGTTGCCACTGACTACTTTACCAAATGGACTGAAGTCGTTGATCTGAAGAACATGACATATAGGGAGGTAACTGAGTTCATAACTGAACATATTATTCATAGATTCGGCATTCCCCAGACTTTGACTACAGATCTGGGGCTTCTTTTATGTCAAAAGAGGTACATGAGTTTGCCGAATTATATAGGATTAAAATGCTCAATTCATCTTCATATTATGATGAGGCCAATGGACAGGCCGAGTCTAGTAATAGAACGTTGAATAGCCTCATAAAAAAGATATATGATAATCCTAGGCATTGGCATAAGATTTTGTCCGAAGCTCTATGGGCTCACATAATATCTAAACATTGTGCTACTAAAGTATCTCCATTTGAGCGTATCTATGGAAAGGAAGCAGTTTTACCTGTGGAGATAAGTTTAAATGCTGTCAGATTTGCCAAGCAAAATGACTTAACTGTCGGTGATTATTATAATTTGATGATGGACAATATCGATGAAGTGACCGATAAAAGAGTGGCAGCCTTAGGAGAAATAGAAAAGGACAAGATCATGGTCGCCAGAGCCTACAACAAGAAGCTCAAGGCTAAATCGTTTCAGGTAGGGGGCCTGGTGTGGAAGACCATCTTGCCTCTAAGAAACAAAGACCGGAAGTTTGGAAAGTAGTCGCCAAGCTGGGAAAGTCCTTACAAAGTAACACATGTAATATCTGGTAACGCCTATTTATTGCAAACATTACAAGGCAAAGATTTGCCCAAGGCATTGAATTGGCGTTTCCTCAAGCAGTACCATCCTAGTATGTGGCAAGATACTTAAGAAAACTGATGTAATCACATCGAGTTAGTTGATTTTGGTTCGCTCAGCTCCACCAAAAGGCACGGGGCATATGTTGAGCACCAAATTGAGCGGGCGGATGGTCCGGAATCGGGGCCGGACGGTCCGCACTGGTGGTCCAGACGATCCGCACGCGCAGAGCCAATTAGGGTTCCGAGTTTCTTGCTATGGTTATTAGCTAAATTCGTGGAATTAGCCCGGTAGATTAGTTTGTAACGGGTCTAGCCCTCTCCTCTATAAATATAGAGGAATACGGCCGATTAATCATCAACAATCGAATCAATAATTAGTTTATCTCTCGTTTTTACCTTAGGCATTAGGAGTAGTTCTAGTTTAGTTCTAGTTTAGCCTCTCAATCCCCAAATTCTTCGCTTCTCTTCGACTCTACGTCGATTAGAGGTGTCTAGGGTGACCTGCCGACCCTAGAAAACACCTAGGATCTCTCCTCTCGGACGGGGTCCCTCCCGGGAGCGAGATTCAGGCGCCGTCGGCGAACTCCACCGCCCCTGCGCACGTGCGGACCGTCCGGCCCGTTAGGCAGGGAACCCTAGCCCTGCTCCAGGTCGCGGATCGTCTGGCCCCTGGCCATGGACCGTCCGTGCCTATGCAGAGAGCACCGCCGCCGGTTCTCAACGCAGTGATTGGCGCCCGGATCGGCGCCAACAATGGTGAGTCCACATTTTTGGCTAGTGTAGGATTCAGAGTTGTACCTTTAACTTTAGCTTTTTCACCAGGTCTGTTGGTGCTTCATCCCTTGATCTCTTTGAGATTCTTTCACTTCTTTGGCTTTTTTGGTAGCGGCCTCAGCCTACAAAATATGGATGTTTATAAACATTCTATACATGATGTGAAAATCAGGAGTGAGTCCGAAAACAAACCTTCTTCGCATTTGCTTCAGCTTTGTATTTTGCCAATTCTGTCCCCCTCTGCTCCATATAAGCGTGTAAACCTTTTAGCAAGGTTAGTGGCTTCAACCGATGGATTCTTGACGTCATTTACGGACACTCGAAAGTTTGGTTTCGAAACATCCTTGATATGTGTGCACCTAGTTTTTTCAAGAATTGAGGTTGTGCTTCATGATCCAATCATTGCACAATAATCTCCTATGGTGGTTAAAACTTTGTTAAAAGCCTCAACTTCTTCATCAATCCATTCTAGCATACTGGTTGTATCCCCATGCATAAAGTTAGCTTCGGTCGAGGGTGTAGCGATAGACATAAAGATGTCTCTTAGCCATTTGCAACATTGGGATGCAACATCAAAACATCATTCAAGTTTGCCCCATAGGTTGTCTATAGTTCTTTGCAGTTTGTCCTTTTCGTCGAATAAGATTTCCCTTTTGTCTTTTCTACCTTGACATTTTCTCGGAGTTTCTCGATTTGTTCCTGAAGCTTCATCATTTTAGAAACTCTTTCTCGCTCCCACCATATATAGGAGCACTCGTAGGATATTCCATGCCATTGGCATATGTTTGCAGCTTCGTGGCTTCTTCTTCTGTCAGCTCCCTACCAAATGCATGTCAAAGGTTGTATTATATTTTTTGTAGCATGTCCACCTTTGAGCAGGGGCACATTCCCTTAAATTAACTTCTCTTTTTCCTTTCTTCTCTTTGTCATGTATTCTTCTCTTTCCTCATCCTCCACCTTTTCTTCTACGTCCACCTTTGCTTCAACAACGACAACTTCGATTCTAGGCCCCTCTATCAACCCAACTATTGTCTCAACTTCATTTGATTATCCTTTTCTTGGCGAGGGTGGCACGTTTTCGCTCACCTCTTTAGTGGATGGTTGCTTGAAGATGCCTGCCATAACAGACGCCATTTGACTGTTTTTTGGGCGTACCATGATTGCCACCTCCACGTTTTTCTCGCCAGCATGATTTGGCTCATACCTCATCTTGGCTAGTGGAGGCTATTCGTGAATCGCATTTTTCATCACTTCATCTTCGTTTTTTGTTCTCTTCTCCTTTGTAATAGATGTAAGATTCATCATATCTAGCCCTAACGAAATCAGTTTCGTAACTGAAACTAATTTAGTCATTACCTCTAATATTTTTGTCGTGTCCATGAATGAAGATGAGGCAATTTCTTTGGCTTTATTCTTTTCATTCCCTTTGATCATCTTCGGGTCTTATTATTTATTCTCCTTCTGGTTTTCTTCCGTAAGCTTCTTCTTAACAACCTTCGGCACTGCCAATGACTTGCTCTCTTCATATGATATGTTTCCCTTTATAGGCACGATCTTCTTCGTACGCTTTGAAATCACGTTCCCCCCTTCACCTACCTAGCAACCTCTCGCTCAAGTATGCTAACCTCTCTTTTTCTTTCCAATCAAGCTTCGATCTCTTTGGCCAGGTTTGGATAGTCTAGATACTTGAACTTATATGCATCCATTACTTGGTTAAACCTTTTATTTTTCTCGACCTCCAAAGGATGTTGTCATCAAATGATCTTCTTTTGTAGTGTAATTGCCCAAGATTGCATTACTAAGTTTGATAGTCTCAAACTATTCTAGGCATGGCGTTTCAAATAGAGCGTGATCCTTGAACTGATATGGAAACTTAATCAGAACACCAGGCTTTGCTTCCTCCTTCTTTGGCTCTAGCATAGACCGGCCAGATCTCATAGGCAAAACCTTGTATGATAGGAATTCTTGCCAAGTCTTAGGTGTTGATGTTGTCAACAACAGTATTAAAGGCAATGTATGTCATTTGTGCTTCGCCACTCATGTTACATATGGTCCGCTTTAAGCTGAAGCTCACATTCATCGACCTCATGACTATATCCTTTAAGTCCTCCCTCTTCTTTGTGTCAACTTTTATATAGAACCACTCTCGAGTCCAGTTGTTCGGGAACTTGCTTTGGTAGACCAATACTAGGAACTCCAGATCCTTTCGATATGCAAAATTGTAACATCAGAAGTTATTATGCAAGTTATTTGGCCCTTGCACATTCGTCTGATAATGTAATTCATGACGCCGACAAAAAATCAGCATCAAGCTAAAACTTGCAATATATTTAAATATGTTGATGCTTGCATTTCAAATATTGCTTTAATCGCCAGCTTGAATGATGAGATTGCAAAATTAAATGCTCAAGCTAAAACTTGCAATGATGAACTTGAGAAAATAAAATTTGCTAAGGGAGATTATTTGAGTGGTAGGCATCCTAGGATCCAGGATGGTATTGGCTTCGAAAGGGGAGCTAAAAACAATGCCAAGATCCATGATAAGGGCCATGAGTTTCCCAAATTTGTTAAAGAAAAGGGGAAGGCATCAGTGATTTATAATGCTCATTCATTTTGTGCTAATGTTGTTCATAATACTCACATCAAGAATGATCATGTTGCTCATGTTTCTCATTCCAATGTTCATGCTAAAAATGCCCATTCTATGTTTGCAAGTTCATCTCATTCGTCATTTGCAAGAGCAGAACATGGTAGGCATAGGCATCATATTTCTCATGATAAATATGTTCATGTGCTTGATGCTAAAAAGAATAATCATCAAATGGTACTTCTATTGCATATCATACATTTGATGCCTCTTATGTGCTTTCATGTAAATTTGGTAAAATTGTTGCTTCTCATATTGGTCGTAGACACAAGAATGGTAACACTTGTGTTTGGGTACCAAAATCTTATCTCACTTAAAGGACCCAACTCTGTTTTGTTACATAAAACCAAATTCTAAACTTGTTTTGTAGATTTATGCATCCGGGGGGCACAAGTTGGGACATCAATAGCGGATGCACAAACAACATGATGGGTAAGAAGCGTATGTTCTCATCCTATGTCAAGGACAAGGACTCCCAAGATGCTACCACTTTTGGGAATGTGAGTAAAGGCAAGGTAAAGGGGTTAGATAAAATTGCAGACACCACTGAATATTCAATTTCTAATGTATTTTTTGTTGATTCATTAGATTACAATCCACCTTTTGTTTCGCAATTATGCTTAATTGGTTATAATTGTGTATTTACTGATGTTGGTGTTACGGTCTTTAGGAGTGATGATACCATTGCATTTAAGGGTGTATTAAAGGGAAAACTTTATCTAGTAGATTATTTGAACGATAATGTTGAACTTGATGCATGCTTAATTACTAAAACTAACATGGGCTGGTTGTGGCATCGCCATCTTGCACATGTTGGGATGAAGAATCTCTACAAATTTCTAAAGGGTGAACATGTTTTAGGACTAACCAATGTTTGCTTTGAGAAAGATAGACCTTGTGGAGCATGCCAATCAGGAAAGTAGGTTGGGACAAATCATACGAACAACATAATGACCACATCCAGACCATTGGAGCAATTGCATATGGATATCTTGGGCCATGTTTCTTATCTTAGCATTAGTGGAAGTATGTATGGTCTAGTTATTGTTGATGAATACACATGCTTCACTTGGGTATTTTTTTTGTATGACAAAAGTGAAACCCAAGGGACCTTAAAGCGATTCTTGAGGAGAGCTCAAAATGAGTTCAACTTGAGGATCAAGAAGATTTGAAGTGACAATGGCTTGGAGTTCAAGAATATGCAAGTTGAATAGTATCTTGAGGAGGGAATCAAGCATGAGTGCTCCTCCTTACTATAGGTGAATTAGATGGGTCGGGCTATATGCGTTGGCACGATGCATGACCATTTTGGCATGGGCACAGGCACGACACGACATGATACTAACAGTGCAGGGCCGACATGAGGCTCGTCATGGGCTATTCTTGGGCCTAGGTACAAGCCCATCGGGTGGCACGAACACATCCATTTACAGTTGGGACAGTTAGCACGATGCTAGGCACGAATAGCCCATCAAACCGAGCACTGCCCAACACGACCGTTTGTGGCCTAGCTTTACTTTTCCTAATCTTGCCTACCATATATATAACCAATTCAACCCCCACTTTCAAGCTATTTTCGAGTTCTGATAGAAAAAATGAGAAAAACAAGCAACAAAAAATAGGAAAAAGTAAGTTATTTTTGTGGTCTGTTACAAGGTGGGCCTTAGGCCGCCCAACATGGTAGCATGACACGGTACGATAGCTCGGCACAACCCATTTAAAACTAGTCGAACCATGCTTGGGCTCAGACTTTGGCCCACGGACGAGCACGACATGACCTGCTATTTATCCACGCCATGCCTTGGCCCGATTAAATCAGCACGACCCATGACGGGCTCAGGATGTGCCAGCACGATACATCCCATTGGCCACGTACACTCCTTACACACCACAATAGAATACATGGTGGAAAGGAAGAATAGAACTCTCATTGATATGGCAAGGACCATGTTTGAAGAGTACAAGATTTTGGATCAGATTTGGGCGAAAGCTGTGAACACGACTTGCCATGCCATAAACCGGTTGTATCTTCATCGACTCCTCAAGAATACTTCATACGGACTCCTCACAGATAACAAACCCAATGTTTCTTATTTTATAGTCTTTGGGAGAAAATGTTATATTTTGGTAAAGAAAGGTAGGAATTCTAAATTTGCTCCTAAAGTTGTTGAAGGTTTTTACTTGATTATGACTCAAACACATGGTCATATAAAGTCTTCAATAAATCCTCTAGATGTATTGAAGTTTCTTGTGACGTTGTGTTTGATGAGACTAATGACTATTAAAGAGAGCAAGTTGATCTTGATGATATAGATGAGGAGGAGGCTCCATGCTTGGTGTTGAGAAACATGTCCATTGGAGAAGTATGCCCATAGGAGCCGCCATAAGAACAAGATCAACCTTCCTCAACACAAGCTCAACCGCCTACACAAGATGGCAAATAGGACAATCAAGATGATGCCATTGATCAAGGGGGGTTGAGGAAGAATAGGACAAGGAGGATCACACGCCACATCCAAGAGTCCACACCACCATTCAAAGAGAAGTGGATGCGATCCTAGGAGACATAAACAAGGGAGTAACCACTTGTTCTTGTATTACTATTTTTTGTGAACATTACTCTTTTGTGTCTTCTATTGAGCCTTTTAGGATTGAGGATGCTTTGAAGGATCCAAACTAGGTGATGGCAATGCACGAAGAGATCAACAATTTCAAGAGAAATGAACTCTAGACTTTAGTGCCACGTCCAAAACAGAATGTTATGGGTACCAAGTGGGTATTCCACAACAAACAAGATGAACAAGGTGTGGTGACAAGGAACAAGGTGAGACTTGTGGCAAAAGGTTATGCTCAAGTCACAGGTTTGAATTTTGATGAGACCTTTGCACCTGTAGCTAGGCTTGAGTCCATTTCTATATTATTGTCCTATGCTACTCATCATGGTTTTAAGCTGTTTCAAATGGACGTCAAGAGCGCATTCCTCAATGGACCAATAAAGGAGGAAGTATATGTTGAGCAACCTTCTGGTTTCTAAGATAGTGAGTATCCTGACCATGTGTTTAAACTCAATAAGGCGTTCTATGGGCTTAAGCAAGTACCAAGAACAAGGTATGAATGTCTAAGAGATTTCCTTATTGCTAATTCTTTTAAGATCGAGAAAGTTGATCGTACTTTATTCACTAAGAATATAAATAATGTGTAACATCCAAAATCCCAAATTGGGATTTATGCAAGTTACTCAAAAGTTAAGAAGCAAAATAACACCTATCATGGGTTTGTATCTTTTAAGAATTATTTTCTCCCAAGATTAATAGTTGACAGTACTGAAAGGCTGTTAGTCAAATATAAAACCTAAAACTTTTGAAACTGAAACTTAAATTAAATCCAGAAGAGAAAACACAATAATAATAGAACCTTTCAATCTATTTGCTAAAGAAAAAAACACTCTCATGAACTACATAATTAGGGCTATTTTAAAGACATTCATAAACCTTGGTAGGGACTATGAAGTTAAACTCCTCTAAAAGTAAATCATTAATAATCATCTTTTAAATAACTTTGACCACACATTTAAAAAATAGTATTCTCTAAAATAAATAAAGCATGAATTATGCCTATTGGGTTATATCAAAATGCGAGTTCCTTGCTTATTGAGTTTCATACATGAAAATAACTATCTTTGAGGGAATAAATAAGCATAAAATATAATTGTATTCATGCTGGTATTTATTTGCTTGAGATGCAATTAAGTTCACTGAGGAAGCCTAGCTCAAATTTGAATTATAGATTAAAATAGATAAAACAGAGAAAAGTACTCTAGCTGGACCCATAGGTCAGCGGTCGGCCTCGCGCGCTCCCGGCAGCTGATCTCTGGCGCATGGCCCCCACTCGGCCAGCGCTCTCCTCATCCACGCTCGACTCCGCTGATGTGTGGACCTCAACTGTCAGCATCTCCTCCCCCGTGGATGCTTATTGCATGATCCCGCGAGCTGCTCAACCACCTAACGATCGTCGGGTTCCTCAGAGCATGTGCCCTACCTCGAAGCATAAATACTCAGACTGTCTTTGCCCTGCCTCATCCCCTGAAGCCGCCACTGGAGTACCGAGTGCAGAGCGGGGGGGAGTAGAGAGTGTCGCCGCCGCCGTCGTTCTTGCTGGAGGGCATCGATGGGACCTCGGCGGGCGTCTCTGAAGGATCGCAGGGATGCAAGGAGGCTACCCCTACCACCAATTCGGTAAACGGATGAACGAGGCTCTGGTGATTTCTCGCCGTGGCACCAACAACGTCATGGAATCACCCCTCAACGTCGTCGAGACTCATTTTGTTTCGATCACCGGTGAGAACCCCCACGCACTACTCTCCTTGCCCTCCTCTGCACGTAGCACCTATTAATCTCGAAGTAGGGACTCAGGTGCGCCTGACGCATTTACGGCCTGTTTAGAGAAGAGCCTACGGCGCCGCAGCCCGCCACACCTGCGGCGGTCGATTTGGGCGCCACACCCGCGGCAGCCGGAGTGTGGCGCGGTGTGGCGCCCGAGCCCGCCCACCAAAATACTCTTGCGTGCTCGCTGCCGCGGAATGGGCAGCGCCGCCAGCATCTCGATCAGGGGGGTGGATGAGACGCGGGGGTCGTGGATCCCTACATCTACGGTTGTGATTAGATCCTGATGCCCTCTTGAATACTTAAAACCTTGACCGTTGATCTAGATAGGAGCGGCCACAATTGATCAATGGGAGAGGAGTTGTGGGTCGTTGTATGGCAGATGTGCGGCTTTGATTGTGTCGGCGTTTCGAGACCGGGGGGTCCCTAAGCCGACGAGTGAGTGTGCCGCGTGCCCCAGCCCAGATGGGTCGAGCGCGTGGGCGAGCGCGAAGGGGGGAAGCGAGGCGGCCGGAGACGGGCGTGAGAGAGGTGGAAATCCCGTGGCCTTCGTGTTCGTCCCGCGCCCAGGTCGGGTGCGCTTGCAGTAGGGGGTTACAAGCGTCCACGCGGGTGAGGGAAGCGAGCGGCCCCAAGAGAGCGCCTGTCCCGTCCTCGTCCCCGCGCGGCTAACCTTCTCTAAGAAGGCCCTGGTCCTTCCTTTTATAGGCGTAAGGAGAGGATCCAGGTGTACAATGGGGGTGTAGCAGAGTGCTACGTGTCTAGCGGGGGAAGAACTAGCGCCCTAAGTACATGCCAATGTGGCAGCCGGAGAGATCTTGGCACCCTGCTGGTGTGGTGTCGTGGCTGTCGGAGGAGCAACGGAGCCTGGCGGAGGGACAGCTGTCGTAGCGGTTGAGTTCTTGCTGACGTCCCCCTGCTTCCGTAAGGGAGCTGAGAGCCGCCGTCGTCACCGGGCTAGCGGGGCGCCATCATTGCCTATCTGGCGGAGCCAGCCGGATGGGACACCGGTCTTGTTCTCTGCGGCCCGAGTCGGCTCGGGGTAGGGTGATGATGGCGCTTCCTATTGACGTGGCGGGCCTGTGCCCTAGGTCGGGCGACGTGGTGGCTCCTCCGAAGCCGAGGTCGAGTCTGTCTTCCATGGCCGAGGCCGAGCCCGAGCTCCTGGGTCGGGCGAGGCGGAGGCCGTTCAGCAGAGGCCAGGGCGGAGTCCGAGCCCTGGGGTCGGGCGAAGCGGAGGTTGTCGTCTTCTGGGGCTTAGCCCAAGTCCGAGCCCTGGGTCGGGCGGAGCGGAGTTCGCCGTCTTCCGGGGCTTAGCCCGAGTACGAGCCCTGGGTCAGGCGGAGCGGAGTTCGCCGTCTTCCGGGGCTTAGCCCGAGTCCGAGCCCTGGGTCGGGCGGAGCGGAGTTCGCCGTCTTCCGGGGCTTAGCCCGAGTCCGAGCCCTGGGTCGGGCGGAGCGGAGTTCGCCGTCTTCCGGGGCTTAGCCCGAGTCCGAGCCCTGGGTCGGGCGGAGCGGAGTTCGCCGTCTTCCGGGGCTTAGCCCGAGTCCGAGCCCTGGGTCGGGCGGAGCGGAGTTCGCCGTCTTCCGGGGCTTAGCCCGAGTCCGAGCCCTGGGTCGGGCGGAGCGGAGTTCGCCGTCTTCCGGGGCTTAGCCCGAGTCCGAGCCCTAGGTCGGGCGGAGCGGAGTTCGCCGTCTTCCGGGGCTTAGCCCGAGTCCGAGCCCTGGGTCGGGCGGAGCTTCTTATGGCGCCTTTGGCAGGGCCTTCGCGTTAAATGCTCCTGCAACTTGGTCGGTTGGTGCGGCGATTTAGTCAGGGTTGCTTCTTAGCGAAGGCAAGGCCTCGGGCGAGCCGGAGATGTGTCCGCCGTTAAAAAAAGGGGGGCCTCGGGCGAGACGGAAAAACCCCTCGGGGTCGGCTGCCCTTGCCCGAGGCTAGGCTCGGGCGAGGCGTGATCGAGTCGCTCGTATGGACTGATCCCTGACTTAATTGCACCCATCAGGCCTCTGCAGCTTTATGCTGATGGGGGTTACCAGCTGAGAATTAGGCGTCTTGAGGGTACCCCTAATTATGGTCCCCGACAGTAGCCCCCGAGCCTCGAAGGGAGTGTTAGCACTCGCTTGGAGGCTTTCGTCGCACTTTTTTGCAAGGGGACCAGCCTTTCTCGGTTGCATTTTGTTCCGGTGGGTGCGCGCGAGCGCACCCGCCGGGTGTAGCCCCCGAGGCCTCGGAGGAGTGGTTTCACTCCTTCGAGGTCTTAATGCCTTGCGTAATGCTTCGGCTGATCTGGTTGTTCCCTCATGCGAGCAGGCCGTAGCCCGGGTGCACGGTCGGGGCCCAAGTTCTCGGGCTGGTATGTTGACGCTGTCAACGGTTTGGCCGGAGCCGGGTTTGCGAGAGCAGCCCCCGAGCCTCTGCACAGGGCGAGAGGGTGATCAGGGACAGACTCGGCTTTTTTACATACGCCCATATGTCGCCTTTCCGCAAGGAGGAGGGGGGAGAGCGCCATGTTACCCTCGATGGGCATCGAACATGGTGTCTCCGGTGAGCTGCAAGCGGGTAATCCGAGTGGACGTCCGTGCCCCGTTCGTTGGGGGTCGGCTAGGGGCCCAGAGGCACGCCCAAAAGTACCTGCGGGTGATCTGCCGGACCCGGTCCCCTGGCGACGGGGTCCGAGGGCTCGATGCCTCCCTCCGATGGGATTCTGTTACAAGATCGCTCCCGCTGGTCTCGGAAATGTCCTAGGGTACCTCGGGAGCGCAGCCCGAGCCTTGGTTATGTATCGAACGTACCCCTGGTCATCCCTCGCTCGGCGTCTGAGGCGACTGTGAACCCTTCGGGGGCCAGCCTTCGAACCCCTGATCAGTAATGGGCGCGGAGCCCGAGTAGCCTGAGGCGGCCGTGGAGCCCTTCGGGGGGCCAACCTTCGAACCTCTAACCAGTAGTGGGTGTAGGGCCCACGCGATCTGAGGCGACTGTTGAACCCCGCGGAGGGCCAGCCTTCGAACCTCTGATCAGTAGGGGGGCTCGGAGCCTGGTTCCTTCACGGGGAAGGATCCCTTTCGGGGTATCCCCCTTTCCCGGTCCCTGTTGCAAGAGATAGAGAAAGAGGAAAAAAGGGAAAAAGGATACGAAACCGAACGACGCGGCGTACCTTTTTTGGTGCGGTTGTTTCGGCAAAGGCGAAGCGTCGCCCGCTGCTCCTGCCAGAAATGCCGCCTGTCCAGCCGCGGAGTTAATGCGGCGGGGCGAGTAGTTGGCGGGGCAGCCGCTGCGCGCGCGCGAGCCGTTCGAGGAACGGATCACGGGCGCGTTGTCTTCACGCCGTGAGAGGGGGTTCTCTCACTGCCCCCGGATGGGACGCGAGCTTGGCTGATGACGTGACCGCTGCTCCCGTGCGTCTGCCACCGTCGTTACTGCCAGCTCACTTTGGCCGTGTTGACCGCCGCGTCCGGTTGGTGCTGCTGTGTCGCGCGCCGGGTCGCCTCGAGTCGCGGTACTGGTTCCGCAATCGAGGAGGCGCGATGGTGGCGCAAGTGGTGGGGCAGTTGCTTGCATGCAGCATGCAGCATCCGGCACGTCGGTTGCGCGACGCGGGGGCCTGGGCCTCCATGCTGGCGTGTCGGGAGTCGGAGAAGCGTGTCCACCTGGCACGGCTGCATGCCGCCTGCATGGCTGCTCGCCTCTTTCGCCCGTTGGTCTGGGCAAAAGTGGAGGGCCTCTTGTAACCGCTGGGCGGTTGCGTGCGCCATGCGCGGCGGTTTGTCTTCCTCTGCTCTGAGCTGGTGTGCACGACATGCGAGACCCAGCCCCCGCGCCGCAGGGGAGGGCCTTGGAGCGTGTTGGAGAAGACTCAGCCCGTGACGGCTGGGGGCGCACGTAGGGAGAGTTGCCTTTAAAAGGAGGGCGACCCCTTTCGGAAGGCGACCCTGTCTTCTTCCTCCCTTATGCGTCGCGTCTTTCCGTCTTCCAAGCCCCCAGATGGGGGAGATCCGCCGTCTTTCCACCCCGTTGTTGGAAGAACGCAACTCCGCGGGAGTTGGTACCTTTCAGCCATCGTTCGGCTTCAAGGATTTTCATCGCACAGCCCAGTTGCTCCCCTCCGCTGATGGTCACCCAAGACGGTGACCTCCAGCTCCTGGATGGGGAGAGGCAAACCGGGTTGTGATCCCGGTCCCGCCCTCAGTGTTGAGGGTGTTCGCCATCCTCGCCGGGGCGGGGGGCGAGGCGAGCCGGGGCTCCACCTTCTGCGCGGGTTGGCGGACCACCTCTTCTTCCCGCTTCTGGTGGTGGCAATCGCCCTCTAGCCCTACGGCGGAGACGTCCTCCAGCCATGCCGGGGAAGGCGAACTGTTGCTGCCCAGCTAGGATGCAACATTCCGCCCTCTTCCTCACATTCGCGGCGAGGATGGCAGCGAGGATCTGCCAGTACGCTTGGGGGGTGACCCGCGTTTTGCTGGTGATTTGCCCAGAGCTTGTCGCTCCACGGGCTTCCCCGGCATGGAGGTCGTCCATACCCGTGGAGACGGAACCGGAGTTCCGTTTGTAATGGCACTCCGAGTGCCAGGGTTTTTTGTTCATTGCGGCTTTCGGGGCCTGAACATGTATGTAACGTCGGCACGGAGCCGTGTTTTTTCCTCATTTTTGAGCGCTAAGACTCGTCTGTTGATTATCTGAACCGCTTCACCAAGCATGAGTCGCCCCGTGTCAAGGTGACGAGTGAGGTATCCGTATCCCGGAGGCGTAGGAGTCCCTCGGCTCGGTCGGCCTTGCTGTCCGAGGCTCCTCTAGCTTAGTTAAAGAGACCCCTCGGCCGCTCTTCGACGAGCCGAGGCCAGGGGTAGCGGTATCAGTATGAACAGTGGCGGAGTCGGCTCGAAAATGAAACCTGGTTGGCCGGAGCCTAACCGGGTCGTCCGTCGGCGGGACCAATGCCGGAGTTGATCAGCCGAGGCCTCGGACCGGGCTGGCGCCCTTGGAAGATGGCTGGCTGAGGCCCCAGGGGTAACCGGCCGAGCCGCCTGCTCGGGCCGGATTCCCGGAGAAGTCCCTGGCAGCGATTGCCCGGGCGTGGTGATGACGTCGTCCTTCGGAGCGGAGACCCTCGGACCGCGTCGCCGTCCGAGGCTGGGTCGGGCCTCGCCGAAGGTGTCGTCCATGCCGAAGGTGTTGCTACCCCCTTCCAGCGTCAAGACCCGAGCCTGCAGGGTCAAAGTGTCTTGTAGCGTGTGCCTTCTGCAGCCGCCGAGGCCAGAACACACACCCTCGCTGCGTTGTAAAGCTGCGTCTCTTTTCCTCTTGTTTCGAGTATCTGGAGTTTTTGTCGGTAACAGGGATGTTTGTGCGAGCGAGAGTTGCTTCTCGCGGAAGGTGATGAGTGAGGTATCCGTATCCCGGAGGCGTGGGAGTCCCTCGGCTCGGTCAGCCTTGCCGCTTACGCGTACTTTCACCCGTCCATGAGGCCCTGTCACCGACTCGGTCGAGAAGGCTCGAAAGATCGCTTCGGCAGAAGGGCTTCCGAACGTAAAGACTCGTTCGATCCGCGGAGCCACTGTATCCGAACGCGAGTTACTTATCGCAGAAGGTGATGAGTGAGGTATCCGTATCCCGGAGGCATAGGAGTCCCTCGGCTCGGTCAGCCTTGGCTGCTTACGTGTACTCCGTCGTTTCCAGGACCCACTTTTCGAAGTAGTCAAAAAGCACGAAAGATATTCTGGTAAAAGAGATCTTTTTTCGAGGAAAATTTTGACGCAGAGGGGGTCTCCCCCCTTTTAGCCCCTGAGGGAGGGTCGGGCTTTGCCGAGGCGAGGCCGACCCTTCCTTGATGACTAAACTTTGCGTGGGTGCGAGGTATATGAACGACTTGAAAACATCTTAAGGGTAGAAGCGACGTAGCTGTTGGATGTTCCAAGCGTTGCCGTAGACCTCGCCTTGGCTGTTGGCCAGCTTGTACGTTCCGGGCTTCAGAACTTTGGCGACGACGAATGGCCTCTCCCAGGGGGGCGTGAGCTTGTGCCTCCCTCGGGCGTCTTGTCGCAGCCGAAGCACCAGGTCGCCCACCTGGAGGTCTCGAGGTCGGACCCCTCGGGCGTGGTAGCATCGCAGGGACTGCTGATACCGTGCCGAGTGTAGTAAGGCCTTGTCCCGAGCCTCCTCCAGCTGGTCTAGCGAGTCTTCTCTGCTAGCTTGGTTGCTTTGATCGTCGTAGGCCCTCGTCCTCGGGGAGCCGTATTCTAGGTCAGTGGGCAAGACGGCCTCGGCCCCGTAGACCAGGAAGAACGGCGTGAAACCCGTGGCTCGGCTCGGCGTTGTCCTCAGGCTCCAGACCACCGAGGGGAGTTCCTTCATCCATCGCTTGCCGAACTTGTTGAGGTCGTTGTAAATCCGAGGCTTGAGCCCTTGTAGAATCATGCCGTTGGCACGCTCTACTTGCCCATTCGACATGGGATGAGCTACGGCGGCCCAGTTCACCCGGATATGATGATCCTCGCAAAAATCCAAGAATTTTTTGCTGGTGAACTGGGTGCCGTTGTCGGTGATGATGGAGTTTGGGACCCCGATGATGTTAGTGAAGAACGCCACCGCCTGCTCGGATCTAATGCTGTTCAGGGGTCGGACCTCGATCCACTTGGAGAATTTGTCGTCGGCGACCAGCAGGTGCGTGTAGCCCCCGGGCGCTTTCTGCAAGGGACCGACGAGGTCCAGACCCCACACAGCAAAGGGTCAGGTGATGGGTATCGTCTGCAGAGCCTGAGCGGGCAGGTGGGTCTGCTTCGCGTAGAATTGACACCCTTCGCAGGTGCGGACAATTCTAGTGGCGTCGGCCACCGCCGTTGGCCAGTAGAAACCTTGCCGGAAAGCATTCCCGACGAGGGCTCGAGGCGCTGCGTGATGGCCGCCAGCCCCCGAGTGTATCTCTTGCAGGAGTTCCTGACCTTCGGTGATGGAGATGCATCGCTGGAGGATGCCCGAGGGACTGCGGTGGTAGAGCTCCTGCTCATCCCCCAGCAAGACGAATGACTTGGCGCGTCGGGCTACCCGCCGAGCCTCGGCTTGGTCGAGGGGTATCTCTCCTTGGCGGAGATATTGCAGGTACGGGGTTTGCCAGTCCCGGTCAGGCGTGGCCCCGCTCCGCTCCTCCTCGATGCGCAGCGCCTCGCCCTCGGGGGCTGAGGGTACCTCGGACTGAACCGAGGACGCCTCGGGCTGGACCGAGGGTGCCTCGGGCTGGACCGTGGGTGCCTCGGGCTCGGGCGTGTCGTTGATCTTGACGGAGGGTTGGTGTAGATCCCGGGAGAAGACGTCCGGGGCAACCGTCGTTCGCCCCGAGGCTATCTTTGCCAGCTCGTCCGCAGTCTCGTTGTTGCACCGAGCGATGTGGTTAAGCTCGAGCCCGTAGAACTTGTCTTCCAGGCGCCGAACCTCATCGCAGTAGGCCTCCATCTTCGGGTCGCGGCAGTGGGAGTTCTTCATGACTTGGTCGATGACGAGCTGCGAGTCGCCGCGAGCGTCGAGGCGTCGGACCCCTAGCTCGATGGCGATTCGCAGTCCGTTGATCAGAGCTTCGTACTCAGCCACATTGTTGGACGCCGGGAAATGGAGGCGTAGCACGTAGCGTAGGTGTTTCCCAAGGGGCGAGATGAAGAGTAGGCCCGCGCCGGGCCCCGTCTTCATCAGCGACCCGTCGAAAAACATGGTCCAGAGCTCCGGTTGGATCGGAGCCGTCGGCAGCTGGGTGTCGACCCATTCGGCTACGAAGTCCGCCAAGACCTGGGATTTGATGGCCTTCCGAGGGGCGAACGAGATTGTCTCGCCCATGATTTCCACCGCCCACTTTGCAATCCTGCCCGAGGCCTCTCGGCACTGGATGATCTCCCCCAGGGGGAAGGATGACACCACAGTTACTGGGTGAGACTCGAAGTAGTGTCGCAACTTCCGCCTCGTCAGGATCACCGCGTACAGCAGCTTCTGAACTTGTGGGTAGCGGATCTTGGTTTCGGACAGTACCTCGCTGATGAAGTAAACTGGCCTCTGAACGGGGAATGCATGCCCCTCTTCTTGCCTCTCGAGCACAATCGCGGCGCTAACCACCTGAGTGGTCGCGGCGACGTAGACCTAGAGGGCTTCTCCATCAGCTGGGGGCACCAAAATAGGCGCCTTGGTGAGGAGCGCCTTCAGGTCCCCGAGAGCTTCTTCGGCCTCAGGGGTCCAAGTGAAGCTTTCGGCCTTCCTTAAGAGGCGGTACAGAGGCAGGCCTCTTTCGCCGAGGCATGAGATGAAGCGGCTCAGGGCCGCGAGACATCCCATTACCCTCTATACACCTTTTAAGTCCTTGATGGGCCCCATGCTGGTGATGGCTGCGATCTTCTCCGGGTTGGCTTCGATGCCCCGCTCGGAGACGATGAACCCCAAGAGCATGCCTCGGGGCACCCCGAAGACACACTTCTCGGGATTGAGCTTGACGCCTTTTGCCTTGAGACACCGGAATGTCACTTCAAGGTCGGGGAGGAGGTCGGAAGCTTTCCTTGTCTTGACTACGATGTCATCGACGTAGGCCTCGACCGTACGACCGATGTGTTCGCCGAACACATGGTTCATACACCGCTGGTACGTCGCGCCCGCATTCCTCAAACCGAACGGCATGGTGACATAGCAGTACATGCCGAAGGGCGTGATGAAAGAAGTCGCGAGCTGGTCGGACTCTTTCATCTTGATTTGGTGATACCCTGAGTAGGCATCGAGGAAAGACAGGGTTTCGCACCCAGCGGTGGAATCCACGATTTGATCGATGCGAGGCAGAGGGTAGGGAACCTTCGGACATGCTTTGTTGAGACCTGTGTAGTCTACACACATCCGCCATTTCCCCCCCTTTCTTTCTCACAAGCACCGGGTTGGCAAGCCATTCGGGATGGAATACCTCTTTGATGAACCCGGCTGCCATTAGCTTGTGGATCTCTTCGCCTATCGCTCTGCGCTTCTCCTCGTCGAACAGGCGCAGAGGTGGCTTGACCGGTCGGGCTCCGGCCCGAATATCCAGCGAGTGCTCGGCGACATCCCTCGGTATGTCGGGCATGTCCGAGGGACTCCACGCAAAGATGTCGGCGTTTGCGCGGAGAAAGTTGACGAGCACTGCTTCCTATTTGGGGTCGAGCCCGGAATTGATCCGGATCTGCTTGGAGGTGTCGCCACTGGGGTCGAGAGGGACGGCCTTAACCGTCTCCGCTGGCTCGAAGTTGCCGGCATGTCGCTTCACGCCTGGCACCTCTTTGGAGAGGTTTTCCATGTCGGCGATGAGGGCCTCGAACTCGGCGAGGGCCTCGGCGTACTCCACGCACTCCACGTCGCATTCGAACGCGTGTTTGTACGTGGGGCCGATGGTGATGACCCCGTTGGGGCCCGGCATCTTGAGCTTCAGGTAGGTGTAGTTGGGGACGGCCATGAACTTCACGTAACATGGCCTCCCCAATACCGCGTGGTAGGTTCCTCGGAACCCGACCACCTCGAACGTCAAAACCTCCCTTTGGAAGTTGGAGGGCGTTCCGAAGCAGACGGGAAGGTCGAGCCGTCCGAGGGGCTGGACGCGCTTCCCAGGAACGATCCTGTGGAAGGGCGCAGCACCCGCACGGACGGAGGACAGATCGATGCGCAGGAGCCTGAGGGTCTCGGCGTAGATGATGTTGAGGCAGCTGCCCCCATCCATCAGGACCTTGGTGAGCCTGACGTCGCCGATGATGGGGTCGACGATGAGCGGGTATTTCCCCGGGCTCGGCACGTAGTCGGGGTGGTCAGCTTGGTCGAAGGTGATGGGCTTGTCGGACCAGTCTAGGTAGACTGGCGCCGCCACCTTCACCGAGCAAACCTCCCGGCGCTCTTGCTTGTGATGCCGAGCCGAGGCGTTCGCCGCATGCCCTCCATAGATCATGAAGCAGTCGCGGACCTCGGGGAATTCTCCTGCTTGGTGATCTTCCCTTTTGTCGTCGTTGCGGGCCCTGCCACCCTCTGCGGGTGGCCCGGCCTTGTGGAAGTGTCGCCGAAGCATGACGCACTCCTCGAGAGTGTGCTTGACGGGCCCCTGATGATAGGGGCACGGCGCCTTGAGCATCTTGTCGAAGAGGTTGGCACCTCCGGGGGGCTTCCGAGGGTTCTTGTACTCGGCGGCGGCGACAAGGTCCGCGTCGGCGGCGTCGCGTTTCGCTTGCGACTTCTTCTTGCCTTTCTTCTTGGCGCCGCGCGGAGTAGACGCCTCGGGAGCATCTTCCGTCGGGCGGCCCTGGGGCTGCTTGTCCTTTCGGAAGATGGCCTCGACCGCCTCCTGGCCGGAGGCGAACTTGGTGGCGATGTCCATCAGCTCGCTCGCCCTGGTGGGGGTCTTGCGACCCAACTTGCTCACCAGGTCGCGGCAGGTGGTGCTGGCAAGGAACGCGCCGATGACATCTGAGTCGGTGATGTTGGGTAGCTCGGTGCGCTGCTTCGAGAATCGCCGGATGTAGTCCCGAAGAGACTCTCCCGGCTGCTGTCGGCAGCTTCGGAGGTCCCAGGAATTCCCAGGGCGCACATACGTGCCCTGTAAATTACCGGCGAAGGCTTCGACCAGGTCGTCCCAGTTGGAGATCTGCCCCGGAGGCAGGTGCTCCAACCAGGCGCGAGCGGTGTCGGAGAGGAACAGGGGGAGGTTGCGGATGATGAGGTTGTCGTCGTCTGTCCCACCCAGTTGGCAGGCCAGGCGGTAGTCCGCGAGCCACAATTCCGGCCTCGTTTCCCCCGAGTACTTTGTGATAGTAGTCGGGGGTCGGAACCGGGTCGGGAACGACGCCCGTCGGATGGCCCGACTGAAGACCTGCGGACCGGGTGGTTCGGGCGAGGGACTCCGATCCTCCCCGCTGTCGTAGCGTCCCCCACGCCTGGGGTGGTAGCCTCGGCGCACCCTTTCGTCGAGGTGAGCCCGACGGTCGCGACGATGGTGCTCGTTGCCGAGGTGGCCCGGGGCCGCAGGCGCGGTGTTGCGCGTGCGCCCGGTGTAGACCGAGGCTTCCCGCGTGAATCGGGAAGTCGCGGCATGAGGTTCCGAGGGGTACGCTTGCCTTCGGGAGGCAGTGCTCTCGTCCCATCGGACCGCGGCGTCTTCCAGGAGATTTTTAAGCTCTCCCTGGATTCGCCGACCCTCGGTGGTGGATGGCTCCGGCATCGTGCGGAGGAGCATCGCCGCTGCGGCCAGGTTCTGACCGACCCCACTGGATGCAGGTGGTGGCCTGACCCTGACGACATCGGCGACGCGGTGCTGGAGACCCTGGGGCAGGTGACGTATTTCTCCGGCCGGGGGTTGGCCCGCCCATACCTGCCCGACGTCCCGGCGGATCGGCTCAAGCGCTCCTGCTCCCTCGTCGAGCCTGGCCTGCGCCCCGCGGACTTGCTCGAGCTGTGGGTCGTGACCCCCCGCCGGAACGGGGACCACAGCTAGCTCCCGCGGGATGTCGGCGTGAGGCACCGGCCTAGGGAGATCACCGTCCTCCGGCATGCCGAGACGGTTGCCTTCGGAGGGATCCCCTAGCTCGACGTGGAAACATTCGCGACTTGGGCCGCAGTCCTTGTCGTCAAGGCTGCGGCTACCGTCGGAACAGTCGGAGAGTCAGTAGTCACATGCGGCCATAAAGTCCCGCATGGCACTGGGGTTGCCAAATCTAGAGAAATCCCAGCAGATGCTGGGATCGTCATCTTCCTCGGACCCAGAGGGCCCGTAGGTCGAGACGTCCGTCAATCGGTCCCAAGGCGACCGCATACGAAACCCTAGAGGGGTTGCACTCGCCTCAACGAGAGCGCCCGCCAAAGCGTGGTCGCTAGGCAGGTTGAGGCCGAGTCGAAATGACGTAGGATGGGAATCAGTCAGTACCTTTTGGTCGACGAGGAGCGACATAGTCACGTCGGGGGCTGATCGCGTCGTCGTCCTAGGTACGAGGGCGACGTCCTGCAAGCTTTCCGCGAGCGTGCTGGCGTCGTCCACTTGCTCGGGATTGGCGTGTCACGGGGGGACGACGCTCGCCTTCGTCTCAAACGCGAGGTCGATGCCCGACGAAGCGCGGCCTCCCGCCTGGCCTTGGTTGCCCCGCCTCCTCCTAGGACGGGGCGAGCTCGAATGTCGTTCTTCCACCACGCGGAGAAGATGTCGTCGATTCCGCCGCCGGCGGGCAGGTTGTCGGCCGCCATTGTCGTTGTCGCGCGGCGGTGGAAGGAGTATCATGTCGTAGCTGCCGTCGAGGGACATGAACTCGAGACTCCCGAAACGGAGCACCGTCCCGGGTTGGAGAGGTTGTTGGAGACTGCCCATCTGGAGCTTGACGGGAAACTGCTCGTCAACACGCAGCAGGCCCCTACCTGGCACGCCAACTGTCGACGTTTCGAGACTGGGGGGTCCCTGAGCCGACGAGTGAGTGTGTCGCGTGCCCCAGCCCAGATGGGTCGAGCGCGTGGGCGAGCGCGAAGGGGGGAAGCGAGGCGGCCGGAGACGGGCGTGAGAGAGGTGGAAATCCCGCGGCCTTCGTGTTCGTCCCGCGCCCAGGTCGGGTGCGCTTGCAGTAGGGGGTTACAAGCGTCCACGCGGGTGAGGGAAGCGAGCGGCCCCAAGAGAGCGCATGTCCCGTCCTCGTCCCCGCGCGGCCAACCTTCTCTAAGAAGGCCCTGGTCCTTCCTTTTATAGGCGTAAGGAGAGGATCCAGGTGTACAATGGGGGTGTAGCAGAGTGCTACGTGTCTAGCGGGGGAAGAACTAGCGCCCTAAGTACATGCCAATGTGGCAGCCGGAGAGATCTTGGCACCTTGCTGGTGTGGTGTCGTGGCTGTCGGAGGAGCAACGGAGCCTGGCGGAGGGACAGCTGTCGTAGCGGTTGAGTTCTTGCTGACGTCCCCCTGCTTCCGTAAGGGAGCTGAGAGCCGCCGTCGTCACCGGGCTAGCGGGGCGCCATCATTGCCTATCTGGCGGAGCCAGCCGGATGGGACACCGGTCTTGTTCTCTGCGGCCCGAGTCGGCTCGGGGTAGGGTGATGATGGCGCTTCCTGTTGACGTGGCGGGCCTGTGCCCTAGGTCGGGCGACGTGGTGGCTCCTCCGAAGCCGAGGTCGAGTCTGTCTTCCGTGGCCGAGGCCGAGCCCGAGCTCCTGGGTCGGGCGAGGCGGAGGCCGTTCGGCAGAGGCCAGGGCGGAGTCCGAGCCCTGGGGTCAGGCGAAGCGGAGGTTGTCGTCTTCTGGGGCTTAGCCCAAGTTCGAGCCCTGGGTCGGGCGGAGCGGAGTTCACCGTCTTCCGGGGCTTAGCCCGAGTCCGAGCCCTGGGTCGGGCGGAGCGGAGTTCGCCGTCTTCCGGGGCTTAGCCCGAGTCCGAGCCCTGGGTCGGGCGGAGCGGAGTTCGCCGTCTTCCGGGGCTTAGCCCGAGTCCGAGCCCTGGGTCGAGCGGAGCGGAGTTCGCCGTCTTCCGGGGCTTAGCCCGAGTCCGAGCCCTGGGTCGGGCAAAGCGGAGTTCGCCGTCTTCCGGGGCTTAGCCCGAGTCCGAGCCCTGGGTCGGGCGGAGCGGAGGTCGCCGTCTTCCGGGGCTTAGCCCGAGTCTGAGCCCTGGGTCGGGCGGAGCGGAGTTCGCCGTCTTCCGGGGCTTAGCCCGAGTCCGAGCCCTGGGTCGGGCGGAGCGGAGTTCGCCGTCTTCCGGGGCTTAGCCCGAGTCCGAGCCCTGGGTCGGGCGGAGCGGAGTTCGCCGTCTTCCGGGGCTTAGCCCGAGTCCGAGCCCTGGGTCGAGCGGAGAGGAGTTCGCCGTCTTCCGGGGCTTAGCCCGAGTCCGAGCCCTGGGTCGGGCGGAGCTTCTTATGGCGCCTTTGGCAGGGCCTTCGCGTTAAATGCTCCTGCAACTTGGTCGGTTGGTGCGGCGATTTAGTCAGGGTTGCTTCTTAGCGAAGGCAAGGCCTCGGGCGAGCCGGAGATGTGTCCGCCGTTAAAAAAAGGGGGGCCTCGGGCGAGACGGAAAAGCCCCTCGGGGTCGGCTGCCCTTGCCCGAGGCTAGGCTCGGGCGAGGCGTGATCGAGTCGCTCGTATGGACTGATCCCTGACTTAATCGCACCCATCAGGCCTCTGCAGCTTTATGCTGATGGGGGTTACCAGCTGAGAATTAGGCGTCTTGAGGGTACCCCTAATTATGGTCCCCGACAGATTGAAAGTGGTGTACCCCTTCAGTGATCTCATCTGGACCGTAGATCGTCGATCCAACGGCTTGTGTAGCATACCGTTTCATAACAACTATGATGTAATCTCAGCCGATGGTTTAGCGATGGATGGCTCAGAACCCACGATACCCCTTCGGGTGCAAAATTAGCATATGAGCCCTCGGGAGTTTTAATATTAGAACCCGCCGTCTTATGTTACAAACATAAGCCCTCAGAATAGTTTTAAAATTACAGATAGGGCCCCAGATTTTGCAAAGCAACCCCTAGAAGATAAGTAAACTTCAAAAATTCATAATTAATTCATTATAGCTCCGATTTGACCCGTTCAAATTGCGTTAGGCTCATAATGATTTTTCCTACAGTTTATTAACTATGTTTTATCAGGAAACATACTCCTAAAAATAAATAACTAAGTTTTTTGACCTCTAGTGATCAAATTAACTTTTCTTATACAAGTTAAATGTGATACTTTAAATTGTCTATAATTATAAACCAACTACAAAGTGATCTCTAATAAAGTTATAACTTAGATTAAAGTTAAACTAGTGAATTCCTTGAAAATATCTTCCTCACATGATCAAAACAACATAGTTTTACTATTTAACCATGAATATCTTTGGAAAAACATAACTTCTTAACCGTAACTCCGATTTGGGTGGTTCTCGAACTTACGCTCTCATAGCATCGCGTAGAATATTTTTTTACGTTGTTTGTTCTCATGTTTGGTGTACTATTATTTTTATGTACTCCCTGTCTATTTGTATGTATTGCTATGAATAGCGGTGAGGTCACGAGAATCTGAAGACCAACTTGGTACCTGGGAATCTCGAGTCTAAGGCAAGTTGTGCCCTTGATCACTTTTCTTTACCTAATAATGTTCTTGTTAATCATTGTGACATGCTTAGGTTAATTTGATGGGACCCAATAGGTTTCCCTAGCATTGTTTATCCCTTATCTTGCAAACAAAAGCACTATTGGGTAGTTTTGCTATTGCTCCACCTGGTTTTGGGAAATTAATGTTCTATTATGATCATGTTCCAATTATACTATTGTTTTAATTATTGTTCATGACAAGATCATTGTGTTAATTGGAACATGGAGCGACCACCCGGGAAAACACTGCTACCACAAGGGTGGTATGGGACGCCCTTGGCTGACTAATTAGGAAAGCTAGTGGAAGACTACCTTACCCGAAAGGGGCAAGGGCGATAGAGGAGCTTAGGGAGGTTCTCGGGTTGATCATGTTGTGATGGCTTTTCGGACGAGGGATTCCTGTATTGCCCTTCTCAGAAAACGTAGTGGGTTTTCGAAAGCTAGTGGAACTTCGAAAGCTAGTGGAACTTTGTAAACGCATCTGGTTTGCCACCTCTGCCTGTTCCAGGAATAGCGACTTGAGAACAGAGACAAGAGGCGGTAGGTTGTTGAGCGTCGCCGTCACAGCACAACACATCACACTCACACGCACGCAGCCGGACAACGAGTTGTTGGAGAGGTCGAGCGCGACGAGGCGGGTGAGGTTGGCGAGCGCATCGGGGACGGCACCATCGAAGGCGTTGAAGGAGAGGTCGAGCACCTGGAGCGCGGTCAGCCCCACGAGGGCGGCGGGGAGCGCGCCGGAGAAGGCGTTGCGGTGGAGGTGGAGGCCCGCGAGCGCGGACAGGCGGTGGCACCGCGGCCCACGCCAGAAAGGAACGCCAGCAGCGCTGCCTTGTCGATGTCGGGCTCAGAGGAGGCCAAGCGGCATGGGGCTGGCAAGCAGGCGGCGCTGCGCAGCGCGCGGGGTGGAGGCGTGGGGTGGCGCCGCGGGGCACGCGGCGGCGGCGTGGGCCGCGCGAGCTGGCAGCCGGCGGTGGGCGTGAGCTGGTGGGAAGCGGGAAAGGAGAGAAAGAGAGACGCGCGGGGTTAGGGATTTAGGTTTTTGGGTTAAGATCGACAGTGTCCACGTGGCCCACGTATTTAATTTAAGAACGTGGGTACCCACGTTCCTAATAGGTTAAGTTCGACGGTTTTGGCTAGGGCCCACGAATTTAATTTAAAAACGTGGGTACCCATGTTCTTAAAAAAACACATGAACTTAACTAATGTAAGAACGTCGGTACCCACGTTCTTAACAAAACCCACGAACATTTATCAGTTTCTTGTAGGGCCTCGTAGTGGTACTCTGCCTTGTATCCTCGGCAAAGATGAATGGGAAGTTGCGATCCCTTGGCAAATGGGTAACACGACTTGTGGGTAAAGATGCGCAACCTCTGTAGAGTGTAAAACTGGTATATTAGTCGTGCTCACGGTCATGAGCAACCCGGACCCTCACATGAGTAATTTATGGAACTAAACTTAATTTGTCATTTGCATTGCATTGTTGGTGTTGTTATTAATTTGATCTCTTATTTATTTGGGTTGGTATCTACTTACACTTAGTAACTGCTAATAAAATTGTGACCAACATTAAAAGCAATGCTCAACTTTAACCATCTCCTTTGGTAAGCCTTACACTTCACATGAGCTCCCACTGTTAGAGAGTTCATGCACATTATTCCCCACAACTTGTTGAGCGAAGAACGTATGTGAGCTCACCCTTGATGTACTCACATGCCCCTAGGTCAAGAACAGGTGCCACAAGATGAGGCACATGAAGGATGTTGTGATGAGTTCGTGAGTGGTCTAGGCCGTCGTCTCCTAGTCAACTTTGGGTTGCTGGATCATTGTCTTCGTATCATGTAATTATTTATCTATTTTATACAGAACTCCGTTATATATTAATGATGTGACATTTGTTTCTGTACCAAGAGTCATCATATGTGTGAGACTTGATCCTAGCACACACTTGGTGAATTTCGCGCCCGGGTTTTGGACCCCTAAAATCCGGGTGTGACATAATGACTTATTTATATGCAAATTTATGTTGATGATATAATATTTGGTTTTACTAATCAATCGTCTTGTGAGTAATTTAGTAGAATAATGATCAAGAAACTTGAGGTGTCCATGATGGGGGAGTTAAAGTTCTTCCTAGGATTTCAAGTGAAGCAACTCTATGATGGCACCTTCATCTCTCAAACTAAGTACATGTTGGATATCCTCAAGAAGTTTGGGATGAAGGACGCTAAACCCATCAAGACGTCGATGGGGACAAACGAGCATCTTGATCTCGACATTGGAGGTAAGTCTATAGATCAAAAGGTATACTATTCTATGATAGGATCTCTACTTTATTTATGTGCATCTAGACCATATATTATGCTTTCTGTTTGCATGTGTGTAAGACTCCAATCCGATCCTAAGGGTTGTTAAGAGAATCTTGAGGTATTTAGTGCATACTCCTAATTTTGGGCTTTGGTATCCTAAGGGGTCAAACTTTGATCTTATTGGATATTCCGATGTTGATTATGCCAGATGTAAGGTAGATATGAAGAACACATCTGGGACTTGCCAATTTTTGGGAAGATCCTTAGTGTCTTAGAGTTCAAAGAAACAAAATTTTGTTGCCCAATCCACCACCGAGTCCGAGTACATAGTCGTAGGACACTATTGTGCACAATTTATCTAGATGAGGCAAACTCTCTAGGACTTTGGCTACAATATGAGCAAAGTCTCACTCCTATGTGATAATGAGAGTGCTATCCGAGAATCTTGTTGATCACAGCCGCACTAAACACATAGACATCTGACACCACTTTTTGAGAGGCCACACACAAAGGGGAGATATCGTAATAGACCATGTGAGCATCCATCGCCAATTTGGTGATATACTCACCAAGCCATTGGATGAAAAAAAGATTTTGTGAGTTGATAAGTGAGCTTAATATCTTAGACTCTCAAAATATGGATTGCAGTATTGCACACATCGCATATTTTTCATATACCTTTGATCATTGTGTTTTAATTGGTATCAGTTCTTAAGTGTTCATATTATGCTTATGTCAAGGTTCAAAGTGTAGAAAATCCCCCCGGACCTCACAAGTCCAAGTGTAGTGATGCACGCATTTAGGGGGATAGTCTACATTTTGACCTTTTTGAGACTAACAATGCTTTCGAGTTGATCATGTCTGTAGTCTAAAGGTTTGAAAGGGAAATGGTGAATTTGGACAAAGAATGGTGCTTCCACTGCATTTTGGCATCGAAGATACTTTGTCTTAATTCACATGGTTTTCATCGCTTCTATTTCTTCATTCTTGATTTCTATGAGGCAATGGGAAAGACCACATGGATTTCTCCGTTTTGGTGATTAATGCCAAACAGGGAGAAATTAAAGGCCAAAGCATAAGGACCAACCTGTCACACCCTGATTTAAGGGGCAAACCCAGGCGTGAATCAAATGTGTGCTAGGATCAAGTCTCACACATACGATGACTCATGGTACATAAACGAATGTCACATCTTTACTATATAATAAAAGTTCTGTACAAAATAGCTAAATATTTACATCATAAGAATACAATGATCTCTGCAACCATAGTTGACTGGGAGACGACGGCCTAGACGTCTTACGAACGCATCATGGCATCCTTCATGCTCCTTATCTTGTGGTACCTGTCATTGACCTGGGGGATGTGAGTACAGCAAGAGTGAGCTCATATACGTTCATCGCTCAACAAGTTGTGGGGAATAATGTGCATGAGCTCACTTACGCTGGGGGCTCATGTATAGTGTCTGGCTAATCAACAAATAATGGTTAAGGCAAAGCATTGCTTTTAATAAGTTGATCAAATTTTATTAGCAGTTGCTAAGTATAAGTAAATACCATCCCAATAAAACAAGAGATCAAATTAATAATAAAACCCACAATGCGATGCAAATGACCAATTAAGTTTAATTCCATAAGTTACTCATGTGAGGTTCCGAGCTGCTCATGACTTTGAGCACGGCTGATATACCAGTTTTACACTCTGTAGAGGTTGCACATCTTTAACTATTCACCCCCTCTAGGTGCTCTCACTATAAGTATTTCTTATTTAGTGACTGCTAGAGTGCTTATGCCTCTCATTGAATGTCCATCTTAACGATGCAAGCTGAACAAAGCAAAGTGGGATCTAATCCTTTAACTACGTGCATCAAAGTTTTTGAAATTTTAGGAGGTAGTAACCTTTCTTCACAATTTGGTCAAGTAGGGTTATCTTTATTCATTGAAAGGACCAACCAGCATTTCATCATAGTTTGGATTCCACTTCCACATAACAACTACACTATCTTTGTCGGCGTTTCGAACCCGGGGGGTCCCTGGGCCGACGAGTAAATTGTCGCCGCGTGCCCCAGCCCAGATGGGTCGGCGTGAGACGGAGCGCGAAGGGGGGAAGAAACCGGAGGGAGACAGGCGTGAGAGGTGAAATCCCGCGGCCTTCGTGTTTGTCCCGCGCCCAGGTCGGGTGCGCTTGCAGTAGGGGGTTACAAGCGTCCACGCGGGAGGGAGCGAGCAGCCTTACGCGAGAGCCGTCCCGTCCTTCTCCGCGCGGCCAACCCCCTGTAAGAGGGCCCTGGACCTTCCTTTTATAGGCGTAAGGAGAGGATCCAGGTGTACGATGAGGGGTGTAGCAGTGTGCTAACGTGTCTAGCGGAGGAGAGCTAGTGCCCTAAGTACACGCCATCGTGGCAGCCGGAGAGGTTTTGGCACCCGGTTCGTGTGATGTCGTGGCCGTCGGAGGAGCGCCGGAGCCTGACGGAAGGACAGCTGTCGGGGCTGTCGAGTCCTTGCTGACGTCCTCTTCCTTCCGTAAGGGGGCTGAGAGCCGCCGTCGTCATAGAGCGTGCAGGGCGCCATCATTACTTGTATGGCGGAGCGAGCCAGATGGGACGCCGGTCTTGTTCCCCGTAGCCTGAGTCAGCTTGGGGCAGGGTAATGATGGCGCCTCCTGTTGACGTGGTCGGTCCGAGGCCTGGGTTGGGCGAGGTGGAGGCTCCTCCGAGGTCGAGGTCGAGTCTATCTTTTGAGGCCGAGGTCGAGTTCGAGCCCCTGGGTCGGGCGAGGCGGAGACCGTCGGCTGAGGCCAGGGCTAAGTCCGAGCCCTGGGGTCGGGCGAAGCGAAGTTCGTCGTCCTTCGGGGCTGAGCCCGAGTCTGAGCCCTAGGGTCGGGCGAAGCAGAGTTCGTCGTCTTCCAGGGCTGAGCCCGAGTCCAAGCCCTGGGGTCGGGCGGAGCGGAGTTCGTCGTCTTCCAGGGCTGAGCCCGAGTCTGAGCCCTGGGGTCGGGCGGAGCGGAGTTCGTCGTCTTCCGGGGCTGAGCCCGAGTCCGAGCCCTGGGGTCGGGCGGAGCGGAGTTCGTCGTCTTCCGGGGCTGAGCCCGAGTCCGAGCCCTAGGGTCGGGCGGAGCGGAGTTCGTTGTCTTTCGGGGCTGAGCCCGAGTCCGAGCCCTGGGGTCGGGCGGAGTGGAGTTTCCTATGGCGCCTGAGGCCGGACTTCGCTGCTGTCAGCCTCACTCTGTCGAGTGGCACAGCAGTCCGAGCAGCGCAGGCGTCGCTGTCCTCTTGTCAGGCCGGTCAGTGGAGCGGCGAAGTGACTACGGTCACTTCGGCTTTGTCAACCGGAGGGCGCGCGTCAGGATAAAGGTGTCAGTCCACCTTTGCATTAAATGCCCCTGCAATTTGGTCGGTTGGCATGGCGACTTGGCCAAGGTTGCTTCTTGGTGAAGACTGGGCCTCGGGCGAGCCGAAGGTGTGTCCGTTGCTGGAGGGGGTCCTCGAGCGAGACGTAGATCCTCCAGGGTCGGCTGCCCTTGCCCGAGGCTGGGCTCGGGCGAGGCATGATCGCGTCCCTCGAATGGACCGATCCTTGACTTAGTCGCACCCATCAGGCCTTTGCAGCTTTGTGCTCATGGGGGTTACCAGCTGAGATTTAGGAGCCTTGAGGGTACCCCTAATTATGGTCCCCGACAGTAGCCCCCGAGCCTCGAAGGGAGTGTTAATACTCGCTTGGAGGCTTTTGTCGCACTTTTTTGCAAGGGGGCCAGCCTTTCTTGGTTGCGTTTTGTTTCGGTGGGTGCACGCGAGCGCACCCGCCGGGTGTAGCCCCCGAGGCCTCGGAGGAGTGGTTTGACTCCTTCGACGTCTTAGTGCGTTTCGCAACACTTCGGCTGGTCCGGTTGTTCCCTCATGCGAGCTGGCCGTAGCCTGGGTGCACGGTCGGGTCCCAAGTTCTCGGGCTGGTATGTTGACACTGTCAACGGTTTGGCCGGAGCCGGGTTTGCGAGAGCAGCCCCCGAGCCTCCGCACAAGGCGAGAGGACGGTCAAGGACAGACTCGACTTTTTTACATACGCCCCTGCGTCGCCTTTCCGCAAGGAGGAGGGGGGGGGGGAAAGCGCCATGTTGCCCTTGGAGGGCGCCGAACATGGTGTCTCCAGTCAGCTGCTGACGGGTAATCCGAGTGGATGCCCGTGCCCCATTTGCTAGGGGTCGGCTAGAGGCCCGGAGGCGCGCTCCAAAAGTACCTGCGGGTGATCTGCCGGACCCGGTCCCCTTTTGACGGGGTCCGAGGGCTCGATGCCTCCCTCTGATGGGATTTCGTTACAAGATCGTTCCCGCTGGTCTCGGAAATGTCCTAGGGTACCTCAGGAGCGTAGCCCGAGCCTTGGTTATGTATCGAACGTACCCAGGGTCATCCCTCGCTCTGTGTCTGAGGCGGCTGTGAACCCTTCGTGGGCCAGCCTACGAACCCCTGATCAGTAGTGGACGCGGAGCCCGAGTGGCCTGAGGCGGCCGTTGAACCCTTCCGAGGGGCCAGCCCTCGAACCTCTGACCAGTAGTGGGCGCGGAGCCAGAGCGCTCTGAGGCGGCTGTTGAACCCCTCCGAGGGGCCAGCCTTCGAACATCTGATCAGTAGGGAGGCTCGGGGCATGTTTCCTTCGCGGAGAAGGATCCCTTTCAAGGTATCCCCCTTTCCCAGTCCCTGTTGTAAGAGAGAGAAAGAGGAAAAGGAAAAGGATACGAAATCGAATCACGTGGCGTATCTTTTTTGACGCGGCCATTATGGCGAAGGCGAAGCGTCGCCCGCTTCTCCTGCCAACGATGCTGCCTGTCCCGCTGCAGAGTTAATGCGACGGGGCGAGTGGTTCGCGGGGCAGCCGTTGCGCGTGCGCGAGCCGTTCGAGGAACGGAACACGGGTGCGCCGTCTTCACGCCGTGGGAGAGGGTTCCCTTGCTGTCCCTGGATGGGACATAAGCTTGGCTGACAACGTGACCGCTGCTTCCGCCCGCCTACCACCGCCATTACTGCCGGCCCATTTTTAGCCGGACCATCGCGCCTGGTTGGCACTGTTGGGTCATACGCAGTGTTGCCTCGAGTCGCAGTACTGGTTCCGCAATCGAGGAGGCGCGGTAGTGGCGCGAGTGGCGGTGCAGTTGCTCGCACGTAGCAACCGGCGCGCCGGTTGCATGACGTGTGGACCTGGGCCTCCATGCTGGGTGCGTTGGAAGTCGGAGGGGTGTGCCCACTTGGCGCGGCTGCATGCCACCTGCATGGCTGTCCGCCCTTTCACCCGCTGGTCTGGGCGATAGTGGAGGAATGCTTCTAACCGCTGGGCAGTTGCATGCACCGCGCGCGGCGGTTTGGCTTCTTCTGCTCTGGGCCAGCTTGCATGACGCGTGGGACCCAGCCCCCGTGCCGTAGGGGGAGGACCTTGGAGCGTGTTGGAGAAGACTCAGCCCGCGATGGCTGAGGACGCAAGTGGGGAGAGTCGCCTTTAAAAAGGGGGGGACCCCCTCGAAAGGTAACCATGTCTTCGCGCTCCCTTATGCATCGCGTCTTTCCACCTTCCGAGCCCCCGGATGGGGAACTCCCGCAATCCTTCCGCCTTGTCGTTGGAGGAACGCAGCTTCGCGGAAGTTGGTACCTTTCAGCCATCGTTCGGCTTCAAGGAGTTTCATCAGGCAGCCCGACTGCATCCCCTCGCCGGTGGTCACCCAAGACGGTGACCACCAGCCCCTGGGTAGGGAGAAGCAAGCCGGGCTGCGGCCTCTGCCCCTCCCTCAGCTTCAAGGATGTTCATCATCAGTGCTGGGGAGGGGAGTGCGCCGAGTTGGGGTCGGTCCCTGCGCGGGCGGCGGCCCGCTCCTTCCCTCGGTGATCGGGGGGAAGGGCGTTCGCCGTTCGTGGCGCTGGCAGCTGCCGCGTGCCCGGCTTTCTGACTCGAGTGGCTTTGGAGCCGCTTCCGGCGCCGCCTTCCGCCACGGCAGCCGAAAGAGGTTTCTCCGCCGACGAGATAGCCGGTGCCGCCCACGGACTGACCTCCAACTCTACGGCCTTCTGCCCGTCCTTGCCTCTCGAGTGAGGGCATGGGCGAGGGCCTTATGGCAGCAGCATCCGCCCTGAGGTCATCGCTGCTGCTGTTCGGCCCCCCGGAGCAAAAGTCGTCGTCGTCGCTGCCGCTGGAGCGGGCAACGACGAGCCATCCGTCGGCCTTCTGTTGCTCCGCAGGCCCCCCCAATCGTGTGGGGTTGTTCGTACCTGCGGAGGTGGAACCGGAGTTCCGTTTGTAATGGCACCTTGAATGCCGGTGTTTTGTTCATTGCGGCTGTCGGGGCCTGAACATGTATGTATTTTCGGCACGGAGCCGTGTTTTTTCCTCATTTCGAGCACTAAGACTCGTCTGTCGGCTATCTGAACCGCTTCACCAAGCGTGAGTCGCCTCGTGCGAAGGTGACGAGTGAGGTATCCGTATCCCGGAGGCGTAGGAGTCCCTCGGCTCGGTCGGCCTTGCTGTCCGAGGCTTCTCTTGCTTAGTTAAAGGAACCCCTCGGCCGCTCTTCGATGAGCCGAAGCCGGAGGTAGCGGTGTCAGCACGGACAGAGGCGGAGTTGGCTCGAAAAGAAGACTTGGTCGGCCGGAGCCTGGCCGAGTCGTCCACTGGCGGGACCGACACCGGAGTCGAGTCGCCGAGGCCACAAACCGAGCCGATGTCCTCGGGGGACAGCTGGCTGAGGCTTCGGGGTGACCGGCCCGAGCCGTCTGCTCGAGCCAGATTCCTGGAGGAGGCCCTCGCAGCGATGGCCCGGGCGTGATGCTGATGTCGTCCTTCAGAGTGGAGATCCTCCGACTGCGTCGCCGTCCAAGGCTAGGTCGGACCTCGCCGAAGGTGTAGTTGACGCCGAGGGTGCTGCTGCTCCCTTCAACTGTCAAGATCCGAGCCTGCAGGATCGGATCATCTTGTAGTGCGTGTATGTTTTCTGCGGCCGCCGAGGCCCAAACATACCATCGCCGTGTTGTAAAGTTGCGTTTCTTTTCCTCTTGTTTCGAGTATCTGGACTTATTTGTCGGTAACAGAATTGTTTGTGCGAGCGAGAGTTACTTTTCACGGAAGGTGATGAGTGAGGTATCCGTATCCCGGAGGCGTAGGAATCCCTCGGCTCGGTCGGCCTTGCCGCTTACGCGCACTCTTACTCGTCCATAGAATTCTGTCACCGACGCAGTCGAGAAGGCCCGAAAATCGTTTCGGCAGAGGAGTTTTCAAGCGTGAAGACTTGTTCGGTCCGCGGAATCACTTATTCGAGCGTGAGTTACTTATCGCAGAAGGTGATGAGTGAGGTATCTGTATCCCGGAGGCGTAGGAGTCCCTCGGCTCGGTCAGCCTTGGCTGCTTACGTGTACTCCATCGTTTTCAGGATCCACTTTCGAAGTAGTCAAAAAACACGAAAGACATTCTGGCAGAAAAGATCTTTTTCCGAGGAAAATTTTGACGCAGAGGGGGTTCCCCCCTTCTAGCCCCCGAGGGAGGGTCGGGCTTTGCCGAGGCAAGGCTGACCCTTCCTTGATGACTAGACTTTGTGTGTGAACAAGGCGTATGAACGACTTGAAAATATCTTAAGGGTAGAAGCGACGTAGCTATTGGATGTTCCAAGCGTTGCTGTAGACCTCGCCTTGACTGTTGGCCAGCTTGTACGTCCCGGGCTTCAGAACCTTGGCGACGACGAACGGCCCTTCCCAGGGAGGCGTGAGCTTGTGCCGCCCTCGAGCGTCTTGTCGCAGTCGAAGCACCAGGTCGCCCACCTGGAGGTCTCGGGACCGGACCCCTCGGGCGTGGTAGCGTCGCAGGGACTGCTGGTACCGCGCCGAGTGTAGTAAGGCCATGTCCCGAGCCTCTTCCAGCTGGTCCAGTGAGTCTTCTCGATTGGCTTGATTACTTTGGTCGGCGTAGGCCCTTGTCCTCGGGGAACCGTATTCTAAGTCTGTGGGCAAGATGGCCTCGACCCCATAGACTAGAAAGAACGATGTGAAGCCAGTGGCTCGGCTCGGCGTTGTCCTCAGACTCCAGACCACCGAGGGGAGTTCCTTCATCCATCGCTTGCCGAACTTGTTGAGGTCGTTGTAGATCCGAGGCTTGAGTCCTTGCAGAATCATGTCGTTGGCACGTTCTACCTGCCCATTCGTCATGGGGTGGGCCACGGCGGCCCAGTCCACCCGGATGTGGTGATCCTCGCAGAAGTCCAGGAACTTTCTGCCGGTGAGCTGGGTGTCGTTGTCGGTGATGATGGAGTTCGGGACCCCAAACCGATGGATGATGTTGGTGAAGAACGCCACCGCCTGTTCGGACCTGATGCTGTTTAGGGGTCGGACCTCGATCCACTTGGAGAATTTGTCGATGGCGACCAACAGGTGCGTGTAGCCCCTGGGTGCCTTCTGCAAGGGGCCGACTAGGTCCAGACCCCATACAGTAAACGACCAGGTGATGGGTATGGTCTGCAGGGCCTGAGCGGGCAGGTGGGTCTACCTTGCGTAGAACTGACACCCTTCGCAGGTGCGGACAATTCTAGTGGCGTCGGCCACCGCCGTCGGCCAGTAGAAACCTTGTCCGAAGGCGTTCCCAACAAGGGCTCGGGGTGCTGCGTGATGGCCGCAAGGCCCCGAGTGTATCTCTTGTAGGAGCTCCTGGCCTTCGGTGATGGAAATGCATCGCTGGAGGTTGCCCGAGGGGCTGCGGTGGTAGAGCTCCTTCCCGTCTCCCAGCGAGACGAACGACTTGGCGCGCCGTGCCAACCGCCGAGCTTCGGCTCGATCGAGGGGTAGCTCTCCTCGGTGGAGATATTGCAGGTACGGGGTCTGCCAGTTTCGATTAGGCATGACCCCGCTCCGCTCCTCCTCGATGCGCAGTGCCTCACCCTCGGGGGCCGAGGGTGCCTCGGGTTGAGCCGAGGGTGCCTCGGGCCGAGCCGAGGGTACCTCGGACTGAGCCGAGGGTGCCTCGGGCTGGGCCGAGGCCTTCTCGGGCTCGGGCGTGTCGTCGGTCTTGACGGAGGGTTGATGCAGGTCTCGGGAGAAGACGTCCGGGGGAACCGTTGTTCGCCCTGAGGCTATTTTAGCCAGCTCGTCTGCAGTCTCGTTGTAGCGTCGGGCGATGTGGTTGAGCTTGAGCCCGTAGAACTTGTCTTCCAGGCGCCGAACCTCATCGCAGTAGGCTTCCATCTTTGGGTCGCGGCAGTGGGAGTTCTTCATGACTTGGTCGATGACGAGCTGTGAGTCGCCGCGAGCGTCGAGGCGTCGGACCCCCAGCTCGATGGCGATGCGCAACCCATTGACCAGAGCCTCGTACTCAGCCACATTGTTGGACGCCGGGAAGTGGAGGTGTAGCACGTAGCGTAGGTGCTTCCCGAGGGGCGAGATGAAGAGCAGGCCTGCGCCTGCTCCTGTCTTCATCAGCGACCCGTCGAAGAACATGGTCCAAAGTTCCGGTTGGATCGGAGCTGTTGGGAGCTGGGTGTCGACCCATTCAGCCACAAAGTCCGCCAAGACCTGGGACTTGATGGCCTTCCGAGGGGCGAACAAGATCGTCTCACCCATGATTTCCACCGCCCACTTTGCAATTCTACCCGAGGCCTCTCTGCACTGGATGATCTCCCCCAGGGGGAAGGATGACACCGCAGTTACCGGATGAGACTCGAAGTAGTGTCGCAACTTCCGCCGCGTTAGGATCACCGCGTACAGCAGCTTCTGAATTTGTGGGTAGCGGGTCTTGGTCTCGGACAGTACCTCACTAATGAAGTAGACTGGCCTCTAGACGGGCAATGCATGCCCCTCTTCTCGTCTCTCAACCACAATCGTGGCGCTAACCACCTGAGTGGTCGCGGCGACGTAGATCAAGAGGGCTTCTCCGGCAGCGGGGGGCACCAAGATGGGCGCGTTCGTGAGGAGTGCCTTCAGGTTCTCGAGGGCTTCCTCGGCCTCAGGGTCCAAGTGAAGCACTCGGCCTTCCTTAAGAGGCGGTACAGAGGCAGGCCTCTTTCGCCGAGGCGCGAGATGAAACGGCTCAGGGCCGCAAGACATCCCGTGACTCTCTGTATGCCTTTCAAGTCCTTGATGGGCCCCATGCTAGGTGATGGCCGCGATCTTCTCCGGGTTGGCCTCGATGCCCCGCTTGGAGACGATGAACCCCAAGAGCATGCCTCGGGGAACTCCGAAGACACACTTCTCGGGATTGAGCTTCATGCCTTTCGCCTTGAGACATCGGAATGTCGCTTCAAGGTCGGAAAGGAGGTCGGAGGCTTTCCTCGTCTTGACTACGATGTCATCGACGTAGGCCTCGACCGTTCGGCCAATATGTTCGCCGAACATGTGGTTCATGCACCGTTGGTACGTTGCACCCGCATTCCTCAAACCAAACGGCATGGTAACATAGCAGTACATGCCGAAGGGTGTGATGAAAGAAGTCGCGAGCTGGTCGGACTCTTTCATCCTGATCTGGCGATACCCTGAGTAGGCATCAAGGAAAGACAGGGTTACGCACCCAGCGGTGGAATCCACGATTTGATCGATGCGAGGCAGAGGGTAGGGAACTTTCGAACATGCTTTGTTTAGACTAGTGTAGTCTACACACATCCGCCATTTCCCTCCTTTCTTTCTCACAAGCACAGGGTTGGCGAGCCATTCGGGATGGAATACCTCTTTGATGAACTCGGCCGCCATTAGCTTGTGGATCTCCTCGCCTATGGCTCTACACTTTTCTTCGTCGAATCGGCGCAGAGGCTGCTTCACGGGTCGGGCTCCAGCTCGGATATCCAGCGAGTGCTCGGCGACATCCCTCGATATGCCGGGCATGTCTGAGGGACTCCACGCGGAGAAAGTCGACGAGCACTGCTTCCTATTTGGGATCGAGCTCGGAGCCGATCCGAATCTGCTTGGAGGCGTCGTTGCTGGGGTCGAGGGGGACAGATTTAACCGTCTCCACTGGCTCGAAGTTGCCGGCGTGGCGCTTCACGTCTGGTGCCTCCTTAGAGAGGCTCTCCAGGTCAGCGATGAGGGCCTCGGATTCGGCGAGGGCCTCGGCGTACTCCACGCACTCCACGTCGCATTCGTACGCGTGTCGGTACGTGGGGCCGACGGTGATGACCCCATTGGGGCCCGGCATCTTGAGCTTGAGGTAGGTGTAGTTGGGGACGGCCATGAACTTGGCGTAGCAGGGCCTCCCCAGTATTGCGTGGTAGGTTCCTCGGAACCCGACCACCTCGAACGTGAGGGTCTCCCTTCGGAAGTTGGAGGGTGTCCCAAAGCAGACGGGTAGATCGAGTCGTCCGTGGGGCTGGACGCGCTTCTCAGGGATGATCCCGTGGAAAGGCGCAGCGCCTGCTCGGACCAAGGTCAGATCGATCCACAGGAGCCCGAGGGTCTCGGCGTATATGATGTTGAGGTTGCTGCCTCCGTCCATGAGGACCTTGGTGAGCCTGACGTTGCCGATGGCAGGGTCGACAACGAGCGGGTATTTCCCCAGGCTCGGCACGCGGTCGGGGTGGTCGCCTTGGTCGAAGGTGATGGGCTTGTCGGACCAGTCTAGGTAGACTGGCGCCGCCACCTTTACCGAGCAGACCTCCCGACGTTCTTGCTTGCGATGCCGAGCCGAGGCGTTCGCCACTTGCCCACCGTAGATCATGAAGCAGTCGCGGACCTCGGTGAACTCTCCTGCCTGGTGATCTTCCTTCTTATCGTCATCGCGAGCCCTGCCACCCTCCGCGGGTGGCCCGGCCTTGTGAAAGTGGCGCTGAAGCATGGCGCACTCCTCAAGGGTGTGCTTGACGGGCCCCTGATGATAGGGGCACGACTCCTTGAGCATCTTGTCGAAGAGGTTGGCACCTTCGGGAGGTTTCCGAGGGTTCTTGTACTCGGCGGCGGCGACAAGGTCCGCGTCGGCGGTGTCGCGTTTTGCTTGCGACTTCTTCTTGCCTTTCTTCTTGGCGTCGCGCTGAGTTGACGCCTCGGAGACATCTTCCGGTGGGTGGCCCTGGGGCTGCTTGTCCTTCCGGAAGATGGCCTCAACCGCCTCCTGGCCAGAGGCGAACTTGGTGGTGATGTCCATCAGCTCGCTCGCCCTGGTGGGGGTCTTGTGACCCAACTTGCTCACCAGGTCGCGGCAGGTGGTGCCGGCGAGGAACGCGCCGATGACATCTGAATCGGTGATGTTGGGCAGCTCGGTGTGCTGCTTCGAGAATCGCCGGATGTAGTCCCGGAGAGACTCCCCCGGCTGCTGGCGGCAGCTTCGGAGATCCCAGGAGTTTCCAGGGCGCACGTACGTGCCCTGGAAATTGTCGGCGAAGGCTTGGACCAGGTCGTCCCAGTTGGAGATCTGCCCCAGAGGCAGGTGTTCTAGCCAGGCTCGAGCGGTATCGGAAAGGAACAGGGGGAGGTTGCGGATGATGAGGTTGTCATCGTCCGTTCCACCCAGTTGGCAGGCCAGCCGGTAGTCCGCGAGCCACAGTTCCGGTCTCGTCTCCCCCGAGTACTTTGTGATAGTAGTCGGGGTTCGGAACCGGGTCGGGAACGACGCCCGTCGTATGGCGCGGCTGAAAGCCTGCGGACCGGGTGGTTCGGGCGAGGGACTCCAATCCTCCCCGCTGTCGTAGCGTCCCCCACGCCTAGGGTGGTAGCCTCGGTGCACCCTCTCGTCGAGGTGGGCCCGACGGTTGCGGTGATGGTGCTCGTTGCTGAGGCGACCCGGGGCCGCAGGCGCTGTGTTGCGCGTGCGTCCGGTGTGGACCGAGGCTTCCCGCATGAATCGGGAAGTCGCGGCGCGATGTTCCGAGGGGTACCCCTGCCTTCGGGAGGTGGAGCTTTCGGCCCGTCGGACCATGGCGTCCTCCAGGAGATTCTTGAGCTCTCCCTGGATACGCCACCCCTCGGTGGTTGATGGCTCCGGCATCGCGCGGAGAAGTATTGCCGCTGCAGCCAGGTTCTGGCCAACTCCACTGGAAGTCGGTGGCGGCCTTACCCTGACATCGTCGGCGATGCGGTGCTGGATACCCTGGGGTAGATGACGCACTTCTCCGGCCGGAGGTCGACCCGCCCATTCCTGCCCGATGTCCCGGCGGATCAGCTCAAGTGTTCCTGCCCCCTCGTCGAGCCTGGCCTACATATCGTGGATTTGCTCGAGCTGTGGGTCATGACCCCCCGCCGGGACGGGGACCACAGCTAGCTCCCGAAGGATGTCAACGCGAGGCACAGGCCTAGGGAGATCACCGTTCTCCGGCATACCAAGATGGTTGCCTTCGTCGGGACCCCCTAGATCGACGTGGAAACATTCACAACTTGGGCCGCAGCCCTCGTCGCCGAGGCTGCGGCTACCGTCGAAACAGTCAAAAAGGCAGTAGTCGCACGCGATCAAAAAGTCCCGCATGGCACTGGGGTTACCAAGTCCGGAGAAATCCCAACAGAAGTCGGGCTCGTCATCTTCCTCGGACCCCGAGGGCCCGTAGGTCGAGACGGCCGTCAGCCGGTCCCAGGGTGACCGCATACGATACCCCAGAGGGTTTGGACTCGCCTCTATGAGAGCGTCCACCAAAGCGAAGTCGCTTGGTGGGTTGAGGCTGAATCCAAAAGGCGCGAGATGGGAATCGGTCGGTACCTCTTGGTCGACGGGTGGTGACGAAGTCACGTAAGGAGTAGACTGCACCGCCGCCTCAGGTACGAGGGTGACACCTAGCAAGTCCCTTGCGAGCGTGCTGGCGTCGTCCGTTTGCTTGGGGTTGGCGTGTTGCGGGGAGACGACACTCGTCTTCGTCTCAGACGCGAGATCGATGCCCGACGTGCCCCCGCTGGGGCGCCGACGAGGTGCCGCCTCCTGCTTGGCCTTGGTTGCCCCGCCTCCTCCTCCGTCGGCGGGGGAGGGGACGGGGCGAGCTCGAATGTTGTTCTTCCACCGCGCGGGGAAGACGTCGTCGATTCCGCCGCCGGCGGGCGGGTTGTCGACCGCCATTGTCGCTGTCGCGCGGCGGGGGAAGGAGTATCATGTCGTAGCTGCCGTCGAGGGACATGAACTCAAGACTCCCGAAACAGAGCACCATCCCGGGCTGGAAAGGTTGCTGGAGACTGCCCATCTGGAGCTTGACGGGAAACTGTTCGTCAACACGCAGCAGGCCCCTACCTGGCGCGCCAACTGTCGGCGTTTCGAACCCGGGGGGTCCCTGGGCCGACGAGTAAATTGTCGCCGCGTGCCCCAGCCCAGATGGGTCGGCGCAAGACGGAGCGCGAAGGGGGGAAGAAGCCAGAGGGAGACAGGTGTGAGAGGTGAAATCCCGCGGCCTTCGTGTTTGTCCCGCGCCCAGGTCGGGTGCGCTTGCAGTAAGGGGTTACAAGCGTCCACGCGGGAGGGAGCGAGCGGCCTTACGCGAGAGCCGTCCCGTCCTTCTCCGCACGGCCAACCCCCTGTAAGAGGGCCCTGGACCTTCCTTTTATAGGCGTAAGGAGAGGATCCAGGTGTACGATGGGGGGTGTAGCAGTGTGCTAACGTGTCTAGCGGAGGAGAGCTAGTGCCCTAAGTACACGCCATCGTGGCGGCCGGAGAGGTTTTGGCACCCGGTTCGTGTGATGTCGTGGCCGTCGGAGGAGCGCCGGAGCCTGGCGGAAGCACAGCTGTCGGGGCTGTCGAGTCCTTGCTGACGTCCTCTTGCTTCCGTAAGGGGGCTGAGAGCCGCCGTCGTCATAGAGCGTGCGGGGCGCCATCATTACTCGTATGGCGGAGCGAGCCAGATGGGACGCCGGTCTTGTTCCCCGTAGCCTGAGTCAGCTTGGGGCAGGGTAATGATGGCGCCTCCTGTTGACGTGGTCGGTCCGAGTCCTAGGTTGGGCGAGGTGGAGGCTCCTCCGAGGTCGAGGTCGAGTCTGTCTTCCGAGGCCGAGGTCGAGTCCGAGCCCCTGGGTCGGGCGAGGCGGAGACCGTCGGCTGAGGCCAGGGCTGAGTCCGAGCCCTGGGGTCGGGCGAAGCGGAGTTCGTCGTCCTTCGGGGCTGAGCCCGAGTCCGAGCCCTGGAGTCGGGCGAAGCGGAGTTCGTCGTCTTCCGGGGCTGAGCCCGAGTCCGAGCCCTGGGGTCGGGCGGAGCGGAGTTCGTCGTCTTCCGGGGCTGAGCCCGAGTCCGAGCCCTGGGGTCGGGCGGAGCGGAGTTTCCTATGGCGCCTAAGGCCGGACTTGGCTACTGTCAGCCTCACTCTGTCGAGTGGCATAGCAGTCAGAGCAGCGCAGGCGACGTTGTCCTCTTGTCAGGCCGGTCAGTGGAGCGGCGAAGTGACTACGGTCACTTCGGCTCTGTCAGCCGGAGGGCACGCGCCAGGATAAAGGTGTCAGGCCACCTTTGCATTAAATGCCCCTGCGATTTGGTCGGTTGGTGTGGCGACTTGGCCAAGGTTGCTTCTTGATGAAGACTGGGCCTCGGGCGAGCCGAAGGTGTGTCCGTTGCTGGAGGGGGTCCTCGAGCGAGACGTAGATCCTCCAGGGTCGGCTGCCCTTGCCCGAGGCTGGGCTCGGGCGAGGCGTGATCGCGTCCCTCGAATGGACCGATCCTTGACTTAGTCGCACCCATCAGGCCTTTGCAGCTTTGTGCTGATGGGGGTTACCAGCTGAGATTTAGGAGCCTTGAGGATACCCCTAATTATGGTCCCCGACAATCTTGCATGTGAAGCTTCAAGAGTTAGCAGAGCATGTACCGAAAGGCCACATTCCTAGTTCTCTAATTGTTCATCTAAGAGGAGAGCTAACCAGAAAGGTGAAGCATCTCATGAGAATAAGAACTCACTAAAGTTATTATGTAATATAACCAAGTACTAAATGCTAGGATGAGCAACTTGCACCTAGAGATGTGGTTGATATGTCAATAATTTTTCTCCCTATGCCTCACTACAGGTTTAGAGCAATGTGCACAAGATTAGTTGTTGATACTTACTTGGAAGCAATGTCTGTCACCCATTCCAAGAAAAAAAATATGAGGAGTAAGTCATCGAGGTTTCATGCCAAGCAATCCATTTATCTTCTACAACTATATAATAGTGATTGCAAACTGTTGTAAGTATGATTTCAAAGGTGATGAACAAGAACAAATTGATAGATTGGCTGAGGACAACAATATCTATAGTAAGTTGGCAAGGTCCTTGGCACCTGAAATATTTGGCCATGAAGACGCCAAAAATCATTGCTATTATTACTTGTTGGTGCACCCCATAGGAAGCTCATAGATGGCATGAAGGTACATATTCTGCTATGACTCATCATAATTTCATTTCCATTCGAGGCTTTGTTCTCACCAATAGTTCACATCTCAACATTGACTTAAGTGTAAATGTACAGATCAGAGGAGGCCTACATATATGCATGATGGGAGATCCTGGTGTTGCTAGGAGTCAAATTCTGAAGCATATTATCAATGTTGCACCAAGACGAGTGTACTGTTGCGAGGAAACAAGAACTGCAATTTTAGTTCGTTGGCTTCGCTATTGTTCTCAAACCACATATTTAGAGCACAACATTGATGATACATTAAGGTAGTACATCTACATTCTTGCTACTAAATTTTGGCATAGCTGAACCATTCAATAATTTCCATTAGTTTTAGTCTTCTATGTCCTTTACCTTGCGTAAAGGTTGATTTTGAAAACCAAAATGCAATAAATAAGTATGACTCTAAAGCAACTGATGGACTTAGATGTTCATGTTCGTATATAAATACTTCCCTTCTTTATTTCATACTTTGTCACTATATTTGCAATTATTTTGTTAAGGAGAAAGTATTACTAATGCATATGATTCTGATTCCTGAGCTTCATCCTATTTTTGTAGAAAAAACTTAGTTATTGATGAGCTCATGTTATCTAGTTCGGAAGATGGCAAACAAGGCATGTCCTAATTTTCATTGCTTATTTTTTTGTAAGGGCATGTTATGTTTTATGCCATTTATCCTCTTGTGTTATATACCCTAAAGTATAATTTGTATGTTAAAAATGACACATTGAGATTAAACACAACGATCGGTTCACATAGAGTCCAAAAATGTGTTTAAACAACTATCCATTTACAAAGTCTACCTATGTTATATATATGGAAACCATAGCAGCGCACAATCACTTCCCTACTGCTATAAAACACCAGTTTTCTTGGTTTTCACTGTTGTCCCTTTTTCAAAAAAGTTATTATACTTATTTCTAATCTAACCCGTGGTCCAAATATTTTTGTGCGTCATGCGTCACGTGCGTAGATCTGTCTCTCTCTCGCTTCTCACATAACAAAACAAAGAGGGGATAAGGCTTATCTTCCAATAGGCAAACTAACCCAGCTATAATCCCTCACGTGGAGTCACTTGTGGTCGATCATCATCAAGCGCACCGCTTGGTCGAGGTACTCGCACTCCATCGCCAACCTCTGAGACATCATCCACGAAATAAGCGCCATCCGAGACAGCTGCCCGACTACAGGCCACAGTTGTGGGGATGGGAACCAACGCCGCGCACGACACCTACAGTGGATGTTATTGTTACGTACTAACATTTTATCGAACAATTTCTGTGTCGTCGCAACGCACTAGCTGAAAAAGGTTAGAAATAAAAATAAACTAGTACAATATCTGTGCATTGCGATGACACATAAATTATTCCATAAAATGTTAGTACACAAAATTATATCCCTATCTTTATGACCGCGGGCTGCAGCCGAGCGACCGCCTCGAGTGGCACTTGCTCCGTGAATGATGTTGTCGGGGACCATAATTAGGGGTACCCTCAAGACGCCTAATTCTCAGCTGGTAACCCCCATCAGCATAAAGCTGCAGAGGCCTGATGGGTGCGATTAAGTCAGGGATCAGTCCATACGAGCGACTCGATCACGCCTCGCCCGAGCCTAGCCTCGGGCAAGGGCAGCCGACCCCGAAGGGTTTCCGTCTCGCCCGAGGCCCCCTTTTAACGGCGGACACATCTCCGGCTCGCCCGAAACCTTGCCTTCGCTAAGAAGCAACCCTGACTAAATCGCCGCGCCGACCGACCGAGTCGCAGGAGCATTTAACGCAAAGGTAGCCTGACACCTTTATCCTGACGCGCGCCCCCCGGCAGAGCCGAAGTGACCGCCGTCACTTCGCCGCTCCACTGACCGGTCTGACAGAAGGACAGCGCCGCCTGCGCCACTCCGACTGCAGTGCCACTTGACAGAGTGAGACTGACAGGCAGTCAGGCCTTGCCAAAGGCGCCATAGGAAACTCCGCTCCGCCCGACCCAGGGCTCGGACTCGGGCTAGGCCCCGGAAGACGGCGAACTCCGTTCTGCCCAACCCAGGGCTCGGACTCGGGCTAGGCCCCGGAAGACGGCGAACTCCGCTCCGCCCGACCCAGGGCTCGGACTCGGGCTAGGCCCCGGAAGACGGCGAACTCCGCTCCGCCCGACCCAGGGCTCGGACTCGGGCTAGGCCCCGGAAGACGACGAACTCCGCTCCGCCCGACCCAGGGCTCGGACTCGGGCTAAGACCCGGAAGACGACGAACTCCGCTCCGCCCGACCCAGGGCTCGGACTCGGGCTAAGGCCCGGAAGACGACGAACTCCGCTCCGCCCGACCCCAGGGCTCGGACACCGCCCTGGCCTCTACCGACGACCTCCGCCTCGCCCGACCCCGGGGCTCGGACTCGGCCTCGGCCATGGAAGACAGACTCGACCCCGGCTTCGGAGGAGCCTCCACGTCGCCCGACCTAGGGCACAGGCCCGCCACGTCAACAGGAAGCGCCATCATCACCCTACCCCGAGCCGACTCAGGCCGTAGAGAACAAGACCGGTGTCCCATCTGGCTAGCTCTGCCAGATAGGCAATGATGGCGCCCCACTAGCCCTGTGACGACGACGGCTCTCAGCTCCCTTACGGAAGCAAGGGAACGTCAGCAAGGACCCAACTGCTCCGACAGCTATCCCTCCGCCAGGCTCCGTCGCTCCTCCGACAGCCACGACACCACACCAGCTGGGTGCCAAGATCTCTCTGGCTGCCACATCGGCATGTACTTAGGGTGCTAGCTCTCCCCCGCTAGACACGTAGCACTCTGCTACACCCCCATTGTACACCTGGATCCTCTCCTTACGCCTATAAAAGGAAGGACCAGGGCCTTCTTAGAAAAGGTTGGTCGCGCGGGGACGAGGACGGGACAGGCGCTCTCTTGGGGCCGCTCGCTTCCCTCACCCGCGTGGACGCTTGTAACCCCCTACTGCAAGCGCACCTGACCTGGGCGCGGGACGAACACGAAGGCCGCGGGATTTCCACCTCTCTCACGCCCGTCTCCGGCCACCTCGCTTCCCCCCTTCGCGCTCGCCCACGCGCTCGACCCATCTGGGCTGGGGCACGCGGCACACTCACTCGTCGGCTTAGGGACCCCCCGGTCTCGAGACGCCGACAGTTGGCGCGCCAGGTAGGGGCCTGCTGCGTGTTGACAAGCAGTTTCCCGTCAAGCTCCAGATGGGCAGTCTCCAACAACCTCTCCAACCCGGGACAGTGCTCCATTTCGGGAGTCTTGAGTTCATGTCCCTCGACGGCAGCTACGACATGATACTCCTTCCACCGCCGCGCGACGACGACAATGGCGGCCGACAACCCGCCCGCCGGTGGCGGAGTCGACGACGTCTTCCCCGCGTGGTGGAAGAACAACATTCGAGCTCGCCCCGTCCTCTCCCCCGCTATCGGAGGAGGAGGCGGGGCGACCAAGGCCGAGCGGGAGGCCGCGCTTCGTCGGCTGTCGAGCGAATCGACGTCCCCAGCGCCCCAACGGGGGGCGCGTCGGGTGTCGACCTCGCGTTTGAGACGAAGGCGAGCGCCGTCCCCCCACGACACGCCAATCCCGAGCAAGTGGACGACGCCAGCACGCTCGCGGAAGGCCTGCAGGACGTCGCCCTCGTACCTAAGACGACGGCGCGATCAGCCCCCGACGTGACTATGTCGCTCCTCGTCGACCAAAAGGTACTGACTGATTCCCATCCTATGTCATTTCGACTCGACCTCAACCCGCCTAGCGACCTCGCTTTGGCAGGCGCTCCCGTTGAGGCGAGTGCAACCCCTCTGGGGTTTCGTATGCGGTCGCCTTGGGACCGATTGACGGACGTCTCGACCTACGGGCCCTCTGGGTCCGAGGAAGATGACGATCCCAGCATCTGTTGGGATTTCTCTGGATTTGGCAACCCCAGTGACATGCGGGACTTTATGACCGCATGTGACTACTGCCTCTCCGACTGTTCCGACGGTAGCCGCAGCCTTGACGATGAGGACTGCGGCCCAAGCCGCGAATGTTTCCACGTCGAGCTAGGGGATCCCTCCGAAGGCAACCATCTCGGCATGCCGGAGGACGGTGATCTCCCTAGGCCGGTGCCTCGCGCCGACATCCCGCGGGAGCTAGCTGTGGTCCCCGTTCCGGCGGGGGGTCACGACCCATAGCTCGAGCAAGTCCGCGGGGCGCAGGCCAGGCTCGACGAGGGAGCAGGAGCGCTCGAGTCGATCCGCCGGGACGTCGGGCAGGTATGGGCGGGCCAACCCCCGGCCGGAGAAATACGTCACCTGCCCCAGGGTTTCCAGCACCGCGTCGCCAACGACGTCAGGGTCAGGCCGCCACCCGCATCCAGCGGGGTCGGTCAGAACCTGGCAGCCGCAGCGATGCTCCTCCTCGCGATGCCGGAGCCATCAACCACCGAGGGTCGGCGAATCCACGGAGAGCTCAAGAATCTTCTGGAAGGCGCTGCGGCCCGGCGGACCGAGAGCTCTGCCTCCCGAAGGCAGGGATACCCCTCGGAACCTCATGCCGCGACTTCCCGGTTCATGCGGGAAGCCTCGGTCTACACCGGGCGCACGCGCAACACCGCGCCTGCGGCCCCGGGCCACCTCGGCAACGAGCACCATCGTCGCGACCGTCGGGCCCACCTCGACGAAAGGGTGCGCCGAGGCTACCACCCCAGGCGTGGGGGACGCTACGACAGCGGGGAGGATCGGAGTCCCTCGCCCGAACCACCCGGTCCGCAGGCCTTCAGTCGGGCCATCCGACGGGCGCCGTTCCGGGCCCGGTTCCGACCCCCGACTACTATCACAAAGTACTCGGGGGAAACGAGGCCGGAACTATGGCTCGCACACTACCGCCTGGCCTGCCAACTGGGTGGAACGGACGACGACAACCTCATCATCCGCAACCTCCCCCTGTTCCTCTCCGACACTGCTCGCGCCTGGTTGGAGCACCTGCCTCCGGGGCAGATCTCCAACTGGGATGATTTGGTCCAAGCCTTCGCCGGCAATTTCTAGGGCACGTACATGCGCCCCGGGAATTCCTGGGACCTCCGAGGCTGCCGGCAACAGCCGGGAGAGTCTCTTCGGGACTACATCCGGCGATTCTCGAAGCAGCGCACCGAGCTGCCCAACATCACCGACTCAGATGTCATCGGCGCGTTCCTTGCCGGCACCACCTGCCGTGACCTAGTGAGCAAGTTGGGTCGCAAGACCCCCACCAGGGCGAGCGAGCTGATGGACATCGCCACCAAGTTCGCCTCTGGCCAGGAGGTGGTCGAGGCCATCTTCCGAAGGGACAAGCAGCCCCAAGGCCGCCCGTCGCAAGAGGCTCCCGAGGCGTCTACTCCGCGCGGCGCCAAGAAGAAAGGCAAGAAGAAGTCGCAAGCGAAACGCGACGCCGCCGATGCGGACCTTGTCGCCGCCGCCGAGCACAAGAACCCTCGGAAGCCCCCCGGAGGTGCTAACCTCTTCGACAAGATGCTCAAGGAGCCGTGCCCCTACCATCAGGGGCCCGTCAAGCACACCCTCGAGGAGTACGTCATGCTTCGGCGCCACTTCCACAGGGCCGGGCCACCCGCGGAGGGTGGCAGGGCCCGCGACGACGACAAAAAGGAAGATCACCAAGCAGGAGAGTTCCCCGAGGTCCGCGACTGCTTCATGATCTACGGAGGGCATGCGGCGAATGCCTCAGCTCGGCATCGCAAGCAAGAGCGCCGGGAGGTCTGCTCGGTGAAGGTGGTGGCGCCAGTCTACCTAGACTGGTCCGACAAGCCCATCACCTTTGACCAAGCTGACCACCCCGACCACGTGCCGAGCCCGGGGAAATACCCGCTCGTCGTCGACCCCATCGTCGGCGACGTCAGGCTCACCAAGGTCCTGATGGATGGGGGCAGCTGCCTCAACATCATCTACGCCGAGACCCTTAGGCTCCTGCGCGTCGATCTGTCCTCCGTCCGAGCAGGCGCTGCGCCCTTCCACGGGATCATTCCTGGGAAGCGCGTCCAGTCCCTCGGATGGCTCGACCTTCCCGTCTGCTTCGAAACGCCCTCCAACTTCCGAAGGGAGATTTTGACGTTCGAGGTGGTCGGGTTCCGAGGAACCTACCACGCGGTATTGGGGAGGCCATGCTACGCGAAGTTCATGGTCGTCCCCAACTACACCTACCTGAAGCTCAAGATGCCGGGCCCCAACGGGGTCATCACCGTCGGCCCCACGTACAAACACGCGTTCGAATGCGACGTGGAGTGCGTGGAGTACGCCGAGGCCCTCGCCGAGTCCGAGGCCCTCATCGCCGACCTGGAGAGCCTCTTCAAAGAGGTGCCAGACGTGAAGCGCCATGCTGGCAACTTCGAACCAGTGGAGACGGCTAAGACCGTCCCCCTCGACCCCAGTGGCGACGCCTCTAAGCAGATCCGGATCGGTTCCGAGCTCGACCCCAAGTAAGATGCAGTGCTCGTCAACTTTCTCCGCGCGACCGCCGACGTTTTCGCGAGGAGTCCCTCGGGCATGCCCGGCGTACCAAGGGATGTCACCGAGCACTCGCCGGATATTCGGGCAGGAGCCCGACCCGTCAAATGGCCTCTGCGCGGATGACACCCGGGGGCTGCGCACACCCCCGGGAAAGGCCGCTTGTCATCGTCGACGTTCTGGAGCCCGGAACGCACAAGCTGGCCGGCGGTCAAGGCGGGGTCTACAGCAACGCTTGGAACGTCCGACAGCTACGTCGCTTCTACCCTTAAGACGTTTTCAAGCTGTTCGTACACCTCGCTCCCGCGCAAGTCTCAGTCATCAAGGAAGGGCCGACCTCGCCTCGGCAGAGCCCGACCCTCCCTCGGGGGCTAAAAAGGGGGAACCTCCCTGCGTCAAGACTGGGTGTACCTCTCCGCGTCCGAAATTTTCGATCAAAAAAGGCTTTTTGCGTTCTCCCGGCTATATCAGAAGCAGGGCCCCAAGGAGCAAACGTGGGTGCATGTAAGTGGCAATGCCGACTGGGCCGAGGGATTCCTATGCCTCCGGGTTAAGGACACCCTCACTCGTCACCCGCCACGAAAAATGACCCCTGCTCGGGAAGCCACCCTATTATTGACGAACAAAGTCGGACACGCAAAATAAAAGGAAGAGTGCGACTTCATGCAAAAGAAGCAAAGTGTTCAGGCCTCGGCGGCCACAGGAGGACGCGCGCACATCCAACAGAAACTGGTCCAACAAGAGTTAGGCGTCGCCTTGGGAAGGAGCCGCGCCTTCAGCTCCGTCTCCGCCTCTGGTGAGGTCCATCTCGGCTTCCGGCGACGGCGCAGGGGGGAGGATTTCCGCCTCAAAGGTGGTCGCCAGCACTGCGCTCGGACTCGCGGCGACCGCGTCGAGCCGCTGGATTTCCGCCAGGGCAGCTTCGTCTTCGTCAGGAAGACAATACCCCTCGCTAACCCGCTCCAGGTCCACAACGTAGTGGGAAGCGAGCACGGCGAAGGCCCGCCTGACGCCGTGGTGTAGCGCCTCGCGGAGCCTGCCGCGCGCGTGATCACCCAAGGCTTGAAGGCAGCTTTGAGGGGAGCTTCCTGAGGGGACGTCGCCGGAGCCAAGGACCCGATAAACGTCCGAGATGGCTTCGAACATGGCCATGAAGTCGGCTTCCCTCTGCTCGGCCGCCCCAGCAAGCGCCTCGGCAAGCGCCTTGGCGGACTCCTCGAGGGCGGACTCGAGCTCTGCGAACAACCAGAAGAAAAACCTCAAACACAAGCAGAGGAAACAAACAAGAGCAAGAACCAAGGATGGTCAAGGCTTACCCCCGGCCCGGGCACGCTGCTCCGAGGTCGCGGCCTGGGCCACGGCTAAGTCGGCCGCGAGGGTGTCAGCCCGGCTTTCGGCCTTGGCAGCCCGGCCCCGAGATCGGTCCCGCTCCTCGACGACCTGGACGAGCTCCGACCGCTGCCGTTGCACCTCTGCGCGCGCCACGGCCGCCTCTGTGCGCGCCGCTGCCGCCTCGGCTCTCAGGTCAGCGCAGAGCAACTGGAGGTCCGCTACCTCGGCACCCTGCTGGGAAAGGCACACAGTGGCCCTGGCAAGCGAGGTCCTCAGGGACCGCAGCGAGCCCCAGACATCGACTTCGCGGCGGATGAACGACGACTTGGCGGCGCTCCGACCCGACAGATCCTGAGGGAAGGAAGCAGGGCATCACGAAGAACGCCTCGGTCACAGAAGAAAAAACAAAGGTATGCCCGAAACCGTTACCTTGAGGAGTTTGGGGACGTCCCCGCAGAAAACCTCCAGCAACGACTGGAGCGACCCCACCGTTGCTTCGGCACGCTCGCGGAGCTCGTCCCAGGACTGGTCCTCCCGTTCATCATCGAGAACGAAGACGGGGTCCGAGGCCTCACGGGTCCGGAACCGGAGCAACTGGCGCCGGACCTCGGGGCTCCACCGCACAGCGACGAGGCCGTCGCCCGGCAGGACGAGTCGTGCCTCCTCGCCCGCCTCTTCCGAGGCACCGGGCGCCAACATATCAGCCGACTCGGCGTCGGCAGCAACCGGACGCTCCTCGACCGGGACAGCGGCGACTTCGGTAGCGACAGGCGCCGGCATGGCCGGCACCACCGGTGGGCTCAGGACCACGTCGGCGTCAGCTGCCTCTCCTATCGCAATGGCCGCCTCGGCAGAGGAGCCGACCTCGGGAACCTGCTTCACGGCGACCGGCGCCGTCTGAGCCCCCTGAGGTGGAACGCCGTGCGAGAGGGTCGGTTGAACGGCAAGGCCCGAAGCGGCGCTGGCCGCACAAGCCGGCGTCGTCTTAAGTGCCTTCCGGGGTGCCAAGTCGGTCAGCCCATGGCTTTGCTTGCTGAGGAGAAAAGAAAAATCACGGCCGGAGCCTATGAATGGAAAGCCAGGACGAAGACATTCCGAGATACTTACCCGCTCCGGGCCATGACCCACCGTGCCTGTGGGGAAGTCTCTTGGATCCCGGCCCCCGGAACCGCCGCCGAGGCCCGCTTCGCTGGCAACTTCGGCGCCGCCCTCGCTTCAGGCACCCGGGGAGCAGACACCCTGGCCTGGTCCTCCGGGGTCACCTCGGCTCTTCCAGCCGAGGTGTCAGGAGCCCTCTCGGGTTGCCCTTGCCCCTCAGGCCGGGACCCTGACGCCCCGACTCCGGGGACTGACGGCGTCAACCCGCTCGGGGGCTGGCTCGACGGCTCCTGGCCAGACCCCAAGCCGGGACTGAGGCCGAGGCGGGCGGCCACGTCGTCCTCCTCGTCATCATCTTCATCATCGTCGTCGTCGGGCGTTTCTGGCGATGGCTCCCTCGGGAGCCCCTCCCTCTCCTGCTGGCGACGGCGCTTTTCCAAGGCGTCTCGAGCCCGCCTCCGCTCGCGGGCCCGGGCCTTTTCCGCGTCCTTCTTCTTCTTCCTCTCCTCCGCGGCAACCCGCCGCGCTGCTCGGGCCACCGCGTCCTGCGGGACCCGAGGTAGGGAAGGCTTGTGCCACCCCACCTCCTGAAGAGGGGGGAAAAACCTCAATCGTAAGAACCCGGAGCGACCGGATGTATGAAGAAGGAAGAAGCGGACACTTACCAGAGTCACGCACCCCTGGTCGGGGCGCATCAAAGGCTGGGAGAAGGCGTGGGAGTCCGGCTTCCCCAACGCGGCGGACACCCGCCATCTGAGGGCGTCAAAGGGAAGAGGATCAGGGGACATCCGCGAGCCCTCCCAGTCGGCCTCCGGGGTCATCTCCCAAAGCGACAGCCGCCGCTCCGCCAGGGGAAGCACCCTCCGACGGTGGATGGCGGCAATCACCCCCGCAGCGGTGAGTCCCCCTTCCCGCAACGCCTCCAAGGCCTGGAGGAGTGGTTCGAGGTTCTTCTGCCTCTCGTGCGGGGTCCCATGGCGCCAGGCGTCGGTGGCAGCGGTGACTACTCGCTGGGAGAACGGCGGGAGCAACTCGCCGTCGTTCCGGAGGTAGAACCACCGGCGCTGCCACCCCTTGTTCGAGGACGCGAGGATGGCAGGAATATACAGCGACGCCCGCGACTGCCTCAGCAGAAGGGTACAGCCACCGGCCCGCACCGCTGCACGGACTTTCCTCTCCCCCGTCGGCGAGGCGAAAAGCTCCGCGCAAAAGAAATGGGTCCACAAATCCCAATGGGGGGCGATCCCCAAGTACCCCTCACACACCGCAACGAAGATGGCGGCCTGCGAGATGGAGTTAGGGGTGAGGTTATGCAACTCCACCCCATAGTGGTACAGGATCGCCCGCATGAAGCGGCCCGCCGGCACGCCGAATCCCCGCTCGTGGAAGGAGACAAAGCTCACGATGTACCCCGGCGGCGGGGACGGAGCGGCTTCACCCGCGGGAGGAATCCATTCCGGTCGCTGCTTATCGGTGAGGGGACGGAGCAAACCCTCGCCGACCAGATCTTCCAGGTCGCTCGCTGTCACCGTGGAAAGGGGCCATGGATCACGCGGCGGAATGATGGTCACCCGCTCAGCCATCACCAAGCTAAAAGGGATGGCGGCGCGAAGGGCAGGAAGGGCAGTTCTCTCTTCTCTGGCTAGATCTCTCGGGTTGCGAAAACCTAAGGGGCAGGCAGGAAGCGGAGCAAAGAACCGTCACCGGACCCTCTCCGGGGTATATAAAGACCAAGGCGAAGACGGTTCCAACGTTCCGCCCGGACCGGACGCGGGATTCAAAAACGCGAAGCGAAACGGCCGTTCCTCGAATGGCTCGCGCACGCGCAACGGCCGCCCCGCCAACTACTCGCCCCGTCGCATTAACTTCGCGGCTGAACAGGCGGCGCTTCTGGCAGGAGCAGCGGGCGACGCTTCGCCTTCGCCGAAACAACCGCGCCAAAAAAAAGGTACGCCGCATCGTTCGGTTTCGTATCCTTTTTCCTTTTTTCCTCTTTCTCTATCTCTTGCGACAGGGACCGGGAAAGGGGGATACCCCGAAAGGGATCCTTCCCCGTGAAGGAACCAGGCTCCGAGCCTCCTTACTGATCAGGGGTTCGAAGGCTGGCCCCTCGAAGGGTTCAACAACCGCCTCAGATCGCGTGGGCCCTACACCCACTACTGGTCAGAGGTTCGAAGGCCGGCCCCCCGAAGGGTTCCACGGCCGCCTCAGGCTACTCGGGCTCCGCGCCCATTACTGATCAGGGGTTCGAAGGCTGGCCCCCGAAGGGTTCACAGTCGCCTCAGACGCCGAGCGAGGGATGACCAGGGGTACGTTCGATACATAACCAAGGCTCGGGCTACGCTCCCGAGGTACCTTAGGACATTTCCGAGACCAGCGGGAGCGATCTTGTAACGGAATCCCATCAGAGGGAGGCATCGAGCCCTCGAACCCCGTCGCCAGGGGACCGGGTCCGGCAGATCACCCGCAGGTACTTTTGGGCGTGCCTCTGGGCCCCTAGCCGACCCCCAACGAACGGGGCACGGACGTCCACTCGGATTACCCGCTTGCAGCTCACTAGAGACACCATGTTCGGTGCCCATCGAGGGTAACATGGCGCTCTTCCCCCCTCCTCCTTGCGGAAAGGCGACGTAGGGGCGTATGTAAAAAAGCCGAGTCTGTCCCTGATCGCCCTCTCGCCCTGTGCGGAGGCTCGGGGGCTGCTCTCGCAAACCCGGCTCCGGCCGAACCGTTGACAGCATCAACATACCAGCCCGAGAACTTGGGCCCCGACCGTGCACCCGGGCTACGGCCAGTTCGCATGAGGGAACCACCAGACCAGCCGAAGCATTACGCAAGGCATTAAGACCTCGAAGGAGTGAAACCACTCCTCCGAGGCCTCGGGGGCTACACCCGGCGGGTGCGCTCGCGCGCACCCACCGGAACAAAAATGCAACCGAGAAAGGCTGGTCCCCTTGCAAAAAGGTGCGACGAAAGCCTCCAAGCGAGTGCTAACACTCCCTTCGAGGCTCGGGGGCTACTGTCGGGGACCATAATTAGGGGTACCCTCAAGACGCCTAATTCTCAGCTGGTAACCCCCATCAGCATAAAGCTGCAGAGGCCTGATGGGTGCGATTAAGTCAGGGATCAGTCCATACGAGCGACTCGATCACGCCTCGCCCGAGCCTAGCCTCGGGCAAGGGCAGCCGACCCCGAAGGGTTTCCGTCTCGCCCGAGGCCCCCTTTTAACGGCGGACACATCTCCGGCTCGCCCGAGGTCTTGCCTTCGCTAAGAAGCAACCCTGACTAAATCGCCGCGCCGACCGACCGAGTCGCAGGAGCATTTAACGCAAAGGTAGCCTGACACCTTTATCCTGACGCGCGCCCCCCGGCAGAGCCGAAGTGACCGCCGTCACTTCGCCGCTCCACTGACCGGTCTGACAGAAGGACAGCGCCGCCTGCGCCACTCCGACTGCAGTGCCACTTGACAGAGTGAGACTGACAGGCAGTCAGGCCTTGCCAAAGGCGCCATAGGAAACTCCGCTCCGCCCGACCCAGGGCTCGGACTCGGGCTAGGCCCCGGAAGACGGCGAACTCCGTTCCGCCCAACCCAGGGCTCGGACTCGGGCTAGGCCCCGGAAGACGGTGAACTCCGCTCCGCCCGACCCAGGGCTCGGACTCGGGCTAGGCCCCGGAAGACGGCGAACTCCGCTCCGCCCGACCCAGGGCTCGGACTCGGGCTAGGCCCCGGAAGACGGCGAAGTCCGCTCCGCCCGACCCAGGGCTCGGACTCGGGCTAAGACCCGGAAGACGGCGAACTCCGCTCCGCCCGACCCAGGGCTCGGACTCGGGCTAAGGCCCGGAAGACGACGAACTCCGCTCCGCCGGACCCCAGGGCTCGGACACCGCCCTGGCCTCTGCCGACGACCTCCGCCTCGCCCGACCCCGGGGCTCGGACTCGGCCTCGGCCATGGAAGACAGACTCGACCCCGGCTTCGGAGGAGCCTCCACGTCGCCCGACCTAGGGCACATGCCCGCCACGTCAACAGGAAGCGCCATCATCACCCTACCCTGAGCCGACTCGGGCCGCAGAGAACAAGACCGGTGTCCCATCTGGCTAGCTCTGCCAGATAGGCAATGATGGCGCCCCGCTAGCCCTGTGACGACGGCGGCTCTCAGCTCCCTTACGGAAGCAGGGGAACGTCAGCAAGGACCCAACCGCTCCGACAGCTGTCCCTCCGCCAGGCTCCGTCGCTCCTCCGACAGCCACGACACCACACCAGCTGGGTGCCAAGATCTCTCCGGCTGCCACATCGGCATGTACTTAGGGCGCTAGCTCTCCCCCGCTAGACACGTAGCACTCTGCTACACCCCCATTGTACACATAGATCCTCTCCTTACGCCTATAAAAGGAAGGACCAGAGCCTTCTTAGAAAAGGTTGGCCGCGCGGGGACGAGGACGGGACAGGCGCTCTCTTGGGGCCGCTCGCTTCCCTCACCCGCGTGGACGCTTGTAACCCCCTACTGCAAGCGCACCCGACCTGGGCGCGGGACGAACACGAAGGCCGCGGGATTTCCACCTTTCTCACGCCCGTCTCCGGCCACCTCGCTTCCCCTCTTCGCGCTCGCCCACGCGCTCGACCCATCTGGGCTGGGGCACGCGGCACACTCACTCGTCGGCTTAGGGACCCCCCGGTCTCGAGACGCCGACAGATGTCCTAGAGGTTGACAATGGAGCGCGAGCATATCTACCGAGTAGGGCGCTTTGTGATGATCGATAATAGATAGATCTACAAGAGGGATTTATAGTTGGGTTAGTTTGACTATAGCAAAATAAGTCTTATCCCCTCTCTATTTTATTAGACGAGAAACGGGGGAGAAATAAATCTACGTACGTGATCCACGACACGCGAAGATATTTGGATTGAGTTAGATTAAAAAAAAAATACTTCTTTTTTATCAGAGACGATGTGAAAACTTAAAAACCAGTGCTTTACGTAGCAGAGAGTGCTTCAGAGAAGAGAAGAGAGAGTGACTATATTATTTTTAGGAAATAATACTCCCTTGATTTTTTTATTTGTCGTCGAACAAGTCAAAAATGAATTGGTGAGCGTCATATATAAAAAACTAGAGGTAGTATAATTTTAAAAAGGATTAATAAAAGTAAAAAAATTCCAACCGCACACGGCACCTCCTCTCGTCCGTTCGCCGCCTGGCTCGCACCGCTGACAGTGCGTCAGTCCAGGTCGATACTCCCTCTTTCCAAGATCCGGTCATTCTCTCTCGGGGTCGGCTACCGCCGCCGCCGTACGCCAGGTGCCGACTGCCGAGACCTTCTCCGATCTGTTTGCCGGCGAAGAGCGCCCGCCAAGTATTCCCACCCTCTTCTCTTCCCTAGTTCCCTGTCTGCTGTGCGAAATCGAGTTCTCAAAACTCTAACCTCAGACTATTTGATTAATGTGTGTACACATGTACACCCTTGTTCCTTTAATAGATCTGCCCCTGGTTTCAACCGATTGAACCCCGATGTCCGACGTCGAGAACCCTGGCGTGGGTGGGAAGCCGCCGCCGTACAAGGACCCTGACAATGGGAGTCAGCGATTCCTACTCGAGTTGGAGTTCGTGCAGTGCCTCGCCAACCCTACCTACATCCACTGTACTGTACTGTCCTCCATTCTCTTGTTTCATCTCACCTTGTTGGGATTAGCTAATCTGATGTTGCACGCATCTATAGAACGTTTTCCTGTACCGGTTTGTTACCAATTTTGATAGGGGCTGTGCTGCTAGTAACTAGCAATCCATTGCAACGGACTGAAAATTTTTGTAGAAGTGTGTGTTTGTCAGTAAGTCCCTGCTTGAGAAGGGAGCTAGGAGTGCTTAGGAATTTTTAGTACTAGCCTAAATCCCATTCTCCCCTATTCAAACTGGTCTCGTCTGCATGGGCCTCATGAGCGGTTTCTTATCAATAGGATATGATTGCTAAGCTAAGGCTGTGATATTGTTAGTAGTGTTGCTTGATATCATCATTTTGTGTGCCTCATGGCTCCTTGTTTTTTACTTGAACTTTCTTGTTCAATGCACATCATGTTTGGTACTGCATGGATGATTTGAATGCTCTTTCTTTTCCCAAATAGATCTAGCGCAGAATAGATATTTCGAGGATGAGGCATTTATCGGGTACCTCAAGTATCTAAAATACTGGCAGCGACCAGAGTATATCAAATACATAATGTGAGTGATACCATATTCAGTGGTTTTTTCTGCAACAGAGGAAATGGCTTGCTCATTGTTTTTGCTGATGATGCAGGTATCCACACTGCCTTTTCTTTCTTGAGCTTCTCCAAAATGCCAATTTCCGAAATGCAATGGCACATCCAACAAACAAGGTGATCTTTTGGCCTAGAATCACACGTTCACACTTGAGCACCGTTTTTAGCTTTTGTTTACCGTCTTGCAGTGTCATCCCTTCTTTCAAAACCTAGCTGAAGTTGCTCTGTTGGGCCATATTATTTTGACTTGCTTTCTAGAACCTATAAAAAACAGAAAGTCACACAAACTTGATATGAGTACTTTTGTAGAACTATGCAGCACGTATACTGATACATGTATCGGTATCACAAGGATACTGATACACAGATACAGCAATTTCCTAAAAATTCCCATTCATGAATACATTTTACTATTTTTTAAATAAAAGGATAATAATGCATATTAAAATGGATAGCAATCTAACAATGAAACACCACAATCTACTTAACTATTTAAGTTCTAATTAAAGCACAGCAGGTCTCAATTCTCAAATACAGTAGTCTCAAATTTAAGAAATTAATAAAAGGCATTCAGGTTTGCAATTCAGGCTCGCACCAAGTTCCTATTCCGCATTTGTCTTGCTTGTTTCATTCTCATCCACAACATTAAGCTGGAGATCACCCAAACCAAAAGACACAGCTTGCAATTCAGGCCCATCAAGGGAGAGGTCAGGCACTTCAAGGATGCCAATACCACCAAGTGAATAAAAAAATCTCCTCCCACATCCCACATCATTGTCTCTCCTGTCTTATATGCATCAGTTCTTTTTGGCAGACAAAGACCAAATCTTCAACATGCTCTGAGTTATGGCATTTCTCTTGACACTATGGATAAAGCTATAGATGAGGCTGGTTGGCTAAGCAATTTGGTGGCCAAATTCATCAATAAGGGAATAGGCTGTCCATGAGTTGTCCACAAAGTCATAGGGGAAACAGCCAATCTATCATAGATTGAGTCAGGATCATTAGATTCTTTTGAACAACTAGAGAACCTTGAGTACTCTTCTTTTACTTTATTCAATTTTTCCAGCACGCGAAAGAACTTGAAGCAATTCATCCTCATCTTTTTATATCTCTTTATTCTTGTGGGGTGGTTCATGGCTAGGAACGGGAATGGGTCGGGTCGACCCATTGGGTAGTCGACCTGACCCACAAAAGTAAGGCCAATAGGTCAAACGTCAAAGGGCCGCTTCAAAGTTTAAATTGGCTGATAGGGCCAGAACCTGTTGACCCAATGGGTAATGTAGGTCTACCCACTAGTTGCATAACAATATTTTTCTTGAATTTGTTGGTCTTCGTTATTTTTTGTTTCAAATAAACACGATTAGTCATAACTTATAGACACGTCTATGCTTGGAAGTATGTCGAGGAATATCTGGAAGTATAAATAGTTAAAATACAAAATTGCATTATTAATACTTTGTGCATCGCAGATCATAACCAAAATTCTAAAAAGTGTTAAGCCATTCATGATAACTAGGTTTGAACCATGCATGACTCCCAGCAGAATTTTAGAGTTTTGAACTATGACTAAAATATCATTTTGGACTATGACCAATGTTTCAACCATGCATGCATGCACATACAGGGAGCAACAGCCATTAGTTGGATCTGGCTATGGTGCCCAGCAGTAGCCCTCAGCCCACTCTTGTTTGCAACTGCAAGTAGGCTGAGGGAGCCGCCACTTGGCCACTTGCATTATTTGCACCGGCTAGTTACCTGGTCCGGAACCTTGTGCCCAGCTGCGTTAGTGTCCTGGCGGCCAGGCCAAACCAACCAAGCTGCAGGTCTAGCTAGCTTCCCATTTTCCCCCTCTTCGACGATGGAAACGGGTATCACAATACTTTTCAATCTAATATTTTATCTTTTTAGAAGTGTTGATAGTACTAATAGCCCATAATAATAGAAAATGTTTGGGTTGACCTAGACTACACATTTGGTCAATAAGGACATACTTTAGGTGAAATGGGCTGACCCATGTTCCCTAAAATTGGCCTTGATGCCACGGGGCCAGGTCGAAGGCCAGGGCCGAGTTAGTGCATTTCCATCCCTACACGGCCAACACCTTCATGAAGCCACCTTTTGCTGTAATATTTGCAATTGACAATCTGCCATTATAATTTTAATGAATGAAGAAAAATCTGAATGTGACAAGTTCAATTTTTATTGGTATTATTGGTACCCTGGACTAAGTTAATGGGCGAAACAATGAAGTGGGTTCTTAGGCTGTCTCGAGCGCACATATGGCAGTGCAAAACACTGTTTTGCACTGTAGAATACACTGTTTATAGAACAGAGTTCGAAATAGAGAGTGTGATTGGGGGTGTGATAGGAAGGCTGCTGTTGACAACCTTATGTCATGAATAACCGAGTATTAAGTGTGACACTTCATCATCTTCCTCTCATATTGATCATCGAATCCCACATCTCATACATTAAGTGAAGACATGGTATGTTGGTGCCTGCCACACCTATCATTTCATATATAGTAGTAATCCTAAGAATGTAGTTCACCTTGTCCCATCGTACATCACTTAGTATCCTGTCCTTGACAAGTTGGGCAGTTGGAGCATCATCTCTGTAGACTGTAGATGCTCATTGTTGGAGGGCTGTTTTTACTTCAACAAACCGTTTCAACATACATACAATTGAGGCAAATCTTGTTTCAGCAATCGAAAGTAACTTCAAAAGGCTAAACTCATTGAACATTGAAAGCTGCATGCCATGTTTCATTATGACCATGGTTTAAAAGGCGGCTAGGCGGAACTAGGCGCCCAGCCACCGCCTGAACGCCTAGGCGACTTAGGCGGGCGCCTAGGCGACGCCTTACAAGATCAATTCCCAAATACTATCACAAATTCACAATAGCACAATAGTGGATCTGAAATAGCCACAAAGTAGTTTCTAAAGGAACAATAGCAAGTCACAAAATTTAAAACAGCACAATACCAAATCTGAAATAGCCACATAGATAGTTTGTAATGGCATAATTAATAGTAACTAGCTGCAGTTAGTAATGCAGCAAATATGCTAATGCAATCTAGCAATAGCTACTCTCCCGTCGCTCAAAAATCATCATCAAACTCTCCTGGGATATTGGGTGCCTCCCCTTCTTCACCATCATTGCCACCATTAGATTCATCTTCACAATCTGTGATTTCTGCATCATCATGTGGAACATCTTCTTCATCTTCATCTTCCTCTTCAGCCTCTGACATATTTTGTGCAGCAACAGAATTTCTTCTTGAATACACATTATGGGCTCTTCTTGGTAAGTTTCGGCCACGAAGTGCTTGTGATGCTCCAATGGCATTATCCACAAGGTCCCATGTAAGGTCACACTCACACCCACGCCCACCTTCAGGGACTACATGCAAAGAATCAGCCCACTCATTGTCCAAGTTGAAGTCCTCATGAACCAATGGATCAAAGTTTTTCCCCTTCTTCTGGCGTAGTTTTTGGAACCTAGCTTTCATCTTTCTGTTGTAGGAAATGAATACAATAGAGTTCAACCTCTTATGCAACAATCAGTTTCTTTTCTTTGTATGGATCTACAAAATAAGAAAAGAGAAAACACCTGGTCATTTAATCCTGAAATATTGGATACAAAAGTAGCCAAGTAGGTGGATGAGGACTTGAGGACTTACAAATTCAAAGGTACTCCAACTGCGTTCACAACCTGATGAAGACGCACAAAGACTCACCAAACGTCTAGCAAATCTCTGTAACTCAATAGCACGACCACCATACGAACGCCACCACTCAACTGCAATAACAACACAACAATTTAGCAAGCTACTAGCAACACGTGGTGTCCAAAATATGTTATCATATTCAGCTTCTATTGGACTATCTCCAGCAGCTTACCCGTCCCCATCCCCCATATTCAAATTCCACTCTGCAAACAGTGCAGACTACAATGCAAAACATTATTTGGAGTGATCATATGGATAAACTGCTGGACACGATCTTATGACTTGACCAGCACCTTTGCAGTTTGCGGTGTTGTCTGTAATCATTTGTGCCACATTTTTGTTGACCTACTTCAATAACACACACCCCCAACTTATCAGCATTGTATTCTTTTGATTTTTATTTACTCACCTTGACAATTATCAGCCCTCAAGAACATAGGTGCCTTCTCAGAAACAACAATAAAATCAATCACCTCTGAGGATCTAACCAACCATCAGTGCATTGTGACTCCCTTCTCTGCCCATATTCTCTTTGTGCTCTCCAGCAGAGTCTATGTGCCTCCTTGCTTGCTTCAGCAGCTGCTCCCTAACTCTGCTTATCCAGGAATTATATAACCTTTGCAGGATGCGGCTGCAAGTAAAGGCAAATGCTTCTCGAAGATATAGATTTCACAGAAAATTGAAAGATACCCTCCAGAATAAATTGATCTACTAATTAAAGCGTCCATGTGCTTATGGTCTTCCAATGCCCAATCTTTTTCCAATGCAGAAGCAGGCCCCCTCTTGTTCTTGTTGCTGTTAGTGGTATCACCTGAGCAAGGAGCAGTAGGCAAAGAAATTATTTTTTGCCTTGAACCTCTCCACCAGTTCCTTACACCTTTCAATTTCCTTCCAGATGTCACTAAGCATTTCACATGAAACATTAGGACATTCAACTATTCCTCTTCCTGAGCCATGTATCGATGCAACACAGGTGTAGAATATGGTTAATATATTTATTTGTGTAGGAACTGGTGAAGGAAAGAGCTTTGCATTGTTTATAAATTTTAATAATTTTACTTTTCATCGCTCTTTTATTAATTAAGACTATTTGTAAGAAACTGACACCTACCAACTAATTGTTTGACAGGAGCTTGCTCATAGGCAGCAATATTTCTTCTGGAAAAACTACAGGAATAACAGACTGAAGCACATCATACCGCGCCCTCCTCCTGAACCTGCACCTTCACAGGCACCTGCTACATTGCCCCTACAAGCGTCCGTGCCGACACCTGTAGCTCCACCTGTTCCTGCACCAACATCGTCTATGCCACCTGTGGTAGCAGGTGGTGCATCTGCAATGTCTCCTATGCAGTTTGTAGGAACTCCAGGCACTAATATGCCGAAGAATGACATGAGAAATGCTATGGACAATAGAAAAAGGAAGTATGCACCACCTCCCTTGCAATCATCCAACAGTCATTTTATGAAGTTATTTGTCCATGCATTGTTTTCTTTCCTTGCTATTTTGTCTGTGCTATGAAATCATTGGTGAACTATTATTTTCGAAGGACATGATCCAATTCAGTTTGATTTATGGCCACTCTTCCAATATAGATCATGAAGATTCTCCTTTCCTTACAGGAAAGATGATTGAGACTCTCAACATGTTTTTTCTGAGGGATGCTATATCCTCTTCCCCATTCACTTTGGTTGCTCTTCTTCATTGAAGACGGTGGAGAAATACTTCTTTTACTTCTCTGATCTTTGGCCCATTATCCCAGTAAAATTCATCTGAAGTTCTGTCAACAATGCATATTGAGTCAAGTGTTATTCGTTCCATTGTGCAAATAAAGACTGGATAAAGACTAGTCAATTGAAATGTGAACGTCTTGTAGCTGTGACTGAATCTGCATATTTCTTCAGAGCTTATAAATGTGATATGAATGTTTCATAAAACTACAGTTTGGCTGATGATATGTATACATCTTCATCGCAGGATGGGCTAATTGAAGTTCTTGCGCAACTTTTCAACGGACACTGCCGGATTCGAGCACAGTTGCTGCCTCAGGAGCCTTATTATTTCCTTTTGTTTTAGTGCTGGTTATTTGGCCTTGTAGTTGAGGGTTCGTGAGTTTTTAGAATGGAAGCTTCTGACTTAGAGTGAAGTTAGAACAAATACTCCATGTCGCATGAACTTGCACACGTGACTTTAGGTGTCAGCATTCTCCTGAATGATCATACCATTTACCTTAATGTTTCAGCATATTGCTTGGCAGCAGGAAATATGTACTGTTCATAAACTATACATATGCCCGTTGGCCCCAATACAAAGTTGACATTTTGGCAATATTCTGTTCATACAAAACAACTGTACATGTTTTAGTATTTTTTTACACAAATAACTTAAAAGAATGTTGACTTCAAACAAACGAAGCTATCCAATGTTACTCGGTTCAACCTGTCTCTTGCGTTCGCCAATACACAGGAAAATATATGGTGGAAACCACTTGTTGTAAGAAACATACTTTCGTAACTATTTCTCTACTATACTTAAAGCACTAGTTTTAATGGTCGTCCTGCGTCATATTTTTACAAAAAAGTTCCTACATTTTTTCCAAATCAACTCATCGTAAAATGTTAAAAAGCGATGCAGGAGGTGGGTTATGTTAAAAAGGAGTGCAAGAGGTGGGGTTTGAACCACACCCTGATGTAAAAGAATGGTGAGAGACACTAGACAAAGCTGTCTAACCAGTAGAACATTATACTCAGGTACTAATAATATTGAATATAAATTATATATATGTATATATATACAATATATATACGATTTTTTGTAAAATAAAAAATAATTATGTCGGACTGGGCCAGCACTACGGGCCGAGGCTACGGCCCAAGCACCGCACGACGCTCGTGCCGGGTTGGCCTAGACTCTATTAAATAGGTCGTACCTCGGGCCGGCTCGGCAGACACGGTCCATTTGGCCATCTATACCTCCGCACGATAATAATGGTTCTCGCCTCAGTTGCCACCACCTCGTTCGCCATTCTACTTATTTTCTCTCTCCCCTCATGCCTCCACCTCCGCGCCATCACATTCTCGGTAGAGGACGTAAGAGCATGCGTCTCCTCCCCGTATTTGTCTGACACCAGTCCCGACACCGACTCGCGAAGTGGCTATTGCACGTCCATGAGGATGTTTCACATCATGCGCGCACCATCGTTTTCGCCGTCATCGGACGTCATGTTCGTCTTCCCGGCCTTCGCCCTGTTCTTCCTCCCCAACCTGCTGCCCCGCCCACGGTCGTAGCTGCGAGCCAATCGACGCTCGTCGATGCGGGTACGAGACTAGTTGGTCATGCTCCTGACCTTTCTCCGTGCGTACCGTCGAGGAGGACATGGTGACGCCTGCCACGCTTAAGTTATCTTGGCGATGAGGAGTCTAGGTCTGAGATATCGGACAACCAAGGCCCGTAGCGTGGCAGCAGTCGACATATGCTACGGAGTTGGTGGTGGTGTTGTGTCGCTTCAGCAATTCGAGGGCTGGGAAGACACTCGCATTCTCTCGCCCTTCTCGGATTGACGCTTGGTGCGGGTCTCTCGGATTGGAGCTGCTTCGGCTGGGCTTCTTTCTCCGCTTGCATGCTCTCTCCCTATATATTTAGCGTTATACTACCTTTGTCACCTCCAGATGCCTAGGTCTTCGTCGTGTCCTTCTCCGGCAACGAACAGGTATGTCCGCCTCTTCCCTTCCCCTCTTGCTCTACGAAACCTTGGAAGTGGGGGAGACGAGGGTGGGGGTCTCTGATTTGCTGCCTATGCTACACGTGCATTCATAAAAAAATATTATGCGTAAGAGCGAAGACAATCAATAAAAAATCTTAAGATCTTTTTAGTAGAAAATTTACGTGGATATTGTTGTGAGCCGCCGCAACACACGGGTAACCGACTAGTTTTTTTAAAACTTGACACATATCTACTCACATATAAAAGTTGGGATACAGATTTATTTTTGAAAAATTAATACAAAATCAGAAATTTTAGTTGTATGTGCATCGCGAGACAAAAAATCTAGATTTTTGTCTTCTAGTATACATGCACATAAGTTTTGCTATTTTCATATGTTTTTTTTTTCAAAAATAACTTTGCATCTCAATTTTTGGATGTGAGTTCTGTATGGATGAACTACATATGTGTTAAGTTTTAAAAAAATCAAGTTACAAAAGTGTACTTGCTCAGTTCTAATTTATAATTTATTTAACTTTATCGACACCAACTTTACTGGCTCATCTTATTCAAAAAAATATAATTATTGTTTATTATTATTGTGGTATTGTTTAGCACATAATATATTTTAATTATGGTTTTGGATTTTCAAATTTTCAAAAAAAGACTAAGATGAGTTAGTCAAAATTAGTGTCGAAAAATTAAATAAATTATAAATTGGAACGAAGGAAGTATTTTTTTAAACTAGTTTCCCTACATCCATGCATGTCAGCACAAGACCATTTTGACTCCTGTAAACCCTATCAAACGTTGAAAGCTGACCTCTGTTCTTTCTTGGGCAGCTGGGATGGTGATTGATCCTCCGAATGCTCCTCCGGGCCTCCAATTACATCCCGACATCAGGAGCCTAATAATGGCCAAATGTGCCACTATATAGAGGGAAACCTCGTTGCACCGAAGAAATCACCGTACCATTATGGCTGGTTCGTGGATGGCGGCGCCACGGCCTCTCCTGCTATCGCTGCTGGTCGCCGTGCTAGCGGTGGCCGCGGATGTCGCCAACGCCGGCCACGCCAAGCCCCTGACGCCTGGCGGGCGCGTGGTACACCACAACCACGGCAAGTTCACGGCCGGGCCGTGGAAACCCGCCCACGCGACCTTCTACGGCGGGCGGGACGGGTCCGGCACCACGGCGGGCGCGTGCGGGTACAAGGACACGCGCGCGCAGGGGTATGGCGTGCAGACGGTGGCCGTGAGCACGGTGCTGTTCGGCGACGGCGCGGCCTGCGGCGGGTGCTACGAGGTGCGCTGCGTGGACAGCCCCAGCGGGTGCAAGCCCAGCGCGGCGGCGCTGGTGGTGACGGCGACCGACCTGTGCCCGCCCAACGACCAGCAGTCCGCGGACAGCGGCGGGTGGTGCAACCCGCCGCGGGAGCACTTCGACCTCAGCATGCCCGCGTTCCTCCAGATCGCGCAGGAGAAGGCCGGCATCGTGCCCATCTCCTACCGCAGGGTGGCGTGCACGAAGCAGGGCGGCATTCGGTACACCATCACCGGGAACAAGTACTTCAACATGGTGACGATCACCAACGTGGGCGGCGCCGGCGACATCGCGGCAGTGTCGGTGAAGGGGAGCAAGCGCGTTAAGTGGACGGAGATGAAGCGCAACTGGGGGCAAGTGTGGCAGACCGGGGAGGACCTCACATGCGAGTCGCTGACGTTCCGGGTGATGACCAGCGACCACCGCAAGGCCACCTCATGGCACGTTCTCCCTGCTGACTGGAAGTTCGGCGTCACGTACCAGGCGTCCAAGAACTTCTAAGTAGCCACTTTCCCTCCTCTTCTTCAACCTGCATGCCCGCAAGCAGCCATGCAGATGATAACATGCATCATGCATGCATATTCATTCTTTCGCTCATGCACTCCGATACGGTGCCGGAGTTAAAAAAATATAAATCAATGTGCAAATTCAAATGACATCTTAACCAGTTGTGATCAATCTGAACCGCTAATGCATGCACACACCGAATGAATATACCATCCACTATTGGAACAAGCTGCTTTGTGGAATACTTGGCAAAAAGCCAAATTCTGATAGTGATCTCCACTATTTAGCCCTTGTGTTGCATCAAATGAAGCAACTTTAAGAGTCTCTTTATATTCTTTCCAATTAATATAAATATAGATTTTTTTAAAAAAACCTCCAACAACTTATCTAAATGGCTACCTAAATATAGACATTTTCTATTCCGGGTTTCTCGCTAGCCAAATATAGAAAACGTGAATGACTCTCTAGAGCCCAAACAAGATATAGAAAATGTATTCGAGATTAAAAAATATGGAAAATAATTTTTTTATGCAAATGACTCTAAATGATAATTTAGACAGTAAAATTTAGAAAGACTTTTAGAGATGCTCTTAGCTTTGGGTAGCTCCGGACTTCACTATGTACGGACGATGGCACCACTGCTCCAAGGCCAGGTCTAACGCGGGTCATTACTTGGTACTCAGGGACAGATCTAGCGTTGGGGCTGGTGGGGCTCAAACCCCACTACCGCTCCTGAGCATATGGAGCTCCACCGAAATCCCTCCTAAAATTTAAAATGTATATAAGGGATGCTTGAATGCACTAGAGATAATAGTTAGTGGCTAAAATTAGCTGGAGACATCCAAACTCCCTAGCTAATAGTTCAACTATTAGCTATTTTTAGTAAATTAGCTAATAGCTAGCTAGCTATTTGTCAACTAACTATTAGCTTTAGTACATTCAAACACCCCCATAGTATAATCTTATTACGTATTTTTATGGTTTTATCATGTACCTATGTTTTAATATAATGCTACTTCAAACCATTACATATGTCTATTATAAGTGCTTTATCAATAAGATTATGTTAGTTTAGTTTAGTTTAGTCCCTCCTAAATTTTTCCTACTGTACCGATCATTGGCGTGGTGAACCAGATGCTTGGTACCCACCGATCGAGCTGGTCATAGCGCCATTCAGCTCTACCGGTTGGTTGGCTGGCTATCAACCGACCAATCGAAGCATACCACCTACGTTGGAGCCTGCGCAGTCGGTACATGTTAGGGCCGCGACTAAAACCGACCGGACATGGTCGGTACTGTCCACATGTTTGCACACGTGTAAGCATATGATTGGCCATTCAATTTCAAACGTTTGAATTTGAAACAAAATTCCAAAAATTTTTAAAAACAAATCAAAGCAGCCCTTTTCCCTCCTCTCTAACCCGTATGCCTGCAAGCAGCCATGCATATGGTAACATCATGCATACACATATTCGATTCTTCCGCTCATGCCCTCCGTCACGGTGCCCTGAGTTAAAAAAATTGTTGAAAATCATTGTGCAAATTCAAATGACAAAATAACCATCTTAACACGTTGTGATCAATTTGAACTGCTAATGCATGCACACACCTAGGGGTGAAAATAGAAAGGATAATTTTCAGATACCGGGAATCGTTTTTGAAGTTTTATCTAAATTTAGGTCTAAACAGAAACAAAAACGGTTACCGAAAATACGAAAACAAAATCGGTAGAAAAAATCAGAAACAAAAATGGTTTGGGTCTCTTCCGATCATTTCCGGAAATTACCGTCTTATTCGATATTTTACCGTCGAAAATAAATTCAGCATTTTTCAGAAAAATATTAAATCTGAACTGATCTTTATAAATTCATAATAAATTTATCTTTGCTTAGAAAAATATGAAACTAATTTTATTATTTTTCTAAAATCAAGATCTATCTAATGATATATAGTTTAGAATCATTTGAAACTTTTATAAATCTTATTTATGTTTTCTTACCTGTTATTACTGTTGATACATATATTTATAATTTGCACGAGAACTTAAAAAGGACCAAGAGGATACTAATTATATTGACTATGCCAAGTAGTAAAAGTACAAATACAATATAAGTGCCATATCATTATACACATCTTAATTTTACTTTATTTCAATACAAAATATAATGATTTTATTATTGTATGACTTCTTACTTTATATATTTATTGTGACCTCCTACCTTATATACTATTACTAATTTTATATGAATGTATGACTTACGTGATCGAATTTTAGATACATGTTAATTGAGGATACATGTTACAGTTTTTACTGATCGAATTTTAGATTTTGATCATAACCAGTGTAATTTTCGTACCGAACTTTCATTTTCGATGTTTCCGAATTATCGATATCATTTTCGTTTCCGGAGTTTCCGAGGAAAAATATGAAAACGAAAATGGTTTTAGTGTTTACCGATCGTTTCTGACCGTTTTCACCCCTACACACCGAATTAGACAAGCAATGGTCTATTTGTAAATGGGGAAATATGTATCGGAAACCACTTGCTGGTCGAAAACATGAAAACTAGTTTTAAAAAGAACACTTTTGTAACCTGAAATCTTCTAAAACTTGATACATATGCAGTTCATCCATACATAAACTCACATAAAAAGTTGAGATGCAAAGTCATCTGAAAATAACAAAATTCATGTGCACATATAATAGAAGACAAAAATATAGAAATTGTCTTGTAGTGCACATACAAGTGAAATTTGTGATTTTTATATGAATATTTTAAAATAGAGTTTAAATTCTAACTTTTTTATGTAAGTACATATGTAGATGACACATATGTGCCAATTTTCAAAAAAAAAAGTTAAGTTACAATAGTATATTTTTAAACTAGTTTCCATATTTTCACATAACAGGTGGTTTTCAATGTATATTTTTAAGTTTATTTGACCCTTCAAACTATTGTTAATTGTTTACCTCACCCTTACACATGTAAAACAAGGTATTCTATCCCTTAAACTATTGAAAATCATCTACATAATCCTCTAAGGAGGTTTAGAAAGTGGTTTTATTGATGTGACATGTTAAAATGTCTAATTCCCTCAACTATAACCCCCTGGTCTTATAGATCCGTTTAGTTACCATATTCCGCCAAACTAGACTAAGATTCCATGCTTGATCCAATGCAAGCCTATAAAGCGCCTCACTCTCTCTACTCTTTTTGAGTTTCCACCACTCCCAAATGAGCACCACCCTATTTCCTTCTCCACTCATGGCAATCCTCTACATCATTGAACTCATGCATTGCACTTGTGCCCTTGTCATTTGGTCCCTTCTTGTCTCCTCTTGTTTTATTCTCACATTGCTACGTAAAAATTTGAAGGATGATCAGGTAAAAGGTATGGGAGGGGCTGGATGACAAGGGTACAAGCATGCATGGTGCTTGAGCTCAATGTCATCAAGTGTTGGGCGATGGTCCATGAGATGAGAAGTTGCATCCTATTTATTGGGCGGTGGGTTAGCATAGAAAGAGTAAAGAGGTGCATGCTACAAATGGACCTATAAGAAAATATGTGTACATAGGCTAGCCTAGTATGACACAATGTCTAAACACCCTAGAAGACCATGCAGGAGATCACATTATTAGATACTCTAAAAACTGTAATATTAGATTTTATAGTTGACGGGGTTATTATCGTTGCAGAAACCTTCTAGGGACCGCCTTTGCAGACAAGGAGTCGAGAGGTGCGCTGCTGCTGCGGTTGTCCCTCCAGAACGTGACTCTGTGTACATGGCCGCTCTGCAGACGCACAACAATCAGTTAAACATTAAAGCCAGATCATGTGGATCATCCTGTGCTGGTTGTACTGATCGGCTCCTTGAGCTGATTTTTATTCTTTTCTAGGTCGACTATTATTATAATAATAAATGTGATCATGCATTGGAAGTGGTCGACAACGAATATAAATCTATCTAAAGCATGCATGAGCCGATTGTTTACTCTAGAGCAATGCAGGCTAAGTGCATGTCCAAGAAGAGAGTGGCATGCCAAAGAACAACCATTATTAACTACATTGTTAACCAAATCTAGGGCCATATGAATAGTAAACCATCTATAGGAACATCCGCTACTGAGAACTGTTGACCACACATGTGAACATGGATCATGACCTTGAAAGAAGTCTAACCAAAGTAAACAATGAGGCTAAGCATGTAAAATAGGATGACAGATATGTATTGGACTTTCAAGTTGCCGCGTTCACATGTGCAGCTTGTAAGTCGTAGAATATGGCAACTGGTCAATGAATACGCATGCGGCAATATAAAATCAATCTAATAGCATGAAGCATAAAGACAAATATAGATTGAAACTACAAATGTAACTAGCAGATATTTCCAACAACAATGCTTAGTACAATATCTACCAGGGTAAGATGGTGACACCATGCCACCTTGACATGATCAAGACCACATCAGGGCAACATGGCGTTACCTTGGAAAACTCTTGGAGAAGGGGTGGTGATGCGCCGAGAGGATGAGAGTCACTTGCTGCTTGGTGAATGAAAGACTTTCTATTTATTCACGTTTGTATCAGTTTTAATATATAGCCATGTGGGCCTGAAGTGATAAACACTTCCTAACTTACATTACCATCTAATCTGTTACTTATTTTCGATATAATGGTATATTTCTATATCACACACTTAATTTTTATTGTGGCCGGATACTTCTTTTGTGGAGCCATTCGGTCAGAACAATATCCTAGACCCAGCTAGGATTAGGTGCCAACACATGCCCCCTATTTTTGGTAGAATTTTTATGTCGGAACTAAATCTTTGCCTTGTGGAAGATTAACACCTCTGTTAGCGGTCAAGTCATGTCAACTGACTCTTCATCACACAACTCTACCTCAGGTTTCGGTCCGACACTTCCACTTCAAGTTGTTTGCCTCCTTATACTAGTATTAGTATGCACAAGAACTCTCCAAATAGCATGAACCTGTCGTAAGCAATGACACCCGTTCTCCCACCTAGAACAACGACTCTTCCTACTTCTCTTGGCCATCTGATGCTCCCATCACCCCTATAAGTCTCCTCTTCCTTCTCCACCCTCGCTTTATTTAGTCGAGGAGGATTGGGACTTCCACTAAGACATTGACCCCTTCTCGATCGATTATGCCTCAACGATCGTCGATGAGTCCGATGCATATTCGTTGTTTGTTGCGTGAGTTGCTTGCCTCCTACATGCCCCTTTGTACTCTCCTCCTCGGAAGATGATTGGGACTGTGATGAGGCATACATCGACTCCACTGAGGAGGAAGTCTCCTCTGAGGAGATCGGAGGAGTTGGTAGAGATGTGGCTGCGTAACAGCAGCTCCACCAACGAGGAGCCTGAGGAGGACCTCGACTGAGATTTCAGCGACGATACTAGTGTGGAGAGCTTCCTTGACGTCGCTGCCGCCAATGACGGTGGTGACAAGGAGGAACTAGAGCGTAAGCGTAGGAGGTTGATCAGATACCTCTGCCTTTTATAGATAAGATTTCTTATATAGGGTCCCCTTGTAGTCCTGCTCCTTCTCGATGAAATAAATAAAACTTTTGGTCAATCTGTTCTATTTGTGCTTCCCTGTGCTTGATATATTTTGGCCAATCTACCTGTGATGTTCATGTTCCCTGTTCTTGATGCATTTGAATGACCTCCTCACCATTCCCATTATTATTAGAATGTTTCGGTAGCGTCCTATTAGCCCATGAAAAACCCCCATCTTCGTCATCTCTCCTATGGCGACGGTACTCTTAGCTGACTGTCATTGGGACTCACGAACGACATCAACAAGTTTTCCTTGAACGACGTGTTGACTTATGATGCCCTCCGAGCAGCTAATGACACCTCGATGTGTGTATAGTCTTCTAGTCGTTCATCGACTTTACCATTTTTATCATTGTTTTTTATCTAAAGGCGATGGCAATGCATTTGACTATTCGTCCTTTTACATTTTTAGATGATAACAACATATCAAGTTTTGGCTATCAACAACATTTCTTCAAATATTTGCCATTGATATTCCTGCTAAACTAGATGCCTTCTAATGTTTCCATCCGATATGAGTTACTTGGGATAGTTTCTTTGATACGATATGGACACTTTCCATAAATTGGATCCTTAGTCCCAACTAGCAAAATCAATTCCTAAATGAGGTCGCTAGTGTGAAATTATTTGGGCCTAACCGTTTTGTTGTATGCCCAAGCCGCTTTAGCTTTATTTTCCTTGTTTTTTTTCTAATGACCACAGTCTCAATTCTATTAGGTCCCTAGTATTGATATTCATCATTATTGCATACTCACCAACCTATAAACCATTCCAAAATGTTACCATTCTGTTGAATGCAATTTTTGTGGTGCTGTTAGTGCAGGAGATATCCAGAGCCACCTGCCAGAAGAAAGCAGAGGAAGAAAAAAACAAAACAAATTATTAGCTGGTGTATAGATATATATACAGTGGTATACGGCCAGAAAAAGTGGAAGAAGAGCACCCGTATAAGCATCTACGGATGACCAAATTGGCATGGCCACAAGCACTGAAGTTTATTAGGATTATTATTCATTTAGATCAAATTAGTTCCTATTTTCTAGAGTAAGTCAGTTTTATGTTTGGTCAGGGATAAACTAGAAAGTTAAGTTGTTTAGATTTTTATGGAGTCGGTTCCTATTTTCTAGAGTGAGTCGGTTGTAGATGGATTATAAAGCCTTATTGTAATAATGCAGAGAGGGCAGAACCTATAGTTATCATTTCATTTAATCTAGTATCTATTATCTTCGTTCCTCTTTGGTGCTTTATTGAGAAAAGCATTCGAGTTTCTCTGCGAAAGTGAGATCAACGCCTGCTGCTCAACCAATTTTTGGTAGCAACAGACGCCTGCTGCTCAACCAATTTCTGGTAGCAACAGATTTGGCGACTCCGCTGGGGAGCGATTTGCAATCATTATCGCCAATCATAGTCAGGGCTATGGAGGAAAAGACAGCGAAGAAGGCGACACCGGACAAATCTGAAGTTCATCCCTTGAACGTGATCAAGGTCACGATGGAGGACCTTACAGAGGCAGACCGGATGGAGATTGAAGAAGAAATCGCACGAGAGATGGAGGAGAAACGGAACGAGAGATTGGCTTGCTTTCGAAAAACCAAGAATGGTGTGATCAAACAGATTGGTGGGGCAAGCACGTCCAGCAAGAAGGTAAGTTCATCTGTCACTTGTGAAGAACTAGCTCACATGATTGATACCGCCGTAGCTAGCAAATATGGGACTGATGTCACGGAAATAACACACATGATTTCTGAGGGAGTGCGCAATTCTTTTGACACATTTTGATCTGAGTTTAAGCAAGATATGAATAATAATATGCCTAGACAGATCCGATCTATAGTTCAACAGATTCAAGGAGAATTGCAGGGTAAGCGTGTAGAAAATCTTTCATATGCGCCTAGTTATAACAGAGCAGTTGCGCATAATGATGTAAACCAAACTGTTAATGAGAGGAGTGGGGATTCAGTAATGAACTTTAACCTACAGCAGCCATATTATCAGAGTATGGCATACGGGCCATCTATTCCACCTATAGGGAACAAGATCCCACAAGGATTTGTTCCAAATGATTACAGGATTGGAGAGCAGAGAGCGTTGTTATCAGCATCGGGAGTCACACATACAACAGCTGAGGGTGAGAGATCTGAGGGTGTTAGAGAACAGGTGGCAAGGACTCTCAGGGAATTTGGTTTTGAGCCCAAAGGGCATACTAGGTCATATAGGAAGCCCTATCCTGAATTTTTTGACACTGTGCCATATCCTCGAGGTTTTAGAATCCCGGACTTTGTGAAATTTTCTGGGGATGATTCAAAAACTACCTACGAGCATGTAGGACAATACCTAGCGCAGGTAAGTGAAATTGGTATAACAGATGCCCACAAAGTGAAATTGTTTCCTTTATCATTATCTAGTACCGCTTTCAATTGGTTTACATCTTTAGCACCAAATTCAGTTACTACGTGGGCATGTTTAGAGCAGAAATTTCATGATTATTTTTATTGTGGTGATACTGAACTCAGGCTATCACATCTTACCATGGTTAGGCAGAAATATAATGAAACTGTTTCTGAATACATCAGAAGGTTTAGAGAAACAAGAAACAAATGTTATAGCTTAGCTTTAGGGGAAAAGGATCTGGCCGATTTAGCTTTCGCAGGGTTATCATCCTATCTTAGGGAGAAACTAGAGGGGCAAGATTTTACTGACATAAACCAAGTCATGCAGCGTGCTATCACCCATGAAAGTCGTGCTAGGGACAATAAACAGTATAGCCGATTTAGAGATACGAATGGCAGGGAGAAAGAGAAGCAGGGGGTTAACATGTTAGAGCCCAATAATGACAGTGATGAAGAGACAGATGTATGTGTGGCTGAATGGGTAGATGCGCCAAAGGGTAGGCCCATGACGTGTGCTTTTTTAAAGCCAAGTCTAGGGAAAAGGGAAGAGATGAAATATACATTTGATGTGTCCAAGTGTGATAAATTGTTTGACATCTTATTACATAATAACATCATTAGATTAAGGGAGGGGCATGTGATACCACCCCCTGAGCAATTGGCTAAGAAAGATTACTGTAAATGGCATAATTCATTTTCTCATTCTACTAACGAGTGTAATTATTTTTGTCGTCAGATACAATCGGCCCTAGCTGATGGACGATTGACATTTGGAGAAGCTAACAAAATGAAGCTTGATAAAGATCCGTTCCCTATCAATGTAATTGATTTCGAGGGCAAAAGAGTGTTAGTTCGGACAGATCAGGCCGAAACTACTAAAGGCAAGAATGTGGTTATCTCTGATGATCTCAAACTCAAGATGATAAAACCGAAGAGTCCGGAAGTCGGTGTGTGGAAAATAAACGAGAGAAAAACGGTTCAGTCTGTCTTTAAACCGACTTCTGAATTTTTGATCAATAAATATACTTCACAATGGAAAAGAAATGAGTTCCAGCATCCTAGAGGTTTCAAGAGACCCAGGACTCCAGAATGGGCACGAGGCAGTTTCTTTGGACAGAGGGGAGGGCCGTTGAACTGGAGAAGCAGGGAAGACTGTGCTCATGCAGAAAGCCAATATTCGTTCTCACAACGTGAATTCCCGAAGCGGCCATATTTGGAGACAGAGCGAAGGCATGGAGGTGGAGTGTGGAGCAGGCTAGGGAGAAGTATGGGGAGTCGGCCCTGGGCTATTGCCATATCAAAAGGCCCCGAGGAGTTGCGCTCGCAGATTCAAAAGAAATGGGTTTCTCGCAACCCAGCAGATGCCAGAAGGCTACATATGGGCAAAAAACAGAAGAAGGGGGTGTTATTGTTGATGGGCGAGATGAGCCACTGAGCAAAAGATGCTCAAAAGTCATAGTGGGAACAGTGGAGTGCGACATATTAAATGATACAGAAGGTTCCCAGGCAGAGGTGGCAAAGCAGAATGGTCAGGTGGTTGTCACTAAGATTTACACAAAGAAGGGTGAGGAAATGGCAGCTAAGCCAAGCATAGGGCATGGACGCGTAGCTGCTGCTAAGACAAACAAATCACAAGGGAGCATGCTGCGAAGTGGTGGTGATCAAGGGGTGAGCAGCAAGCGCATGAGGCTTGACGTAGGGGCTGCACGAGAAATGAATAACTTTGCTAGCTGGGAGGGTGAACGCAGGGCTGAAATGATTGCAAATCAACGCATAGTTGGTCCCGGTGTTATGATGGATGGCCACTATAGGGGGGAGCATCACACATTGGCCGAACAATCAGGTTGCAGTAATAAGCAAAGAGCAATACCAGCAAGAATGTCGGTCAGAGAACAGGTTGATACAGGCGAAAAAATATGTTGATTGATGTCACCCAGAATGTAGGTCCTACTGGTCGAGCTTCAGCTGGCAGTGTACTGGATGTGGGGGACAAGAAAAATCATGGTTCAGTTGCGCCCAGTACAAAACCAGCATCGAGATGGTGTCCACCTGGATTAAGCCGTACGCAAAAGCGTCGTGTCCAGCGGTTGAGGACTATGGAAATGACAAAAAAGATGGAAGAGGAGGAATGTGACAGATGGTTTAACGAGGATAGGCCAATGGTTATCCCTAAGAAAACGTGGAGGGAGAAACGATTGGCCAGGGAGGAAAAAGATGATGACAACAGCAATGGTTCCGATAAAGAAGAAAGCACTGAAGCACAAGGGGGCATGGATATAAACATGGTGTTTGTTTTACCTACTGAGTTCGGAGCAGGAGAGGGAGATGTGGCTGAGCTAACATTGGGGGCTGAGCGTGCTGTGTTTGAAAAAACAAGTGAGCAGGGATCTCATCTAAAACCATTATATGTTCGTGGTCACATTGATGGGAAGCCAATGGGGGGCATGTTGGTCGACGGGGGAGCAGGTGTGAATGTGATGCCGCTATCCGTGTTTTCTAAGTTAGGATACAAAGAGAGTGAGCTAATTAAGACGAATATGAATCTAAGTGGGTTTTCAGGGGAGCCATCACAAGCAAAAGGAATTATGTCTGTTGAACTCACAGTGGGCAGCAAAACTGTCCCAACGGCCTTTTTCGTGGTGGATGTGAAAGGGAGGTATAATGTTTTGCTAGGGCGAGACTGGATACATGCTAATGGTTGTGTGCCATCTACTTTGCATCAGTTTTTGGTTCAATGGGTAGGTGATCAGGTGGAGGTGATTGAAGCAGACACCGCTATGTGTATCGCACTCATGGAAAACGCCAATGGAATGGCAGCACAGTAATATGCGGTGTTTGACAGGAAGAGATTTGTCAGGATATGATTTTATCAGTGTAGAGCGAGATAGTTTTGTGCCTATTCATGTAAAGCCGGCTGACATAGCACGGCTCAATGACTCAGCATTATAAATGAATGAACACGATAATTTAAAATGGTTAAAGGAGAGGACAGATGAATATCGTTTAAACAAAAACGATATGGGTGAGGTGGTGGATGATTTTGATGACCTTGGAAAGTTAGGACAGGGGTTCTCATCTGTTGATGAACTAGAGGAAGTCGATATTGGAGACGGAAAGGTGCCAAGACCAACATTTGTAAGTGCTAAATTAATAGCCGATCAGAGGCAAAAGGTATGTGATTTACTTAGAGAATTTAGAGACTGTTTTGCATGGGATTATACTGAGATGCCAGGGCTGAGTAGGGAGTTGGTTGAGCATAGGCTACCAATTAAGCATGGGTTTAGGCCACATAAGCAGCCACCTAGACGATTTAACCACGACATCCATGACAGAGTTAAGGAAGAAGTTGATCGGCTGTTGAAAGCAAATTTCATAAGGCCATGCAGGTATGCGGAATGGATCTCCAATATAGTGCCGGTTGAGAAGAAGAATACAAGGAAGATCAGGATTTGTGTGGATTTTAGGGATCTAAACAGGGCCACCCCGAAAGATGAATACCCAATGCCTATAGCCGATGAACTTGTTAATCAGGCTTCAGGGAATAAAATCATTAGTTTTTTGGACGGTAATGCAGGGTATAACCAGATTTTTATGGCCGAAGAGGATGTATCTAAGACAGCCTTTCGTTGCCCTGGTTTTGTGGGGTTGTTTGAATGGGTTGTGATGACATTTGGATTAAAGAATGCTGGTGCAACATATCAACGGGCCATGAACCTTATTTTTCATGATCTTTTGGGCATTGTGTTAGAAATCTACATTGATGATGTTGTGGTGAAATCGGCTGCTTTCAGTGACCATTTAGCCGATTTACGGTTGGCATTGGGGAGGATGCGAAAGTATGGTTTAAAGATGAATCCCCTCAAATGCGCATTCAGAGTGTCGGCTGGTAAGTTTTTAGGCTTTATGGTGCATGAGCACGGGATTGAGATTGATCCAAAAAAGGTGGAAGCAATTGATAAATTGGGAGAGCCGACATGCAAAAGAGACGTTCAAAGGTTATTAGGAAAGATTAATTACTTGAGGCGATTTATATCAAATTTGGCCGGCAAAATTGAGTCATTCGTACCTCTTATTCGGCTTAAACATGAATCTGACTTTAAGTGGGGAGCTGAACAGAGGGAGGCATTCGCTGTTATTAAGGGATATTTGGCAAAGCCGCCAGTGCTTAAAGCATCCAAGGCAGGAGTGCCTTTCAAATTGTATATTGCAGCACAAGAGAAGGTAATCGACGCTGTTTTAATACAAGAACATGGTGGGAAAGAGAGTGTGGTGGCCTATTTAAGTCGTCGTCTGCTGGACAGCGAGAGCAGGTATGTGTTCATTGAAAAACTCTGCTTATCCTTGTATTTTGCATGCACCAAGTTTCGACATTATTTGCTCTCAAGTACTTGTACTGTAGTATGTCAAATGGATGTGGTTAAATATATGTTGCAAAAGCCGATTCTTAGTGGTCGAGTGGGAAAGTGGGCATATGCTTTGATAGAGTACGATCTAATTTATGAGTCTTTATCTTCTATGAAAGGGCAAGTTATAGCTGATTTTATAACTGATCATAGGGTTGATGTAGAGCAGGAAATCTCATATCTTGATATTCGTCCTTGGCAATTATTTTTTGATGGTTCTGTGTGCAAAGAAGGGCAGGGAATCGACTATGTTTTAGTGTCACCAAATGGTTTATTGCATGAAACATCAATTAAGATTGAATATTGTTGCACTAACAATCAGATTGAGTATGAGGCTTTGTTGTTTGGGTTGATGCATTTAGATGGTATGGGAGTAAAAGATATAGACGTGTTTGGGGATTCGTTGCTTGTGGTACAGCAGGTGAGAGGGGAATTTCAATGTTTAGATGGATGCTGCATAATTATTTAGACAAATGTCTAGATATTATTAAAAAAATGGATACTTTCACTATTGTGCATATATCTAGAGATAAGAATGGTAGAGCTAATTTTTTGGCACAACAAGCATCGGGATATAACATAGAGAGAGGGCAGTTCTTTATCCAGAAAGAGCCAATGTTTGCAGGCATCAATAGTATAGAAAGGAGTAACTTAGGCCATAAAAAATTCGAGGTCGAGCAGCAAGATGGGATGGATAATGCTGATTGGAGAACACCATTAATCGAATGTCTGCAAAACCCCAGCAATACCAAAGATAGAAATGTTCGGAGGCAAGTTTTGAAATATACTTTAATGGAGGGTGAGTTGTATAGACGGACGATAGATGGTTTGCTGCTGAAATGTTTAGATGAGGAGGAGTCAAAAGTAGCTATGGGTGAGGTCCATGAGGGTATGTGTGGCACTCATCAGTCAGCCCATAAAATGAGGTGGATGCTAAAACGGGCAGGGTTTTATTGGCCGACCATGATGGAGGATTGTTTTAGATATTTCAAAGGGTGTGAGGCATGTCAAAAGTTTGGGGATATTCAGTCAGCGCCAGCTAGCACATTGCATCCTATTATAAAACCGTGGCCATTTAGAGGGTGGGGTTTAGATTTTATTGGTGAAATTCATCCATGCTCATCTAGAAGGCATCGGTTCGTGTTGGTGGCTACTGATTATTTTACTAAATGGACTGAAGTTGTGCCTTTAAAAAATATGACGCATAAGGAATTAATTAGTTTTGTATTAGAGCATATTGTATACAGATTTGGCATTCCACAAACATTAACAACAGATCAAGGAGCTGCTTTTATGTCTCACCAATTTAAAGATTTTGCCAAATCTTTGCGGATCAAGTTATTGAATTCGTCGTCGTATTATGCGCAAGCTAATGGGCAGGCCGAATCTAGCAACAAGGTGTTGATCAGGTTGATAAAGAAGAAGATTACAGAACAGCCGAAGAGGTGGTATGAAGTGTTGTCAGAGGCGTTATGGGCTCATCGGGTATCTCGACATGGAGCAACTAAAGTAACACCATTTGAATTGGTTTATGGACAAGAGGCGGTGCTTCCTATTGAGGTTAATTTACAGGCTTGCAGAGTAGCTTGTCAGAATTCGTTATCGGCTGAGGTGTATGGTGAGCTAATGCTAGACAAAATTGATGGGAATAATGAAAGTCGATTAACAGCTTTAAGGGAAATAGAGAAGGAAAAGCTGAGAGTAGCGAAAGCTTATAATAAAAAGGTGAAGGAGAAATCGTTTCAGATTGGAGAATTGGTATGGAAAACGATTTTACCCGTGGGAGTCAAAAATAATAAATTCGGAAAATGGTCGCCGAATTGGGAAGGACCATTCAAAGTTGTAGGTATTGTGCACGAGAATGCATATTTCGTTGAGGATTTGCAAGGAAAGAAATTACCCAAAGCACTCAACGGTAAGTATTTGAAAAAGTACTATCCTAGCGTGTGGCAGGGGGTGTGCTAAGATTTGAAACTAGTAGCGGAGTTAGAGTCTCCTTATAGTTGGAGCCGGGTATAATCTAATAATTCTTATACTGGCTGAAGTGAGCAGGCCGTATGAGCACATAATAGCACATGTAGAATCGATTTGGGGAAGGATGTACCTTTCGGTGAGTGCTCTGCGGATGGAGGTCGATTGCTGGCAGTGGACGACCGGTTGGAGGAGTTTCGAGCTCGAGCGCTTGGAGATTTGAGCTGGCGGAGCGATGTCCGAGGACGCCGCGCACAGCCGTCGTCGCGCTGGGTCGATCTGGCCTAGTCGCGCTGGCCGCAGCACCGGAGGTAGCCACGACGCTCCTGAAATGAAGACCAGCCCGTAGGGAAAGCCCGGTCGCCACAGCACACCAAATTTCTTGGAACCCTAGCAGTGGCTGATGGATGCAAATATGTTGGTCAGAGGCAGCTTCGATGCGCTGGAGAACGATGCGCTGAACGGCTGGAGAACGAAAAAGGTAAAGGGCTGGACGTACAGGTTGTTTGGGCTGATTTCAGTACAGGAGATGGGCCCAAGATTGATATTGGCTGAAGACATGGCCGATAGGTGTCATCGTCCTAAAAGAAAAAAAGGGAAAGTATTATATATATATATATATATATATATCACATGATTGAGAGCCGATTTAATATGGAATCGTTGCTAAGTTGTGTTTTTCGACACACTATGTTCATTCGAAAAACAGGGGGGCATGTGTTGAATGCAATTTTTGTGGTGCTGTTAGTGCAGGAGATATCCAGAGCCACCTGCCAGAAGAAAGCAGAGGAAGAAAAAAACAAAACAAATTATTAGCCGGTGTATGGATATACAGTGGTATACGGCCAGAAAAAGTGGAAGAAGAGCACCCGTATAAGCATCTACGGATGACCAAATTGGCATGGCCACAAGCACTGAAGGTTATTAGGATTATTATTCATTTAGATCAAATTAGTTCCTATTTTCTAGAGTAAGTCAGTTTTATGTTTGGTCAGGGATAAACTAGAAAGTTAAGTTGTTTAGATTTTTATGGAGTCGGTTCCTATTTTCTAGAGTGAGTCGGTTGTAGATGGATTATAAAGCCTTATTGTAATAATGCAGAGAGGGCAGAACCTATAGTTATCATTTCATTTAATCTAGTATCTATTATCTTCGTTCCTCTTTGGTGCTTTATCGAGAAAAGCATTCGAGTTTCTCTGCGAAAGTGAGATCAACGCCTACTGCTCAACCAATTTCTGGTAGCAACAGACGCCTGCTGCTCAACCAATTTCTGGTAGCAACACATTCTTGATCTGTGCTGATTTACCATGGAATTATGGCCTCCTAACCATAAACTAGTTGGTAGGACAAGTTCTTGGTTGCCTCATGACAAGACATCATGTAAGCCCATAATGCTTCTACCAACTTGTCATGTCATTGTTTCAGGTACTCATTGATCTTACGCTTGATCAACTTGATTAAGTTTTTATTTGATGCCTCGGTATTTCCATTGGCCTGAGCATAATATGGTGATGACTAACCAGGATGACTCCTATTTCTTTAGAAAACTTTCCAAATTCTTCTGATATGAACACTATCTATTGAGGCCACAGACCCATGTGCCTAATAAGTAGAACAAGCGGTATGCCTCATACATGTGGTGTGTTGGGTTTCTCAACCTAGCCTAAGTAGTGACCTCTGGGTTACTTGCCCTTGACCTAGCACTACTCACCACTGGCATGGACCAACAGTAGCCGAAGACCCACTCGTTTCACCTTCCTTATGGTGAGATAATGATCACAATATAAGATGTTGCCCTAATCTTTTGGATGTCTTTACATAGACTCCATGTCATTAATTGGGGTTGTGGACCTGAGAACTAGATGGACCTAGTGGGGGAGTACTATAGGATTAGGCCACCTGAGGATGCTGAGGCTGATAGGTCCAAGTAAGTACAACATAAATCAAGTATGTTCCATTATTATAAAACATTATTTGTTCTCACGTTGTTTTTGTTCTTTCACAAGAGAACGTTAGGGGTGCCCTATAGTCAGATCTGTCTCCACTTAGGTATCTATTCACTAGGTGCTACCAAGTTGAGGTCAAGAGGCACATTAGAGTGTGGCTCTGGCACTTTGTAGCTACTTTCTTATTCCCCAACACTTCTGGCAACAATATCAATTGGGCGATGCTACAGATCCTTAATAAGGAGAGGGAGAACATAAGTCAGTTTAGCTAGGGCACCACAGATCTATCTTGGATGTAGCGACATCTCGCATAGCCTACCATCGTGATGTCGCAAACATTAGCATGTGTGGTTGTTCTTACCTGGTTTAGTTGTCATGTTTGGATCATTGGTCCGTTAGGAGACCTAACCTTTGTGGTTTTTGAAAGTTGCCTAGAGGGGGGTGAATAGGCGAAACCTAAAATTTATAAACTTAAATGCACACTAAGGTCGAGGGTTAGCGTTAGAATTAAATTCAAGTCCGAAGAGAGGGAACAACAAATCAAACAAGAATCAAGGCGATTGAACACGATGATTTGTTTTACCGAGGTTCGGTTCCAAAGAACCTAGTCCCCGTTGAGGAGGTCACAAAGACCAGGTCTATTTCAACCCTTTCCCTCTCTCAAACGGTCACTTAGACCGAGTGAGCCTTCTCCTTAATCAATCGGGTCACTAAGATCCCGCAAGGACCACCACACACTTAGGTGTCTCTTGATTTGATTACAAGTCACTTGAGAGCAAGAATGAGAAAGGAAGAAAGGCATTCCAAGAAACAAGAGCGCAAAAGAACACGAACACACACTCTCTCAAGTCACTAAATGGTTGAGATGAATTCTAGACTTGGAGAGGGTTTGATCTTTGGAAATGTGTCTTGGAGTGGATGCACTAGCTCTTGTATTGAATGTGATCTCTGAAAAACTTGGATGCCAAAGGTTGTGGTGGTTGGGGGTATTTATAGCCCCCAACCACCTTGGTAGCCGTTGGCCAAGGCTGCTGGCGATGGGCGCACCGGACAGTCCGGTGCGCCACCGGACAGACACTGTTCCTTGTCTGGTGCGCCGCCATGTCACTTAACCGTTAGGGTTCTGAGTTGGTCGACCATTGGAGACTTTGTCTTCTTGCCACACCGGACAGTCCGATGCCCTCTGACTTCGCTGCTCTGACTTCTGTCGCGGCACTGTAGCTGTGATATCCTGGCCCCTGGGATGGTGATTTCCTGGCCCAAGGCTTAATAGAATTAATAGAGTATCCATACCAATAAGGTGCATCTTCTTTTTTGGAAGCCTATATCAAAAGAACCTCCAATTTAAGCGTGCTTGGCTTGGAGCAATTTGGGATGGGTGACCGACCGGGAAGTTTTCTCGGGTGCGCATGAGTGAGGACAAAGTGTGCACAAAAGTATCGTGTTGGTCTATGGGGACAATATATGATCCTAGAGAGCTGCCAGAAGTAAGTACCGCCGCTCCAGGGATTGGACGAGATGTTACAAGTGGTATCAGAGCCGACCCTCGCGGTTTCACGGGCGTGTGTGGGTTAGGGGGTTCAGGTATATGGCGCATGTGGGCCCAAAGTGGTCACATGGCATGGCATATGACGACACTAGACACACAGACGTGGCTAAGAGGGGAGGTTCCTGAATTGGGGTTGACCAACGAGGACGTTGGTATTCTAAGGGGGGGTGGATTGTGATATCCTGGCCCCTGGGATGGTGATTTCCTGGCCCAAGGCTTAATAGAATTAATAGAGTATCCATACCAATAAGGTGCATCTTCTTTTTCGGAAGCCTATCTCGAAAGAACCTCCAAGTTAAGCGTGCTTGGCTTGGAGCAATTTGGGATGGGTGACCGACCGGGATGTTTTCTCGGGTGCGCATGAGTGAGGACAAAGTGCGCACAAAAGACTCGTGTTGGTCTGTGGGGACAATATATGATCCTAGAGAGCTGCCAGAAGTAAGTACCGTCGCTGCAGAGATTGGACGGGGTGTTATATTTGTGCAATCGCTATCGATTATCTAACTTGAACCACCGGATGCATAAACCTACAAAACAATTTTAGGCCTTGTTCTTAGGTACCCAAACGGTCTTGGGTTCTTACACATTAGAAACAAGCACCTTGGGTACCCAAACACAGGTCTTAGGACTCTTGTGTTTGCCCCCAACATATTTGGCAACTATTTTGCCTGATTTGTTAGTTAAAACATAAGATGCATCAAAAGTCTTAAATGAAACATTATGTTCATTTGATGCAGCGGGAATTTTCTTTCTAGACATTTTAACATGAGTGGTATGCCTAGAGCTAGAAGCCTCATTTTTATACATAAATGCATGGTGAGAAACATTGTGAGGTTTTCTAGCATGAATCTGAGGTTTTCTAGCATGAATCTTCCTAATTTTGTGTTCGAGATAGTTTGCAGGGTATAAAATGTAGCCTTCACTATCCTGAACCATGGGAGCTTTGCCCTTAACAAAATTAGACAGTTTCTCAGGGGCATTAAGCTTGACATTGCTCCCCTGTTGGAAACCAGCGCCATCCTTAATGCCAGGGCATCTCCCATTATAGAGCATGCTACGAGCAAATTTAATTTTTTCATTTTCTAGTTCATGCTCAGTAATTTTAGCAGTTAATTTAGCTATGTGATCATTTTGTTGTTTAATCATGACAAGTTGATCATCAATAGCTTCAACATTAACATCTCTACATCTAATGCAAATGGAAACATGCTCAACAGTAGATGTAGAAGGTTTGCAAGTATTTAATTCTTCTATCTTAGCTTTTAACATGGCATTTTCATTTATAAGACATGAAATAGAATCAATGCAAACATTCAACTTTTCAATCTTAGAAATTAAACTATCATTCTCAGTTTTAAGACTTGAAATTGAATCATGACAAATGCTAAGCTCCTTAGATAAGTTTTCACATTTTTCTATTTCCTGAGCATAAGCATTTTTCAATTTAACAAATTTTTTGTTTTCTTTAATAAGGAAGTCCTCTTGGCTTTCCAAGAGGTCATCCTTCTCATTAATGGTTTCTATTAATTCATTTAATTTTTTCTTTTGATCCATGCTAAGGTTAGCAAAAAGAGCAAGTAAATCATCTTCATTATCGCTAGAGCTACCATCATCACTATTCACTAGATGTTGTATATTTGGGGGTGGCTCTAGAGTGTACCTTCTTGTCGTCTGTAACACCCTGATTTTGGGGTATAAAATTTCTTTCTAATTATCACCCAAAATCATGTGTTACTCTTCCTTTTCTCACTCTAGGCTTTCTCTCTCTCTAGATTCTTTCTCCCTTTTTCCTTTTGATTAGAACTAACTTAAACTAGTGGAGATTAATTATTTATTTTTGTCAAAACCTTATGAGTCATGACATGTTGCATCATGCTGAGCTTAAAATATTCTTTGAAGTATTGCACAAGTTTGAATTTATTTGAATTTGAAACCTAGTTTGAATTTGGATTTGAAACTCTATAGAAAAAGAAATGGAAAAGGAATTAGAAAATCCAGAGAAAAAGGAAAAGAGAAAGCAGCCCAGTCGGCCCACTAAGCCCAGCCAAGCCGCGCGCCGGTGCCGCCTGACAGGCGGACCCTGCCTGTCAACGGCAGTTCTCCCTCGCGCGCGCCCTCTCTCTCTCTCTCTCGCTGCCCAGTGGGGCCGATCTATCGGCGCCCAATTTTCTCCCCCGCGCGCTCCCTCTCTCTCTGTCTCGTGGGCCCGGATCGCCAGTCGCCGAGCCGTTGCCCCGCGCACCCCTTTCTTCTCTCTCTGCACCGTGGGCCTGACCTGTCAGTTCCGCCCCCTCCGCGCTCACCGTGGACCGGCGCGTGCGCACACGTCGCCGGATTTCTCGGCCACGACGCCCGCCCACGTGCCCAGCTCCCTTCTTAGAGCCCCGCCAATGCCCCGCGCACATCCCTCGCCTTATTTTGCTCAGCTTCACCCTCTCTCGCGCTCTACCCACGCCGCCAGCCGCTGCCAGAGACCCGCTGCCGGAGACCCGCGCCCGCGTTCTTGGCCATCCAGCTCGCCGAAGACCGTCCCAAGCCTCCCCGAGCTCCGCCCCGAGGTGAGACACCCGTCCCTGTGCCCAATTTCCCCTATTGCGCCCTATGTTCGGCCAATTTTGCCTTCGCCGGTGCTCGACCGCGACGGACCGCCGTGCTCGCGCGGTGGCCGACCAATTTAGCCCGGTCTAGTTCCCCGGCGTTAGTCCCTAAGGTGCCTCTGCCTCTGCTGAAGCTAGCCAAGGCCTTAGCGCGCCTTAAGTCTCTTCCCCGTGGCCGGAATGGCTCACCGGAGTTGCTCCGGCCCGACCGAGGCTTCCTCACCGCCGTTCTCCCTTCTCTGCCCGTGGATTCATGGCCTCTTCCCCGCCATTGAGTTCGCCGTGGCGCCCTCTCCCTCTCTGCCCAACTCCGGCGACCCCGGAGCCACCCTAGCCCGCGCCAGCCTCAACTCCGGCGACCTCACCGCCGCGGAGAGGAGCGGCGCCGCCCACAGACATTCAACCCCCTCGGTCTGATCCCTTCCGTCCAATTCAGATCGAACGGCTCAGATCACAGATAACGCTTCGCGCACGCACGCCCCAGCGCCCTGGCCCGCATGTCAGCGCCCAAACCCTCTAGCGCTAGGCCCGCTCGTTCAGTGCGCTCCCCCCCTCTGTCGCTGACACTCCCTGGGCCGCCTGTCAGCGCTCACCCGCAGATCTAATCTCAGCCGTTGGTTTTAGACCTGACGGTTAAATTCACCCGATACCCCTTTGCGCGTTAGTTTTCTTAAAGAGACCCTCGGTTTATTGGAAATCAACCCACCGTCCCTGGTTTTCGCCCGCAGGCCCCTGTAATCTTGCAGATTTAGCCCTGAACTTTTAAATATTCACAGAATTAGCCCTAATTTCATATTTTGAATCCCCAAACTTGTTTATTTCGTAACTTTTGCATATGAACTCCAAATTTAGTGATTCAAATTGTAAAATGTTCATAGAATTATTCTCTGTTTAAATAAAATGGTTTCACTTACTATCTGCACACTCTAATTTTTAGGATTGAATATGAACTAATGTAGATGTATTTTTATTTATTTAATAAAATAAATAAAAGGAGAACCTTAGAGATTTAAACATGTGTAAGCTTTTGAGATTAATAATGTGTATTACATGAGTTTACCTCTGTTCTAAATTTTAGGTCACAATAAAATAAGTTGAACTATGTTTATGTACTTGTAAGTAACACTTAGGGGAAATAATAATCTATTTTCAAATAAAGTTAATGTAGGTTATAGTTTATGTTATACTTTGAATTCATTATCCCTTATGTAGTATTATGTCTTTTTAAGATGTGTTCCAATGTTTGTACATGTTTGGTGTGATGTTCATATGTACTTTCCAAATGTATTGAATACATGCTCGCTTTATTTAGACAACGAGCAGTCCGAGGTTCCTGAGTGTGTTGTTGGAGACCTCCCTGAGCAACCACCTGGTGAAGGCAAGTGTCCTCTGACCTATTATGTCCTACATACTTTATGATTCACTATCCCGCCTTACTTTATGGAACCTAAGGATTGACTAGTCTGTATTCACTTATCCTTGTTTACCTTTTGGGTTATCATGGTTAGCATGTTGCTATTGCCTTAACTTAATCAATAAACATGATGTGAACATTTATGATACGATACTGTTATCCTGATTATGTGGATGATCTTGTGATACCTTAGGGGGCTCAGGCCTTTTTCCTGAGTACCTCTCCGTAAGGACCTATTCGTGGAGTGACCACCTGGGATAACATTGCAACCATGAGGGTGGAACGGGATGCCCTTAACTGATTAATTAGATGAACCTGGGGGTGAGGGCCATCAATGGGGGCCAGAGCGTAGTGCTCGCTCTGCCAAGGTTGGGGTACAGAGGTTCTTTCGATTTGGTTTTGTTAGTCACCCACCTTGGGGAGGTGTACTGCGTTTGTACGACTAGTGAAACCTAATGAGCAGCTATGCACCAGGGGAGTCTTTGTAAAGGCTACGTAGTGTATCCCTGGCCATTCACCTTGGTAGTGAAGATCGGGTCTGTACAACCCAGGCTGGAAAGGGAACACGACTTGTGGGTAAAGTGTACAACCTCTGCAGAGTGTTAAAAACTGGTATATCAGCCGACCTCACGGTTAAGAGCAGCCTTGGGATCCTCTTTGATTAGAAGAACTTTGGATACTTTTATGATGATGATTAATAGTGATGTTATAAAATTTGATCTCTGGTATTTCCTCTTGGAGGGAGTGCCTCTGGGTAATAACTGGGTTTATTACTAAAAGTTGGCTCTACTAATAATAATAAATACTTGACTAACCTAAAAGCAACTGCTTGACCTCAACCCCATATACAACTAGTCCACTTTAGCCAAACGAGACATTTGCTAAGTACGTTGTTGTGTTTGCTTTACACACTACCCCCACCCCAGGTTGTCCCCAGTGTACTCAGTGCTTAGGAGGTGATGCTGGCAACATGGATGACTTCGAGGAGTTCCAGGAATATGACGAGTTCTAGTTGTTTCTTAGTGGCAAACCCCCAGTCAGCTGCCTGTGTAGGCTTAGCATCTACGTTTCGTATTTCCGCACTTTGATAGTTATGTTAAAGACAATGGTTATGTAATAGACTCTGTGGATGTCTTGGACATCTTGATGTAATAAAGTACCTTTCCGCTATTTATTTCGAGCATTGTGTGATGATGTCCAATTATGTAACCGTTGTGTACGTGAGTTTCTGATCCTGGCACGTACATGGTTCCCATTCAGTTTGCCTTCCAAAACCGAGTGTGACATAAGTGGTATCAAAGGCTTGCTGACTGTAGGACCGCTAACCTAGACTAAAATGGTCGATCTAAGGACTATAGACCCTTACTCTTACCTTGACCTTAGAGTCTTTTCAAAAGTTGGTCATCTTGACCAACTCTATGTTATTTACTTATCTCAAAAGTTTTGTCTCACTTTTCTTTCTGTTCACTTCCTGGTCTAATAGTTCTACTCTTACTCTTGTGCTTAAGATGTCTTCTGTAGATGGCCCGTATCAGGTGCACTGCACGTAAGTCTTTGATCCCCTTTTTGCCTTCTCGCCTAGCAAAGCGTCCACTGCGTCGCACGGTGCCAGGTCAGTCTAGCCACCTAGAGAGACTGCATCGTCGCCTGCATGAGGAGCAGGAGCGCCGACGCCAGGAGCAGGAGCAGTAGGACTCTTCCCCCTCGCCTCAGCAGGAGGTGGAGTCTGAGAGGCCACCTTCCTCTGCACCTCAGCCAGAGATACCCCCTGCACCACCTCAGGGCACCCCGGCTACTAGAGGAGACCCTGACAGAGATGGAGACGACGACGCCGGTGGCAGTTTGAGCCACGGCACGGAGCTCTCGAAGGAGCCGGAGCCAGAGGGATGGATCGCTAGACCCATCACTCGTGACGCCGCTCGCGGGTGTCACTTCCATGACGCTCTCGATGCCCTGTTGCGTCGGGCCTTCGACTGACACACATGGTCCATCGAGTACCGTTGTGTAGTCTACCAGCATCGTCGCGGGCTATACCCGGACCAGTGGGAGGCTACTTGCTTGGTGCGCCATCCGGACAATGATCTCCGGGGTGCAGAACCCTTCTTAGAGCACTATTCTATTACTGAGAGGGATACTGCCGAGGCAGCCATGCAAGATGCAGCACGACGGGCGCTTTCTCAGTATTGCTCGTTGTTCAGCAGGGTAGCTGATGGCCTTGACCTGAAGTACTACCCTTGTCGTTCGACCGACAGTGCTGGAGGTGTGATTGCCTCGCCAGTTGGTGAGGGCAATCCCAGGCTGAACAACATGGTCAACTTGGCTGCCGTGCTCAACACAGAGTTGGACCACGCCCTTGACGAGTTGGGCAAGGTTCGGGCGGAGGTTGCAGAATTGCGTGCTGAGTGCACAGCACGCCACTATCTCGATGGTGGTTCTCCCGCCCCTATCGGGATTCAGCACCATTATCGTTCACCGCCCCGTGGTCGCTTCGACTATGGTACCCCAAACTGCAGGACCCGGATAGATTTGGATCCCTAGATCGACAGAGTCGGTGTCTGTAATAATGCTTAGTTCAGTATCTTAGTCTAGTCAGTCTTAGTTAGAGTTAGTTTACTTATTTTATGTTGGATGCTTGTTATGATGGACATGTACTGAAGTTGGATATTTGTAATGATTATCACCAAGGTGTGGGTATCCCCTGTAACTTGGTGTAGTTATTAATAAAGTCAGTTATTTAGTTGGGTAATCCAATTGTTTCCACTTTCCTCTTTATCTGAGAAGCTATCAGTGAAGATGGTCAATTGTTCAGTTCTATGAAGATTTTCTATACATCTTTTCTTATGTTGAAAGACTGCAGAGTCAGATTTGATTTATGTGTGTGATTTCTATAGATGTCTGAGAATAGGCGCAGAGGTGCGAGGCGTGCTGAGCCTGAACAGCATGCACCCCAAGAGGAAGCAGCCTCGCAGCAGCATTTGCCACCACCACCACCGATGACCATCGAGCAGATGTTCTTGATGCAGACTCAAGCAGTCCAGGAAATTGGTCAGACATGAGCAGCTATGCAGCAGGTGCAGCAGCAGCCACCACCGCCTCAGCCTCCAGTGCAAGTCCAGATGCCTCAAATGCCCAGAGACAAGCGGGCAGAGTTCATAAGGGACCATCCCCCAGTCTTTGCCCACTCTGCTGATCCCATGGACGCTGAAGATTGGCTGTGTACCGTGGAGCATGAGTTGCACACTGCCCAGTGCAACGATCGTGAGAAGGTGTTGTATGGTCCCCGACAGCTGAGGGGAGCAGCACAGTCTTGGTGGGAGTCCTACCTCGCCACCCATGCCAACCCTGAAGCCATCACTTGGGAGGAGTTCAGGGATAACTTCCGTCGCTACCATGTGCCCGAGGGACTGATGATAGTGAGGAAGGAGGAGTTTCTCACGTCGAAGCAAGGTCCCCTGTCTGTCAGCGAGTACAGGGATAAGTTTCTGCAGCTGTCGCGTTATGCCCCAGAAGATGTCAACACGGATGCCAAGAGGCAGTACCGCTTCTTGATAGGATTGGTTGATCCTCTCCACTATCAGCTAATGAACCACACCTTCCCTACCTTCCAGCATCTGATAGACAGAGCAATCATGACAGAAAGGAAGCGTCGGGAGATGGAGGATAGGAAACACAAGATTGGTGGACCTCAGGCTGGGAGTAGCAGCCATCCTAGCTACTCAGGCAACCCACCTCAGCCATTCAAGCAAGGTCACCAGCACCAGCACCAGCATCATCGTAAGAACCAGCAGCAGCAGTACTAGAGGCAGTTTCTTCAGCAGCAGCAGTACCGTCAGAACAACCAGCAAGGAGGAAATCAATACCAGCATCAGAGCAACCAGGCAGCCCGTCTTCCTGCCCCAGCAACCAAACAGAACAATCAAGCAGCGCCAACGCAAGGAGGAAGTCGTGCATGTTTCCACTGTGGGGAACAAGGCCATTGGGTGAATCATTGCCCAAAGAAAGCAGCTCAGCAGCAGCCAGCTCCCAATGCCCAGTCAGACAGAATGCAATGCAGCTAGGAGGCAACAACCGTGGGCAACCTCGTGCCCAGTATGGAAAGGTGAACCACCTGGAAGCCGACACAGTCTAGGAGACTCTAGGAGTGGCATTAGGTACATTTTCAGTCGAGTACCATTCTGCAAATGTCTTATTTGATACTGGAGCAACGCATTCTTTTGTGACTGCATCATGGGTAGAATCACATAATATACTAGTAGCGCCCATGTATCCACCTATGAGAGTTAGTTCAGTTGGTGGAAGGACCCAAACTGATAGATTTTGCCCTAGTGCAAAGGTTCAAATAAGGGGGATAGAGTTCCCCACTGATTTAATAGTTATGGGTAACCAGGATACAACTATAGATGTCATCCTAGGGATGAATTGGTTAACCAAGTACCAAGCCTGTCTTAGCCGTGACAAGAGAACATTGAAGCTAGTGTCCTTATCAGGAGAAGAAGTGTTAGTGGAGTTGGTCTTGTCAGGACCAAGGAAAGGGAGTTGTCACCAAGTCACCGCCTGTATTGAGGAGATTAAACCATCAGAAGCTATCAATGTAGTATCAGAATTCCCAGGTGTGTTTCCCGAGGAGTTACCAGGTATGCCACCTGAAAGGAAGGTTGAATTTGCCATAGAGCTTATACTAGGCACCACCCCTATTTCCAAGAGAGCCTATCGAGTGTCCGGACCGGAATTGGTGGAACTCAAGAAGCAGATTGATGAGTTGTTGGAGAAAGGTTATATCAGACTGAGTACCTCACCTTGGGCAGCCTCAGTGTTGTTTGTGGAGAAGAAGGATGGCACAAAGATGATGTGCATTGATTACAGATCCTTGAATGAAGTTACTATCAAGAACAAGTACCCCCTGCCCAGAATTGAGGATTTATTCGATCAGTTGAGAGGAGACAGTGTGTTCTCGAAGATAGATCTGAGGTCAAGCTACCATCAGCTCAGAATCTGACCCTCGGATATATCGAAGACATCATTCATCACCAAGTATGGACTATATGAGTTCACGGTCATGTCATTCGGTTTGACGAATGCGCCAGTTTACTTCATGTACTTGATGAACAACGTGTTCATGGACTACCTCGACAAGTTCGTAGTAGAGTTCATTGATGACATTCTCATATATTCCCAGAATGAGCAAGAGCATGAGGAGCATTTGAGGAAAGTACTTCAGAGGCTACGAGATTGTCAGCTGTATGCCAAGCTTAGCAAGTGCGAGTTCTGGATCAGTGAAGTCCTATTCTTGGGTCATATTATAAACCGAGAAGGATTGGCTGTAGATCCGAAGAAGGTAACAGCTATCTTGGACTGGAAAGCACCAAAAGATGTGCGAGGAATCAAGAGCTTCATCGGAATGGCCGGTTATTATCGGCATTTCATTGAAGGTTTCTCCAAGATTGCCAGGCCAATGACAGCCTTGTTGGCAAAGAAGGTTGAGTTCAAGTGGACCCCAGCATGCCAGAAGTCCTTTGAGACATTGAAGGAGAAGTTGACAACGACACCAGTACTGATTCTGCCAGATGTTCACAAGCCATTCTCAGTATATTGTGATGCTTCGTATACTGGACTGGGATGTGTGTTAATGCAGGAAGGGAGAGTAGTGGCATACTCGTCCTGACAGTTGAAGATTCATGAGAAGAATTATCCTACTCATGATCTGGAATTAGCAGTCGTGGTTCATGCATTGAAGACCTAGAGACATTATCTTTATGGGCAGAAGTGTGATATCTACACGGATCACAAGAGTCTCAAATACATATTCACTCAGTCAAAGTTAAACATGAGGCAGCGAAGATGGCTAGAATTGATCAAGGATTATGAGCTGGAGATTCATTATCACCCAAGCAAAGCAAATGTGGTTGCAGATGCTCTTATTAGAAAAAGTCAAGTTAATATGTTGGCCGCTCACCCGATGCCGTATGAGCTAGCGAAGGAGTTCGACAGATTGAGCCTCGGATTTCTAAACAACACCCAAGGGGTGACAATTGAGTTGGAACCCACTCTAGAGCAAGACATCAGGAAAGGTCAGAAGGATGATGAGAAGATCAATGAGATCCGCTAGCTGATCATAAATGGAAAAGGCAAGGATTTCCGTGAAGATGCGGAAGGAGTGTTATGGTTCAAGGACAGACTGTGTGTTCCCGACATCAAATCGATCCAGGAACTGATTCTCAAGGAAGCCCATGAGACAACATATTCTATACACCCCGGTAGTGATAAGATGTACCAAGACCTAAAGAAAAGATTCTGGTGGTACGGTATGAAAAGGGAGATAGCAGAGTATGTGGCTGTGTGTGATAGTTGTCAGAGGATTAAAGTAGAACATCAGAGACCTGCAGGTTTGTTGCAACCGTTGCAGATTCCTCAGTGGAAATGGGATGAGATCGGAATGGATTTCATAGTCGGTTTGCCCCGCACTCGTACTGGTTATGACTCCATCTGGGTAGTAGTGGACTATTTGACAAATGCGGCCCATTTCATACCAGTCAAGACCACCTACAACAGTGCGGTGTTAGCCGAACTATATATTGCTCGGATTGTGTGCTTGCATGGCATTCCAAAGAAGATAGTATCAGATAGACACACCCAGTTCACCTCTCATTTTTGGCAGCAGTTGCATGAAGCTTTGGGCACACACTTGAAGTTCAGCTCAGCTTATCACCCACAGATAGATGGTCAAACAGAGAGAACAAACCAGATTCTGGAGGACATGTTGAGGGCTTGTGCTTTGAAAGAAAAAATAGGTTGGGACAAGAGATTACCATATGCAGAATTCTCTTACAACAACAACTATCAAGACAGATTGAAGATGTCACCATTTGAAGCACTCCATGGGAGGAATTGCAGAACTCCATTGCATTGGGGCCAACTCGGTGAAAGACAGGTGTTCGGTCCAGGTATTTTGCTTGAATCCGAAGAGAACATCAGGACGGTCCGAGAGAATTTTGTGGCAGAACCACCCGAATTATTCCAGCTTAAGTGCCTAAGTCACGCCTCAGGGGCCGTAACACACTTAAATCGGAATAACCCGTCAGTTCCTCAAATCTAGTCTGATAGAGCCACTTAACCAGGATCAAATTCCACAACCTCACTCGAAGGTGAGTCACAGAAATACAATAAAACAGGAAACCTCAAATTAAGTGCTGAATTATTACATAGATCGAAGTTTTTGAGTAGCAAATAAAGTTCACAAAATAAAGTGCAGCGGATAATCGATGTCGTCGGTATCGAGGAATTGGGCAAGGCCTAGCCCACTACTCCTCGTGCTCCTCTCCTGCCGGAGCAACATCCCACTCGACCGTCCAACCCGGTGGCAGGGTGGTAGGCCAAGTCACACCATCAACCATTTCCTGAATGGTACCTGCAAAAATTGTGCCACAAGCAAGGCTGAGTATACTAATACTCAGCTAGACTTAACCGGTGTGAGGAGTCTACTCCTCTACCTCTAGACTATGCAGCTGTTTGGCTGAGGGGTTTGGTTTGCCAAAAGCACTAGCTGTTTCTAAAATCAATTTTTAGCTTTTCAAATTCTATCATCATCAACTTAGCTAGATTTGCTCCTTCTAAGCATACATGGTGACAAGCATTTAGTTCAATCAACAAGTTATCTCATGTAACCTCATTTCACTTCTTACTCGATGCAGTACAAGGGGTCAAGCAGTCTCATTAGCTGCGAGAAGCAGACGATTCGAATCGAGTTTTAACCTTGCAAGGTAAACCTAAACACACGACATGTCAGGGTACTCCGTCCCCACACACGTCAACCGTACCCATCGATCCCCCGTTTGCGTCCAGGCCTCACCGCCTTGGCATACAATGCTCCACTGACCCCGGCCGCCACCGTGCAGTGACCGCACTTGTACCCACCATAGCTAGCATGGGAGACCCAGTCTCAGGTCGTATGAGGGATAAAGTTCGCGCCCGGCTTCAATCAGGTACTAGGTTTACCAGTTACCATTTTTCCCGGCATGTGCTTAGTACGTTCAAAAGCTTGACTCAGGTATCCACACATTAATCCTTAATTCCTTTTCCCGTCTCATGGACAAGGCATCCTCCCTGGATCCAAGTCCATAGACTAACATATATCCCGTTATCAAGATGAATACAATCAATTCCTGACCTCACGCGAGTGCTAGAAAAATCACTCGACTTCTACCGAGATCCTGATTAGCAAGCAGCTACTCGATCTAGCATACTAGTATTCATCTAAAAAAGGAATCCTAAGTTCATGCAACTAGAGGTTTCAAGCAACTCCTACACTTAAGTGCACATTGCAATCCTACAAGCATTAAGTGTAGTAAAGTAGCATATAATAATACGGTTATGCATAAAACCGGGGCTTGCCTTCAATTGTTGGGGCTGCGGGGAGATCCTCAATAGCAGCCTCTGAAGCCTGCTCCTGGTCCTCCTCTTGGACAGGTCCTTGCTCGGGGATGAGCACGTACTCTCCGTCGGCAAGATTACAATCTAATGAATGCAATGCGTAAGATACATGCATGATATGGTGCTTTAGAAATTACAACTTTTGACGGTGTATGATCTACTTGGGTTAAACAAGGTTAACTTTACTTATGTAAGACCCTTGGGTGGTATACTTGGTAAATTGGGTCAAACTTAGCTAAGGTAAGTGGTAGGTTTATTTTTGGGGTTCCATTGAATTCTTTTTAAGTCTTAGTGAGAGTTGATAAGTACTCAAGTTAGACTTATTGGGGTGAGGTTTATTTCCTCTTCCCTTTTCTTTTACTCTCTTAAATGTTTTGGAGTGGGTTTAAACTACAAGTTGCTTTTATAAAACTCTAAAAATTCTGCAAAAATTACAGTGGCTTGGTACTGGTGTATATTTCTCTGTCTCAAAATTTGGGGTCAGAAAGTGAATAGTTTTCTCTGAACAAAATTATTAAATTCTAGGGCAGAAGGGGTGCTTTGAACTACAACTATTATTTAACAGTGGGTAGTTCTCTAAAACTTATTTTTGCTGACTTTTAGGTGTTATAACATGACTTGATACAAATTTCTAGTCATTAATACCTTTTAATTATTTTACTATGGTTTTCTCAAGTTTCTAGCCAAATGGGTGCTTTCTACTACCACTATATTTGAAAAATATCAAACAACAGAGTTCTTATTTTTCATAGTTATTGTTTTGCGCAAGAGCAATCATTCTGAAGTTTGGCCTCTTTTTGCTTAAGGGAAGGGGTGGTATGCATTATTTGAATTAAGTGGCCTTTCCCATAAAACACTAGCAATAGGTAGGAGTTTGCTTCTTTTTCATGGGTTTGCATTTTTCTCTGGTGGTTTATCTCATTATAGACTTAGCTAATTTTTGGTTGCCCATTATTACATTATTAGGGGTTGTTCATGATTTATTTGGAAAATGCCTCATTAGCATTCTATATTTATTTTCCTTAAAAAGTTGGGCTGAGGTGTTCTTTATTTTTGTAGTGGGGCTCTGGTGGTTGTAAGTCCACTGGATTTTTATTATTCATTTTAGGTATAGTTTTGTAATTCCAATAATTGATTCTTAGTTCAAATAAGGCTAAATAAAGCATTTTAATTTAAAACTGATCTGGACTAAGGGTCTCTTTATTTTTTCTAGGTTTTCTGTTGCATAAGCAAACTAGGAAAAATAATTTTACTCACTGTTCATCAGTTTCTAATGCCTTTCTGGTTTTTTTAAGTTTTGGGCAAAATAGCTTTAAATGATTATCTACATCATATTTTCCAATGCTGGGGTTCCCACTATTTTTAAACAGTGTCTAAGTGAGGTTTGAATACCTACAAATTTTCTTAGGTTCAGTACAGAAGAAAAACAAATTTTCCTTAATTAAACTAGATTTGGTAAGTTTTTGTTTTTAATTTTAACTCTAAAATTTAGAACAGAAAGCATAGGGTTTATCATTTTTAAATGATAGCTCATAATATTTAGGATCTAGCAAAATTAGTTTGACAACTTTTGATTAAGAATTCATCAAGTTATGGATTTTCTAAGTTCTCTGGTTATTTAAAAAGATTAACAGAATTGATTAAATGGAAAACTACTTTGCACGGGGGTCCCTGGCGGGTATTTTAAGTTTCCTTCGCGGATCAGTCCTTAGGCTACTATTCACATGGGTCACTGACGTTACAGAAAACCCCTGGGGTTCTCCAAATCCTAACCCGAGGTCCTTCTCCTAACTTAAACAGTAACCGCGGCGGAAGAAAGGGCGGAGGGGCTTACCGGCGGCGAGATGGCTCCGTTGAAGTGGTCGAGGACGTAGGGGAGGTCTCGGGGATCACAACGGTGTGCGGGTCGCCGTCGGGGATGGCCGGGGTTGGCTGGTCCACGTGCGCAGGCGGGGATGCTCGTCGGCGTCGAGGAGTCCGGCCTGCTCATGGTGAGATAGTTCAATTGGACGGGTCAAAAAGGTTCACAGGATGCCAGAGAAGATATGGGTGCAAGGAATTGGACGGAGACTCACCGGTTAGCTCTGTCCACGCGCGGCGGCGAAAGACCGAAGTCCGGTGAGGTCGATCTCGGACCTCCGGTGAAGTCCGTCCTGGTCCGAGGGCTTGGAAAGCTTCATGGGCCACTAGCGGAGCTAGCCAAAGCACTGGCTCGACTTGGGGGTGGCTGGAGTGGGCTGGCCACGGTGGCCGAAGCTCTGGCGGCAATGGCGGGCAGAATTGAGCTCGCCGGAGCTAAGGAGAGGGGGCTGGCCGGTGAAGGTGAGCGCGGGGTGAAGTGGGGCGCGCCCAGGGAGGCTTTATAGGCGCGGGCGAGCACGGCCGAGGGCGGGGCTCTGACATGCGCTCAGGGCGTGCACGGCGAACACCAGTGCGCGCTCTGGCGCCTGGCACAGCATCGAGCACGAGGCAGAATAGAGAGAGGTCAAGTTCAAAAGCGGATTGGGCCCAAATCTTTGAGATTAAGGCCACGATCCCGTTGAAAGATCTCTTCCTCTCAGGTCCCTTTGTCGTTTGTGTGTGGAGGCTAGCAAGTTTCGCTGACTGGATTAAGAGATAGAGAGGGGAGAAATCCTGTTTGTCTCACTGCCACACACAGGGAGAAAATCTCTGGTTTGTCGTGTCCGAGGCACGCGTCCCAATGCCATCTCCTGGCACATGACAGAGGAGTTAATTAGGCACATTTTTGTTAATGGGGCCATTAGGATTCGAGTTAGGGATCAAGGTGAACATCCCTGATCTTTGGCTCAAGGTCTGAATTTCAGAATTCTGAAATTCAGAATTCCCATTAAGTCCCCACATGAGAAGCTTGATTTGGGGTTTTATTTGAGTTAATTTGGCCAAGCTTTCTCAACCTTTCTTGTTACTTATTTAATATACTTCAATTTTTATAATTGGCTCAAGTCATAATTTTAAATTTTTCATACCCTTTTCCTTATTTTCTTGAATTTTGCTCATGGGGCTCACTTAGGGTTTTTATTAGGGTTACAACATTCTTACCTTTTTGAAGGACCCATTTGCTTTGGTCATGATACTTTTAAGTATATGCTTGGTGAATTCTTTATTGCTTAAATTAATTTGATGCTCATGTTTACTTTGGTTCACATAAAATGATGGTTCTTGGTTTGGCATTTTGAGAGAAACCCTAGGTGACACTGGGGTGTCACAGCCTTCCCCCCTTAAAGGAATCTCGTCCCGAGATTCGGGCCAGAGTCCTCCCAGGGTGAAGTGAAGGGTGAGACTTATAGGAATGGGTGATTATTGTTATTATTAGGGTGAAACTGCTCTTCGAATGTCATTCTCTTTGCAACTTCAGAAGGAAGCCCTTTTTAAGTTTTCCTTCATAGTTACTTCATTCTGAATTAAGATCATATTTTTAGAAATTAGATTCGAAGGGCAGGAGGAGGGATTGGGTGTGATTACGTACCAGCTTCCTTAGGTAGGCAATCGGGGAAGTTGGATCTCAAGAATTCCTCAGTTTCCCAAGTAGCTTCCTCCTCTGAGTGATTACTCCACTGAACCTTGTACATCTTGATCGATTTAGCCCGAGTTGATCTTTCTTTGCAATCCAGAATCTTGGAGGGGTACTCTTGGTACAATAGATCTGGCTCTATCTCCAATTCTGGCTCTGCTATGATCTCGGTCGGCAATCGAACACACTTCTTCAGCTGAGATACATGGAAAACACTATGAATGGCAGACATCTTTGAAGGTAACTTCAGCTTGTATGCCATAGGTCCACATGCTTCTATGATCTCATAAGGTCCAATGTAACGAGGGGCTAGCTTGCCTTTGATCCCAAACCTCTGCACTCCCTTGGTGGGTGATACCTTGAGGTATACAAAACTTCCCACCTCGAACTGGAGAGGTTTCCTTCTTCTATCATGGTAACTCTTCTGCCTGGCCTGAGCAGCTTCTAGATTCTTCCTGATTAGTTTGACCTTCCTTTCGGCTTCAATCACTAAGTCAGGTCCAAAAACTTCTCTTTCTCCAGGTTGAGACCAATTGAGCGGTGTCCTACACCTTCTTCCATAGAGAGCTTCAAAAGGTGCCATCTTTAGGCTGGATTGATAACTATTGTTATAAGCAAACTCTGCCAAGGAGAGGTGCTTATCCCAGTTCTTGCCACAATCGATTGCACAAGCTCTCAGCATATCCTCCAGGATTTGGTTTGCCCTTTCCGTCTGACCATCAGTCTGTGGGTGGTAAGCTGAACTCCTGATTAGCTTGGTTCCCAAAGACTCTTGCAATTGTTCCCAAAACCTGGCAACAAATTGGGCTCCTCGGTCAGAAACAATGGTCCGAGGTAATCCGTGCAAACACACGATCCGGTCAATATACAATTCTGCATACTTCTGAGCCTTATCAGTGGTGTGCACAGGAAGAAAATGTGCCACTTTTGTCAGTCGGTCCACAATAACCCAAATCGAATCATGATGACGAGAGGTGTTGGGCAGACCCACAATGAAATCCATGCTGATGTCATCCCACTTCCACGAAGGTATGGACAGGGGTTGCAAAGCTCCAGCTGATTTCAGGTGGCTTGCCTTTATCCTCTGACAGGTGTCACATTCTGATACATACTGGGCTATCTCCCTTTCATTCTGGTCCACCAGTACAAAGGCTTTAGATCATGGTACATCTTGGTGCTTCCCGGATGCATAGAGAATTTGGAGAGATGAGACTCATCCAAGATTTTCCTCTTGAGGTCCTGGTCTTTAGGAATCACCAATCTGCTTTTGAACCATAACACACCCTTTTCATCCTGGCGGAAACAATTATACTTCCCAACCTTCTGATGGAGATTCTTCTTGATAATTTGCACTCCCTTGTCACTGAGCTGGGCCATGATAATCTGGTCTTGCAAAGCTGGCTCAACAGTAATGTGAGACAAAGAACCAGAAGGAATCACTTCAATTTGCATCTTGCTCAACTCATCACACAAGGTGTTAATGCGAGAATCCATCAGAATACAATTGCATTGCATCTTCCGACTCAAGGCATCTGCTACCACATTAGCTTTTCCTGGGTGATAATGTACCTCCAGGTCATAATCCTTGATCAGCTCTAGCCATCTTCTCTGCCTCATGTTGAGATCAGCCTGAGTAAAAATGTACTTAAGGCTCTTATGATCAGTGAAGATGTTGCAGTGGGTTCCCATTAGATAATGCCTCCACATCTTTAATGCATGAACCACTGCTGCCAACTCGAGGTCATGAGTGGGATAGTTTTGCTCATGAGGCTTGAGTGCTCTTGAGGCATAAGCAATGACTCGGTTGTCTTGCATCAAGACACAACCTAGCCCGGTGCCAGAGGCATCGCAATATACATCAAAAGGCTTGCTGTTGTCGGGTTGCGCCAATACCCGTGCTGTGGTCAGATGCTGCCTTAATGCATGGAAGGCATCTTCGCACTTCTAACTCCAAACAAATTTGACTTCTTTCTTCAGCAACTCAGTTATAGGCTTTGCAATTCGAGAGAAGTCCGGAATAAATCTTCGGTAATAACCAGCTAATCCCAGAAAACTCCGAATCTGACGGACAGTTGTTGGTGGCTTCCAGTTCATCACCTCTTGCACTTTATCAGGATCAATAGCTATTCCAGCCTGAGAGATAGTGTGACCCAAGAATTTGATTTCCTTTAGCCAAAAATCACATTTGGATAACTTGGCATAAAGGTGGTGCTCTCGCAGACGTTGAAGCACTACATGCAAATGCCCGGCATGTTCTTCTTCGTTCTTTGAGTACACCAAAATATCATCAATGAAAACCACTACGAACTTGTCCAATTCCGGCATGAGAACAGAATTCATCAGATACATGAAATATGCTGGTGCATTTGTCAGCCCGAATGACATCACCAAGAATTCATATAGCCCATATCTGGTTGAGAATGCCGTCTTCGGAATATCACTCGCTCGTATCTTGATCTGATGGTAGCCAGAGCGAAGGTCTATCTTGGAAAATACCTTGGCCCCGACCAACTGGTCAAAAAGAACATCAATACGAGGCAAAGGATACTTGTTCTTGATAGTTACCACATTAAGAGGGCGGTAATCTATACACAGCCTCAAGCTTTCATCCTTCTTCTTTACAAACAGTGCTGGACATCCCCAAGGCGAAGTGCTTGGGCGAATAAATCCCTTATCCAGCAGCTCTTGCAATTGCTTCTTCAATTCTGCCAACTCGGCGGGTGGCATTCGGTAGGGCCTCTTGGAAATTGGGGCCGTTCCCGGTTGCAACTCGATGGTGAATTCAATATCCCGGTCTGGTGGCATTCCTGGCAATTCATCAGGAAAGACATCTGCATACTCACAGACCACTGGGATCTTCTTCAGAGGTAACTCCGTCATAGAGAAAGCACATGACTGAGTAGAACCTTGACTAGGCAGAATTAAGGTGAAGTTCCCGCAGAACGGAGAATTAACTTCCACGGTACGGCTGGCTATATCAAGCACAACTTGGTGCAAGGTCATCCAATTAGCTCCCAGAATAATGTCCACATTTTCCAATCCCAACACAAGAAGAGTGGTTTTGACAATGTGGCTTCCCAGTTGAATAGGCACACTTTGGTTTAATTGATTAGTTGAAATTTTACCCCCAGGTGTGACTATCATGAATGACCCTTTTGAGTGAGAGAATGGCAGTTTACATTTAGCACTGAACTTTTGGCTAATGAAACTATGAGATGCACCAGAATCAAACAGAATTAAAGCAGGTTGATTATAAACTGAAAAGGTACCGGTCATGATAGGAGCTCCTTTTGGTACTTCCTCCAGAGTAGTGAAGTTGAGCTTCCCTTGCCTGACTTGCACCTTCTGCTTTCTTCCCTTGTCTTGATTTGGTGCTGGCATCTGCCTCTGCTGGTTCCTAGGACAATTCTTGGCATAGTGGCCCACATTGCCACAAGTGAAACACTTGTTCCCATTGCCCTGACGGAATTGCTGCTGCTGCGGAGGCTGATTATTCCTTGGGGCGGGAGCTAGAAAGCGGTTGGGTGCCGGCTGCTGCTGCTGCTGAGGTGGCCTGATCACCCATCTGCCTGCCTGCTGCTCAAAACCCCTGCTCTTATTGTGAGAAACAATCCGGAACCTCTGAGCCTGAGCGGATGGTGCTGCCATTGGTGCCTCTCTTCTTCTCTGCCCGGTGAGCAACAATGCAATCCTCCTGGGAGATGGCCATATTGACCAACTCATTGAAGCTATCAGCCCGGACAGTGTTGAGTCGTTCCCGTAGCTTGGTATTGAGACCCATGCGGAAGCGATCCCTCTTCTTTTCATCAGAATCAGCATGATACTCTGCATACTGGCATAAGTCGTTGAAGGCTTGCGCATACTGCAGTACCGTGCGGGTTCCTTGATTAAGGGCCAGAAATTCATTCAACTTCCGATTAAGAATGACAGCTGGGATGTGGTGTCCTCTGAAGGCAGTCTTGAATTCCTCCCAAGATACTTCACGATTGTTGGGGACCTTCGGCATCCGAAGGTCCTCAAAAACAGGATTTAACAGTATTTCTGGAGCATAATGTGTGAACAGGTATCTTCGGACTCAGGTCGGCATCACAGCAGACCAGAATAATACGAAGGTCGATACAGCGCCGAAGGTGTGAGTAGGAAAGCTTCGGCGTGACAGCAGAAAGTGGAACCGACTTAAAGATGAAAAGGCTATTTAGACCTCAACAGATTACTATAGAATTATTATCAACTGTAAAGGACATGAATGTAATTTTGTATGGGTTGTGTCCCGCGCCTATAAATAGGTGAACAGTATTCCCGTACTGTTCACGCTGACTTGACATTCGCTTTCTGCGTCACTCTTGTACTATCATCTCCTTCCGATTGAAGGTACACTTGTAATTCGATGATATTTCTGTTTATACATAATAATAATATATAATCGTTCGTATGGTCTTTTATATTCTTTATATTTCATCCTTCATCATTGTCTGATGAATTTATGAAGGTACGTCCTTCATAACCTTCGTCCGTAAGCAATTATGTCCTAAGGGAAATAATTCTTCGGAGGACGAAGGACTTTAATGATTAACGTTTTCTATGTTGCCTTGTTCTTAACTCAAAGCACTTGAGAACAAGTCCCCAACATTGGCGCCCACCTCCGGTGAACTCACTCCCACTCTTTGAAGTTTTTTGAACACCTTCGGCGGTCATAGATCTTCGTCATGGCGCCGAAGAAAGCTTCAGCGACTGGGGCTGCAGCTCTGCAACCACTGGACCACAATCAGGAGACAGTCTCCCTGCGGGAGGCCCGAAGCCAGAAAAGGAAGGTTGTCAGTCCGACACCACCAGAGGACGAAATAGATCAAGAAATCAGAGATATGGAGATGCTTCATCAACAAGTACAGAGGAAGAAAGAAAAGATGGCCAGGCTAGCTGAACTGCAAAGGCAGATAGACGAAGCCTCTGAAGAAGTTCGTCATCTTGCTCAAGATGAGAAACACCGAAGGCCTCAGCACCAAGACCTTCATCAGGAGGGTTTTCCCAACGAGGATGACTGGTATGACAATTTCCATCATGGGAATTTTGTTTTTGATGATGCTTCTCCTTTGTCCGCTGAGCTGCAGGCTACACCTTGGCCTCCATCCTACAAGCCGCCTCAGCTTCCCGTATTCGATGGCCACTCAGACCCGAAACAGTTTCTGATGAGCTACGAAGCAACAGTATCTTCGTATGGTGGCAATGCTTCAGTCATGGCCAAATCTTTCGTTATGGCTGTCAGAAGTGTTGCTCAAACCTGGTACTCCTCCCTTCGACCAGGAATGATCACTTCATGGCAGAAGCTGAAGGACTTATTGTTAACTAGTTTCCAAGGATTTTAGACGAAGCCGGTCACTGCTCAGGCTCTGTTCCAGTGCACCCAGGATCACGAAGAATACCTTCAGGCGTATGTCCGAAGGTTCTTGCGTTTGAGGGCACAGGCACCAACGGTGCCCAATGAAATTGTCATTGAGGCCATGATCAAGGGGCTTCGGCCAGGACCGTCAGCTCAGTATTTCGCTAGGAAGCCTCCTCAAACTTTGGAGAAGCTGCTCCAGAAGATGGACGAGTACATTCGGGCCGATAATGATTTTCGCCAAAGAAGGGAGGAGGCTTTCAGGTTTTCTGAAATGACCAGGGGCTTCGGAGGGAGGTTCTACCCGAGGCACGTGAGATCGATTCATAACTCTACACAAAATGATGATAGAGGAAGCCAACAGCAAAGGCCACAATGTTCCTCACAGGCTTCGGGGCAACAGCAAAGCTCCTTCCGACCACCAGCTCCAAGAGGCAGAGGCGCCAGGGGCTTTGGAGGAAGATTTGGCGATCAACCGAGAAGGATCTTTTGTTTATTCTGCGGTGAGAACAAAGGCCATACTACCAGAATGTGCCATGTTACTATTCAGAAGCAAAAGGAAATAGCTGAAGCAGCAGCACAACAAGCTCAGCCGAAGCAGGTCATGCATACAGCTTCGTATCATTCGCCCTACATCCCAGAATATGTGGGCAATCATCCTGCAGTTTCTGTTGCTTCGGCGAGTCAGCCTCAAGCTTCCTGGCAACAGCCTCCGCCCCCACCTCCGTTGCAACAAGGCCAGCAGCTAGAAGGGAGCCAGTATGCTTCACATCAGAGGGATTTCAGAGAGCAGTCCGAAGCTCGTACAGTCAATAGCACTGTTCCAGAGTCAAAGCACATCTATTGACAAATATCCTACCTTAGTAGCAATCTTTTTCATTCAGTTTTATTTTCTGTAATAAAGGACATTGTTTAGGTTTCATGTAATTAGTTTTGCTGATTCCTACAAGGAAAATACATTTTCTTCACAGGCTCATATTGATTAAAGTTCAAAGACTTGTGGTAACAAGGACGACCTTCGAACTATCGAAAATTCTTCGAAGCAACAACAAGTCGTTCTAAGGAACGCAGAGTAAGTTTTCCGAAGTCACAAAAAAGTCGTTCCAAAGGGAGCGCAGTGTAAGTTTTCTGCTCCAAAGTCGTTCCAAAGGGAATGCAGAGCATACAGCGAAAAGTCAACGCTGATACCGCCTAAGTAAAAGGCGAAGCGCGAAAAGTCAACGCGAATACCGCTGAAAGTAAAAGGCGAAGAAGCTCCTAAGGGAGGCTTACAGCGAAAAATAAACGCTGATCCCGCTGAAGTAAAAGGCGAAGAAGCTCCTAAGGGAGGCTTATAAAAGATTGTGTTTTATTGCAGGGATGTGTATGTATCTTCGGAATAAACATCATCTCACACATAACATAACATCATCGCATCATTTCGCATAGCATAAGCATCATACATCATTTTTGCACATGGCACAAGAGATGGACACATTATCGATCTACAGAAGAACGCTTTGAAAAAAGGGGGAGAAATCATAGTTACAAAAAGATACATCATTGAACTTCGGAAGTGTAGCTTCGGAAAATATTTTCACGCAGCCTGGATATTATTCATCAGAACATTGGATATTGTTTTGACAAAGAAGAATCCTTCTTCACGAAGCATGAAAAGAAGGGAAGGTGTTTTTTCGTCAAAGACTCAAAAGCGGTACGTATAAAGTTTCATGCATCATAAAGAATTGATTAACAAAAATAGGTATATTACATTTGAGTTACAAAATGTTGCAGTATATTACATTTCATAAGTTTTCACAAGAATATTTAATCTTCTCTCAAAACGACTTCTGCAGCCTCGTTCAGGAGCCGATTAACGACTTCGTCCATAATATCTTCAGCCATCTTTTTAATTTCATCGTCTCCTTTCGGCTGAGGGCCCGAAGACGCTTTAGCAGGATCTGAAGCAAGATAGGATACAGCTACATTGCTATTACAAATCGCAAACAAATCTTAAAACCCAAGATTGCAAAACAATAAAAACTATTAGTTAATACCTAATTGACCTTCGGCCTCTGCGCTCTTTTCAGCAGCTTCAGCTACTTCTCTAGCATCGTGAATGCCCTTTTCACTTCTTCGAATAATTTCTCCGGCCATTTCTCGGCCACCATTATCCCAGATATCGGTAAAAAATTTCCCACCAATTATACTAGCTTCGGCCGAGGGATCTCTTGCATCTTCAAAGGACAAAGCAGCTTCGGATTGTGCTAAGATTTTTACATGTTCGCAGCCCTTCTTCTCTAAGATGGTGGCAATCCCTCTGGCACCAGAGAAGGCACATATATCTCCTCGGCTAGTTAAAATTTCTTCGAAGGCTTCAGCTTCGTGGTCGATCCATTCGATGGGACCTTCGGGATTGCCTCTCGTAAAATTTTCTTCGCTCGAGAAGGCGCCGACCCTGGCGAAGCTAGCTTTTAACTTCTTAACACACTCTATAGATTTGTTATAGCATCTTTTTCTGGATGAATGAAGCTCTTCAACAGTCATTTCTAGGTGATCGGCCCATTGGTCGCTGAGTTCTCGCTTTGTTTCTTCAAGTATGCGTTCTTCCTTGGCTCTAGCCAGTTGTTTCCGAAGATCTTCAATTTCGCGCTTCTGAGCTTCAGCTTGACCTTTAAAAGCAGCTTCGTCTTCTTTTATTTTATTTATCAATGAGTGTAATATTTTATCTTTTTCAAGACCTTCGTTCCTCAGTTCAATAACTTCGGAACGAAGGTTGCTCAGGGCTATAGAACACCCTTCGTCTTCAGCATCTTTCTGTGCCCTGAGGGCATTGCTAAGTATCAGGCCCTGCAAAGAGAAATATGTGTGTGTCAATAGATTTAAACAAGCGAAAGATTTTGGACTCAACAAAAATACAAGGATTTCATTTGTCGCACCTTTAAGCTATTGTAAGCCAGGCTGTCGGCCAGATCGTTCTTCGACAGCACCGAGAGCCCGTCTTCTAAAGTTGGGAATCCGAAGCTCTTGCTCATCTCCCGACAGACAGAAATCTCCTTGCTGTCGGGGAGACAATACAAGAAGTCTTCTTCTCCACTGCCATTGAATATTAACGCCCCTTTTGGATATTTCAGTTTTTGGGCGTAGTGCTGGGCCTCTTGCTCTTCTTTTTCTGACAGTTTTTTCCCCGAAGCATGACGAACAATATAATCACGAATTTTGGGGGATGCTTCAGGGGCAATGACACCGGTTTCTTCAACAAAAGTTGGCTTTGTTATTTTTTCTGCCTCACTTTCCAAGGATTTTATCTTTGAAGGCTCTGGGGGCCCAGCTTCGGCTTCAGTCTCTTGCCCTGGAGCTTTAGAATCAGAAATTTCAGTTGTTATTTCAGGAATAACAGCAGCCTTCTTCGGAGGTGTGCTTGAAGATTTGATCGTTTCCAGTACATCTAGCACATTAGCCATTCTCTTTCTTTTCGGAGTTACGGCTGGCACTTTTTGATTTTTTGCTGTCTCAATGTTTGCTGCAGGACTCAAAACTTCTGATGTTTTGGAGCCCTCAGTTGCTTCCTTTACCTCTTCCATTTTTTCTGTGGACGGCGCTTCGGCCGTCTCTTTCGTTTCTGATAACAAAATCTTTGATTGCTCCAATTCTATCTTTGTTGGCACTTCGGCCGTTTCTGCGACTTCTGGCAGCAAAGTTGGCTCGGTTGGTTTTTCAGCTTCGGTGGCCGAAGGAGTTTCTCCGGTAAACTCAGGCACCGAAGCTGGTTCAATATAGCGCGGCCGATGTGTGAGGACTTATCTTCTTTCTCTTCGGTTCTGGCTCGCTAGGAGCAATTGTAGCTTCTTCTTTTGCAGAGGTTGTGTTTTTTCTCTTTTGCCTTCGAATGGGATAGCAATAGTCAGGGTAGACAAACCCGATTGCATCGAATACCCGATTCAGCCTCTTCTTCTTTCGGCCTCCGAAGGCTGCTGACATTGCAGTGTCTTCGGCCTTCGAATAAGCCCCAAGCAGTTCATCACTTAAATTTTCAATACTTTTTAACCAGTCATCATCTGGCTCGACGAATTTATCTCCAAATTTAAAAGTGTACTTCAACCTGATAAGTCCACCTTCGTCGGCTTCTTTTACGGTTTCTTGTGGCATTTCCCATTTTTTCGCAAGTGGCCATACCCTGAAGGCAATATGCTCTTGAACTAAGTCCCTTGTTCCAATGAAAGAGCAGACTGCGCCGAAGGCCCTCTGGCATTCTTCGGCAGCTTCAGTCATTTCAACCTTCGGCCTCCGAAGGCCGAAGCTTTGCCAAATAGGGCGCATGATTATACCTTTGATATCTTCTCGTATTGTCAGATCATTCTTCACATAGAACCATTCTGTCATCCAGTCTCCGGGCCATCTCTTCCGAAAGGTTGGCACGGGGCAGCTTGACCCGGACCGAGAAACGAAACTGTAGCAGCCAAAATTATTATGATACTGTTCCTTACCCCAAGGTTTTGTTTCATATGATAATTCGTGTATATTGCAGAAGCTTTTTGCATCAGGCTGCAGACCTTGGCTTCTCACGGCCCACACGAAGACATTCAGCTTTATGATTGCTTCGGGGGTAAGTTGGTGAAGATAGACTTCGAAGATTTTCAGCACCTCCACGACGAAGCTGCTCAAGGGAAATCGCAGTCCAGCTTTCAAAAAGCTTCGGTACACTACGACTTCATTTTCTTCAGGGTGTGGGCACGTTTTTCCCCTTCGTCAGCCCTCACAATGGATAAATCCCGGAAATACCTTCCTCTCATGTTGACAAGATGATTCTCTTTGATAGTTGATTTACCATAAACTGAATGGCTTGGTCGCCAGGGACGATCTTTGGAGTCCTCACCACCACTGTCCACATCATAGCTGTCACTGTCACCAGTATCTTCAGACAAACCTTCCAGAATCTCCTTGGTGATTTTTTCTGTATTGGTCTTTGACATTGCTATAAGAAACCCCAAGTTTTTCTCTTCGTCCAGGCTCAGCTTCATCTCAGCAGCAGTCTTCTTATCCTCAGACATCTTCGGAGACACTAAAAACTATTTTCAAAGCCGAAGCTTCAAAACTAAAGGCTTAACAAATCTTAGTGCGCAAGAGCTAAAAATTGAGTGAGCAGGAGCAATTGGCCAGAGAGCGTGTCAAATGAGTTTGCGGTATGACTGTATTTATACGCCAAGAGCGTTGAAAATTGAAAGACCCCGCTTGTCAGTGAATGTTGCTATTCTAGCAAAGGGAAGGTGTTTTTTCGGACCTTCGGCGTAAAGCCTTCGTCCATATCGCAATCTAAATTTATTATTTCAAACAAATTAATATTGCGAGGGGCTACTGTTGGGGACCTTCGGCATCCGAAGGTCCTCAAAAACAGGATTTAACAGTATTTCTGGAGCATAATGTGTGAACAGGTATCTTCGGACTCAGGTCGGCATCACAGCAGACCAGAATAATACGAAGGTCGATACAGCGCCGAAGGTGTGAGCAGGAAAGCTTCGGCGTGACAGCAGAAAGTGGAACCGACTTAAAGATGAAAAGGCTATTTAGACCTCAACAGATTACTATAGAATTATTATCAACTGTAAAGGACATGAATGTAATTTTGTATGGGTTGTGTCCCGCGCCTATAAATAGGTGAACAGTATTCCCGTACTGTTCACGCTGACTTGACATTCGCTTTCTGCGTCACTCTTGTACTATCATCTCCTTCCGATTGAAGGTACACTTGTAATTCGATGATATTTCTGTTTATACATAATAATAATATATAATCGTTCGTATGGTCTTTTATATTCTTTATATTTCATCCTTCATCATTGTCTGATGAATTTATGAAGGTACGTCCTTCATAACCTTCGTCCGTAAGCAATTATGTCCTAAGGGAAATAATTCTTCGGAGGACGAAGGACTTTAATGATTAACGTTTTCTATGTTGCCTTGTTCTTAACTCAAAGCACTTGAGAACAAGTCCCCAACAACGATCAGCGGGGAGCATAGCACGGAAGTGGTCCCACCAAGTCCGAGCAGGGCCGCGAAGCTGCTGTGCGGCGAAGCGAGCCTTGGCCTCATCAGGGCAGTCTCCCGTGAGGAGGGGAAACTTGGACTCAACGACGCGAAGCCATACGTCGGCACCCAACGAATCCTCTGCCTTGGTGAACAAGGGTGGCTGCGTGCTCAGAAACTCCTGGTAAGTTGCCATAGCCGGAGGTCGCTGATGCTGGCCTCCACCATGCTGCTGAGGGTGGGGCTGGCGCTGCAAGAGCTGTCACAGAATCTCATTCTGCTAGGCCATCAGCTCCTGCACTGTGGGAGCTGGAGGAGGTGGCAGGGGAACCTGCTCGTTATGCCCGCGACGCTGCCTAGCTGTCATCTGAAAACAGAGATTGTCGCCATTGTTATCCCAACTCACAGTTTCGAACGACAAGATATCATCTCATATGGAAGGAAAAATGCCATAATCATAATATTAGGTTCGAAATGAAGATAACATGGTGACAAATATCCCACAGATTTCAAAAGTTCACAGGGTTACATCAATCAGGGGAAGGTACCCATAAGCCTAGTCCAAAATCTGACATTAACTAAGCTCGCATAGGTTTCTATCCGCCTAAAAGTGTCGAAGTGACTGCTTAACCCTGAGCGGTGGAAGCGACACTAGATACGGGTGAAGGAGGCATCGCAGAGGTAGTCCCATTGGCACCATGGGCTGGTCCTAGCTCCTCGGGAGCCTCTTCTCCCTCGCTTCCTGCTTCATTGGCCTCCATCTCCAGGTGGTGCATGTCCAAGTGGTCGTTTGCTTCTTCGAGTTCCCTCTGCACATCGTGAAGATGATTCTCCAAGACATCAATAGTGTTGTCTCGGATCTCCACCTGCTGCTCCAAGGTGGTGATGCGCTGGCTCAGCCTCTTCACCTGCAGATCCTTCTCTACCAACTCGGTGGATAGATCAACCACAAAATCTTCTCGACTGTCGAGAGTGAGCTTGGCAGTTTGAGCGGTGTTAGCAAGGAGTGCCATAGCATCGCTCTGAAGGGCCTGAAGGCGGTACAACGCACTCATGCACTGAACAGTGACCCTCCCAACCAAGTCAGGATACATCGCCCACACATCCTTCACATGGCTCACGCGGTTACACCACATGGGATCATCCTTCTTCTCAGCAGGGAAGAGTCCCAAGGGGTGCATCACCATCTCCAGGGGATGGTAGCCACAGAAAGTCGTCAGAGTCTTCATGGCTGCTGCTTCAACGGTGTCGTCCATCCTGAGTCCAATCATCTCAGAATCAAGAGAACGCCAACCCGGCTGAAGGGGATGAGCCTCCAAAGTCAGCCAGACCCGACAACGAGGTACCCGATGCTCCTCATACAACTGCACCGTGTACAAAGGGGGCGTAGGGTAACCGGCGGAGTTAAGCACTTCCCACAAGATGGAAGGAAAACCATCGCGAGAAAGGAAGTCAGAACTGAAACGAGAGTCTCCTCCACTGGCGGGGTGGGTGAATTCATCTGCAGAAGGGAATCAAGGGTAACGATTATGGTGGAAGGAATAAGAAAGAAAAAAAAGAGCCCGGATGGTTTTAGAGAAAGTGGGTTAGCTCAAAATTTTAATTCCTCTTTATGTTTTATAATGCATGCATGCTGGAAGTAACGTTGCCTCTCACAAGAAAATATGGTGCTTTTTAGGGCATCCTTAAAAATATAAGTACTGGCCCACGGGGCCTAATTAGCCACCTATTTCTCCCTCTATGCCTAAGGCCTTTCGTCCTAGGTCTAGCGGTCTAGTCCTGACGATCTGTAGCAATTTCTAGGCAAGTTTTAGATTTTGAAGATTGGTATTCATGGTTTATTGTCCTTCTCTGTGGTGGAATTTGCTCCGATACCAGCTGTGGCAGAACCACCCGAATTATTCCAGCTTAAGTGCCTAAGTCACGCCTCAGGGGCCGTAACACACTTAAATCGGAATAACCCGTCAGTCCCTCAGATCTAGTCTGATAGAGCCACTTAACCAGGATCAAATTCCACAATCTCACTCGAAGGTGAGTCACATAAATACAATAAAACAGGAAACCTCAAATTAAGTGCTGAATTATTACATAGATCTGAGTTTTTGAGTAGCAAATAAAGTTCACAAAATAAAGTGCAGCGGATAATCGATGTCGTCGGTATCGAGGAATTGGGCAAGGCCTAGCCCACTACTCCTCGTGCTCCTCTCCTGCCGGAGCAACATCCCACTCGACCGTCCAACCCGGTGGCAGGGTGGTTGGCCAAGTCACACCATCAACCATTTCCTGAATGGTACCTGCAAAAATTGTGCCACAAGCAAGGCTGAGTATACTAATACTCAGCTAGACTTAACCGGTGTGAGGAGTCTACTCCTCTACCTCTAGACTATGCAGCTGTTTGGCTGAGGGGTTTGGTTTGCCAAAAGCACTAGCTGTTTCTAAAATCAATTTTTAGCTTTTCAAATTCTATCATCATCAACTTAGCTAGATTTGCTCCTTCTAAGCATACATGGTGACGAGCATTTAGTTCAATCAACAAGTTATCTCATGTAACCTCATTTCACTTCTTACTCGATGGAGTACAAGGGGTCAAGCAGTCTCATTAGCTGCGAGAAGCAGACGATTCGAATCGAGTTTTAACCTTGCAAGATAAACCTAAACACATGACATGTCAGGGTACTCCGTCCCCACACACGTCAACCGTCCCCATCGATCCCCCGTTCGCATCCAGGCCTCACCGCCTTGGCATACAATGCTCCACTGACCCCGGCCGCCGCCGTGCAGTGACCGCACTTGTACCCACCATAGCTAGCATGGGAGACCCAGTCTCAGGTCGTATGAGGGATAAAGTCCGCGCCCGGCTTCAATCAGGTACTAGGTTTACCGGTTACCATTTTTCCCGGCATGTGCTTAGTACGTTCATAAGCTTGACTCAGGTATCCACACATTAATCCTTAATTCCTTTTCCCGTCTCATGGACAAGGCATCCTCCCTGGATCCAAGTCCATAGACTAACATATATCCTGTTATCAAGATGAATACAATCAATTCCTGACCTCGCGCGAGTGCTAGAAAAATCACTCGACTTCTACCGAGATCCTGATTAACAAGCAGCTACTCGACCTAGCATACTAGTATTCATCTCAAAAAGGAATCCTAAGTTCATGCAACTAGAGGTTTCAAGCAACTCCTACACTTAAGTGCACATTGCAATCCTACAAGCATTAAGTGTAGTAAAGTAGCATATAATAATACAGTTATGCATAAAACCGGGGCTTGCCTTCAATTGCTGGGGCTGCGGGGAGATCCTCAATAGCAGCCTCTGAAGCCTGCTCCTGGTCCTCCTCTTGGACATGTCCTTGCTCGGGGATGAGCACGTACTCTCCGTCGGCAAGATTACAATCTAATGAATGCAATGTGTAAGATACATGCATGATATGATAGGTGCTTTAGAAATTACAACTTTTGACGGTGTATGATCTACTTGGGTTAAACAAGGTTAACTTTACTTATGTAAGACCCTTGGGTGGTATACTTGGTAAATTGGGTCAAACTTAGCTAAGGTAAGTGGTAGGTTTATTTTTGGGGTTCCACTGAATTCTTTTTAAGTCTTAGTGAGAGTTGATAAGTACTCAAGTTAGACTTATTGGGGTGAGGTTTATTTCCTCTTCCCTTTTCTTTTACTCTCTTAAATGTTTTGGAGTGGGTTTGAACTACAAGTTGCTTTTATAAAATTCTAAAACTTCTGCAAAAATTACAGTGGCTTGGTACTGGTGTATATTTCTCTGTCTCAAAATTTGGGGATCAGAAAGTGAATAGTTTTCTCTGGACAAAATTATTAAATTCTAGCGCAGAAGGGGTGCTTTGAACTACAACTATTATTTAACAGTGGGTAGTTCTCTAAAACTTATTTTGCTGGCTTTTAGGTGTTATAACATGACTTGATACAAATTTCTAGTCATTAATACCTTTTAATTATTTTACTATGGTTTTCTCAAGTTTCTTGCCAAATGGGTGCTTTCTACTACCACTATATTTGAAAAATATCAAACAACAGAGTTCTTATTTTTCTTAGTTATTGTTTTGCGCAAGAGCAATCATTCTGAAGTTTGGCCTCTTTTTGCTTAAGGGAAGGGGTGGTATGCATTATTTAAATTAAGTGGCATTTCCCATAAAACACTAGCAATAGGTAGGAGTTTGCTTCTTTTTCATGGGTTTGCATTTTTCTCTGGTGGTTTATCTCATTATGAACTTAGCTAATTTTTGGTTGCCCATTATCACATTATTAGGGGTTGTTCATGATTTATTTGGAAAATACCTCATTAGCATTCTATATTTATTTTCCTTACTTAAAAAGTTGGGCTGAGGTGTTCTTTATTTTTGTAGTGGGGCTCTGGTGGTTGTAAGTCCACTGGATTTTTATTATTCATTTTGGGTATAGTTTTGTAATTCCAATAATTGATTCTTAGTTCAAATAAGGCTAAATAAAGTATTTTAATTTAAAACTGATCTGGACTAAGGGTCTCTTTATTTTTCCTATGTTCTCTGTTGCATAAGCAAACTAGGAAAAATAATTTTACTCACTGTTCATCAATTTCTAATGCCTTTCTGGTTTTTTTTAAGTTTTGGGCAAAATAGCTTTAAATGATTATCTACATCATATTTTCCAATGCTAGGGTTCCCACTATTTTAAACAGTGTCTAAGTGAGGTTTGAATACCTACAAATTTTCTTATGTTCGGTACAGAAGAAAAACAAATTTTCCTTAATTAAACTAGGTTTGGTAAGTTTCTGTTTTTAATTTTAACTCTAAAATTTAGAACAGAAAGCATAGGGTTTATCATTTTTAAATGATAGCTCATAATATTTAGGATCTAGCAAAAATAGTTTGACAACTTTTGATTAAGAATTCATCAAGTTATGGATTTTCTAAGTTCTCTGGTTATTTAAAAAGATTAACAGAATTGATTAAATGGAAAACTACTTTGCACGGGGGTCCCTGGCGGGTATTTTAAGTTTCCTTCGCAGATCAGTCCTTAGGCTACTATTCACATGGGTCACTGACTTTACAGAAAACCCCTGGGGTTCTCCAAATCCTAACCCGAGGTCCTTCTCCTAACTTAAACAGTAACCGCGGCGGAAGAAAGGGCGGAGGGGCTTACCGGCGGCGAGATGGCTCCGGTGAAGTGGTCGAGGACGTAGGGGAGGTCTCGGGGATCACAACGGTGTGCGGGTCGCCGTCGGGGATGGCCGGAGTTGGCTGGTCCACGTGCGCAGGCGGGGATGCTCGTCGGCGGCGAGGAGTCCGGCCTGCTCATGGCGAGATAGTTCAATTGGACGGCTCAGAGAGGTTCACGGGATGCCAGAGAAGATATGGGTGCAAGGAATTGGACGGAGACTCACCGGTTAGCTCTGTCCACGCGCGGTGGCGAAAGACCGAAGTCCGGTGAGGTCGATCTCGGGCCTCCGGTGAAGTCCGGCCTGGTCTGAGGGCTTGGAAAGCTTCACGGGCCACTGGCGGAGCTAGCCGAAGCACTGGCTCGACTTGGGGGTGGCTGGAGTGGGCTGGCCACGGTGGCCGAAGCTCTGGCGGCAATGGCGGGCAGAATTGAGCTCGCCGGAGCTAAGGAGAGGGGGCTGGCCGGTGAAGGTGAGCGCGGGGTGAAGTGGGGCGCGCCCGGGGAGGCTTTATAGGCGCGGGCGAGCACGGCCGAGGGCGAGGCTCTGACATGCGCTCGGGGCGTGTGCGGCGAACGCCAGTGCGCGCTCTGGCGCCTGGCACAGCGTCGAGCACGAGGCAGTGCAGAGAGAGGTCAAGTTCAAACGCGGATTGGGCCCAAATCTTTGAAATTAAGGCCACGATCCCGTTGAAAGATCTCTTCCTCTTAGGTCCCTTTGTCGTTTGTGTGTGGAGGCTAGCAACTTTCGCTGACTGGATTAAGAGATAGAGAGGGGAGAAATCCTGTTTGTCTCACTGCCACACACAGGGAAAAATTCTCTGGTTTGACGTGTCCGAGGCACGCGTCCCAATGCCATCTCCTGGCACATGACAGAGGGGTTAATTAGGCACATTTTTGTTAATGGGGCCATTAGGATTCGAGTTAGGGATCAAGGTGAAAATCCCTGATCTTTGGCTCAAGGTCTGAATTTCAGAATTCTGAAATTCAGAATTCCCATTAAGTCCCCACATGAGAAGCTTGATTTGGGGTTTTATTTGAGTTAATTTGGCCAAGCTTTCTCAACCTTTCTTGTTACTTATTTAATATACTTCAATTTTTATAATTGGCTCATGTCATAATTTTAAATTTTTCATACCCTTTTCCTTATTTTCTTGAATTTTGCTCATGGGGCTCACTTAGGGTTTTTATTAGGGTTACACCATTCTTACCTTTTTGAAGGACCCATTTGCTTTGGTCATGATACTTTTAAGTATATGCTTGGTGAATTCTTTATTGCTTAAGTTAATTTGATGCTCATGCTTACTTTGGTTCACATAAAATGATGGTTCTTGGTTTGGCATTTTGAGAGAAACCCTAGGTGACACTGGGGTGTCACAAATTTAAAGGCAGCGCAGTCTAGACAGCGAAGCTATGCTGACACCCGAAGAAGAGAACTCAATTTCAAAGTGGGAGACTATGTCTACTTGAAGGTGTCACCCATCAGAGGAACCAAAAGGTTTGGAGTCAAAGGCAAGCTAGCACCCTGATATATTGGGCCGTATCAGATCCAAGCGAGACGCGGAGAAGTGGCTTATCAACTCAGCTTACCAGAGAACCTGTCCGCTGTGCACGATGTGTTCCATGTGTCAGAAGAGCAGTTGCCAGCAGAGGATCTTGAAGTTCAAGAAGATCTAACATATATTGAGAAGGCAACTCAAATTCTAGAGACAGCAGACCGGGTCACTCGAAGAAGTACCATCAGGATGTGCAAAGTCAAATGGGGTCACCACTTAGAAGAAGAAGCAACCTGGGAAAGAGAAGATGAATTGAAAGCCAAGTACCCTGAGCTCTTTTCTAGCCAGCCCAAAATCTCGAGGGCGAGATTCTTTTAAGGGGGATAGGTCTGTAACACCCTGATTTTGGGGGTATAAAATTTCTTTCTAATTATCACCCAAAATCATGTGTTACTCTTCCTTTTCTCACTCTAGGCTTTCTCTCTCTCTAGATTCTTGCTCCCTTTTTCCTTTTGATTAGAAATAGCTTAAACTAGTGGAGATTAATTATTTATTTTTGTCAAAACCTTATGAGTCATGACATGTTGCATCATGCTGAGCTTAAAATATTCTTTGAAGTGTTGCACAAGTTTGAATTTATTTGAATTTGGATTTGAAAACTCTATAGAAAAAGAAATGGAAAAACAATTAGAAAATCTAGAGAAAAAGGAAAAGGGAAAGCAGCCCAGTCGGCCCACTAAGCCCAGCCAGGCCGCGCGCCCGCGCGCCCGCGCCGCCTGACAGGCGGACCCCGCCTGTCAACGGCAGTTCTCCCTCGCGCGTGCCCTCTCTCTCTCGCTCGCTGCCCAGTGGGCCGATCTGTTGGCGCCTGTTTTTCTCCCCTACGCGCTCCCTCTCTCTCTGTCTCGCGGGCCCGGTTCGCCAGTCGCCGAGCCATTGCCCCGCGCACCCTTTCTTCTCTCTCTGTGCCGTGGGCCTGCCCTGTCAGTTTCGCCCCCTCCACGCTCGCCGTGGACCGGCGCGTTCGCACTCGCGCACGTCGCTGGATTTCTCGGCCACGACGCCCGCCCACGCGCCCAGCTCCTTTCTTAGAGCCCTGCCAGTGCCCCCGCCCACATCCCTCGCCTCATTTCGCTTAGCTTCACCCTCTCTCGCACTCTGCCCACGCCGCCAACCACCGCCAGAGACCCGCGCCCGCGTTCCCGGCCATCCAGCTCGCCGGAGACCGCTCCAAGCCTCCTCGAGCTCCGCCCCGAGGTGAGACACCCGTCCCCGTGCCCAATTTCCCCTATTGCGCCCTGTGTTCGGCCAATTTCGCCTTCACCGATGCTCGGCCACGGCGGACCGCCGTGCTCGCGCGGTGGCCGGCCGATTTAGCCCGGTCTAGTTCCCCGGCGTTAGTCCCTAAGGTGCCTCTGCCTCTGCTGAAGCTAGCCAAGGCCTTAGCGCGCCTTAAGTCTCTTCCCTGTGGCCGGAATGGCTCACCGGAGTTGCTCCGGCCCGCTCGAGGCTTCCTCACCGCCGTTCTCCCTTCTCTGCCCGTGGATTCATGGCCTCTTCCCCGCCATTGAGTTTGCCGTGGCGCCCTCTCCCTCTCTGCCCAACTCCGGCCACCCGGAGCCACCCTAGACCGCGCCAGCCTCAACTCTGGTGACCTCACCACCGTGGAGAGGAGCGGCGCTGCCCGCAGCCATTGAACCCCCTCGGTCTGATCCCCTCCGTCCAATTCGGATCGAATGGCTCAGATCACAAATAACGCTTCGCGCACGCACGCCGTAGCGCCCTGGCCCGCTTGTAAGCGCCAAAACCCTCTGGCGCTGAGCCCGCTCGGTCGGCGCGCTCTCCCCCTCTATCGCTGACACTCCATCGCCCGCCTGTCAGCGCTCGCCCGCTCTCACGCGCGCGCCCTCGGCCGCAGATCTAATCTCAGCCGTTGGGTTTAGACCTGTCGGTTAGATTCACCCGATACCCCTTCGCGCGGTAGTTTTCTTAAAGAGACCCTCGATTTATTGGAAATCAACCCGCCGTCCCTGGTTTTCGCGCGCAGGCCCCTGTAATCTTGCAGATTTAGCCCTGGACTTTTAAATATTCACAGAATTAGCCCTAATTTCATATTTTGAATTCCCAAACTTGTTTATTTCATAACTTTTGCATATGAACTCCAAATTTAGTGATTCAAATTGCAAAATGTTCATAGAATTATTCTCTGTTTAAATAAAATGGTTTCACTTACTGTCTACACACTATAATTTTTAGGATTGAATATGAACTAATGTAGATGTATTTTTATTTATTTAATAAAATAAATAAAAGGAGAACCTTAGAGATTTAAACATGTGTAAGCTTGTGAGATTAATAATGTGTATTACATGAGTTTACCTCTGTTCTAAATTTTAGGTCACAATAAAATAAGTTGAACTATGTTTATGTACTTGTAAGTAACACTTAGGGGAAATAGTAATCTATTTTCAAATAAAGTTAATGTAGGTTATAGTTTATGTTATACTTTGAATTCATTATCCCTTATATAGTATTATGTCTTTTTAAGATGTGTTCCAATGTTTGTACATGTTTGGTGTGATGTTCATTTGTACTTTCCAAATGTATTGAATGCATGCTCGCTTTATTTAGACAACGAGCAGTCCGAGGTTCCTGAGTGTGTTGTTGGAGACCACCCTGAGCAACCACCTGGTGAAGGTAAGTGTGCTCTGACCTATTATGTCCTACATACTTTATGATTCATTGTCCCACATTACTTTATGAAACCTAAGGACTGACTAGTCTATATTCACTTATCCTTATTTACCTTTTGGGTTATCATGGTTAGCATGTTGCTATTGCCTTAACTTAATAAATGAACATGATGTGAACATTTATGATACGATACTGTTATCCTGATTATGTGGATGATCTTGTGATACCTTAGGGGGTTCAGGCCTTTTTCCTGAGTACCTCTCCGTAAGGACCTGTTTGTGGAGTGACCACCCGGGATAACAGTGCAACCATGAGGGTGGAATGGGACGCCCTTAGTTGATTAATTAGATGAACCTAGGGGCGTAGTTGGCTTTGCCGGAGGGCCATCAATGGGGGCCGGGGCGTAGTGCTCGCTCTGCCAAGGTTGGGGTGCAGAGGTTCTTTCGATTTGGTTTTGTTAGTCACCCACCTTGGGGAGGTGTACTGCGTTTGTACGACTGGCGAAACCTAACGAGCAGCTATGCACCAGGGGAGTCTTTGTAAAGGCTACGTAGTGTATCCCTGGCCATTCACCTTGGTAGTGAAGATCGGGTCTGTAGAACCCAGGCTGGAAAAGGATCACGACTTGTGGGTAAAGTGTACAACCTCTGCAGAGTGTTAAAAACTGGTATATCAGTCGAGCTCACGGTTAAGAGCAGCCTTGGGATCCTCTTTGATTAGAAGAATTTTGGATATTTTTATGATGATGATTAATAGTGATGTTATAAAATCTGATCTCTGGTATTTCCTCTTGGAGGGAGTGACTCTGGGTAATAACTGGGTTTATTACTAAAAGTTGGCTCTACTAATAACAATAAATACTTGACTAACCTAAAAGAAACTGCTTGACCTCAACCCATATACAGCTAAGCCACTTTAGCCAAACGGGACATTTGCTGAGTATGTTGATGTGTACTCACCCTTGCTTTACACACCACCCCCACCCCAGGTTGTCCCCAGTGTACTCAGTGCTCTGGAGGTGATGCTGGCAACATGGATGACTTCGTGGAGTTCCAGGAATATGACGAGTTCTAGTTCTTTCTTAGTGGCAAACCCCAGTCAGCTGCCTGTGTAGGCTTAGCATCTACATTTCGTATTTCCGCACTTTGATAGTTATGTTAAAGACAATGGTAATGTAATAGACTCTATGGATGTCTTGGACATCTTGATGTAATAAAGTACCTTTCCGCTATTTATTTCGAGCATTGTGTGATGATGTCCAATTATGTAATCGCTGTATGTGAGTTTCTAATCCTGGCACGTACATGGTTCACATTTGGTTTGCCTTCCAAAACCGGGTGTGACATCGTCCTTAGCCATGAGACAATTGTGGCCAACGTTTGGGAAGAGGAGGCCTTTGTTGACAGCGATGTTGGCGGCGTCCTCGTCGGAGGAGTCGATGGAGCTCTCGTCGGAGTCCCTTTCCCGACATATGTGCGCATCGCCGCCCTTGTTTTTGTAGTATCTCTTCTTCTCCTTATTCTTCCCCTTCTTGTCTTCGTCCTTGTCACTTTCACTAGAGATTGGACATTTAGCTATGAAATGACCAGACTTACCACACCGGTAGCACACCCTTTTGGAACAGGACTTGTAGTCCTTCCCCCTCCTTTGCTTGAGGATTTAGCGAAAGCTCTTGATAATGAGCACCATCTCCTCGTTGTCAAGCTTGGAGGCGTCAATTGGAAGCCTACTTGGTGTAGACTCCTTCTCTTCTTCCGTTGCTTTGAATGCGACGAGTTGCACCTCGGGTGGAGAGGTGGCGCCTTGCTCCAAGTTGACAATGTGTTTGGAGTCTTTGATCATAAGTTCAAAGCTCACAAACTTGCTAATCACTTCCTCGAGAGACATTAGTTTGTATCTAGGATCTCCACGTATTAATTGAACTTGAGTAGGATTACGAAAAACAAGGGATCTTAGAATAACCTTGACCATTTCATGGTCATCCCATTTGGTGCTCCCGAGGTTGCGCACTTGGTTCACCATGGTCTTGAGCTGGTTGTACATGGCTTGCGACTCTTCTCCTTTGTTGAGGACGAATCGATCGAGTTCTCCCCCGATCGTCTCCCACTTGGTGATCTTGGTCACCTCGTCCCCTTCGTGCGCGGTTTTGAGGACGTCCCAAATTTCTTTGGCACTATTTAACCCTTGCACCTTATTATACTCTTCTCGACATAAAGAGACTAGGAGTATAGAAGTTGCTTGGGAGTTAAAGTGCCTAATTTGGGCGGCCTCTTCCGAGTCGTAGTCCTTGTCCCCCACCTTAGGTACCTACGCTCTATACTCAACAATATCCCAAATACTTTCGTGGAGTGAGGTTAGATGGTGCCTAAGTTTATCATTCCACATACAAAAATCTTCACCATCAAAATATGGTGGCTTGCCTAGGGGTACAGAGAGTAATGGGGCGTGCTTTGAAATATGGGGATAGCGTAGGGACATCTTACTATACTTCTTGCGCTCATGGCGCTTAGAAGTAGTGGACGACTCGGAGCTTGATGTGGAGGGTGATGAAGAGTCGGTCTCGTAGTAGACCACCTTCTTCATCTTCTTCTTCTTGTCACCTCTCCGATGCGACTTGATGGAGGAAGAGGATTCCTCCTTGTGTTTGTTGCCGGATAGGTGTGGAAACGAGCCAAGCCGAGCTCGGCTCGGCTCGTTACGGCTCGCTCATGCAACGAGCCGAGCTCGGCTCGGCTCGCCCATCTGGCGAGCTCGGAAAAGCGGCTCGGCTCGGCTCGCTCCGGGCTCGTCGAGCCAATGAGCCTAGCCATAAACGTAAATCTGCTCTCTAAATTATAATATAAAATCTTAAAAATATTTTAAATAACATATTTTAAATTAATAAAATAGACATATCGCTAATATAATATATAAAATAGATTATTTTTGTATAGTTATCTCAAATAACATAAATTATTGTCTACTCGGTACTAACATTATATACTAATTAAGATTTTATGTAACAAATTGTTGTTGGGTCGAGCCACGAGCCAGCTCGCGAGCTGCACCGAGCTGAGCCGAGCTGGCTCGCTCTTTTCACGAGCCGCAAAAACAGGCCCGACTCGGGCTCGTTATGAACGTCGAGCCGGTCCGAGCCGAGCCGAGCTACTGCGAGCCTGAGCCAGCTCATCGAGCTCGAGCTTTTTTTCCAGCCCTATTGCCGGACTCCCTTGAGAGAGTCCTCCCCGAGCTTGCGTCTTTTTCACCGGTCATGATCTCCATCTTGGCGTGATCTCTAGACATCACTTCGAGTTGGTTAGACTCGTAATGAAGCACTGGCTCCGATACCAATTGAAAGTCGCCTAGAGGGGGGTGAATAGGCGAAACCTGAAATTTATAAACTTAAATGCACACTAAGGTCAGGGGTTAGCATTAATTAAATTCAAGTCTAAAGAGAGGGAAAAACAAATCAAACAAGAATCAAGGCGATTGAATACGATGATTTGTTTTACCGAGGTTCGGTTCCAAAGAACCTAGTCCCCGTTGAGGAGGTCACAAAGACCGGGTCTATTTCAACCCTTTCCCTCTCTCAAACAGTCACTTAGACCGAGTGAGCCTTCTCCTTAATCAATCGGGTCACTAAGACCCCGCAAGGACCACCACACACTTAGGTGTCTCTTGCTTTGATTACAAGTCACTTGAGAGCAAGAATGAGAAAGGAAGAAAGGCAATCCAAGAAACAAAAGCGCAAAAGAACATGAACACACACTCTCTCAAGTCACTAAATGGTTGAGATGAAATCTAGACTTGGAGAGGGTTTGATCTTTGTAAATGTGTCTTGGAGTGAATGCACTAGCTCTTGTATTGAATGTGATCTCTGAAAAACTTGGATGCCAAAGGTTGTGGTGGTTGGGGGGTATTTATAGCACCCAACCACCTTGGTAGCCATTGGTCAAGGCTGCTGGCGATGGGCGCATCGGACAATCCGGTGCGCCACCGGACATGCACTGTTCGTTGTCCGGTGCGCCACCATGTCACTTAACCGTTAGGGTTCTGAGTTGGTCGACCGTTGGAGACTTTGTCTTCTTGCGGTACCGGACTGTCCGGTGCCACACCGGATAGTCCGGTGCCCTCTGACTTCGTTGCTCCGACTTCTGCCGCGGCATTGTAGCCCACTGTAGCACTTTGCAGAGTCGACCGTTGGCGCTGGATATCCATTGCCCGCTGGCTCACCAGACAGTCCGGTGGCACACCGGATAGTCCGGTGAATTTTAGCGGAGCGCGCCCTGGAATTCCCGAGAGTGGCTGGTTGACATCTGTACGGTCCTGGTGCACTGGACACTGTCCGGTGGCACACCGGACAGTCCGGTGCGCCAATTTTCAGCACACTCAAGTCCTTTTGCTCCAATAAAATTGTGTCCCTGTTGAAGACTTGTTCTCAAATGCTATGAGTTAAGAACAAGGCAACACAAAAAATGTTAAACGTTAAAGTCCTTCGTCCTTCGAAGCATTATTTCCCTTGGGGTATAATGATTTTTGGACGAAGGTTATGAAGGGCGTACCTTCATAAGCGCAACATATAATAATGAAGAGAGAATCATATGAAATATAAAAGATAACATGAACAATTATGTATTATTATCAACTCATTTCTATTTTACTATTATGGAAAAATAGAAATGACATCAAATTACAAATGTACCTTCGGCTTGAAAGAAGGTAAAAGTACAAGCGTGACGCAAAAGCAGAATGACCAGTCAGCGTGAACAGTACAAGAGCACTGTTCATCTATTTATAGGCACGGGACGCAACCCATGTAAAATTACACCCATACCCTTTACATTTGCTAATGACTATATAGTAATCCATCGAGGTCTAAATAGCCTTTTCCCTTTTAAGTCGGTTTCCTTTTCTGCTATCATGCCGAAGCTCGCCTGTGCATAGCTTTGGCTCTGCGCCAACCTTCGTATTCTTTGTGCTTTTTCACACTGTGGTTCTGATCTGAGTCTGTAGGTACCTGTTCATGTATTATACTCCAGAAACATTGTTAAATCATGTTTTTGAGGACCTTCGGAAGACGAAGGCCCCCAACAGTAGCCCCTCGCAAGGTTAATTTGTTAGAATAACGAATTCATATTGTGATATGGACGAAGGCCCTATGCCGAAGGTCCGAAAAAACACCTTCCCTTTGCTAGAATAGCAACAACTAATGACAAGCGGGGCCCTCCATTTTGCAATGCACTAGATGTATAAATAGGAGCACACGACGAGCTCATTTGGCACGCTTTTTGCCGTCTGCTCTGCTTGCTCAATTTTTAGCTCTTGCCTACCAACGCTTGGTTGGTTTTTTAGATTTTCTAAGCTTCGGCTTTAAGAGCACATTTTCATCATTTCCGAAGAGATGTCTCAAGATAAGAAAGCTGTTGTTGAGACGAAGCTAAGCGAGGAGGAGAAGCTCTCTGAGGAGAAGACTGCTGGCTTTATTGAATCAATAGCAAAGACAAATACAGAAAAGATTACTAGGGAGATTTTAGAAGGCTTATCTAAAGACACCGGTGACAGCGACAGTTATGATGTGGAAAGTGGGGGCGAAGACTCCGAAGATCGACCCTGGCGACCAAGTCATGCAGTTTTCGGAAAATCAACTATTAAACAGAGTCATCTTGATAATATGAGGGGAAGATATTTTCGAGATATGTCTATTGTGAGGGCTGACAACGGAGACAGGACTGCTCCTGTTCCCGAAGAGAATGAAGTCGTGATCTTCCGAAGCTTTTTCAAAGCTGGGCTTCGGTTCCCCTTAAGCAGATTTGTGGTTGAAGTTTTAAAGATATACCAAATTTTCCTTCACCAAATTACTCCCGAAGCAATCATAAGAATGGGAATCTTCGTCTGGGCCATGAGGAGTCATGGCTTGGAGCCAAGTGCAAAAAGTTTCTGCAGTATGCACGAACTTTTATATGAGACGAAGCCCTGGGGTAAAGAGCAGTATCATAACAATTTTTGTTGCTACAGCTTCGTTGCTCGTTCTAGCTCAAGCTGCCCAGTGCCAACTTTTCGAAAGAGATGGCCCGGGGACTGGATGAAAGAATGGTTCTATGTGAAAAATGATTTAAAGGCACAAGAAGACATTAAAGAGATCATCATGCGCCCCATCTGGCAGCGTTTCGGCCTCCGAAAACCGAAGGTAGAGATTGATGAGGCAGCCGAAGGATGCCGAAGGGCCTTCGGCACGGTTTGCGCTTTCATCGGGACAAGGGATCTAATCCAGGAGCATATAGCCTAAAGAGTATGGCCACTTGTAGAGAAGTGGGAAATGCCGAAGGAGACTGTCACTAAGACTGACGAAGGAGAGCTGGTTCGACTGAAATACACCTTTAGATATGGAGATAAATTTGATGAGCCAAGTGATGACTGGCTGAAATGTATCGAAGCTACAAGTGATGAACTGCTTGGGCCGTACTCCAAAGCGGAAGATAATGCGTTATCTGCGGCCTTCGGGAGCCGGAAAAAGAAGAGGCTAAATAGAGTTTTTGATGCTATTGGATTTATGTATCCTGACTACCACTACCCGCCAAGGGGGCAGAAGAGAAAGAGTGCAACTTCTGGGAAGGATGTTACTTCAGCTGCTCCGAGTGAGCCCGCTCCGAAGAGGAGAAAGGTGAAGGTTCTTACTCACCAACCGCGCTATATTGAACCGGCCACAATGCCCGAATTTGGTGGTGAAACCTCTTCGGCTACTGAAGCCAAAGAACCTGTGCTTACATAGAAGATTGAAGAGTCGGCTGCAATGCCGAAGGCATCCTCAGCCAAATTAGCTGAGCCGAAGGCCGATAATATTGAAGAGATAGAGGTCGAAAGAACAAAGCTATTAGAAGTTATAAGCCCTTCGGCAGAAGTGACAGAGCCGACAGCACAAAAAGATCTTACAATGACCCCCAAGAGGAAAAGGATGGTCAACGTACTAGATGTGTTGGAGACGATAAAGACTTCAAGCTCTACTCCAGGGAAAACTGGCGAAGCTTCAAAAACGCAGACTGAGACAAAACTAACCGAAGCCGAAGCTGTAAAGAACCAGGCCGAGACCGAAGCTGGGCCTTCAGAGCCCGCCAAGGAGAAATCCTTTGAAACCGGAGAAAAGGAAACGGAAAAAGAAGCTGCAAAACAAATTCTGCCTGAAAAAGCTATCACTTCTACTCCCGAAGCATCTTCTGAAGTTCTTGGTTATATTGTATGACACGCTTCGGGAAAAAGATTATCTGAAGAAGAGATTTTTGAAGCTAAACACTATGCCCGAGAACTGAAGTATCTGAAAGGGGCCTTAGTATTCAATGGCACAGACGAAGAAGACTTCTTATACTGCCTCCCAGACAACAAAGAATTATCTGTCTGCCGAGAGATGGCTAGAAGTATGGGGTTCCCGAAGCTTGAAGCTAGCCTCTGCGCTATGACGAAGGATGATCTTGCAGATAGCCTCGCATATAACAGTCTGAAGGTACAAAAATTGTATATTTGGAAATTTATAAATTTTGAACTATTCTTTTGCTCTTATACTAATTCTTTTCATATAGGGTTTAATACTTAGCAACGCCTTGAGAGCGCAAAAGAACGCCGAAGACGAGAGCTACACTATTGCTTTCAACAACCTTCAAATAGAGGTTATTAAGCTGAGGAACGAAGCTTTGGAAAAAGATAAAATTCTGCTTACATTGGTGGATAATGTAAAGAAGGATGAAGCTAACTTTAAAACCCAATCTGAAGCCCAAAAAATTGAGATTGAAGACCTTCGGAAGCAACTGGCCGAAGCTAAAGAGAAGTGCGCAGTCGCAGAAGCTAAACGAGGAATTAGCGAACAATGGACAAATCATTTAGAGAAGAATGTTGAAGAACTTCACATATCCAAGGAAAGATGCTTTGAAAAATCTATGGACTGCGTGAAGAAAATAAAAACTAGCTTCGCCAACGTCGGCGCATATTCAAGCGAGGACAACTTCATAAGAGGCGATCCTGGGGCCCAATTGAATGGATCAGCAGCGAAACCGAAGCTTTTGAGGAAGTTTTGAGTGGCCATGGGGACGTCTGCGCCTTCTCTGGCGCGAGGGGAGTTGCAGCTATTTTGGAGAAAGCAGGGTGCGAACATGTTAAAACTTTGGCCCAAGCCGAAGCTGCTTTCTCCATTGATGATACGAAGGATCCCTCGGCCGAGGCAAGCTTAATAGGCGAAAATTTTTTCACTGACGTTTGGGAGAATGGCGGTCGAGGGATGGCTCACGAAATAATAAAGAAAAGTGAAAAAGATACTCACGACACTAGAGAAGCGACAAAAACAGCTGAAAAGGCTGCGGAGCTTGAGAGACAAATAGGTATTACTTAACGATTTTTACTTTTGATGTTTACTTTTGCGACTTCGAAATAATTTACGTTTTCTACCGCAGCTGAACTATCTCCTCCCCCAGAGCCCTTCGAGCCACTGGCCAAAGCAGAGGCAAAAGAATCATCAGAAATTATTAGCATGGCTGAAACCATTATGGACGAAGTCGTTACTCAACTGCTGACCGAAGCTGCAGACAAAGTTTTGAAAGAAGAAGAATAGATATTGTAAAAATATTGCCAAAATATTAATGTAACATTTGCTGGACTATGCTTGTAATATTTGGTACTCATGAGTTCTTAATGTAATGTGTAAATGGCTTTGTAATCCATTTCTTTGCGATGCATGAAATTTTTATTGTACATACTGTTTCTGAGCCTTCGGCGAAAAAATACCTTCCCTTCTTTTCATGCTACGTAAATAAGAGTTTTTATGCTTCGTGAAAAATCCTCCAATCATTGCAGAAACATTAATGCTTCGTCAGTAATAGACTTTCTTCCTTGATATCAGGGTGCTTCATAAAAAATGCTCCAAGCGTCGCCATAACACTGATACTTCGTCAATAATAGACTTTTTCCTCCACTTCAGAGCTGATAAAGTTGTATCTTTTCAAAACTTATTTTGTGCCTTAGCACAATTTCACTTTTTCGAAGCATTCTCCGAAGGTCAACATTGTATCCCCTTCTTGTGCCATTGATGCAATATGATGTATGATGTTATGTTATGAGAAATGCTGTGATGATGTTATGCTATGCGAAAATGATACTTTGTGCCGAAGACACACACTCACATCCCCATATGGAATACACAATCTCTTTGACGTTTATTTTTCGGCTTCACCGTTTATTTTTCGGTGTATCAGCGCTGAGTTTTCGCTGTAAGTTCTGCATTCCCTTAGGAACGTCTTTTGAACTTCTTCGTCTTCTATTTCGGCGGTATTCGCGTTGACTTTTCGCGCTTCGCCTTATATTTCGGCGGTATTTGGCTCTGCATTCCCTTTGGAACGACTTTTGAGCAGAAAACTTACACTACGCTCCCTTAGGAATGACTTTTTGTAGCTTCGGCAAACTTACGCTGCGTTCCATAGAACGACTTCGGCAAACTTACGCTGCGTTCCATAGAACGACTTTTTATGCTTCGGTGACTTTTTGGACTCCGTAATTCTGTGGAGAAGATATATTTTCACTATGGCAAAAATGAAGTTATTACAAGGAATTGAAAACGACAAGAAAACTAGGTTTTCAATAATTGTTCCTAAGTAAGAAAGAAAATGACAACGAATGTAAAAACTGATTCAGGGGTAGGATATCTCTTAGTAGATATGCTTCGACTCTGGCATAGTACTGTTGACTGTGCGAGCTTCGGACTCCTCCCTGAAGTCTCTCTGCTGATGGGTCTGTTGACTCCCATCTGGCTGTTGGCCGCGTGAATATGCAGGTTGTAGTGGTGGCGGAGGTGGAGGCTGTGGCCAGGATGCCTGTGGCTGACTAGCCGAAGCAACAGACGCTGCAGGATGGTTACCCACATACTCTGTATGTAGGGTGAGTGATATAAAGCAGTATGCATGACCTGCTTCAGCTGGTTCTGCTGAGCTGCAGCTTCTGCTATTTCCTTCTGTTTCTGAATGGTGACATGGCACATCCTTGTAGTATGGCCCTTGTCCTCACCACAGAATAAGCAATAAATTTTCCTGGGTTGATCCCCAAACCTTCCTCCAAAGCCCCTGGCGCCTCTGCCCCTTGGAGCTGGCGGCCGAAGATAGCTTTGTTGCTACCCCGAAGCTTGCGAGGAATATTGTGGCCTCTGTTTTTGACTTCCTCTATCGTCATTCTGGGTGGAGTGGATTGATCTGACGTGCCTTGGGTGGATTCTCCCTCCAAAGCCCCTGGTCATCTCAGAGAACCTGTAGGCTTCCTCCCTTCTTTGACGAAAGTCTTTATCAGCACGGATGTATTCATCCATCTTTTGAAGCAGCTTCTCCAAAGTCTGTGGAGGCTTTCTAGCAAAATATTGGGCAGTAGGTCCTGGACGAAGCCCCTTGATCATGGCCTCAATGACAATTTCATTGGGCACTGTAGGCGCTTGTGCTCTCAGACGCAAGAACCTTCGGACGTATGCCTGGAGATACTCCTCGTGATCTTGCGTGCATTGAAACAGAGCCTGAGCTGTGATTGGCTTCGTCTGGAAGCCCTGGAAGCTTGTCACCAACATGTCTTTGAGCTTCTGCCATGAAGTGATAGTTCTTGGCCGAAGAGAAGAATACCATGTCTGGGCCACATTCTTAACTGCCATGACGAAAGATTTGGCCATGACAGCTGCATTGCCGCCATATGAAGATATGGTTGCTTCATAACTCATCAAAAACTGCTTTGGGTCTGAATGCCCATCATACATTGGAAGCTGAGGTGGCTTGTATGATGGGGGCCACGGGATGGCCTGCAGTTCTGCTGCTAGGGGAGAAGCATCATCAAAAGTAAAGGTATCATGATTAAAATCATCATACCATCCATCGTCATTGAACAAGACCTCTTGATGAAGCTCCCTGTGTTGGGGCCTTCGGTCTTGCTCGTCTTGAGCAAGGTGACGTACTTCTTCAGTGGCTTCGTCAATCTGCCTTTGTAGGTCAGCTAGTCGAGCCATCTTCTCCTTCTTCTTTTGCACTTGCTGATGAAGCATCTCCATATTTCTGATTTCTTGGTCCAACTCGTCCTCTTGGGGTGTTGGACTGGTGGCCTTCCTCTTCTGGCTTCAGGCCTCTCGAAGAGAAAGGGTCTCCTGATTTGGGTCTAGCGGCTGCAGAGCGGCAGCCCCTGTCGCTGAAGCTTTCTTCGGTGGCATGACGAAGGTCAATGCTTGCCAAAGGTGGTCGAAAAGGATTCACCGGAGGTGGGCGCCAATGTTGGAGACTTCTTCTCAAATGCTATGAGTTAAGAACAAGGCAACACAAAAAATGTTAAACGTTAAAGTCCTTTGTCCTTCGAAGCAATATTTCCCTTGGGATATAATGATTTTCGGACGAAGGTTATGAAGGGCGTACCTTCATAAGCGCAACATATAATAATGAAGAGAGAATCATATGAAATATAAAAGATAACATGAACAATTATGTATTATTATCAACTCATTTCTATTTTACTATTATGGAAAAATAGAAATGACATCAAATTACAAATGTACCTTCGGCTTGAAAGAAGGTAAAAGTACAAGCGTGACGCAAAAGCAGAATGACCAGTCAACGTGAACAGTACAGGAGCACTGTTCATCTATTTATAGGCACGGGACGCAACCCATGTAAAATTACACACATACCCTTTACATTTGCTAATGACTCTATAGTAATCCATCGAGGTCTAAATAGCCTTTTCCCTTTTAAGTCGGTTTCCTTTTCTACTATCATGCCGAAGCTCCCCTGCGCATAGCTTCGGCTCTGCGCCAACCTTCGTATTCTTTGTGCTTCTTCACACTGTGGTTCTGATCCGAGTCTGTAGGTACCTGTTCATGTATTATACTCCAGAAACATTGTTAAATCATGTTTATGAGGACCTTCGGAAGACGAAGGCCCCCAACAGTCCCTAACTTGGTTCTTTTCTTGGTTTGTGTTGAACCTTATGCACCTGTAATACATGAGTTCTAGACAAACTAGTTAGTCCATGTGTTTGTGTTTACTATCAACCACCAAAATAAATTATAGGAAATGGTTAACCCTGTTTCCGTTTCAGTTTTTCTATAAGTCATTTGCAATGTCACTATCTTTCAATCACTTACATCATTTGGTTATACAAACTAACATGTGTGTGTTAATTGCAGATCTATAATCGACAAGATGGGACTTGTTCAATTTGCCTGTACCATGAAAAGAGGTAAAAAAATGGAAGACAACCTACAAAGATGTTATATGTAGTATATGGACCTCCTCGATGTCCCAACACAATGCTAGGTTAGCAACTTGTGTTATCGTCACCGTTGGCACGTTTGTTTTCTCGAGAATCTAACAGTTATATGTCACTAGTAGGTTACTTGGATGCCTTGGGCATAGTAGGATCTAGACTCTTATAGTCTAATCATGATAGTGACATATGGAGCATATATGTGCCATTTATCTTCTTCCACGTGGTGGAGGTCTACTACCTTTGCATGGTGTGTAGGTAGTTAAGAAGGTTTCAATCGAACCCACCGATGGACCACTCCATGAGTTAGACGTGGCACAAGTAGTTAAATAGTTCTTAATTTGTTACAACTTGTGAATGAAATGTACAGACAATTCAAATTATTAATATAGAAATTCTAGATTTGATTAGAGAAAGAGGTACAAGGAGAAGGATTGGCATGTCACACACCATGATGTCGTAGATGTGGAACCATAGGGAGCATAGGGACCCATGAGCGATCCTCCACATGACTATCACATGTGGTTTGGAAGTGTAAGAAGAAGATGACGTGGAGGTGGAAGGTGGTGTTATGGGAATGAGAACATCAGATGTGGATGTAGAAGATGATGGTTCAGATGTTGGAATGGAAGGAAGACACAGGAAAGAAGTACATTCTGTGGGATAATATGAGGAGTGAGTAGACTGGTTGTGAAAGAAGGGGCAATTTTCATTGAAACTCACATCTCTAGAAATTCGAATACGACGAGTAGAAGGATCATAACAACGATAGCCTTTATGTTCAGGACTGTATCCAAGGAATACACACTCTACAGATTGAGCAGTCAATTTGGTCCGCTCACATGGTGGTAACAACTAACAAGACATAACATATACATCCAAACACACGAAGATGAACATATCATGGAGGAGTCCCAAAAAGAACTTCACTCAGGGATTTGCCAGAAAGTTTAGATGATGGATGTCTATTAATGAGATACACAGTAGTGGAAACAACTTCACTCCAAAAGTGTGAAGGAACAAAAGAAGATATCAAACTAGTACAAGCACTCTCAATAATATTGGTGTTTTGCATTCAGCAACACCATTTTGGGCATGAGCACCAGGACAAGAAAGTTGAGCTAGAGTACCCTCTAAGGTCAATATCTCGTGGAAATTGTTAGATAAAAATTCACCACCAGAATCCGAACGAAATATTTTAATAGTAGCAAAAAACTAAGTGTGAACCATGCGAGTGAAGGACTTGTAAATAGAAGGCAATTCCGAGCGGCGTTTCATGAAGTAAATCCAAGTATAACGAGAATGATAATAAATAAAAATGACATAATATTTATGACCACCTTTGGAAACAAACGGAGCTGGACCCCAAACATCAGAGTGAATTAGATCAAAAGGTTTAGCAGAATGGGAATCACTAGTAAAATATGGAAGTTGTATTTGTTTTCCAAGATGACAACCTTTACAATGAAAACTAGACTCAACATGTGTAGGGCCTAAACATCCTGACTTTATTAGAGTGAACAGACGAGATCCACATAAGTGACCTAGACGATGATGCCACTGGGCAAACGACGTCGACCCAAAGCAGCAAGCACATGTGGTGTAGAGGTATGGTATGAAGGAAGACGCAAGGTGTCCAAGATGTAGAGGCAAGGCGAAGATTTACGGTGACGGCCAGTCCCAATCACATCCCCTATGGGTTGATCCTGTATAAAACAAGATGAGTCATCAAATCCAACAAAGCAATTGTGATCGGTAATTTAGCCAACTGATAGTAGATCCATGGATAATTCAGGTACAAAGAAAATATTTGGGACAATAAAATTAGAATTGGAAAGAGAACCCTTGTGGGTGACATGACATAATGTACCATCAGCAGTCTGAACAGAAGTACCCTCGGTGACAGGTGTAGTAGATGCCAGCTATGACTGATCAGATGTCACATGAAATGAAACTCCAGAGTCAAGAACCCAAGAGGATGACAAAGCACCAGCAGATGAAGTAGCAGCAACACCAACTGAGCCTCTAGGAGATGCTCCTATACCACGACCACGAGTAGCACGACGGACACAAAAATCAGCCAGCTTCTCTGGAAACTTAGCAAAGCAGTTCTCAGACCGATGAGTGGTCTTTTTACAATGCTCACAAGGCTGAAAAGAGGTGTTCCTGGACTTCTGAGAAGTGGCCAATACACTGTGAGAACTCACACCAGTAATAGAAGACATAGACTTCAGACGAGTCTCTTCAGCAAGTAATTCAGACAACGCATGAGCCATGGTGAGAGTATCAGAACTGTGAAGTAACCTTGCACGAAGAGAATCAAATTCAGGTCGAACGCTCATAACAAATCTGTAGGTAAAGAACTTCTCAATGAACTTATGGGTTGGGCAAGGCACAGTTGTACAAGCAGGCACCATGGAGGTCAATGCACTCATAAGACAATCAAAGTCTAAATAGTATTCATCAATGGACATATCATGTTGCTCAATGACATGAGTCTGTTGCATAAGGGTATGTAAAAGAGCACCGTTATCCTGAACAAATCGATCCTTCAGATGTGACTAGATAGCCTTAGCAATGGTGAATTTGGACAGGCTCATAATCATAGTTGGTTTAGTGCTATTGACCATTGCAACCATTACCTTGCCATCATTGATCTGCCAAGTCTTGATTGCAGCAGTATTGCTTCTATCAGTTGCTAAAACTAGAGAATCTTCAGTCAAATGAAATAGTAAACCGTGACCTCTTAATGCAGTCTGAACACAAAAAGCTCATTCTAGGTAATTCTGCCCATCAAGCACGATATTGACAACAATAGTGTTGGCTGACATATTGAAGAGCAATAAAACGTTAAAGGATAACAGATCTGAAAAAAGACTGGTTTGATGGTACCAAAAACCCTAGCAGGTGCAGCAGATGAATAGTGGATACGCCGGCTACAGCCTTAGATGAAACCGTGCGAAGTCACAGTAGATCAACAGATCTGGCCAGGGCTACACTCGGCGTAGATACACACAGACCCTATGTTGTGCGCTGCACAGACGGACGACGCAGCGACAGATGGGGGTGCGCGAAGAAGGCGCGCAGGAGATGGCAGATGGTTACAGCAGTGCCTGCGGACGGGGGCTGATGATGGCCGCGATGGTAGAAGGCAGGGCCACGACACCGGGCAGGAGCAGACGGTGAGATGGCCGCGACACCGGGCAGGAACGGAGCACCGGCGCGCGCGCAGAAGAATTGCACGGACGACGAAGATGGCGGGGCGGAGCACCGGCGCGCGTAGAAGAATCGCACAGGAGATGGCGGGGTGGAGCACCAGCGTGCGCGCAGAAGAATCGTGCAGGAGATGAGGGCCACGACGGCGGTTGGGTGGGGGAGGGCCGCGACGGCAGCCGACCAGGGATGGTCGTGACAGCGGCTGGGGTGGGAGAGGGCCACGACGGCGGCTAGAAAATTAGTGAAACCCTAATCATAATCTCCTCTGTTACCATGTTACTAACCTTGGGATTGACAATAGATGATTAGTCCCTAAGGACTATATGTTATATATATAGGCAGTAGGTCTGGGTCTAATGGACCTTAACAATGAGTACCTCATCTGAAGGTACCATGATCATACTGATCAAGCATTGGTTTCAGTTTAGAATTATTAGATCAAGAATTGGTTTCAGTTTGGTACTTTGGTTTTAGTTTAGAGTACCTCATCTGAAGCTACTGCTGTTTGAGAATTGAGACTTTGAGTCTGATAATTGATACTTTGATTACCTACTGTTGTAGTGTTGTAGTTCTAGGACGCTGTTTGAAGTATAGTGTATATAACTATATATAATTATATATGTCCTAATTAGTACATGGCGTTTAGGATGACCAATCACCAATTAATCATCCTGGTCGACATCCTAATCGCGATTACTCGCCTAATCGGTCACCATCAACGACCTCGCGACCAGGCGACTTGAAATCCACGCACTTCATCTTCTTCCTCCCTCTCATATTGACCATCGAATCCCACATTTCATACATTAAGTGAAGACATGGTGTGCTGGTGCCCACCATACCTATCATTTCATATATAGTAGCGATCCTAAGAATGTAGTTGACCTTGTCCCACCGTACATCACTAAGTATCCTGTCCTTCACAAGTTGGGCAGTTGGAGCATCATCTCTGTAGACTCTAGATGCTGATTGTTGGAGGGCTGTTTTTACTTCAACAAACCGTTTCAACATACATACAATTGAGGCAAATCTTGTTTCAGGAATCGAAAGTAACTTCAAAAGGCTAAACTCATTGAACATTTTTTTGAAAACTGGCAAGAGAATTGCCTGTTATATTAAAAAGAAGGTGAGAGCCAGCAAGGGCTAAAATAAACAAGTACATCACACTAGGGAAGGAGACATTAAGTATGGTGACACAAATGTCCCAAAACCAACCCCCTCCCCTTCCCGAAAACCTACAGTAGCCTTGCTAAGTGTTTTGCTCCTCCTAGAATCCACAAGCGGATTTGCTCCTTAATCATCGCTATAGTCTGTGTCACGGTCTTCTCTTTGTGCTCAAAGATTCGCGAGTTTCTCTCACACCAAATTGTCCAAGACACGAGGATGAGGAGGGTTCGCAATCCCTTCACGCTTCTGACTGTGGATGTTGCAAGATTCGACCACCATTGGTGCATCGAACCTACAAGTTGCCAAGAAGAATGGTGGATCTCCGTAATTGCAGCCCACAGACTCAAATCAGCCCAAATATGTCTGGTGAAGCAACATTCAACAAAAAGATGTAGTCCAGATTCTGGGCATGAGGCACATAGGACACAGCGCGGATTATTAGACCATCCCCTTCTTGCCAACATGTCTGCTGTCCAAACTCTATTTTGAACAGCAAGCCAACTGAAGAATTTGCACTTTGGTGGCGCCCAAGCTCTCCAAATTATACTATTAAAATTCATGCATGTGGAGCCACAGAATTGCGCTTGGTAGGCTGACTGTGTTGTGTACTGGCCACTCATAGTAAACTTCCACTTGATAAGGTCGGGGGTATTGTGCACTAAGCGAAGCTGATTTACCTTGCACCATAATTGATAATATTCATGTATGTGCGCGACAGAAAAATCATTGTGATTAAAATGTAGGTCCTGAATCCATTGGTTGTTTGAGAGAGCCTCATGGATGGATCTATTTTTGCCATTAGAAATGGGGTAGGTCAAAGGGAAGGAGTCTCTAGGTGTCATACCCCTTAGCGAGGCATTTTCCCAGAACAAAGAAGACTTACCATCCCCCACCCTGACTGCAAATAGTCTCCTGTCCAACGTATTGCAAGGTATATCTTTCGCCATCCTCTGAGTATTTAACAGTTTGGCCTCCTGCCACAACCATCTGAGGCGTAAGGCCCGCGAGAAAATACCAAGGTGCAGAATGCCTAAACCACCGTATTGTTTTGGTCTTGCTGCATAGACCCAGTTGACTTTGCATTTACCGTCGGTTAATCTCTTTGAACCAGCTCAAAGAAATTGCTTATGTTTTGAGTCAATGAAATCCAACACACTTTTAGGCGGTTTTAGGGCTAGGAGCAGATAGGTGACCTGCGAGGTTAGCACTGCATTGACTAGTGTGAGGCGGCTAGCCGCCGAAAGGTTTTTCCCGCTCCATGTACTCAGCTTTGCGGAGACTTTGTCAATCCATGGCTGGAAGTCCACCCGTTTGAGTCTGTTCATGGACAAAGGTAGTCCAAGGTATTTGAGGGGGAAGGAAGTCCTCGAGGCCGGCAGACCAGATAGAACGTCAGAGAGGTTGATGTTGTTACACTGGATTGGTACTATTGTGGACTTGTGGAAATTTGTTTTTAGGCCTGTGGTTTCACCAAAAAGTTCCAGAATCCTTGCAAGCATAGATACCTCACCTTTTGTGGGCGTGACAAATATGACTGCATCATCCGCAAACATCGATATGCGCAGGTCGGGCGAGCGGCCACGGAGCTTGGTGAGCATTTCGAGTTCAGTTGCTACTTCGAGCAGTCTTTGCAAGGGATCTATTGCAATGACAAAAAAGAAGAGGAGATTGGGGGTCGCCTTGCCTTAGGCCTTGCCCGTGCCAGATAGGGGGGTTTGGTATGCCGCTAAGGATGACTCTTGAGGTTGAGGTGGAGAGAATTGCCGCAATCCATTCCCGCCATCTTATAGGGAAGCCTAGGTGCTCAAGGAGGGTGAGGATATACTCCCAACGTATCGAATCAAAGGCTTTTGCTATGTCCAATTTGAACAAAAGTGTTGGGGTCTTGTTTGTATGAAAACGACGCCGCCGTACGCACTGCCAAGAAGTTATCATGTATGCTCCTGTTCTTGATGAAGGCGCTTTGACAAGTGGAGATGATCGCGTTCATATGGGGCTGAAGTCGTAATGCCAGTATTTTGGAAATAAGCTTTATGAAGGAATGGATTAAGCTTATCGGTCTAAAATCACCCACTTCCTCGGCCCCTTCTTTTTTGGGATTAGGATTACGTTAGCGGTGTTGATGAGTGATAAGCTGCCACAACGTAGAGCATGGAAAGTGTTGGCCGCCCTTATGACATCCCCTTTTATTATGCTCCAGCATGTCTTAAAAAATAACCCAGTGAAACCATCAGGTCCCGATGCCTTTTCAATGGGCAACAGATCAATGGCTCTTTTGATCTCCTCCTCTGAGAATGGAGCAACTAAAGAAGAGAGATCATGGTGTCGTAATCCAAGCGTCGCCCAGTTGAAGTCTATTCTCGGAGCGGGTGGACGACTCAACATATTTTCAAAGTGGGATTGAATTTTCGCGGCCTTGCCTTCATGTGTTGTTGTCGAGCCATAATGGTCTTTGAGGCAATGAATGAAATTTTTTCGACGCCTAGAAGTGATCCTTCGATGAAAAAATCTAGTGTTAGCATCCCCAAACTTTATCAAATTTAGCCGGTCAGCCTGTTTTTTCCACGCACGTTCGATGACAGTAAGGCCCAGAATTCTTTTCTTAAGTCTGCACCTTAGGAGCTCCTCTCTAGGAGAGAGAGCTCTCAGCTCCTGTGCTATGTCAAATCTATGGATTATCTCCAAAGCCATATGAAGTTGCAGCTTAGCATCCGAGATAGTGCTGAAGCTCCACTATCTGAGGGCCCTTGCTGTAGCCTGCAGTTTGTGATAGAGTTTGTGGAAAGGTTCCTGGTGTGTGCAGTGAGTGCACCAGGACCTCGACACCACCTCCATGAATCCTAGAAGCATGGCCCAAAATTCTCAAATTTAAAAGAGCGCGGGTGTCGGGGGCCAGTTTGGTTAGAGAGAAGCAATGAACAGTGATCCGAGAGCGAAGAAGATAGGCCGTGCAGCACGTGGCTATGAAAAGCTTGGTCCCATTCAGCATTTGCAAAGACCCTGTCAAGCTTAATAAGGGTTGGGTTTGTACGCTCGTTGCTCCAAGTGAATCTTCTATTTTGCAGGTTAATTTCCTTCAGGTCACAACAGTCTAGCATATCACTGAAACGGTTCATTAGGCTAAGGTTCAAACGCCTCTTATTCTTGTCACTAGCTTTGTAAATTAGATTAAAATCTCCCAAAAGCAGCCATTTAATTTCGGATTGCGGTTTTAGATCTTGAATTTCTTGGAGAAAGGTTGTCTTCATGCTATTGCTTGTAGGCCCATAAACCACAGTTAATAGGAAGGCAGTATGGGATGCTGTTAGCTTGGCCTTTCCAGAAATATGGAAATCGCCTACTGTAAAATCAGTCAGCTCCACATGGTTGGTATCCCATAGCAATGCAATCCATCCCCATGTGTCGCTGGGGCCTCCTGTCGGTTTGTAGAAGAATTTGTCTAGGTGGTGGCCTCCAAGGTGCCGGGTTGTTGTTTGGTCGAAGGAAGACAATTTAGTTTCTTTCAAACAAGCTAAGTGACACCTCAATGAAGTGATTGTCTCTTGGACCGTGTCCTTCCGAGCCTGGGAATTGAGACCCCTCACATTCCAACAAGATCGAGGGTATGCACAACATGTGGTGTCCAAAATATGTTATCATATTCAGCTTCTATTACGACCCCAGCACCTTTGCAGTTTGCGGTGTTGTCTGTAATGATTTGTACTGTATTGTTGACCTACTTCAATAACACCCCCAACTTATCAGCAATGTATTCTTTTGATTTGTATTTATTCACCTTGACAATTATCAGCCGTCAAGAACAATGGTGCCTTCTCAGAAACAACAATAAAATTAATGATTGGTCACCTCTGTGGATCCAACCAACCACCAGTGCAGATTGTGACTCCCTTCTCTGCCCATATTCTCTTTGTGCTCTCCAGTCTTTACAATAGAAAGCATGAGTTCCTTACACCTTTCAATTTCCTTCCGGTTGTCACTAAGCATTTCATATAAAACATTAGGACATTCAACTATTCCTCTTCCTGATGCAACACAGGTGCAGAATATGGTTGATATATTTATTTGTGTAGGAACTGGTGAAGGAAAGAGCTTTGCATTGTTTATAAATTTTCATAATTTTACTTTTCACCACTTGTTGGGGACATGTTCTCAAATGCTATGAGTTAAGAACAAGGCAACACAAAATGTTAAATGTTAAAGTCCTTCGTCCTTCGAAGCATTATTTCCCTTGGGATATAATGATCTTCAGACGAAGGTTATGAAGGACATACCTTCATCAACACGATATATGTTAATAAAAGAAGAAGTATATGAAATATAGGAAGCAAAATAAACAATTACATAACATTATTAATTCATTGTATTATCCTAGAAAGACAGAAACAATATTGAATTACAAATGTACCTTCGACTTGATAGAAGACAAAAAGTACAAGCGTGACGCAAGAGCCAGTACAAGTCAGCGTGAACAGTACGGGGGTACTGTTCATCTATTTATAGGCACAGGGCGCAGCCTGTGCAAAATTGCATTCATGCCTTCATGTTTACTATTGACATTAGGACAATCTATCGAGGACTAAATAGCCTTTTCCTCTTTAAGTCGGTTCCTTTTCTGCTACTGAGCCAAAGCTTTCTTGCGCATAGCTTTGGAACTGGTTTGACCTTCATCCCAACCATGCTTTTCATATTGTGGACAACTCCATCTCGATTTCGAAGGTTCTTGTACATATATTACACTCGGGGAAACATTGTTAATCATGTTTTTGAGGATCTTTGAAAGACGAAGGCCCCCAACAGTAGCCCCTCGCAGTATTAATTTGTTAAGATAACAAATTTAGACTGCGACATGGACGAAGGCCTTAAGCCGAAGGTCCAAAAAAACACCTTCCCTTTGCTAGAATAGTAACACAGTCAATGACAGATGGGGCCCTTCAATTTAGAGCGTGCCGAGCGTATAAATAAGAACTCGCACCAACTACATTTGGTACGCTGGTTGTGCCATTTGCTTTATTTTCTCAATTTTATAGCTCTTGCTCACTAACGCTTGCTAGTTTCTGAAGCTTCCTGAGCTTCGGTTAGAAAGACACATTTTCATCATTTCTGAAGGAAAAAATGTCTCAAGACAAGAAGGTTGCCGTTGAGACGAAGCTAACTGAAGAGGAGAAGCTCTTTGAGGAGAAGAAGGTTGTGAATCCTTACATAGCTGGGTTTATCGAATCAATGGCAAAAACAAATACAGAGAAGATTACTAAGGAAACACTAGAGGGTCTGTCTGAAGATACTTGTGACAGTGATGATTATGATGCTGAGAGCGGGGGAGAAGATTCTGAGGATCGGCCGTGGAGGCCGAGTCATACAATTTTTGGGAAATCAACAATTAAACAGAGTCATCTTGACAATATGAGAGGAAGGTACTTTCGGGATATGTCTATTGTTAGAGCTGGTGGAGACAACAACGTTCCTGCCCCCGAGGAAGACAAAGTTGTGATTTACCGAAGTTTCTTCAAAGCTGGGCTTCGGTTTCCATTGAGCAGGTTTGTAGTTGAAGTGCTGAAAATTTATCAGATTTACCTTCATCAGATAACCCCGGAAGCTATTATTAGAATAGGGATTTTGTTTGGGCTGTGAGAAGCCAGGGGCTGGAGCCAAGCGCGAAATGCTTTTGCAGTATGCACGAACTTGTATATGAGACGAAGGCCATGGGCAAAGAACAATATCATAACAATTTTGGATGTTATGGATTTATTGCTCGCCCCAACGCAAGCCACACGGTGCCAACATTCCGGAAAAGATGGCCCAGAGCTTGGATGGAGGAATGGTTTTACGTGAAGAATGACTTGAAGGCAAGAGAAGATATTAAGGAAGTGATTATGCGCCCCATTTGGTCCCGCTTCGGCCTCCGAAGGCCGAAGGTTGAAATTGATGATGGTGCGGAAGCTTGTCAGAAGGCATTTGGTACAGTCTGCTTCTTCATTGGTACACGAGATTTAATTCAAGAGCATATAGCCTTCAGAGTATGGCCGCTTGTAGAGAACTGGGAAATGCCGAAGGAGACTGTCACCAAGTCTAGCGATGGTGACCTGGTCCGGCTGAAGTATACATTCAGATATGGGATAAATTTGATGAACCAAACAACGACTGGCTGAAATGTATCGAAGCTACAAGTGATGATCTGCTTGGATCATATTCCAAAGCAGAAGATAATGCATTATCCACAGCCTTCGGAGGCTGGGGAAAAAAGAGATTGAACAGAGTTTTTGATGCCATTGGCTTTGTTTACCCCGACTACCGCTATCCACTGCGAGGACAGGGAAAGAAGAGGAAAACTGCTACTTCGGCCACTCCAGACGAGCCTGTGCCGAAGGGAAAAAAGTTAAAGGTTCTTACCCACCGGCCGCGCTATATTGAACCGGCTGTGGTGCCTGAGTTTGGCGGGGAGGCTTCTTCAGCTGCTAAACCAAGAGAACCTGTTCCTCCGACGCAGAAGGCTGAAGAGCCGGCTATAATGTCGAAGGCACCTTCGGTTGAGTTAGTTGAAACGAAGGTTGACAAAGATAAGGCTGAAAAGTCAAAAACTGAAGAAGTAACAAAGATGCCAGGGATTTTAAGTCCTTCAACAGAAACAACAGCGCTGAAGGCAGAAAAGAGTTCTGCCACAACTCCTAAGAGAAGGAGGATGGTAAATGTATTATATATTTTAGAAACAACCGACTCCATAAGTCCCGCTCCCACAGGGAGGGTTGCCGAAGCTGACAAAACGCAACCCAAAACTGATACTAAGCGAATAGAAGTCGAGACTACAATAACCCAGGCTGAAACCGAGGCAGTGCCCACAGTGCTTACTGAGACGAAGCTTGCCGCCATCGAGCAGAAGGCCGAAGGAATAACTCCAGATATTAATATAGGTTTTGAGAAGAGTGCGACCAAAGAGGCCGAATCCCTTGCCCTTGAAGCACTCTCTGAAAATCTTGATTATATCATTCGACATGCTTCGGGAAAGAGATTATCCGAAGAAGAAATTTTTGAAGCTAAACACTATGCCCGAGAACTGAAGTACCCGAAGGGGGCCTTAGTGTTTAACGGTACGGATGAAGATGATTTCTTGTACTGCCTCCCGGACAACAAAGAATTATCCATCTGCTGGGAGATGGCCAGAAGTATGGGTTTTCCGAAGCTCGAAGCTGGCCTTTGTGCCATGACGAAGGATGATCTCGCAGATAATCTTGCATACAACAGTCTGAAGGTACAAAAGTTGTGAATTTTGAAGCTTATGGACTCTGTAATGGAGTGTTTTTATTCTTATGTTAATCCTTTTATTCTGTCTTGCAGGGCTTGATACTTAGCAACGCCCTAAGGGCGCAAAAGAATGATGAAGATGATAGTTGCACTATAGCTCTCAATAACCTTCGATCAGAGGTTATCAGGCTGAGAAACGAGGCCACGGAAAAAGACAAGATTCTACTTTCATTGGAGGATAAAGTAAAGGAGGATGAAGCTAGTTTCACAAATAAATCCGAGGCCCAAAAAATTGAGATTGAAGACCTTCGGAAACAGTTGGCCGAAGCCAAGGAAAAATGTGGTCTCGCAAAGGCCAACCGAGATATTAGTGAGTATTGGAAAAACTATTTAGAAAAAACAGTTGAAGAACTTTGCGCATCCAAAGAAAGATGCTTCGAAAAATCCCTGAGCTGCGTGGAAAAGATAAAGGCTAGCTTCGTCAACGTGGGCACTTATTCCAACGAAGATAACTTTATACAAGGCGACCCTGAGGGTGTTATTGAATGGATAAGCGGAGAGGCCGAAGCTTTTGAAGAAATCTTAAGTGACCGAGGGGATGTATGTGCATTTTCTGGTGGTCGCGGGATTTCAGCAATCTTGGAGAATGCGGGGTGCAATCACATCAAAATCATGGCCCATGCCGAAGCTGCCTTCTCCGCGGACGTCACGAAGGACCCTTCAGCTGAAGCAACCTTAATGGGCGGAAAATTTTATAATGATGTGTGGGAGAATGGTGACCGAGAAATGGCTCATGAAATTATGAAGAAAAGTGAAAAAGACATCCATGAGGCCCGAGCTGAAGCAAAACGACCTGAAGAAGCTCCTGAGCATGAAAAACGCATAGGTATTGTTTCGCGGCATCTAACTTCGGTATTTGTTTTCGTGACTTCGAACTGATTGATTTTTTCTACAACAGCTGAATTATCTCCTCCACCGGAGCCATTCGACCCCCTGGCCGACCCAGAAACGAAGAAAGCAATAGAAATCATCAATATAGCCGAATATATTGTTGACGAAGTTGTTAACAAGTTATTGAATGAAATTGCGGAAAAGGTCCTGAAAGAGGACTGATATTGTAAAAACATTTTTAGACGATCAATGTAGCTTCGCTATATCAAGACTGTAATATTCGATGTGCATATTTTTGAATCTAATGTGTAAATTATTTGTAATTTCGTTCTTTGCGATGCATGAAACTTTATATACATACCGTTTTTGAGCCTTCGGCGAAAAAACACCTTCCCTTCTTTTCATGCTTCACAAAGAAGAAAATCCGTAGTTCGTGAAAATATCCATGCTTCGTAAAAACCTCCCAGCTTCGTAAACAAAGGATCCTTCTTTTGCAATAGAGCTGACGAAGCTGTATTTCTCAGCTAACTTTGTGCCTTAGCACATTTTCATTTTTTATAAAGCAGTCTCCGAAGGTCGACTTTGTATTCAGTTCGTGTCATCAGTGCAATATGATGTATGATGTGATGCTATGCGGGATGATGTGACAGTTATGATGTGAATGATGCTAATGCCGAAGATACGTGTCACACCCGGTTTTAGAAGGCAAACCGAATGCGAACCATGTACGTGCCAGGATCAGTTATTCACGTACACAGCAGTTACATAACATGGACATCATCACACAGTGCTCAAAATAGTATTAAGAAGGGAAATAGACGATTACATCATACGTCTGAGACGTCCATATAGTCTTTACAATAAATCAAAGTGCGGAAAAGAAACGTAGATAAACGCGGCCTTCACAGGCAGCCGACTGGGGGTTGCCGCTAACCCACACCTAGAACTCGTCGTAGTCTTGGAACTCCTGGAAGTCTCCTTCCACGGCTTCATCTTCTCCTGAGCAGTGGTTGCAATGCTGACAACCTGGGGATGGGGGGGGTTTGGTGTGTAGAGCAAGGGTGAGTACACATCAACATACTCAGCAAGTATCCTGTTTGGCTATAGTGGACTAGCTTTATGTGGGGGATAAGTCAAGCAGTTGCTTTTAGTTGGTCAGATTATTATTTACTAATAGAAAGCCAAGTTTTAGCATTAACCCAAGTTATTAGCCCGATGTACCCTTTCCAAACGGAAAGAATACCACTTACCAGCACCATAGTCATAACAAAAACCATCGATCTCATAACCACCTGTACCAAAGTATCTCTGATCAAGTACCACTAATCACTGGAGCTCCCTTGGCCGCTCATAACCGCGAGCACGGCTGATATATCAGTTTTCAAACACTCTGCAGAGGTTGTGCACTTTACCCACAAGCCGTGATTCCCTTTCTGCCCGGAGATCATGACTCTCCATTGATCACTACCAAGGTGACCCAGCAGGGCATCACTACGTAGCCTTTACAAAGATTCCCCGGGGCTGTAGCCACCCGTTAGGTTTCCTAAATGCACCGCACTCCTCCCCAAGGGGCGAACCCAAACTTGGCAGAGCGAGCCGCATACACCGAGCCCCATTGACGGCATGACGGCTAAGTGAACTACACCCCAGATCCTCTAATTATTCAGCTAAGGGCATCCCATTCCACCCTCATGGTTGCACTGTTTTCCCGGGCGGTCATCCATAGAACAGGTCCTTACGGAGAGGCACTCGAGAAACCGCTCGAGCCCCCTTGATGACCACAAGTACAACATTATAATAAGAGAAGGGAGAACAGCGTATCATAGATAACCTCATCATGTTCATTGATTAGAGTTTGAGCAATAGCATAAAGCTAAACAATAATAATCCAACCCAAATAGGTAGACAAGGACATGGATAACAAAATCTAGTCAATCCTTAGGCATAAATGTGTAATGCGGGAGGTGAATTAAAGAATGTATAGGACAGAGATAGGTCAAGGGACACTTGCCTCCACCAACCGACTGCTGCTCAGGGGCTTCTCCTGCGAGTTCCTCGGGCTCTTCGACCGGATCGTTCTCTATGCGATTGCAAGCATACATACATACATCCATTCAAATTAGGAAACAAACAGTACACCACACAAGGGGACAAATAAAGTAAATATGCATCAAGTATGACATTCGATGTCGCATTCGTTAAGGTTAGAAAGAAACGGGGAAAGGTCTCGCAGGGGTTAAAGCTTATGCACTAACAGAAACCTAGCCCCTTTTTAGTTGATCGACCTTAAGCGAAATGAACAATTGACTATATAAATTGACTAATGTAACGGAATTCTAAATTAAGTTTCATATTTCATTAACATGAACGATGATTAGCTTGCCCAAAACAAAATAAAATAAATAACAATAATGAAAGAAAATAAAATAGAATAAAATAAAATAAAAAATAAAAAAAGGGGGGCGGTTGAACCGGACAGGGGCAGGGGCGGGGGCGGCCAAGCCGGCGGCGGGCGGCCGGGCTGGGCGCGCAGGGGCGGCCGGGCAGGGGCGGCCGAACCGGCGGGGGGGCTGGGCCGGCCAAGGCGGTGGCCGAGCCGGCAGCCGAGCCGGCGGCCGAGCTGGGCGGGCGGGCGGCCGGACTAGGGCGCGGGGGCGGCCGAGCGGCGGGGCCGAGCCGGGGCAGGCGGGCGGCCGAGCGGCGGGGGCCAAGCCGGGGCAGGGGGAAGGGGAGGGGAGATGGGGGAGGGAGGAGAGGGGGAGGGGGACCTCACCGGGGACGGGGACGGGCGGCCGAACCGGCGACGAGCAGGGGCGGCAGCTAGGGCAGGGGCGGCGGTTGGGGTGGGGAAGAGAGAGAATGGGAGGGAGAGAGAGGGATTTGGGGAAAAAGGGGGGGCGGCTGGGCCAGCTGGGCCCAAAGGGGGCGCGGGGGGGGTGGCTGGGCCGGCCAAGGCGGCTAGGTCGGCCGGGGCGGCCCACGGCGCGTAAGAGAGAAAAAGGGAGGAGAGAGAGAAGGAAAAAGAAAAAAAAAGAAAAAGAAAAAGAAAAAGAAAGGTTTTCTCCTTTTCGAAATCCGTTTTTTCCTGGATGAATGCACTTACATTTTTAAGCAATCGAAAGAATGCATGGTTCGGCATGATGCATCAAACAACATAAAGTATTTTAAGGTTTTGCTTAACACGGGAATTCCAAGCCAAACCCCGCTAAAACTTTGGAAAAGGTCAAGGTTTAGCGAGAGAACGAGAAAAGAAATGAGTAACGCCTGAATTTGGTGAGAGAAAAGAAGAAAAAATTCTACCCCCAAATTCAGGGCGTTACGAACCTATCCCCCTTAAAAGAATCTCGCCCTCGAGATTCAGGGTTGGCTAGCAAAGAGCTCAGGGTACTTGGCCATCAGATCATCCTCACGCTCCCAGGTTGCTTCTTCCTCAGTGATGATTCCATCTGACCTTGCACATTCTGATGGTCTTCCTTCGGGTGACTCTGTCTGCAACCTCAAGGATCTGCACTGGCTTCTCAACGTAGGTCAAGTCCTCCTGGACTTCAAGACCTTCCACTGGCAACTGCTCTTCTGGCACACGCAAGCACTTCTTCAACTGAGACACATGAAAGACATCATGCACAGCGGACAAATTCTCTGGCAGACTGAGCTGATAGGCCACTTCTCCACGTCTTGCAAGAATTTGGTACGGACCAATGTAGTGGGGTGCTAGCTTGCCTTTGACTCCGAACCTCTTGACTCCTCTGATCGGGGACACTTTCAGATAGACAAAGTCTCCGACTTCGAAACTCGGCTCTCTTCTTCTTGTGTCTGCATAGCTTTGCTGTCTTGATTGCGCTATCTTCAGATTCTCTCAAACCATCTTGATGTTCTCTTCGGCTTCAAGCAAAATGTCTGGCCCAAACACCTGCTTTTCTCCAGGCTGATCCCATTGCAACGGAGTTCTACAACTCCTTCCATAGAGCGCCTAAAATGGTGACATCTTCAAACTGGCCTGGTAACTGTTGTTATAGGAAAACTCTGCATAAGGCAATCTCTTATCCCATCCAGACTGATCTTGCAACGCACAGGCTCTCAACATGTCTTCAAGAATTTGATTGGTTCTTTCGGTCTGGCCATCTGTCTGCGGATGATAAGCTGAACTGAAATTCAGATGTGTGCCCAAAGCCTCATGCAACTGCTGCCAGAAATGAGAGGTAAACTGCGTTCCTCTGTCCGACACTATCTTCTTTGGCACACCATGAAGACAAACGATCCGAGACATATACAATTCTGCCAATACTGCACTGCTGTAGTTGGTCTTGACAGGTATGAAGTGGGCTGACTTGGTCAAGCGGTCCACTACTACCCAAATGGAATCGTAGCCGGCTCGAGTGCGAGGCAATCCGACTATGAAATCCATACCAATTTCATCCCATTTCCACTCAGGGATCTGCAACGGTTGCAACAATCCAGCTGGTCTTTGGTGCTCTGCCTTAATTCTTCGACAACTATCACACATAGCCACATTCTCTGCGATTTCCCTCTTCATTTCGTACCACCAGAATTTCTTCTTCAGATCCTGATACATCTTCTCACTGCCAGGGTGAATCGAATAGGCTGTCTCATGAGCTTCCTTGAGAATCAACTCCCGAATGGACTGGACATTGGGAACACACAAGCGGTCTTTGAACCATATCACGCCTTCTGCATCTTCTCGAAAGTCTTTGCCTCTGCCATCTAGAATCAGTCGCCGGATCTCACTGATCTTCTCATCATTCTTCTGCGCTTCTTTGATTTCGCGCTCTAAGGTAGGTTCCAACTCAACTGTGACTCCTCGCGAATTGTTCAAAAATCCGAGACTCAACCTGTCGAACTCTTTGGCCAACTCATAAGGCATCGGACGAGCGACCATCAGATTGACTTGACTCTTTCTGCTCAAAGCATCTGCCACTATGTTTGCTTTGCCTGGATGGTAATGAATCTCCAACTCATAATCTTTGATCAACTCTAACCATCTTCGTTGCCTCATGTTCAACTCTGACTGAGTGAATATGTACTTCAGACTCTTGTGGTCTATGTAAACATCGCATTTCTGTCCATACAAATAGTTCCTCCATGTCTTCAGTGCGTGAACCACTGCTGCCAACTCTAGATCATGGATTGGGTAATTCTTCTCATGAACCTTCAGCTGTCAGGACGAGTAAGCCACAACTCTTCCCTCTTGCATCAACACACATCCCAAACCTGTGTAACAAGCATCGCAATACACCGAGAAGGGCTTGTGCACATCAGGCAAGACTAGGACAGGTGCTGTAGTCAACTTCTCTTTCAGCGCTTCAAAGGCCTCTTGACATTTCTGGGTCCACTTGAACTCAACTTTGTTGCCTAGCAACGCTGTCATTGGTTTCGCAATCTTCGAAAACCCTTCAATGAATCGCCGATAGTATCCGGCCATTCCAATGAAACTCTTGATTCCTCGAGCATCTGTTGGCGACTTCCAGTTCAGAATGTCTGCCACTTTCTTCGGATCCACAGCCAACCCTTCTTTGTTGATTATGTGACCCAAGAACAGGACTTCATTGATCCAAAATTCACATTTGCTCAACTTTGCATACAACTGGTGCTCTCGCAACCTCTGCAATACCATCCTCAAATGATCTGCGTGCTCTTCTTCGCTTTGAGAATAAACCAGAATGTCATCAATGAATACCACCACAAACTTATCAAGGTAATCCATGAATACACTGTTCATCAAGTTCATGAAGAACGCTGGCGCATTGGTCAAACCAAAAGACATCACTGTGAACTCATACAACCCATACTTGGTAATAAATGCCGTCTTCGGAATGTCCGAAGGTCGGATCCTGAGCTGATGATAACCTGACCTCAGATCAACCTTGGAGAACACACTGGCTCCTCTCAACTGGTCGAATAGATCTTCTATTCTGGGCAAGGGATACTTGTTCTTGATCGTGACCTCATTCAAAGCTCGATAATCAATACACATCCTCTTGGTGCCATCTTTCTTCTCCACAAATAGGACAGGGGCGGCCCAAGGCGAGGTGCTTGGCCGGATGTAACCTTTCTCTGACAGCTCATCAATCTACTTCTTAAGTTCAACCAACTCTGGTCCGGATATTCTGTAAGCTCTCTTGAAGATAGGGGCGGTTCCAGGAAGAAGCTCTATAGCAAACTCAACTTTCCGCTCTGGTGGCATACCGGTAAGTCCTTTGGAAACACATCTGGGAACTCGGACACAACCTTGATACTCTTGATCGGGTCTGCTTCACTGCTATCAACAGCTATCTGATAACAACTTCCTTTCTTTGGCTCAGGCGGGACTAACTCGGTCACCACTTCCTCTCCTAGTGGGGACACCAACTTGATGGTCCTTTTATCACAACGGATAACTGCCTGATACTTATCTAGCCAATTCATCCCTAGGATGACATCTATTCCCTGAGTACCCATTACTATAAGGTTGGCGGGAAATGCTATCCCCCTTATTTCCACACTTATATTCAAACAAATGCTATCGGCTCGAATTCTACCACCGGCTGAGTCAATTTGAATGGGGGTTGACATGGTAGTAATTGGAAGATTATGTGCTTCTACCCATGATGCAGTAATGAAAGAATGTGTTGCTCCAGTATCAAATAACACTTCTGCAATATGGGAGTCGACTGGGAACATACCTACTATCATGCCGGGGGTCTCCTGAACTGCTTCAGCCTCCAAGTGGTTCAGCCTTCCATGATTATAGCGCGACTGAGAGCGATTGCCTGCTCCAGACTGAGGCACATTCTGCTTTGCGGGGGCATTGGGGCCTGACTGCTGCTGGGCTGCCTTCTTCGGACATTGCATCACCCAGTGGCCTTGCTCTCCACAGTGGAAACATGCTCTGTTTCCAACCTGAGCTGGTGCTGCCTGATTGCTTTGCTGGTTTGCTGGGGCAGGAAGACGAGGTGCTTGCTGATTCTGCCTCTGAAACTGACATCCTGACTGATTGCTCTGACGGTTCTGGTACTGGTGCTGAGGATACTGCCTCTGGAATTGCTGATGCTGCTGAGGTGGACGTTGGTTCTGCATGAACTGCTGAGGTTGATTGCCTGAGAAACGAGGACGATTGCTGCTTCCAGGCTGGGGTCCACTAATCTTGCGCTTACGATCCTCCATCTCCTTACGCTTCCTCTCTGTCATGATTGCTCTGTCAATCAGGTGCTGGAATGTCGGGAAGGTGTGATTCATCAGTTGATACTGAAGAGGGTCAACCAAGCCTCTCAGGAAACGGTACTGTCGCTTGGCGTCGGTGTTGACATCTTCAGGAGCATAGCGAGACAATTGCAGAAACCTGTCCCGGTACTCACTGACAGACAATGGCCCTTGCTTGAGGGCCAAGAACTCCTCCTTCTTCACTATCATCAGACCTGCAGGAACATGGTACTGACGAAAGCTACCTCTGAACTCTTCCCAGGTGATGGCGTCAGGGTGGGCATGGGTGGCGAGGTAAGACTCCCACCATGACTGGGCTGCTCCTCTCAATAGACGGGGACCATACAGGACTTTCTCCCTGTCATCGCACTGAGCGGTATGCAACTCCCGCTCCACATTGTGCAGCCAGTCTTCAGCATCCATGGGGTCAGAAGAATGAGCGAACGTTGGTGGATGACCTCTCATGAATTCAGCACGCTTGTCTCTAGGCATCTGAGGCATCTGAGGCTGAGGTGGGGCCTGCTGCTGCTGCTGCTGAATGGCGGCCAAAGTCTGACCGATGGCTTGAACTGCCTGAGTCTGCATCAGAAACATCTGCTCGATCGACATCGGGGGCGGGGGCGGCAGATGCTGCTGCTGGGGCACCTCCTCCTGTTGAGCGGCTCGCTCCTGCTGAGCACGCCTTCCTCCTCTGCGCCTATTCTCTGACATCTGCAGAATGCAACCACACATCAGAACTGATATGGCAAATCTTGCAGCATAAGAAAAGAGTATAGAATTCTTCAACAGCACTGAACAGATGAGCATCTTCACTGATCTCCAACATAGACCACACAGCTTCTCAGATAAAGAGGAAAGTGGAATAAAAGGTTTCCCAACTATATAACTAACTTTATTAACATAATAGGTAAACCAAAATGCAGGAGATACCCACACTGTGGTGACAGTCATTACAAAGATCCAAACCAAACATAGTTCATCATAACAAGCATAAATGCACAGGATATAGGAAACTACCCTGTCTAACTAAGACTAACTAAAAGCGAGACTAACGCTAAGACTGTAGCTTCTACGTATGTATATTTCGTATTAATTACAAGATCCAACTCTAACAAGCTATGGTTCTAGAGTTATCTTGGTCTTGCAGTCGAGATTGCCATAAGACTGGTGTCCACGCCGAGGTGAGCGGTACGGGTGCTGAGTCCCGACGGGAGCGGGGGAACCATCTTCCAGGTGACGACGTTCCACGCGCTCAGCCCACAGCAGGGCGATCTCAGCACGAGCCCTACTCAGCTCGTCTAATGCATGGTCCAGCTCCGTGTTTAGCACGGCGGCTAGGTTGACTGTGCTGCTCAACCTAGGACTGCCCTCACCGACAGGTGAGACAATCACGCCTCCTGTGCTGCCAGATGGACGGCGGGGGTAATACTTCAGGTCAAGGCCGTCAGCTACCCCACCGAAAACCGAGCAGTAGTGCGAAAGCGCACGCCGTGCAGCATCTTGCATGACTGCCTCAGCTGAGTCCCGCTCAGAGATAGAATAGTGCTCTGAGCAGGCCTCCGCACCCTGGAGAGTGTTCTCCGAGCGGCGCACCAAGCAGGTTGCCTCCCAGCGGTCCGGGTAGACCCCGCGACTATGCTGGTAGACCACACAGCGATACTCGATGGACCAAGTATGCCGGTTAAGTGCCCGACGTAGCAGGGTGTCGAGCGCATCGTGGAAGTGACACCCGCGAGCAGCGTCGCGAGTGATGGGTCGAGCAACCCATCCTTCCGGCTCAGGGTTAGCAGAAAGGTCGGTGTCGTGGCTCGAGCTGTCGTCGCCACCTCTGTCGTCTAGGTCTCCTCCAGCAGCTACTCCAGAAGCTGGGGCGCCCAGTGGTGGTGTAGGGGGCGCCTCCAGAGGAAGCAAAGGGGAGCAGCTCCTCACGGACTCTATCTCCTGTTGGAGCGAGAAAGAAGAGCCCTGCTGCTCCTGTCGTCGACGTTCCTGCTCCTCATGCAAGCGGTGGTGCAGTCTCTCCAAGTGGCTGGATTGTCCGGCCACGGGACGGCGAAGCGGACGCTCAGCAAGGCGGGAGGGTAAGAAGGGGATGATGGACTTTCATGCAGTGTGTCTAAGTCGAGCCATCTACAAAAGACATCGCAAGCAAAAGGGTGAGAACAGAATTAATATGACCAGCAAATAATGAATCATAAGTAAATGAAGGATTAGAATAAAACACAATTTTCAGCAAGGTATATTATATAGTAGAACATAGGTTTGGTCGGTATGACCAACTTTTGAAGGGATATCAAAGTCAAGGCGGGGACAGAGGTCTATAGTCCTTAGAACGACCATTCTACTCTAGGTTAGCGGTCCTACAGTCAGCACGGCTTTGATACCACTTATGTCACACCCGGTTTTAGAAGGCAAACCGAATGCGAACCATGTACGTGCCAGGATCAGTTATTCACGTACACAGCAGTTACATAACATGGACATCATCACACAGTGCTCAAAATAGTATTAAGAAGGGAAATAGTCGATTACATCATACGTCTGAGACGTCCATATAGTCTTTACAATAAATCAAAGTGCGGAAAAGAAACGTAGATAAACGCGGCCTTCACAGGCAGCCGACTGGGGGTTGCCGCTAACCCACACCTAGAACTCGTCGTAGTCTTGGAACTCCTGGAAGTCTCCTTCCACGGCTTCATCTTCTCCTGAGCAGTGGTTGCAATGCTGACAACCTGGGGATGGGGGGGGTTTGGTGTGTAGAGCAAGGGTGAGTACACATCAACATACTCAGCAAGCACCTGTACCAAAGTATCTCTGATCAAGTACCACTAATCACTGGAGCTCCCTTGGCCGCTCATAACCGCGAGCACGGCTGATATATCAGTTTTCAAACACTCTGCAGAGGTTGTGCACTTTACCCACAAGCCGTGATTCCCTTTCTGCCCGGAGATCATGACTCTCCATTGATCACTACCAAGGTGACCCAGCAGGGCATCACTACGTAGCCTTTACAAAGATTCCCCGGGGCTGTAGCCACCCGTTAGGTTTCCTAAATGCACCGCACTCCTCCCCAAGGGGCGAACCCAAACTTGGCAGAGCGAGCCGCATACACCGAGCCCCATTGACGGCACGACGGCTAAGTGAACTACACCCCAGATCCTCTAATTATTCAGCTAAGGGCATCCCATTCCACCCTCATGGTTGCACTGTTTTCCCGGGCGGTCATCCATACAACAGGTCCTTACGGAGAGGCACTCGAGAAACCGCTCGAGCCCCCTTGATGACCACAAGTACAACATTATAATAAGAGAAGGGAGAACAGCGTATCATAGATAATCTCATCATGTTCATTGATTAGAGTTTGAGCAATAGCATAAAGCTAAACAATAATAATCCAACCCAAATAGGTAGACAAGGACATGGATAACAAAAGCTAGTCAATCCTTAGGCATAAATGTGTAATGCGGGAGGTGAATTAAAGAATGTATAGGACAGAGATAGGTCAAGGGACACTTGCCTCCACCAACCGACTGCTGCTCAGGGGCTTCTCCTGCGAGTTCCTCGGGCTCTTCGACCGGATCGTTCTCTATGCGATTGCAAGCATACATACATACATCCATTCAAATTAGGAAACAAACAGTACACCACACAAGGGGACAAATAAAGTAAATATGCATCAAGTATGACATTCGATGTCGCATTCGTTAAGGTTAGAAAGAAACGGGGAAAGGTCTCGCAGGGGTTAAAGCTTATGCACTAACGGAAACCTAGCCCCTTTTTAGTTGATCGACCTTAAGCGAAATGAACAATTGACTATATAAATTGACTAATGTAACGGAATTCTAAATTAAGTTTCATATTTCATTAACATGAACGATGATTAGCTTGCCCAAAACAAAATAAAATAAATAACAATAATGAAAGAAAATAAAATAGAATAAAATAAAATAAAAAATAAAAAAGGGGGGCGGTTGAACCGGCCGGGGGGCGGTTGAACCGGCCAGGGGCAGGGGCGGGGGCGGCCAAGCCGGCGGCGGGCGGCCGGGCTGGGCGCGCAGGGGCGGCCGGGCAGGGGCGGCCGAACCGGCGGGGGGGCTGGGCCGGCCAAGGCGGCGGCCGAGCCGGCAGCCGAGCCGACGGCCGAGCTGGGCGGGCGGGCGGCCAGACTGGGGCGCGGGGGCGGCCGAGCGGCGGGGCCGAGCCAGGGCAGGCGGGCGGCCGAGCGGCGGGGGCCGAGCCGGGGCAGGGGGAAGGGGAGGGGAGATGGGGGAGGGAGGAGAGGGGGAGGGGGACCTCACCGGGGACGGGGACGGGCGGCCGAACCGGCGACGAGCAAGGGCGGCGGCTAGGGCAGGGGCGGCGGCTGGGGTGGGGAAGAGAGAGAATGGGAGGGAGAGAGAGGGATTTGGGGAAAAAGGGGGGGGGCTGGGCCAGCTGGGCCCAAAGGGGGCGCGTGGGGGGGGGGCGGCTGGGCCGGCCAAGGCGGCTGGGTCGGCCGGGGCGGCCCACGGCGCGGGAGAGAGAAAAAGGGAGGAGAGAGAGAAGGAAAAAGAAAAAAAAGAAAAAGAAAAAGAAAAAGAAAGGTTTTCTCCTTTTCGAAATCCGTTTTTTCCTGGATGAATGCACTTACATTTTTAAGCAATCGAAAGAATGCATGGTTCGGCATGATGCATCAAACAACATAAAGTATTTTAAGGTTTTGCTTAACACGGGAATTCCAAGCCAAACCCCGCTAAAACTTTGGAAAAGGTCAAGGTTTAGCGAGAGAACGAGAAAAGAAATGAGTAACGCCTGAATTTGGTGAGAGAAAAGAAGAAAAAATTCTACCCCCAAATTCAGGGCGTTACAATACGCACCCACACGCCCACACTGAAACACACCATCTCTGCGTCCCCTTAGGAACACACCATCTCTGCGTCCCCTTAGGAACGATCGAAGTCTCTTTGCCGTTTATTTTTCGGCTTCACCGCTTATTTTTCGGTGTAAGTTCTGCATCCCCTTAGGAACGTCTTTTGAACTTCTTCGCCTTCTATTTCGGCGGTATTTTTCGCGTTGACTTTTCGTGCTTCGCCTTATATTTCGGCGGTATTTTCGCGTTGACTTTTCGCGCTTTGCCTTATATTTCGGTGGTATTTGGCTCTGCATTCCCTTTGGAACGACTTTTGAGCAGAAAACTTACACTGCGCTCCCTTAGGAACGACTTTTTGTAGCTTCGGCGAAACTTACACTGCGCTCCTTAGGAATGACTTTTTGTAGCTTCGGCGAAACTTACACTGCGATTTTTTGCTCTGCATTCCCTTAGGAACGACTTTTGAGCTTCAACAATTTTTGAGCTTCGTAAATATTTGAAGAAGATATATTTCATTCTGACCAAAGTGAAACTATTACAAGAAATTAAAACTAGTTCTGCATTGTTTGTTCCTTATTAAAAAACAAAATGACAATGAACATAAAAATGTTTCAGAGGTAGGATATCTCTCAATAGATGTGCTTTGATTCCGACACAGTACTGTTGACTGTGCAAGCTTCAGATTCCTCCCTGAATTCCCATTGCTGTTGAGAGTGCTGGCGCCCTTGAAAGTCGCCTAGAGGGGGGTGAATAGGGCGAATCTAAAATTTACAAACTTAATCACAACTACAAGCCGGGTTAGCGTTAGAAATATAAATGAGTTCGAGAGAGAGGGTGCGAAACAAATCGTGAGCGAATAAAGAGCGAGACACGATGATTTGTTTTACCGAGGTTCGGTTCTTGAAAAACCTACTCCCCGTTGAGGTGGTCACAAAGACCGGGTCTCTTTCAATCCTTTCCCTCTCTCAAACGGTCCCTCGGACCGAGTGAGCTTCTCTTCTCAATCAAACGGAACACTAAGTTCCCGCAAGGACCACCACACAATTGGTGTCTCTTGCCTTGGTTACAATTAAGTTGATCTCAAGAAGAATGAGAAAGAAAAGAAGCAATCCAAGCGCAAGAGCTCAAATGAACACAACAAATCACTCTCTCTAATCACTAAAGCTTTGTGTGGAGTTGGAAGAGGATTTGATCTCTTGGGTGTGTCTTATATTGAATGCTAGAGCTCTTGTAAGTGGTTGGAAGGTGGAAAACTTGGATGCCAATGAATGTGGGGTGGTTGGGGTATTTATAGCCCCAACCACCACAAAGTGGCCGTTGGAAGGCTGCAGTCGCATGGCGCGCCGGACAGTCCGGTGCGCCACTGGACACTGTCCGGTGCGCCAGCCACGTCAGCACACCGTTGGGGTTCGACCGTTGGAGCTCTGTCTTGTGGGCCCGCCTGGCTGTCCGGTGGTGCACCGGACAGGCCCTGTAGGCTGTCCGGTGTGCCACCCGTGCGTGCTCTGCTCCTCTGCGCGCGCAGGCGCGCATTTAATGCGTTGCAGTCGACCGTTGCGCGCGAAGTAGTCGTTGCTCCGCTGTCACACCGGACAGTCCGGTGTGCACCGGACACTGTCTGGTGACTCACCGGACAGTCCGGTGAATTATAGCGGAGCGGATTCCCGAAGCTGGCGAGTTCAGAGTTGCTCTCCCTTGGGGCACCGGACACTGTCCGGTGGTGCACCGGACGGTCCGGTGAATTATAGCGGAGCTCCTCTGAAAATTCCCGAAGGTGAAGAGTTGGGCGTCGAGTTCCCTCGGGCACCGGACACTGTCCGGTGGCACACCGGATAGTCCGGTGCGCCAGACCAGGGGACACTTCGGTATACTTGGCTCCTTTGTTTTGAACCCTTTTCTTGGTCTTTTTATTGGCTTATTGTGAACCTTTTGCACCTGTAGAACTTATAGACTAGAGCAAACTAGTTAGTCCAATTATTTGTGTTGGGCAATTCAACCACCAAAATTAATTGGGAAATAGGTGTAAGCCTAATTCCCTTTCAATCTCCCCCTTTTTGGTGATTGATGCCAACACAAACCAAAGCAAGTATAGAAGTGCATAATTGAACTAGTTTGCATAATTGTAAGTGCAAAGGTTACTTTGAATTGAGCCAATATAAATTCTCATAAGATACGCATGGATTGTTTCTTTATTTTTAACATTTTGGACCACGCTTGCACCACATGTTTTGTTTTTGCAAATTCTTTTGTAAATTCTTTTCAAAGTTCTTTTGCAAATAGTCAAAGGTAAATGAATAAGATTTTGAGAAGCATTTTCAAGATTTGAAATTTTCTCCCCCTGTTTCAAATGCTTTTCCTTTGACTTAAACAAAACTCCCCCTCAATAAATTCCTCCTCTTAGTGTTCAAGAGGGTTTTTAAGATATCAATTTTGAAAATACTACTTTCTCCCCCTTTTGAACACATTTGAAAATCATAGTTTTTTCTTAAAATTAGGTGGTGGTGCGTCCTTTTGCTTTGGGCTAATACTTTCTCCCCCTTTGGCATGAATTGCCAAAAACGGATACTTTGAGTGAAATATAAGCCCTTTAACTACTTTCTCCCTCTTTCGTAAAAGACATATGAGTGAAGATTATACCAAAGTCGGAGAGTTGCTCGGAGCGACAGCGAAGGGTGAGTTATGGAGTGGAAGCCTTTGTCTTCGCCGAAGACTCCAATTCCCTTTCAATACACCTATGACTTGGTTTGAAATTCACTTGAAAACATATTAGTCATAGCACATGAAAGAGACATGATCAAAGGTATACTTATGAGCTAAGTGTGCAAAACATAAAAAGAAATTCCTAGAATCAAGAATATTTAGCTCATGCCTAAGTTTGTTAAAAGTTTGTTCATCTAGTGGCTTGGTAAAGATATCGGCTAATTGATCTTTAGTGTTAATATATGCAATCTCGATATCTCCCTTTTGTTGGTGATCCCTTAAGAAATGATACCGAATGACAATGTGTTTAGTGCGGCTATGCTCAATGGGATTATCCGCCATGTGGATTGCACTCTCATTATCACATAGAAGAGGAACTTTGGTTAATTTGTAACCATAGTCCGTAAGGGTTTGCCTCATCCAAAGTAGTTGCGCGCAACAATGACCTGCGGCAATATACTCGGCTTCGGCGGTAGAAAGAGCTACAGAATTTTGCTTCTTTGAAGCCCAAGACACCAAGGATCTTCCCAAGAACTGGCAAGTCCCCGATGTGCTCTTTCTATTAATTTTACACCCCGCCCAATCGGCATCCGAATAACCAATTAAATCAAGTTGGATCCCCTAGGATACCAAAGCCCAAACTTAGGAGTATAAGCTAAATATCTCAAGATTCGTTTTACGGTCGTAAGGTGAGCTTCCTTAGGGTCGACTTGGAATCTTGCACACATGCATACGGAAAGCATAATATCCGGTCGAGATGCACATAAATATAGTAAAGAGCCTATCATCGACCGGTATACCTTTTGATCGACGGATTTACCTCCCGTGTCGAGGTCGAGATGCCCATTGGTTCCCATGGGAGTCTTGATGGGCTTGGCATCCTTCATCCCAAACTTGTTTAGAATATCTTGAATATACTTCGTTTGGCTAATGAAGGTGCCCTCTTGGAGTTGCTTCACTTGAAATCCCAAGAAGTACTTCAACTCCCCCATCATCGACATCTCGAATTTCTTTGTCATGATCCTACTAAATTCTTCACATGTAGATTCGTTAGTAGACCCAAATATAATATCATCAACATAAATTTGGCATACAAACAAATCATTGCCAAGAGTTTTAGTAAATAAAGTAGGATCGACCTTTCTGACTTTGAAGCCATTAGTGATAAGGAAATCTCTAAGGCATTCATACCATGCTCTTGGGGCTTGCTTGAGCCCATAAAGCGCCTTAGAGAGTTTATACACATAGTTAGGATACTCACTATCTTCAAAGCCGGGAGGTTGCTCAACATAGACCTCTTCCTTGATTGGTCCATTGAGGAAGGCACTTTTCACGTCCATTTGATAAAGCTTAAAGCCATGGTAAGTAGCATAGGCAAGTAATATGCGAATTGACTCAAGCCTAGCTACGGGTGCATAGGTTTCACCGAAATCCAAACCTTCGACTTGGGAGTATCCCTTGGCCACAAGTCGGGCTTTGTTCCTTGTCACCACACCATGCTCGTCTTGCTTGTTGCAGAAAACCCACTTGATTCCTACAACATTTTGATTAGGACGTGGAACCAAATGCCATACCTCATTCCTAGTGAAGTTGTTGAGCTCCTCTTGCATCGCCACCACCCAATCCGAATCTTGTAGTGCTTCCTCTACCCGGTGTGGCTCAATAGAGGAAACAAAAGAGTAATGCTCACAAAAATGTGCAACACAAGATCTAGTGGTTACCCCCTTATGGATGTCGCCGAGGATGGTGTCGACGGGGTGATCTTGTTGGATTGCTTGGTGGACTCTTGGGTGTGGCGGCCTTGGTTCTTCATCCTCCTTGTCTTGATCATGGGCATCTCCCCCTTGATCATTGTTCTCCTCTTGAGGTGGCTCAACATCTTGATTTTCTCCTTTATCATTTTGAGCCCCATCCTCATCTTGAGTTGGTGGAGATGCTTGTGTTGAGGAGGATGGTTGATCTTGTGCATTTGGAGGCTCTTTGGATTCCTTAGCACACACATCCCCAATGGACATGTTCCTTAGCGCGACGCACGAAGCCTCTTCATTACCTATCTGATCAAGATCAACTTGCTCTACTTGAGAGCCGTTAGTCTCATCAAACACAACGTCACAAGAAACTTCAACTAGTCCTGAGGACTTGTTAAAGACTCTATATGCCCTTGTGTTTGAATCATATCCTAGTAAAAAGCCTTCTACAGTCTTAGGAGCAAATTTAGATTTTCTACTTCTTTTAACAAAAATAAAGCATTTGCTACCAAAGACTCTAAAATATGAAATATTGGGCTTTTTACTGGTTAGGAGTTCGTATGATGTCTTCTTGAGGATTCGGTGTAGATACAATCGGTTGATGGCGTAGCAGGCGGTGTTGACCGCCTCGGCCCAAAACCGATCCGAAGTCTTGTACTCATCAAGCATGGTCCTTGCCATGTCCAATAGAGTTCTATTCTTCCTCTCCGCTGCACCATTTTGTTGTGGCATGTAGGGAGAAGAGAACTCATGCTTGATGCCCTCCTCCTCAAGGAAGCCTTCGATTTGAGAGTTCTTGAACTCCGTCCCGTTGTCGCTTCTAATTTTCTTGATCCTTAAGCCGAACTCATTTTGAGCCCGTCTCAAGAATCCCTTTAAGGTCTCTTGGCTATGAGATTTTTCCTACAAAAAGAACACCCAAGTGAAGCGAGAATAATCATCCACAATAACTAGACAGTACTTACTCCCGTTGATGCTTATGTAAGCAATCGGGCCGAATAGGTCCATGTGTAGGAGCTCGAGTGGCCTGTCAGTCGTCATGATGTTCTTGTGTGGATGATGAGCACCAACTTTCTTTCCTGCCTGACATGCGCTACAAACCCTTCTTCCTTTTGCCGTCCTTTGCCATGAGGCACTTGTGGCCGACGTTGGGGAAGAGAAGACCCTTGGTGACGGTGATGTTTGCGGCATCCTCGTCGGAGGAGGAGTCGGTGGATCTCTCGTCGGAGTCCCACTCCCGGCAAATGTGGGCATCACCGCCCTTCTTCTTGTAGTATCTTTTCTTCTCCTTTCTTCTCCCCTTCTTGTCGTCGCCCCTGTCACTATCACTAGATAATGGACATTTAGCAATGAAATGACCGGGCTTACCATATTTGTAGCACACTTCCTTGGATCGGGGCTTGTAATCCTTCCCCCTCCTTTGCTTGAGGATTTGGCAGAAGCTCTTGATGATGAGCGCCATTTCCTCGTTGTCGAGCTTGGAGGCGTCGATGGGTGTTCTACTTGATGTAGACTCCTCCTTCTTTTCCTCCGTCGCTTTGAATGCGACCGGTTGTGCTTCGGACGTGGAGGGGCCATCAATCTCGTTGATCTTCTTCGAGCCTTTGATCATCAATTCAAAGCTCACAAAATTCCCTATTACCTCCTTGGGAGACATTAGTGTATATCTAGGATTTCATCAAATTAATTGAACTTGCGTAGGGTTAAGAAAAACGAGGGATCTTAGAATAACCTTAACCATCTCATGGTCATCCCATTTCTTACTCTCGAGGTTGCGCACTTGTTTCACCAAGGTCTTGAGCCGGTTGTACGTATCTTGTGGCTCCTCCCCTTGGCAAAGTCGGAAGCGACCGAGCTCCCCCTCGATCGTCTCCCGCTTGGTGATCTTGGTCACCTCGTCTCCTTCGTGCGCGGTCTTTAGCACGTCCCAAATTTCCTTTGCACTCTTCAACCCTTGCACCTTATTATACTCCTCTCAACTTAGAGAGGCGAGGAGTATAGTGGTGGCTTGGGAGTTGAAGTGCACGATTTGGGCTACTTTGTCCTCATCATAATCTTCATCCCCTACGGATGGTACCTGTACACCAAACTCAACAACATCCCATATACTTTTGTGGAGTGAGGTTAGGTGATATCGCATCATATCACTCCACCTAGCATAATCTTCACCATCAAATGTTTGTGGTTTGCCTAATGGGACGAAAAGTAAAGGCGTATGTTTAGGAATGCGAGGATAGCGTAGGGGGGTCTTACTAAACTTCTTGCTCTCATGGCGCTTAGAAGTTACGGACGGCGTGTCGAAGCCGGAGGTGGATGGCGACGAGGAGTCGGTCTCGTAGTAGACCACCTTCCTCATCTTCTTCTTCTTATCACCGCTCCGACGCGATTTGTGTGAAGGGGATTCCTTTTCCTTCCCCTTCCCTTTGTTGTAGGACTCTCCCGATGGAGCCTTCCCGTGGCTTGTAGTGGGCTTCTCGCCGGTCCCCATCTCTTTCTTGGCGTGATCTCCCGACATCACTTCAAGCGGTTAGGCTCTAATGAAGCACCATGCTTTGATACCAATTGAAAGTTTCCTAGAGGGGGGTGAATAGGGCGAATCTGAAATTTACAAACTTACTCACAACTACAAGCCGGGTTAGCGTTAGAAATATAAATGAGTTCGAGAGAGAGGACGCGAAACAAATCGTGACCGAATAAAGAGCGAGACACGATGATTTGTTTTACCGAGGTTCGGTTCTTGAAAAACCTACTCCCCGTTGAGGTGGTCACAAAGACCGGGTCTCTTTTAACCCTTTCCCTCTCTCAAACGGTCCCTCGGACCGAGTGAGCTTCTCTTCTCAATCAAACGGAACACTAAGTTCCCGCAAGGACCACCACACAATTGGTGTCTCTTGCCTTGGTTACAATTGAGTTGATCGCAAGAAGAATGAGAAAGAAAAGAAGCAATCCAAGTGCAAGAGCTCAAATGAACACAACAAATCACTCTCTCTAATCACTAAAGCTTTGTGTGGAGTTGGGAGAGGATTTGATCTCTTGGGTGTGTCTTATATTGAATGCTAGAGCTCTTGTAAGTGGTTGGAAGGTGGAAAACTTGGATGCCAATGAATGTGGGGTGGTTGGGGTATTTATAGCCCCAACCACCACAAAGTGGTCGTTGGAAGCCTGCAGTCGCATGGCGCACCGGACAGTCCGGTGCGCCACCGGACACTATCCGGTGCGCCAGCCACGTCAGTAGACCATTGGGGTTCGACCGTTGGAGCTATGTCTCGTGGGCCCGCCTGGCTGTCCGGTGTGCCACCCGCGCGTGCTCTGCTCCTCTGCGCGCGCAGGCGCGCATTTAATGCGTTGCAGTAGACCGTTGCGCGCGAAGTAGTCGTTGCTCCGCTGTCACACCGGACAGTCCGGTGTGCACCGGACACTGTCCGGTGAATTATAGCGGAGCGGATTCCCGAAGCTGGCGAGTTCAGAGTTGCTCTCCCTTGGGGCACCGGACAGTCCAGTGAATTATAGCGGAGCTCCTCTAAAAATTCCCGAAGGTGAAGAGTTGGGCGTCGAGTTCCCTGGTGCACCGGACACTGTCCGGTGGCACACCGGACAGTCCGGTGCGCCAGACCAGGCGACACTTTGGTATACTTGGCTCCTTTGTTTTGAACCCTTTTCTTGGTCTTTTTATTGGCTTATTGTGAACCTTTGGCACCTGTAGAACTTATAGACTAGAGCAAACTAGTTAGTCCAATTATTTGTGTTGGGCAATTCAACCACCAAAATTAATTGGGAAATAGGTGTAAGTCTAATTCCCTTTCAGCCCTTCTAGTTGCTGGCTTCGGGAATAGGTCGGTTGTAGTGGTGGTGGAGGCGGGAGTTGTGGCCAAGAAGCCTGTGAATGGCTAGCCGAAGCAACAGAAGCTGCAGGATGATTGTTCACATACTCTGGTATGTAAGGAGAGTGACACGATGCAGTGTGCAAGACCTGCTTCGGCTGATTCTGCCGAGCTTTGGCTTCTGCTATCTCCTTTTGCTTCTGGATGGTGACGTGGCACATTCTTGTAGTATGGCTCTTGTCCTCACCACAGAATAAGCAGTAGACTTTTCTAGGCTGATCCCCAAATCTTCCTTCGAAGCCCCTGGCGCCTCTGCCCCTTGGAGCTGGTGGCCTGAAAGATCTTTGTTGTTGCCCCGAAGATTGTGAGGTATATTGTGACCTCTGGGACTGACTTCCTTTGTCGTCACTCTGAGTGGAGTTATGGATTGACCTGACGTGCCTCGGATGGATTCTTCCTCTGAAGCCCCTGGTCATTTCGTAGAATCTGTAAGCTTCCTCCCTTCTTTGGCGAAAATCATTGTCAGCTCGGATGTACTCATCTATCTTCTGAAGCAGTTTCTCCAGAGTTTGTGGGGGCTTCCTGGCGAAATATTGAGCAATAGGCCCTGGCCGAAGACCCTTGATCATGGCCTCGATGACAATCTCATTAGGCACTGTAGGCGCTTGTGCCCTCAGTCGCAAGAACCTTCGTACATATGCCTGAAGGTATTCTTCGTGGTCTTGCGTGCATTGAAATAGAGCCTGAGCTGTGACTGGCTTTGTTTGAAAACCTTGTAAACTAGTAACCAGCATATCCTTAAGCTTCTGCCACGACGTGATAGTCCCTGGCCGAAGAGAAGAATAACATGTTTGGGCTACATTCCGGACTGCCATGACGAAGGACTTCGCCATGACTGCAGTATTGCCCCCATACGAAGATAGAGTTGCTTCGTAGCTCATCAGAAACTGCTTTGGATCTGAGTGCCCATCATACATGGGAAGCTGAGGTGGCTTGTATGATGGGGGCCATGGGGTAGCGTGCAGTTCTGCTGCCAAGGGAGAAGCATCATCAAAAGTAAAGGCATCATGATTAAAATCATCATACCATCCATCTTCATTGAACAAGCCTTCTTGACGAAGCTCCCTGTGTTGGGGTCTTCGATCCTGTTCATCTTGAGCAAGATGACACACTTCCTCAGTGGCTTCGTCGATCTTCCATTGAAGATCAGCCAGCCGCGCCATCTTCTCCTTCTTCCTTTGTATTTGCTGATGGATTATTTCCATGTCCCTGATTTCTTGGTCCAACTCCTCCTCCTGGAGTGTTGGACTGGTGGGTTTCCTCTTCTGGCTTCGAGCCTCTCGAAGAGAAAGAGTTTCCTGGTTTGGGTCCAGCGGCTACAGTACAGCGGTCTCTGGTGCTGAAGCTTTTTTTCGGCGGCATGACGAAGGTCAGTGCTTGCCGAAGGTGGTCGAAAAAGGTTCACCGGAGGTGGGCGCCAATGTTGGGGACTTGTTCTCAAATGCTATGAGTTAAGAACAAGGCAACACAAAATGTTAAATGTTAAAGTACTTCGTCCTTCGAAACATTATTTCCTTTGGGATATAATGATATTTAGACGAAGGTTATGAAGGACATACCTTCATCAACGCGGTATATGTTAATAAAAGAAGTATATGAAATATAGGAAGCAAAATAAACAATTACATAACATTATTAATTCATTGTATTGTCATGGAAAGACAGAAACAATATTGAATTACAAATGTACCTTCGGATTGATAGAAGACAAAAAGTACAAGCGTGACACAAGAGCCAGTACAAGTCAGCGTGAACAGTACGAGGGTACTGTTCATCTATTTATAGTCACAGGGCGCAGCCTGTGCAAAATTACATTCATGCCCTTCATGTTTACTATTGACATTAGGACAATCTATCGAGGACTAAATAGTCTTTTCCTCTTTAAGTCGGTTCCTTTTCTGCTACTGAGCCGAAGCTTTCTTGTGCATAGCTTCGGAACTGGTTCGACCTTCATCCCAACCATGCTTTTCATATTGTGGACAGCTCCATCCCGATTCTGAAGGTTCCTGTACATATATTACACTCGGAGAAACATTGTTAATCATGTTTTTTAGGACCTTCGGAAGACGAAGGCCCCTAACACCACTCTTTTTTTATTAATTAAGACTACTTGTAAGAAACTGACACCTACCAACTAATTGTTTGACAGGAGCTTGCTCATAGCCAGCAATATTTCTTCTGGAAAAACTACAGGAATAACAGACTGAAGCACATCATACCACGCCCTCCTCCTGAACCTGCACCTTCACAGGCACCTGCTACATTGCCCCTACCAGCCCGCGATGACACCCGTAGCTCCACCTGTTCCTGCACCAACATCGTCTATGCCACCTGTGGTAGCAGGTGGTGCATCTGCAATGTCTCCTATGCAGTTTGTAGGAACTCCAGGCACTAATATGCCGAAGAATGACATGAGAAATGCTATGGACAATAGAAAAAGGAAGTATGCACCACCTCCCTTGCAATCATTCAAGTCATTTTATGAAGTTATTTGTCCATGCATTGTTTTCTTTCCTTGCTATTTTTTCTGTGCTATGAAATCATTGGTGAACTATTATTTTCGAAGGACATGATCCAATTCAGTTTGATTTATGGCCACTCTTCCAATATAGATCATGAAGATTCCCCTTTCCTTACAGGAAAGATGATTGAGACTCTCAACATGTTTTTTTTGAGGGATGCTATATCCTCTTCCCCATTCACTCTGGTTGCTCTTCTTCATTGAAGACGGTGGAGAAATACTTCTTTTACTTCTCTGATCTTTGGCCCATTATCCCAGTAAAATTTATCTGAAGTTCTGTCAACAATGCATATTGAGTCAAGTGTTATTCGTCCCATTGTGCAAATAAAGACTGGATAAAGACTCGTCAATTGAAATGTGAACGTCATGCAGCTATGACTGAATCTGCATATTTCTTCAGAGCTTATAAATGTGATATGAATGTTTCATAAAACTTCAGTTTGGCTGATGATATGTATACATCTTCATCGCAGGATGGGCTAGTTAAAATTCTTGCGCAACTTTTCAACGGACACTTCCGGATTCGAGCACAGTTGCTGCCTCTGGAGCCTTATTATTTCCTTTTGTTTTAGTGCTGGTTATTTGGCCTTGTAGTTTAGAGTTTTTAGAATGGAAGCTTCTGACTTAGAGTGAAGTTAGAACAAATACTCCATGTCGCATGAACTTGGCAGCAGGAAATATGTACTGTTCATAAACTATACATATGCCCGTTGGCCCCAATACAAAGTTGATATTTTGGCAATATTCTGTTTATACAAAACAACTGTACATATTTCTGCATTTTTTTACACAAATAACTTAAAAGAATGTTGACTTCAAACAAAACGAAGCTATCTAATGTTACTCGGTTCAACCCGTCTCTGGCGTTCGCCATTAGACGTTTACATGTTTACATGATGGAAACCACTTGTTGGAATCATAAAAACTAGTTTAAGAAATATACTGTCGTAATTATTTTTTTAAAACTTGACACAAATCTACTCACATATAAAAGTTGGGATACAAATTTTCTTTTTGAAAATTCATACAAAATCAGAAATTTTAGTTGTATGTGCACTGCGAGACAAAAAAGTATAGATTTTTGTCTTCTAGTATACATGCACATAAGTTGTGCTATTTTCATATGATTTTTTTTTTCAAAAATGACTTTGCATCTCAATTTTTGGGTGTGAGTTCTGTATGGATGAACTTAAGTTTTTTTAAAAAATCAAGTTACAAAAGTGTACTTGCTCAGTTCCAATTTATAATTTATTTAACATTATCGACACCAACTTTACCGGCTCGCCTTATTAAAAAATATAATTATTGTTTATTATTATTGTGGTATTGTTTAGCACTTAATATACTTTAATTATGGTTTTGGATTTTCAAATTTTCAAAAAAATTACTAAGATGAGTCAGTCAAAATTAGTGTCAAAAAGTTAAATGAATTATAAATTGGAACCGTGGAATTATTATTTTTTAACTAGTTTCCATACATCCATGCATGTCAGCACAAGACCATTTTGACTCCTGTAAACCCTATCAAACGTTGAAAGCTGACCTCTGTTCTTTCTTGGGGAGCTAGGATGGTGATTGATCCTCCGAATGCTCCTCCGGGCCTCCAATTACACCCCGACATCAGGAGCCTAAAAATGGCCAATGCGCCACTATAAAGAGGGGAACCTCGTTGCAACGAAGAAATCACCGTACCATTATGGCTGGTTCGTGGATGGCTGCGCCACGACCTCTCCTGCTGTCGCTGCTGGTCGCCGTGCTAGCGGTGGCCGCCGATGTCGCCAACGCCGGCCACGCCAAGCCCCTGACGCCTGGCGGGCGTGTGGTACACGACAACCACGGCAAGTTCACGGCCGGGCCGTGGAAACCCGCCCACGCGACCTTCTACGGCGGGCGGGACGGGTCCGGCACCACGGCGGGCGCGTGCGGGTACAAGGACACGCGCACGCAGGGGTACGGCGTGCAGACGGTGGCCGTGAGCACGGTGCTGTTCGGTGACGGCACGGCCTGCGGCGGGTGCTACGAGGTGCGGTGCGTGGACAGCCCTAGCGGGTGCAAGCCCGACGCGGCGGCACTGGTGGTGACGGTGACCGACCTGTGCCCGCCCAAGGACCAGTGGTGCAAGCCACCGCGGGAGCACTTCGACCTCAGCATGCCCGCGTTCCTCCAGATCGCGCAAGAGAAGGCCGGCATCGTGCCGATCTCCTACCGCAGGGTGGCGTGCGTGAAGCAGGGCGGCATCCGGTACACCATCACCGGGAACAAGTACTTCAACATGGTGACGATCACCAATGTGGGCGGCGCTGGCGACATCGCGGCGGTGTCGGTGAAGGGGAGCAAGCGCGTCAAGTGGACGGAGATGAAGCGCAACTGGGGGCAAGTGTGGCAGACCGGGGAGGACCTCACCTGCGAGTCGCTGACGTTCCGGGTGATGACCAGCGACCACCGCAAGGCCACCTCATGGCACGTTCTCCCCGCTGACTGGAAGTTCGGCGTCACGTACCAGGCATCCAAGAACTTCTAAGTAGCCACTTTCCCTCCTCTTCTTCATCCTGCATATGCCCACAAGCAACCATGCAAATGATAACATGCATCATGCATGCATATTCATTCTTTCGCTCATGCACTCCAATATGGTGCCGGAGTTAAAAAAATGTAAATCAATGTGCAAACTCAAATGACATCTTAACCAGTTGTGATCAATCTCAACCGCTAATGCATTGCACACACCGAATGAAGCTACCATCCACTGCTGGAACAGGCTGATTTATCGAATACTTGGCAAAAAGCCAAATTCTTAGTGATCTCCACTATTTAGGCCTTGTGTTGCATCAAATGAAGTAACTTTAAGAGTCTCTCTATATTCTTTCCAATTAATATAAACAGATTTTTTTAAAAAAAAACCTCCAACAACTTATCTAAATGGCTACCTAAATATAACTGTTGGGGGCATGCTTCTTCACCGAAGGTCCTCCAAGCAAATACACCTTCGGCAGTATGATATGCGAACTGACACAGCATGAAGGCACAAGCAAAAGCTACAACCCAGAAAGCTTTGGCATAATGACGCGCCTTGAGACGAAGGGCGGCACCGACTTAAAGAGGAAAAGATCGTTTAGTCCCTAATAGTTTGTGTCGCATTTGTAATTTGTCATGAAGGACATAAATGTAATTTTGACCGGGCTGCATCCCGCGCCTATAAATAGGTGAACAGTAACCCTGTATTGTTCACGCTGACTTGTATTCACTCACACGTCACACCTGGATTTTTACCTTCTATCAAGCCGAAGGTACAAATATAACTTGATATTGTTCATGCTTATTCATGATAGTATAATAAAAATGTTCTGATGATGTCATATGACTATTCATGTTATTTTACATGTTTCATATGCTTCTACTTTCATTATTATATGCTGAAATGATGAAGGTACGTCCTTCATGACCTTCGTCTGAAGATCATTATATCCTAAAGGAAATAATGCTTCGAAAGACGAAGGTCTTTAACCATTAACATTTTGTGTTGCCTTGTTCTTAATTCATAGCATTTGAGAACAAGTCCCCAACATTGGCGCCCACCTCCAGTGAACTCACTTCCACTGTTGAGCTGATGGCTTCGTTCAACAACCAAGTCGTAGCACCTTCGGCTATGAAGCTGGTGCTCCCAATCACGGGCGGTTCAAGCACAGAGCCAGCTAACAAGAAGCAGAAGAAGGAAGCACAGAGAAGAGTGCAGCATGTTGGGGTGCAAGGACCCTTCATCAGGTCCAAGTGGTCCCACATCCCAATCACCTTCTCCAGGAGGATCTTGAGCTAAAAGACTATCCTCACAATGATGCTATGGTCATATCTTGTGTCATCAAGGGTTTTCTGGTCCACAATGTTCTGGTTGACACAGATAGTGCAGCAGACATTATATTTGCAAAGGCTTTCAGGCAGATGCAAGAACTAGATGACAAGATTCATGACGCTACACACCCTCTTTGTGGCTTCGGAGGACGATAGATTGTGGCACTTGGCAAAATCACAATGACAGTTACCTTCGGCTATGTCCACAACACAAGAACTGAGCAAGTTGTTTTTGACATTGTCGACATGGAATACCCATACAATGCAATCATTGGTCGAGGAACACTTAATGCCTTCGAAGCAATACTTCATCCAGCATACTTTTGCATGAAGATACCTTCGGAGCAAGGGCCCATTGTTGTCCATGGAAGTCAAGAAGCTGCTAGAAGGGCTGAAGGTAGTTGGACAGATTCAAAGGCAATACACAACATAGATGGAGCCGAAGCTTGTCAACAATATAAACACAAAAGAAAGAAGGCTGCTTCGGCAGATCAGCCGAAGCCTATGCTTTTATGTGAAGATATAGCAGATCAAAAGGTACTGCTGGGGTCTCAGTTATCTGATGAGCAGGAAAAAACTTTGATAAGATTTTTGTTCAACAACAAAGATGTCTTCGCTTGGACAACCAATTATCTCTGTGGTGTCAACAGAGATGTCATTGAGCATTCACTTAATGTGGATCCGTCTTTCAGGCCAAGGAAGCAAAGACTTCGGAAGATGTCTGATGATAAAGCTGAAGGTGCCCGGAACGAAGTAAAGAGGCTTCTCAGTGCAGGAGTTATCAGAGAAGTAACATATCCAGAATGGCTAGCTAACACTGTTATGGTGAAGAAAGCTAATGGCAAATGGAGAATGTGTATTGATTTCACAGATCTCAACAAAGCATGCCCAAAGGACGAATTCCCATTACCAAGGATAGACTCCCTTGTAGATGCAGCAGCTTCTTTGGAGCTCATGAGTCTACTAGACTACTATTCAGGTTATCATAAAATATGGATGAAGAGGGAAGATGAGCCAAAGACTAGCTTCATAACCCCTAGCGGCACTTATTGCTACCTTCGGATGCCTGAGGGGCTCAAGAACACTGGAGGAAGATTCAGTAGAATGACATCCAAGGTCCTTCATTCTCAAATAGGCAGGAATGTGCTGACTTATGTTGATGACATCATAGTAAAGAGCACGAAGCAAGAGAATCACATTGCTGACTTGCAGGAGACATTTGCCAATTTCAGGCAAGCGGGTCTGAAATTAAATCCAGAAAAGTGTGTTTTTGGAGTAAAGAAGGGCAAGTTCCTTGGCTATCTGGTATCAATGAAGGGAATCAAAGCTAACCCCAATAAGATCGAAGCTATCCTTCGGATGGAGCCGCCAAATACAAAAAAGAGGGCCCAACGGCTGGCAGGAAGACTGGCATCATTAAATAGATTCATATCTAGATCAGCAGAAAGAAATCAGCCATTCTTTGAAATACTGAAGTCAACCGAAGTTTTTCAATGGGGTCCGGCTCAGCAAAAGCTTTCGAAGAGTTAAAGCAATACTTGATAGACTTGACAACTCTAACCCCACCTTCGCCAGGGGCTCCATTACTCTTATATGTAGCAGCCTCTCACTCTGCAGTCAGTGCAACGCTTGTACAAGAAAAGCAAGATGGCCAAGTTAAAAAAACAAGCACCAATATATTTTGTCTCCGAAGTTCTAAGTTTGTGAAAGAAAAATTATACAGAATTGGAGAAGGTACTATATGCCGTGTTGATGGCCTCCAAGAAGCTTCGACACTGTTTTCAAGCATATCATATAATTGTTCTTTCGTCACAACCTCTAAAGGACATAATGAGAAATAGAGAAGCTACTGGGAGGATCGGAAAATGGGCTGCCGAGCTCAATGAATTCTTTATTGATTATGTTCATAGATCCTCAATTCAGTCTCAGGTCTTAGCAGACTTCATTGCTGATTGGACGCCAGGGGCTCAGGAAGAAGAAGCAACAAAAGACGCCGAAGCCTGGACAGTTTATAGAGCACATCAATAAAAGATACTATAGAAGGGACCAGACTTTAGGCTATAGAGCACATCAATAAATATGAGGCCGAAACAATAAAGTGGCGTGATAGAAAAGTTCGATTGAAAAACATCAAGCCAGAGCATTTGGTGCTTCGGAGAGTGGCCAACCCAGACACAGTGGGCAAGTTGCAACTAAAGTGGGAAGATCCTTTTCTGGTAGTATCTTCGTCAAGACCCGGTTCTTACAGATTGAAGGATATTATACCACCCCACTGGTCACACACATTGGATGTTACCAAAACTCCTCCCACTAAACTTATGCAACACAAGAGATGTAATACAGAGAGAAAATATTGCAAAATCTGGCAGCACCTCCTTTGAAACTAGCATAACAAGGGGGGGACATGTAGTTCATATAGGATATAAAGATAGATAATTCACGTAGTAGAATCTAAATGCAAAAGTGGTAAAACACATTCATGACCCAACAGGAACAAAAATGAGATAAGTAACTCAGCCCACCCCAACAAATAAACCGCTCAACCACCAAGAGAAGCTAGAACATAGAAATTCTCTAGACTTGACCCTCCCTGATTAACAACATTATTAAGTAGTGGTTCCTTAATTAAAAGTGTAGTGGCCGTGCTGCTACATCCCTCTTTTCCCAAAGCAGAAATTAGGTGCCTGCATCAAACAATGCAAGAGTGAGATGACACATCTCAGCAAGTAAACATGTAACTAATTACTTAACGCCAAGAAGAATCACCATGTAAAAATCCAGATTATCCACATCCACATAATAGATTCCACACCTCTCCCATGAATGCACATGGCTACAGATGCAATAATGACTTCTCCCTCCATATCTCTAAGGATATGAAGCTGCATCATACCCCTTCTCGGGCAACATATGATGCTCAATGTACCGGTACGGTCGGACCATAAGATCGCGACGAAACTTCAATGCAATGGATGATGAATGCATTATGCAAGTCAACAACATGAGTTCTTCCCAAACAGAATGTGCTAGACATATACTTCCACTTATTCCACATAATAAACCACATGGGTAACATGATCAAACCACATACTCAACATATGTAATCAGTAAAACATGAATATCTTCCAACGATGGTACTCAATTAAAAGTATGAATACGAACACAACAGCACAACATAATCAAGTGTAAGACTCTTCATTCAACAGATAGAATAATCCTCACTGCTTTACTTGCCTTTACCGGAAGTTTGGGCAAATCCCTAAGTACGGTCCGTAAGTCCACCACCTGTTTTTGACACCCAACTTAGTGCACCAATATCACATAATAAACCCAAAAACAACGCCGCACCTACGCGCAATCTCAAACCCCGCCGCGGGTAACAATTCTCCTCACACCCACCAAACTGCAGCGACGCTGCTTAACGATTCCATAACTTTAAAATTAAGGCAGCAGTGGTGACAAATAAAAACTCCAGAGACAACTATATAAAATTCCCCACAAGTTTTGTATACAATTTATGATTAAATTCTAACATCTAATTACCCCTAAACGGTCCACAAGATAAACCCAGCAATCTGTTTTTTCCTCTTTTGGGCAGCGACATACCCGGATTCAAACAGCGATAACTTTTAAAATATAATTCCGAATCGAGCGCATAAGTACTAGTTGGAAAGGTAAGACAAAGACCTACATGATTCTCATAATGATTAACACTAATTACTCACGAAACGTCCCCAGAAACTGCTAACACTGCTGCTGTTCGTCCACCTGAAAAATCTGTTTTTTTGGACAGCCACATACCCGGATTCAAATGGCTATATCTTTTAATTTATAACTCCGAATTGAGCGCATAAATACTCGTTGGAAAGGTATGCCAAAGTTCTACATGATTCCCAAATTGATTCCCATTAACTCCCCACGAAAAAACCCAAAAACTGCTAGAATTACTGTTGTTCGTCTGCCACCTAAAATTCTGGACAGCCCCTCTACCCAATCGCATATGCCACATCTAATCAATTGGATTGCAGCACAAATGAACAGGAGATGAACACAAAAATCACCTTGGGTTCTCCCCCTTTCCTTCCTCCCTTCTTCCCTCCACCGAAAACAATCGAAGATTTGCACCACGCGACGTAGATCCGAGCGGCAATGAAAAGCACATTGGGAGGAGGAGATGGGGGGGCTAGGGTTTGGTGTGTGGCTGCAAGAGTTTGGAAAGGAGGAGATGAGAGGGGGGCAGCCAAAGGTGGGGAGAATGAGGGGGGTTAGGGGAAAAGGGGCGGCTAGGGTTAGGGAAGATTAGTGGGCCGAAACACGAATCGCGGCCCAACTCGCCCACGCGACAGCTCCTGACCCCGTCGCAAGCGCCCAACCAAACAAATTCTACTACCCTACTGGTGAATGATTTTCCCCAAATTCCAAATTCCCAAAACGCATCAACCGAATGAGAAAAAAACAAAAAGAATAACCTCCAACTTCCCTTCTTTGCAAAACGGGTATCACACTCTACCCCCCTTAAAAAGAATTCGACCTCGAATTCTGACGCTTCTATCGGAACGACAAAAGGAAAGATTAAAGAATCAACAACACTTACCCACAACAAAAAGTTCCGGATACTTCTGTCGCATCAGCTCGTCAAGTTCCCACGTAGCCTCGCGCTCAGACTGATTAGTCCATAAGACCTTGACATACTTAATTGATCTCTTCCTCAATGCACGCTCCGAGAATTCCAATATACGCACCGGACGACACTCCAAAGTCAGATCCTGCTGCACCGCAATTGGTTCCATCTCATTCTGATGGTCCGGATCCCGCAAGAACTTTCTCAACATAGAGACATGAAAAACCGGGTGTACCCCTGCCATGGAATCCGGCAGTAGCAAGCGATAAGCCAAGCTGCCCACTCGGGCCAAGATAGTGAATGGTCCAATGTATCTCAGGCTGAGCTTCCCAGAGACACCGAACCGCACAACTCCTTTAGTAGGTGATACCCTGAGAAGGACTTGGTCACCCACAGCAAATTCCAGATCCCGCCTCCTCACATCAGCATAACTCTTCTGACGGCTCTGAGCTACCAAAATATTCTGACGTATTTCCCGAACCTTTTCAGAAGTCTGCTGAACCCAATCAGGACCAACCAGGGATCTCTCTCCCAAAGTCTCCCAGCACAGAGAGGAGATACACCGCCTGCCATACAAAGCCTCAAATGGTGCCATCTTGATGCTAGCCTGGTAGATGTTGTTATAAGCAAACTCTGCCAGTGCAAGATGATCCTCCCAGCTACCCTTCCATGACAGAACACAAGCGCGCAACATATCTTCCAAGGTTTGGATTGTTCGCTCTGACTGACCATCAGTCTGAGGGTGAAAAGCGACACTAAGTGAAAGCTTGGTGCCCAATGCACTATGAAGACTCTCCCAGAATTTGGATACAAATTTGGAGTCTCGATCAGAAACAATAGACTTAGGTACCCCGTGAAGCCTGACTACTTCCTTCATATACAAGGGAACCAAATCTGAAGCTGAATTTGTGGTCTTCATGGGAATAAAATGCGCAGACTTAGTCAAGCGATCCACTACCACCCATATGGCATCCCTGCCACGGGGGGAACGAGGTAGACCCACCACAAAATCCATGGTGATATGCTCCCATTTCTACTCTGGAATTTCTAATGGCTTCAGGAAACCAGCAGGACGCTTATGCTCGGCCTTCACGCGCTGACATACTTCACAGGCGGCCACATACTTAGAAACGTCAACCTTCATCCGCTTCCACCAGAAGTTTTGCTTCAAATCTCGGTACATTTTGGTTTCGCCAGGATGGACGGTGTAAGGTGTTTTATGAGCTTCTCTCAAGATATCCATCTTCACCTCTGATTTCTAAGGCACACAAAGACGGCCCCTGAAACGAACCAAATCATTCTCATCAATGGTGAACTCCCGTGGTTTACCATCACCAACCCTCTTTCGAGCTTCCTGCAATAGACGATCCTGCTGCTGAGCCGCACGCACTCTCTCCATGAGAGAGGATTGAATAAGCATCCGAGTCTCCTCGCTAGCGGTACCGACATAACACAAAGCGACTCCCAAACGGTCTAGATCAGCGATCAACGGCAAGGCCACCTTTGGAACCTCGGACCTGCTAAGGGCATCAGCCACTACATTAGCCTTCCCCGGGTGATAATGAATGGACAAATCATAATCTTTAATCAATTCCAGCCACCGACGCTGCCTCAAATTCAGCTCCTTCTGAGTAAAAATATACTTGAGACTTTTATGATCGGTGTAAATGTCACAAGCCTTGCCATAAAGGTAATGCCTCCACGACTTTAGAGCAAAAACCACCGCGGCCAATTCAAGATCATGAGTTGGGTAATTCCCCTCATGCTTCCTCAACTGTCTTGAGCCATAAGCGATCACGCTGCCTTCCTGCATCAACACACAACCAAGACCAATACGCGAAGCATCCGTATAAACTGTGAAACGCTTACCGCTCTCAGGCAAAGCTAGGATAGGGGCGTCCACCAACTTGCTCTTCAATGTCTGATAACTGACCTCACAATCGCCAGACCAGACGAAGGGAACACCCTTCTCCAAGAGTCTAGTCAAAGGCTTAGCAATGCTGGAGAAATTTGGTATGAAGCGCCGATAATATCCAGCGAGCCCCAAGAAACTTCAGATTTCAGAGACACTAGAGGGTCTCTTCCACTTCACCACAGCCGCAACATTGTTGGGATCAACCGCAATGCCCTGTTGATTAATCACATGCCCCAGGAAAGCCACTTCGGACAGCCAAAAGGCACACTTCTTCAACTTGCCATAGAACTGATTCATCCTTAGAGCACCCAGAATGAGACGGAGATGCTGCTCATGCTCGGCCTCGGTCTTTGAATAAATCAGAATATCATCCAGGAACATGACCACAAAGTCATCCAGGAATTCATGCAACATCCTATTCATTGCTTCCATAAAGGCAGCAGGGGCATTAGTTAAGCCAAAAGACATGAGTATGAACTCATAATGCCCATACCTGGTGCAAAAGGCGGTTTTCTCAATATCCTCCTCACGAATCCTCAATTGATGATAACCAGAGTTCAAATCAATTTTGGAGAACACTTGAGCACCCCTCAACTGTTCAAAGAGGACCTCAATACGGGGAAGCGGATATTTATTCTTGATTGTCACTTGATTCAAAGCGCGATAATCCACACACAGCCGCTTGCTTTTATCCTTCTTCTCAACAAACAATACTAGGGAAGCCCATGGAGACCTGCTAGGCCTAATGAAACCCTTAGCTAGCAGATCATCCAATTGCCGCTTCAATTCAATTTGCTCCTTTGGGGCCATTCGATACGGGGCCTTATGAATAGGCTGTGTACCCGGAATCAGCTTAATCTCAAAAGCTGCATCGCGCTCTGGAGGAATGCCCGGAAGCTCTGCCGAAAACACGTCAGCAAAGTCACGCACCACCCAGATGTCCTGCACCCGCAAGGCAGCCTCACCCTCCACCACCATGGAGAAAAAGATCCCCGACTTCCTTGACCGGCGATCAGGAAGCAATTGCGCCAACAAGGATAACGTGAACTTCGGGGAACTTCCCAAGAATACCACCTCCTTACCCGACGGCGCCTGCAATAACACTATCTTCCAAAAACAGGATATAACCGCGCGATACTGGGATAACCAATCCATACCCAAGATAACATCGAATGCCCTCAAGGAAATCACCACCAGATTGGCCGAGAAGACCTCATCAGCAAGAATGACAGAACACCCCTGACAAACTGAACAGCTACTAATGGAGCCATTAGCAGATCTAACCAGAATTGGGTGACCCAACCTCTACACTGAAAGACCAGCCCGCGACACAAAATCCTCCGAAACAAATGAATAGCTAGCGCCAGAGTTAAAAAGAGCATGGGCTGCAAACGAATCAACTGAAATCGTACCTGTCACCACGTCTCCTTGCTCCCTGCCATCCGCAGCGGGTAGCACATAAGCTCCAGAAATACCCGCAGAAGAGGAAGCTCCCGGAGTGAAATTAACAGAAGAAACCCACTGAGCCGCCGGGTGAGGCAGACGCGGAGCTCCAAACTGAGACGGCATAGGAGTAGACGGTGTAGGAGTAGGCGTGGCCTGATACTGAGGAAAACCCTGCATCAGCACAAACTGAGAAGTCCCAGGCACAAAAAGCTGCTGCGGAGGAAGAGGAACTGAAAACTGCTGCTCAGCACTTGACATCATGTTGATAGTGCCCTGAGAAGAGGAGGAAGTCACCGGCTCCCATCTGAGCTTCCCATTAGGATTCCTCCTACACACCACATCCTTGTGGTCCTGACTGCAGATAGAACACCTGCCACTCCACTGGCACTCTGCACGGCGATGCGCATCACCACAGCGGAAACACACCAGCCCCAGCCCGGGCTTAGGAACAGCCCGAAACCTCTGAGTACTTCCTCCCGAAGTACCCGCATCGGAAGATCTGCCACGGTAAGGATGGTGGCGCTGATGCTGAGACTTGCCCCTCTTGTGGGCTGGACCTCCCGTGTTGCCCCTCCTCGCGTCCTGGCCACGAGGCTGATCAACACCCGAAGACTTCTGCGACTCCATGGTATACTGGTGTTGCATCTCCACACCCAGTGTTTGCTCCACCGTGGTACGGAAGTCCACCAACGGAAAGGCTCCAAGAGCATGCCTGATAGAAGGCTTCAGACCCTGACGGAACAGGCTCGCCTTCTCCATCTCATTATAAGCCACATGAGGGACAAAGCGGACCATCTTGTTGAAGCCCACCTCATACTCTGTGACAGACTTCTTCTACTTGAAGGACTGCAAGTCAATCTTCATCTTCTCCAGGAAGGTGACCGGGTAGAATCTCCTTTCAAACTGCCTGATGAAAACATCCCAAGACAGGACTCCTGGTGAGGAGGAGTGCGCTGCCTGCACGCCTCTCCACCAAATTTGAGCCTCTCCCTTCAGCAGTTGTGTGCCAAAGCGATCCCGATCTCCATACGCAATCACGAAGACATTCATCTTATCCTCCATGTAAGTCAACCAATCTGCTGCCTCGACCGGAGTACCACTGCCATCAAAAGAATCCAACTTCATGCCCATCCACTGCATCAGAGAAAGACCACTGACTGGAAGAGGCACCTCGGCCCCGCCACCTGGAACAGCACCCGCAGGGACAGCGCCCCCGGGCACTTCTACACCACCAGCACCCTGAGCAGCACCCGCAGGGGCAACAAGAATGACTTGCCTCAGAAGGGCCAACTCCTGCTGCATGGCCTGCATCGCGCCTAACATTGTCGCCGGACTCGTCGAGTCCCCACTAGGAGCTTGCGGACTACCCCAAGCCCTACGAGGCGGCATAGCTGCAGCCACAGGGATGAGAATAATAAGTAAATAAGATTGGCATAGCATCTCTTCAGATAATGCCAAACTAGCACAGACAATAACATAACATATCAATAGCAAGACAGAAATCCCATCCTACATGTGCAGTGTGTCAATTTATTATTACTCCACTTGCTAGGACCTACAGCCTATTCCTCTGATACCAACTGTAACACCCCACTGGTCACACACATTGGATGTTACCAAAACTCCTCCCACTAAACTTATGCAACACAAGAGATGTAATACAGAGAGAAAATATTGCAAAATCCGGCAGCACCTCCTTTGAAACTAGCATAACAAGGGGGGGGAAACATATAGTTCATATAGGATATAAAGACAGATAATTCACGTAGTAGAATCTAAATGCAAAAGTGGTAAAACACATTCATCACCCAACAGGAACAAAAATGAGATAAGTAACTCAGCCCACCCCAACAAATAAACCGCTCAACCACCAAGAGAAGCTAGAACATAGAAATTCTCTAGACTTGACCCTCCCTGATTAACAACATTATTAAGTAGTGGTTCCTTAATTAAAAGTGTAGTGGTCGTGCTGCTATATCCCTCTTTTCCCAAAGCAGAAATTAGGTGCCTGCATCAAACAATGCAAGAGTGAGATGACACATCTCAGCAAGTAAACATGTAACTAATTACTTAACGCCAAGAAGAATCACCATGTAAAAATCCAAATCATCCACATCCACATAATAGATTCCACACCTCTCCCATGAATGCACATGGCTACAGATGCAATAATGACTTCTGCCTCCATATCTCTAAGGATATGAAGCTGCATCATACCCCTTCTCGGGCAACATATGATGGTCAATGTACCGGTACGGTCAGACCATAAGATCGCGACGAAACTTCAATGCAATGGATGATGAATGCATTATGCAAGTCAACAACATGAGTTCTTCCCAAACAGAATGTGCTAGACATATACTTCCACTTATTCCACATAATAAACCACATGGGTAACATGATCAAACCACATACTCAACATATGTAATCAGTAAAACATGAATATCTTCCAACGATGGTACTCAATTAAAAGTATGAATACGAACACAACAGCACAACATAATCAAGTGTAAGACTCTTCATTCGACAGATAGAATAATCCTCACTGTTTTACTTGCCTTTACCGGAAGTTTGGGCAAATCTCTAAGTACGGTCCGGAAGTCCACCACCTGTTTTTGACACCCAACTTAGTGCACCAATATCACATAATAAGCCCAAAAACAATGCCGCACCTACGCGTAATCTCAAACCCCGCCGCGGGTAACGATTCTCCCCACACCCACCAAACTGCAGCGGCGCTGCTTAACGATTTCATAACTTTAAAATTAAGTCAGCAGTGGTGATAAACAAAAACACCAGAGACAACTACATAAAATTCCCCACAGGTTTTGTATACAATTTGTGATTAAATTCTAACATCTAATTACCCCTAAACGGTCCACAAGATAAACCCAGCAATCTGTTTTTTTCCTCTTTTGGGCAGCGACATACCCGGATTCAAACAGCGATAACTTTTAAAATATAATTCCGAATCGAGCGCATAAGTACTTGTTGGAAAGGTAAGACAAAGCCCTACATGATTCTCATAATGATTAACACTAATTACTCACGAAACATCCCCAGAAACTGCTAACACTGCTGCTGTTCGTCCACCTGAAAAATCTGTTTTTTTGGACAGCCACATACCCGGATTCAAATGGCGATATCTTTTAATTTATAACTCCGAATTGAGCGCATAAATACTCGTTGGAAAGGTATGTCAAAGTTCTACATGATTCCCAAACTGATTTCCATTAACTCCCCACGAAAAAAACCAAAAACTGCTAGAATTACTGCTGTTCGTCCGCCACCTAAAATTCTGGACAGCCCCTCTACCCAATCGCATACGCCACATCTAATCAATTGGATTGCAGCACAAATGAACAAGAGATGAACACAAAAATCACCTTGGGTTCTCCCCCTTTCCTTCCTCCCTTCTTCCCTCCACCGAAAACAATCGAAGATTTGCACCACGCGATGTAGATCCGAGCGGCAACGAAAAGCACCTTGGGAGGAGAAGATGGGGGGGTGGGGGCGGCTAGGGTTTGGTGTGTGGCTGCAAGAGTTTGGAAAGGAGGAGATGAGAGGGGGGGCGGCGGCCAAAGGTTGGGAGAATGAGGGGGGGCTGCACAAGGGGGGGGGGGGTTAGGGGAAAAGGGGCGGCTAGGGTTAGGGAAGGTTAGTGGGCCGAAGCACGAATCGTGGCCCAACTCGCCCACGCGATAGCTCCCGACCCTGTCGCATAAGCCCAACCAAACAAATTCTACTGCCCTACTGGTGAATGATTTTCCCCAAATTCCAAATGCCCAAAACGCATCAACTGAATGAGAAAAAAACAAAAGAATAACCTCCAACTTCCCTTCTTTGCAAACCGGGTATCACAGATATGGACGGCAACGACATACCCAGATCTTGGAATGCGGATGAGCTTCGATGATATTATGTGTAATTTGATGTAATCTTTCTTTTTCATTTTTTCTATGGCACCCTTTTCCTTTCAGGAGGGGAGAAAGGTTTTTAATGGGGCCATATTTTTTAATTTTTCATTCTTATTTAGCCCCATTAGGGCCAAATCCCCCAAAGATGTAATATGTAAAATCTGAGCCTGCACCAACGAGTGCAAAAAGAGAACAGGGAGAAGCTCAAAAGATGTCCCTAAGGGGATGCGGAGCATGATGAAGCTACAAAAAGTCGTTCCTAAGGGAGCGCAGCGTAAGTTTTCTGCTCAAAAGTCGTTCCTAAGGGAATGCAGAGCCAAAATTGACGAAGCTACAAAAAGTTGTTCCAAAGGGAGCGCAGTGTAAGTTTTCTGCTCAAAAGTTGTTCCTAAGGGAATGCAGAGCCAAATACTGCCGAAATATAAGGCGAAGAAGTTCAAAAGTCGTTCCTAAGGGGATGCAGAACTTATACCACCGAAATAGAAGGTGAAGAAGCTCAAAAGTCGTTCCTAAGGGGATGCAGAGCTTAAGACTCAAAAGATGTTCCTAAGGGGATGCAGAGTCTGGGTGTGGTTTCATGTGCGTGGTCGGGACATTCATTTGCACGTTACATTACATCATTCATTGCATTCATACACATTCATGTAGACATTCGTAGGATCATCATCATCGTAAAGCACAAACAGATACTTCGGCTTTGATAACAATGCTTCGATGAGCATGAAGAAGCAAGATATGCTTCGTTGTGTACGAAAAGAAGGGAAGGTGTTTTTCGCCTTCGGCTCAAAAGATATAAGTTTTCGTCCACAGCAAAGCAATTTACACATAGAAGGAAAGGTAAAAATATATTACAAGGTATGGATAAATATACAGAGTAATGTTCAATTCTCGGTTACAATGTCTCTTACAGAGATAATACAAATGCCTCTAAAAGATCTATGCAGGCAAGTCTAAAGATCAGCTTCAGTGGCCTTCGAAATCTGCTTCGGATTATTAATCTTCGGCATCATCGTCCTACACACAACAAAATTTTATAAGGTAAAAGGTAATCACAAGAAAAGGTAAGCAACAGGTATAACTTTCATACCGACTTAAGTAAGCTTCGGGCCTCATCACCAGCCAAATCCCGACCACCCTTCGCCCAAATTTGTGTTATAAATCTGCTTCCTATGCTTCGGGCTTCGCCGGGAATATCAACTAAATTTGTCGAAGATAGGCTGAAGGTAGGCCTATTGAAAGGGAAATGTGCCCTTGGGCCATTTCTATAATGTTTTGGTGATTAAATGCCCAACACAAGTGACTAAGTTCTTATGGGCTAAACAAAGTGAGAGATACAAATCATATTACAAGGTATGTTTCTAGACTTAGTACATTGTTTTGTATACTAATGTGTTTGTCTAAGTGCTAGAAATAGTGACAAAAGACGGAGAAAAGAAAAGGGAAAGAGTTGACTGTGTGCAGCAAACTCCAGCTCGGCCTGGCACACCGGACTATCCGGTGGTGCACTCGGGAATCGACGGAGTTGTACGGCTATAAATCACCGAACTGTCCGGTGGTGCACCAGACTGTCCGGTGAGTCATTCGCGACGAACTCGTCGGTATCGGGAAATGGAAAGGTGACATGGCTTAAATTCACCGGACTGTCCGGTGGTGCACCGAACTGTCCGGTGAGCCAATAGCGGTCATAGCCAACGGTCGGCTGGGCAATCTGCAGGTGACGCGTGTCTCGCTCCAACGGTCGGTTGGGCACACCAGAAAGTGTCCGGTGCGTCAACGGGCCCGGAGGAGCAATGGTCGGCTACGCCCGATATGGAAGGAGATCGCGCACCGGACATGAACAGTGGCTGTCCGGTGGTCCGGTGCACCACTCGACAGAAGGCAAGAAATGCCTTCCAAATTGATCTCCAACGGCTCCTAGATGACTTGGGGCTATAAAAGGGACCCCTAGGCACATGGAGGAGACTACCAAGAATTCTCTAAGCATACTAAGACATTCAGACTCCGCTCCCATGCATTTGATTCGCTGTGTTGGTGATTTGGGCTCCATTCGAGTTGTGAACTCCCCGTGTTGTCCTTTGAACTCAAGTCTTCACTTGTGTGCGTGGTTGTGCTGCGTATTTGAGTCTTGTGTGTGTTGCTCTCCTCCCTTACTTCTGTCTTTCTCTTGTGATCATCATTATAAGGGCAAGAGGCTCCAAATTGTGGAGATTTCTCGCAAACGGGAGAAAGACTATAAGCAAGAAAGTTTTGGTATTCAAGTGGATCATTGGATCGCTTGAAAGGGGTTGAGTGCAACCCTCGTCCATTGGGACACCACAACGTGGAAGTAGGCAAGTGTTACTTGGCCGAACCACGGGATGAAAATCATGTGTCTCGTGTGTTGCTTCTTGTGATTGTTTTGTTCGCACGAGCGTGTTCCATAGCCACTTGATTTAAATAACACTTTAATAATCAAGTTTGTGGCTATTTAGTGTTTGATTTTACAGGATCACCTATTCAGCCCCCTCTAGGTGCTCTCAATTGGTATCAGAGCCGTACTCTTCATCTAAGGGACTAACCGCCCGAAGAGATGGATCCTAAGGGAAAGGGGATGGTGGTCAACGACAAGGAAAAGGAGTCCATCTTCAATGAGCCAAGAGACAACAAGCCCACTGACTCAGGCTCGAGTCACAAGAAGAGGGACGGGAAGAAGAAGAGACGCATCAAGAAAATCATCTACTACGACAGTGATCCCTCTTCCTCTTCACCAAGGGACGACAACGATGACTCCTCGTCCAAGAAAAAGACGGTCAATCAAAATTATTCTTTTGATTACTCTCGCATGCCCTATAATTCAAATGCGCATTTACTATCAATTCCCCTTGGAAAGCCTCCACACTTTGATGGAGAGGACTATTCGTTTTGGAGTCATAAAATGCGTAGTCATTTATTCTCTCTCCATCCTAGCATATGGGAAATCGTAGAAAATGGGATGCACTTTGATAGTACCGATAATCCTGTGATTATTAATGAGAAAATCCATAAAAATGCCCAAGCTACTACTGTTTTGTTAGCATCTCTTTGCAGGGACGAATATAATAAAGTGAGTGGCTTGGACAATGCCAAACAAATCTGGGATACCCTCAAGATATCACATGAGGGAAATGATGCCACTATGTTTACAAAGATGGAACTAGTGGAAGGCGAGCTAGGAAGGTTCGCGATGATCAGGGGAGAGGAGCCAACTCAGACCTACAACACGCTCAAGACCCTGGTCAACAAGATCCGAAGCTATGGAAGCACAAGATGGACGGATCATGATGTCGTCCGACTCATGCTATGGTCATTTATTGTAATTGACCCCCATCTTGTCAATCTTATTCGTGAAAACCCCAGGTACACCAAGATGACGCCCGAGGAGATCCTTGGAAAATTTGTGAGCGGGCGCATGATGGTGAAGGAGGCGCGATACGTGGATGATGCGCTAAATGGTCCACTACCCATCTACGAGCCGCAGCCCGTTGCCCTCAAAGAAACGAGCAGCAGGGAGATACTACCGAGCAAGGTAGCACAAGTGGAGGCTACCAGGCTCAACGAGGACGAAATGGCGCTCATCATCAAGCGCTTCAAAACCGCCTTGAAAGGACGCAAGGAATACTCCAACAAGAACAAAACAAGGGGAAAGTGCTCCTGCTTCAAATGCGGTAAGACTGGTCATTTCATAGCATAGTGCCCCGATAATGATAATGACTAGGGACAAGAAAAGTATGGGAAGAATGAGAAGAAGAAAAACTACAAGAAGGCGAAGGGCGAGGCACACCTTGGAAAGGAATGGGATTCTGACTGCTCTTCATCCGACTCCGACGATGAAGGATTGGTTGCCTCGGCCTTTGACAAGTCTTCGCTCTTCCCCAACGAACACCATACTTGCCTCATGGCTAAGGAGAAGAAGGTACGTATTCGAGATTCCTCAAGGTACTCTTCTTCTAGTGATGAGGATTCTTCCGATGATGAAGTAGAATACACTGACTTGTTTAAAGGACTAGATAGAGCAAAGGTAGACAAAATTAATGAATTAATTGATGCTCTAAATGAAAAGGATAGATTGCTAGAAAAGGAAGAGGACATATTGTATGAGGAACATGACAAGTTTGTAAATGTTCAAAAATCTCTTGCTTTAGAAATTAAAAGAAATGAAGTGATATCCTCTCAGTTGTCTGCTGTAATGCCCAAATTTTGTATCAGGAAAATAATAATAACAATGATATAAAAAAATTAATTATGTAGTGTTTTGGGATTATGGAACCCTCGAAGATTATTGGTGTTCTTTTCTCTGTGCATACTCAATTATGGAAATTAAAGTAGTCAAATAGCAAATAAATAAATATGGAATTATGCATAGCATGCTGAAGTTTTGGACTGTGCATTCAAAACTTAGTTGAAATCCAAACTAGATTAAAACGAGATTGTAAATTTGAATTTGAAACTTACAAATGAAATTAAAAATCAGAAATTCAAAAAATAGAAGAAGATAGAATTGAAAACAAAAGAAAAAAAGCTTACGTTGCTTGGTGCTTGGCCTGTCCGTGGCCCATTGCCACCATCGCATGGAGCCCCACCTCTTCCCCATTTTTGTTTTTTTATATATTTCCAGCTGTAGCTAAACATCAGCCTGACATTAGCTCACATAATTGTGTCTCTGCACATGGGACCGAGCTGTCAGCTTGGGTCGGCATCTACCTCATGACGGAGTCAAATTGGGGCACTGCGATTACCAGCCACCAGGAATCCTTCTCCTCGCTGTTTCCTTCGACTATTCGCGGTCGTTGTTGACCCGCATGGTCAGCTCTTCCTCGTGGAACAGATCACGTAACAGCCGGTCCGTTTTCCACGCCGCGCCATGTGCGCCACCAGCTGATTCCGAGTCCTAGCCTCTGACTAAATTGCCGTTCCCACCGAAGCGGGGTTTAAGAACCGAAGTATCGTGGCCTTTCCTCTGCATCCCATCCAAGCGCCGCCCCATAGCTCACTTTTCCTTGCCCCGCCGTGCCAGCATCGTTAAGGGCGGATATTGCCGCCGCCATAGAATCTCGGGCCGTGACTAGCCAAAGCTTTAGGCGGGAGTTCAATTGGATTCGCTTGGTCGCGGTGAAGGTTGCCAGCGACGTTTCTGGGGCGAATCGGGGCCCAGCACCTTGGATTTCTCGCCGTTGAGTTGCAGTCCACCGCGTACCGCACTGCTCTGGAGCCAGGGCACGACTCGACATAAACCTAGGTATAAACGCTTATCCCATGCTCGCGTTGTCCTTCTGCTCTCGTTGCGCGCTTCGGCAGGGTGGTTGGGGGATTGTTATCGGGTTGGGTTTGCTCACCGGCGTGGTCTCCGCCGTGAACGGAGGTGAGCGCCGCCGTGCCCAATGTCAGATTAGGGGAAGGAATGTGCACCGTTAGATCTCAATGGACAGCCCAGATTAGATGTCTGCGTACCCTTTCACGCTGTTGTATGCAGGTCGTGGATCTGTGATCGTGCGGTTAGGCTGCTGGGGCTAGTCATAATAGATCTGGACCGTCGGATCCGTATCCGACGACTGTGATTATGTTCTGGTTCGCGCGGAGATAAGATTTAATCGTGGCCGTTCGCTCAATCCGATGGCCCAAATCGTGCGATACCCCTTCGGCTAGCGCAATTGCAAAAGAGACCCTAACCTCTCTGGAAATCAACCCGCCGTCCCCCGCCGGATACGCCTGAGTCTGGGAAATATTTCGAGTTAGCCCCTGCGTTACTTTGTTTTTGATGCCCAGCCCAGAGAACAATGGAAATAGAAAATTAATTATAGAAAATGATTTTTAATACAAAAATAATTCAGAAACTTGTTTAATTAGTAGAAAATTCATATTAAGTCCAAATTGATCCATTCCAGTTTCAATAAATTTGTATTAATATTGTATATCAATTAAAAACATTTTTTGCCATGAAACTTGAATTAAAATTATTCACTCAAATTAATCTGTTCTAAGTACTCAATAACTCCAGAAATTCATAACTTAATAATCGTAGCTCCGAATATAGTGGTTCTTGTTTCTACGATCTCGTAACATCGCGTAGATTATTATTACGTGGTTTATTCTTATGTTTGGTGTGATGTTAATTTTGTATGTACCATGTTTGTCTGTATTGCTACGTTTAGCAGTGAGGACACGTATCACTTGAAGAGCAAGTTGGTACCTGGAATCTCAAGTGCCAGGCAAGTTGTGCCCTTGACCACTTTTTACCCAATAATGTTCTTTAATATCATTTATTCTTGCATAGGTTAATTTTGATGGGACCCAATAGGTTACCCTAGATTGTTTATCTCATTACCTTGTTTACCCCTGAATCACTTGGGTAGTTTGCTATTGCGTTACATGGATTTGGGATAATTATTTATCATATCTATGTTCCAGTTATTTTGTTATTCTATTTATGTTCATGTCAAGATCATTAATGTTAATTGGAACATAGAGCTTAACTTGAGAAACACGTGCCACCACAAGGGTTTATGGACGCCCTTGGCTGATTAATTAGGAAAGCTAGTGGAGGACTACCTTACCCGAAAAGGGGCAAGGGCAGTAGGGGAGTGGTCAGTGTAGGGAGGTCCTTGGTTGATTTTGCTGCGATGGCGGTCAGGCAAGAACCCTGCATTGGAGCTTCCTATAAACTGTAGCGGGTTTTCTGAAGCTAGTGGAACTTTGTAAAGGCCTCGTAGTGTTACCCTGCCTCACCTCCTCGGTAGAGGTGTATGGGAAGTCGCGATCCCTTGGCAGATAGGTAACATGACTTGTGGGTAAAGGGTACCACCTCTGCAGAGTGTAAAACTGGTATACTAGCCGAGTTCACGGTCATGAGCAGCTCAGGACTCTCTGATGATTAAATTATGGAACTAAATTCAATTTGTCATATGCATTGCATCGCAGGTGATGTTGTTACTTTTGTTCTACTACTTAATTGGGTTGGTATTTACTTATACTTAGTAATTGCTAATAAAATTTTGACCAACTTTAAAAGCAATGCTCAGCTCTAATCATCATCTTTGGTAAGCCTTACACTACACGTGAGCTCCCACCTTTGGCGAGTTCATGCACATTATTCCCCACAACTTGTTGAGCGATTAACGTATGTGAGCTCACTCTTGCTGTCTCACACCCCCCCACAGGTCAAGAACAGGTACCACAGGATAAGGCGCATGGAGGATGCTGTGATGAGTTCGTGAGAGGTCTAGGCCGTCGTCTCCCAGTCAACTTTGGGTTGCTGGACCGTTGTCTCCTTATAATGTAATTATTTATTTATTTTGTATAGAACTCCTATTATTGTAGTAAAGATGTGACATTCGATCATGTGCCATGATTCATCATACGTGTGAGACTTGGTCCCAGCACACCTGGTGATTATGTTCGCGCCCGGGCTTTGGACCCCTAAAACCCGGGTGTGACATCTGCTTGCCATGAATCTGTCTCTAATTTAAAGAATTTAAATGATGAATTAAATGCTAAACTAGAGGAAGTTAATAAAGCTAGTTCATGTGTAGAGCATGTTGTTATAATGAGGTGGCAAGTCTTAATGCTCAACTTAAGACTTGCAAGGTTGATTTTGATAAATTGAAATTTGCTAGGGATGCCTACACTGTTGGTAGACACCCTTCAATTAAGGATGGACTTGGTTTTTGAAAGGAAACCAAGAACTTAACAATCCAAAGGACTCTCGTTCTCAACAAGGAGAAAGGGAAGGCCCCTATGGCGAGTAGCCCTCAAGGGAACCATGCTTTTATTTATGACAGGAAAATTGCTAGCGGTCCTCATTATAATAAGAGTTATGTTCATGCTGCTTATAATGATTCACATGCTATGTTTGCCTCTAGCTCTACTTTTGTTCATGGTAGAAGTAGGCCTAGGAGAAATCATGTTGTGTCTCATGCTCCTAGGAGAATGTGCAATGGACCTTCTACTATTTATCATGCTTGCAATACTTCCTTCGCACTTTCATATAAGAATGCAAAAGTAGTTGCTAGGAAGTTCAGAACCAAATGCAAGGGAGACAAGACTTGTATTTGGGTTCCAAAAGTTATTGTGACTAACCTTGCAGGACCCAACAAGTGTTGGGTACCTAAAACCCAAGCTTAAATTACCTTGCATGTTTATGCATCCGGGGGCTCTAGCTGGATTATCGACAGCGGATGCACAAACCACATGACGGGGGAGAAGAAGATGTTCACCTCCTACGTCAAGAACAAGGATTCCCAGGATACGATCATCTTTGGAGATGGGAACCAAGGCAAGGTCAAAGGCTTGGGCAAGATAGCTATCACTAACGAGCACTTAATATCGAATGTATTTCTAGTAGAGTCGCTTGGGTACAACCTTCTGTCTGTAAGTCAATTATGTCACATGGGTTACAATTGTCTGTTTACAAATGTTGATGTATCTGTCTTTAGAAGGAGTGATGGATCATTAGCTTTTAAGGATGTATTAGATGGCAAACTCTACTTAGTTGACTTTTTGAAAGGGAATGCCGGTCTAGATGCATGCTTAATAGCTAAGACTAATATGGGCTGGTTGTGGCATCGCCGTCTAGCACATGTTGGGATGAAGAACCTTCTTAAGCTTCTAAAGGGAGATCATGTGTTAGGACTAATCTATGTCTGTTTTGAGAAAGACAGATCCTGTGCAGCATGTCAGGCAGGAAAACAGGTGGGAAGCACACATCACGGCAAGAATGTGATGACAACATCAAGACCACTGGAGCTCCTTCACATGGATCTTTTCGGACCCATTGCCTATCTAAGCATCGAGGGAAGTAAGTATGGTCTTGTAATTGTTGATGATTTTTCTCGCTTCACTTGGGTGCTCTTTCTACAGGATAAGTCAGAAACCCAAGTGACCCTAAAGCGCTTCTTAAAGAGAGCTCAAAATGAGTTTGAGCTTAAAGTGAAAAATATAAGGAGCGACAATGGGTCTGAGTTCAAGAATCTACAAGTTGAAGAGTTTCTTGAGGAGGAAGGCATCAAGCACGAGTTCTCCACTCCCTACACACCACAACAAAACGGTGTGGTAGAGAGGAAGAACAGGACGCTTATTGACATGGCGAGAATGATGCTTGGAGAGTTCAAGACACTCAAACGGTTTTGGTCGTGAAAGTCGCCTAGAGGGGGGTGAATAGGGCGAATCTGAAATTTATAAACTTAAGCACAATTACAAGCCGGGTTAGCGTTAGAATTATGAACGAGTCTGAGAGAGAGGGTGAAAAACAAATCAGAAGCAAATAAAGCATGAGACACAAGGATTTGTTTTACCGAGGTTCGGTTCTTACAAACCTACTCCCCGTTGAGGTGGTCACAGAGACCGGGTCTCTTTCAACCCTTTCCCTCTCTCAAATGGTCACTTAGACCGAGTGAGCTTCTCTTCTCAATCAAACGGGACACAAAGTCCCCGCAAGGTCCACCACACAATTGGTGTCTCTTGCCTCGGTTACAATTGAGTTGATCACAAGAAAGAATGAGAAAAAGAAGCAATCCAAGCGCAAGAGCTCAAATGAACACAAGTCACTCTCTCACTAGACACTATTTGATTTGGAATGAACTATGGACTTGGGAGAGGATTTGATCTCTTTGGTGTGTCTTGTATTGAATGCTATAGCTCTTGTAAGGTGTAGGAAGTTGGAAAACTTGGATGCAATGAATGGTGGGGTGGTTGGGGTATTTATAGCCCCAACCACCAAAAGTGGCCGTTGGGAGGCTGTCTGTCGCATGGCGCACCGGATAGTCCGGTGCGCCAGCCACGTCAGCCGGCCGTTGGGTTCTGACCGTTGGAGCTCTGACAGGTGGGGCTTCTGGGCTGTCCGGTGGTGCACCGGACAGGTCCTGTAGACTGTCTGGTGCGCCTTCTGCGCGTGCTCTGTCCTCTGCGCGCGCAGGCGCGCATTAAATGCGTTGCAGTCGACCGTTGCGTGCGAAGTAGCCGTTGCTCTACTGGCACACCGGACAGTCTGGTGAATTATAGCGGAGTGGCCTCCCATTTTCCCGAAGGTGAGGAGTTTAGCGTCGAGTTCCCTGGTGCACCGGACACTGTCCGGTGGTGCACCGAACACTGTCCGGTGCGCCAGACTAGGGTGCCTTTGGGTTGTCTTTTGCTCTCTTTGTTTGAACCCTTTCTTGGTCTTTTTTATTGGCTTATTGTGAACCTTTGGCATCTGTAAAACTTATAGACTAGAGCAAACTAGTTAGTCCAATTATTTGTGTTGGGCAATTCAACCACCAAAATCAATTTAGGAAAAGGTGTAAGCCTATTTCCCTTTCAGGTCGGAAGCTATGAACACAGCCTGTCATGCCATAAATCGGCTCTATCTGCATCACCTTCTCAAGAAGACCTCCTACGAACTCCTTACCGGTAACAAACCCAATGTCTCTTACTTTCGTGTATTTGGGAGCAAATGCTACATTCTGGTGAAGAAAGGTAGACATTCTAAATTTGCTCCAAAGGCAGTAGAAGGGTTTTTACTATGGTATGACTCAAATACAAAGGCATATAGGGTCTTCAACAAATCATCAGGATTAATTGAAGTCTCTAGTGACATTGTATTTGATGAGACTAATGGCTCTCCAAGAGAGCAAGTTAAGCTTGATGAAATAGATGAAGATGAAGTTCCGACGGCCGCAATGCGCACGATGGCGATAGGTGATGTGCGTCCACAGAAACTACAGGAACAAGATCAACCTTTTTCCTTGACACTAGTGCATCCCCCAACTCAAGATGATGGACATGTACCTCAAGAAGAGGAGCATGATCAAGGGGGAGCACAGGAAGAACAGGCTATGGAGGAAGAAGCACCACGGGCCCCTCCAACTCAAGTCCGAGCAACAATCCATAGACATCACCCTGTCGATCAGATTCTGGGTGACATCAGTAAGGGAGTAACTACTCGCTCACGACTAGCTAACTTTTGTGAGCATTACTCGTTTGTCTCTTCTATTGAGCCTTTCAGGGTAAAAGAGGCCTTGTAGGATCCAGATTGGGTGTTGGCCATGCAGGAAGAGCTCATCAACTTCAAAAGGAATGAAGTCTGGAGCCTGGTGCCACGTCCAAAGCAAAATGTTGTGGGAACCAAGTGGGTGATCCGCAACAAGCAAGACGAGCATGGGGTGGTGACAAGAAATAAGGCTCGACTTGTGGCAAAAGGTTATGCCCAAGTCGCAGGTTTGGATTTCGAGGAGACTTTTGCTCCTGTGGCTAGGCTAGATTCAATTCGAATTTTGCTAGCCTATGCCGCTCACCACTCTTTTAGGGTGTTTCAAATGGACGTGAAGAGCGCTTTTCTCAATGGGCCAATCAAGGAGGAGGTATACGTAGAACAACCCCCTGGCTTTGAGGATGACAGGTATCCCGACCACGTGTATAAGCTCTCTAAGGCGCTCTATGGACTTAAGCAAGCCCCAAGAGCATGGTATGAATGCCTTAGAGATTTCTTAATTGCTAATGCTTTCAAGGTTGGGAAAGCTGATCCAACTCTTTTTACCAAGACTTGTGATGGTGATCTCTTTGTGTGCCAAATTTATGTCGATGACATAATATTTGGTTCTACTAACCAAAAGTCTTGTGAGGAGTTTAGTAGGGTGATGATGCAAAAATTCGAAATGTCGATGATGGGCGAGTTGACATACTTCCTTGGATTCCAAGTGAAGCAACTCAAGGACGACACTTTCATCTCCCAAACGAAGTACACTCAAGATCTTCTCAAGAGGTTTGGGATGAAGGACGCCAAGCCCGCGAAGACACCGATGGGCACTGACGGGCATGTTGACCTCAACAAAGGAGGTAAGTCCGTTGATCAAAAGGCATACTGGTCAATGATAGGTTCATTACTTTATCTTTGTGCTAGTAGACCGAACATTATGCTTAGTGTATGCATGTGTGCTAGATATCAATCCGACCCTAAGGAATGTCACCTTGTGGCCGTTAAGCGAATTCTTCGATATTTAGTTGCTACGCCGTGCTTCGGGATCTGGTATCCAAAGGGGTCTACGTTTGACTTAATTGGATACGCAGACTCCGATTATGCTGGGTGCAAGGTTGATAGGAAGAGTACATCAGGGACATGCCAATTTCTAGGAAGGTCCCTGGTGTCCTGGAGTTCCAAGAAACAGACATCTGTTGCCCTATCCACCGCTGAGGCCGAGTATGTTGCCGCAGGATAGTGTTGCGTGCAACTACTTTGGATGAGGCAAACCCTCTGGGACTTTGGCTACAATCTGAGCAAAGTCCCACTCCTATGTGACAATGAGAGTGCAATCCGCTTGGCGGATAATCCTATTGAACACAACCGCACTAAGCACATAGACATCCGGCATCACTTCCTGAGGGACCACCAGCAAAAGGGAGATATCGATATTTATCATATTAGCACCGAGAACCAGCTAGCCGATATCTTCACCAAGCCGTTGGATGAGAAAACTTTTTGCAGGTTGCGAAGTGAGCTAAATGTCTTAGATTCGCGTAACTTGGATCGATCTATAACATACATGTGTTCTATGCCTTTGATCATGTTACTTTGAGCATTTACATTATTCGTTGTATATTTATGGTGCTCAAGTTGTACAAATCCTCCCCGGACCTCACAAGTCCATATGCAAATGGTGCACATATTTAGGGGGAGATGTGCTACAACTTGACCATTTGAGACTAACATGTTTGTTTAAGTACACCTGATGTAGTCTCAAAGGTACATTAAAAGGGAAACTGAACTTGGACGATGCAAAGACTTCCACTGCACTCCGGTATTAGTGTATTCAATTCCAAGTTCATACTTATGCTCTCACTACCTTTTTGCTCTTAATTGACATTTTTGGTGAGGCAATGGGGTTAAAGGGCCAAGAATGATCCCGTTTTGGTGCTTAATGCCAAAGGGGGAGAAGTTAAGGCCAAAGCAAAATGGATCAGCCAACCACTTGTGAATTTTTTGAAAATAATAGAGTAAGAATTTGTGATTTGCTCAAAATACCCTTATTGCAAAATTTGGTCTCTTGTGGGGGAGAATTTTGATTATGGGAAAAGGGGGAGTTTTTGGCACTTGATTAATTTTACTCTTGGAATATCTCTCTATATGCCCAAACAACCATGTTTAACTTAGAGAAAGGAAAATGAATTTGATTTGCAAAAACAAACCAAGTTGTGGCGAAGAATGATCCAAATATGCCAAAATCCTATTAAAGTGTTGGGGACTCGTTCTCAAGTGCTATGAGTTAAGAACAAGGCAACATAGAAAATGTTAATCGTTAAAGTCCTTCGTCCTTCGAAGCATTATTTCCCTTAGGATATAATGGTTTTCGGACGAAGGTTATGAAGGGCGTACCTTCATAAGTTCGTTATACAGTGACGAAGGATGAAGTGTAAGGAATATAAAAGATAATATAAACAATTATATATGTATTATTATGTATAAACAGAAATATCGCTGAATTACAAATGTACCTTCAACTTGAAGGAGATGATAGTACAAACGTGACGCAAAAAGCAAATGCCCAGTCAGCGTGACCAGTACGGGGGTACTGTTCACCTATTTATAGGCACGGGACACAACCCATACAAAATTACATTCATGCCCTTTACACTTGATAATAATTCTATAGTAATCTGTCGAGGTCTAAATAGCCTTTTCATCTTTAAGTCGGTTTCACTTTTTGCTGCCACGCCGAAGCTTTCCTGCTCACACCTTCGGCGCTGTACCAACCTTCGTATTATTCTGGTCTACTGTGATGCCGACTTGGGTCCGAAGATACCTGTTCACACATTATACTCCAGAAATACTGTTAAATCCTGTTTTTGAGGACCTTCGGAAGCCGAAGGTCCCCAACAGTAGCCCCTCGCAATATTAATTTGTTTAAAATAATAAATTTAGATTGCGATATGGACGAAGGCTTTTCGCCGAAGGTCCGAAAAAACACCTTCCCTTTGCTAGAATAGCAACATTCACTGACAAGCGGGGTCTTTCAATTTTCAACGCTCTTGGCGTATAAATACGGTCATACCGCAAACTCATTTGACACGCTCTCTGGCCAACTGCTCCCGCTCACTCAATTTTTAGCTCTTGTGCACTACGATTTGCTAAGCTTTTAGTTTTGAAGCTTCGGCTTTGAAAATAGTTTTTTAGTGTCTCCGAAGATGTCCGAAGATAAGAAGACTGCTGCTGAGATGAAGCTGAGCCTCGACGAAGAGAAAAATTTGGGGTTTCTTATAGCGATGTCAAAGACCAATACAGAAAAAATCACCAAGGAGATTTTGGAAGGTTTGTCTGAAGATACTGGTGACAGTGACAACTATGATGTGGACAGTGGTGGTGAAGACTCCGAAGATCGTCCCTGGCGACCAAGCCATTCAGTTTATGGTAAATCAACTATCAAAGAGAATCATCTTGTCAACATGAGAGGAAGGTATTTCCGGGATTTGTCCATTGTGAGGGCCGACGAAGGGGAAAAAACTTGCCCACACCCTGAAGAGAATGAAGTCGTAGTGTACCGAAGCTTTTTGAAAGCTGGACTGCGATTTCCCTTGAGCAGCTTCGTTGTAGAGGTGCTGAAAATATTCGAAGTCTATCTCCATCAACTTACCCCCGAGGCAATTATAAGGCTGAATATCTTCGTGTGGGCCGTGAGAAGCCAAGGTCTGAAGCCTGATGCAAAAAGCTTCTGCAATATTCACGAATTATCATACGAAACAAAACCTTGGGGTAAGGAACAGTATCACAATAATTTTGGCTGCTACAGTTTCGTTTCTCGGTCCGGGTCAAGCTGCCCCGTGCCAACCTTTCGGAAGAGATGGCCTGGCGACTGGATGACAGAATGGTTTTATGTGAAGAATGATCTGACAGTACGAGAAGATATCAAAGGTATAATTATGCACCCTATTTGGCAAAGCTTCGGCCTTCGGAGGCCGAAGGTTGAAATGAATGAAGCCGCAGAAGAATGCCAGAGGGCCTTCGGCGTTATCTGTTCTTTTATTGGAACGAGAGACTTAGTACAAGAGCATATTGCCTTCAGGGTATGGCCGCTCGCGGAGAAATGGGAAATGCCACAAGAAACCATAAAAGAGACCGACGAAGGTGGACTTATCAGGTTGAAGTACACTTTTAAATTTGGAGATAAATTTGTTGAGCCAGATGATGACTGGTTAAAAAGCATTGAAAATTTAAGTGATGAACTGCTTGGGGCTTATTCGAAGGCCGAAGATACTGCAATGTCAGCAGCCTTCGGAGGCCGAAAAAAGAAGAGGCTGAATCGGGTATTTGATGCAATCGGGTTTGTCTACCCTGACTATTGCTATCCCATTCGAAGGCAGAAGAGAAAAAATACAACCTCTGCAAAAGAAGAAGCTGCAACTGCTCCTAGCGAGCCAGAACCGAAAAGAAAAAAGATAAAGGTCCTCACACATCGGCCGCGCTATATTGAACCAGCTTCGGTGCCTGAGTTTACCGGAGAAACCTCTTCGGCCACCGAAGCTGAAAAACCAACCGAGCCAACCTTGCTGCCAGAAGTCGCAGAAACGGCCGAAGTGCCAACAAAGATAGAATTGGAACAATCAAAGATTTTGTTACCAGAAACGAAAGAGAAGGCCGAAGCGCCGTCCATAGAAAAAATGGAAGAAGTAAAAGAAGCAACTGAGGGATCAAAAACATCAGAAGTTTTGAGTCCTGCAGCAAATATTGAGACAGTAAAAAACCAAAAGGTGCCAGCAGTGACTCCGAAAAGGAAGAGAATGGTCAATGTTCTAGATGTTCTAGAGACAATTAAATCTTCAAGCACACCTCCGAAGGAGACTGTTGTCATCCCCGAAGAAAAAACTGAAGTCTCTGATACTAAAGCTCCAGAGCAAGAAACTGAAGCCGAAGCTGGGTCCTCAGAACCCACGAAAATAAAATCCCTGGAATTTGAGGAAGAAAAAATTACAAAGCCAACTTTTGTTGAAGAAATCAGTGCTGCTGCCCCCGAAGCATCCCCCAAAGTCCTTGATTATATTATTCACCATGCTTCGGGGAAACAACTATCAGAAAAAGAAAAACAAGAGGCCCAACTTTACGCCCAAAAACTGAAGTATCCAAAGGGGGCATTAATATTCAATGGCAGTGGAGAAGAAGACTTTTTGTATTGTCTCCCTGACAGCAAAGAGATTTCTGTCTGTCGGGAGATGAGCAAGAGCTTCGGATTCCCAACACTGGAAGATGGGCTCTCAGTGCTATCGAAAAATGATTTGGCCGACAGCCTGGCATATAATAGCTTGAAGGTGCAACAAATGAGATCTTTGCATTTTTTGTTGAGACCAAAATTTTTCGTTTGTTTAAACCTATTGACACAAACATATTTTTCTTTGCAGGGCCTGATACTTAGCAATGCCCTCAGGGCACAGAAAGATGCTGAAGACGAAGGGTGTACTATAGCCCTGAGCAACCTTCGTTCCGAAGTAATTGAACTGAGGAACGAAGGTCTCGAGAAAGATAAAATATTACACTCATTGATAAATAAAATAAAGGAAGACGAAGCTGCTTTCAAAGGTCAGGCTGAAGCTCATAAACGCGAACTTGAAGATCTTCGGAAACAACTGGCCAGAGCCAAGGAAGAACGTATACTTGAAGAAACAAAGCGAGAACTCAGCGACCAATGGGCAGATCACTTAGAAGGAACTGTTGAAGAGCTTCGGTCGTCCAAGAAGAGATGCTATAACAAATCTATAGAATGTGTTAAGAAGTTAAAGGCTAGCTTCGCCAGGGTCGGCGCATTCTCAAGTGAGGAAAACTTTACGAGATGCAATCCCGAAGGTCCCATCGAATGGATCGACCACGAAGCTGAAGCCTTCGAAGAAATTTTAAATAGCCGTGGAGATATATGTGCCTTCTCGGGTGCCCGAGGGATTGCCACTATTTTAGAGAAAAAAGGCTGCGAACATGTAAGGATTCTGGCGCAATCCGAAGGTGCTTTGTCCTTCGAAGATGCAAGGGATCCATCGGCCGAAGCTAGCATGGTTGGTGGAAAATTTTTCACCGATATCTGGGATAATGGTGGCCAAGAAATGGCCCGAGAGATTATTCAAAGAAGCGGAAAGGGCATTCACGATGCTAGAGAAGTAGCTGAGGCTGCTGAGAAGAGCGCAGAACCCGAAGGTCAATTAGGTATTATCTAATAGTTTTTATTGTGTTGTAATTTTAGGTTTTAAGATTCGTTTGCAATTTGTCATAGCAATGTAGCCGTATCCTGTTCTACTTCAGATTCTGCTAAAGCCCCTTCGGACCCCCAGCCGAAAGGAGACGACGAAATAAAAAAGATGGCTGAAGCTATTATGGACGAAGTCGTCAATCGGCTCCTAAACGAGGCTGCAGAAGTTGTTTTGAGAGAGGATTAAGTATTATTGTAAAAACTTCTGAAATGTAATATATTGTAACATTTTGTAACCCTGAATGTAATATACCTGTTTTTCTTGCTTAATTCTTTACGATGCATGAAACTTTACACGTACCGTTTTTGAGTCTTTGACGAAAAAACACCTTCCCTTCTTTTCATGCTTCGTGAAGAAGAATTTTTCAACAATATCCAGTGTTCTGATGAATAATATCCAGGCTTCGTGAAAATATTTTCCGAAGCTACACCTCCGAAGATCAATAATGTATCTCCTTGTGATATTATGATTTTTCCCTTTTTTCAAAACGTTCTTCTGTAGATTAATATTGTGTCCAACTCTTGTGCCATATGCAACATGATGTATGATGCTTATGCTATGCGAAATGATGCGATGATGTTATGTTATGTGAGGCGATGCTTATTCCGAAGATGCACACGCATCCCTGCAATAAAACATATAATCTTTTACAAGCCTCCCTTAGGAGCTTCTTCGCCTTTTACTTCAGCGGAATCAGCGTTTATTTTTCGCTGTAAGCCTCCCTTAGGAGCTTCTTCGCCTTTTACTTTCAGCGGTATTCGCGTTGACTTTTCGCGCTTCGCCTTTTACTTAGGCGGTATCAGCGTTGACTTTTCGCTGTATGCTCTGCATTCCCTTTGGAACGACTTTGGAGCAGAAAACTTACACTGCGCCCCCTCTGGAGCGGCTTTTTGTGACTTCGGCAAACTTACTCTGCGTTCCTTAGAACGACTTTTTGTTACTTCGAAGAATTTTCGATGTTCGAATGTCCTCTTTGTTGTCACAAGTCTTTCAACAATTTAATCCTGTGAAGAAAATATATTTTCCTTGTGGGAATCAACGAAACTATTTACATGAAACCTGAACAATGTCCTTTATTACAGAAAATAAAACTGAATGAAAAAGATTGCTATTAAGGTAGGATATTTGTCAATAGATGTGCTTTGACTCTGGCACAGTGCTGTTGACTGTGCGAGCTTCGGACTGCTCTCTGAATTCCCTTTGGTGTGGAGCATATTGGCTCCCTTCTGGCTGCTGGCCTTATTGCAGCGGTGGTGGAGGCGGAGGTTGTTGCCAGGAAGCCTGAGGTTGACTCGCCGAAGCAACAGAAACTGCAGGGTGATTGCCTACATACTCTGGGATGTAAGGCGAATGATACAAAGCAGTGTGCATGACCTGCTTCGGCTGAGCCTGTTGTGCTGCCGCTTCGGCTATTTCTTTTTGCTTTTGGATGGTAACATGGCACATCCTGGTGGTATGACCTTTGTTCTCACCACAAAATAAGCAAAAGATTCTTCTCGGTTGATCGCCAAATCTTCCTCCGAAGCCCCTGGCGCCTCTGCCTCTTGGAACTGGTGGTCGGAAGGAGCCCTGCTGTTGCCCCGAAGCCTGTGAGGAACATTGTGGCCTTTGCTGTTGGCTCCCTCTATCATCATTTTGTGTAGAGTTATGAATTGATCTAACGTGCCTCGGGTAGAACCTCCCTCCGAAGCCCCTAGTCATTTCAGAAAACCTGAAAGCCTCCTCCCTTCTTTGGCGAAAATCATTATCGGCCTGAATGTACTCGTCCATCTTCTGGAGCAGCTTCTCCAAAGTTTGAGGGGGTTTCCTAGCGAAGTACTGAGCTGACGGTCCTGGCCGAAGCCCCTTGATCATGGCCTCAATGACAATTTCATTGGGCACCGTTGGTGCCTGTGCCCTCAAACGCAAGAACCTTCGGACATACGCCTGAAGGTATTCTTCGTGATCCTGGGTGCACTGGAACAGAGCTTGAGCAGTGACCGGCTTTGTCTGAAACCCTTGGAAGCTAGTTAACAACAAGTCCTTCAGCTTCTGCCATGAAGTGATCGTTCCTGGTCGAAGGGAGGAATACCAGGTTTGAGCAACACTCCTGACAGCCATAACGAAAGATTTGGCCATGACTGCAGCATTGCCACCATACGAAGATACTGTTGCTTCGTAGCTCATCAAAAACTGCTTCGGGTCTGAGTGACCATCGAATACGGGAAGCTGAGGCGGCTTGTAGGATGGAGGCCAAGGTGTAGCGTGCAGCTCAGCGGACAGAGGAGAAGCATCATCAAAAACAAAATTCCCGTGATGGAAATTGTCATACCAGTCATCTTCGTTGGGAAAACCCTCCTGATGAAGGTCTTGGTGCTGAGGCCTTCGGTGTTGCTCATCCTGGGCAAGATGGCGAACTTCTTCAGAGGCTTCGTCTATCTGCCTCTGCAGTTCAGCTAGCCTGGCCATCTTTTCTTTCTTCCTCTGCACTTGTTGATGAAGCATCTCCATATCTCTGATTTCTTGATCTATCTCGTCCTCTGGTGGTGTCGGGCTGACAGCCTTCCTTTTCTGGCTTTGGGCCTCCCGAAGGGAGATTGTCTCCTGATTGTGGTCCAGCGGTTGCAGAGCTGCAGCCCCAGTTGCTGAAGCTTTCTTCGGCGCCATAACGAAGGTTTATGATCGCCGAAGGTGTTCAAAAAACTCAAAGAGTGGAAGTGAGTTCACCGGAGGTGGGCGCCAATGTTGGGGACTCGTTCTCAAGTGCTATGAGTTAAGAACAAGGCAACATAGAAAATGTTAATCGTTAAAGTCCTTCGTCCTTCGAAGCATTATTTCCCTTAGGATATAATGGTTTTCGGACGAAGGTTATGAAGGGCGTACCTTCATAAGTTCATTATACAGTGACGAAGGATGAAGTGTAAGGAATATAAAAGATAATATAAACAATTATATATGTATTATTATGTATAAACAGAAATATCGCTGAATTACAAATGTACCTTCAACTTGAAGGAGATGATAGTACAAACGTGACGCAAAAAGCAAATGCCCAGTCAGCGTGACCAGTACGGGGGTACTGTTCACCTATTTATAGGCACGGGACACAACCCATACAAAATTACATTCATGCCCTTTACACTTGATAATAATTCTATAGTAATCTGTCGAGGTCTAAATAGCCTTTTCATCTTTAAGTCGGTTTCACTTTTTGCTGCCACGCCGAAGCTTTCCTGCTCACACCTTCGACGCTGTACCAACCTTCGTATTATTCTGGTCTACTGTGATGCCGACTTGGGTCCGAAGATACCTGTTCACACATTATACTCCAGAAATACTGTTAAATCCTGTTTTTGAGGACCTTCGGAAGCCGAAGGTCCCCAACATAAAGAGAATTTGGTCTTCATTTGCATTGATGTTGCTCTTCTTTTGTTGCTTTTTGATGTGTTGGAATGAATCACCAAAAAGGGGGAGATAGAAAGGGAAATGTGCCCTTGGGCCATTTCTATAATGTTTTGGTGATTAAATGCCCAACACAAGTGACTAAGTTCTTATGGGCTAAACAAAGTGAGAGATACAAATCATATGACAAGGTATGTTTCTAGACTTAGTGCATTGTTTTGAATACTAATGTGTTTGTCTAAGTGCTAGAAATAGTGACAAAAGAAGGAGAAAAGAAAAGGGAAAGAGTTGGTTGTGTGCAGCAAACTCCAGCTCGGCCTGGCACATCGGACTGTCCGGTGGTGCACCGGCAGTGTCCGGTGCCCGAGGCTAGCCGACGGTGAACCAGCTGCTCTCGGAAATCGACGTAGTTGTATGGATATAAATCACTAGACTGTTCGGTGGTGCACCGGACTGTCCGGTGAGTCATCCGCGACGAACTCGTAGGTCTCGGGAAATGGAAAAGGCGACGTGGCTAAAATTCACCGGACGGTCCGGTGAGCCAACGGCGCTGGTAGCCAACGGTCGGCTGCGCAATCTGCGGGTGACGCGTGTCTCGCTCCAACGGTCGGTTGGGCACACCGGACTGTCTGGTGTGCACCGGACAGTGTCCGGTGCGCCAACGGGCCCGGAGGAGGAACGGTCAGCTACGTCCGATATGGAAGGAGATCGCGCACCGGACATGAACAGTGGATGTCCGGTGGTGCACCGAACTGTCCGATGCACCACTCGACAGAAGGCCAGAAATGCCTTCCAAATTGATCTCCAACGGCTCCTAGCTGACTTGGGGCTATAAAAGGGACCCCAAGGCACATGGAGGAGACTACCAAGAATTCTCTAAGCATACTAAGACATTCAGACTCCGCTCCCACACATTTGATTCGCTGTGTTGGTGATTTGAGCTCCATTCGAGTTGTGAACTCCCCGTGTTGTCCTTTGAGCTCAAGTCTTCACTTGTGTGCGTGGTTGTGCTGCGTATTTGAGTCTTGTGTGTGTTGCTCTCCTCCCTTACTTCTGTGTTTCTCTTGTGATCATCATTGTAAGGGCGAGAGGCTCCAAATTGTGGAGATTCCTCGCAAACGGGAGAAAGACTATAAGGAAGAAAGCCATGGTATTCAAGTGGATCATTGGATCGCTTGAAAGGGGTTGAGTGCAACCCTCGTCCATTGGGACGCCACAACGTGGAAGTAGGCAAGTGTAACTTGGCCGAACCACGGGATAAAAATCACGTGTCTCATGTGTTGCTTCTTGTGATTGTTTTGTTCGCACGAGCGTGTTCCATAGCCACTTGATTTAACTAACACTTTAATAATCAAGTCTGTGGCTATTTAGTGTTTGATTTTACAGGATCACCTATTCACCCCCCTCTCTTGGTGCTCTCACCTATTCACTATCTTCGCATGCGTACAGCTAGCTTTCAAAAATGATGCAGTCGTGCCGCGAGAAGCTAGCAGGGCGCAGAAGTCACCATGCCCCGCTATTACTTCGTCAAGCGCCTCAACTTCGCCTTCAATATGTTCGAAGGTGCATGATATGTTGTCGGCCGAAGGAGTACACTTTTCAGCACTGGCTCCAACTGAGTTGAAAACCTTTTTTAACCGTTGTACGCAGCGGCTGCCGAAATTCAGACATATGTCATGAAGCTCCTTCAAAGATTGCTTTAGCTTCGTATTCTCGGTAGCTTCGGCTTCATACTTCGTCTGCAAGTTTTTTCTCTCTCGTTCTAAGCTCTCTGATTTTTGCAGGAGTTCCCTGTTTAATCTAATATTCTCGGCTTGCGCTTCTGCAAGGGAACCTTCCACTGCTTGGAGTAGGAAATCTTTCTTTTATAGAGAAGCTTTGTATTCTTTGATTTTTCTCTCTAGACCCTCGATTATAATTTCGTTCTTTTTATCCTCGAGGTCCTGTTGCATTTGCAGCGCTTTGCTCAGCAGCATACTCTGTACAAAATAGACCTTCATCAGCAAATTTCGTCGTAAAAATGAAACAGATGATGAAATTTTGCTTTGTTATAAGAATTTTACCTTAAAGTTGGAATAAAACAAACTACCGACGATATGTTGTCGTTGGTAGCTGCTAATATCGGCTTCAAGCTTCGGAAAACCGACACTCTTCGATAGAGTGCCGATTACCAATCCTTTCAATGGCATCTTTTCAATGGCTTGCATCACGCTACCAATCCTTTGCTTCTTCAGCCCATCTGCCTTCTTTGTAGCCGAAGGTTCTCCTTTCTTCTGAAAAAGCTTCGTCAGTTCCGGTCCCAGAGGACTTAGCAGCTTGATAGGTAAAGATTCAGTCATTACCTTTAATATCTCTTCTACTTCGGTAGCAGGAGGTGTTGAAGGAGTTTCCTCTTCCACCTCAGTCACCTTCGGCTCTAGAGTTGTAGCCTTTCTCTTCTTCAAAGCCACCGCTTTCGGCTTGGGACTAGATTTTCTCTTCTTTAAAGTTTTTTCATCTTCCTTCACCATTCTAGCATCCTGCCTGCTCAGAACGCTGACAACCCTTTTCCTTTTTGCCCCTTCGGCACCTTTGTTGAGTCGCTCATAATCAGGGTATTCAAAATTTAGAGCATCCATTACCCGGTTCAACCTTCGTTTTGGTCGGGTGCCGAAGGCTGCAGTCATTAATTGATCTTCTTTTTTGGTATAGTTTCCCAAAATTTCATTGCACATTGTCTCAATCATTTCCAGCCACTTTTGGCAAGGCTCCTTGAACTGTTTCTCAAATTTAAAACGATAAGGCAATCGAACAAGCTCAAGTTTTTTCTTTGTTCCCTTTAGCTTCGGCATGCTCCATTCACTTGACATTGGAGATGTTCTATTAGCCAAGTATTCTTGAACCAGATCTTTAGTGCTGATTTGTTCAGCCACCACCCTGAATTCTTATACAGACAGTTGGCATGCTAACCCTGGCTGCATGTTGCACAAAGGTCTGGTCATTCCAAAGCTTAAAGCCAATGGGCACATGGCCATCGTCATCAGTTTCCCCTTCTCTTTTCATCGGCTTTAATATAAAACCATTCACTCTTCCAGACGGTTGGCCACTTGGTGCGATAGTTGAGGATCCGAGCCTTCATATCTTTGCGATACGCGAAACTATAACAACCAAAATTCTCATGTAAACCATCTGCTCTGGCCTTCGTTTGGTAGTGCAGCTCGTGCACTCGGCAGAATGCTTCGGCATCTGGGTCCATCCCTTGGCTTCGGAGGGCCCAGATGAAGATACTGAGCCTAACGATAGCGTTAGGGGTCAGCTGATGAAGATAAATTTCAATTTTTTTTAAAACTCCTCCTATCATCTCGTTTAGAGGAAACCGTAATCCTGCTCTGAAGAAACTTTTGAAAACCACTACTTCATCATCCTTCGGTGTTGGAGTGGTTTCTTCTCCGGCAAAACGAACAAGCTTCCTCTCAGCTTCTCCAAAGTAGCCTAGTTTCATCATCATGGGCACGTCGGCTTCAGACACAGTAGATTTCTCAAAATCTAGGTGGCTGGGTTTTGATGGGATCAAAATGCTATAATCTTCCTCTTCTTCATCAGCATTTTCTTCCTCAATATCAACCTGTTCAGCTTCGGCAGCAGGTGTATCTTCGTCAATGGTTCCCTCTGTCACAACTAAACCCGACTGTCTAATGACTTCGAAAATCGGAGCTGTCTCGGTGGCCTCGGTCTCCTCTCCTTCACGAGTCACCCTTGCAGTCAAGCGTACTCTAGCCAACAGATGGATTTTTTTGCGGTTTTTACGAAGTTGATGTCTTTCGCAGTTTTGACGAAGTTCTATTTTTTAACGAAGCTAACTCAAAATGATGGTCCGCTCGAGAGTGCAGCGAAAAAGCTTCGGCTATGGTTAATTTTTTTAACAGCACAATAGTGCAATGACAATGAATGTCGTGGTAACTCCACACCTACCCGTCTGTTTATATAGTGCTGCAGGTGGGAAGGTGAACCGCCAAGTCGCCCACACCCGCTGAATGGTGGGCCACTCGGTGTCTGGAAGGTGAATCGACAGATCGCTCGTACCCACTGAGCGCTAGGCTATCTGACGCTTGGAATATTTTAATCGTTTCTCGACAACGAGCTCAGGGAAGGTGTTTTTCGGACCTTCGGCATTCCGAAGCCTTTGAGATTTTTTCACGGGTCATGCTCATTACGAAAAACGATCTAGCACCGTGAAGGGGCTACTATTAGGGACATGCTTTTTCACCGAAGGTCCTCCAAGCAAAAACACCTTCGGCAGTATGATATGCGAACTGACACAGCATGAAGGCACAAGCCGAAGCTACAACCCATAAAGCTTCGGCATAATGACGCGCCTTGAGACGAAGGGCGGCACCGACTTAAAGAGGAAAAGACCGTTTAGTCCCTAATAGTTTGTGTCGCATTTGTAATTTGTCATCAAGGACATAAATGTAATTTCGACCGGGCTGCGTCCCGCGCCTATAAATTGGTGAACAGTAACCCTGTACTGTTCACGCTGACTTGTATTCACTCGCACGTCACACCTTGATTTTTACCTTCTATCAAGCCGAAGGTACAAATATAACTGGATATTGTTCATGCTTATTCATGATAGTATAATAAAAATGTTCTGATGATGTCATATGACTATTCATGTTATTTTACATGTTTCATATGATTCTACTTTCATTATTATATGCCGAAATGATGAATGTATGTCCTTCATGACCTTCGTATGAAGATCATTATATCCTAAAGGAAATAATGCTTCGAAAGACGAAGGTCTTTAACCATTAACATTTTGTGTTGCCTTGTTCTTAATTCATAGCATTTGAGAACAAGTCCCCAACAATAACCATCTTCTATTCCGGGTTTCTCGCTAGCCAAATATAGAAAACGTGAATGACTCTCTAGAGCGCAAACAAGATATAGAAAATGCGAGTTATTACTCGGTACTCAGGGACGGATCTAGCGTTGGGGCTGGTGGGGCTCAAATCCCACTACCGCTCCTGAGCATATGGAGCTCCACCAAAAACCCTCCTAAAATTTAAAATATATATAAGGGGTGTTTGAATGTACTAGAGATAATAGTTAGTGGCTAAAATTAGCTGGAGACATCCAAACTCCCTAGCTAATATTTCAACTATTAGCTATTTTTAGTAAATTAGTTAATAATTAGCTAGATATTTGTTAGCTAGCTAATTTCACTAGCAAATTTTTAGTCAACTAACTATTAGCTCTAGTACATTTAAACACCCCCATAGTATAATCTTATTACGTATTTTATGGTTTTATCATGTATCGATGTTTTAATATAATGCTACTTCAAACCATTACATATGTCTATTATAAGTGCTTTATCAATAAGATTATATCAGTTTAGTTTAGTCCCTCCTAAAAAATTTTCCTATTGTACCGATCATTGGCATGGTGAACCAGATGCTTGGTACCCACCGATCGAGATGGTCATAGCGCCAGTCAGCTCTACCGCTTAGTTGGCTGGCTGTCAACTGGCCAATCGAAGCATACCACCTACGTTGGAGCCTGCGCAGTCGGTACGTGTTAGGGTCGCGACTAAAACCGACCGGACATGGTCGATACTGTCCACATGTTTGCACATGTGTAAGCATATGATTGGCCATTCAATTTCAAACGTTTGAATTTGAAACAAAATTCCAAAAAAATAAAAACAAATCAAAGCAGCCCTTTTCCCTCCTCTCCAACCCGTATGCCCGCAAGCAGCCATGCAAATGGTAACATCATGCATACACATATTCAATTCTTCCGCTCATGCCCTCCGCCACGGTGCCCTAAGTTAAAAAAATTGTTGAAAAACCATTATGCAAATTCAAATGACAAAATAACCATCTTAACATGTTGTGATCAATCTGAACTGCTAATGCAAGCGCACACCTAGGGGTGAAAACGGAAACAATAATTTTCGGATACTGGGAATCGTTTTTGAATTTTTACCTAAATTTAGGTCTAAACAGAAACGAAAACGGTTACCGGAAATACAAAAACAGAATTGATAGAAAAAATCGGAATCGAAAACAGAAATGGTTTGGGTCTCTTCCGACCATTTCCGAAAATTACCGTTTTTATTCGGTATTTTACCGTCGGAAATAAATTCGGCATTTTTCAGAAAAAATATTAAATTTGAACTGATCTTTGTAAATTCGTAATAAATTTATCTTAGCTTAGAAAAATATGAAACTAATTTTATTATTTTTCTAAAATTAAGATCTATCTAATGGTATATAGTTTAGAATCATTTGAAACTTTTATAAATCTTATTTATGTTTTCTTACCTGTTATTACTATTAATACATATATTTATAATTTACACGAGAACTTAAGAAGGACTAAGAGGATACTAATTATATTGACTATGCCAAGTAGTAAAAGTACAAATATAATGTAAGTGCCATATCATTATACACATCTTAATTCTACTTTATTTAAATACAAAATAATAATTTTATTATTGTATGACTTCTTACTTTATATATTTATTGTGACCTCCTACCTTATATACTATTACTAATTTTATATGAATGTATGACTTGCGTGATCGAATTTTAGATACATGTTAATTGAGGATACATGTTACAGTTTTTACTGATCTAATTTTAGATTCCGATCGTAACCGGTGTAATTTTCGTACCGAACTTTCGTTTTCGATGTTTCCGAATTATCGATGTCGTTTTCGTTTTCGGAGTATCCGAGGAAAAATATGAAACAAAAATGGTTTTAGTGTTTACCGATCGTTTCTGACCGTTTTCACACCTACACATACCGAATTAGACATGTGAAATAGACAAGCAATGGTCTATTTGTAAATGGGAGAAATATGTATTGGAAACCACTTGCTGGTCGAAAACATGAAAACTAGTTTTAAAAAGAACACTTTTGTAACTTGAAATCTTCTGGAACTTGATACATATGCAGTTCATCCATACATAAACTCACATAAAAAGTTGAGATGCAAAGTCATCTGAAAATAACAAAATTTGTGTGCATATATAATAGAAGACAAAAATACAGAAATTGTCTTGTAGTGCACATACAAGTGAAGTTTATGATTTTTATATGAATCTTTTAATATTGAGTTTATATTCTAACATTTGTATGTAAGTACATATGTAGATGACACATATGTGTCAATTTTCAAAAAAAAAAGTTAAGTTACAATAGTATATTTTAAACTAGTTTCCATATTTTCACATAAGAGGTGGTTTTCAATGTATATTTTAAAGTCTATTTGACCCTTCAAACTATTGTTAATTGTTTACCTCACCCTTACACATGTAAAACAAGGTATTGTCTCCCTTAAACTATTGAAAATCATCTACATAATCCTCTAAGGAGGTTTAGAAACTGGTTTTATTGATGTGACATGTTAAAATGTCTAATTCCCTCAACTATAACCCCTAGTCTTATAGATCCGTTTAGTTACCATATTCGGCCAAACTAGACTAAGATTCCATGCTTGCATCCAATACAAGCCTATCAACCGCCTCACTCTCTCTACTCTTTTTGAGTTTCCACCACTGCCAAATGAGCACCACCCTATTTCCTTCTCCGCTCATGGAAATCCTCGACAACATTGAACTCATGCATTGCACTTGTGCCCTTGTCATTTGGTCCCTTCTTGTCTGCTCTTGTTTTCTTCTCACATTGCTACGTAAAAATTTGAAGGATGATCAGGTAAAAGATATGGGAGGGGTTGGATGACAAGGGTACAAGCATGCATGGTGCTTGAGCTCAATGTCATCAAGTGTTGGGTGATGGTCTAGGAGATGAGAAGTTGCATCCTGTTTATTGGGTGGTGGATTAGCATAGAAAGACTAAAGAGGTGCATGCTACAAATGGGCCTATAAGAAAATATGTGTACTTAGGCTAGCCTAGTATGACACAATGTCTAAACACCCTAGAAGACCATGCAGGAGATCACATTATTAGATACTCTAAAAACTGTAATATTAGATTTTATAGTTGATGGGGTTATTGTCGTTGCGGAAACCTTCTAGGGACCGCCTTTGCAGACAAGGAGTCGGGAGGTGCGCTGCTGCTGCCTTTGTCCCTACAGAACGTGACTCTGTGTACATGGCTGCTCTACAGACGCACAACAATCAGTTAAACATTAAAGCCAGATCGTGTGGATCATCCTGTGCTGGTTGCACCGATCGGCTCCTTGAGCCAATTTTTGTTTCTTTTATGGGTCGACTATTATCATAATAATAAATGTGATCATGCATTGGAAGTGGTCGACAAAGAATATAAATCTATCTAAAGCATGCATGAGCCGATTGTTTACTCTAGAGCAATGTAAGTGCATGTCCAAGAAGAGTGGCATGCCAAAGGGCAACCATTATTAACTACATTGTTAACCAAATCTAGGGCCATATGAACAGTAAACCATCTATAGAAACATTAGCTACTGAGAACTGTTGACCACACATGTGAACATGGATCATGACCTTGAAGGAAGTCCAACCAAAGTAAACAATGAGGCTAAGCATGTAAAATAGGATGGCAGATATGTATTGGACTTTCAAGTTGCTGCGTTCACATGTGCAACTTGTAAGTCGTAGAATGTGGCAACTGGTCAATGAATACTCATGCGGCAATGTAAAATCAATCTAATAGCATGAATCATAAAGACAAATATAGATTGAAACTACAAATGTAACTAGCGGATATTTCTAACAACAACGCTTAGTACAATATCTATCAGGGTAAGGTGGTGACACCATGCCACCTTGACACGATCAAGACCACATCAGGGCAACATGGCGTTACCTTGTAAAACTCTTGGGAAGGGGTGGCGATGCACCGAGAGGATGAGAGTCACTTGCTGCTTGGTGAATGAATGACTTTCTATTTATTCATGTTTGTATCAGTTTTAATATATAGCCTTGTGGGCCTGAAGTGATAAACACTTCCTAACTTACATTACCATCTAATCTGTTACTTATTTTTGATATAATGGTATATTTCTATATCACACACTTATTTTTTCTTGTGATCAGATACTTCTTTTGTGGAGCCATTCGGTCAGAACAATATCCTAGACCCAGCTAGGATTAGGTGCCAACACATGCCCCCTATTTTTGGTAGAATCTTTTATGTCGAAACTAAATCTTCGCCTTGTGGAAGATTAACACCTCTGTTAGCAGTCAAGTCATGTCAACTGACTCTTCATCACACAAATCTACCTCAGGTTTTGGTCCGACACTTCCACTTCAAGTTGTTTGCCTCCTTATACTAGTATTAGTATGCACATGAACTCCTCTCCAAATAGCATGAACCTATCGTAAGCAATGACACCGCTTCTCCCACCTAGAACAACGACTCTTCCTACTTCTCTTGGCCATCTGATCCTCCCATCACCCCTATGAGTCTCCTCTTCCTTCTCCACCCTCGCTTTATTTAGTCGAGGAGGATTGTGACTTCCACTAAGACATTGATCCCTTCTCGATTGATTATGCCTCAATGATCGTCGATGAGTCCGATGCATATTCGTTGTTTGTTGTGTGAGTTGCTCGCCTCCTGCATGCCTCTTTGTACCCTCCACCTTGGAAGATGATTGGGACTATGATGAGGCATACATCGACTCCACTGAGGAGGAAGTCTTCGTTGAGGAGATCGGAGGAGTTGGTAGAGATGTGGCTGCGCAATAGCAGCTCCACCAATGAGGAGCCTAAGGAGGACCTCAACTAAGATTTCAGCGACGATCCTAGTGTGGAGAGCTTCACTGACGCTGTTGCCACCAATGAAAGTGGTGACAAGGAGGAACTAGAGCGTAAGCGTAAGAGGTTGATTAGATACCTCTGCCTTTTATAGATAAGATTTCTTTGATAGGGTCCCCTTGTAGTCCTGCTCCTTCTCGATGAAATAAATAAAACTTTCTGTCAACCTGATCTATTTGTGCTTCCCTTTGCTTGATATATTTTGGCCAATCTATCTGTGATGTTCATGTTACCTTTTCTTGATGCATTTGAATGACCTCCTCCTCATTCCCATTATTATTAGAATGTTTCGGTAGCGTCCTATTAGCCCATAAAACCCCCATCTTCGTCATCTCTTCCTATGGCGACGGTACTCTTAGCTGACTGTCATTGGGGCTCACGAACGACATCAACAAGTTTTCCTTGAACGACGTGTTGACTTATGATACCCTCCGAGCAGCTAATGACACTTCAATGTGTCTATAGTCTTCTAGTCGTTCATCGACTTTACCATTTTTATCATTATTTTTTATCTAAAGGCGATGGCAATGCATTGACTATCCGACCTTTTACTTTTTTAGATGATAACAACATATCAACTTTTGGCTATCAACAACATTTCTTCAAATATTTGCCATTGATATTCCTGCTAAACTAGATGCCTTCTAATGTTTCCATCCGATATGAGTTACTTGGGACAGTTTCTTTGATACGATGTGGACACTTTCCATAAATCGGATCCTTAGTCCCAACTAGCAAAATCAATTCCTAAATGAGGTCGCTAGTGTGAAATTATTTGGGCCTAACCTTTTTCTTGTATGCCCAAGCCGCTTTAGCTTTATTTTCCTTGTTTTTTCTAATGACCACAGTCTCAATTCTATTAGGTCCTCAGTATTGATATTCATCATTATTGCATACTCACCAACCTATAAATCATTCCAAAATGTTACCATTCTTGATCCGTGCTGATTTCCCATGGAATTATGGCCTCTGAACCATAAACTAGCTGGTAGGTCAAGTTCTTGGTTGCCTCATGACAAGACATCATGTAAGCCCATAATGCTTCTACCAACTTGTCATGCCATTATTTCAGGTAGTCATTGATCTTACGCTTGATCAACTTGGTTAAGTTTTTATTTGATGCCTCGGTCTTTCCATTGGCCTGAGCATAATATGGTGATGACTAACCAAGATGACTCCAAATTATTTAGCAAACTTTCCAAATTCTTCTGATATGAACACTATCTGTTGAGGCCACAGACCCATGTGCCTAATTGGTAGAACAAGCGGTATGCCCCATACCTGTGGTGTGTTGGGTTTCTAAACCTAGCCTAAGTAGTGACCTCTGGGTTACTTGACCTTGACCTAGCACTACACACCACTGGCATGGACCAAAGGTAGCCGAAGACCCACTCGTTTCACCTTACTTATGCTGAGATAATGATCACAATATATGATGTTGCCTATAACACCCCTGGTGTTATTATCACTAAAACTTGAGCATAACATCATGAAAATTAGCATATCATGTGTTTGTCACACCTAGAGTGCATTCATTAGGTAAAAAGTTCAAAATTGTTGGACTGATATGACTTGATGTGTGGTGAAACCCTAGGGTAGGGTACTTAACCCTAAACTAGGCTTATGAGGGACAATGAAGCACAAACAAGTTAAAATCTCAAAACTTATTAGAAATGAACATAAGATGTCACATTTAATGAACTTTGATAGCACCAAAACCCTAAATAGGTCAAAACCCTAAAAAGACCCCTAGAAAACCCTAAATTGAAGCCCTAGGGGGCTAAGTGTAAAATTTGTACCTTTTGGACTCAAGTGCAAAAACCAAGGTAATAGGGCACCTCAAATCATATAGTTCACACCCTTGTGGATTTTCAAATCAAATTGTGGAAATTGGACCTATTTGCAAAAAGGTACCCTAGGAATCATATGTGGCTAAGTCTGAAAACCAGTGCATAGAGCCAACTTTGGAAACCTGTATCTGTCAGTTTATGAGGAATTTGCCCTAAATCAACACATCAAAAGTCTAGAGCTACTATAGGAGCACAACTTTGCTTAAGTGATTAAGCATTATTGACATACAAAAATTGGAGATAACTAGCCCTGAAGTCTGGCTGTCAGACCACCCTAAGACTGAATACTGACTGGCAGTTAGTTCTGAGGAACTTTGGGCTCGATTCTTGCTCAAGGGGATAATCAAAGGAGCATAGATTGTAGTTGGTATATAGAGCTACAAGTTTGTTACAGATGGATTAGCAAGTTCTCATACAAAAATCCAAGATCTGGGCACTGCAATTCTGGTTATCACGCGTTCTGAATAAGGAATCCGATGGTACAGTGCTATACAAATATCCCAGGTTCAGAGAACCTCACCGCTGGTGAGCCATGCGTCCGGATTCACGCCAGCCGCTGTGATTCGTGCCCATCGCAAGTGGATAACAGAGAGGAGTAAAAATCTTGACGCTCGAATTAGCTCGGGCTTGCTCACCGTTGTGCCTGCCGTACCCACTTGGACCACGGCTGGCCGGGATCGTCCTCGCTGGCATTAGCCACTTAACGATCGTGCGCCACACGTCTTGGAAGTCTAGCACGTCACAATGAATCGGTGTTACAAGCCTATCCATCGCCTGAGAACTGGCCACGGTGAAAGCCACAAATTCATTGCGCCAGTAACCTCCCCTCTCCCCGGTCGCCAACGCTTCACCTCCAAATTAAGTGCCACCGCCATTGAGTGATATAAACTGAAGCCTCAGGGAGCTCCGCTAGGAAATTACGCGTCCAACGCACCAGCACTTGCCTCCAATTGTCCACCAGAGCCGCCCAATTGCCCATTTCCCCCAAATTGGTCTAAATACCACCGCGTGAGCACCTCGCCGTGGCCAGCGTGCTACAGGTCCATTCATGTCCTCTGCTCTCTTGTTGCAGTACCCTTATGTGCCCCTGATGCTTCTCGACCCGACCGACTAAGCTAGAACCCATTAGATTACCAAGAACACTTTGAATTGTCCCCGGATTGCGCGGTCACCGTGAGCAGAGAAGTTGGGAGCTCGAACCGTGCAATTGATCGAGGGGAAATGATTGTTAGATGTTGAATTAGGTATCAACCAAGTTAGAGAACCGGCCATTGCGTGACTTGGCCAGTACAGGCTCGCCAGAGCTCGGTTTGCCGTCGTTCTGCATCGTGGACTTGGCGCAGTGAAGAAATAGAAATATAGGGGGGTTTTGTGAGTTGTCAGTGACTCAGTGATTAGTACGTTAGACTCTTTTCAAGTTGTTTAAAATTCCAGGGGCCTTTGCGCAAAGTTATCAGCACGGGCGCGCGCGGGGCATTTTGCCTATCATGGGCTGTCTTGGGCCAGAATGAGCCCAATACTGTTGACCCTTCATCTTTTTCTTTTTCTGCCAGGATTAGAGAATTCTTAGAAAATTGTAGAAAAATGCTAAAAATACAATACCAATTTTGTTAGACTCCTAAATTTCTATATTATTTAATAAAAATGGTTTCAGGATTTTTAGTCCAAACCAGGAATTATGAAGTATAAAAATAGCTAAAACCTATACTCCTAGAATTTTAGAAATTACTTAGTAGCTCCGAAAATCACCAAACTTTTTGGATAAGCCTAAAATGGTATTTAGAAACCTTGGGTGAAGTTTGACTTGATTTGGACAATGTTTGATACCTAAACCCCAAAACCCTAACCTTCTAAGTAGTGCCTGCCCTATGGAATAAAATGCTGACTCCAAAACCCTAGTTTCCTAGAGTACCGTGAAGGAAAATTGTATTCAAGGCCTAATATGATGTACCTTTATTATCTTTGCATTTCCATAAGCATTACATGAGCATTCATGGTTATATATATATAGAACGAAGAAGTAGTGGTTGAAGAAGGAGTTGCACCACCACCACCTGAAGACCCACATGCTGGGAACTGCTTTTACTTCGATATTTACGGAGCAGAGCCCGACTCTCCTATAACACAAGGCAAGCCCCGGTGCATTTGCCACCTCCTTGCTATTTTAAAATCTTTCTCACTTGCTTGATGCATTAAGTGATAGGAGTTGTGTGCTAAACAAATTGATGCATTTCCTTCCTTGGAAGTTTGATTACCTTTCCTTGATCACCTGTTTTATGAAAGGATTTTTCTTATGCTTAGTATTGCTCTAGAAAAACAAAATGTTTTGTTTTAACATAATATGATGCTTCAAGTGGGATGGGATATTTTCAAAAATAAAACTTGATGGTGGATCCATCATGGCCATGATGGGTTCAACGTTGTCACACCCGGTTTTGGAAGGTAAACCGAATGCGAACCATGTACGTGCCAGGATCAGAAATTCACGTACACAGCGATTACATAAATGACTCATCATAGCACAATGCTTCGAATAACAATAAAAAGTAATTAATAATATTAAAGACCAGAGTCATTTACATAATATAAATCAAAGTGCACATAATAGAAACGTAGCCAATGTAAATTAACCCACCACAGGCAGCTGACTGGGGGAGGTCGCTAGCCTAATCCTCGAACTCGTCATAGTCCTGGAACTCCTGGAGATCCGCCTCGACGCCTTCTTCTTTACCTGAGCATAGATTGCACCAAAGGCAACCTGGTGTTTTGTGAAAGCAAGGGTGAGTACACATCAACGTACTCAGCAAATGTCCCGTTTGGCTGAAGTGGACTAGCTTTTATGTGGGGTTAGGCTCAAGAAGTTGCTTTTAGTTGGTCAGATATTTATTGTTAGTAGAAGCCAGATTTTATCATAAAACCCAAGTTATAATCCCAAAAAGTACCTCCTCAGAGAGGAAATACTAGAATACATAATTAAAGTCACCATCATTAACCATCATCATTAAAGTCATCATCTGAGGTGTATCCGGAGTATCTCTAATCAAAGAGGATCCCAAGGCCGCTCTTAACCGTGAGCACGACTGATATATCAGTTTCGATACCCTCTGCAGAGGTCGCACACTTTACCCATGAGCCATGATTCCCGTTTTGCCCGGGGATCATGACTCCCCATTGATCACTTCCTAGGTGGTCCGGCAGGGTATCACTACGTAGCCTTTACAAAGATTCCCTAGAGGTCATAGCCGCCCGTTAGGTTTCTCCAGTTTGATAAACACAGTACCTCTTCCCGCAGGAGGGTGACTAACAAAAGCAAAACGAAAGAACCTCGGCACCCAACCTCGGCAGAGCAAGCACTGTGCCTGGACCCCATTGACGGCACGACGGCGAAGCAACTACACCTCTAGTTCCTCTAATTAATTAGCTAAGGGCGTCCCATTTCGCCCTCATGGTTGCACTGTTATCCCGGGTGGTCTCTCAACGAACAGGTCCTTACGAAGAGGTACTCGGGAAACAGCCCGAGCCCCCTAAAGTATCACAAGAACATCATCGGGATAACATCATAGTATCATAAGTATTCACATCATGTTCATTGATTAAAGTAAAGCAATAGCGTAATGCTAACCATGATAACCAAAAAGATAAACAAGGATAAGGTAAATAGAAAGCTAGTCAATCCTTAGGTCTCAATTAAGTAATGCGGGACAGTGCATTAAAAGTGAATGGGAAATAATGGGTCAGAGGACACTTGCCTTCACCAAACAGATGCTCAGGGTATTCAATCTCGTAGAACTCGAAGAGTTTTGATCTCTTGGTCACCAACGCTTGATCATCGATTCCTGGAAGCTTGGAGATGGATCGCATTCTAATCGCAACGCGAAGCGAAGACGAACAGACACAAGCAAGCAAACACATACATATGCATAAGAACATTACACCATACAAGATAAAACATCATAAAAACGAGTAATATAAAGTAGAGAACGCTTCTCCGGTTACGTGACAAAAAGAAACGCGACGGTCGAGGCTACAGTCGAGGAGTTATCGTGTTTACGTTAAACAAATGTTAAAAATAACATTTAATTCGACATTAACAAACATAAATGTTATATATCAGTTAGTTCGATTAATCTGCTACACTAACAAATGTCAGTTAATTAAATAATTTAATTAAAACAAGAGATCCTAAGTGAGATGGATTTATGACGCGTGAAACAACACGATAGCATGCAAACGACGCGCGGACACGCGCGACATAGCACACTAACGACACACGAAAATAGCGTGCGCGACGAGCGCGAATGCGCACGAACCCGCACGCGACCACGAGCGCATCACACACGAACAACGCGCAGACAGCATGTGAACGACGCGCGAAGCAGCACACAATCGTGTGCTGAACAGCACGCACGATATACGAGGAAAGCTAAATCGGTGACGGGTTTATACTAAACAAGTGTTAGTTAAATAAAAAATGAGTTAAGCTAATATTACCCCGGTTAATGTTTATTATAAAAGCGCGAGATAAACACTACACATTTAATCTAATTGAAATGTTAGTCTAATAAATATCAGTTGAGCGAACCTTAAGTTAATTTCTAAGATGTATGACTTAACGAATTAATGTCACTAACATGAATATTCATAAGTGGCAAACTATTTATTATCACACGCAGACGTCGTGCGACACACACAAAACAACACGCACGAGCCAACGCGACTACGCGCGTGAACGGCTTGCTGACGCGCAAACGATGCCGCGCGCGAACAACAACAACAAATAATTAAATAAAATTATTTAGGTTGGTATTAATCAAGTTAATTAACAATTATATTGATAAAGGCACGAATTAAAGCTAAAGTCTCATTCTAATTAAATCGTTATTTTAGATAACCGGCAACTAAACCAGAATTGACTAAATAACGCGAGCAATCATAATGGAAACAATTAAATAATGCGCGGATAGCGCGCGAGACACACGTGAGCAGCAAGAGACGACACACGCGGCAGAGGAACCGATGCGATCGACGCAATGGTCGAGAGATATCGCATGCATGCTACACAGATATGAATTACAATATTTTAACTCAACCTAGTCATACTAACAGACAACTATCACATGCAAAGATAAAATCGACGCTTAGCTTTGATGGGTTTGCTACTCGGTTACTCGCTGTTTAATTACGTAAATTAATTAACGTGAGTGATTCTAGGCGAAACAGTTTATTGTCGTACGACACGGCGCATGACCCACTAAACAAGGCCGCGGAACGGCGCACGCAACAACGCGCATCGACACGTGTGAACGACACGCACGGTGCGCGCGAACGGCACGCGATAATCGCTAACAAATAACGTGTTTATAATAAACAAGTATTAAATAAAAAGTGTTTAAGTTGATATTAATGTCATTAATGTATATTTACAAAAGTGCAACCTAAACTATAAATTAAATTGCTATTTTAATAATCATCAGACAAACCATTAATTAATTAATTAACTAAACCTGCGACCAAATTAATTAACTGAACCATTAATTAATTAATTAATTAAGTGAAGCATGCAATGGCCTTTGTTGGCTTTGGTTCTGCATGCCGTGCATGCGGTGGGGGCGAGACCGGTTTCCAATTGACTGATTCCAATCGCAAGGGAAAACGTGTGGGGGAATGGGTAGATCGGCATGCAACCATGCGGGTGAGGTCGACCTAGAGCTCTCTTTTTCTCTCTCTATCTTCTCCATACTGGAACAGTAAGGACGGTTATTGCTCACCTTCTCCTCCAAAATTCATGGCGGCAGCAAAGCAATAGGGAGCAGCCGACCGGACGTGGGATGGAGGTGCGACCTGCAGAGGCCTATGCGCGCAGGGAGCCGAGCGGGGCACATCGGGGTGGCTCGGTGGCTCACTGAGGCGGCTGGCCAGGCCAGCCTCGGCGACAGGCGGGCAGCAACGGCACGGTGATGCACCTGCGGGAGGCTGCAAGGTCCAGTCGCGGCCGAGCAGGGACGTGGGAGCTCGGCCCGCCGGCTGGCCGGTCTGCCGTGGCGAGCCGTGCGACCGCGCAGGGGAGGGCCTCGGACTGGGCGCTGGCTGCGGCTGGCTGGCCGCCGCGCAGGCTGGGATGGGCGCCGCGCCGCTGCTGGCCTAGGGGCTGGCCGGCTATGGCTGCTAGAGCGTAGTGGAGGTACATTTATGGGGCTGGGCAAACGAGGAAGAAGAGCCCAGGAAAGAAAGGGACGAGCGTACGACGATGCTCCTCCTCTCCTCCGGTTGCTGCAGCGTCCGCGAAAATTCTTCGTCTGGGAACTGACATTTGCGAAGGAGAGAGGTAAAGATAGGACAATTGTGTAACTGCTCGGGAATATGCGGAGGGAGAGATTATGTATGGGTGGAGAGGTTACGGTGGATTTCTTCTCGTAGGATCATGGTAATCTATTTTAAAGATTAAATAATCATATTAGATACCAAAATTACTTTAATGGATAAAAATATTTTAAAGAGTCCAAAAATTTAGAAAAACTCCTAGACATGTTTTGGAACCTAATGAACTTAAATAAAATATTTGGAGGTTATAAAATATTTTTAAGCGTCTCAAATAACTAGATTTTGATTTTCGGAAAATAGGAAAACACTCAGAAAATATGAAAAAAAATCCAAAAGCTTCTACAAGATATATTAACATGTTTCAAACAACTTTTGCATACAGAAACACTATGCAACGACATGAATGCGACAGTCAAAGCTTCTCTAGAGTTTCACTTCACTAAGCTTACACCTATATATAACAAAATAACTCTCCATTATTTATGAAGTAGAGAAGAAAAGCAAGGAAATGAGAGGGTAACACCTGAATTTGGTAGATATTAGAAAAGAAATTTTATACCCCCAAATTCAGTGTGTTACAAACGTCGGAAAAGATGTACCTCTGTCAGGTACCAAACTTTGGGTTGAAATGATAAAGTTGAGACCGGGTGGGTGACTTGCACAAGAAGAGAGTCTCGGTGTAGTGTCTCCGTCTGTGTCGATTAAGGACCGTGTCGATGTTGGCTTGATGATTGAGGACCTTTTAACTGGTCACATGCCTCATCATGGGTAAGCTTTGCCTCGGGCAGACTAATACCAGAATAAGATAACACGCAATGGGAGTGGAGAGATGGCGAGAGTAGCGTGTAGCCTCCGTGGCAAGAGGCTAGACGGTGGTGTATCTGTGCTCTTGGTTGGCGTGAACCTGATCTAGTCTTAAGAACCCCGGTGGCGAGTTGACATATGCAAGAGTTAAGTGCTACATATGTCGTGTGATTGGAGATCCCCAGCTGGGTATTAATCGATTCGGATCGCCGTTACTTCTCGAACATGAAGACTTGGTCACTGACCTACACGTAGCATTCCAGTGAACAAGAAGGGTTAATAAGAAGATGGCTAGTATAGGCCAAGTGCTTGAACTAGGGTACAAAGAACTCTAGATTCAGGTAATGACTTAACTTGCTAATAAAACTGGATTTTTAAGGATCCACTATTAGTAAGCATTTTTGCAAACAGAGTCTTGATTCTTGATTAAGCCTTACCTTGACTCTCTCAAGCCAGCATATCCTTGAGAATCTTTTATTTTGACGGGTAAGACTTGCGAAAGTACACTTCGTACTGAGGGTTTTCGAACCCATGTTGTTGTAGGTGAGGAAGCAGTAAACTTTTGTTGCTTTTGCTCTAAGGTGGTGCCAAAGGAAGAATCTCAAGAATGAAGCCTCGGGAGGATGTTGTCCTCCTTAAAAACTTTATACTTTTATGCGGGAGGGGTTTTTGCCTCCCGAGTTTGTAATAATAATACTTCTGCACCCATATATATTACTGGTCTGTAATAATAACACTCTTCTATATTTTAATGTAAATTAAGTTACTGTAATTGCTTCCGTTATCCGTTCCTCCGATGTGTTGTAATATCTGCGTGACGGGTGAAACGCTCTTGGGAAAGGCAAAGAATGCAGATACCGAACTTGTCAAGCGATCAGGTGCATCTGCAGGATTGTCCGAGGTCCGATGGACAAGGACAACTGTAGGTGGGCCTAATGACTAGGGAGGTTCCGTCACAGCTGGTACCGGAGCGAAGCCCATCTCTTCAGATTTTATGAGACATTTCAAAAAGAATTTTCAAACACTTATCTAAGAAAACATCTTTCATGCTTATCTTACTACTTTCTGAAGTACTCATCTTATAAGACCAGGTAGCAGAGTGCAATGTATAGGAGGTTGTGAATCAACGAAAGTTGATTATGTAATTATGCATGCATCATGTTTAAAAACTATACTAATAAAGTTTTCCCCATTATGGAGATATGCCGCTGCGTACGAGGAAAACTGCGCGTAAGTCCACTGGACCTATTGGCATACCTCGGCATCAGCTAGCTCCATGTAACGCCCTGAATTCGGGGGTAGATATTTTTCTTCTTTTTACTCACCAAATTCAGGCGTTACTCTCTTTTCTCTTCCTGTTTCGCTCCTTCTTCACAATTTCAAAGCAGTATAGCGACTGGTGTCCGTATGGCGTGTGAACAAAAACCAAAGTTGTCATGGGTATTGCATCATGCCAAGGCATATTTCTTGTCTGATGTCGTGTTTAATCGCGTGTTTTGCTTGGTCACGTTTCGCGAATCGGATTCCGATCGGTGGTTGTGCGTGTCGTGGGTCTTTGCCCCGCGACGTGACCCAGCCCGACCCAACCCGGCCCAGCCAGCCCGCTCTAGCCCACGCGCCCTCGGTGCCCTGCCCCTCCCCATGCGCCCCCCTCCCTTTCTCTCATTTGATTTTCCCGCGCAGCAACCTCCTCTCCTCCACCTCTCTCTCTCCCCGTGGTGCCCTAGGTTTTGGAGACGATGATCGCCGGATTTGGACCCCGAGGTGAGCTCCCCTCTCCCTCTCTCTCTTCTCCTCCCCCCTCCCCTTCTTATTCCTCCCGCGCGGCCCCCTGGCGCGTCCCGCACGGCCCCCTGACAGCCCCCAGCGCGCTCCCTGGCGGCCCTCGACGCGCTCCCGCATGGCCCACTGGCACGCGTCCTGCGCAGCCCCCGGCGCACTCCCCTCGCGACCCCAGCGTTCGTCCCGCGCGGCCCCCGACGCACTCCCGTGCGCCCCCCAGGCGAGCTTCTGCGCGGCCCCCTGGCGCGCTCCCCGCGCAGCCCCCCGACGCGCTCCCCCCCCCCCCCCGCGTCCCAGCATGCCCCTGCGTGGCCCCCCGACGGTGCTCCCTCGTGGCCTTGGCAGCGCCCCTCGCGGCCCCCTGCCCCGCCCTCCCCGCGCGCCCCCTGGCGGCGCCCCTGCGTGACCCCCTCGTGGCCCCCTGGCGGCGCTCCCACGCGTGCCCTGGCGGCCCCTCGCACACGCCCCCGAGCGGCCCCTGCTCGGCCCCTCCCCGGTGGCGCCCGCCCTGTCCCCGACACGGCTGCGCGCCCCCGGCGTGACTCACGTGTCCCCGGCGCGGCCTCGCGCAGCCCCAGTGCGTGGGGCGATCGATTTTAAGTTTAATTAGTTTTGAATTTAGTTTAATGAATGTGCTGCGTTGCGCGCTTCGTCGCGCGATCATTCGTTTTAAATTCATCTTTATTAATGAGTTGTGTCGCGCGCTTCGTCGCGCGACGATTCGTCTTAATTTTAGATTTATTTAATGTGTGGCGTCGTGCATCCAGTCGCGCGACGTTTCGTTTTAAATTCAGTTTAGATGACATATGCCGTCGTGCGTTTCGTCGCGCGACGCTTAATGTGTCTTTATAATTAATGCAAGTGTCTCGTTGCATGCTCCGTCACGCGACGAGTCGTTTATTTCTTAATTCAATTTAAGTGTTGTGTCGTGCACTTCGCCGCACGACAATTCTTTTAATTTACCTTTATCTGTTCATAATAATTAAACATGGAACATGACTTTACCCTATGCTAAACACGATGGCTAAATTAATACTATTCTGTTTAAACGAGTATTTGATTTATAATCGTGTGACATAATCGCTCTTCGACCGTAACCTCGACCGTTACTCTCTCTTTCTCGCTTAGTCGTAGGTGTGAGCCCTGCGCCGAGTGTCTGTTTATTTATAACATTCTATTGTATGGTGTACTATTCTTTTTGTATTAAATATGTGGAATGTATGTTTGAACTCGTATAGATAACGGTCAGTTGGTGGGGCCCGAAGGAATTGCAGGTGAAGACCCTGAGCAGCAGCTGGTTGGTGAAGGCAAGTGTCCCTTGACCCATCTATGTCCTACTCATTCTTATAATTCACTCCCCGCATTTATACAGTTTATACCTAAGGATTGACTAGCTTTTGTTTATCTTGTCCTTGTTTACCTATTTCATTTGGGTTATTTTGGTTTAGCTTTATGCTAGCTATTCACATTAATCAATGAACATGATGAGATTATCTATGATACGCTGTTTTCCCTTTTGATTATGATGATGGTTCTATGACATTTAAGGGGACTCGAGCTGTTTCTCGAGTGCCTCTCCATAAGGACTGGTTCATTGGATGACCGCCCGGGAAAACAGCGCAACCATGAGGGTGGAATGGGATGCCCTTAGCTGAATAATTAGAAGAACTGGGGTGTAGTTCGCTTCGCCGTCGTGCCGTTAATGGGGCTCGATGTATGCGGCTCGCTCTGCCAAGGTTGGTTCGCCCCCTTGGGGAGGAGTGTGGTGCATTTAGGAAACCTAATGGGTGGCTACAGCCCTAGGAAATATTTGTAAAGGCTACATAGTGAAACCCTGCCTATTCACCTTGGTAGTGTTTAAGGGTTTGATCGGCCCGAGGCAAGAGGAAATCACGGCTTGTGGGTAAAGTGTGCAACGTCTGCAGAGTGTTATAAACCTGATATATCAGCCATGCTCATGGTTATGAGCGGCCAAGGGAGCTCCATTGATTAGAGATACTTGATCAGAGATGGTTGGTTTATAGGTGGTGATGAGGATGATGGTTTTGGTTACGACTATGGTAATGGTAAGTGGTATTCTTTCCGTTTGGAAAGGGTACTTTGGGTTAATAACTTGGGTTAATGCTAAAACCTGGCTTTCTGCTAGTAATAATAACCTGACCAACTAAAAGCAACTGCTTGACTTAACTCCACATAAAGCTAGTCCACTACAGCCAAACGGGACATATTGCTGAGTATGTTGATGTGTACTCACCCTTGCTTTACACACCAACCCCCCAGGTTGTCTGCGTTACAACCATTGCTCAGGTGAAGATGAAGTCGTGGAGGAGGACTTCCAGGAGTTCCAAGAGTACGATGAGTTCTAGGCGTGGGTTAGCGGCAACCCCCAGTCGGCTGCCTGTATAGGCCATGTGTATCTACGTTTCTTTTCCGCACTTTGATAATTGTTAAAGACTATGTGGATCTCCCGGACATCATGATGTAATCAACTATTACACCTTCTTTATGTTATTATTTGAGCACTGTGTGATGATGTCCAGTTATGTAAATGTTGTGTACGTGAATTGCTGATCCTGGCACGTACATGGTTCACATTTGGTTTGCCTTCTAAAAACCGGGTGTGACACTCCAAGACATGAAGAGAGCAGCAGCGGCAGTAACGACCCCATCAGAGACCTAGAAGCCCAAGTGGAGCAGCTTCGGATGGAGCTACATCACCGAAATAGGGTGTGGGTAGAATATGGTCAGCGTATAAATGAGTTAAGAGCTGATGTCAGACATCTGCAAGATGAGCTTGCTGAACGGGATTTGGCAATCGATTGGGCTGTCAACTCACGTTCAATTGCTTGGGACCGGGAAGCCAAAGCTCGAGCCCGTGTGGATGAGCTCAGCACGGCCCTTGACAGCTTGCAGGTGTATTGCAATACTTTATATGAGGAAGTCCATGTACTGTATTCGCGACTGCACCTAGACGTACCTACTGACCCTGTTGGAATGGGAGTCGGACCCTCAGGAACAGCAGGTGAAGCACTTGGTGGCAAGCCCCTTCCTTCTATGAACCTGGCTGACGAACGGTCCCCTACAACAGATAGTGAAGCAACCAAAGACGATAAATACTAGAGTAGTATAGTTTAGATATAATACTAATGTAAAATAGGTAAGGAAGTCATGTTGTACATTTGAGTCTGTATGATTACATCTTGGTAATGTAAAATGATGGTATCAGTATGTTATATTTCCCAAATGTTTCTTTGCCTCATATGCCATCCAGGACTCGTGCACATGACAGTGTTGGTACTTCCTGTGGTCGGGAAGACACGCCCAATCCACCACCTGTACCGCCAACGTTGGCCGAGGCTATCGCTGTCTTGGTCAATGCGACCGCCGACAACACCCGCTTTTTGCGTGAAATGGCGGGAAATCAATTTCAGCAGCATGGCGGAAGGGTTTATCCGCAGGGACCCCGTGAAACTTCATACCTAGATTTCTTGGAAACCCGTCCCCCACTCTTCGTTAAAGCCAAAGACCCTCTGGAAGCCGACGAATGGGTACGGGTTATTGAGTAGAAATTTGGACTCATCCGCTGCACTGAAACCTAGAAGTCGTTGTTCGCGGCTCAATAGCTAAGAGGCCCTGCCAGTACATGGTGGGGAAATTTTGTGGCCATTCAACCTGCCGGACATTAGGTCACATGAGATGAATTTAAATTAGTGTTTCGTGAGCACTATATTCCAGAAGGAGTGCTGCACATGAAATAGGAGGAATTCATGCGACTCAAGCAAGAAGGAGATACTGTCATGCAGTATCTCAACAAATTCAATCATTTGTCCCAGTATGCAATTGATCAGGTAAATACTGACCTGAAAAAGAAGAATTGCTTCATGAGAGGCCTCAACGACCGGCTTCAAAGAAAATGGCCACCTGCCTAGATCTCTCCTACAACAGGGCTGTCAGCATAGCGCTGGCAGTAGAAGCAAAGCATAGAGGCCCAGGAAAATCAAAGGGATTCGGAGGTGACAGGTCCAACCAGGGGCCTAAAAAGCGACCAAGGTTGGTAATTCGACCTTTCAATCAAAACCGTTCTTCACCTCGTCCACCCTCCTACCCATTTAAACAGCCTGTCTTCATTCGCCCTGCCACTGCCCCCACTTCAACAAGTCAGCCGAGTGCCCCTGGTGCTCGTTTCCACGCCCTCCCTAGTTCCTCAACTGGCTGCTTCAATTGTGGGAAGTCTGGACATTTTATCAAAGACTGCCCATATCTGAGGCAGAACAAATCCAACAATCAGCGGAACCCAGGGAGCTCAAATCAAGGCAAGGGAAACACGACGAATAATTTAGCGGGCAAGAATATAAAGAAGATTGGGCGAATATACTACACACAAGTGGCCACTACACCGGAAGGAGAGCCGGTTATGATGGGTACGTTTCTTGTGGCCAATCACCCTGCAATCATTCTCTTTGATTCTAGTGCTTCACATACATTCATAAGCAAGAAATTTGTGGAGAAATATTGCATTCCTTGCACTAAATCAAGGGAAGGGTTTATTATTTATTCGCCTGGGGGACAAATATTCACTAAAGAAGTGGCTTTCCATGTGCCTGTAACATTGGATGAACGGGACTTTCCCACCAACATGATTGTTCTGAAAGGCCAAGATATAGATGTAATTCTGGGCATGAATTGCTTAGCCCAGCACAAAGCTATTCTCAACACTGATTTGAGAACCATCAGGTTGAGCTATGGCCATGAAGAGGTTCTCTTGTCCATCCCTGTAGCTATTCCAGCTAAACCATGTGGCAGAGTCTATGAAGCTATCATCCGCAAATCCAAGATATTCCGGTAGTATGTGAGTTTCCGGACGTCTTTCCTGAAGATCTGCCTGGATTACCTCCAGAAAGAGATATAGAGTTTGTGATTGAACTAAAGCCTGGTACGGCTCCTATTTCTAGAAGGTCGTACCGAATGCCTCCAAATGAGTTGGCAGAGCTCAAGACTCAATTACAAGATCTACTAGAGAAGGGATTCATCCGGCCTAGTTCGTCACCTTGGGGATGTCCCACAATCTTTGTCAAGAAGAAGGATCAAACACTTCGGATGTGCGTGGACTACAGACCCTTAATGAGGTCACAATCAAGAATAAGTACCCTCTTCCCCAGATTGATATTTTATTTGATCAGCTTACCGGAGCCCGGGTATTTTCCAAAATTGACCTCAGGTCGGGCTATCATCAGATCCGTATCCGACCCGAAGATATACCCAAGACTGCATTTACTACGCGGTACGGATTATTCGAATATTTGGTTATGTCTTTCGGATTAACCAATGTTCCTGCCCACTTCACATATCTAATGAACTCGGTATTTATGCCTGAGTTGGACAAATTTGTGGTGGTCTTCATTGATGATATCTTGATATATTCCAAGAATGAAGATGAGCATGCTCAACATCTACGGATCGTATTAACGCGCTTAAGGGAACATCAACTATATGCTAAATTCAGCAAGTGCGCGTTTTGGCTGGAGGAAATCCAATTTCTGGGACATGTATTGTCTGGCAAGGGGATTGTGGTTGATCCCAGCAAGGTCAAGGATATTTTAGAGTGGAAACCACCAACCACTATACATCAAGTTTGAATTTTCCTTGGACTGGCTAGCTATTACCGCCGATTTATCCTGGATTTCTCTAAACTTGTGAAGCCAATCACAAGTCTATTGAAGAACGATACAAAATTTAACTGGTCCTCAAGATGCAACGAAGCCTTCGAGCAGCTGAAGGTGTTATTGACCACTGCTCCGGTATTAGCTCAACCGAACATTGAAAAGCCTTTTGATGTATATTGTGACACATCGGGCAGTGGCCTCGGATGTGTCTTAATGCAAGAGGGCCGAGTTATAGCATATGCTTCAAGACAGTTGCGTCGGCATGAGGAACATTATCCAAATCATGACTTAGAGTTAGCTGTTGTGGTTCATGCTGTGGGGGACAGATATCCCCCGGGTCCACTAGAAGGCAAGAAGGCCTCACAAAAGGCCTCAGGCCCATTATTTCGCAAGGCCATCCCTTCATGGGCCAGGGGAGGAATGTCTGGTAGAATGGATCAACGTGAGATCGGATCGGCTCGAGCCAGTGCGACTCACTGAATTCAAACGTTATCCACAGCAGTGATCCGATTCTCCCGCGCAACGCCCTCAGACGACGGAACTGAATGATGATAAGTCGGCAGGATTATAGGAAGATAAGCTCAATCGGTTCACTATTACTTAGGCGCACGTTGTTATCATATCCGCATGTAACGCCCCACGGTCGAGTATATAAGGCCTAGGGGGCACCCCATCAAACAACAACTGACTCATTAGTCGTCTACTCAGTTCTCTATTATCCCTCATACTAGAGAACTCCCCTGTAACCCACCACATAAAAGATCCACACCAGGAAGTAGGGTGTTACGCCTCTCTAAGCGGCCCGAACCAGTATAAAATTGTCCACTGTCTCTCATGCATCTAGCACGAACCATCGAGCTAGAGTCGGTAACACTGTCCTACTCCAAAAAGCACCTCGAGGGGCAACCTCCAGGTGCGCGGTCGGACCCAAAACACCCACAGCTGGTGCGCCAGGTAGGGGGTGTCACTGATCCAAGCTAGCTCAATGGCCATCACTTTCTAGCACAAGATCGCTCTCCGCCCTAGATCCGTGTTCTGCTTCGGAACCATCTCATTCGTGGCACACGAAGAAGGAACTCTACATCGCATAGCGGATCCGCCGGAGAGAAAACCTTCCTCGATAATCTCCGGGAAAGTCGGAACGAAGCAAGAAATAGCGCAACCTCCAGTGCTCCGAGCAAAGACTACCTCCTGCAAGCCAGGAGCGGAAAATTCATTCACCCGAAGAACCCCGTTGTCCACCTCATCCACAGAAGAGTGGACACGGATTACGAGGAAAAAAGAAACGAAGACCCGTCAAGCTGCCCTTCTAGTACCTCCGCCCTCAAAGGAGAACAAAAAGAAGCTTGTCATCACAACAACTCCGTTCTACCCCGACATCCTCTTTATCGGGGGGAGAGTGGAATCGTCCCCCATCTCCAACGACGAACCAACTGTGCCTAGGGAGGAACCACCTCAGCGGGAAGCTCGTCGATGAAGGAACCGACGCCGTAACGCCCGGCGACATCATGAAGCCGGAGAACGAGATCCAGCACAGCCTGTGTCGCGAGATGAGATCTCAGAGGTGGGAGAAACTCCAGATGAACGAGTCTTCAGGGAAAGGAGGAATTCACGTCGACGTGATCGTCGGCAAGCTCAAGAGCAGGCCGAGCAGGAGGCGAGACAACATTGAGAGAACCCTCTCCTCGGACGAAACTTGAACCCCGACTTCGCCCGAGCCATGAACACCCCGAGCGAGGTCGGTGGAGTGTTGGCTCGGATAGCCGATGGCCTCCCCCGGACTCCAGACGCTGAGGGATATCGGCGGCTGCTCACTCGGGCAGCTAACCATCTTCTGCCTCTCGCTCATCCTCCGAGTTATCTACGACACACCATCAATAGTCGATGGGACACACGGAGCTCCATCAATGCTTCGTGCGAACGATGACATGAGAACGAGATTCGGCGCCGAGAAGAGTATGATCGGGATCACGACATCTCTACACGAAGTCAGGCCACTAGGGTTGAGTCGGCAACAGCTTCAACTGGCGGCACAACCCGGGGACGGTCGAGGTAGCACATCGACAACTCCCCTCCCTAGGACTGACACCACAACCATCGACAGGAAGACACGTGTGGAGTATCGGCGCTTACTCCACGTATCAGGGCCATTCAGTGGCCCCCTAACTTCAAGGTCTCCAACGTTGACAAGTACGAGCCTAAGCAGGACCCAGGAGGCTGGTTGGCCGTCTATACCACTGCTGCCCGGGCCGTTGGGACAACTAAAGATGTGATGACTGCGCATTTGCCCATCGTCCTTGGGCAAGATGCGCTGCAATGGCTACGACACCTGCCCCGACACTGCATCGACGATTGGAGCGACTTTAGTCGACGTTTTATCGCCAACTTCTAATCCCTCTCTGACATGTCGGCGCAGCCATGGGACCTCAAACCCATCAGGCGCCGAGGGGATGAGACTCTCCGGTCATACCTCAAAAGATTTCAGACCATGAGAAATCGAATCCCCGAGGTTGTGGAAGCAGCGGTCATCGAGGACTTCTACCGGGGATCTAATGACTCGGCCTTCGTCCGAGCCATACTGCAAAAGGCGTCGACTACCTCCGAGCAGCTATTCAGGGAAGCAGACCTCTACATCACTACCGACGAACGAGATCAGGACCTCATCGGAGGAACGAAGCCTACACCGCCGGCACCACGACGCGACGAGAACCAACAACCCGACAAGCGTTGGGAGAAGAGGCCTCGCGAAGAGGTCCACGCCACCGGACCACCCGTCTCTCATGCCCGAGGGACACCCCGCGGAGGCGAACGGACATTGGACGACATCCTCGACGCCCAATGTCCGTACCACAAGGACATGCGCCACACCCTCCGGAACTGCAGAGATTTAAAGTACTCCATCGGGAACAGCTGACCCTTCCAACCTCTGCCACCTCCCCCACCACGAGGAGGACCCGGAGAACCTCAGCAACCCTAGCAGAAGGAAGGGGGAGGAGGCGGGGCATTCCCGCACGTCGACAGAGAAGTCAACGTCATCTTCGGCGGACACGGGTAGCAAGAGAGCAAAAGGCAGCAGAAGCTCAACGACCGTCAGATACTAGTGGCAGCCACCAGTCCTCCTGCCCCGTATCGATGGTCCGAACACCCGATCACCTTCAGTCGGGCGGATCAGTGGCTCAACTTCGATCATCCGGGGAAATACCCACTCCTCATCGATCCGGTGATCCGAGAGAGCAGGGTAAAGAAGGTGTTAGTGGACGGGGGAAGCAGCATCAACGTCACCTTCCCCCGGACACTCCTAGGCTTGGGAGTCGCACTCAAAGAGATCCACGAGTCAGACACTCCTTTCTTCGGCATTGTGCCGACTGAAGGATAATATCCACTTGGACATATCTACATGTCGGTTACCTTCAGAACTCCGGAAAACTACAGAACCGAGTTCTTGAGGTTCGAGGTAGCAAGCTTCGACTGTGGATACAACACCATCATCGGCAGGCCGGGATTGGCGAAGTTCATGGCCATTCCACACTATACATACATGATATTGAAGATGTCGGGACCACAAGGAATCATCACCGTGCGTGCTGACCTCCAAGGCGCCGCAGAATGCTTCCGAGTTGCCATTCAGGCGGCCCTCACCACCAAATCATCAACGACTTCTTCCGCGCAGGCGAACTCAAAGCCTGAGGAGGACCTCACGGTACCTGCAAATGAAGCTCAAGCCGTGACCTCTATGCGGCCGACTGAGGAAACAAAAAGAATCAACCTCGGGTTCGCTGATGAATGCAAGACCACCATCATCAGCTCCAGCTTGGATGACAAATAGGAAGGCGCGCTCATCCAGTTTCTACAAGATAACCGAGACATATTCGCATGGCAACCTGTGGATATGCCGGGAGTCCCGAGAGAACTGGCCGAGCACAAACTGAAGGTCTATCCCCAGGCGAGGCCGATCCGACAAAAGTTGCGTCGTTTCATGCCCGACAAGAGAGAAGCTATTCGTGCTGAGCTAGCTCGCTTAGTCGCAGCAGGGTTCATTAGAGAAGTACAGCATCCTGAGTGGTTAGCAAATCCTGTTCTTGTACTCAAAAAGAATAAAGTGGATTGGCGCATGTGTGTTGACTATACAGATCTCAACAAACACTATCCGAAGGATTCCTTCGGACTTCCTAGAATAGATCAGGTGGTAGATTCAACCGCCGGATGCTCTATACTGTCATTCTTGGATTGCTACTCGGGATACCATCAAATTAGCTTGGCAAAAGAAGACGAGGAAAAAACAGCATTCATTACCCCATTTGGAGCTTTCTGCTATACCTCCATGTCGTTCAGCCTCAAGAACGCTGGGGCGACTTACGAGAGAGCCATTCAAACATGCTTAGCCGATCACTGGGGCAAGCGGGTAGAAGCTTATGTTGATGATGTAGTAATTAAGACAAAAAAACTCAGAAAACTTCATTGAAGATTTGCAGCTGGTCTTCAACAGCCTGAGGCGATATAGGTGGAAGCTCAATACAGAAAAATGTGTCTTTGTAGTGCCAGCAGGGAAATTGCTCGGATTCATTGTCAGCCACCAAGGAATTGAAGCTAACCCAGAAAAGATCGAAGCTATCATGAGAATGGAAGCACCACGGTCACAGAAGAAAGTGCAAAGGCTCACTGGATGCATGGCAGCTTTAAGCAGGTTCATATCAAGGTTAGGAGAAAAAGGCCTACCATTCTACAAATTGCTCAAGAAGGTGGATAAGTTCCAATGGACCTCAGAAGCTCAGGAAGCTCTTGATGCACTAAAGAAGTTCCTGACCACACCACCAGTGCTAAAGCCGCCACACTGAGCCACGCCAAACCAGCCGGCAGAAGATCTGCTGTTGTACATCTCTTGCACGACTCACGTGGTGAGCACCGCGTTGGTAGTCGAGCGAGCAGAGGAAGGACACGCATATCCAGTATAGCATCCTGTCTACTTCATCAGCGAAGTTCTGGGGCCATCTAAGAAGAAGTATCCTCAAGTTCAAAAACTGTTGTACGCAGTACTTCTAACTGCACGCAAGCTCTGTCACTACTTCGATGACCACAAAGTCATAGTAGTCACTGGGTTTCCAATATGGGATATTCTCCACAACAAAGAAGCCATTGGAAGAATAGCCAAGTGGGCCTGCGAGCTGGGAGCTCACGACATTGAGTTTCAGCCTCGTACTGCAATAAAGACTCAAGCACTAGTTGACTTCGTATCAGAGTGCACCGAGCAACAAGTACCAAATAACCCAGAGACTGCAGAAGTATAGCGGATGTATTTCGATGGCTCGCTGAAGCTGCAGGGGGCAGGCGCAGGGATCCTCTTCATTGCACCTGGAGGTGAACAACTCAAATACGCTCTTCAGTTGTTATTCTCAACATCCAATAATGCAGCAGAATATGAAGCTTTAATCTACGGATTGAACATTGCCGTATCACTGGGCATTAAGAGGTTGATGGTATACAGAGATTCACTGGTGGTCATAAGTCAGATAAATAAAGAATGGGATTACTCGAATGACTCTATGGGCAAGTACTGCACAGCCGTCCGAAAGCTGGAAGACAAATTTGAAGGGTTGGAATTTCATCATGTAGAAAGAGATCGCAACGTGACAGCAAATGCGTTGTCGAAACTAGGATCCAGTCGGTCCCAGGTTCCACCTGGAGTTTTCGTCCAAGAGGTGCCACGCCATAGCATTTCCTCAGATCAAGTAGAAGAGTGCAATGTTTTAAGCCAGCCAGAGTCAGACTCTAATGACTGGAGGGAGCCCATCATCATATATATAAAGAATGAAGAGGAACCAGATGACAAAGCCGCAGCAGAATGCATCGCAAGGCAGTCAGCCCACTACACCCTCATTGGGGATGCACTGTACAGAAGGGGCGCAACAGGAGTCCTCATGAAGTGCATTCCTTCGGCTACTGGGAAGCAACTGTTAGATGAGATCCACGCCGGACAGTGCGGGATACACGCAGCATCCAGGACTCTGGTTGGGAAGATCTTTAGGTCTTGTTTCTACTGGCCGACAGCAAAGAGTGATGCAGCCGAGTTAGTCCAGAGGTGTGAAGCTTGCCAATTCTTATCAAAGCAGCAGCATTTGCCAGGACAGCAACTGCAGACCATACCCATAACATGGCCATTTGCGTGCTGGAGACTGGACATGATTGGACCCTTCAAGAAAGCTCAGGGAGGATACACTCACGTGTTGGTCACCATTAACAAATTCACCAAATGGTAGAATACAAACCCATTGCTTCTCTGACTTCAGCCAAGGCAGTGAAGTTCATACAAGATATAATATTCAGGTTTGGGATACCGAATAGCATCATAACCGACCTGGGATCCAATTTCACTAGCTCTGAATTTTTTGATTTCTACGAACAACGAAGCATCCAGATCAAATATGCATAAGTAGCACATCCAAGGGCCAACGGTCAGGTAGAAAGGGCTATTGGAATGATACTGGAAGCACTCAGGAAGAATGTCTTCGACAAGAATGAAAAGTTCGCGGGAAAATGGATCAGAGAGTTGTTGTATGTAGTTTGGAGCTTAAGAACTCAACCTAGTCGAGCTCTGCATGGAAATACTCCTTTCTTCATGGTCTATGGTTCGGAGGCAGTGCTACCTGCCGACCTCAGGTTTGGGGCACCAAGGCTGGTCTTCGAAAACATAACTAAGGCAGAGGCTACCAGATTAGAGGATATTGACGTATTGGAGGAAGAGCGATTGAATACAGTAATTCAGTCAGCTAGATACCAGCAAACCCTGAGGCGCTATCATGATAAGGCTATACGACATCGATCCTTTGAAGTGGGAGACTTGGTCCTTCGCCGAATTCTAACGGGGGAAGGACGACACAAATTGTCACCACTATGGTAAGGGCCATTTGTAGTAGCGGAGGTCACTCGGCCAGGATCATATAGGCTCACTCAAATGGATGGCACGGAAATAGGGAATTCATGGAATATAGAGCATCTCAGGAACTTTTACCCTTAGCAAAATTTCAAAAAGCTATCGGGGCAGCATTGTATTCTATAATTGGAAAATACATCATCAATAAAAAGATTTCATTCTCAAGGACACTCGAACTGTTTATTATCAATCAGCATGCTTACTCGGTATAGGGTGACCACTATACCCTACTAACAGAGCAATCGGCTTAAGTCGGCAATGACTTAAGACGGTGCAACATGCTCGCGCTCACTCAGCATAGGGTGACCACTATACCCTACTAATAGAGCAATCGACTTAAGTCGGCAATGACTTAAGACGATGCAACATGCTCGCGCTCACTCAGCATAGGGTGACCACTATACCCTACTAACAAAGCAATCGGCTTAAGTCGGCAATGACTTAAGACGGTGCAACATGCTCGCGCTTACTCGGCATAGGGTGACCACTATACCCTACTAACAGAGCAATCGGCTTAAGTCGGCAATGACTTAAGACGGTGCAACATGCTCGCGCTTACTCAGCTTAGGGTGACCACTATACCCTACTAACGGAGCAATCGGCTTAAGTCGGCAGTGACTTAAAACAGTGCAACATGCTCACGCTTACTCGACTTAGGGTGACCACTATACCCTACTAACGGAGCAATCGGCTTAAGTCAGCAATGACTTAAGACGGTGCAACATGCTTACGCTTACTCGACTTAGGGTGACCACTATACCCTACTAACGGAGCAATCGGCTTAAGTCGGCAATAACTTAAGACGGTGCAACATGTTCAAGCTTACTCAACTTAGTGTAACATGCTCGCAAGGCGATCTCTATGCCTTACCAGCCGATCAACTAGCGTAAATTAGAAAAAGATTCCAAAACCAGCGCACTACACTTACTTCTACAATCATTCATGACAACTGTTGAATTCTAACGACAGAAACAAAACGTTATAGTTTTTGGCGCCAAGAACACATTCTAACATCCTACCGAATATTCAAGCGCGCTGGTCACACATACATATAGTTCACAAATGCATTCAATGTCTTCTAAACACAGCAAAACATCTCTACTTGGCAATGTCTTTCGCAGGAGCAATCAAGGATGAAGAGCGACTCGAAGCATCAGGTGTAGCCTTGACGTCCGCAACAATGTCATCAGGAACAACTACACCAGGCCTTCTCATCAAGATTCGCCCCGCGCGGATGGCTTTGTCCATAGCCTTGTCACGCTGGGTCTTCAAAACAGCGCAGTTGTCTTCTGCAACCTTGGTAGCCAGTCGAGCGGCCTCTAGCTCCTGGGCGACTGATCTCTTGGAGGCACGTAGATCTTTGATTACAGAGTCCTTGCTTGACACCAGCTACCTGAGCCGCAGGATCTCATCCTGGGATACTTGTAGTTCATGGCGATGATGATCCAGATCTGTCATGGTGAAGCGGTGGCTCCTCTCCAAGATGGTTAGAGAATTGTTGGCGTCATGATATAACTTATCCAGATTGTCGCGAGAAGCTGCAAGTGCTCGTTTCTCCTCCTACAGACAAGATTCAGCTCTCAAATATCCAGAAATCAGTAAAAGCACAGTAGATCCAATTAAGTAAGCTTACCTCATTAGCCACCCTTTCAGAGTCAAGCCGAGCATTAAGAGAGGAATTCGAAGAATTTGCGTCGTCTAAAGAAGCAGAAACCCAGGCCAGGTCGATCTGACCTTGGGAATACTTCTCCTCAAGCTCAGAATACCACTGGGTTGAGTCGGTTTGATACTGAAGATGTTTCTCCTCGAGCTTAGAGTACCTCCGGGTCATATCTGACAAAAAACAACCGAATAAAGATACACGGTCAAAAAACAAAATAATCAATCAGCCAAGAAAGAAGCAAAGGTACCAACCAGCATTTGTCACTTTCAAATCAGCTATCTGTTTCTGAAGCAGCAATGGATTCCACTGCGTCAAAGACAGAGCTCCTTCTGGGATAGCAGCGCCATGTGATCTCAATTGAGCAGACATCCCATCAACCAAAGCCTGTTATTAAAAACAAGTGAGTACGAAGAAAGTAATTTACCAGGAGGAATGACATAATGAAAAAAGCTAGTTTACCTGAAGATTAGAAAAGAATGAAGGCAATCCCAAGTCATGAGAAGTTGTGTTATAACTCAACGAAGGAAGATCAACTCGAACAATCTAAAAAGCATCGTCGGGGGTTGATTCAGCTCCACCAGCAGATATCTGAATCCTATCTTCCGGTGCGCCGACCTCTAAGGCGACTCCCTCACTTGAAGCTAAAGAAGTATGCATCGCTATCACTCCATCAGAATGTGGTGGAGATGACCCGACGTGGACATCCATGGAGGTATGGGAAGGAGAGCTCGCTCGGACACCCTCGGGGGCTGGGTTGCAGCACGCACTGCCCATCGGAGCCGGATCACTACCGGCAACACCCTCGTGGGATGGGTTACAGCTTGCGATACCCACCCGAGCTGGATCATTACTGGCAACACCCCCGGGGGCTGGGTAATCACCAGCATCACCCTTGGGGCTGGGTTTTCTACAACAGCCACCTCTACGGCTGAAGGATCCTCAGTCACCTCCACGGGAGTCGGGCAATATGGACCAACCTCTTGACATTGAAGACCGCCTCCCAAGGTCAACGATGCGCGAGATGCTGCCCGAGATGCCTCTAATCCCACATCTGGAATGTCAGAGCAAACATCCATCATATCACCATCAGTCGACTCTGACAGCATATCCTCAGGAAATGACATCCTCAAGGGCCTGACCAAAATCTGTTATGGATAATTCTTGCAGGCTAACAAGAGCAGACAGAGCTGGAGAAGGAATATCACTATCCCCTCTACTACCTCTGTAACGCCGGCTATTCTTGCGAATTAGTGGGACTTTTTCTTCTTCTTCGTCCCCATCAAAAATGCGGACAAAGGATGGTGCAGGATCACACCCATTGGGCTCAGCTGCAACAGGATCACACCCATTGGGCTCAGCTGCAATAGGATTACACCCATTGGGGTCAGCTTCAGCAGGGTCACACCCATTGGGGTCAGTTGGTGCACGGTCACACCCATTGAGGTCAACTTCAGTAGTTACACCACCAGTGGGATCAACTCCAGTAAAGACCTCTGCTGGTACTTCTTCACAAGCAGGAGCAGAAGGTCCAGCATCCTGGTCCAAACATGACAACCGCCGGAGCCGTCTCTTTTTCTTCCTCTTCCCTTCAGCAGGTGCAGTTGGGCGGCTGACATGGCGAAGACGATTTGGGCGAGTACCATCAGGCTTTCGGGTGTCCACTATTCTGTCAAGCTCTGGTATAACTGCAACAGCCATTGTTTCAGCAGGAGCCGAGTCAGAAGATTCTCCAGCCAACATATCGAGCACAACATTCATCTCTGCATCATCCGGACTCGCTGGCATCTCAAAATGAACTTGCCTCTCATCATTGGGAAGATCACAAAGAGAAGTAACCTAGGCCTCAATATCTTCGGGAGAGGGTCGCACTCTAAGACCCAGACCACTATCACCAGTAGGAGGATTAGACACAAAATTGAAAAAGGACTTAGGAGGTGGTAGATTCCAAGCAGAGTAGGAAACAAGAGCACCAACATTTGATACTTTGCCTCTCAAGATCATGTCTAGCCGGCTCACCAAATCCTTAGCAGGAATTCTCCTATTAGTAACCCGAGTGGAGTCAATAACACCATTGTACAAGTAAGTCGGGTATGCTCTGTCTTTCAGGGGCTGGATGTTCTTAAAAACAAAATCAACAACCACAGCTTCGGCGGTCAGACCTCTTTCCTTCAGCAGACAGACTTCAGCAAGCATAACCTTAGCCTCTGTTACTTCCAAGGCAGTAGGAGACTCAATCCAACTTGGAGTGCGCACATCTGGTTGTCTTCTCGACCGAGGGGGGAGGGACTTGCCGTGGTTTTCCACAATAAACCACTCAAGACGCCACCCCTTAATGTTGTCCTTAAGCGGAATATCAAGATATTCCGTTTTCCTTCCGCGCCTCATTTCCAGACTCGCACCACCCATGAGTTGGTGCTGACCCCCAGCAATCCTAGGTCGATAGTGGTACAGATACTTCCATAAACCAAAGTGGGGAAGAACTCCGAGGTAGGCTTCACACAGATGAACAAATATAGAGATTTGCATAATGGAATTGGGATTCAGATGAGTTAGGTTCAGATTGTAAAAGTCAAGGAGACCGCGGAAGAAGGGAGAAATGGGAAGAGCAAGGCCGCGGATAAGAAAAGGAACATAAACAACGGACTCGTGGATATCCTCTGTTGGGACAGTAACCCACGATAAATCCGCCAAGAACAAAGCTCTTTCAGAGGAAGAATTCCAACATCGACAAGGTGAAGGAGATCCGATTCCGAGACAACAGACATGTGGTTACCTGCGAAAGGCAACTGGCTGTTGGGGTCGATGGGAGGAATGACCACCGCAGCAGAACTTTGGTTCTTCCGCTTGGGCGCCATCACAATCTCGTCAACGGATTGAAAGGAAGCGAAATCAGAGGGAAAGAAGAGTAATGTTTGGAGGAAGGTGAAGTTAGGGCTCAGAATGCAGAGGCGTGCGACGACGTGATATAAATGGGGTTTTCCTGGGTCAGACACTGTTTCTAAAAAGTGCTAAGTCATCACTCGGAAAAAGCAAGACGCTCTGGCATAACTCGGCAGCTACTTCTAAAGCACCGACGTGGCCCAACATGACTCGGCAGCTACCTCTAAAGCATCGATGTGGCCCAGCATGGCTCGGTAGCTACCTCTAAAGCATCAACGTGGCCCAGCATAACTCGACAGCTACCTCTAAAGCGCCGACGTGGCCCAGCATAACTCGGCGGTTACCTCTAAAGCGCCGATGTGGCCCAACATAACTCGGCTGTTACTTCTAAAACGCCGACATGGTCCAGAGAAGCTCAGCGGTTATTTCTAAAAAAACACAGGCAATGCATAATTCAGCCGTTTTCTCCATGTAAACGCCAGCAGAACCAAATACGACTCAACAATTACCAGTCATTACTCGGGCGTTATCTCTAAGAACAACGGCAACGCTGGGAATGAATACAAGCTATCGATTGACTATAAAAGAACGATGGAAAAGCAAAAAGGAGAGACTCAGAACAAGCCGAAATTTTCTTCAATATATTGATAAGGGAAGTTCTTCCACAAACTCAAAGGCCAACTCATTATGAGCCGGCCTTCCTTCCCTTTTTTGCTACATTATACTACTACACCACCACCCTACTTACACTACTCTATACTACTAACTACTACTACATTATTTCACTATTACTAATACTACTTCTACTGCTACTTATCTATACTAATATTTAAGCCGGTGGTGCTTTGCCACTGGCCCTGCCGCTGCCGCCGTCGCCCTTGTTGTCGCTGTCGCCCTCATCGTCGTCGTCATCACCGCTCCCCTCCTCGGAGGAGTCGAAGGAGTCCTCCTCGTCCGAGGAGATCTCCGACTCATCCGAGCCCTCGAGCCCAGAGTGCTCGACGGCCCAGATATACGTCCACACCTTGGCGGCGATCCCTTGGGAATCGTCCAAGTCATCGGATGACACCGGGGGCGAGGCGTAGGCTGGCGACCCCTCGGACTCGGAGGAGAACTCCTCCTCCGAGTACTCGGAGTCACTAAAGTCCTCGGAGGGGGGACTCAACTCGCGCTTCCTCTTGTCGCCGGAGTGGTGCGACAAACTTCCGCCTTTCTTGCTCTTTCCCATGGTTGATTTGAAGAGAAGAGAAAAGAGGAGAATAAGCAACATGCGGCCGAGAGATATGTGAAGACACCAGTGAAGCAAGCGCTCTATTTATAGGGGCGGGAGGCAACTGCTCATCTCATACCATGGTCACTGAACAGTCGCAAATATTCAATATGCAATTCAAATCGTCTGGAAACAAGTCAGGCGGCAGACACCGTTTCACGTAACACGACACCCATTGGGACTGAAGTCAACTGCTTGGACGATATGATTACATCCGTGGTCACGTCAAGTTACTACTCAGGGGAAGTTTGCTAAACGCTCAGCACACCAAGCCGTCCCTTGGCTACATCCATTGGGGAGGGGGATGTCCAGGAATTTTCAATAGATTTTCCCAAGCAGTCACATCCATACAGTATACGCAATGAATGTATCAAGACAGAAGGAAGATATCGATAGAGATTGGAGGAAAGCCAAAAATAGCTGGTGAAGTACAAGTCTAATCAACATAAGCATTGAAGCACGAAGCGAAATGAAGACTAATCTGTCGGACGTCTACCGAACGTCCAATCTGTCACAGATCAAATTAAATTCAAACCTAACAGGACATGGGTAGACCGCGTTGTTGATCTCAAAGGCAAAACTGTATGCTGATCTCTAAAGCATAAAGTTGATGGTATAATGCTGAATTCTAAGGCATTCGACGAAGATAAAAGGATGATTTCTAAAAGCACGGGATGAAGACCTTTGAGTGGATTATTTTCAGTAATCCACTCAAAGCTCGGGGGCTACACCCATTGGGTGCACCTCTGGTGCACCCAATGAATCATTAACCACAAAAGACAGAATGCTGATCTCTAAAGCATGAACTAACGATAAAATGTTGATTTCCAAAGCATGAGATGAAGATAAAACAATGTTGATTTCTAAAGCATGAGATGAAGATAAAACAATGATTTCTAAAAAAGCGTGAGATGAAGACCTTTGAGTGGATTATTTTCAGTAATCCACTCAAAGCTCGGGGGCTACACCCATTGGGTGCACCTCCGGTGCACCCAATGAATCCTGAACCCCAGAGAACAGAATGCTGACCTCCAAAGCATAAGCCAGAGACAGAGGACCGAATCTGAAGAATAAAGCGAAGACCGATGAATAATGGCAGGAGAGGATAACAGAAGATCGTTTTTACCGAGTTACTCAGAGTTTAGAAGCAATAACTCGACAGGCCTATTTTCAGAGCATTCCTTACCAAAATCAAAAACTGCAAGTTGGACCTAGAATCTTTGGGCCGATTATTTCAAAATCAACTCAAAGACTGGGGGCTTGTGGGGGACAGATATCCCCTAGGTCCACTAGAAGGCAAGAAGGCCTCGCGAAAGGCCTCAGGCCCATTATTTCGCAAGGCCATCCCTTCGTGGGCAAGGGGAGGAATGTCTAGAAGAATGGATCAACATGAGATCGGATCGGCTCGAGCCCGTGCAGCTCACTGAATTCAAACGTTATCCACAACAGTGATCCGATTCTCCCGCGCAGCGCCCTCAGACGACGGAACTGAATGATGATAAGTCGGCAGGATTATAGGAAGATAAGCTCAGTCGGTTCACTATTACTTAGGCGCACGTTGTTATCATATCCACATGTAACGCCCCACGTTCGAGTATATAAGGCCTAGGGGGCACCCCATCAAACAACAACTCACTCATTAGCCGTCTACTCAGCTGTCTAGTATCCCTCATACTAGAGAACTCCCCTATAACCCACCACATAAAAGATCCACACCAGGAAGTAGGGTGTTACGCCTCTCTAAGCGGCCCGAACCTGTATAAAATTGTCCACTGTCTTTCGTGCATCTAGCACGAACCATCGAGCTACAGTCGGTAACACCGTCCTACTCCAAAAAGCACCTCGAGGGGCAACCCCCAGGTGCGCGGTCGGACCCAAAACACCGACACATGCCCTTAAAATATGGTGTCATTATCTACTGGGAAATATCTGCCATATATATACAGATCATAAAAGTTTGAAGTATATTTTTACCTAGTTAGAACTAAATATGAGGCAAAGGAGATGGCTTGAGCTGATTAAGGATTATGAATTAGAAATTCACTATCACCCAGGCAAGGCCAACATGGTGGCAGATGCACTAAGTCGCAAGGCTTCTTGCCATTGTCTTACAGTAAAGACTTCTAACATCACATTATGTCAAGAAATGGAGAAATTAAACCTAGGATTGATTCAACATGGAACCTTAAACCAATTAAAGCTTGAGTCGGTTCTTCTGCAAAAGGTTATTGATGCACAAAGAAGTGATAAGGGTATGAAACACATTCATGAGAGAATAAAGGCTGGTAAAGCAAACTGTTTCAGAAAAGATGATCAAGGCATTGTATGGTTTAATAACCGCACAGTTGTGCCTAAAGATGATGATGTCCGCCATCAAATTTTAGATGAAGCACATCTTAGCCGATATTCTATTCATCCCGGAAGCACTAAGATGTATCATGATTTAAAGCAACATTATTGGTGGATAAAGATGAAGATCGAAATTGCAGGCTATGTGGCAAAGCGTGACACCTGTAGACGTGTCAAAGCCATACACATGAAAACTTCTGGTCCATTGCAATCCTTGCCCATCCCGACTTGGAAATGGGAGGACATTAGCAAGGACTTCATTGTGGGATTACCCAGGACAGCAAAGGGTTTTGACTCCATTTGGGTTATAATTGATCGGCTTACGAAAATAGCTCATTTTCTGCGAGTCAAGACGTACTACCCGGTCATCACTTATGCCCAGATATATATTGCTCGTATTCTCAGTCTGCACGGGATTCCAAAAACTATAGTGTTGGACCGCGGACCACAATTTGTATCCAAATTCTGGGAAGAACTCCACAAATTTCTGGGTACTAAGTTGCTTCACAGTTCGGCCTATCATCCTCAAACCAGTGGGCAGACAGAGAGAGTGAACCAAATACTTGAATACATGTTACGGGCATGCGTTCTGGAATACCCACAGAAATGGGATGAATGTTTACCGTTGGCAGAATTCTCATACAACAATAATTATCAAGAAAGTATCAAGATGGCACCTTTTGAAGCTTTAAATGGACGACGGTGCCGTACTCTATTGAATTGGTCTGAACCAGGAGAAAGATGGTTTTTCAGGCCTGGTATGGTTAATGAAATGGAAGAAAAAGTTCAACGAATACAAAATTTGAAGGAAGAACAATCTCGACAAAAGAGATATGCAGACAAACGACGACAACCCCTATACTTTCAAGTTGAAGATTATGTTTACCTGAAAGTATCGCCAATGAAGGGTGTATCTCATTTCGGTGTAAAGGGAAAGCTTGCACCCCGGTACATTGGTCCGTTCCCCATTCTTGAACAATGTGGACCAGTAGCATACCGACCCCAACTACCCAAAACATTGTCTGCAGTGCACAATGTGTTCCACGTGTTCCAATTGAAGAAGTGTCTTCGGGTTCCAGATCGAACCATTTAAGTGACAGATGTTACCTTGGAACCAGACTTAACATATTCAGAACATCCTATTTGAGTCCTGGATCAAAAGGACAGGGTTACCCGAAGAAGAACTCTCAAATTTTATAAGATACAATGGAACCAATACACGGAAGATGAAGCTACATGGGAAACCCAAGACTTTTTAGAAAAGAATTTCCTAGGCTTTTTAGCTTCATGTAAATTGTGAGATATGTACAATTGCTGTAATAGAGGAGTAAACCCCATACCACCCCTTGCCTTGTACAACAAATAAGGAAATAAAAATATGACGCGTTTCCTTTTCCACTACTTGCCCTAGGACTTTGGCCCTGTTTGGCACAACTTATTTTCAGCTTCTTCACAAATTTAAGCAGAAGTTCTGCCAAACAGACAGCTTCTGCATCAGCTTATCATTTCAGCTGCTTCTCAAAATGAACTAAATGCAGCCAACAAGCAGAAGCTGCTTTTTACCAGCTTATCAGATAAGCTGCTTTTTCAACAAGCAGTAGTTGTGCCAAACAGGGCCTTTAAATCTCGGGACGAGATTCTTTTATGGGGGGAAGGATGTAACACCCCTGGTGTTACTATCACTAAAACTTGAGCATAACATCATGAGCATTAGCATATCATGTGTTTGTCACACCTAGAGTGCATTCATTAGGTAAAAAGTTCAAAAATGTTGGACTAATATTACTTGATGTGTGGTGAAACCCTAGGGTAGGGTACTTAACCCTAAACTAGGCTTATGAGGGACAATGAAGCCCAAACAAGTTAAAATCTCAAAACTTATTAGAAATGAACATAAGATGTCACATTTAATGAACTTTGATAGCACCAAAACCCTAAATAGGTCAAAACCCTAAAAATACCCCTCGAAAACCCTAAATTGAAACCCTAGGGGGCTAAGTGTAAAATTTGTACCTTTTGGACTCAAGTGCAAAAACCAAGGTATTAGGGCACCTCAAATCATATGGTTCACACCCTTGTGGATTTGCAAATCAAATTGTGGAAATTGGACCTATTTGCAAAAAGGTTCCCTAGGAATCATATGTGGCTAAGTATGAAAACCAATGCATAGAGCCAACTTTGGAAACCTGTATCTGTCAGTTTATGAGGAATTTGCCCTAAATCAACACATGAAAAGTCTAGAGCTACTATAGGAGCACAACTTTGCTTAAGTGATTAAGCATTGTTGATATACAAAAACTGGGGATAACTAGCCCTAAAGTCTGGCTGTCAGACCACCCTGAGACTGAATACTGACTGGCAGTTAGTTCTGACGAACTTTGGGCTCGATTCTTGCTCAAGGGGTTAAGAAAAGGAGCAAGATCACTATAGCAGAATTGTAGCTGGTATATAGAGCTACAAGTTTGTTACAGATGGATTAGCAAGTTCTCATACAAAAATCCGAGATCTAGGCACTGCAATTCTGGCTGTTAGGTGTTCTGAATAAGCAATCCGATGGTACGGTGCTATACAAATATCCTAGGTTCAGAGAACCTCGCCGCCGGTGAGCCGTGCGCCCGGATTCGTGCCAGCCGCTATGATTCGTGCCCAGCGCAAGTGGATAACGGTAAGTAGTAAAAATCTTGGCGCTCGGATTAGCTCGGGCTCGCTCATCGTTGTGCCCGCCGTACCCACTTGGACCACGGCTGGCCGGGATCGTCCTCGCCGGCGTTAGTCGCTTAATGATCGTGCTCCACGCGTCTTGTAAGTCTATCACGTCGCAATGAATCGGTGTTACAAGCCTATCCATCGCCTGAGAACTGGCCACGGTGAAAGCCACGAATTCATTGCGCCAGTAACCTCCCCTCTCCCCGGTCGCCAGCGCTTCTCCTCCAAATTAAGCACCACCACCGTTGAGTGCTATAAACTGAAGCCTCAGGGAGCTCCGCTAGGTAATTATGCGTCCAACGCACTAGCACTTGCCTCCAATTGTCTACCAGAGCCGCCTAATTGCCCATTTCCCCCAAATCGGTAAAAATACCACCGTGTGAGGACCTTGCCGTGGCCAGTGTGCTACAGGTCCGTTCATGTCCTCTGCTCTCTTTGTTTCAGTACCCTTATGTGCCCCTGATGCTTCTCGACCCGACTAATTAAGCTAGAACCCATTAGATCACCGGGAACACTTTGAATTGTCCCCGAATTGCGTGGTCACCGTGAGCAGAGAAGTTGGGAGCTCGAACCGTGCAATTGATCGAGGGGAAACGATTGTTAGATGTTGAATTAGGTATCAACCAAGTTAGAGCACCGGCCATTGCGTGACTTGGCCAGTACAGGCTCGCCGGAGCTCGGTCTGCCGCCGTTCTGCATCGTGGACTTGGCGCGGTGAAGAAATAGAAATATAGGGGGGGTTTTGTGAGTTGTCAGTGACTCAGGGAATAGTACTTTAGACTCTTTTCAAGTTGTTTAAAATGCTAGGGGCCTTTGTGTAAAGTTATCAGCACGGGCGCGCGTGGGGCATTTTGCCTATCATGGGCTATCTTGGGCCAGAATGAGCCCAATACTGTTGACCCTTTCTCGTTTTCTTTTTCTCTCAGAATTAGAGAATTCTTAGAAAATTGTAGAAAAATGCTAAAAATACAAGACCAATTTTGTTACTCCTAAATTTCTATATTATTTAATAAAAATGGTTTCAGGATTTTTAGTCCAAACTAGGAATTATGAAGTATTTAAAATAGCTAAAACCTATACTCCTAGAATTTTAGAAATTACTTAGTAACTCCAAAAATCACCAAAAACATATTGGATAAGCCTAAAATGGTATTTAGAAACCTTGGGTGAAGTTTGACTTGATTTTGACAATGTTTGATACCTAAACCCCAAAACCCTAATCTTCTAAGTAGTGCCTGCCCTATGGAATAAAACACTGACTCCAAAAACCCTAGTTTCCTAGAGTACCATGAAGGAAAATTGTATTCAAGACCTAATATGATGTACCTTTATTATCTTTGCATTTCCATAAGCATTACATGAGCATTCATGGTTATATATATATAGAACCAAGAAGAAGTAGTGGTTGAAGAAGGAGTTGCACCACCACCACATGCCGGGAACTGCTTTTACTTTGATATTTGTGGAGCAGAGCCCGACTCTCCTATAACACAAGGCAAGCCCCGGTGCATTTGCCACCTCCTTGCTATTTTAAAATCTTTCTCACTTGCTTGATGCATTAAGTGATAGGAGTTGTGTGCTAAACAAATTGATGCATTTCCTTCCTTGGAAGTTTGATTACCTTTCCTGGATCACCTGTTTTATGAAAGGATTTTTCTTATGCTTAGTCTTGCTCTAGAAAAACAAAATGTTTTGTTTTAACAAAATATGATGCTTCAAGTGGGATGGGATATTTTCAAAAATAAAACTTGATGGTGGATCCATCATGGCCATGATGGGTTCAATGTCGGAAAAGATGTACCTCTGTTCGGTACCAAACTTTGGGATGAAATGATAAAGTTGAGATCGGGCGGGTGACTTGCACGAGAAGAGAGTCTCAGTGTAGTGTCTCCGTCTGTGTTGATTAAGGACCTTGTAAATGTAGGCTTGATGATTGAGGACCTTTTAACTGGTCACATGCCTCATCATGGGTAAGCTTTGCCTCGGGCAGACTAATACCAGAATAAGATAACGCGCAATGGGAGTGGAGAGATGGCGAGAGTAGCGTGTACCCTCCGTGGCAAGAGGCTGGACGGTGGTGTATCTGTGCTCTCGGTTGGCGTGAACCTAATCTAGTCTTAAGAACCCCAGTGGCGAGTTGACATATGCAAGGGTTAAGTGCTACATATGTCGTGTGATTGGAGATCCCCAGCTGGGTATTAATCGATTCGGATCGCCGTTACTTCTCGGACATGAAGACTTGGTCACTGACCTACACGTAGAATTCTAGTGAACAAGAAGGGTTAATAAGAACATGGCTAGTATATGCCAAGTGCTTGAACTAGGGTAGAAAGAACTCTAGATTCAGGTAATGACTTAACTTGCTAATAAAACTGGATTTTTAAGGATCCACTATTAGTAAGCATTTGTGCAAACAGAGTCTTGATTCTTGATTAAGCCTTACATTGACTCCCTCAAGCCAGCATATCCTTGAGAGTCTTTTATTTTAACGGGTTAGACTTGCGAAAGTACACTTCGTACTCAGGGTTTTCAAACCCATGTTGTTGTAGGTGAGGAAGCAGCAAACTTTTGTTGCTTTTGCTCTAAGGTGGTGCCAAAGGAAGAATCTCAAGAATGAAGCCTCGGGAGGATGTTGTCCTCCTTAAAAACTTTATACTTTTATGCGGGAGGGGTTTTTGCCTCTCGAGTTTGTAATAATAATACTTCTGCACTCATATATATTACTGGTATGTAATAATAACACTCTTCTATATTTTAATGTAAATTAAGTTATTGTAATTGCTTCTGTTATTCGTTCCTCTGATGTGTTGTAATATCTGCGTGACGGGTGAAACATTCTTGGGAAAGGCAAAGAATGCAGATACCGAACTTGTCAAGCAATCAGGTGCATCTGCAGGATTGTCTAAGGTCCGATGGACAAGGACAACTGTAGGTGGGCCTAATGACTTGGGAGGTTCCATCACATTGCCCTAATCTTTTGGATGTCTTTACATAGACTCCATGTCATTGGGGTTGTGAACCTGAGAACTAGATGGACCTAATGGGGGAGTACTATAGGATTAGGCCACCTGAGGATGCTGAGGCTGATAGGTCCAAGTAAGTACAACATAAATCAAGTATGTTCCATTATTATAAAACATTATTTGTTCTCATGTTGTTTTTGTTCTTTCACAGGAGAACATTAGGGGTTCCCTCTAGTCAGATCTGTTGCCACTTAGGTATCTATTCACTAGGTGCTACAAAGTTGAGGTCAAGAGGCACATTATAGTGTGGCTCTGGCACTTTGTAGCTACTTTCCTATTCCCCAACGCTTCTGGCAACAATATCAATTGGGCGATGCTACAGATCCTTAATAAGGAGAGGGAGAACATAAGTCAGTTTAGCTAGGGCACCATAGATCTATCTTGGATGTAGCAACATCTCGTATAGCCTACCATCGTGATGTCTCAAACATGAGCTTATGTGGTTGTTCTTACCTGGTTTAGTTTTCATGTTTGGATCATTGGCCCATTAGGAGACCTAACCTTTGTGGTTTTTCTATAAGTCATTTGCAATGTCACTATGTTTCAATCACTTACATCATTTGGTTATACAAACTAACACGTGTGTGTTACTTGCAGACCTATAATCACCAAGATGGGACTTGTTCGATTTGCCTGTACCATGAAAAGAGGTAAAAAATATGAAAGACAACCTACAAAGATGTTTATGTAGTATATGGACCTCCTCGATGTCCTAGCACAATGCAAGGTTAGCAACTTGTGTTATCATCACCGTTGGCATGTTTGTTTTCTCGAGAATCTAACAGTTATATGTCACTGGTAGGTTACTTGGATGCCTTGGGCATAGTAGGATCTAGACTCTTATAGTCTAATCATGATAGTGGCATATGGAGCATATATGTGCCATTTATCTTCTTCCACGTGGTGGAGGTCTACTACCTTTGCATGGTGTGTAGGTAGTTAAGAAGGTTTCAATCGAACCCACCGATGGACTACTACATGAGCTAGACGTGGCACAAGTTAGTTAAATAGTTCTTAATTTGTTACAACTTGTGAATGAAATGTATGGACAATTCAAATTATTAATATAGAAATTCTAGATTTGATTAGAGAAACAGGTACAAGATGAAGGATTGGCATGTCGCACACCATGATGTTGTAGATGTGGAACCATAGGGAGCATAGGGACCCATGAGCGATCCACCACATGACTAACACAGGTGGTTTGGAAGAGTAAGAAGAAGATGACGTGGAGGTGGAAGGTGGTGTTATGGGAATGAGAACATCAGATGTGGATGTAGAAGATGATGGTTCAGATGCTGGAATGGAAGGAAGATACAGGAAAGAAGTAGATTCTGTGGGATAATATGAGGAGTGAGTAGACTAGTTGTGAAAGAAGGGGCGATTTTCATTGAAACTCACATCTCTAGAAATTCGAATACGACGAGTAGAAGGATCATAAAAACGATAGCCTTTGTGTTCAGGACTGTATCCAAGGAATACACACTCTACAGATTGAGCAGTCAATTTGGTCCGCTCACGTGGTGGTAACAAGACATAACATATACATCCAAACACACGAAGATGATCATGTCGTGGAGGAGTCCCAAAAAGAACTTCACTCGGGGATTTGCCCAAAAGTTTAGATGATGGATGTCTATTAATGAGATACACAACAGTGGAAACAGCTTCACTCCAAAAGCATGAAGGAACAAAAGAAGATATCAAAATAGTACGAGCACTCTCAATAATATGACGGTGTTTGCGTTCAGCAACACCATTTTGGGCATGAGCACCAAGACAAGAAAGTTGAGCTAGAGTACCCTCTAAGGTCAATATCTGGCAGAAATTGTCAGATAAAAATTCACGACCAGAATCTGAACGAAATATTTTAATAGTAGCAGAAAACTGGGTGCGAACCATGCGAGTAAAGGACTTGTAAATAGAAGGCAATTCCGAGTGGCGTTTCATGAAGTAAATCCAAGTATAACGAGAATGATAATAAATAAAAATGACATAATATTTATGACCACCTTTGGAAACAAACGGAGCTGGACCCCAAACATCAGAGTGAATTAGATCAAAAGTTTAGCAGAATGGGAATCACTAGTAAAATATGGAAGTTGTATTTGTTTTCCAAGATGACAACCTTTACAATGAAAACTAGACTCAACATGTGTAGGGCCTAAACATCCTGACTTTATTAGAGTGGATAGACGAGATCCACATAAGTGACCTAGACGATGATGCCACTGGGCAAACGACATCGACCGAAGCAGCAAGCACATGAGGTGTAGAGGCATGGTATGAAGGAAGACGCAAGGTGTCCAAGATGTAGAGGCGAGGCAAAGATTGACGGCAACGGCCAGTCCCAATCACATCCCATGTGTGTTGATCCTGTATAAAACAAGATGAGTCATCAAATCCAACAAAGCAATTGTGATCGGTAATTTGGCCAACTGATAGCAGATCCATGGATAATTCAGGTACAAAGAAAATATTTGGGACAATAAAATTAGAATTGGAAAGAGAACCCTTGTGGGTGACATGACATAATGTACCTTCAGCAGTCTGAACAGAAGTACCCTCAGTGACAGGTGTAGTAGATGCCAGCCGTGACTGATCAGATGTCACATGAAATGAAACTCCAGAGTCAAGAACCCAAGAGGATGACAAAGCACCAACAAATGAAGTAGCAGCAACGACAACTGAGTCTCTAGGAGATGGTCCTGTATCACAACCTCGAATAGCACGACAGACACGAAAATCAGCTAGCTTCTCTGGAAACTTAGCAAAGCAGTTCTCAGACCGATGAGTGGTCATTTTACAATGCTCACAAGGCTGAAAAGAGGTGTTCCTGGACTTCTAAGTAATGGCCAATACACTGTGAGAACTCACACCAGTAATAGAAGACATCGACTTCAGACGAGTCTCTTCAGCAAGTAAATCAGACAACGCCTGAGCCATGGTGAGAGTATCAGAACTGTGAAGTAACCTTGCATGAAGAGAATCAAATTCAGGTCGAACGCCCATAACAAATCTGTAGGTAAAGAACTTCTCAATGAACTTATGGGTTGGGCAAGGCACAGTTGTACAATCAGGCAACATGGAGGTCAATGCACTCATAAGATGATCAAAGGCTAAATAGTATTCATCAATGGAGATATCATGTTGCTCAATGACATGAGTCTACTGCATAAGGGTATGTAAAAGAGCACCACTATCCTGAACAAACCGATCCTTCAGATGTGACCAGATAGCCTTAGTAGTGGTGAATTTGGATAGACTCATAATCATAGTTGGTTTAGTGCTATTGACCATTGCATCCATTACCTTGCCATCATTGATCTACCAAGTCTTGATTGCAGCAGCATTGCTTCTATCAGCTGCTAAAACTAGAGAATCTTCAGTCAAATGAAATAGTAAACCGTGACCTCTTAATGCAGTCAGAACACAAAAGGCCCATTATGGGTAATTCTGCCCATCAAGCACAATATTGACAACAATAGCGTTGATCGACATATTGAAGAGCAACAAAATGCTAAAGAATAATAGATCTGAAAAATACTGGCTTGATGGTACCAAAAACCCTAGCGGGTGTAGTGGATGAACAGTGGATACGCCAGCTACAGTCTTTTTCAGATGGCAGGGCACGACACCGGGCAGGGACGGAGCACTGGCGCGCACGCAAAAGAATCGCACGGACGATGAAGATGGCAGGACGGAGCACCGGCTGTTGACACCTTTACGGGCGCCAATCACTATAACAAGAACCGGCGGCGGTGTTCTTAGCACAGGCGCGGACGGTTCACGGCCAGGGGCCGGACGGTCCACGACTTGGCGCAGGGCTAGGGTTCCCTGCCTGACGTGCCGGACGATCCGCGCCCTGGGGCCAGACGGTCCGCACGTGCATAGGGGCGGCGAAGGTCACCGACGGCGCCTGGATCTCGCTCCCGGGTGGGACCCCGTCAGGGAGGATAGATCCTAGGTGTTGTCTAGGCTTGGCAGGCCGACCTAGACTCCTCTGATCAACGTAGAGTCGAGGAGAAGCGGAGGATTTGGGGATTGGGAGACTAAAATATAACTAGACTAGAACTACGCCTAAATGTACAAGAAATAAATGTGAGATAAATTGATTATTGATTCGATTGATGATGCTTAATCGGTCGTATTCCTCTTTATTTATAGAGGAGGCGGGCTGGACCCATTACAAACAAATCTCCTGAGTTAATTCCGTGAATCTAGCCAACAACAATAGCGAGAAACTCGAAACCCTAATTGGCTCTGCGCACGCGTGGACCATCCGGAGCACTAGTGCGGACCGTCCAGCCATCTCTTTTGGGGCTCAACATATGCCCCTGCCTTTTAGCGGAGCTGAGCGAACCAAAAGAAACTAACACAATGTGATCACATCGGTTTCCTTAGGCATCTTGCCACATACTAGGATGATACTGCTTGAGGAAACGCCCGTTTAAAGCCTTGGGCCAGTCTTTGCCTTGTAATGTTTGCAACAAGTAGGTGTTACTAGACATCACCTATGTGACTTTGTAAGGGCCTTCCTAGCTTGGCGACCACTTCCCAAACTTCTGGTCTTTGCTCCTCAGAGGCAAGACAACCTTCCACACCAGATCCCCTACATGGAATGATTTAGCCTTGACCTTTTGTTGTAAGCTTTGGCGACCATGATCTTGTCCTTCTCTATTTCTCCTAAGGCTGTCATCCTTTTGTCGGTCACTTCATCAATATTGTCCATCATTGAATTATAATAATCACCGATAGTCAGATCATTTTGCTTGGCGAACCTGACAGCACTCTACAGGTAACACTGCTTCTTGCCCATAGACAAACTCAAACGGAGATACTTTAGTAGCACGGTGTTTAGATATTCTATGAGCCCATAAAGCTTCAGACAAAATCTTATGCCAATGCTTAGGATGATCAGACATCTTCTTTTTTATCAAGCTAATCAATGTCCTATTACTAGACTCGGGCTGTCCATTGGCCTGAGCATAATACGGAGATGAATTGAGTAACTTAATTCTATATAATTCAGCAAACTCACGTACCTCCTTTGACATAAAAGAAGCCCCTTGGTCTGTAGTCAAAGTCTGGGGAATGCCGAATCTATGAATAATATGCTCAGTTATGAACACAATTACCTCCTTGTGTGTCATGTTCTTCAGAGCAACGACTTGAGTCCATTTAGTAAAGTAGTCAGTGGCAACTAACACGAACTGATGCCCTTTTAACGATGAAGGATGAATTTCTCCATCCTCTGAAAGGCCAAGGCTTGATGATAGGATATAATTCAGCTGCAGGGACCAACTATAAGTCGCCAAATTTTTGACATACTTGGCAACCTTTGTAGTACTTGAAACAATCAGCTATCATGTTAGGCAAATAGAAGCCAGACCTTTGCAACAACCACTTCATCTTTGGAGCCGATTGATGGGTACCACAAATCCCTTCATGTACTTCGGCCATGGCTAATATAGCATCACCTAGGCCCAAGCATAGTAGGATGTCGTTGCCTGTTCGGCGATAGAGCTCATCACTCATTAAAACATACTTGAAAGTTGTACGCCGAACGTTCCTATCCATCCTAACACTAGGATTTCGTATATAATTAATTATGGGTGTCCTCCAATCGCTTGCTTCATCTTCATTACCAGCTGAATCAATCAGGAGAACTTTCCTCACAACCCCAAACGGTCCAAAACCCTCAACCGGACGGCCCGTGACCTGGGGAATTGGCCCTGTATCGGTTATCAGATTTTCGGTGTTGTGAAATTTCCCTCGTTTTATCCGATAACCTGATGCATCTTGTGCCAAATTGTTAGCTCTGTGATTCTCAACTCTAGAGATGTACCTGTAGGGGACTTGTTCTCAAATACTATGAGTTGAGAACAAGGCAACACAAAATGTTAATGGTTAAAGACCTTCGTCCTTCGGAGCATTATCTCCCTTAGGATATAATGGTCTTCGGACGAAGGTTATGAAGGATGTACCTTCATCATCTTAGTATATAATAAAGCAAGTAGAAGCATATGAAACATGGAAAATAACATGAATAACTATATGATATTATCAGAACATTTTTATTATCTTATCATGAATAAACATGAACAGTATAGAATTACATTTATACCTTCGGCTTGACAGAAGGTAAAAATCCAAGCATGACGTGCGAGTGAATACAGGTCAGCGTGAACAGTACGGTGTCACTGTTCATCTATTTATAGGCACAGGACGCAACTTGTGTAGAATTACATTCATGCCCTTGACATTTACTATTGACTTGGGGATAATCTATCGAGGACTAGACAACCTTTTCTCCTTTAAGTCGGTTTCATTTTCCATCGCTAAGTCGAAGCTTTTTCACGGGTAGCTTCGGCACTGGTTCATCCTTCTCCTGAACCGCGCTCTTCATATCATGTACAACTTCATCCCATGTCCGAAGGTTCCTGTACATATAGTATACTTGGAAAACATGTTAGTCGTGTTTTTGAGGACCTTCTGAAGACGAAGGCCCCCAACAGTAGCCCCTCGCAGTATTAATTTGTTATAACAACGGATATTTAGACTGCGACATTAATGAAGGCCTTAAGCCGAAGGTCCGAAAAACACCTTCCCTTCGCTAGAAAAGCGACAGTCAATGACAGACGGGGGCCGCCAAGTTGCAAAGCACTAGGCGTATAAATATGAACCCACAACGGCAGCATTTGGTTTGCTATTTCTGCTATTCGCGTTATTTTCTCAAATTTCTAGCTCTTGCTCAATAGTTCTTGCCTGATTTTCGAGCTTTTAGAGCTTCGGTTTAAAGGCGTGCTTGGTCCAAATTTGAGGAGAAGAAGATGAGTGGAGAGAAGAAGATGACAGAAGAGAAGAAAATAACCGAGGAGAAGAAGTTATATGAAGAGAAGAAAGTTGTGGATCCTTTCATCGCTGGGTTTTATGAGTCCATGGCAAAAACGAATACAGAGAAAATTACTAAGGAGATCATGGAGGGTTTGTTCGAAGATTCTGATGACATTGATAGTTATGACGTGGAGAGTGGGGATGAAGATTCTGAGGATCGGCCCTGGCGGCCAAGTCATACTATCTTCGGAAAGTCGACTATCAAGTAGAGTCATATTGACGCCATGAGGGGGGATATTTTCGCGACATGTCTATTGTCAGAGTTGGAGGAGACAACACTGCCCTCGCTCTTGAGGAAAATAAAGTTGTTATTTATCGAAGCTTCCTGAAAGCAGGTCTCCGGTTCCCACTGAGCAAATTTGTGGTTGAGGTATTAAAGATTTTTCAGATTTTTCTTCATCAGATTACCCCCGAAGCTATAATTAGGATGGGGATGTTTGTCTGGGCTGTAAGAAGCCAGGGGCTAGAGCCGAGAGCGAAGTGCTTCTGCAATATGCATGAGCTTTTATATGAGACGAAGGCTATTGGCAAAGAACAATACCACAACAACTTCGGCTGCTACGGGTTCATTGCCCGCTCTAATGCAAGTTACCCGGTGCCAACATATCGGAAAAGATGGCCCGGGGCCTGGATGGAGGAGTGGTTTTATGTTAAAAATGATCTGATTAAAAGAGAAGATATCAAGGAAACTATCCAGCGCCCCATCTGGTCTCGCTTCGGCCTCCGAAGGCCGAAGGTGGAAATTGATGGCGATGTTGAAGCATGCCAGAAGACTTTTAGTACTGTTTGCGCCTTCATTGGCACGAGGGATTTAATTCAAGAGCACATATCCTTCAGGGTGTGGCCACTTGTGGAGAGCTGGGATATGCTGAAGGAAACTACTGCCGACTCCAGTGAAGGTGGCCTGGTTCGATTGGGATATACCTTCAGGTTTAGAGAGAAGTTTGACGAGCCAAATGATGACTGGTTGAAATGTATTGAAGCTACTAGTAACGAGTTGCTTGGGACATATTCCAAAGCCGAAGATGATGCCTTGTCCGCAGCCTTCGGGGGTCGGGGCAAGAAAAGATTGAATAGGGTATTTGATGCGATTGGCTTCGCATACCCTGATTATCGCTACCCGCTACGAGGTCAAGGAAAAAAGAGAGAAAGATTGCCACTTCGGCCACCACAGCTATGCCGAAGGGTAAAAAAGTGAAGGTTCTGACCCACCGGCCACGGTATATTGAACCGGTTGTAGTGCCTGAATTTGGCGAAGGGGCCTCTTCAACTGCCGAAGCAAGACAAGCTGCTCCGATTGTGCAGAGCGTTGAAGAGCTAAATGTAGTGCCGAAGGTGCCTACAGTCGGGCCAGCCGAAGCTAAGGATGATAAGGCCGATGTCACACCCGGTTTTGGAAGGTAAACCGAATGCGAACCATGTACGTGCCAGGATCAGAAATTCATGTACATGGCGATTACATAAATGACTCATCATAGCACAATGCTTCGAATAACAATAAAGATAAGTAATAATATGAAAGACTAGAGTCATTTACATAATATAATCAAAGTACACAGAACAAAAACGTAGCCAACGTAAATAAACCCACCACAGGCAGCTGACTGGGGGAGGTCGCTAGCCTAATCCTTGAACTCGTTGAAGTCCTGGAACTCCTGGAGATTCGCCTCGATGCCTTCTTCTTTACCTGAGCATAGATTGCACCAAAGGCAACCTGGTGTTTTGTGAAAGCAAGGGTGAGTACACATCAACGTACTCAGCAAATGTCCCGTTTGGCTGTAGTGGACTAGCTTTATTTGGGGTTAAGGTCAAGCAGTTGCTTTTAGTTGGTCAGGTTATTATTACTCATTGAGAGCCAGGTTTTAACATTAACCCAAGTTATTAACCCAAAGTACCCTTTCCAAACGAAAAGAACACCACTTACCATTACCATAGTCATAACCATCATCCTTGTCACCACCAGTAAACCAACCATCTCTGATCAAGTATCTCTAATCAAAGAGGATCCCAAGGCCGCTCATAACCGTGAGCACGGCTGATATATCAGTTTCTAACCCTCTGCAGAGGTCGCACACTTTACCCACGAGTCATGATTCCCTTTCTGCCCGGGGAGAGCTAATCCCCATTGACCACTACCTAGGTGGCCTGGCAGGGTATCACTACGTAGCCTTTACAAAGATTTCCCAGAGGTCATAGCCGCCCGTTAGGTTTCTCCAGTTTGATAAACACAGTACATCTCCCCAAAGGAAGGGTGACTAACAAAACCAAATCAAGAACCTCTGCAACCAGCCTCGGCAGAGCAAGTACTGTGCCCGGACCCCATTGACGGCCCTACGGCGAAGCCAACTACTCCTCTGGTTCCTCTAATTAATCAGCTAAGGGCGTCCCATTCCACCCTCATGGTTGCACTGTTATCCCGGGTTGTCACTCTCCAAACAGGTCCTTACGGAGAGGCACTCAGGAAACAGCCTGAGCCCCCTAAAGTATCATAGGAACATCATCGGGATAACATCATAGTATCATAAGTATTCACATCATGTTCATTGATTCAAGTAAAGCAATAGCATAATGCTAACCATGATAACCCAAAAGGTAAAGAAGGATAAGGTAAATGGAAAGCTAGTCAATCCTTAGGTTTCAATTAAGTAATGCGGGACAGTGCATTAAAAGTGAATGGGACATAATGGGTCAGAGGACACTTGCCTTCACCAAATAGATGCTCAGGGTCTTCCACTTTGTAGAATTCGAAGAACTTGATCCCACGATCGTCGAAGCTTGACCAGCGAGCAGAGGTTGAAGACACGACGACGGCGATTGCGTGGCGAGTGGGCGCGGCCACGGTGCTGCTCGGGCGGAGAGGCGCTGCATAATGGCGTAGACGACCATGAGCACGGCGAGGCTGCTGTCGTGGCACGGCGGAGGCGGTGGTTGCTGCAGCGACTGCGAGGGAGAGGAGAGCAGAGCAGGGCCGAGCAGACGTGGGCGCTGGGTGGTTCCATTTTTAGCGTTGTGGATGTGTGCGTCTCGAAGAACAGGGAAGGAATATGGTTACATGGGAGAGCTGACTGACATGTGGGGCCCACATACACTGCACAGCCTGGACAGCTGACAGGTGGGGCCCTAGCCATGCACGGCGCGTGCCTGGTCTTGCCCCCGCTCCTGTGCGTGCGTGCAGGATGGGAGTTTTTAGTGGGGGCGAGAGGGTTGGATGGGATTCTCTTTTTTTGTTTTGTTTTTTTTTACTTTTTTTAATTATTTTCTTCCTCCCTTTTTATATATAGGTATAGATATATATATTTATATATATATATGATTATTTTTATTTACATTAAATCGTGCCCATATAATTTGGATTCAATAGTTTTTCCTTCTTCTGAACGTAAATACCACGAAAATCATTTTTTTGCAGACATAAATTATGCTTCGGCATGAGATGCAACAATCAAACTCCTCCAGGGCTCACTCCACTAGGTTCACGCTGATATATAACAAATAACTCACCTTTATTTAGAAAAAAAAGAGACGAAAAGAAAAAAAAAGAAGAGGGTAACACCTGAATTTGGTGGATATTAGAAGAAAATTTTATACCCCAAATTAAGGGTGTTACAAATCTAACCCCTTAACAGGAATCTCGCCCCCGAGATTCAAGAAGAGGCTAGCAAGAACGACTAGGTTGGTTCATAGGTTGATCACGACTTCTTCTGACTCAACTCTGACTCTGGCAACTTTAACTTGCGGACTGGTTCCTTTGACCTTTAGATGCTTGAGACCGATCGATGCAATTTTTGAGGATCTCTTGGACTTGTGAGTCAGGACCCACACACGCTTTCGTTGCGCCAGTCTGATCTTGTTGGTTGATGTTGATCGCATTGTCTTCATTGGGGTTAGCGGCTAACCCCCTTAACAGGAGCATTGATAAGCACTTGGTGAAGATGCTGTCGATTCTGATCTTGATTGATTAAGAGGAGCTAGAGGTTGCCAACTGCATAGGTGCAAGAGGAAAGAATATAGGTAGAAAAGGTAAGCATAGATGGATTAAAGAGAGAAACGGGAGAGCACCCAACAACCTAAATTTATGGCACTCAGCTAGTAAACTGATGTCATTGCGGACCAAGGGCCACATCACATCAACACTCATCACATGGAAGCAAATCAGTCATCACACAAGGACAAACAACACAAGCATACAACAACAAACATCTCGTTGCTATACGTTGATGTTAACTAGATGGTGGTCTTTCCTGAAAAGGGAATAACTACTCTCTAAGGTTGTTGAAGGACAAGGAGAAGGACAAGACGTACAGGATAGGGGCACGAGCACCATAAATGATGGAGTTAAAGTAAGCATTGTAAGCGACCAGGATAAGGATACGGCCAAGGCATAATGGGAAGAACACTACTCTCGAGTTGAGATAGAAAAGGGGGGATTCCAAAAAGCGGATCTAAGATAAGCATCAAGGCAAGATCTAGTGATTACAAAGGTAAGGGTGATATCAAACAAAAGCTAAGACCTGCAATGCGGTAGAGGAAAAGGAAACGACTACGAGCGAGATGGGTAAGACAACACTCTTGAACTGAAATGGGAGAGGAGGCTTTAAATTGCATGTACAAGATAAACATCAAAGTAAACATCAAGGGATGACAAGGGTTCAGGTGATAACGAACAAACACACAACAAAGGATGTATTTTAGACAAAACGTGTGAGGTATCAAAGAATGGGAAGCAGTCAATGGTGAAGTAGGTGAGGCATTATCCTCAAACATCGATGAAAAAGAGGTGGCTTTAAAGGGTAGGTTCAAAGTAAGCATGAGGGCAAGGGCATAGATATCACGAGGGTTTAAAGGTGATAACAGACAAGGATGTAGGAGAGGAGGTAAACGCGCATAATAACCAAGGATATAAGTACCACAAAGGATAGAGTTAAGACAAGACCTGCAGATGAAAAAGAAGGAGGTATGTCCAAGGGCCAGATAGGTAAACAGCCACTCTCCAATTGAGGTGGAAGAGAGGAGATTTTAAAGAGCCAGAATAAAGATGAGTATCAAGGCAAGATCGACGAATGACAAGGAGGTCGTGATAGCAAATAAAACACATAGCAAAGGATGGAATTGAAACAAAACTTGTAAGGCGACAAGAAGTGAAAAGAAATCAAGGGAGAGGTAGGTAACTCGCAACTCTCAAAGTGGGTTGAAAGAAAGGGGAGGATTTAAAGGATAAGTTTAAGGTAAGCATTTAGGTAGAAGACATAAATATCGCAAGGGCCAAAGGCGATAACGGACAAGGGTACAAGAGAAAAGATGAAGGCATAGAAGAGCCAGTGGTATGAGTACGACAAAGAATGAAGTTAAGATAAGACTCACACCTAGCAAAGACGAGGTTCCGACCAAGGGCGGGATAAGTAAAACACTTCCCTCGAATTGAGATGAGAGAGGGAATTTTAAATAACGGACATAAGATAGTCATCAAGGTAAGATGGAGAGACGGTGAAGGTAAAGGTAGTAACAGATAACGAAGGGTGGAGTTAAAAACTCGCAAGCGACAAGGAATAGGATGCAACTAAGGGAAAATAGGTAACCTTCAACTTTTAAAATTGAGACGAAAGAGAGAAGGTTTTGGAGCACAGGTATAATATAGGCATCAAGGTAAGATATAGAGGTGTCAAAGTCGAAGGTGATAATAATGAAAGGCATAACAAAGGATAGAGTTAAGGCAAGACTCGCGAAATGCCGAAGTGGAGAAAACAATCAAGGTAAGATAGGTGATGTTTCAATAGAATGGTTGAAGTAAGAATTCATTACTGAGGCAAGTTATAAGGAAGCAACGAGATTACCACGGGTGTGCAAAATAAAATGACCGCTCATGGATCTTTAGGAAATAAGGATGGTCAAAGGCATGTTAACTGAAATGTCTTGAATAGTCATTGGGGTATGAAGGTAAGCATACTTGAAAATATGAGAGTACGCAAGACACCAAGGATATGAGCATACCAAGACAAGGGAATAGAAAAAAAAACAAATGATAACGACTTAACAACGAAATAGGGAGGGATCTCAGAAGACAAGAAGGTCATGGACATAAAAACTGGAATGTTTAAAGAGGAAACCGAGTTTTCAGAGGTAACTATTTGAAACAAGAGTATTAAAGAATCTAGGGGTACAAGCATGTCAATACGAAGAGGACAAAGATAGTCAAAGGGTAGCAATTTAGTGATGGAAGAGGGAAAAATCCCAACAGACAAAAAGTTATGGTCAGGGGGCATCTTCAAAGATGTCGCAAGCATAAGAGTGAGAACAGAACTAATATGACCAGCAAATAAACCATAAATAAATGAAGGATTAGAATAAAACACAATTTTCAGCAAGGTATAATATGTAGTAAAACATAGGTTTGGTCGATATGACCAACTTTTGAAGGGATAGCAAAGTCAAGGCAGGGACAGAGGTCTATAATCCTTAGAACGACCATTCTACTCTAGGTTAGCGGTCCTACAGTCAGCACGGCTTTGATACCACTTATGTCACACCCGGTTTTGGAAGGTAAACCGAATGCGAACCATGTACGTGCCAGGATCAGAAATTCACGTACACGGCGATTACATAAATGACTCATCATAGCACAATGCTTCGAATAACAATAAAGATAAGTAATAATATGAAAGACTAGAGTCATTTACATAATATAATCAAAGTACACAGAACAAAAACGTAGCCAACGTAAATAAACCCACCACAGGCAGCTGACTGGGGGAGGTCGCTAGCCTAATCCTTGAACTCGTTGAAGTCCTGGAACTCCTGGAGATTCGCCTCGATGCCTTCTTCTTTACCTGAGCATAGATTGCACCAAAGGCAACCTGGTGTTTTGTGAAAGCAAGGGTGAGTACACATCAACGTACTCAGCAAATGTCCCGTTTGGCTGTAGTGGACTAGCTTTATTTGGGGTTAAGGTCAAGCAGTTGCTTTTAGTTGGTCAGGTTATTATTACTCATTGAGAGCCAGGTTTTAACATTAACCCAAGTTATTAACCCAAAGTACCCTTTCCAAACGGAAAGAACACCACTTACCATTACCATAGTCATAACCATCATCCTTGTCACCACCAGTAAACCAACCATCTCTGATCAAGTATCTCTAATCAAAGAGGATCCCAAGGCCGCTCATAACCGTGAGCACGGCTGATATATCAGTTTCTAACCCTCTGCAGAGGTTGCACACTTTACCCACGAGTCATGATTCCCTTTCTGCCCGGGGAGAGCTAATCCCCATTGACCACTACCTAGGTGGCCTGGCAGGGTATCACTACGTAGCCTTTACAAAGATTTCCCAGAGGTCATAGCCGCCCGTTAGGTTTCTTCAGTTTGATAAACACAGTACATCTCCCCAAAGGAAGGGTGACTAACAAAACCAAATCAAGAACCTCTGCAACCAGCCTCGGCAGAGCAAGTACTGTGCCCGGACCCCATTGACGGCCCTACGGCGAAGCCAACTACTCCTCTGGTTCCTCTAATTAATCAGCTAAGGGCGTCCCATTCCACCCTCATGGTTGCACTGTTATCCCGGGTTGTCACTCCCCAAACAGGTCCTTACGGAGAGGCACTCAGGAAACAGCCTGAGCCCCCTAAAGTATCACAGGAACATCATCGGGATAACATCATAGTATCATAAGTATTCACATCATGTTCATTGATTCAAGTAAAGCAATAGCATAATGCTAACCATGATAACCCAAAAGGTAAAGAAGGATAAGGTAAATGGAAAGCTAGTCAATCCTTAGGTTTCAATTAAGTAATGCGGGACAGTGCATTAAAAGTGAATGGGACATAATGGGTCAGAGGACACTTGCCTTCACCAAATAGATGCTCAGGGTCTTCCACTTTGTAGAATTCGAAGAACTTGATCCCACGATCGTCGAAGCTTGACCAGCGAGCAGAGGTTGAAGACACGACGACGGCGATTGCGTGGCGAGTAGGCGCGGCCGCGGTGCTGCTCGGCGCGGAGAGGCGCTGCATAATGGCGTAGACGACCGTGAGCACGGCGAGGCTGCTGTCGTGGCACGGCGGAGGCGGTGGTTGCTGCAGCGACTGCGAGGGAGAGGAGAGCAGAGCAGGGCCGAGCAGACGTGGGCGCTGGGTGGTTCCATTTTTAGCGTTGTGGATGTGTGCGTCTCGAAGAACAGGGAAGGAATATGGTTACATGGGAGAGCTGACTGACATGTGGGGCCCACATACACTGCACAGCCTGGACAGCTGACAGGTGGGGCCCTAGCCATGCACGGCGCGTGCCTGGTCTTGCCCCCGCTCCTGTGCGTGCGTGCAGGATGGGAGTTTTTAGTGGGGGCGAGAGGGTTGGATGGGATTCTCTTTTTTTGTTTTGTTTTTTTTACTTTTTTTAATTATTTTCTTTCTCCCTTTTTATATATAGGTATAGATATATATATTTATATATATGATTATTTTTATTTACATTAAATCGTGCCCATATAATTTGGATTCAATAGTTTTTCCTTCTTCTGAACGTAAATACCACGAAAATCATTTTTTTGCAGACATAAATTATGCTTCGGCATGAGATGCAACAATCAAACTCCTCCAGGGCTCACTCCACTAGGTTCACGCTGATATATAACAAATAACTCACCTTTATTTAGAAAAAAAAGAGACGAAAAGAAAAAAAAGAAGAGGGTAACACCTGAATTTGGTGGATATTAGAAGAGAAATTTTATACCCCAAATTCAGGGTGTTACAGCCGAAGAGCCTGAGGTGGAAAAATAGTGAAAATGCCAGAAATTCTGAGCCCACCAGCTGAGGCAAAATTGCCGAAGGTGCAAAGGGCTCTTGCCACAACTCCCAAAAGGAGGAGGATGGCCAGCATACTGGACGCTGTTCTGGAGACCACAAAGGCCTTGAGCCCTGCTCCTGCTAAGAAAAGTGCTGAAGCTGCCAAAGTCCAAGCCAGAGCCGAAGCTGGGCCTTTAGCTCCCATTGAGACGAAGGCTGTTGCGCTTGAAGATAAAGGTGGTCAACAGACTCTAGATACCGGCATGGCAGCAGGGCAAGACATGTCAAGAAAAGCAAAATCCCCTGCCCCTGAAGCTTCAATTGAAGATGTTAATTACATTTTTTGACATGCTTCGGGGAAAAATTATCCGAAGAAGAAATCCAGTAAGCCAGGCATTATGCCCAAAAACTAAAATATCCAAAGGGGGGTTTAGTGTTCAATGGCACTAACGAAGATGATTTCCTATACTATCTCCCGGACAACAAAGAAATATCCGTTTGCCGGGAGATAGCTAAAAGTATGGGATTTTCGAAGCTTGAGGAAGGCCTTTCGGTTATGTCAAAGGATGATCTTGCTGATAGCCTTGCGTACAACAGTATAAAGGTATAGAAGTTAATTTTGAAGTTAGAAAATGAAGTATTTTATTGCCATGCTCAATTCTTTCTCCTTCTTTGCAGGGCTTAATTCTTAGTAATGCCTTGAGGGCACAAAAGAGCGTCGAAGACGAAGGCTGTACAATGGCTCTTAACAACCTTCGCTCAGAGGTGATTGAACTGAGGAATGAAGGTCTAGAGAAAGACAAAATTTTGATTTCATTGGTGATTAAAATAAAAGAAGACGAAGCTAAGTACAATGCTCAGGCCGAAGCCCAAAACGCTGAGGTTGAAGACCTTCGGAGACAACTGGCCGAAGCTAAGGAGAACTGAGCGCTCGCACAGGCTAACCAAGAGATTAGTGAATATTGGAAGAATAAACTAGAGAAAAATGTTGAAGAACTTCGCGAATCCAAGGAAAAGTGTTTTGAAAAATCCTTGGATTGCATGAAGAAATTAAAAACTAGCTTCTCCAAAGTGTGTGCCTATTCTTCTGAAGAAAATTTTATCCGAGGTGACCCCAAAGGTGTTATTGAATGGATAAGTGGAGAAGTCAAAGCCTTCGAGGAAATCTTGAATGATCGCGGGGATATTTGTGCGTTTTCCGGCGCTCACGGGATCTCAACTATTCTGGAGAAGGCCGAATGTGATCACGTCAAGGCTATAGCCCAGGCCGAAGCTGCCTTCTCCTTCGACGATACGAAGGATCCTTCAGCCGAAGCAACTTTAGTGGGCAGGAAATTTTATTCTGATGTCTGGGTGAACGGTGGCCGAGAGCTGGCCAGCGAAATTATAAAAAGAATGAAAAAGACACCCACGACGCCCGGGAAGAAGCAAAGCGAGCTGAAGAGGCTGCTGAACGCGAAAGGCGCATAGGTATAGTTTTTGATTTTTTGGCTTCAGTACTTTCTATGTAGCTTCAAAACTAATAGTTTACTTACTACAGCTGAACTATCCCCGCCACCGGAGCCGTACAATCCCCTAGCTGATCCAGAGATGAAGGAAGTACTGGATATTATAAGCATGGCGAACTCCATTATCGACGAAGCCGTCGATAAACTTTTGAACGAAGTCGCAGAAAAAGTCCTTAGAGAAGAATAGATTTTGTTGTAATAATGTTTTGAAATGCTTGATTGTAAGGGACAATTGAATGAAGATTAGGCTTCTGTTGTAACAAAACTATGTAACATTTGATGTATGTAATATTGAACCGAATGTGTAAGCTGTTGTAATTTATTTCTTTGCGATGCATGAAACATACACACATACCGCTTTTTGAGCCTTCGGTGAAAAAACACCTTCCCTTCTTTTCATGCTTCATAAAGAAGGAAACCACTTCTAGGGCAGATCTGATAGAATTGTCACCCGAAGTTTGCTTCGTGCCTTAGCACATTTTCATTTAATCGAAGTATTTCCAAAGATTTGCTTCGTATTCAGTCTTTCTGTTGATGCGATATGATGTATGATGTGATGCTATGCTAAATGATGTGATGATATGATGCAATATGATGATGCTTTAACACCCACACATACGCCCAAACTGGTACACGGAAGACTCTGCATCCCCTTAGGAACGTCTTTTGAGTTTAAGCTCTGCATCCCATTAGGAACGACTTTTGAGCTTCTTCACCTTCTATTTCGGTGGTATAAGTTCTGCATCCCCTTAGGAACGACTTTTGAACTTCTTCGCCTTATATTTCGGCGGTATTTGGCTTTGCATTCCCTTTGAAACGACTTTTGAGCAGAAAACTTACACTGTGCTCCCTTAGGAACGACTTTTTGTAGCTTCGTCAATTTTGGCTCTGCATTCCCTTAGAAACGACTTTTGAGCAGAAAACTTACATTGTGCTCCCTTCGGAACGACTTTTTGTAGCTTCGTCAATTTTTGCTCTGTATTCCCTTAGGAACGACTTTTGAGCTTCGAAATTTACTTCGTTCCTTTAAGAGTCGTCTTTCGAGCTTCGTAAATTTATGAAGAAGACATATTTCATTCTGGTGTAGGCAAAATTATTACAAGAAATTGAAACTGAGTTTTTCATTACTTGTTTCTCACACAGAAAGTAAAATGGCATAAAATATAAAAGTACTTCAGAAGTAGGATATTCCTCAGTATATGTGCTTCGATTCTGGTACAGTGTTGTTGACTGTACGAGCTTCGGACTCCTCCCTGAAGTCACATTGCTGTTGGGGGTGCTGGCGCCCTTCTGGCTGCTGGCTTTGGGTATGAGTAGGTGGCAATGGTGGTGGCGGTGGAAGCTGAGGCCAGGAAGCTTGTGAATGGCTTGCCGAAGCAACAGAAGCTGCAGGTTGATTGCCCACATATTCTGGTATGTAGGGAGAGTAGCATGAAGCAGTATGTAAAACCTGCTTCGGCTGGTTCTGCCGGGCTTCTGCTTCAGCAATCTCTTTTTGCTTTTGAATGGTAATCTGGCATGTTTTTGTAGTGTGGCCCTTGTCTTCACCATAGAATAAGCAATAGATTTTCCTGGGCTGATCCTCATATCTTCCTCCGAAGCTCCTGTCGCCTCTACCCCTTGGCGCTGGTGGCCTGAAGGAGCTTTGCTGCTGCCCTGAAGACTGTGAGCTATGTTGTGGCCTCTGAAACTGGTTTCCATTGTCATCACTCTGACTGGAGCTGTGGATTGATCTGACATGGCTAGGGTGGATTCTTTCTTCGAAGCCCCTAGTCATCTCAGAAAACCTATAAGCTTCTTCCCTTCTCTGGCGAAAATCATTATTGGCTCGAATGTACTCATCCATCTTCTGAAGCAGCTTCTCCAGGGTCTGAGGGGGTTTCCTGGCGAAGTATTGAGCCGTAGGCCCTGGTCGAAGACCCTTGATCATGGCCTCAATGACGATTTCATTGGGCACTGTTGGCGCTTGTGCTCTCAGATGCAAGAACCTTTGGACGTACGCCTGAAGGTACTCCTCATGATCTTGTGTGCACTGGAACAAGGCCTGAGCAGTAACTGGCTTCGTCTGAAACCCTTGAAAACTGGTGACCAACATGTCCTTAAGCTTCTGCCATGATGTGATTGTCCCTGGCCAGAAAGAGGAGAACCATGTCTGGGCCACACTTCGGACTACCATGACGAAGGACTTCGCCATGACAGCGACGTTGCCTCCATATGAGGATATTGTTGCCTCATAGCTCATCAAGAATTGCTTTGGGTCCGAGTGCCCATCATACATGGGAAGCTAGGGTGGCTTGTATGATGAAGGCCATGGTGTAGCCTGCAGTTCTGCTAACAGAGGAGAAGCAACATCAAAAGCAAAATTTCCATGGTGGAAATCGTCATACCAAATGTCATCATCATAGGAATTGTCCTGGCGAAGCTCTGTGCGTTGAGTTCGCCGGTCCTGGTCATCTTGGGTGAGATGACGCATTTCCTCAGCGGCTCTGTCGATCTTCCTCTAAAGATCAGCAAGATGAATCATCTTCTCCTTCTTTATTTGGACTTGCTGATGAATGGCTTCGAGGTCCTTGATCTCCTGGTCTAACTCTTCCTCCTGAGGCGTTGGACTTGTAGCCTTCCTTTTTTGGCTTCGGGCTTCGTGCAATGTGTCTTGGTTGACGTCTAGTGGCTGCAGTGCAGCCCCTAGCCCTGAAGCTTTCTTCGGTGGCATGACGAAGGTCACAGCTTGCCGAAGGTGGTCGAATGAGTTCACCGGAGGTGGGCGCCAATGTTGGGGACTTGTTCTCAAATACTATGAGTTGAGAACAAGGCAACACAAAATGTTAATGGTTAAAGACCTTCGTCCTTCGGAGCATTATCTCCCTTAGGATATAATGGTCTTCGGACGAAGGTTATGAAGGATGTACCTTCATCATCTCAGTATATAATAAAGCAAGTAGAAGCATATGAAACATGGAAAATAACATGAATAACTATATGATATTATCAGAACATTTTTATTATCTTATCATGAATAAACATGAACAGTATCGAATTACATTTATACCTTCGGCTTGACAGAAGGTAAAAATCCAAGCGTGACGTGCGAGTGAATACATGTCAGCATGAACAGTACAGTGTCACTGTTCATTTATTTATAGGCACAGGATGCAGCCTGTGTAGAATTACATTCATGCCCTTGACATTTACTATTGACTTGGGGATAATCTATCGAGGACTAGACAGCCTTTTCCCCTTTAAGTCGGTTTCATTTTCCATCGCTAAGACGAAGCTTTTTCACTGGTAGCTTCGGCACTGGTTCATCCTTCTCCCGAACTGCGCTCTTCATATCATGTACAACTTCATCCCATGTCCGAAGGTTCCTGTACATATATTATACTTGGAAAACATGTTAGTCGTGTTTTTGAGGACCTTCGGAAGACGAAGGCCCCCAATAGTACCGAATGCTGAATTTGTCAAAAGAATGAATTATGCCCCAACATTTTTCAAGGTAACTGTTTAGAGTACCATCAAAACATTGATATTCTTCTACTACTTGTTGGACAACCAGCTGAGAATCACCAAATGCCCTGACATGTTTTACTCCCATACAACTTAACATCTCCAAGCCGAACAAAAGGGCATCATATTTGGCTTGATTGTTAGTGCAATAAGTTTTTAATCAGCTAGAGAAGTTGAAAGAGACATTACTTGGTGAAACAAGCACGATGCCAATTTCTTGTCCTTCATTGCAAACCGATCCATCAAAATATAAAATCCAGGGAGTAACAGTGAGATATGATATGTCTAGTTTATGAGTGTCATCAATCTGATGTTCTACAAAAAAAGTCTGCTACGACATGGCCTTTCATAGATTTCAATGGTTCATAAGCCAAGTCATATTCTATGAGTGCATAAGCCCATTTACTAATTCTACCACTCATAATCGGGTTTTGCAACATGTATTTGATCACATCGGTTTGACCGGAAACGGTGCAATGATTAGACAACAAATAACATCTACACTTGGTGCATGCATAAAACAGGCATAAGCATAACTTCTCGATGAAAGTGTACCTTATTTCAGAATCCACCAGCCTCTGACTTAGATAGGTCACCACATGCTGCTTTCCTCTGGTCTCTTGCGTCAGAACAGCCCTAATAACCTTATCTTCAGCTGCAATCTACAATCTGAACGGTACTCCTACTTGCGTTGCTTTTAACACCGGAGCCGAAGACAAATATTTTCTGATGAGATCAAACGCTTCCTGTTGTTCTGCCCCCAGGTGAATTCGGCATCATTTTTAAGCTGAAGGATAGGGGTGAAGGCATCAATCTTCCCAGCTAGGTTAGAAATAAACCTTCGTAAATAATTTATCTTGCTAAGGAACTTCTGCACTTCGACCTTACAGGTCGGAGGTCCCACATTCCGAATGGATTTAATTCGGTCAGGTTCTACCTCTATACCATGTTCATGAATGATGAACCCTAAGAACTTACCAGCTGACACTCCAAAAGCACATTTACGTGTGTTCATTTTCAGATCATACCGACGAATTTTATCAAAGGCTTTGCGCAAATCATCTATATGAGAACTAAACTCAGCCGATTTGACTACAATATCATCAATGTAGACTTCCACAGTGTTTCCCAATAGCTCGTGAAAGATCAAATTCATAGCCCTCTGATAAGTAGCACCAGCATTTTTCAGACCAAATGTCATGACAACCCACTCAAATAAACCAATGAAGCCTAGACATATAAAGGTCGTTTTAGACAAATCTTCTTCGGCCATGAAAATCTGATTATATCTGGCATTACCATCAAGAAAGCTAATAATTCTATTCCCTGGCGCATTATTGATTAATGTCGGCTATGGGCATGGGATATTCATCTTTAGGAGTTGCTCTATTTAAATTGCGAAAATCAATGCATACTCTAAGCTTACCTGATTCTTTCTTTTCCATTGGCACAATATTGGAGACCCACTCTATGTATCTGCAAGGTCTAATAAAATTAGCTTCTAGCAGCCAGTGAATTTCGTCCTTTATTCATGGGAGAAGGTCTAGATGAAATGTTCTAGCTTTCTGTTTGAAAGGTCTAAAACTGGACTTAATGGGCAGTCGATGATCTACTATCTCACGTCTTAATCCCGGCATCTCAGTCTAATTCCAAGCAAAGCAATCAGAATATTCTTTCAATAGACTGATCATTTCATCTATAGGATCGGTCTCTAGGGTCTTATTCACAAAAGTCGCCTTGGAGTATTACCATCTCCTATATCAATCTCCTTCAAAGGATCAGCCGATGTAAACCCCTGTCCTAATTTGTTAAGATCTCTGAATTCCTCTATTATGTCTCCCACAGAGGAATTAGATGATCTTTGTGTGACGGCGGACCCTCTGGTCTCGGGGGCCGGATCATCCGCGACACTGGTTTTATGCTATGGTGAATGTTCGGTCTTAAAAGCTGAACTGTCTTGTAAAAGACCGGACCGTCCGACCTCAGAAGTTGGACTGTCCGCGACCAGAGACTCATTCATTCTGTGTACTCATCATTTAAACTTTATTTAGGATTTAGCTGATTGTCTATCGGGTCTAGCATTACAGGAATGAAACCCTTTTTATCTATATTTATGAACTGATAATCAGAAAAATCTACTCCTGTGAGACACGTAGTAGTCTCATAGGTCCAAAGTACAGGGGCATCGGCCACAGCGATACAGGCCGATGCATCAACATGTACTTGCTCTACATCGTCGCCTTCCCATTGTAGTAACATTTGATGTAACGTAGAAGGTACACATTGGATAGCATGAATCCAATCCCTACCTAGGATTAGACTGTAATTTCCTTCTACATCAGCAACGAATAATGCAGCAGCAAGGGTCTTAGTCACGATGGTTAACTCAACGGACATGACTCTCTTGGCTTTGATCGAACTATCAGTTCCAACGCCGCTGAGGGTCATGTTGGTCTTGACAAGTTCATCATCTTGTTTACCTAGTTTTCTGTATAATGAATAAGGCATTAGATTTACAGCCCCCCCCATCTACCAACATTTTAGCACGGTATCCCATTAATGTGACCGCGCACGAAGAGCGACTTCAAATGATTTACCGATTCCTTTGGTTTAGTGAAGGCGACTTCTTTAGGACCAAAGTCAAACTGAGCAACGACAAGTTCATCATCGCCGACAATAGTACAATCGGCGGAAATGTAATCAAATTTATGTTCATACCTGTGTGCTCTGAAGAAGCCTCGTAGTCGACCAGGTCCTCTCCTAGTAGGTCGTCCTCCTCCATGGGCGTCGGCACGTCGTTGGAGGTGTCCTGGTGTAGTGTGGGCGGTCCGGACTCGAGAGTCGGACGGTCCGTGTCATCTGCGGATGGTCCGACCTTTATAGCCGGACTGTATGCCGTACCTGCAGAGAGCTGTGGAGTTGCTGTCTCATTCTCTATCTTCGTGGCCGTTTGATTTATCTCAACGGCCTTTGGCCTCCACCTCTTTTGCGGTGGGGGGTACTATGGATGTGTGTCATTAAATATTTTTCCGCTTCCTTTTCTTGGTTCTCCTTCGCTCTTAGGCACTGTAGTTTTCGCTTTTGGGACCGTGTCAATCCCGATGGGCACCATCGAGGCATAGAGTATTTTGGATCGGCTATTTTGATGGCAGTTGTATCTTTTTTTGTTTGTGTTGGCCGATTCACCAAAAATCATCGGTCCTTCATTATTTTCCTGTATGACAACATCTGTTGTACCTATTTTGATGATGTCCTTTTTTGTCGTTCTCTCAGTTGCTGTAGGTATATGCCCCCCTGTTGGATTGGTCGGCCTTTGCGGCCGATTAGTCCGGTAATCTTGCTGGGCTTGTGCCTGGTGAACGGATTGAGTGGCGCTCAATTGGTCTTGTACTAGTGGTGCCAACCTGATGAATACAGATACTTGGGGTGCCCCCCAAGCAGGATACTGTGGCATCCCAAATGGATATGGTGGCATACCCCACATTTGATTTGGTGCGTATGGCAGTGGTACATATGCATATTGATATGGCATAGGTAGATATGGGAGTGGATGTGTCCATGCAGTTATGCTAGGCCTCAACTGGACAGTATGACCTTCCATTTTTTCCGATTGGTGAGGTGGTCCAATCGGTCTTACCTGCTGTTGCTCCTGTATGGGCGAGCGAGGTCGCTTCGCTGGCTGGTCACTTGGAACGGCCTTCTTTTTTACATATGTCGGGGACCATAATTAGGGGTACCCTCAAGGCTCCTAATTCTCAGCTGGTAACCCCCATCAGCATAAAGCTGCAAAGGCCTGATGGGTGCGATTAAGTCAGGGATCAGTCCATTCGAGGGACTCGATCATGCCTCGCCTGAGCCCAGCCTCGGACAAGGGCAGCCGACCCCAAAGGATTTCCGTCTCGCACGAGGCCCCCCTCCAGCGGCGAATATATTTCCGGCTCGCCCGAGGCCCTATCTTCGCCAAGAAGCAACCATGACCAAATCACCGCACCGACCGACCAAATCGCAGGAGCATTTAATGCAAAGGTGGCCTGACACCTTTATCCTGACTTGCGCCCCCCAGCCGGCAGAGCCGAAGCGACCGCCGTCACTTCGCCGCTCCACTGACCGGCCTGACAGAAGGACAGCGCCGCCTGCGCCACTCCGACTGCGGTGCCACTTGACAGGGTGAGAATGACAGGCAGTCAGGCCCGGCCGAAGGCACCATAGGAAACTCCGCTCCGCCCGACCCAGGGCTCGGACTCGGGCTAAGTCCTGGAAGACGGCGAACTCCGCTCCGCCCGACCCAGGGCTCGGACTCGGGCTAAGTCCCGGAAGACGGCGAACTCCGCTCCGCCCGACCTAGGGCTCGGACTCGGGCTAAGTCCCGGAAGACGGCGAACTCCGCTCCGCCCGACCCAGGGCTCGGACTTGGGCTCAGCCCTAGAAGACGACGAACTCCGCTCCGCCCGACCCCAGGGCTCGGGCTCCGCCCTGGCCTCAGCTGACGGCCTCCGCCTCGCCCGACCCAGGGGCTCGGACTCGACCTCGGCCACGGAAGGCAGATTCGACCTCGGCCACGGAAGACAGACTCGACCTCGGCCACGGAAGACAGACTCGACCTCGGCTTCGGAGGAGCTTCCACATCGCCCAACCTAGGGCGCAGACCCACCACGTCAACAGGAGGCACCATCATCACCCTACCCCGAGCTGACTCGGGCCGCAGGGAACAAGACCGGCGTCCCATCTGGCTCGCTCCGCCAGATGGGCGATGATGGCGCCTCGCATACTCTGTGACGACGGCGGCTCTCAGCCCCCTTACGGAAGCAAGAGGACGTCAGCAAGGACTCGACAGCCCTGACAGCTGTCCCTCCGCAAGGATCCAGCACTCCTCCGACGGCCACGACATCACACCAGCTGGGTGCCAAAATCTCTCCGGCTGCCACGACGGCATGTACTTAGGGCGCTAGCTCTCCTCCGCTAGACACGTAGCACTCTGCTACACCCCCATTGTACACTTGGATCCTCTCCTTACGCCTATAAAAGGAAGGACCAGGGCCCTCTTAGAGAGGGTTGGCCGCGCGGGGACGAGGACGAGACAGGCGCTCGCTCGGAGCCGCTCGCTCCCTCACCCGCGTTGACGCTTGTAACCCCCTACTGCAAGCGCACCCGACCTGGGCGCGGGACAAACACGAAGGCCGCGGGATTCCCACCTCTCTCACGCCGGTCTCCGGCCGCCTCGCTTTTCCCCCTTCGCGCTCGCCCTCGCGCTCGACCCATCTGGGCTGGGGCACGCGGCGACATTCACTTGTCGGCTTAGGGACCCCCCAGTCTCGAAACGCCGACAACATATTGAGACAATAACTGGTTAAAGGTTGGGCCGGATCTTACCAGTCGGCCAGCTGCCTTTACTGTGTTAGTTTTCCACGTACCTATTTCTGGTCGTCGTGGTTTGAAGGTACGTGGTCGTTGTGGTTCCTGGGTGTTGCCGAACCGTCCACAAGAATGGTCTGGACTTTCTGGCGGTGTCCCAGACCATCCGCGTCTATGCGTCGGACCGTCCGCGATGCACAAAATAGGTGTACGCGCCTGGTCCCTTGCTTGCATCCGCCCCCCAGCGTTGGAGGTGGTGATGGTAACTTTCAAAGTCTCCCCTCCTTTAGGAGTCTTTTCCGCCACCACTTTCCTGTAAGAGATTTTATTATTCTCATTGGCCTTCCGCGCGTCGCCAATGATGACTTCTTTGCCTTTGCCCTTATCGGCTGTGCTGGGCTAAATTAGGACCTTTTTGCCCTCGAAGTCGATCACATTCATTGGGAAGGGTTCCGTATCCACCTGCATTTCCTGAAATTTCAATCGTCCCTCGTTAATGGCTGATTGAATTTGTCGTCGGAACACATTACAATCATTAGTGGCATGAGAAAATGAGTTATGCCACTTGTAGTATGCACGGCGTTTTAGTTCGCGGCAGATGGAACAGTATGATTTATTTTAATGTTGCCATTTTTGAGTAATTCATCAAATATTTTGTCACATTTGCCAACATTAAATGTAAACTTAACCTCCTCTTGTCGTTTCTTTTGAACCGGCTGTAAGGAGGAACAAGCCGAAGATTTGGCCTGCTTTGGCCAAACCATTTCAGCCGCGTATACTTCTGTTGATTCGTCATCCGAGCTGCTTTGGTCTCGCTCTACTATATGCACGTTGTGATGAACTGTTTTAGCAGTTTCTTTGCTTCGGCTTTCACAAGCCAAAGCTCTTTGATGTAATTGTGCTAGCGTAAAAAACTGGAAACCTTCTAATCTTTCCTTTAAATAATATCGTAGTCCATTAAAGGCTAATCCTGCTAGTTGTTTGAGTTATGTGGTGCATTACTATTTGCCCTATATGGTTCATAGGATTGACCGTTCCTTTCCGGCCTTCTAAGCGGGGCCGGAAAGTACTCGCCCTCGTGGGCTTGGGATTTTGTATTAAGGTACAGGGGTGCCGTAGGATATGATGGGAAGTTTTGCTGGGACGAATTGGGATCCAAGTAACAATCCCCCTCAAAAAATTATGCGCCGGACTGTCTGGTTGGATACGCGGATCGTCCTGTGGTATGCGCGGACTGTTCGGTCACGTGGCCGGACCGTCCGTTGTTGTATGCGGACCGTCCGTCGCTATATGCGGACGGTCCGACTGGGTAGTTTAGGGTTTGTGCAGTACGTGGTTGCTCGGGCGCATGTCTCGGTAACTCAGTAAAAATGGGACCGGCCGTTGCTGGCCCGGACGGTCCGCGCTCACGTGTGGACGGTCCGGATATGTGCAAATCAGCTAATATATTGCTGATGTAAATAGGAGGTTGTGGTTGCTCGGGGTATGTGTCTATCAGTATCCCATAAAAGGGTTGTGATTGGTCGTGACAACTTGTAGCCGATGAATTACACGTGTTTTCCCCCAATTCAACCTCGTGCGAAGGAAAATTTGCGACGGTAGATTTATCGAACACACGTACTAGCCTCCTATAATCCTTTTGCATACCCCCTATGATATTTTGCATTTGGTCTCGCTTCTCATCTATATAAATTTTAAGAGATTGGAGCTCGTTTGTGTTGCTTACCTCGGGGGTAGTCGTGGTAGGTCGAAGCGAAGCCAGATCTGTCACCCATTGCCGAACGACTTTGTTGTTCCTGTCCACCTTGAAGTTCACCAGGAACTTCGCCTTTGCTTCTTGGATCAGCTGCTCTTTGTGCTCCTCAAACTGCAGATGTTCATCAGCCGACAAGGTTTCCCAAGTTGGCTCTATGGTGTTGCTGGGGGAGACTTCAGAGTTATCCCTTGAACCGGCCATTGAGGGCCGATCTGACAGGTCTATATGTGATGTCCCCAGCAGAGTCGCCAAAAAGTATGTTGACACCTTTTCGGGCACCAATCACTATAACAAGAACCGGCGGCGGTGCTCTCTACACAGGCGCGAACGGTCCACGGCTAGGGGCCGGACGGTCCAAGACCTGGCTGTCACACCCGGTTTTGGAAGGCAAACCGAATGTGAACCATGTACGTGCCAGGATCAGAACTCACGTACACAGCGATTACATAATTGGACATCATCACACAATTGAAGCGTCCCCAATCCTCTGGGACTCAAATGTGATACAATTACTAGTCCCAGGAGGCTAGTAAACACATTTATACATCAGATGATTCCAGATATGCTTAAATGAGACAAACCTATAAATGTGACGATCAACTTTAAGAGTTGGTCCACAACTCGGGACATATCATCAGAGTAAGGCTGAAGCAGCCCGATATACGCAGCGAAGCAAATCAGCGGTGCAACAGCCACATGCAAGGTTGGGAACAGTCGTAACTCTTACCCGATCTCCTTTTTCTGAAAAACAACAAATAAGCAAGGGTGAGTACAAACGTACTCAGCAGCCCACCTTCACCCGTGGAATGGGGAAATCAGATATAATGCATGGAATATGTGGAGCTCAGGATATTTTGCAGAAATAGCAATATTTTATGCAGGGTTATTTTGAAAAACATTTTGTATTTTTGCAAAGCGCATCCTCTCCAAAAGAAGTAGGAAGTTTTTCAATATTAGAACAAAATCCCCTGGACTAAACCATCCAGGTATCTCAGCAGTTTCCCACTGGTTTTCCTTTTCAAAAACAGCTACTGGACTTCCCGTCCACCATAGCTCACGGCTCAACCGTCGAACCTTTTAAAACCATTTTTCTCAAACGCACCCTTTTTTGAAAACAAAACATTAATTGCCATACCATACCAGACTCGTCCATTCCTGTGGACACGGACTATTCGAATAGGTTTTCAAACTCTGCGCAGAGGTGTACACTTTACCCACTAGTCCGGCTCTGCGATCTCATAGCTAGCGAGACCCGAATCCGAATCTCTTTCTTTCCCCACACGTCCTAACCTTAACGGTTATCCGGAAGGAGTCAGGCCGCCACCATGTTCAAACCGGACAAAACTTTCCCCCTCCTTATCCTCCCGGTGCTCCCCAGCCTTCATAACCCTGGGGTCGGACCGCACGAGTTCAGATTGAGTGACTGCCCACACAGTCTCGAGTGGTTGTACTATTAAAGAGTACAGGTAGTGAAGATGACAAATCGGTCCTTATATGAGGGGACAATCCTTCTGCTCACGCCTAAACCAGCTGAGCCAACACCTTAGGCCCTTCCCTAAACCAGGGAGTCCCTGATTATCCCACTCACAAGGTGATAAGGGTGAAAACCCTTCATCATACACATTTTGAAAAGCATTTTCTTTTGAAAACTCACACCTTTTCTCAAATCATTTGGAACATATATATCAGGGATTGATTGTGGCAAGCGGCTTGGGTGGCCATAATAACTTGTCTCAAAATCATATCATGCATAAAATAACAGGCTGAGGGTTGTGGTTGAAAAATCATAGGTAATTTATGCATCAAAGGGATCCAGTGAGCTTGCCGTGCTTATCCAGCGAAGGGGGAAGGAGAGCTCGCGGAACTGGCTTCTAGCTCCACCGCCTGGCGTAGACTTGCAGATCTGGCCTCCACGAGACGGCACGAATGCTTCGATAACTATGCAACATGAATAAGCAAACATACAAACAAGCATGTATACCAACAAATATTTAGCATAGTGGTCAGAATAGTGATATATGGATGGGTAGAGTCTTGAGTAGAATCTGTGTCATGTGGTGTTGTGATATTACTGGTGGTGGAGCGGAGGTGCTTACGAGGAGGGTGGACTGGAGGCGAAGCGACACTATGCGTGTAGCCGGCAGAGCAGAGTAACTGAGTGGGTGGGGTGTTTGCCTTGGCTGAGGGTGTTGAGTGTGTGTGGAGAGGGAGAGGGTAGCTGGGTGTATGTGGTGTAGCACAGTGAAGTTCACTGTTGGTGAGAATAGTGACGAATGAATCGTCTGACTTAGTATGAACAGGAGAGTTATAGGCAGAATATGGGACAAGAGTATTTTGGGAGTTTTCTGGAATATGAACCATGCTTAAGGGATGGCATGGTTGGATAGGGAATAGTTTGATAAGAATTTAGAAACGAGAATTATTGGAATCTGAGTTTGGAAGCCTGGTTCGAAGGAATCTCAAGTTAAGCGTGCTCAACTTGGAGAAACCTAGGATGGGTGACCAGATGGGAAGTTCCCACTGGAAGGAAAATCACAGTTACTGGAGTTTGTATAACTGGAATATGGGTCTGGCTGGTCTTAGGTGGACTGGACAACATGATGGATGAGTAGTTGAAATTTGGGGTGATCGGATGATCGATGAATAGTAACGGTAAAAAGTAACGGTAAATAGTGAGAGTAAATAGTGACGGTAAATAGTAACAGTAAATAGTGACGGTAAATAGTAACGGTGAATAGTAACGATGAATAGTAACGGTGAATAGTAACGGTAATTAGTGATGGTGATTAGTTCGTATGAACGAACGATGAACGGTGAATAGTGACGATGAACGAACGATGAACGATCGAATGATCGAACGAACGAACGATCGGAATTTCGGCAGCATAACGGCAGGAAAAAGATTATTTGGACGAACGAACGGACGAACGATCGAACGATCGGACGAATGGATGAACGAACCATGAACGATCGGACGAACGATCAAACGATCGGACGCACGAACGATCGGAATTTCGGCAGCATAACGGCAGGAAAAAGATTATTTGGACGAACGAACGGACGAACGATCGAACGATCGGACGAACGAACCATGAACGATCGGACAAACGATCGAACGATCGGACGAATGAACGAACAAACTAAGAACAGGGGGACGAACGATCGAAGAACGACCGAACGATCCTTGTGCTAGTGTGTGCATGTGTGGGAAGTGGAGTGGGAGTGGGAGTGGGCGTGTGGGTGTGGGGGGAGAGAGTTGCCATGAAATGGCTTGGGGTGGGATGAGAGGAGGCCCTTGCCCCTCTATTTATAGCCATGGTGGGGTATTAGGGGGAGGGATGAGAGGATTAGTGGGAGGATGAGAGGATTAGTGGGAGATTAGCATGGATTTGTCTTATATGAGTGTAATTAGCTTGTAGAGCTTACCGTATGACACCGGAGGCATACGTATACGTATGAGCATGAAGAAAGTTATGAAGAAAATATTTGTGGGGGCTTGAAAAATGATTCTGAAGGTATTTCTTAGGAAGAAAATACTTGGAGATATATCGGTGGAATATTTGGGTAGTATTTCTGAAAGAGTTTGAGGGTGATCACTGGGGAAATATTTGTAGGATATTTTGAGGAGGATTTTAGAGAGAATATAGACCACTATACTTTATTTGTTGATATCAACTCGCAAACAAACATTTTGAAATGAAATTTGAAACTCATTTTGAATTTAGAGCGAGTTTGAGAAAATTTCAGGATTTGAATTTTTGGGATGCTACAACAATGCTCAAAGTAAATAGCGGAAAGATACTTTATTTACATCAAGATGTCCAAGACATCCATAGAGTCTAATACATAGCCATAGTCTTCAACATTAATATCAAAGTGCGGAAATATGAAACGTAGAGGGTAAGCCTACATAGGCAGCTGACTGGGGGTTTGCCACTAAGATAAACTAGAACTCATCGTAGTCCTGGAACTCCTCAAAGTCCTCCATGTTTCCATCATCTCCTCCTGAGCACTGAGTACAGTGGGGACAACCTGGGGTGAGGTGGTTTGTAAAGCAAGGGTGAGTACACATCAAGGTACTCAACAAATGTCCTGTTTGGCTAAAGTGGACTAGTTGTATGTAGAGTTAAGGTTAAGAAGTTGCTTTTAGTTGGTCAAGTTTTTATTACTATAAGTAGAGCCAGATTTTAGTAATAAACCCAGTTATTACCCAGAAGCACTCCCTCCAAGAGGAAATACCAGAGATCAAAATTATAACCATCATTGCCAACCATCATCATAAAAGTAACCAAAGTTCTTCTAATCAAAGAGGATCCCAAGGCCACTCTTAACCGTGAGCATGGCTGATATACCAGTTTCTAACACTGTGCAGAGGTCGCACACTTTACCCACAAGTCGTGATTCTCATTCTGCTCGGGGTTCTAGCCTCCCCATTGATCACTACCAAGGTGACCTAGCAGGGTCTCACTATGTAGCCTTTACAAAGATTTCCCAGAGGTCATAGTCGCCCGTTAGGTTTCTCTAGTTTGATAAATACAGTACATCTCCCCAAAGGAAGGGTGACTAACAAAACCAAATCAAGAACCTCTGCAACCAGCCTCGGCAGAGAAAGAACTGTGCCCAGACCCCCAATGATGGCCCTACGGCGAAGCCAAATACTTCTCTGGTTCCTCTAATTAATTAGCTAAGGGCGTCCAATTCCACCCTCATGGTTGCACTGTTATCCCGGGTTGTCACTCCCCAAACAGGTCCTTACGGAGAGGTACTCAGGAAACAGCCTGAGTCCCCTAAAGTATCACAAGAACATCATCGGGATAACATCATCGTATCATAATATTCACATCATGTTCATTGATTAAAGTAAAGCAATAGCATAAAGCTAATAATGATAACCCAAAAGGTAAACAAGGGTAAGGTAAATACAGACTAGTCAATCCTTAGGTTTCAATAATGTAATGTAGGACGGTGAATTATAAGTATGTAGGACATAATAGGTCAGAGGACACTTGCCTTCACCAGGTTGTTGCACAGAAAGATCTTCAGCAACACACTAAGGAACCACGGACTACTCGTTGTCTAAATAAAGCGATCATGTATTCAATACATTTGGTAAATGACAAATAAACAACACATCAATCATGTACAAACATGGGAACACATCTCAAAAGAAAAGCATAAACCCAAAAGGGAAATCAAATTATAGGTGAACTAATTCTCATTTAGTAGTTAATTATTCCCTAAGTACTGTCAATGATTACATAATCTAATTTAATTACTTTCAATGAGACATAAAAATTAAACCAAAGATAAATTCATGTACTACACACTATTAATCCTACAAGATTAAGTATACTTTAATCTCTAGGGTTTCCCTTTTATTTATTTTATTAAATGAATAAATCTACACATATACTAGTTCATAGTTAACCATAAAAATTAGAGTGTGCAAGTAGTAAATGTAACTAATTTATTTAAACAGAGAATATTCCTATGAATATTTTGCAATTTGAATCACTAAATTTGGAGTTCATATGCAAAAGATATGAAATAAACAAGTTTGGAAATTTAGAATATGAAAATAGGTCTAATTCTGTAATTATTTAAAAGCCAAGGGTTCAATCTGCAGGATTGCAGGGGCCTGCGTGCGAAAACCAGGGACGGCGGGTTGATTCCCAACAAACCGAGGGTTTCTTACGCAAAATAATCACGCGAAGGGGTACGGGATCTACTCAATCGTCAGATCTAAAACTAACGGCTAAGACTAGATCAGCGGGCGAGGGCGCGCGCGGGCGAGCGAGCGCTGACAGGTGGGCCAGCGGTGTCAGCGATCGAGAAGAGGGCGGACTGACCGATTGGGCCCAGTGCCAGGGGGCACAGGGCTGACAGGCAGGTCCGGACGTGGGGCGCGCGTGCACAAAGCGGTATCCCGTGATCTAGGTCGTGCGATAGAGATCAGACAGGGAGATCAAAGCCGGGGAGGGGTTAACGACTGCGGCGGCGCCGCTCCTTCTCGCGGCGGTGAGGTCGCCGGAGTTGAGGCGGGTGCGAGCTATGGCGGCTCCGAGGTCGCCGGAGCCAGCCAAAAACGAAGGGGAAGGCACGACGAACTCACTGGTAGGGTTGTGACCGTGAGACCGGGGTCAGAGAGGGGAGAATGGCTGAAGGAGGACTCCGGGCGGGTCGGGGTAACTCCGGTGAGGGATTCCGGCCACGGGGAGGGGGTCTGAGGCGCGCTAAGGCCTGGACTAACTTCAGCAGGGTGAGGGGAACACCAGGCGACTGGACGACTGGCGTGGCAGGTGCGGGTCTCTAGTGAGGTCGAATGGCGTGGGCAGATCGCAAGAGAGGGCAAGGCTATGCGAAATGGGACGGGGGAGCGAGTGCGGGTGCGGGCGGTGCTCAAAAAGGAGATGGGGTGCGTGGGTGGGCGACATGGCCGGGGATCTCGGCATGCGTGCGCGAGTGCGCGCGTGTTGGTCCACGGCGGGCGCGGTGAAGGCGGAGCTGACATGGCGGTCCCACGGCGCAGCGAGAGAGAGCGGGCGCGCGGGGGTAACGGTTCGGCACACTGACGAGACGGGCCAGCGAGGCAGAGGGGAGAGGGGCGCATGGGTGAAGGCAACTAGCGCCGATAGCCCGACCCCATTGGGCAGAGAGAGGGAGAGAGAGAGCGTGTGGGGAAGGGAACCGCCGCTGACAGGTGGAGCCCACCTGTCAGGCGGCACGGGCGCACGGCCTGGCTGGGCCGAGCTGGGCCGGCTGGGCTGCTTTGGCCTTTTCATTTTTCCTGGAATTTCTATTTGCTTTTCCATTTCTTTTTTTCTAGGGTTTTCAATTCAAATTCGAATCAAGTTTCAAATTCAAACTAATACAAACATGTGCAACAATTCAAAGAATATTTAAGGTCAGCATGATGCAACATGTCATGACTCACAATGTTTTGGCAAAAACAAATAATTAATCTCTCCTAATTAAGCTAACTCTACTCAAAAGGGAAAAGGAGAGAGAGAATCTAGAGATAGATAGAAACTAGAGAGAGAGAAGAGTAACACCTGAATTTGGGTGATAATTAGAAAGAAATTTTATACCCCCAAATTCAGGGTGTTACACTGGCGCAGGGCTAGGGTTCCTTATCTGACGTGCCGGACGGTCCGCGCCCTAGGGCCAGACGGTCAGAGCGTGCGCAGGGGCGCCGAAGGTCACCGGCGGCGCCTGGATCTCGCTCCCAGAAGGGACCCCATCGGGGAGGAGAGACCGAGAGATCATAGGTGTTGTCTAGGCTCAGCAGGCCGACCTAGACTCCTCTGATCGACATAGAGTCAAGGAGAAGCAGAGGATTTGGGGATTGGGAGACTAAACTAGAACTAGACTAGAACTACTCATAAATGTACAAGAAATAAATGTGAGATAAATTGATTATTGATTCGATTGATGATGTTTAATCGGTCGTATTCCTCTGTATTTATAGAATAGGGGGGCTGGACCCGTTACGAACAAATCTCCCGAGTTATTTCAGTGAATCTAGCCAACAACAATAGTGAGAAACTCGAAACCCTAATTGACTCTGCGCACGCGTGGACTATCCGGACCACCAGTGCGGACCGTCTGGACCGCGGACCATCCGGCCGTCTCTTTTGGGGCTCAACATAGCGCGCGCAGAAGAATCGCGCAGGAGATTAGGGCCACGACGGTGGCTGGGTGGGGGGAGGTCCACGACGGCAGCCGACCAGGGATGAGTGACGGCGGCTGGGGTGGGGGAGGGTCGCGACGGCGGCTAGAAAATTAGTGGAACCCTAATCATAACCTCCTTTGTTACCATGTTACTAACCTTGGGATTGACAATAGATGATTAGTCCCTAAGGACTATATGTTATATATATAGGCAGTAGGCTAGGGTCTAATGGGCCTTAACAATGAGTACCTCATCTGAAGGTACTGTGATCATACTGATCAAGCATTGGTTTTAGTTTAGAATTGTTAGATCAAGAATTGGTTTCAGTTTGGTACTTTGGTTTCAGTTTAGAGTACCTCATTTGAAGCTACTGCTGTTTGAGAATTGAGACTTTGAGTCTACTAATTGATGCTTTGATTACCTACTGTTGTAGTGTTGTAGTTCTAGGACCCTGTTTGAAGTATAGTGCATATAACTATATATAATTATATATGTCCTGATTAGTACAGGGCGTTTAGGACGATCAGTCACCGATTAATCGTCCTGGTCAACGTCCTAATCGTGATTAGTCGCCTAATCGGTCACCATCAACGACCTGGTGACTAGGCGACTTGAAATCCATGCACTTCATCTTCTTCCTCCCTCTCATATTGACCATCAAATCCCACATTTCATACATTAAGTGAATACATGGTGTGTTGGTGCCCACCATACCTATCATTTCATATATAGTAGTAATCCTAAGAATGTAGTTCACCTCATCCCACCGTACATCACTAAGTATCCTGTCCTTCACAAGTTGGGCAGTTGGAGCATCATCTCTGTAGACTGTAGATGCTGATTGTTGGAGGGTTGTTTTTACTTCAACAAACTGTTTCAACATACATACAATTGAGGCAAATCTTGTTTCATGAATCGAAAGTAACTTCAAAAGGCTAAACTCATTGAACATTAAAAGCTGCATGCCAATTATTTATCATAGCAGCCTCAGTTTTAAAATAGCAAGATCGAGGGTATGCACAACATGTGGTGTCCAAAATATGTTATCATATTCATCTTCTATTACGACCCCAGCACCTTTGCAGTTTGCGGTGTTGTCTGTAATGATTTGTACCGCATTGTTGACCTACTTCAATAACACCCCCAACTTATCAGCAATGTATTCTTTTGATTTGTATTTACTCACCTTGACAATTATCAGCCCTCAAGAACAATGATGCCTTCTCAGAAACAGCAATAAAATTAATGATTGGTCACCTCTGTGGATCCAACCAACCATCAGTGCAGATTGTGACTCCCTTCTCTGCCCATATCCTGTAGCTCCACCTGTTCCTGCACCAACATCGTCTATGCCACATGTGGTAGCAGGTGGTGCATCTACAATGTCTCCTATGCAGTTTGTAGGAACTCCAGGCACTAATATGCCAAAGAATGACATGAGAAATGTTATGGACAATAGAAAAAGGAAGTATGCACCACCCCCGTTGCAATCATTCAACAGTCATTTTATGAAGTTATTTGTACATGCATTGTTTTCTTTCCTTGCTATTTTGTCTGTGCTATGAAATCATTGGTGAACTATTATTTTTGAAGGACATGATCCAATTCAGTTTGATTTATGGCCACTCTTCCAATATAGATCATGAAGATTCTCCTTTCCTTACAGGAAAGATGATTGAGACTCTCAACATGTTTTTTAGGGAAGCTATATCCACTTCCCCATTCACTCTGGTTGCTCTTCTTCATTGATGATGGTGGAGAAATACTTCTACTTTACTACTCTAATCTTTGGCCCATTATCCCAGTAAAATTTATCTGAAGTTCTGTCAACAATGCATATTGAGTCAAGTGTTATTCGTCCCATTGTGCAAATAAAGACTGGATAAAGACTAGTCAATTGAAATGTGAACGTCATGTAGCTGTGACTGAATCTGCATATTTCTTTAGAGCTTATAAATGTGATATGAATGTTTCATAAAACTATTGTTTGGCTGATGATATGTATACATCTTCGTCGCAGGATGGGCTAATTGAAATTCTTGCAACTTTTCAACGGACACTGCCGAATTCGAGCACAGTTGCTGCCTCTGGAGCCTTATTATTTCATTTTGTTTTAGTGCTGGTTATTTGGCCAAGTAGTTGAGGGTTCGCGAGTTTTTAGAATGGAAGCTTCTGTGTGAACATAAGGTTGACTTATTCCTTGTGGTTCGGGTTGATGATAAGTGATTGTCAATGGGTAGCACTCTGGGATAGTCAGTGGACTGATCAGAGTGTGAGATTATGCTTGTGCAACCATGTCGGTCGACTTGTGGTGTGCAGGTGTGGAGCACAGTAACGGTGGTCGATGGCTGAGGTGAAGGTCATGCGAGCTCGTGCTGATGGACCGGGAGCGGTGAAGGGCGAGTGTTGGGTCTTGACTGACGGATCAGAGCAACCAGGTGACCAACCATGGTGGCTGACACCTAGGACACGCACTTGTGTGAGGACGTGGTGGAGTGGACCGTGTTGCCGGCGTGGTCGAGGACTGGCGGGACACGCGTCTAATCGTGGAGGACGTGCACGAGGTGCGGTGCTCATGGCAGGTTTATTGGTTTGGGCCTCAAAACCACCCAGCGCTACGGATGGCTGATTTTGCTGAGTTTGGGCCTCAAAACTCGGCGGTGGCGGTTTCAGAGGGAACTAGTGGCGGCACGCGGTATGATCGCGGAGGGTGCGTCAAGGCGAAGCAACTCCGTGTGAAGGACGTGGCCGTCGGATCGAAAACTTAGGAGTTGGTCCATTTTGCCCCCCGGTGGAGTGGATAAGCTATATATAAAACAATTATAAGTGATAAAATACCTCAAGCAATGCAATTTCTTTTGCCATCTGAAAGTAATTGAAAGTCGCCTAGAGGGGGTTAATAGGCAAATCTGAAATTTATAAACTTTAAGCACAACTACAAGCCGGGGTTAGCGTTAGAAATAAAGTCGAGTCCGAAAGAGAGGGCGAAAACAAATCACAAGCAAATGAAGAGTGTGACACGGTGATTTGTTTTACCGAGGTTCGGTTCTTGCAAACCTACTCCCCGTTGAGGTGGTCACAAAGACTGGGTCTCTTTCAACCCTTTCCCTCTCTCAAATGGTCACCTAGACCGAGTGAGCTTTTCTCCTCAATCAATTGGGACACTTAGTCCCCACAAGGACCACCACACAATTGGTGTCTCTTGCTTTGATTACAAATGTCTTGGAAAAAAGAATGGGGAAGAAGAAAAGCGATCCAAGCGACAAGAACTCAAATGAACACAAATATCTCTCTCTCACTAGTCACTATTTGTTTGGAGTGATTCCGGACTTGGGAGAGGATTTGATCTTTGCTTTTGTGTCTTGGAGTGAAGTCTAGAGCTCTTGTATTGAATGTGTTGGCTGAAAAACTTGGATGCCTTGAAGTGTGGTGGTTGGGGGGTATTTATAGCCCCAACCACCAAGGTGGCCGTTGGGAGGGGCTGCTGTCGATGGGCGCACCGGACAGTCCGGTGCGCCACCGGACACTGTCCGGTGCGCCAGCCACGTCACCCAACCGTTAGGATTCGACCGTTGGAGCTCTAACATGTGGGGCCACCGAACAGTCCGGTGGTGCACCGGACAGGTATTGTTCACTGTCCGATGCACCTTCTGGCGCCTGCTCTGACTCTGCGCGAACTGTCCGCACACTGTAGCATTGTCAGCCGACCGTTGAACTCGACCGTTGCGCTGGCGACCGTTGCTCCGCTGGCACACCGGATAGTCCGGTGCTACACCGGACAGTCCGGTGAATTATAGCGGAGTGGCTCCCTAAAACCCCGAAGCTGAGCAGTTCAGAGTGGATCTCCCTGGTGCACCGGACAGTCCGGTGCGCCAGACCAGGGTAGCCTTTGGTTGGTTTTGCTCCTTTCTATTTGAACCCTTTCTTAGACTTTTTATTGGTTTGTGTTGAACCTTTGCCACCTGTAGAACTTATAATCTAGAGCAAACTAGTTAGTCCAATTATTTGTGTTGGGAAATTGAACCACCAAAATCATTTAGGAAAAGTTTGACACTATTTCCCTTTCAGTAATCAAATAAGCCATTATTTATATTTCTGCAGAACTGGGAACTAATTCTGGTGTTGTAGATGAGGTAATACTTGATCCTTGAACTCCAAGCCCAAGATTCACTTGGGAAGATATATAGGAATTCTGTGAATTAAACTACATAAATAAATTGATCAGTGTGCAAAAGAAAAAGAAGTAGAACCACAAAAAGGCATTAGGTGAAAACAAGCGAGTATTTTTTTACAGAACTATTCTACAATGGAAAAAAATACGGGCAACACATTTGGAAACTTATTTCACAGAAATACAATGTTTGTTTGCTCTTCTGTATCACAACTATATTTTGAATAATGTAAACTACGTCCATTGTCATTTTAAATCAGAAAATAGACCTCTTAAAGAATTTGTATCGAAACCTAAACTTATATCATCATCCCATTTCACAAACCTACACATTTCAAAGTGCAGCTTGAGACATAGAATGATGAAAAAAGCATAGTTCGTTATACAAATTGCCAGGAGAATAGTTCTGTAATATGAGAGCACAATGGGATTGTTATGAAATTAATAGTAGCTTTGAGATGAAAAGGTACAAGAAATTTTAGTGCTACAAAACAACTTTGTAAAAATGCAGTTTTGCAATTGGTGCTTACCATGTGTCGAGGTTAGCCTAGTTTTGTGATTGCTAGGAGAATCTTACTAATCATGGGCAGTCCCCATTAAACCACGATCACATATAATCTTTAGCTTCCTTATTTTGTAAAAGGGAATATATTCATAGCCCAACCATCCTTTTTCTTCAAAGATGCTGCAAATCTGCCAAGGTTAGCACTCATATCCATAATGTTTCGAAAGGAATCCTTTTGTATCTCAGACTCCATAAGCTTCCAGTACTGAATTACTCTTGAATGCCAAATCTCATGCATGCGTGAAGTCATCTAGGAACAGCTTGCTCTACAAGTTGTCGAACATGTGCCTCAATAGGTTCCTACAAATAAAAAGATTCAACGTCACCACAGAATGAAGTAGCGCTTCAGCTCAATGAATCCATAGAATTCTTGGACTAGATTTCCCCCTCCTTAGGATTTTTGGTTCTTAGGTTGGGGCAACATGATGGGGGAAAAGATGGATTTTTTAGAGCCGTGAGCTTACTTGAACATTATGATGGCGCTAATGAAGGTTGGCTAGAGGGCGGCGCCCTAGAAAGTGGCAAAGGAGAGGACGTGAGCCAGCTTGGTGGATGTGACGGAGCCTACGCCGAAGGGGGGAATCAAGAGCATCAGAGACGAAGAGTTGGCACGCAGCAAAGAAGAACACCGCCGCTAGGAACCATGTCACCCACCCCATCGCTCGAATCTATGGAATTTTTGGACCAGATTTTCACCTTAGGTTTTTTGCTTCTTAGATTGGGATAAGAGGACGGGGGGAGAAAGATGGGGGTTTTAGAGCCGGGAGCTTACTTGAACATCATGATGGCCCATCGCTGAGCCTGGAAGGCTTGGAGCAGGGAACGCCAGCGGCGACAGCAAGCCGCGAGGGGGAAGCAGTGGCGTGGGAGGGAGAAAGGTACAGGAAGGAGAGGAGATAAGGATGGCATGGGGAGAGAGTGTTCGATGGTAGACGGACGCGACTAGCCGCTCAGAGCTAAAATTTAGGGAAATTTCGGGTCCAAGCGACTATCACATGTCGCCTGATGGATGGCGGGGAAGCCGCCGAATGCGGTCGGCGCAGCAAAACGGGTGAGATTTTAATATCTCCGATGTTTCAGCGTATTGGCAGCAGGAAATATGTAATGTTCATAAACTATACATATGCCCGTTGGCCCCAATACAAAGTTGACATTTTGGCAATATTCTGTTCATACAAAACAACTTACATGTTTCTGCATTTTTACACAAATAACTTAAAAGAATGTTGACTTCAAACAAAACGAAGCTATCCAATGTTACTCGGTTCAACCTGTCTCTCGCGTTCGCCAATACACGTTTACAAGGGAAAATATATGGTGGAAACCACTTGTTGGAATCATAAAAACTAGTTCAAGAAATATACTTCATAACTATTTTTTAAAACTTGACACAAATCTACTCACATATAAAAGCTGGGATAAAAAATTATTTTTGAAAATTCATACTAAATCAGAAATTTTAGTTGTATGTGCACTGCGAGACAAAAAAATCTAGATTTTTGTCTTCTAGTATACATGCACAGAAGTTGTGTTATTTTCATATGATTTTTTTTTCAAAAATGACTTTGCATCTCAATTTTTGGGTGAGTTCTGTATGGATGAACTACATATGTGTTAAGTTTTAAAAAAATCAAGTTACAAAAGTGTACTTGTTAGGTTCCAATTTATAATTTATTTAACTTTATCGACACCAACTTTATCGGCTCGTCTTATTCAAAAAAAATATAATTATTGTGGTATTGTTTAGCACATAATATACTTTAATTATGGTTTTGGATTTTCAAAATTTCAAAAAAAAAATGACTAAGATGAGTCAGTCAAAATTAGTGTCAAAAAGTCAAATGAATTATAAATTAGAATGGAGGAAGTAATTTTTTAAACTAGTTTCCATACATCCATGCATGTCAACCCTATCAATCGTTGAAAGCTGACCTCTCTTCTTTCTTGGGCAGCTGGGATGGTGATTGATCCTCCGAATGCTCCTCCGGGCCTCCAATTACATCCCGACATCAGGAGCCTAAAAATGGCCAAATGCGCCACTATAAAGAGGGGAACCTCGTTGCACCGAAGAAATCACCGTACCATTATGGCTAGTTCGTGGATGGCGGCGCCACGACCTCTCCTATTGCCGCTGCTGGTCGCCATGCTAGCGGTGGTCGCCGATGTCGCCAACGCCGGCCACGCCAAGCCCCTGACGCCTGGCGGGCGCGTGGTACACGACAACCACGGCAAGTTCACGGCCGGGCCGTGGAAACCTGCCCACGCGACCTTCTACGGCGGGCGGGACGGGTCCGGCACCACGGCGGGCGCGTGCGGGTACAAGGACACGCGCGAGCAGGGGTACGGCGTGCAGACGGTGGCTGTGAGCACGGTGTTGTTTGGCGATGGCGCGGCCTGCGGCGGGTGCTACGAGGTGCGGTGCGTGGACAGCCCCAGCGGGTGCAAGCCCGACGTGGCGGCGCTGGTGGTGACGGCGACCGACCTGTGCCCGCCCAAGGACAAGTGGTGCAAGCCGCCGCAGGAGCACTTCGACCTCAGCATGCCCGCGTTCCTCCAGATCGCGCAGGAGAAGGCCGGCATCGTGCCCATCTCCTATCGCAGGGTGGCGTGCGCGAAGCAGGGCGGCATCCGGTACACCATCACCGGGAACAAGTACTTCAACATGGTGACGATCACCAACGTGGGCGGCGCCGGCGACATCGCGGCGGTGTCGGTGAAGGGGAGCAAGCGCGTCAAGTGGACGGAGATGAAGCGCAACTGGGGGCAAGTGTGGCAGACCGGGGAGGACCTCACCTGCGAGTCGCTGACGTTCCGGGTGATGACTAGCGACCACCGCAAGGCCACCTCATGGCACGTTCTCCCCGCTGACTGGAAGTTCGGCGTCACGTACCAGGCGTCCAAGAACTTCTAAGTAGCCACTTTCCCTCCTCTTCTTCAACCTGCATGCCCGCAAGCAGCCATGCAGATTATAACATGCATCATGCATGCATATTCATTCTTTCGCTCATGCACTCCGATACGGTGCCAGAGTTAAAAAATGTAAATCAATATGCAAATTCAAATTACATCTTAACCAGTTGTGATCAATCTTTATAAATTCGTAATAAATTCATCTTAGCTTAGAAAAATATGAAACTATTTTTTCTATTTTCCTAAAATCAAGATCTATCTAATGGTATATAGTTTAGAATCGTTTGAAACTTTTATAAATCTCATTTATGTTTTCTTACTTGTTATTACTCTTGATACATATATTCAAATTTACACGACAACTTAAAAAGGACCAAGAAGACACTAATTACATTAACCATGCTAAGTAGTAAGAGTACAAATAGAATGTAAGTGACATATCATTATATACATCTTAATTGTGCTTTATTTAAATACATAATGATGATTTTATTATTGTATGACTTCTTACTTTATATATTTATTGTGACCTCCTACCTTATATATTATTACTAATTTTATATGAATGTATGACTTAAATGAATTTTTGAAGTCAATTGAGTATTCATGTTATAGTTTTTACTGATTGAATTTTAGATTCCGATCGTAACCGGTGTAATTTTCGTACCGAACTTTCGTTTTCATTGTTTCCGAATTATCGATGTCGTTTCGTTTTCGGAGTTTCAAAGGAAAAATATGAAAAACGAAAATGATTTTAGTGTTTACCGATCGTTTCCGACCGTTTTCACCCCTACACACACCGAATTAGACATGTGAAATAGACAAGCAATGGTCTATTTGTAAATGGGGGGAATATGTAACGGAAACCATTTGTTGGTCGAAAACATGAAAACTAGATTTAAAAAGAACACTTTTGTAACCTGAAATCTTCTGAAACTTGATACATATGCAGTTCATCCATACATAAACTCACATAAAAAAGTTGAGATGCAAAGTCATCTAAAAATAACAAAATCCATGTGCACGTATACTAGAAGACAAAAAATACATAAATTGTCTTGTAGTGCACATACAAGTGAAATTTGTGATTTTTATATGAATCTTTTAAAATTGAGTTTAAATTCTATCTTTTGAATGTAAGTACATATGTAGATGACACATATGTGTCCATTTTCAAAAAAAGTTAAGTTACAATAGTACATTTTTAAACTAGCTTCCATACTTTCATTCAGGAGGAGTTTTATTTAGTCAAAGGAAAAGCATTTGAAACAGGGGGGAAATTTCAAATCTTAAATGCTTCTTGCAATCTTATTCATATACCTTTCACTATTTGCAAAAAGACTTTGAAAATATTTTCCAAAAGAATTTGCAAAAACAAACATGTGGTGCAAGAGTGGTCCAAAATGTTAAATTAAAGAAAAAGCAATCCATTCATATTTAGTGAGTGCACATTTCAAATACAAACTAGTTACAATTCTACACTCTACATTTGCTTTGGTTTGTGTTGGTATCAATCACCAAAAAGGGGGAGATTGAAAGGGAAATAGGGTTAACCTTTTCCTATAATTAATTTTGGTGGTTGATAGTCAACACAAACACATGGACTAACTAGTTTGTTCTAGAATTCATGTATTACAGGTGCATAAGGTTCAACACAAACCAATAAAAGACTCAAGTTAGGGACTCAATTTGAAACGGAGCAAAGAACTTGAGTGGGCTGCGAATTGGCGCACCGGACTGTCCGGTGTGCCATCGGACAGTGTCCGGTGCACCAGGACCGTACAGTTGTCAAACAGCCACTCTCGGGAATTCGAGGGCACACTCCGCTATAATTCACTGGACTGTTCGGTGTGCCACCGAACTGTCTGGTGTGCTAGTGGAGCAATGGCTATCTGCGCCAACGGTCGACTCTGACAGAACGAACAGTGCAGCACAATACCACGCAGAAGTTAGAGCAGCGAAGTCAGAGGGGCACCGTACTGTCCGGTGTGGCACCGTACTATCCAGTACCGCAAGAGGATAAAGCTCCAACGGTCGACCAAGCTCCGAACCCTAACGGTTGGGTGACGTGGCAGCGCACTGGACAAGGAACAGTGCTTGTCCGGTGGCGCACCAGACTGTCCGGTGCGCCCATCGACAGCAGCCTCCCCAACGGCTACCAAAGTGGTTGGGGGCTATAAATACCCCCAACCACCACAACCTTTGGCATCCAAGTTTTTCAGAGATCACATTCAATACAAGAGCTAGTGCATTCACTCCAAGACACATTTTCAAAGATCAAACCCTCTACAAGCCTAGAATTCAACTCAAACATTTAGTGACTTGTGAGAGAGTGTGTCCGTGTTCTTTTGTGCTCTTGTTTCTTGGATTGCGTTGGAGACTTGTTCTCAAAAGCTAATAGTTAAGAACAAGGCAACATAAAAAGTGTTAAACGTTAAATCCCTTCGTCCTTCAAAGCATTATCTCCCTTCGGATATAATGAATTTCGGACGAAGGTTATGAAGGACATACCTTCATAAGCATGATAAATGATGAAGAAAGATTTATATACAGAATATGGAAAAATGGCATAATCACTTTAAACATTATTATCAATTTATTTCTATTTACGATATTTGTACAAACAATAACAAATTACAAATGTACCTTCGGTTTAAGGGAAAGCAAGGGTACAAGTATGACGCGAGGGCAAATGCTAAGTCAGCGTGAACAGTACGAGAGTACTGTTCATCTATTTATAGGCAAGGGACGCAGCCCATGTAGAATTACATTCATGCCCTTTACATTTATCAATAACTCTATAGTAATTCTTCGAGGTCTAATTTGCCTTTTCATCTTTAAGTCGATTCCCCTTCTCTGCTGTTATGTCGAAGCTTTTCTACGCACAGCTTCGTGATCACCTTATCCTTCGTCATAATCGCCTTTCGTCTCGCTCAGGCTTCGTCCTGACCATGCTCTTGTATACTCATGACCCGATTCCGAAGATGCCTGTTCACATATTTCACTTGGAAAACATTGTCAAATCATGTTTTTGAGGACCTTCGGAAGTCGAAGGCCCCCAACAGTAGCCCCTCGCAATATTAGTTTATTAGTGATAAATTCATATTGCGACATGGACGAAGGCCTTAAGCCGAAGGTCCGAAAAAACACCTTCCCTTTGCTAGAATAGCAACAGTCATTGACAAGCGGGACCCTCCAGTTTTTAACGCACTAGGTGTATAAATAAGAGCTCACCGCGAGTTTATTTGGCATGCTTTCTTGCCATCTGCTTTTGCTCACTCGACTTTTAGCCCTTGCGCAACAACACTTGCTTGGCTTTTTAAATTTTTAAGCTTCGGTTTCGAGAGCACTTTCTCAGCATTTTTGAAGATGTCTGAAGATAAAAAGGCTGTTGCTGAATCGAAGCTAAGCCTTTCTGAGGAGATGCATCTTGGCTTTCTTCAATCAATGGCAAAGACAAATACAGAGAAGATTACCAGGGAGATTTTAGAGGGTTTATCTGAAGACACTAGCGACAGTGACAGCTATGATGTGGATAGTGGTGGTGAAGATTTTGAAGATCGACCTTGGCGACCAAGCCATGCGGTTTTTGGTAAATCAAGTATTAAACAAAGCCATCTTGTTAATATGAGGGGTAGATATTTTCGGGACTTGTCTATTGTGAGGGCTGACGAAGGTGAAAAAACTTGTCCGACTCCTGAGGAGAATGAAGTTGTGATATTCCGAAGCTTCTTAAAGGCTGGACTGCGGTTTCCCTTGAGCAGTTTTGTCGTGGAAGTACTGAAGATTTTTGAAATCTGCCTTCATCAACTTACTCCCGAAGCAATCATAAGAATGGGCATCTTCATCTGGGCCATGAGGAGCCAAGGTTTAGAACCGAATGCAAAAAGTTTCTGCAACATACATGAGCTATTGTATGAGACAAAACCCTGGGGTAAAGAGCAGTATCACAACAATTTTGGCTGCTATAGCTTCGGCGCCCGGTCTGGGTCAAGCTGTCCCGTGCCAACCTTTCGAAAGAGGTGGCCCGGCGACTGGATGACGGAATGGTTTTATGTGAAGAGTGACTTGAAAACACGGGAAGATATTAAAGATATCATTATGCGCCCTATCTGGCAACGCTTCGGCCTCCGGAGGCCGAAGGTGGAAATGAATGAAGCAGCCGAAGAATGCCAGAGAGCCTTCGGCGTGGTTTGCTCTTTTATTGGGACAAGGGATTTGGTCCAAGAACACATTGCCTTCAGAATATGGCCACTTGTAGAAAAGTGGGAAATGCCGAAGGAGACCGTTAGAGAAACTGACGAAGGTGGATTAGTTAGGCTAAAAGACACATTCCAATATGGAGATAAATTCGTCGAGCCAGATGATGACTGGCTAAAAAGTATTGAGGCTATAAGTGATTAATTGCTTGGATTATACTCGAAGGCCGAAGACACTGCACTATCAGCGGCCTTCGGAGGCCAAAAGAAGAAGAGACTCAACCGAGTATTTGATGCAATTGGGTTTGTCTACCCCGACTACCGTTATCCGACGTGGGGTCAAAAAAGAAAGAATACATCTTCTACGAAGGAAGTTGCTTCAGCCGCTCCTAGCGAGCCGGCGCCGAAGAGGAAAAGGGTAAAGGTTCTCACACACCGGCCACGTTATATTGAACCAGCCACAGTGCCTGAGTTTATCGGTGAAACCTCTTCGGCCACCGAAGCTAAAGAACCAACTCCCCTGCCGAATATTGAAGGGCTGGCCGAAGTGCCGGCGACGGAAAAAATAGAAGAATCGAGGGCTGAAGAAACAAAGACATCGAAAATTCTAAGTCCTTCAGCAAAAATTGAGGTGCCAATGCCAATGCCAATGACGACCCCAAAGAGAAAAAGAATGGTTAATGTACTGGATGTATTGGAGACAATAAAGTCTTCAAGCACTACTCCGAAGAAATTTGGCGAAACTTCCGAAGTGCAAATCGAAGCCTTGGGTGCCGAAGCTTCAAAGCATCAAGTTGAAACTGAAGCTGGGCCTTCAGAGTCCGCTAAGGTAAAATCCTTGGAAGCCAAAGAAATAAAAACAACAGAACAAATTTTGGCCGAAGAAACTGGCACTGCCGCCCCCGAAGCATTTTTCGAAGCTTTCGATTATATTTTACGACATGCTTCGGGGAAAGAATTGACTGCAAAAGAAAAGCGAGAGGCTCAGTTTTATGCCCAAAAACTGAAATATCCAAAGGGGGCGTTGATATTCAACAGCAGTGGAGAAGAAGACTTTTTGTATTGTCTCCCTGACAGCAAGGAAATTTCTGTCTGTCGGGAGATGAGCAAGAGCTTCGGATTCCCAACACTAGAGAACGGGCTCTCGGTGTTATCAAAAGACGAGCTAGCCGACAGCTTAGCATACAATAGCTTAAAGGTGTGAAAATGAGGTCTTTGTATTATTTCTTGAAATTAAAATTTTTCATTTGCTTAAACTTATTGACGCACACACGATTTTTTGCAGGGCCTTATACTAAGCAACGCCCTCAGGGCTCAAAAAGATGCTGAAGACGAAGGGTGTGTTATGGCCCTGAGCAACCTTCGTTCCGAAGTAATTGAACTAAGGAACGAAGGTCTCGAAAAAGATAAAATATTACATTCATTGATAAATAGAATAAAAGAAGACGAAGCTACTTTTAAAGCTCAAGCTGAGGCTCAGAAGCGTGAAATTGAAGATCTTCGAAAACAACTAGCTAGAGTTAAAGAGGAACGCACACTTGAAGAAACAAAACGAGAAATCAGTGAACAATGGGCAAATCGTTTGGAAAAAAAACGTTGAAGAGCTTCGTGCATCTAAGAAAAGATGCTATGAAAAATCTATAGAATGTGCTAAGAAAGTAAGAACCAGCTTCGCCAGCGTTGGGGCTTTCTCAAGTGAAGAGAAATTCATAAGGGGTGACCCCGAAGGCCCAATTGAATGGATCAGCCACGAAGCTGAAGCCTTTGAAGAAATTTTGAATAGTCGTGGAGACATATGTGCCTTTTCGGGTGCCAGGGGGATTGCTACCATTTTGGAGAGGAAAGGCTGTGACCACGTGAAATTCTTGGCACAATCCAAAGCCGCCTTATCCTCTAAAGATATACAAGACCCCTCGGCCGAAGCGAGCCTGGTCGGTGGAAAATTTTCACCGACATCTGGGACAATGGTGGCCGGGAAATGGCCTAAGAAATTATACGAAAAAGCGAAAAAGGCATTCATGACGCTAGAAAAGTAGCAGAGGCCGCTGAGAAAAGTGCAGAGCCCGAAGGGCAAATAGGTATTGACTAGTGGTTTTTGACTTTTTGTTGTAATGTTTTGATTTCGAACTTGTTTACGTTTTGTAATAAGACCGTACTTTCTCCTCCCTCAGAACCTACTGAGCCATCGGCGGACCCCCACGTGAAGGGGGACGACGAAATTAGAAAAATGGCCGAAGCCATCATGGATAAAGTTGTTGATCAGCTATTAAACGAAGCTGCAGAAATAGTTCTAAGGGAAGATTAGCTGTTATTGTAAAAAGATTTAGAATGTAACATTTGTTGAGAAACATGTGTAATATTTTGTAACTTTGAATGTAATATATTAGCTGTTTTTTGTTCTATTCTTTATGATGCATGAAACTTCTTATACATACCGTTTTTGAGCCTTCGGCGAAAAAACACCTTCCCTTCTTTTCATGCTTCTTAAATAATATCCGTGTTCTCATAAGATCAGTATCCAATCCTCTTAAAATCAATAACCAATAGATCTTTCCATTTTAGAGTTTGACGAAGGTATAACTCTTCAATAGCTATTTTTTGTGCCTTGTCACTATTTCTTCGAAACAATCTTCGAATATCAATACCGAGACCCCCTTCTTGCGTTGTTGATGCAATATGATGTATGATGTTATGCTATGCGAATGATGTAATGATGTGATGTTATGCAAAATGATACTTGCCGAAGGTCGACATTTTTTCACTGCAAGCCTCCCTTAGGAGCTTCTTCGCCTTTTACTTCAGCGGAATCAGCGTTTATTTTTCGCTGTAAGCCTCCCTTAGGAGCTTCTTCGCCTTTTACTTTCAGCGGAATCAACGTTTATTTTTTGCTGTAAGCCTCCCTTAGGAGCTTCTTCGCCTTTTACTTTCAGCGGAATCAGCGTTTATTTTTCGCTGTAAGCTCTGCATTCCCTTCGGAACGACTTTTGAGCAGAAAACTTACATTGTGCTCCCTTAGGAAAGACTTTTTGCTGCTTCGAAGAAATTACACTGCGTTTCTTAGAACAAAATTTTTGATAATTCGAAGGTCCTCCTTGCCACCATAAATTCTTATGCTTCGGCAACTTAAGCCTATGGAGAAGATATATTTTCATTATGGTAAAAAAAAGCGAAACTGTTACAAGAGATTAAAAACGACAAAAAGCACTTAAGCCTCCCATAATTGTTCCTTATTAAAAAGAAAATAATACTGAATGCGAAAAACTGCTGTCGGGGTAGGATATTTGTCAGTAAATATGCTTCGACTCTGGCACAGTGCTATTGACTGTGCGAGCTTCGGACTCTTCTCTGAAGTCCCGTTGAAGGTGAGTGTGCTGACTCCCTTCTGGCTGCTGGCCTTGTTGCGTTGGTGGTGGAGGTGGAGGCTGTTGCCAAGATGCTTGGGGTTGGCTTGCCGAAGCAATAGAAGCTGCAGGGTGGTTGCCTACATATTCTGGAATGTAAGGCGAATGGTACGAAGCAGTATGCATGACTTGCTTTGGCTGACTCTGTTGCGCTGCAGCTTCTGCTATCTCCTTTTGCTTCTGGATGGTAACATGGCACATCCTAGTGGTATGGCCCTTGTCCTCACCACAGAATAGACAATAAATTTTCCTTGGTTGATCCCCAAATCTTCCTCCGAAGCCCCTGGCGCCTCTGCCCCTTGGAGCTGGCGGCCGGAAAGAGCTTTGCTGCTGCCCCGAAGCTTGCGAGGAGTGCTGTGGCCTTTGCTGTTGACTCCCTCTATCATCACTCTGAGTAGAGTTGTGAATTGACCTGACGTGCCTCGGATGGAATCTTCCTCCGAAGCCCCTGGTCATTTCAGAGAACCTGTATGCTTCCACCCTTCTTTGGCGGAAGTCATTGTTAGCTCGAATATACTCGTCCATCTTCTGGAGCAGCTTCTCCAAAGTTTGAGGAGGCTTCCTGGCAAAGTATTGAGCTGAAGGTCTCGGCCGAAGCCCCTTAATCATGGCCTCAATGACAATTTCATTGGGCACTATTGGTGCCTGTGCCCTCAGACACAGGAACCTTCGGACATACGCCTGAAGGTATTCTTCGTGGTCCTGGGTGCACTGGAATAAAGCTTGAGCAGTGACCGGCTTCGTTTGAAACCCTTGGAAGCTGGTTATTAGCATGTCCTTCAGCTTTTGCCATGAGGTGATTGTTCCTGGCCGAAGAGAGGAGTACCAGGTTTGTGCAACACTCTTGACAGCCATGACGAAAGACTTTGCCATGACTGCAGTATTGCCACCATACGAAGATATGGTTGCTTCATAACTCATCAAGAATTGCTTCGGGTCTGAATGACCGTCGTACATGGGGAGCTGGGGTGGCTTGTAAGACTGGGGCCAAGGTGTAGCCTGCAGTTTTGTTGACAGAGGAGAAGTATCATCAAAAGCAAAATTTCCATGATGGAAATCTTCATACGAGTCATCCTCGTTGTAGAAGCCCTCCTGATGAAGCTCTCTGTGCGGAGGCCTTCGGTTCTGGTCATCTTGAGCAAGATGACGAACTTCTTCAGAGGCTTCATCTATCTGCCTTTGCAGGTCAGCTAGACGAGCCATCTTTTCCTTCTTCCGTTGGACCTGTTGATGGAGCATCTCCAAGTTTTGGATTTCTTGATCCAAGTCGTCCTCCGGAGGCGTTGGACAGGTGGCCTTCCTCTTCTGGCTTCGAGCCTCCCTAAGAGAAAGGACGTCCTGATTGGGATCCAGCGGCTGCAGAGCGGCAGCCCCTGTTGCTGAAGCTTTCTTCGGCGGCATGACGAAGGTGATGCTTGCCGAAGGTGTTCAAAACCCAAAAAATGGAAATGAGTTCACCGGAGGTGGGCGCCAATGTTGGAGACTTGTTCTCAAAAGCTAATAGTTAAGAACAAGGCAACATAAAAAGTGTTAAACATTAAATCCCTTCGTCCTTCAAAGCATTATCTCCCTTCGGATATAATGAATTTTGGACGAAGGTTATGAAGGACATACCTTCATAAGCATGATAAATGATGAAGAAAGATTTATATACAGAATATGGAAAAATGGCATAATCACTTTAAACATTATTATCAATTTATTTCTATTTACGATATTTGTACAAACAATAACAAATTACAAATGTACCTTCGGTTTAAGGGAAAGCAAGGGTACAAGTATGACGCGAGGGCAAATGCTAAGTCAGCGTGAACAGTACGGGAGTACTGTTCATCTATTTATAGGCAAGGGATGCAGCCCATGTAGAATTACATTCATGCACTTTACATTTATCAATAACTCTATACTAATTCTTCGAGGTCTAATTTGCCTTTTCATCTTTAAGTCGATTCCCCTTCTCTGCTGTTATGCCGAAGCTTTTCTTCGCACAGCTTCGTGATCACCTTATCCTTCGTCATAATCGCCTTTCGTCTCGCTCAGGCTTCGTCCTGACCATGCTCTTGTATACTCATGACCCGATTCCGAAGATGCCTGTTCACATATTTCACTTGGAAAACATTGTCAAATCATGTTTTTGAGGACCTTCGGAAGCCGAAGGCCCCCAACAGATTGCCTTTCTTCTTTCTCGTTCTTGTTCTCAAGTGACTTGTAATCAAAGCAAGAGGCACCTAAGTGTGTGGTGGTCCCTGGGTCTTAGTGACCCGATTGATTAAGGAGAAGGCTCACTCGGTCTAAGTGATCATTTGAGAGAGGGAAAGGGTTGAAATAGACCCGGTCTTTGTGACCTCTTCAACGGGAACTAGATTCCTTGGAACCGAACCTCGGTAAAACAAATCACCATGTTCATTCGCTTGATTCTCATTTGATTTGTTTTCCCCTCTCCCCGGACTTGAATTTAACTCTAACGTTAACCCCGGCTTGTAGTGTGTGTTTAAAGTTATAAATTTAAGGTTTCTCCTATTCACCCCCCCCCCCTCTAGGCGACTTTCAGGAGGACCTCGACTGAGATTTCAGCGATGATACTAGTGAGGAGAGCTTCCCTGATGCCGCCGCCGCCAATGATGGTGGTGACAAGGAGAAACTAGAGCGTAAGCGTAGGAGGTTGATCAGATACCTCTGCCTTTTATAGATGAGATTTCTTAGATAGGGCCCCTTGTAGTCCTGCTCCTTCTCGATGAAATAAATAAAACTTTTGGTCAATCTGTTCTATTTGTGCTTCCCTGTGCTTGATATATTTTAGCCAATCTATCTGTGATGTTCATATTCCCTGTTCTTGATGCATCTGAATGACCTCCTCATCATTCCCATTGTTATTAGAATGTTTCGGTAGCATCCTATTAGCCCATAGAAAACCCCCATCTTCATCATCTCTTCCTATGGCGACAGTACTCTTAGTTGACTATCATTGGGGCTCACGAACGACGTCAACAAGTTTTCCTTGAACGACATGTTGACTTATGATGCCCTCCGAGCAACTAATGACACTTAGATGTGTCTATAGTCTTCTAGTCATTTATCAGCTTTACCATTCTTATCATTATTTTTTTATCTAAAGGCGATGCCAATGCATTGGCTATTCGATCATTTACTTTTTTTAGACGATAACAACATATTAACTTTTGGCTATCAGCAACATTTCTTCAAATATGTGCCATTGATATTCCTGCTAAACTAGATGTCGTCTAATGTTTCCATCCGATATGAGTTACTTGGGACAGTTTCTTTGATATGATATGGACCATGACACTTTGGGGACCACTTTCCATAAATCGGATCCTTAGTCCCAACTAGCAAAATCAATTCCTAAATGAGGTCGCTAGTGTGAAATTATTTAGGCCTAACCTTTTTGTTGTATGCCCAAGCCGCTTCAGCTTTATTTTCCTTGTTTTTTCTTATGAACACAGTCTTAATTCTATTAGGTCCTCAGTATTGATATTCATCATTATTGCATACTCACCAACTTATAAATCATTCCAAAATGTTACCATTCTTGATCTGTGCTGATTTCCCATGGAATTATGGCCTCCTAACCATAAACTAGCTGGTAGGACAAGTTCTTGGTTGCCTCGTGGCAAGACATCATGTAAGCCCATAATGCTTCTACCTCATGCCATTGTTTCAGGTAGTCATTGATCTTACGCGTGATCAACTTGGTTAAGTTTTTATTTGATGCATCGGTCTTTCCATTGGCCTGAGCAAAATATGGTGATGACTAACCAGGATGACTCCTATTTCTTTAGCAAACTTTCCAAATTCTTCTGATATGAACACTATCCGTTGAGGCCACATACCCATGTGCCTAATTGGTAGAACAAGCGGTATGCCCCATACCTGTGGTGTATTGGGTTTCTCAACCTAGCCTAGGTAGTGACCTCTAGGTTACTTGACCTTAATTAAAACTACTCTCCACTAGCATGGACCAACGACAGCCAAAGACCCACTCGTTTCACCTTCCTTATGGTGAGATAATGATCACAATATAAGATGCCCTAACCTTTTGGATGTCTTTGCATAGACTCCATGTCATTGGGGTTGTGGACTGGAGAACTAGATGGACCTAGTGGGGGAGTACTATAGGATTAGGCCACCTGAGGATGCTGAGGCTGATAGGTCCAAGTAAGTACAACATAAATCAACTATGTTCCATTATTATAAAACATTATTTGTTCTCACATTGTTTTGTTCTTTCACAAGAGAACATTAGTGGTACCCTCTAGTCAGATCTCTCAACACTTAGGTATCTATTCACTAGGTGCTACCAAGTTGAGGTCAAGAGGCACATTAGAGTGTGGCTCTGGCACTTTGTAGCTAATTTCTTATTCCCCAATGCTTCTGGAAACAATATCAATTGGGCGATGCTACAAATCATTAATAAGGAGAGGGAGAACATAAGTCAGTTTAGCTAGGGCACCACAGATCTATCTTGGATGTAGTGACATCTCACATAGCCTACCATCGTGATGTCGCAAACGTTAGCATAGGTGGTTGTTCTTACCTGGTTTAGTTGTCATGTTTGGATCATTGGCCCGTTAGGAGACCTAACCTTTTTGGTTTTTCTATAAGTCGTTTGCAATGTCACTATCTTTCAATCACTTACATCATTTGGTTATACATAGTAACATGTGTGTGTTACTTGCAGTCCTATAATCACCAAGATGGGACTTGTTCGATTTGCTTGTACCATGAAAAGAGGTAAATATATGAAAGACAACCTACAAAGATGTTATATGTAGTATTTGGACCTCCTCGATGTCCCAGCACAATGCTAGCTTAGCAATTTGTGTTATCGTCACCGTTGGCACGTTTGTTTTCTCGAGAATCTAACAGTTAAATGTCACTGGTAGGTTACTTGGATGCCTTGGGCATAGTAGAATCTAGACTCTTATAGTCTAATCATAATAGTGACATATGGAGCATATATGTGCCATTTATCTTCTTCCATGTGGTGGAGTTCTACTACCTTTGCATGGTGTGTAGGTTGTTAAGAAGGTTTCCACCGAACCCACCGATGGACTACTCCATGAGCTAGATGTGGCACAAGTTAGTTAAATAGTTCTTAATTTTTACAACTTGTGAATGAAATGTATGGAGAATTCAAATTATTAATATAGAAATTCTAGATTTGATTAGAGAAAGAGGTACAAGGATAAGGATTGGCATGTCGCACACCATGATGTTGTAGATGTGGAACCATAGGGAGCATAGGGACCCATGAGCGATCCACCACATGACTAACACAATGTCGACCAATACCTAACTCAGTTAAACATGTCAACAAGGACCCACATTAAGCCCCCTATACTAATGAAGCAAGCAAGGATGTTTCTGATGATGATGCATAAGTGCAAGCTTCACATCATCAACATTAATGTTGCTTGAGCTTTCATCTTCTTCTTGCACTTTAGCTTTGTCCTTCTTCTCATGATTGGCTTTAAGAGCCAAATCCTTTTTCTTATATAAAGAATACATATCTTTATCATAGATGTGCATGTACATATCATGAGCATTGATCTTCCCCAAGATTTGAGATGATGTAGTGATGGAAAGATCAATTTGGTGAAGCACAGTGATGATGTAGCCCTACTTCTAATTGGGAGCACACTTAAGATTTTCCTCACAACATCTAGTTGTGTGAGTCCTGATCCATTCACTTCCTCTACAAAGACATTCAACTGTGAGTACATATTATTGTCATTTTTATGATGGTGCATTTCAAAAGAATTTAATTTCTTTGTGACTAAATGGTAATTATCCTCTTGCTTGCTCTTGGTCCCTTCATGTAGTGCATAAATATTGGACCAAAGAGCATGAACATCCTTGTAGTTGCATACTCTATTAAATACATCCTTGCACATGCCTCTAAAAGGAATTTTTGCCTTAGTATTTAATTTTCATAATGAATTTCATCACCGATTAGATTCATGAGGTCCTTAGATTTTGGAAGCCCTTGATGAGTGGCTCTAAAAACTCCTATATTTATAGCCTCAAGGTAAGCTTCCATACAAGTTTTCTAACAATGAACATTATTACCCTCAAAGATAGGAGGAGTGTCACACCCGGTTTTGGAAGGCAAACCGAATGCGAACCATGTATGTGCCATGATCAGAAATTCACGTACACAATGATTATATATCTGGACATCATTCTGCAGTGCTCAAATAATAACATAATAAATATTACTTTATTACATCATGATGTCAAAGACATCCACATAGTCATTAACTTAAACATAAATCAAAGTGCTAAGCAAAACGCAGTAAAGATAAGGCCTTCACAGGTAGCTGACTCGAGGTCTGCCGTTAATCTAGTCTAGAACTCCTCGAAGTCCTGGAACTCCTGAAAGTCCTCCGTGTGGCCTTCATCTTCTCCTGAGCAGTGGTTGCAATGTGGACAACCTGGTGTTTTGTGTTTAAGCAAGGGTGAGTACACATCAACATACTCAGCAAATGCCCCGTCTAGCTGAGGTGGACTAGCTGTATGTGGGGTTAAGCTCAAAGCCATTGCTTTTAGTTGGTCAGGTATTTATCATTAGTGGAAGCCAAGTTTATCATAGAACCCAAATTAATACCCTAAAAACACCTCCTCGGAGAGGAAAGTACCAGAAACCATAAGTATAGCCATCATCATTAAATCATCAACATAAATGTATCCAGAGTATCCCTAATCAAAGAGGATCACAAGGCTGCTCTTAACCATGAGCACGACTGATATACCAGTTTCTAACCCTCTACAGAGGCCGCACACTTTACCCACGAGTCGTGATCCCTTTTGCCTCAGGTCGATCACACCCTTAAACACTACCAAGGTGAGCCAGCAAGGTTTCACTATGTATCCTTTACAAAGATTACCCTGGTGTGTAGTCGCCCGTTAGGTTTCGCCAGTCGTACAAACACAGTACTCCTCCCTAAGGGGGTGACTAACAAAACCTAATCGAATGAACCCCGGCACCCCACCCTTAGCAGAGCAAGCACTATGCCCCAACCCCCATTGATGGCACAACGGCGAAGCAAACTACATCCCAAATTCCTCCAATTAATTAGCTAAGGGCGTCCCATACCACCCTCCTGGTTGCACTATTTTCTCAGGTGATCTCTCAACGAACAGGTCCTTATAGAGAGGTACTCGAGAAATAGCCTGAGCCCCCTAAAGTGTCACAATTTCATCATATCCAGAATAAAAAACGTATCATAAGTAATTCTCATCAAGTTCGTTGATTAGAGTAAAGCACTAGCATGTAGTTCATCATAATAGCCCAACCCAAAAAGGTAATCAAGGATAGGATAAATAGGAAGCTAGTCAATCCTTAGGTTGATCATAGTATGCGGGAGAGTGAATTATAAAGTAAATTGGGCATAATAGGTCAGAGGACACTTGCCTTCACCAAGTAGCTACTGCTCATGGTCTTCTCCTACAATTCCTTTGGACTCCGTGAACGGAACGTTATCTAGGCGAGTGCAAGCATGCATTCAACATTCTTGAATTAGAAAGAAACAATACATCATACAATAAAATAGGTCAATTAAATATGCACGTGACATAAAACTTGCAGTCGAGGGATCTCGTGTTTACACTAAGCAAGTATGAACTAGAATATTTAATTCGACGTCATCATGTTAACAGACATTTACAATGAAAATCTATTAAAACAACTACTTAGCTCTGATTAATTTGTTACTCTGGTATTTGTCAGTTCAATGAATAATTAATTAATTAATCAACATGAGAGATTCTATGTGAAGCGAATTAGCGATGCGCGGCAACGCACGCGACATGCGAAGATGTGTGCGCGACGCTCGCGCGAAGTAACACGCATGACAACACGCGGACAACTCACGCGACGCGCGTGACAGTATGTGAGACCAGCACAAACGATGCGCGCGAACTAAGCAAACGTGCAAGGGGTAGACGAGCGTGCGCAGGGGTAGACGGACTTGCTGCGCGCATGCGAAGGCGAGTGCACGCTGCGGGGATGCAATTCGGGTTGTTGCGCGTGGGGTTCGACGAAACGCATCATGTGGGAGGTCGTACGCAGGGGTAGACGTGTGCTGCCCATCTCGAAGAGTGGGGTACGGTGCTTACCTTGTGAAGTGGCTGGTTAGGGTTTACGCAGGGGTTAGCCGAAGGTGTGACAGGGTTGCTGCTGTGCGGGATGCCAGATGCGGGGACCACTGGCCACGATGACCGCGACAACACCGGCCATGGTGGTCTCGTCGGGGCTATGGAGGGTGGTGCTAGGGGAGGCATGGGGACAAGGGTGTGCGCACGACGAACTCCGATGGCGAGCGCAACAGCACGACTGCGAACTGGGGGCGGGCACGCTGCGTCTGGGGCATGCTGTGTGGAGGCACTAGTGAGAGCACCTAGAGGGGTGAATAGATGATCCCACAAAAATCAACTCTAAACGACACAAACTTGGTTTATAATGAGTGTAAGTGAAAGCAAAAACCAAGTTGGTATGAGTAGAGATGGAGGGATGAGAACTCTTCAATTGATTGCTTCTTTGAAATGTGTATCAAACATAGGAGTAATAATACAAGTGAATATAAGAACTCAAGAAAACAACAATTGCAATAAAGTAAATAGACAAGAGACACGACAAATTTATCTCGTGGTTCGACCAATGCCTACTCCATGTTATGGTGACCTCCTTCGGTCAAGGGTTGCACTCAACCCCTCTCAAGTGATCCAAAGATCAAACTTGAGTACCACGATTGTCTTCCTTATAACATTTCCCGGTTGTGATGAATCGAGGAATCTCTACGAATTGGAGTCTCTCACGACATACACAAATGTTTACAATCAAAACGGAATAAGGATGGGAGTAGAAATACACACAAGAACTCAATCACAACAACAACGACAGACACATGTCAAGAAGAGAGCACAAGAATCAAAACAACAGTCATAGTCCGGTGCATTAGCCAAACTTGTGCCAGTCTGAGGGCACCAGACTGTCCGATGAATTATAGTCGCGGTGACCCGGTGGATTCCTGAGAGCAGCATGTTCGCCGACGGACTAGCCTAGGGCATCGAACATTGTCTGGTGCACACCAAACAGTCTGGTGCCCCTAGACTAGCACATGTTTGGCTAATCTTAGCCAAACACCATTTCTCCAAAATGGTTCGACTTGAGAAGTTTCCTAGCACTTAGATAAACATAGTTAGTAACTCAAATAGTTTACTAAGTGCTCGAATCATACCTTTGTTCCTCCCATACAATAGGATTTGCAAAATACACAAATTTGCATTTTTCCCATGTTTCTCAATTTGCTTTTCAAGTACCTGTGCTTATGCCCATACATTAAGATGGTAGTCCAAGACAATGTGTTGAGCATTTAATCACCAAAACAATATAGAAATGGTCCAAGGGCACATTTCCCTTTCAATCGGCAGTCGTGCCGGGGGCACGCCATGCAGGGGTAGGGGACAAAATAGGAGGGCGGCCGAACCGGTTTGCCCAAGCCTCAGCCATGGAGAGCGAGCACCATGCCGACATGGCAAGCAGCGAGGAGGAGAGAGAGAGGGGGAGAGGGTGGAATGGGGGCGAGCTCACCTCGGCTGCGGCTAGGTTCAAATCCGGCGAAGGTCAACAAGAACGGCGTGTGCGGCATCGGTTTCAAGGTGAGGGCACAAACGCGTTCAGATGCAAATGTGAGGGAAGTGGGAGGAAGAGAGGGGCGATGTTGGGGCTTCAATCCACCCGGTCAGACGGTTTCTGATTGGACGGGTGACGTGGGCGAGGGCACCGCTCCCGTTGGCCATGGGAGCGGGGCGATGGTTGGGGTGAGAAGTCCCTGACGCTCGGGGCCCGCGGGCCAGACAATGGTGGTTGGTCGGGTGTCGCGCGACGCGCTTGCGCGTGGGCCACGCGAGGGGGCCCGCTCGTGGGCTAGGGTAGGGAGGGGCGCGGCCTAGTCGCGCGGTAGGCCGGGGTGGCATGGAGAGAAGGGGGGTGGGCCGTGGGTTGGGAGGGCAGCTTGGGCAGATCGAGAGGGGGTGCTAGGCTCATTTCCCATTTCCCTGCTTTCTCCTTTCTTTTTCTATATTTTGCTTATTCTTTTGTATCTAGTTTCCAAACTCGAGCGCAAACTCAAAATAAGATGAATGCATTTCAAATGTATGCAGCAAGCAAAATAAAATATACACTTCAGCATGGTGCAACGTCACACGACTTCCTTAGGGTTTTCGTGATACACGTATTCAAAATAGATCCCTCTGTTACCTTGAAAGAGAAAGAAAGGAGTGAGAACAAAAGTGAAGTAAGATGTAACTTGAATTTGGTGGATATTAGAGAGAAAAAATTTATACCCCCAATTCAGGCTGTTACAAGGAGGTTCATCCCCGTTGTACATAGTAACTCCAAGCAGTTAAACTAAACAAACTAGCACGAGGCTTCAATAACAATAGAAAGAACTATGATACCCAATAAAGAGGGTGAATCAGGCTTCTCTTAAATTTCTTACAAAAATTAATTTCTAATTGTTAGCCCAACTTCACTCGAGTGCCTAATGTGTCACAAAGAATCTTGCACCCTAATTTCCAACCTTAATTAGCATGTAAATACTAAGAAATGTAAATGTTTGAAGTAAATTGTTCAAATGTAAATATGTGCAGTAAAGTAATAGTTAGAAGACTCCTCGATATTTTGCTAAGGTCTGGGAGAGTCGGCACTCCGCACTAATCATCGTTGGAGCACCCGCACAAAGGTGTTGTCCCCCTTGCTCCGTGCAAGGATTAAGTACAATCTATTAGTATGTTCTTCACCGCTCTAGCACGGTGAACTACTCACAATCGTGTATAAGTCATAAATTGGGTCACCCACAAACTTTCCCGGTGATCACCATACTCTTGTTCACCACTGAACTATCTAGTTGACATTGATCATCAATAATAATAAGCAACCTCTCACTTGACTCTACCAATCTTAATTGTGCACAATGATAAGACCACTAACCAAATTTAAACTCTCAAGTCCATCACTAGACAAAGACTCTTTCTCACATTTCAATTTGGTTGTTTAAGCTATTACATTTGGCAATAACACTATTATGAGCCGGTTGATGGGATATTTATAGCTCCTAATCGGCCAACTAGCCATTGCAATAACTTTAGAAAAAACTCATGAGTGTTGGACTATCCGACGCTCATCTATCGAACCAATTCGCATGTTTCGATGACACAACATTAACTATGTACTTATTGTGTAAGCACTAGTTGTTTGAATTATTGTTGCAAGTGTCTCATTCGACACTTACCGATGGACCTGTGAGACACTCACGAAACTCTATATAGTTACTTAATAGAGACCATCAGACCCAACTCGTTGGTTCAGCGCTTGCACTGCTCATAGGGTCTAACGACCCTTTAGACCCTGTAGAAGAAACCCTAGAACAAAAAAGTTGCACCATATGGTTCAACGCCCATTATCGAACTAGTGCTACAGCCATGGAACTCTCTGGTTTGTTGTCATAGATCGTCGAACTCAACTTAGTGATCCAATGTCCTATTGTTCACAAGGTCCAACAATCAAGCTCTCTTCGGTTGACTACGTGGAGGTGTTGGACCAGTCATCTATGGTTTGATGATCGTGTCCTACGCCTCGAAAACCCTAAACCCTAACATGTCTATCATTAGAAACTTTGTAAATGGTTTTTAAAAAATTTGTAAATAGGTTTTGTTCCAAACTTCTTTCAAACCTATCCTAAGCAACCTAGAGCTAAAGACAACTAGTGTGCACTAAACTAAACTTATTAAACTTATATAGGTTAAGCTACTAGCAAATATCCACCTTTATAATACAATTAAAGGAAAAATAAGGCCCTAAACTATTTTAAGTCTCTAAACTCCAAACAACATTTCGAACTACTCCATCCTTAATCTTGTATTTCATCCTTCCAATAACAAGACGAAAACTATATTCAGGAGCATGAAAACTATAAATTGTCCAAACATTGTCACTGTGACCATAATTTGGTTCTATAAAACATATGTTAGATCAAAATAATCTTATGTTACCATTAATCACCAAAACTACACTCAATACCTATATTCTCTACCATGCCAAGCAATGTAGCACAACAGTGGGTGGTGCAACAAGAGATTCACATCACCAACCAACAGGCGATTGACCTGCCATAATGGCAGGCTAGCCGCACAATTTAGCCGCCAACGTGGGGCTGACCTACCATGGTGGCAGGCCAGCTGCATCAGAGGGGATAGCGTGACAACACAATTTGGCCACATTAGGGAAATTAATGCGGCCAAACATGTTAGTTTTAGAAGAAAAAAAAACTCTCGAATATTATTTTTTAGAAATAGCTTTAAAAAAGGTTAAAACAAAATCAAAATAACATTTGATGTTCATAGTGCTTCATAGATCGATTTGGATATGTGGCAACACTTATTTCCTCAACTAAATATTGCTTTTTATACAGTCGACCTGCAAAGGCTATTACGCACCATACCACATGCATGGAATGAATCCAAGTAATACAAAAAGGTCACTGTCCCAATAACACGATTGAAGACAAAAGTCCACCAAGGCAAGGATGTAACAGCGTAGCTGCAACTGCAACCCGGGCACCCGGCGAGCAACCTACAATGGAGTCAGGCCAACAACACCTGCGCAAGGAACATAGCAATTTGACAAATGTACAAGAAACATTGCACAAGAGGAAATGATTCAGCAACGCAAACAATGATTACTAGGTGAAAACCATAAAACACTTTGGAATGCACATGAATACTTCTTGTAAAACAGTTGCAGTGGCTTATTTTTTTACGGTCGTAGAAATTAACTGGATGGGCACCGATGACAAGTTTCAATGCCTTTTCTGACATCATTATCCCAGTCACATTCAACGGTTCACCATAAATATAGCAAAATGAACATACCACATGCCAGTCTTCCACCAGCATTTCCAGTAGAGAGGCTGAGCTCATGGCCCCCTAAACACGATGAGCAAAGTTAAAAGGGCAGCATACTACTGAATAGCAAGAAAATGTGGAACGCGAGTAGAATTAGGCTCACCTTTCCCCAAATCATCTTCAAGCTCATGAACCACAAATGCTCTCCCAACAACTGAATTTGGGCCAGTCAAAGGAATCTGATCATACCAAGGAATCACAAAAATTACCAAGCTGAATTGGCCATGGACTATATAGTATAAAAGTATGATATTTCATAATTTACCTGGGTATCAACAATGGTTGCCTCGGCTATGCCTGTATCACAACCAGTTAAACAAACACGCCATAAAAAAATGTCATAATCCAGAAGAAGAAATTTGCTAATGAATATCACAAGTGTACTACTGGTTGCTACAGGCCTTACCCTCAGCATTTGCAACAATGTTTCCCAGGTCACCCGCATGACGGACTTCGTCTTCTGGTGCACCGTGCGTCAGATTGTTTGGATTAAAATGTGGTCCTGTAAGATAGAAAAGGTTATTTTTTAAAGTTAGACTTGGCAACTTGAACAGCTAGATGATTCAATTTATTATAGAAGGGCGAGCATAACTGAAGATGCATGAAACTATAGCCAGAAGGAAAAGGAATGAATAGCACCAGATCTTGGTAACAAAATTAGTTTGATGGAAATTTACCGGTGTCTGCACAAGACAGCCAGAATTTAGTACTCCCTCCATTTCAAATTGTAAATCATTTTGGCTTTTCTAGATACATAGTTTTTATTATGTATATAGACATAGCGTATATCTAGCTACATAGCAAAAGATCATATGTCTAGAAAACCAAAATGGCTTGTAATTTGGAATGCCAACACCATGCATGCACTAGCTACAGATGGTGTGATGGTGGCCATCTGTGAGGAGGCATAAATTTGATATGGTCGTTATTTGTGATCAGCTGTGTGTGATGATATGCTTATTTAGGATCTTAGGCTTCTGGTGCTTTGGGAAGGGGTGGAACCATAAGTTTTTCAACAAAGGATGGAATCGAGATAAGGTTATTGGCAAGGCAAAGGATAAGGAACTGGTAATTAGCCCTGCAGGGGAAACACTCAGCTCCCAGTGACGCTACCTCACCTTTGCAGTATGCCTTTCGGATTGGTATGCGAGCCTTGTTGCAATATGTTTTGCTCACGGTAGAGTGCACATGCTGGCCACCTTTACCAGTTTGTGTGTTTGGTGAGAAACTTACCAGCAGATTTCCAAAGAAACGCTCTCTAAGGGACTTCAACAGGTGGTTTGTAGAATTATTGGACGTAGCTAGAATTTGGTGCTTCGCAGGTGCAAAGGGCTTCAACTTTTTTGTTGGCGCCCCATATAACGAGTAGTTTGTTTTTCTGTTTTTACCCACCTGAGCAGTCTGCTCATGTGGGAGATTTGTGCACAACTAACAACTTGCACTTGTAAAACTCTAACTCCTTATTACTATATATATGCCGGGTCATTCTGGATCTTTCAAAAAAAAGTAATTTGGAATGGAGGGAGTACCACATTAAGAAAAAAGATCACAATTGCAGGCATAATTAAGATCAATGGGAAATTATAACCTGTCGATATGCACCCATTGGTAGTATCACCAAACTCGTGCTGCAAAATGAAATTGTGTCATCATCATGTTTGCAATGAAGAAGTTAATGCCCAAAGCTATTGAAGATAACAAAACTCACGAGGTGGAAGCCATGAAGTCCAGGGGTAAGTCCAGTGATACGGACATTCACAGTTGTAGGTCCTGTTATACAATATCAATATTCAGAGGGGTAAGAGTAGACACAAAACCAGTTGCATTTCAGAAGCAAAATGTGTGTGCGCTAGTGGTGAACAACTCTCATAGTTTGATAAGAACTCAATAGGGAACTGCATGGGTCAGCCGGTCAGGCAGTCAGCAATCAATGAGCTAAGTCCAACACTCCGTTAGCACCCTTGCCAACATTTGAGGCAGCACGTTCACTTGAGTTAGCGAGATTAGAGACTTTGGCTGGTGGATTTTCGTCATACGCACGATACATTTGCTTCAAAACAGTGTAAGGAACGAAAGTTGTGTTCGAATTGAGTTCTGACAGCAAGCAAAGCAGTTTTTGATGCAATTGTTGTATCCGATTTACCATTACCAAGCGCAGACTTTTAGCTTGATCAATTGCTACAATCCAGAGAGGAATGCACCCACCCGATTAACGAAGGGGGAAAATGAAGTTCCCAGTTTTGGCTGCCCAGCCAGGCAACTGTCGAAGCTAGCCCTGTACAGCTGTACTAGTAGATGGAAGGTGACGAGGTGAGAAGATGGGGGGACAGGATAGACAGGTAACGCACCATCGTCGTCCTGCGTGAGCGTGACCACGCCCTCGACCTCAGACGCGCCCTTGAGGACGGCTACGGCCTTCTTAGTGGCGTCCGCGACGACGAGCGCCCTGGCGGCGGCGGCGCCCCACGGGCCGGCGACGAAGTGGACCGAGTGGAAAGGGCGTGCGGAGGAATAGGGAGCGGCGAAGACCGCGGGGGACCTGGCGGCGGCAGTGGCGGCGAGGAGGAAGGACTGCGCGGCCATGGTGGGCTGGCGGGCGGCGGCGGCCTTTGGGACTTTGGGAGGGCCTTGGATGGGGTGGGTGACTGACTGGCGATAAGGTGGGCTCGCGTTTATTATACTTCGGCCTCACCTACGGCTGCCACGGCGATGAACCCGGGGCAGGGCAGCCAGATGGGTTCTGATGTGCCACGTGTGGCGCAGCTCGCGTCACAACTCACAACTCACAAGGGCATGGATTATAAAAAAATAAAAAATAAGTCACAAGGCATGGAAACGGAGAGAGCTTTTCGTTTTCGTGTGGGCTGTCATAAAAGTTTTAATTCTACAAACATATTTGTCTCCAGTCGCCCATTTCCAAAAGGCAAAATGCTCATAAAAAGAGAGGTAGGTAAATTTGCACACTCTCGCACCTCCAATGTATATAAGTGCATGTACAATCTAGAGATACAAAAGACCTCTTAAAGATTATATGATACAACCCTAAATCTTTAGATGATTAATTAAAGATGGTAATGGGGAATTCCTCGTCGGGTTTTAACTTCTTATCCTTGTTCCCGTAATGTAAAAATATTCTCCACGGGGATCCCTACGATGATTGCGGGGGGCATTTCTTTCCCACACCCATTCTCCCTGGGATAACTCCCCGTCAGGATCCCCATCTCTGGTTAAATAATAATCAAAAAGTACTTCCTTTGTTATTAATTAATGCAAAAATATTGTCAATTATACATATTGTCAGATGTAAGAATCATTATGTGTACAACAAAATGAACATATTTATACAATGAGTGATCTGTTGACAAGATAATTATTTATTTTTTATCATTATCTATGAAAACAGGGTCGCGTGTAAGTTTAACGAGTCCCCACGGGGAACGGGCCACGTCACCATCCCTGTTTACCCGTCGGGGGAAAATTCTTCCGCGTTTACATCCTCGTGGGAGAACAAATTTTCTCATCCACATCCCCTAATAAAAGAATTCCCTATAGGAAATCGAGGATCGGGGTCCATTGCCATCTCTATCATTAATGCAATTAAAAGACAATATATATAATAAAAGTCGCGAAGAGCGCGTCTCTTGATTTTTTTTTTCATTTAACGTTTTTTTCATTTAACGCCTAGAGACCCCTCAAATAATGGACTGTGCATGCCCTACTTGTGCATGTGAGGGAGGTGATGGCCAATAAAAATTGTTTATTAAGATGATATTGTGTATGTTCCCACATGTGTGATCCGTTGGAGGAACAAAATTTTGTATGCCACACGCATTCATCGTTCACTATGCAAATAGCTACATGTCTATTCAAAAATGCATTTTCTTATTGGAGATAGCCTAAGTGATCTAGTTTTGATTACACGGAAGTAAATTTGTAGGTAAGGATGAGTCTGCGGGTGTTGGTAAGGTTTACAAAACCGTAGAAACCGTCGATTTTACCGAAACCGCCCCCTAGCGGTGTTGTTAACAACTTTTTTCAAAATTCACTTCAAATTTAATTTTTTGAATTTTTTTATAAAAATTGAAGAAAAATATGATAAAAAATTATATGTTTTATTGAGTAATTGGTATATAAGATCTCTAAATTTTATTTAGTTTCACACATTAAAAATAGAAAACTTATGGACCCGCTAGTAAACCCGTTAACTCGTCGGTTTCTCGTCAAATGGCGGAGTAAACCGCCCCGAGTAGTGGTAACCCCACGATTTGTTACTGAGAAACCGTGTTGAGTTGTATTATTTAGTAATTTTAGTGCTCAAATTTGGTTTTTGGGGTTAGGGTTTCAAACTTTTTATGTGATGACGTATTGTTAATATCTAGTTATATATTAGTATTATTAATGTGTAGTTATATATGTTAGTATTGTTAATATTTAGTTATTTATGTTATTATTCAGTTATATATGTTAGTATTGTTAATATATGTTAATATTTAGTTATATATGTAGCTGGTAATATTATTTGCTAGTAATGTGTTGCATTCTTACATTATTTTTGCCACATTTGTAGGACACAAGTCGGATTTAGTCTGGCTGCACGGAGAGAAGTTTGGCGCAAGTTTTAACTGCAAGTATTGTAGAGAAACAAAGAGCGGAGGGGGTGTATCCGATTGAAGGAGCATCTCACGCATAGAGGGCAAAATGTCAATATGTTTCGATGTTTTAATTGTTTTATGTTAAATGTCATTTGTTATAAGTAATATGTTTTTATTCTACTCTCGTTACATGATATTATGTCTTGTTCTTATTTATATGAGGCATGTTGGACCTAGTCTGGGAACATGGAGAGAAGGTTAGCACAGGTTTTTTAGTGTAAGTATTGTAGAGAAACGAAGAGCGGAGGGGGTGGTACCCGATTGAAGGAGCATATGCACATAGACGGGATGGGGACATATCAGAATCCTTCCCACAAGAATGAGTACTATGACTGGAGCTGAATACGTGAGTATTGTAAAACATGTTGACTTATGTGTCGTAGGATAACTCTAAAAGAACTTGTATTTGAGTATTATGAAGTCTGATGGTTGTTTGTTGCATGAGAATTGAAGCTTGTGGTTGCATATGTATGTTGTATGTCATTTTGGTGAACGTAAGTTGTGTGGATCAATTAGTATGCAACGTGAATTGAGCAAATTAAAAGTGAATCCTGTCATTTTTTTCATTTTTATGTAAAAACAAAAAACTGGTTCAAATGGGCGGTTTATTAGCGGTATTGGGCGGTTTACCGTCGATTTTATAGCGAAAAATCATTTTAGATTTGTTCAAATTTGGTTTGGGCAAATTGGTCGGTTTTGGCGATTTACCGGTGGTAAACAGTTACCGGTGGGTAGCGGTTTTTTGACCCAAAACAGCTGGTAATCCTTGGCCGCTGCCTCGGTGGTTTTGCTCTTGACGGGACGGATGTTTAGTATGTGTTGGCGCCGATCTGGGCAGCGCCAATCACTAGGTGGTGTACCGCCTGGTGGTGCCCTCTGCGGCGGCACGGGCGGTCCGCGGCCTTGGGCCGGACGTTCCGTGACCTGGGCGAAGGAGCGATGTCTTCCCTACGTCACACCGGATGGTCCGCAGCTCTGGGTCAGACGGTCCGCGACCTAGGCGTAGGGTCGTCTTCCTCCTCTTGCTGGAATCTAGATCTTGTACCGTGAGGGGGGAAGATCTTAAGGTGCTCCGGGTCGACAGGTCACCCGGGGCGTCCCCACATGACGTGGAGTCGCCTAGGAATTAAGAGATCAATTCGAGTAAGAGGTCTTGGATGGACAACTAGATCTTGCCCCCCGGGAGGGGTGAGATCCTAGGGTCGTCTTGGAATTGGCAGGCCACCCAAGACGGATCTAGACAACGTAGAGTCGAATAGGGGTGGAGGTGGATATGTGGAAGACTACAACTAGAACTACGCTACATCTACTCCTAGGGCAGGAAAAGTAAGTAAAGTAATTAGTTCGATTGGGATGTGTTCAGGGGTTCTCAATCGACCGTACCCCTTTATATTTATAGGGGAGGAGGTCTGGACCTTTTCCTAAGAGATAGCCAACAAACTCCCACGCGATTAGATGGATAACCATGCACGAGATAAGGATAAACATCCGAGTTAATCTAATCTCAGGACACGCGAACCGTCCGGGCCCAAGGGCCGGACCGTCCGCTCATTTTGGTGTCCAACATATGCCCCCTGCCTTTTGGTGGAGCTTGGCGAACCAAAAGCATCAGCAAAAACTTCGGAAATAATTGACCTCATGAGCTTTTGTTCTCGAAGTAAGGACTCAGCTCGATGCAAGTCATTGGCTCTTGCGATCAGATAATATAAATACTTGATGGAACTTTAATGCACAGAGGCCGTTTTGGATCGCATCCTCTTCGGCCATGTCTACCTGATCAACCTGTCAATAGGCAAAAACTTGTGGTGCCCCCAGCCCAAATAAGCAAACAGATTGGGCCAGTAATACGAATTCATCGCCGTACCACCCCACACATGAGCAGGACAACACATCGACGATGGATAGAACGAGACACACCATGCTATCCCCGGAGGAGGATGACAAGGCGATCTTGGTTGTGCTACCTTTTGGGTCCGTTTAGTCGGCTTTTGCTTTCGCACAGATCGCCCTTTTGACTTCGTCTGCTTTATTGGCCGGTTGTGTGAAACGTCCTTCTTCGTATATTTGGCAAGCAACTGACCAAAAGTAGGGCCGACTCTACTGAGTCGTCCAGACGTCTTAGTAGTATTTTGTTTCCTAACACTTTTTTTGGAACCTTGTGGTCCGATGGTCTGAGGTTGCTGCTTCTGACTATCTGCGCACCGTCTGACCATTATAGCCGGACCGTCTGCTCCTGTCTCGGGCTGTTTGGCCTTAGTACCCAGATCGTCCAGCGTATGCAGGATAGGTGACCGTGATCGGGTGTCCGATCGTGCTTGCCCCCCGGTGCCTCCGGTCTTTCTTTTGTCCGGAGTCTTCCGAGTAACCATTCTACGTGACATATTTGGTGTGCGGGGATCACCAATGATGATATTTTTATCTTTGCTTTTATCGGCCGCACAGGGCCGAACTATGACTTTTTTGCTTGTCGGCTCTAATGTGGTGGCAGGGACAGGTGGTTGTCAATCCTCACCTCCTTTTGAAACCTCAACCGACCTTCGTTTATAGTCGATTGTATTTGCCGACGAAAGACAGCACAATCATTGGTGTTATGAAGAAATGAGCTATGCCATTTACAATATATACGCCCTTTTAATTCTTCAACCGGAGGAATTATATGTGATAATTTAATATTACCATGTTTAAGCAACTCGTCAAATATTTTATCACACTTAGTAATATTAAATATGAACTTAGCCTTTTCCTTTTGCGTCGAGTGCGGGTGAGAGCGAACAGAAGGTTTGGCCTTAGTGGGCCAAACAAGCTTAGGGACATGTGACTTTTTTGGTTCTTGGGGCTTAGGTGGCCGGTTATATTTATGCCGGCCTTCCGCACTAGGCGGATCACAGGTGACTTCTGGTGCTCCGGACGGTCCGACCTGCACAGTCGGATGGTCTGCGGGGTGGATCGGATGGTCTGGTACTATCCTTGGACTGTCCGGTCACGTCAGGCAACACCTGTGACCCTTGTGGTGGGCTCTGTGTAACTCTGGACTGTCCGGCGTAGGGTGCCGGATGGTCTGACGAAGGACCGGACGGTCCGCGATTGTGTGCGGACGGTCCGGCCGTGCTCAGAGTTGACTCACCATCTAGCGAAGATGGTGGTGACGGTCGTCCTAGATATGAGTCCATCGGCATACCAGAATATGGCTGGGGAAACCCATTTGTTGACGATGTGTTTGGCGCAATTGTTTTGGCGCCTAATTTATGTGATAAAAAATTAGGCACGTGAGTTTTTCCTAATGCATGCGCCATCCTTTCTATATCATTTGTGATACTTTTAATCTGATTATCAAAAGAAATTTTAATAAATGGAATATCATCGGCTGACCTGGCATCACCTATCGTGGGGAGCTGTTGCAGCACGGCTGACATGTACTCGGTGTTTATCTCCCTCTCTTGGACGGTCTTCTAGTGGCAATCTACCCTGAAGTGCGAGAGGAACCACTTATCTGCCACCTTGAACACCTGCTCTGTTTGTCGCTGGGCATCCTCGTCTATTTTCTTCATGTCATCTTTTAATCTTTCATGCTCAGCGGCCGATAAATTAGTCAGCCAAGTGTTGCTATTTGGAGAAGCACCGTTGAGATCTTTAGAATCGGCCAAGTAAGCTTGATTTTGTAGATCTGCAACCTCGTCCCCAGCGGAGCCGCTAAAAAGTATGTTGGTGCCGATCTGGGTACGCCAATCACTAGGTGGTGTACCGCCTGGCGGTGCCCTCTACGGCGGCGCGGACGGTCCACGGCCTTGGGCCGAACGGTCCGCGACCTGGGCGCAGGAGCGGTGTCTTCCCTACGTCACACCGGATGGTCCGCAGCTCTGGGTCGGATGGTCCGCGACCTGGGCGCAGGGTCGTCTTCCTCCTTCTTGCTGGAATCTAGATCTCGTCCCCTGGGGGGAAAGATCTTGAGGTGCTGCGGGTCGACAGGTCACCCGGGGCGTCCCCAGATGACGTGGAGTCGCCTAGGAATTAAGAGATCAATTCGAGGAAGAGGTCTTGGATGGACAACTAGATCTTGCCCCCTGGGAGGGGTGAGATCCTAGGGTCATCTTGGGATCGGCAGGCCACCCAAGACGGATCTAGACGACGTAGAGTCGAATAGGGGTGGAGGTGGATATGTGGAAGACTATAACTAGAACTACGCTACATCTACTCTTAGGGCAGGAAAAGTAAGTAAAGTAATTGGTTCGATTGGAATGTGTTCGGGGGTTCTCAATCGGCTGTACCCCTTTATATTTATAGGGGAGGAGGTCTGGACCTTTTCCTAAGAGATAGCCAACAAACTCCCACGTGATTAGATGGATAACCATGCACGAGATAAGGATAAACATTCAAGTTAATCTAATCTCAGGACACGCGGACCGTCCGGGCCCAAGGGCCGGACCGTCCGCTCATTTTGGTGTCCAACAGTATGGTGTTGAAGTTTTTGTTGTTGGTTCTATGTGTTACAAGGTGGAGCACTTGGCTCTCATGCTCGTATGAGGAATATTACACTGAGTTTTCCTGCCATTTACGCCTTGCCCCCTTATATAACCGAGGAGCAAAAAACATATTGTTATGTAGATGTTTTTATGAGATGTGTTCCTGTCTTTGGATGTGTCACTCTATTGGTACCTTCCTGAGGTATTCCACAATGAATATGTCTACTTCATCATCTGAGTTGACCCAGCCGTGAGGGTGGTTGGGTCCCGTAGGTGTCTGAGCTCTTGTCGTGGATATGCCTTGGCAATCTATGTAGGTGATTTGCCTCAAAGTTCTCCTCTAGCTCTCGTCAATTCTGACTTTGGTTGATTTATGTGACCGTGGAGTGTGACTGACATGGTCGACGGGGCCCTGTTCGTACCCTTGAGGGTGAAATAGTTGGTTGGGGGAGTCGCTACTGTCTCCTGAACTATACCTGCTTTTGCCCTTCACATGTCTATAAGGAAAATGGACCACGAGCCATTTGGCTTAAAAGGTTTTGGTGTTTGATGATCAACATAACCTATTGACTAATATGTTTGCTAGTGTTTGTGTTTATAGTTCACAGGATGCAAAGAGGATTGGACTAAGACACTGAGTATGCAACACCTCAAAAGAAGACATAAAAGATGCGTAGAAGTCCAAGACTTAGGAGGAAAAGAAGCCCAAAAGAAACAACGAAGAAATTCATGAAGTGGACAATCAGCCATCGCACTACTGGTGCACCAGACAATGAATAGTACCTTTTCGGTGGGACACCAGGCAGTCTGCGCAGACGGGTTCATAGATAGGCGCCCTTGAGCTGTAGCAATGGACACAGACAGTCTGGCAACGGTCGGATCCAACGGTCGACTGCTGCAGACCCCAACGGTCGGCTGACGTGGCCAGGGCACCGGATAGTGAACAGTGCATGTCCGTTGTGCATCGGACTTTCCGGTGCGCCCGTCGATAGAAAGCTGCTCATTCTGTCCAATGGCTATAATTGTGGGGGAAGGCTATAAATACCCCAACCTGCCATTTCAAGGTGTGGGAGCCCAAAAACATACCAAGGTATATTGTAGACATTTCCAAGTGCTCATACACCCAAGTGCTTAATAGAATCACTCGGTGATTAGCGTAGGTGCTTTAGGAAGTGCTTTGGTTAGTTAGACCGCATTAGCGCTTGCTCTAGGTGAATCCTAGTTAGTTGAGTGAGTTTAGAAAACCACACAACCCCTCAGCTCTTGTGTGAGCCGTTGTAATTGTCCTGAGTGGGGCGAGAGTCTTGCAAGATTGTGACAACCGAGTTTGTGTCACGACCGCCACCATGTACTGGAGGGAACGAGGTCCACGACGTTTCGGCTGGAAGCTCGATAGTGGAGACGGCGGGGAGCATCTGAGAGGAGCCAGAAGTGGAGCACCACTTGCGCGTGGATAAGGCCCATAGCTCTCTACGGAGATACTTGACTGTGGTGCTCGGCCCTCGCGTGGGCTACCCTTTGCGTACGGGCACCAACGAGGATTAGTCGGAACCTTGCGTGGTTCCGGATACCTTGGTAAAAATAACAGCGTCATCCATGAGAGTTTGCATCTCTACCTTGCTCTTTACCTTCCGCATTTACATTAAGTATTTAAGTTTCAATCTTGTCTCTTTGGTAGATGGTTTAGATTGAAACTTAGCCTTTGCGGTAGGATAGCAACACTTAGACAAAACCTAGTTTGCACATCCTAATTTGATTATTTGCATAGGTTTTGCTCTAGGATTTTATTTCTGGCCTAGTTTAGAAAGAGTTTTTAGAAGTCCTAATTCACCCTCTCTTAGGCGTCACCATTTCCTACAATTGGTATCAAAGCCTGGTTTGGCTCATTTGAAACGTTTTAGCTTCACCGCTAAACGAGCCGACGCTTTTTAGAGGAAGGGGATGGATACCCATAGTCCACCACACTTCAATAACACTAACTTCCCATATTATAGTGCTAGAATGGCTTGTTACCTAGAGGCCATTGATCTAGGTGTTTGGAGAGTCACTCATGATGGGATGAAATTACCCCAGAATCCCGAGAAACCCACCACGAGTGAGGAAAAAGGAATTCATTTAAATGCTAGAGCCAAAAATTGCTTGTATGAATCTCTTACCATGGATATTTTAATCAAGTTTTTACATTAAAACCTGCTAATGAAATTTGGCTAAAATTGCATGAGCTCCATGATGACACATCCAATGTCTGTGAGCAAAAACATTGCCTAGTCTTAAATGAGTATAATTCTTTTGCTATGAAGGATAATGAGCTTGTTAGAGATATGTATTCTCGTTTGAATCTAATCATCAATGAGCTCAATTCTATTGGCATTAATAAGCTAGATGATGCGAACATTGTGAGGAAGATTATCTCCATACTACCACAACAAAGATATGGGAGCATCATCACCATTCTTCACAACATGGAGGACTTGAGTCAAATGACCTCGACCATTGTGATTGGAAAAATTGCGGCATTTGAGATGTTGCAAAAAATGGGTAGATAAGAGGAGCCAACTTCTTCAAGGCCATATACTTTTGCATGTGATGAAAAGAGTAAAGGAAATAAGAAGGCCCCCACTCCAAGTTCCTCAAGTGATGAAAAGGAAGAAGAAAGTGATGATGATGAACATAATCAACCATCAACATCATCCTCCAAGGATGAAGAAACAATCCAACGTGTCGAAAAGGTAATGGGGATGATTCACAAGATTAATCTATTGGGTGTGCCCTTGCAGGTCGAGGATCTTCTCTTTAACATTGACAGAAAAAGGCAAAGAAAGAGAGGATGTTTCGCATGCGGGGAGAAGGGCCACTTCAGGGACAGATGTCCAAATATGGCCGAACCCACAAAGGGGAGGAGCAAATGCAAAGCACTTACAAGTGTCAAAACTTGGGATGACTCTACAAGCGAAGATGAACCTCCAAGGACGCGCAGCCACCGATCCTCATCACGCTCATCACGCAAGTGCCTTATGGCAAGATGTAAAACGAGTATTCCATCCTCTAGTGATGATAGCAGTAGTAATGATGACGGTGAGGGAAAGCCCTTCATAGTTGAGCTTGCGGAAGCCGTAATTTATTTTCATGATGTATGCACTAAACAAAAGGCTCAACTTAAAACTTCGAAAAATAAGTTGATTAGCTCTCAAAATGATTGTAAATGTTTACTAGAAAAAATTGAAATATTTGCAAATTGAATTGTAAGCTATCAACTAAAACTGAGCAATTAGAGTCTAGTGCTCCATCCTCAGCTACCAATGATGGGCTTACTAAAAAGAACAAAAAACTTAAGGCTAAGTTAGCTAACTCTCAAGAAGCCATTGAAAATTTGCTAGGGAAATGGAAATTCTTACCATACATAATAATGAGCTAACTACTAAGCTAGAAGACATTGGTAGCACCCGAGGAGTATCTTTGGTTGAAATACCTGAAATTATTAAGAAAGATGCTTCTACTTCTTGTCTTGATTTAATTGATGATTCTAACCCCTGCAATCATGTTATTATTAAGAATGTTGTTATAGAAACATGTTCGGATGAGATTGCAATGGAGAATGAGCAATTAAAGCAAGAAGTGGCTCGCCTTGACAAGGCTTTGTATGACAAGAAAGGCAAAGCCCAACAAATCCAACCTCCTCAGGATAACACCATTGTGGGAGTGAACAAGCCTATAGATGGAGAAACTGTGATTTGTAGGCTATGCCGCAAGAAAGGCCATAAGTCTTACCAATGCAAGGCAAAGACCGGGGATAAGCAAAAGCTCAAGCAAAATCTCCAACACCTACATCAACAAGGTGGATAAAAAGGCTGCTACACCATACTTGATCAAAAAGAAAAAGAATGGAAAGGTGATAGCAATCGAGGCCAACAAGCAAGCCAATAAAGGAAAAATGGCCAAACGCATATGGGTGCCAAAGGGAATTATTTCAACTATGAAAAGCACCAAGAAGGTTTGGATCCCGAGAGGGAAGTAAGAAATCCGAAGGACCTCGGGGAATTTGGAGACTTGGCAAAATTGGGATGTATATCATGGGATGCATCATATTGGATCAAGTTTATTGCCAAGTGGGTTAGTGTATACTTTGGACCCAAATTCCCCACCCATGACTAAGGTAACTAGATTTATTGTATTTCCTTTTTAGATATGTGTATCTATTTTCTTGTATCTAGTCTTTACCTTACATGCCTAGTTTTCATGTGATATTTACTTTTGATATTAACTGCATGCATACTAGGACAAACATATGGTAGGATTGCTCGTTTTCAATTCATACTCTTGAGCAAGCGTACATGGTTTAAAATGTTTAGTTAAGCACGACACATACCTTATTCAACATTCCTAAGCAAATGATACATCAATTGGTATTTTATGACATATACTACAAGTGATATAATACTTCAATTGGTATCATTTAACTTATGTTCCAAAGCTCGGATTATAGATAATTTACCCCTCTTGATATCAAAATCAAAGTGTATGTCTCCTACAAGTATTCAAAACTTGTATGCACACTTTCAGGGGGAGGTTACTCTATAATCTAAGTCTTTGAGACTAATATCTGTTTTCAAGTCGATTATATGTAATAGTCTCATTTAAGGAAAATGGAGTCCCCAAAGAAAGACAATAAGCTTCCACTACAAATCTAAAAGTAGTTTCATGACTCACATGACTACATTTGGTATCTTTTACATGTCTTCTCTAGTTTTTTGATTAGACTATATTCCATACCTTATACTTCCATGTTGCTAAATGCATATGTTGTCAAAATATATCTGTTACCTATGCATAAGGGAAGTCAGTCTAATCAAATCATGTCTTGTACCTCTATTTCTCATATGCCTTTTTCCTAAGTAGAGGATCTCTGTCAGGGGGGGTATTTCTTCGTATATAAAGGGGGAGAAGACTCTTTCAAAAGGAGCACGCTCTTTTAGGGGGAGTAATCATTTAGAACTTCAATTGGTAAATCTTTAAGAGGGCAAGTCTTATTTGCTTCCTACGTGCTTTTAATGTTTTCCTTTTTGGTGGTTGATGCCAAAGGTGAAGTTTTAGGGACCAAAGCAATGGAAAATATATTAAACACCAAACACCACCCAATTAAAAGTTTAAATTTTTGATCTTGCAAGTGGTTTTGGTTCTTTGGTCTAAAATAGGAAGTAAGAGAATTATGGAGTTAGGGGGAAGCTTAATCCATAATCTCACTTTGAGGGGACACTCATGCATCCTAGCAAGTAGATTGCATATTTTCATTCAAATGTTTGTTATATTTGCTTGCTTTGGTTGTGTTGTCATCAATCACCAAAAAGGGGAGATTGTAAGGAAAATGGACCCCGGGCCATTTGGCTCAAAAGGTTTTGGTGTTTGATGATCAACATAACCTATGGACTAATATGTTTGCTAGTGTTTGTGCTTATAGTTCACAAGATGCAAAGAGGATTAGACTAAGACACTGAGGATGCAACACCTCAAAAGAAGACATAAAAGATGCGTAGAAGTCCAAGACTCAAGAGGAAAAGAAGCCCAAAAGAAACAACAAAGAAATACATGTAGTGGGAAGTCAGCCAGCGCATTGGTGGTGCACCGGACAGTGAACAGTACATGCCCGGTGTGCACCGAACTGTCCGGTGGGACACCGGACAGTCTGCGTAGAGGGGCCCGCAAACAGGCGCCCTCGGGCTGCAGCACCAGACAGTCTAGCAACGGTCGTATCCAACGATCGACTGCTGCAAACCCCAACAGTCGGCTGACGTAGCCAGGGCACCAAACAGTGAACAATGCATGTCCGGTGTGCACCAGACTGTCCCGTGCACCTGTCGATAGAAAGTTGTTGCTTCTGTCCAACATCTATAATTGTGGGGGAACGCTATAAATACCCCCAACCGGCCATTTTCAAGGTGTGGGAGCCCAAGAAACATACCAAGGCATATTGTAGACATTTCCAAGTGCTCATACACCCAAGTGCTTAATAGAATCACTCGATGATTAGCGTAGGTACTTTGGGAAGTGCTTAGGTTAGTTAGACCGCATTAGTGTTTTCTCTAGGTGAATCCTAGTTAGTTGAATGAGTTTAGAAAAACCACACAACCCCTCGGCTCTTGCGTGAGCCATTGTAATTGTACTGAGTGGGGCAAGAGTCTTGCAAGACTATGACAACCGAGTTTGTGTCACTGTCGCCACCGTGTACCGGAGGGAACAAGGCCCACAACATTTTGGTCGGAAGCTCGATAGTGGATACAGCGGGGAGTGTCACACCCGGTTTTGGAAGGTAAACCGAATGTAAACCATGTACGCGCCAGGATCAGAACTCACGTACATAGCGATTACATAATTGGACATCATCACACAATGGCTCAAAGTAAATAGCGGAAAGGTACTTTAATTACATCAAGATGTCCAAGACATCCACAGAGTCTAATACATAGGCATAGTCTTTAACATTAATATCAAAGTGCGGAAATACAAAACATAGAGGATAAGCCTACACAGGCAGCTGACTGGGGGGTTGCCACTAAAATAAACTAGAACTCATCGTAGTCCTGAAACTCCTCAAAATCCTCCATGTTGCCAGCATCTCCTCCTGAGCACTGAGTACAGTGGGGACAACCTGGGGTGGGGTGGTTTGTAAAGCAAGGGTGAGTACACATCAACATACTCAGCAAATGTCCCGTTTGGCTAAAGTGGACTAGCTGTATGTGGAATTAAGGTTAAACATTTGCTTTTAGTTAGTCAAGTTTTATTACTATAAGTAGAGCCAAATTTTAGTAATAAACACAGTTATTACCTAGAGGCTCTCCCTCCAAGAGGAAATACAAGAGACCAAAATTATAACCATCATTGCTAACCATCATCACAAAAGTAACCACAGTTCTTCTAATCAAAGAGGATCCCAAGGCCGCTCTTAACCATGACCACGGCTGATATATCAGTTTCTAACACTCTGCAGAGGTCGCACACTTTACCCACAAGTCGTGATTCCCATTCTGCCCGAGGTACTAGCCCACCATTGATCACTACTAAGGTGACCTAGTAGGGTCTCACTATGTAGCCTTTACAAATATTTCCCAGAGGTCATAGCCGCCCTTTAGGTTTCTCTAGTTTGATAAACACAGTACATCTCCCCAAAGGAAGGGTGACTAACAAAACCAAATCAAGAACCTCTGCAACCAGCCTCGGCAGAGCAAGTACTGTGCCTGGACCCCATTGACGGTCCTACGGCGAAGCCAACTACTACTCTAGTTCCTCTAATTAATCAGCTAAGGGCGTCCCATTCCACCCTCATGGTTGCACTGTTATCCCGGGTTGTCACTCCCCGAACAGGTCCTTACGGAGAGGTACTCAGTAAAATGGCCTGAGTCCCCTAAAGTATCACAAGATTATCATCAGGATAACATCATCGTATCATAATATTCACATCATGTTCATTGATTAAAGTAAAGCAATAGCATAAAGCTAACCATAATAACCCAAAAGGTAATCAAGGACAAGATAAATAGAAAGCTAGTCAATCCTTAGGTTTTAATTAAGTAATGTGGGACACTGAATTAAAAGTGGATGGGACATAATGGGTTAGAGGACACTTGCCTTCACCAAACAGATGCTCAGGGTCTTCAACTGTGTAGAACTCAAAGAACCTGACCACTTGGACGCCAACGCTTGACCGTCGATTTCCTCGAAGCTCGGAATCGAATCGTGATCTACTCGCAACGCGAACCGAAGACGAACAGGCACAAGCAAACAAACAAACATATATATATATATATATATATATATATATATATATATATATGTATATATGCATAAGAACATTACACCATACAAGATAAAATGTGATAAAAACATGCAGTATAAAATAGAGAGCGCTTCTACGGTTACACGAGAAAAAGAAATGTCGAACTCGAAGCTACGGTCAAGGAGTTAACGGGTTTACGCTAAACAAATATTAATTATAACATTTAATTCAACATTATCAAATATAAATAATATCTACTATTTAGTTCGATTAATCTGCTACACTAACAAATGTTAGTTAAAGAAGTAATTTAATTAAAACGAGAGATCGTAGGCGAGGCGAATTTACGACGCGCGAAACAGCATGACAGCGTGCAAACGACGCGCGGACACGCGCGACAGGCGAGAAGAACTAAACGGGTGACACGTTTATACTAAACAAATATTAAATACATAAAAAGTAGTTAAGTTAATATTAGCCGTGTTAATGTTTATTATAATAACGCAAGTTAAACATTGCACATTTAATATAATTAGAATATTAATCTATTAAATATTAGTCAAGCAAACCTTAAGTTAATTATCTAAAATATGTGACCTAGCGAATTAACGTTATTAGCATGAGTGTTTATAGGCGAAAACAATTTATTATCACGCGTGGACGCTGCGCGACACATGTGATCTATACACGAGATGCGCGAAAAGCTAAACAGACGTCACACTTACATTAAACGAATATTAGTTAAAAACATCTAAGTCAGCACTAACCACATAAACAAGTATTTATCGCATGCATCGATAAAATTAACACTTAGTTCCGATTGGTTTACTACTCAAGTAGTCATCGTTTAATTACATAAATTAATTAACGTGAGCGATTCTAAGCGAAACAGTTTATTGCCACGCAACATGGCACGCAACTCACTAAACAAGGTGCGCGGTGCGTGCGGAACGGCACGAGAAACAACACACACGACAGCACGCGACACATGTGAGTCAACGCGACTACGCGCGCGCACAACACGATGATGCACAAACGATGCCACGCACGAACAACACGTTTATACTAACAAGTACTAATTCGAAAACATTTGATCACGCGCAATCATATTAATATGTATCTATAAAAGCGTAAATAAAACTAGAAATTAGTTTTATTCAACTTGTTATTCTAATAAATATTGGATCACAAGTAATTAACTAGTTGATTAAAACTTACACCGTGATAAAATGATGTTACTAATGTAAAATTAACGCTGCTACGGAGTTGGCGCGACCGAAAATAGGTTTGTGACGCATAATGTATTGAATAATTAACAATTCACGGCTAAATAGCGACGTGACATACGAATACCACTGGATCATGCTTAAACACGAAAAACTATATTTCTAAGTTGATTTTAGTTAATATAAATTATTTGCGTAAGATATTTTAGATAAATTGAATTATCAATTAGCCAACGATTAAACAAGACTTAATTACTAAGCACAAACGATTATAGCGAAGCGATTAACTATTGCGCGCAGATCGCGCGCGCGGCACGTGCGAAACAGCACGAACGAATGGTGACAGCGCGCACGGAGAAGGGTACATCCGCGACACAAGCACGACAACAAATGCGGAGCTACGACGACGCGTTTTGGGACTGGGTTCGGTGACTTGGGCATGAGCAGAAGCTCGTCGCGCCGGGTTGGCTGCGTAGGAGCTGCGCTAGGCACACGCAGCAGCCAGGCAATGACCACGTTCGCCGCGCCATAACCAAGCCACACAGGTAGACACGAACGACCGCGCCAGCCGCGGACACACGATCGCTAGTTGTGGCCATGCTGCGAGCCACGCCGAAAGGGGAGGGAGAAGGAGGAGGGGAGAGCTCACCTCGACGGTCGACGGGGACGCGGTGCGGAGGCGCTCGGCGAAGCAGGTGACGGAGCGCGATGAGGCTCTAGCCGACAGCGCAGGCTGCACTGGTGCGTGGGTGGTAGGGGAGCCAAAGGGGCTTCGGCAGTGGCCCTCCTCGGCCATGCCAGGCCTGCGTCCGTAGAGCGGCTCGCTGGCCAGCAGGAGCGTAGGCTGGGATGGAGATCACCGGCGGCCGGGCTAGGCGACGGTGACTCCTGCTCGTCGAACGAGGGCACACGGGGCTGCTCGTGGGTAGCAGCCGCACAGGGGCACGAACCAGGCTGGCCGTCGCGTGGGCTGGCCACCGCGTAGGCCGCGCGCCATGCCGGGCACGAGCCGTCGGGTGGCAGCGTGCGCGAGGGGCTCAGGAAGAGAGTGGAGAAATGGAGCTCACCTCGGACGATGAAGATAGAGTACGAACAGGGCGAGCTCCAACAGATGATGGGGCGCCAGAACTGCTTTGGAAGTTGGACGAGGGCGCGCATCCGACGATTACCGGGGCAAGGAACAAGGCAACGGGAGCGCCAGTTCCTGTTTTGGGGCGACGTGGGCAAGATGGGTGCGCCCATTGTGGGGAGGCAGTTGAAAGGGATGACATGTACGGCCCACTCACAGGCAGCGGTGGCGCTCCTCTATACGCGCGCGAGCGAGCGCTAGGGCGAAGCAAGAGCGAGGCATGGGGCTACGGTGGGCCAGAGCGTAGGCCGCATGGGGCAGGCCGCGAGGGGCGCAAGGTGGGCCGCAGGTGCCGAGTGTGAGATGGGCTGCGGGAGGGAGAAGGAGGGCTAGGTCAGCTAGGGGCGATATTGGACTTCTTCTATTTTTTTCTTTCATTTACCCTTTGCTTTTCTTTTATCTATTCCTATTCAGATTTAAATATAGTTTCTGAATCCAAAATTCAAATATACTTCATGAGTTTGAAAGGATGCACAACCACAACAATTCAACATAAAAAATGCCTCGGCATGCTATGTAACGATCAAGGACTCTTTTAGGGTTTCATTTTATTAGGCTCACAGTTATGTAAAGCAAAATAACTCTCCACTGTTTCAAAAAAAGAGCAGAGAAGAAGGGAAGAATGAGGGTAACACCTGAATTTGGTGGATATTAGAAAAGAAATTTTATACCCCCAAATTCCGGGTGTTGTAAATCTAACCCCCCTTAATAGGAATCTCGCCCTCGAGATTCAAGAAGAGGCTAGCAAGAAAATGAGATTAGATCATCAGTTGATCACGACTTTCTTGAGTTGACTTTCACTCTGCAAGCTTAACTTGCGGACTGGTTGCTTTGACCTTCAAATGCTCGAGACCAATTGTTATAATTCTCGAGGATCCCTTGGACCTATGGGTTAGGACCCACTCACGCTTTCGCTGCGCCACTCTGATCTTGTTGGTTGATGTTGATCGCATTGTCTTCATTGGGGTTAGCGGCTAACCCCCATAACAGAATCGTTGATATGCACTTGGTGAAGATGCTACCAACTCTGATCTTGACTGATTAAGAGAGGTTGGAGGATGCCAACCGGACAGGTGCAAGAGGGAAGGGTATAGATAGAAAAGGTAAGTCTAGATGGATTAAAAGAGAAAAGGGAGAGCACCCATCTACCTAACTCTATTGCACTCAGCTAGTAAACTGGTGTTATTGTGGACCAAGGGCCACAACACATCAACACTCATCACAAAGAAACAAATTAGTCATAACACAAAGACAAATAGCACAAGCATACAATAACAACCATCTCGTTGCTATACGCTAATGTTAACTAGGTGGTGGTCTTTTCTTACAAAGAGGAAAACTAATCTAAGGCCATCGAAAGGCAAGGGGACAGATAAGACATGCAGGATAGGGGCATGAGCATAATAAAGGATGAAGTTGAAGTAAGGATTGTAATCAGCAAGGGCGAGAATGCAACAAAGGTCGGGATAGGTAAAACACCATTCTCAAATTGAGACGGGAAAGATGATATTTCAAAAGGTAGGCATATGATAAGCATCATGGAAAGATCTAGATATTAGGAAGGTAAGGGTGATATCGAGCAAAAGCTAAGACTTGCAACGTGACAGAGAAAAAGGGAACGAACAAGAGTGGGATGGGTAAGACATCACTCTTGAACTGAAATGGGAGAGGAAGCTTTAAAATATGGGTACATGATAAGCATCAAGGTAAAGATCGAGGGATGACAAGGGTTGAGGTGATAATAGACAAACACGTAACTAAGGATGTAGTGGAGACAAAATTTGCAAGGTGTCAAAGAAGGGGGAGCAATCAATGATGAAATAGATGAGGCATTATCCCCGAACAAGGATGGAAAAGAGGAGGCTTCAAAGGGTAGTTTCAAAATAAGCATGAAGGAAAGGTTTTAGATATTACAAGGGTTAAAGGTGATGATGGACAAGGATGTAAGGGAGGAGGCAAATGTGCATAAGAACCAAGGATATAAGTACAAAAAGGATGAAGTTAAGACAAGACTTGCAAGTGGAAAAAGAAGAGGATATGACCCAGGGCCAGATAGGTAAATTGCCGCTCTCGGATTGAGGTGGAAGAGAGGAGATTTTTGAAGAACAAGAATAAAGATGAGTATCAAGGCAAGTTCGATGGATGACAAGGTGATGGTGATAGCAAATAAATACACTGCAGAGGATGGAATTAAGACAAAACTTGTAAGGCGATAAGGAGTGAAAAGAAATCAAGGGAGAGATAGGTAACTCAGCTCTCAAACTGGGTTGAAAGAAAGGGGAGGCTTTTAAAGAATAAGTTCAAGGTAAGCATTTAGGTAGAAGTCCCCAATATCACAAGTGTCAAAGGCAACAACAGACAAGGGTTTGAGAGAAAAAAATGAAGGCATAGAAGAGTCAATGGCATAATTACAACGAAGGATGGAGTTACAACCAAGCTTACACGCGATAAGGAAGAGGATATTGCCAAGGGTAGGATAAGTAAGACACCGCTCTCAAACAGGGATAGGATATTAGAGATTTTAGAAAATGGATGTAGTGTAATTACCAAGGTAAGATCAAGAGATGGGAAAGGTAAAGATAATATTCAACTGGAGCACAAGAAGAAATGGAGTTAAAAACTCGCAAGCGACAAGGAAGGGGATACGACCAAGGGAAAAATAGATAAAGTACAACACTCAGATTGAGATGAAAAGAGGAGACTTTAAAGGGTCGATATAAGATAAACATCAAGGTAAGATATAGAGGTGATAAGGATAAATGTGATGATGATGAAAAGCATAATCCATGGATAGAGTTAGGGCAAGACTTGCAAAGTGACGAGGTGGAGAAAACAATCAAGGAAAAGATAAGTGAGGTTCCGACAGAAGAGTTGAAGTAAAAATTCATTATCGAAGGAAGTTACAAGGAATTAACGAGATCACCAAGGATGTGAAATAAAATGATTGCTCATGGATTATTAGGAAATAAGGGTGGTCAAGGATATGTTGACCGGAATGTCTTGAACAGTCATTGTGGTATGAACGATAGGCATACATAAAAATATGAGAGTATGCAAGACTACAAGGACATGAGCATACTAAGACCAAGGGAATAGAAATTGTTGAAAAGTAATGACTTAACAACGGAATAGGAAGGATCTCAAAAGACAGGAAGATCATGAAAATATAAACTAAATGTAAAAATAGGCAACAGAGTTTTTAGGGTTAAGTATTTGAATTAAGGGATAAGGGTATGGAAGAATCCAAAAGATGAAACATGTCAATACCAAGGGAATAAAGATTGCCAAATGATAGCAATTTAATGATGAAAGAGGAAAGAATCCCAAAAAGACAAGAAGGCTATGGTTATGGGCATCTACAAAAATGTCGCAAGCACAAGAGTGAGGTCAGATCTAATAGATTGAAGGAAGTATAGACCATACTAGAATAAAATACTTTTTGGCAAGGGGGCATATAGGAGCACAACATAGAATTAGTCGAGGTGACTAATATTTTGAAGCAAAATCAAGGATGAGGTGAAGTAATAATCAATAAGTCCTTAAAACGGCCAATGCTACTATAGGATAGTGGTCCTACAGTCAGCAAGGCTTTGATACCACTTATGCCACACCCAGTTTTGGAAGGTAAACCGAATGCGAACCATGTACGTGCCAGGATCAGAACTCACGTACATAGCGATTACATCATTGGACATCATCACACAATGCTCAAAGTAAATAGCAGAAAGGTACTTTAATTACATCAAGATGTCCAAGACATCCACAGAGTCTAATACATAGCCATAGTCTTTAACATTAATGTCAAAGTGCGGAAATACGAAACGTAGAGGATAAGCCTACACTGGGGGGGGTTGCCACTAAAATAAACTAGAACTCATCGTAGTCCTGAAACTCCTCAAAATCCTCCATGTTGCCAGCATCTTCTCCTGAGCACTGAGTACAATGGGGACAACCTGGGGTGGGTGGTTTGTAAAGCAAGGGTGAGTACACATCAACGTACTTAGCAAATGTCCCGTTTGGCTAAAATGGACTAGCTGCATGTGGAGTTAAGTTTAAGCAGTTGCTTTTAGTTTGTCAAGTTTTATTACTATAAGTAGAGCCAAATTTTAGTAATAAACCCAGTTATTACCCAGAGGCACTCCCTCCAAGAGGAAATACCAGATACCAAAATTATAACCATCATTGCTAACCATCATCATAAAAGTAACCACAGTTTTCTAATCAAAGAGGATCCCAAGGCCTCTCTTAACCGTGAGCACGACTGATATATTAGTTTCTAACACTCTGCAGAGGTCGCACACTTCACCCACAAGTCGTGATTCCCATTCTACCCGAGGTTCTAGCCTCCCCATTGATCACTACCAAGGTGACCTAGCAGGGTCTCACTACGTAGCCTTTACAGAGATTTCCTAGAGGTCATAGCCGCCCATTAGGTTTCTCCAGTTTGATAAACACAGTACATCTCCCCAAAGGAAGGGTGACTAACAAAACCAAATCAAGAACCTCTGCAACCAGCCTCGATAGAGAAAGTACTATGCCCAGACCTCATTGACGGCCCTACGGCGAAGACAACTACTCCTCTGGTTCCTCTAATTAATCAGCTATGGGCGTCCCATTCCACCCTCATGGTTGTACTGTTATCCGGGGTTGTCACTCCCCAAACAGGTCCTTATGGAGAGGTACTCAGGAAACAGCCTGAGTCCCCTAAAGTTTCACAGGAACATCATTGGGATAACATCATCATATCAGAAATATTCACATCATATTCATTGATTAAGTTAAAGCAATAACATAATGCTAATCAGAATAACCCAAAAGGTAAACAAGTAGAAGGTAAATACAGATTAGTCAATCCTTAAGTTTTAAATAATGTAATGTAGGACAGTGAATTATAAAGTAAAATAGGACATGATAGGTCTGAGGACACTTGCCTTCACCAGGTTGTTGCTCAGGGGGATCTTCGGCAACACACTCAGGAACCACGGGCTGCTCGTTGTCTAAATAAAGCGATCATACATTCAATACATTTGGAAAGTACAAATGAACAGCACATCAAACATGTACAAACATTGGAACACATCTCAAAAGGTATAATATTAATTAAAGAAGAAGGAGATCACATTATAACATGAACTAATCTTAATTAGGAGTTAATTACTCTTTGAGTGTTGTCCATGATTACATAATATAATACTACTCATTTTATTGAAACCCAAAGGTTAAACCAGAGATTAATTCTTATCTTACACATTATTAAACTCACAAGATTAAACATCCATTTATCCCTAGGGTTTTCCTTTTTATTTATTTAACTAAAGAAATAAATCAACATATACATCAATTTTATATTCTAGGTATAAAATTAAAGTGTACAGACTATAGATGAACATAATTTATTTGGACAGAGAATAATTTTATGAACATTTTTCAATTTGAACCACTAAATTTGGAGTTCATATGAAAAAGATATGAAATAAACAAGTTTTGAAGTTTGAAATATGAAATTAGGGCTAATTCTGTAATTATTTAAAAGCACAGGGGGCTGTTTAAAAGAACACAGGGGCCTGCGCACGAAAACTAGAAACGGTGGGTTCATTTCCTAAAATCCGAGGGTCTCTTAAGCAAAAATACACGCGAAAGGGTATCAGGAGATCTCAACCATCGGATCTCAGATCAACGGGCAAGATTAGATCCCGCGGACGCGCGCGCGGGCGCAGGCGCGCGGGCGCGACTGACAGGCGGGGACGGGGTGTCAGCGAACCAAGGCAGGGCTAACCGGTCGGGCCCAGCGGCAGGGGCGCGGGTGAGGGGGAGAGAGGAGAACAGTCGGATCTGGATCGGAGGGCTGAGGTTAGATCTGCTCTGATTAAGTCTAAACCGCCCAATCCCGGACAGACGCCCGAGATCCAACGGCTGGTGGCCGGACACGGGCGCGGTGGCGCCGCTCGATCCCGCGGTGAAGTCTCGCCGGAGATGAGGGGACTGGCCACGACGGGGCTCTAGGGGCCTGGGGAATAGCTCGAGCGCACTGAGGGCGATCTGGCGAACTCGACCATTGGCGCAAAACTAGCACGGGGGCACCAGAGGGTGCAGAACACGGCGAGATGGGCTAACGGCGTTGCAGATCAACTCCGACGAGGAATTACACGGGCACTGGGGCGATACTTGGCGAAATAAAGGAATGGGAAGGTTGCTCACCTTGAGTGCGAACTCTGGGACACTTGGGGAACGGCGGGGGTGCGGTGGAGCCTCGGGTCAACGGCGGCAGGCTCTGTCTACGCAAGAAACGCTCCGGTGAGCGCGGACCGGGCAAATCAGAGAGGGGAAGGGCAAACCAAAGGGCGTACCGAGTAGCTGACGGCGAGGCGGAACTCACCGCTGCAACGGACGGGGCGCGGGCTCGACGGCGGTCTTCGGTGAGCGGCGGCGAAGTTACCTGGTCACGTGCGCAGAGCGAGAGAGGGGGCGAGAGGGTTCGACTGAGGGCGCAAGCGAGTGGGGGAACGGGGAAGTGGTCGAGCGACGTGCGGCTTCTAAAGAGGCATGGGCTCGAGAACATGGCTGGAGAACGCGCGGTCGTGGGCGCATCCACGACGAGGGACGTGGGCGGGAGGTTGGGGACGGACTGACAGGTGGGCTCGGCGGGACAGAGAGAGAAGCAGGCGCGCGTGCGAGAGGAACGACGCCGACAGGGCTGGCCCACTGGGCAGCAGGAGGGAGAGGGAGAGGGAGAGAAGGGGCGCGAGGGCTGGCGCTGACAGGCGGGGCCCGACTGTCAGGCACCGAGAACGCGCGTGCGCGGGCGCGCGCGCGAGGCTGGACCTGCTGGGCCGACTAGGCTGAAATGGGTTTTTCTATTTCCAGGGAATTTCTAATGCCTTTCTATTTATTTTCTCTAGGGTGTTCAATTCAAATTCAAACCAAATCAAACATGTGCAACAATTCAAAGAATATTTGGAACTCAACATGATGCAACATTTCATGACTCATATGTTTTGTCAAAAATAAAATAAATAATCCCTCACTAATTAAGCTAACCCTAACCAAAAGAGAAAGATAGAGAGAGGAACTAGAGAGAGATAGCAACTAGAGTGTGTGTGAGAGAGAAGAGTAACACCTGAATTTGGATGATAATAAGAAATAAATTTTATACCCCCAAATTCAGGGTGTTACAGGGAGCGTCCGAGAGGAGCCGAAAGCGGAGCACCACTTGCGCTTGGAGAAGGCCCGCAGCTCTCTACGGAGTTACTCGACCGTGGTGCTTGGCCCTCATGTGGGCTACCTTTTGCGTAGGGGCACTAACGAGGATTAGTCGGAACCTTGCGTGGTTCCGGATACCTCGGTAAAAATACTGGCGTCATCCACGAGAGTTTGCATCTCTACCTTGACCTTTATCTTCTGCATTTACATTAAGTATTTAAGTTTCAATTTTGTCTCTTTGGTAGATTGTTTAGATTGAAACTTAGCCTTTGCGGTAGAGATAGCAACACTTAGACAAAACCTAGTTTGCACATTCTAGTTTGATTATTTGCATAGGTTTTGCTCTAGGGTTTCATTTGTGGCCTAGTTTAGAAAGAGTTTTAGAAGTCCTAATTCACCCCACCTCTTAGGCGTCAGCGCTTCCTACTATGTCTTAGTCAAGAGTGTGGGTCGAGCAGTTAGAAGATCATAAACTCACCCCCTTGGCAAGTTGTGCAGCCTTTGGGTCATGGGGTCTTTTCTTGGTTTTAGGTTGTCTTGTCTTGGGGTGACCAAGGTTAGGACTGCCTAACTGGGATGCCTTGGTTGGGGGTTTGTTTGGAGTGATTGAGTCGGATCTATCATGGTTAAGAATTTCCGTAGCTAGCTTTGTTACTGTTAGATTAGCCCTGGTCGAGGGAACTTATATTAGGGATCATGGTCGAGGGTACTTAAACCAAGGTGTTTTCCCTAAACCCTAAAACCAAACTTTCTACTTGGGGTAAAGCTACGTGTGATCATGGGCCCCAGGGTCGCATGGTTGTCTCGTATTTATAATGCGGATGGCGTGGTATGTGGGTCCCAGGCACCATCTTTCAGGCTATGCTGACCCCTGGCCTTCGTAGCCTGGGGCTCAACGCGGCTTGGCGTGTTGTGCCTTGCCATCGACCTGCGCACTCTGTCCTATTCGTGATAGGTCATGAGTGCATCGTAGGCCAAGGGGCGGGCAGGCCATAAATGCGTCGCGACCCGAGGGGTTCGTAGGTCATGAGTGAGAGACGGACCGACGCCTCTGTTATAGCTTGATGCTAGGCATAGTTAATGCGACCGATCATTTATGATGGGTTAGTCTTGGACCGGGTGCAGGATCCACTCGAGTGGTTTCCCTTTGACACGCCTAACCCCCTGTTAGGTTCTGCGTGCTCAACCCTAGGCTCAGGGCCATGGGGTTTGTCCGAGGGCGGGTAACTCTAGGGAAGATGATTTCCACCTTCTCTAGCTGACCAATGGGCCCCAGTGAAAGGGAATTAGGCTTACACCTTTTTCCTAATTGATTTTGGTGGTTGAATTGCCCAACACAAATAATTGGACTAACTAGTTTGCTCTAGTCTATAAGTTTTACAGGTGCCAAAGGTTCACAACAAGCCAATAAAAAGACCAAAGATGGGTTCAAATAAAGAGGGCTAAAGACATCCCAAAAGGCACCCTGGTCTGGCGCACCGGACTGTTCGGTGTGCCACCGGATAGTGTCTGGTGCACCACCGGACAGTGTCCGATGCACCAGGGAACTCGAGGCTGAACTTGCCACCTTCGGGAAAATGGGAGGCCGTTCCGCTATAATTCACCGGACTGTCTGGTGAAGCACCGGACAGTGTCCGGTGTCACACCGGACTGTCCGGTGTGCCAGCAGAGCAACGGCTACTTCGCGCCAACGGTCGACTGCAACCGCATTCAATGCGCTACAGTGCACGCCAGAGTCAGAGCACGAGCAGTTGGCGCACCGGACAGTCAACAGGACCTGTCCAGTGCACCACCGGACAGCCCAGAGGCCTCACCAGTCAGAGCTCCAACGGTCGAACCCTAACGGCCGAATGATGTGGCTGGCGCACCGGACTGTCCGGTGGCGCACCGGACTGTCCGGTGTGCCATGCGACAGCAGCCTTCCAACGGCCACTTTTTGGTGGTTGGGGCTATAAATACCCCAACCACCCACATTCAATTGCATCCAAGTTTTCCAACTTCCTACACCATACAAGAGCTATAGCATTCAATTCTAGACACAACCAAAGAGATCAAATCCTCTCCCAAGTCCGGAATCACTCCAAATCAAATAGTGACTAGAGAGAGCGACATTTGTGTTCTTTTGAGCTCTTGCGCTTGGATTGCTTCTTTTCTTTCTCATTCTTTCTTGTGATCAAACTCAATTGTAACCGAGGCAAGAGACACCAATTGTGTGGTGGTCCTTGCGGGAACTTTGTGTTCCGTTTGATTGAGAAGAGAAGCTCACTCGGTCTAAGTGACCGTTTGAGAGAGGGAAAGGGTTGAAAGAGACCCAATCTTTGTGACCACCTCAACGGGGAGTAGGTTTGCAAGAACCGAACCTCAATAAAACAAATCATCATGTCTCACTCTTTATTTGCCTGCGATTTGTTTTCACCCCCTCTCTCAGACTCGTTCATATTTCTAACGCTAACCCGGCTTGTAGTTGTGCTTAAGTTTATAAATTTCAGATTCGCCCTATTCCCCCCCTCTAGGCGACTTTCAATTGGTATCAAAGCCCAGTGCTTCATTAGAGCCTAATCGCTCGAAGTGATGTCGGGAGCATCCGCCAAGAGGGAGATCGAGACCGGCGAGAAGCCCGCCACAAGCCATGGGAAGGCTCCATCCGGGGAGTCCGCCAACAAGGTGAAGGGATCTCCTTCAGACAACAAGTCGGGGCGAAGCGGTGACAAGAAGAAGAAGATGAGGAAGGTGGTCTACTACGAGGCCGACTCTTCGTCACCATCCACCTCCGGCTCCGACACGCCGTCCGTAACTTCTAAGCGCCATGAGCGCAAGAAGTTTAGTAAGATTCCCCTGCGCTATCCTCGTATTTCCAAACGTACTCTATTACTTTCCGTCCCATTAGGCAAACCACCTATGTTTGATGGTGAAGATTATAATATGTGGAGTGATAAAATGAGGCATCATCTAACCTCACTCCACACTAGCATTTGGGATGTTGTTGAGATTGGAGTACAGGTACCATCACCGGGGGATGAAGACTATGATTCGGACGAGGTCGCCCAAATCCGACACTTCAACTCTCAAGCCACCACTATACTCCTCGCCTCTCTAAGTCGAGAGGAATATAACAAGGTGCAAAGGTTAAAGAGCGCCAAGGAGATTTGGGACGTACTCAAAACCGTGCACGAAGGAGATGAGGTGACCAAAATCACCAAGCGGGAGACGATCGAGGGGGAGCTCGGTCGGTTACGACTCAACCAAGGCGAGGACCCTCAAGCCATGTACAACCGCTTGAAGACCTTGGTGAACCAAGTGCGCAACCTCGGGAGCACAAAATGGGATGACCATGAAATGGTCAAGGTTATTCTTAGATCACTTGTTTTTCTTAACCCTACGCAAGTTCAATTAATTCGTGGTAATCCTAGATACACACTAATGTCTCCCGAGGAAGTGATAGGAAATTTTGTGAGCTTTGAGTTAATGATCAAAGGCTCAAAGAAAATCATCGAGCTAGATGGTCCCTCCACGCCCGAAGCACAACCGGTCGCATTCAAGGCAACGGAAGAGAAAAAGGGGGAGTCTACATCAAGTAGACAACCCATTGACGCTTCTAAGGTCGACAATGAGGAAATGGCGCTCATCATCAAGAGCTTCCGCCAAATCCTCAAGCAAGGGAGGGGGAAGGACTACAAATCCTGCTCCAAGAAAGTGTGCTACAAGTGCGGTAAGCCCGGTCATTTCATTGCTAAATGTCCATTATCTAGTGATAGTGACAGGGGCGACGACAAGAAGGGAAAGAGGAGAGAAAAGAAGAGATACTACAAGACGAAGGGCGGCAATGCCCATGTGTGTCGCGAGTGGGACTCCGACGAGAGCTCCTCCGACTCCTCCTCCGACGAGGACGCCGCCAACATCGCCGTCACCAAGGGACTCCTCTTCCCCAACGTCGGCCACAAGTGCCTCATGGCCAAGGACGGCAAAAGGCAGAAGGTAAAATCAAAATCCTCCACTAAATATGCAACCTCTAGTGATGAGGATAATTGTAGTGATGAGGAGGATAATTTGCGAACCCTTTTTGCCATCCTAAACATGCAACAAAAAGAAAAATTAAATGAATTAATTAGTGTGATTCATGAGAAGGATGAACTCTTGGATTCCCAAGAGGACTTCCTAATTAAGGAAAATAAGAAGCATGTTAAGGTTAAGAATGCTTATGCTCTAGAAGTAGAAAATTGTGAAAAATTATCTAGTGAGCTAAGAACTTGCCATGATGTCATTACCAACCTTAGAAATGAGAATGCTAGTTTAATTGCTAAGGTTGATTCAAATGTTTGTGATACTTCAATTCCCAATCTTAGAGATAATAATGTTGAATTACTTGCTATGATTGAAGAATTAAATGTTTCTCTTGCTAGCCTTAGAAATGATAATGAAAAACTAATTGCTAAGGCTAAAGATTTAGATGTTTGCAATGCTTCCATTTCTGATCTTAGAGATAAGAATGATATTTTACGTGTTAAGATTGTTGAACTTAATTCTTGCAAACCCTCTACATCTACCATTGAGCATGTTACTATTTGTACAAGATGTAGAGACATTAATGTTGATGCTATTCATGATCACCTAGCTTTAATTAAGAAACAAAATGATCACATAGCTCAACTTAATGCTAAAATCAATGAGCATGACTTAGAAAATGAAAAATTTAAATTTGCTAGAAGCATGCTCTATAGTGGGAGACGCCCTGGCATCAAGGATGGCATTGGCTTCCAAAAGGGGGACAATGTCAAACTTAATGCCCCTCCTAAGAGATTGTCTAACTTTGTTAAGGGCAAGGCTCCCATGCCTCAGGATAACGAGGGTTACATCTTGTACCCTGCCGGTTATCCCGAGCACAAGATTAGGAGAATTCACTCTAGTAAGTCTCACTCTGGCCCTAATCATGCTTTTATGTATAAGGGTGAGACATCTAGTTCTAGGCAATCAACCCATGCTAGATTGCCTAAAAGGAAAACTCCTACTGCATCAAATGATCATAACATTTCATTTAAAACTTTTGATGCATCTTATGTGCTAACCAACAAATCAGGAAAGGTAGTTGCCAAGTATGTTGGGGACAAACACAAGGGCACCAAGACTTGTGTTTGGGTACCCAAAGTTCTTGTATCTAATGCCAAAGGACCCAAAACCGTTTGGGTACCTAAAATCAAGAACTAAACTTGTTTTGCAGGTTTATGCATCCGGGGGCTCAAGTTGGATCATCGATAGCGGGTGCACAAACCATATGACAGGGGAGAAGAAGATGTTCTCCTCCTACGAGAAAAACCAAGATCCCCAACAAGCTATCACATTCGGGGATGGAAATCAAGGTTTGGTCAAAGGATTGGGTAAAATAGCTATATCACCTGACCATTCCATTTCAAATGTTTTTCTTGTAGATTCTTTAGATTACAACTTGCTTTCAGTTTCGCAATTATGTAAAATGGGTTACAACTGTCTTTTTACGGATTTAGGTGTCACTGTCTTTAGAAGAAGTGATGATTCAATAGCATTTAAGGGAGTGTTAGAGGGTCAGCTATACTTAGTAGATTTTGATAGAGCTGAACTCGACACTTGCTTAATTGCTAAGACTAACATGGGCTGGCTCTGGCATCGCCGACTAGCACATGTTGGGATGAAGAATCTTCACAAGCTTCTAAAGGGAGAACACATTTTGGGACTAACAAATGTTCATTTTGAGAAAGACAGGATTTGTAGCGCATGTCAGGCAGGGAAGCAAGTTGGTGTTCATCATCCACATAAGAACATCATGACGACTGACAGGCCACTCGAGCTCCTACACATGGACCTATTCGTCCCGATAGCTTACATAAGCATCTGCGGGAGTAAGTATTATCTAGTTATTGTGGATGACTATTCTCGCTTCACTTGGGTGTTCTTTTTGCAGGAAAAATCTCATACCCAAGAGACCTTAAAGGGATTCTTGAGATGGGCTCAAAATGAGTTCGGCTTAAGGATCAAACAAATTAGAAGCGATAACGGGACGGAGTTCAAGAACTCACAAATTGAAGGCTTTCTTGAGGAGGAGGGCATCAAGCATGAGTTCTCTTCTCCCTACACGCCACGACAAAATGGTGTAGTGGAGAGGAAGAATCGAACTCTGTTGGACATGGCAAGAACCATGCTTGATGAGTACAAGACTTCGGATCGGTTTTGGGTCGAGGCGGTCAACACCGCTTGCTACGCCATCAACCGGTTGTATCTACACCGAATCCTCAAGAAGACATCGTATGAACTCCTAACCGGTAAAAAGCCCAATGTTTCATATTTTAGAGTCTTTGGTAGCAAATGATTTATTCTTGTTAAAAGAGGTAGAAAATCTAAATTTGCTCCCAAGGCTGTAGAAGGCTTTTTACTAGGATATGATTCAAACACAAGGGCATATAGAGTCTTTAACAAGTCCTCTGGACTAGTTGAAGTTTCTTGTGACATTGTGTTTGATGAGACTAACGGCTCTCAAGTAGAGCAAGTTGATCTTGATGAGCTAGATGACGAAGAGGCTCCGTGCGTCGCACTAAGGAACATGTCCATTGGGGATGTGTGTCCTAAGGAATCCGAAGAGCCCATTCAAGCACAAGATCAACCATCTTCCTCCATACAAACATCTCCACCAACTCAAGATGAAGATAAGGCTCAAGATGATGAAGGAGAAGATCAAGAAGATGAGCCACCTCAAGAGGAGAGCAATGATCAAGGGGGAGATGCACATGATCAAGATAAGAAAGATGAACAAGTTCCAAGACCGCCACACCCAAGAGTCCACCAAGCAATCCAACGAGATCACCCCGTGAACACCATCCTCGGCGACATTCAAAAGGGGGTAACTACTCGATCTCGTGTTGCTCATTTTTGTGAACATTACTCTTTTGTTTCCTATATTGAGCCACACATGATAGAGGAAGCACTACAAGATTCGGATTGGGTGATGGCGATGCAAGAGGAGCTCAACAACTTCACTAGGAATGAGGTATGTCATTTAGTTCCATGTCCTAACCAAAATGTTGTAGGAACCAAGTGGGTCTTCCGCAACAAACAAGATGAGCATGGTGTGGTGACAAGGAACAAAGCCTGACTTGTGGCCAAGGGGTATTCACAAGTCGAAGGTTTGGATTTCAGTGAAACCTATGCACCCGTAGCTAGGCTAGAATCAATTCGCATTTTACTTGCCTATGCTACTTACCATGGCTTCAAGCTTTATCAAATGGACGTGAAAAGTTCCTTCCTCAACGGACCAATCAAGGAAGAGGTCTATGTTGAGCAACCTCCCGGCTTTGAAGATAGTGAGTACCCTAACTATGTATACAAACTCTCTAAGGCGCTTTTATGGGCTCAAGCAAGCCCCAAGAGCATGGTATGAATGCCTAAGAGATTTTCTTATCACTAATGGCATCAAAGTCGGAAAGGTCGATCCTACTTTGTTTACTAAAACTCTTGACAATGATTTGTTTGTATGCCAAATTTATGTTGATGATATTATATTTGGGTCTACTAACGAATCTACATGTGAGGAATTTAGTAGGATCATGATACAGAAATTCGAGATGTCGATGATGGTGGAGTTGAAGTACTTCTTAGGATTTCAAGTGAAGCAACTCCAAGAGGGCACCTTCATTAGCCAAACGAAGTATATTGAAGACATTCTAAAAAAGTTTGGGATGAAGGATGCCAAGCCCATCAAGACACCCATGGGAACCAATGGGCATCTCGACCTCGACACGGGAGGTAAATCCGTCGATCAAAAGGTATACCGGTCGATGATAGGCTCTTTACTCTATTTATGTGCTTCACGATCGGATATAATGCTTTCCGTATGCATGTGTGCAAGATTCCAAGCCGACCCTAAGGAAGCTCACCTTACGGCCGTAAAACGAATCTTGACATATTTAGTTCATACTACTAAGTTTGGGCTTTGGTACCCTCGGGGATCCACATTTGATTTAATTGGTTATTCGGATGCCGATTGGGCGGGGTGTAAAATTAATAGGAAGAGCACATCGGGGACTTGTCAGTTCTTGGGAAGATCTCTGGTGTCTTGGGCTTCAAAGAAGCAAAATTCCGTAGCTCTTTCTACCGCCGAAGCCGAGTATATTGCCGCAGGCCATTGTTGCGCGCAATTGCTTTGGATGAGGCAAACCCTTGGGGACTATGGTTACAAATTAACCAAAGTTCCTCTTCTATGTGATAATGAGAGTGCAATCCGCATGGCGGATAATCCCGTTGAACATAGCCGCACTAAACACATAGCCATTCGGTATCATTTTCTAAGGGATCACCAACAAAAGGGGGATATCGAGATTGCTTATATTAACACCAAGGAACAATTAGCCGATATTTTTACCAAGCCATTAGATGAACAAACTTTTAACAAACTTAGGCATGAGCTAAATATTCTTGATTCTCGAAATTTCTTTTGATATTTTGCACACATAGCTCATTAATATACCTTTAATCATGTCTCTTTTATATGCTATGACTAATGTGTTTTTCAAGTATATTTCAAACCAAGTCATAGATTGAAAGGGAATTGGAGTCTTCGGCGAAGACAAAGGATTCCACTCCACTCCATCAAATTACTCATCCTTCGCCGTCGCTCCGAGCCTCTCTCCAACTTTGGTATAATCTTCACTCATATTTTGTTTGCCAAAGGGGAGAAAGTAGTTAAAGGGCTTATATTTCACTCAAATATCCGTTTTTGGCGATTCATGCCAAAGGGGGAGAAAGTATTAGCCCAAAGCAAAAGGACCGCACCACCACCAAATTTTCAAAATTTGAGTTAAGAAAAGATTGTGATATGATGAATTTTTCAATTGGTATCTTAGTTTTGATAGAATTTCAAATTGGAACACCCTCTTCAAAAACTAATATCTAAAACCCTCTTGAACACTAAGAGGAGGATTTTATAAAAGGGGAGTTTTGTTTAGTCAAAGGAAAATCATTTAAAACAGGGGGAGAAAATTTCAAATCTTGAAAATGCTTCTCAAAATCTTACTCATTTACCTTTGACTATTTGCAAAAGAACTTTGAAAATAATTTACAAAATAATTTGCAAAAACAAAACATTTGGTGCAAGCGTGGTCCAAAATGTTAAAAATAAAGAAACAATCCATGCATATCTTATGAGAATTTATTGGTTTAATTCTAAGTAACCTTTGCACTTACAATTATGCAAACTAGTTCAATTATGCACTTCTATATTTGCTTTGGTTTGTGTTGGCATCAATCACCAAAAAGGGGGAGATTGAAAGGGAATTAGGCTTACACCTTTTTCCTAATTGATTTTGGTGGTTGAATTGCCCAACACAAATAATTGGACTAACCAGTTTGCTCTAGTCTATAAGTTTTACAGGTGCCAAAGGTTCACAACAAGCCAATAAAAAGACCAAAGATGGGTTCAAATAAAGAGGGCTAAAGACATCCCAAAAGGCACCCTGGTCTGGCGCACCGGACTGTCCGGTGTGACACCGGACAGTGTCCGGTGCACCAGGGAACTCGAGGCTGAACTTGTCACCTTCGGGAAAATGGGAGGCCGCTCCCCTATAATTCACCGGACTGTCCGGTGTGCCAGCGGAGCAACGACTACTTCGCGCCAACGGTCGACTGCAACCGCATTCAATGCGCTACAGTGCGCGCCAGAGTCAGAGCACGAGCAGTTGGCGCACCGGACAGTCAACAGGACCTGTCCGGTGCACCACCGGACAGCCCAGAGGCCCCACCAGTCAGAGCTCCAACGGTCGAACCCTAACGACCGGATGACGTGGCTGGCGCAACGGACTGTTCGGTGCGCCATGCGACAGCAGCCTTCCAACGGCCACTTTTTGGTGGTTGGAGCTATAAATACCCCAACCACCCCACATTCAATTGCATCCAAGTTTTCCAACTTCCTACACCATACAAGAGCTATAGCATTCAATTCTAGACACAACCAAAGAGATCAAATCCTCTCCCAAGTCCGGAATCACTCCAAATCAAACAGTGACTAGAGAGAGCGATATTTGTGTTTTTTTGAGCTCTTGCGCTTGGATTGCTTCTTTTCTTTCTCATTCTTTCTTATGATCAAACTCAATTGTAACCAAGGCAAGAGACACCAATTGTGTGGTGGTCCTTGCGGGAACTTTGTGTTCCGTTTGATTGAGAAGAGAAGCTCACTCGGTCTAAGTGACCGTTTGAGAGAGGGAAAGGGTTGAAAGAGACCCAGTCTTTGTGACCACCTCAACGGGGAGTAGGTTTGCAAGAACCGAACCTCGGTAAAACAAATCATCGTGTCTCACTCTTTATTTGCCCGCGATTTGTTTTCACCCCCTCTCTCGGACTCGTTCATATTTCTAACGCTAACCCGACTTGTAGTTGTGGTTAAGTTTATAAATTTCAGATTCGCCCTATTCACCCCCCCTCTAGGCAACTTTCACCCAGCGACCAGGGGCTTTCCCTCAGCGTGCTCCCTGATCGATGGGCCCTAGGGACCTGGGATCATATCCCCGATAATATGAGAAGGGTTAACTAGCTCTTGCCTTTTAGCCTAACGGAGGACAGAAGAAGTATTGGCTAATCTTTTCTCACATTTGCTTACTAAAATACATGTGTTGGCTTCGATTTAGGGCTAAACACTCGCGATTTACCGCCTGGCGGTGCTCTATGTGGTGGCGCGGATGGTCCACGGCTCTGGGTCGAATGGTTCGTGACCCTGTGGTAGGAGCGTCTCCTCTCTACGTCGTGTCGTACACTCTATGGGTCGGATAGTCTATGATGGCGTAGAGCCTTACTATTCTCACGAAGAACCCTAGAACCTACCTCTAGAGAGGGACCCCGTCGAGGAGGAGAGTTCCAAGGCATGCCCTAGGAGTCGGTAGGCCACCCAAGGCATGCCCAGATAGTGTAGAATCGCCTAAGGATTAAAAGAATATGTCAATGAAGAGATCTTGAGTGAAGTAGATGAAGTTGATCTTGCCCCTTGGGAGGGACCTCGTTGGGCTAAGATCCTAGGGTCATCTTGGGGTCGATAGGCCACCCAAGATGGCTCTAAACGATATAGAGCCGGATAGAGATGAAGATTGATAGGTGGAATCTACAACTAAAGCTACGCTATATCTACTCCTGAGGCATGAATTATAAATGAAGGTAAATAGATTGGTTTGATTGGAATGTGTTTGGGGGTTCTCAATTAGTCGTACCCCTTTATATTTATGCGGGAGGAGATCTGGACCTTTTCCTAGGCAAGATCCAACAGATTCACATGGATAGGTTAGGATAACCACGCATGGGATAAGTACTCTCGCCCGAGTTAATCTGATTGCGGGCACGGACCGTTCGGGCCACGTGTCCAGATCGTTTGATCGTGCCCATGTGCTAAATATGGTGCTCAACGCATGCCTCTGCCTTTTGGTGGAGCTTGGTGAACCAAAAGCACCTAGTACTATCAGACACTTTCAGAAAACAATATCTTCTACAACTTGCCTTGTTCCCAAAATATGAACTTCTAGCCCGATGTAAGTCACCGGCTCTTGTGATCAGATAATATAACTATTTGGTAGAACTCTAATGCATAGAGGAAGTTTAGGATTGCATCCTCTTCGGCCATATCTACGTGATCAACATGTCAATAGGCAAAAACATGTGTGCCCCTTAGCCCGAATAAGTAAACGTATTGGGCAAGTAATACAAATTCATTGTCGTACCACCCCATACTTGAATAGGACAACACAACGACGATGAGTATACTGGAAAGTACCACGACATCCCTAGAGGTGGATAAGCAGGCGACCTTGGTTGCACCACTTTTTGGGTTGGTTTAGTCGGCCTTTGCCTTTGCACATATTGGCTCTTTGACATTGACTGTTTTATTGGTCGATCGTGCGGAACTGCCTTCTCCTTCAGATATTTGGCAAGAAGTTGGACAAAAGTAGGGCTAGCTCTGCTTAGTTGGCTAGACATCTTGGAGGTGCTTTGCTTCCTAGCACCTACTTTAGGACGTTGCGATCTGATGGTCTGAGGTCGTTGCTGCTTATGGTAATTTGCGGACCGTCCGGCCTTCATGGTCGGACTGTCCGTGTTTGTTTTGGACTGTGCAGCATTATTACCTGGACCGTACGACGTATGTAGGACATGTGACCGTGATCGGGTATCTGATTGTGCTTGCCCCCTCTCCCCCGACACCTTCAGTATTTATTTTGTCCGCAGCCTTCTGAGTAACCACTATGCGTGAAAGATTTGGAGTGCGAGGGTTACCAATAATAATATTTTTACTTTTGCCTTTATCGGTCACACACAACCGAACCAAGACTTTATTGTTTGTTGGCTCTAATGTGCTGACAGGGACAAGTGGTATGTCAATCTTCAATTCTTGAAATCTCAACCGGCCTTCATTTATAGCCGATTGTATTTGTCGATGGAAGACATTACAATCATTGGTGTTATGAAGAAAGAATCTAAGCCATTTACAATACGCACGCTTTTTCAATCCCTCTATCGGAGGAATTGTGTGCGACAATTTAATGTTACCATTTTTAAGTAACTCATCAAATATTTTATCGCACTTAGCAACATTAAATGTGAACTTAACTTTCTCCTTTTGTACCGAATGCAAGGGAGAGCGAACAGAAAATTTGGCCTTAGCAGGACAAACAAGCTCAGTGACATGTAACTTTTTTGGCTCATCCCCTAAACTACTATCGTTGTGATATTCATCATGGGACTTAGGTGTCCGGTTATCTTTATGCTGGCCTTTAGCACTAGGACGATCACGTGTGACTTCCAGTATTCTAGACAGTCCTACCTGTGTGGTCGGACATTGAGCGAAGGGACTAGACGGTCCGGTACTATACCCAAACTGTCCAGTCGTGCTGGGCATCGCCTGTGAACCTCGTGGTGGGCTCGGTGTGACTCCGGACTGACCGACGTAAGGTGTCAAACAGTCCGATGGAGGGTCGAACGGTCTGAGATCGTGTGTGGATTGTCCGGCCGTACTCAGAGCCAGTTGTAGGAAACGGGTGACGCCTAAGAGGGTGTGAATTAGGACTTCTAAAACTTTTACTAAACTAGGCCACTAATAAATCCCTAGTGCGAAACCTATGCAAGTAATCAAACTAGAATGTGCAAACTAGGTTTTGTCTATGTGTTGCTATCTCTACCGCAATGGCTAAGTTTCAATCTACACAATATAAGTATGAATACAAGATTGAAACTTAAATGCTTAATATAAATGCGTAAACTTAAAGAGCAAAGTAGAGATGCAAACTCTCGTGGATGACGCTGGTATTTTTACCGAGGTATCCGGAACCGTGTAAGGTCCTGACTAATCCTCGTTGGTGCCCCTACGCAAAGGGAAGCCCACGCGAGGGCCAAGCACCTCGGTCGAGTAACTCCGTAGAGAGCCACGGGCCTTCTCAACGTGCAAGTGGTGCTCCGCTTCTGGCTCCTCTCGGACGCTCCCCACCGTCTCCACTATCGAGCTTCTGGATGAAACACCACGGGCCTCGTTCCCTCCGGTACACGGTGGCGACCGTGACACAAACGCGGTTGTCACGGTCTCGCAAGACTCTTGCCCCACTTGGTACACTAATGACGACTCACGTAAGAGCCGAGGGGTTGTGTGGTTTTACAAAACTCACTCAACTAACTAGGGTTCACCTAGAGCAAGCGCTAGAGCGGTCTAACTAACCTAAGCACTTCGCAAAGCACCTATGCTAATCACCGAGTGATTCTATTAAGCACTTGGGTGTAAGAGCACTTGGGAATGTCTACTATATGCCTTGGTATGTCTCTTGGGCTCCCACACTTGGAAATGGCCGGTTGGGGGTGTATTTATAGCCCCCAACACAAATCTAGCCGTTGGAGGAAAGCTACTGCTTTCTGCGGTCACACCGGACAGCGCACTGTTCCTTGTCCGGTGCGCCTAACCGTTACCCTGTCAGAGCAGGTGACCGTTGGCGTCGCAGGCTTTCACACCGGACAGTCCGGTGGTCTTCCCTCCGGGTGCCACCTGGAACTAGCCATTAGGGCTTTGGTTCCTGGTGCACCGGACAATCCGGCGTGTGGGCACCGGACAGTCCGGTGCTCCTCGCAAAGACAGTCCGCAGACAACACACATCTTCATTCTTGGATTTTTCTTGGATCTTCTTAATGTCTTCTTTTGAGGTGTTGCTTTCCTCAATTTCCTTGGTCCAAGTAATCCTAGCATCATGTGAACTACAAACACAAACACTAGGAAATGCATTAGTTCGTGGATTGTGTTAATCATCAAACACCAAAACTCATTAAGCCAAATGGCCCCGGGTCCATTGTCCTTACAATCTCCCACTTTTTGGTGATTGATGACCACACAACCAAAGCAAGCAAATAATACAAGAATTTGAATGAAAATATGCAATCTACTTGCTAGGATGCATGTTTGTCCCCACAATGTGATATTATGGACTTAAGCCTCCCCTAACTCCATAATTCACTTACTTCCTATTTTGGACCAAATAACCAAAACCACTTGAAAAGCCACTTGCAGATTTTTTAAAATTTTAAATTGGTGGTGTTTGGTGTCTGATACATTTTTCATTGCTTTGGTCCCTAAACTTCTCCCCTTTGGCATCAACCACCGAAAAGGAAGACATTAATAGTATGTAGGAAGTAAATAAGACTTGCCCTCCTAAGGAATTGAAACACTTGTAGGTTACCATCAAATGATAACTCCCCCTAAATGAGTGTTCTCTTTAGAAAGAAATTTCTCCCCCTTTTTAGAGACGAAGAAATACTCCCCCTGACAGAGATCTTCTACTTAGGAAAAAGCATGAAAATTAGAGGTGCAAGACATGATTTGAATAGACTAACTTCCCTTATGCATAGGTAACAGAATATGAGTTAACCACATATGCATTTTTTGCAACATGGAAGTATATGATATAAAAATATAGTCTAATCAAATATTGGAGAAGACATGTAAATGATACTAAATATAGTCTCAAAAGATACCGATTGAAAGTCAATGGTGGACCAAATGAAAACCAATGGCAGGCTTGTGAGACATGAGAGTTCTTGGAGATTTTGCAGTAGAAGATTGTCGTCTTTCTCCGGGGACATTTTTGAAAGGGAAATAGTCTCAACATTTCCTATAATCGATTTTGGTGTTTTGACGACCATCACAAACCTTGTGGACTAACCAGTTTGCCAAGATGATCATTTCACAGGTGCATAAGTTCATCTACATCTATTCTAAATTGACTGTCCGGAATACCGTAGATTATTCCGGACAGGAGAAGCTTTTTGGAAAATCACCTAAGCGCAGACCGTCCGAGCCCTTGCGGTGGACCATCCGCGACACCAGGATGACCCTCGGACAGAACCAATGCAAAAACACAAGTCTACACTACGGACCGTCCGATGGAAAAGCAAGCACCGTCCGAGACCAAGCGCGGACCATCCGGCCTCAGGCGCGGACCGTTCGGTCGGCACAGAACCGAAAAACCCGAAGGTGACGGGTTCGGTAAAATGAATTATAGCGTCCTCGCGGACCGTCCGGAGTGCACGACCGAACCGTCCGTGACTGCCTTTATCTGACATCTGACGACGCATTAAATGCTATATAGCCGTTGATATAGCTGTTATTGCTGACCGTTGCAATTTCAGCCATTGATGTGCAGGGGCGGACCATCCGGACGAGGGGCACGGACCGTCCACGGTCGGCAGAAAAGGAGCAACGGCTAGGAAGTGGTTGGGGCTATAAATACAATTCCAACCACCTCCATTCACAACACCCAAGCATTCCAATCTTCCACATTCAACACAAGAGCTAGCAATCCATTCCAAGACACAATCAGAGCTTCCAATCTCTCCAAGTTCCACAATTGAGACAAGTGATCATTAGGGATTAATGACTTGAGAGAGAGAGAGAGAGAGAGAGTGATCTGTGTGTTATTTGTCGCTCTTGTTGCTTGGCTTTTGCAATCGTGCTTTCTTCCTTCCCATTCTTATTCTCAAGTGACTTGTAATCAAAGCAAGAGACACCAAGTGTGTGGTGGTCCTTGCGGGGTCTAAGTGACCCCTTTGATTAAGGAGAAAGCTCACTCGGTCTAAGTGACCGTTTGAGAGAGGGAAAGGGTTGAAAGAGACCCGGTCTTTGTGACCATCTCAACGAGGACTAGGTTCTTTGGAACCAAACCTCGGTAAAAACAAATCACCGTGTTCATCCGATTTATTTCTTGGTTGATTTGTTTTCCCTCTCTTTTGGACTCGAATTTAATTCTAACGCTAACCCCGGCTTGTAGTGTGTGCTTAAGTTTATAATTTTCAGATTCCGCCTATCCACCCCCATCTAGGCGACTTTCAATTGGTATCAGAGCCCGGTACTTCATTAGAGTCTAACCACTCGAAGTGATGTCGGGAGGATCTGCCAAGAGGGAGATGGAAATGGACACAAGTCGCGGGAAGGCTCCATCAAAGGAGTCCGGCGCCAAAGGAAGGGAGGACTCACCTCCCCGCGTCAAGTCGCACCGGAGTGGCAACAAGAAGAAGAAATTGAAGAAAGTGGTCTACTACGAGACCGATTCTTCGTCGCCCTCCACCTCTGGCTCCAACGCACCGTCCATCACTTCTAAGCGCCATGAGCGCAAGAAGTTTAGTAAGATCCCCTTACGCTATCCCCGCATTTCCAAACACACTCCTTTACTTTCCGTCCCATTAGGCAAACCACCGGTTTTTTACGGTGAAGATTATTGTATGTGGAGTGATAAAATGAGGCATCATCTAACCTCACTTCACGCTAGCATTTGGGACATTGTTGAGTTTGGAGCGCAGGTACCATCTATGGGGGATGAAGGCTACAACTCGGACGAGGTCGCCCAAATCCGACACTTTGACTCCCAAGCCACCACTATACTCCTCGCCTCTCTATGTCGAGAGGAGTATAACAGGGTGCAAGGGCTAAAAAGTGCCAAGGAGATATGGGATGTGCTAAAGACCGCGCATGAAGGGGATGAGGTGACCAAGATCACCAAGCGGGAGACGATCGAGGGGGAGCTCGATCGATTCATCCTCAACCAAGGAGAGGAGCCACAAGCCATGTACAACCGGCTCAAGACCTTGGTCAACCAAGTGCGCAACCTCGGGAGCACCAAATGGGATGACCATGAAATGGTTAAGGTTATTCTAAGATCACTCGTTTTTTGTAATCCTACGCAAGTTCAATTAATACGTGGTGATCCTAGATATAAGCTAATGTCTCCCAAGGAAGTGATAGGAAAGTTGTGAGCTTTGAGTTGATGATCAAAGGCTCCAAACAAATCATCGAGAAAGGCGGCACCTCCACACCCGAGGTGCAACCCATCGCATTCAAAGCGACGGAAGAAAAGAAAGAAGAGTCTACATCAAGTAGGCTCCCCATCGACGCCTCCAAACTCGACAACGAGGAAATGGCGCTCATCATTAAGAGCTTCCGCCAAATCCTCAAGCAAAGGAAGGAGAAGGATTATAAACCCCGCTCCAAGAAAGTATGCTACAAGTGTGGTAAGTCTGGTCATTTTATTGCTAAATGTTCATTATCTAGTGATAGTGACAGGGGCGACGACAAGAAGGGAAAGAGGAATGAAAAGAAAAGATACTACAAGAAGAAGGGCGACGATGCCCATGTATGCCAGGAATGGGACTCCGATGAGAGCTCCACCGACTCCTCCTTCGACGAGGACGCCGCCAACATCGCCGTCACCAAAGGCCTCCTCTTCCCCAACATCGGCCACAAGTGCCTCATGGCAAAGGACGGCAAAAAGAAGAAGGTAAAATCTAGAGCCTCCACTAAATATACGACATCTAGTGATGAGGGTAGCTCTAGCGATGATGAAGATGATTTGCTTGCTCTTTTTGCCAACTTAAACATGCAACAAAAAGAAAAATTGAATGAATTGATATGTGCCATTCATGAGAAGGATGAACTCTTGGATAGCCAAGAGGAATTCCTTATTAAGGAAAACAAAAAGCATGTTAAGGTGAAAAATGCTTATGCTCAAGAAATAGAGAAATATGAAAAATTAACTAGTGAGCTTAGCATTTATCATGACACTATCTCCAACCTTAGAATTGAAAATGCCAAATTGATTGCTAAGGTTGAGAAGTCAAATGAATGTGCTGATTCAATTGTCAATCTTAAAAATTATAATGCTAGTTTAATTGCTAAGATTGATAAATTGAATGAATCACTTTCTAGCCTTAAAATTGAAAATGACAAATTAATTTCTAAGGCACTACACGACGGTTCACTTACAGCGACCTACGGTTGGTTGCTAAAACGGCCTTCAGCGACCTACGGTTGGTCGCTAAAAACTTTTAGCGACCCATAAGGATGGTCGCTGTAAGTGCCGTCGCTAAAGGCTTTAGCGACCGACATCTTTTTAGCGACCGACCGTCCGTTGCTAATATTGTATATTTAGCGACCAACCGTGGGTTGTTGTACTATAGATTTAGCAACCAATCGTGAGTCGTTATAATATACATTTAGCAACCAACAGAAAGTTGCCCCTAGTTATAGTCGTTAATAATGATAATATACCATTAATTAGCATTCAACAACTGTTATATATAATCACATAGATATACAAATTTAATTAGTATTGCACAATGATAGATCCACATCACATAAAACCATCAACAAGCACCACAACAAAATCATTCACAAAACCTACACATGTTATTATGTTTTGCACATATTTGCAAACACTTTACAAAATCATTCACAAAAGTCCTAACGCTTCAAGTGATTCGCAAAAGCCTTCACAAAAGCACTCCAACTTCTTGTATCCTCTTGTTTTAAGTCACAAGCTTGTAGGGGTTATGATGTCGCCACTTACTTGATGCTAACAAGACATTTCCTTCACCAAAGCCATCTTCAACACTTCGCCCATAAAAAAGATCAATTCTCTTTTTCAATTGTCTATCTGCAAGACAAGTGATAATTACAATAAGTAACATGATATGTTAACCAGAAGGTATGCTAGCGCTAGAAACGACCAAAGAAGATGGTATGCTAGGAAAGATATTATGAAGAAGACATTCACCCGGCTCAGGAAGGAATCGCTCCCTAGTTTTCAATCAAAATCACTTACTCGAGCAGTCGCAGATGGCGACGACGACATATAAGTTCTAGTTTACAACAAACAATTTAAAATTAAGCAACAATGATAGTATATTCTGTAGCAAATAAATATAAATAAGAATGTTGAGAGATACGTTAACAAAATAAGATGAATTTACCATTGCTAATGTTAATGACATAAGTGGTACTAAAAATCTGAAACAACACGCAATTTTTACTTGTATTTAAAAAAGCTTCAATGCATCAGCAATGAGATTACCAACATATTCATCATTGCCAGATGATATTGACGCAACAGCTGAAAATGAAATTCAGAATTACTATGGCGACCACTGAGTGACCACCTCCAGGATTGGCAGAACTGCTCTGATTTACACCTAAAGCAACTGAAGGAGTCCGAGCAACATCCTTAATATCTTTAATGATAGATTTCAGCAGAGGAATATGCAATTCACCTAAGAGCCTTGAATCCTATCACATGAATAAGAATTGGCACACATCTAAATCCATGAAATGGTATGAGAAAAGATTCAAAGATTCATCAACAACATGTTCTAGTCTTCACTGAAGAATCTTATCTTAAGGGAAGTACTTTCTTACAGAAAAGATTCAAAAAAAATTATAAAGCTTTTATAACCACTAAATTATTTCAGGAGGAACCTTCAGTCTATAAATGTGTACGTGGTTTTATTGACCACTAAATTATAACTACTAAATTTATAAAGTTTTTATAAAGATTCATCAACAACATGGTTTTATTGAAAAAGGCACCTTCAGTCTCACAGTTTCAGGAGGAAACTTTCCCAGCATTCCTGCAAAAGGAGAAATCAAAATTTCTTACATCACATCAAGCAGTGTACGTGGTCCAGAAGCACAAATCTATAAATGTGGTGTACCTCTAAATGAATCAAGCTGCTGTAATGTGTCACTATCAAGAGAAACCATTGAGAGGAGCCCTTTACTACGAGAGGCCAGTTCTAATAATTCTAAGCGCTCATCTTCCATCAGCTCCATCATCTTCAAACATCATACTTCAGTCAAATAAAAGAGTCGAGTAGAGGAGTAGGATCTGAAGATGGTGCTTCTAATACTGGCAGATTTGAATTTGTTAAGATACAATCTGGTCAGATCATGAGCAAATTGGACAGTTATGCTTAATAGGCTACTAGCACCGTCATAATAGTGGAAGTCATTATTGTGCATAATTTGATTCTGTCTTTTAATAAAATGTAAGAGCATTATATGGAGTAGTTCTAACCTCTCCTGCAGGGAGCTGCAGGGGCGCTCGGCTCAAGCCGTTGGCGAGCGGCGAGCGCGGCCGGCGACACTACTGCGTCGGCGTCGGCGTCAGCGAAAGCTTCTGCGGCTCTGGTGCGACGGCGGCTGGCACCGGCGGCATAGCAGAAGCGGTGGCGGCATAGCAGAAGCGCCGGCGGCATAGCAGAAGCGGCATAGTAGAAGCAATGCTGCGTCGGCGTCGGCATCATCTCAAGATCCTTTTTGCACGGGTGCGGCGACCAGAGAAGAGCAAGGGGAGGAGAGAAGAGAGAGAAGAGGGAGAAGGAGTGGAGGCTTCTTGGCGGCGGCTGCCAGGGAGAATGGCGCGCGGCTGGTTAGGGTTAGGTGAGTGCTGCTGGGCCTTAATGGGCCGATTTGGTTAGGTTTTCTTTTTTTTAATTTCCTTTTCTAAATTTGAAATACATTTTTAAATAACCCTAAAATTTATAGTAATTAAACCAAAATTATTTATAAATAAATTATTAATTTTTGGGCTAATAATTATTATATTTTTTATTTACTAGGAATTTTATTTAAGAAGAAATGTTATTCAATAACCAAAAATCAATCATGCACAATAAAAAAATTATTCCAAATGCAAATACATAACAAACACTTAAAAGAAAATTCATTACCATAAATATCATTAATAAATAATTTTTTTCTTTACTACAATTTAGTGATGAATGTTTATTTGTTTTAATTAATTTTTAGTCACTAACATCTACAGGTACGTTCAGGCTATAAGATTTGATATTGATCCTTGCTCTATAGCGACCCACCGCTAGTCCCCGATGACATCTATAGCGACCAACCATAAGTTGTTAAATTTCTAGACTTTTAGCGACCAACCGACCGTTGCTACAAAAGGATTTAGTGACTGACCGTCGGTCCCTAACCATTAGCAACCAACATTTGGTACCTAATAAGGGTCGCTAAAGATCAACCGTCGTGTAGTGAGGCTAAAGATTTAAATGTTTGCAATGTTTCTATTTCCTGTCTTAGAGATGAAAATGTCATGCTAAAAATCTAAGTTAGATGAATTAAAATCTTGCAAACCCTCTACATCCACTGTTGATCATGTTTCTATTTGCATGAGATGTAGAGACATTAATGTTGATGCTATTCATGATCACCTAGCTTTAATTAAACAACAAAATGATCACATAGCACAACTAACTAGTAAAATCAATGAGCATGAGATAGAGAATGAAAATTTTAAATTTGCTAGAAGCATGCTCTATAATGGGAGACGCCCTGGCATTAAGGATGGCATTGGCTTCCAACAGGGAGACAATGTCAAGCTTAATACCCCTAAGAAATTATCTAAATTTGTTAAGGGTAAGGCTCCCATGGCTCAGGATAACGAGGGCAATATTTTATATCCTGCTGGTTATCCCGAGCATAAGATTAGGAGAATTCATGCTAGGAAACCTCATAATGTTTCACATCATGCTTTTATGTATAAAAATGAGGCTTCTAGCTCTAGGCAATCAACCCATGTTAAATTGCCTAAAAAGAAAACTCCTACTGCATCAAATGAACCTAATGTCTCATTTAAGACTTCTGATGTATCTTATGTGCTTACTAACAAATTAGGCAAAGTAGTTGCCAAATATGTTGGGGGCAAACACAAGGGCTCCAAGACTTGTGTTTGGGTACCCAAGGTGCTTGTTTCTAATGTGAAAAGACCCAAGACCGTTTGGGTACCTAAGAATAAGGCCTAAACTTGTTTTATAGGTTTATGCATCCGGGGGCTCAAGCTGGATCATTGATAGCGGATGCACAAACCACATGACAGGGGAGAAAAGGATGTTCTCCTCCTACGAGAAAAACGAAGATCCCCAAAGAGCTATCACATTCGGGGATCGAAATTAAGGTTTTGTCAAAGGACTTGGTAAAATTGCTATATCACCTGACCATTCCATTTCCAATGTTTTTCTTGTAGATTCTTTAGATTATAACTTGCTTTCAGTTTCTCAATTATGCAAAATGGGTTACAACTGTCTTTTTACGGATATAGGTGTTACTGTCTTTAGAAGAAGTGATGATTCAATAGCATTTAAGGAGTATTAGAGGGTCAGCTATACTTGGTTGATTTTAATAGAGCTGAACTCGACACTTGCTTAATTTCTAAGACTAATATGGGTTGGCTCTGGCATCGCCGACTAGCCCACGTTGGGATGAAGAATCTTCACAAGCTTCTAAAGGGAGAACACATTTTGGGACTAACCAATGTTCATTTTGAGAAAGACAGGGTTTGTAGCGCATGTCAAGCAGGGAAGCAAGTTGGTACCCATCATCCACACAAGAACATCATGACAACTGACAGGCCGCTTGAGCTACTTCACATGGATTTATTCGGCTCGATTGCTTACATAAGCTTCAGCGGGAGTAAGTACTGTCTAGTTATTGTGGATGATTATTCTCGCTTCACTTGGGTATTCTTTTTGTAGGAAAATTCTCAAACCCAAGAGACTTTAAAGGGATTCTTGAGACGAGCTCAAAACAAGTTCGGATTAAGGATCAAGAAGATAAGAAGCGATAACGGGACGGAGTTCAAGAACTCACAAATAGAAGGCTTTCTTGAGGACGAGGGCATCAAGCATGAGTTCTCTTCTCCCTACACACCACAACAAAATTGTGCAGTGGATAGGAAGAATAGAACTCTACTTGACATGGCGAGGACCATGCTTGATGAGTACAAGACTCCGGGCCAGTTTCGGGCGAAAGCAATCAACACTGCTTGCTACTCCATCAACTGGCTCTATCTTCACCAAATCCTCAAGAAGACATCATATGAACTCCTCACCGGTAAAAAGCCCAATGTTTCATATTTTAGAGTCTTTGGTAGCAATGCTTTATTCTTGTTAAAAGAGGTATCAAATCTAAATTTGCTCCTAAGGCTGTTGAAGGCTTTTTACTTGGTTATGACTCAAACACAAGGACATATAGAGTCTTCAACAAGTCCACTGGATTAGTTGAGGTTTCTTGTGACATTGTGTTTGATGAGACTAATGGCTCTCAAGTAGAGCAAGTTGGTCTTGATGAACTAGATGATGAAGAGGCCCCGTGCGTCGCACTGAGGAACATGTCCATTGGGGATGTGTGTCCTAAGGAATCCGAAGAGCCTCCGCAAGCACAAGATCAACCATCATCTTCAAATCAAACATCTCCACCAACTCAAGATAAGGATCAGGCTCAAGATAATGAAGAAGAAGATCAAGAAGATGAGCCATCTCAAGAGGAGGACAATGATCAAGGGAAAGATGACAACAATCAAGACAAGGAAGATGATCAAGAAGAATAGGGTCTAAGACCGCCTCACCCAAGAGTCCACCAAGCGATACAAAGAGATCACCCCGTGAACTCCATCCTCGGCGATATTCATAAGGGGGTAACCACTCGATCTTGTGTCGCTCATTTTTGTGAACATTACTCTTTTGTGTCTTCTATTGAGCCATACAGGGTAGAGGATGCATTAAGAGATTCAGATTGGGTGTTGGCAATGCAAGAGGAGCTCAACAACTTCACGAGAAATGAGGTATGGCATTTAGTTCCACGTCCTAACCAAAATGTTGTAGGAACCAAGTGGGTCTTCTGCAACAAATAAGATGAGCATGGTGTGGTGACAAGGAACAAAGCTCGACTTGTGGCCAAGGGATATTCACAAGTCGAAGGTTTGGATTTCGGTGAAACCTATGCACCCGTAGCTAGGCTTGAGTCAATTCGCATATTGCTTGCCTATGCTACTTACCATGGCTTTAAGCTTTATCAAATGGATGTAAAAAGTGCCTTCCTCAATGGACCAATCAAGGAACAGGTCTATGTTGAGCAACCTCCTGGCTTTGAAGATAGTGAGTACCCTAACCATGTGTATAAACTCTCTAAGGCACTTTATGGGCTCAAGCAAGCCCCAAGAGCATGGTATGAATGACTAAGAGATTTCCTTATCACTAATGGCTTCAAAGTCGGCAAAGCCGATCCTACACTCTTTACTAAAACCATTGCAAATGATTTGTTTGTATGCCAAATTTACGTTGATGATATCATATTTGGGTCTACTAACAAATCTACTTGTGAAGAGTTTAGTAGGATCATGATTCAAAAATTCAAGATGTCAATGATGGGGGAGTTGAAGTACTTCTTAGGATTTCAAGTAAAGCAACTCCAAGAGGGCACTTTCATCAGCCAAACGAAGTACATTCAAGACATACTTACCAAGTTTGGAATGAAGAATGCCAAGCCCATCAAGACACCCATGGGAACTAATGGGCATCTCGACCTCGATAAGGGAGGTAAATCCGTAGATTAAAAGGTATACCGGTCGATGATAAGATCTTTACTCTATTTATGTGCATCTCGACCGGATATTATGCTTTCCGTATGCATGTGTGCATGGTTCCAAGCCGATCCTAAGGAAGTTCACCTTAGGGTCGTGAAAAGAATCATGAGATATTTAGTTTATACACCTAAGTTTGGTCTTTGGTACCCCAAGGGATCCACTTTTGATTTAATAGGTTATTTGGATGCTGATTGGGCAGGGTGTAAAATTGATAGGAAGAGCACATCAGGGACTTGTCAGTTTTTGGGGAGATCCCTGGTGTCTTGGGCTTCAAAGAAACAAAATTCAGTAGCTCTTTCTACCACCGAAGCCGAGTATATTGCCGCAGGCCATTGCTGTGCGTAGTTACTTTAGATGAGGCAAACCCTTAGGGACTATGGCTACAAATTGAGCAAAGTACCTCTCCTATGTGATAATGAGAGTGCAATCCGCATGGCGGATAATCCCGTTGAACACAGCCACACTAAGCACATAGCCATTCAGTATCACTTTTTGAGAGATCACCAACAAAGGGGCGATATTGAGATAGCTTATGTTAGCACCAAAGAACAATTAGCGATATCTTCACCAAACCATTAGATGAGAAAACCTTTACCAAACTTAGGAATGAGCTCAATATTCTTGATTCTTGGAATTTTGATTGATACTTTGCACACATAGCTCATTTATGTACCTTTGATCATATCTCTTTTATGTCTACGACTAATGTGTTTTCAAGTATATTCCTATGCTAAGTTGTAGATTGAAAGGGAAATGGAGTCCTCAGCGAAGACAAGGCTTCCACTCCACTCTATCGGTATTATTTACCCTTCGCCATCACTCCGCAACGCTCTCCACTTTGGTATAATCTTCACTCTTATTACTCATACCATTGAGGAGAAAGTAAAAAGGGCTCTCAAAAGATTCTGTTTTTGGCAATTAATGCCAAAGGAGGAGAAATATAGCCCAAAGCAAAAGGACCGCACCACCACCAATTTCAAAGTTTTTTAAACAAGTTTTCAATTGGTATCTAAATCTCTTTCATATTGGTAAAACCCTCTTGAACACTAAGAGGAGAATTTTATTCAGGGGGAGTTTTGTTCTAGTCAAAGGAAAAGCATTTGAAACAGGGGGAGAAATTTCAAAACTTAAAAATGCTTCCTAAAATATTATTCCTATAACTTTGACTATTTGCAAAAAGATTATGAAAAGATTTTTCAAAAGAATTTGCAAAAACAAAACAGTGGTGCAAATGTGGTCCAAAATGTTAAATATCAAATCAAACTTATATACTTAGAAATGCTTTCATTTCAAAAATAACTTATGCACATCTGTCAAAATGCAAACTAGTTACATTTCTACACTTTACATTTGCTTTGCTTTGTGTTGGCATCAATAACCAAAAAGGGGGAGATTGAAAGGGAAATAGTCTCAACATTTCCTATAATCGATTTTGGTGTTTTGACGACCATCACAAACCTTGTGGACTCACCAGTTTGCCCAGTTGATCATTTCACAAGTGCATAAGTTCATCTACATCTATTCTAAATCGACTGTCTGGAATACCGTAGATTATTCCAGACAGGAGAAGCTTTTTGGAAAATCACCTAAGCGCGGACCGTCCGAGCCCTTGCGGTGGACCGTCCGCGACACCAGGATGACCCTCGGACAGAATCAATGCAAAACACAAGTCTACACTACGGACCGTCTGATGGAAAAGCAAGCACCGTCCGAGACCAAGCGCGGACCGTCCGGCCTCAGGCGCGGACCATCCGGTCGGCACAGAACCGAAAACCCCAAAGGGGACGGGTTCGGTAAAATGAATTATAGTGTCCTCGCGGACCGTCCGGAGTGCACGACCGGACCATCGGCGACTGCCTTTATCTGACATCTGACGACACATTAAATGCTATATAGCCATTGATATAGCCGTTACTGCTGACCGTTGCGATTTCAGCCGTTGATGTGCAGGGGCGGACCGTCCGGACCAGGGGCGCGGACCGTCCGCGGTCGACTGAAAAGGAGCAACGGCTAGGAAGTGGTTGGGGCTATAAATACAACTCCAACCACCTCCATTCACAACACCCAAGCATTCCAATCTTCCACATTCAATACAAGAGCTAGCAATCCATTCCAAGACCCAATCAAAGCTTCTGATCTCTCCAAGTTCCACAATTGAGACAAGTGATCATTAGTGATTAATGACTTGAGAGAGAGAGTGATCTGTGTGTTATTTGTCGCTCTTGTCGCTTGGCTTTTGCAATCGTGCTTTCTTCCTTCTCATTCTTATTCTCAAGTGACTTGTAATCAAAGCAAGAGACACCAAGTGTGTGGTGGTCCTTGCAGGGTCTAAGTGACCCGTTTGATTAAGGAGAAAGCTCACTCGGTCTAAGTGACCGTTTGAGAGAGGGAAAGGGTTGAAAGAGACCCGGTCTTTGTGACCACCTCAACGGGGACTAGGTACTTTGGAACCGAACCTCGGTAAAACAAATCACCGTGTTCATCCGCTTTATTTCTTGGTTGATTTGTTTTCCCTCTCTTTTCGGACTCGAATTTAATTCTAACGCTAACCCCGACTTGTAGTGTGTGCTTAAGTTTATAATTTTCAGATTCCACCTATCCACCCCCCTTCTAGGCGACTTTCAATTTTCCTTACAATGAGACTATCACAAGAAATATACTTGAAAGAGGTGTTAGTCTCAAAGTCTTAGATTATAGAGTAACCTTCCCCTGAAAGTGTGCATACAAGTTTTGAATACTTGTAGGAGACATGCACTTTTATTTGATATCAAGAGGGGCGATTTATCTAGAATCCGAACTTTGGCACATATAAAACTAAATGATAAAAATTGTAGAATATGAGTGTTTTACCACTTGTAGTATTTAAAATATCAATCGATGTATCATTTACTATGGAGTGATATAGAAGCTATGTGTCGTGCTTAAATAAACATTTTAAACCATGTAGGTTTGCTTAAGTGTATGAATTGAAAGCAAGCAATCCTACCATGTGATTTACCTAGTATGCATGCATTTAAACAAAAGTAAGTACAAATTGTAATACTAGGCACGAAAGGTAAACTAGATATAAAATAAATAGATACGCATATATAAAAATAAGAAATAATAAATCTAGTTACCTTAGTCATGGATGGGAAATTTGGGTCCAAACTTTTTCATTAACTTACTTGGCAATAACTTAATCCAATATGATGTATCCCATGATATACATCCCCACTTTGCCAAGTCTCCAAATTTTCCGTTGACCTTCGGTCCAATCACTTCCCTTTCGGGATCCAAACCTTTTTGGTGCTTTTCATGGTTGAAATTATTTCCTTTGGCACCCAGATGTGTTTGGCCCCTTTTCCTTTGTTGGTTTGCTTGTTGGCCTTGATTGCTATCACCTTTCCATTCTTTTTCTTTTTGATCAGATATGGTGTAGCGGTCTTTTTATCCACCTTTTTGATGTAGGTGTTGGAGATTTTGCTTGATGGCTTTTGCTTGAGCTTTTGCTTATCCCCGGTCATCGCATTGCATTGGAAAGACTTATGGCCTTCCTTGTGGCATAACCTACAAATCACAGTTTCACCCTCCATAGGCTTGTTCACTCCCACAGTGGTGTTATCCTGTGGAGGTTGGATTTGTTTGGCTTTGCCTTTCTTGTTATACAAGGCTTTTCTAAGGCGAGCCACTTCTTACTTTAATTGCTCATATTCCTTTGCACTCTCGTCAGAACAGGTTTCTATAATAACATTCTTAACAAGAACTTGATTGCAGGGGCTAGAATAATCAATTAAATCAAAGCAGGAAGTAGAAGCATCTTTCTTAATAATTTTAGGTTTTTCAATCAAAGATACTTCTGGGGTGCTACCAATGTTTTCTAGCTTAGTAGTTAGCTCATTGTTGTGTATGCTAAGAATTTCCATTTTCCCTAGCAAATTTTCAATAGCTTCTTGAGAGCTAGCTAACTTAGCCTTAAGTTTTTCATTCTTTTTAATAAGGCCATCATTGGTAGCAGTGGATGGAGCACTAGACTCTAATAGCTCAATTTTAGTTGACAACTCACTATTTAAGTTTGCAAAAGTTTCAAATTTTTCTAGCAAACCCTTATAATCATTTTGGGAGCTAATCAACTTATTTTTCAAAGTTTTGAGTTGAGCTTTTTTCTTAGTGCAAACATCCTAAAAAAATTTAACGGCTTCCGCAAGCTCATCTACGGAGGGCTTTTCCTCACTTTCATCACTAGAGGATGGAATGCTTTTGTTACCTCTTGCCATAAAGCATTTGTGTAATGACCGTGATGAGCGTGATGAGGACCGATGGCTGCGCGTCCTTGGAGGTTCATCTTCACTTGAAGAATCATCCCAAGTTCTGACACTTGTTAGCGCCTTACCTTTGCTCCTCTCCTTTTTGGGTTCGGCCATAGATGGACAGTTGTCCCTGAAGTGGCCCTTCTCCCCACATGCGAAGCATCCTCTCTTTCTTTGTTATTTCCTATCAATGTTAAAGAGAAGATCCTCGACCTGCAGGGGCACACCCATTAGATTAATCTTGCAGATCATCCCCATTACCTTTCCGACGCGTCGAATTGTTTCTTCGTCCTCGGAGGATGATGTGCATGGTTGATTATCTTCATCATCATCACTTTCTTCTTCTTTCTCTTCTTCACTTGAGGAACTTGGAGTGGGAGCCTTCTTTTTACCCTTCCTTTCATCACATGCAAAAGCATATGGCCTTGAGGAAGTTGGCTCCTCTCCCCGACACATTTTTCGCGACATCTCAAAGGCCGCGATTTTCCCAATCACAATGGTCGGGGTCATGGTACTCAAGTCCTCCATGTTGTGAAGGATGGTGATGATGCTCCCATATCTTCATTGTGGTAGCAGGGAGATAATCTTCCTTACAATGTCTACATCACCTAGCTTATTTATGCCAATAGAGTTGAGCTCATTAATGATTAGATTTAAACGAGAATACATGTCTCTAACAAGCTCATCATCTCTCATAGCAAAAGAATTAGACTCATTTAAGACTATGCAATGTTTTTGCTCACGGACATTTGATGTGCCATCATGGAGCTCATGCAATTTTAGCCAAATCTCATTAGCAGTTTTCAAGGTAAATACTTGATTAAAAATATCCATGGTAAGAGATTCATACAAGCAATTTTTTGCTCTAGCATTTAAATGAATTTCTTTTTCCTCACTCGTGGTGGGTTTCTCGGGATTCTTGGGGGGTTTCATCCCGTCATGAGTGACTCTCCAAACACCAGATCAACGACCTCTAGGTAACAAGCCATTATAGCACTATAATATGGGAAGTTAGTGTCATCGAAGTGTGGTGGCCTATGGGTATCCATCCCTTCCTCTAAAAAGTGTCGGCTCTTTTAGCGGCAGTGAAGCTAAAGCATTTCAAATGAGCCAAACCAGGCTCTGATACCACTTGTAGGAAACGGGTAACGCCTAAGAGGGGGGTGAATTAGGACTTCTAAAACTCTTACTAAACTAGGCCACTAATAAATCCCTAGTGCAAAACCTATGCAAATAATCAAACTAGAATGTGCAAACTAGGTTTTGTCTATGTGTTGCTATCTCTATCGCAATGGCTAAGTTTCAATCTACACAATATAAGTATGAATACAAGATTGAAACTTAAATGCTTAATATAAATGTGGAAACTTAAAGAGCAAAGTAGAGATGCAAACTCTCGTGGATGACGCCGGTATTTTTACCGAGGTATCCGAAACCGTGCAAGGTCCCGACTAATCCTCGTTGGTGCCCCTACGCAAAGGGAAGCCCACGCGAGGGCCAAGCACCTCGGTCGAGTAACTCCGTAGAGAGCCACGGGCCTTCTCCACGCGCAAGTGGTGCTCCGCTTCCGGCTCCTCTCGGATGCTCCCCTCCGTCTCCACTATCGAGCTTCCGGCCAAAACACCATGGGCCTCGTTCCCTCCGGTACACGGTGGCGGCCGTGACACAAACGCAGTTGTCACGGTCTCGCAAAACTCTTGCCCCACTTGGTACAATAATGACGACTCACGCAAGAGCCGAGGGGTTGTGTGGTTTTACAAAACTCACTCAACTAACTAGGGTTCACCTAGAGCAAGCGCTAGAGCGGTCTAACTAACCTAAGCACTTCGCAAAGCGCCTACGCTAATCACCGAGTGATTCTATTAAGCACTTGGGTGTAAGAGCACTTGGGAATGTCTACTATATGCCTTGGTATGTCTCTTGGGCTCCCACACTTGGAAATGGCCGGTTGGGGGTGTATTTATATCCCCCAAAACAAATCTAGCCGTTGGAGGAAAGTTGCTGCTTTCTGCGGTCACACCAGACAGTCCGGTGGCGCACCAGACAGCGCATGGTTTCTTGTCCGGTGCGCCTAGCCGTTACCCTGTCAGAGCAGGTGACTGTTGGCACCGCAGGCTTTCACACCGGACAGTCTGGTGGTCTTCCCTTCGGGTACCACCTGGAACTAGTCGTTAGGGCTTTGGTTCCTGGTGCACCGGACAGTCCGGCGTGTGGGCACCGGACAGTCCGGCGTGTAGGCACCGGACAGTCTGGTGCTCCTCGCACAGACAGTCCGCAGGCAATACACATCTTCGTTCTTGGACTTTTCTTGGATCTTCTTAATGTCTTCTTTTGAGGTGTTGCTTTCCTCAATTTCCTTGGTCCAAGTAATCCTAGCATCCTGTGAACTACAAACACAAACACTAGGAAATTCATTAGTTCACGGATTGTGTTAATCATCAAACACCAAAACTCATTAAGCCAAATGGCCCGGGGTCCATTTTCCTTACACCAATCTACCATACAGTGAAGATGGGAACATCATTTACCCAAGATATCAGTTTATCGGCATACTATAATATGGTTAGGACTGAAAAAACCCCATTTGTTGCCAATGTGTTTAGGGCAACTATTTCAGTACCTAATTTATGTGACAAAGAATTAGGCATATGAAAATTTTCTAATGCACATGTCATTCCATCTAATGACTCCTTCATAAGTTTAATTTGATCATCAAAAGAATTTTTAATAGATTGAATCTCATTGGATGACATAGCATCACTTATAGTGGAAAGCTGCTTCAACAAGGTTGACAGAGAATCGAACTTTATTTCCCTCTCATTGACAACCTTCTGGTGATGATATATCTTGAAGTGCGAGAGGTACCGCCTCTCTGCCACCTCGTGTTTCTGAGCTTGTTGTCACTGGAACTCCTCGTCCAACTTCTTCATGTAGTCTTCTAATTCCTTATGCTTAGCATCTGACAAATTAGTCAGCCTTGTGTTGTTGACTGAGGAAACACTATTGAGATCTTTAGAATCGGCCATTGTAACCTAATTTTAATAGATCTAAACTTAGTTGTCCCAACGAAGTTGCCAAAAAGTATGTTGGCATCAATTTGGGGCCAAACACTTGCGGTGTACCGCCTAGTGTTGCTCTCTGCGGCGACACGAACAGTCCTAGTGAATTAAAGCCTGCGTTGTGGGCTGGACGGTCTGCGATGGCGTAGAGCCTTCTTCTTTCTCGTGGAGAAACCTAGAGCTCACCTCCGAGAGGGACTTCGTCATAGAGGAGAGTTCCAAGGCGTGTCCTCAGGGTCGGTAGGCCACCCGGGGCATCCCCAGACGGCGTAGAGTCACCTAAGAATTAAGAAAATAGATCGAGGAAAAGATCTTAAGTGAAGTGGATGAAGTAGATCTTGCCCCCTGGAGAAACCTCGTTAGAGTAAGATCCTATGGTCGTCTTGGGGTCGACAGGTCATCCAAGATGGCTCTAGACGACGTAGAGTCGAATGGAGATAGAAATTGCTAGGTGGAATCTACAACTAAAGCTACGATACATCTAATCCGAAGACATGAATGATAAATGAAGGTAAATAAATTGGTTCGATTGAAATATGTTCGAAGGTTCTCAATCAGCTGTATCCCTTTATATGTATAGGAGATAAGATCTGGACCTGTTTCTAGGCGAGATTAAACAGATTACCATAAATAGGTTAGGATAGCCATGCATGTAATAAGTACTCATGACCGAGTTAATCTGATCGCGTGCACGGATCGTCCGGGCCATTTGGTCGAACCGTCCAACCATGTTCAGGTGCCAAATATAGTGCTCACAACATGAATTCCTTCACTTTGGACTATAGTTTTGGACACCATTTTGCTAAAACAAATAAAATATCACGATACATGATTGACGCAGGTTTTATTTAGCATTACAGAGCCACATTAGGTCCATACAGGTTACAGATAGAGCTCTGAGCACGGGTACTTAACGCTATTAGGCTTCACTTCACGCACGCCACCCCTGCTCGCCAGCGGGGACCCAGACGATGCTGAGCTTAGAGAGAAAATGGCACACGACTGCGTCGTCCCCTGGCTTGAGACTGTGCGCCACCAAGAATGGGTGTCTGGGACTCCACAACGACGTGTCGAGGTGGCACACGACCAACGCCTCCATGTCCGGCGTCCCGCCATCCTGGGCTGCCAGCTTCACCAGGTACGTGGCCGCTGGGTTGGTCGTGTGGCAGTAGAACACAACGTAGGGGTACGTCAGGTCATGGCACGCCGCCGCCGTCAGTGACTCGGAGAGCTTCTGCACGGCCGTTACGTTATACCGCCCCCGCTTCGCCGACGTGCCGGCAGGATCGGTGGGCATGTCGCCGGAGAAAGCGCGGACGTTGCGTGTCCCGAGGAGGACGGCGGGTATCCTGGCGAGAGACTCGAGGGAGGTGGCGCAGGCGGCCTTCTCGCCAGGGAGCGGGCGCGTGTTCTCGCAGGTGTCGAGCGTCGACCGTATCTCTTCGCCCATGGCGTCGGATGTCGTCGGCGCGAACATGGCGAGGATGTCGGCGAAGCGCCCGGTGGAGAACGGGAGCGCGTCGGCCTCGCGGAGAGGCAGCAGAGGTGGTAGGGTGATGGTCGGTGGGATGATCGGCGTGATTACGGACCCTGGGCGTAGGACGTCGTGGAAGAAGAAAACATCTGCTACTAGCTTGTTGCCGCTGCTGTGGATGTGAACGGCAGCATGGTCATGGTGATGGATGTCCCCTGAAATAAGTTTGAGACGGCATAAATATCTCATTTCGATGTGCAGAAGTTTATGGCCTACAACATAATCTAATGCAATGTACTCATGCATTCATTCCCAAATAAGTGTCACAGTAAAATAAATTAGTGCTGATCGATATGAGATGGTAGCTTCCCTTGGGTCCTTCTCACCTTGAACTCCATAAGATGTGGTGGCCTTCCTGGGATACTCTTTATCTTGTATTCCATATGATGTGGTGGCCTTTCTTGGATCATCCTCACCATTAGACCCATATGACATTATGACCTTCCTTGATCCCTTCTCATCCTGGGAACCATATGACGTGGTGGCCTTTCTTGGGTCCTCCCCATGGATTCCATATGATGTAGTGGCCTTCCTTGTGTCCTCATCATCTTGGATTCCATATGATGCGGTGGCCTTCCTTGAGTCCTCCCTTTGTGATTCGAATGGTGTGGTGAGCTTCCTTGAGCCCTCACCAACTTGGAACCTAGATGGCATCGAGACCTTCCATGAGTTGTCCTCATCTTGAGATACATATGATGTGCTGACCATCCTTAAGTCCTGGCCTCGGTACGGATATGATGTGGTGACCTTCCTCGAGCCCTCACCACTTTGGAACCCATATGACATGGTGGCCTTCCATGAGTTGTCCCCATCTTGAGATGCATATGATGTGCTGACCGTCCTTAAGTCATGGCCTTGGTACCCATTTGACGTGGTGACCTTCCTTGAGCCCTCACCAACTTGGAACCTAGATGGCATTGAGACCTTCCATGAGTTGTCCTCATCTTGAGATACATATGATGTGCTGACCATCCTTAAGTCCTGCCCTCGGTACGGATATGATGTGGTGACCTTCCTCGAGCCCTCACCACTTTGGAACCCATATGACATGGTGGCCTTCCATGAGTTGTCCCCATCTTGAGATGCATATGATGTGCTGACCGTTCTTAAGTCATGGCCTTGGTACCCATTTGACGTGGTGACCTTCCTTGAGCCCTCACCAACTTGGGAACCATACATTGATAGCCAGCAAGAATGAGTATTGACTATGAATTAGCGATGATAAAGGCATGTTGAGGAAATAAAATAAGTATGTGGTAATTAGATTTCATGCACATTCTATATATGTAAATTATATGTACCCTTTTATACTTTATGCACTAGGTTGTGTTAATTGAAAAAGGATAAATTCTTAATGCTAACTATGAAGAAAACTAAACTTTTTGTTACAAATTTCTCTCATGGTCCTTATAACAAATACGACATTGTGTATTTATTGAGTTATTATGAGAAAATCATGGGAAACAGTCATGACCTAAGGAATTTTGAAATGAAGCTGGAACGATCATATCATATCATATCATATCCCATTTATCAAAGTTCGTTTCTAGAGAAAAAATATGTGTGAATTGATGCTGACTCTAAGAAACCTAATACAGATATTTCAGTTTTACAATAATAAAATGGAATTAGGAATCTAAAAGTAGCATACTCCCTCTATTCATAAATATATGACACCGTTGAATTTTTTAAAAGATTTGACCACTCGTCTTATTCAAAGAAAATAATGAGTTATCATTTTTTGTGATTTGTTTTATCTACCTTAAGTTTGTGCTTGACTTAAAATTTTATATTTTTGAATAAGACAAGTGGTCAAAGTTTTCGAAAAAATCAACGGTGTCATATATTTTTGAACGGAGGTAGTACTAAATTATTTGATAACGTACTTTGATTCATTGCACAATAAGATCTCTGAACACACGGATGGTTGTGTTCTCAACGCCTTAGACACTCATACATTGTTCTACACTGTTCATTCCACCGTCGGTACTGTAGCATATGCTGATGTGCGTTATTTATTTCCTACTCAGACACTATATATCGATCTTCTATTACCGTTCGTCCATTTTTACTGTTTTATCGTTTTTTTTTCTTACAACCCATCTAGTTTTGTTGTTTGCTACTGTTTACTGTTCACTAGAAAAAGTTCAGCCTGGCAGAGTGTGCCTGTTTGTGCTAGTACATCATAACTTATGACAACCTCAAAGCATGTGGCGGAGTGTGCCTGTTTATGCTAGTACATCATAACTTATAACAACCTCAAAGCATGTGAAATTCTTCCCTTTTTGGATTGACAACATGTGGAGCGTACATGCTCTTATTGAGATCAATGACTAGTTTTTATGACATGGAAAATCAATAATTGAGAAGAGATGCAATATAATGACAATAAAAGAAGCTAGTAAGAAAAATATTGTACATGGAAAACTAAAAAACAAATAATCTTGTATTTACAATGGATGAAATATATTAGAACTAGTTGGGTAGAGCTCCACTTTCTAATTCTTCACTCCTTGATTCTATGGTGGAGTGATTTTGGTGGATGGATGTTGGGATGCAGGTGAGAAGTGATTTTGGTGGTGATTGAATGGGTACTCCGAGTAGTGGTTTTTAGTTTCCAACTTGCAGTAGTTTTTTCTTCATTCACTTTTTAACTCTCCACTAGAATTCAGTAACAATCACTATCAGAATCGCGTTCTTTGCCGAATGTCTAAGACACTCGGCAAAGCCTTTCCCGAGTGTTACCCTCGGCATAGAATACTCGGCAGACATTTCATCGGCAAATGGTTCTTTGTCGAGTATTTTTTCGGACACTCGACAAAGACTGTCGAAAAGCACTCGACAAAAAAAACACTCCGCAAATTAAGAATCGCAAAAAAAACCAAAAAATAGCAAAACATTTTTTAAAATTATGTAAACAACAACTCTCCAACCACTACCCATTACCATACCCATCACCCTATCATTTTTCACTATTATTTTGAATGGTGAGATTCGAACTCGCAATCTCTCTCACGCATACTCTCCTCTACCATTACACTACTACATCAATTATATCTATACTACGTTTTCATTCCTCATTAACTATAACAAACCGAGAGTAATTTGATTATTTGAGATACTAAATAAATTCATTTGCAAATGTGATCAACTATAAAGTTGCATAACTTTTTAAGATCTACAAGTTCTATTTTGATAGTTTCTACATCCGAGGTCGTTTAAAAATTTTGATTTTTAAATTTGAAAACTTCACACAAAATTTTCAATGATAAGATGATTTCAAATCAAAAAAATGTCAATTACAAAGTTTCATTAAATTTTAAGACCTAAAACTTTTATTTTAGTGGTTTTTCCATCCGAGGTAGTTTCAAAAATTCAAATTTTAAAATTCAAACATAGTTTTGCATGACAAGGTGATTTCAAACCAAAACATTGTCAACTACAAAGTTTCATAACTCTTCAATACCTACAACTTTTATGTTGGTGGTTTTTTCTTTCGAGGCCGTTTTCAAAATTCAATTTTTAAAATTTTTAAATTTAGACGTAGTTTTAGTTGACAATATGACTTCAAATGAAAAAGTTGTCAACTACAAAATTCTATAACTTCTAAAGATCTATAAAGTTTATTTTGGTTGTTTGGTCATTTGTTCATCTCACATGATGGTTCTAACAATATGCACAAATCTAATACATCTCTCTCGTAGTTTCATAAACTAGGGGAGAGATATATGTTTTATAAACAAATTTATTTTTATTTTGTCATATGAAGAAATGTTTAAAATATAAACTGCACATCATGATGAGTTATACAAATTTATAATTAAAAACTTTTTCGTTTGAATTAATTTACTGATTTAGAATGTGATTTTTAAATTGTCATTATCTAGTGTTTAAAAAAGCACTCGGCAAAATAGCTCTTTGCCGAGTGTTATATATTTGACACTCGGTAAAGAAGCTCTTTGCCGAGTATTAAAAAAAGCACTCAGCAAAGACACTCTTTGCCTAGTGTCAAAAATAAAACACCCGGCAAAGAGTTTTTTTGCCTAGTGTTTTCTTTTACCAAAGGTTTTTTTCTTGGCACGCGGTAAAGAGCTTTTTTGCCGAGTGCCGAAAAAACACTCGGCAAAACATTTGACACTCGGCAAAAAGCCGAATTCTAGTAGTGAATTTAACCATTTGGTACATATATACAGAATCGCTGGGAGCGGAGCTCTACTAACCATACTCTAGTATGGTTTTTTAGAACTATTGATATTAAAACAAGCATGGAGTACTGAAATAAAAAAAATCTTATAAGGCTTGCTTTGACTATCCAAGTTTATGTTTTGACAACAACTATTTCAATAATAAATTAATTATATATGCCAACAAAACGACACCATTAGATTCATTTCTTAAAATCGCTTCCTAGTTATCATGATTTTTCAATTATTAAATAATATTACATAGAGAATTTGTGGTCAAGGGTCACTTGGATAGTCAAAGTACGTCCTATAAAGGGAATGTTGTATAAACCATCACGTTGGTGAAATATGTGAAATCGATCTCGTCTATTTCCATCCCACTCTAGAAGAGAATTTCCCAAAGCTGGTGAAAAATATTGTTTTATCGTCCGACTTACAACTAGTTTCCTGGCTATTTCAAGTTAGGTTGTTATCAATGGAAGTTTCACGTGAGATTCCATTGCATTAATTAGTATGTCATATAGGATTTTTAATGACATGACACTATATTTATTATGAAATAGGTGAAATTAGTTTCATCATCACCAAACTATATGCCAACCCCTTTTCAAGGTATTAGAAAGCGCACCGTTGAAAGCAATTTATTTATATGCAACATTTATATATATCGCATGTTAGCCTATCAAACTGCGTCATGAAGCTCTACGACGAGAGAGTTTATGACCGAGAATGGCCTTAGAAGTATCTAGTTTTACTCGGACGCTTGAATGGAAAACAGAAAGCAGATACAGTATGTATTTGTAATAAATTAAATATACCTGTAGATGTGGTCAATAGGTCGAGTATGGCTCGGGGCATCGGGGTCTCAGGAAGCACCGCTCGCCAATAGTCCGTCGGCGTCATGGCGTCCGCAGCCGCCGCCGGAGGATGGGCAGCTGCCGCACGAACCTGCATCCAACAGCTTGTATGGTCACCCGGAGAGGGCCGGAGAGCATCAGAGCGCCTGAGCAGTCAGCTCGGTGCATGCAGCGCACTCACCAGAAAGAGTGTGGCGAGTAGTGACACAGCAGCGAAGGCATCCATGCCGGGCATTGCTCCTCTGCGCCAGTATCTTGTTGCTCTTGTATGCATGCACACTGCGTCCGCCGTTCATGTCCTTGCCGACCGAGGTGGCTATTTATAAGCACAGGCATTGCCGCATATAGGAGCATCTCCAGTCCAGCGCTTCTCTTTGTATTTTTTTTATTATATCTTATTTACGTACGTCAGACTTTTCAGAGAAAGATTCTTTATTCTATAGGGTACCTTATTCTATATCTCATTACTCTCCGTCGACAAGAACTGAACCATAACTCAATAAGTAGGGGTAATAATAGACTTTAAAGTTTTACACTATAAAATGTAAGAATTGAACTATATTTTTATTTATTTTTAAATTAAAAATAATTTAGAGCCTTAATAATTTATGAAAAAAACATTTGATTCATGATCTATTACCCTCTAGCTATATGGCTCGGTGATTACAAGCTAGCTGATCTTTGTGTTCGATCCTACCGTTCCCAAGATTTTCTACTATTGAGATGGGATACTTTCCCACATGTCAGTCAAAAAAAAAAAGATTATGCATATATATGTACCACAAATAAGGATGATAATGGGAAATTCTCCACCGAGGATATGGCTCCCCCGTCCCCGCAGGGAGAAAATTTCTCTGGCCCATCCCCATTCCTGCAAAAGTTCATACGGGAGATTTTTCTTTCATCCCATCTGTATCATGGAATTTATCCCCGTGGAGAATCCGTCCCCGTTAGGAAAAAATACGATATTAAGAGTCAAATTCAAATTTATTATATCAAATGAATATAACTTGAACAAACCAGATTTAAAATTACAAGATGCATCAACTTTAGAATTTAGTTTGCTATTTTATAATAGACTGTGTATTAAATTTTTAGTATAGTTTTAACATGGAAATAGACTAATTTAGATCAAGAGAAGTTCGCGGGACGGGCACATGGGGACCAAATTACCCCGTTTCAATCCTCGTGGGGACAAATTACCTATATCCTAGAGGAATTCTCCGTGGAGAATCGAGGATCGAGTCCCCATTACCATCTCGGGTCCTCAGATATCTTATATATATTTTAGTTCTATTTAATTCCATTGTCTAAAATATAAAAAAAATAAATCGATAAAAATGATAGGAGAGAGTCTTCGTATATAGAGGATGAATGAGGGTGTTACAAGCCTTTTAGAGTTATAGGCAAAGAACGAACGAATGTCTTCTGTATTTAGATAACACTTTAGAGTATATCTTCGAACTCATAATGTCATCAATATTAATTGGTTCACCTGATAGATGCTCATTGCAGAAATGACTACCCAGATCATATCAGACCAAATCAGATCAGATCAGATGATGTTCGTGAAGTTGATGTATTCAACCGCACCTAATCAGTGGCCCTTAAAATATTCGACCACGGGGAACACGCCCTTGTTGTTTATTTGGAGGTCACGCTATCATCAGCTCCCGTCCATCTTACGGGTTAGGACAGAGCCGACCGCGCGATCATTACCAGACAAGGCACCGTGACAGTCGTTTTTTTTTTCTTCTCTTTTTTTACAAAGGGAAGAAAGAGAATCTTAGCCACGAGCCAGATCCTACCAGTTTTTTCCCCACGGGAGAGGGCTGGATTTTACTATTGCCAAACAACCGTCACTACCGAAATCGAGCGCTTTGCTGAGTGCTTAAACCACTCGGCAAAGTCTGAAAAACACTCGGCACAGTCTTTGCCGAGTGTAATACTTGACAAAGAGACCTCAGCGAACAATACATTGGCAACAACTTCTTTGCCGAGTACTTTCTATCAGGCACTCGGCAAAGAAAAGCGGCCGTCACGACACCGGGTAACGGAGATGACCCTTTGTCAAATGTTCTAAGCGGCACTCGGCAAAGAAGTTACCTTTGCCGAGTGTCTACTGACCTGCACTCGGTAAAGGATTTACCAGCGGGTCCATTTGTCAGGTTCTTTGTCGAGTGCTCTGTGAGGCACTCGGCAAAGCTGAGTGCCAGGGCCACAACACTCGGCAAAAAAGCTTTACCGGTGCCTAAGTATTGGTTCTCTACCGAGTGCTATGGCCCTAACACTCGGCAAAGCACCTTTTTGCCGAGTGTTACACTCGACAAAGTGACCAGTATACACATTTTTATTTGCTTTCTCTATTCCATCCAAACAAACAAAAGATACCACATATACATCACATATGTCACATATACATCACATATATACATCACATATATCATCACAGACATAAGTATCCAACACAAACATAAATATCCAAGTTCTCAACACAAACATAAGTATCAAGAACATAAGTCTCATAAGTCTCAAGTTCTCACATAAGTATCGAACACAAACATAAGTATCCAATACAGCATTATCAATAAGTTCTGAAGTCTCAACACTAAGAACATAAGTCTCATCGAGGTGGGCGGATGGACTGGTGCGGCGATTGGCCGGGCGATCCATGAGGGTTGTTGGATGCCGCCCCAGATTGTCCATGCACAGAGAAGAATCTGTTCAATCCATATGTGGAAGTCATGACTCTTCATCCCTAAGACTCACAGAGTAGATAAGTTCACCCCACCTACTCAGGTTAGCTGCATACCCATCAGGGAACATCAACATCTTGATCCACTGAAGTACTTCCTTCCTTTGGGCCCTGCTTAGGACGAAATCGGCCTTAGGCCTTCACAATATCTTTCCACCACTCGGCATAGGTAACGACCGTCAGCTTTGGACGGTGGCTAACGGCCTTTGCCGAGACCCGCCCTTCGCCGAGTGTATTCCTGTGCCGAGAGTCCTGCTCTCGGCAAAAGGCATCGTTACCGAGAGTAGGACTTTGCCGAGTGCGGTACTCAGCAAAGACCCGGATTCCAGTAGTGCGTACACAGATAGGGATGGCAACGGAGAATTCTTCGTCGGGGATGTAAGGAAAATGGACCCTGGGCCATTTGGCTTAATAGATTTTGGTATTTGATGATCAACATAACCTGTGGACTAATGTGTTTGCTACTATTTGTGTTTGTAGTTCACAGGATGATAAGTTACTTGGACCAAGGCACTTAGGAAAGCAACACCTCAAAAGAAGACATCATGAAGATCAAGTAAAGTCCAAGAAAAGAAGAAGTGTTGCCACAGTCGGACTGTCCAGACAAGAGCACCGGACTACTGTCCGGTGCACCAGGAACAGTAGCCCTAACGGCTAGCTCCAGGTGGCACTGTGGAGGGAAGACCACCGGACTGTCCGGTGCAAAAAGCCTGCGCGCCAACGGTCACCTACGCTGACAGACCCAACAACTAGGCGCATCGGACAGGGGCACCGGACAGGGGCGTCGGACTGTCTGGTGACCCCACCGGACTGTCCGATGCACCACAAAAAGCAGCAGCTTCCTCCAACGGCTAGTTTTGTGTTGGGGGCTATAAATACACCACCAACCGGCCATTTCCAAGTTTGGGAGCCCAAGAGACATAGCAAGGCATATAGTAGACATTCTCAAGTGCTCTTGCACCCAAGTGCTAAATAGAATCACTCGGTGATTAGCGTAGGTGCTTTGTGAAGTGCTTAGGTTAGTTAGACCGCTCTAGCGCTTGCTTTAGATGAATCCTAGTTAGTTGAGTGAGATTAGATAAACCATCAACCCCTCGGCTCTTGTGCGAGCCATTGAAATTGTACCAAGTGGGGGTGAGAGTCTTGCGAGACCGTGATAACCGCATTTGTGTCACGGCCGCCACCGTGTACCGGAGGGAACGAGGCCCATGGCATTTTCAGCCGGAAGCTCGATAGTGGAGACAGCGGGGAGGGTCTGAGAGGAGCTGAAAGCAGAGCACCACTTGCGCGTGGAGAAGGCCCACGGCTCTCTATAGAGTTACTCGACCGAGGTGCTTGGCCCTCGCGTGGGCTTCCCTTTGCGTAGGGGCACCAATGAGGATTAGTCGGGACCTTGCGTGGTTCCGGATACCTCGATAAAAATGCAGGCGTCATCCACGAGAATTTGCATCTCTACCTTGCTCTTTAAGTTTCCGCATTTATATTAAGCATTTAAGTTTCATTCTTGTATTCATACTTATATAGTGTAGATTGAAACTTAGCCATTGCGGTAGAGATAGCAACACTTAGACAAAACTTGGTTTGCACATTCTAGTTTGACTATTTGCATAGGTTTTGCTCTAGGGAATTATTTGTGGCCTAGTTTAGTGAAAGTTTTAGAAGTCCTACTTCACCCTCCCTCTTAGGCGTCACCCATTTCCTACAGGGGAATAACTCCCCATACCATCCCCGCGACGTAAAAATTTCTCCACAGGGATCCCCATGAATGCTTGCGGGGTACATTTCTTCCTTATCTCTGTTGCCCGTGGGGATAAATACCCAACGGGAATCCCCGTCCCTGTTTAAATTATAATTAGTACATACACCCTGTTATTAACGCAAACCATATCACTTATACATATTGTTAGATGTAATACATAATTATGTGTACATCAAAATAAACACATTTGTACAATGATTGATCCCTTGATAAGGTAGTTATTTATTTTTATCATTAACTAGTACATGAAAACATTATCACGTGCATGTTTAACGGTTCCCCGCGGGGAATGGAGATGGGAAATGCTTCCTCGTCCCCATCCCCATGTACCTATCAGGGAAGAATTTTCCCCGTTTACATCCCCATGGGGGGAACAAACTTCTCCATTCCCATCCCCTAATGGAGGAATTTCCCGCGGGGAATTGGGGATCGAGACTCCATTGCCATCTCTATACACAGGTTTAAAGATTTGGAATGTACTATGAGCATTAATTATATAATAGTTAGATTAAATAACATAAACATGGATATTACCATGTGCATTGCTCACATACTAGTTAGATTGAATAGCATAAGCAACAATATTACATCATGGATTCATGGGTATACACCTTTCGATTGCAGGGGGAGACGATGTTGTCGGTACTCGTGACACTGTTGCTTATAGCCATACGAAGTCGTTGATTAATAGTGGAGAAAGAGCTCAGATGTTAGATTAACTGGGTTAAAACCTATTGACTAATTAATCAAATAAATCACAAGGCATGATGGAAGTTACAATTAGTTAATTGGCTCTTGATGACTGCGAGTTACTGTCTTGATGACATTTTGTCTTGATGACCCTCATTTCATGACTAGTAACTCATGCCTTTGATGGTTGGGAGTTACTATTTTGATGGTCCTTTCATGGCTAGTAACTTATGTCTCTTGATGGTCGGGAGTTACCGTCATTTGATGGCACTTTCATGACGTTAACCTGGAAGCTAAAGGGGCTCCTGGTGCCTATAAGAAGAGGCGCTACCTCTCATCCAATGGCATGCGTAACAACACCAGAGCTATCCACTGCTACGTTGCGTTCTGCTTTCCTGGCTCTATGTTCTTGCGCGCACAAGACACGGAGTAAGCAGGCCTCCAAAACCATCGTCGTTGTAAGGGATCTTGCTCAAGATAGGCGACCGATCAGGTTTTTGGGGAGCACACAACACAATTGTTTCATCGACATCGACTCATTGGTGACATCAACTTGTTCGTGGGAACCCATTCGTCTTCTCCCTAGTGGTTGTTCGCGGGACTGCACTGCGAACATCAACCTGCATCGAATTCCGATCAACTACATCGAACATACACACGAGATGTCTCGTGTGAATAGAGTCACAGGTGCTTTGAGCATTGGTCCCTCAGTAGAGTACTCACTGTTACTTATTTTTGTGCATGTTATTTTACTGTTTACTGCTACTATGAGTAGTTATGCACATATCTGTTATCACATTTATCGTGCTATATTTCTAGATTAAATTGAATACAAAAATGCCTAAATTCCTAACAATCCAAAAACATGATGTTAGACATTTTTCTGTTAGTGGTTTTGTTGCTGCGTTAAAACCAAGTGAACCATTTGATGGGACATTTTACAAAAGATGGAGTAGTAAGATGATACTGTGGTTGCCAGCAATGAATTGCTATCACACCGCACAGGGTAAACCTGAACAGTTCACTCCTAAAGAGGAGAGAATGTACATTATTGTCGATAACTTGTTTCGAGGCGTCGTGATTGGCGCTCTTGCCAACAAGTATGTTGATTATTATCTTACGTGCACAACTGCAAAATAATTATGGGATGCATTAGATGAGAAATTCGGTGTTTATGATGTCGGTAGCGAGTTGTACATCATGGAGCAGTTGTTTGACTATAAGATGGTGGAAAACCGTCCTGTTGTTGAATAGGCTCATGAAATATAGGCATTGGCCAAGAAACTCGAACAATTCCCATGTGTCTTGCCTGACAAGTTCGTGGCCGGCGATATTATCGCTAAGTTGTCGCCTTCTTGGAGGGATTTTGCTACCACACTTAAACATAAAAGACAAGAGTTTAGCGTGGCTGAACTTATTGGATCTATTGATGTTGAGGAGAGGGCGAGAGAAAAAGACACTCGTGAGAAAGGAATTGAGTCTTCTAGTGCCAATATGGTACAGAAGAAAAAATACATTGCATCTCGTAACAACAAGATCAGAAGAACAAGAAACATAATGCCTCTAAGCCCAAGCAAACAACCATGTTTAAGAAGAAAAACAAAGATGTCGGTTGCTTTGTTTGCGGGAGTACTGATCATTGGTCAAGTGCGTGCGCATACCGCAAATTTAAGCAAGAAAAGAAACCAGTTCAAGAGAAGAAAACAACAAACATGTTTATTAGCGAGACTGGAGAAGGAACATCGGGGTATGATAATCTTTTACCTATTGTTCTTTCAGTGTCTCATTCACCTGAGTGGTGGGCTAATACTGGTGCTAATATTCATGTGTGTGCTGATATTTCTTTGTTCTTTTCTTATCAGTGCAAAGGAACTGGAGTCTTCTAATGGGGAATGGATCACATGCACGTGTTCTTGGTGTTGGTACAGTCATTCTGAAGTTTACTTCGGACAGACAGTGCTATTGAAGAACGTGCAGCATGTCACCTCCATCAAAAGAATCTAGTTAGTGGATCTCAATTATGTCGAGATGGCTACAAACTTGTTTTTTAGTACAATAAATGTATATTGTCTAAATATGGAACATTTGTTGGAAAAGGCTATGGCAGTGGAGGCTTGTCTTTGCATGATACATCTAATAAATCTGTGAATAATATTGTTTCGAATGAGTCAAATATTTGGCATTCACGACTTGTCATATCAATTTTGGTTGTCTCGCGGTTAGCAAATTTAAATTTAATCCCAAAATTTGATTTAGTCAAAGGTTCTAAATAACAGGTGTGCATGCAATCTAAGCAACATCGCAAGCCTCGTAAGGCTGTAGAGGCGAGGAATTTGATACCACTAGATTTAATACATTCCGATGTGAGATGAATGGAATATTGACTAAAGGAGACAAGAAATATTTTATTACTTTTATCGATGATTCTACTAGATTTTGTTATGTGTATCTTTTAAAATCAAAAGATGAAGCTTTGCATTATTTTAAGACCTACAAAGCTGAAGCTGAAAATCAACTCGAGAGGAAAATTAAATGGTTAAGGTTTGATCGTGGTGGAGAATATTTTTCGGGTGATTTTTTTTGTGTGGAACATGGTATTATTCATGAGACGACGACACCATACTCACCACAATCCAATGGGTTTCTGAAAGAAAGAACTGTACTCTAACTGATTTGGTCAACGCCATGTTAGAAACTTCGGGACTATCTAAGGAATGGTGGGGTGAGGCGATCTTGACTGTGTGTCATGTCGTGGATAAAGTTCCCACAAAGAACAAAGAAATCACACTATTCGAGGAATGAGAAAATAAGAAATTAAATATCTCCTATTCACACACCTGGGGTTGTTTGGCTAAAGTGAATGCGCCAATTAACAAGAAGCATAAATTAGGACCAAAACTATTGATTGTGTTTTCCTAGGGTATGTTTTCCACAGTATTGGATATATGTTTTTAATTATAAACTCTGGAGTACCGGACATGTTGGTTGGTACAATTATGGAGTCAAGAGATGCTACATTTTTTAGGACGAATTTCCTTTGAAAATTACACATGATGTGTCTAATAATGAACCAACAATACCCCATGAGCATTTTATTTGGTAGAACACACTGATGAATCTCATATACGAAATCCTGTGGAAGATGACAATGTAACAACTCGAAAGAGTAAGATATCAAGGACTACAAAGTCCTTCGGTGATGATTACATTACATATCTTGTTGGTGACACACCAAGTACCATTGAAGATGCATATTCCTCTCCTAATGCTGACTTTTTGTCGGCGTTTCGAGACAGGGGGGTCCCTAAGCCGACGAGTGAGTGTGCTGCGTGCCCCAGCCCAGATGGGTCGAGCGAGTGGGCGAGCGCGAAGGGGGGAGATGCGAGGTGGCCGGAGTCGGGCGTGAGAGAGGTGGAAGTCCCGCGGCCTTCATGTTCGTCCCGCGCCCAGGTCGGGTGCGCTTGCAGTAGGGGGGTTACAAGCGTCCACGCGGGTGAGGGAAGCGAGCGGCCCCAAGAGAGCACCTGTCTCGTCCTCGTCCCCGCGCGGCCAACCTTCTCTAAGAAGGCCCTGGTCCTTCCTTTTATAGTCGTAAGGAGAGGATCCAGGTGTACAGTGGGGGGTAGCAGAGTGCTACGTGTCTAGCGGAGAGAGAGAGCTAGCGCCCTGGGTACATGCCAACGTGGCAGCCGGAGAGGTCTTGGCACCTTGCTGGCGTGATGTCGTGGCTGTCGGAGGAGCGACGGAGCCTGGCGAAGGGACAGCTGTTGGAGCGGTCGAGTCCTTGCTGACGTCGCCCTGCTGCCATAAGAGAGCTAAGAGCCGCCGTCGTCACAGAGCTTGGGGGGCGCCATCATTGCCCATCCGGCGGAGCTGGCCAGATGGGACGCCGGTCTTGTCCTTCGTGACCCAAGTCGGCTCGGGGTAGGTTGGTGATGGCGCTTCCCGTTGACGTGGCGGGCCTGTGCCCTAGGCAGGGCGACGTGGGGGCTCCTCCGAAGCCGAGGTCGAGTCTGTCTTCCGTTGCCGAGGCCGAGCCCGAGCCCCCGGGTCGGGCGAGGCGGAGATCGTTTGGCCGAGGCCAGGGCGGAGTCCGAGCCCTGGGGTCGGGCGAGGCGGAGATTCGCCGTCTTCCGGGTCTTAGCCCGAGTCCGAGCCCTGGGGTCGGGCGGAGCGGAGTTCGCCGTCTTCCGGGTCTTAGCCCGAGTCCGAGCCCTGGGGTCGGGCGGAGCGGAGTTCGCCGTCTTCCGGGTCTTAGCCCGAGTCCGAGCCCTGGGGTCGGGCGGAGCGGAGTTCGCCGTCTTCCGGGTCTTAGCCCGAGTCCGAGCCCTGGGGTCGGGCGGAGCGGAGTTCGCCGTCTTCCGGGTCTTAGCCCGAGTCCGAGCCCTGGGGTCGGGCGGAGCGGAGTTCGCCGTCTTCCGGGTCTTAGCCCGAGTCCGAGCCCTGGGGTCGGGCGGAGCGGAGTTTCCCATGGCGCCTTTGGCAGGGCCCGACTGCCTGTCAGACTCACTCTGTCGAGTGGCACTGCAGTCGGAGTGGCGCAGGCGGCGCTGTCCTTCTGTCAGACTGGTCAGTGGAGCGGTGGAGTGACGGCGGTCACTTCGGCTCTGCCGGGGGGCGCGTGTCAGGATAAAGGTGTCAGGCCACCTTTGCGTTAAATGCTCCTGCAACCTGGTCAGTCGGCGCGGCGATTTAGTCAGGGTTGCTTCTAAGCGAAGCCAAGGCCTCGGGCGAGCCGGAGGTGTGTCCGCCGTAAAATGGGGGGCCTCGGGCGAGACGGAAGTCTCTCGAGGTCGGCTGCCCTTGGCCGAGGCTAGGCTCGGGCGAAGCGTGATCGAGTCACTCGTGTGGACTGATCCCTGACTTAATCATACCCATCAGGCCTTTGCAGCTTTACGCTGATGGGGGTTACCAGCTGAGAATTAGGCGTCTTGAGGGTACCCCTAATTATGGTCCCCGACAGTAGCCCCCGAGCCTCGAAGGGAGTGTTAGCACTCGCTTGGAGGCTTTCGTCGCACTTTTTTGCAAGGGGACCAGCCTTTCTCGGTTGCATTTCGTTCCGGTGGGTGCGCGCGAGCGCACCCGCCGGGTGTAGCCCCCGAGGCCTCGGAGGAGTGGTTACACTCCTTCGAGGTCTTAATGCCTTGCGTAATGCTTCGGCTGGTCTAGTCGTTCCCTCATGCGAACTGGCCGTAGCCCGGGTGCACGGTCGGGGCCCAAGCTCTCGGGCTGGTATGTTGACGCTGTCAACGGTTTGGCCGGAGCCAGGTTTGCGAGAGCAGCCCCCGAGCCTCTGCACAGGGCGAGAGGACGATCAGGGACAGACTCGGCTTTTTTACATACGCCCCTACGTCGCCTTTCCGCAAGGAGGAGGGGGGGAGTGCGCCATGTTACCCTCGATGGGCACCGAACATGTTGTCTCCGGTGAGCTGCAAGCGGGTAATCCGAGTGGACGTCCGTGCCCCGTTCGTTGGGGGTCGGCTAGGGGCCCAGAGGCACGCCCAAAAGTACCTGCGGGTGATTTGCCGGACCCGGTCCCCTGGCGACGTGGTCCGAGGGCTCGATGCCTCCCTCCGATGGGATTCCGTTACAAGATCGTTCCCGCTGGTCTCGGAAATGTCCTAGGGTACCTTGGGAGCGCAGCCCGAGCCTCGGTTATGTATCGAACGTACCCCTGGTCATCCCTCGCTCGGTGTCTGAGGCGACTGTGAACCCTTCGGGGGCCAGCCTTCGAACCCCTGATCAGTAGTGGGCGCGGAGCCCGAGTAGCCTGAGGCGGCCATGGAACCCTTCGGGGGGCTGGCCTTCGAACCCCTGACCAGTAGTGGGTGTCGGGCCCACGCGATCTGAGGCGACTGTTGAACCCTTCGGAGGGCCAGTCTTCGAACCTCTGATCAGTAGGGAGGGGCTCGGAGCCCGGTTCCTTCGCGGAGAAGGATCCCTTTCGGGGTGTCCCCCTTTCCCGGTCCCTGTTGCAAGAGATAGAGAAAGAGGAAAAAGGAAAAGGATGCGAAATCGAACGACGTGGCGTACCTCTTTTTGACGCGGTTATTATGGCGAAGGTGAAGCGTCGTCCGCTTCTCCTGCCAGAGGCGCCGCCTGTCCCGCCGCGGAGTTAATGCGACGGGGCGAGTGGTTGGCGGTGCGGCCGTTGCGCGTGCGCGATCCGTTCGAGGAACGGGTCACGGGTGCACCGTCTTCACGCCGTGGGAGGAGGCTCTCTTGCTGTCCCAGGATGGGACGTGAGCCTGGCTGACGACGTGACTGCTGCGCCCGCCCGCCTGCCACCGCCATTACTGCCGGCCCACTTTCGGCCGCTTTGACCAACGCGCCAGGCTGGCGCTGCTGGGTCGTGCGCTGGGTCGCCTCGAGTCGCGGCATAGGCTCCGCAACCGAAGAGGTGCGACGGCGGCACAAGTGGCGGTGCGGTTGCTTGCATGCAGCAACTGGCGCGCTGGTTGCGCGACGCGTGGGCCTGGGCCTCCAAGCTGGCGTGTTAGAAGTCGGAGAAGCGCGTCCACCTGGCGCGGTTGCATGCCGCCTGCATGGCTGCCCGCCCCTTCCGCCCGTTGGTCTGGGCAAAAGTGGGGGGTCGCTTGTAACCGCCGGGCGGTCGTGCGCACCACGCGCGGCGGTTTGGCTTCTTCTGCCCTGAGCCGGTTTGCATGACATGCGGGACCCAGCCCCCGAGTCGCAGGGGAGGGCCTTGGAGCGTGTTGGAGAAGACTTAGCCCATGGCGTCTGGGGGCGCACGTAGGGAGAGTTGCCTTTAAAAGGCGGGAGACTCCTTTCAGAAGGCAACCATGGCTTCCTCCTCCCTTATGCGTCGTGTCTTTCCATCTTCCAAGCCCCCGGATGGGGGGTATCCGCCGCCTTTCCGCCTCCTCGTTGGAGGAACGCAACTCCATGGGAGTTGGTACCTCTCAGCCATCGTTCGGCTTCAAGGATTTTCATCATGCAGCCCGGTCGCACCCCTCCACCGGTGGTCACCCAGGATGGCGACCTCCGGCTTGATGGTGGGGGAAAGCGAGCCGGGCTGCAGCCTCTGCCCCTCCCTCAGCCTCAAGGATTTTCATCACCAAGGCTGGGGAGGGGAGAGCGCCGAGTTGGGGTCGGCCCCTGCGCGGGCGGTGGCCCGCTCCTTCACTCGGTGATCGGAGGGAAGGGCGGCCGTCGTCCGTGGCGCTGGCAGCTGCAGCGTGCCTGGCTTTCGGGCGCGAGTGGCCTCGGAGCCGCTCGCGGTGCCGGCATCCGCCACGGCAGCTTGAAGAGGTTCTTCCGCCGGCGCGATAGCAGGGGCCGGCCACGGACTAACCTCCAACTCTACGGCCTTCTGCCCGTCCTTGCCTCACGAGTTTTGGCGTGGGCGGGGGCCTCCTGGTAGCAGCACCCGCCCTGAGGTCAGTGCTGCCGCTGTTCGACCCCCCGGAGCAGAAGTCGTCGTCGTCGCCGCTGCTGGAGCAGGTGACGGCGCGCCGTTCGTCGGCCTTCCGTTGCTCCGCAGGCCTTCCCCCTCGGAGGGGGGTTGTTCGTACCCACGGAGGGGGAACCGGAGTTCCGTTTGTGACGGCATCTCGAATGCCGGTGTGTTTGTTCATTGCGGCTGTCGGGGCCTGAACATGTATGTAATTTTGGCACGGAGCCGTGTTTTTTCCTCATTTTCGAGCACTAAGTCTCGCCTGTTGATTATTTGAACCGCTTCACCAAACATGAGTCGCCCCGTGTCAAGGTGACGAGTAAGGTATCCGTATCCCGGAGGCGTAGGAATCCCTCGGCTCGATCGGCCTTGTTGTCTGGGGCTCCTCTGGCTTAGTTCAAGAGACCCCTCGGCCGCTCTTCGATGAGCCGAGGCCAGGGGTAGCGATATCAGTATGAACAGAGGCGGAGTTGGCTCGAGAATGGGAACCTGGTTGGCCGGAGCCTAGCCGGGTTGTCCGTCAGCGGGGCCGACGCCGGAGTCGATCAGCCGAGGCCTCGGGTCGGGCTGGCGCCCTCAGAAGATGCTTGGCCGAGGCCTCAGGGGTAACCGGCCGAGCCGCCTGCTCGGGCCGGATTCCCGGAGAAGTCCTTGATCGCATCGCCGTCCGAGGCTGGGTCGGACTTTGCTGAAGACGTCGTCGATGCCGAGGGTGCTACGGCTCCCTTCAGCGTGAAGACCCGAGCCTGCAGGATCAGATCGTCTTGTAGCGTGTGCCTTCTGCGGCCGCCGAGGCCAGAAAACACACCCTCGCCGTGCTTGCAAAGCCGCGTCTTTTTTCCTCTTGTTTCGAGCATCTGGACTCTCTGTTGGTAACAGGGATGTTTGTGTGAGCGAGAGTTGCTTCTCGCGGAAGGGACGAGTGAGGTATCCGTATCCCAGAGGCGTGGGAGTCCCTCGGCTCGGTCGGCCTTGCCGCTTACGCGTACTTTCACCCATCCATGAGGCCCTGTCCCCGACTTAGTCGAGAAAGCTTGAAGGACTGCTTCGGCAGGAGAGCTTCCGAACGTGAAGACTTGTTCGGTCCACGGAGTCGCTTTATCCGAACGCGAGTTACTTATCGCAGAAGGTGATGAGTGAGGTATCCGTATCCCGGAGGCGTAGGAGTCCCTCGGCTCGGTCAGCCTTGGCTGCTTACGTGTACTCCGTCGTTTCCAGGATCCGCTTTTCGAAGTAGTCAAGAAGCACGAAAGAAATCCTGCTAAAGAGATCCTTTTTTCGAGAAAAAATTCGACGCAGAGGGGGTCTCCCCCCTTTTAGCCCCCGAGGGAGGGTCGGGCTTCGCCGAGGCGAGGCCGACCCTTCCTTGATGACTAAACTTTGCGTTGGTGCGAGGTATGTGAATAACTTGAAAACATCTTAAGGGTAGAAGCGACGTAGCTGTTTGATGTTCCAAGCGTTGCCGTAGATCTCGCCTTGATTGTTGGCCAGCTTGTATGTTCCGGGCTTCAGAACTTTGGCGATGACGAATGGCCCCTCCCAGGGGGGCGTGAGTTTGTGCCTTCCCCGGGTGTCTTGTCGCAGCCGAAGCACCAGATCGCCCACCTGGAGGTCTCGGGACCGGACCCCTCGGGCGTGGTAGCGTCGCAGGGACTGCTGGTACCGCGCCGAGTGTAGTAAGGCCCTGTCCCGAGCCTCCTCCAGCTGGTCCAGCGAGTCTTCTCGGCTAGCTTGGTTGCTTTGGTCGGTGTAGGCCCTCGTCCTCGGGGAGCCGTATTCCAGATCAGTGGGCAAGATGGCTTCGGCCCCGTAGACCAGGAAAAACGGCGTGAAACCCGTGGCACGACTCGGCGTCGTCCTTAGGCTCCAGACCACCGAGGGGAGTTCCTTCATCCATCGCTTGCCGAACTTGTTGAGGTTGTTGTAAGTCCGAGGCTTGAGCCCTTGTAGAATCATGCCGTTGGCACGCTCTACTTGCCCATTCGACATGGGATGAGCCACGGCGGCCCAGTCCACCCGAATATGGTGATCCTCGCAAAAATCCAAGAATTTTTTGCCGGTGAACTGGGTACCGTTGTCGGTGATGATGGAGTTTGGGACCCCGAAGCGATGGATGATGTTGGTGAAGAACGCCACCGCCTGCTCGGACCTGATGCTGTTCAGGGGTCGGACCTCGATCCACTTGGAGAATTTGTCGATGGCGACCAGCAGGTGCGTGTAGCCCCCGGGTGCCTTCTGCAATGGACCGACGAGGTCCAGACCCCATACAGCGAAGGGCCAGGTGATGGGTATCGTCTGCAGAGCCTGAGCGGGCAGGTGGGTCTGCTTCGCATAGAATTGGCACCCTTCGCAGGTGCGGACAATTCTAGTGGCGTCAGCCACCGCCGTTGGCCAGTAGAAGCCTTGCCGGAAAGCATTCCCGACAAGGGCTCGAGGCGCTGCATGATGGCCGCAAGCCCCCGAGTGTATTTCTTGCAGTAGTTCCTGACCTTCGGCGATGGAGATGCATCGCTGGAGGAATGCCCGAGGGGCTGCGATGGTAGAGCTCCTCTTCATCGCCCAGCAAGACGAACGACTTGGCGCGTCGCGCTACCCGCCGAGCCTCGACTTGGTCGAGGGGTAGCTCTCCCTGGCGGAGATATTGCAGGTACGGGGCCTGCCAATCTCGATCAGGCGTGGCCCCGCTCTGCTCTTCCTCGACGTCCAGTGCCTCACCCTCGGGGGCCGAGGGTACCTCGGGCTGAGCCGAGGGTGCCTCGGGCTGTGCCGAGGGTGCCTCGGGCTCGGGCGCGTCGTCGATCTTGACAGAGGGTCGATGCAGGTCCCGGGAGAAGACGTCCGGGGGGACCGTCGTTCGCCCCGAGGCTATTTTAGCCAGCTCGTCTGCGGTTTCGTTGAAGCGCCGAGCGATGTGGTTGAGCTCGAGCCCGAAGAACTTGTCCTCCAGGCGCCGAACCTCATCGCAGTAGGCCTCCATCTTCGGGTCGCGGCAGTGGGAGTTCTTCATGACTTGGTCGATGACGAGCTGCGAATCACCGCGGGCGTCGAGGCGTCTGACCCCTAGCTCGATGGCGATCCGCAACCCGTTGACCAGAGCTTCATACTCGGCCACATTGTTGGACGCCGGAAAATGGAGGCGCAACACGTAGCGCAGGTGCTTTCCAAGGGGCGAGATGAAGAGCAGGCCCGCGCCGGCTCCTGTCTTCATCAGCGACCCGTCGAAAAACATGGTCCAGAGCTCCGGTTGGATCGGAGCCGTCGGCAGCTGGGTGTCGACCCATTCGGCCACGAAGTCCGCCAACACCTGGGACTTGATGGCCTTCTGAGGGGCGAACGATATTGTTTCGCCCATGATTTCCACTGCCCACTTTGCGATCCTGCCCGAGGCCTCTCGGCACTGGATGATCTCCACCGGATGAGACTCGAAGTAGTGTCGTAACTTCCGCCTCGTCAGGATCACAGCATACAGCAACTTCTGAACTTGTGGGTAGCGGATCTTGGTTTCGGACAGTACCTCGCTGACGAAGTAGACTGGCCTCTGAACGGGCAATGCATGCCCTTCCTCTTGCCTCTCGACCGCAATCGCGGCGCTAACCACCTGAGTGGTCGCGGCGACGTAGACCAAGAGGGCTTCTCCATCCGCCGGGGGCACCAAGACAGGCGCCTTTGTAAGGAGCGCCTTCAGGTTCCCGAGGGCTTCCTCGGCCTCAGGGGTCCAAGCGAAACACTCGGCCTTCCTTAAGAGGCGGTACAGAGGCAGACCTCTTTCGCCGAGGCGTGAGATGAAGCGGCTCAGGGCCGCGAGGCATCCCATGACCCTCTGTACGCCTTTTAAGTCCTTGATGGGTCCCATGCTGGTGATGGCCGCGATCTTCTCCGGGTTGGCTTCGATGCCTCGCTCGGAGACGATGAACCCCAGGAGCATGCCTCGGGGCACCCCGAAGACACACTTCTCAGGATTGAGCTTGACTCCTTTCGCCTTGAGACATCAGAATGTCACTTCAAGGTCGGAGAGGAGGTCGGAAGCCTTCCTTGTCTTGACTACGATGTCATCGACGTAGGCCTCGACTGTGCGACCGATGTGTTCGCCGAACACATGGTTCATGCACCGCTGGTACGTCGCGCCCGCATTCCTCAAACCGAACGGCATAGTGACATAGCAGTACATGCCGAACGGCGTGATGAAAGAAGTCGCGAGCTGGTCAGACTCTTTCATCCGGATCTGGTGATACCCTGAGTAGGCATCGAGGAAGGACAGGGTTTCGCACCCAGCGGTGGAATCCACGATCTGATCGATGCGAGGCAGAGGGTAGGGAACCTTCGGACATGCTTTGTTGAGACCAGTGTAGTCTACACACATCCGCCATTTCCCCCCTTTCTTCCTCACAAGCACAGGGTTGGCAAGCCATTCGGGATGGAATACCTCTTTGATGAACCCTGCTGCCATTAACTTGTGGATCTCTTCGCCAATCACTCTGCGTTTCTCCTCGTCGAATCGGCGCAGAGGCTGCCTGACGGGTCGGGCTCCGGTCCGAATATCCAGCGAGTGCTCGGCGACATCCCTCGGTATGCCGGGCATGTCCGAGGGACTCCACGCAAAAACATCGGCGTTTGCGCGGAGAAAGTCGACGAGCACTGCTTCCTATTTGGGGTCGAGCCCAGAACCGATCCGGATCTGCTTGGTGGTGTCGCCACTGGGGCAAGAGGGACGGCTTTAACCGTCTCCGCTGGCTCGAAGTTGCCGGCGTGACGCTTCACGTCTGGCACCTCCTTAGAGAGGTTCTCCAGGTCGGCGATGAGGGCCTCGGACTCGGCGAGGGCCTCGGCGTACTCCACGCACTGCACGTCGCATTCGAACGCGTGTTTGTACGTGGGGCCGACGGTGATGACCCCGTCGGGGCCCGGCATCTTGAGCTTCAGGTAGGTGTAGTTGGGGACGGCCATGAACTTCGCGTAGCATGGCCTCCCTAGTATGGCATGGTAGGTTCCTCGGAACCCGACCACCTCGAACGTCAGGGTCTCCCTTCGGAAGTTGGAGGGCGTCCCGAAGCAGACGGGGAGGTCGAGTCGTCCGAGGGGCTGGACGCGCTTCCCAGGGATGATCCCGTGGAAGGGCGCAGCGCCTGCTCGGACGGAGGACAGATCGACGCGCAGGAGCTTGAGGGTCTCGGCGTAGATGATGTTGAGGCAGCTGCCCCCATCCATCAGGACCTTGGTGAGCCTGACGTTGCCGACGACGGGGTCGACGACGAGCGGGTATTTCCCCGGGCTCGGCACGTGGTCGGGGTGGTCGGCCTGGTCGAAGGTGATGGGCTTGTCGGACCAGTCTAGGTAGACTGGCGCCGCCACCTTCACCGAGCAGACCTCCCGGCGCTCTTGCTTGCGGTGCCGAGCCGAGGCGTTTGCCGCATGCCCACCGTAGATCATGAAGCAGTCGCGGACCTCGGGGAATTCTCCTGCTGGGTGATCTTCGTTCTTGTCGTCGTCGCGAGCCCTGCCACCCTCGGCGGGTGGCCCGGCCCTGTGGAAGTGACGCCGAAGCATAATGCACTCCTCGAGGGTGTGCTTGACGGGCCCCTGATGGTAGGGGCACGGCTCCTTGAGCATCTTGTCGAAGAGGTTTGCACCTCCGGGGGGCTTCCGAGGGTTCTTGTACTCGGCGGCGGCGACAAGGTCCGCATCAGCGGCGTCGCGTTTCGATTGCGACTTCTTCTTGCCTTTCTTCTTGGCGCCGCGCGGAGCAGACGCCTCGGGAGCCTCTTCCGATGGGCGGCCCTGGGGCTGCTTGTCCTTTCGGAAGATAGCCTCGACCGCCTCCTGGCCAGAGGCGAACTTGGTGGCGATGTCCATCAGCTCGCTCGCCCTGGTGGGGGTCTTGCGACCCAGCTTGCTCACCAGGTCGCGGCAAGTGGTGCCGGCGAGGAACGCGCCGATGACATCCGAGTCGGTGATGTTGGGCAGCTCGGTGCGCTGCTTCGAGAATCGCCGGATGTAGTCCCGGAGCGACTCCCCCGGCTGTTGCCGGCAGCTTCGAAAGTCCCAAGAATTCCCGGGGCGCACGTATGTGCCCTGGAAATTGTCGGCGAAGGCTTGGACCAAGTCGTCCCAGTTGGAGATCTGCCCCGGAGGCAGGTGCTCCAACCAGGCGCGAGCAGTGTCGGAGAGGAACAGGGGGAGGTTACGGATGATGAGGTTGTCGTCGTCCGTCCCACCCAGTTGGCAGGCAAGGCGGTAGTCCGCGAGCCACAGTTCCGGTCTCGTTTCCCCCGAGTACTTCGTGATAGTAGTTGGGGGTCGGAACCGGGTCGGGAATGGCGCCCGTCGGATGGCCCGACTGAAGGCCTACGGACCGGGTGGTTCGGGCGAGGGACTCCGATCCTCCCCGCTGTCGTAGCGCCCCCCACGCCTGGGGTGGTAGCCTCGGCGCACCCTTTCGTCGAGGTGGGCCCGACGGTCGCGTCGATGGTGCTCGTTGCCGAGGTGGCCCGGGGCCGCAGGCGCGGTGTCACGCGTGCGCCCAGTGTAGACCGAGGCTTCCCGCATGAATCGGGAAGTCGCGGCATGAGGTTCCGAGGGATGTCCCTGCCTTCGGGAGGCAGTGCTCTCGGCCCGTCGGGCCGCAGCGCCTTCCAGGAGATTCTTGAGCTCTCCCTGGATTCGCCGACCCTCGGTGGTTGATGGCTCCGGCATCGCACGGAGGAGCATCGCCGCGGCTGCCAGGTTCTGACCAACCCCGCTGGATGCGGGCGGCGGCCTGACCCTGACATCATTGGCGACGCGGTGCTGGAGACCTTGGGGCAGGTGACGTGTTTCTCCGGCCAGGGGTTGGCCCGCCCATACCTGCCCGACGTCCCGACGGATCGACTCAAACGCTCCTGTTCCCTCGTTGAGCCTGGCCTGCACCTCGCGGACTTGCTCGAGTTGTGGGTCGTAACCCCCCGCCGGAGCGGGGACCACAGCTAGCTCCCGTGGGATGTCGGCGCGAGGCACCGGCCTAGGAAGATCACTATCCTCCGGCATGCCGAGATGGTTGCCTTCGGAGGGATCCCCTAGCTCGATGTGGAAACATTCGCGGCTTGGGCCGCAGCTCTCGTTGTCAAGGCTGCGGCTTCCGTCGGAACAGTCGGAGAGGCAGTAGTCACATGCGGTCATGAAGTCCCGCATGGCACCGGGGTTGCCAAGTCCGGAGAAATCCCAACAGATGCTGGGATCGTCATCTTCCTCGGACCCAGAGGGCCCGTAGGTCGAGACGTCCGTCAACCGGTCCCAAGGCGACCGCATACGAAACCCCAGTGGGGTTGCACTCGCCTCAATGAGAGCGCCCGCCAAAGCGAGGTCGTTTGGCGGGTTGAGGCCGAGTCGAAATGACGTAAGATGGGAGTTAGTCGGTACCTTTTGGTCGACGAGGAGCGACGTAGTCACATCGGGGACTGGTTGCACCGTCATCTCAGGTACGGGGGCGACGTCCTGCAGGCTTTCCGCGAGCGCGCTGGCGTCGTCTTCTTGCTCGGGATCAGCGTGTCGCGGGGGGACGGCGCTTGCCTTCGTCTCGAACGCGAGGTCGACGTCCGGCGTGCCTTCCGTCGGGGCGTCGGGGGCGTCGATTCGCTCGACAGCCGACGGAGCGCGGCCTCCCGCTTGGCCTTGGTTGCCTCGCCTCCTCCTCCGTTGATGGGGGAGAGGACGGAGCGAGCTCGAATGTTGTTCTTCCACCACGCGGGGACGATGTCGTCGATTCCGCCACCAGCGGGCGGGTTGTCGGCCGCCATTGTCGTTGTCGCGCGGCGGTGGAAGAAGTATCATGTCGTAGCTGCCGTCGAAGGACATGAACTCAAGAGTCCCGAAACGAAGCACCGTCCCGGGCCGGAGAGGTTGCTGGAGACTGCCCATCTGGAGCTTGACGGGAAGCTGTTCGTCAGCACGCAGCGTGCCCCTACCTGGCGCGCCAACTGTCGGCGTTTCGAGACAGGGGGTCCCTAAGCCGACGAGTGAGTGTGCTGCGTGCCCCAGCCCAGATGGGTCGAGCGCGTGGGCAAGCGCGAAGGGGGGAGAGGCGAGGTGGCCGGAGTCGGGCGTGAGAGAGGTGGAAGTCCCGCGGCCTTCGTGTTCGTCCCGCGCCCAGGTCGGGTGCGCTTGCAGTAGGGGGGTTACAAGCGTCCACGCGGGTGAGGGAAGCGAGCGGCCCCAAGAGAGCACCTGTCTCGTCCTCGTCCCCGCGCGGCCAACCTTCTCTAAGAAGGCCCTGGTCCTTCCTTTTATAGTCGTAAGGAGAGGATCCAGGTGTACAGTGGGGGTAGCAGAGTGCTACGTGTCTAGCGGAGAGAGAGAGCTAGCGCCCTGGGTACATGCCAATGTGGCAGCCGGAGAGGTCTTGGCACCTTGCTGGCGTGATGTCGTGGCTGTCGGAGGAGCGACGGAGCCTGGCGGAGGGACAGCTGTTGGAGCGGTCGAGTCCTTGCTGACGTCGCCCTGCTGCCGTAAGAGAGCTAAGAGCCGCCGTCGTCACAGAGCTTGGGGGGCGCCATCATTGCCCATCCGGCGGAGCTGGCCAGATGGGACGCCGATCTTGTCCTTCGTGACCCAAGTCGGCTCGGGGTAGGTTGGTGATGGCGCTTCCCGTTGACGTGGCGGGCCTGTGCCCTAGGCAGGGCGACGTGGGGGCTCCTCCGAAGCCGAGGTCGAGTCTGTCTTCCGTTGCCGAGGCCGAGCCCGAGCCCCCGGGTCGGGCGAGGCGGAGATCGTTTGGCCGAGGCCAGGGCGGAGTCCGAGCCCTGGGGTCGGGCGAGGCGGAGATTCGCCGTCTTCCGGGTCTTAGCCCGAGTCCGAGCCCTGGGGTCGGGCGGAGCGGAGTTCGTCGTCTTCCGGGTCTTAGCCCGAGTCCGAGCCCTGGGGTCGGGCGGAGCGGAGTTCGCCGTCTTCCGGGTCTTAGCCCGAGTCCGAGCCCTGGGGTCGGGCGGAGCGGAGTTCGCCGTCTTCCGGGTCTTAGCCCGAGTCCGAGCCCTGGGGTCGGGCGGAGCGGAGTTCGCCGTCTTCCGGGTCTTAGCCCGAGTCCGAGCCCTGGGGTCGGGCGGAGCGGAGTTCGCCGTCTTCCGGGTCTTAGCCCGAGTCCGAGCCCTGGGGTCGGGCGGAGCGGAGTTTCCCATGGCGCCTTTGGCAGGGCCCGACTGCCTGTCAGACTCACTCTGTCGAGTGGCACTGCAGTCGGAGTGGCGCAGGCGGCGCTGTCCTTCTGTCAGACTGGTCAGTGGAGCGGTGGAGTGACGGCGGTCACTTCGGCTCTGCCGGGGGGCGCGTGTCAGGATAAAGGTGTCAGGCCACCTTTGCGTTAAATGCTCCTGCAACCTGGTCAGTCGGCGCGGCGATTTAGTCAGGGTTGCTTCTAAGCGAAGCCAAGGCCTCGGGCGAGCCGGAGGTGTGTCCGCCGTAAAATGGGGGGCCTCGGGCGAGACGGAAGTCTCTCGAGGTCGGCTGCCCTTGGCCGAGGCTAGGCTCGGGCGAAGCGTGATCGAGTCACTCGTGTGGACTGATCCCTGACTTAATCATACCCATCAGGCCTTTGCAGCTTTACGCTGATGGGGGTTACCAGCTGAGAATTAGGCGTCTTGAGGGTACCCCTAATTATGGTCCCCGACACTTTTGGAAGGAAGTAATAAAAAGTGAGATGGATTCTATTATGTCTAATGCAACTTGGGAGGTCGTTGAGCGTCCTTATGGGTGTAAGCTTAGCCTGATGGTACTATTGAAAGGTATAAGACGAGGCTTGTAATTAAAGGTTATTCACAGAAGGAAGGTGAGAATTTCTTTGATACTTACTCACTTGTGGCTCGATTGACCACAATTCGTGTGCTACTTTCATTGGCTGCCTCTCATGGTCTTCTCGTCCATCAAATGGATGTTAAGACAACATTCCTAAATGGAGAAACAAATGAGGAAATTTACATGGAGCAGCCAGCTGGGTTTGTAGCAAATAGTCAAGAAGGCATGGTGTGTAAATTATTGAAATCTTTATATGGCCTAAAAATAAGCACCTAAGCAGTGGCATGAAAAGTTTGATAAAAACTTTGATATCTGTCAGCTTTGTTGTGAATGAAGAAGACATGTGTGTATACTATCGGTATATTGGGCGTGAGGGAGTAATTTTATGACTATATGTTGATGACATTCTAATCTTAACAAAATACTTTCTGTCTAATAATTTTGAAATGAAAGATTTGGGAGAAGCCGATGTCATTCTTAACATTAAGCTACTGAGAGAAGGCTATGGTGGGATCACACTTATGTAATCTCATTATGTGGAAAAGGTTTTGAGTCGCTTTGGTTTTAGCGAATGTGAACCTGCTCCAACATCTTATGACCCTAGTAAGCTATTGAAGAATAGCAAGGGATCAATTGAGATATTCTCAAACGATTGGTTCACTCATATATTTAGTTAGCGCTACGATGACTGACATCTTTTTTGCTGTGAGCAAACTTAGCCGATTTATTTCAAATCTGGGAGATGATCACTGGCATGCTCTTGAGAGAGTTTTGTGCTATGTAAAAGGTACTATGAGTTTAGGCATCCATTATATCGGGCACCCAACAGTACTGGACGGGTATTGTGATGCAAACTAGATATCTGATGCTGATGAGATATATGCCACAAATGGATATGTGTTTTCACTTGGAGGTGGCACTATTTCATGGAAGTCTTGCAAGCATACCATCTTAACGAGGTCGACTATAGAAGCAGAACTCACAACATTAGATACCGCTTCAGTTGAGGCTGAGTGGCTTCGTGAACTCCTTATGAATTTACCGGTGGTTAAAAACCTATGCCGGCTATTTCCATGAACTGTGATAATCAGTCTGTGATAATTAATATAAATAGTACTAAGGATAACATGAAGTCGACAAGGCATATAAAGAGGCGTTTGAAGTCTGTTAGGAAACTAAGAAACCCTGGAGTAATAGCATTGGATTATATCCATACGTCTAAAAATCTGACAGATCAATTCACTAAGGGGCTATCACGTAGTGTGATAAATAGTGCATCAAGTGAGATGGGCCTGAGACCCACCTAAAGTTTATCATAGTGGTAACATGTTTTATGTGATCGGAGATCCCGTCAGTTAGAATGGTGAAACAAGCTAGTGGTAGACCGAGAGGAAAGACCTTAATAAGGCTCATTTCAGATGCATATATTTCCTTATTGTAAGGTTGGTTCGTGTTTACACCTTAATATGTTCCAAGTGGATTTGTGAAGCAAAGATGTTGTCCTACAGAACATCTTTAGAGGAACACACCTATATGAGCTTAACTGCTAGTCACAATCCATGAGATTTGGGTGATCTCTAAAAGTTCATGAAAGGTTGTGGAGTTTTACTTATATGCTCTAAACCGAGGGGATGTGAAAGGGAATTAGGCTTACACCTATTTTCCTAATTGATTTTGGTGGTTGAATTGCCCAACACAAATAATTGGACTAAGTAGTTTGCTCTGGTCTATAAGTTATACAGGTGCCAAAGGTTCACAAAAAGCCAATAAAAAGACCAAGAAAAGGGTTCAACAAAATGAGCAAGGGACAACCGAAGTGTGCTCTGGTCTGGCGCACCGGACTGTCCGGTGTGCCACCGGACAGTGTCCGGTGCACCAGGGCACTCGAGGTTGAACTCCTCACCTTCGGGAAAACGCAGAGGCGCTCCGCTATAATTCACCGGACTGTCCGGTGTACCACCAGACAGTGTCCGGTGCCCTAGGGGAGAGCGACTCTGAACTCGCCAGCTTTGGATTTCCGCTCCGCTATAATTCACCGGACATGTCCGGTGCACACCGGACTGTCCGGTGGCAGAGCACGCGCGGGTGGCACACCGGACAGTCTACAGGACTTGTCTGGTGCACCACCGGACAGCCAGGCGGGCCCACAAGTCAGAGCTCCAACGGTCGGAACCCAACGGCCTGGTGACGTGGCTGGCGCACCGGACTGTCCGGTGCGCCATGCGACAGCAGCCTCCACCAAACGGCTAGTTTGGTGGTTGGGGTTATAAATACCCCCAACCACCCCACATTCAAGTCATCTAAGTTTTCCACCATCCAACTACTTACAAGAGCTCTAGCATTCAATTCTAGGCACACCCAAGTGATCAAATCCTCTCCCAATTCCACACAAGGCTTTGGTGATAAGTGAGAGAGATTTGTTGTGTTCTTTTGAGCTCTTGCGCTTGGATTGCTTCTTTCTTTCATTCTTTCTTGCGAACAACTCAATTGTAACCAAGGCAATAGACACCAATTGTGTGGTGGTCCTTGTGGGGAAGTTTGTTCCCGTTTGATTGAGAAGAAGAAGCTCACTCGGTCCACGGGACCGTTTGAGAGAGGGAAAGGGTTGAAAGAGACCCGGTCTTTGTGACCACCTCAATGGTGAGTAGGTTTGCGAGAACCGAACCTCGGTAAAACAAATCCGCGTGTCATACTCTTTATTCGCTTGCGATTTGTTTTGCACCCTCTCTCTCGGACTCGATTATATTTCTAACGCTAACCCGGCTTGTAGTTGTGATTAAGTTTGTAAATTTCAGATTCGCCCTATTCACCCCCCCCTCCAGGCGACTTTCAATTGGTATCAAAGCCTGGTGCTTCATTAGAGCTTAACCGCTCGAAGTGATGTCGGGAGATCACGCCAAGAAGGAGATGGAGACCGGCGACAAGCCCACTACAAGCCACGGGAAAGCTTCATCGGAAGAGTCCCGCAACAAGGGGAAGGAGAAGGAGAAGAAAGTGATAGTCGCCTAGAGGGGGGGGTGAATAGGGCGAAACTGAAATTTACAAATATAAACACAACTACAAGCCGGGTTAGCGTTAGAAATATAAACGAGTCCGCGAGAGAGGGGGCAAAACAAATCGCAAGCAAATAAGGAGAGTGACACGCGGATTTGTTTTACCGAGGTTCGGTTCTTGCAAACCTACTCCCCGTTGAGGAGGCCACAAAGGCCGGGTCTCTTTCAACCCTTCCCTCTCTCAAACGGTCCCTCGGACCGAGTGAGCTTCCCTTCTTCTCAATCAACCGGGAACAAAACTTCCCCGCAAGGGCCACCACACAATCGGTGCCTCTTGCCTCGGTTACAATTGAGTGTTGATCACAAGAGCAAAAGAGAAAGAAAGAATGCGATCCAAGCACAAGAGCTCAAATGAACACGGCAAATCACTCTCTCTAGTCACTAGGGTTTTGTGTGGAATTGGAGAGGATTTGATCTCTTTGAATGTGTCTAGAATTGAATGCCTAGAGCTCTTGTAGTAGTTGAGAAGTAGAAAACTTGGATGGCAATGAATGTGGGGTGGTTGGGGTATTTATAGCCCCAACCACCAAACTTGACCGTTGGCTGGAGGCTTCTGTTCGATGGCGCACCGGACAGTCCGGTGCACACCGGACAGTCCGGTGCCCCTGCCACGTCATCACTGCCGTTGGATTCTAGCCGTTGGAGCTTCTGACTTGTGGGCCCGCCTGGGTGTCCGGTGCACACCGGACATGCACTGTTTGATGTCCGGTGCACCGGTATGGGCGCGCCTGCCGACTGCGCGCGCAGAGCGCGCATTAAATGCGCTTGCAGGTGACCGTTGGCGCGGAAGTAGCCGTTGCTCCGTGGTTCACCGGACAGTCCGGTGCACACCGGACAGTCCGGTGAATTTTAGCGGAGCGGCTGCCGCGCGAACCCGAGGCTGGCGAGTTCCGGAGGCCGAGCTTCCTTGGAGCACCGGACATGTCCGGTGCACACCGGACAGTCCGGTGAATTATAGCGCGCCGGCTTCCGAGAATTCCCGAGAGTGAAGAGTTGGAGTCTGAGTCCCCTGGTGCACCGGACAGGTACTGTTTACTGTCCGGTGGCGCACCGGACTGTCCGGTGCGCCAGACCAGGGGTGCCCTCGGTTGCCCCTTTGCTCCTTTATTGAATCCAACACTTGGTCTTTTTATTGGCTAGATGTGAACCTTTTGCACCTGTATAACTTATACACTAGAGCAAACTAGTCAGTCCAATATTTGTGTTGGGCAATTCAACCACCAAAATTATTTAGGAACTAGGTGTAAGCCTAATTCCCTTTCAATCTCCCCCTTTTTGGTGATTGATGCCAACACAAACCAAAGCAAATATAGAAGTGCATAATTGAACTAGTTTACATAATGTAAGTGCAAAGGTTACTTGGAATTGACCCAATATAACTACTTACAAGATATGCAAGGAATGTTTCTTTCTTATATAACATTTTGGACCACGTTTGTACCACATGTTTTTGTTTTTGCAAAGTAAATCCATTTCAAAGATCTTTAGCAAATAGTCAAAGGTACATGAATAAGAGTTTGCAAAGCATTTTCAAGATTTGAAATTGTCTCCCCCTATTTCAAATGCTTTTCCTTTGACTAAACAAAACTCCCCCTAAAAGAGATCCACCTCTTAGTGTTCAAGAGGGTTTTGATATACCATTTTTGAAATACTACTTTCTCCCCCTTTTGAACACAATAGGATACCAGTTGATAAATACTTCTTTGAAAACACTAAGTTTTTGAAATTGGTGGTGGTGCGGTCCTTTTGCTTTGGGCTCATTTCTCCCCCTTTTTGGCATGAATCGCCAAAAAAACGGAATCATTAGAGCCCTTTAAGTGCTATCTTCCCCTTTGGTCATAAAATAAATGAGTTAAGATTATACCAAAAAGCGAAGCTTTTGAGCTTTTACTCTCTTCCCCAGGGATGAAGTTCTTTTCTTTGATGCTCGTTTCTCCCCCAAAGAATAGAGAGTTGCTCGGAGTGATGGCGAGGTATGAGTTACGGAGTGGAAGCCTTTGTCTTCGCCGAAGACTCCAATTCCCTTTCAATATACCTATGACTTGGTTTGAAATAGACTTGAAAACACATTAGTCATATAGAAGAGATATGATCAAAGGTATTGAAATGAGCTATGTGTGCAAGCTTAGCAAAAGAAATTTCTAGAATCAAGAATATTGAGCTCATGCCTAAGTCTGGTAAAAGATTGTTCATCAAGTGGCTTGGTAAAGATATCGGCTAATTGATCTTTAGTGTTAATGTAAGAAATCTCGATATCCCCCTTTTGTTGGTGATCCCTAAGAAAATGATACCGAATGGCTATGTGCTTAGTGCGGCTATGCTCGACGGGATTGTCGGCCATTTTAATTGCACTTTCATTATCACATAGCAAAGGGACTTTGGTTAATTTGTAACCGTAGTCCCGCAGGGTTTGCCTCATCCAAAGCAATTGCGCGCAACAATGTCCTGCGGCAATGTACTCGGCTTCGGCGGTGGAAAGAGCGACCGAATTTTGCTTCTTTGAAGCCCATGACACCAAGGATCTTCCCAAGAACTGGCAAGTCCCCGATGTGCTCTTCCTATTGATCTTACACCCCGCCCAATCGGCATCCGAATAACCAATCAAATCAAAAGTGGATCCCCGAGGGTACCAAAGCCCAAACTTAGGAGTATAAGCCAAATATCTCAAGATTCGTTTTACGGCCGTAAGGTGGGATTCCTTAGGGTCGGATTGGAATCTTGCACACATGCAAACGGAAAGCATAATGTCCGGTCGAGATGCACATAAATAAAGCAATGAACCAATCATCGACCGGTATACCTTTTGATCCACGGACTTACCTCCCGTGTCGAGGTCGAGATGCCCATTAGTTCCCATGGGTGTCTTGATGGGTTTGGCATCCTTCATCCCAAACTTGGTTAGAATGTCTTGAGTGTACTTCGTTTGGCAAATGAAGGTGCCCTCTTGGAGTTGCTTGACTTGGAATCCTAGAAAATACTTCAACTCCCCCATCATCGACATCTCGAATTTCTGTGTCATGATCCTACTAAACTCTTCACATGTAGACTCGTTAGTAGACCCAAATATAATATCATCAACATAAATTTGGCATACAAACAAGTCATTTTCAAGAGTTTTAGTAAAGAGTGTAGGATCGGCCTTGCCGACTTTGAAGCCATTAGCAATAAGGAAATCTCTAAGGCATTCATACCATGCTCTTGGGGCTTGCTTGAGCCCATAAAGCGCCTTAGAGAGCCTATAGACATGATTAGGATACTCACTGTCTTCAAAGCCGGGAGGTTGCTCAACATAGACCTCTTCCTTGATCGGTCCATTGAGGAAGGCACTTTTCACGTCCATTTGATAGAGCTTAAAGCCATGGTAAGTAGCATAGGCCAATAATATGCGAATTGACTCAAGCCTAGCTACGGGTGCATAGGTTTCACCAAAATCCAAACCTTCGACTTGTGAATACCCTTTGGCCACGAGTCGAGCTTTGTTCCTTGTCACCACACCATGCTCATCTTGCTTGTTGCGGAAGACCCATTTGGTTCCTACAACATTTTGGTTAGGACGTGGAACTAAATGCCAGACCTCATTCCTCGTGAAATTGTTGAGCTCCTCTTGCATCGCCACCACCCAATCCGAATCTTGGAGAGCTTCCTCTACCCTGTGTGGCTCAATAGAGGAAACAAAAGAGTAATGTTCACAAAAATGAGCAACCCGAGATCGAGTAGTTACCCCCTTATGAATGTCGCCGAGGATGGTGTCGACGGGGTGATCTCGTTGGATTGCTTGGTGGACTCTTGGGTGTGGCGGTCTTGGTTCTTCCTCATCCTCCTTTTCTTGATCATTTGTATCTCCCCCTTGATCATTGCTATCATCTTGAGGTGGCTCGTCTTCTTGATTTTGCTCTTCATCATTTTGAGCCTCATCCTCATTTTGAGTTGGTGGAGATGCTTGCATGGGGGAGGATGGTTGATCTTGTGTACTTGGAGGCTCTTCGGATTCCTTAGGACACACATCCCCAATGGACATGTTCCTAAGCGCTATGCATGGAGCCTGTTCTTCACCTATCTCATCAAGATCAATTTGCTCTACTTGAGAGCCGTTAGTTTCATCAAACACAACGTCACAAGAGACTTCAACTAGTCCAGTGGACTTGTTAAAGACCCTATATGCCCTTGTGTTTGAGTCATAACCAAGTAAAAAGCCTTCTACAGTTTTAGGAGCAAATTTAGATTTTCTACCTCTTTTAATAAGAATGAAGCATTTGCTACCAAAAACTCTAAAATATGAAATGTTGGGCTTTTTACCGGTTAGGAGTTCATATGATGTCTTCTTGAGGATTCGGTGAAGATATAACCGGTTGATGGCGTAGCAGGCGGTGTTGACTGCTTCGGCCCAAAACCGGTCCGGTGTCTTGTACTCATCAAGCATGGTTCTTGCCATGTCCAATAGAGTTCGATTCTTCCTCTCCACTACACCATTTTGTTGTGGCGTGTAGGGAGAGGAGAACTCATGCTTGATGCCCTCCTCCTCAAGGAAGCCTTCAATTTGAGAGTTCTTGAACTCCGTCCCGTTGTCGCTTCTTATTTTCTTGATCCTTAAGCCGAACTCGTTTTGAGCTCGTCTCAAGAATCCCTTTAAGGTCTCTTGGGTTTGAGATTTTTCCTGTAAAAAGAATACCCAAGTGAAGCGAGAATAATCATCCACAATAACAAGACAATACTTACTCCCGCCGATGCTTATGTAAGCAATCGGGCCGAATAGATCCATGTGGAGTAGCTCAAGCGGCCTGTCGGTCGTCATGATGTTCTTGTGTGGGTGATGGACTCCAACTTGCTTCCCCGCCTGGCATGCGCTACAAATCCTGTCTTTCTCAAAATGAACATTTGTTAATCCTAAAATGTGCTCTCCCTTTAGAAGCTTGTGAAGATTCTTCATCCCAACATGGGCTAGTCGGCGATGCCAGAGCCAACCCATGTTAGTCTTAGCAATTAAGCATGTGTCGAGTTCAGCTCTATTAAAATCCACTAAGTATAGCTGACCCTCTAACACACCCTTAAATGCTATTGAATCATCACTTCTTCTAAAGACAGTGACACCTATATCAGTAAAAAGACAGTTGTAGCCCATTTGACATAATTGGGAAACAGAAAGCAAGTCGTAATCTAATGAATCAACAAGAAAAACATTGGAAATGGAATGGTCAGGTGAAATAGCAATTTTACCCAAACCTTTGACCAACCCTTGATTTCCATCCCCGAATGTGATAGCTCGTTGGGGATCTTGGTTTTTCTCATATGAGGAGAACATCTTTTTCTCCCCGGTCATGTGGTTTGTGCACCCGCTGTCGAGTATCCAACTTGAGCCCCCGGATGCATAAACCTACAAAACAATTTTAGTTCTTGACTTTAGGTACCCAAACGGTTTTGGGTCCTTTGGCATTAGAAACAAGAACTTTGGGTACCCAAACACAAGTCTTGAAGCTCTTGTGTTTGCCCCCAACAAATTTGGCAACTACCTTGCCGGATTTGCTAGTAAGCACATAAGATGCATCAAAAGTTTTAAATGAAATGCTATGTTCATTTGATGCATTAGAAATTTTCTTTCTAGGCAACTTGGCACGGGTTGGTTGCCTAGAGCTAGATGTCTCACCCTTATACATAAAAGCATGATTGGGGCCAGAGTGAGACTTCCTAGAATGAATTTTCCTAATTTTGCTCTCGGGATAACCGGCAGGGTACAAAATGTAACCCTCGTTATCCTGAGGCATGGGAGCTTTGCCCTTAACAAAGTTAGACAAATTTTTAGGAGGGGCATTAAGTTTGACATTGTCTCCCCTTTGGAAGCCAATGCCATCCTTGATGCCAGGGCGTCTCCCATTATAGAGCATACTTCTAGCAAATTTAAATTTTTCATTTTCTAAGTTATGCTCGGCAATTTTAGCATCTAATTTTGCTATATGATCATTTTGTTGTTTAATTAAAGCCATATGATCAAGAATAGCATTAACATCAATATCTCTACATCTAGTGCAAATAGAAACATGCTCAATATTAGATGTAGAGGGTTTGCAAGATTTAAGTTCTACAACCTTAGCATGCAACATTTCATTCTTAGTTCTAAGGTCGGAAATAGTAGCATTGCAAACATCAAAATTTTTAGCCTTAGCAATTAAATTTTCATTCTCTAATCTAAGGCTAGCAAGAGATGCATTTAATTCATCAATCTTAGCAAGCAAGTCAACGTTATCATCTCTAAGATTGGGAATTGAAACATTACAAACATGTGAATCAACTTTAGCATTTAAAATAGCATTTTCATTTCTAAGGTTGTCAATCATCTCACGACAAGTGCTTAGCTCACTAGATAATTTTTCACATTTTTCTACTTCTAGAGCATAAGCCTTTTTAACCTTAACATGTTTCTTGTTTTCTTTAATTAGATAATCCTCTTGGGAATCCAAAAGGTCATCCTTTTCATGAATAGTACTAACCAATTCATTTAATTTTTCTTTTTGAGCTATGTTAAGGTTGGCAAAAAGGGAACGCAAATTATCTTCCTCATCACTAGCATTGTCATCACTAGAGGATTCATATTTAGTGGAGGATTTAGATTTAACCTTCTTTTTGCCGTCCTTTGCCATGAGGCACTTGTGGCCGACGTTGGGGAAGAGGAGTCCCTTGGTGATGGCGATGTTGGCGGCGTCCTCGTCGTCGGAGGAGTCGCTTGAGCTCTCGTCGGAGTCCCACTCGCGACAAACATGGGCATCGCCGCCCTTCTTCTTGTAGTACCTTTTCTTCTCCTTTCTTCTCCCCTTCTTGTCGTCACCTCGGTCACTGTCACTGGATATAGGACATTTAGCAATAAAATGACCGGGCTTACCACACTTGTAGCAAACCTTCTTGGAGCGGGACTTGTAATCCTTCCCCCTCCTTTGTTTGAGGATTTGGCGGAAGCTCTTGATGACGAGCGCCATCTCCTCATTGTCAAGCTTGGAGGCGTCTATTGGTTGTCGACTTGGTGTAGATTCCTCCTTCTTTTCTTCCGTCGCCTTGAATGCAACGGGTTGACCTTCGGATGGGTCGCCAAGCTCGTTGATTTTCCTCGAGCCTTCTATCATGCACTCAAAACTTACAAAATGCCCGATAACTTCCTCGGGGGTCATTTTAGTATATCTAGGATTACCACGAATCAATTGAACTTGAGTGGGATTTAGAAAAATGAGAGATCTTAAAATAACATTTACCACTTCGTGGTCATCCCACTTCTTGCTCCCGAGGTTGCGCACTTGGTTTACCAAAGTCTTGAGCCGGTTGTACATGTGTTGTGGCTCCTCCCCTTTGTTGAGCCGGAACCGACCGAGCTCCCCCTCGATCGTTTCCCGCTTGGTGATCTTGGTGAGCTCATCTCCCTCGTGCGCGGTTTTGAGTACATCCCAAATCTCCTTGGCGTTCTTCAACCCTTGTACTTTGTTATACTCCTCTTTACTTAGAGAGGCGAGGAGTATTGTTGTTGCTTGAGAGTTGAAGTGCTCGATTTGGGCCACCTCATCCTCATCATAGTCCTCATCCCCTACGGATGGTACCTGCGCGCCAAACTCAACAACATCCCATATGCTTTTGTGGAGCGAGGTTAGATGAAATCGCATTAAATCGCTCCACCTAGCGTAATCTTCACCATCAAAAGTTGGTGGTTTGCCTAATGGGACGGAAAGTAAAGGTGTATGTTTGGAAATGCGAGGGTAGCGTAGGGGGATCTTACTGTACTTCTTGCGCTCTTGGCGCTTAGAAGTGACGGAGGGCGCATCGGAGTCGGACGTAGAAGTTGATGAAGTGTCGGTCTCGTAGTAGACCACCTTCCTCATCCTTTTGTGCTTGTCGCCTTTCCGATGTGGCTTGTGGGAAGAAGATTTTTCCTTCTTCTCTTTGTGGTGAGAAGAAGATTTCTTCTCCTTCCCTTTGTTGGAGGAGCTCTTCTTCTTCTCCCTCCTTTTGGTGCGGGACTCTTCCGATGAAGTGCTCCCGTAGCTTGTAGTGGGCTTTTCGCCGGTCTCCATCTCCTTCTTGGCGTGATCTCCCGACATCACTTCGAGCGGTTAGGCTCTAATGAAGCACCGGGCTCTGATACCAATTGATAGTCGCCTAGAGGGGGGGGTGAATAGGGCGAAACTGAAATTTACAAATATAAACACAACTACAAGCCGGGTTAGCGTTAGAAATATAAACGAGTCCGCGAGAGAGGGGGCAAAACAAATCGCAAGCAAATAAGGAGAGTGACACGCGGATTTGTTTTACCGAGGTTCGGTTCTTGCAAACCTACTCCCCGTTGAGGAGGCCACAAAGGCCGGGTCTCTTTCAACCCTTCCCTCTCTCAAACGGTCCCTCGGACCGAGTGAGCTTCCCTTCTTCTCAATCAACCGGGAACAAAACTTCCCCGCAAGGGCCACCACACAATCGGTGCCTCTTGCCTCGGTTACAATTGAGTGTTGATCACAAGAGCAAAAGAGAAAGAAAGAATGCGATCCAAGCGCAAGAGCTCAAATGAACACGGCAAATCACTCTCTCTAGTCACTAGGGTTTTGTGTGGAATTGGAGAGGATTTGATCTCTTTGAATGTGTCTAGAATTGAATGCCTAGAGCTCTTGTAGTAGTTGAGAAGTAGAAAACTTGGATGGCAATGAATGTGGGGTGGTTGGGGTATTTATAGCCCCAACCACCAAACTTGACCGTTGGCTGGAGGCTTCTGTTCGATGGCGCACCGGACAGTCCGGTGCACACCGGACAGTCCGGTGCCCCTGCCACGTCATCACTGCCGTTGGATTCTAGCCGTTGGAGCTTCTGACTTGTGGGCCCGCCTGGGTGTCCGGTGCACACCGGACATGCACTGTTTGATGTCCGGTGCACCGGTATGGGCGCGCCTGCCGACTGCGCGCGCAGAGCGCGCATTAAATGCGCTTGCAGGTGACCGTTGGCGCGGAAGTAGCCGTTGCTCCGTGGTTCACCGGACAGTCCGGTGCACACCGGACAGTCCGGTGAATTTTAGCGGAGCGGCTGCCGCGCGAACCCGAGGCTGGCGAGTTCCGGAGGCCGAGCTTCCTTGGAGCACCGGACATGTCCGGTGCACACCGGACAGTCCGGTGAATTATAGCGCGCCGGCTTCCGAGAATTCCCGAGAGTGAAGAGTTGGAGTCTGAGTCCCCTGGTGCACCGGACAGGTACTGTTTACTGTCCGGTGGCGCACCGGACTGTCCGGTGCGCCAGACCAGGGGTGCCCTCGGTTGCCCCTTTGCTCCTTTATTGAATCCAACACTTGGTCTTTTTATTGGCTAGATGTGAACCTTTTGCACCTGTATAACTTATACACTAGAGCAAACTAGTCAGTCCAATATTTGTGTTGGGCAATTCAACCACCAAAATTATTTAGGAACTAGGTGTAAGCCTAATTCCCTTTCAGAAAGCCTCTTCCCACAAGTCGCATCGGAGTGGCGACAAGAAAAAGAAGATGAGGAAGGTGGTCTACTACGAGACCCATACTTCATCACCTTCCACCTCCGGCTCTGACGCGCCCTCCGTAACTTCTAAGCGCCATGAGCGCAAGAAGTTTAGTAAGATCCCCCTACGCTACCCTCGCATTCCTAAACATACGCCTTTACTTTTCGTCCCATTAGGCAAACCACCAACATTTGATGGTGAAGATTATGCTAGGTGGAGTGATTTGATGCGGTTTCACCTAACCTCACTTCACAAAAGTATATGGGATGTTGTTGAGTTTGGTGTACAGGTACCATCCGTAGGGGATGAAGATTATGATGAGGACGAAGTGGCCCAAATCCAACACTTCAACTCCCAAGCCTCAACTATACTCCTCGCCTCTCTAAGTCGAGAGGAGTATAATAAGGTGCAAGGGTTGAAAAATTCTAAGGAGATTTGGGACACGCTAAAGACCACGCACGAAGGAGACGAGGTGACCAAAATCACCAAGCGGGAAACGATCGAGGGGGAGCTCGGTCGATTCCGACTTCGCCAAGGGGAGGAGCCACAAGACATGTACAACCGGCTCAAAACCTTGGTGAACCAAGTGCGCAACCTCGGGAGCAAGAAATGGGATGACCACGAAATGGTTAAGGTTATTTTAAGATCACTTGTTTTCCTTAACCCTACTCAAGTTCAATTAATTCGTGGCAATCCTAGATATACTCTAATGACTCCCGAGGAAGTAATCGGGAATTTTGTGAGCTTTGAATTGATGATCAAAGGCTCAAAGAAGATCAACGAGCTTGACGGCCCCTCCACGTCCGAAGCACAACCGGTCGCATTCAAGGCGACGGAAGAAAAGAAGGAGGAATCTACTCCAAGTCGAACTCCCATCGACGCCTCCAAGCTCGACAACGAGGAAATGGAGCTTGTCATCAAGAGCTTCCGCCAAATCCTCAAGCAAAGGAGGGGGAAAGATTACAAGCCCCGCTCTAAGAAAGTTTGCTACAAGTGTGGTAAGCCCGGTCACTTTATAGCAAAATGTCCTATTTCTAGTGACAGTGACAGGGGCGACGACAAGAAGGGGAGAAGAAAGGAGAAGAAGAGGTACTACAAAACGAAGGGCGGCGATGCCCATGTTTGCCGGGAGTGGGACTCCGACGAGAGCTCCACCGACTCCTCCTCCGACGAGGACGCCGCCAACATCGCCGTCACCAAGGGACTTCTCTTCCCAAACGCGGCCACAAGTGCCTCATGGCAAAAGACGGCAAAAAGAAGAAGGTGAAATCAAGATCCTCCACCAAATATGAAACCTCTAGTGATGAGGATAATGCTAGTAATGAGGAGGATAACTTGCGCATTCTTTTTGCCAACCTAAACATGCAACAAAAAGAAAAATTAAATGAATTGATTAGTGCTATTCATGAGAAGGATGATCTCTTGGACACCCAAGAGGACTTCCTTATTAAAGAGAACAAAAAGCATGTTAAGGTTAAAAATGCTTACGCTCTAGAAGTAGAAAAATGTGAAAAACTATCTAGTGAGCTAAGCACTTGCCATGAGACTATAGACAACCTTAGAAATGAGAATGCTAATTTGTTAGCTAAGGTTGATTCAAATGTTTGTGATGTTTCAATTCCCAATCTTAGAAATGATAATGATGATTTGCTTGCTAAGATTGAAGAATTAAACATTTCTCTTGCTAGCCTTAGGGTTGAGAATGAAAAATTGCTTGCTAAGGCTAAAGAACTTGACGTTTGCAATATTACAATTTCCGATCTTAAAGATAAAAATGATATATTACGTGCTAAGATTGTTGAACTTAATTCTTGCAAACCCTCTACATCTACCACTGAGCATGTCACTATTTGTACTAGATGTAGAGATATTGATGTTAATGCTATACATGATCACCTTTCCATGATTAAACAACAAAATGATCATATAGCTAAATTAGATGCTAAAATTGCCGAGCATGAACTAGAAAATGAAAAATTTAAGTTCGCTCGTAGTATGGTTTATAATGGGAGACGCCTGACATTAAGGATGGCATTGGCTTCCAATAGGGAGGCAATGTCAAAATTAATGCCCCTCCTAAAAGGTTGTCTAATTTTGTAAAGGGCAAGGCTCCCATGCCTCAGGATAACGAGGGTTACATTTGTACCCTGCCGGTTATCCTGAGAGCAAAATTAGGAGAATTCATTCTAGGAAGTCTCACTCTAGCCCTAACCATGATTTTATGTATAAGGGTGAGACATCTAGTTCTAGGCAACCAACCCGTGCTAAGTTGCCTAAGAAGAAAACTCCTAGTGCATCAAATGACCATAGCATTTCATTTAAAACTTTTGATGCATCTTATGTGTTAACTAACAAATCCGGCAAGGTAGTTGCCAAATATGTTGGGGGCAAGCACAAGGGGTCAAAGACTTGTGTTTGGGTACCCAAAGTTCTTGTGTCTAATGCCAAAGGACCCAAAACCATTTGGGTACCTAAAGTCAAGAACTAAACTTGTTTTGTAGGTTTATGCATCCGGGGGCTCAAGTTGGATCATCGACAGCGGGTGCACAAACCACATGATAGGGGAGAAGAAGATGTTCTCCTCCTATGAGAAAAACCAAGATCCCCAACGAGCTAATACATTCGGGGATGGAAACCAAGGTTTGGTCAAAGGATTGGGTAAAATTGCTATATCTCCTGACCATTCAATTTCCAATGTTTTTCTTGTTGATTCATTAGATTACAATTTGCTTTCCGTATCTCAATTATGTCAAATGGGCTACAACTGTCTTTTTACTGATGTAGGTGTCACTGTCTTTAGAAGAAGTGATGATTCAATAGCATTTAAGGGAGTGTTAGAGGGTCAGCTATACTTGGTAGACTTTGATAGAGCTGAACTCGACACTTGCTTAATTGCCAAGACTAACATGGGTTGGCTCTGGCACCGCCGACTAGCCCATGTTGGAATGAAGAATCTTCATAAGCTTCTAAAGGGAGAGCACATTTTAGGACTAACAAATGTTCATTTTGAGAAAGACAGGATTTGTAGTGCATGCCAAGCAGGGAAGCAAGTTGGTGCTCATCATCCACATAAGAACATCATGACGACTGACTGACCACTGGAGCTCCTACACATGGACCTATTCGGCTCGATAGCTTACATAAGCATCGGCGGGAGTAAGTACTGTCTAGTTATTGTGGATGACTATTCTCGCTTCACTTGGGTGTTCTTTTTGCAGGAAAAATCTCATACCCAAGAAACCTTAAAGGGATTCTTGAGACGGGCTCAAAATGAGTTCGACTTAAGGATCAAGAAAATTAGAAGTGACAACGGGACGGAGTTCAAGAACTCTTAAATTGAAGGCTTCCTTGAGGAGGAGGGCATCAAGCATGAGTTCTCTTCTCCCTACACGCCACAAACAAAATGGTTTAGTGGAGAGGAAGAATAGAACTCTATTGGACATGGCAAGAACCATGCTTGATGAGTACAAGACTTCGGATCGGTTTTGGGCCGAGGCGGTCAACACCGCCTGCTACGCCATCAACCGGTTGTATCTACACCGAATCCTCAAGAAGACATCATACGAACTCCTAACCGGTAAAAAGCCCAATATTTCATATTTTAGAGTCTTTGGTAGCAAATGCTTTATTCTTGTTAAAAGAGGTAGAAAATCTAAATTTGCTCCTAAGACTGTAGAAGGCTTTTTACTAGGATATGACTCAAACACAAGGGCATATAGAGTCTTTAACAAGTCCTCCGGACTAGTTGAAGTTTCTTGTGACGTTGTGTTTGATGAGACTAACGGCTCTCAAGTAGAGCAAGTTGATCTTGATGACATAGGTGATGAAGAGGCTCTGTGCATCACGCTAAGGAACATGTCCATTGGGGATGTGTGTCCTAAGGAATCCGAAGAGCCTCCAAATGCACAAGATCAACCATCCTCCTCCACGCAAGCATCTCCACCAACTCTAAATGAGGATGAGGCTCAAGTTGATAAAGGAGAAGATCGACAAGATGAGCCTCCTCAAGATGACGGCAATGATCAAGGGGGAGATGCAAATGATCAAGACAAGGAGGATGAAGAACAAAGACCGCCACACCCAAGAGTCCACCAAGCAATCCAACGAGATCACCCCGTCGACACCATCCTCGGCGACATCCATAAGGGGGTAACCACTAGATCTCGTGTTGCACATTTTTGTGAACGTTACTCTTTTGTTTCCTCTATTGAGCCACACAGGGTAGAGGAAGCACTACAAGATTCGGATTGGGTGGTGGCGATGCAAGAGGAGCTCAACAACTTCACTAGGAATGAGGTATGGCATTTAGTTCCACGTCCTAATCAAAATGTTGTAGGAACCAAGTGGGTGTTCCGCAACAAGCAAGACGAGCATGGTGTGGTGACAAGGAACAAAGCCCGACTTGTGGCCAAGGGATATTCACAAGTCGAAGGTTTGGATTTCGGTGAAACCTATGCACCCGTAGCTAGGCTTGAGTCAATTCACATATTATTGGCCTATGCTACTTACCATGGCTTCAAGCTTTATCAAATGGACGTAAAGAGTGCCTTCCTCAATGGACCAATCAAGGAAGAGGTCTATGTTGAGCAACCTCCCGGCTTTGAAGATAGTGAGTATCCAAACCATGTTTATAAACTCTCTAAGGCGCTTTATGGGCTCAAGCAAGCCCCAAGAGCATGGTATGAATGCCTTAGAGATTTCCTTATCACTAATGGCTTCAAAGTCGGAAAGGCCGATCCTACACTCTTTACCAAAACACTTGAAAATGATTTGTTTGTATGCCAAATTTATGTTGATGATATTATATTTGGGTCTACTAACGAATCTACATGTGAAGAGTTTAGTAGGATCATGACACAAAAATTCGAGATGTCAATGATGGGGGAGTTGAAGTACTTCTTGGGATTTCAAGTGAAGCAACTCCAAGAAGGCACCTTCCTAAGCCAAACGAAGTATACTCAAGATATTCTAAGCAAGTTTGGGATGAAGGATGCCAAACCCATCAAGACACCCATGGGAACCAATGGGCATCTCGACCTCGACACGGAAGGTAAATCTGTCGATCAAAAGGTATACCGGTCGATGATTGGCTCTTTACTCTATTTATGTGCATCTCGACCGGATATTATGCTTTCCGTATGCATGTGTGCAAGATTCCAAGCCGACCCTAAGGAAGCTCACCTTACGGTCGTAAAACGAATCTTGAGATATTTAGTTTATACTCCTAAGTTTGGGCTTTGGTATCCTAGGGGATCCACATTCGATTTGATTGGTTATTCGGATGCCGATTGGGCGGGGTGTAAAATCAATAGAAAGAGCACATCGGGGACTTGCCAGTTCTTGGGAAGATCCTTGGTGTCTTGGGCTTCAAAGAAGCAAAATTCCGTAGCTCTTTCTACCGCCAAAGCCAAATATATTGTCGCAGGTCATTGTTGCGCGCAACTACTTTGGATGAGGCAAACCCTTAGGGACTACGGTTACAAACTAACCAAAGTTCCTCTTCTATGTGATAATGAGAGTGCAATCCGCATGGCGGATAATCTCGTTGAACATAGCCGCACTAAACACATAGCCATTCGGTATCATTTTCTAAGGGATCACCAACAAAAGGGAGATATCAAGATTGCATATATTAACACTATGGATCAATTAGTCGATATCTTTACCAAGCCACTTGATGAACAAACCTTTAACAAACTTAGGCATGAGCTAAATATCCTTGATTCTAGGAATTTCTTTTGATGTCTTGCACATATGGCTCATAAGTATACCTTTGATCATATCTCTTTTATATGCTATGACTAATATGTTTTTGAGTATATTTCAAACCAAGTCATAGGTGTATTGAAAGGGAATTGGAGTCTTCGGCGAAGACAAAGGCTTCCACTCCGTAACTCATCCTTCGCCGTCGCTTCGAGCAATTCTCCGTCTTTGGTATAATCTTCACTCATATTCTATTTGCCAAAGGGGAGAAAACAGTTAGGAAAGGGCTTACATTTCATTCTAAGTATCCGTTTTTGGCGATTCATGCCAAAGGGGGAGAAAGTATTAGCCCAAAGCAAAAGGACCGCACCACCACCTAATTTTAAAAACTAATGATTTTCAATTGGTAAATTTCAAATTGGTATCTTATTGTATTCAAAAGGGGGAGAAAGTAGTATTTTCAAAATCTTATTCATTTACCTTTGACTATTTGCAAAAGGACTTTGAAAAGGATTTACAAAAGAATTTGCAAAAACAAAACAAGTGGTGCAAGCGTGGTCCAAAATGTTAAAGAAAAAGAAACAATCCATGCATATCTTATGAGTAGTTATATTGGCTCAATTCTAAGTAACCTTTGCACTTACAAATATGCAAACTAGTTCAATTATGCACTTCTATACTTGCTTTGTTTTGTGTTGGCATCAATCACCAAAAAGGGGGAGATTGAAAGGGAATTAGGCTTACACCTATTTTCCTAATTGATTTTGGTGGTTGAATTGCCCAACACAAATAATTGGACTAACTAGTTTGCTCTAGTCTATAAGTTATACAGGTGCCAAAGGTTCACAAAAAGCTAATAAAAAGACCAAGAAAAGGGTTCAACAAAATGAGCAAAGGACAACCGAAGTGTGCCCTGGTCTGGCGCACCGGACTGTCCGGTGTGCCACCGGACAGTGTCCGGTGCACCAGGGCACTCGAGGCTGAACTCCTCACCTTCGGGAAAACGCAGAGGCGCTCCGCTATAATTCACTGGACTGTCCGGTGTACCACCAGACAGTGTCCGGTGCCCCAGGGGAGAGCGACTCTGAACTCGCCAGCTTCGGATTTCCGCTCCGCTATAATTCACCGAACATGTCCGGTGCACACCGGACTGTCCGATGGCAGAGCACGGGCGGGTGGCACACCGGACAGTCTACAGGACTTGTCCGGTGCACCACCGGACAGCCAGGCGGGCCCACATGTTGGAGCTCCAACGGTCGGAACCCAACGGCCTGGTGACGTGGCTAGCGCACCGGACAGTGTCCGGTGCGCCATGCGACAACAGCCTCCACCAAACGGCTAGTTTGGTGGTTGGGGTTATAAATACCCCCAACCACCCCACATTCAAGTCATCCAAGTTTTCCACCTTCCAACTACTTACAAGAGCTCTAGCATTCAATTCTAGACACACCCAAGTGATCAAATCCTCTCCCAATTCCACACAAGGCTTTAGTGATAAGTGAGAGAGATTTGTTGTGTTCTTTTGAGCTCTTACGCTTGGATTGCTTCTTTCTTTCATTCTTTCTTGTGAACAACTCAATTGTAACCAAGGCAAGAGACACCAATTGTGTGGTGGTCCTTATGGGCAAGTTTGTTCCCGTTTGATTGAGAAGAAGAAGCTCACTCGGTCCGTGGGACCGTTTGAGAGAGGGAAAGGGTTGAAAGAGACCCGGTCTTTGTGACCACCTCAACGGGGAGTAGGTTTGCGAGAACCGAACCTCGGTAAAACAAATCTATGTGTCATACTCTTTATTCGCTTGCGATTTGTTTTGCACCCTCTCTCTCGGACTCGATTATATTTCTAACGCTAACCCGGCTTGTAGTTGTGATTAAGTTTGTAAATTTCAGATTTGCCCTATTCACCCCCCTCTAGGCGACTTTCAGGATGCATGTTGCAGCCTAGTATCAGTTAAGGGCTTTGGTAAAATTTATTCACACAAAACTAGCAATTCAAGTCATAGTCCATTGTTCCGTTGTGGATGAACGTAACCTCTATCCTAGATGGATGTTCAACTTAACAGTCTTCATCGAAACACTGATATATCAAATAATAGTGGAACTAAGATTATTTTACATGTGTAGACGATATACGAGGGAACTTCTTCCGGCAGGTGTGGGACGTGCTCTCCAACGATGAGACCATGCAAATCGTGGCATATATTGAAGTCTGCATGGTACTGGTGGCTGCAATGTAGTGGTGAAACAGCTAGATTAAAATAACAAAACTTATGTATGGCCAGGATCACAAATGGATTATGAAACTTTTTCTTATAACAGTATAACACACATTTTGTATATAAATTATCGTGGTATTATATGTTCTCGTTGTAACGCACGGACACTTATCTAATGTGTGTGTGAATATATATATATATATATATATATATATATATATATATATATATATATATATATATATATATATATATATATATATATATATTGTATATTAGGAGCCATGGGCTTCCAATAACTAGAGGAAGCCCAGGCCAGACAGTGCAATCCGGTCGAGCCGGACCAGGTCTAGACGTCTATAAAAGAAAATCTGGAGTGCTAGGGTTCAGTTTTTCACGCCCCATCCAGATTCATTAGCGACGACGCGTGCGACGACGGCGGTTGCCCGATAGAGCGCGCGGCGGTGGATCCCCGGCCAGTGGCTGCGGTGGTCGCGGCTCCTCGACCTCGACGTGCGGTGGCGGTGGTTCCTCGATCCGGAGTAGAGGCGTCGGTTCCCAGGTCAGCGGCGGCGGCTCCCCGATCCAGAGGGCGAGCGACGGCAGTGCCCTTGTGCGGGCAAGCGGTGGCGTCCCCGGGGCCCCGAGGCGGCAGCACTTCCAAGGCCGGCGAGCAAGCGGCGCCCCTCGATGTGCGAGTAGCGATGGCGACACACAAGACGTGAGGTTCGAGCGGCGTCACGGATGGTGCGAGGTGCGCACAGCGACGACCGCGCATGACATCCTCCGATCCGGCGCAGTTTGGGCAGCCCGAATGACGACATACATCTGTGCTTATGTCGTCGACGATGTCCTCCGGCGACTACCTCCTCCGATTTGTGTTTTCTTTTTGATTATTGTGTTTTATGCCTACCACATGTATTATTTACACTAAAAACTGTACGATTTTATGCTTGAACACGGGGTTCGTATATCAGTTTGTTGTATGCATATTTTTTGCATGCACATTGGAAAGGCAATTCCTTGATTTATGATATTCGTAATCACCATAAAAAATCAAATCATTTATGTTCGTAAATGCCAAATTTGTAAGTATTTATGCGACGTTATATAAGAATTTATGCTCTATGTGACTCATGTCATCCAATTTTTTGCGCGCATGAACTGGAAAGAAAAATATAATCCAAAATTTGCGCGCATGCAATGGAAACTCCCACGATTTGCCATAATATTTGGATTTGTATAAAAATAGAAATCGCATGCATGCGGCTGCCATGTTTTTTGGATCTGCCATAAAAATAGGACCGTAATAACAACCTACTAGAGCTATCAACCTCTCACATTGGCTCGGTATTTACGCTTATAATTGAGGGATTTTATACTCAAAACTTAAGATTTTTACGCTCCAACCTGGAGATGCGTCCACCAGTGAACAACATGCCAGATTTTTTACGCAGTGTACCGAATTGCATAAATAACTACACCGTGTAGTATAATTAGTATAAGTATATATCGTAAACTAGTTCTAATGTGTTTAGGTGCATGGTTGTTGGAAGGATTCTATATTTACGAAGGAAATAAAACATTAAATACGATTTTTTGTTTCTATGCATGCAATTCATTTCCTTTCATTGCACATTTTTTCCATCATAAATTCGTGTGCATGCAGCTCGTAACAGATTTTTACGCAGTATACCGAATTGCATAATTATCTACAAAGTGTAGCATATTTAGTATCAGTATATATCATAAAATGATCCTTACGCGTCTAGTTGCATGGCTGTTGCAGCGATCCTAAATTTATAGAGAAAATAAAGCATTTAAAAATAGAAACCGCCACACATATCTTTCCTAAATTTACGCGCATGCATTGGAACGTGTTTGACTCATGCATGCATTCCTTTTTTGCGCTCACAGACGTGGGGCGGGTGGTGCACCCGACAGCCTGGTTGAGTCGGCGCGCTGTGTTGAACCAGCTTGCAGGGGTGGTCGGCCTGGACTTCATTTAACTATTGAAAGCCCAGGGCTCCCTTTATACCTGCCATATATATATACTAACTATTAAGGGGATAGTGTAGACCGCCCCCGCCGCGACCCCACGCCCGCCTGCCGCGAAACCCCCGTCGCGACCGCTCCACGAATCCCGTCGCGCGACGCCGCTACACCACACCCGCCAGCCATGCCGCACCGCACGCCCGCATCGGCCGCCTCCCTACGCGCACGGGAACCGCCCGCACAGCCCGCGCCCCCGTCCCCCCGACCTCGGCTTGCTAGCGCCCGCCCGCCGCCCCGTACCAAACAGGCACACCGCGCAAGCCCGCCCGAGACACCGCCGACGCTGCGCAATGCCCGCCCCCGCCGCTCACCCTTTTGCACGTCGCAACGACAGAGGTCCATAGGGTACCTCGTGCTCCCAGCCGCCCCCAATTCCCATGGCGGCAACGATAGAACCCGGGGCGCCGCGTGCGGCGCTAGGTCTAGGCGCCCCCGCGGTGCCCCGTGCTCCTCCTACATGGCTTCGGCGCCTCGGCGACGTGGCAGTGGGCCCCGTACCTCCACAGCCTCCTCGCAGTCGGCCTCGATCCCATCGTCGCTTCCTCCCCCAGCCCTGATCGTCATACAGCTCCAGCCCCACCCCAGCTTGCTCGTGGAGGTGGATCATCGCCGTAGCAGTTCTCTCGTGCAGGTGAGCTCCGCCCCGAAGGTTCAACCTTCATCGGGTTCCCCCTCCCATTCTGAGTCTCCGACTTCTTTTCGACTAATTCATGCGCCCTCTGTCATGGCCTAGTTCTTGAAGGATGAGGGGGTTGTTTTGTCGCCGGAGGATGAAAATAAGAGGGAGAAGGTGATCCGGGAGCTCAAGAAGGTAAGAGGCGGCTCGGCCGCTCGGTTTTTTTGGCTCAAAGAAAGCATCTTGTGATTTGGTGCACTTCCCTCAGATAGTGATGCATTGGGCCAACGCAGTGGCTTATGAGCAGAGTGTGCCCCAGGGGCTGGCCACAGCTATCGTCCTGACATACGATTCTTACACATTAGGGGTAAGCTAAGCAAGAACCACACGACTTTAGAGTCTTAATTTTTCTGGGTTTTGGCGCATTTTGTTCTTTGTAGTTCATTTCTTTTTCACACGGTTCGTACACACTGTGGCTATGTGGGAGATAGGCGAATTTGGTCCTTGCACTTTTGATGTGTCTAAATTCTTGCGCAGTTTATGTTCTCGTTCATATTGTTTACAGGGCGATGCCTAATTTTATGTTTTGATTTCTTTTAGACCATCACATCATGGGCTATATATCATAGGTTCAATGATTCACATGTTTTGTGTTTTAAGCTAGCCTACATTATAACTTATGCACATCCGTTGGGCCTTGGGTAGTCCTGATATAAAACGATCGCAGGTGATCTGATTTTTTTTCAAACAGCTTTACTGCACCCTCAATTGTGGATATTGCAGTAAACACGTTACTACCGAGCACAGTTCTATTTTGACATACTTTTGGCTTATGACATAGTTCGATGAATCTGAATAAAAGAAAAGCATCAACAGCTGCATTCCCCCATACTGCACTTTTCTTTTGAACAAACAAACACATTGGCCTGCCTTTTCTAGACTTTTTAGTGTGTAGAGGGAGATGAGTTGTCACCATTGCTCTTCAAGCTTTGGGCTCTACTAATGGAAATCTTTATTTCTTTTCTCAAGGCTCATGGACCTGAATCTAACACTGATTTACTTTGTCTTGGACCTTGTATTGCAACACTGCAGGTGGGTATGGTTCTTTCTGTTTCATATCTTTACTCCAGATATTGATTCATAATTGAAAGTCGCCTAGAGGGGGTTGAATAGGCAAATCTGAAATTTATAACTTAAAAGACAATCTACAAGCTGGGGTTAGCGTTAGAAATAAAGCCAAGTCCGAAAGAGAGGGCGAAAACAAATCACAAGCAAATAAAGCGTGTGACACGGTGATTGGTTTTACCGAGGTTCGGTTCTTGCAAACCTACTCCCCGTTGAGGTGGTCACAAAGACCGGGTCTCTTTCAACTCTTTCCCTCTCTCAAACGGTCACCTAGACCGAGTGAGCTTTTCTCCTCAATCAATTGGGTCACTTAGACCCCACAAGGACCACCACAACTTGGTGTCTCTTGCTTTGATTACAAAGGTGTTGAGAACAAGAATGGGGAAGAAGAAAAGCGATCCAAGCGACAAGAACTCAAATGAACACAAATATATCTCTCTCACTAGTCACTAAATGTTTGGAGTGATCTTGGACTTGGGAGAGTATTTGATCTCTTGTTTGTGTCTTGGAGTGAAGTCTAGAGCTCTTGTATTGAATGCAATGGCTGAAAACTTGGATTCTTTGAAGTGGTGGTGGTTGGGGGTATTTATAGCCCCAACCACCAAACCAACCATTGGGGTTGGGCTGCTGTCGATGGGCGCACCGAACAGTCCGGGGCGTGTTGGGGACCTTCGGCTTCCGAAGGTCCTCAAAAACGTGATTTGACAATGTTTCCTAAGTATGCGAGCAGGTATCTTCGGAATCAGGAATCAGGTTGCGGGTATACAGAAGCATGGTCAAGACGAAGCTTGACTAGGATGGTGATCACGACGAAGGATAAGATGATCATGAAGCTATATGCAAAAGAGCTTCGGCATCACGGCGGGAAGGGGAAACCGACTTAAAGATGAAAAGCCAAACTAGACCTCGAAGAAATACTATAGAGTTATTGATAAATGTAAAGGGCATTAATGTAATCTTGCATGGGCTGCGACCCGTGCCTATAAATAGGTGAACAGTATTCCCGTAATGTTCACGCTGACTTGACATTCACTTTTGCGTCACGCCTGTATTCTTTTCCTTCAATCCAAAGGTACATTTGTAATTTATCTTTGTTCAAACAAGTAATAAAAATAGAAATAGATTAATAATAATGTTTATAGAAATTGTGTCATTTTCTATATTTTGTTTGAATGTTATCCATTTTTTATCATGATCATGAAGGTATGTCCTTCATGACCTTTGTCCTAAATTCGTTATGTCCGAAGGGAAATAATGATTTGAAGGACGAAGGGCCTTTGATATTTAACATTTTATGTTGCCTTGTTCTTGATTCATAGCATTTGAGAACAAGTCCCCAACAGGGCGCTAGCCACATCACCCAACCGTTAGGGTTCGACCGTTGGAGCTCTGACAGGCTGGGGCACCTGACAGTCCGGTGCCGCACCGGACAGGTACTGTTCACTGTCCGGTGCGCCTTCTGGCGCCTGCTTTGACTCTACGCGAACTGTTTGCGCACTGTAGCGCTTTTTAGGTTTCCATTGGAGTCGACCGTTGCACTGTAGTCGTTGCTCCGCTGGCACACCGGACAGTCCGGTGAATTATAGCGGAGTGGCTTTTCCAGAAACCCTAAGGTGGCGAGTTCGAGTTGATCCACCCTGGTGCACCGAACACTGTCCGGTGGTGCACCGGACAGTCCGGTGCGCCAGACCAGGGCAGCCTTCAGTTTCTTTTGCTCCTTTCTTTTTGAACCCTAACTTGTACCTTTTTATTGGTTTGTATTGAACCTTTGGCACCTGTAGAACTTATAATCTAGAGCAAACTAGTTAGTCCAATTATTTGTGTTGGGAAATTCAACCACCAAAATTATTTAGAAAAAGGTTTGACCCTATTTCCCTTTCAATCTCCCCCTTTTTGTTGATTGATGCCAACACAAACCAAAGCAAATATATAAGTGCAGAATTGAACTAGTTTGCATAAGGTAAGTGCAAAGGTTGCTTGGATTTAAACCAATTTAAACTTTCATAAGGTATGCATGGATTGCTTTCTTTCTTTTTAACATTTGGACCACTTTTGCACCACTTGTTTTGTTTTTGCAAATCTTTTTGGAAATTCTTTTCAAAGTCTTTTTGCAAGTAGTCAAAGGTATATGAATAAGATTTCGAGAAGCATTCTCAAGATTTGAAATTTTCTCCCCCTGTTTCAAATGCTTTTCCTTTGACTAAACAAAACTCCCCCTGAATGAAATTCTCCTCTTAGTGTTCAGGAGGGTTTTACCAATTGAAAGAAGATCAAATATTTTAGATACCAATTTTTGAAAAACTCCTCCTTAAAATATAGATTCCAATTGAGATAGAATTTCTTAGAGGAATACTAATTTTAAATATACCAATTGAAAACATTAAAAACTTTGTTTCTAAAATTTTTGAAATTGGTGTGGTGGTGCGGTCCTTTTACTTTGGGCTAATACTCTCTCCGCCTTTGGCATTAATCTCCAAAAACGGAGTCTTTAGAGCCTTAATACTCTCTCCCCAATGGTACTAGTAATAAGAGTGAAGATTATACCAAAGTGGAGAGCGGTGCGGAGTGACGACGAAGGGTAAACAATACCGATAGAGTGGAGTGGAAGCCTTGTCTTCGCCGAAGACTCCATTTCCCTTTCAATCTACGACTTAGCATAGGAATACACTTGAAAACACATTAGTCGTAGACATAAGAGAGATATGATCAAAGGTACATAAATGAGCTATGTGTGCAAAGTATCAATCAAAGTTCCGAGAATCAAGAATGTTTAGCTCATTCCTAAGTTTGGTAAAGGTTTTCTCAACTAATGGCTTGGTAAAGATATCGGCTAATTGTTCTTTGATGCTAACATAAGCAATCTCGATATCCCCCTTTGTTGGTGATCCCTCAAAAAGTGATACCTAATGGCTATGTGCTTAGTGCGGTTGTGCTCAACGGGATTATCCGCCATGCGGATTTCACTCTCATTATCACATAGGAGAGGGACTTTGGTTAATTTGTAGCCATAGTCCCTAAGGGTTTGCCTCATCCAAAGCAATTGCGCGCAACAATGGCCTGCGGCAATGTACTCGGCTTTAGCGGTAGAAAGAGCTACTGAATTTTGTTTCTTTGAAGCCCAAGACACCAGGGATCTTCCCAAGAACTGACAAGTCCCTGATGTGCTCTTTCTATCAATTTTACACCCTGCCCAATCAGCATCTGAATAACCTATTAAATCAAAGGTGGATCCCTTGGGGTACCAAAGACCAAACTTAGGTGTATGAACTAAATATCTCAAGATTCTTTTTACGGCCCTAAGGTGAACTTCCTTAGGATCGGCTTGGAATCTTGCACACATGCATATGGAAAGCATAATATCTGGTCGAGATGCACATAAATAGAGTAGTGATCCTATCATCGACCGATATACCTTTTGATCTACGGATTTACCTCCCGTGTCGAGGTCGAGATGCCCATTGGTTCCCATGGGTGTCTTGATGGGCTTGGCATCCTTCATTCCAAACTTGGTGAGTATATCTTGAATGTACTTAGTTTGGCTGATGAAGGTACCATCTTGGAGTTACTTGACTTGAAATCCTAAGAAATACTTCAACTCCCCCATCATAGACATCTCGAATTTTTGAATCAATATCCTACTAAACTCTTCACAAGTAGATTTGTTAGTAGACCCAAATATGATATCATCAACGTAAATTTGGCATACAAACAAATCATTTTCAATAGTTTTAGTAAAGAGTGTAGGATCGGCTTTTCTGACTTTGAAGCCATTAGTAATAAGGAAATCTCTAAGGCATTCATACCATGCTCTTGGGGCTTGCTTGAGCCCATAAAGCGCCTTAGAGAGTTTATAGACATGGTTAGGGTACTCACTATCTTCAAAGCCGGGAGGTTGCTCAACATAGACCTCTTCCTTGATTGGTCCATTGAGGAAGACACTTTTCACGTCCATTTGATAGAGCTTAAAGCCATGGTAAGTAGCATAGGCAAGTAATATGCAAATTGACTCAAGCCTAGCTACGGGTGCATAGGTTTCACTGAAATCCAAACCTTCGACTTATGAATATCCCTTGGCCACAAGTCGGGCTTTGTTCCTTGTCACCACACCATGCTCATCTTGCTTGTTGCGGAATACCCACTTGGTTCCTACAACATTTTGGTTAGGACGTGGAACTAAATGCCATACCTCATTCCTCGTGAAGTTGTTGAGTTCCTCTTGCATTGCCAACACCCAATCCGAATCCCTTAATGCGTCTTCCACCCTGTATGGCTCAATAGAAGACACAAAAGAGTAATGCTCACAAAAATGTGTGACATGAGATCGAGTGGTTACCCCTTTATGAATATCGCCGAGGATGGAGTTCACGAGGTGATCTCGTTGTATCGCTTGGTGGACTCTTGGGTGAGGCAGTCTTGGACCCTGATCATCTTCCTTGTCTTGATCATTGGCATCTCCCCCTTGATCATTGCCCTCCTCTTGAGGTGGCTCATCTTCTTGGTCTTCATTCTCATCATCTTGAGCTTGATCCTCATTTTGGGTTGGTGGAGATGCTTACATGGAAGATGAAGGTTGATCTTGTGCTTGTGGAGGCTCCTCGGGTTCCTTAGGGCATATATCCCCAATGGACATGTTCCTTAGCGCGACGCACGAAGCCTCTTCATCATCTAGCTCATCAACATCAACTTGATATACTTGAGAGCCATTAGTCTCATCAAACACAATGTCACAAGAAACTTCAACTAGTCCAGTGGACTTGTTAAAGACTCTATATGCCCTTGTGTTTGAGTCATAACCAAGTAAAAAGCCTTCTACAGCCTTAGGAGCAAATTTAGATTTTCTACCTCTTTTAACAAGAATAAAACATTTGCTACCAAAGACTCTAAAATATGAAACATTGGGCTTTTTACCGGTTAGAAGTTCATATGATGTCTTTTTGAGGATTCGGTGAAGGTAGAGCCTGTTGATGGAGTACTAGGTGGTGTTAATCGCCTCCGCCCAAAACTGGTCCGATGTCTTGTACTCATCAAGCATGGTCCTCGCCATGTCAAGTAGAGTTCTATTCTTCCTCTCTACTACACCATTTTGTTGTGGTGTGTAGGGAGAAGAGAACTCATGCTTGATTCCCTCCTCCTCAAGAAAGCCTTCTATTTGAGAGTTCTTGAACTCCGTCCCATTGTCGATTCTAATCTTTTTGATCCTTAAGCTGAACTCATTTTGAGCCCGTCTCAAGAATCCCTTCAATGTCTCTTGGGTTTGAGATTTATCCTGCAAAAAGAACACCCAAGTGAAGCGAGAATAGTCATCCACAATAACGAGACAATACTTACTCCTGCCGATGCTCATGTAAGCTATCGGGCCAAATAAATCCATGTGGAGTAGCTCAAGCGGCATGCCGATCGTCATGATGTTCTTGTGTGGATGGTGAACACCAACTTGCTTTCCTGCTTGGCATGCGCTACGAACCCTGTCTTTCTCAAAATGAACATTGATTAGTCCCAAACTGTGTTCTCCCTTTAGAAGCTTGTGAAGATTCTTCATCCCAACATGGGCTAGTCGGCGATGCCAGAGCCAACCCATATTAGTCTTAGCAATTAAGCAAGTATCAAGTTCAGCTCTATTAAAATCAACTAAGTATAGTTGACCCTCTAATACTCCCTTAAATGCTACTGGATCGTCACTTCTTCTAAAGACAGTAACACCTATATCCGTAAAAAGACAGTTGTAACCCATTTTGCACAATTGAGAAACTGAAAGCAAGTTATAATATAAAGAATCTACAATAAAAACATTGCAAATAGAATGGTCAGGTGATATAGCAATTTTACCAAGTCCTTTGACCAAACCTTGATTTCCATCCCCGAATGTTATAGCTCTTTGGGGATTATCGTTTTTCTCGTAGGAGGAGAACATCTTTTTCTCCCCAGTCATGTGGTTTGTGCACCCGCTATCAATGATCCAACTTGAGCCCCCGGATGCATAAACCTGCAAAACAAGTTTAGGCCTTGTTCTTAGGTACCCAAACGGTCTTGGGTCCTTTGACATTAGAAACAAGCACCTTGGGTACCCAAACACAAGTCTTGGAGCCCTTGTGTTTGCCCCCAACATATTTGGCAACTATTTTGCCTGAATTGTTAGTGATCACATAAGAAGCATCAAAAGTTTTCAATGAAACATTAGGTTCATTTGATGCAATATGAGATTTCTTTTTAGGCAATTTAACATGGGTTGATTTCCTAGAGCTAGAAGCCTCATTTCTATACATAAAAGCATGATGTAAAACATTATGAGGTTTCCTAGCATGAATTCTCCTAATTTTGTGCTCGGGATAACCAGTAGTATATAAAATATAGCCCTCGTTATCCTGAACCATGGGAGCTTTGCCCTTAACAAAGTTAGACAATTTCTTGGGGCATTAAGTTTAACATTGCCTCCCTGTTGGAAGCCAATGCCATCCTTAATGTCAGGGCGTCTCTCACTATAGAGCATGCTTCTAGCAAATTTAAATTTTTCATTTTCTATCTCATGCTCATTAATTTTGGCACTAAGTTGAGCTATGTGATCATTTTGTTGTTTAATTAAAGCTAGTTGATCATGAATAGCATCAACATTAATATCTCTACATCTAGTGCAAATGGAAACATGATCAACAGTAGATGTAGAGGGTTTGCATGCATTTAATTCATCAATCTTAGCATGTAACATGACATTATCATTTCTAAGATTGGAAATAGAAACATTGCAAACATTTAAATCTTTAGCCTTAGACATTAATTTATCATTCTCAATCTTAAGGCTAGAAAGTGATTCATTCAACTTGTCAATCTTAGTAATTAAACTAGCATTATCATCTCTAAGACTAACAATTGAATCATCACAACTTTTTAGCTTCTCAACCTTAGAAATTAATTTAGCATTTTCAATTCTAAGGTTGGAGATAGTGTCATGGCAAATGTTAAGCTCACTAGTTAATTTTTCACATTTTTTCTACTTCCTGAGCATAAGCATTTTTTACCTTAACATGCTTTTTATTTTCCTTAATAAGGAAGTCCTCTTGGCTATCCAAGAGTTCATCCTTCTCATGAATAGCACCTATCAATTCATTTAATTTTTCTTTTTGTTGCATGTTTAGGTTGGCAAAAAGAGCAAGCAAACTATCTTCATCATCACTAGAGTTATCCTCATCACTAGATGTTGCATATTTAGTGGAGGCTCTAGATTTTACCTTCTTCTTTTTGCCGTCTTTTGCCATGAGGCACTTGTGGCCGATGTTTGGGAAGAGGAGACCCTTGTTGACGGCGATGTTTGTGGCGTCCTCGTCGGAGGAGGAGTCGGTGGAGCTCTCATCGGAGTCCCACTCTCAGCATACATGGGCATCGCCGCCCTTCTTCTTGTAGTATCTCTTCTTTTCCCTCCTCTTTCCCTTCTTGTCGTCGTCCCTGTCACTATCACTAGATAATGGACATTTAGCAATAAAATGACCGGGCTTACCACACTTGTAGCAAACTTTCTTGGAGCGGGGCTTGTAATCCTTCCCCCTCCTTTGCTTGAGGATTTGGCGGAAACTCTTGATGATGAGCGCCATTTCCTCGTTGTCGAGCTTGGAGGCGTCGATAGAGAGCCTACTTGACGTAGACTCTTCTTTCTTCTCCTACGTCGCTTTGAATGCGATGGGTTGCACCTCGGGTGTGGAGGTGGCGCCTCGCTCGATGATTTGTTTGGAGCCTTTGATCATCAATTCAAAGCTCACAAACTTTCCTTTAACCTCCTCAGGAGACATTAGCTTGTATCTAGGATCACCACGAATTAATTGAACTTGTGTAGGATTAAGAAAAACGAGTGATCTTAGAATAACCTTGACCATTTCATGGTCATCCCATTTTGTGCTCCCGAGGTTGCGCACTTGGTTCACCAAGGTCTTGAGCCGGTTGTACATGGCTTATGGCTCCTCTCCTTGGTTGAGCATAAATCGACCGAGCTCCCCCTCGATCGTTTCCCGCTTGGTGATCTTGGTCACCTCATCTCCTTCATGCGCGGTCTTGAGCACGTCCCAAATCTCTTTGGCACTCTTCAACCCTTGCACCTTATTATACTCCTCTCGACTTAGAGAGGCGAGGAGTATAGTAGTGGCTTGGGAGTTGAAGTGCCGGATTTGGTCGACCTCCTCCGAATCGTAATCCTTCTCCCCTTCCTTTGATACCTGTGCTCCATACTCAACAATATCCCATATGCTTTTGTGGAGTGAGGTTAGGTGATGCCTCATTTTATCACTCCACATAGAATAATCTTCACCGTAAAAAACTGGTGGTTTGCCTAATGGGACGGAAAGTAATGGAGTACGTTTGGAAATGCGAGGATAGCGGAGGGGCATCTTACTATACTTCTTGCACTCATGGCGCTTAGAAGTGGCGGACGAAGAGTCGGTCTCGTAGTAGACCACTTTCTTCATCTTCTTCTTCTTGTCACCTCTCTGTTGTGTCTTGATGGAGGAAGAGGATTCCTCCTTGTGCTTGTGGTTGGACTCCCTTGAGTGGGTTCTCCCCGAGCTTGTGGACTTGTCGCCGCCGGTCCCAATCTCCCTCTTGGCGTATGCTCCCAACATCACTTCGAGTGGTTAGACTCTAATGAAGTACCGGGCTCTGATACCAATTGAAAGTCGCCTAGAGGGGGGTGAATAGGCAAATCTGAAATTTATAACTTAAAAGACAATCTACAAGCTGGGGTTAGCGTTAGAAATAAAGTCGAGTCCGAAAGAGAGGGCGAAAACAAATCACAAGCAAATAAAAGCGAATGACACGGTGATTTGTTTTACCGAGGTTCGGTTCTTGCAAACCTACTCCCCGTTGAGGTGGTCACAAAGACTGGGTCTCTTTCAACCCTTTCCCTCTCTCAAACGATCACCTAGACCGAGTGAGCTTTTCTCCTCAATCAATTGGGTACTTAGACCCCACAAGGACCACCACAACTTGGTGTCTCTTGCTTTGATTACAAAGGTGTTGAGAACAAGAATGGGGAAAAACAAAAGCGATCCAAGCGACAAGAACTCAAATGAACACAAATATCTCTCTCTCACTAGTCACTAAATGTTTGGAGTGATCTTGGACTTAGGAGAGGATTTGATCTCTTGTTTGTGTCTTGGAGTGAAGTCTAGAGCTCTTGTATTGAATGCAATGGCTGAAAACTTGGATTCTTTGAAGTGGTGGTGTTGGGGGTATTTATAGCCCCAACCACCAAACCAATCGTTGGGGTTGGGCTGCTGTCGATGGGCGCACCGGACAGTCCGGTGCGCCAGCCACGTCACCTAATCGTTAGGGTTCGACCGTTGGAGCTCTGACAGCCTGGGGCACCGAACAGTCCGGTGCGCCTTCTGGCGCCTGCTCTGACTCTGCGCGAACTGTCCGCGCACTGTAGCGCTTTTCAGGTTTGCGTTGGAGTCGACTGTTGTGTTGTAGCCGTTGCTCCGCTGGTACACCGGACAGTCCGGTGAATTATAGCGAAGTGGCTTTTCCAGAAACCCGAAGGTGGCGAGTTCGAGTTGATCCACCCTGGCGCACCGAACACTATCCGGTGGCACACCGGACAGTCCGGTGCGCCAGACCAGGGCAGCCTTCGGTTTCTTTTGCTCCTTTCTTTTTGAACCCTAACTTGGACCTTTTTATTGGTTTGTGTTGAACCTTTGGCACCTGTAGAACTTATAATCTAGAGCAAACTAGTTAGTCCAATTATTTGTGTTGGGCAATTCAACCACCAAAATTATTTAGAAAAAGGTTTGACCCTATTTCCCTTTCAATAATGTCAACATAATAACTCCTATCTATTTTGCAGTACCATTTCTTTGTTGTTTTGAGACAAATTCTTCAGGGCAGACCAGAAGTATCAGAAGTACACACTGTTGAGAAGGCTAAGGTTCCCTTGATGCGATTTAGATTCACTGGGATTGCAGTTGATTTGACATATGCCCAACTCCCTGTTATTGATGCATTAAAGGCAAGCAGATTACATTGATACCATAACTTGTTCCTTTTTCCTGAAATGCTTCTTATACTATCATCTTATGTTATCTGTGTTTTCTGCTTCTCATGTGATGTGATATTTAACATATAAATATTATTATCTTCTAAAGAACATGGAATGTGTTTGACAAATGTTCTGTTTATGCTACCACTTTCGGTGCTTGATGTTTGAAGCTTTCTTCTATTATATGCTGTCTTTTTCATCAATCAGTCACTTCAATTTAGACGGTTGTGAATCCTTATCTTATTGGGAGTGATTTCGTGTATAATTTTACATACGCCATATAATATGAGTTCATTAAGATACTACTGGCCAAAATCATTATGTGCAAATATTATACGATATATGGTATTTTCAGAAACGTCTACTCCATAGAAAGTTCAGATTGCTAGATGTAAGTATCTTGCATGTAAGTATCTTGCATCCTGCTCCTCTTCAGATAGTGGCATAAGCTAGACGTTGCTTTCAGGAATGGGTCCATACAATGAGTTATCTCTGATATCAAGCTCCTCAATATTTGCCAGATTTCTATGAACCAGAGAACAACAGACATCTGTATATCATTCCTCAAGCCCCAAGCAAGAAATGCATGCAGTATATGATTTTTTATTGCTATATGGAATAAATTGTCAGTTAAACTCGGGCACCAAATATTCTCCATGGAAATTTCAGTTAAGTTCAGTTGTCATCATCTAAAAACTAGGATGTGTACTAATTGCTAAACTAAATTTAAGATTTATTGTTTTTAATGCGCAAAGATGTAAATACCCTGGTGCTCGTATGTGGAAAAGAAGCGGTTGTTAACTGAATTATAAAAAGTTTCGTGTTATGGTCAGTTCCATGCAAGTTCTTTATTGTCAAATGTTTTTAGTTATGAAATCAGGTACTCCCTCTGTCCTAGAGTAGTTAATGTTATATGATTAAATTTTGTCTCTAAATAGTTGTCATTCTCACTTTTCCTGTGCATATTTCTCTTCTAACAATGCATCTTTTTTAGCAACACATTTCTATCTCTATTTCTCTCTTTCTTGTTTTTTTCTACACCACACATTTTTACTTCTAAATTCCCACGTTTGAAATCTAAAACCTAAACTAATTTAGGATGGGTAGATTTGGGATAGAGTGATCACTTCTTTTTTATTTTTTCCTTGTCAACAAAGGGCCAATACATATTCTCTTTTCTGATGAATTGGAGTTCCCACTGATCTATAACTGTGTTAAGCAATACAATGAAAATATGCATATTTATTCTATGGGAAAGCATATGATAAATAAACTTTAGTTTTAATTCAGAAAACCATCATTAGACAAATAAAACAGTTCTTTTCTATATGTATTATTACCTTGTTCATTTGTACTCAACAAAGTGGCCTTGTTTTGTTTGTTAGCTTAGAGGAAAATGGAGGGAGAAATGTCATGCTTGACAGGAAGCATGTTTCTCTCCCAAGGTAACATAATCTCCTTTTTTTCTTTCAATGGTCTACGTTGACATCCATTGGTTGATGAGATTTATTAACCCGGGTAATGTATTATTAGTTACCCAATATAATTCGTCAATTGATATAGGACGATGAACTGATAGTGATTTTTGAAAGATTTATCCCAAGAAACACTAAACTCTATTAGGCGATGCGGTTGGCCTGTGGTGTGACAGAAAAATCGCTCACACTTGACTGTTGATCTTGATTTGCTGCTTGCAGGACGACAACCATTCACTCCACTCCAATTCCTACGAAGGAAGGTCCAAAACTAGCCTCCCAGAATGCATGAAGGATTCCCGTAGGTAACTGTTTGCATTTTCTTACTTATAACTACCCATCAGTCTGTTTTCAGTCACAACTAACAGACCAGGAAGAGTGGTAGGCCTGAACCCAATTTTTCTGATATGCTCCATCTCTACCAATCTTGCAGCCATGCCACTAAGAGTGACAGGCCCGGTATTACCATTCAAGGGTGCAAGGGTCGCTAACCAACACGTCGCGCGATGGGTTGCACTAACCTAGATGGTCCTCCAACAATTCCTCCAGCAACCAACACTTCGTTAGCCTACTGCTGTCACCTAAAATCGGATGGCTCTGACAGACAAAAGCATCAGCTAGAGCGTGAGAAAGACCATACCACTCAGGAACCAAGCTCTTCCTCCACCAACGCGTGAAACCTTTTCTCATAACAATATAACACACATTTTCGTATAATACACATTTGTACATAAATTATCGTGATATTATATGTTTCTGTTGCAATGCACATAAGTTATCGTGGTATTATATGTTTCCATTGTAATGTACAAAACATTTTCTCATAACAGTATAACATACATTTCAGCATAATACATATTTATACATAAATTACTGTTGCAACGCACGGGTATATATATATATATATATATATATATATATATATATATATATATATATATATATATATATATATATATATATATATATATATATATATATATATAAGGATTCCTTGATCCTCCCAAGCCGCAAGGTCGATTCAACTATTTAAGTTGGATTACTTCTCCCTTAAATTGGAAGACAAGATAGGAGTAAATATCCTTCATAAATAAGCCTTTAAGATTAGTTCTATTCTTCTAGGGATTAATGTAAAACTAGATAGGTTAGGTTACACCCAATAACTTTAGCAGGCCGCACATGAACGCGGGCTTGCTCCACAACGCCGGCCGGGTCGAGGCTGTAGGCAAGGCTACCACCCTCTCAGCCATCGCGACCCACATATGAACTTGTTGTCGATCGTCTGTCGGGGTCATATGGGCCGGGCCGTCGACGCTCGCGTTTCCTGTGCTGCTACTAGTAAATACTGTACTCTCCGTGCTGTTGCTGCTACTAGCATCTTCCGCGACAGCTAGTCGACATCCGCTAGCTCCATGTGCAACGTAACTTGAGCGGCTAGGTGTAGTATGCGATTCCCTTCGTCGGGAAGGAAAGAAAGGAAGTGAGCACCGCGGTGCCCATGGTGTGCAGTCTGCTGCTGCCGGGTCTGGTGCTAATGCAGACACGACAGGACAGGTAGTTCTTCCCGTACGTCCCAGTCCTCCATGTGATGATTGCTAGATGGTAGGAGAACGTAGTAGTAGTATGTGGTTCCATTCCATCCACTGAGCCGACTCAAGGATTCTCGAAACAAGAGCAGCCACACCTCCGATCCGACCTATATAGAAACAAAACAAGACAGACGAGCATATCACCTGCCTGCTGAACCCAACAGTACGATACCATAGCACGTGAAACAAGTATCCGATCCCTTGCTTGATTCCCTTCTTCGCTCGCACGCACACCATAATACCATATCATGCATATGCATGGGAATACCCATAATAACGCAATGTTATGAGCACATGTCAGCTTAACCATGCGCAACTATAGTTGACTTGTGCTATAACATCGCGCTATTATGTTGGGTGGGTGGGTACTCCCATATGCATGATACGGTAATTAACAAAGCCATGCATGCTTAACCAATGCAAACCATGTTGTGTTGAGAGTTGAGACCAATGGTCTTCAGTCTGTCCCAAATATATGCAGACACCGGTATGGGAAAAAAAGAAAAGAAAAGAAGCAAGACGACAGACTGGCATCACAGCAAGCGTAATGATCAATCAAGTTGTTGTTGTTTTGGCGTGATTAAACTAGGTGACAGGATACGCCCCTGCCTGCTGAACCGCCCAGCAGTAAGAGAGACTGGACTACTGGAGCATGTGAGCAAGTATCCAATCCTTTGATTCCTTCTTTGCTTGCATATGTATGTACACGTTCTGTCTGCGGTTGGCGCATAGTCTCACCGAGAGTGTGAGACGGTGTCCAGCAGATGGGCGTGACTGGTTGGCCGTGCCCAGGCTCACTACCCACCACCACATGTATTGACCAGAGACGCGAGCATGCATTTGGTTGTCTCGAAACCGGCCTGCACCAACGCATACAAGCCCAGGCAATTTTTATCAACTCCGCGGGGAAGGGGCCTTCTCAGGCCGGCGGGGGCTTCTTGTCAAAACACATTGCATTTCCATCCAAACCAAACCAAACCAAAAGAAAGAAAGAAACAAAAAAAAAGAGAGAGAGAGAATAATTCCGGCCTCCTACACAGCCAGATATATACACGCACAAAATCCGAGACAACGATGATTATACTGATCTCCTTTGGCGACTCTCGCAGGACGCCGGCCGTCTTTTAGTTTTCGTTTCCTTTCTTCTCTACAAGAAAATATCTTTGGAGTCTGCAGCACATGTGTGTGCAGGAGGAAATTAGGTGCGAGGGAGCTTTCGTCGTACGCGCCTCTCTCTCTCTCTCTCTTTACATCTCTACACTACTAGTACTCCGTATCGACCAATCATTTCTTGCTATTCCGGCCTGTTTAATTTGTCTCATTAGTCATTAGTGCATCTCTCTCTCTCTCTCTCAATAATAATATATAATATAGGAGTACTGCTCGCTCTTAACTGGCTTCCGAGCTCGAGGAATAATGGAGCAAAGGCTCCGAGTCGTTGCGACACTACTGTCTGGAGTTTTAGTACTAGTGTAAATGGAACGGCGGCATGTGAGAAGGGCAAGGGCCTAATTTTGGTGGACGAGGAAATAAAAAAAGGATCCATGAATTCAAAAGGCCAAGGGGTGATTGCGACGCTAATCGTTATTGTTGTCATTTACATTTACGTTATTATTTCGTCGCCCAGAGAACATCTTAAACAGTATAACTGCCGGTAACAGTGACAGCAGCAGTAGAATAAGGCAGCTCAGCCTCGAATCCACTCCCATCGCTTTATGTGCTGCTGAGCTTGGTATTTTGGCGGCGTGGCGTCGTTGAGATCCAGGGTCCCCTTCATCCGGGAGCTCAACGAGGCAACCCAAACCAAAGCATGCATTAATTACTGAATTAGCATCCCAAAAAGCCATCCAACCAAAAGCAAAGCAAAGCAAAGCAAAATAGCAAAGCAGCGCCAAGGCAAGGCACCACGACGGTGGACTTGACAGTCGGCTTCGCTTCTCACTTGTCCCGCCTTTCCGCCGTCGTCTGTGGTCTGTCCTTGAAATGGGTGAGGGGGGGACATGACACGACGACGAAGATGGTGGGGGAGGAGGGTCGAGTCGAGCCCCCCCATATACTATACCATACGGACACGGACCCCTCGCCGTGAACAGTGGCGGCCTGGCCGGCTCACGTTTACGACCCCGTCGCGTCGTGCACCCACCAACACGCCACCGCTCCTCCTCCTCCTGCTACATTTACATTATTGGGGGCCTCTTCTCCATCCGCCACCTCTCGGCGCATCATCAGCTGTGCCTGTGAGCTCTCTCATTCACCGGCACCGCTGCTCTTGCTCTTGTGTTCGTAAGTAACTTCGCATTGCCTTGCCCCGCCCCCTTGTCCTGCTCCCTCCGGAGCTCCCCGCCTGCTCCATTTAATTACTGACTGACTCATACCCTTCCCCGCATTCGCCTTCTTGTTTCTTCCATCCCACCCGTACCAGCCGCCGGTCCCCAATGCCCAGGCAGGCAGCCCAGCACGGTGTGGTGGTCTGATCCGCGGCGGCGCGCCCGTCGCTCCCTCCGCGAATGGCTCCTCCAGCAGGGACAGGGGCAGGGACGGAGGGGAGGCCGGCGCGGCGGCGCGGCACCGGCACCAGCCCCGGACGCACCAAGGTGTGGGTCGAGCCGCCGGGCAAGAGCCACGGCCACCACCACCACCAGGCTCCGCCGCCCCCGTCCCCGCCCAAGAGGGTGGCCGTGGTCTACTACCTCTGCCGCAACCGCCACCTCGAGCACCCGCACTTCATCGAGGTGCCGCTCGCCGTACCGGAGGAAGGCCTCTACCTTCGAGGTCAGTCACTCAAGCCATCCCTACCTCCCTCAATTAAAGGCGCCGCCTCCCGGTTCCGGTGTGGCCGTTGGGGGTCCAACAAGTTCGCCATAAACTCGCTCGCCGTGCGTTCGTACGGACAACAACTATCTAGCTAGCTAGCTGACAGATGCGGTTCGTGTTGACGGTGGCGTTGCCGCTGCAGATGTGATGAACCGCCTCAACGTGCTGCGGGGGAAGGGCATGGCCTCCATGTATTCTTGGTCCTGCAAGAGGTATGTATTGTATACTCCGATCCTGCTGCACCGCACTCCACAATCGAATTCCAAAGTCCAGACCTTTATTGGTCTCATGCTCATCTCATCTCGGCCTCCGGCCTGCTGTGTCGGATCGGGGAACGGAACGTCAGGAGCTACAAGAACGGCTTCGTGTGGCACGACCTGTCCGACGACGACCTGGTGCTCCCCGCGCAGGGCAGCGAGTACATCCTCAAGGGCTCCGAGCTCCTCGACCGCTCGCCGCCGCCGCCGCCAGGTGTCGTATCTATCTCCACGACGAGCGACTGATTCATTCATTCGTTCATTCATTCTGTACGACCTGCTGTTCCTTTTAGACCAAAGCCATTCTGCTGTATGGCTATATGGCCTGTGAACGCTTTCACCAGATCTTGGTCCAATTCGCGCTCGTGCTTTCCTTGTTTCAGATCGGCAGCATGATGGCGGCGCTAGCAACCCGAATGTGGAGGAGAACCTCAAGCACCGCAAGGAAGAAGAGTCCCCGCAGTCTCGGGGCTCGCAGGAAGGGTGCTCGTCGTCGTCGTCTCCTTCCGCCTCCGCCGCTGGCAAGGAGATCTCGCCTCCGCCCGCCACTCCGCGGCCACAGCAGCAGGCGCAGTCGGCAGCCCTGCCGCCGCCGCCGTCGCCGTCGCCGGCTTCCACCAGCCGCGAGGACGACCCGTGCCGGACCGCGCACTCAGGCTCGTCCGGCAACCAGTCCCCCGAACCCGCTGCGAGAAACGCTCCACCGTCAGAGGCTAGCTCCCCAGGACCGTCGGAGTACAGAGTCTGCAGACCCGTCGGGGCTCAGGACGCGGCCACACAGACAGACGACAGCGAGAGGGACGCTGCTGAAAACCATAGTACTCGCGTGGCCGGAGCGTCCACCATGGACACGACGTCGGATGCCGAGATCCAGGAATGCCACCGGAGGAGCTCGCCGCTGTCACCCAAGGTACCCGAGACCGTTCGTGAGTCACCGCCGGCCGTGTGCTCCTCCGATGCTGCTTCGCCTGGTGGCAGAGTCGAGACGTTGGAGTCCCTGATAAGAGCAGAGGCCAGCAGGAGGAGTAGCTTCAGGACATTGGAGGAGGGACACATGCTTGGCCCGGTGGGTGTCAAACTGAAGCCGGCCAACTTGCTGATGCAGCTTATCACGTGTGGGTTCGTGTCTGTGAAAGAACACCGAGGCTTCGGGTTCATCCCGACGTACAGGCCTCGGTTTACGCAGGTCGAGTTCCCTTCTCCGGTGTTCTCCACTCCCGTGGCGTTGCGGCACCTTGACAGAATCCCTTGCAATACAAAAGCAACTGGGTCGACGAGAGCTCCGGAGCCGGAATGTTTCAGCGGGAGCTTGGTTGTTGAGACGAAGCAGCAGGACGAGCCCGGGAGAGGGATCGCCTCACTCAAACGCTCGTCATCTTACGACGAGGATAGGTACAGTATACAATGCTACCATAGATTGTTATGAGCTTCTAACCTTAGACTGTGGTGCCAGTAAAGAACGATACCTGATTTTATCTTGATACTGTAGCCTTGGGGGGGGGGGGGGGGGGTCTCTCACTGTTAATTTGATTAATCCCTGGTGAGGAGGGTGGCTAGATTGCTTACCATGTATGCTTGGTTGGTTTCAACTGGTTTGGGGAAAATAAGCTTGTTCACCCCTAGCTAGTGTAGCCTATCACACGCCTAATTAACTTCTGATCAGTAGTTACTGTATTTTTTTTTTTTTTGCTATTTCATATCTCAAGTCATATTTGTTAGCCACACTTACTGTTGGGTGCTAACTTGTTGCATTAATGCTGGGTGCTAAAATCTCAAAGTCAATGTCTTCATTCTATGTTATGATAGTACCCTACACTAGAGATATATAAGGGACTCCAACAATAAGATGCTTGAAGAAAAAACAGTGTAATTACTTTGCGCTTGCTTTAGGTGTCAAACTGAACCTGGTATCTACAATGTGCCACTAAGCTCTGTCCAAGCTAGAAGTTTGCAGGCTATCGCTTTACTCTTCAGGCCTAGTTTGGGTACTTAGTATTGAGCCCAATCCATATGTATTGAGGTGGATTGAGCTGTAACTTAAAACTAATTTACACCTCAATCCACCTCAAAACACGTGGATTGGGATCAATACTAGAGTAACCAAACAAAGTCTTAGTATTTTTTTTTGTCTTTAATGTTGCACAAGCAATCCGATGTTCAAATACTGATTTCTTGACCCAGTGCCTCCTTTTGTTTTGAACATTTTTCAGAGTGTACAGAGCAGCACATCCCAAAAGCAACACGGAAAGCTCCTGTGAGGCAGGTAGTTTCAGGTGCCTCCCACAGACCATCAGGATCATATCGTGTAAGCAGTCGAGGAGTGGAACAGTACTCTCCCCCCCTGCCTCTGACGTGAGAAACGGCTCTATCCAACAAGAACACAGTACCATGTCCTCACCGCTGGGCTCATCGAAGAGCGCGAGCAACAGGATGGCCGATCCGTCGCCGCCGGGCAAACTGTCTTGTGCGAGAGCCGAGTCGTTGTTCCGCGAGGAGAAGGACATGATCAAGATCGAAGAAAGTTGAGTTGCCTCTCACTGTCTCTCTCATATGCATCCATCATCTCCGTCTGCTGGTGTTTGTCTCTAGATACTGACAAAAAAAACACCGCTCTTAAAAAAAAAACTGCAGGCTTCCTTCTGGAGCTCGGGTCATAATCCAGTCCGCGCCGTTGTGTGAAGAAGAAAGCGACGACAGCAGCGAATGAATCACATTGTAAGGGTCCGTGTTACATATGTTTTTGTTTTCTTTTGTTCTTTTTTTTTCATTTCGTTTTGCTGAGGATGATGGCATCTGCGTGCGTAGCTTTTGGAGTAGAGGGTTCAAAGGTATTGATTGATTCTGTAAACCGTGTGAATGTGATAGTCCGGGCGTTTTCTCACACCTCGAAGAAGAGAATAGTTTGCCTTTGCTTATTTTTTTTTTTATAAAAAAGGGGCCCGCTTTTGTGTATCTTAGGCATACAGTTTTACTTGCTTTGTTTTTCTTCAAGTAAATAAGCATGGATTGTTTTTCTTCTTCTTCTTCCCAAATATCAAGCAAATAGAAAACAAAAACAAGTCGTCCTTTCCGGACTACAAACCCTAAACCATAACGAAAACAAGCTGAAAACTGTTGCTATGCTAAGCAGCACCGTACCAATATCTCTGGACCGGTCCTTGTTGTGAAGGTTGTAACATGGTAGCATCATGGCCAGATAGATATCTAAATCCTTTTCACGAGAGCTTGGTACGTGAAACCTTGATAGTACTGTACTAGTACGTACAGTGTTACATTATTCCTGGACCACTTGAAGGGGTGCCTTGCGATTGGGCAGCGCGTACACGTCCGGATCTGAGTGAGAAGTGGGTGGGGGAAGATGCCGTTGCTTCTGTTCTTATGTGGGACACACACACACTTGGCCTGCTGCCATTGTTGACCTTGCTGCAGTGAATCCCTAAAGGCAAATCGTAATGCTGCTACTGAACTGGTCGTTTTTACTTGTCGTGATGCTGCATGGTGGTCGTTTTCAGATGGCCTGTTGTTAGACTAGCCTCAACAAGGACAACCCTGTACCCTACATTTATTAGAGGATGGGGTCATACTCTACTCACTCCAGCAGCGTCCTTTAAATGGTTCTGTAAATTTAGAGGACGCTGCTGGATCCTCTATATATAGAGTTTCTTTAAACGATTCTCTATCCATTTGAATACTTTAAACAACTGATTTAACAAAACTAAAATATATACAATACATTTGATAGTATGACAAATACGTATTTACAAAAATTAAAAAATTAAAAATATCTCTAATATACATATTTATATATAGAGAACATGATTTAGAGAACGTTGTTGGAAATGAAGGATATATAAGGGATGAAATCTTTTAGAGGAGACTGTAAAGGGCAGATATAGATGATAAATATAGAGGATATTGCTACAGACAATCTTAATTGTTACGGACTGTAATGTCTGTGGTTGGTGTTTGGAGGGGAGACTTTAGAGGCCGGATGGTAGTAGTGTTGTTGTATCCCCCTTGGATTGGCTGGGCATTCATCTCATCAGTTGATTTTTTTTCCTTTCATTCGTTGGGACTTGAGAGGGTGTATGCATCTGTCTGCGGGCAGTGGATCTGATCTGATAATGCTGCTATGGCGTGGAGAGCGACGTGCCCTTAGGAAACGCCAGATGTGCATGCTCTTGCTGAAGAAACAGGCGGTTAAGTATTCTTGTGCCTGTGTTGCTCTTCTAGGGGTGGTAGGAGCGTGGCATCCTTTGTCTGCGTTCAGTGTGCGCTGTATGTGCTTGCGTCTTCCAGCTGTAGACGGCGAAGACCTGCAGAGGCCGTGGAGAGCTGCTGCTGCAGTATGACTGACATATAATCGACGTTTATTTTTCTGCCGGACGACTTTTTGGTGGCAATCTACATTGAAGCGTGAGAGGAATCACTTATTCGCTATCTTGAACACCTGATCTTATTGTCGCTGGATTTCCTCGTTCATATTCTTCATGTCATCTTCTAATTTTTTATGCTTAGCGGCCGACAAATTAGTCAGTCTTGTGTCGCTGTTTGGAGAAGCAGCGTTGGGATCTTTAGAACCGGTCATATAAGCCTGATTTTATATATCCGCAACCTTGTTCCCCAACAGAGTCGTTAAAAAAGTGTGTTCCCGTCAATGTAGACAGCACCAATCAGTAGGGGTGTACCGGCTGTCGGTGCCGGACGGTCCGTGACCTGAGCACAGGAGCAGCACCTTCCCTGCAACGCACCGGACGGTTCACGATAACGTAGGGTCGTGTTCCTCCTACCTAGAATCTAGATCTCGTCCCCTGGTGGAGAGATCATAGGATGCTCTAGGTCAACAGGTTACCCATGGTGTTCCTAGACGATGTGGAGTCACCTAAGAATTAAGAGACAATCGAGGTAGTGGATCTTGAACAGACAACTAGATTTTGCCCCCCACGAGAGGGGTAAGATCCTATGGTCGTCTTGTAGTCGGCAGGCCATCCAAAATGGATCTAGACGACATAGAGTTAAAAGGGCTGAAGGTGAATATAAAGAAAGCTATAACTAAGGCTAGACTACATCTACTACTAAGACATGAATGATAAAAAAATGATAAATAAAATAATTGATTTGATTGGAATGTGTTCTGTTGGAACTTGCTCTCAGTTGCAAGGGGATCCAACAAGGGTGAACAATGACGTCAACAGGGTTCTCGCGCTAGATGGCAATAGCTCTGTTAATCTGGCCTCTCACGGGCACTGTGCAGGGGTATTTATAGGTACCTGAGCGCGCAGCGCCTTGAGCTAAGGACGCATGTGCCCTCAGCTACCTAGGTTATCCCCAGAATATTCCCGTAAAGCGGGGTTACAGACCGTAATTACAGGGATGCCTTTACAAATTAGGCCCGTAACGCACGGCGGCCACGCGGGGCCCGTTATGATGGGCCGGATCACACGTGGGCCTCTGAGCTGGACGAGGCCGCACTGTGGGATGCCCTTCGTCGCCGGTCTTCGTCTGGTGCGGAACAAGCGAAGGGTGTCCCTGCCTGTTTTGTTTCTGTTAGCTCAGCTGCTGCAGCGAAGGCTTCGAGCGAAGGGTGGCGCCTTTGCCTTCGCCCCAACATTTGCCCTCCGAGGGACCAGTTCGACAAAGTCACCTGGTGCCGAAGACGTCGCTAGATGGCGGAGACGCTGCCCTCGCTCGAAGTGGTTCCACGGGGGTTTTTGATATGACCGTTGATTGACGGCGTACTGTTGGATTGCGGGTTTCCCGAAGCGCCGCGCCCTGCCTATAAAAGGGGGCGGGGGTCGGCGCTTTTTGAACTTCACTTTCCGCGCTCCGCGAAAACCCTAACCGCCCTTTCCGCCGTCTTGCTGCTCGTCTGCCCGCCGTGCTCTTGTTCGCCGGAGATCTGGCTCGAGTGAAGCAGACCGCCCGCCGCCGCCGACGGTACGTAGCGATGCCGTCCTCGTCTTCTTCCGCTGCCTCTACGCCGCCGGCCGATCCCTCGCCGCCGGCCGCCGCCTCGTCTGAGGAGACGCTGAGTAGTATGATGGCGGAGGAGTTGCGCGCCGGCGATTCTGTTGATTTTGGCGTGTCGCGGATGTCGTCGGTCCGCGTGCAAGATATGCAGCGGTTGGGTTACTTCGGCGGCGGAGTCGCTCGAGTCCCGGGGACGGAGGAAGTCCCCGAGCCGGAGGGCGAGTTGGTTGTTTTCGAGGCGTTCTTCGCCGCCGGACTCCGCTTGCCTGCGCACCGATTTGTTGGCGAAGTCCTGCGCAGGTTCAACGTTCAAATATATCAGCTGACACCGAATGCGATGGTGGCGCTGTCGAAGTATGTCTGGGCGACGACTTCGTACGGCGGACAGCCATCGGTCGAAGTTTTTGCGAAGTATTATTGTTTGCACTGGCAAAAGAGGATGATTGGAGACGAAGTTGCTCAGTTTGGGTCCTGCACATTCACGCCGAAGACCGGCAAAACCACGATGCAGGTAGTCGAGTTGGTTCCTTGTGCCCGCAACAAGTGGGGCAACTCGAATGAATTTTGGTTTTACGTTGCTGAGGGTACCGTCGAAGGCCATGAGGGACTCCCCGTGTCCGAGATGTGTTCTCATTTTTACTCAGCGTACCCGCCCTTTGAAGTGGCGGAGGAGGATGTGGACGAAGGGGCTCTTCGGTGCGCCGCCGGCCTGAGCAGTGGGCGCGACTTGGTTGAAGAATTTGTGGCGTACGGGGTATGGCCCTTGGCGCATGGCTGGGCGTTGGGCGAAGTGTGCCCTCGCGAGATGCCTTTGCATGGCGGAAGGGTGGTGCGGAGTCCCGCCTTCGCGCTGAATCTGCAAAACCGCGATCCGGCCGCCTTTGTGCGTGAGGCGGAGGATGGGGCGGTGCGGCTCGTTGGACGTTACGTGCCGAGGACAGAGGGCCAGCGCAGCTGGGATATCCGCGGGTCGAATGACCGTTTAAACAGGGTTTTTGAATTGAATCAATTGCCATATGACGGCTACCCTGGACAAGACGATGTGGACCACCGTGGGAAGAAGCCGGCGGTGGAGACTGGAGACGACCCTGCGCCGGCGGCCGCCCCATCCTCTAAAAAGAGAAAATTAGGTACTGCTATGGGAGGACTTGGGGTTTCTGATGGTTTTGCTAGAGAGTTGATGAGGACGTGCGCGGTCCCAGGGGGAAGGATGTCTTCGCCCGAGCTCCGGGAGTCTTCGGCTCGGATGCTGAGGGTTACCGGGGGTTGTTGGCCTAGGAATGTTCCTATCCCCCGCGCGGCTGGCGAGGACTTTTTTACATCTCGCATGGTTCGTGAATGGAGGGTTTTTCCTTACGGGCGGAATATTGCTGCTGTTGTGTCAGCAGTGATGGACAAGGATCGTCAGGGAGCTGCACAAAAGCGCCAGGCGGCTGTCAGGCTCGTTGAAGCCAGGCCGAAGAGGCAGCGGGGGCTGCGAAGGCTGCGCCCCCCGGCGGAGGCAGGCCGCCGCTGGCGACGAAGTCGGGCGCTCCCGCATCTAGCAAGGCGCCGGAGGCTCGAAATCGGCGAAGGCGGTGCCGCCGTCCAGCGGAGTGGCGGAGGTCGCGAAGGCGGCCCGAGCGCTGCCGTTGTCGGGCAAACGTGTCGCCGACTTCGCCACCGATATTAGTGTGGACGACTATCTCGGTGGTAAGTCGTTGGCTCTATTTATTTTTTTAGATTTATTCGTTGGTACGTCGCAGGGTCGGGCGAAGGCCAACTTGCTATGGTTGCGCCTGCCGCGGCGACCACGACGGCTGCCGCAGTGCCGAAGGCGAAGGGCGGGGCTCTTAGCGCCGGAGGCGAGGTATCGGCCCTCGCGGTTGTCAGGGATGAGGCGGGCGCTGCGTCCCGCCGACTGAAGGAGGTGACGGAGGCGCTAAGTCAGGTCCGCTGAGCTGGACTTCGTCCCTTTTTTTTATCGGCTTGCTGGGGCCGCGGTCTTACGATTGCTCTGCAGGTGGCTGACTTCGCCAGCCGCACTGCGTCGGGGGCCCTCACGGCGGCTGTGGCTGCCGAAGTCGAGAGACTTCGGACGCAACATGCTGACGCCGTCCGTGAAAAATCGGCCGCCGACAGCAAGTGTCGCAAGCTGGCGGACAAGGTGGCCACGCTGGAGGGAGAGAAGGCTGCCCTCCGGCGCCAGCTGGCGGGGGAAAGGAGGGAGACCAACGAGGCCCTTATCAAGGCGCAGGCTGCGCAGGCGGAGGCTAACCTGGCACGGGCGGAGGGCAATCTTGCCAGGGAGCGCGCCGAGCAGCTGCAGGAGCGGCTCACCGCCCTGGAGAGCCGCGTGGAGAGGGCCGAGGCCGCGTCACGCGCGGAGGCAGAGCGGACGCGCCAACTGCTTATAGATACATACCGCGGGCTGGGCGCGGGGACCGGTGATTTCGAAGTGCCGGACCGAGAGCCCGAACTTCGCTGCCTGGAGTGGGTGCAAGAGGAGCTGCAGGCACTCCCCACTGTCGTGGAGGGGTTTATGGCGTATGCCTCCCTGGTCACTTGCGAGGGGGCGATGAACGCGCTCTCCCGTGAAGGGTGCCGGCACTTCGAGGTCTTCGACCAAGCCGATGAAGATTTTGAGCGAGATATCTTTAAGGTTGAGGACCCCGTAGTGAAGGAATCCGCCGGAGCCATCTACGACCGGATGTGGGGTCCGCACGGTCGCGAGGTGGTCAGGGAGCGGGCCGAGACGGCGAGGGCTCAGGTAACGTTTTCGTTTGCTTGGTGTTTGTTGGATGTAGGCTGTGTGTGTGTGCTGAATTTTGTGTGTTTTGTCTTAGGCGGCGCGTGGCGAGAGGGTGGACGACTTCGGGGCGTTGAACAGCATGCTGTCTGACCCGGAGCCGACCCCGGCGGAGGCCGTGTCTGGGGTCGCCCTAGAGCCGACCCCGGAGACCGCGGAAGACGCGCCGGGTGCCCCCGCATCCGCTGTGGCCGGCGAAGACCTGCCCCCAGAGGTCGCCGAAGGCGCGCCTGATGCCCCCGCAGCTGCTGCGCCGAGTGGTGAAGATCCCGCGGCGGTGGCGGCGGAAACAACAGCAGCAGCAACGGCGGAGCCAACGGCGGAGGCTCCCGCAACGTCAGGGCCTTCGCAGGTGGCGTAGTGGGTGTAGAAGGTTGGGGAATTTTGGATATGTTGCTGAATTTTGGTTGCTGCACAGGTTCAAGATTTTGGGCCTGCGCACGCAACCGCCACTACTATATTTTTGGCGGCTTCGACCGCGGAAGGTGATAATGAATGTGGTGGATCTGCATCTGAGTTTTTTGATTTTGCTGACTCTGGGAGCTCGGTTGAGTGGACTGAGGAGTCGTCGGAGGAGGACTTGGACTACTTTGCGGCTTTGGATGTGGCTGCGGCGGAGGCTTCGCCGCACGCCGCGGACGCAGAAGATGTGCCAGGTCCTAGCACCGGGCGCCGACGACGAAGGGCTGTTGCGAAGCGTAGAGTTAGTGGGGCGGAGGGGGCTCGGCTTCGTGTGAGTAGGGCTGGCCGGCAGGAACTGTTGTCTTTGCCGGCCTTCACGAGTACAGGTGAAGGAGAACTGCGAAGTCTTTTTGCGGGTGAGGAGCTTAGGATAATGTTATTTAATTATAGGGAGATGGGAATTATTCCTAAGGTTGAGCCGAAGTAGTGGTGCCCTCGCTTGTATATGTGTGAAGGCTTGTGTGATGAAGTTGTGTGCCCTCGCTTGTCTATGCCTGCGAAGGCGTTGTGTACTTTGTCTGGTGTGTTTTGTTATGCTGTGCTGGTGCGATTATAGCCGGTCTTGGCGCGGACGGTTTGATGTTGTCGTTTCTGCATTTGTTGTGCTAGTCCGGCTGCACCCTTAGGCGTCTTCTGCACGGATAGTCTTCGCGATAGACTTCGGTTTTTTCGCACTTGTTGTGCTAGTCCGGCTGCACCCTTAGGCGACTTCTGCACGGATAGTCTTCGCGATAGACTTCGGTTTTTTCGCACTTGTTGTGCTAGTCCGGCTGCACCCTTAGGCGACTTCTGCGCGGATAGTCTTCGTGGTAGACTTCGGTTTTTTCGCACTTGTTGTGCTAGTCCGGCTGCACCCTTAGGCGACTTCTGCGCGGATAGTCTTCGCGATAGACTTTGGTTTCTTCGCACTTGTTGTGCTAGTCCGGCTGCACCCTTAGGCGACTTCTGCGCGGATAGTCTTCGCGATAGACTTCGGTTTCTTTTCGCACTTGTTGTGCTGGTCCGGCTGCACCCTTAGGCGACTTCTGCGCGGATTTGTCGCACGCGAGGGTGGCTAGCGCTTAGCCTCGCGGTGACCTCGTATTGGTCGAATGTCGAAGACCGTCGTCGCGGTCTTTTTTCGACGCATGTTTTTGCGGGGGATTTTTCACACATATATTACATGGCTCCGCCTCGTTAAAAACCTCACCCCCCGGGAGGAAAAGAGTGCGGGCCGGTACAAGATTGTTTTTGCGAATTACAAGGGCGAAATCAGCCCTGAGGAGTCAAACAAAAAAATTTGCGGAGGTTGTCGATGTTCCAGGAGTGCTCCAGGTCCTCGTCGTTTGGCGTTGTGAGCCTGTAGGCGCTGGGGGAAGCTTTTGTCTTGACTATAAAGGGGCCCTCCCACTTGGGCTCCAACTTGCCCTTGGACTCCGTCCGAGCTGTTCGGACGAGTACGAGGTCCCCCTCGCTGAACTCCCTCGGGATGACACTGTGGTCGCGCCATGCTTTGGTCTGGGCTTGGTATTTGTTTAGGGCCTGTAGGGCGAAGACTCGGTCTCCGTCAATGAGGTCCTTTGAAGTTGGCTCGTCCACGTCGGGGACAGCTGACGGAACTGTTCGCGGGGACCCGTGCTTTATTTCTTGCGGGTCATGGCCTCCGATCCGTATAGAAGGCGGAAGGGAGTAAACCCGGTCGCCCTGCACTCAGTCATATTTAGTGCCCAGACTGCCTCAGGTAACAAATCGGTCCATCTGCCCTTTTTTCATCAAGGAGCATCTTCTTGACAGCTGTGAAGATTTTCCCGTTGGCGCGTTCCACGACCCCGTTGGACTGCGGATGATAGACTGAGGCGAAGGCAAGCTTGGTGCCAATGGAGAAACAAAAATCCTTGAAGTCTTGGTTGTCGAACTGCTTGCCGTTGTCAACTGTTAGTTCGGACGGTACTCCGAAGCGGCAAACAATGTTCTGCCAGAAGAATTTTTGGGCAGTCTTTGATGTTATTGTAGAAACAACCCTTGCCTCGATCCATTTGGTGAAGTACTCGACAGCGACGAAGGCGAACTTAAGGTTCCCCTGAGCGGTGGGCAGGGGCCCGACGATGTCTAGGCCCCAGCGTTGGAGAGATCACGTGTGGGCGATCAGCTTTGTATACTGCGAGGGGCTGCCTGACCGAGGAGAAAACTTCTGGTAGGCTTCGCAGGACCTTGTGACCCGATTTGCGGCGCAGATTATTGCGGGCCAGTAAAAGCCTTGGCGGATCACCTTGGCAGCCAGGGCCCTTGGACCTGCGTGCGAGCCGCACGTGCCACTGTGGACTTCGCGTAGGATCTGGATGCCTTCGGCTTCGGTGACGCACTTAAGCATTGGCTGACTGACCCCTTTTTTGTAGAGTTGGCCTTCAATCAGTGCGAAGTCTCGGCTTTGATGTCTAAGGCGCTTGGCCTCACTGATGTCGGCTGGATGATAATACCCCTGTAGGAACAGGGTTATTGGTGCCCGCCAGTCTTCGGTCATGATAAGGTTGACTATGCGGTGACCCTCGCTGTCATTGGTTATTTGGAGCCCTTCGGGGCTCCGGACGGCTGGCGTGCCGATGACATGAAAGAACACGTCGGAGGGCAGAGTTTCGCCCCTGGCGGCAGCTTTGGCCAATGCGTCGGCCTCTTCATTCTTGGCCCGATCCACATGCTGCAAGGTGAACCCTTTGAATTGTCTCTCGAGACTTCGGATGGCCGCGAGGTACTGCATGAGCGCGGGGTCCTTTGCTGCATAGTCTTTCTCGACTTGGCCGACAACCACCTTGGAGTCTGTTTTGATGATGCAGGTGGTGACTCCGAGGGCCCTTAGCTTGCGGAGACCGAGGATGACTGCTTCGTATTCTGCTATATTATTTGTGCATCTGTCGGATTCCAGACTGAAGCTGAGGCGTGCTGCATATCTGTGCTTGACCCCGACTGGTGAGGTGATGACTACAGCGACGCCTGCCCCCGCATGGCACCATGCGCCGTCGCAATGGATCGTCCAAATCTTCTCTGCGGACGGGTCTGGTTGTGTTGTTGGCCCAGTCCAGTCGACGACGAAGTCTGCCAGGACTTGAGACTTGATGGCTGTCCTGGGCTCGAAGCAGATGTGGTAGCCAGAGAGTTTGGCCGCCCACTTGCCAATCCTCACCGATGCCTCCGGGTTTCTGAATAATTCGCCGAGTCCCCTGTTTGAGGTGACTCGGACCTTGAATGCTTCGAAGTAATGGCGCAGTTTGCGCGACGACATGACGACTGCGTAGGCAATCTTCTCCAGCTCTGTCATGTTGCACTTGGAGGGTGTCAGCACTTCGGAGACATAGTACACGGGGCATTGCCGGACCACGCCCTCGACAGTCTGTTCCTGCACTAGTGCCGCGCTGACCGCATGTGGCGAAGCCGCGACGTAAGTAGCAAGGGGAGCGAGGGGTCGAGGCTTGTAAGGACGGCCAACTCTGTCAGGTACTGTTTTAATGAGGTGAAGGCCGCCGCCTGCTCTGGTCCCCAGGCGAAGTCTTTTGCAGCACAGAGTGTCTTGAGGAAGGGGATACTTCGCTCGGCGGACCTGGAGATGAATCTGTTGAGAGCGGCCAATCTGCCTGTCAGGCGCTGGACGTCCCTGATGGACTGCGGAGGCGTCATGTCTATGATGGCTTGAATCTTGGTTGGGTTGGCCTCGATGCCGCGGTGTGATACCAGGTAGCCCAATATTTTGCCTTGGCGAACGCCGAAGACGCACTTTTTCGGGTTTAGGCGGAGTTGTGCGTCTCGCATGTTCGCGAATGTTTCGGCGAGGTCGGCGAGGTGGTCCTCCTTGCTCTTGCTGGCGACGACAATGTCGTCCACATATGTGAATATGTTTCTGCCAACTTGCCCTTCGAGCACTGCTTTGGTAAGCCTGGAGAAGGTAGACCCGGCGTTCTTGAGTCCCTCCGGCATTCTAATGAAGCAATATGTGCCGAAGGGTGTTATAAAGCTGGTGCTAGCCTTGTCTTCTTCCTTCATGTATATCTGGTGGTAACCGGAGAAGCAGTCGAGGAGGGACATGACTTCGCATCCGGCCGCGCTATCGACTATTTTGTCGATCCGCGGCAACGGGAAATTGTCCTTTGGGCAGGCTTTATTGAGACTGGTGAAGTCGATGCACATTCGCCACTTCCCGCTCTTTTTCTGCACCATCACGACATTGGAGAGCCATGTGGGGTAAGCCACTGGCTCGATGAATTTGGCTTCCAGGAGGCGGTGCACTTCTGCCTTGGCGGCCTCCGTCTTTTCGTCAGACATCTTGCGAAGCCGATGCTTTTTCGGCCTTACCGAAGGGTCGATTCCCAGACTGTGTTCAATTATTGAACGGCTAACCCCGACCAGATCGAGGGCCGACCAGGCGAAGACATCTTTGTTCTTGGACAGGCAGCAGAGGAGCTTCTCTTCTTCATGCGAAGTAAGTTCTTCGCTAATAATGACTGTCTGCCTGGGCGTGGCCTGGTCGAGGGGGACAGTCTTGGTCCCGTCGTTGCTCTGCAGCTGTGCCTTGTCGTGCTGCTTATTGGTTGGGCTAGCGGGCGCGGGGACCTCGCGCTGGGCCGTGAGGCAGTGCACGTTTCTTTGACCGGGCACGAAGTCTCGCTCTATGTTGCGCGCAGTCTGTTGATTGCCGAAGACTGTGATGACGCCTAACGGACCTGGTATCTTCATGCATAGGTACAGTCCGTGAATGGCTGCTTCGAACTTATTGATGGAGCCCCGGCCCATGATGGCATTGTAAGGATATACCATGTCCACAATGTCAAAGGTTATTTGCTCACTTCGGGCATTGGGTGCTACACCGAAGGAGAGAGGCAGCTCTATTTTGCCGACGGGGAAGGTGCCCTTGCCGCCGAAGCCATACAACGGGTTGTCCGAAGGCTTAAGCAGGCTGTGGCTTATGCCCATGCGATCGAAGGCGTGGAGGAAGATGATGTCCGTCTGACTGCCGTTGTCAACTAGGACTTTGTGCAGGTCCCAGCCTGCCACGCTGCAATTGATAACCATGGCGTCGCAGTGGGGGGCGCTGCGCAGGTCGACGTCTCGTGCGTCGAAGGTTAGCGGTATGTGGGACCACTTTGTCTGCACGGCTGGGCCGGTGACGGCGACATGGTTGATGCTGCGGTAGTGGTCCCGCTTCTGTCGCTTGGTGTCGAAGTCAGTGCTGGACCCACCAGTTATCATGTGGATGACTCCGCGATATGGTTGATCGGCGAAGTCTTCCTGCTTTGGGGCATGGGGGATGTTTTGGTGTTGCTGGTGTGGTGGTGGGGGTGGAGGAGGTACGATTTGTACTTCCTGATGGTGTTGGTAAGCGTGGTGCGGTGGATGCGGGGCGGGAGCGTGGATATATGGTGGAGGGGGTTGCTGGTAATTGTGCGCGACAATTCTGGGGTTGTCGGCTGGCTGCGCCCGTGCCATTCTGTCTCTGGTGGCCTTCGTCTCGGGGCAGTCTTTGGTTTGGTGGGCGCAATCTTCGCCATGGAAAAGGCAGTAGAAACGGCGCGGCTGCTGCGCACGCCCTCGGCCCCTACCACGAGTTCCATTTCCGCGACCCTGGGGGGGATATTCCTGGCGACGAGGGGGGTCAGCAGCGGGATGCTGGTAGGCGATGTTGTGTACTTGCTGTTGACTGCGACCGTCGCGACCGGAATCCGGCTGCGGAGTCCTTGTCCACGTGCGGCTGGACTGTGGAGCGTCTTTTGGCTTCCTTTGGGACTCAATCTTGCGCTGGTGGAGGTCTTCGGATTTGGCGTACTTTTCAAACAGCTGATATAACTCCTGGAGGTTCTTTGGCGGATCTCTGATGCAGTGGCTGTAAAGGACGCCGGCGCGAAGGCCATTGATAGCGTAGTGGATGGCGATCTGGTCATCAACTGAGGGCAGCTGTGACTTGAGTGTTAAAAATTTGCGGTAATACTCCCTCAGAGTCTCCTTTTTCAGCTGCTTGCAGAGCGAGAGTTCGGCCAGGGCGTCGGTGTCTGGGCGGTACCCTTGGAAGTTGAGCAGGAACTTGTCCCGGAGACTTCTCCAGGAATCAATGGACAGCGGAGGCAACCTGGTGAACCAGGTGAGTGCTGGGCCCTCGAGGGCGATGATGAAAGACTTCGCCATTGTGGCGTCGTCCCCTCCGGAAGATGCAATGGCGACCTGATAACTCATTATGTATTGTGCTGGGTCAGTGCTGCCGTTGTACTTGGGATAGGTCCCTGCCCGGAAGTTAGCTGGCCAAGGTGTCACTTGCAGGTGTGGCGCCAGGGGACTTCGCTCGTTGAGATAGTTGACCCCTTGGAATGACGCGGCGTGCGGGAAGGTGTGGTCGCGCTGGGGGAAACGCGGGTCCTCTGGTTGCACGCGGTGTTGCAGGGGTGGCCCATGCTGCAGGCCGAGGTGGCCTTCGCGCGTGTCTTCGAGTTGTGCGCGCTGCTGGAGGGGTGGTTCATGCTGCAGACCGAGGTGGCTTTCGCGCTGCATCAACGCAATCTCCCGCTCGAGGTCCTGGGCCTTCTGCTCTTCGTCGCGTATCATTTGCCGCACTTTGGCTAGTGCGGACACGCGCTGGCGCTTGGCCTCCAGTATCTCCTTCTGCCTCTGGAGATTGCGGTTCTTGAGGCGCAGGGCGCGCAGCTGTAGCTGTTCTTCTGCTGAGACGCCGATGACTTCACCGTCCTCGGTGAGGTCCGCGCCCTCCAGAGGTGCGAAGCCTGAGGGTGGCTGCGGTTGTCCCTCAGGGCCGCAGGTGCGGAGAGTGTCGTCTTCGCAGGTGCGGGGAACCTCGTCTTCGGTGGCCTCTTGGTGGGTGGATTGGGTGAGGGCGAGGGCCTTGCCCTTTCTTGCGGCGAGCAGCGCTGCCTTCGTAGCCTCGTCAGCCTTCCGGTTAGCTCTTTTGGGTGCCATCGCGGGTGGTTTTCTCGTAGCACGAACGGTGGGCGCCAAATGTTGGAACTTGCTCTCAGTTGCAAGGGGATCCAACAAGGGTGAACAGTGACGTCAACAGGGTTCTCGCGCTAGATGGCAATAGCTCTGTTAATCTGGCCTCTCACGGGCACTGTGCAGGGGTATTTATAGGTACCTGAGCGCGCAGCGCCTTGAGCTAAGGACGCATGTGCCCTCAGCTACCTAGGTTATCCCCAGAATATTCCCGTAAAGCGGGGTTACAGACCGTAATTACAGGGATGCCTTTACAAATTAGGCCCGTAACGCACGGCGGCCACGCGGGGCCCGTTACGATGGGCCGGATCACACGTGGGCCTCTGAGCTGGACGAGGCCGCACTGTGGGATGCCCTTCGTCGCCGGTCTTCGTCTGGTGCGGAACAAGCGAAGGGTGTCCCTGCCTGTTTTGTTTCTGTTAGCTCAGCTGCTGCAGCGAAGGCTTCGCCCCAACATGTTCGTAGGTTCTCAATTGGTCGTACCCTTTATATATTAGGGGGGTCTGAACCTGTTTCTAATTATAAAAATAATCATGCATGAGATAACGATAATCGGCCGAGTTAATCTGATTACGGGGCGCAGACCGTCCGCCGCTTTTTCTGTTAACACTACGGTCCTGCCAGCGATGGAGGGGGCTTGTTTTCTGGGGAATGACTAGCAGTGAGGTTAAACATTTTCTGGTGAAAGTATAAGGGCATGTTTGGTTTCCTGCTTAACTTGTTACACTTTGCTTAACTTTTCTGCCTAAGATTAGTTCTTCAATTTAAACGACTAACCTTAGGCAAAGTGTGCCGTAGTTAGTCAGGAACCAAACAGAGTACTCCTGTTACTTCCAGGGGGGGCTGCTGCAATCTGGGCCCGAGTGGCTGCAGCCCACCAAGCGTGGCTGATGTGTGACAGTATCTTGTCCAACCACATAAACACATCTGCTACAAAGAATCGTTTTGACAGACCGTCTCTGATAAGATTTGAATGGACTGATGCAAGTGACGGCACGTTTCGAAACCGCGGGATGTTGAACTTTGCGCATGTGGGTTGGTTGTCATATAGAGCATCCAAGGGTTTGGTCTTTGGTGTAGTTTACATTACAGGGGGCAACCCTTATCGATTTGGTCAGTTAACGAAAGAGCTAGCGATTTCTAATCTTGTCCTTCTCCAACAGTCAGTCTCATGTAACAAACTAAACTAACGATGATACCATGGTATTGGACAAAATTGCAGTGGCACATAAACGATTTTTTTTCTTACTAATTTCTCATCCCAGCAAGGACATTTTCTTATTCGGAACGAAGCTGCTAGGCAGCTTGCCTAACTAGATGATTTATGATCAGATATGTGTTCTCTCCCTCTTAAAAATATGAGATGTATACATACATTAATATTCAATCCTTTAATATTTACTTAATTAATCAATATAAATATATAAAACGTTTATACAACAGAAATGGTCATTCACAACAACAAAATAGAAAACTTCCTACTACGGACTTCGGAAGACCCCGTAGGAAGTTATTAACTTCTGACGGCCAACAGGACTTCGGAAGACCCCGTAGGAAGTTATTAACTTCTGACGGCCAACAGGCCCTACGTCATGCAACAACTGTAGGAATAACTAAAAGGGAAATAGAGTCAAACATTTTTCTAAATGATTTTGGTGGTTGAATTGCCCAACACAAACAATTGGACTAACTAGTTTGCTCTAGAGTACATGTTCTACAGGTGTCAAAGGTTAAACACAAACCCATAAAAAGTTAAAGTTAGGGTTCAAAAAGAAAGGAGCAAAACCAACCGAAGGATGCCCTGGTCTGGCGCACCGGACTATCCGGTGCACCAGGGAGATCAACTCTGAACTGCTCAGCTTCGGGTTTTTGGAGAGCCACTCCGCTATAATTCACCGGACTGTCCGGTGTAGCACCGGACTGTCCGGTGTGCCATGCGGAGCAACGGCTACTGCGCCAACGGTCGTCTGCAAAAGTGAATAGTGAACGTGAAACAGTGCGCGGACAGAGCACGCAGAGTCAGAGCAGCGCTAGAAGGCGCACCAGATAGTGAACAGTGACTGTCCGGTGCACCACCGGACTGTCCGGTGGTTCCAGCTGTCAGAGCTCCAACGGTCGAACCTTAACAGTTGGGTGACGTGGCTGGCGCACCGGACTGTCCGGTGCGCCCATCGACAGACAGCCTCCCAACGACCATTTTGGTGGTTGGGGCTATAAATACCCCCAACCACCACACTTTCAAGGCATCCAAGTTTTTCAGCCATTGCATTCAATACAAGAGCTCTAGACTTTACTCCAAGACACAAAACAAAAGATCAAATCCTCTCCAAGTCCCAAACTCATTCCTAAGACTTAGTGGCTTGTGAGAGAGAGACATTTGTGTTCATTTGAGTTCTTGTCGCTTGGATCTCTTTTCTTCTTCCTCCATTCTTCTTCTCAAGCAACTTGTAATCAACGCAAGAGACACCAAGTTGTGGTGGTCCTTGTGAGGGGTTGTTGGGGGTATGCTTCGTAGCCGAAGATCCTAAAGAAAGAAACACCTTCGACAGATCCTCTCAAAAGCAGTGCCAAAGCTATCGCCTATAAAGCTTCGGCACAGTGACATGTTTCAAGACGAAGGGGTGAACTGACTTAAAGATGAAATGACCTAAAGACCCATGATATTCTGTGTTATTATTGTAGTTGATTGTAAAGGGCATAAATGTAATTATACACAGGCTGCGCCCTGTGCCTATAAATAGGTGAACAGTACCCTTGTACTGTTCACGCAATCTTGTAATCGCTGGCACATTACGCTGGATTCACTGCTTTCTGCCAAGGCGAAGGTATAAATGTACCTAAATATTATGTTTTAATATTTAGGTTTGTATAATAAAATATGTGAATAATCTTATGTGTTTTTGATATATCATTCCCTTATGTTTCATATTTTTTTATACTTCATCCTACATTGTTTTATAACTCTAATTACGAAGGTATGACCTTCGTGATATCTTGCTCATGGCCTTCGTCCGAAGTTCATTAAATCCTTGGGGAGATACTGCTTTAGTGGACGAAGGGCATTAATATTTAACATTTTATGTTGCCTTGTTCTTAATTCATAGCATTTGAGAACAAGTCCCCAACATTGGCGCCCACCTCCGGTGAACTCACTTCCACTTTTTGAGTTGATGGCTTCGTTCAACAACCAAGCTGGACCTGCTTCGGCTACGAAGCTGGTACTCCCGATAACAGGCGGTTCATGCTCAGAGCCGGCCAACAAGAAGCAGAAGAAGGAGGCATAGAGAAGGGTACATCATGTCGGGGTGCAGGGACCCTTCATCAAGTCGAGATGATCCCACATCCCAATTACCTTATCCCAAGAGGACCTTCAGCTCAAGGATTACCCTCACAATGATGCTATGGTTATTTCTTGCGTTATCAAAGGATTTCTGGTCCACAATGTTCTAGTTGATACAGGCAGTGCAGCGGATATTATATTTGTTAAGGCCTTCAGACAGATGCAAGAGCCAGAGGATAAGATTCATGATGCTACACACCCTCTTTGTGGCTTCGGAAGAAGGCAGATTGTAGCGCTCGGCAAGATCACGATGCCAGTGACCTTCAGATTTGTCAACAATACAAGGACTGAGCAAGTTGTGTTTGATATTGTCGACATGGAGTACCCCTACAATGCAACCATTGCTCGTGGGACACTCAATGCTTTTGAAGCAATTCTTCATCCAGCATATCTATGCATGAAGATACCTTCGGATCAAGGGCCTATTGCTATTTATGGAAGTCAGGAAGCTGCCAGAAAGGCTGAAGGAAACTGGACAGATTCAAAAGCAATTCATAATATAGATGGAGTCGAAGCTTGTGAGCAGTACAAGTACAGAAGGGAGAAGACTGCTTCGGCCGATCAGCTGAAGCCCATGCTCTTATGTGAAGATATAGCAGAGCAGAAGGTATTGCTGGGATCTCAATTGTCTGAGGAATAGGAGAAAACTCTAACAAGGTTTTTGTTCAACAACAAAGATGTCTTCGCATGGTCAGCCAACGATCTCTGTGGTGTCAACAGGGATAACATTGAACATTCGCTCAATGTCGATCCATCCTTCAGACCCAGAAAGCAAAGGCTTCGGAAAATGTCTGATGACAAAGCCGAAGGTGCCCAGAATGAAGTGAAAAGACTTCTTAGTGCTGGAGTCATCAGAGAAGTAAAATACCTAGAATGGTTAGCCAATACTGTTATGGTGAAGAAGGCCAATGGTAAATGGAGAATGTGCATTGATTTTACTGATCTCAACAAAGCTTGTCCAAAGGATGAGTTTCCATTACCAAGAATAGATTCTCTAGTAGATGCAGCAGCTTCGTTAGAGCTCATGAGTCTACTAGATTGTTATTCAGGCTACCATCAAATCTGGATGAAGAAGGAAGATGAGCCAAAAACCAGCTTCATAACCCCCAGCGGCACATATTGTTATCTTAGGATGTCTGAGGGGCTCAAGAATGCTGGAGGAAGCTTCAGTAGAATGACACCGAAAGTCCTTCACTCTCAGATAGGCAGAAATGTGCTAACATATGTTGACGATATCATAGTAAAAAGCACGAAGCAGGAAAATCACATTGCTGATCTGCAGGAAACATTTGCTAATTTTAGGCAAGCTGGCCTGAAGTTGAATCCAGAAAAATGTGTCTTCAGAGTAAAAAAGGGGAAATTCCTTGGTTGTCTAGTTTCAACAAAAGGGATCGAAGCTAATCCAAATAAAATCGAAGCTATCCTTCGGATGGAGCCGCCAAGCACAAAGAAGGGGGCTCAACGGCTGACAGGAAGACTGGCATCTTTGAATTGATTCATATCTAGATCAGCAGAGAGAAATTTACCATTCTTTGAAGTGCTGAAGTCGGCCGAAGTCTTTCAATGGGGATCAGTTCAGCAGAAAGCCTTCGAAGAGCTGAAGCAATACCTGATAGATCTAACAACGTTAACTCCACCCGCGTTAGGGGCTCCTCTGCTATTGTATGTGGCAGCTTCGCACTCTGCAGTGAGTGCGACACTTGTACAAGAGAAGCTTGAAGGACAAAATAAAAGCAAGTCCCAGTATATTTTGTCTCTGAAGTGTTAAGCCTATCAAAGAAAAATTACATAGAGTTGGAGAAAGTGTTGTATGCTATATTAATGGCTTCCAGGAAGCTTCGGCATTATTTCTAAGCTTACCATATAATTGTTCCCTTGTCACAGCCTCTGAAGGATATTATGAGGAACAGAGAAGCTACTGGAAGGGTTGGAAAGTGGGCAGCGGAGCTCAATGAATTTACCATTGATTACGTGCACAGATCTTCAATTCAATCCCAAGCGCTAACAGACTTCATTGCTGACTGGACGCCAGGGATTCATGAAGAAGAGACAAACAAGGATACCGAAGCTTGGACGGTGTTCTGTGATGGTTCTTGGGGAACCTTCGGTGCAGGAGCAGCTGCAGTCCTAGTAGCACCTTCAAAAGTCAAAACATGTTTTGCAGTCAAACTGGATTTCAGTTGCACAAATAATATTGCTGAGTACGAAGCACTTCTTTTGGGGCTTCGAAAACTAAGGGCAATGGGAATAAGAAGAGCCATCCTAAAGACTGATTCTCAAGTTATTGCTGGCCATGTGGATAAGAGCAGCAGGGCACGAGACCCGAAGCTAGAAAAATATCTAGATGCAGTCCGAAGGTTGGAAGCTTCCTTCGAAGGGTTTTCCGTCAAAAATATTCCAAGAGGTGAAAATGAGCATGCGGATTTGCTAGCCAAATCAGCGGCTCAGGGGCTCCCTTTACCCTCCGAAGTATTTTTTGAAACAATAAAAGCACCTTCGGTTGAGCTCATGGAAAGAGCAGTGCTCACTATTTCTCCAGTGCACAGTGAAGATTGGAGAACTGAAATAATATCTTTCCTTCAAGGAAATTGTTTTTCAAGTGACGAAGTTTATAACAAAAGAATGGAGGCAAGAACAAGACCATATGTCATGATAGAAGGGGAATTGTATAAACATGGAGTTTGTTCACCACTCCTCAAATGTTTATCAAGAACCGAAGGTATCGAATTGATGAAGGAGATACACGCAGGTCTGTGTGGATCTCACATCGGATCTAGGCCTTTACTGGGAAAAATTTTTTGTCAAGGATTTTATTGGCCGAAGGCAGCTTCGGATGCAGCAGAGTTAGTTCAAAAATGTGAAGACTGTCAAAAATGTGCAAGAGATCAGAAACAACCTTCATCTCTAACCCAGTTAATACAACCCACTTGGCCGTTGCAAAGGTGGAGCCTCGATTTGCTAGGCCCACTTCCACCAGCTCAAGGAAATCTAAAATATGTTGTAGTGGCAGTAGAATATTTTTCCAAGTGGGTTGAGGCGAAGCCTTTAGCCACAATAACTTCGGTCACTGTCCAGAAATTTTTCTGGCAAAATATTGTCTGTCGCTTCGGAGTGCCGAAGGCTATTACTATGGACAACGGAACACAGTTCGATGCTGAAGCTTTCAAAGAGTTTTGTGAACAAATTGGCATGAAGATTCATTTTGCATCGGTCAGACATCCAGAGTCAAATGGGCTTGTTGAAAGAGCTAATGGCATTATAATGACGGGAATAATAAAGTTAATCTTCAATCAGCCTAAAGAAAAGTGGCCAGATGAATTGATCAAAGTGGTGTGGAGCCACAACACAACAATATCAAGGTCAACAGGCTTTACACCATTCAAATTATTGTTTGGTGACGAAGCAATAACCCCAGAAGAAGCTAAAGCAGGATCAATAAGAACAGTGGCTTCGGCAGAGGATGAAGCTGATTATTCTGTGGCAAAAGATGCTATAGAAGGGATCAGGCTTCAGGCTGTGGAGAACATCAATAAATATCAAGCCGAAACAATAAAATGGCGTGACAGAAAAGTTTGGTTAAAAACATCAAGCCATGGCACTTGGTACTTCGGAGAGTTGCCAACCCAGATACAGTAGGCAAGCTACAGTTGAAGTGGGAAGGACCTTTTCTGGTAGTATCTTTGTCAAGACCCGGTTCTTACAGATTGAAGGATATGGATGGCAATGACATTCCTAGATCTTGGAATGCGAATGAGCTTCGGCGATATTATGTATAGCTTGATGTAATCTTTTTATTTTTTTCCTATGGCACCCTTTTCCTTTCTAAAGGGGGAGAAAGGTTTTTAATGGGGCCATAGCATGGAATTTCTCTTTTTCTTATTTCAACTCTACAAGAGCAATATCCTCCAAAAATGTAAATGTAAAAGCTGAGCATGCACCATCGAAGTGCAAAGAGAAAAGAAAAAACAGGAAGAAGCTCGAAAGAGGTCCTTAAGGGGATGCAGAGCACGACGAAGCTACAAAAAGCCGTTCCTAAGGGAGCGCAGTGTAAGTTTTCTGCTCAAAAGTCGTTCCTAAGGGAATGCAGATCTTACAGCGAAAAGTCAACGCTGATTCCGCCGAAATATAAGGCAAAGCGCGAAAAGTCAACGCGATACCGCTGAAATAGAAGGCGAAGAAGTTCAAAAGACGTTCCTAAGGGAATGCAGAACTTACAGCGAAAAGTCAGCGCTGATACACCGAAAAATAAGCGGTGAAGCCGAAAAATAAACGACAAATAGACTTTGGTTATTCCTAAGGGGATGAAGGCTATGGTTGTGGCTTCGTATGCATGTGTTTGGACATTCATTTGCACGACACATTACATCATACATTTGCATTCATAAACATTCATTTAGACATATATAGGATCATCATCATCATAACACAGATAGTTGCTTCGGCTCTAAAGACAAGGCTTCGGCAAAAAGAAAAAGAAGCAGTTTTTATGCTCCATTGTGTAAGAAAAGAAGGGAAGGTGTTTTTCGCCTTCGGCTCAAAAATGCTAATTTCATTCACACCAAAGCACTTTATATATTGATGGAAGGGTAAGAATATATTACAAGGTATGAACAAAGTTCATAGAGTAAAATTTAGTTACATTATTCTTTACAAAGGTTATTACAAGAGTTCTTAGAGTTTTTTCTAGAGTTATCTATTCAAGCTTCATTAGTATCCATTAAGCTTCGGCTTCGTCGTCCGTTAAGCTTCGGCTTCGTCTTCTTACTCTTCAGGTTCGTCGGCTTCGTCATCCTGTACATATTAAAGTATTGTAAGGAAGATTCAAGTTTGAAGGAAGAGGTAAGCACAAGGTATGATTTTGTTACCGGCTTAAGATGACTCCGAGCTTCATCACCAGCTATGCTTCGTCCACCCTTTGTCCATACCAGTTTTATAAATCTATTTGCTATGCTTCGAGAAAGGTTGGGAATATTATCCAAATCTGCTGGTGATAAACTGAAATTGGGTCTATTGACAACCTTTCCATGTTCGCAACCAGATTTCAGGAAGGCGACAGCTGTGCCCCGAGAAGCTACCAGGGCACAGAAGTCACCATGTCCAGCTATAATTTCGTCAAGGTCATCAATTTCACCCTTGATATGTTCCAAGGCCCCCGACAGGTCTTCAGTTGAAGGATTAAATTTTTCGCAGCTGGCTCCAACCGAATTGAAGACCTACTTTAGCCGTTGTACACATCGATTACTGAACTCCAGACATTTGTTTTGAAGCCCTGTCAATGATTCTTGCAAATCTGAACTTTTATGGACCTCGGCCTCAAATTTTGCATTAAGCTTCTGCTTTTCTTGTTCGAAGCTTTCTGACTGGGAGAGAAGCTTCGTATTTAATTCTGCTATTTTAGCTTCAGCTTCTGCCAATAAGCCTTCGGTTGTCTGAAGCTCGAAGTCCTTCTTTTCAAGAGCAGCTGATTGATCTTTTATTTTTCTTTCCAAACTCTCAATTATAACTTTGTGTTTTTTATCTTCAAAATCTTGCTGCATTTTCAAAGCTTTACTCAACAGCATACTCTGCATACAAACAACCTTCGTTAGAGAATATCTTCGTTGTTAAAAACAATAAAGGTTAAAGAAAAGTTGTTTACCTTGAAATTGGAATAGAATAAACTACCGACGATGTGTTGTCGTCGGTAGCGGCTAATGTCCGTCTCGAGCTTCGAGAAACCAATACTCTTTGATAGAGTACCAATAACCTTTGCTCCGGTATGATCCCGGACACAGCCCAACTTTTCGTCATCAACGCCACCGAAGAGAAGTGCCCCCGGCCGATATCCGCAAGATATGGCATATTCTTTTAGCTCTTCTTTTTCAGCCTTCGTCAACTCTTGTCCAACTAAGTTTTGAAAGTTGAAAATTTCATCTTTCGAAGTGTCTTCGGCTATTTCTTTCTCCTTTTCAGGCTCTGGGGCCATAGTCTCTTCGGTGGCTGCAACAGCTTCTTCTGCGGCCATGTCCAGCAGTATCTTATCAATATTAGCAATTGTGCTTTCTAAGTGAATATCTTCGGTTGTGGTAGCTTCGGCAGCTGTAGCTTCCAAAGGTGCAGCTTCGGTAGCTGTTGTGCTCTCAAAAGCTGGTGCCTTCGGAGCTGAAGCTTGTGGTGGTGTCTCTTCAATGACTTCTGTCACTGTAATGATTCTTTGTTTTTTCGGCCTAGCTGCCTTCTTCGTTTTTGCGGGCTCCTTTTCCTTCTGAAAAAGCTTCGTCAGATGTGGCCCCAGTGGACTTAGCTTGACAGGCAAAGATTCAGTCATTACCTTTAAGATTTCCTCCACGTCGGTGGCAGAGGGTGTTGCAGCAGTTTCTTCTTCTTCATTAATTGCTTTCTGCTTCGAAGCTGTAGCTTTTCTCTTCTTCGAAGCATCTGTTTTCGGCTCAGGCTTCAGCTTTTTCTTTTTCAATTGTTCTTCATCGTCTTTCATCGATTATTAGCTTCTTTATTCAAAGCACCAGCCACTCTCTTTCTCTTCTGCCCTTCGGTATCCTTGTCTAGCCGCTCGTAGTCGGGATACTCAAAGTCCAGAGCATCCATTACTCGGTTCCACCTTCATTTCGGATGGGTGCCGAAGGCTGCAGTCATTAGTTGATCTTCTTTTTTAGAGTAATTGCCGAGAATTTCATTGCACATTACTTCAATCGTGTCCAGCCACTCTTGGCAAGGCACTTTGAAATGTTTCTTGAATTTATAATGATAAGGCAACTGAATAAGTTCCCCCTTCTTATTCTCTCCCTTAAGCTTCGTCATGTCCCACTCTTTCAAAGTTGGGAACACTCTGAAAGCCAAGAATTCTTGCACTAAGTCCCTAGTGCCGATATGCTCCGCAATAACTCTAAATTCAGCCAGAGCAATTTGGCTTGGACTCCCTGGTGTCATGTTGCACTGGGGTCTGGTCTCTCCGAAGATTAATTCTAGCGGATTCTGGACCAACTTCTCCTTTTCTTCGTCAACTTTGACGTAAAATCACTCAGACTTCCAGCCAGCTGGCCACTTGCTACGATAGCTGATCACTAGAAATTTTGTACTCTTGCGATAGGCAAAATTGTAGCAGCCAAAGTTTTCATGCAGCCCATCTCCTCTAGCCTTGGTCTGATAATGAAGCTCGTGCACTCGGCAGAAGCCTTCGGCAAATGGTTCCACCCCTTGGCTTCGGAGAGCCCAGATATAAACGCTAAGCCTAATGATAGCGTTAGGAGTTAGTTGATGAAGATAGATCCTAAACTTCTTCAAAACATCAGCAATCATCTTGTTTAAAGGAAATCTTAAACCAACTTTAAAGAAGCTTTTGAAGACCACTACTTCATCCTTTCCTGGCTTCCGAGTAATCTCCTCCCCGTCGAAACGAACCAGCTCCTTCTTTGCTTCACTGAAATAGCCCAAATTCATCAGCTTCGGCATGTCACCTTCGGAAATGGTGGATTTCTCAAACTCCAGGTGGCTGGGTTTAGTTGGCACAGCGCTGTAATCATCTTCTGACTCAACTTCCTCAGCATCAGCTTGCTCAGCTTCAGCGGCAGGTGCATCCTCCGATACTACCAGCCCTGAACGCTTCATCACTTCAGAGATTGGAGCAGTTTCGGCACCTTCGGCTTCCTCTCCATCGCGAGTAACCCTAGCTGTTGAACGTACTCTGGCCATCTGATGATTGAATTTCTTGTTTTTCGAATGAAGTTGAAAATTTTTAACTTTGCCGAAGCTCTTTTTTGTTACGAAGCTTGAGTAAAACAAATAGCTTCGGATGGGGATGCAGTCAGCAAGCTTCGGCTTTGGTCAATATTTTGGCAGCAAAACAACGCAATAACAATGAATGTTGTGGTACCTTCACACCTACCCATCTGTTTATATAGTGCCGCAGGTGGGAAGGTGAATTGTCAAGGTCTTCCGCACTGGACAAACAGCCACCCGCACTCACTGAACGGTGGGCCACAGAGTCCGAGAAGTTGAATCACTAGGGCGTGCGTAACTGCTGCAAGATGGGGCCACCTCACGCACGGATTATTTTAATAGTTTCTCGCCAACGAGCTCAGGGAAAGTGTTTTCCGGATCTTCGGCATCCCGAAGCCTAAATTTTTTTTTTCACGGATCAAGTTCGTTACGAAAAATGATCTAGCACCACGAAGGGGCTACTGTTGGGGGTATGCTTCGTAGCCGAAGATCCTAAAGAAAGAAACACTTTCGGCAGATCCTCTCAAAAGCAGTGCCGAAGCTATCGCTTATAAAGCTTCAACACGTTGACATGTCTCAAGACGAAGGGGTGAACCGACTTAAAGATGAAATGACCTAAAGACCCATGATATTATGTGTCATTATTGTAGTTGATTGTAAAGGGCATAAATGTAATTATACACAGGCTGCGCCCTGTGCCTATAAATAGGTGAACAGTACCCCTGTACTGTTCACGCAATCTTGTAATCGCTGGCACATCACGCTGGAATTACTGCTTTCTGCCAAGGCGAAGGTATAAATGTACCTAAATATTATGTTTTAATATTTAGGTTTGTATAATAAAATATGTGAATAATCTTATGTGTTTTTGATACATCATTCCCTTATGTTTCATATTTTTATACTTCATCCTACATTGTTTTATAACTCTAATTACGAAGGTATGACCTTCGTGATATCTTGCTCATGGCCTTCGTCCGAAGTTCATTAAATCCTTGGGGAGATAATGCTTTAGTGAACGAAGGGCATTAATATTTAACATTTTATGTTGCCTTGTTCTTAATTCATAGCATTTGAGAACAAGTCCCCAACAAGGGTCTAAGTGACCCGTTGATTAAGGAGAAAAGCTCACTCGGTCTAGGTGACCATTTGAGAGAGGGAAAGGGTTGAAAGAGACCCGGTCTTTGTGACCACCTCAACGGGGAGTAGGTTTGCAAGAACCGAACCTCGGTAAAACAAATCACCGTGTCATTTGCTCTATTTCTTTGGTTGATTTGTTTTCGCCCTCTCTTTCGGACTCAGTTTTATTTCTAACGCTAACCCCGACTTGTAGTTGTGCTTAAAGTTTGTAAGTTTCAGATTTGCCTATTCACCCCCCTCTAGGCGACTTTCAATAACTTCCTAGGGCCTAGGAGCAGCTCTCTCGGAAGCTACTTCATTTAACCTAACGGCGTTGGGCCAATCAAATGGATTCCCCACGCTGGAGACACTCGTCCCCACACGCAATACCCATCGCCGCCCGTTGTGCCATGAGCTCATAGAGGTGGAGCATGACTGCACGAGGGCAGCAACCAGCAACAACACTCCTGCTAGGGATCAGGTCTCCACATTCTTGTTTGGCGAACAAGCGAGCGGACACGACCGAGCGAGGCCGCCCGTGACGACACGGGCAACAGAGGATGAGTGACCTAGCGGGGGAGCAGGCGAGGGCAAGGCTGTGCCTGTGAGCATGTGGCTGCCGAAGGGCAGTGCATGCGGGCTGGGCGGCGGCTAGCGAGAACTCAAGCGTGCGCGAAACGCGCAGGCTCACCACTCTTGCCAGGGGTGTGAGCGCTTGGCTCCTTGGTGGTACTCATGTGCTTCTACAAGACTAACGAAGGTGGAGGAGACTGGAGTGAGGCGCTGCACGGGCTCTCCAACCCGTGGCATCCACCTCGACAGCCTGCTTCGCGCCGCCACCACCTACCTACAGGTCATCCTTATCGCTGCTCCTTCAACTCGCACCTCTGGTACCGCATCGGCCAGGTACGTACATGGACACCGCCTCTGGGCTCTGGCTCTCTCCGTGGTAAACGTGCACGACCTAACATTGTGTCATAGAGCTTTTTGCAACATGTTAGCGTTACTTTTAAATGAACTGTGACTTTTGTGTCTTGTAGTTGTCACTTATGAGCTCGGATTTGAGAAAAAATATCCCCATGGGTATAAATATGGGACATAATCCTTGAAAGGATCACGATGCCCAAGAGGGGGGGGGGGGGTGAATTGGGCTTTTCTAAAAATCAACACTAATTAAAACCTAAGCAAGAGCCCAACTTCACTCCAACAACTAGCACTAAGAGAATAATACTAGAAATACAATAATGCTAAGACAATACTTCAAATACTTGCTAAACAAATACACAATGTAAAATGCTTGAATTTAGTGCGGAATGTAAAGCAAGGTTTAGAAGACTCCTCCAATTTTTCCCGAGGTATCGAAGAGTCGGCACTCTCCACTAGTCCTCATTGGAGCACCCGCGCAAGGGTGTCGCTCCCCCTTGGTCCTCGCAAGAACCAAGTGCTCACTACGAGATGATCCTTTGCCACTCCGGCGCGGTGGATCCCTCACGACCGCTTACAAACTTGAGTCGGGTCACCAACAAGATCTCCACGGTGATCACCGAGCTCCCAACGCCACCAAGCCATCTAGGTGATGCCGATCACCAAGAGTAACAAGCTGTAGACTTTCGCTTGACCAAGAGAAGCCTAATGCAAGTGGTGTGTGCTCTAGGTGGCTCTCTCTAGCGCTAATGAGGTCCAAATGCGGGATTAAGATTCTCTAATCACCTCACTAGGCTTTTGGTGCTTGCAATGCTCTACCAATGTGCAGGAATTAATGTGGGCAGCAAGACATTGAATATGGTGGGTGGAGGGGGTATAAATAGCCCTCACCCACCAACTAGCCGTTGCAAGCACTGTTTTGCGCATGGGCGCACCGGACAGTCCGGTGCGCCACCGGTGCGCCAACGGTCGACTCCAACGGCTAGTTCTGACAGCTAGCCGTTGGGAAGATGGCACACCGGACAGTGAACAGTCACTGTCCAGTGCACACCGGACGATCAGGTGCGCTGTCCGGTGCGCCACTAAAATTCATCTCGTGAACCTTGCGCTCTCGGGTTTCTGCACGCAGGGAAACCCTTCCCCGGGCCATCTGGCCCCACCTGGCAGAGGGTGCACCGGACAGTCCGGTGCACACTGGACAGTCCGGTGCCCCAAGGTCAGAAACCCTATCTTCTATTTTCTGCTGATTTTCAAATCGGTTTTTGTTCTAACTTGTGAGAATGTTCTAGAGTGTCACCTAGCACTATATGTGAGTGTGAATATGCACCAACACTACACTAGAACTCTCTTGGTCAAACTATTCATCGAAACCCCTCTTTATAGTATGGCTGAAACAAAATAAAAGACCTAACTAAATCACAAGTGTCCGCAACTCCTTGACAGTCGGACTACGTAGACCTTCACTTTGTGTTTCGTCGCTTCAAGTTCTTATCTTCGGGATTGTTTTCACCTGTGTAGTACATCTACCTGTAATGCGACCTAACTTAACATTTGTCTCTGCAAAACATACGTTAGTCACATATAACATTACGTTGTCATTAATCACTAAAACCAACCAGGGGCCTAGATGCTTTCAATCTCCCCCTTTTTGGTGATTGATGACAACCCTACAAGATTTGTGAGAGTAGTTTGTTTTTGAAATTTCTATCAATAGAGAAGATGGTTAGTTGTACTCAGTAATCTTTGACAGAAGGGGTGTGTAACATAATAATAGGCATGAGCGCATACACATCGTAAGTTTCTTGTTCATATAAAAGTGAAATCAAATCGATGAACAAGAACTAGAAGACTGGTGATAACATATAAGGTGAAAACATAATACACACACAGTCAACATAAGCATCGAGAGTATATAATAGAGTTTGTGAGCCAAAAGCATCATACAAAAGTGAAGATAGTACAGAGAGTAACAAGCACATATATTACATCAAAATGACTCTCTACTAACTCTCTAACTCCCCCTAGCTCTCACAACTCATATCTCTCCCCCTTTGGCGTCAAACACCAAAAGGGAACCCGAACCTACACATCAGAAGAGGGAGGAGGTGGCGGGGGCGCATCCGGTCACGGTCGTGGCAGTAGAGCGAACGCCAGTTGTGGGTCAGAGTCAGTCTCGGATCCAGGATCTGCCGTAGAAGCTGGAGCTAGTAATGACTCAGACGGAGGCTACACTGCAGGAGCTGCCAGAGCTGAAGAAGTCACAGACACCGCCACAGCAGCAGTGGTAACAGCAGGAGCTGGTGGCACTGGCGGCTGAGTGCTGACGAAGCTGATCACCGGCGACGTGAAAACCAGGGTGACCGGCCAGAGCGGAGAGGAAGAAGGACTAGCTGTAGGAAGAGGGGGTCCTGGCTGAATGGCTGGCACAACAGGAACCTGAAGAGGTGGAGGCGGTGCTGACTGCACTGGGGGAATCAGAACACCGGTATGCTGAAGCATGAGAGTCATGAATGCCATGTTCTCAGCCCGGTCCTGAAAGAGTTGCTGCAGAGTATCCTGTCTGTCCTGAATCGTCTGAAACATCGAGAGCATTCTCTCGGACATCTGCTGCTAGACCGCTGCCAAGTGAGCCTGCTGCTGAGTAAGGGTCTGGAGGATCGCAGCAAGAGCAGGGTCAATGGCAGGAGGGGTAGGAGGAGGAGCACCACTGGAACTCCCAGCCTCATGATCATGAGTGCGTGGAGGCATAGGAGGCGGAGGCGGAGGTGGAACCCCAAAGTCATCATCATCATCATCATCATCATCATCATCATCAGGGACTGTTGCGCCCTGAGTCTCGAACTGGTGAAAAGCGGTATCCTCGGCCTGAGTGTCAACCACTGGAGCAGGTGCCGGCACAGGATCCTCTGGAGCTGGACAGTAGGACCTAAAGAGGAGGCAAGAGGCCTCAAGAGTACCCTGGAACTATGGTGGCCGAATCAGCTGAGCGAAGATGTGACAGAGATAGTGAGCATACGACAGCTGTCGACGAGCACGTAGACCACCTAGTACAGTGTCCTCGATCTCACAAATGAGGAAATCCACAACATCAAACTCGGAGTGAGAGACCAGGGCACCAAGTAGCCAAAGCTAGATATGAGTAGCAGCCTCCCTGTAACCCATCCGTGGAAGAAGCGTCCGTCTCATGAGCTGATATAGAAACTTGACCGCTGTGGTGAAGTCTGTCGGAGAACATCGCGACCATCTGAGAAGGGCGGTCAGAACAGAGCTACGACGTGAGCTGTACCAGGAGCAACTCCATCGTGAGGGCGACAAGGAGGATCAGAGGTGCCATAGCACAAGCTGTGAAGACGAGTCGATGACTCGTTGAATCCAAACAACTGACGAATCTGGCTGGCATGAATGGTAACATCCTCTCGCTCAAAGTGGAATCTCATCCAGTGGTGATCAGGGTCGATCCATACAGTAGCATAGAAAACTCGGACCCATTCCTCAACATATCGGCCGCTGGTAGTCAAAAGAGAGAGAAGGCCAGGCAGATATGAGAGGTGTACCTCAGAGTCAGCACCAGCGGCAAGCAGAAATGCAGGAAGGTCCAGAGGCCGGTGCACTCGCAGAGCAATCTGTGCAAACATCTGAGCTCTGAAGAAAGACTCCTGAATCCTGGTGCTGAAGAGATCGACTGCAGCAGGGTCTCTCTGAGCCGGTAGCCAAGTCTCCACGGGTACGTGTCTGAACCGACGTACCTTTGCTGCTATAGCACGCTGAAGATCAAACAGTCTGGGATCCGCAGCGAGTGGTCGCACCTCAGTCTCATCGCGCTCCCGAAAGCGAGCAGGTGGGATAGGTGGAGCGGAAAGGGGAGCGGGAGGAGGAGCAGTGGAAGCTAGAGTGGTGGAGGTGGTAGGTATGGCTGAGGTGGTGGATGGAGCAGGAGTGACTGAAGCGGGCGAAGTGGGTGGTGGAGTGGTAGGAGTCGCGGGAGTGGTAGGAGCGGAGGAGCGAGGCCGAGAGGCGAGGCGACGAACTCGGTAAGCAATCTGATCGGAAGGAATCTGCAACTGAGCTCCTCTCTCAGCCTGCTCAGTGGTTGCTGCTGCTGCTAGAGCCGCTCGGGCTGCTCTGTTCAAACACCGCTTCTTGCGGCCTTCCTGCTGCTCCAAATAAACCGTCTTCCCCTTGACCTGCCTGAAGGGGCGAGGAGGATCCTCGTCATCTCCTCCCCTGGTGCCGACACATTCTTCGTGCGTGGCATCCTGACCTGACGACTGCAAATGAGAGAGAGAAGCTAGGTACAAGTCGATAACAGCCGATAGGATATCAAAAGAATGGATGTCTACCTGGAAATCTCACACGAGAGGTGAAAATCCAGGCAGGAAAGGAGACGGCTAACGGACAGGCAAGGTCACTGAAATAACAGAAGAGGTGAGCACGTATTAGTCACATAGTCATAAGTATATTAAATGTGAAAATACATACACAGAGTATTACGGCACAGAAATCAAGAGATATGGCAATCGAGAGGTCAAACGACGCGAAAACGGTGTTTGAACGTGAAATAGTGCCATAGGAGGTTTGAAATTGAGAATGAGGCATGAAATGATTTGGAATTGAGCCGATACTTCACGAATAGGTTTATATGGGTAAATAAGAGTGAAGTGTGTGCTTGGTTTGAATTTAGGCGAAGAAAATGAAATTTTGGCACTCGGCTCAGAATTGATCGCTCGAAACAGAGAATTGTGTAAAATTGAAGCCTGGGATATCAGATTGGCGTGAAATTTGGCGAATATGTTACTGGAGGTATGGTGAAGGTGCCTGAAAAATTTGGGATCGATTGGAGCATTTTTGGCTGGTTTGGGAATTTCACCAAGCACGTGACGTGCGGAGTTCTAGGGTTTTGGAGAATTGCCCAGTTTAGGTGGTGAAACCCTCCCTAAGGAGCTCAAGACCTGCAGGGGGATACAATGGAACACAAGGACACACATCCAACACTTTGGTTCACAGGAATTTCACAGATTTGATATAAGGAATCAAAGGTGGGGGAGAGGGGTGTTCACTGGGCTTGGAACAGAGAGAGAAGAGAGGAGTAGAGAGAGCTGAGACTTCTCACCAGAGAGGAGGGGGCCGAGCACCAGCTTGAGCAGATCCACCAGAGCACGGCCGCCGGCGAGGGGAGTGTCACCGGAGGGAAAGAATCGCCAGAGGAGCAGAGTGCACAGCCAGCGCACAGAGGAAATGAGGCCTGGCCTCAGCCTCGGGCAGGAAAAGTTTTTTTTTTAAATCGATTATGGGCGCACCGGACAGTCTACAGTGCCTGTCCGGTGCACACCGGACAGCGCACAGTAGCTGTCCGGTGAACCACCAGACAGAGCACAGGAAAATGGGATCTGCGTGCGCGGCTACCGGTGCACCGGACTGTCCGGTGAGCCCAGACAGAGAGAAATTTTGAAATTTTTCAAATTTGCTATCTAGTTTTCAACTAAACCAAATCCCAACTTATAATCACACAAAATAACACTTGTTGGGACAGGTATTGGCACCCTCATCTATTTTCTCATAATTTTCAAAATATTTTGCCATAGGCTAGATAATTTTTAGAGAAAATAGGCAAATGGTGAGATTTGCATTTTGGCGTTGCACTAGGGGTTTTCATGAGATATTTGAGTTTTGAATACTCCCCCTAAGTGTAGTGCCTCATGCATATCTCAAGAACCAACAATTGCATAGTAAGTAAGAATTCAAGTACTAAAAGCTTAAAACTAAGACTTGTCAAGTTTGAGCCCGAGTTAAGCTTTTTCATTCGCTTTGTTGGCGGTTATCTCAACTAGGTTAGACAAGCCCTAGATGCAAATACAAGAAATTTAAATATGCAATGCAAGCTTGACAACATCATTTGACATCTTAAATAAAATTTCTGAGATCAAGTATATTTAATTCATTCCTTAACATACAAAAGCGGGTTTTATCAAGTGGCTTAGTGAAAATATCCGCTAATTGATCTTCCAACCTCACTCCTTCTAAAATGATATCTCCTTTCACAACATGATCTCTAAGGAAGTGATGACGGATATCAATGTGCTTGGTGCGAGAGTGTTGTACATGATTTTTAGCAATTTTAACAGCACTCTCGTTGTCACACAACAAAGGCACCTTTTCTAGAACTACGCCATAGTCTAGAAGAGTTTGTTTTATATATAAAATTTGTGTGCAACAAGCACCCGTGGCAATGTATTCCGCTTCGGCGGTTGACAAGGCAACACTATTTTGCTTTTTTGATGTCCATGATACTAGTGATCTCCCAAGTAAATGGCACCTCTAGAAGTACTTTTTCTATCAATTTTGCAACCGGCATAATCCGAATCGGAATAGCCAATTAAGTCAAAAGTAGCTCCTTTGGGATACCACAGACCAACGCTTGGGGTGTGCCTGGGATACCTAAGAATTCTTTTAACTGCGCGAAGATGAGCTTTCTTAGGATTAGATTGAAATCTAGAACACATGTAGACATTAAACATGATATCGGGCCTAGATGCGGTAAGATACAATAAACTACCAATCATAGAACAGTAGAGAGTTTGATTAACCGGATTACCTCCCTCATCTAGGTCGAGATGTCCATTTGTTGGCATAGGTGTCTTGATTGGTTTGCACTTCTCCATGTTGAACCTTTTCAACATGTTTTTGGTATACTTCTCTTGTGAGAGGAAGTACCATCTTTCATTTGCTTGACTTGAAAGCCGAGGAAGTACGTCAGCTCACCAATCATTAACATCTCGAACTCCTTCGACATCAACTCACCAAATTCCTTGCAATGATAGTCATTTGTCGAGCCAAAGATTATGTCATCAACATATACTTGACAAATGAAAATATCACTGTTATGTTTCTTTGTGAATAGAGTTGTGTCGACGGTCCCGATCTTGAAGCCCTTTTCGATGAGAAAGTCGCGAAGACGCTCATACCAAGCCCTTGGAGCTTGCTTTAGCCCATATAGCGCCTTGGACAACCTGTAAGCATGGTTAGGATATCTAGGGTCTTCAAATCCAGGTGGTTGCTCAACATATACAAGTTCATTTATGAAGCCATTTAAAAATGCACTTTTTACATCCATTTGATAGAGCTTTATATCATAGCATGATGCATATGCGAGTAGGATACAGATGACTTCCAGTCGAGCAACCGATGCAAAGGTCTCTCCAAAATCTAAACCTTCAACTTGAGAGAATCCCTTTGCAACAAGTCTTGCCTTGTTCCTCACAATCACACCTTGATCATCTTGTTTGTTCCTTAACACCATTGATTCATCATCCATTTTTGATACAATAACCTCTGTTGGAGTGAATAAGCATTGAAGTCCAAGATCACAGAGTTGACCCACTGATAATAAGTTGAAGCTCAAAGGTGCAACCAAAAGAACATTTGAAATTGTCACCTTGCCAAGTCCTTGAACTTTCCCTTTTGAATTATCCCCAAATGTGATTTTGTCTTGTCCATCAACATTCTCATCAAGTGAGGTGAACATCCGTGGGTTGCCTGTCATATGTTGTGTGCATCCACTGTCAATAACCCAATGGCTCCCACCGGTCTTGTAGTTCACCTACATCCACAGACAAATCAAGCTTGAGTTTTGAGGGCCCTATATTGCATAGGACTAGTGACTCTCTCAATCAAGGACTTTGCAACCCAAATTTGTCTAGATCTACTCTTGCTTGGTGGACCTAGGAATGTAACTTTGACCTTTCCATTTTCTACTTTTCTTAGAACGTAATGAGTATTGAAAGCAAAAAAGTCTTGAGTGCTTAGGCAATGGAGTTGGTGGTTTGGCTTTGCAGTTGTGGGCAAAGTGACCTTCTTTTCCACACTCAAAGAATTTGATAGGCTTATGAGTCTGCTTTGGCTTGTATTGAGTAGTAGCTTTCTTTTGCACAAAAGCATTGTATCCAATACCACTCTTGTTGTTTTTCATGACAGTGTTCATGAGCAATTCATTTTGGAGGTATTGGCCCTTGTTGAACTTTTGCACACTTGTTGCAAGATGTTCATTTTCACTCTTAAGTTTCTTGACCTCATTTTTAAGCCTTTCATTATCCACTGCCAACTCATTGTTGAAATCATTGTTCTCAATGGCAACCTTTCCTCTAGTAGTTGCATCAGTCAAGTATCTCTTCAATTTTTGGTTGTTTAAAGTCAAGGCTTCAACTTTTTCGGTCAATTCATCATGTAGACTAGTTTGATCACCTTGACTCAAATCATCACATGAGGTTGCTACATCAATCTTAACAACATGGTTAATAGCCTCATGTGCATTGCAAGATAAAAGTTCATTTTCAACAAGAAGATTATCATGATCAAATTTAATCTTAGTATAGTCTTCCTTGATTTTCACTAGTCTATCTTTCAACTCCCTATTAGCTTCATTTAACTTTTCACATTTATCCTTAGCATCTTTTAGGGAGGATGTAAGCTCATTTACAATAGATGACATAGTTTTGTTTTCTTCTTTCATTTCATCACTAGCTTTCATAACTATGTCATATTTTGCATTCAAAGATTCATTTTCATTTTTCAACTTATCACATTTAGCTTTTAACTTCCTAATGATTTGAGTGTATTCTTTAAGCAAGTCAGCTAGTTCATCATAGGAAGGTGAAGCAAATTCATCATCACTATCACTATCACTATCATCAGTAATATCAACATCATTTTGTACCTTCCGTTCACCTCTAGCCATGAGGCATAGGTGAGAAGTCGATGATGGCGATGGTGGTGGTGGTGGTGAAGAGAAGTCCCCAGCGATGGCGGCAACTTTTTCATCATTTTCTTCTTCACTTGAAGAAGATCCACTTGATGACTCAATGTCAGTGAGCCAGTCACCAACAATATATGCCTTTCCATTTTTCTTTTTGTGGAACCTCTTGTGCTTCTCATCCTTCCTCTTGAAGAATCTCTTTTCCTTTTTCTCATCATCACTGTCATCTTCTTTCTTGCCCTTGAACTTGTTCTTCTTGGGCTTGTTACATTGATGAGCAAGATGACCAAGCTCTCCACAGTTGTAGCAATCCATTTCAGAAATGGGCTTTCTTTTGCTGGAAAAGAATTTCTTTTTTCTTGAATCAAATCTGATGCCTTCTCTGTTGAGCTTCTTTAACATCTTGGTGGTCTTCCTCACCATCAAGGCAATGTTAGTATCAAGATCATCATCACTTGAGGATTCTTCCTCAATTTGTACTTTAGCTTTTCCTTTTCTTTCTTGATTTGCTCTAAGAGCCAAATCCTTTCTCTTGGAAGATGACTCATCCTTGTCATTGATGTGCATGTACATCTCATGAGCATTGATCTTTCCCAATATCTGTGTAGGTGTGGTAACTGAAAGATCCATTTGATGTAGCATAGTGACAATGTGTCCATATTTGTAAATTGGGAGGACACTGAGAATCTTCCTCACAACATCCGGTTGTGAAATTTGTGTAAGCCCCAAGCCATTTACTTCCTCTACAAGAATATTGAGACGTGAGTACATAACATTGACATTTTCATTAGCAAGTATTTCAAAAGAATTTAACTTTCTCATAGCAATGTGATATCTCTCCTCACGCTCACTTCTAGTTCCTTCATGTAGAGCACATATGTCCATCCACAGATCATGAGCATTTTTATGATTTCTAACTCTATTAAACACATCTTTGCAAAGGCCTCTAAAAAGGCTATTTTTGGCCTTAGCATTCCATTTCTCATATATAAACTCTTCACCTACAAGATTTGTGGGATCTCTAGGTTCGGGGAATCCTTGTGTGGCGGCTTTGTAGACACGAATGTCTATAGCCTCTAAATATGCTTCTATACGAATTTTCCAATATGGAAAATCGTCACCATCAAAAATGGGAGGAGGTCCATCACCACCGGACATCGTTACTCTAGCGGTTAAGCTAATCTAAGAGCAACAAGGCTTTGATACCAATTGAAAGGATCACGATGCCCAAGAGGGGGTGAATTGGGCTTTTCTAAAAATCAACACTAATTAAAACCTAAGCAAGAGCCCAACTTCACCCCAACAACTAGCACTAAGAGAATAATACTAGAAATACAACAATGCTAAGACAATACTTCAAATACTTGCTAAACAAATACACAATGTAAAATGCTTGAATTAAGTGCGGAATGTAAAGCAAGGTTTAGAAGACTCCTCCAATTTTTCCCGAGGTATCGAAGAGTCGGCACTCTCCACTAGTCCTCGTTGGAGCACCCGCGTAAAGGTATCGCTCCCCCTTGGTCCTCGCAAGAACCAAGTGCTCACTACGAGATGATCCTTTGCCACTCCGGCGTGATGGATCCCTCACGACCGCTTACAACTTGAGTCGGGTCACCAACAAGATCTCCACGGTGATCACTGAAGCGCCCCAGATCCTCTAGGACTCAAATGTGATATAATTACTAGTCCCAAGAGGCTAGTAAACACATTTATACATCAGATAGTTCCAGATCTGCTTAAACGAGACAAACCTATAAAGGTGGCGATCAAATTTAAGAGTTGGTCCACAACTCGGGACATATCATCAGAGTGGGGCTGAAGAAGCCCGATATACGCAGCGAAGCAAATCAGCGGTCCAACAGCCACATGCAAGGTTGGGAACAGTCGTAACTCTTACCCGATCTCCTTTTTCTGAAAAACAACAAATAAGCAAGGTTGAGTACAAACATACTCAGCAGCCCACCTTCACCCGTGGAATGGGGAAATCAGATATAATGCATGGAATATGTGGAGCTTAGGATATTTTGCAGAAACAACAATATTTTATGCAGGGTTGTTTTGAAAAACATTTTGTATTTTGCAAAGCGCATCCTCTCCAAAAGGAGCAGGAAGTTTTTCAATATAGAACAAAATCCCCTAAACTAAACCATCCAGGTATCTCAGCAGTTTCCCACTGGTTTTCATTTTCAAAAACAGCTACTGGACTTCCCGTCCACCATAGCTCACGGCTCAACCGTCGGACCTTTTAAAAATCACTTTTCTCAAAAACACCTTTTTTTTAAAAAACAAAACACTAATTGTCATACCACACCAGACTCGTCCATTCCTGTGGACACAGACTATTCGAATAGGTTTGAACTCTGCGCAGAGGTGTACGGTTTACCCACTAGTCCGGCTCTGCGATCTCATGGCCAATGAGATCCGAATCTCTTTCTTTCCTCGCACGTCCTAACCTTAATGGTTATACCGGAAGGAGTCAGACCACCGCGATGCCCAAGCCGGACAAAACATTCCCCCTCCTTATCCTCCCGGTGCTCCCCAGCCTTCATAACCCTGGGTTTGAACCGTACGAGTTCAGATTGAGTGACTGCCCACACAGTCTCGAGTGGTTGTACTTATCATGAGTACAGGTAGTGAAGGATGACAAACTGGTCCTTATATGAGGGGACAATCCTTCTGCTCACGCCTAAACCAGCTGAGCTATCACCTTAGGCCCTCCCCTAAACCAGGGAGTCCCTGATCATCCCTACTCAAAGGTGATAAGGGTGAAAACCCTTCATCATACACATTTTGAAAAGCATTTTCTTTTGAAAACTCACACCTTTTCTCAAATCATTTGGAACAATTATATCAAGGATTGATTGCGGCAAGCGGCTGGGTGGCCATAATAACTTGTCTCAAAATCATATCATGCATAAAATAACAGGCTGAGGGTTGTGGTTAAAAAATCATAGGTAATTTATGCATCAAAGGGATCCAGTGAGCTTGCCGTGCTTATCCGGCGAAGGGGAAGGAGAGCTCGCGGAACTGGCTTCTGGCTCCATCGCCTGGCGTAGACTTGAAGATCTAGCCTCCACGAGACGGCACGAACGCTCTGATAACTATGCAACATGAACAAGCAAACATACAAACCAGCAAGTATACCAACAAATATTTAGTATAGTGGTCAGAATAGCGATATATGGATGGTTAGAGTCTTGAGTAGAATCTGTGTCATGTGGTGTTGTGATATTACTGGTGGTGGAGCGGAGGTGCTTACTAGGAGGGTGGACTGGAGGCGAAGCGACACTATGCGTGTAGCCGGCAGAGCGGAGTAACTGAGTGGGTGAGGTGTTTGCCTTGGCTGAGGGTGTTGAGTGTGTGTGGAGAGGGAGATGGTAGCTGAGTGTATGTGGTGTAGCACAGTGAAGTTCACTGTTGGTGAGAATAGTGACGAATGAATTGTCTGACTTAGTATGAATAGGAGAGTTATAGGCAGAATATGGGACAAGAGTATTTTGGGAGTTTTCTGGAATATGGACCATGCTTAAGGGATGTCATGGTTGGATAGTGAATAGTTTGATAAGAATTTAGAAACAAGAATTATTGGAATCTAAGTTTGGAAGCCTGGTTCAAAGGAATCTCAAAGTTAAGCGTGCTCAACTTGGAGAAACCTGGGATGGGTGACCAGATGGGAAGTTCCCACTCGAAGGAAAATCACAGTCACCGGAGTTCATATGACTGAAATATTGGTCTGGCTGGTCTTAGGTGGACTGGACAACATGACGGATGAGTAGTAACGATGAATAGTGGCGACGAAAAGGTTGCCATAGATATCATCGATGAATAGTAACGATAAAAAGTAATGATGATGAATAGGAACAGTGAATAGTAACGATGAATAGTAATGGTGAATAGTCGTATGAACGAACGATGAACGATGAATAGTGACGATGAACGAACGATGAATAGGAACTATGAACGAACGGACGAACGATCGAGGACGAACGAACGATCGGAATTTCGGCAGCATAATGGCAAGACAAAGATTATCTGGAAGAACGATGAATAGGGACTATGAACGAACGATGAATAGGAACTATGAACGAACGATGAACGATCGAATGATCGAACGAATGAACGATCGGAATTTCGGCAGCATAATGGCAGGAAAAAGATTATTTGGACGAACGAACGGACGAACGATCGAACGATCGGACGAACGGACGAACGAACCATGAACGGTCGGACGAACGATCGAACGATCGGACAAACGAACGAACAAACTAAGAACAGGGGGACAAACGATCGAAGAACGACCGAACGATCCTTATGCTAGTGTGTGCTTGTGTGGAACATGGAGTGGGTGTGTGTGGGGGGGAGAGAGTTGCCATGAAATGGCTTGGGGTGGGATGAGAGGAGGCCCTTGTCCCTCTATTTATAGCCATGGTGGGGGGATTAGGTGGAGGGATGAGAGGATTAGTGGGAGGATGAGAGGATTAGTGGGAGATTAGCATGTATTTGTCTTGTATAAGTGAGATTAGCTTGTAGAGCTCACCGTATGACACTGGAGGCATACGTATACGTATGAGCATGAGGAAAGTTATGAAGAAAATATTTATAGGGACTTGAAAAATGATTTTGAAGGTATTTCTCAAGAGGAAAATACTTGGAGATATATTGGTGGAATATTTGGGCAATATTTCTGGAAAGAACTTGAAGGGGATTACTCGGGAAATATCTGGGCAGTATTTCTAGAAAGAATTTGAGGGGGATCACTGGAGAAACATTTGTAGGATATTTGAGGAGGATTTTGGAGAGAATATAGACCACTATATTTTATTTGCTTATATCAACTCGCAAACAAACATTTTGAAATGAAATTTGAAATTCATTTTGAATTTAGAGAGAGTTTGAGAAAATTCCAAGATTTGAATTTTTGGGATGCTACAAATCTACCCCACTTAAAATGAATCTCGTCCTCGAGATTCAGCTTAGAAGGGTTATGGGTTTAGCTTTACTTCAACTACATATCTTCACTTTGCAGACTCTTCGAGGAGATGGAACTTCAACAAAATCTCGCCTTTGAGGAACATCTGGTTGCCGATTGCAAACGCTGATTCTGGCTACTCAAAGATCATCTTCAGGCTTCTAGGTTTCGCTTAGCAGCTAGCTTATTGAAGAAGCATAGATGCCAACACGCAAACCTTTCCCTTGCGAACTCCCACATGGATTCCTTTCTTGATTGGTCTTCTAGTGCTTCATCAATAAAACTTGGGTGATCACTTCTCATCTAGAAACTTATATGCTTTGATGATCTGGTCCTCCACAAGCTTGCTACAGGCCTTCTTTTTTTCTCCATGGCGGGAACCTTGCTGGAACACTACCCCACTTAAAATAAATGAGGGTAGAACTCTTGAATCTTGGGGATTTGAACTCCTTGAAGTATCTCATAACAAGGGCGTTACAAGGCCTTCTTCTGCTGTTGCTGCTTGAACAGGCTGCAGAGAGATGACTCACACAGGGTTGATTCTGGGACAACCTTCTTCTCATCTTCTCTTCACTATCTTCTTTTCATTGCCCCTTTCTTTCTCTTTGATCTTCCCACTGGATGATTCTATCAAAGAGTATCACCATCACACATTGGAGGAAACCAAAGATTATGAACCATGTACAACAGTCTTCAACCCAAGAATCACCAAGCATTGTGATCTTAGGGGCGAGGGAGTGGAAAATGGAGTTGCTTGTGATTTGGTAGAGGGGATTTATCTAGAGTGTGCTTTGCTTTGAGCGAGATGGGAGTTGAGGGAGCTAGTGGGGGGGTTTTATAGGCGAGCGGGGGTGCTCGGGGGGTGTGGAGTGGTAGTGATGGAGCAGGTGACACGAGGCAGTAGGCGCGACATGGGGAAGGGGGCATGTTGCCGGCGACGATGGCGATGGGTGCGCTACAAAAGGGGGCGTGGGTGGCGGTAGTGCGCTACAAAGGGGGCGTGGGGCGGTGGTAGTGCGCATGGAGGTGGGCACGCGTGCGAGGGGCACGGGTGAGTGGTGGGGTCAATGACCATGATGTTTGTGGTCTCTGGTTCCAAGAATCTTTGCCTCTCTGTATGGTAATAACTCCTTTTGTCCTCTTTTTTTGTTTACTTTGACTTAGGGGCAGTGCTTTGATTCTCATGGTCGGTCCTTTTGACTGAGCGGCTGGACTGGTTTTTTCTGTAGCTTATTCCACGCTTCAAGGGTAAGCTTCCCGGTATCTTCTTGGGTAAGGTGCTTTTCTCTTGAGATGGGTTAAGGGGAGAATGGAAGCATAAGATGAGGGTTAGCTCTAATTTGCGATCTATGTTTTTAGAGAAAACCTTTCTTAAAAGAAAAAAAACACAAAAGCTCAGCAATGATAAGCACAAACAAATCAAATGTTTTGAATAAGGGAAGAATAGAGTTTTTCCAAAGCACGGACTACTCAGATTTGGGGGCTAAGCATAACTACTATTGCTCGGCTCCTGAACTGAGAACTATGCAACTTATGAGCACTAACATTAAAGCATCACATATGCACTCAAAAGGTGAGAAAATATCAAGCGAAATTCATTTTGAAATGCACTAGGGGGCCACACAATTTGAGTTTTGCAAAACACGAGTCTACACGATTACCTCTCATACATGCAGGGCTCTGGCCAAAGTGAAGAAAAACTTCACTACCCAATGCATGCAGAGGACTGGGCATAACTAACTTCAGACTAGGCAGCTTCTCTTCTGGCAAGGCTGGCGCACAACTTCAATCTGAGACATCTCCTGGATGAGTCAAGAGGGAGCTGATGTTGATGACTTCTTCTAGCGGCGACTAAGATGGCAAGACGGGGTCAAACTCTTCTTCAAGCTGGACTGGCTCTTGTAGCTCCTCAGAAGGCGGCGGTGCTGGCGGGGTGCTTGCAGCTTCTTCCTTGATCTCACGGGATGGTGCTGGAATCTTCTTCATGGTGAGGGGCTCAAACAACTCTGGCGGGGGATCTTGGGAGGATTCGGGGTGCTCTTGCTTATCCATAGCCTGAGGGAAGACTGGAATTCCTTCCAAGAATATGGCACCTTCCGGGAGTTCCCAAGCCTTCTTTTCTCCTCTGGTAGAGATCGGGTGACCTTCAAGAATCTGGGGATCTTCAACTCTCATGGGTTGAACTGGGTTGGATGGAGCGGGCTCTTGGATCCGCAGGGCTCTACATTGGTTGTGGGTTACCAAGTAGGCCTCTATCAGCTTCTGGACGTGCTCATCCTTGGCTTGCTTCAGGGCTTCAACCGCAATGACTTCACGACTTTCCAATGCAGTTGCACGGGCTTGAGCTGTGGTGAGATCCTGAAAGGGAAATGTGCCCTTGGGCCATTTCTAAGTACTTTGGTGATTAATTGCCCAACACAAATGGTCTAAGTGCAAATTGTGCAAAATGGTGGATGAAGTGCAAAACATCAAGAAGGTATGATTCTAGACTTAGTACATTGTTTTCTGTGTACTAACATATTTGTCTAAGTGCTAGAATTAGGAAAAACAGAAAAAGAAAAGGACTTGGCTGAAGCAGCCAAGGCTCAGCGCAGTCTGGATGCACCGGACTGTTCGGTGGTGCACCAGACAGTGTCCGGTGGTGCACCAAACAGTGTCCAGTGCGCCAGGCTAGATTCTGGTCAACAGGCCGCTCTCGGGAATTCGTCGGCGGCGTACGGCTAAAATTCACCGGACTGTCCGGTGGTGCACCGGACTGTCCGGTGAGCCAACGGTCGGCCGCGCCAATGGTCGGCCGCGCCAACGGTCGGCCGCGCCAACGGTCGGCCGCACAATCCACGTGTGACGCGTGGCCGAGCCAACGGTCTGATGGGGGCACCGGACATTGTCCGGTGCGCCAACGACTCCAAATCTTCAATGGTCGGCTGCGCCAATTTAGGAAAGCAATATGCACCGGACACTGAACAGTGCCTGTCCGGTGCGCCACCCGACAGAAGGCAAGAATTGCCTTCCTGGATTGCTTTCAATGGCTCCTAGCTGCCTTTGGGCTATAAAAGGGACCCCTAGGCGCATGGAGGAGCACACCAAGCATACTCTGAACATTCTAAGACTCCCGCACTCCATCTTCGCACACTCGATTGACATTCTTAGTGATTTGAGCTCCGTTCTAGTGGTGAACTTGTTGTGTTTCATTTGAGCTCAAGTCTTGGCTTGTGTGTGTGCGTATTGCTGGGATTTGTGTGTGTTGCTTTTCCCTCCCTTACATCCGTGTTTCTTTGTGGCCATCACTTGTAAGGGCGAGAGGCTCCAAGTTGTGGAGATTCCTCGCAAACGGGATATAGTGAAAGAAAGAAAAACACCATGGTATTCAAGTGGATCTTTGGATCACTTGAAAGGGGTTGAGTGCAACCCTCGTCCATTGGGACGCCACAACATGGAATAGGCAAGTGTTGTACTTGGTCGAACCACGGGATAAACCATCGTGTCTCTTGTGCTTATTCTCACTGTGACTATTGTGTTTCACAAAAGCTAGATCCTTAGCCACTTGATTTCATTGTGCTAACACTTAATCAAGGTTTGTGACTTTAAGTCTTAAGTTTTTACAGGATCACCTATTCACCCCCCTCTAGGTGCTCTCAATTGGTATCAGAGTCGTTCTCTTCACGAAAGGGACTAATCGCCCGAAGGGATGGATCCTAAGGGAAAGGGGATGGTGATCAATGACAAGGAGGAGTCCTTCATCAATGAGCCAAAAGACGACAAGCCCACTGACTTGGGCTTAAGTCACAAGAAGAAGGATGGGAAGAAGAAGAGGCGCATCAAGAATATAGTCTACTACGATAGCGACGAGTCCTCTTCTTCCCAAAGAGACGACGATGATGAGAAAAAGAAAACGGTCAACTCAAACTTTTCTTTTGATTATTCTCGTATTCTGCAAAATTCCAATGCTCATTTGCTTTCCATTCCTCTTGGTAAACCTCCACACTTTGATGGAGAGGACTACGGATTTTGGAGTCACAAAATGCGTAGCCACTTGTTCTCTCTTCATCCAAGTATATGGGAGATAGTAGAAAATGGAATGCAATTTGATAGTACGGATAATCCCATGTTTATCAATGAACAAATTCACAAAAATGCACAAGCTACCACTGTTCTTTTAGCATCCTTGTGCAGGGAAGAGTATCATAAGGTGGGCAGCTTAGATAATGCCAAGAAAATTTGGGACACCCTCAAGATCTCACATGAGGGGAACGACGCCACCATGATCACCAAGATGGAGTTAGTGGAAGGCGAACTAGGAAGGTTCACAATGATCAGGGGGAGGAGCCAACTCAAACGTACAACAGGCTCAAGACCCTGGTCAACAAAATCAGGAGCTATGGAAGCACGAGATGGACGGACCACGACGTCGTCCGGCTTATGCTAAGGTCTTTCACTATCCTTGATCCTCATCTTGTAAACTCTATTCGTGAAAATCCTAGGTACACCAAGATGACGCCCGAGGAAATACTCGGAAAGTTTGTAAGCGGGCGAATGATGATCAAGGAGGCAAGATATGTTCATGAGGCATTGAATGGCCCAATGCCGATCCACGACCCTCAAACCGTTGCTCTCAAAGCAACAAGCAGCAGGGAGGGGCTACCTAGCAAGGTGGCGCAAGTTGAGGCGACCGGGCTAAATGAGGATGAAATGGCCCTCATCATCAAGCGCTTCAAGACGGCGCTCAAAGGTCGCAAGGAGCATCCAAACAAGAGCAAGATGAAGGGAAAGTGCTCCTGCTTCAAGTGTGGTAAGATTGGTCACTTTATTGCTAACTGTCCCGATAATGATAGTGACCAGGAACAAGGGAAGAATGGGAAGAGAGAGAACAAGAAGGTTTACAAGAAGGCTAAGGGCGAGGCACACCTTGGAAAAGAGTAGGACTCGGATTGTTCCTCATCCGACTCCGACGACGAAGGACTCGCCGCCACGGCCTTCAACAAATCGTCTCTCTTCCCCAACGAGCGTCACACCTGCCTAATGGCAAAGGAGAAGAAAGTAAGCACTCGAAATACTATTACATATTCATCTTCAAGTGATGATGAATCTAGTGATGATGAAGTAGACTACGCAAGTTTATTCAAAGGTTTAGATACAACTAAAATTGATAAGATCAATGAATTAATTGATGCTTTGAATGAGAAGAATAGATTGTTAGAAAAGCAAGAGGATCTTTTATATGAAAAGCATGATAAATTTGTAAATGTGCAAAAGTCTCTTGCTTTAGAAGTTAAAAGAAATGAAATGCTTTCATGTGAATTATCTACTTGTCATGAGTCCATTTCTAGTCTTAAGAGTATCAATGATGACTTAAATGCTAAGTTAGAAGTAGCTAATAAATCTAGCTCATGTATTGAACATGTAGTAATTTGTAATAGGTGTAAGGACTTTAATGTTGATGCATGTGTTGAGCACGTTACTACTATTGCGAAATTAAATGGTGAAGTGGCTGGTCTTAATGCCCAACTTAAGACTAGCAAAAATGACTTTGATAAACTAAAGTTTGCAAGGGATGCCTACACTATTGGTAGACACCCCTCTATTAAGGATGGACTTGGCTTTCGAAGGGAAGCCAAGAACTTAACAAGTCATAAGGCTCCTATCTTCGCCAAGGAGAAAGGGAAGGCCCCTATGGCTAATAGTGGTCAAAATAATCATGCTTTCATTTATAGTAATAGAAAATTCTCTAGAAATGCTTGTTGGAACTTGCTCTCCGGTGCAAGGAGATCCAACGGGGGTGTGTAGTGACGTAAACAGGGTTTTCGCACGAGATGGCAATAGCTCTGTTAATCTATCCTCTCACGGGCACTGTGCGGGGGTATTTATAGGTATCTGAGTGCCCAGCGTCCCGTGTTAAGGACGCATGTGCCCTCAGACACCTAGGTTATCCCCAGAATATTCCCATAAAGCAGGGTTACAGACCGTAATTACAGGGAGGCCTTTACAAATTAGGCCCGTGACGCGCAACGGCCGCGCAGGGCCTGTTACAATGGGCCGGATCGTACGCGGGCCTCCATTCTGGACGAGGTCGCAAGATGAGACGACCTCATCACAGGTCTTCGTCCGACGGCGTATGAGACGAAGGGTAAGTCTGCCCGTTGTCTTGTCACCGTTGGCGCAGCGAGTACGGCGAAGGCCTCGAGCGAAGGGTGGCGTCTTCACCTTCGCCCCAACATTTGCCCTCCGAGGGACCAGTTCGACAAAGTCATCTGGTGCCGAAGACATCGCTAGATGGCGGAGACTCTGCCCTCGCTCGAAGTGGTTCCGCGGGGGTTTTTGACATGACCGTTGATTGACGCCGTACTGTTGGATTGCGGGTTTCCCGAAGCGCCGCGCCCAGTGTATAAAAGGGGACGGGGGGCGGCACGTTTTGAACTTTATCTTTCCGCGCTCCGCGAAAACCCTAACCGCCTTCTCAATACGCTCGCTTCTCGTCTGCCCTCCTTGCTCTTGTTCGCCGGAGATCTAGCCCGTGTGAAGCAGACCGCCCGCCGCCGTCGACGGTATGTAGCGATGCCGACCTCTTCTTCTTCTGCTGCCGCTACGCCGCCGGCCGACGCGTTGTCTGAGGAGACGCTGAGCACTGTGGCGGCGGAGGAGTTGCGCGCCGGCGACACGGTGGATTTCGGTGTGTCGCGGATGTCCTCGGTCCGTGTGCAAGATATGCAGCAGCTTGGTTACTTTGGCGGCGGAGTCGCTCGTGTCCCGGGGGCGGAGGAGGTCCCCGAGCCAGAAGGCGAGTTGGTTGTCTTCGAGGCGTTCTTTGCTGCTGGTCTTCGCCTGCCTGCGCATCGATTCGTGGGAGAAGTCCTGCGCAGATTCAACGTCCAGATACACCAGCTGACGCCGAATGCCATGGTGGCCCTATCGAAATATGTCTGGGCGACGACTTCGTACGGCGGGCAGCCATCGGTTGAAGTCTTCGCGAAGTACTATTGTCTGCACTGGCAGAAAAGGATGATCGGAAATAAGGTTGCTCAGTTTGGGTCCTGTACATTTACGCCGAAGACCGGCAAGACCTCAATGGAGGTCGTTGAGTTGGTTCCTTGCGCCCGCAATAAATGGGGCAATTGGTATGAGTTTTGGTTCTACATTGTGGAGGGTACAGTCGAAGACCATCCGGGGCTCCCCGTGGCCGAGATGTGCTCGCATTATTACTCAGCATACCCGCAGTTTGAAGTGGCGGAGGAGGATGCGGACGAAGGGGCCCTGCGGTGCGCGGCCGGTCTGAGTAGCGGGCGCGATTTGGTTGAGGAGTTTGTGGCGTATGGGGTGTGGCCTTTGGCGCATGGCTGGGCGCTTGGCGAAGTATGCCCTCGCCAGATGCCTTCCCATGGAGGGATGCTGGTGCGAAGTCCCGCCTTCGCACTGGATTTGCATAGCCGCGATCCTGTCGCATTTGTGCGTGAGGCGGAGGATGGGGCGGTGCGGATTGTTGGTCGGTACGTGCCGAAGACGGAGGGCCAGCGTAGCTGGGATATTCGCGGGTCCAACGACCGCTTGAACAGGGTCTTCGAGTTGAACCGTCTGCCGTATGGCGGTTATCCCGGGCAAGACGATGTGGATCGTCGCGGGAAGAAGCTGACGATAGAGACTGGAGACGACCCCGCGCCGGCGGCCGCCCCATCCTCTAAGAAGAGGAAGCTAGGTACTGCTACGGGAAGACTGGGGGTTTCCGATGGTTTTGCTAGGGAATTGATGAGGACATGCGCGGCCCCCGGGGGAAGGATGTCTTCGCCCGAGCTCCGGGAGTCTTCGGCGCGGATGCTGAGGGTTACCGGGGGTTGGTGGCCTAAGAATGTTCCTATCCCCCGCGCGGCTGGCGAAGACTTTTTTACATCTCGCATGGTTCGTGATTGGAGAGTGATTCCTTATGGGCGGAATATTGCTGCTGTTGTGTCGGCAGTGATGGACAAGGATCGTCAGGGAGCTGCGCAGAAGCGCCAGGCGGTCGTCAGGCTGCCTGAGGCCAGGCCGAAGAGGTCGCGGGGGACTGCGAAGGCTGCTGCCCCCGGCGGAAGCCAGCCGACGCTGGCGGCGAAGTCGGCCGCCCCTGGGTCCAGCAGGGTGCCGGAGGCTGTGAAGGCGGCCGCCGCCAGCGGTACCAAGTCTGTCCCGGCCGGAGCCGCGAAGGCCCGCGAATTGCCTCCGCCGGGCAAGCGCGTTGCCGACTTCGCCACCGATATTAGCGTGGATGATTATCTTGTTGGTAAGTCGTTAGCTCGAGTTTTTTTAATCTGTTGATACGTTGCAGGGTCGGGCGAAGGCCAACTTGTTGTTGTTTCGCCTGCCGTGGCGACCGCGGCGGCTGCTGTGGTGCCTAGGGCAAAGGGTAGTGCTCTTAGTGCCGGTGGTGAGATTTCGGCACTCACTGCCGTCAGGGACGAGGCGGGCGCTGTGTCCCGCTGGCTGAAGGAGGCATTAAGTCAAGTAAGTTGAGCTAGACTTCGGTTTTTACCAGCTTCGTTGGGGTTGTGGTCTTATGTGTGTCTTGTAGGCGGCTGACTTCGCAGACCGCGCGGCGTCGGGGGCCCTTACGATAGTTGTGTCTGCCGAAGTCGAGAGACTTCGGGCGCAACATGCTAACGCCGTCCGGGAAAAGTCAGACACCGACAGCAAGTGCCGCAAGTTGGCGTATAAGGTGGCCGCGCTGGAGGGTGAGAGGACTGACCTCCGGCGCCAACTGGCGGAGGAGAGAAAGGAGGCTAATGAGGCCCTCGCCAAGGCGCAGTCTGCGCAGGCGGAGGCCAATTTGGCGCGGGCGGAGGGTAGTCTTGCGAGACAGCGCGCCGAGGAATTGGAGGAGCGGTTCAACGCTCTACAGACCAGTGTGGAGAGGGCCGAGGCTTCGACGCGCTCGGAGGCTGAGCGGACGCGCAAACAGCTTATGGACTCATACCGCGAGCTGGGCGCGCGGACCGCTAACTTCGAAGTGCCAGACCGAGAGCCCGGACTTCGCTGCCTCGAGTGGCTGCAGGAGGAGTTGCTGGCGCTCCCCACCATTGTGGAGGGGTTTATGTCCTATGCCTCCCTGGTCACCTGCGAGGGGGCGATGAACGCGCTGTCCCGCGAAGGGTGCCGACACTATGAGGTCTTCGACCAAGCTGATGAGGATTTCGAGCGCGAGATTTACAAGGTTGAGGACCCTGTGGTGAAGGAATCCGCGGGAGCCCTCTTCGACCGGATGTGGGGCCCTCACGGTCGGGAGGTGGTCAGGGAGTGGTCCGAGACGGCGAGGGGTCAGGTAATGTTTGACTTTTGTTTGGTGTTGTTGAATGTGGGTTATATGTGGGTTTGCTGAATCTATGTGCTGTGTCTCAGGCGGCGCGTAACGAGAAGGTGGAGGACTTCGGGGCTTTGAACACCGCACAGCCTGATTCGGAGTCGAACCCGGTGGCGGCTTTGTCCGAGGTCGCCCCGGTGCCGCCCCCAGAAACCGTCGAAGGCGCCCTTGATGCCCCCGCAGCCACTGCGGCCGACGGTGGCTCGTCGCAAACTGCTGCGCCGAGGGCTGAGGATCCTGTGAAGATGGCGGCGGAGCCGGCAGCGGAGGATCTCGCGACGGCTGGGTCTTCGCAGGTGGCTTAGTGGGTGTGGGTAGTTAGGGAATTTTGCATATGTTGCTGAACCTTGGTTGCTGTGCAGGTTCAAGATTTTGGGCCTGCGCACGCAACCGCTACTGCTAATTTTTTGGCGGCTTCGACTGTGGATGATGGGAATGAATCGGATGAATCTGCATCTAAGTTTTCTGATTTTGGTGACTCTGGGACTTCGGTTGAGTGGACTGAAGAGTCGTCGGATAAGGACTTGGATTACTTTGCGGCCTTGGATGTGGCAGCGGCAGAGGCTTCGCCGCGTGCTGTGGATGCTGAAGTTGTGCCTGGTCTAAGTGCTGGGTGCAGGCGGCGAAGGGCGGTTGCGAAGCGTAGAGTGAGTGAGGCGGACGACGGTCGGCTTCGTGTGGGCAGGTTTGGCAGGCAGGAGCTGTTGTCCTTGCCGGCCACTGCGAGTGCAGGTGAGGGGGAGCTGCGAAGTCTTTTTGCGGGTGAGGAGCTGAGGATAATGCTATTTAACTATAGGGAGATGAGAATTATTCCGAAGGTTGAGCCGATGTAAGGTGTGATGCCCTCGCTTGTACATATGTAATGGCTTGTATGATGAGGTTGTGTGCCTTCGCACATTCGGCTATGCTCACGAAGGTGTTGCGCACTTGGTCTGGTGTATGTGTTATGTCGGTCTGGCGCGCATGTAGTCGGTCTTTGCGCGGACAGTTTGGTGTAGTCTTTTTCGCACTTGTTGTGCTTGGTCCGGCTGCACCCTTAGGCGGCTTTTGCACGGATACTCTTCGCGGAAGACTTTGATTCTTCGCGCTTGTCGTGCTAGTCCGGCTGCACCCTTAGGCGACTTTTGCACAGATAGTCTTCGCGGAAGACTTCGATTTTTCGCACTTGTTGTGCCAGTCCGGCTGCACCCTTAGGCGACTTTTGCACGGATAGTTTTCGCGGAAGACGTCGATTTTTCGCACTTGTTGTGCTAGTCCGGCTGCACCCTTAGGCGACTTTTGCACGGATAGTCTTCGCGCAAGACGTCGATTTTGCGCACTTGTTGTGCTAGTCCGGCTGCACCCTTAGGCGACTTTTGCACGGATAGTCTTCGCGGAAGACGTCGATTTTTCGCACTTGCTGTGCTAATCCGGCTGCGCCCTTAGGCGACTTTTGCGCGGAGTGTCGCACGCGAGGGTAGCTAGCGCTGGGCCTCGCGGTGACTTTGTATTGGTCGAATGTCGAAGACCGTCGGTGCGGTCTTTTTCGACGTAGATATTTGCGGGGGATTTTTCACTTGTATATTACATGACTCCACCTCGTTAAAAACCTCACCCCCCGGGAGGAAAAGAGTGCGGGCCAGAATAAAATTGTTTTTGCGAATTACAAGGGCGAGCTGGCCCTGATGAGTCAAACAAAAAATTTGCGGAGATTATCGATGTTCCAGGAATGCTCCAAGTCTTCACCGTTTGGCGTTGCGAGCCTGTATGCCCTGGGGGATGCCTTCGTCTTGACAATGAAAGGGCCCTCCCACTTGGGCTCCAGCTTGCCCCTGGACTCTGTCCGAGCTGTTCGGACGAGTACGAGGTCCCCTTCGTTGAACTTCCTCGGGATGACTACATGGTTGCGCCATGCTTTTGTCTGGGCTTGGTATTTATTTAGAGCCTGTAGAGCGAAGACGCGGTCTCCATCGATGAGATCCTTCGAAGTGGGTTCGTCCACGTCGGGGACAACTGACGAAACTGTTCGCGGGGACCCATGCTTTATTTCTTGTGGGGTCATGGCCTCCGATACATATAGAAGGCGGAAAGGGGTGAACCCAGTCGCCCTGCACTCAGTCGTGTTTAGCGCCCAGACCGCTTCAGGTAACAAATCGGCCCACCTGCCCTTTTTTCGTCGAGGAGCATCTTCTTGACAGCTGTAAAAATTTTTCCATTGGCGCGTTCCACAACTCCGTTGGACTGCGGGTGATATACTGAGGCGAAGGCAAGCTTGGTGCCAATGGAGAAGCAGAAATCCTTGAAGTCTTGGCTGTCAAACTGCTTGCCGTTATCGACTGTGAGTTTGGACGGTACTCCAAAGCGGCAAACAATGTTTTGCCAGAAGAATTTCTGTGCAGTCTTTGATGTTACTGTGGAAACAGCCCTCGCCTCGATCCATTTGGTAAAATACTCAACAGCGACGAAGGTGAACTTGAGGTTCCCCTGAGCCGTGGGCAGGGGCCCGACGATGTCCAGGCCCCAGCGCTGGAGAGGCCATGTGTGGGCGATCTGTTTTGTGAATTGCGAGGGGCTGCCTGATCGAGGAGAAAACTTCTGGCAGGCTTCGCAGGACCTTGTGACCCGATTTGCGGCGCAGATCATTGCGGGCCAGTAGAAACCTTAGCGGATCACCTTTGCGGCTAGGGCCCTTGGCCCTGAGTGAGAGCCGCAAGTACCACTGTGGACTTCACGCAGGATTTGGACGCCTTCGGTCTCGGTGACACATTTAAGCATTGGCTGACTGACCCCCTTCTTGTAGAGCTGGCCCTCAATCAGTGCGAAGTCCCGGCTTCGATGTTTGAGGCGCTTGGCCTCGTTGATGTCGGTTGGGTGGTAGTACCCCTGTAGGAACAGGGTTATTGGTGCCCTCCAGTCTTCGGTCATAATAAGGTTGACTATGCGGTAGCCCTCGCTGTCATTGGTTATTTGGAGCCCTTCGGGGCTCCGGACGGCTGGCGTGCCGATAACATGGTAGAACACGTCAGAAGGCAGGGACTCGCCTCTGGCGGCAGCCTTGGCCAATGCGTCGGCTTCTTCATTCTTGGCCCGGTCCACATGCTGCAAGGTGAATCCCTTGAATTGTCTCTCGAGACTTCGGATGGCCGCGAGGTATTGCATAAGTGCGGGGTCCTTTGCTGCATAGTCTTTCTCGACTTGGCCGGCGACTACCTTGGAGTCTGTTTTGACAATGCAGGTGGTGACACCAAGGGCTCTTAGCTTGCGGAGGCCGAGGATGACAGCTTCGTACTCTGCTATGTTGTTTGTGCATCTGTCAGATTCCAGAGCGAAGCTTAAGCGTGCCGCGTATCTGTGCTTGACCCCGGCGGGTGAGGTGATGACTGCGGCAGCGCCTGCCCCCGCATGGCACCATGCGCCGTCGCAGTGGATTGTCCAAACCTTCTCTGCGGACGGGTCCGGCTATGTTATTGGTCCGGTCCAGTCGACGACGAAGTCTGCTAGAACTTGTGACTTGATGGCTGTCCTGGGCTCGAAAGTGATGTGGTAGCCGGAGAGTTCGGCCGCCCACTTGGCAATCCTGACCGATGCCTCCGGGTTTCTGAACAATTCACCTAGTCCCCTATCTGAGGTGACCCGGACCTTGAATGCTTCAAAATAGTGGCGCAATTTGCGCGAAGACATAACAACTGCATAGGCAATTTTCTCCAGTTCCGTCATGTTACATTTTGATGGTGTTAGCACTTCGAAGACGTAATAAACTGGGCACTGCCTGATCACGCCCTCAACTGTCTACTCCTGCACCAGTGCCGCGCTGACCGCATGCGGCAAAGCCACAACATAGAGCAACAGGGGTAGCGAAGAGTCGGGGCTTGTAAGGACTGCCAACTCCGACAGGTACTGTTTCAACGAGGCGAAGGCCGCTGCCTGCTCTGGTCCCTAAGCGAAGTCTTTTGCGTCACGGAGAGTTTTGAGGAAGGGGAGACTTCGCTCTGCGGACTTGGAGATGAATCTGTTGAGGGCGGCCAATCTGCCTGTCAGGCGCTGGACGTCTCTGGCTGATTGCGGGGGCGTCATGTTGATGATGGCCTGAATTTTGGTCGGGTTGGCCTCAATTCCGCGGTGCGACACCAGGTAGCCCAATATTTTTCCCTGGCGAACGCCGAAGATGCACTTTTCGGGGTTTAGGCGAAGACGTGCGTCCCGCATGTTCGCAAATGTTTCGGCGAGGTCGGCAAGATGATCCTCCTTGCTTCTGCTGGCGACGACGATGTCGTCCACATACGTGAATATGTTTCTGCCGACCTGCCCTTCGAGCACTGTTTTGGTAAGCCGGGAGAAAGTGGACCCGGCGTTCTTGAGTCCCTCCGGCATTCTGATGAAGCAATACGTGCCGAAGGGTGTTATGAAGCTGGTGCTGGCCTTGTCCTCCTCCTTCATGTATATTTGGTGCCCACCGTTCGTGCTACGAAAAAACCACCCGCGATGGCACCCAAGAAAGCTAGCTCGAAGGCTGACGAGGCTGCGAAGGCGGCACTGCTGGCCGCAAAAAAGGGCAAGGAGATCCAACGGGGGTGTGTAGTGACGTAAACAGGGTTTTCGCACGAGATGGCAATAGCTCTGTTAATCTAGCCTCTCACGGGCACTGTGCGGGGGTATTTGTAGGTATCTGAGTGCCCAGCGTCCCGTGTTAAGGACGCATGTGCCCTCAGACACCTAGGTTATCCCCGGAATATTCCCATAAAGTGGGGTTACAGGCCGTAATTACAGGGAGGCCTTTACAAATTAGGCCCGTGACGCGCAACGGCCGCGCAGGGCCTGTTACAATGGGCCGGATCGTACGCGGGCCTCCATTCTGGACGAGGTCGCAAGATGAGACGACGTCGTCACAGGTCTTCGTCCGACGGCGTATGAGACGAAGGGTAAGTCTGCCCGTTGTCTTGTCACCGTTGGCGCAGCGAGTACGACGAAGGCCTCGAGCGAAGGGTGGCGTCTTCGCCTTCGCCCCAACAATGCTTATAGGAACTATGCTTATGATTCACATGCTATGATTGCTTCTAGTTTCTCTGTTGTGCATGGTAGAAATATGCCTAGAAAAAATGTTGTTCATATGTCTAGGAAAGTAAGTAATGAACTGTCTACAATTTACCATGCTTGTAATGCTTCCTTTGCAATCTATAGCAAAAATAAGAAAGTGATTGCTAGGAAGTTGGGGGCCAAATGTAAGGGAGACAAGACTTGCATTTGGGTCCCTAAGGCTATTGTTACTAACCTTGTAGGACCCAACAAGAGTTGGGTACCTAAAACCCAAGCCTAATTTGCCTTGCAGGTTTATGCATCCGGGGGCTCAAGCTGGATTATCGACAGCGGATGCACAAACCACATGACGGGGGAGAAGAAGATGTTCTCCTCCTACGTCAAGAACAAAGATCCCCAAGATTCAATCATATTCGGTGATGGGAATCAAGGCAAGGTTAAAGGACTAGGAAAGATAGCTATTTCATCTGAACATTCCATATCTAATGTGTTTCTAGTTGAGTCGCTCGGGTATAACTTGTTGTCCGTTAGTCAATTATGTAATATGGGTACAATTGCTTATTTACAAATGTAGATGTGTCTGTCTTTAGAAGGAGTGATGGTTCATTAGCTTTTAAGGGTGTACTAGACGACAAACTCTATTTAGTTGATTTTTCGAAGGAGGAGGCCGATCTAGATGCATGCTTAATCGCTAAGACTAGCATGGGCTGGCTGTGGCATCACCGTCTAGCACATGTGGGGATGAAGAACCTTCACAAACTTCTAAAGGGAGAACATATGTTAGGTCTAACAAATGTAACTTTCGAAAAAAGATAGACCTTGTGCAGCTTGTCAAGCAGGTAAACAGGTGGGAAGTACTCATAATAGCAAAAATGTGATGACCACATCAAGACCTTTAAGCTACTTCATATGGATCTCTTCGGACCCGTCGCCTACCTCAGCATCGGGGGAAGTAAGTATGGTCTTGTTATAGTTGATGATTTTTCCCGCTTCACTTGGGTATTTTTTTTGCAGGATAAAATAGAAACCCAAGGGACCCTTAAGTGCTTCCTAAGGAGAGCTCAAAATGAGTTTGAGCTCAAAGTGAAAAAGATAAGAAGCGACAACGGGTCCGAGTTCAAGAACCTTCAAGTAGAGGAGTACCTTGAGGAGGAAGGAATCAAGCACGAGTTCTCCGCTCCCTACACACCACAGCAAAACGGTGCGGTAGAGAGGAAGAACAGGACGCTCATAGACATGGCGAGGACGATGCTTGGAGAGTTCAAGACACCCGAGCGGTTTTGGTCAGAAGCCGTGAACATGGCTTGCCACGCCATAAACCGGGTCTACCTTCATCACCTCCTCAAGAAGACGTCGTACGAACTCCTAACCGGTAACAAACTGAAAGGGAATTAGGCTTACACCTTTTTCCTAATTGATTTTGGTGGTTGAATTGCCCAACACAAATAATTGGACTAACTAGTTTGCTCTAGTCTATAAGTTTTACAGGTGCCAAATGTTCACAGTAAACCAATAAAAAGACCAAGAAAGGGTTCAAACAAAGAGAGCAAAAGACATCCCAAAAGGCACCCTGGTCTGGCGCACCGGACTGTCCGGTGTGCCACCGGACAGTGTCCGGTGCACCAGGGTACTCGACGCTGAACTCGCCACCTTCGGGAAAATCAGAGGGCGCTCCGCTATAATTCACCAGACTGTCCGGTGTCACACCGGACTGTCCGGTGTGCCAGGGGAGCAACGACTACTTCGCGCGCAACGGTCGACTGCAACCGCATTCAATGCGCTACAGTGCGCGCCAGAGTCAGAGCATGCGCAGTTGGCGCACCGGACAGTCTACAGGACCTGTCCGGTGCACCACCGGACAGCCCAGAGGCCCCACAAGTCAGAGCTCCAACGGTCAAACCCCAATGGTCTGCTGACGTGGTTGGCGCACCGGACAGTGTCCGGTGGCGCACCGGACAGTGTCCGGTGGCGCACCGGACAGTGTCCGGTGGCGCACCGGACTGTCCGGTGCGCCATGCGACTGCAGCCTTCCAACGACCATATTTCGGTGGTTGGGGCTATAAATACCCCAACCACTCGACATTCAATGGCATCCAAGTTTTCCACCTTCAACACATTACAAGAGCTATAGCATTCAATTCTATACACTCCAAAGAGATCAAATCCTCTCCCAAGTTTGGAATCACTCCAAATCAAATAGCGACTAGAGAGAGCGACATTTGTGTTCATTTGAGCTCTTGCGCTTGGATCGCTTCTTTTCTTTCTCATTCTTCTTGTGATCAAACTCAATTGTAACCAAGGCAAGAGACACCAATCGTGTGGTGGTCCTTGCGGGAACTTTGTGTTCCATTTGATTACGAAGAGAAGCTCACTCGGTCTAAGTGACCGTTTGAGAGAGGGAAAGGGTTGAAAGAGACCCGGTCTTTGTGACCACGTCAACGGGGAGTAGGTTTGCAAGAACCGAACCTCGGTAAAACAAATCATCGTGTCTCGATCTTTATTTTCTCACGATTTGTTTTGCGCCCTCTCTCTCGGACTCGTTTATATTTCTACCGCTAACCCGGCTTGTAGTTGTGCTTAAGTTTATAAATTTCAGATTCGCCCTATTCACCCCCTCCAGGCGACTTTCAATTGGTATCAGATCTCGGTGCTTCATTAGAGCTTAACCGCTCGAAGTGATGTCGGGAGCATCCGCCAAGAGGGAGTTCGGGGCCGGCAAGAAGCCCGCCACAAGCCATGGGAAGGCTCCATCCGGGGAGTCCTCCAACAAGGTGAAGGGATCCCCTTCACACAACAAGACGCGTCGGAGCGGTGACAAGAAGAAGAAGATGAGAAAGGTGGTCTACTACGAGACCGATTCTTCGTCACCATCCACCTCCGGCTCCGACACGCCGTCCGTAACTTCTAAGCGCCATGAGCGCAAGAAGTTTAGTAATATCCCCCTACGCTACCCTCACATTTCTAAGCGTACTCCATTACTTTCCATCCCATTAGGCAAACCACCTATGTTTGATGGTGAAGATTATAATATGTGGAGTGATAAAATGAGGCATCATCTAACCTCACTCCACACTAGCATTTGGGATGTTGTTGAGATTGGAGTACAGGTACCATCACCGGGGGATGAAGACTATGATTCGGACGAGGTCGCCCAAATCCGGCACTTCAACTCTCAAGCCACCACTATACTCCTCGCCTCTCTAAGTCGAGAGGAGTATAACAAGGTGCAAGGATTGAAAAGTGCCAAAGAAATTTGGGACGTACTCAAGACCGCGCACAAAGGAGATGAGGTGACCAAAATCACCAAGCGGGAGACGATCGAGGGGGAGCTCGGTCGCTTCCGGCTTTGCCAAGGGGAGGAACCACAAGACATGTACAACCGCTTGAAGACCTTGGTGAACTAAGTGCGCAACCTCGGGAACACCAAATGGGATGACCATGAGATGGTCAAGGTTATTCTAAGATCCCTCATTTTTCTTAATCCTACGCAAGTTCAATTAATTCGAGGAAATCCTGGATATACACTAATGTCTCTCGAGGAAGTAATAGGGAATTTTGTGAGCTTTGAGTTGATGATCAAAGGCTCAAAGAAAATCATTGAGCTAGATGGCCCCTCCGCGCCCGAAGCGCAACCGGTTGCATTCAAGGCAACGGAGGAGAAAAAGGAGGAGTCTACATCAAGTAGACAACCCATCGACGCCTCTAAGCTAGACAATGAGGAGATGGCGCTCATCATCAAGAGTTTCCGCCAAATCCTCAAGCAAAGGAGGGGGAATGATTACAACCTTAGAAATGAAAATGCTAGTTTAATTGCTAAGGTTGATTCAAATGTTTGTGATGCTTCAATTCCCAATCTTAGAGATGATAATGTTAAATTACTTGCTAAGATTGAAGAATTAAATGTTTCTCTTGCTAGCCTTAGGATTGAAAATGAAAAATTGATTGTTAAGGCTAAAGAATTAGATGTTTGCAATGCTTCCATTTCCGATCTTAGAGATAACAATGATATTTTACGTGCTAAGATTGTTGAACTTAATTCTTGCAAACCCTCTACATCTACCATTGAGCATGTTACTATTTGTACTAGATGTAGAGATATTAACATTGATGCTATTCATGATCATATGGCTTTAATTAAACAACAAAATGATCATATAGCAAAATTAGATGCTAAAATTGCCGAGCATGACTTAGAAAATGAAAAATTTAAATTTGCTAGAAGCATGCTCTATAGTGGGAGACGCCTTGGCATCAAGGATGGCATTGGCTTCTAAAAGGGGGACAATGTCAAACTTAATGCCCCTCCTAAAAGATTGTCTAATTTTGTTAAGGGCAAGGCTCCCATGCCTCAGGATAACGAGGGTTACATTTTGTACCCTGCCGGTTACCCCAAGAGCAAAATTAGGAGAATTCATTCTAGGAAGTCTCACTCTGGCCCTAATCATGCTTTTATGTATAAGGGTGAGACATCTAGTTCTAGGCAATCAACCCGTGCAAAATTGCCTAAGAAGAAAACTCCTGCTGCATCAAATAATCATAACATTTCATTTAAAACTTTTGATGCATCTTATGTTCTAACTAACAAATCCGACAAGGTAGTTGCCAAGTATGTTGGGGGCAAACACAAGGGGCCAAAGACTTGTGTTTGGGTACCCAAAGTTCTTGTATCTAACGTCAAAGGACCCAAAACCGTTTGGGTACCTAAAATCAAGAACTAAACTTGTTTTATAGGTTTATGCATCCGGGGGCTCAAGTTGGATCATCGATAGCGGGTGCACAAACCATTTGATAGGGGAGAAGAAGATGTTCTCCTCCTATGAGAAAAACCAAGATCCCCAACGAGCTATCACATTCGAGGATGGAAATCAAGGTTTGGTCAAAGCATTGGGTAAAATTGCTATTTCTCCTAACCACTCCATTTCCAATGTTTTTCTTGTAGATTCTTTAGATTATAACTTGCTTTCAGTTTCGCAATTATGCAAAATGGGCTACAACTGTCTTTTTACGGATATAGGTGTTACTGTCTTTAGAAGAAGTAATGATTCAGTAGCATTTAAGGGAGTGTTAGAGGGTCAACTATACTTAGTAGATTTTGATAGAGCTGAACTCGACACTTGCTTAATTGCTAATACTAACATGGGCTGGCTCTGGCATCACCGACTAGCACATGTTGGAATGAAGAATCTTCACAAGCTTCTAAAGGGAGAACACATTTTGAGACTAACAAATGTTCATTTTGAGAAAGACATAGCGCATGTCAGGCAGGGAAGCAAGTTGGTGTTCATCATCCACACAAGAACATCATGACGACTGACAGGCCACTCGAGCTCCTACACATGGTTCTATTCGGCCCGATTGCGTACATAAGCATCGGCAGGAGTAAGTACTATCTAGTTATTGTGGATGACTATTCTCGCTTCACTTGGGTGTTCTTTTTGCAGGAAAAATCTCATACCCAAGAGACCTTAAAGGGATTCTTGAGACGGGCTCAAAATGAGTTCGCCTTAAGGATAAAAAAGATTAGAAGCGACAACGGGACGGAGTTCAAGAATTCTCAAATCGAATGCTTCCTTGAGGAGGAGGGCATCAAGCATGAGTTCTCTTCTCCCTACACCCCACAACAAAATGGTGTAGTGGAGAGGAAGAATCGAACTCTATTGGACATGGCAAGAACCATGCTTGATGAGTACAAGACTTCAGATCGGTTTTGGGCCGAGGCGGTCAACACCGCCTGCTATGCCATCAACCAGTTGTATCTACACTGAATCCTCAAGAAGACATCATACGAACTCCTAACCGGTAAAAAGCCCAATGTTTCATTTTTTAGAGTCTTTGGTAGCAAATGTTTTATTCTTGTTAAAAGAGGTAGAAAGTCCAAATTTCCTCCTAAGGCTGTAGAAGGCTTTTTACTAGGATATGATTCAAACACAAGGGCATATAGAGTCTTTAACAAGTCCTCTGGACAAGTTGAAGTTTCTTGTGAGATTGTGTTTGATGAGACTAACAGCTCTCAAGTAGAGCAAGTTGATCTTGATGAGATAGGTGATGAAGAGGCTCCGTACGTCGCGCTAAGGAACATGTCCATTGGGGATGTGTGTCCTAAGGAATCCGAAAAGCCTCCAAATGCACAAGATCAACCATCTTCCTCCATTCAAGCATCTCCACCATCCCAAGATGAGGATCAGGCTCAAAATGATGAAGTAGAAAATCAAGAAGTTGAGCCACCTCAAGAGGAGAGCAATGATCAAGGGGGAGATGCCCATGATCAAGATGAGGAAGAAGAACAAGCTACAAGGCCGCCACACCCAAGAGTCCACCAAGCAATTCAACGAGATCACCCCGTGAACACCATCCTCGGCGATATTCAAAAGGGGGTAACTACTCGATCTCGGGTTGCTCATTTTTGTGAACATTACTCTTTTGTTTCCTCTATTGAGCCACACAGGGTAGAGGAAGCACTACAAGATTCGGATTGGGTGGTGGCGATGCAAGAGGAGCTCAACAACTTCACTAGGAACGAGGTATGGCATTTAGTCCTACGTCCTAACCAAAATGTTGTAGGAACCAAGTGGGTCTTCCGCAACAAACAAGATGAGCATGGTGTGGTGACAAGGAACAAAGCCCGACTTGTGGCCAAGGGATATTCACAAGTCGAAGGTTTGGATTTCGGTGAAACCTATGCACCCGTAGCTAGGCTTGAATCAATTCGCATATTACTTGCCTATGCTACTTACCATGGCTTCAAGCTTTATCAAATGGACGTGAAAAGTGCCTTCCTCAATGGACCAATCAAGGAAGAGGTCTATGTTGAGCAACCTCCCGGCTTTGAAGATAGTGAGTATCCTAACTATGTATATAAACTCTCTAAGGCGCTTTATGGGCTTCAAAGTCGGAAAGGCCGATCCTACTCTATTCACTAAAACTCTTGACAATGATTTGTTTGTATGCCAAATTTATGTTGATGATATTATATTTGGGTCTACTAACAAATCTACATGTGAAGAATTTAGTAGGATCATGACATAGAAATTCGAGATGTCTATGATGGGGGAGTTGAAGTACTTCTTGGGATTTCAAGTAAAGCAACTCCAAGAAGGCACCTTCATTAGCCAAACGAAGTATATTCAAGACATTCTAAACAAGTTTGGGATGAAGGATGCCAAGCCCATCAAGACACCCATGGGAACCAATGGGCATCTTGACCTCGACACGGGAGGTAAATCCGTAGATCAAAAGGTATACCGGTCGATGATAGGTTCTTTACTCTATTTATGTGCTTCACGACCGGATATTATGCTTTCCGTATGCATGTGTGCAAGATTCCAAGCCGACCCTAAGGAAGCTCACCTTACGGCCGTAAAACGAATCTTGAGATATTTAGTTTATACTCCTAAGTTTGGGCTTTGGTACCCTCGGAGATCCACATTTGATTTAATTGGTTATTCGGATGCCGATTGGGCAGGGTGTAAAATTAATAGAAAGAGCACATCGGGGACTTGCCAGTTCTTGGGAAGGTCCCTGGTGTCTTGGGCTTCAAAGAAGCAAAATTCCGTAGCTCTTTCTACTGCCGAAGCCGAGTATATTGCCGCAGGCCATTGTTGCGCGCAATTGCTTTGGATGAGGCAAACCCTTAGGGACTATGGTTACAAATGAAAGGGAAATGTGCCCTTGGGCCATTTCTAAGTATTTTGGTGATTTAGTGTCCAACACAAGTACCTAAGTGTTAAATGGTGGACAAAGTACAAATCAAGTATAAAGGTATGTTTCTTAGACTTAGTACATTGTTTTAGAGACTAATGTATTGTGTTTAAGTGCTGGAAATAGGAAAAATCAAGTTGAAATTAAGGATGGCTTTGTTCAGCCAAAGTCAGCTCTGTCTGGGTGCACCGGACTGTGTCCGGTGTGCCAGGCTGGCTCAGGCGAACTAGCTGCTCTCGGGAAATGATTAACGGCGTACGACTATAATTCACCGGACTGTCCGGTGAGCCAACGGTCGGCCAGGCCAACGGTCGGCCGCGCGATCCGCGCGAGACACGTGGCCGAGCCAACGGTCGGAAGGGGGCACCGGACTGTCCGGTGCGCCAACGGCTCCAAAGCGCCAACGGTCGGCTTCGCCAAATAAGGAAGGAGATCCGCACCGGACAGTGTCTGGTGGTGCACCGGACTGTCTGGTGCGCCAGGCGACAGAAGGCAAGATTTGCCTTCCTGGAATGCACTCAACGGCTCCTAGCTGCCTTGGGGCTATAAAAGGGACCCCTAGGCGCATGGAGGAGTACACCAAGCATTCTCTAAGCATTCCTAAGCACCAAGACTTCGATACAACGCATTTGATTCTTTGCGATAGCGATTAGAGCTCCATTTGAGTTGTGCACTCGCTGAGTTGTGTTGTGAGCTTTTGTTGCGACTTGTGTGCGTGTTGATACTGTGATTTTGTGTCTTGTGTGCGTTGCTCATCCCTCCCTTACTTCGTGCTTCTTTGTGAACATAAAAGTGTAAGGGCGAGAGACTCCAAGTTGTGGAGATTCCTCGCAAACGGGATATAGTAAAGCAAAGCAAAACACCGTGGTATTCAAGTGGGTCTTTGGACCGCTTGAGAGGGGTTGATTGCAACCCTCGTCCGTTGGGACGCCACAACGTAGACTAGGCAAGTGTTGAACTTGGCCGAACCACGGGATAAACCACTGTGCCATCTCTGTGTTGATCTCTTTGTGGTTTTCGTGTTGTGCAAGCTCTTCTCTCTAGCCACTTGGCTTAACTGTGCTAACTCTAATCAAGTTTTGTGGATTAAGTTTTAAGTTTTCACAGGATCACCTATTCACCCCCCTCTAGGTGCTCTCAATTGGTATCAGAGTCGTTCTCTTCAAGAAAGGGACTAACCGCCCGAAGAGATGGATCCTAGGGGCAAGGGGATGGTGGTCAACGATAAGGAGAAGGAGTCCTTTGTCAATGATCCAAAGGAGGACAAGCCTACTGACTCAGGCTCGAGCCACAAAAGAAAAGATGGGAAGAAGAAGAAGACGAGGCGCATCAAGGAGATCGTCTACTACGACGACAGCGATGAGTCCTCTTCTTCCCAAAAGGACGACGACAACGACTATGAGAAAAAGAAACAAACTTCCGTTGGTCCCTGGTGTCATGGAGTTCCAAGAAACAAACTTCCGTTGCCCTATCCACCGCTGAGGCCGAGTACGTTGCCGCAGGACAGTGTTGCGCGCAACTACTTTGGATGAGGCAAACCCTCAGGGACTTTGGCTACAATCTGAGCAAAGTCCCACTCCTATGTGATAATGAGAGCGCTATCCGCATGGCGGATAATCCTGTTGAACACAGCCGCACAAAGCACATTGACATCCGGCATCACTTTTTGAGAGACCACCAGCAAAAGGGAGATATCGAAGTGTTTCATGTTAGCACCGAGAACCAGCTAGCCGATATCTTTACCAAGCCTTTAGATGAGCAGACCTTTTGCAAGTTGCATAGTGAGCTAAATGTCTTAGATTCGCGGAACTTGGATTGATTTATAGCATACATGTTTTTATGCCTTGATCATATTCCTTAATGCATTTTGTTGTTTATTTATGGTGCTCAAGTTGTACAAGCACTCCCCGGACCTCACAAGTCCATTTGCAAGTGATGCACATATTTAGGGGGAGATGTGCTACAACTTGACCCTTTGAGACTAACTGTGCGTTTGAGTTTGCTTAATTTAGTCTCAAAGGAGGTTTGGAAGGGAAAAGGTGGACTTGGACCATGCAAGACTTCCACTGCACTCCGATGAAAGAGTAACTTATTCCAAGTTCATCTTTATACTCTTATTGCCTTTTTACTCTTAGTTGAAGATTTTGGTGAGGCAATGGGGTTAAAGGGCCAAAATTGATCCCGTTTTGGTGCTTGATGCCAAAGGGGGAGAAAATAAGGCCAAAGCAATAAATGGATCAGCTACCACTTGTGAATTTTGAAAATAGTAGAGTTAGAGTTTTTGTTCGTCAAAATACTCTTGTTTGCCTCTTATTGTCAAAAGTTGGTCTCTTGTGGGGAGAAGGCTTAATCATGGGAAAAAGGGGGAGTTTTTGAATCCTTGATCAATTTCTCGTGAAATATCTCTCTTTATGTTTCAACATGTGTGTTTGACTTAGAGATAGGAAATTGAGTTTGATTTGCAAAAACAAACCAAGTGGTGGCAAAGAATGATCCATATATGTCAAATTTGAATCAAAACAATCTTGAGTTCTTATTTGAAGTGATTTTGCACTTGTTCTACTTGCTTTATGTTGTGTTGGCATAAATCACCAAAAAGGGGGAGATTGAAAGGGAAATGTGCCCTTGGGCCATTTCTTAGTATTTTGGTGATTTAGTGTCCAACACAAGTACCTAAGTGTTAAATGGTGGACAAAGTACAAATTAAGTATAAAGGTATGTTTCTCAGACTTAGTACATTGTTTTAGAGACTAATGTATTGTGTTTAAGTGCTGGAAACAGGAAAAATCAAGTTGAAATTAAGGATGGCTTTGTTCAGCCAAAGTCAGCTCTGTCTAGGTGCACCGGACTGTCCGGTGGTGCACCGGACAGTGTCCGGTGGTGCACCGGACAGTGTCCGGTGTGCCAGGCTGGCTCAGGCGAACTAGCTGCTCTCGGGAAATGATTAACGACGTACGACTATAATTCACCGGACTGTCCGGTGTGCACCGGACTGTCCGGTGAGCCAACGGTCGGCCGGGCCAACGGCCGGCCGCGCGATCCGCGTGAGACACGTGGCCGAGCCAACGGTCGGAAGGGGGCACCGGACTGTCCGGTGTGCACCAGACAGTGTCCGGTGCGACAACGGCTCCAAAGCGCCAACGGTCGGCTTCGCCAAATAAGGAAGGAGATCCGCACCGGACAGTGTACGGTGGTGCACCGGACTATCCGGTGCGCCAGGCTACAAAAGGCAAGATTTGCCTTCCTGGAATGCACTCAACGGCTCCTAGCTGCCTTGGGGCTATAAAAGGGACCCTAGGCGCATGGAGGAGTACACCAAGCATTCTCTAAGCATTCCTAAGCACCAAGACTTCGATTCCGCGCATTTGATTCTTTGCGATAGCGATTAGAGCTCCATTTGAATTGTGCACTCGCTGAGTATTGTTGTGAGCTTTTGTTGCGACTTGTGTGCGTGTTGATACTGTGATTTTGTGTCTTGTGTGCGTTGCTCATCCCTCCCTTACTCCGTGCTTCTTTGTGAACATCAAAGTGTAAGGGCGAGAGACTCCAAGTTGTGGAGATTCCTCGCAAACGGGATATAGTAAAGCAAAGCAAAACACCATGGTATTCAAGTGGGTCTTTGGACCGCTTGAGAGGGGTTGATTGCAACCCTCGTCCGTTGGGACGCCACAACGTGGACTAGGCAAGTGTTGAACTTGGCCGAACCACGGGATAAACCACTGTGCCATCTCTGTGTTGATCTCTTTGTGGTTTTCGTGTTGTGCAAGCTCTTCTCTCTAGCCACTTGGCTTAATTGTGCTAACTCTAATCAAGTTTTGTGGATTAAGTTTTAAGTTTTCACAGGATCACCTATTCACCCCCCCTCTAGGTGCTCTCAACAAATTAACCAAAGTTCCTCTTCTATGTGATAATGAGAGTGCAATCCGCATGGCGGATAATCCCGTCGAGCATAGCCGCACTAAACACATAGCCATTCGGTATCATTATCTAAGGGATCACCAACAAAAGGGGGATATCGAAATTGCATATAATAACACCAAGGATTAATTAGCCGATATCTTTACCAAGCCACTAGATGAACAAACCTTTAACAAACTTAGGCATGAGCTCAATATTCTTGATTCTCGGAATTTCTTTTGATGTCTTGCACACATAGCTCATTAATATACCTGTTGGGGACTTGTTCTCAAATACTAAGAGTTAAGAACAAGGCAACATAAAAAGTGTTAAACGTTAAAGTCCTTCGTCCTTTGAAACATTATCTCCCTTCGGATATAATGAATTTCGGACGAAGGTTATGAAGGACATACCTTCATAAGCACAATAAATGATGAAGAAAGATTTATATACAAAATATGGAAAATAGCAAAATCACTTTAAACATTATTATCAATTTATTTTTATTTACGTTACTTGTATAAGCAATAACAAATTACGAATGTACCTTCGGCTTGAAGGGAAGCAAGGGTACAAGCGTGACGCGAGAGGGAATGCCAAGTCAGCGTGAACAGTACGGGGGTACTGTTCATCTATTTATAGGCAAGGGACGTAGCCCATGTAAAATTACATTCATGCCCTTTACATTTGCTAATAACTCTATAGTAATCCTTCGAGGTCTAATTTGCCTTTTCATCTTCAAGTCGGTTCCCTTTTCCTGCTGTCATGCCGAAGCTTTCCTGCGCACAGCTTCGTGATCACCTTGTCCTTCGTCATAATCATCTTTCGTCTGGCTCAAGCTTCGTCTTAACCATGCTCTGTATGCTCATGATCCGAATTCGAAGATACCTGTTCACATATTTCACTTGGAAAACATTGTCAAATCATGTTTTTGAGGACCTTCGGAAGCCGAAGGCCCCCAACAGTAGCCCCTCGCAATATTAATTTACTAGTGATAAATTCATATTGCGATATGGACGAAGGCCTTAAGCCGAAGGTCTGAAAAAACACCTTCCCTTTGCTAGAATAGCAACAGTCATTGACAAGCGGGACCCTCCAGTTTTTAACGCACTAGGTGTATAAATAAGAGCTCACCACGAGTTCATTTGGCACGCTTTCTTGCCATCTGCTCTTGCTCACTCGACTTTTAGCCCTTGCGTAACAACACTTGCTTGGCTTTTTAAATTTTTAAGCTTCAGTTTCGAGAGCACTTTCTCAGCATTGTCGAAGATGTCTGAAGATAAGAAAGCTGTTGTTGAATCGAAGCTGCGCCTTTCTGAGGAGATGCATCTTGGCTTTCTTCAATCAATAGCAAAGACAAATACAGAGAAGATTACTAGGGAGATTTTAGAGGGTTTATCTGAAGACACTGGTGACAGTGATAGTTATGATGTGGATAGTGGTGGTAAAGATTCCGAAGATCGACCTTGGCGACTAAGCCATGCGGTTTTTGGGAAATCAAGTATTAAACAAAGCCATCTTGTTAATATGAGGGGTAGATATTTTTGGGACTTGTCTATTGTGAGGGCTGACGAAGGAGAGAAAACTTGTCCGACTCCCGAGGAGAATGAAGTCGTGATATTCTGAAGCTTCTTAAAGGCTGGACTGCGGTTTCCCTTGAGCAGTTTTGTCGTGGAAGTACTGAAGATATTTGAAATCTGCCTTCATCAAATTACTCCCGAAGCAATCATAAGGATGGGCATCTTCGTCTAGGCCGTGAGGAGCCAAGGTTTAGAACCAAATGCAAAAAGTTTCTGCAACATACATGAGCTATTGTATGAGACAAAACCCTGGGGTAAAGAGCAGTATCACAACAATTTTGGCTGCTACAGCTTCGGTGCCCGGTCTGGGTCAAGTTGTCCCGTGCCAACCTTTCGAAAGAGATGGCCCGGCGACTGGATGACGGAATGGTTTTATGTGAAGAATGATTTGAAAACACGGGAAGATATTAAAGATATCATTATGCGCCCTATCTGGCAACGCTTCGGCCTCCGGAGGCCGAAGGTGGAAATGGATGAAGCAACCGAAGAATGCCAGAGAGCCTTCGGCGTGGTTTGCTCTTTTATTGGGACAAGGGATTTGATCCAAGAACACATTGCCTTCAGAGTATGGCCACTTGTAGAAAAGTGGGAAATGCCGAAGGAAACCGTCAGGGAACCTGACGAAGGTGGACTAGTTAGGCTAAAATACACATTCAAATACGGAGTAAGTTCATCGAGCCAGATGATGACTGGCTGAAAAGTATTGAGGCCATAAGTGATGAACTGCTTGGATCATACTCGAGGGCCGAAGACACTGCACTATCAGCGGCCTTCGGAGGCCGAAAGAAGAAGAGACTCAAGCGAGTATTTGATGCAATTGGGTTTGTCTACCCCGACTAGATGCAATTGGGTTTGTCTACCCCGACTACCGTTATCCAACACGGGGTCAAAAAAGAAAGAATACATCTTCTGCGAAGGAAATTGCTTCAGCCGCTCCTAGCGAGCCGGCACCGAAGAGGAAAAAGATGAAGGTTCTCACACACCGGCCACGCTATATTGAACCGGCCACAGTGCTTGAGTATGTTGGTGAGACCTCTTCGGCCATCGAAGCCAAGGATCCGACTCCCCTTCTGAATGTTGAAGAGTCAGCCATAATGTCAGAAATAGAGAAAATAGAAGAACCAAAGGCTACAAAAACAAGGACATATGAAATTTTAAGTCCTTCAGCAAAAGTTGAAGCACCACAAAGCCAAAAGGGTCCAGCAATGACCCCCAAAAGAAAAAGGATGGTTAATGTACTGGATGTTTTGGAGACAATAAAATCTTCAAGCACTACTCCGAAGAAAATTGTTGAAACTTCCGAAGTGCAAATTGAAACCTTTGGTGCCAAAGCTTCAAAGCACCAAGCTGAGACTGAAGCTGGGCCTTCAGAGCCCGCCAAGGTGAAATCCTTGGAAGCCGAAGAAACAGAAACAACAGAACAAATTTTGGCTGAAGAAACTGGCACTGCCGCCCCCGAAGCATTTTCCAATACTTTCGATTATGTTTTATGACATGCTTCGGGGAAAAAGCTGACTGAAAAAGAAAAGCAAGAGGCTCAGTTTTATGCCCAAAAACTGAAATATCCAAAGGGGCATTGATATTCAACGGCAGCGGAGAAGAAGACTTCTTGTATTGTCTCCCTGACAGCAAGGAGATTTCTGTCTATCGTGAGATGAGCAAGAGCTTCGGATTCCCAACGTTAGAAGACGGGCTCTCGGTGTTATCAAAAGACGAGCTGGCCGACAGCTTGGCATACAATAGCTTAAACGTGCGAAAATGAGGTCTTTGTATTATTTCTTGAAATCAAAATTTTTCATTTGCTTAAACTTATTGACACACACAAAAAAAATTTTTTGCAGGGCCTTATACTTAGCAATGCCCTCAGGGCTCAAAAAGATGCTGAAGACGAAGGGTGTGTTATGGCCCTAAGCAACCTTCATTCCGAAGTAATTGAACTAAGGAACGAAGGTCTGGAAAAAGATAAAATATTACACTCATTGGTGAATAGAATAAAAGAAGACGAAGCTACTTTCAAAGCTCAAGCTGAGGCTCAGAAGCGTGAAATTGAAGATCTTCGGAAACAACTAGCCAGAGTTAAAGAGGAACGCACACTTGAAGAAACAAAACGAGTAATTAGTGAACAATGGGCAAATCATTTGGAAAAATGCGTTGAAGAGCTTCGTGCATCCAAGAAAAAGTGCTATGAAAAATCCATAGAATGTGTTAAGAAAATAAGAACCAGCTTCGCCAGCGTTGGCGCATTTTCAAGTGAGGAGAACTTCGTAAGGGGTGACCCCGAAGGCCCAATTGAATCGATCAACCACAAAGCTGAAGCCTTTGAAGAAATTTTGAATAGTCGTGGAGACATATGTGCCTTTTCGGGTGCCAGAGGGATTGCTACCATTTTGGAGAGGAAAGGCTGTGACCATGTGAAATTCTTGGCACAATCCGAAGCTGCCTTATCCTCTGAAGATATAAAAGACCCCTCGGCCGAAGCGAGCCTGGTCGGTGGAAAATTTTTCACCGACGTCTGGGACAATGGTGGCCGGGAAATGGCCCAAGAAATTATACGAAAACGCGAAAAAGGCATTCATGACGCTAGAAAAGTAGCAGAGGCCGCTGAGAAAAGTGCGGAGCTCAAAGGGCAAATAGGTATTGACTAGTGGTTTTTGGCTATTTGTTGTAACTTTTTGATTTCGAACCTGTTTACGGTTTGTAATAGTAATATAGCCGTATCTTCTCCTCCCTTAGAACCTGCCAAGCCATCTGCGGACCCCCACGCGAAGGGGGACAACGAAATTAGGAAAATGGCCGAAGCCGTCATGGATAAAGTTGTTGATCAACTACTAAACGAAGTTGCAGAAGTAGTTCTAAGGGAAGATTAGATGCTATTGTAAAAACATTTAGAATGTAATGTTTGTTGGGAAACATGTGTAATATTTTGTAACTTTGAATGTAACATATTAGCTATTTATGGTTCTATTCTTTACGATGCATGAAACTTCATATACATACCGTTTTTGAGCCTTCGGCGAAAAAACACCTTCCCTTCTTTTCATGCTTCGTAAATAATATCCGTGTTCTCATAAAATCAGCAACCAATCCTCGTAAAATCAATAATCAATAGATCTTTTCATTTTAGAGTTTGGCGAAGGTATAATTCCTCAATAGCCACTTTTTGTGCCCTGTCACTATTTCTTCGAAACAATCTTCGAATATCAATACTGAGACCCCCTTCTTGCGTTGTTGATGCAATATGATGTATGATGTTATGCTATGCAAATGATGTAATGATGTGATGTTATGCAAAATGATATTTGCCGAAGATCGACGTTTTTTTTACTGCAAGCCTCCCTTAGGAGCTTCTTCGCCTTTTACTTCAGCGGAATCAGCGTTTATTTTTCGCTGTAAGCCTCCCTTAGGAGCTTCTTCGCCTTTTACTTTCAGCGGAATCAGCGTTTATTTTTCGCTGCAAGCCTCCCTTAGGAGCTTCTTCGCCTTTTACTTTCAGCGGAATCAGCGTTTATTTTTCGCTGTAAGCTCTGCATTCCCTTCGGAACGACTTTTGAGCAGAAAACTTACGCTGTGCTCCCTTAGGAACGACTTTTTGTTATTTCGAAGATTTACCCCGTAACCATAGGTTCTTATGCTTCGGCAACATTTTTGGACTCCGTTATTCTGTGGAGAAGGTATACTTGTACTATAGCAAAGTCGAAGCTATTACAAGAAATTGAAAACAACAATGAAAACATTTAAACTTTCAATCATTGTTCCTTATTAAAAAGAAAATGATATTGAATGCAAAAACTGCTGTGGAGGTAGGATATTTGTCAATAAATGTGCTTCGATTCTGGCACAATACTATTGACTGTGCGAGCTTCGGACTCTTCTCTGAAGTCTCGTTGGTGTTGAGTGTGCTGACTCCCTTCTGGCTGCTGGCCTCGTTGCATTGGTGGTGGAGGTGGAAGCTGTTGCCAAGATGCCTGAGATTGACTTGCCGAAGCAACAGAAGCTGCAGGGTGGTTACCCACATACTCTGGGATATAGGGCGAGTGGTACGAACCAGTATGCATGACTTGCTTCGGCTGAGTCTGTTGGGCTGCAGCTTCTGCTATTTCTTTTTGTTTCTGGATGGTGACATGGCACATCCTGGTGGTGTGGCCCTTGTCTTCACCATAGAATAAGCAATAGATTTTCCTTGGCTGATCCCCAAATCTTCCTCCGAAGCCCTTGGCACCTCTGCCCCTTGGAGCTGGAGGCCGAGGATAACTCTGCTGCTGTCCCGAATCCTGGGAAGCCTGGGAGGAATATTGCGGCCTCTGCTGCTGGCTTCCCCTGTCATCTTTCTAGGTGGAATGAATCGATCTGACATGTCTAGGATGAAACCTCCCTCCGAAGCCCCTGGCTATTTCGGAGAATCTGTAAGCTTCCTCCCTTCTCTGTCGAAAGTCATTGTCGGCACGGATGTATTCATCCATCTTCTGAAGCAACTTCTCTAGAGTCTGAGGGGGTTTCCTGGCAAAGTACTGGGCTGAAGGTCCCGGCCGAAGCCCCTTGATCATGGCCTCAATGACAATTTCATTGGGCACAGTTGGCGCTTGTGCCCTTAGGCATAAGAATCTTCGGACATACGCCTGAAGATATTCCTCATGATCATGGGTGCACTGGAATAAGGCTTGAGCAGTGACCGGCTTTGTTTGAAATCCTTGAAAACTGGTGATCAGCATATCCTTCAGCTTCTGCCATGATGTGATTGTTCCTGGCTGAAGGGAGGGGTACCAGGTTTGTGCAACACTCTTGACTGCCATGATGAAAGATTTCGCCATGACTGCAGTATTGCCACCATATGAAGATATTGTTGCTTCGTAACTCATCAGAAACTGCTTTAGATCTGAATGGTCGTCGTACATGGGTAGTTGAGGTGGCTTGTAGGACGGAGGCCAGGGTGTAGCCTGCAGTTCAGCTGACAGAGGAGAAGCATCATCAAAAGCAAAATTTCCATGATGGAAATTCTCATACCAGTCATCTTCGTTGAAGAAGCCCTCTTGATGAAGCTCTCTGTGATGAGGCCTTCGGTTCTGCTCATCTTGAGTAAGATGGCGAACTTCTTCAGAGGCTTCGTCTATCTGCCTTTGCAGGTCAGCTAGCCTAGCCATCTTTTCCTTCTTCCTTTGCACCTGTTGATGGAGCATTTCCATATCTCTAATTTCTTGATCTAATTCGTCCTCCTGAGGTGTTGGACTGGTGGCCTTCCTCTTCTGGCTACAGGCCTCCCGAAGAGAGAGGGTCTCCTGGTTGGGGTCCAGCGGTTGCAGAGCTGCAGCCCCTGTTGCTGAAGCTTTCTTCGGCGGCATGACGAAGGTCTATGCTTGCCGAAGGTGTTCGAAACTCAAAAAGTGGAAGTGAGTTCACCGGAGGTGGGCGCCAATGTTGGGGACTTGTTCTCAAATACTAAGAGTTAAGAACAAGGCAACATAAAAAGTGTTAAACGTTAAAGTCCTTCGTCCTTTGAAACATTATCTCCCTTCGAATATAATGAATTTCAGACGAAGGTTATGAAGGACATACCTTCATAAGCACAATAAATGATGAAGAAAGATTTATATACAAAATATGGAAAATAGCATAATCACTTTAAACATTATTATCAATTTATTTTTATTTACGTTACTTGTATAAGCAATAACAAATTACGAATGTACCTTCGGCTTGAAGGGAAGCAAGGGTACAAGAGTGACGCGAGAACGAATGCCAAGTCAGCGTGAACAGTACGGGGGTACTGTTCATCTATTTATAGGCAAGGGACGCAGCCCATGTAAAATTACATTCATGCCCTTTACATTTGCTAATAACTCTATAGTAATCCTTCGAGGTCTAATTTGCCTTTTCATCTTTAAGTCGGTTCCCTTTTCCTGCTGTCATGCCGAAGCTTTCCTGCGCACAGCTTCGTGATCACCTTGTCCTTCGTCATAATCATCTTTCGTCTGGCTCAAGCTTCGTCTTAACCATGCTCTGTATGCTCATGATACGAATTCGAAGATACCTGTTCACATATTTCACTTGGAAAACATTCTCAAATCATGTTTTTGAGGACCTTCGGAAGCCGAAGGCCCCCAACAATACCTTTGATCATATCTCTTTTATATACTATGACTAATGTGTTTTCAAGTGTATTTCAAACCAAGTCGTAGATAGAAAGGGAATTCGAGTCTTCGGCAAAGACAAAGGCTTCCACTCCACTCCATTGAATCACTCATCCTTCGTCGTCACTCCGAGCAACTCTCCAACTTTGATATAAATCTTCACTCATATTTTTGCTTGCCAAAAGAGGAGAAAGTAGTTAAAAGGGCTTATATTTCACTCATGTATCCGTTTTTGGCGATTCATGCCAAAGGGGGAGAAAGTGTTAGCCCAAAGCAAAAGGACCGCACCACCACTAATTTTCAAAATTTTAAAGGTCTTGAAATGATGAATTTTTCAATTGATATCTTATTGTTTTCAAAAGGGGGAGAAAGTAGTATTTTCAAAATTAGTATCTTAAAACCCTCTTGAACACTAAGAGGAGGATTTTTTTGAGGGGGAGTTTTGTTTAGTCAAAGGAAAAGCATTTAAAACAGGGGAAGAAAATTTTCAAATCTTGATAATGCCTCTCAAAATCTTATTCATTTACCTTTGACTATTTGCAAAAGGACTTTGAAAAGAATTTACAAAATAATTTGCAAAAACAAAACATGTGGTGCAAGCATGGTCCAAAATATTAAAAATAAAGAAACAATCCATGCATATCTTGTGAAAATATTTATTGGTTCAATTCTAAGTAACCTTTGCACTTACATTATGCAAACTAGTTCATTTATGCTCTTCTATATTTGCTTTGGTTTGTGTTAGCATCAATCACCAAAAGGGGGAGATTGAAAGGGAATTAGGCTTACACCTTTTTCCTAATTGATTTTGGTGGTTGACTTGTCCAACACAAATAATTGGACTAACTAGTTTGCTCTAGTCTATAAGTTTTACAGGTGCCAAAGGTTCACAGTAAACCAATAAAAAGACCAAGAAAGGGTTCAAATAAAGAGAGCAAAAGTCATCCCAAAAGGCACCCTGGTCTGGCGCACCGGACTGTCCGGTGTGCCACCGGACAGTTGTAATACCCACTTTGTAATAAGAGTATAAAAGGAGAAATTATATTCCTTTGCATATATGAGTGTCGTTCCTATTTATCATTTCATGTGGGCACCTCACTTACACCAATAAATAATCAATAAAAGACACTTAACTAAGTTATGCATCATGCTGGGATTATTTTTGTGTGCACATTGTGAGAAAATAAAATAATAAATGTGACAAGAAATATATTAAAGCTCAAAGTGGAATTTGAATCCAAAAAGGAAATTTCAAGAATTTAGAAAAGAGAGAGAAATATTGTGTCCATATAAAATAATATTATAACTAAATAATTTCATCACATGAGGATATGAGCAAATTGTATATTTAATAGGAATTCAAGAATTGCACATAAGTTGAATTCAAAATTTCGATCCAAAAGGATTAAGCATAAAAGAAAAAAAATAATAAAAATAAAAACAAAAGGAAAAAAAGAGAACTCACCTTGACTCCGGCCCACCCGAAGAACAACTCTCCCGCTCGGCCCATTAACCCGTTGCACGCCCGCGTTCGCAGTAGTGCCGACATGTGGGGCCCTCTGGTCAGTCGCTTGGCGCGCTTCCTCTCTCAGCATGTCACCGCCAGGTGGGCCCCTGTGCACAGCTTCAATCATCCCTTTCCTCCGTCGATCATTGAGTCTGTAACAACCCACCGAAGCTTGCGCAGAGTCATTTCCGGCGTGGATCTCGGCTACCTTGGGCGTGGCGGACCCCCCTCCTTTCGTGGTGAGTATAAACCCATGTCCCATGACCACTTTGCCATCCGTAGACCTTCGAAGCCAACATGAGAAAGAGATAGGGTGCGAGAAGGGTGCCACCGCGGAGCTCATGTCTCCACCACCGTTGAACTTGAGCCGAGCCGCAGAAGAGCAGGCACAGCGGGGGTAGCGATCCTCGCCGTGTCTTCGCAGGTTGGGGCATGGTCGGGCTTCGACGCCGTGGCCGGATTGGCGCTGCGGGGGCCCGGGTGTGGTCCTCCGCCGCATGGTGTCTGGGTATTCCGCCGCCGGGCCACTGTGCATCGTGGATGGGGATCGTCGTGGCTTAATCACAGGTATCGTCGCCCCCATTACGTCTTCCCTTCCCTCCACATCATGTAGCATCTCTCTGATTGGGTTTTGGGGCATTGTGTGACCAGCGGGGGGGTCGCTGGTGTCCGCGCCGCCGTTGGCTTGGGGGCGCCAACGCGACTGGGCGTTCGGGTGGAGAAGAAGAGGGCACGACCGTTGATCTAGAATTTAACGGCACTGGTTAGGGCAGGGAGTTCGAAGGGCGCTACACCGTTGATCGACTGCTCTGCGGTTAAGATTAGATCTTCGGGAAACGATTCGGTCGGAATAGCGTGGGTCGTCCGATCTGGATCCCGTGACCCTGATTCAATCTCGTTTCATTAAACCACGGCCGCTGATTCTGGATCCAACCGCTATGGGCGCATACCGGTTCGCAGAGTGGGTAGTCTAATCTGAGCCACAAGATCTAGATCCTACGGGCAATAATAGAGAATACCCTTTCGCGGCGCTAGACTTACAAAAGAGCCCCTGTCTTTATTAACAATAAACCCGCCGTCCTACTGCATAGTATTCTGAGTCTTAGGATCTTTTGCGCCTGGGCCCCTGCTGTTTTCAGAAATGAAGGCCCAGTCCAGAGTATTATAAAACCCGAGAAATTGAATTATAAAAGGATTTTTTTAATGTGAAAATATATGCTAGAACTTTGATAATTCATAGAAAATTCATATGAGCTCCAAATTACTCCATTCCAGTTTCTAAAATTTTGTACTTTTATTCTCCATCACTTAGAGCCTCTGTTTGGTCATGAAAACAGTAAGAAAATTTATTCCTCATCTAATTCTATTTCAAACACATAAAACCTTTGAAAATTCATAACTTAAAATCTGTAACTCCAAAAATTATAATTCCTGTTCCTGTGATCTTATTTCAATATATAGATCATTATTATGTATTTTGCATATATGTTTGATGTGATGTTAATTTTGCCTATGCCATGTTTGTTTGTATTGCTATGACTAGCGCGAGGTTACGAGCCACCTGAAGATCATCCTGGTACCTGGAATCTCAAGTCCCAGGCAAGTTGTGCCCTTGATCACTTCTTTTACCCACTCATGTTCTAATTAATCATAATGATCTGCATAGGTTAATTTTGATGGGACCTAATAGGTTACCCTAGTTTGTCTATCTTTATGCCTTGTTTACCACTGAACTTTTTGGGTAGTACTTGCTAGTGCTATATGTGGTTTTGGGCATTGAGATACACATTATTCATGATTATACTTTTGTTATCTGTTGTTATTTATTGTTCATGTCAAGATCATTAATGTTAATTGGAACATAGAGCTTAACTTGAGAAACACGTGCCACCACAAGGGTTTATGGACGCCCTTGGCTGATTAATTAGGAAAGCTAGTGGACGACTACCTTACCCGAAAGGGGCAAGGGCAGTAGGGGAGTGGTCAGTGTAGGGAGGCCCTCGGGAGGATTTTGCTGCGATGGCGGTCCTGCAAGGGATTCCTGCATTGGAGCTTCCTATAAACTGTAGCGGGTTTTCTGAAGCTAGTGGAACTTTGTAAAGGCCTCGTAGTGTTACCCTGCCTCGCCTCCTCGGTAGAGGTGTATGGGAAGTCGCGATCCCTTGGCAGATGGGTAACATGACTTGTGGGTAAAGGGTACCACCTCTGCAGAGTGTAAAACTGGTATACTAGCCGAGCTCACGGTCATGAGCAGCTCAGGACTCTCTGATGATTAATTTATGGAACTAAATTCAATTTGTCATAAGCATTGCATCGCAGGTGGTGATGTTACTTTTGTTCTACTACTTAATTGGGTTGGTATTTACTTATACTTAGTAACTGCTAATAAAATTTTGACCAACTTTAAAAGCAATGCTCAGCTCTAACCATCCTCTTTGGTAAGCCTTACACTTCACGTGAGCTCCCACCTTTGGCGAGTTCATGCACATTATTCCCCACAACTTGTTGAGCGATGAACGTATGTGAGCTCACTCTTGCTGTCTCACACCCCCCCCCCACAGGTCAAGAACAGGTACCGCAGGATGAGGCGTATGGAGGATGCTGTGGCGAGTTCGTGAGAGATCTAGGTCGTCGTCTCCCAGTCAACTTTGGTTTGCTGGACCGTTGTCTCCTTATAATGTAATTATTTATTTTGTACAAAACTCCTATTATATAGTAAAGATGTGACATTCGATCCTGTGCCATGATTCATCATATGTGTGAGACTTGGTCCCAGCACACCTGGTGATTATGTTCGCGCCTGGGTTTTGGACCCTAAAATCCGGGTGTGACAACAGTGTCTGGTGCACCAGGGTACTCGACGCTGAACTCGCCACCTTCGAGAAAATCAGAGGGCGCTCCGCTATAATTCACCGAACTGTCCGGTGTCACACCGGACTGTCCGGTGTGCCAGTGGAGCAACGGCTACTTCGCGTGCAACGGTCGACTGCAACCGCATTCAATGCGCTACAGTGCGCGCCAGAGTCAGAGCACGCGCAGTTGGCGCACCGGACAGTCTACAGGACCTGTCCGGTGCACCACCGGACAGCCCAGAGGCCCCACAAGTCAGAGCTCCAACGGTCGAACCCCAACGGTCTGCTGACGTGGCTGGCGCACCGGACTGTCCGGTGCGCCATGGGACTGCAGCCTTCCAACGGCCATATTTCGGTGGTTGGGGCTATAAATACCCCAACCACTCCACATTCAATGGCATCCAAGTTTTCCACCTTCAACACATTACAAGAGCTATAGCATTCAATTCTAGACACTCCAAAGAGATCAAATCCTCTCCCAAGTCCGGAATCACTCCAAATCAAATAGAGACTAGAGAGAGCGACATTTGTGTTCATTTGAGCTCTTGCGCTTGGATCGCTTCTTTTCTTTCTCATTCTTCTTGTGATCAAACTCAATTGTAACCAAGGCAAGAGACACCAATCGTGTGGTGGTCCTTGCGGGAACTTTGTGTTCCGTTTGATTAAGAAGAGAAGCTCACTCGGTCTAAGTGACCGTTTGAGAGAGGGAAAGGGTTGAAAGAGACCCGGTCTTTGTGACCACCTCAACGGGGAGTAGGTTTGCAAGAACCGAACCTCGGTAAAACAAATCATCATGTCTCGATCTTTATTTGCTCACGATTTGTTTTGCGCCCTCTCTCTCGGACTCGTTTATATTTCTACCGCTAACCCGGCTTGTAGTTGTGCTTAAGTTTATAAATTTCAGATTCGCCCTATTCCCCCCCCCTCTAGGCGACTTTCACAAACCCAACGTGTCATACTTTCGTGTATTTGGGAGCAAATGTTATATTCTAGTGAAGAAAGGTAGGAATTCCAAATTTGCTCCCAAAGCTGTAGAAGGGATTTTGTTAGGTTATGACTCAAATACAAAGGTGTATAGAGTCTTCAACAAATCATCGGGTTTGGTTGAAGTCTCTAGCGATGTTGTATTTGATGAGACTAATTGCTCTCCAAGAGAGCAAGTTGATCTTGATGATATAGGTGAAGAAGATGTTCCAACAGCCGCAATACGCACCATGGCAATTGGAGATGTGCGACCACAGGAACAAAAGGAGCAAGATCAACCTTCTTCCTCAACAATGGTGCATCCCCCAACTCAAACTGATAAACAGGTTCATCAAGAAGAGGCATGTGATCAAGGGGGAGCACAAGATGATCATGCTTTGGAGGAAGAAGCAACACATGCCCCTCCAACTCAAGTCCGAGCGACGATTCAAAGGAATCATCCCGTCGACCAGATATTGGGTGATATAAGCAAGGGAGTAACTACTCGCTCTAGATTAGCTAATTTTTGTGAGCATTACTCTTTTGTCTCTTCTATTGAGCCTTTCAGGGTAGAAGAGGCCTTGCTAGATCCGAACTGGGTGTTGGCCATGCAGGAAGAGCTTAATAACTTCAAGCGAAATGAAGTTTGGACACTGGTGCCACGTCCCAAGCAAAACATTGTGGGAACCAAGTGGGTGTTTCACAACAAACAGGACGAGCACGGGGTGGTGACAAGGAACAAGGCTAGACTTGTGGCAAAAGGTTATGCCCAAGTCGCAGGTTTGGACTTTGAGGAGACTTTTGCTCCTGTGGCTAGGCTAGATTCTATTCGCATATTGTTAGCCTATGCCGCTCACCATTCTTTCAGGTTGTTCCAAATGGATGTGAAGAGCGCTTTCCTCAAGGGGCCAATCAAAGAGGAGGTGTACGTAGAGCAACCCCTGGCTTCGAGGATGAACGGTACCCCGACCACGTGTGTAAGCTCTCTAAGGCGCTCTATGGACTTAAGCAAGCCCCAAGAGCATGGTATTAATTCTTTAGAGACTTTCTAATTGCTAATGCTTTCAAGGTTGGGAAGGCAGATCCAACTTTATTCACTAAGACTTGTGATGGTGACTTATTTGTGTGCCAAATTTATGTCGATGACATAATATTTGGTTCTACTAACCAAAAGTCTTATGAAGAGTTTAGCAGGGTGATGACTCAAAAGTTTGAGATGTCGATGATGGGCGAGTTGAACTACTTCCTTGGGTTCCAAGTGAAGCAACTCAAGGACGACACTTTCATCTCCCAAACGAAGTACACGCAAGATTTGATCAAGCGGTTTGGGATGAAGGACGCCAAGCCCGCAAATACTCCAATGGGAACCGACGGGCACGTCGACCTCAACAAAGGAGGTAAGTCCGTTGATCAAAAGGCATACCGGTCTATGATAGGTTCTTTGCTTTATTTATGTGCTAGTAGACCGGATATTATGCTAAGCATATGCATGTGTGCTAGATTTCAATCTGATCCAAGGGAATGTCACCTTGTGGCCGTTAAGCGAATACTTAGATATTTAGTTGCTACGCCTTGCTTCGGGATCTGGTATCCAAAGGGGTCAACCTTTGACTTAATTGGATATTCAGACTCCGATTATGCTGGATGCAAGGTTGATAGGAAGAGTACATCAGGGACGTGCCAATTCTTAGGAAGGTCCCTGGTGTCTTGGAGTTCTAAGAAACAAATCTCCGTTGCCCTATCCACCGCTGAGGCCGAGTATGTTGCCACAGGACAGTGTTGCGCGCAACTACTTTGGATGAGGCAAACCCTTAGGGACTTTGGCTACAATCTGAGCAAAGTCCCACTCCTATGTGATAATGAGAGTGTTATCCGCATGGCGGATAATCCTGTTGAACACAGCCGCACTAAGCACATAGACATCCGGCATCACTTTTTGAGAGACCACCAGCAAAAGGGAGATATCGAAGTGTTTTATGTTAGCATCGAGAACCAGCTAGTCGATATCTTTACCAAGCCTCTAGATGAGTCAACCTTTTGCAGGCTGCGTAGTGAGCTAAATGTCTTAGATTCGCGTAACTTGGATTGATCTAGAGCATACATGTGTTTATGCCTTTGATCATGTTCTTTATGAACATTGTTGCTTATTTATGGTGCTCAAGTTGTACACATGATCCCCGGACCTCACAAGTCCATTTGCAAGTGATGCACTTATTTAGGGGGAGGCATGCTACAACTTGACACTTTGAGACTAACCTTGTGTTTGAGTTTACTTGTTTTAGTCTCAAAAGTGGATTGAAAGGGAAAGGTGGACTTGGACCATGAAAGACTTCCACTGTACTCCGATGAGAGAGTAACTAATTCCAAGTTCATCTCCATGCTCTTTTTGCCTTTTTACTCTTAATTGAAGATTTTGGTGAGGCAATGGGGTTTAAGGGCCAAAAATGATCCCGTTTTGGTGCTTGATGCCAAAGGGGGAGAAATTAAGGCTAAAGCAAATGGATCAGCTACCACTTGAGAATTTTGAAAATAGTAGAGTTAGAACTTTTGATTTGTCAAAATACTCTAAGTATCTCTTTTTGTCAAAAGTTGGTCTCTTGTGGGGAGAATGTTTGATTATGGGAAAAAGGGGGATTTTTTTGAATCTTTGATCAATCTCTCTTAGAATACCTCTCGTTATGCCTCAACAAGTGTGTTTGACTTAGAGATAGGAAACTGAAGTTGATTTGCCAAAACAAACCAAGTGGTGGCAAAGGATGATCCAAATATGCCAAATTTGAATAAAAAACATTTCTTGTTCAAAATTACATTGATGTTGCACTTCTTTTAGTTGCTTTTTGTTGTGTTGGCATAAATCACCAAAAAGGGGGAGATTGAAAGGGAAATGTGCCCTTGGGCCATTTCTAAGTATTTTGGTGATTAAGTGCCCAACACAAATGGTCTAAGTGCAAATTGTGCAAAATGGTGGATGAAGTGCAAAACATCAAGAAGGTATGATTCTAGACTTAGTACATTGTTTTCTATGTACTAACATATTTGTCTAAGTGCTAGAATCAGGGAAAACAGAAAAAGAAAAGGACTTGGCTGAAGCAGCCAAGACTCAGCGCGGTCTGGATGCACCGGACTGTCCGGTGGTGCACCGGACAGTGTCCGGTGCGCCAGGCTGGATTCTGGTCAACAGGCCGCTCTCGGGAATTCGTCGGCGGCGTACGGATAAAATTCACCGGACTGTCCGGTGGTGCACCGGACTATCCGGTGAGCCAACGGTCGGCCGCGCCAACGGTCGGTCGCGCAATCCGCGTGTGACGCGTGGCCGAGCCAACGGTCTGATGGGGGCACCGGACTGTCCGGTGCGCTAACCGCTCTAAATCTTCAATGGTCGGCTGCGCCAATTTAGGAAAGCAATCTGCACCGGACACTGAACAGTGCCTGTCCGGTGGCACACCGGACTGTCCGGTGCGCCACCCGACAAAAGGCACGAATTGCCTTCCTGGATTGCTCTCAGCGGCTCCTAGCTGCCTTTGGGCTATAAAAGGGACCCCTAGGCGCATGGAGGAGCACACCAAGCATACTCTGAACATTCTAAGACTCCCACACTCCATCTTCGCACACTCGATTGACATTCTTAGTGATTTGATCTCCGTTCTAGTGGTGAACTTGTTGTGTTTCATTTGAGCTCAAGTCTTGGCTTGTGTGTGTGCGTATTGCTGGTATTTGTGTGTGTTGCTTTTCCCTCCCTTACATCTGTGTTTCTTTGTGACCATCACTTGTAAGGGCGAGATGCTCCAAGTTGTGGAGATTCCTCGCAAACGGGATATAGTGAAAGAAAGAAAAACACCGTGGTATTCAAGTGGATCTTTGGATCACTTGAAAGGGGTTGAGTGCAACCCTCGTCCATTGGGACGCCACAACGTGGAATAGGCAAGTGTTGTACTTGGCCGAACCATGGGATAAACCATCGTGTCTCTTGTGCTTATTCTCACTGTGACTATTGTGTTTCACAAGAGCTAGATCCTTAAACACTTGATTTCATTGTGCTAACACTTAATCAAGTTTTGTGGCTTTAAGTCCTAAGTTTTTACAGGATCACCTATTCACCCCCCCTCTAGGTGCTCTCAGATCCACATGGAGCTTACGGTTGCGCTTTTCTGCATCTTCTGCTCGGGCAATCATCTGACGGTGGTGCCGAGCCAAGAAATCATATTGTGCATCCAGGGTGAGTAGGTATGCAGTGAGGTGCACGACTGTGGGGTCATCCTCAAGCAGTTGCTTCCCTTCCAATGCACGCATCCTGGCCATCCAAACTGGACGGTCTCTCTGAAAGGGCGGAAAGAATCTGAGCGGTGTGTCGGCCACTTCTTCTTCATAGATCTGACACAGGGCCCTCAATGCCTTGCCGGCGACGACTTGGCAGGTGTCTTTGAATCTGTGCCCAGCAACAGTGACACTCCATTCCACATGGTGTGGACTGGACCTAATGTATATAGTCACGACACACTTCTCTGTGCCATGCTCGACGAATTCACGACCATCATACTCTAGCTGACTCCTGATTTCGAGGCGAACTGTGCATGCTCTCAGTAACTTGGGGAAACCATCTTCATTCTGGCACAAGCTGGTTTGGCAGCGGACCTCCATCTGACTTCTGAGAGAAGAAAAGGGGGAAGCATTTTTGAAATGAAGGGATGAGAGCAAGAATTTTTTTAAGAAAATAGTTTGGACTCAAAAACTTTTGGATTAGGCTAAGGGTTATGTCCTGCGGCCAACCTAACAGCTCTGATACCACCTGAAGCGCTCCAGATCCTCTGGGACTCAAATGTGATACAATTACTAGTCCCAGGAGGCTAGTAAACACATTTATACATCAGATAGTTCCAGATCTGCTTAAACGAGACAAACCTATAAAGGTGGCGATCAACTTTAAGAGTAGGTCCACAACTCGGGACATATCATCAGAGTGGGGCTGAAGCAGCCCGATATACGTAGCGAAGCAAATCAGCGGTCCAACAGCCACAGGCAAGGTTGGGAACAGTTGTAACTCTTACCCGATCTCCTTTTTCTGAAAAACAACAAATAAGCAAGGGTGAGTACAAACGTACTCAGCAGCCCACCTTCACCCGCGGAATGGGGAAATCAGATATAATGCATGGAATATGTGGAGCTTAGGATATTTTGCAGAAACAACAATATTTTATGCAGGGTTGTTTTGAAAAACATTTTGTATTTTGCAAAGCGCATCCTCTCCAAAAGGAGCAGGAAGTTTTTGAGTATAGAACAAAATTCACTGGACTAAACCATCCAGGTACCTCGGTAGTTTCCCACTGGTTTTCATTTTCAAAAACAGCTACTGGACTTCCCGTCCACCATAGCTCACGGCTCAACCGTCGGACCTTTTAAAAATCACTTTTCTCAAAAGCGCCTTTTTTAAAAAAAACACTAATTGTCATACCACACTAGACTCGTCCATTCCTATGGACACAGACTATTCGAATAGGTTTGAACTCTGCGCAGAAGTGTACGCTTTACCCACTAGTCCGGCTCTGCGATCTCATGGCCAATGAGATCCGAATCTGAATCTCTTTCTTTCCTCGCACGTCCTAACCTTAACGGTTATACCGGAAGAAGTCAGGCCACCACCATGCCCAAACCGGACAAAACATTCCCCCTCCTTATCCTCCCGGTGCTCCCCAGCCTTCATAACCTTAGGTTTGAACCGTACGAGTTCAGATTGAGTGACTGCCCACACAGTCTCGAGTGATTGTACTTATCATGAGTATAGGTAGTAAAGGATGACAAACCGGTCCTTATATGAGGGGACAATCCTTCTGCTCACGCCTAAACCAGCTGAGCCATCACCTTAGGCCCTCCCCTAAACTAGGGAGTCCCTGATCATCCCTACTCAAAGGTGATAAGGGTGAAAACCCTTCATCATACACATTTTGAAATTCATTTTCTTTTGAAAACTCACACCTTTTCTCAAATCATTTGGAACAATTATATCAAGGATTGATTGCGGCAAGTGGTTGGGTGGCCATAATAACTTGTCTCAAAATCATATCATGCATAAAATAACAAGCTGAGGGTTGTGGTTGAAAAATCATAGGTAATTTATGCATCAAAGGGATTCAGTGAGCTTGTCGTGCTTATCCGGCGAAGAGGGAAGGAGAGCTCGCGAAACCGGCTTCTGGCTCCACCGCCTGGCGTAGACTTGCAGATCTGGCCTCCACAAGATGGCACGAACGCTCCGATAACTATGCAACATGAACAAGCAAACATACAAACCAGCAAGTATACCAACAAATATTTAGTATAGTGGTCAGAATAGTGATATATGGATGGGTAGAGTCTTGAGTAGAATCTGTGTCATGTGGTGTTGTGTTATTACTGGTGGTGGAGCGGAGGTGCTTACCAGGAGGGTGGACTGGAGGCGAAGCGACACTATGCGTGTAGCCGGCAGAGTGGAGTAACTGAGTGGGTGGGGTGTTTGCCTTGGCTTAGGGTGTTGAGTGGGTGTGGAGAGGGAGATGGTAGCTGAGTGTATGTGGTGTAGCCCAGTGGAATTCACTGTTGGTGAGAATAGTGACGAATGAATTGTCTGACTTAGTATGAACAGGAGAATTATAGGCAGAATATGGGACAAGAGTATTTTGGGAGTTTTCTGGAATATGGACCATGCTTAAGGGATGACATGGTTGGATAGGGAATAGTTTGATAAGAATTTAGAAACAAGAATTATTGGAATCTGAGTTTGGAAGCCTGGTTCAAAGGAATCTCAAAGTTAAGCGTGCTCAACTTGGATAAACCTGGGATGGGTGACCAGATGGGAAGTTCCCACTGGAAGGAAAATCACAGTCACCAGAGTTCGTATGACTGAAATATTGGTCTAGCTGGTCTTAGGTGGACTGGACAACATGACGGATGAGTAGTTGAAATTTGGGGTGATCGGATGATCGATGAATAGTAACGATGAATAGTGATGACGAAAAGGCTGTCATAGATATCATCGATGAATAGTAACGATAAATAGTAATGATGATGAATAGGAATGGTGAATAGTAACAATGAATAGTAATGGTGAATAGTGATAATGAATAGTCGTATGAACGAACGATGAACAATGAATAGGAATTATGAACGAACGGACGAACGATCGAATGATCGGACGAACGAACGATTGGAATTTCGGCAGCATAACGGCAGGACAAAGATTATCTGGAAGAACGATGAATAGGGACTATGAACGAACGATGAATAGGAACTATGAACGAACGATGAACGGTCGAATGATCGAACGAACGAACGATCGGAATTTCGGCAGCATAACGGCAGGAAAAAGATTATTTGGACGAACGAACGGACGAACGATCGAACGATCAGACGAACGGACGAACGAACCATGAACGATCGGACGAACGATCGAACGATCGGACGAACGAACAAACAAACTAAGAACAGGGGGACGAACTATAACACTCCTGGTGTTACTGTAACTAAAACTTGAGCATGACATCATAGCATTGGCATTGCATATGTTTGACACACCTAGAGTGCATTCACTAGGCAAAAATTTCAAACAAGTTGTATTGTTTTAAGTGTTTTTGCAAATAGAACCCTGGATAGGAAACTTAACCCTAAATAGGGAGTAAAGGGGTAAAACTTAACCCAAATTGAGAAAACCTAAAGGCTTTAGGGAAATAGTTGTAAAATATCCCCAAAAACAAAGTTGAATCTCATTTATACCCCTGGGATACTAAAAACCCTAATTGGAACCCTGGAAAACCCTAAAACCAAACCCTAGGGGCTTATGTGCAAAATTAGTCCACTTTTGGGCTAAAGTGCAAAAACCAAGTCAAATAAGTATTTTAAGTCATTTGGTTCACAAATATGTGGACTTGAAAGCCAAACCCTAAGTTTTGGACTTAAATGCAAAATGGACCTCATTTGAGTTCTATACTAAGTCTGAAATTCAGTGTTGAAGGCTCAACTTTGGGGCTTTGTAACTTTCAAAGCATAGGGTTTTTGCCCTAGGTCACCACATCAAAATTGTAACCTGATTATAGAAGAACAACTTTGCTTAAGGTGGTAAGCTCACTTGTTAAGAAAAATCCAGAGATAATTGAGCCTGAAGTTGGACTGTCAGACTGCTTGAGGTTTGAAATTCAGAGTAACAATGTTATGAGATGAACTTTGAGCTCGATTTTGAATGGGATCCAGTGACTTTTTGTGAGAGCACATTGTAGCAAAGTTATAGAGGGATTATAGTTCTACAACTTTACTACAGAAAGTTGGCTTAGGTTTCACATGAAAATTTGAGAAAACTGGACTCCAACTTGGTCAGTCAGTCGAGCTTTTTACGGAATCCAGTGCACTGTTCACCGTCTTCAGAAAATATCGCGCGGTGGATAAGGATTTGGACCTCGCCGGCGATAAGGACACCACGGCGGTCGGGATGGACTGGAGGCTGCGGTAAATATCCTTGGTCACGTGGCAGTAACTCTCTGTGGTGGCAGACTCCGGTTAAACGGCGGTCGCCGTGCCATCACCTGGTTCTGCCGCGCGGCGAGCTCACCTGCACCGTCTAAAATCCACGATCCTCATCCGTCGCCGGCCAGCCGCCTATAAATTGAGTGCGGGCACTGCGTCGTCACCGCATTCCGCAATATCCGCAGCTAAGCACTTGACTCGAGCTCACCAGAAATACCCGCGCAGCCCCAATTCCCTCTCTTCTTCGTTCTTGCTCCGCCGTGAAGAACTTCTTCGTAGCCAGCATTCCTCTGGTCAGTAACTCTCAAATTGCTCCCTATTTTAGTTAATCCTTGATCTCCTATTGCCCTTAGATGTGGCAATTTAGAGTTTGGCCGAAGCTCCTTACCGGAACGCACCTATGCGCTGTCAAACACCGTCGTAACCCCCCCCCCCCCACCGTCGACCCGTTCTTTGGGTCTTGTTCTACCCAAATCAAAGAATGTCCGTAGACTCTAGTGCACCCATGAACCTTTCCCCAGCCTTAATTCGGTCGTCCTCGCCGTCGTTTGCTCGGAATGCGTTCAACCTCTTAACCATCCGCTCGGTCACCATGGACCGATTGAGTCGTAGTCCCAACAATAAAATTGATTTGGGGGAAATGATCCGTAGGAGTTCAATTGTGTTTCTGTCGCTCGGGAGCTCCAGCCATCGCGTCGTCCGGCCGGTCTAGCTCGCCGGAGCTCAGCTCCCAGCACGGTTCGCCGCTGTGCACTCAGACTGAGAAAGGTTAGAAGCAGAGGGATGTTTCTGCAAACTGTCAGTGAAACGTTAAACAGTCGCCTGGGGTTCTTAACGGATAACCGAAACTGCAAGGGCCTCTGTGCAAGTCTGCCAACGCGGGCGCGGGCGCGCGCACTTCTGCTGCTAGTGGGCCGTCCTGGGCTGAAATCAGTCCAATACTATTCATCTGTTTTCCTTTTTCTTTTATTTCCAGAGCCAAAACAATTATAAAAAATGTAGAAAAATGGTAAAATTATGAAAGCAATTTTCCTAGGATTGTTATTTTCCCTAGAATTTAATAAAAATAATTTTGTGATTTTTAGTGGAAATAAGAAATTTTAGGGTATTTAAAGTGGTTAAAAGTAATAGTTATGGATTTTTAGAAAATAATTGGTAAGTCCAAAAATGCCCAAACTTTTTATGGGAACTTAAAGAAATATTTAGAAGCCTTGGGTAGGGTTTGAGTTGATTTGGATCATGTTTGATAACTAGAACCCAAAACCACCCCCCTGCCCTATGAACTCCTTTACCGACTCCGGAAACCCTAAGTTCTCGGAGTTTCGTGAAGGAAAGTTGTATTCAAGACATAGATAATAAGTTTATATTATCTTTGCATCCTCATGAGCATCCCATGGCATCCATTCTTATACATATGTATGGTTATGATTAGAACGTGAAGAAGAAATAGAAGTCACCGAAGAAAGGACACCACCACCCTCGGATTCTCAAGCAGGCAACTGCTTCTACTTCGATATTTGTGGATCCGAACCCGACTCACCTGTGAACGAAGGCAAGCCCCGGTGCATTTGCCACCTCCTTTGATGTTTTTAAAATCTTTCTCACTTGCTTGCTGCATTAGGTGATAGGAGTTGATTGATTAAACAATTCCTGCATTACCTTCCTTGATCTTGATTACCCTCCTAGAAACCCTGTTTTTACAAAAAAGTTTTACTATGCTTAGTATTGCTTTAGAAAACAAAAGGATTTGTTTTACAAAAGATGATTGGCAAAGTGGGAAGGATGTTTTCAAAAATAAAACTTGATGGTGAATCCATCACGGCCGTGATGGATTCAACATCGGAAAAGATGTACCTCTGCCAGGTACCAAGTTTTTTGGGTTAAAAGATTAAGCTGAGACCGGGCGGGTGACTTGCACGAGAAGAGAGTCTCGGTGTAGTGTCTCCGTCTGAGTCGATTAAGGACCTTGTCGATGTAGGCTTGATGATCGGGGACCCTTTAACTGGTCACATGCCTCGTCATGGGTAAGCCTTGCCTCGGGCAGACTAAGGCCAGAATAAGATAACACGAAATGGGCGTGGAGCGGTGGCGAGAGTAGCGTGTACCCTCCGTGGCAAGAGGCTGGACGGTGGTGTATCTGTGCTCTCGGTTTGCGTGAACCTGATCTGGTCTTAAGAACCCCGGTGGCGGGTTGACATATGCAAGGGTTAAGTGCTACATATGTCGTGTGATTGGAGATCCTCAGCTGAGTATAATCGATTCGGATCGCCGTACCTTCGCGGTTATGAAGACTTGGTCACTGCCCTACACGTAGCATTCCACTAAAGATGATGGGTTTTTGTTAAGAAATTGGCTAGTACAGGACCAGTGATTGAACTAGGATAGAAAGAACTCTAGTTGCAGGTAATTGTACATAACCTGACAAATAAAATTGGATTTTTAAGGATCCACTTTAGTAAGCATTTCTGCAAAACAGAGTCTTTGATTATTGGAAAGCCTTACCTTGACTCCCATATAACCAGCATACCCTTGAGAGTCTTTTCTTTAGTCGGGTAAGACTTGCTGAGTAATTCCATACTCAGGGTTTATCCCTTCGTTGTTTTTAGGTGAGGAAGTAGCAGATTTCTGCTGCTTCTGTGCCAAGGTGGTTCCCAAGGAAGAAAAACAAGACTGAAGTGCGGGAGGACTTGGTCCTCCATATAGAACTTTTACTTAAAACTTATCGGGAGGAGTTTTTGCCTCCCTTGGTTTGTATAATGTTACTACTCAGCACTCGCCTTTTTAGTTCTGGTCTGTAATAAAACAACTTGAGCTTGCTTTTAAATAAATGTAAGTTATGTAATCGCTTCCGCAATTCTTTATCTCTGATGTTCTATAATGTCTGCAAGACGGGTGAATCGTTCCTGGTAAGGTAAGGAAAGATACCGAACTTGTCAAGTAGTTCAGGGGCACCTACAGGGTTGTCTGAAGTCTGTTGGACAAGGACAACTGTAGGTGGGCCTAATTACTTGGGAGGTTCCGTCACAGCTGGTATCGGAGCGTAGCCCTTCTTTGCAGATATTATGAGGCATCTTCAAAAGGATTTTCAAAAGTCTTACCTAAAAACTCTTTTCTCTTCTTACCTGAGTATTCTGAAGAGTCTATCTTAAAGACCAGATAGGAAGAGTGCAATGTATAGAAGGTTGAATCGACTAAGGTTGATTCTGTACTTACACATGCATCATGCTAAGAATTATACTAATAACATTTTCCCCCTTAGAAAGATGCCGCCACGCACAAGGCTAACGGCACGTAAGTCCACTGGACCAATTGGAGTGCCCCGGCATCAACTGGCTCCTCGACATGAAAGCAGTAGCAGTGGGAGTAATGACCCCATAGGAGATCTTGAAGCCCAAGTGAGTCGACTTCAAGCAGCGTTGCAACACAGGACCGATGCTTGGGTCGCAGACGGAGATAGAATCAATGAACTAAGAAGGGACATCCGTCACCTGCAGGATCAGCTTGCTGATCGGGACTTAGCACTTGACTGGGCAGTACAGTCCCGTTTTGCTGGCATGTGCTAAGGAAGCAAGGGCTCAGGCCCGAATTAAGGAACTTAGCTCAACTGTCGATGACCTGCAGATTTATTGCAATACGTTGCATGAGGAAGTCCATGTACTATACTCGCAATTACACCCTAGTGCACCTGCACACCCTACTGAGGCGGAAGCCGGACCCTCTCACATTGCGGGACGCGCGCTGGGTGGGGAGTTAGACCTTTTTGAGCCTCCTCCTTCCTTGAGGTTGGTTGACGTCTGGACTCCCACACCTGACGATGAGGCCGCCAAGAGTAATGGAAAGCAGGACTAATGGTGTAATAGAAGTAGAGTAGTGTATTGTAGGTTGTACTGTTGTATAATAGGTTGAACTTTTGTATAATGGGTAATGTGTCCTGTTATGTAACATCGAGTCTGTATCATTACTTTTTATAGTAATGTAAAATGGAAGGTTTCTCTGGCATATTATGTTTACTTTAAATGTTCTTTGCCACAGATGCCGACCAGGACTCGAGGACAGGACGCAGCAGGAACTTCTGGGGGAAGGGATGTTACCCCAAACCCACCTCCGGTTCCTCCCACATTGGCCGAGGCGATTGCCGCCTTGGTGAATGCCACCGCAGACAATACCCGCTTTCTTAGGGAAATGGCGGGTCAACAGCAATTCCAGCAGCAGGCAGGAAGGGGTTATCAGCAAGGCCCCCGCGAAACTACTTATTTGGATTTCTCGGAAACCCGTCCACCCCTATTCGTCAAAGCTGAAGATCCCCTAGAAGCCGATGAGTGGATACGGGTTATTGAACAAAAGTTTGGTCTTCTCCGCTGTTTAGAAACGCAGAAGCCGTTATTCGCAGCACAACAACTACGTGGTCCTGCCAGTACTTGGTGGGGAAATTTTGTGGCTATTCAACCTGTCAACCATCAAATCACCTGGGAAGCGTTTAAAGCAGCCTTCCGTGAGCACTACATACCCGAAGGAGTGCTGCATATGAAACAAGAAGAATTTATGAAGTTAAAACAAGGAGGAGATACCGTCAATCAGTATCTCAACAAGTTTAATCACCTGTCGCAGTATGCCATTGACCAGGTGAATACTGATGTAAAGAAAAAGAACTGCTTTATGAGAGGACTCAATGATCGGCTACAGAGGAAAATGGCTGCTTGTATTGACTTGACGTATGGAAAGGCTGTCAGCACAGCCTTATCTGTTGAAGAAAAATACGCAAGTTCTGGGAAGAATAAGGGATTCAGTGGTGAGAAGCCTAATCAGGGCCAGGCGAAGAGGCAACGGTTTGTGATCCGGCCTTCAAGCCAAAATCGCACTTTTTCTCGTCCACCCTCATTCCCTTTCAAACAGCCAATCATTATTCGCCCCAACAATACCCCCACTACCCCAAACCAGCCGGGTGCCCCAGGCACTCGATTCCTGGCCTTGCCCACCTCTTCAACTGGGTGTTTCAATTGCGGCAAGTCGGGACATTTCATCAAAGACTGCCCATATCCTAAGCAAAATCAATCAAATGCTCCGCAAGGATCTGGGAGATCAGCTCAGCCCAAAGGAAATGCTGTGGGGAAAAATACAAAGAAGACGGGGCGTGTATATTACACCCAAGTGGCCACTACACCGGAAGGAGAGCCGGTGATGATGGGTACGTTTCTCGTGGCCAGTCACCCTGCAATTATTCTTTTTGATTCTGGTGCTTCACATACATTCATTAGCAAGAAATTTGTGGAGCAACATCACATTGCATGCCATGAATCAAAAGAGGGATTTAAAATTCATTCACCTGGGGGACACATTTTTACTAGAGAAGTGGCCTATGAAGTGCCAGTAACAATGGCCGGACGGAACTTTCCTGCTAACATGATTGTTCTGAAAGGCCAGGATATAGATGTAATTTTGGGTATGAATTGGTTAACCCAACACAAGGCAATTCTCAACACTGAACTCAGAACCGTCAGGTTGAGCTATAATCAAGAAGAGATTCTTTTGTCTCTCCCCGTAACCAATCCAGCCAAAGCTTCTGGTAGAATATATGAAGCCATTGTGCCGGAGATCAAGAACATTCCGGTAGTATGTGAGTTTCCAGATGTATTTCCGGAAGATTTGCCTGGACTGCCCCCTGAAAGAGATGTAGAATTCGTAATTGAGCTAAAGCCCGGTATGACCCCCATCTCCCGAAGATCATACTGTATGCCCCCTAATGAGTTGGCCGAATTGAAGATTCAATTACAAGATCTACTGAATAAGGGATTCATCCGGCCAAGCTCGTCTTCATGGGGTTGCCCCGCCATTTTTGTTAAGAAGAAGGATCAAACCTTGCGAATGTGCGTCGATTATCGACCCCTGAATGAGGTCACCATCAAGAATAAGTACCCTCTTCCAAGGATCGACATCTTATTTGATCAACTGACTGGGGCGAGGGTATTTTCTAAAATTGATCTCAGGTCGGGCTATCACCAAATCCGTATTCGGCCCGAGGATATACCGAAGACCGCGTTTACTACGCGATACGGATTGTTTGAATACCTGGTAATGTCTTTCGGGCTCACAAATGCTCCTGCCCACTTCACCTATTTGATGAACTCGGTGTTCATGCCCGAGTTAGACAAGTTTGTGGTGGTCTTCATCGACGATATCTTGATATATTCTAAAAATGAAGTGGACCATGCTCAGCATCTACGGATTGTATTGACGCGCCTGAGGGAACATCAGCTGTATGCCAAGTTCAGCAAGTGCGCGTTCTGGCTGGAGGAAATTCAATTTTTGGGGCACGTGTTATCAGCTAAAGGAATTGCGGTAGATCCTAGCAAAGTCAAAGATATTCTGGAGTGGAAACCCCCAACCACTGTTCACCAAGTCCGGAGTTTTCTTGGACTAGCTGGATATTATCGCAGATTCATACCAGATTTTTCTAAGCTTGTGAAGCCAATCACAAGTTTACTGAAGAATGACATTAAGTTCAATTGGTCTTCTAAGTGTAATGAAGCCTTTGAGCAATTGAAGACATTATTAACCGCTGCTCCGGTATTGGCTCAACCAGACATCACTAAGCCTTTTGATGTATATTGTGATGCATCTGGCAGTGGGCTCGGCTGTGTACTAATGCAAGAGGGCCGAGTAATTGCGTATGCTTCAAGGCAGTTGTGCCGACATGAGGAGCATTACCCAACTCATGATCTGGAGCTAGCTGCTGTAGTTCATGCCCTGAAGATTTGGCGTCACTATCTGCTAGGGAAATATCTGTCACATATATACAGATCATAAAAGTTTGAAGTACATTTTCACCCAGTCAGAATTAAATATGAGGCAAAGACGATGGCTTGAGCTTATCAAGGACTATGAACTGGAAATCCATTATCACCCAGGCAAAGCCAATGTGGTGGCAGATGCACTGAGCCGTAAGGCTTCCTGCCACTGTCTTATGGTGAAGACCTCTGACAACACTTTGTGTCAAGAAATGGAAAAGCTAAACCTGGGGATAATCCAACAAGGGACTCTAAATCAGCTAAAGCTTGAGTCAATCATTTTGCAAAGGATAATTGATGCTCAAAAGGATAATCTGGGTATGAAGCACATACGAGAGAAGATAAGGGCTGGAGTAGTCAAATGTTTCAAGGAAGACGATCAAGGTGTGCTATGGTTTAATAACCGCATAATAGTGCCAAAGAATGAAGAACTCCGCCAGCAAATCTTAGATGAAGCGCATCTTAGACGCTATTCTATTCATCCGGGAAGCACTAAGATGTATCATGATCTAAAGCAGCACTACTGGTGGACGAAAATGAAAATTGAAATTGCACGTTATGTGGCTAAGTGTGACACTTGTAGACGTGTCAAAGCCATACACATGAAAACTGCCGGTTCATTACAGTCGCTACCAATACCAACATGGAAATGGGAAGACATAAGTATGGACTTTATTGTGGGATTGCCCAGGACGGCCAAAGGGTATGACTCTATTTGGGTTATCATTGATCGACTTACCAAGATCGCCCACTTCCTCCCTGTCAAGGTAAAATACCCCGTCATTACCTATGCGGAGTTGTACATCGCCCGTATTCTCAGTTTGCATGGTGTTCCAAAGACTATAGTGTCGGATCGTGGACCACAATTTGTATCCAAATTCAGGGAAGAACTTCATAAATTCCTGGGTACTAAGTTACTCCACAGTTCGTCCTATCATCCTCAAACCAGTGGACAGACTGAGAGAGTGAACCAAATACTTGAAGATATGCTGCGGGCATGTGTTCTGGACTTCTCACAGAAATGGGATGAATGTTTGCCTTTGGCGGAGTTTTCATATAATAATAGCTATCAAGAAAGTATCAAGATGGCACCCTTTGAAGCTTTATATGGACGTCGATGTCGTACTCCGCTAAATTGGTCTGAACCTGGTGAAAGGTGTTTCTTTAGGCCTGATATGGTGAAAGAGGCCGAGGATAAGGTTCAGAAAATTATCCATAATATGAAGAAAGCACAAGCTCGTCAGAAGAGTTATGCAGACACACGGCGAATGCCCTTATATTTCCTGGAAGGAGACTATGTTTACCTGAAAGTGTCACCAATGAAGGGTGTATCGCGTTTCGGGGTTAAAGGGAAGCTTGCACCCAGGTACATTGGTCCATTCTTGGTGCTTGAGCAATGTGGACCAGTGGCATACCGACTCCAACTACCCGAAACCTTGTCTGCTGTGCATAATGTGTTCCATGTGTCACAATTGAAGAAGTGTCTTCGGATTCCCGACCGAACTATTGAAGTAACTGATGTTGTCCTTGAGCCGGACTTGACATATTCTGAGCATCCTATTCGAGTCTTGGATCAAAAGGACAGGGTTACCCGGAGAAAAACTCTCAAGTTTTATAAGATACAGTGGAACCAGCATTCTGAAGATGAGGCTACTTGGGAAACTCAAGACTTCTTGAATAAGAATTTCCCAGGCTTTCTAGCCTCATGTAATTTGTAAAGTGTATATAGTTATTGCAATAAAGAAATGAACCCCCACATCACCCCTGCCTTGTACCAGAAATAAGGAAATAAAAGTATTCCGCGTTTCCTTTTCCATTACTTACCCTAGGACTTTTAATCTCGGGACGAGATTCTTTTATGGGGGGGAGGATGTAACACTCCTGGTGTTAATGTAACTAAAACTTGAGCATGACATCATAGCATTGGCATTGCATATGTTTGACACACCTAGAGTGCATTCACTAGGCAAAAATTTCAAACAAGTTGTATTGTTTTAAGTGTTTTTGCAAATAGAACCCTGGATAGGAAACTTAACCCTAAATAGGGAGTAAAGGGGTAAAACTTAACCCAAATTGAGAAAACCTAAAGGCTTTAGGGAAATAGTTGTAAAATATCCCCAAAAACAAAGTTGAATCTCATTTATACCCCTGGGATACTAAAAACCCTAATTGGAACCCTGGAAAACCCCAAAACCAAACCCTAGGGGCTTATGTGCAAAATTAGTCCACTTTTGGGCTAAAGTGCAAAAACCAAGTCAAATAAGTATTTTAAGTCATTTGGTTCACAAATATGTGGACTTGAAAGCCAAACCCTAAGTTTTGGACTTAAATGCAAAATGGACCTCATTTGAGTTCTATACTAAGTCTGAAATTCAGTGTTGAAGGCTCAACTTTGGGGCTTTGTAACTTTCAAAGCATAGGGTTTTTGCCCTAGGTCACCACATCAAAATTGTAACCTGATTATAGAAGAACAACTTTGCTTAAGGTGGTAAGCTCACTTGTTAAGAAAAATTCAGAGATAATTGAGCCTGAAGTTGGACTGTCAGACTGCTTGAGGTTTGAAATTCAGAATAACAATGTTATGAGATGAACTTTGAGCTCGATTTTGAATGGGATCCAGTGACTTTTTGTGAGAGCACATTGTAGCAAAGTTATAGAGGGATTATAGTTCTACAACTTTACTACAGAAAGTTGGCTTAGGTTTCACATGAAAATTTGAGAAAACTGGACTCCAACTTGGTCAGTCAGTCGAGCTTTTTACGGAATCCAGTGCACTGTTCACCGTCTTCAGAAAATATCGCGCGGTGGATAATGATTTGGACCTCGTCGGCGATAAGGACGCCACGGCGGTCGGGATGGACTGGAGGCTACGGTAAATATCCTTGGTCACATGGCAGTAACTCTCTGTGGTGGCGGACTCCGGTTAAACGGCGGTCGCCGTGCCATCACCGGGTTCTGCCGCGCGGCGAGCTCACCTGCACCGTCTAAAATCCGCGATCCTCATCCGTCGCCGGCCAGCCGCCTATAAATTGAGTGCGGGCACTGCGTCGTCACCGCATTCCGCAACATCCGCAGCTAAGCACTTGACTCGAGCTCACCAGAAATACCCGCGCAGCCCCAATTCCCTCTCTTCTTCGTTCTTGCTCCGCCGTGAAGAACTTCTTCGTAGCCAGCGTTCCTCTGGTCAGTAACTCTCAAATTGCTCCCTGTTTTAGTTAATCCTTGATCTCCTATTGCCCTTAGATGTGGCAATTTAGAGTTTGGCCGAAGCTCCTTACCGGAACGCACCTATGCGCTGTCAAACACCGCCGTAACCCCCCCCCCCACCGTCGACCCGTTCTTCGGGTCTTGTTCTACCCAAATCAAAGAATGTCCGTAGACTCTAGTGCACCCATGAACCTTTCCCCAGCCTTAATTCGGTCGTCCTCGCCGTCGTTTGCTCGGAATGCGTTCAACCTCTTAACCATCCGCTCGGTCACCGTGGACCGATTGAGTCGTAGTCCCAACAATAAAATTGATTTGGGGGAAATGATCCGTAGGAGTTCAATTGTGTTTCTGTCGCTCGAGAGCTCCAGCCGTCGCGTCATCCGGCCGGTCTAGCTCGCCGGAGCTCAGCTCCCAGCGCGGTTCGCCGCTGTGGACTGAGACTGAGAAAGGTTAGAAGCACGGGGATGTTTCTGCAAACTGTCAGTGAAACGTTAAACAGTCGCCTGGGGTTCTTAACGGATAACCGAAACTGCAAGGGCCTCTGTGCAAGTCTACCAACGCGGGCGCGGGCGCGCGCACTTCTGCTGCTAGTGGGCCGTCCTGGGCTGAAATCAGTCCAATACTATTCATCTGTTTTCCTTTTTCTTTTATTTCCAGAGCCAAAACAATTATAAAAAATGTAGAAAAATGGTAAAATTATGAAACCAATTTTCCTAGGCTTGTTATTTTCCCTAGAATTTAATAAAAATAATTTTGTGATTTTTATTGGAAATAAGAAATTTTAGGGTATTTAAAGTGGTTAAAAGTAATAGTTATGGATTTTTAGAAAATAATTGGTAAGTCCAAAAATGCCCAAACTTTTTATGGGAACTTAAAGAAATATTTAGAAGCCTTGGGTAGGGTTTGAGTTGATTTGGATCATGTTTGATAACTAGAACCCAAAACCACCCCCCCTGCCCTATGAACTCCTTTACCGACTCCGGAAACCCTAAGTTCTCGGAGTTCCGTGAAGGAAAGTTGTATTCAAGACATAGATAATAAGTTTATATTATCTTTGCATCCTCATGAGCATCCCATGGCATCCATTCTTATACATATGTATGGTTATGATTAGAACGTGAAGAAGAAATAGAAGTCACCGAAGAAAGGACACCACCACCCTCGGATTCTCAAGCAGGCAACTGCTTCTACTTCGATATTTGTGGATCCGAACCCGACTCACCTGTGAACGAAGGCAAGCCCCGGTGCATTTGCCACCTCCCTTGATGTTTTTAAAATCTTTCTCACTTGCTTGCTGCATTAGGTGATAGGAGTTGATTGATTAAACAATTCCTGCATTACCTTCCTTGATCTTGATTACCCTCCTAGAAACCCTGTTTTTACAAAAAAGTTTTACTATTCTTAGTATTGCTTTAGAAAAGCAAAAGGATTTGTTTTACAAAAGATGATTGGCAAAGTGGGAGGGATGTTTTCAAAAATAAAACTTGATGGTGAATCCATCACGGCCGTGATGGATTCAACATCGGAAAAGATGTACCTCTGCCAGGTACCAAGTTTTTTGGGTTAAAAGATTAAGCTGAGACCGGGCGGGTGACTTGCACGAGAAGAGAGTCTCGGTGTAGTGTCTCCGTCTGAGTCGATTAAGGACCTTGTCGATGTAGGCTTGATGATCGGGGACCCTTTAACTGGTCACATGCCTCGTCATGGGTAAGCCTTGCCTCAGGCAGACTAAGGCCAGAATAAGATAACACAAAATGGGCGTGGAGCGGTGGCGAGAGTAGCGTGTACCCTCCGTGGCAAGAGGCTGGACGGTGGTGTATCTGTGCTCTCGGTTTGCGTGAACCTGATCTGGTCTTAAGAACCCCGGTGGCGGGTTGACATATGCAAGGGTTAAGTGCTACATATGTCGTGTGATTGGAGATCCTCAGCTGAGTATAATCGATTCGGATCGCCGTACCTTCACGGTTATGAAGACTTGGTCACTGCCCTACACGTAGCATTCCACTAAAGATGATGGGTTTTTGTTAAGAAATTGGCTAGTACAGGACCAGTGATTGAACTAGGATAGAAAGAACTCTAGTTGCAGGTAATTGTACATAACCTGACAAATAAAATTAGATTTTTAAGGATCCACTTTAGTAAGCATTTCTGCAAAACAGAGTCTTTGATTATTGGAAAGCCTTACCTTGACTCCCATATAACCAGCATACCCTTGAGAGTCTTTTCTTTAGTCGGGTAAGACTTGCTGAGTAATTCCATACTCAGGGTTTATCCCTTCGTTGTTTTTAGGTGAGGAAGTAGCAGATTTCTGCTGCTTCTGTGCCAAGGTGGTTCCCAAGGAAGAAAAACAAGACTGAAGTGCGGGAGGACTTGGTCCTCCATATAGAACTTTTACTTAAAACTTATCGGGAGGAGTTTTTGCCTCCCTTGGTTTGTATAATGTTACTACTCAGCACTCGCCTTTTTAGTTCTGGTCTGTAATAAAACAACTTGAGCTTGCTTTTAAATAAATGTAAGTTATGTAATCGCTTCCGCAATTCTTTATCTCTGATGTTCTATAATGTCTGCAAGACGGGTGAATCGTTCCTGGTAAGGTAAGGAAAGATACCGAACTTGTCAAGTAGTTCAGGGGCACCTACAGGGTTGTCTGAAGTCCGTTGGACAAGGACAACTGTAGGTGGGCCTAATTACTTGGGAGGTTCCGTCACACGAACGATCGAAGAACGACCGAACGATCCTTGTGCTAGTGTGCTTGTGTGGAACATGGAGTGGGTGTGGGGGGGAGAGAGTTGCCATGAAATGGCTTGGGGTGGGATGAGAGGAGGCCCTTGCCCCTCTATTTATAGCCATGGTGGGGGATTAGGGGGAGGGATGAGAGGATTAGTGGGAGGATGAGAGGATTAGTGGGAGATTAGCATGTATTTGTCTTGTATAAGTGAGATTAGCTTGTAGAGCTCACCGTATGACACTGGAGGCATACGTATACGTATGAGCATGAGAAAAGTTATGAAGAAAATATTTATAGGGACTTGAAAAATGATTTTGAAGGTATTTCTCAAGAGGAAAATACTTGGAGATATATTGGTGGAATATTTGGGCAATATTTCTGGAAAGAACTTGAAGGGGATTACTCGGGAAATATCTGGGCAGTGTTTCTTGAAAGAATTTGAGGGGGATCACTGGAGAAACATTTGTAGGATATTTGAGGAGGATTTTGGAGAGAATATAGACCACTATATTTTATTTGCTGATATCAACTCGCAAACAAACATTTTGAAATGAAATTTGAAATTCATTTTGAATTTAGAGCGAGTTTGAGAAAATTCCAAGATTTGAATTTTTGGGATGCTACAATCACCGAGCTCCCAACGCCACCAAGCCGTCTAGGTGATGCCAATCACCAAGAGTAACAAGCCGTAGACTTTCGCTTGACCAAGAGAAGCTTAATGCAAGTGGTGTGTGCTCTAGGTGGCTCTCGCTAGCGCTAATGAGGTCCAAATGCGAGATTAAGATTCTCTAATCACCTCACTAGGCTTTTGGTGCTTGCAATGCTCTACCAATGTGTAGGAATTAATGTGGGTAGCAAGACATTGAATATGGTCAGTGGAGGGGGTATAAATAGCCCTCACCCACCAACTAGCCGTTGCAAGCACTGTTATGCGCCTGGGTGCACCGGACAGTCCGGTGCGCCACCGGTGCGCCAACGGTCGACTCCAATGGCTAGTTCTGACAACTAGCCGTTGGGCAGATGGCACACCGGACAATGAACAGTGCACACCGGACGGTCCGGTGCGCTGTACGGTGCGCCACTAAAATTCATCTCGTGAACCTTGCGCTCTCGGGTTTCTGCGCGCAGGGAAACCCTTCCCTAGGCCATCTGGCCCCACCTGGCAGAGGGTGCACCGGACAGTCTGGTGCCCCAAGGTCAGAAACCCTATCTTCTATTTTCTGCTGATTTTCAAATCGGTTTTCGTTCTAGCTTGTGAGAATGTTCTAGAGTGTCACCTAGCACTATATGTGAGTGTGAATATGCACCAACACTACACTAGAACTCTCTTGGTCAAACTACTCATCGACAAGCCCTCTTTATAGTACGACTGAAACAAAATAAAAGACCTAACTAAATCACGAGTGTCCGCAACTCCTTGACACTCGGACTACGTAGACCTTCACTTTGTGTTTCATCGCTTTAGCCGTCGTTTCAAGTTCTTATCTTCGGGATTGTTTTCACCTGTGTAGTACATCTACCTGTAATGCGACCTAACTTAACATTTGTCTCTGCAAAACACACATTAGTCACATATAACATTACGTTGTCATTAATCACTAAAACCAACCAGGGGCCTAGATGCTTTCAATCCTGACTCATTGGGGGTAAGCGGGTATAGGTATGAGAAGCAATCATCCAAATCCGATTACCCATGGGTAATATTCACCCAGTAAAATTAGGTGTGTGGCCTAACAGGCAATAAGTACAACAACTAACACTACCTCTCCCAACCCCTTTAAGAACCCATCCACCTAAACCTAGGCGGCGATCCACCCGCCGCCCGATCTGTCACTTTGTTTTTGCTATTTTATATGTTTAAACAATGTTTTTTGTTATATGTTAGATTTATTGGTGATGTATTGTTGTTGGATGTCATGTGGATGTTAATGTCATATAAAATATAATGTGACAATGTTTTTCTTGGAGGATAGGGATTCATTGGGGACCCGATAAACGTACGAGTATGAGTATGGGTATGAGATGATTTTTATACCCATGATGGGTATGAGGATAGGGATGTGAAGGAATATAGCTTCACGGAGATATGTATAGGGTGTCCAAACCCGGTGGGGAATTCCCCGTTAGGGCTAGTTTGGGAGTCACAAAACCGGTGGGGATTGGAGGGGCTAAGATCCTCTCCTTATTCAATTTTGAATAAGAAGGGAATTTTATCCCCTCTAATCCCCTCCGGGTTTGGAACTCCCAAACTAGCCCTTAACGCCTCTAATATCACAAAGTACTTTGTAACCTTCCTGATGTGTGAGGTGACGGAAGGAGCATGGGATCTGGAGTAGTGGAGGGAAATGATGATAGAAACGAAACCAGCAAGGCCTAGGCAAAGTCTTGGCCACATCATCAGCAAATTAGTGACATGGCCCGCAGCATATTAAATTCTATAGAAACCAGATGACCTGGACGGTTGGGGGTGGCCTTAGTGAAGCTGAATTCTCACGTTGGAAGCCACGGATGGCGGAACCAGGATCTATTAAAACACTAGACCAACTTATGACAAAAGCATGTTAAGAACCGGAGAAAATATAGTCGTAAAATAATATCTTTATTCTTCTCCATCAATCACTTAAAGTCCAGAAAAAGCTACTATAAAAATTTAAAATACACACTAAATATTTAAAACATGTAAAATATAATATAAATCGAAAATTTGAATATAAATACTATTAGAACGAGATAGATTAATCGTTTTTTATTATCTTAAGAAGGACTAAAGTTTGGGCTACAACCTGGGCTATGGCCCATGGCCTGTCTCCGTTCTGATAGATTAAAGGCCGGCAGCTATATACTGTATCATTCATTCATATATGGATGTGCAGAATTATTTGCAGTGTGTGCGTGGAAGCAAGTGGACAGACACTGGACACTCGGAAGTCGGAAGTAAAGGCTTGTGCCTTGTTGGGACTTGGGAGGGTATTTCCTGCAGTTTCCTCTCACAGATTACTGTATCGAGGTAGCACAGATATATGGACGATCTTAATAAAACGCATAATTATACCTGCAAACTAATATTATTACACACCTCCTGTGATGAGGCATTGCGCATGCACATACCAAACGTCGTCAACACACTCCGACGATCCTAGCTACGTAGTTGTCTTGTGATCAAAGGCGTAACAACCATAGTGATGCATGCATATACGTACGTACGTACACGTAGGTAGCAGCATACATACATGCGTGAAAATCAACAAGGAAAACCTCAAAGAAATGACTAATAACTGGTAATTCTGCATGCTGCCTCAGATCTCCACGCACCAAAGGCAAGCATGGATGACGATTCATCCATCCATGGATCGGTCAGACGTTGTCAGTGGGGGTGGAGGACGGCAGCAGGAGAGGCTGCGTCGCGGCCGACGCCGCCTTATTGCCGGCGCTCCTGACGATGCCGCCGCCACCACCTCCGGCGGCGGCCGCGACAAGGAGCCCCTCGCGGTCGCCGCCGGAGACGGCGTCCCTGGCGACGCGCGCCCTCTCCTCGCTCTTGCCCCAGAGCACGAGGTAGAGGCCGGCGACGATGAGCACGGCGCCGATGATGCCCCCCAGGTAGAACTTCTCGCCCAGGGTGAGCGACGCCATGATGGCCACCACCAGCGTCTGCACCGGCTGGTACACCGCCACGAACACCGGGCCCCCACGGTCGATGCACCAGATCTGCACCGCGAACGCCACCCCGGACGCGATGAACCCCTGCAGGCATGCACAAGAACATCATCAGTCTAGCTTCCAAAAGGTTGTTGCTTCAGGGATCTGATGATCGATAAACAACTAATAATAATTAACCCAGCCACCAGCTTTTCAGTTCATAATAATACACTGAATGGAAAAAGGCCGGGCGTCATTTGCACACAGCTAGCTATAGCTATTAGCTTAGTGTTGTTGCGTGGTGCACCAGCACCACCACTTTTGCCGCGCGCGTCAGGAGGGCATGTGTGTCTCCCATTCTCTCTCTCTCTCTCTATATATATATTATTGTAATTAAGCTAATCAGTAGAGAGATATATACTGACGGCGTATAGGATGGTGAAGAGCTCGGATCCGGAGTGGAACTTCCAGGCCTCCGCGTCCCTCTCCATGAAGGCGGCGATGACGAGGAACTGGATGACACCGAAGAAGCAGGTGTAGGAGGTGACGGACAGCCGCGCCGGGTACTTCTTCAGCACGGGAGCCTGCAGCACCAGCCAGCCCGACCACGACAGGCAGTGCCCGATCAGGTACACGCACCCCAGCGTCCAGTTCTTGTCGCCGCCCACCGCCGCCAGCTCGAGGCCGCCGCCGCCGCCGCTGCCGCTGGGACCGAAGATGGTGGGGCCCTTGTAGAGCGTGATGACGGACGCACCCGCCACGCACGCCAGCGTGCCCGCCACCTTGGCCACGCCGTCGCGGCGGTCCAGCCGGACCTTCTCGATCCGCAGCGCCGCGGCCATGGCGAAGGTGATGGCCGGGACCGAGTTCTGGATGGCGGACGCGAACGTCGGCGACGTGTTGTCCAGGCCCAGAAGGTAGAACCCTTGGTTCGCCGTGATGCTGTGGGATGTGACAACTATATTAATATTGTAGACTAGGCTAGGATTTATCAGTCATGCATGGTCATGTGGTGCATGCATTCTTACCCGCAGAGCGCGAGAAGGAAGAACTGGACGACGAAGTTGAGGGTCAGCTGCGGCCTGTCCTTCCTGCAGCAGGCAGTTCATGCATTGCATACACATCATCATCATCAGCGAACACAACACAACACAACACAACGCATGCATGCATCATTCCAGCTAGCCTAGCATACTTCTCCAGAAAGTAGGCGAAGGGCACGAGCAGGCAGAGCGCGATGATGTTGCGGTAGACGGGGAAGACGAGCTTGCTGATGCCCATGTTGAGCGCCAGCCGCGACACCACGTGGAAGCCCGCGTAGCCGAACTGCAGCAGCAGCATCGCCACGTGCAGCTGCGCCTTCTCCGGCATGCCGCACACCCGACGCCCCTCCCCTGAATCTGCCATTGTTGCTTGCCTGGCAGGCCGGCCAGCGCGCGACGCCCGGTTGGCCGAGGCACCGAGCTAGCTAGCTAGACCGAGAAGCAGAAGAATCAGAGAGAGGAGAGGGAACTACTCGACCAAGAGCACGGAGAGTGGGGAGTCACTGAGCTCGGAGGGGTCGCTATATAAGGATTAAGGGCAGCCGGGCGGAGTGCCAGCCAGCACAGCGTGAGAGTGGAGTAGCGACCGAGCGAGAGCGAGTGATGTTGTACTGTGGGCTAGTACATTCTACTGCATACTGCATCTAGGCCCCACGGTTGGAGCGACAAAAGAGAGAGAAAAGAGAGGGACGTGGCACTCCAACTGTCACTGTTTTTCTCCGATCCATCAGGGTCCATGAGTTGGGTGAAAACTAGTTAATTTTACACATCACTTCACCTCTCTCTCTCTCTCTCTCTGTATATAATAACATGAATTAGTGAATACGATTGCAATCAAAGAAAACTAAATAGACATAAATCACTACCGAAAACAGCTTCTTTGTCGAGTGTCTGAAGCATTCGGCAAAGACTGAAAAACGCTCGTTGAAGGCTTTGCTGATTGTGACACTCGACACCCGAAGTCTCGGTGAACTGTACATCGGCAACGGCTTCTTTGCCGTATACTTTTTGTCGGGCACTCGGCAAAAAAAGTCGTCGTCACAGCGCCAGGTGACGGCGACAGAGACTGTGACGAGTGCCACGGTGACACTCATCAAAGGCTCACTCTTTGCCGAGTTTCTACTGTACTGATACTCGGCAAAGAAGCTCCCCATGAACCCCTTTGCTAGTCACTTTGCCGAGCGTATTAGGTGGCACTCGGCAAAGACTGCCTCTTTGTCGAGTGCCCGCCGGACTAGCACTCGGCAAAGGGATCTCCAGCAGGCCACCCGCTCCGCCATCATCCTCGCCTCCATCTCCTGTTGTTCCCTCCTCTCTTCTTCTAGCTGGACTTGTAATATTTCACCCCAATGTTATAATAACTCAAAGAGAAGGTGTATAACTCAAGGAATGACCAATTACAGAAGCACTAACCTAGAGCTTCCGTGATTCCGAGATCTGCCACTGTTTATAGCCCAACCAGCCCACATAGCTGTTGGAAAGAAGTGTGGAAAATTGCACTTTACTGCGTTGCACCGGACCTTGCACACTAGTGGTCCAGTGCGCCACCGAACTGTTGTCAAACTGTGCTGACAGGGAGCTGTTCTAATGGACAAGTCATGTCAGGGGCACTGGACTGGGCCGGCGTGCCGCCGAACCTCGGCCACGTCAGCAGAGCCATTATAGTTGGAGATGACTATTGAACTATCAGACGGCCCGGTGCGCTAGCACCTCTTTGTCTCAAAAACATCCCATCTATAAAACTGGTCCGATGATACATTGGACAGGACCGGTGCGCTAGCTGCTCAAAACTAGTTTCCAACCCTACTACACACTCGGTCTGGTGCACCACCGGATTGGTCCGGTGCGCCTCTACATATTGTAACTTTGGCAAACTTGGGCACTTCTTCTTTAATTGAGTTTAGTTGTACTTGAGGTTGTTCCTATTTCTTAAACTACCATATTTAGAGACTAGCCAATTAGTCTAAGTTATAAAACATGGTTGTTTTATTTCCTTCTACTCATATTCCTTCTCTAGCTCAAAGTGGCTCCAAATGAGTGATATTTTGAAACTGAGTTTTCGATCCTTTCTAGATGTACCAAATAGGTTCCTAGGGGTGTTTAGAACTTGTCCAAAGTGTTGAATTATTTCTAGTTTCTCTTTTCTAAGTTTACCCCTAGTAGGTTGGATTTGAGTTGTTTTCTGACTTAGAAGCATATTGGTTGATCTTATCAACCTGTGAATATAACTTGGCAAGCTAGTTAGTCCAAATGATTGTGATGGTCATCAAGCACCAAAACAAGTGTAGAAATGGATTAGGACCCCATTTCCCTTTCAATTCCCACCAAATATTTTAAAATCACATACAAAATATTGTCAAATGTTTGTTGTTTTGATGTACTAGTGTTTCGATAGAGACTTATTAAGTTAAACATCCATCTAGAGCTAAGGCTACATTTATTCTCAACTGTACAATGGATTATGCCTTGAATTGATAGTTTCATGCAAATTAGCTTGACCAAAAGCTCATAACTGATACTATACTGTAAAAGCATCCCCGTAGTTTGAAACATATAAGCCTTACTTCAAAGCCTTTCATGAGCATCTAAAGTTTACCTGTATGTCATAGACTGTGACTAGCAATCGATCTCATATAGATGTGTTCCTTTTAGGATGTTCTGTAGGACAACATCCCTACTTAATTAAGCCACTCATATCAATATTAAAATTTTAATCAATCCACCACATTGAAAAGGAGAGACTTGCACCTCTAATGATCTGGACTTTATTTTAATGGGTCTCTCCCACGATCATCCACTAATTTGTTTCACCATTCTACTTAACGGGACCTCCGATCACATATAATAGGTTATCACTATGGAGTGACCTCAAGTGGGTGTCATGCCTATTTTCCTTTGATGTACCTTCTATCATATTATGTGACAGACCCTTTGTAAACTAATCTGTCAAATTCTTTGACATATGGACATAGTACAACACAATCATTCTAAAAAAATCTCAGTTTTTGATATATTTAAACCGCCTTTTAACATGCCTTGTGAATTTCATGTTATCCTTAAAACTGTTCACTTTGATTATCACCTTTTGTTGAGTTACATATTGGCAGCCTAGCTATATCACCTGGGCCCGTGAAAGCCTGCCTAGCTAGCCGGGTTTGGAGGCCAACCACGTTGGGTTTGCCTTGATTTGAAATGGATTTGTTTCCAAATCAGTTTCTGACGTGGGAAACTTAGAAAAAAAACGAATTATATTTTAAGACAGAGGGAGTACTTTGACATGTGGTTCAGATCTCTTTTCAACGTTAACACTACACACAATACGTAGTCTAGCAGACATATACAGTCCCTAGATAGTGTTATCTATCGAAGTGTGGTATTTGGACGCTAGTATGTGCGAAGTGACATATTAGAATGTTGATTAATTATTGGCGATTGCGAGGTCGTTTCAATACTGTGGCGTCGCCTTTTGAAATGAAGGGGACAGCGGAGGCAGCAGCAAAGCCTCTCCAGTGGACTGGTATGTTTGATGGCATCTCCATGGATGGATCCATCGTTTGGCGCCACACTACTCCACTAGTACCGGCCGATCGGGACCGGATTAATTGATAGAAAGAAAGCGATCAGCTAGCTAATAGCGTGATGAAAAGCAATCGCCGAATAATTATTAATTAATTCCCGGCCGTGAAAAGTATTAACCAGCCAGACCATCATTTAATTTCTAGATTTGGAGTCAAAGAAATCGATATCGTTGAGAATTTTGTATATTTACATTATTAGTTCAGCCAGACCATCATTATTACTACCAGAATGTCAGAATGTGCATATATACTTTGTAGTGCAGATAAGGTCTACCTGATATATATATATATATATATATATATATATATATATATATATATATATATATATATATATATATATATATATATATATATATATATATATATATATATATATATATATATATATATATATATATATATATATATATATAAAACCTAGTTGCAGGAATGTACCTAGTTAGCAGCTAAATATATACCATAATTCGTACACATATTCTAATATTAATAGATATGGATTGCATGCATATGGTTTTATATATCTCTCCTGTTTGAATATATATATATACTATAATTATCAGTGATTTGCACTGCAAGTCTGCAATGATCAAGCTAGAGGGATATGCTTGATGTGCTAGCTGTTGTAATCCATGAACATGTGCGTGGAACAACTCACCTTTAATTAATTTCCGAGTGCCTGATGATTCGTCGTTACAAATAATAGAGATCTGATGGTGTCATCTCTCATGCATGCAACCCCAAAATAATTAATTCCAACTTCTAGTAGTATACCCGAAAGGAAACGATATATAGAAGCCACTGAATTTGATTAATTCCCTTTATATACATGCTGAAAACTAATTAATATAAACAAGGCGAAGGGGGGGGGGGGGGGGGGAACAAACAAAAGAACTGAAGCAAAAATAAATTACTAAAGGGCAGCTAGCGAACCAACAACATGTGCTTCTCATCTCATCTCTCTCTACAACATGGACCTGAAAAGCAGGTGAAAAGAAATCAAAAGAAAAGAATATATAATGCAAAAGCGTGGAGAAGAAAAAAAAGTTGCAGATCAAAGAGGGAGGCCGGCGCCGCGCCGGATCGGAAGAAAAGGCACGGACCACATAGCACAGCATGCATCAGCCCGAGAGCGATCCATGCCAAAGCTAGCTAGTGATCGAGCAGCAGGCTGGCCTTTCCAGAAAACATCGCCGAACAATGCAGTGTCCTTTGTTTATATGCCCGCTATACGACCGATCGATCGAGTTGGAGCACTAGCTGCAAGCAAGCTAATGCATGAGTCATCTCATCTGCAAGTCTCACATGGAATCATGATACAGAGCAGATAGCTTTAGTTTGCACCCACGGCCGCCGTGTATTCCATCGATGCTGCCTGCATGCATGAGACTTGAGATGTATCAGGAATATATGGCTAGCTAGCTTTTCCCTGCTGCTTTCCAGGGACATGCATGCTGCTCGCCGCAGCCGCGACATACCATCCTTCCCTCTCCTCTTTTTCAAGTGTTTTTCCTTCTTCCCATGGAGTGTGAAAGCCAGGCTCCAAGCTAGCTGCAAGGCGCACTCACACGAGTGGCCCGGCCATCAAGTGTAAATTCATCTCCGTCTATATTTCCTTTTTTTAGTCATGAGACTCCAATGGAATCTTCCTCATGCTGTTCTGTCCCAGTTTTGTTGTTGTTTGGTTACAAAGTAATTAGAACGGAGTGACTCTAATTAGAGGATATTCTCCTCAGATCTGGAACCATCTCAGTCCAAAAAATCAACCGGACAGCCTGCTCGCACAGTCACGCGACTCAGGTACCTCTCTTCTCACGCGACTCAGTGACTCTTCAACCAAACAAAGGATGGAATCGCTCTGTTCCAGTTCACTCTGCAACCAAACAAAAAACAGAGCCGCTCCGTTCCAGCTTACCAAACACAGAACAGAGCGGCTTCGTTACTAGAATCAGGGATGGAACAGCTCCGTTCTACTTGGCTCCTCAACCAAACACTACTTTAATTCTCAGGAGGTACACTAGAAATGAATGAAGTTAGATTGAAACAGAAGAATTACAGTGTAGACTAATAACCATTCACCTGCTTAATTTCACCTACTTGGCTCCTTAATTATTATTTTTTTGTAAAATGTTGCGCCTATACACTTATCACTACGAAATAAATCAACATCTAAACTATGCTCTTATATCATTATTATGAAAGATTGTTGTAATCTAAAACAACTCCTTAATTCTGCACCTAATAATAAATTATCCATCTTTTAATTTGCATGCAACTATGATGAATCAAAGGGCACTAATAACTCCTAAATTTGCATTCAAATTACCCGACAAAGGTGGGCATATATCATATTATCAACTACTGTTTGCAAAAATTGACATAACACCGACATGTGTTGGCAAAACAGATGTTTGTGACAATGACCATGTTGACGTTAATTGCCAAACCAAATGAAGTAGCTAGATGCTTTCAACATGGACACACATGCACCATGGTAGTTAGCTGACATGGACAGTCGGAGATGACCCTGCTTAGTCATATATGTGTATACACTTGCATATACGCACCCTGAAAACTATAGCTAACCGAACCGAATCTTATTGGAGTGCACTGTGCATACTGCTTGGCTACTATAGGCTAGATATGTATATATGTCTACTAGACTATATATATGGGCCTACGTATAGTTCTGCAAGCTTAACGACGACAACACGGAGCCAAGCCTGACGACCCTCGATCGGAAGCTTAGCCACATCGATCCATCTTTTCCCATCTACGTACATCGCGAGCAAGTTTCTTAATTAATTTGCACCGATGGATGGACGGTCTCCGATCCATTTCAGCATGTTCTTCCATATATATAGATCGTCCCACTACTGTATAAACTGTACGTACGTAGCAGATGGTTGTCGTAATGGTTATGGCACATGAGGCATGCGGCTATATGAAACAGAAGTGTTGGCGCCGATCCGGGCGCCAAACACTAGAAAGGACCGTCTGGCGGTCCTCTCTGTGCAGGCGCGGACGGTTCGTGACTTAGCGCAGGAGCGACTCCTCCTCTGCGTACGTCCGGACGGTCCGCGCCTGGGGCTCCGATGGTCCGCGATGGCGCAGAGAGTCTTCTTCTTCTTCGCAGCAGACCTAGATCTCGCCTCCCGAGAGGGACCTTGTTGGGGAGGAGAGAATGTAGGGTGTGTCTTGACGTCGGTAGGCCACCCAAGACGCCTCTAGTCGACGTAGAGCTGAAGAAAGGTGAAGATTTGATGTAGAAAGAGGCTAAACTAGAACTATACTCCTAATGCATAAGGTAAAAACGAGAAATAGACTTGATTTGATCGATTGTGTGGGGGTTCAATCGGTCGTAGCCCTTCATCTATATAAAGGAGAAGGTCTGGATCAGCTACAAGTCATTTCCCGAGCTAATCTCGTGGTTCTAGATAACAAATCACGCGAGAAACTCGGAACCCTAACCGATTCTGCGCACGTGCGGAGCGTCTGCGCTACCATCGCGGACCGTCAGGACTGCAGACTGTCCGGCCTCTGAGCCGGACCATCCGCGCGGTCATTTCCTGCACTCAACAAGCAGCACAGATTAATGAACTGTATTACTAAAATAGCGACATGTGTCAAATTAATAAAATAGGTGTTGGGTTCTGTATATACCAACGTCATCATGGGCACTCAAATTGGAGCGGAGAGAAGACGACGGTGGCGGCGCTCAGGATCGATGATGCCCGCCGCTCCTCCTCCCACCCTCTCGTCGGTCTCCTCGCGCTCTCGTCTTTCTTCCCCACACACCGACCCGTGACCCTATGGCTAGCTAGCTAGTGCGCCATCGAGGAAAAAGGCGAATCGGCTTCACCTAGCATTCCCTGTGCCCTCCCTTGACCAAAGAAAACCCTAAATCCGTCCCCTCCCTCAATCCCTTTCCTCTGCTCAGCAAGATCGTGGGCCACTACTGGGGAAAACCACACAAGTTCTTTGCAAGTGTGGTCAAGTCCTACCGTGCTCCGATTGTCTTATTAAAGATACAACCAAGGGGTGCTGGCAGGCGTGGTGGTGTGGGAGTTCATGGATATGGGTGTAGGACGGCGAGAGATAATGTTTGGCGAAGGGTCGTTGAAGACTCCACAAGCGCTCAGAAGAAAGAAACTGAACATCCTGAAGATGGAGATCAGAAGGATGAAGATGAGTCACATCAACATGATCCTTGGGAGCAACAAAAGAAGAGCCCGGAGCCAAAAGGAGATAGTGGATGGAGAGCTCCCAGTCAAGAAGTGGCCGATGATGATCGTCCCGAGGTTGCTATTAAAAAAGAGCTATCTCGAATCCCTACTGTTGATAGGCTCTCTTATGACTTCTATCATCTAAAGAATCACCTGACTAAGGACTGTCACCATTGATTTCCATGCGAATAATGTGGATTTGATGACCATGTTGTTTTTATTGTAAAAAATGTCTACCATGGAACTTTGGTCCTAAGTTATGCACTGCTCAAGTTGAAGATCAGATATTTTTATTTATTGAAGAAGTCATAGATAACAGGATGATTAGAGAAAGATCCAACATTGTTGTAATTTCTATGGTGCAAGGATAAGTTGGGGAAAAGCAAATAGAACAAGAATTTGGGAATCTTCTTGGTAGAAATTTGTGGAGATGGTCAGCTAGATCTATTGGTGATAATAAGTTCCTAATGAGATTCCTAGACCTAAGATGATTAATGACCTTGGGTACTTTAGACCCTTGGGGATGATGATTAAAGAGCTGATGAAGGTCTGAGCATATTATCTAAAAGATAGGGTGATTGTTAATAAATTTGGTGACAAAACTAATTTTGGACTGATATTGGTAGGGTGGGGAACCTTTGAATATTAGCTACCTAGAATTGTTTGATATATGTGATGAAAAAGAAATCTTAGTTAAAGATGCCAATGAAAAGAATTAGCAGTTGCAGTTCAGTAGATGGCTAGATGTCGAGAACAAAATCAATTCGGATAACCTTTGCAGGGATCTCAATTATTTTGATTTTCATGACCTCCCTGATAATGTGATGTGGAAATGGGGTGAACATAAGTGTTTTCAATTAAATCTTTGTATAATAAGATGTCTAGTATCACTCAGGGACCTAACAAGAAACACATTTGGAAATGCAAAATTCCTCCATAAATTATTTTTTGTGTGGCTCCTAGAGAATAAAACTTTGTTGACTAAACATAATATGATTAGGAGGAAATGGATTGGGGATCCTTCGTGTTGTTTTTATTCTCACATTGAAACCACCAATCATCTTTTTTTCACTTGTTCCATTGCTATAGTGATTTGGAGGAATGTGGCCAAGTGCCTTAATACTCATTATATTCCTAGCAAAGTGGAGTTATCTTTTCTATGGTTACGGAAACACCTTAAGTGTGATAATGTTGTTCATATTGTGTTGGTGTCAGCAATCTGTTGGGCTATCTAGAAAGCTAGAAATAAAATGTGTTCTGAGCAAGTGCTAGTTAATTCACCTAATAAGATTATCTGCCATGCTTGTGCTTTGATTTCATCTTGGGTAGGGTTGAAGAAAAAAATAACTTCAAGACCTCCGTCAAGAGGGCGCCAAGTTGCTATTCTGAGCTGCAAATGCAACATGAAAAAATTAGGTCTTGGGTTCGAGTGATGATGTGGAAGAGGTGTCGTAGATCATTTGAATCCGAAATGACAAAGTCAGTGACTTGATGACTCGTTTCTATTATGCGTCATTTGTTTGTTGCTGTTTGTGTGACTATATCATTTCCTTTCCATTAGCTCCATGCCGCGCCTTAAGACGGGTTAAAACAATTTGGTGTGTCTGTAGATTATCTCGACAGAGCTTCTGTGTGAGTTGCCTTAGGCACTCCACTTCTACTTGGTTACCTTAAATGGTATATCTGGATCTACTGTATTTCTTTTATGCTAATAATATAAATGGGTTATCCTCACTTACAAAAATACCAACGTCATCATGAATCGAACCGGCTAGTTCGATTGAGCAATATATAATATATCTTTACTATTATAAAGCACCAATTTCGATGGTCGTCCTGTGTCATTCTTTTGCAAAAAGGTCCTTATACTTATTTATAATCTAGCCTGCAATCCTACATATGTCATGACCTCTGATGCTAAACCCTAAGCCCCCTATGAGTGAAACGTAGTTGGTACAGTACCCACGTGTAGCGCCGCAATCCGAAGAATCAAAGCAACCAACCCCCAGAATCTTCAACGCCATCGCCACTCCGCCATGCTCATCCTGCACCTCCTCTCGCCACTTCCCCTACCCTTGCCGCCACCACTCCGCCACAACAGAGTGCCATGGTGGTGCCCAACGCAAATCTGTGCCACACTATGGCTCCTGCCTCCGCTTCACCTAGGCTCTCCGCGGCCAGTGGCGATGGCGTGAGGCAATTTGTCAGGACGCTGGGCTCAAAGAGAGCATGATGGTTATTATCCACCCCTGGATAAGTCTCTACTTATTTGAAGTTTCTTCAGAGATGGGCCTTGGCGTAGACCTCCTCTTGGGATGTGACAATGGCGCGGTGATGTGATGGACATGGACTATCGCCACCACGACGAGTACGAGGGTGCCGACGAGGAGGAGGATGAGTAAGTGGGGCCAGTAGCATGGATGGTGATGTGGATGGGGACAACGTGTTGGTGGCTAGTGAGGGCGAATATAGCTTCAGCGACAATCTCGATGGCGACACCTAGAAGATCTAGGTAGGGAGGCTAGTGCGATTCATCGGGGAGAAGGTTTGGGGCGCCTGGAACTAATCCGCGGTGGCCCACATATGAGTCATCGCTCGTCGGTTCTTGTAGATTAGAAGAGGGAGGGAGGGAAGGTGGAGACCACCAACAAGGAGGCAGAGGTCTCATATGGTTAGAAGCACTCGGTACCAGTAGTAGCTGTTTTAGTCAGGGAGCACCTCTGCGCCATGCCCTTTTCCTCTTCTTGCTTGTTTTTGTTCAATGATGATGGATTTATTGCACTCTGATGATGAACATGTGAGCATTTGAGGGTGTAGGTGCAAAAAACTGGGACTTCTTTTCTCCATCCCTCCATCCTCCTCTATGCTATATTTTACTCCTTCGCTTTGATTCAGTTCAATTCAACAATGAACTTATTGCAACACTATAGCTTATGTTGAATTTAGTTTTGATCCATGGTTTGGGATTTGAATCGATCGGGGTGATCTGGTCTGAGATATGCTGTTGCAGGTTTGTGTTCTGAGACATTCATGTAGCTTTGATCTTCATATGGCTTTAAACTTCATAATTTCTTCACTAGTTATATGACTTTTCATTTTTGAGATACTACATGTCTTTTAAACGACATAACTTATTTTCATCTCTTGTCCCAGTTATCGGTCTACACAACTATTTTTTTTGCATTTTCTTCTATTACTAAACTTAAATTTCACACTCAACCTTATGTTGACTAGCTTGAGATATTATGATTTATTTCTCGTATTAGGTATTCTTCTGAGTATAATAAGGTCTAATTTTAATTTTTTCCATTAGGAACTTCCTAAGAGGCTTCTTCTTATGTACAGACCTGAAGAATCAGAAGACATTCCTAAGCCTGCTCCTGTTGAAGAGGAAAAGGCACCGGTTGAAGAGCATGTTCTGGTACCACCTGTTACTGAAGTTGTTTCACCTCCCAAGACCAAGGTGGCTGATACTGGTGACTTACTAGTGGGTAAACTTAAAATAATATTATGGTCTAAACTTTATGTGCTTGTTTCTACAATCTGAAATTTAATTTGTTCGTAGGGCTTAGATGATCCAAATCCTATTGTATCGGCTATAGAGGAAAGAAATGCTCTTGCCTTGGCTATTGTTCCAATATGTAGTATGTTACCACTGAATTCCTAGCACATGTGAAGTGCCTGTCAAAAATCTTTCATTATGCAGTCAGTTCCTTTTTCATCTTCATTAGAAAGGGCATCAACAACTGGTAACACCGCACTTCAAGATAAGGGGTTTGATCCTACAAGATGGGAACTCACCCTTGTTACCGCACTGAGCAACACGACTTCATCCGAATATGTCGGTTGATTGGTTTATTTCTTTAACCTTCATTTCATTTTTTCTGATATATTTATGTTTCCATTGCATGGTCAAATGTTGTGGCATTTGAATATGTCAAATTTGCATATTCACACATCTCTCAAGTCATTAGAACTATTTAGTTTGATGTTCTAGTTGTACTATTAATAAATCCATACATTTTAGTCAAAACTTTGTCACAACATTTCTGTAGCCATATGTTCTGGAGACAACTTATGACATATGCCATGTTGTTCCATGGATCAAGGTCATGTCGCTTGATGTACTTAGTATTGTTATGGCCCATAGATCATATGCATCCTTGCATATCTTATCTTACATATGACCATCATAAAGCATTTATAGTCTTATTTTCCTTTTCCCCTTATAGCTTGCATATCTTATCTTCATTCAAATGATTTGGCAGAGTCATTCGTCAAATACGATTCTTTGCCATCACAATGCACGAGATTGTACTAATAGGAGTATATATACTTGTACAAAGAGAAGTCAATATTTTTTATTGGGGAACTCTATTAGTACCAATTTTTTAAACTAGGATTGTAGCTTCCATATCTTATCTTCGTTCAGAATTATAGCTTGCATATCTTATCTTCATTCAGAATTAAAGATATTGTTCTTTAGCCTCGATTCATTAAATCAAGAGTGAAGGAAACCTTTAGGATCAGTTAGTAACACTAATTGGAACTAAAGGGTAGGACGTGCACGTTTAATCTATGTTGGTGTTACCAATCAATATTAAAGGTATATTTTTTATTTCTATTTATCTTTATTTTTAATTCAATTTATTTTTTCATTTCATTTATACTTCTATGTTACTGACATACGTCTATACATATAAGTATATACATAAACAAAATATATGAAAGTATATACACACTTTACATATATTTTGAAAGCTTATATATGAAATTATACCTAATCTTATAAGTATATACATAACCCTAAAAGGTGACTAACAATGGTATTTTCATATCACCGTCCATTTCGATAGTGGATTGATCCAACAAATTAGTGAATTTCTCATACATTTTTGATTAATTTATCTCCTACCTAGCCTTGCATAGCTTCTTCAGCATGTTCTTTTTCTTAGCAAGGGACTTAGTGCTACTTGATGCTGGCCCCTTACCCTTGTGTTGTGCTCTTGCTCTATCGCTACCAATACGGCATGTGGTTCGACACTATCTAGCTATGTGGAGCTATAATTACCCTCCACGTTGAGGTAGGATCATTTGCTCTCATTACCGGAGTCAGAGTCATCGTAGCATGTGTACCACTTGGGTTGATGATGAAGATCTCACCACATGTGCTCCATCTTGAAGTCTTTTTCATTGAACCTATTGTAGAAGCTCTCTTTTGCTACTTAGAGCAGCATAACATCATATGCTTCGCTCGTCCGAGCCACAAACAAGTGGTTGTAGATGTCATTGAAGAGGGTGACCTTTTGCTTGCCCGTGGGCCATCGATCCTTGAACTGCTTAGCGGTACAGTGGTGAGAAGGTTCGATGGTGGAGTTGTATGTGACTACTTGAAAGTCGCCTATAGGGGGGTGAATAGGCGAAACCTGAAATTTATAAACTTAAACACACACTAAGGTCAAGGGTTAGCGTTAGAATTAAATTCAAGTCCAAAAGAATATCTCTCTTGCTAGGAGTTGCTCGAGGATTGCGGATGACGTATGGAGCCAACTCAAATTCACACTAGCTAGAAAACGTTAGAGAGGGGAAAACAAATCAAACAAGAATCAAGGCGAGTGAACACGATGATTTGATTTCCCGAGGTTCGGTTCCAAAGAACCTAGTCCCCGTTGAGAAGGTCACAAAGACCGGGTCTATTTCAACCCTTTCCCTCTCTCAAATGGTCACTTAGACCGAGTGAGCCTTTTCCTTAATCTCACGTGTCACTTAGACCCCGCAAGGACCACCACACACTTAGGTGTCTCTTGCTTTGATTACAAGTATCTTGAGAGTAAGAAGGGAAAAGAAAAAAGCCAATCCAAGCGACAAGAGCAACAAAAGAACACAAAACACCCTCTCTCAAGTCCCTAATGGAATTGAGTTGATTTGGAGGCTTAGAGAGGATTTGATCTATTGAATGTGTCTTGGAGTGTTGAACCTTGCTCTTGCAATGAATTAGAACTCAGAAATGATTGGATTGAAGTGAATGAGGTGGTTGGGGGGTATTTATAGCCTCCCAACCACTTCTAGCCGTTGGCTGAATTCTGTTGGCGATGGGCGCATCGGAAAGTCCGGTGCGCCACTGGACAGTCATTGTGCACTGTCCGGTGTGCGCCACATTAGCGCAACCGTTATGGTTCGGAGCAGTTGACCGTTGGAGACACTTGTCTTCTAGCCACACCGGACAGTCCGGTGTCCTCTGACTTCTGCGCTTCTGACTCTGCGTGACATTGTTCATCATTGTTCCTTCTGACGAAACGACCGTTGGTGCGCAGGGAGCCGTTGCTCCGGTGGCACACCGGATAGTCCGGTGGCACACCGGACAATCCGGCGAATTATAGCGGAGCGCGCCTCTATTTTCCCGAGAGTGGCTAGTTCAACTCTGTATGGCCCTGGTGCACACCGGACACTGTCCGGTGCGCCATTTTTTAGCACACTCTAGGTCTTGCTCCATTTTTAATTGTGTCCCTAACTTGATTTCTTTCTTGGTTTGTGTTGAACCTTATGCACCTGTAATACATGAATTCTAGACAAACTAGTTAGTCCACGTGTTTGCATTGGTCATTAACCACCAAAATAAATTATAGGAAATGGTTAACCCTATTTCCCTTTCACTACTATTTGGTCCCAAAAGGCCAACACTTGTTTGTCATTGTCCCAATAGGGTTAATGGAGTGCATTAACCACACATGCACCTATAAATTTATGAATTCACAATCTGTTATCGACTTAAAAAAGGTGTTAAACTCACCAAGGTATATGTGTACTTACAAGCCTTTCATCTTCCATCTAAGTCTAGTACTGTCATCGTTGGAACTATGATGCACTAGAGTATGCAGACTAGTTAGAGGTTGTATCGTTGTGGCTGCTTAGTGGCACTACTGTGGCGAGGGGAGGGTGAAATGGAGCATGAACACCATATGTGGGAGGACTACCACAGGTGAAGGGAACACAGGAGGAGCACTATATGATCCATAAGGAGGAGGGCCATATGGTTCGAGTACGAAGGAGGATACTTATAAGTGAAAAGTTGTGGCTTCATCCACGGTAGGAGGCAGAGCATCGGTCGTTGGAGGATCGATAGTAGAAGGATGAACATTGACACTTGGTCGGTATGGATATGGAGGAGGAACATATGGATAAGGAAAGGGGATGAGCAAAAACATTATCTCATTTACGATGGATGGAGAAATATTGATGAATAATACTTACTCCACACTGGCAGGTGTCTTGGGATGTTGCGGAGATTGCTAGTTGAGCAAGTTCATGGACATATCAAAGTTGTGACTCCACCTGCGATCTATATTGAAATGGAGATTGAGAAGCTACTAAATTAAAGCGGGGAGTGAAAAGCTACAAATGGAGAAGAGGACTTGTGAATTGGAGATAAATGCGTGTGAATGAACCCAAGCACCCCTCTATTTATAGTGTGGAATTGTGTGTGTTTTTGAACATTTTCAAATTCAAACAAATAAAATTGCTGAACAATCAGATGGCGCCATATCAGCAACCGCCAGCCCTACCGTCCATTTTTGGTCGATAATGGTGTTTGTACTAATGAGCCAGTTGGTAAGATCTGGCCCCACCGAAGCTATTATCGCCCGCCACGACTAGTCGATAGCACAACTGATCGACCAAGTCTACCGCCCGCCGTTACCACCGTTTTGGTTGGTATCGACTGTCGCCCGCGCCATTCCAGCGGTCGGTACTTACCGCCATTAAAACTCGTCTTACTATCTTTGAGATGAATTATTGAATTAGGAGGAGATGGGATACGTCTACCCTAGAGCCGCCCGCCCCCTGACGAATCGAAGGGAAACCACTCGAGTGGACCACTCGTCTGGCCCAAGACTGACCCACCATAAGTGACCGACCACATTAACTTTACGCCTAGCGAACCCCTCAGACTCATGGTCTGTGAGCTCCTCAAGCTGCAACACACTTATGACCTACGAAACCCTTGGACTACGACACATTTATGGCCCGTGCGCCCCTTGGCTTGTGGCACACTCATGACCTATCAGGGCTAAGCCTGAGTGCGCAGGCCGCCTGCAGGGCACAACGAGACAAGCCACGTCGAAACCCATACTAGATAGGCCAGGGATCAGCGTAGCTCGAATAAGGGCGCCCGGGCCCCATGCTGCATGCGTCTTCCGCTATGAAGAATACAAGACGACTCGGTGACCCCAAGGCTCATGGACGCACGTGGCTTCACCGGGGTAGAACGCTTAGTTTTAGCTTCACCCGATGACTCCTTCTCGAGGAAGCCAGGAGGTCGGCCACCAAACAAAATAGAGACGCACAGACGACTGACGGACGGACCGACGAAAGGAGGAGGGGGACATCGACGAAGACCCGGAGACCAGAGGTCCATCGCCAAGCCAAGACTTAGTTAGGACTCTAGCTCTGTAGCCCTTAGCTCCACCTCCTCCATATAAGAGACTTGTGAGCCTCTCCTCCCTCTCTCTCCCCCGCTTGTAACCCTACTATGAGCATTGATCAACAAAGGTGATGGTAGCGCAAGTCGCCGAAGACTCGATGTAGAAACATTCTGCTTGAAGTAGTATAAATCTTGCGCCCTCCACGCACACCGTCCAGAGCTTAGAACGCGCACACAAATTTACTTGTCTGAGCTAGGTTCGGAACACCGACAAGACTCCACCTGGGATCTATATCTCGAAACAGAGGTTGGAAAGCTACTAAATCAAAACAAAGAGTGAAAAGCTACAATTGCAAGAGAGGGCTTGTGAATTGGAGATAAATGTGTGTGAATGAATCTAAGGACCCTCTCTATTTATAGTGTGTATTTATTATTATTTTTTGAAAATTTTCAAATTCAAACAAATGAAACAGTGTTGATCAATCAGACGACGTCGTATCAGCAACCGCCGACCCTATCGACTATGTCCAGTCGATAACGACATCTCTCCTAATGACATCTTGCCCCACCTTAGCCATTGTCGTCCGCCACGATCGGTCGACAACCCAACCGACGGGTCGGATTTATCGCCCGCCATTACCATCGTTTGGGTTGGTATCGAATATCGACCACACCACACCAGCGATTGGTACCAGACACCATTAAAACTCGTCTTACAAGCTTAGCATTGAGACGAATTATTGAATTAGGGTCTGTTTGGAACCCTTAGAGCTAATAGTTAGTCAGCCAATAAATTGTTAGCTAGAATGAGCCAACTGACTATTAGCTGAGAGCTATTTGGAACCTCCAGCAAATAGGTTGGTTGAACTACTAGTTTCCTATAGTGCCCCTGCGTTGAGTATAGACCGAGGCCTACGTTAAAAGGATATGGAGCAATGTTGTATTTTGCCAAAGTTTAGCTCGTTTTAGCTACTCCAACCTAACTAATGAATTAGTAATTGTTAGTTGGAGCTCCATATCTAACAATTAGATGAGGGTTTAGCTAGGGTGTTTGAATCTTTACAGCTAATTTTATCAGCTAACAATTATGTCTATAGGTTCTAAACAGACCCTTAATAACTTGATACGGAAATAATGGACTATTGTACTAGATGCATGTTCCATTGTTGGTCATGTAAAGCAAATGGTGAGGGAGACAGAAAGCCATGACGATCAGAGGCTGTATGCAAGATACATGGCGAACAGGGGTCTCCCTGTGCAGCATGCCAATATGCCATTCATCCAGAAGAGTCCAAGTGAGAGAGATCAACGAGGCAGAGGCGGCATCGATCCCCTCCAACTCCGACAGCTTGGATCCATATGCTTGCAGTATTGACCGGCGACACACTGCACTGGACGCCAACAGCAACAGATCCCGGCAGACAGCTGAGCGGGCAATACACGTACTTGCTATTGCTAGCTATTGTCAAGCTGGAGCACGACAGCAAGCATCAGCGCAAGGCATGCGGACCGACGGCCGACGAACTGCGTGCTGTCGTCTGCGTCCCGACAAACGGAACAGGGTTAAGTGATGAACTGCTGGATCCGTAGCCGGCAGCAGGCAACGCACGCACAAAAGCAAGAGAAAGCATACAGGGGACATTGCAGATGTTCCACGCATGCGCGCGCGCCCACACGCAGGTACGCTCAACGACAGTTCCTGTATGGCGATTTGGTAGCTAAGATGATTATCCATGCCTACGATCCAAGCTGCTCCCTTCGTCCAGCAAAGAATACAAGCATCAACAGTTCAAATTTATAGTAAATAATACTCATATTTATATCCGTTGATCAGTTCATTATCACAGTGTATTTTATAATTAATCTAATTGATATTTATTTTATATGTATTTTATTTGTCAAATGCCCAAAATCAGGGGATGGAATAGTTGGTCTCGCCCGCTCCGCACAGTACCGGAGTACCGGAGAATAGAAGATCAGCACCGGTTGATAATCGGATACAGTACATAGATTTCCAATTGGTAATGGGCAACCGGAACTAAAGGCGTTAACCCTTGGTCTCGGTTGTATGGTGATCTGGTACTAAAGAATGTCACTCTTTAGTATTGGTTCTAGGCTTAAACTGAATTATAGATGAACTTTAGTACTAAATCTAGGCTTGAACCGGTATTAAAGTAGGGCATTTAGTATTGGTTCTTGGCTAGAATAGGTTCTAAAAGTCCAAAGTCATTTTATTCTATATATCTACAAATGAATATATACATGTGTACATTAACTAATATATATATATATATATATATATATATATATATATATATATATATATATATATATATATACACACACACACACACACATGTGTATATTGATAAACTAACACATATATGTACATATGTACATTAACTAATGTGTACATTAATATATACAAATGAATAGCAATAGTAATATGTGTACACATTAAAATGAATATGAATTACAAATGTACAAGCAAGTACTTTGGAGCCTCCAAACTACTAAATATATCCTTTTTCTATATTCTCAATATGCATCGACTTCATCTTCTAATGGGGCCTAGAGGAGATTTTGTCTATGAACTCTTCGTCTGTAAATATAATCTCATTACTAGGTGTATGCCCGTGCGTTGCTACGGAGTCAACATGTACTTGTAAGATGCAATGAGATGTAGAAGCACTATGATAAAATACATTGATGTGCAAAACAATTATTGTTATTCTATACTTTTGTTAGTTACATACCTAAAAATATAGTACAATGACTGTGTGTTGCAATTACACACAAATTCGATAAAATGTTAATGTACAACGACTGCAAAAAAAAAAACGAATAGCATACATTATTATAGATCTCAAATTTTCACATCCTAGTTTTATATCATACTCCCATCTTATTATTATTTTTAGGCGAGAAACAAACATGTTAAGAAAACTTGGTCCAAAACCTCTATAAAAGCCCCTCCAGCCATCTTCATCAAACAACAATCTGGTAATTTTCATGACTGAAGGCCTACCCTTACCATAGTTGTCCATAACCTGAAATCACATGAAAATAATAAAACACCCTGTGATGCAATTCTCACAATTACCATGCATGATAATAGTTCCTTCTATGACCGTAGTTAGCTACTTAGTTGTACTAACTTTAAGTTCGGGTACATAGCCTATGTAACAAAGGTGATATGATAAACAGCCAACTCAAAGGTAACCTGCATACCTAAGGTATAACATGATCATCACAATATTGACCACCACAATATTGTAGACATCATTCGCTTGCACATGCCATAACTAAAATGTTGCAGTGCCAGCCTTGAAATGTCATTTGAAATTGAATAATAGGTGTGGTTGTGAAACTGAGGCACCTAACATAGAGGAACAATAAGCTTGAGACCAAACCTGTGTCACCCAGGTTAAGTGCTAAAACATGATTTCACAAGCTACCTAGCATAGTGGACATGTTGTCCTTCTCCATCGTATATTGAGGAGCTTTGGGCCCAGTTGAAATCATGTATATTAAAGCTACCGATATTTCACATGTCAGAAAGTATATCCTAGGCATGTCAACTTCTAAATTTCAGGAAGAACTACCTAAGAAAACCCCTGTGATCTTCTAACACTCACAATGATTCATCGTCCTAGTCCAAAAATCTTGTCAAATAAATAAGCTAGTAGCAAAAATATGGGACGCTAGATTCCTTATACCAGAAATAAGGTGCTAGCAAAAAGAAAACATGACGATTGACGAATACCACAGAAACTGTTTCTGCAAATATACATAATCACACCTTCAGAAGAACAATTAAATTTACCTGAAGCCGAGTCTTGATGGTATCTATCGGAGTGGTGATAATCGACCAGCAAGCACCAGCAGTTGTTCTTCCTCCCGCTGCTCTCCCACAAGTCCTTCCCGGCGTCGGCCCACCCCTGGTCTGGCAGCATCTGGGCATGCACGGGCCGCGCGGGAGCCGGCGCAGCTCCACTGCGCCACGGGCGATTGCGGCGGGCGGCTCCAGTGTGGCGGGCTCGGCGGCGTGGTGCCCGCAACGCTGGCATGGGTGAACATCCACCACGGAAACGACCAGACCTCGTACGACGTGAGCGTGGTGGACGACTTCAACGTGGGCCTGTCCGTGACCCCGCACGAGGGCCGCGTCAACTGCCCCGTCCTCGCCTGCCGCAAGAACCTCACCGAGACCTGCCCCGGCGAGCTGCAGTTGCGCTCCCCGGCCGGCAGCATCCTTGCGTGCAAGAGCAGCTGCGAGGCCTTCCGCATCGACGAGCTATGATGCCGCAACATGTACAACAGCCCGCGCACCTATCGCGCCTCCAAGTACTTGGAGTTCTTCAAGCGTGAGTGCCCGCAGGCCTTCACCTACGCGCACGACAGCCCCTCGCTCACCCACGAAGCAATAGCGAGAGCAAGCGATGAGGGGTCAGCTGTGGCTCGCACAGAGGGGGAGACCGAGGGGGAACTGGGGGCGACGCACGAGGGCGGGGTAGGGGCCATAGGATGGACGGTCCAGCAGAAGGTAGAACAAGGGGAGGCAGACTACCCTCTTGCAGCCTTAATATAGTAGTATAGATAGTCAACTAAAAAATAATTATATAACAACTTTCATAATACAGTATGTGCATTTAATAATTGATCTACTTCTTTCTTTCACAAATTATCTAGGGTAAGTGAGCAGTCCATTTTTACTGGGTGCTCATGAGCAATCTGTTTTTCTTCTCTCTATGTTTCCATAAATAATTCTAACGTGGCATCCCTTACTATCTATCTATGTCATCTTATTATACTCGCTCTTGGGGACCTCAATCGTGCGCATTTTAAGCTCGGTAGGCTCTTGTCGCACTGAGCCATATTGCAATCGTTGCAATCGATTAGAGAATGGTTCCACGAGTCCTCCGCTCCACGTAAAATTAAGCATGAGTGCTCTGTGTCGACATGATCCTGCGTTTGAGTTGAGAACGTCGTCCCCCGTTGGCAGAGGGTGACGTGCTAGTCTCTATGAAAAAACACAAATACTGGATGGGAATTTGACCTGGCATACTTTAAATCCGACCAGTCTGGCTCGTAGGCTTTTGTATCTGGCGCTCGTCCACCCATGCCTCATCACGGGCCTCGTTTTCGATCAGCATGTGATACGCTTATTGAGCCCGGGAAAAAATCCCAAGTGCCAAGCCCAAAAAAACATCTTGTATAATTCTCGTGAGAGTTTAAAACAGGACATATATAGTACGTCGGAACTGCTTGTGCAATCGCTTTGGTAAGAACACTCTTTCTCTCCGGTTGACAAAGCTTGCTCCATCCATCCCTAAACCCTTTTCCAGACTCTATCTCAACATCCATCGGAGAACACTAAAACATTTTTAATCTCTTCAGGACTACTGGCAGCACTTCCCAGAATAGGTAGAGGACATGTCCATATTTATCTGTTGCTTTGAAAAAACCGAAGGCTACCATTCCTAAAGAAAGAGTACGTAGAGTAGGTGACTGTCTGACTAACCATCGGTGCCCAATTCGATTGGATGAGGAGCAAACACTTCCAGTTCCAGTTTGCATTGCCAGCACAAGAAATGCATTGCCAGCACAAGAAATGAGTGCTGGAATAGCAGCACATGGAACATGCTGAATGACATTTGAACTTTGAAGCATTTCTATAACTTTCAAGGAAGATGTCATTCGTACTGGTTCAATGTGGACAAAATTTGAGGTACCCAGGACCTTCATATACATTATATTAAGCGAAACTTAGCATCTTTCATCAGCATACCACTGGATAAACCATGTAAATGTTTACGACTAAAAAAAGGTTTCCACTTCGATGAGAGGCTGGTTTCAGTTCCATTACAAATGGTGAAAATCTGTTGTTGAAAAAAATAAAAGCATCAGGAATCAGGATCGACAATGATCAATGAACCCTTTGACATATCATTTCCCTTGTGAGAAGAAAATCGCATGTACAAAGCTCTTCAGATTATCTTCAGGCCTTGCTTAATTTTGTTGACATGTAATTTTGTTTGAAAATATTTTGTACACTTCATTTGTGTCCTGTGAGGTTACCCACCTAAAGCTGGAGCATGAACAGGTGCCTCCTCGTAATAACCTCCGTCCTGTTGGTATTCAGGCTGGTTATTGTAGCCGCCTCTCCTGCCACGACCCCTGAAACTGCGACCTCTTCCACAGGCATATCCATTGCCCATATATGCAGGGGCGTGATCGTCTTCCCAACCAACATCAGCAAACTCATTGAACCCATTTCTTGAAACGTAACATGTGAGGAATAATTGAACATGTGACAAATTGATGGTTTACTCTGCAGCACTCAGCCTCACTACATCCACCTCTGCCCCTGCCCTGCCCACAGCCTCGACCACTACGACCCCTTCCACGGCCACCAGGTGAGTGTGCATCTACAATCAATTAAATAAATTATGATGCCATACAGAATTATTAGAACGTTAACAATAAATAACACAAGTGAATCTCGCACAATACCTTCATCATTATCATATTTAACCAAAGGCTTCACTTCATCAGGAGGCAAAGGAGATTGATATCTGCCCAAACAATTAATTCAACTGTTGATAAGCCAGCATGAATCCTGAACTACTCCCTCCATCTCGAAATATAGACATATCAAGATTCAAACAAGACAGATTTCTTAGATTTTGACCAACAATTACTCAAATGATACACATGCATGTATAAAAGTTGTATCAATAGAACAACATTTCACATGTAATTTAATGCAAATTGATTTTGAAGCAATTGATGATATACTGTAAGCGCCATTAATGATCAAAGAACATTTCTAAAGATTTCTCAAATCTTACTATATACCTTATAAAAGAAACAGAGGGAGTACTGATTTCTTATTAGATTACTTGACGCAGCGAGATGTGAGTTCATGGCATAGGAAACCATAGAATTTGGTTAAGACAAACTGGCAAAGAAAGTCATTAAATGCAATTGACAAAAGAGTGCAGTATGAATACCCGATAGATGATGTGTCCACTTCCTTCTTTGAAAGAGTTATAGTGATCATAGAGACAAGTCTTGTTGTCTCAAGCCTGCAGAGAGATATAATCTTGAACTCCAAAATTACGGGTTCATCTGAAGTTATAGTTCTATCCTAGAATAGAAACAAGTCACTTACAGAAGTAGGCCTTCCTCCAATGGCTCCCACATATCAGTAATATCAGTAGATCCAGTGGTGGTATTCTGATGGAGGCCAACAATCCTCCTCTTCACAGTAATAACAGTAACAATTAGAATCAAGTGATAAGTAATATTAGCAAGCACCAGAGCCATCAGGAGTACCTTGATCAATTCCACAACCATGACAGTCTTATTGATAGCCCTCCCCATGGCCTTGAATACAACCTCATCAGAACCTTTGTCCTTAAAGTAAGAAATATTATGGTGCAACAGGCAGCAAAGTTCCTTGAATAGTTTCTCCCCGGGGCATTTGCCAACCTACAGATCTCCTGCGGCGCGGCCCCGCCGCCTGGCGCCCCGCGAGGGCTCACGCTGCAGCAGGCACCACCCACCTTAGCCGCGCGTCCGGGCCCTCCACCGTCCGCTGCCCGTCTTGCCTTCCCTGGTAGCCCGCCCGCACCGCCGTTCGTGCGGGCGCCGACGCTTTTAACTTCCACCTCGCTGCCCTTTGGCGGACAGCCTGGGGTAATGTCCCAGCCGCCGCCACCGTTCGGAGGGCCTCCAAGTGCGTCGTCTCAGTCGCCGCTGCCGTTCGGTGTCCCCCCTGGGGTGGTGTCCCAGGCCCCTTCCCCGTTTGGAGGCCCTCCTGCGATTGCGTTTGGTGTCCCAGGCTCCGTTGCACACCGCCACCGCCGGCCGGCCAGCCGCCGGAGCACCGAAAGACCCCCATTCTTTCCTGTAAAAAACCCGCCGCCTTTAGAGCAACTCCAACAACTTATATAAAAATTCTAGCTAAATCTAAAGTTTAGAGAGCACTTTTTAAAATAGATAGCTTTCTACGTAGCATGGTTACCAACAGACTATTTAAATCAAACGATGACTCGACTTTTGTGTATGTTTGAATTTTTCTGCATTGCACGCTCCGCTCTCACACTCGGCTTTTGGGTCCTGTTTGAAGCTGTCTCTGATAATACAAATGCATTTGTGTTTCGAAAACTCATTCAACTCAGCATGAATAATGTAATCTCATTTCAAAAGATCTGACAAATCAAGCCTAAGTAATGAACTATATTATAGCCACCCATCAATAAGACTTATTGGCCACAAGAAGTTTCAGAACCAAGATTTCAGTCTATCATTTGACAGCTAGGAACAAGATTATATGTACTATTTTTGTGAACAGATAGCTACTTAATCCATCTACAATCAAGGACATAAACCTACACCTGCCACTGAACAACATATACCCAACTATCCAACAAGCGGGAAGCAGATCTAAAAGTACTTAGTCATGAAAGGGACTGTATCTTCATAGCAAATAACATTGGATTTATTATCCTAGCACATAGGATACAACTACGAAAATTACGTGTAGACAACAACACCTTCTACTGAATAGCTACATGTGCTATCTTAAAAGTTGCATTAATCACCTATTTCGACAGTGCAGAGTGGCTTTTACACAGCAAATGCATATGTTTAACCAAAAATTAGCAATGGTATGTGTTTTCCACTACTACAACCCTGAATTTGCATGGACAAAAACCTATCAGACTTAAACAGCTACACACAATGCAAGCCATGGGGAGGAGAGCGTATGATCGACAGATGGCAAGTCTCAAGGGCTAGGCAAATATGGCTAGCGATGGGGAGGAGATGACGAGCCGGATACAAAGGCGAGTTTGAAGGCGAGACTGTTGCAAGCTAATATCTGGAGGTTTTCCATTTCTTTACTGAGCACAGGCTGTTTAGCCAGTCTGTTGGTGGTTCTCTTAGCTTGCTAACCGGCCGTCCTCTTCACCCCTAGCTTTGCTAGCTAGCTAGGAACGAAAGAAATTAAAGGATATCTGATTACTGATTGGTGGTCCGGGACTTCGGGTACGGTGTTCTTGAGTCGTGAAGCGACACTACAGTGGCTAGGGTCGTGCCGCCCCTGCCGTCTCTAGGGTTGGGTGCAGGATGGTCATCAGGGATCGGAAGTGAGGAGGCATCAGCTCTCGCGGTCGTGGAGCCTAAATGTACCGCAACAACGACTCGGCATTGTCCTGCTTCTACCTCTTCCTCCTTTGGTTCTTCTTCTTGAAGTAGACACCAGTACACCACCAGTTTGCCAGGTAGCTAGCAGCCCAGTTGCGACTGGGGATCGGTGGCGGGCTACCGTTCGCGAGTTGTAATCTTGGAGGAGAGGGGAGGGGAGCAGGAGTAGGAGATGCAGCTGGATCTGAACGTGGCCGAGGTGCCGCCGCCGGTGGAGATGGAGGCGAGCGACTCGGGGTCGTCGGTGCTGAACGCGTCGGAAGCGGTGTCGGCGAGCGGCGTCGGCGGGCGACGCGCCCGCACCGGCGGAGTGGTCCAGCTCAACGCCGGCCGTGCTGGAGTTCAGCATCCTCATCTGGAGCGACAGTGACGCGACCAGCGCGAACGAGGACGAGGATGCCACGTCGTCGCCAGCCAAGAAGAGCCACGACGGCCCGCGCTCCCGTAGCTCACAGTACTGCGGCGTCACCTTCTACCGCCGCAACGACTCGACACTCTCCTGCTCGATGGTGACCTGCTTGCTTGGTGGTGACCTCGGCGGAGGGAGGTGACGGATCCCGGATGAGGATGGCGGCGATGCGCACGGGGCGGAAGGCTGGAAAAGATGGAGTTAGGTTCGGGTTTTGGGACGAGGACGGTTGTTCTTGGCGGATCAGATGGCGGAGGCACGGGACACAACGACGGACGGTGCTGATTTGATTGGTATAGATGGACGGTCGAGATTCGCTGAAGGCAGAACCAGATGGAGGCAGGCTACCCTTACAGCCTTAATATAGTAGTATAGATTAATTCCATGTCTCCAAAAAATAACCACATAGTGCTATTTTTTCAAGCTGAAATCGCGATAAGAAAACTGAACAAGATCATAAGATGATATGATGTTGTAAACCATACCAGCAAGGTTAGCGCTCGATGATGGCCTGCATTTGGCTAACCACCCACAAGAAGTTCTGTTTACCCAACTCTGGTGTTGAGCCAAATCCATCACCTAGCAGCCCAGCGATCTTCACAGTATTAAAGTGTCGTTTCCTAGATTAAATCCAAACTTTTTCATCATCCAATCTTGAGCCACAAAATTGCACACCACAAAATGCTATGATTGCAAATTAAAACTACTAAAACTGACCTCCCCATTTTTTAAGATCCAAAATCCAAGCAGAGTAGGCTTCATTTTGTTTCGAGGGTTACAAGCAACTCATGCTGCTATAACCTTCAAGCAGATAGGGAAGAAAAAACATAGCAATATCAACAATATAGAAGTCCATATAGTAGAAAAGATAGCCATAGCTAGTGCCCATTTGCACTATGTTCACAATAACTAAGATAGCAGATTTTATTCACATAGATCCTATTTAAAATGACCAGATAAGAACACATGGTAAATAGATGAAAGGAAAATAATAAAATATTACAGAAGGCAGTTGCCCATTCAAGACAGGGCTATCAGGACATCACGAGTTCAGTGTATCTTACAGGTACTAATCAGAACAATTGAGATACAAATCTTTCCAACAATTGCTGGTCCAATAATATTATTTACATTGTTCACAGCCTAGAAAAGGATAATATGACTTATTAGTCCAATATGAAAAGAGAAAATAACCCATAAAAACAGAATGATTGTAACCACTAAAACATGTTAGCTGTGGATTCAAAATCTAAGCCAAAAACTACACTTAGTTAACTGAAGTTTAGAGCATATACTTCAAATAGGTTCTCAAAATAAATTTTATTGCACATAAAAGGTGGAGGATACAAATGTTAGTTTATATTATATAAAGTTAACCATAACCATTGTATGCATGAATGACTATGGTGAATGCGAGTGCATGGCAAATAAAGCTAGTATAATACCCTCAGACTGAAATATAAACATTGGTTGGTTAACTAACCTTAAGAACACCCTTGCCAAAATAATAAGATCCACCATTCCGCAATTCCAAGGCCTCATATATCTCTGAGACGTCAATTGTTCAAAGATAAAAATGTCAAAAATTTGTGCATATGTGCCAAACATACAGAATTTGACGCAACTACAAAAGGTGACCTATTCAAAAAGCAAAGGTGTTTGGACCACAAACAGAGATTTCGCAAAAAAACCATCCCAAACCAAATAGCATATATTGACTTGTCAAAATTATTAAACATGTCATGGTATCACATTTAATCTTTTTGTTAAACATCACCAAAGAGCATATTGTAATATGAATTACAGCTGCGCCAACTAAATCACCGTGGGGCATGGGGGCTCACCGGATGTCGACTCTGCCGCGGCCAAAGTACCGATACACAAACTGGGGGATGCATGATGGTTGACGGTGCTGACGCACGCCAACAGTCAGTAGAAGAGATCGAGCCTGCTGTGGTTGAGGTCCATGGCGAACAAGCTGGCGGGCCTTCTGCGGGAGCTGGTGTAGTCCTCCATCGTGATCACCAAGCTATGGAGTTGTACAACCTCCCAGCGTTCTTATAACCTGCACGCACAGCCCGCGCCCAAAAAATCAGAGTTGGTGAAACAAACAACCTCGATTTGGCTGGGTGAGGCACACAACCAACCTCCGCAAGGCACGCGACCTTGCCTCGGCAGGGTGAGGCATCGATGAAGTTCAAGGTGAGGCATGATCTGGCTCGGGAGGTCGCGGCGGGGGTCTCCGGTGGGGGCTAGGTCGAGCGCGTGTGGTTGCTGAGCAGGTTCCATCACCAGTTTGTGGTCCCACTGGGCCACCTCGAGCACCTCGTCTTCGTTGCGCTGTTGGAGGAGGTCGAAAGCGAGTATGGCTTCCGTCACCTGGCCGTCCCCACCATCCCCTGCCCCGCCGACATTGAACCCCAGCAACCTTGGGATCTATGACACGATCAATAACACCCCCGACACGCATGGGGTCCATCAACCGGTCAATCAAGGGGCATGGAGGAGGAGGGAGTTTAGGGTTAGGGTTCATGGGGGCGCTTACGAGTTACCAGAACTCGGAGAGGACCTTGACATGCCACTTATCGCGGCGCATCATGGGATGTACCTGACTGGCGACACGGTCGAGGGTCACCCGAGTGGCGGCCGCGACGGTCTTGGTCATGAGCGCACAGACCTCCCACACCTTGCGCAGGTCATAAACCTCGATCACCCCCGCCGCCGAATCGCCGATACATGACAACGCGACGTGGATTCGAAGGGGTTGGAGCCTAGGGCGGATAGGCGAGCGGGCGGGAAGCTCGGCTCCTGTGGGTGGGGATTGCAGAATATGTTAGGAACGACGGGGGAAGGCGGGGCGGCAGAGGGAGGACCTCGATAAGGGGCCAGTGGGGGTGCGGGAGGCGGCGCGACAGAGGGAGAACCGAGAGCGAGAGGGAGGGTTCCTCGCACGGAGCCGAAGGCCGGGGGGCGGCGTGGGTGGACACGAAGTCACGAAACGGACGGTGCAGATTCACAGAGGCTAACGGACGATCGAGATCTATGGAAGGCAGAACGCAGGGAGGCAGGCTACCCTTGCAGCCTTAATAAGTAGTATAGATTTATAAACCATATAAGTTGTTCTTAAATTGCTTGGGTTTTTTCAAAGGGAGTAGTTCTTCCTCATCTTTATCAACTCTGATTTGCCAAAAGCATTAATAAAATTGTAATTATATTAAATTTAAAGCTGAGACACTTTATTATTCAGAAACTAACATTCATACTGAAGACATTATTGATGTACCTCTTATATCTTTTGGTACTGACTTGGTACCTATGAAGATGTGAATAAAGTCACAAACGTAGTATTCACATAGATTGTTCCTCTTTTCCTATGTCAAACACTAAAATCAGAAAAAGAATATGAATTATCATTGGCAGATAAATTGCAGGATGTGCAAGCTTTATACATACATGAAAGTTGGATCTAAGTTTAAGAGTTTCCTGCAAGCCGGGATGCTTTTTTGCGTAGCCACCTCCATGCCCTGTATAACAAAAATGATAAGTCCTTAGTGCATGTATGATTCAATCATTTAGATATTCGTAGTGTTAATTTCGAATGGTAAGAATTACTCATTAAGTAGGTCAACTATTTCTTGTAACTCTTTGAGTGGCTTCCCCATGGAGTCAAAGATATGTATAGTGCCTTGATCCATTGAGATCACCAAAATATCCTATAGAAGTTGTATAAGGGTTATAAACATGGAGAGCAAATTAGACTATATATTTAGTTAGAAAAGTACAACTACGAAAAGATAGTGGACACTAACTTAAAATTGTAAGAAGTATGTAATGCATAATGTTGCTTCTGAAAAACTTGAGCAATCCTTTTAGGATGTTCGCATAGAAATTGTGAATTGTTTTTTGGTTAACAACCATTGGGTCAATGAAGTCGATATTGAAAATCTCTTCTTTACGATATCTTTGGATCTCCATCCTTCTCGAAATAAAGTAGGTGTAAAAGAATGCCAGGTAGCATTGAATATATATTATTCAATCGTGTACAAGAGAGATAGTAAATACTTACGTAACCCAACAACCAAGGAGAGAGATTTCTAGCACATTCCTCTAGTATATCTTGCAAGTATATCCACATCAAGGCCATTATAGAAGTAACAATCTTCTATAAGCACACCAAGACAGGTCCTATCAACGACTGACTCCTTCATTTGCCCAAGATAGGACCAATTATTATAGGTTAGATGCACCTGCAACAAACTAAGTTTTCCAATCTTTGGCTCATCTTTCTTGGCTTCATTTGGCTACAGTCTTGGGCACTTATATGACTTAGATACATGTATCTTGAATCCATCCATGTAATCTAAGTTATAGATCTTGGCTCTTTTGTTCTTCTAAACCTTTTGCTCCCTTTTCTAATACTTGGCATTAATTGATGCCTAGAATTCTAGATCCTAAATCTAATCTTTCCAATTGTTTTAATAGGTTCTTAAGTGTTGCCATGGCCTTTTAGAACTTATCTAAATGTTGAAATGACCTATAGTCCATTTCTTACTCAATGTGACCTTTTTTCTCTAAGTCTGAGTTGAAACTCTACATTTGGTCTTCTAAATTTAATCTATTAATTCTGTAACCAAACACTTAGCAACCTAGTTAGTCCAATAGGTTGTGATGGTCATCAAACACCAAAACCATTATAGAAATGTCTTAATGCCCATTTCCCTTTCACTATCCTCCTTAACCATCATCACATGATTCAAGTTCTTTTTAATGTTGTCCTCAACTATATTAAGCATCCAACTCAACCAAGGTCTTCTCCATGCTATTCATGTGAAATTTCAAATTAAACGACTCATAGCTTGGTGGGAGACACTAGACGTTTACATCCATAGCCAGCTCATCAAGAACAGCAAAACCAAGCGCATCAAGGCTCTCAACATAACTCATCATCTTGATTACATAAGGACTAAATAGACTTCCTTTAGTTATCCTAATTAAAATAAGAATTTGGGGATCTCATATCTCTTATCCCTTGCTTGGTTCATGAACATTCCATGGAGTCCCATGATCACAGTGTGGGCATTCACATACTCATATTGCTTTGAAGCTCAAAGAGCATGGCGGCAAGCATGAGGCCACTAACATCCAAGGAGTCATTCATTTGCTTCTCATAAGCACTCTGGTCAGTATCACTTGCATTCTCTATTGGCTCATCACGATAGGGTGTCTCAAGAATATACTTCTTTTTCTCTTACTTGAAAACTGAAAGTCGCCTAGACGGGGGGTGAATAGGCAAATCTGAAATTTATAAACTTTAAGCACAACTACAAGCCGGGGTTAGCGTTAGAAATAAAGTCGAGTCCAAAAGAGAGGGCAAAAACAAATCACAAGCAAATGAAGCGGATGACACTGTGATTTGTTTTACCAAGGTTCGGTTCTTGCAAACCTACTCCCCATTGAGGTGGTCACAAAGACCGGGTCTCTTTCAACCATTTCCCTCTCTCAAACGGTCACCTAGACCGAGTGAGCTTTTCTCCTCAATCAAATGGGTCACTTAGACCCCACAAGGACCACCACACAATTGGTGTCTCTTGCTTTGATTACAAGTTGCTTGAGAACAAGAATGGGGAAGAAGAAAAGTGATCCAAGGGACAAGAACTCAAATGAACACGAAAATCTCTCTCTCACTAGTCACTAAGTGTTTGGAGTGATTTTGGACTTGGGAGAGGATTTGATCTCTTGTTTGTGTCTTGGAGTGAAGTCTAGAGCTCTTGTATTGTATGCAAATGGTTGAAAACTTGGATGCCTTGAATGGTGATGGTTAGGGTATTTATAGCCCCAACCACCAAACCAACCGTTGGGGTTGGGCTGCTGTCGATGGGCGCACCGGACTGTCCGGTGCACCACCGGACACTGTCCGGTGCACCAGCCACGTCACCCAACCGTTAGGGTTCTGACGGTTTTGACCGTTGGAGCTCTGACATCTTGGTGCACCGGACAGTCTGGTGCCGCACCGGACAGGCACTGTTCATTGTTCGGTGCACCTCTGGCGCCTGCTTTGACTTCTGGCGCGAACTGTAGCTCTGTTAGGGCACTATGCAGTCGACCGTTGCGCTGATAGTCGTTGCTCCGCTTGGTGCACCGGACAGTCCAGTGGCACACCGGACAGTCCGGTGAATTATAGCGGAGTGCGCCTAGAGAAACCCGAAGGTGAAGAGTTGGGTGTCGATTCACCCTGGTGCACCGGACACTGTCCGGTGGCACACCGGACAGTTCGGTGCGCCAGACCAGGGTCCTCTTAGGTTTCTTTTGCTCCTTTCTTTTGAACCCTAACTCGGATCTTTTTATTGGTTTGTGTTGAACCTTTGGCACCTGTAGAACTTATATTCTAGAGCAAACTAGTTAGTCCAAATATTTGTGTTGGGCAATTCAACCACCAAAATTATTTAGGAAAAGGTTTGGCCCTATTTCCCTTTCAATCTCCCCCTTTTTGGTGATTGATGCCAACACAAACCAAATCAAATATATAAGTGCAGAATTGAACTAGTTTGCATAAGGTAAGTGCAAACGTTGCTTGGAATTAAACCAATTTATATTTTCATAAGATATGCATGGATTGCTTTCTTTCTTTTAACATTTTGGACCACATTTGCACCACTTGTTTTGTTTTTGCAAATTCTTTTGCAAATTCTTTTCAAAGTCTTTTTGCAAATAGTCAAAGGTATATGAATAAGATTTCGAGAAGCATTTTCAAGATTTGAAATTTTATACCCTTGTTTCAAATGCTTTTTCCTTTGACTAAACAAAACTCCCCCTTAATGAAATTCTCATCTTAGTGTTCAAGAGGGTTTTACTAATTTGAAGGAAGATCAAAATATTTTAGATACCAATTTTTGAAAAACTCATCCTTAAAATATAGATACCAATTCAGATAGAATTTCTTAGAGGAATACCAATTGAAAACATTAAAAACTTTATCTCGATTTTTTTTTGAAATTGGCGTGGTGGTGCGGTCCTTTTGCTTTGGGCTATTACTCTCTCCCCCTTTGGCATTAATCGCCAAAAACAGAATCTTTAGAGCCCTTTTTACTTTCTCCCAAATGGTACAAGTAAATATGAGTGAAGATTATACCAAAGTGGAGAGCGGTTCGGAGTGACGGCGAAGAGTAAATAATACCGAAAGAGTGGAGTGGAAGCCTTGTCTGCGCCGAGTAATCCATTTCCCTTTCAATCTAGGACTTAGCATAAGAATTTTCTTGAGAACACATTAGTCATAGCACATGAAAGAGATATGATCAAAGGTACATAAATAAGCTATGTGTGCAAAGTATCAATAAAAGTTCCGAGAATCAAAAATGTTTAGCTCATTCCTAAGTTTGGTAAAGGTTTTCTCATCTAATGGTTTGGTAAAGATATTGGCTAATTGTTCTTTGGTGCTAACATAAGCAATCTCGATATCCTCCCTTTGTTGGTGATTCCTCAAAAAGTGATATCGAATGGCTATGTGCTTAGTGCGGCTGTGTTCAACGGGATTATCCGCCATGTGGATTGCACTCTCATTATCACATAGGAGAGGGACTTTGGTTAATTTGTAGCCATAGTCCCTAAGGGTTTGCCTCATCCAAAGCAATTGCGTGCAACAATGGCATGCGGCAATATACTCGGCCTCGGCGGTAGAAAGAGCTACTAAATTTTGTTTTTTTAAGCCCAAGACACCAGGGATCTTCCCAAGAACTGACAAGTCCCTGATGTGCTCTTTCTATCATTTTTACACCCTGCCCAATCAGCATCTAAATAACCTATTAAATCAAAGGTGGATCCCTTGGGGTACCAAAGACCAAACTTAGGTGTACGAACTAAATATCTCAAGATTCTTTTCATGGCCCTAAGGTGAACTTCCTTAGGATCGGCTTGAAATCTTGCACACATGCATATGGAAAGCATAATATCCGGTCGAGATGCACATAAATAGAGTAAAGATCCTATCATCGAATGGTATACCTTTTTATCTACGGATTTACCTCCCGTGTCGAGGTCGAGATGCCCATTGGTTCCCATGGGTGTCTTGATGGGCTTGGCATCCTTCATTCCAAACTTGGTGAGTATGTCTTGAATATACTTGGTTTGACTGATGAAGGTGCCTTCTTGGAGTTGCTTCACTTGAAATCCTAAGAAATACTTCAACTCCCCCATCATTGACATCTCGAATTTTTGAATCATAATCCTACTAAACTCTTCACAAGTAGATTTGTTAGTAGACCCAAATATGATATCATCAACATAAATTTGGCATACAAACAAGTCATTTGCAATAGTTTTAGTAAAGAGAGTAGGATCGGTTTTGCTGACTTTGAAGCCATTAGTGATAAGGAAATCTCTTAGGCATTCATACCATGCTCTTGGGGCTTGCTTGAGCCCATAAAGCGCCTTAGAGAGTTTGTAAACATGGTTAGGGTACTCACTATCTTCAAAGCCGAGAGGTTGCTCAACATAGACCTCTTCCTTGATTGGTCCATTGAGGAAAGCACTTTTCACGTCCATTTGGTAAAGCTTAAAGCCATGGTAAGTAGCATAGGTAAATAATATGCGAATTGACTCAAGCCTAGCTACGGGTGCATAGGTTTCACCAAAATCCAAACCTTCGACTTGTGAATATCCCTTGGCCACAAGTCGGGCTTTGTTCCTTGTCACCACACCATGCTCATCTTGCTTGTTGCGGAAGACCCACTTGGTTCCTACAACATTTTGATTAGGACGTGGAACAAGATGCCATACCTCATTCCTCATGAAGTTGTTGAGTTCCTCTTGCATTGCCAACACCCAATCCGAATCTCTTAGTGCATCTTCCACCCTGTATGGCTCAATAGAAGACACAAAAGAGTAATGTTCACAAAAATGAGCGACACAAGATTGAGTTGTTACCCCCTTATGAATATCGCCGAGGATGGAGTTCATGGGTGATCTCATTGTATCGCTTGGTGGAATCTTGGGTGTGGCGGCCTTTGACCCTGATCATCTTCCTTGTCTTGAGCATTGGCATCTCCCCCTTGATCATTGTCCTCCTCTTGAGGTGGCTCATCCTCTTGATCTTCATTTTCATCATCTTGAGCTTGATCCTCATCTTGCGTTGGTGGAGATGCTTGCATGGAAGATGATGGTTGATCTTGTGCTTGTGTGGGCTCTTCGGATTCCTTAGGACACACATCCCTAATGGACATGTTCCTTAGCGCGACGCATGGAGCCTCTTCATCATCTAGCTCATCAAGATCAACTTGCTCTACTTGAGAGCCATTAGTCTCATCAAACACAATGTCATAAGAGACTTCAACTAGTCCAGTGGACTTGTTAAAGACTCTATATGCCCTTGTATTTGAGTCATAACCAAGTAAAAAGCCTTCTACAGCCTTAGGAGCAAATTTAGATTTTCTTCCTCTTTTAACAAGAATAAAACATTTGCTACAAAAGACTCTAAAGTATGAAACATTGGGCTTTTTACCGGTTAGGAGTTCATAGGATGTTTTCTTGAGGATTCAGTGAAGGTAGAGACGGATGATGGCGTAGCAAGCGGTGTTGATTGCTTCCACCCAAAACCGGTCCGAAGTCTTGTACTCATCAAGCATGGTCCTCGCCATGTCAAGTAGAGTTCTATTCTTCCTCTCCACTACACCATTTTGTTGAGGTGTGTAGGGAGAAGAGAACTCATGCTTGATGCCCTCGTCCTCAAGAAAGCCCTCAATTTTAGAGTTCTTGAACTCCGACCCGTTATCGCTTCTTATCTTCTTGATCCTTAATCTGAACTCGTTTTGAGCTCGTCTTAAGAATCCCTTTAAGGTCTCTAGGGTTTGAGATTTTTCCTGCAAAAAGAATACCCAAGTGAAGCGAGAATAGTCATCCACAATTACAAGACAATACTTACTCCTGCCGATGCTTATGTAAGCTATCGGGCCGAATAGATCCATGTGGAGTAGCTCAAGCGGCTTGTCGGTCGTCATGATGTTTTTGTGTGGATGATGGGCACCAACTTGCTTCCCTGCTTGACATGCGCTACAAACCCTGTCTTTCTCAAAATGAACATTTGTTAGTCCCAAAATGTGTTCTCCCTTTAGAAGTTTGTGAAGATTCTTCATCCCAACATGGGCTAGTCGGCGATGCTAGAGCCAACCCATATTAGTCTTAGCAATTAAGCAAGTATCGAGTTCAGCTCTGTTAAAATCAACTAAGTATAGCTGACCCTCTAATACTCCCTTAAATGCTATTGAATCATCAGTTCTTCTAAAGATAGTAACATCTATATCCGTAAAAATACAGTTGTAACCGATTTTGCATAATTGAGAAACTGAAAGCAAGTTATAATCTAAAGAATCTACAAGAAAAACATTGGAAATAGAATGGTCATGTGATATAGCAATTTTTCCAAGTCCTTTGACCAAACCTTGATTTTCATCCCCGAATGTGATAGCTCTTTGGGGATCATTGTTTTTCTCATAGGAGGAGAACATCCTTTTCTCCCCAGTCATGTGGTTTGTGTACCCGCTATCAATGATCCAACTTGAGCCCCCGGATGCATAAACCTACAAAACAAGTTTAGGCCTTGTTCTTAGGTACCCAAATGGTCTTGGGTCCTTTGACATTAGAAACAAGCACCTTGGGTACCCAAACACAAGTCTTTGAACCCTTGTGTTTGCCCCCAACATATTTGGCAACTACTTTGCCTGATTTGTTAGTAAGCACATAAGAAGCATCAAAAGTCTTAAATGAAACATTAGGTTCATTTGATGCAATAGGAGATTTCTTTTTAGACAATTTAACATGGGTAGAATGCCTAGAACTAGATGTCTCATTCTTATACATAAAAGCATGATGAGAACCAGAATGAGACTTCCTAGAATGAATTCTCCTAATTTTATGCTCAGGATAACCAGCAGGATATAAAATGTAACCCTCATTATCCTGTGCCATGGGAGCTTTGCCCTTAACAAAATTGGATAATCTCTTAGGGGCATTAAGCTTGACATTGTCTCCCTGTTGGAAGCCAATGCCATCCTTAATGCCAGGGCGTCTCCCATTATAAAGCATGCTACGAGCAAATTTAAAATTTTCATTTTCTAGTTCATGCTCGGCAATTTTAGCAGCTAGTTTAGCTATATGATCATTTTGTTGTTTAATCATAGTAATGTGATCATGGATAGCATCAACATTAATGTCTCTACATCTAGTACAAATAGTAACATGATCAACACTAGATGTAGAGGGTTTGCAAGCATTTAATTCATCAATCTTAGCATGTAATATTGCATTTTCATTTCTAAGATTGGAAATAGAAACATTGCAAACATATAAATCTTTGGCCTTAGAAATTAATTTGTCATTTTCAATTTTAAGGCTAGAAAGTGATTCATTTAATTTATCAATCTTAGCAATTAAACTAGCATTATCATTTTTAAGATTGGCAAAAGAATCATCACAAACATTTAATTTCTCAACCTTAGCAATTAATTTGGTATTTTCAATTCTAAGGTTGGAGATAGTGTCATGGTAAATGCTAAGCTCACTAGTTAATTTTTCACATTTCTCTAACTCCTGAGCATAAGCATTTTTCACCTTAACATGCTTTTTGTTTTCCTTAATAAGGAATTCCTCTTGGCTATCCAAGAGTTCATCCTTCTCATGAACAGCACCTATCAATTCATTTAATTTTTCTTTTTGTTGCATGTTTAGATTGGCAAAAAGAGCAAGCAAATTATCTTCATCATCACTAGAGCTATCCTCATCACTAGATGTTGCATATTTAGTGGAGGCTCTAGATTTTACCATCTTCTTTTAGTCGTCCTTTGCCATGAGGCACTTGTGGCCGACCTTGGGGAAGAGGAGGCCTTTGGTGACGGCGATGTTGGCAGCATCCTCGTCGGAGGATGAGCCTATGGAGCTCTCATCGGAGTCACATTCCCGACACATGTGGGCATCGCCGCCCTTCTTCTTGTAATACTTCTTTTCCTTCCTTCTTCCCTTCTTGTCATCGCCCGTGTCACTATCACTTGATAATGGACATTTAGCAATAAAATGACCGGGCTTACCACATTTGTAGCAAACTTTCTTAGAGCGGGGCTTGTAATCCTTCCCCCTCCTTTGCTTGAGGATTTGGTGGAAACTCTTGATGATGAGCGCCATTTCCTCGTTGTCGAGCTTGGAGGCGTCGATGGGGAGCCTACTTGACGTAGACTCTTCTTTCTTCTCCTCCGTCGCTTTGAATGCGACGGGTTGCACCTCGGGTGTGGTGGTGGCGCCTCGCTCAATGATTTGTTTGGAGCCTTTGACCATCAACTCAAAGCTCACAAACTTTCCTATAACCTTTTCGGGAGACATTAGCTTGTATCTAGGATCACCACGAATTAATTGAACTTGTGTAGGATTAAGAAAAACGAGTGATCTTAAAATAACCTTGACCATTTCATGGTCATCCCATTTTGTGCTCCCGAGGTTGCGCACTTGGTTCACCAAGGTCTTGAGCCGGTTGTACATGGCTTGTGGCTCCTCTCCTTGGTTGAGAACGAATCGACCGAGCTCCCCCTCATTCGTCTCCCGCTTGGTGATCTTGGTCACCTCATCCCCTTCGTGCGCGGTCTTAAGCACGTCCCAGATTTCTTTGGCACTCTTCAACCCTTGCAGCTTATTATACTCCTCTTGACTTAGAGAGGCGAGGAGTATAGTAGTGGCTTGGGAGTTGAAGTGCTGGATTTGGGCAACTTTATTCGAATCATATCCTTCATCCCCTATGGATGGTACCTGCGCTCCAAACTCAATAATGTCCCAAATGCTAGAGCGGAGTGAGGTTAGGTGATGCCTCATTTTATCACTCCACATACAATAATCTTCATCGTCAAAAACCGGTGGTTTGCCTAATGGGACGGAAAGTAATGGAGTACGTTTAAAAATGTGAGGGTAGCGTAAGAGGATCTTACTAAACTTCTTGCGCTCATGGCGCTTAGAAGTGATGGACGGCGCGTCGGAGCCGGAGGTGGATGGCGACGAAGAGTCGGTCTCGTAGTAGACCACTTTCTTCATCTTTTTCTTCTTGTCGCGACTCCGATGCGACTTGACACGGGGAGGTGATTCCTCCCTTCCTTTGGCGTCGGACTCCTTCGATGGAGCTTTCCCGTGGCTTGTGTCCGTTTCCATCTCCCTCTTGGCAGATGCTCCCGACATCACTTCGAGTGGTTAGACTCTAATGAAGTATCGGGTTCTGATACCAATTGAAAGTCGCCTAGAGGGGGGTGAATAGGCAAATCTGAAATTTATAAACTTTAAGCACAACTACAAGCCGGGGTTAGCATTAGAAATAAAGTTGAGTCCAAAAGAGAGGGCGAAAACAAATCACAAGCAAATGAAGCGGATGACACGGTGATTTGTTTTACCGAGGTTTGGTTCTTGCAAACCTACTCCCCGTTGAGGTGGTCACAAAGACCGGGTCTCTTTCAACCATTTCCCTCTCTCAAACGGTCACCTAGACCGAGTGAGCTTTTCTCCCCAATCAAATGTGTCACTTAGACCCCACAAGGACCACCACACAATTGGTGTCTCTTGCTTTGATTACAAGTTGCTTCAGAACAAGAATGGGGAAGAAGAAAAGCGATCCAAGCGACAAGAACTCAAATGAACACGAAAATCTCTCTCTCACTAGTAACTAAGTGTTTGGAGTGATTTTGGACTTGGGAGAGGATTTGATCTCTTGTTTGTGTCTTGGAGTGAAGTCTAGGGCTCTTGTATTGAATGCAAATGGCTGAAAACTTGGATGCCTTGAATGGTGGTGGTTGGGGTATTTATAGTCCCAACCACCAAACCAACCGTTGGGGTTGGGCTGCTGTCGATGGGCGCACCGGACACTGTCCGGTGCGCCAGCCACTTCACCCAACCGTTAGGGTTCTGACGGTTTTGACCGTTGGAGCTCTGACATCTTGGTGCATCAGACAGTCCGGTGCCGCACCGGACAGGCACTGTTCACTGTCCGGTGCGCCTCTAGCGCCTGCTCTGACTTCTGCCGCGAACTGTAGCTTTGTTAGGGCACTGTGCGGTCGACCCTTGCACTGATAGCCGTTGCTCCGCTTGGTGCACTGGACAGGCTAGTGGCGCACCGGACAGTCCGGTGAATTATAGCGGAGTGCGCCTGGAGAAACCCGAAGGTGAAGAGTTGGAGGTCGATTCACCCTGGTGCACCGGACACTGTCCGGTGCGCCAGACCAGGGTCCTCTTCGGTTTCTTTTGCTCCTTTCTTTTGAACCCTAACTCGGATCTTTTTATTGGTTTGTGTTGAAACTTTGGCACCTGTAGAACTTATATTCTAGAGCAAACTAGTTAGTCCAAATGTTTGTGTTGGGCAATTCAACCACCAAAATTATTTAGGAAAAGGTTTGACCCTATTTCCCTTTCAAAAACAACTCTCAATTTATGGTACCAATCAATAAGCTTGTTCTAGTGAGTTTTCTTTATTAAGAATCAATCATAAATTAAAACAAGTAAGAGTGTTAGGTGCCATCGCTACAACAAACAAAAATAAAGTTCTGCATTATGTTTAATTCAAATTTTCATTAAACAATTTAATAAAAGATTCTCCCACTGTATGTTTTACAATCATCTTCTCTCTAGTGATATAGTGGATAAGATCCATTGTCGAAGAGGAAATCTCCGGCCGGGTGGTGGAATGCACCCGCCCTAAATCCTTAGATTAGGAGGGGCCTAAGCGTTTTGCTTGTTAGTTGGAAAATGGAGAGAACACAAGAACACACAAGGATTTAGAGTGGTTCGGGTCGCCGGAGCGTAACACCCTACTCCAATGTGTGATATATTGAGCTTGTATGAACTTGTGAGCCTGAGCTGGGTCTAAGTGTGCCTAAGTGAGTCTACTTTGTAACGTCGTGTGCCCTCCCTTTTATATCTCAAAGGGGGGCACGTACAAGGGTGTTGAGTCCCGACATGTGGGCCTAGGGGCAAAACAGAGGGAATACTTGGAGCAACTAACGTAGGGTGCCAGGGCAATCTCCTTACGCCCCGATATCCGCAGCGTGTGTAGTATCGGTATGCAGTGGAAGCTTCACTGGCTACGTAAGAGTGATGATGATCGTGGCGCATGCAATAGTATGGTCACGCTGCTTGCCCCGAGATTAAGACCTGGGTACTCTTTGCCTTGGAATCCCGGGATCCTACCGTGAGTAGCCCGGACCCCTCCTGAGGGGTCTGGGACCTGTTCCAAGGGTCTGGTTCGTACCTGTGGAGGTCTCGAACCTCGCCCGGAGGTCCGGGCTGTGCATCCAAGAGTCCGGCACTTTCTCGTGGGGGTCCGGACCCACTGTCGTCGCCTTGGAGTATGTCGTCTCTTTTGGTCACGTGGCGGCCCTGGAGCCGCCCACGTGGTGGGGTTATGTGTTGTTCGCCACGCGACTAAAGATAGCCGCATGGACACAGCACCTTCATACTGTAGTAACGGGTACCCTATTTCCAGGGTACTGACATCCATGTTCACTAAGTTTTAATGAGCTTTAGAATCAAAGCAAGATACTTAATGATATATGTAAGAACCATTTGCTAATCACATCCTATATGACTTTTGTTTGTTGGGTGACATCTAATGATCCAGCTCCTAATATCACACCAAAGACCCAAATCAGATTTGATGGCCTTGTTAAGCAAATCAATAATATGCATGCAGATGTCTAACATCCACTCTAATATATTAAAATAATCGATGCACTCTACTTTGACAGATCTATCAAGTGATGATTAGAATCTTCATAGACACACCACTCTTGATTTTTCTAAGAGAAGTTATATTATCATATTTATTACATGGACAAATAGTATGATAGGAAAATAAAATACCACAAATAATTGTATTAAATGTGACATAATATGCCCCTTTATCATGGTGATTTGCATCACCAAGTCTCGTTTGTGGCTGTTATATTTGGGTCATAACATTGACAACATTCTCTACAAAACAAAGTTAGGTAAAGAATCAGATACCATCGTGTGGTGTGTCCAAACAATCTATACATTGTATGCAAAGAATAGTCATGTGCTCCTCAAGTTATCATATCTATCTCATTCAATCAAGATAACATGCGAGTAGAGCATCATATATCGGTAACACTAGATGTGCAACGCATCGGAAGAAGAGCACGTCGATACAGTGGAAATAGTTATATGTACTCACGTACCAGCAGCAGCAACATGTTCACTTGTGCTCGTTAAGTTCATTATTGATGAACATGTCAGTAATAGAAACGGTGCCTCCACGGTATCCATACGTGCGGGAATGAAATGTCGTAAAGTCAGTGTGCCAGTACTACCCCACAACGAGAGAAAGGGCAGAGGCATCTTAAGTGCCCTTAATAACCCTAGGAAGAGAAGTGGTGCCTAAGATAATCCTCTCAAGAACGTTTACATAGACCATTGTTAATTGGCATTTACTCTAAAGGTCTTTTTATGTTTTTATTGATCATGATTGTCTCTTGCGCATATACTTGACACCAGGGGCGGATCCACAATGTGGGCAAAGTGGGCCATGGCCCCACCTCAATTTTTGGAACTCTTTATACCTACATTTTGAATATACTATAAAATAAAAAATATAAGGTATATGAGACCAAATTAGATAAACACCGAGTGTACCACATCATACCATCGACTAACCCACAAGATCTAGTCCATTATCCTATGCCACGACCTATGTCGACTAAAACAAAGAATGACAAATGCATCAACCGCACGTCTCTAGCATCCAACCCCCGCTTAGCGCTTGTCCTAGCGTTGTGTCCGCTGCCCAATCGGCGTCCAACAGTCAGTTCATCACCGTTGGCCTACCGCCCAGCCGCCCACCCAATCATCATCGCCAGACACCGTCTCTAGCTTGCGGCCCGCCTGCCATTGCCGCCAGCCTATCGTCTAGCCGATAGCCCGTCATGGCTAGCCCGTCTCCACTCGGCCACGACCTCGCACTAGAGTGCAAGCTGCCACAACCACAAGATTGACGGTTTAATGGTGTTTTCGATGTTTTTTCTATATAGTTTTGTTCTTTTACTTACATTGATGCTTACCTAATACTTTTTTTCTTCTAATTGTAGATTGAATTTTCTATCGATGATTTGGCGTCGCTAAAAGGATTTTCGATATCCATATTATTTTATAATAGTCATGATATTATAACTTAATTTTCATGCTATTACCAAGAAATTACTTATAGTTTATTTTTTTTGTGATTTATCCATTGCGGATTGGCCTCACCTAGACTTTCGTCCTGCGTCCGCCACTGCTTGACACTATGATCATAGAGTTGATGTTGCATTGGTCGAGTGGACGACGTACGAGTGGTCGTAAAAGCCAAAGCCAGGTGGCCAAGGTGGAATATTCACAACATCATGTAGAGGTGAGCGCGATCTATGCATATATGTCATAGCGGGACATACATGCATATGTGGATATAAATAGATCTATTTATTCGTTGAAGTCAACTTTAAGTCAAAGTATCGGGTAGGACAAAAAAAACTTCAATGCACGGCCATAGAACTTGTTTGATTTTAACTGGATTTGAAAATGGGGGCAAAGCCAGAGATAAACTCCAACGGACTGAAACAATAATTGCGCAAAACAAAGTAAAAATATATCAACTTGTTCTCTTTTGGAACGGAGGGTGTAGGTTTTGCAGGTAGAAATGATGCCGAGAAGTGTTGTTCGTTGTGGAATGGAAGTATACAAGTGGCATGGACTAGCCGATGTGTGCATAAGCTGTTGAATCTTTTATGGGCTTGGCCCATTTATTGAATAAACTCTATGGTGTGTAATGGTGGAGAATACCAATAGTACCACATTGGAAGTCCAAGGGTCTTTTGCCTTGACTTATATGGTGGGATTTATTCCACTTAACTTGAGAAGTCAAGAAATGGACAAGGGCGTGCCACGCGCGCGCGCGCGCCGCCGCCGCCGGGCGTGGCGTGGCGTGACCGCGTACGTCAGCCGAGTGACCCTGTCTCTTCGTCAGCCAGCCGAGTGACCCTTCTCCTTCAGCTGCCGACTTATGGCGTGACTCGGCAAGAGCTGGCCGGCTCATGGCATAACTCGGCTAGAGCTGGCGTGACTCGGCGACCTTTCCCCTTCAGCTTCCCTCTGCGAGAGGTTAAATAGAGGAGCATCCCTGTCATTCGGTACACGCGAACACACCACTTTCAGAATCACAGTCCAGCCGCCGAGTGAGGGTATTTCCATCTCGTGACTCTGCGCGCACAGAGAAGCGAGAGGGCAGGTGCCTCCGAAGCCGGTGCCGTTCGAGACCTTGCACGGGGGATCGGTAATTAGGTTTTTGGGGAGCGTCTACGCGACTGCCCAAAACATCTGCGACATGACAAAGGAAGTTGGACAAGGATCTGGATCAGAGCGCATGGGAGGGTATGATCAGTTTAATTCATTACTGTTTTGCGTTCTACAGATTATATATGTTTTATATATGCATTTGTACTGTTTCATGTATAGCAAAGAGTTTATCTCATCTGTTCTGTTACCTTATAATGTGTTATATCTGTTTGTTTTAATTTTACAATCATGATGTTTATGTTTCTATTTGTTTATTTTCAATTGTTCAGTCAGTTTATATGTTTATCGTATTTATATGATCTATATGATTCATATGCTTTGTGTTCTCATGATCCATATTGTTATGGATATGATTGAGATTACGATTTCTATGGTTAATTATCTTTTATATGTCATCATCATAATATTAATTTATGTAATTAAAATGATACGAAAAATGCCTATAATTCTAACAATCCAAAAACCTAAGGTTAGGCATTTTTCTGTCAGAGGTTTTGCTGCTGTGCTAAAGCCTGATCCTTTTGATGGTAAAAACTTCTTGATATGGAAAGCTAAGATGGAATTGTGGCTAACTGCAATGTCTTGTTTTCATGCCGCTGAGGGCAAGCCTGTCAACTTACCTCCTGAGGATGAGGCTAAGTTTAAGGCTGAAGACAACCTCTTTCGAGGAGCAGTAATTAGCGCACTGGATACTAAATTCTAGAAAAGCTATATCATCCTTCCCACGAGGAAAGAGCTGTGGGATGCTCTTGTCGGAAAGTTTGGAGTAACTGACGCTGGTACCGAGCTGTACCTTATGGAGCAGCTGTATGACTACAAGATGGTTGAGAACCGATCTGTAGTGGAACAGGCTCATGAGTTTCAGGCACTAGCTAAGGAACTCGAACTTTTTCCTTGTCCTTTGCCTGACAAGTTTGTGGCTGGCGGTATAATCGCCAAGTTGCCACCTTCTTGGAAGGACTTTGCTACCTCTCTCAAACACAAGAGACAAGAGTTCAATGTGGAGGAGCTCATTGGTACTCTTGATGTTGAGGAAAGAGCTAGATCAAAGGACAATGGAAAAGGTGTGGAGACCTCTACTGCTAATGTGGTGCAGAAGAGAAACTTCCGCAAGTTTAACAAGAAGAAAAACCAAAACAAACCAGAGAACGCAAATAAATCTGTTCATACAGCACAGTTTAAAAAGAAGAACAACAATAACAAGGGAAAGGGAGGTTGCTTTGTCTGTGGCAGTGATCAACATTGGGCTAGAGAGTGCCCTGATCGCAAGTTCACACAGGACAAGAAATCAGCTAATGTTGTTACCACTGAAACTGGAGATGGAACATCTGGGTATGGTAATTCTTTACCATTTGTTCTCTCAGTTTGTAATTCACCTGAGTGGTGGATGGACAGTGGTGCAAATATTCATGTGTGTGCTGATGCCTCTATGTTCTCCTCCTACCAGGTCGGGAGGTCTGGCGCCTTGTTAATGGGAAATGGGTCGCGTGCTCATGTTCTTGGTGTTGGTACGGTCATTCTGAAGTTTACTTCGGGAAAGACGGTGCCATTGAAGAGCGTGCAGCATGTGCCCTCTATCAAGAAGAATCTCGTTAGCGCGTCTATGCTATGTCGAGATGGATACAAAGTTGTTCTTGAGTCTAATAAATGTGTTGTGTCTAAACATGGTATTTTTGTTGGTAAAGGATATGACTGCGGAGGTTTGTTCCGCTTATCACTGCATGATGTGTGTAATAAACTGGTGAATTCTGTTCATTTTTCTGATGAGTCAAATTTATGGCATTCACGTTTTTGTCATGCAAGCTTTGGCTGTCTTATGCGGTTAGCAAATATAAATTTAATTCCTAAATTTAACTTGGTCAAAAAGTCTAAGTGCCATGTGTGTGTTGAATCAAAACAACCCCGCAAGCCTCACAAGGCTGCTGAGGCGAGGAGTTTGGCACCTCTAGAACTTGTTCATTCTGATCTGTGCGAGATGAATGGAATTTTGACCAAAGGTGGTAAAAGATACTTTCTCACTTTTATAGATGACTCCACTAGATTTTGTTATGTGTATCTCTTAAAAACAAAAGATGAAGCGTTCAATTATTTTAAGGCCTATAAAGCTAAAGTTGAGAACCAACTTGAGAGGAAAATAAAACGTTTAAGGTCCGACCGAGGTGGAGAATATTTCTCTAATGTGTTCGATGAGTTCTGCGTGGAACATGGTATTATTCATGAGAGGACACCGCCATTCTCACCACAATCCAATGGAATTGCTGAAAGGAAAAACCGCACTCTAACAGATTTGGTGAATGCCATGTTGAGTACAGCGGGGTTGTCCAAGGTATGGTGGGGTGAGGCGATTTTGACAGCATGTCATGTCCTGAATAGAGTTCCAACAAAGAACAAAGAGATCACTCCATTTGAGGAATGGGAAAAGAGAAGAGTAAATCTCTCATATTTGCGCACTTGGGGTTGCTTGGCTAAAGTGAATGTGTCAATCAACAAAAAGCGTAAACTTGGGCCTAAAACTGTTGACTGTATATTCCTTGGGTACTCTTTTCACAGCACTGGGTATAGGTTCTTGATTATAAAATCGGATGTGCCTGATATGTATGTTGATACTATCATGGAATCAAGAGACGCAACATTTTTTGAGAATGAGTTTCCCATGAAGAATACACCTAGCGATACAAGTCATGAGACTATAATTCCCCATGAGCACGAACTGTCGATTCCTATAGATCATGCTGAGGATTCTCACGTGCACATCCCTGAGGAGGATGACACTATAGTCACTCGAAAGAGCAAGAGACAGAGGGTTGCAAAATCCTTTGGTAATGACTTTATAGTGTACCTTGTGGAAGACACACCAACTACCATTAGTGAGGCATATTCCTCTCCTGATGCTGACTTATGGAAGGAAGCAGTAAGGAGTGAGTTGGAATCTATTATGTCTAATGGAACTTGGGAGGTCGTTGACCGTCCTTATGGTTGTCAACCTATAGGTTGCAAATGGATCTTCAAGAAAAAGCTTAGGCCTGATGGTACAATTGAGAGGTACAAGGCAAGGCTTGTGGCCAAAGGATATACCCAAAAGGAGGGTGAAGATTTCTTTGATACCTACTCACCAGTGGCTCGATTGACTACAATTCGCACATTAATAGCCGTGGCAGCCTCTTATGGTCTTATCATTCATCAGATGGATGTTAAGACAGCTTTCCTAAATGGAGAGTTGGATGAGGAGATCTATATGGATCAGCCAGAAGGGTTTATTGCGGATGGTCAAGAGAACAAGGTGTGCAGGTTGATAAAATCATTGTATGGCCTAAAACAAGCACCTAAGCAATGGCATGAAAAGTTTGATAATACTCTTACAGCAGCTGGCTTTGTTGTAAATGAATCTGACACGTGTGTATACTATCGGTATGGTGGGGGTGAGTCTGTTATGCTGTGCCTTTATGTTGATGACATCTTGATCTTTGGATCAAATCTCAATGTGATTGAGGAAGTTAAAAGTCTTCTATCGAGCAATTTTGAGATGAAAGATTTGGGAGAGGCTGATGTCATTCTAAACATCAAGCTTGTTAGAGAAGCTGATGGTGGGGTAACTTTGTTACAATCCCATTATGTGGAAAAGGTATTGAGTCACTTTGGTTTTAGTGACTGTGATCCTGCTCCAACACCTTATGATCCTAGTGTGCTATTGAGAAAGAATCGGAGAATAGCAAGGGATCAATTGACATACTCCCAGATCATTGGCTCGCTCATGTACCTTGCAAGTGCGACAAGGCCAGACATCTCTTATGCTGTGAGTAAGCTAAGTCGGTTTGTGTCGAAACCAGGAGATGATCACTGGCGTGCTCTTGAGAGAGTGTTGCGGTATTTGAAAGGTACTATGACATACGGTATTCATTATACCGGAAACCCAAAAGTGCTGGAAGGCTATTGTGATGCCAACTGGATTTCTGATGCTGATGAGCTTTATGCCACAAGCGGATATGTGTTTCTGTTTGGAGGTGGCGCTGTTTCCTGGAAGTCTTGCAAGCAGACTATCTTAACGAAGTCTACAATGGAAGCAGAACTCGCAGCATTAGACACTGCTGGGGCTGAGGCCGAATGGCTTCGTGATTTCCTATTGGACTTACCGGTGGTTGAAAAACCGATACCGGCTATTTCCATGAACTGTGACAACCAAACGGTGATTACAAAGGTTAACAGTTCTAGGAATAACATGAAGTCTACAAGGCATGTTAAGAGGAGATTGAAATCTGTCAGAAAGTTGAAAAACTCTGGAGTTATAACTGTGGATTATGTCCACACATCAAATAATCTGGCAGATCAATTCACTAAGGGTCTATCACGCAATGTGATAGAAAGTGCATCGAGGGAAATGGGTATGAGACCCATGTGAGATCTACTCTAGTGGTAACCTGCTCTATGTGATCGGAGATCCCGTGAAGTAGAGTGGAGAAACAAGCTAGGAGTAGATTGTGAGGAAAGATCCCTTCTTTAACTCATTTCTGATGCACATCTTTCCTATCTGTAAGGCAGGATGGTTTTTGCCTTAATGTATTCCAAGAGTCTTATAAAGGTGAGATGTTGTCCTACAGAACATCTTCTGAGGAATACACCTATATGAGTCAGACTGCTAGTCACAGTCTATGGGACTTGGGTAATCCCTAAATACTCATGAAAGGCACTGAAGTGTGACTTATATGCTTCTAAACAGCGGGAATACCCTTTTGCAGCCTAGTATCAGCAAAGGATTTGAGTGAATCTTATTTCGCACAAAACTGTCAATTCAAGGCATAGTCCATTGTTCAGTTGTGAATGAGTGAAACTCTTATTCTAGTTGGATGTTCAACTTAACAGTCTCCATCGAAACACTGGTATATCAAAGGATTGTGATTCTGATACTTCATCATTTCAAACCCTAGAGTTTGGTGGGGATTGTTGAATCTTTTATGGGCTTGGCCCATTTATTGAATAAACTCTATGGTGTGTAATGGTGGAGAATACCAATAGTACCACATTGGAAGTCCAAGGGTCTTTTGCCTTGACTTATATGGTGGGATTTATTCCACTTAACTTGAGAAGTCAAGAAATGGACAAGGGCGTGCCACACGCGCGCGCGCGCGCCGCCGCCGCCGCCGGCCGGGCCGGGCCGGGCGTGGCGTGGCGAGGCGAGGCAGGCAGGCAGGCAGGCGAGCGGGCGTGGTGTGGTGTGGTTGTGTTAATTTTTAGCACTCACTAACCGCGTACGTCAGCCGAGTGACCCTGTCTCTTCGTCTGCCGAGTGACCCTGTCTCTTCGTCAGCCAGCCGAGTGACCCTTCTCCTTCAGCTGCCGACTTATGGCGTGACTCGGCAAGAGCTGGCCGACTCATGGCATAACTCGGCTAGAGCTGGCCGACTCTTGGCGTGACTCGGCGACCTTTCCCCTTCAGCTTCCCTCTGCGAGAGGTTAAATAGAGGAGCATCCCTGTCATTCGGTACACGCGAACACACCACTTTCAGAATCACAGTCCAGCCGCCGAGTGAGGGTATTTCCATCTCGTGACTCTGCGCGCACAGAGAAGCGAGAGGGCAGGTGCCTCCGAAGCCGGTGCCGTTCGAGACCTTGCACGGGGGATCGGCAATTAGGTTTTTGGGGAGCGTCTACGCGACTGCCCAAAACATCTGCGACATGACAAAGGAAGTTGGACAAGGATCTGGATCAGAGCGCATGGGAGGGTATGATCAGTTTAATTCATTACTGTTTTGCGTTCTACAGATTATATATGTTTTATATATGCATTTGTACTGTTTCATGTATAGCAAAGAGTTTATCTCATCTGTTCTGTTACCTTATAATGTGTTATATCTGTTTGTTTTAATTTTACAATCATGCTGTTTATGTTTCTATTTGTTTATTTTCAATTGTTCAGTCAGTTTATATGTTTATCGTATTTATATGATCTATATGATTCATATGCTTTGTGTTCTCATGATCCATATTATTATGGATATGATTGAGATTACGATTTCTATGGTTAATTATCTTTTATATGTCATCGTCATAATATTAATTTATGTAATTAAAATGATACGAAAAATGCCTATAATTCTAACATAAGCGGTGGGCGAGCCCGTGGGAGCTAGCTTAGCTAGCTACGTGTACACGTACTACTAGTAGGTAGGGTAGCCTAATGTTACGCTTGAACTGATAATTAGGAGTGAGACAAGGAAATGAGCAAGGGATATTCTGGAGCAGGGTGCACGTACTTAGCTTCTTTTTCAGAAGGTTGCCGGCAATGGTGCGTTGCACTGTCGCCGTCCAATCCATGTGCGCGCGTGTACGCGTGCATGCTTGCACGCTGCACCCCACCCCGGGGAGCTCAACAGGTACGTATGTCGTATGTGGTTTTACGGGGCGAACGTATCATAGGTTTGCACATCAACTAACAAAGGTTAAAAAAGTATTCTGAAAAAAAATCATATATATTCTTTCCATCATACTCTAATTATATATAAAATTTTAAGTTCAAATTCGTTATATTTTACCTATAATAAAAAAAAGAATAATGTTTTAGTCGATTTTCTAATTTAAACTTGTTAAAAGTTTTATCTTTTTATTACTCTTTATGTAATGCGAATTTTACTTGAAATTTTGCATATAATTAGAGTAGGGGTAGAAAGAATATATATATATATATATATAGGGAAGAGGTAATGGAAGCCCTGGGCTTCCCCTACTAATGGAAGCCCCAGCCAGGGCGCGGTCGACTCAGCACCCGCATGCTTGCGTCAGCCATGCAGTCAACAGCCAAGATTCTAGGACGATAAGCGTAACGCAATATACGAATGCATATATATATGGATAAAAATGCGTAAAACATGCATAAAGGAATCTTTTGAAGCCCGAATCACGTGGAACGAATATGACACTGTGGACAGCGTTTACGACTGCATAATGACATGTACTTGACAGCATAAATCATGCAGTATGTGGTTCTGGTTCTAGCTCGGGCGGATTCCAGCGTAAACCGTGGGCTAAAATAGCGTAAATGAGTATGAAATTTAGCGTAAATCCCATATCTGTTTTGTAACAGCAAATGGGGCCTAAAATTAAGCAGCCGATCGTGAGCGGGGTCATGGCTCGGGCCGATTCCAGTGTAAAACGTGAGCTAAAATAACGTAAATGAGTACGAAATTTAGCGTAAATCCTATATCTGTTTTGTAACAGCAAACAGAGCCAAAAATTACGGCGTGAAAATCGCGTGCAGCCGATCGTGCGCGGGTTCTGGCTCGAATGATTTCAGCGTAAAACGTGAGCTAAAACAGCGTATATGAGTACAAAATTTAGTATAAAACACGCGCACAATCTCATTTCGCAAAGAGATTGCTGTAAAACACATCAAAAAGTGTCATAAATTTGGCGTAAAACGCAGTAAGACTGTTTTTAATGGAAGCATAAAATACAACAAGAAGTGTCGTAAAATTTAGTTTGAAAATGCATAAATCATGATGGTCTCATAGGGCACTTGTTTTGTTCACAGTACATCAAAATATAAAGCACAACGATATTTTGCCAATATTGTTGCAATCATACACGATTTATTTGACATGACAAAAAAACAAGGAGCTAGCCCTGTCTTCGGTACTTCAGACATTTGGAACCATTAGCCTTTAGCTAGGTCGTGGTCCGAAATTGAAGAATCGCTGCTCGGCTCTTATCAAAACAGGTCTGTGTAAGCCTGCATAAATCATAAAGACACGTCAGAATAAGCCTAAGTAAATCCATGAACCTATATACCAGTTTAATCAACAGGGAAAATGGAGGAGTAATTAAGTGACAACAATTAGCTAGTTTATGTCACTTATAAAACAATGCAGCTGGAGAAGTCTAGTGGACAATAAGAAGTTGTGAACCTATATAAACCCTATAGGCCGTAGCAAGTGCTAATATCATAAATTAACCCATGAGATACTATATTTTTCGAAGGAAGTGAGGACATTTCTTTCTTTAATAACCTTAATTTACAAAAATACAATGGACAAACTGCCAGCAAGTGAGGACATTTCTTTTTTAATAAACTCTGTTATGCATACTTCCAATATTGCAGGACTTGAGAATCAAAGCCCTATTATGCACATATGCTGAATACAAAATTTATTCTTTTTCTTGAATCCCTAACACATAGTTGTAATACTTAAGTTGTCTCTACTAGAAATTGTATAACTAAAGAATAACAAATCTTACCGTTCAAAATACTGGTGAGGTTCCCGAACAGCGCCGGGTGGAGCACGCCGGAGAGCAGCTCTAAGCCGAGCAGCTTCACTTGTTGATGCTGCTTCAATTTCAGCTATTTCTGATCTTTCTCCATTAATACCACCTGCAAAAAGTATAATTATATGCAAATATGGAAGATAATATGATTGATTACTCTAATTCACCATTTTTTCGCCAGCATACTGAGATCAATCTTGTTCAGCTATTCACGAGTCGAGTCACTACTTTCCTTAGTAAAGCTGAACAGAAAATGGTATAATGATTAAAAGCATTCACCTAATAGACTAGCACAACTAAATACTACCTGGAAATTATGGTTTTATGATAATACAATGATGCTAAATGCTGGTGGAGGTGAGTGTAGCATATGTATGCACTATTACAAAAGAAGGTTTAAATTTAATAACTTGAAATCATATAATAGTACTTCAAATTACAAATCTACATGCAATTATCATATTTTCCAACTAATTTCCAGAACTATATTGGTAGCAAAAATTTAGTCACAGGTCTAGCCACGCATTCACAAACCTACTTTAAGCAGTCAGAACAAGCCCTGCATTATAGCAATCCACACAAAAGCTACTAAGCTAGCAAACTACCAAACTAGTACTATTTTTTTAAAAAAACATCAAGCACAAGTTTGAACCAACGAATCTCACAAGTGGAAAGGAAACCGAATTACCGATGCACACAGGAAGTAAATCTACACGCATAGTCACGCAGGATGTGGCTAGATTTGCAACATCCAGATCACGGAGACGAAATTGAGATCTCAAGCCTACGGCTAACCTTCCTGGATTCCCAACCAACCAAACACCACAGATCCGCACGAGATTTCCAAAAAAAAGCTCGTGGAGTACCGGGGGACACAGATCTAGGCCGCTGCCCGCTCACCTGCATGTTGCATTTGACGAGGTCGAGCGACGTGACAGCCATGTGGGTGAGGCCGCAGCTGGCGATTCCTCCGGCGGTGCAGGCGGCATAGAAGGCCGGCGAGTACATCTCGATCTTCTCGTTGGGCGCCTGGATCGAGAACGGCACGACGGCTCCTGCTCCAGCCGCGGCAGGCGCTGGGGCGGAGGCATGGAGGCGCGCGGCGGCGCCTGTGGCGGCAAAGGAACGCGCCGAGGAGGTCCCTTTAGCTGGCCGAGGGGCGCCGAGGAGGCAGTAGCTGGGTGGATCTGGGGCAGAGCGGTGGTTTGAGGTGCTTCAGATCGGGGAATGGGGCTCGGCAGCCGCCGCCGCTGAAACCCTAGTCCTCTCGGGCAAAAACAGTCGTCGCGGTCGGTTTTATATGATAGTACAGGAAGCGGTGTACAATATGCGCATACCAAAAAGTGTGTAAACCGTAACACGATTGAGCATAACACGTAGTTATAATTGACGTAAGTAGGTGGTACAGTGAGCCAAAAAGCCTGCGCACCTGGTCGGTTGCTGGTTGGGGCTTCCAATAGTTAGAGAGAGCCCAGGGCTCTAAATACTATATATATATATAGTATTTAGAGCCCTGAGCTCTATTTAACTACAGGAAGCCCTGATCAGGTGCGCAGACCGCACCGGACCCTTTTTGGTTTATTGTACCTAACTGTGCTTACGCTAAATTATAATACGAGTTATGCTGATGTGTGTATCAGTTTATGCAAATATAGTCTGCGCATATTACGTGCATCAGGCCCACGATCCGGCCCACGCGTTCACAATTATTCAGTCCCACGCCGACACTATAAAAACACCCCCACGCCGCCAGGGATTAGGTTTTAGCGGCGGCGGTTCCCTCGGGCGTGCGAGCGGCGGTGATCCTGGGGGCCAGCAGCGGTGTCGCCTAGAGGCAGGCGACCGACGGTGGCGCTCCACCAGGAACGAGCGATGGTGGCGCTCCACAGGGAGCTCGCCCGCCTCGCCGCCAGGTCCGTCGCGCGCCTGCCTGCTGGGGCTGGGCTCGGCGGGAGCGGAACCGCCGAGGAGGCCGAGATGGCCGTCGCGGCCGCCAGCGCCGCCGCCTCCGCCGCCGTGTTCTCGACCGTCGCGTCCGTGTCTGCCGCCGCGTCGTCGTGCTCGAACAAGAAGGCCCTGACGGCCTTCATGGCTGCTGCCTTCGCCAAGAAGCCGGAGACGACGACGAGAAAGATTATTGCTAACTGCCCAAAGTGAGAAGCAAAAATGTTCTGATAAAGACGTTCCTCAGTAATATCATCATGACTTTCGAAATCATGTGCGGTAGCAATACCAAACCAAATACGACGAGTAGTGGGGTCCTGAGCTAAGCCTTGGCTAAACCTGGGAAATCTTAATTCCATAATGCCTTTCAAATCCTCCTAGCCACTATCCTACTGCAATAATTCTCGCTAAGAAGAATGCCCATGTTGTGGCAATTCCACCCAGAAGGTAATGGGTTACTCCTACAGCACGTCCTTGTATAATGCTCAAGGCTCTAGGCTGAGTAGCAGGAGCAACTTTTAATTTGTTATGAGCCCAAACGATAGATTCAATGAGTCCTTGCCAATAACCACGGCCGCTGAATAAAAACATTAAACTGAAAGCCCAGACAAAATGAGCGCCTAAGAAAAAAAGACCATATGCAGATAATGAAGAACCATAAGACTGAATTACTTGGGATGCCTGTGCCCACAAGAAATCTCGAAGCCAACCATTAATCGTAATGGAACTCTGCGCAAAGTTTCCCCCTGTGATATGAGTTACTATCCCTTGATCACTTATAGTACCCCAAACATCCGACTGCATTTTCCAACTGAAATGGAAAATGACTACCGAAATAGAATTGTACATCCAGAATAGACCTAAGAAAACATGATCCCAGGTGGATACTTGACATGTTCCCCCTCGCCCAGGTCCGTCGCAAGGGAAGCGAAAGCCAAGATTTGCTTTATCAGGTATCAGACGGGAACTGCGAGCAAATAAAACACCTTTCAAAAGTATTAATACAGTCACATGGATGGTAAATGCGTGAATGTGATGGACTAAAAAATCTGCGGTTCCTAATGGAATAGGTAACAAAGCTACTTTGCCGCCTATAGCTACTAACTCGCCGCCTCCCCACGTTAAGCTGGTACTTGTTGTTGCACCAGGAGCTGTTACGCCAGGCGCGCCAGCATGGATATTTTGTATCCATTGAGCAAAGATGGGTTGTAATTGTATGGCGGTATCCGAAAACATATCTTGGGGACGGCCTAAAGCACTCATGGTATCATTATGAATGTACAAGCCAAAACTGTGAAAACCCAGAAATATACATACCCAGTTAAGGTGGGATATGATTGCATCGCGGTGTCTAAGGACGCGATCTAATAGATCGTTGTATCGAGTAGTTGGATCATAGTCTCTTACCATAAAAATGGCTGCATGTGCAGCAGCACCAACTATTAGAAATCCGCCAATCCACATGTGGTGTGTGAACAAGGAAAGTTGTGTACCGTAGTCAGTAGCTAGGTATGGATAGGGGGGCATAGAGTACATATGATGAGCTACAACAATAGTTGTAGAGCCTAGCATAGCTAGGTTAAGAGATAATTGAGCATGCCATGACGTTGTTAGGATTTCATAGAGACCTTTATGGCCTTGTCCTGTAAATGGGCCCTTATGAGCCTCCAAAATATCTTTAAGTCCATGACCAATACCCCAATTGGTCCTATACATATGACCAGCGATCAGGAAAAGAATAGCAATAGCTAAATGATGGTGTGCAATATCGCTCAACCATAGACCACCGGTTATTGGATCTAGTCCTCCGCGAAAACTAAGAAATTCCGCATATTTGGACCAATTCAAGGTGAAAAAAGGGGTTGCTCCTTCGGCAAAACTAGGATAAAGTTGAGCCAAAAGGTCGCGATTCAAGATAAATTCATGAGGAAGTGGTATCTCTTTAGGATCAACCCCAGCGTCGAGAAATTGGTTAATCGGTAAAGATACATGGATTTGGTGTCCCGCCCAAGAAAGAGACCCAAGTCCTAATAATCCCGCTAAGTGGTGATTCAACATGGATTCTACATCTTGGAACCAGGCCAATTTGGGAGCGGCTTTGTGATAATGGAACCAACCGGCAAAAAGCATTAACGATGCAAAAATCAATGCACCAATTGCGGTACAATAGAGTTGTAATTCACTAGTTATTCCGGATGCTCGCCAAATCTGAAAAAAACCAGAGGTTATTTGGATTCCTCGGAAACCCCCGCCTACATCACCATTCAAAATTTCTTGTCCTACTATTGGCCAAACTACCTGAGCACTGGGTCCAATGTGAGTAGGATCGCTTAGCCATGCTTCATAATTGGAAAAACGGGCACCGTGGAAGTACATGCCACTCAACCAAAGAAAGATAATGGAGAGTTGGCCGAAATGAGCACTAAAGACTTTTCGGGAGATCTCCTCCAAATCACCGGTATGACTATCGAAATCGTGAGCATCAGCATGTAGGTTCCAGATCCAAGTGGTAGTATCGGGGCCCTTAGCTATTGTTCTTGAGAAATGCCCGGGTCTGGCCCATTCCTCAAAAGATGTTTTTATAGGATCCCTATCCACAGCAATTTTAACTTCTGGTTCCGACGAACGAATAATCATTAAGTCCTCCTCTTTCCGGACAAGACATACAAAGAGACCCGCCAACTGTCTTTTTATTGAATCTTTTAAAGATAGATATTATGATTAGTCCTTTTCTTTACTATCTACCGTCCTTCTATTTTTTTTTAGTTATTCACTGGAGCAATTATATATTGAAGTCAATCCGAGGCAAGTGTTCGGATCTATTATGACATAAGGATTAGGTGCCTAACGGACATTGGTTATTCTGGAAAATTATTTCCCGACATAACAAAAAAATCTTTTTTTACGTTTTAATTTAAGAAGCTGGTGTATTTTTTTTCTGAGGGTATAAGCCCCTATCTACATCTACTTTCCTTGAGTGAGCATAATATAGATTTTTTGATTCGATTCAAAATTCCAAGATAACTCATTAGAATTATTAATAAGACCGTCCTGATATATTAGGTAGGAATATTTAGATTGCCGATTTTTATGTACTTTATTACTTCTGTTCCAGAGCCTATCCCTATTGTTTATCCTTATGAAATATGATATAAAATTGAAGGTAGAAGAAAGGGATATAATGAAATTCTTGATTTGATTTTCAACCAAACCACCCTTTTTATGAAAATGGAGAGTGGTCTTATTCAAATTCAAAGCGCTTCGTAATCTTTAACCAGTTCTGTGCTTCAATATAATTTCCTGGAGTAAGCGCTATAGCTTGTTTCCAATACTCAGCAGCTTGATCAAACCAAGCTTCCGCAATTTCCGAATCGCCCTGTAGAATGGCCTGTTCTCCTCGGTTGGAATAGGCAGTTCCTTTCCCTAGAACCGTACTTGAGAGTTTCCTACCTCATACGGCTCAGAAATTGCTATCTTAATTTCCCCTATCTTAACTGAATTCGATTTCTCAAAAATCAATCCAATTTCTTCTTGGGTTAAGCAGAAGAAGTTAATTACCTAAGTTTCAAACCCTAATTTTGATCAATAATCAGTTTGATCTTTTCTCCCACCTTCAGAAGAATGAAGCATAGATAGACCTATATCCTTCGTTCGAATTTTCTGAAAGGTAACTATCTCGGTTTCGTTTCTTTCATATATGAAATTTCTATAGAATCCTGGAAAAAGACCTTTTTCCATAAGAAAGAAAAAAGAACTTACTATCTTTGGGATCTGATACTACACCGCTGCTTAATCCCTTAGTGGATCGGCTTTATTACATAAGCGGATTCCTAAATTTTGTCCCATATCGTGGTATAATGAAGCAGTTTTTTTTAGTTGTATCGACCCAGTCGCTCACTAATTGATCTTTACGGTGTTTTCTCTATCAATTTCAGCTTTATCCATAGAATAGTAGTATAGGCTCTACTTTCTTCCTATTTTGATTCTCGTGAAGTGTCCTTCCTTCCTACAGCTGATAGGGTAAAATCGTTGTTTTGACGATCCCTATGTAGAAAGCCCTCTTTTCTAGTATTCACTAGAAAATTTCCTCCTTTCTTTTTTTTTCTTCTTTCTATAGTGGAGATAGTCGCACGTAATGACAGATCACGGCCATATTATTAAAAGCTTGCGGTAAGAAGGGGTTTCGTTCTAGCGCCCGGAAATAATATTCCAAAGCCTTTGTATGCTCTCCATTGCTTGTGTGTATAAGGCCTATGTTATATAGTATATAACTTCGATCATAGGGATCAATTTCTAGTCGCGTAGCTTCATAATAATTCTGCAAAGCTTACGCATAATTTCCTTCGGATTGAGCCAACATCCGTTACGGTCGTTCATTCTATTCAAAAAATCTCCGTTCCAAAACCGTACATGAGGTTTTCATCTCATACGGCTTCTCCCTTCTATACATAGTACTAAGCGAAAAATCTATAGAATAAAAATCGAATTAGTCCTATCTCATTATGGACCGAAGGGGGCTGGTATTTTTCCAAGAAATCTCTAGCCAACCTTCCCCCAAGAGGTTTTTCTTAACACCAATGAATTATATTAATGCTAGAGGAAAACGATAGCTCCAAGAATTTCTTTGTTCTCAACGCCTCCTATTTAGAGGAATTAGCCACTTCAACGACCTTTGATGGTTATAAGGGTATCCAAAGTACAAACCTGATGGTTGTTTGTTATCCCAACCATTCTTCCCAACCCTGATACCAATCAGGAAAGGGCTAATTTCTAACAAAGTTTTTCTCTTGTTGATTCCTATTTCGTGGTGTAGTGCTTTTCTCCCCTATGCTGCCTATTGGTACTAGTAGAGTCGGATTGCCCTGTAATACAGAACCTATCCTGTAGGTGTAACCTTTCGCTCAATACTCAAATCTACAATTGAAGCATCTGAGGCCACATCAATCGAGGATACACGACAGAAGGAATTGTTAGTTCACCTCACCTTCCCCAAGCGCGGGTTTCCTTTACTAATTTTGTTCTCTCTATGCGAACCCTCTCTCTTTCTCGTAAGAATGAGATATAGGTAGGGCTAAAAAAAAGAGTCAAATCGCACCATCTCTATAATAAGTAAATGCCCTTTTTTCCCCGGAGGTTGTCGGAATTATTTGCAATAAAATATTGGCTACAATCGAGGAGGTCTTATCAATGAAATTTCCATTTATACGGGATCTAGGCATAATTCCCAACCCATTCTATATAGAATTCTTTTCATTCTATCACAAAATAACATAAAAACAAAACATTCGATTCTTATAAATCGATCCATATGCTCTAAATGGATAAGAGAGATATGGATTTTCCGCTCAGCTCAAATTGTCTCCTTTTCCTTCTGTTTGGACAAGAAGAGAAGAGATATGAAATATTTGACTAAGACTGGATTTCATTCCACTTTCCTATTTCTCAACAACAACTTCCCTCATCAGCTATTTCGCGTTTTCAAAGTCATTAATTGCCCCATACCCCTTTTATATTTAGATTGTATGGCGTAATGTACCTTATGCAAATGGAATTCTAGGGTTCCTTTATTTTCTTATGGAATAAGAAGAATTCTTCCATTCTCTTTTTATTTTGGTTTTCCCCAAAGAAAAACTTTTCGAGGGAGCAGAATTCCTAGTAAAAAAATACAGGATCCTTCCACTTAGATGAAAAGGAATTTTTCCATCCAATCCAATAGAGCCATGGAATTCCCGAGCCGTTGTGGCTGTACCTGTACTGCAGGAATACGAAAACTCGCTATTCACTCAGTTTATTTTCCATAATAAGATTATGTAGGAGAGATGGCCGAGCGGTTCAAGGCGTAGCATTGGAACTGCTATGTAGACTTTTGTTTACCGAGGGTTCGAATCCCTCTCTTTCCGTTTCTCTTAATTCATCAATGTTAGCGATCACAATGTATCAAATTAAATAACAATTTATTCCAACAATAATACCTTTAATTAATAGAAATTCTCTATAGCAAATTACTGTGGTATGTAAAATACACATCGAGGAAATAACAAAAAAGAAAAAAGTATCCTAGGGTTAATCTATTTCTGCTAGGTGAACGGGAAAATACGAATTAAGAGCCTTAGGTCGATTTAGTTCGGGGAAAGGGGAAGGGGAAAAAATTCTATGAACCTTTCCTTTTTTCGTTAAGTTCAAGTCTGGCGAGAATAATATTCTACAACTAACAACTCATTTATTTTGAGACCGACCCACTTCCTATCTAGAATTTTTTTTACTAGTCCTTTATATTGCAATGTGTCAACCGTCAAATGCTTTGGTAATTTGCCCGGATCGGATGAAGCAATATAATTTTGAACCAAACGTTTTGATCGTTGGTTATCCTTCGTAGTAATAATATCTCGGGGTTTGCAACGAAAGCTTGGTATATCAACTATACGACCATTAACTAAAATATGTCTATGGTTAACTAATTGTCGGGCCCCAGGAATGGTTGAAGCCATACCCAATCGAAAAAGGATATTATCCAAACGCATTTCAAGTAATTGTAGTAAAACCTGACCTGTGGATCTTTTTGCTTTTCCAGCGATATGTACATATCTAAGTAATTGTCGTTCTGTCAGACCATAATGAAAACGCAATTTCTGTTTTTCTTGAAGACGAATACGATATTGCTCTTTTTTCCCAGAATGGAATTTCTTTTTCTGATTACTTCCGGATTTAGGCGTTTTTCTAGTGAGTCCTGGTAAAGCTCCCAGACGGCGTATTTTTTTTAAACGAGGCCCTCGATAACGGGACATGAAGACTCCTTTTTTATTTTATTGAAATTTCATTTTACACAATAAATTTTGTTCTATTTACATTACAGAATACAGCGAAATTCAAACAGAATTAAACTAAAGGATAAACAGAGTAAAATCTACTAAAGTAACACAAAAAATGGAGTAACACAAAAAATGGAATTTCATCAACATCTGGATTTTTTGTATATATATTATTTATTTTTATGCTTTGTATCTAGCAAAATTGTAAGGTAAAACGACATAATAGACCCTGGATTCCCCATTTTATTCGGAGAAAAAGAGAAATTCTTGTTCATAGAACATCGATAGAAAAAAAAGCCGACTATCGGATTTGAACCGATGACCCTCGCATTACAAATGCGATGCTCTAACCTCTGAGCTAAGTGGGCTTACATAACAGAAATAGTGTAACAAATAAAAATATATATAGGGAATCTGTAAAATGTCAGATCTTAATTATTAATCTTAGTTATTAACTAGTTCTAAATTGGAAGTTCCACTTAGATAGAAAAAAAAAATACTAGAATTTCATAAAGATAAAGTTAGCTTGATATGCTTAACTAAATGATATTCTTAAATAGGATTATAGAATTTATTGAACTTTCTTTTTATTTCTCTAATTCGCAAATGGATTTTTTTAATAGAATCTATTCCAAATTCTATATTGAATTTGATTTCAGATATTTTCAATTTGATATGGCTCGGAGGAATAATCTAATACATAGAAAAGAAGAAAAAGAAGAATATATATGAATAATATAATAAAGAGAAAATGCCAAGAGATTGGCATTTTCATTTGATCATTATATACATTTTTGAGATATTTTGTTTTTTTATTTGTTAATAATTTAAGGATAAATAGTTCACTAAGGAGAAGATAGAATCATAGCAAATGAAATTTCTAATTCAGTTTAGAAAAAAAGAATGAATATCAAGCGTTATAGTATGATTTGGAATACTCTAAAAAAGGAAGGAGGGAGGCGGGAGAGAGAAAAACTTTTGGATATATTCATTCCGATTGAATTGCAAATATATCAACGATAAAATCAATGCAATTCTGAATTGCAATAAGCGAGCGGGGTGTCTCAAATAGAGATGAGTTGCTAGACTACGTCGAATAATGAATTCAATGATTCAAAAAAAACTAAGAGATGGATTAAATTATACAAGGAATCCTGGTTTCAAAGAAAAGTAAAATGGGGATATGGCGAAATCGGTAGACGCTACGGACTTGATTGTATTGAGCCTTGGTATGGAAACCTGCTAAGTGGTAACTTCCAAATTCAGAGAAACCCTGGAATGAAAAATGGGCAATCCTGAGCCAAATCCCTTTTTTGAAAAACAAGTGGTTCTCAAACTAGAACCCAAAGGAAAAGGATAGGTGCAGAGACTCAATGGAAGCTGTTCTAACGAATCGAAGTAATAACGATTAATCACAGAACCCATATTATAATATAGGTTCTTTATTTTATTTTTAGAATGAAATTAGGAATGATTATGAAATAGAAAATTCATAATTTTTTTTTAGAATTATTGTGAATCTATTCCAATCAAATATTGAGTAATCAAATCCTTCAATTCATTGTTTTCGAGATCTTTTAATTTTTAAAAGTGGATTAATCGGACGAGGATAAAGAGAGAGTCCCATTCTACATGTCAATACTGACAACAATGAAATTTCTAGTAAAAGGAAAATCCGTCGACTTTATAAGTCGTGAGGGTTCAAGTCCCTCTATCCCCAAACCCTCTTTTATTCCCTAACCATAGTTGTTATCCTTTTTTTCTTTTATCAATGGGTTTAAGATTCACTAGCTTTCTCATTCTACTCTTTCACAAAGGAGTGCGACAAGAACTCAATGAATCTTATGCTATTCATTAAATAGATGATTTCTTTTTTATTTCTTTTTTATTTATTAGAGTAGAGTATCGGCAAGGAATCTCGATTATTAATTCGTTTTTTTAAGTATTATTAAGTAAGCCATCCACAATGCATAGGACTACCCCTCCCCATTTCCTAATTTTGAATGGAATACTTTATTGATTTTTTAGTCCCTTTAATTGACATAGATGCAAATACTTTACTAAGATGATGCACAAGAAAGGGTCAGGATAGCTCAGTTGGTAGAGCAGAGGACTGAAAATCCTCGTGTCACCAGTTCAAATCTGGTTCCTGGCACAGAAAAAAAGGATCTACTGAATAGATATTGATACAAATATTTTGAGATGGATTGGGGTAAATATTTATTAAAAATCTACTTAGTCTTTAGTCTAGAGTAAGTAGATAAATCTCTAGAGTAAGTAGATAAATCTCTAAACACTTCTTTTTCTTTTAAAAAAAGGGTTTAAATCTCTGGTTCTTTATGGTATAGAAAGAGGTGAGATTAGGTGCCCTTTTCTTCATTTTGCATTTCTTATTAATTTTGTATACCGCTATTCCGAAGAATATATTTTTTTTATTCTTGCTTATCCTACTTTCCCAGTTGTTCTAAGTAATATGCGCGGTACAAAGTTCGTGGTAGGAACTTCTTTGAGTCATTGTATTTTTCTGTTCATACGAAGGAAACAAATATGTGATTTTCCAAATTGGAAAATAGAAATGAAGCCCTTTTTGTTCAGTCTATCTGGACCTTTTTGTATAATAGGAATTAATTAGAATATTATATTCTAAGTATTTCGTTTCGTCTAGGAACAGAACGTCAAAATATTCCTTGACTTGAATAAAATCTGGAATTGTGTTGTATAAGTGAACATGAATTTATTATCACTCAATGAGCATCTTGTATTTCATAGAAATTGGGGGTTATATAGTCCTTACGTAAGGGCCAGCCTATCCAACTTTCAGGCATTAAGATACGTTTAAGACGTGGATGATTATCATAAGAAATTCCCACCATATCATAAGATTCGCGTTCTTGAAAATCGGCACTTCTCCAAACCCAGAAAACAGACGGGATTCTAGGATTATCCTTTTGGGCAAAGACTTTTATGCATACCTCTTCTGGGTTATCTATACCATACTGTATTCTCGTAAGATGATACACGCTAGCTAAAGATCCACCGGGTGCTACGTCATAAGCACATTGGGAACGTAAATAATTGTAACCATATACATATAAAATGACAGCAATGGAATCCCAATCCCCCGCTTTTATTTGTAAAGTCTCTACTCCTCGATGATCGAAGCCCAAAGACCTATGAACCACGTCATGTTTAACTAGCCAATTAGATAACCAACCCTGCTGCATTGTCTTGATCTCTCCCCCTTTGTATAAATATTTCACATTTCAAATGCAAGTTTGAAAGATTGTACTGCTCTTTTCTTTCTTTTTCTGCACAAAAGAACCCCTCCTAATTCACTAATTTGTAGGAAGATACTGAACTTTTGGATTTGAAAAAAGTTTCAGAAGATATATCTAAAGTAGATGGTGATTGATAGAGCAATTCTTGTTCGTAAGTTCCAGTGTGAGTACTGCGCCGAACATAAAGTTTGTGACGGGTAGTAAAAGATCTATTTTTCTTTTGACTTTGACATAGAGTTCGATCCTCAATTATTTCTCGCGCTATCTTCTTACGAAGTTTTGTTAGGGCATCTATAACAGCCTCTGGTTTAGGCGGGCAACCCGGCAGGTAGACGTCCACAGGAATTAACTTATCAACTCCTCGAACAGTACTATAGGAATCTGTACTGAACATGCCCCCTGTAATAGTACAGGCTCCCATAGCAATGACGTATTTCGGTTCAGGCATTTGCTCATATAATCGCACTAAAGATGGAGCCATTTTCATTGTTACCGTACCAGCTGTTAAAATTAGGTCCGCTTGTCTAGGACTTGATCTTGGTACCAATCCATAACGATCAAAGTCGAATCGTGAGCCTATTAATGAAGCAAATTCAATGAAACAACAACTGGTACCATATAGAAGGGGCCATAAACTTGAGAGTCTTGACCAATTTGAAAGATCGTTTGGTGTAGTTGAAATAACGGAATTGGAACTTGTTTGGTCGAGTAACGGAAACTCAATCAAACTCATAATTGTCTCAATGGAATCTTTTCCTTCTTTTTTTTTCTGAATATTCAGTTAAGACCATTCCAAGGCTCCTTTTCGCCATGCATAAACTAAACCAACAACTAGGATAAGCACAAAAATGAAAGCTTCGATAAAAACGGATACACCCAATACGTCGAAACTCATTGCCCAAGGGTAGAGAAAGACTGTTTCCACATCAAAAACAACAAAAACTAGCGCAAACATGTAATAGCGTATTCGGAATTGTAACCAAGCCCCCCCCATGGGTTCTATACCCGATTCATAACTAGAAAGCTTCTCTGGTCCTTCACTAACCGGGGCTAAAAGTCCTGAAATCCAAAATACCAAAATAGGAATAAGGCTTGCTATTATTAGAAATGTCCAAAAAATATCATATTCGTGAAGCAGAAACATAAATGTACTCCCATTAATGTGGAATAGGCGGAACTGAATTAGTCAATTCAAGTTGACATTGTCAATTTATCCAGAACTTCTCTCTTTTCCTCGGTGAAACAAGAATCCGTTTTGCTCAAACCAAAGGCAAGGAGCGCTTACTTTAGCCTTTATTTCTTTTGTGATATGTCTTCCTTAAGGATTCATCCAATGTAATCCCCACTTCCCTTCTTTTTGATTTCCCTTCTATTTAGATATGATATAGACCTAATTCTTATACAAAGAAAACTCTTTTGCTTCACTTTGTCTCACTTTCTCTAGAATCTCTAGAAAAAAGAATTGCTCTACCCTTTATTTAATGATAGTCAGAGACTATTAAATAAAAAAGAAAATACTTACTACTAATTGGATTAGAACCTAATTAAAATAGGATGATTAATATATATTAAAATAGGATGATTAATATATACATCCTAATGAGGAGTAATACTAAAAAAAAGAACTCTATTTCAGAATTATGAAACAGAATATCCTGTTTTATTATTTACTCTTTCTTTTTTTTTCTTTCGATTTTTTCTATTTTATTTAAAGTGGATCGATTTAGATAATGTATATGATAGTAATATACTTCAAATAAAATAGGAATTCGCAAAATGGAGAAAATCGTTGCAGTCATTATAGGAAAGTATGGGAAGACTTAGAGCATATCCTATTTAAAGGAGGATGAAATTCAAATCAGGTAAGGGATGTTTCCGGACGTCCATAGAAAGATTATTGCTAACTGCCCAAAGTGAGAAGCAAAAATGTTCTGATAAAGACGTTCCTCAGTAATATCATCATGACTTTCGAAATCATGTGCGGTAGCAATACCAAACCAAATACGACGAGTAGTGGGGTCCTGAGCTAAGCCTTGGCTAAACCTGGGAAATCTTAATTCCATAATGCCTTTCAAATCCTCCTAGCCACTATCCTACTGCAATAATTCTCGCTAAGAAGAATGCCCATGTTGTGGCAATTCCACCCAGAAGGTAATGGGTTACTCCTACAGCACGTCCTTGTATAATGCTCAAGGCTCTAGGCTGAGTAGCAGGAGCAACTTTTAATTTGTTATGAGCCCAAACGATAGATTCAATGAGTTCTTGCCAATAACCACGGCCGCTGAATAAAAACATTAAACTGAAAGCCCAGACAAAATGAGCGCCTAAGAAAAAAAGACCATATGCAGATAATGAAGAACCATAAGACTGAATTACTTGGGATGCCTGTGCCCACAAGAAATCTCGAAGCCAACCATTAATCGTAATGGAACTCTGCGCAAAGTTTCCCCCTGTGATATGAGTTACTATCCCTTGATCACTTATAGTACCCCAAACATCCGACTGCATTTTCCAACTGAAATGGAAAATGACTACCGAAATAGAATTGTACATCCAGAATAGACCTAAGAAAACATGATCCCAGGCGGATACTTGACATGTTCCCCCTCGCCCAGGTCCGTCGCAAGGGAAGCGAAAGCCAAGATTTGCTTTATCAGGTATCAGACGGGAACTGCGAGCAAATAAAACACCTTTCAAAAGTATTAATACAGTCACATGGATGGTAAATGCGTGAATGTGATGGACTAAAAAATCTGCGGTTCCTAATGGAATAGGTAACAAAGCTACTTTGCCGCCTATAGCTACTAACTCGCCGCCTCCCCACGTTAAGCTGGTACTTGTTGTTGCACCAGGAGCTGTTACGCCAGGCGCGCCAGCATGGATATTTTGTATCCATTGAGCAAAGATGGGTTGTAATTGTATGGCGGTATCCGAAAACATATCTTGGGGACGGCCTAAAGCACTCATGGTATCATTATGAATGTACAAGCCAAAACTGTGAAAACCCAGAAATATACATACCCAGTTAAGGTGGGATATGATTGCATCGCGGTGTCTAAGGACGCGATCTAATAGATCGTTGTATCGAGTAGTTGGATCATAGTCTCTTACCATAAAAATGGCTGCATGTGCAGCAGCACCAACTATTAGAAATCCGCCAATCCACATGTGGTGTGTGAACAAGGAAAGTTGTGTACCGTAGTCAGTAGCTAGGTATGGATAGGGGGGCATAGAGTACATATGATGAGCTACAACAATAGTTGTAGAGCCTAGCATAGCTAGGTTAAGAGATAATTGAGCATGCCATGACGTTGTTAGGATTTCATAGAGACCTTTATGGCCTTGTCCTGTAAATGGGCCCTTATGAGCCTCCAAAATATCTTTAAGTCCATGACCAATACCCCAATTGGTCCTATACATATGACCAGCGATCAGGAAAAGAATAGCAATAGCTAAATGATGGTGTGCAATATCGCTCAACCATAGACCACCGGTTATTGGATCTAGTCCTCCGTGAAAACTAAGAAATTCCGCATATTTGGACCAATTCAAGGTGAAAAAAGGGGTTGCTCCTTCGGCAAAACTAGGATAAAGTTGAGCCAAAAGGTCGCGATTCAAGATAAATTCATGAGGAAGTGGTATCTCTTTAGGATCAACCCCAGCGTCGAGAAATTGGTTAATCGGTAAAGATACATGGATTTGGTGTCCCGCCCAAGAAAGAGACCCAAGTCCTAATAATCCCGCTAAGTGGTGATTCAACATGGATTCTACATCTTGGAACCAGGCCAATTTGGGAGCGGCTTTGTGATAATGGAACCAACCGGCAAAAAGCATTAACGATGCAAAAATCAATGCACCAATTGCGGTACAATAGAGTTGTAATTCACTAGTTATTCCGGATGCTCGCCAAATCTGAAAAAAACCAGAGGTTATTTGGATTCCTCGGAAACCCCCGCCTACATCACCATTCAAAATTTCTTGTCCTACTATTGGCCAAACTACCTGAGCACTGGGTCCAATGTGAGTAGGATCGCTTAGCCATGCTTCATAATTGGAAAAACGGGCACCGTGGAAGTACATGCCACTCAACCAAAGAAAGATAATGGAGAGTTGGCCGAAATGAGCACTAAAGACTTTTCGGGAGATCTCCTCCAAATCACCGGTATGACTATCGAAATCGTGAGCATCAGCATGTAGGTTCCAGATCCAAGTGGTAGTATCGGGGCCCTTAGCTATTGTTCTTGAGAAATGCCCGGGTCTGGCCCATTCCTCAAAAGATGTTTTTATAGGATCCCTATCCACAGCAATTTTAACTTCTGGTTCCGACGAACGAATAATCATTAAGTCCTCCTCTTTCCGGACAAGACATACAAAGAGACCCGCCAACTGTCTTTTTATTGAATCTTTTAAAGATAGATATTATGATTAGTCCTTTTCTTTACTATCTACCGTCCTTCTATTTTTTTTTAGTTATTCACTGGAGCAATTATATATTGAAGTCAATCCGAGGCAAGTGTTCGGATCTATTATGACATAAGGATTAGGTGCCTAACGGACATTGGTTATTCTGGAAAATTATTTCCCGACATAACAAAAAAATCTTTTTTTACGTTTTAATTTAAGAAGCTGGTGTATTTTTTTTCTGAGGGTATAAGCCCCTATCTACATCTACTTTCCTTGAGTGAGCATAATATAGATTTTTTGATTCGATTCAAAATTCCAAGATAACTCATTAGAATTATTAATAAGACCGTCCTGATATATTAGGTAGGAATATTTAGATTGCCGATTTTTATGTACTTTATTACTTCTGTTCCAGAGCCTATCCCTATTGTTTATCCTTATGAAATATGATATAAAATTGAAGGTAGAAGAAAGGGATATAATGAAATTCTTGATTTGATTTTCAACCAAACCACCCTTTTTATGAAAATGGAGAGTGGTCTTATTCAAATTCAAAGCGCTTCGTAATCTTTAACCAGTTCTGTGCTTCAATATAATTTCCTGGAGTAAGCGCTATAGCTTGTTTCCAATACTCAGCAGCTTGATCAAACCAAGCTTCCGCAATTTCCGAATCGCCCTGTAGAATGGCCTGTTCTCCTCGGTTGGAATAGGCAGTTCCTTTCCCTAGAACCGTACTTGAGAGTTTCCTACCTCATACGGCTCAGAAATTGCTATCTTAATTTCCCCTATCTTAACTGAATTCGATTTCTCAAAAATCAATCCAATTTCTTCTTGGGTTAAGCAGAAGAAGTTAATTACCTAAGTTTCAAACCCTAATTTTGATCAATAATCAGTTTGATCTTTTCTCCCACCTTCAGAAGAATGAAGCATAGATAGACCTATATCCTTCGTTCGAATTTTCTGAAAGGTAACTATCTCGGTTTCGTTTCTTTCATATATGAAATTTCTATAGAATCCTGGAAAAAGACCTTTTTCCATAAGAAAGAAAAAAGAACTTACTATCTTTGGGATCTGATACTACACCGCTGCTTAATCCCTTAGTGGATCGGCTTTATTACATAAGCGGATTCCTAAATTTTGTCCCATATCGTGGTATAATGAAGCAGTTTTTTTTAGTTGTATCGACCCAGTCGCTCACTAATTGATCTTTACGGTGTTTTCTCTATCAATTTCAGCTTTATCCATAGAATAGTAGTATAGGCTCTACTTTCTTCCTATTTTGATTCTCGTGAAGTGTCCTTCCTTCCTACAGCTGATAGGGTAAAATCGTTGTTTTGACGATCCCTATGTAGAAAGCCCTCTTTTCTAGTATTCACTAGAAAATTTCCTCCTTTCTTTTTTTTCTTCTTTCTATAGTGGAGATAGTCGCACGTAATGACAGATCACGGCCATATTATTAAAAGCTTGCGGTAAGAAGGGGTTTCGTTCTAGCGCCCGGAAATAATATTCCAAAGCCTTTGTATGCTCTCCATTGCTTGTGTGTATAAGGCCTATGTTATATAGTATATAACTTCGATCATAGGGATCAATTTCTAGTCGCGTAGCTTCATAATAATTCTGCAAAGCTTCCGCATAATTTCCTTCGGATTGAGCCAACATCCGTTACGGTCGTTCATTCTATTCAAAAAATCTCCGTTCCAAAACCGTACATGAGGTTTTCATCTCATACGGCTTCTCCCTTCTATACATAGTACTAAGCGAAAAATCTATAGAATAAAAATCGAATTAGTCCCATCTCATTATGGACCGAAGGGGGCTGGTATTTTTCCAAGAAATCTCTAGCCAACCTTCCCCCAAGAGGTTTTTCTTAACACCAATGAATTATATTAATGCTAGAGGAAAACGATAGCTCCAAGAATTTCTTTGTTCTCAACGCCTCCTATTTAGAGGAATTAGCCACTTCAACGACCTTTGATGGTTATAAGGGTATCCAAAGTACAAACCTGATGGTTGTTTGTTATCCCAACCATTCTTCCCAACCCTGATACCAATCAGGAAAGGGCTAATTTCTAACAAAGTTTTTCTCTTGTTGATTCCTATTTCGTGGTGTAGTGCTTTTCTCCCCTATGCTGCCTATTGGTACTAGTAGAGTCGGATTGCCCTGTAATACAGAACCTATCCTGTAGGTGTAACCTTTCGCTCAATACTCAAATCTACAATTGAAGCATCTGAGGCCACATCAATCGAGGATACACGACAGAAGGAATTGTTAGTTCACCTCACCTTCCCCAAGCGCGGGTTTCCTTTACTAATTTTGTTCTCTCTATGCGAACCCTCTCTCTTTCTCGTAAGAATGAGATATAGGTAGGGCTAAAAAAAAAGAGTCAAATCGCACCATCTCTATAATAAGTAAATGCCCTTTTTTCCCCGGAGGTTGTCGGAATTATTTGCAATAAAATATTGGCTACAATCGAGGAGGTCTTATCAATGAAATTTCCATTTATACGGGATCTAGGCATAATTCCCAACCCATTCTATATAGAATTCTTTTCATTCTATCACAAAATAACATAAAAACAAAACATTCGATTCTTATAAATCGATCCATATGCTCTAAATGGATAAGAGAGATATGGATTTTCCGCTCAGCTCAAATTGTCTCCTTTTCCTTCTGTTTGGACAAGAAGAGAAGAGATATGAAATATTTGACTAAGACTGGATTTCATTCCACTTTCCTATTTCTCAACAACAACTTCCCTCATCAGCTATTTCGCGTTTTCAAAGTCATTAATTGCCCCATACCCCTTTTATATTTAGATTGTATGGCGTAATGTACCTTATGCAAATGGAATTCTAGGGTTCCTTTATTTTCTTATGGAATAAGAAGAATTCTTCCATTCTCTTTTTATTTTGGTTTTCCCCAAAGAAAAACTTTTCGAGGGAGCAGAATTCCTAGTAAAAAAATACAGGATCCTTCCACTTAGATGAAAAGGAATTTTTCCATCCAATCCAATAGAGCCATGGAATTCCCGAGCCGTTGTGGCTGTACCTGTACTGCAGGAATACGAAAACTCGCTATTCACTCAGTTTATTTTCCATAATAAGATTATGTAGGAGAGATGGCCGAGCGGTTCAAGGCGTAGCATTGGAACTGCTATGTAGACTTTTGTTTACCGAGGGTTCGAATCCCTCTCTTTCCGTTTCTCTTAATTCATCAATGTTAGCGATCACAATGTATCAAATTAAATAACAATTTATTCCAACAATAATACCTTTAATTAATAGAAATTCTCTATAGCAAATTACTGTGGTATGTAAAATACACATCGAGGAAATAACAAAAAAGAAAAAAAGTATCCTAGGGTTAATCTATTTCTGCTAGGTGAACGGGAAAATACGAATTAAGAGCCTTAGGTCGATTTAGTTCGGGGAAAGGGGAAGGGGAAAAAAATTCTATGAACCTTTCCTTTTTTCGTTAAGTTCAAGTCTGGCGAGAATAATATTCTACAACTAACAACTCATTTATTTTGAGACCGACCCACTTCCTATCTAGAATTTTTTTTACTAGTCCTTTATATTGCAATGTGTCAACCGTCAAATGCTTTGGTAATTTGCCCGGATCGGATGAAGCAATATAATTTTGAACCAAACGTTTTGATCGTTGGTTATCCTTCGTAGTAATAATATCTCGGGGTTTGCAACGAAAGCTTGGTATATCAACTATACGACCATTAACTAAAATATGTCTATGGTTAACTAATTGTCGGGCCCCAGGAATGGTTGAAGCCATACCCAATCGAAAAAGGATATTATCCAAACGCATTTCAAGTAATTGTAGTAAAACCTGACCTGTGGATCTTTTTGCTTTTCCAGCGATATGTACATATCTAAGTAATTGTCGTTCTGTCAGACCATAATGAAAACGCAATTTCTGTTTTTCTTGAAGACGAATACGATATTGCTCTTTTTTCCCAGAATGGAATTTCTTTTTCTGATTACTTCCGGATTTAGGCGTTTTTCTAGTGAGTCCTGGTAAAGCTCCCAGACGGCGTATTTTTTTTAAACGAGGCCCTCGATAACGGGACATGAAGACTCCTTTTTTATTTTATTGAAATTTCATTTTACACAATAAATTTCGTTCTATTTACATTACAGAATACAGCGAAATTCAAACAGAATTAAACTAAAGGATAAACAGAGTAAAATCTACTAAAGTAACACAAAAAATGGAGTAACACAAAAAATGGAATTTCATCAACATCTGGATTTTTTGTATATATATTATTTATTTTTATGCTTTGTATCTAGCAAAATTGTAAGGTAAAACGACATAATAGACCCTGGATTCCCCATTTTATTCGGAGAAAAAGAGAAATTCTTGTTCATAGAACATCGATAGAAAAAAAAGCCGACTATCGGATTTGAACCGATGACCCTCGCATTACAAATGCGATGCTCTAACCTCTGAGCTAAGTGGGCTTACATAACAGAAATAGTGTAACAAATAAAAATATATATAGGGAATCTGTAAAATGTCAGATCTTAATTATTAATCTTAGTTATTAACTAGTTCTAAATTGGAAGTTCCACTTAGATAGAAAAAAAAATACTAGAATTTCATAAAGATAAAGTTAGCTTGATATGCTTAACTAAATGATATTCTTAAATAGGATTATAGAATTTATTGAACTTTCTTTTTATTTCTCTAATTCGCAAATGGATTTTTTTAATAGAATCTATTCCAAATTCTATATTGAATTTGATTTCAGATATTTTCAATTTGATATGGCTCGGAGGAATAATCTAATACATAGAAAAGAAGAAAAAGAAGAATATATATGAATAATATAATAAAGAGAAAATGCCAAGAGATTGGCATTTTCATTTGATCATTATATACATTTTTGAGATATTTTGTTTTTTTATTTGTTAATAATTTAAGGATAAATAGTTCACTAAGGAGAAGATAGAATCATAGCAAATGAAATTTCTAATTCAGTTTAGAAAAAAAGAATGAATATCAAGCATTATAGTATGATTTGGAATACTCTAAAAAAGGAAGGAGGGAGGCGGGAGAGAGAAAAACTTTTGGATATATTCATTCCGATTGAATTGCAAATATATCAACGATAAAATCAATGCAATTCTGAATTGCAATAAGCGAGCGGGGTGTCTCAAATAGAGATGAGTTGCTAGACTACGTCGAATAATGAATTCAATGATTCAAAAAAAACTAAGAGATGGATTAAATTATACAAGGAATCCTGGTTTCAAAGAAAAGTAAAATGGGGATATGGCGAAATCGGTAGACGCTACGGACTTGATTGTATTGAGCCTTGGTATGGAAACCTGCTAAGTGGTAACTTCCAAATTCAGAGAAACCCTGGAATGAAAAATGGGCAATCCTGAGCCAAATCCCTTTTTTGAAAAACAAGTGGTTCTCAAACTAGAACCCAAAGGAAAAGGATAGGTGCAGAGACTCAATGGAAGCTGTTCTAACGAATCGAAGTAATAACGATTAATCACAGAACCCATATTATAATATAGGTTCTTTATTTTATTTTTAGAATGAAATTAGGAATGATTATGAAATAGAAAATTCATAATTTTTTTTAGAATTATTGTGAATCTATTCCAATCAAATATTGAGTAATCAAATCCTTCAATTCATTGTTTTCGAGATCTTTTAATTTTTAAAAGTGGATTAATCGGACGAGGATAAAGAGAGAGTCCCATTCTACATGTCAATACTGACAACAATGAAATTTCTAGTAAAAGGAAAATCCGTCGACTTTATAAGTCGTGAGGGTTCAAGTCCCTCTATCCCCAAACCCTCTTTTATTCCCTAACCATAGTTGTTATCCTTTTTTTCTTTTATCAATGGGTTTAAGATTCACTAGCTTTCTCATTCTACTCTTTCACAAAGGAGTGCGACAAGAACTCAATGAATCTTATGCTATTCATTAAATAGATGATTTCTTTTTTATTTCTTTTTTATTTATTAGAGTAGAGTATCGGCAAGGAATCTCGATTATTAATTCGTTTTTTTAAGTATTATTAAGTAAGCCATCCACAATGCATAGGACTACCCCTCCCCATTTCCTAATTTTGAATGGAATACTTTATTGATTTTTTAGTCCCTTTAATTGACATAGATGCAAATACTTTACTAAGATGATGCACAAGAAAGGGTCAGGATAGCTCAGTTGGTAGAGCAGAGGACTGAAAATCCTCGTGTCACCAGTTCAAATCTGGTTCCTGGCACAGAAAAAAAGGATCTACTGAATAGATATTGATACAAATATTTTGAGATGGATTGGGGTAAATATTTATTAAAAATCTACTTAGTCTTTAGTCTAGAGTAAGTAGATAAATCTCTAGAGTAAGTAGATAAATCTCTAAACACTTCTTTTTCTTTTAAAAAAAGGGTTTAAATCTCTGGTTCTTTATGGTATAGAAAGAGGTGAGATTAGGTGCCCTTTTCTTCATTTTGCATTTCTTATTAATTTTGTATACCGCTATTCCGAAGAATATATTTTTTTTATTCTTGCTTATCCTACTTTCCCAGTTGTTCTAAGTAATATGCGCGGTACAAAGTTCGTGGTAGGAACTTCTTTGAGTCATTGTATTTTTCTGTTCATACGAAGGAAACAAATATGTGATTTTCCAAATTGGAAAATAGAAATGAAGCCCTTTTTGTTCAGTCTATCTGGACCTTTTTGTATAATAGGAATTAATTAGAATATTATATTCTAAGTATTTCGTTTCGTCTAGGAACAGAACGTCAAAATATTCCTTGACTTGAATAAAATCTGGAATTGTGTTGTATAAGTGAACATGAATTTATTATCACTCAATGAGCATCTTGTATTTCATAGAAATTGGGGGTTATATAGTCCTTACGTAAGGGCCAGCCTATCCAACTTTCAGGCATTAAGATACGTTTAAGACGTGGATGATTATCATAAGAAATTCCCACCATATCATAAGATTCGCGTTCTTGAAAATCGGCACTTCTCCAAACCCAGAAAACAGACGGGATTCTAGGATTATCCTTTTGGGCAAAGACTTTTATGCATACCTCTTCTGGGTTATCTATACCATACTGTATTCTCGTAAGATGATACACGCTAGCTAAAGATCCACCGGGTGCTACGTCATAAGCACATTGGGAACGTAAATAATTGTAACCATATACATATAAAATGACAGCAATGGAATCCCAATCCCCCGCTTTTATTTGTAAAGTCTCTACTCCTCGATGATCGAAGCCCAAAGACCTATGAACCACGTCATGTTTAACTAGCCAATTAGATAACCAACCCTGCTGCATTGTCTTGATCTCTCCCCCTTTGTATAAATATTTCACATTTCAAATGCAAGTTTGAAAGATTGTACTGCTCTTTTCTTTCTTTTTCTGCACAAAAGAACCCCTCCTAATTCACTAATTTGTAGGAAGATACTGAACTTTTGGATTTGAAAAAAGTTTCAGAAGATATATCTAAAGTAGATGGTGATTGATAGAGCAATTCTTGTTCGTAAGTTCCAGTGTGAGTACTGCGCCGAACATAAAGTTTGTGACGGGTAGTAAAAGATCTATTTTTCTTTTGACTTTGACATAGAGTTCGATCCTCAATTATTTCTCGCGCTATCTTCTTACGAAGTTTTGTTAGGGCATCTATAACAGCCTCTGGTTTAGGCGGGCAACCCGGCAGGTAGACGTCCACAGGAATTAACTTATCAACTCCTCGAACAGTACTATAGGAATCTGTACTGAACATGCCCCCTGTAATAGTACAGGCTCCCATAGCAATGACGTATTTCGGTTCAGGCATTTGCTCATATAATCGCACTAAAGATGGAGCCATTTTCATTGTTACCGTACCAGCTGTTAAAATTAGGTCCGCTTGTCTAGGACTTGATCTTGGTACCAATCCATAACGATCAAAGTCGAATCGTGAGCCTATTAATGAAGCAAATTCAATGAAACAACAACTGGTACCATATAGAAGGGGCCATAAACTTGAGAGTCTTGACCAATTTGAAAGATCGTTTGGTGTAGTTGAAATAACGGAATTGGAACTTGTTTGGTCGAGTAACGGAAACTCAATCAAACTCATAATTGTCTCAATGGAATCTTTTCCTTCTTTTTTTTTCTGAATATTCAGTTAAGACCATTCCAAGGCTCCTTTTCGCCATGCATAAACTAAACCAACAACTAGGATAAGCACAAAAATGAAAGCTTCGATAAAAACGGATACACCCAATACGTCGAAACTCATTGCCCAAGGGTAGAGAAAGACTGTTTCCACATCAAAAACAACAAAAACTAGCGCAAACATGTAATAGCGTATTCAGAATTGTAACCAAGCCCCCCCCATGGGTTCTATACCCGATTCATAACTAGAAAGCTTCTCTGGTCCTTCACTAACCGGGGCTAAAAGTCCTGAAATCCAAAATACCAAAATAGGAATAAGGCTTGCTATTATTAGAAATGTCCAAAAAATATCATATTCGTGAAGCAGAAACATAAATGTACTCCCATTAATGTGGAATAGGCGGAACTGAATTAGTCAATTCAAGTTGACATTGTCAATTTATCCAGAACTTCTCTCTTTTCCTCGGTGAAACAAGAATCCGTTTTGCTCAAACCAAAGGCAAGGAGCGCTTACTTTAGCCTTTATTTCTTTTGTGATATGTCTTCCTTAAGGATTCATCCAATGTAATCCCCACTTCCCTTCTTTTTGATTTCCCTTCTATTTAGATATGATATAGACCTAATTCTTATACAAAGAAAACTCTTTCGCTTCACTTTGTCTCACTTTCTCTAGAATCTCTAGAAAAAAGAATTGCTCTACCCTTTATTTAATGATAGTCAGAGACTATTAAATAAAAAAGAAAATACTTACTACTAATTGGATTAGAACCTAATTAAAATAGGATGATTAATATATATTAAAATAGGATGATTAATATATACATCCTAATGAGGAGTAATACTAAAAAAAAGAACTCTATTTCAGAATTATGAAACAGAATATCCTGTTTTATTATTTACTCTTTCTTTTTTTTTCTTTCGATTTTTTCTATTTTATTTAAAGTGGATCGATTTAGATAATGTATATGATAGTAATATACTTCAAATAAAATAGGAATTCGCAAAATGGAGAAAATCGTTGCAGTCATTATAGGAAAGTATGGGAAGACTTAGAGCATATCCTATTTAAAGGAGGATGAAATTCAAATCAGGTAAGGGATCCTTCCTTCTATTGATTTGATCAAAATTCTTTTTTCTTTTCCTGTCTCTCTGATTTGCGTTTCGATGAATGAGCCTATGGTAATGCTTTTATCTCTATTCTATGGCGCAATCGACCGTCGAGTCTATAAACAAGTACTAAATAAGGAAAAGAAACTATACTAAAGGAAACATAAGATATCCATCCTAAAATGGAAAAAAGACGTATATATTAGGGCTATACGGATTCGAACCGTAGACCTTCTCGGTAAAACAGATCAAACAGATTATTATCGAAATGATTCGAACTGTTTCAAAGACCCAACATGCATTTTTCTGCATTGGGCTCTTTCATCAACTAATGTAAAGATCAGTTAATTCGCCATAGTTTTTCTTTAGGGAAAGATAATAAGATGGCTCCCTGTGCTCTGATTGATTATTTGTCTTATGATCTATCTAGGAACAATACCAAAGTGTTTCAAAGGAGGATTACCTTGACTTAGGTCTGCCTCCGGCCTAAATTAAATCAACCTAAGTGAAATGGAGTCTCTATCGTTCCGCTGCAAGAGTTTACTATGAGACTTCATACACCTTAAAGTTCATAGAACGAAAAGAAGTTTTTTGGAGGCCCTTATCCTCATTACGCCTAGCATTGAGTGGGCTGGATATTTACCTTATCAACTAGCAAATCAATAGGAGTTCTATTTGAGTAAGCACCTTAATTGGCACCTGAATCGGACTGAACCAGCTGTTTGTCATTGTCAGGCTACTGTTCTTCTATTCTTTCGAATCCATGAAGTAAGACATTGATTTTGCAACAAGGTCAATTATGTTCATTGCATAATAAGTTCCCTTGAAAAGCATTGGCGCACGTGTAAACGAGTTGCTCTACCGAACTGAGCTATAGCCCTTGTCAGAGATATCTTAACATATAGATAATTTCTTGTCAAGATGAATATTCTCTAATGCCAGAGGATATCCCTTTGATCCGTTTACTATATAACATAAACATACCAATAACGGAGCGGTATTGCTTATAAAAAGGATTCAATCTATAATCGATCGAAGTAATGGGGCTTCTTTTGTGGTGATAAATTGCCTACTTAACTCAGTGGTTAGAGTATTGCTTTCATACGGCGGGAGTCATTGGTTCAAATCCAATAGTAGGTAGGTAGGTAGAAAAATTACTAGATAGCATTGGACTTACTTCGCTTCGCTATCTAATAACTTTTTCTACCCTTCTTTCCTTTTTCTTTGTATCAACGAAATCTTTGGATTGTCTTCAATTGGATGGGGGAATCCAATTGACAGCCTCGACTCGTATCCTAGCTCGTCTGAGAGCTAGCTTCGCTTCAACCAATTCTTTCGTACCTTCAGCTTTACTCAAGTTAGCTTCGGCTATTTCAAGTGCCTGTTGAGCTTCTTCTGGATCAATGTCACTACCCAGTTCTGCATCATTTCCTAAAATGATGATCTCATTATTAACTATTCTTGCAAAACCACTCCACAGAACCGCCGTTAACCATTGGTCGTTCAGGAGGCGTATTCTCAAAGGACCCATATCTACAGCTGTGTTAATGGGGGCGTGGTTTGGTAATACACCAATTTGGCCACTATTAGTAGATAAAATGATTTCTTTCACTTCACAATCCCAAATAATTCGTTTAGGAGTCAGTACATAAAGATTTAATTTCATTTCTTCAATTTGCTCTCCTCTTCTAAGTTTATAGCTTTCGTGCTAGCTTCATCGATGTTCCCCACTAAATAAAAAGCCTGTTCGGGTAGGCCGTCTAATTCTCCGGAAAGGATTAGTTGAAATCCCCTAATTGTTTCTGCAAGACCAACATACTTTCCTGGAGAACCGGTAAAAACTTCTGCCACAAAGAACGGTTGTGATAAGAACCGCTCGATTTTTCGTGCTCTTGCTACAGTTAAACGATCCTCCTCCGATAATTCATCCAATCCAAGAATTGCGATAATGTCCTGAAGTTCTTTGTAACGTTGTAAAGTTTCCTTAACTCTTTGCGCAGTTTCATAATGTTCGTTGCCAACAATCCGAGGCTGTAACATAGTTGAGGTTGAATCTAAAGGATCCACTGCGGGATAAATACCCTTGGAAGCTAATCCTCTGGAAAGTACGGTAGTAGCGTCCAAATGTGCAAATGTTGTGGCAGGAGCAGGGTCGGTCAAATCGTCTGCAGGTACATAAACTGCTTGGATCGAAGTTATAGATCCCTTTTTGGTAGAAGTAATTCTTTCTTGCAAAGAACCCATTTCTGTACTAAGGGTAGGTTGATAACCCACTGCGGAGGGCATTCTGCCTAATAAGGCGGATACTTCCGATCCTGCTTGAACAAAACGAAAGATATTATCGATGAATAAAAGCACGTCTTGCTTATTAACATCTCGGAAATATTCTGCCATAGTTAGGGCAGTTAAACCAACTCTCATACGAGCTCCCGGCGGTTCATTCATTTGGCCATAGACTAGAGCTACCTTTGATTCCTCAATATTTTTTTCATTAATTACTCCGGATTCCTTCATTTCCATATAAAGATCATTTCCTTCACGAGTCCGTTCCCCTACTCCGCCAAATACGGATACGCCTCCATGAGCTTTAGCAATGTTATTGATTAATTCCATGATGAGTACTGTTTTACCTACTCCTGCCCCCCCAAACAGTCCGATTTTTCCTCCACGTCGATAGGGAGCTAAAAGATCGACCACCTTAATACCTGTTTCAAAGATAGATAATTTCGTATCTAACTCGATAAAGGCAGGCGCAGATCTATGAATAGGAAATGTTGCACTAGTATCCACAGGACCCAAATTGTCAATAGGCTCCCCAAGAACGTTAAAAATTCGTCCGAGAGTAGCTCCACCGACTGGAACACTGAGAGGAGTTCCCGTGTCAATCACTTCCATTCCTCTCATCAACCCCTCTGTAGCACTCATAGCCACAGCTCTAACTCGATTATTTCCTAATAATTGTTGTACCTCACAAGTCACATTAATTTGCTTATCGGCAGTGTCTCGACTCTTGACTATCAAAGCATTATAAATATAAGGCAACTTGCCCGGGGGAAAAGTGATATCCAGCACGGGTCCAATAATTTGATCAATACGCCCTACGCTTTTTTCTTCAATTGTGGAAATCCCGGGACGCGAAGTAGTAGGATTGGTTCTCATAATTATCACATAATTTTCAAAAAAAAGGAATTTGTCGAAATTTTTTTTCTTGTTGAATAATGCCAAATCAAAAAAAATATCCAAAAATCCAAAAGTCAAAAGGAAATGAATTAGTTAATTCAATAAAAAAGAAAAGGGGACTCGCACTTGATTTCGTTGCCCAAGCGAATCCCATTCAATCGTTTACTTATGGAATGAATCCGTTGGAAAGTTCAATCCATTTTTTTCATATAAATTTCGCCTTTTGTGAAGGATCTGTGCCTACTCTACTTTCCTATCTAGGACTTCGATATACAAAATATATACTACTGTGAAGCATAGATTGCTGTCAACAGAGAATTTTCTTAGTATTTAGGTATTTAGATTCAAAATATCAAAGGGGAAGAACTTTAAAAATTGTAAAATAAAGATTAGGGTTTGGGTTGCGCTATATCTATCAAAGAGTATACAATAATGATGGATTTGGTGAATCAAATCCACGGTTTAATAACGAACCGTGTTAACTTACCATAACAACAACTCAATTCCTATCGAATTCCTTCCTATCGAATTCCTATAGTAAAATTCCTATAGGATAGAACGTACACAGGGTGTACACATTATATATGAATGAAACATATTCATTAACTTAAGCATACTCCTTTTTTTATTTAATGAGTTGATATTAATTAAATATCTTTTTTTTAGATTTTTGCAAAGGTTTCATTTACGCCTAATCCATATCGAGTAGACCCTGTCGTTGTGAGAATTCTTAATTCATGAGTTGTAGGGAGGGACTTATGTCACCACAAACAGAAACTAAAGCAAGTGTTGGATTTAAAGCTGGTGTTAAGGATTATAAATTGACTTACTACACCCCAGAGTACGAAACCAAGGATACTGATATCTTGGCAGCATTCCGAGTAACTCCTCAGCTCGGGGTTCCGCCTGAAGAAGCAGGAGCTGCAGTAGCTGCGGAATCTTCTACTGGTACATGGACAACTGTTTGGACTGATGGACTTACCAGTCTTGATCGTTACAAAGGACGATGCTATCACATCGAGCCCGTTCCTGGGGACCCAGATCAATATATCTGTTATGTAGCTTATCCATTAGACCTATTTGAAGAGGGTTCTGTTACTAACATGTTTACTTCCATTGTGGGTAACGTATTTGGTTTCAAAGCCTTACGCGCTCTACGTTTGGAGGATCTACGAATTCCCCCTGCTTATTCAAAAACTTTCCAAGGTCCGCCTCACGGTATCCAAGTTGAAAGGGATAAGTTGAACAAGTACGGTCGTCCTTTATTGGGATGTACTATTAAACCAAAATTGGGATTATCCGCAAAAAATTACGGTAGAGCGTGTTATGAGTGTCTACGCGGTGGACTTGATTTTACCAAAGATGATGAAAACGTAAACTCACAACCATTTATGCGCTGGAGAGACCGTTTTGTCTTTTGTGCCGAAGCAATTTATAAAGCACAAGCCGAAACTGGTGAAATCAAGGGGCATTACTTGAATGCGACTGCAGGTACATGCGAAGAAATGATTAAGAGAGCTGTATTTGCAAGGGAATTAGGGGTTCCTATTGTAATGCATGACTACTTAACAGGAGGATTCACCGCAAATACTACTTTGTCTCATTATTGCCGCGACAACGGCCTACTTCTTCACATTCACCGAGCAATGCATGCAGTTATTGATAGACAGAAAAATCATGGTATGCATTTCCGTGTATTAGCTAAAGCATTGCGTATGTCGGGGGGAGATCATATCCACTCCGGTACAGTAGTAGGTAAGTTAGAAGGGGAACGCGAAATAACTTTAGGTTTTGTTGATTTATTGCGCGATGATTTTATTGAAAAAGATCGTTCTCGCGGTATCTTTTTCACTCAGGACTGGGTATCCATGCCAGGTGTTATACCGGTGGCTTCTGGGGGTATTCATGTTTGGCATATGCCAGCTCTGACCGAAATCTTTGGAGATGATTCCGTATTACAATTTGGTGGAGGAACTTTAGGACATCCTTGGGGAAATGCACCTGGTGCAGCAGCTAATCGTGTGGCTTTAGAAGCCTGTGTACAAGCTCGTAACGAAGGGCGCGATCTTGCTCGTGAAGGTAATGAAATTATCAAAGCAGCTTGCAAATGGAGTGCTGAACTAGCCGCAGCTTGTGAAATATGGAAGGAGATCAAATTTGATGGTTTCAAAGCGATGGATACCATATAAAATAAAAAAAAAGCAAAATAGAAAGAGAAAAAATAAGTTAAGAAATGCAGTAATTCTTCTTTATTCCTCTAATTGATTGCAATTCAATTCGGCTCAATCTTTTCTAAAAAAAAAAGACTGAGCCGAATTGAAATAGATCTTGATACGATCATGAGACTTGACAAATCGAGATTCTTCTATTCTATATATCTAGAATATAGAAAGGTATAATACAATAAACAAATATAAATCAAAATATAGTATTATCGTACGATAATGGAATCAAATACGCAGTATTTACAGAAAAGAGTCTTCGTTTATTGGGAAAGAATCAATATACTTTTAATGTCGAATCGGGATTCACTAAGACAGAAATAAAGCATTGGGTCGAACTCTTCTTTGGTGTTAAGGTAGTAGCTGTGAATAGCCATCGACTACCCGGAAAGGGTAGAAGAATGGGACCTATTCTGGGACATACAATGCATTACAGACGTATGATCATTACCCTTCAACTGGGTATTCTATTCCACTTCTACTTTTTAAATTAAAGGGTATTCTGAAAGAGGTATTTCTTTTATTTTCACAATAGCTTTCTTTTGAATCCAATTTCAAGTTCGATTAGAAGGATAGAAAGGCGATGAGAATGGGAAAAGAAAAATAAAATATTTTATTTTAATGAGTTCCCCTTTTGAGTTCCCCTTTTTTGCAATTTTCTTATTATCAATTCCATTCATTTATTTTATAGAATACTTTTTTATTCTATATCTATAAAAAATCTTTATTTTGTAAACTAAAAAATACAATAGTCAATATTCCTTATAATAGATATACTTAATTATATCATAAGAATCTTAAGATATATTTCGAATAGATAGAAATAGTAAATTTGAATTGAGACACATATTCTATGACAGATTTTAACTTACCCTCTATTTTCGTACCTTTAGTAGGCTTAGTATTTCCGGCAATTGCAATGACTTCCTTATTTCTTTATGTGCAGAAAAATAAGATTGTCTAGAAACGACGGGGCCAAATTTTCTCAATGTATTTCCAGGATCATAATACAGATATTTTTTTGTGTAAGTACTATAATATGATAGGGTATGTAGCTCTTTCTACACACAAATGAAAAACGTCTATGGATGCAGATATAAGCTACGAGCATAAATGCATGCATATGCGTAGCCGACTATAGCGAGTTTTTTTTTAAGTGGATCCACTAATTTTTTTTGAATAGAAAGTCAATGTATCTAACCAATTATTTCACAGGAGTACTAGCTACTGAAGGCTATTTCAGAATCAAAAAAAGTAAAGTAAAAATCATTTAGCTTATTCTCTCAATTTCAATTGACCGCTACTGGATTTAGTATATCTAATATGAATTGGCGATCAGAACACATATGGATAGAACTTCTAAAAGGTTCTCGAAAAAGAGGTAATTTTTTCTGGGCCTGTATTCTTTTTCTAGGTTCATTAGGATTCTTAGCGGTTGGGGCTTCCAGTTATCTTGGTAAGAATATGATATCTGTACTTCCATCTCAACAAATTCTTTTTTTTCCACAGGGGGTCGTGATGTCTTTCTACGGAATCGCGGGCCTATTCATTAGCTCCTATTTGTGGTGCACTATTTTATGGAATGTAGGCAGTGGTTATGACCGATTCGATAGAAAAGAGGGAATAGTGTGCATTTTTCGTTGGGGATTCCCTGGAATAAAACGTCGCATCTTCCTTCAATTCCTTGTGCGGGATATCCAATCAATTAGAATTCAGGTTAAAGAGGGTCTTTATCCTCGTCGTATCCTTTATATGGAAATCCGGGGCCAGGGGGTCATTCCCTTGACTCGTACTGATGAGAAGTTTTTTACTCCACGAGAAATTGAACAAAAAGCTGCCGAATTGGCCTATTTCTTGCGTGTACCAATTGAAGTATTTTGAGTACCAATTGCAATTTTTTGCAATTGTAAGGGGATTTTCGAGTATTTATCTAAAGTAAAGGAAGGAACAAACGAGGATAAGAGAAAATTGCTTCGAATTTGTTTTGTCCAAGTGAGATATATGGCATACTATTCTTCCATTTTTATACGAAAGGCCTTTTTTTATTTCTCTATTCCACTCCATTTAGATCTAAGAAAGAACCCAATACAATGAAATTCCACTAGTATACAAAAAGAGAAATAGATACAAACACAAGGTCTCAAACCTTGTTATAGAATTTTTGCTTCAAAGAAAAGAAATATCATATATATTCAGCTTACAGATCAAAAATGAAAAAAAAGAAAGCATTGCCTTCTTTCTTATATCTTGTATTTATCGTACTTTTGCCCTGGGGAGTCTCTTTCTCTTTTAACAAATGTCTGGAACTTTGGATTAAGAATTGGTGGAATACCAGGCAATCCGAAACTTTCTTAACTGATATTCAAGAGAAAAGGATTCTAGAAGGATTCATAGAATTAGAGGAACTTTTTCTCTTGGACGAAATGATAAAAGAGAAACCGAAGACACATGTACAAAAACTTCCTATAGGAATACACAAGGAAATAATACAATTGGCCAAAATAGATAATGAGGATCATCTCCATATCATTTTGCATTTCTCAACAAATATAATCTGTTTGGCTATTCTAAGTGGTTCTTTTTTTCTGGGTAAAGAAGAACTTGTCATTTTGAATTCTTGGGTTCAGGAATTTTTCTATAACTTAAATGATTCAATAAAAGCTTTTTTTATTCTTTTAGTTACTGATTTTTTTGTTGGATTTCACTCTACCCGCGGTTGGGAACTACTAATTCGTTGGGTCTACAACAATCTTGGATGGGCTCCTAACGAGCTAATTTTCACTATTTTTGTTTGTAGTTTTCCTGTGATTCTAGACACGTGTTTGAAATTTTGGGTCTTTTTTTGTTTAAACCGTCTATCTCCTTCACTTGTAGTCATTTATCATTCAATTAGTGAAGCATAAACTCACTCATTTCATTTCCTAATATTAATCAAATTAGCATATTTCTTTTCTTCCTTTAGAAATGGAAAGAAAGCCCTTTTCCTTTTTAACAAAATTCTTTCTATTTCTACCTGCTCAAGGTATTCATCATTCTAGTACAACTATTGCAGTAGAATGACAACAGACTCGTGTATAGGGAACTAGATTAGCTTAGCTACCTATCTAATTTATTGTAGAAATTCCGGGATCCGCGATTGGACATGGAAAATAGAAAAACTTTTTCTTGGTTAAAGGAACAGATGATTCGATCGATTTCTGTATCGATCATGATATACGTAATAACTCGCACATCTATTTCAAACGCATATCCCATTTTTGCGCAGCAGGGTTATGAAAACCCGCGGGAAGCAACTGGACGAATTGTATGTGCCAATTGCCATTTAGCTAATAAGCCTGTGGATATTGAAGTTCCCCAAGCAGTGCTTCCTGATACTGTATTTGAAGCAGTTCTTCGAATTCCTTATGATATGCAGCTGAAACAAGTTCTTGCTAATGGTAAAAAGGGAGGGTTGAATGTGGGTGCTGTTCTTATTTTGCCCGAGGGATTCGAATTAGCGCCGCCCGACCGTATTTCTCCTGAGTTGAAAGAAAAGATAGGAAATCTCTCTTTTCAGAGTTATCGTCCCAATAAAAAAAATATTCTTGTGATAGGCCCTGTTCCCGGTAAGAAATATAGTGAAATTGTCTTTCCCATTCTTTCCCCCGATCCCGCTACAAAAAAAGACGTTCATTTCTTAAAATATCCCATATATGTAGGGGGAAACCGAGGAAGGGGACAGATCTATCCTGACGGTAGCAAGAGTAACAATACGGTCTATAATGCTACGTCAACAGGTATAGTAAAAAAAAATACTACGTAAAGAAAAGGGGGGATATGAAATATCCATAGTGGATGCATCGGATGGACGCCAAGTGATTGATATTATACCCCCCGGGCCAGAACTTCTTGTTTCAGAGGGGGAATCAATCAAGCTTGATCAACCATTAACAAGCAATCCTAATGTAGGAGGGTTTGGTCAGGGGGATGCAGAAATAGTGCTTCAGGATCCATTGCGCGTCCAAGGCCTTTTGTTTTTCTTCGCATCTGTTATTTTGGCACAAGTTTTTTTGGTTCTCAAAAAGAAACAGTTTGAAAAGGTTCAATTGTACGAAATGAATTTCTAGATCCTGGGATTTCTTACCATCAAGTGAGAAAAAAGCCTCGATTTCTGGAATTCCTTATTTCTATCTCATGCAAAAGAAGAGGATCCAAGGCAAAGACGAGAACAATAAAAGGAACAAGTCCTTTTAGGAGGAATTGTGGGTCTTCTTAATCCTCTATTGGGCACAAGAAAAAGGCTTTTTTGCCTTTTTCTTGTGTCGATTCTTCTTGTATCGAAGTAAGAATCATTTTTCTTCTTATTTGTTTTGTCAAAGATTACTATTTATTCTTTATTCGGGTCTGTCTTTTGGACTTCCTTTGCTTAGGTTCGGGCGCGGTAGTGGACAAACAGAGGGAAAGAAGGTATGGCGGGGGACACATTTCTTGTGAGCAAATAGAATTGCTTTACTTTTTGAATTAAGTTCAACTTTGAACTTACAGAAATTTTGTAAAAAAAAATCTATACCCTCCCATGGAAGGGTGGTTTTGATTTTTAGGCTAGTTGAGTAGTTTTGATTAAGGTTTTATTAGTTTATTACTCTAAACTAAATCAACGATTTGCAGGATACTTCCTTCATGGAATAAAATACTGGATCCTCTCCCCTCTTTCTTGTTGCTTCATAAGAGTGAATCCATTTTATGGGCGAAAGGCGGGGGCTTTAAATCGACCGATGGATTGCTTCACTCACTAACATCATTAACAAACAAAAGAATAAATGGAGGGATTCCAACCATCAGAGCAAAGGTTTTCTCTTTGTTATTTTTACAAATAGAAATAGGTAACCAATTTCTAGATTATGGAACAAAACCGCGTTATAACAATAAGAATTCTGCGGGCCCTTTCCGCTCTAATCAGATAAAGGGGAGTAAGGACCCGCTAAGTTCCTACTTTTTCATGTTTACAATCTGGATCCTCCGATTACTATAGAGATGAACCCAATCCAGAATACGAACCGTAAAAGAAAACACCTATTAAACCAATCACAAGAATACCAGTTACAGTACCTATCAGCCAAAGAGGAATTCTTCCAGTAGTATCGGCCATTTCCCCTACTTTCCTCCACATTTTCTCAAGTGGTCATGCTAGAGACAAAAACAGTCATGGATAGTTATAAAGATGGTATCCTTCCAAATGGGATAAGAGAATTCTTACTACTCTCTTTCTTTCTCTCAATTGAAGAAGTAATTGGAAAATAAAACAGCAAGTACAAAAATGAGTAATAAACCCCAGTATAGACTGGTACGATTCAATTCAACATTTTGTTCATTCGGGTTTGATTGTGTCATAGTTCTATAGTTGGAATTTGGTTTATCGTTGGATGAACTGCATTGCTGATATTGATCCCAAGAAAAAAACCATGGGTACAGCTAATCCGTGAACAGCCAGCCATCGCACTGTAAAAATAGGATAGGTTCGATCTATGGTCATTGGGGGCCTCCTAAAAGGATCTACTAAATTCATCTAGTTGTTCTAAAGAATCAAAACGGTCGGTTATTAATGGAATTCCTTGTCGGCTTTCCGTGAAATACTCGTTTGGTCGAGGACTTCCAAACACGTCATAAGCTAAACCCGTACTGACAAATAACCAACCCGCAATGAATAGGGAAGGTATAGTAATGCTATGAATAACCCAGTATCGAATACTGGTAATAATATCAGCAAAAGAACGTTCTCCCGTGCTTCCAGACATGCTGAGCTCCCAAAATTTTTATTCAAAAAAGGAATTGATTCCGTAAAAGATGGGATCCACCAGTAAATAGAAAATTACTGATATTTCATCCTTGTGAGATTGTCAATTTTGTACCAAAGGTGTATTTTGAGTATACCAAATTAGTATAGCTATCCTTCCTATGGCACAGCAATCCAGTTTTGCTTGGTCCCGAAACAGAATTCCTTTTTTCTCTTTTTTGTTCCTTGTCTATAGGAAAATTACATGTTATTCAAGGCATCAATAGAACCCCACAATTTTTTGGGTCCTACTTATTTTCATTGTCTTCGGAATAGTAGAATAATTTAATTTGGAATAGCGGCCAAGATCTTGGGAAAATCTAAGTTAATGATTAATAAGATAAAGAATTTAGGAAGGATATTCTCATATTGACGCAATACAAAGATAAGTATATGCAAAATCGATCCCTTTTTAGTTAAAGGAATTTAATTGGTTAGCATAAAATAATATCTAATAAATAGAAAATCGAATAGCGGATAATCCGTTATGAAAGAAACGGAATACATTCTTTGAAGAATCAAGATTCGTAATCAATCCTTGTCTTGTTTGTTGGATTAGGTCTAATTTTCTTGACCAAACAACAAGCATGGAACTTTACAAGAAGAACTTAAAAGAAAAGGATAATTGAAGTAACTTTGAATCCACTTTTGTTGGGGTTCAAAAAACGAATAAAAATAAATAAAAAAAAGTAAATTTAAGGAATAGTTCCCTTTTTGAGGGGCCCCTCGGGGGTCGTGGAATGCTTTTCTTCTCCTCTTATTCCATATGGAATACAATGAGTTAAAATTTGCTCCAAAAAGAGGATGAAATCCATCCTATTAAAAAAGAAATAATCCGAATCCGAAATAGAAAGAATTTTTTTTTTCAAATTCAATTCTTTATTTATCTTTTATTCCAAAATTCTCCCGAAAATCCAATTTCATTTTTCAATGGGGTTAGATGATCTAGTTCTTAATATTATTAGTTTACTTAACTGACAGATTCCACAACAAATCTCTTGATTCGGAATTAGGGACTCATGTTCCGTCTGATGAATCGATTTTCTCTTTTTTTTACACTTCTGTATCTCACTCTATCTTGTTTTTTAGTATTATCTAAAATAACCGATGAATTATGAATTTTCCATAACTTAAACTTAGGTAAGTGCTTTACCAACATATGTAGTGTAGTAAAAAAAATGGAATTGAACCCCTTCATGCTTACTATAACTAGTTATTTCGGTTTTCTACTGGCTGCTTTAACTATAACCCCAGCTCTATTTATTAGCTTGAACAAGATACGTCTTATTTGAAATGAATTGAATAGAAGAATCTTTCTTTTGGATTCTTGGTATTCTAGACTCTTTTCCACACTAATTACCAATTCTTTTCTTGGTCATTGAGATTCGTGGGTAGTTTAGACTATTATTTAGAGATAGATCGTACCTCTTTTTTTATCCCCTCGAACAAATCGAAATGATTGAAGTTTTTCTATTTGGAATCGTCTTAGGCCTAATTCCTATTACTTTAGCGGGATTATTCGTGACTGCGTATTTGCAATACAGGCGTGGGGATCAGTTGGATCTTTGATTGAGTAATATTTCTTTTTTGATTGACCTCCTCTCTGGTCTGGAGGAGGTCAAATTGGAGTTGCAATTCTACTTTGTTTTTTTTTAAGTTATTTTAGTTTCGACATAAGATATATGGAATCACGCTCTGTAGGATTTGAACCTACGACATCGGGTTTTGGAGACCCGCGTTCTACCAAACTGAACTAAGAGCGCTTTCAAAACAAAAAAAAAAGAAAATCCTTTTCTATTCCTAACGTGTCTCACGTCCGTATAGTATCCACAAATTCAAGTTATACCCACTTTAATCGATCTCCCCACTACTGCCCATAACGAAGAGAGAATTAATAGGTAGGGATGACAGGATTTGAACCTGTGACATTTTGTACCCAAAACAAACGCGCTACCAAGCTGCGCTACATCCCTTTTCCAAATTGTTGTACAATGCCATTGTACACAATTCCTTTCTTGTTTTCCACATCGTAATTTTCTTCTATTTCTTTATCCATATAGAACTTTCTTGTCATTTCTTGTTTTTGGTCTCATATAATCAAGGAAGGGGTATAAACTAAAATCCAGTCAAATTTCACCTATAAAAGAAAGACTACTATTCCTTAGTAATGTATAGGAAGAAGGGGTCATCTTTTTTAGGGATAGGAAAATCTCGTCTATACGGTTCATTCTATATATATATAATATTTATTTTGTTTTTTTAGTTAGGAATTTCGCCTAAACAAAAGAAATACAAAGGATCTTGGGCAAGAGTATCTGATCATATATGTATTCCAATACGGAAGGAGGATTTTCAATGCGGGATATAAAAACATATCTCTCTGTAGCACCCGTGCTAAGTACTCTATGGTTTGGGGCTTTAGCAGGTTTATTGATAGAAATCAATCGTTTATTCCCAGATGCTTTGTCATTCCCTTTTTTTTAATTCTAGTTATTCCTATGCGAGAGATAGAATTCTTCGTGACATGACGAAAATTTCCCCTTTTTGAATTCTTTTTTAGTATATGAAGCAAAAAGAAAGAAAAGATGGATAAGGATTGTATTCTTTAATTATTTCTCTATGTTTTATTACTTAATTTACGAATTTCAAAAATTTTGTATTCTATTGGATTGGATTTGTTCGAGAATTCGAAGAATTACAACAAAATCTTTAGAAATCACATTTTTAGTTAGGAACTTCTATGGATTTTATTCTTCTTCTTTTCTTTGGATCCAAAATAGAAGAATAAAAGAATAGGTATAAGAATTAAGTTAAGTCGATCCAAAAAGGAAAGGAGGTTCATGGCCAAGGGCAAAGATGTTAGAATCCGAGTTATTTTGGAATGTATTAGTTGTGTTCGAAAGGGTACCAATAAGGAATCGACGGGGATTTCTAGATATAGTACTCAAAAGAATCGCCACAATACGCCCGGACAATTAGAATTAAGAAAATTTTGTCGTTATTGTCGCAAGCATACCACTCATAATGAAATAAAGAAATAGGAGCATCGTGTGTTCGATTTTTCCAAAGAACAGAAAGAGTAAGAACTTCTTATTAAATATATAGAACATAGATAGAATACTAAATACAAATCAACTCATCTGATTTTAGGTAGATATTATTTCATATGTATAGAGGGTTTTTATTTTTATATATTTGGATTTTTTATATTTTTATATAGTATATTTTGATTTAATCAATTTATATAGTATATTTTGATTTAATCAAATAATATATGGACCAAAGAAAGACTACTTCTTCTGGTTCTGGATCAAAAATTAATAAAAGAAAGAAATCCATTTTTTTTCAAATTTTAAAATAAGGAATAAATCATGTATATATCTAAACAACCTTTTCGTAAATCTAAGCAACCCTTTCGTAAATCCAAACAAACTTTTCATAAATCTAAGCAACCTTTTCGTAAATTCAAACAACCTTTTCGTAAATCTAAGCAACCTTTTCGTAAATCCAAACAACCTTTTCGTAGGCGTTCTCGAATAGGCCCGGGGGATCGAATTGATTATAGAAACATGAGTTTAATTAATCGATTTATTAGTGAACAAGGAAAAATATTATCTAGACGAATAAATAGATTAACCTTGAAACAACAACGATTAATTACTCTTGCTATAAAACAGGCTCGTATTTTATCTTTCTTACCATTTCGTAACTATGAGAATGAGAAGCAATTTCAAGCCCAGGCAATTTCAATAATTACTGGTCCTAGACACAGAAAAAATAGACATATTCCTCAATTAACACAAAAGTTCAATTCCAATCGAAACTTAAGAAACTCCAACCAGAATTTAAGAAACAACAATCGAAACTTAAGTTCCGATTGTTGATGTTTTATTCGAAAGACTCAGACTCATATATAAAGTAAAGTAATCCAATTTGGATTCTTGTGTTTGTTATAAGAAAGAAAAATGGGAAAAAATAAATAGTTTTTTTATTTATTGCAACATGCTCGTCGATTCCTACCACTTAATCTTAATTTATTGTATCTTCCCGGAGTTCCCTCTCCGGGAATTCGGTTTTAATTATTCCTGTATATTACTTTTTTATCCTTTAATTAATGATCCTTATTTTATTGGAAATCGTGTAAAGATTATTTGGATTTGATACAGCTACTTGTGCAAGCATTTTACGATTAAGAATCAATTCCTTCTTGGACAGATTGTGTATTAATTTACTATAACTATTGAATACGTTATATACCCGTGTTGCTGCGTTTATCCGAGTGATCCACAAACGACGAAAATCCCTCTTTTGCCTGCCTCTATCTCGATGAGAAGAAACAAAAGCTCTTCTTACTTGTTGAGTAATCACTCGATTAAGTCTTAAATGAGCCCCCCTAAAGTTTGAGGCAAATGAACGCATTTTTGTTCGTCGTCTCCGAGCTATATATCCTCGCGGAACTCTGGTCATTGAATCAAATTAACCTTAATGAATAACTAATGATTTCTCTTCTTTTAACCCTCTTTTTTCCCATTAATAACTAAACGGATTATTCCGATATATAAAATATTAATTCCAATGGCTTTTGCTACTATAACCTTCCCAACCACGATTTTTTATTCTATTTAGTTATTTCGCATAGAAATAACAAATTCTAACGATACTAAAAAAACAGTGGGTTCCATCGTTTTTATGGTTCCCTTTTAAACGGCGAGGCCCTCTCTATACACCGGAGCCCTTTCTTTCATCAAAAGGTATTGTGAACTTGTATAGTTCACATTCTTTGGCTCTACCTATCCATTATAGAGTAAATAACTCTTTTCACAATAAGAGTTATTCATACAGTGACGGTATTTAATTATGAAAGTTGGCTAAGTAGCTGACCCTTTAGTCCGTTCTTTTAAGATAAAGGAGCATAAGCCTTTTTCTTTTTATTACTATTTCCTCCGCTTAATGGATAACCATTTGTTACCAATGGGGGAATTGCTTCTTCCAATCTAGATGATTGGATTTGCACCAAAGGAAACCATAAATTCCATATACCATAGAAATCTAGGATAGAGCTTCTCTATCCTATTCATTGGTACCGATCATGGATACTTCAAAAATTTTATTATTTGTTTGAACTCATGATCTGAACGAGTCGCACATACACCCTAGCACATGTTCCTCGACGCTGAGGACATCCCTTAAGCGCGGCCGATTTTCTAGCATTTCGTATTGGCTGTCTTGCATTTCTAATAAGTTGTTTAACCGTTGGCATGTCGTATGTATATATAAAATGGATTGGTTTAGATCGATCTTAACCTGATGATTCATCATCATGAAGTATTTCTATTTTCTATAGCATAAAACCCGAATTTAGGTTTGAGATAAATTTACAAGAAATCCACCCACTACCAATCCTTAAACATTTCTGGAAACCACACTGGATCAGTATCGCAGTGCTCGTCAATCATTTCATCCCCTACAATATCGACAAGTCCATAAGCTTTGGCTTCGTCTGCTGACATAAAAACATCCCTTTCCATGTCTTCGGATACAACCCAAAAAGGCTTGCCTGTTCTTAGTGCATAAACCCTTGTGATCATTTCGCGAACTTTGTGTAACTCTTCCACTTCTAGTAAAAATTCTGGTGTCCTTGCCCGATAATAAGCACTAGCAGGTTGGTGAAGCATAATCCTAGCGTGAGGGAATGCTATACGCTTGGTGGGTTCTCCTCCAAGCAGAATGAAGGAGGCCATGGACGCGGCTATTCCGAGGCATATTGTATATATATCAGGTGTCACCGTTTGCATCGTATCAAAAATCGCCATTCCTGAGATTAGCCACCCGCCAGGGGAGTTTATAAACAAAAAAATATCGCTATTTCCATCTTCTATACTGAGATATACCATCAGACCTGTAATATGATTTGTGATCTCGCAACGAATCTCTTGACCTAAAAAAAGTGTCCTTTCTCGATACATAACATTGTATAAGTCAACCCAAGTCGCTTCTTCATCTCCGGGAATCCGGTAAGGTACTTTTGGAACACCAATGGGCATATTAGATTAATATTATTAAATTTAAGTAAAAAAACTACACTTTAATATGGAAACGTAAGAATGGAAGAGAAAGAAAGAATCCGCAGTTTATTATCTTCATTTTTTTTTCTTATTCTATAAGAATACTATAGATTCTATTAATACATAGATTGAAATATTCTACATATAAGGAAGGTAAAACAGATTGAATAAAGAAAAAAGAATCCGTGATTTGAATGATAAACAAAGAGGGATGAAGGATCTATTCTTCGTTTTTCCAAATAGCCCAAGCTACCCATTGCATATTGGCACTTATCGAGTATAGAATAGATCTGCTTCTCTTTCTTCTTACAAACAGAATTGGCTTGTTATTTTTAATGGAATGAAATAAATATTCACGCTTTCTGACATAGAATCCCCTAGAAGGGTTAGGTACATAGAATAAGTATGGATAGTCTTTTCAGCTAAACTGCTTGAAGTCCGGGCAAAAAGGGGTACTCTTTCTACAACTACATTAGTATTAGTCTCGAAATGCTTTAAACGGGAAATAGCTAGTGTAGAATTTATCTGATATAGAACACTCATATCGATAAAATAGTTTGAACTATTTACTAGAAGGGCACGCAGCCCTTTTTCCAATGCCAAATCGACGACCTATGTATAAAAAAAAGAGAAATTTTTTGGATTTGAAGAAAAAATAAAAGGAATTCTATCAATTTTTATTTTCCATTTATTTAGTTTGTTTTTCTTAATGAAATTGAAATTATTAACTAACAGAGCAAACACAAATAAAGAAACAACTTTGCTGACCATGATAGATTTTTATCTAGTTGGAAGAGTCCTCTTAATATTCATCTAGTCTTATATAAGTTTGGGTATATAGAAATACAAACAGAAAAGAGAGGATAGAGGATAGGCTCATTACATAAAAAAAAGATATGGAAATAGCCATAATACATAACAAAAAAGAAAAAAAGGAGCGGGAGAGCCAAATGAATCGAAAGATTCATGTTTGGTTCGGGAAGAGATCATAAAAATTGTAAACTTAATAGCAAGATAATCTACTTTCATTAAAAGATTTATTAGATAATCGAAAACAGAGGATTTTAAGTACTATTCGAAATTCGGAAGAATTGCGTAAAGGGACCCTTGAACAACTCGAAAAAGCTCGTATTCGATTACAGAAAGTCGAACTGGAAGCAGATGAGTATCGAATGAATGGATACTCTGAAATAGAACGAGAAAAAGAAAATTTGATTAATGCTACTTCTATTAGTTTGGAACAATTAGAAAAGTCTAAAAACGAAACCCTTTATTTTGAAAAACAAAGGGCGATGAATCAGGTCCGACAACGGGTTTTCCAACAAGCTGTACAAGGAGCTCTAGGAACTCTGAATAGTTGTTTGAATACCGAGTTACATTTCCGTACGATTCGTGCTAATATTGGCATTCTCGGGGCCATAGAATGGAAGAGATAATTCAATTTATTAGGTTTTGAACTTCTACTTTTGTTTAGAATTTAGGCATTATTTTTCCCTTGCTTCCAAAAAAAAATTTAAAGAAACACTAATGGCAACCCTTCGAGTCGACGAAATTAATAAAATTCTCCGCGAACGTATTGAACAATATAATAGGAAAGTAGGGATTGAGAATATCGGTCGCGTAGTGCAAGTGGGGGATGGGATTGCTCGTATTATAGGTCTTGGTGAAATAATGTCAGGTGAATTAGTCGAATTTGCAGAAGGGACGAGAGGTATTGCTCTGAATTTGGAATCTAAAAATGTTGGGATTGTATTAATGGGCGATGGGTTGATGATACAAGAGGGAAGTTTTGTAAAAGCAACAGGAAGAATTGCTCAGATACCCGTGAGCGAGGCTTACTTGGGTCGTGTTATAAATGCTCTCGCTAAACCTATTGATGGGAGAGGCGAAATTGTCGCTTCAGAATCTCGCTTAATTGAATCTCCTGCTCCGGGTATAATTTCTAGGCGTTTCGTATATGAACCCCTTCAAACAGGGCTTATTGCTATCGATTCGATGATCCCCATAGGGCGCGGTCAGCGAGAGTTAATTATTGGGGACAGACAGACTGGCAAAACAGCAGTAGCCACAGATACAATTCTCAATCAAAAAGGTCAAGATGTAATATGTGTTTATGTAGCTATCGGTCAAAGAGCATCCTCCGTGGCTCAAGTAGTAACTACTTTCCACGAAGAGGGGGCCATGGAATACACTATTGTAGTAGCTGAAATGGCGGATTCACCCGCTACATTACAATATCTCGCTCCTTATACGGGAGCAGCCCTGGCTGAGTATTTTATGTACCGCGAACGGCATACCTTAATAATTTATGATGATCTCTCCAAACAGGCACAAGCTTATCGCCAAATGTCCCTTCTATTAAGAAGACCTCCCGGCCGCGAAGCTTATCCAGGGGATGTTTTTTATTTGCATTCACGCCTTTTAGAAAGAGCCGCTAAATTAAATTCTCTTTTAGGCGAAGGGAGTATGACCGCTTTACCAATAGTGGAGACTCAATCTGGAGACGTTTCCGCCTATATTCCTACTAATGTAATTTCAATTACAGATGGACAAATATTCTTATCCGCGGATCTATTCAATGCCGGAATTCGACCTGCTATTAATGTGGGTATTTCAGTTTCCAGAGTAGGATCCGCAGCTCAAATTAAAGCCATGAAACAAGTAGCTGGCAAATCAAAATTGGAACTAGCTCAATTCGCAGAATTACAAGCCTTTGCACAATTCGCCTCCGCTCTGGATAAAACAAGTCAGAATCAATTGGCAAGGGGTCGACGATTACGGGAATTGCTTAAACAATCCCAATCAAACCCTCTCCCAGTGGAAGAGCAGGTAGCTACTATTTATACCGGAACGAGAGGATATCTTGATTCGTTAGAAATTGAACAGGTAAAGAAATTTCTGGATGAGTTACGTAAACACCTAAAAGATACTAAACCTCAATTCCAAGAAATTATATCTTCTAGTAAGACATTCACCGAGCAAGCAGAAACCCTTTTGAAGGAAGCTATTCAGGAACAGCTTGAACGGTTTTCCCTTCAGGAACAAACATAAATATAGCATGTCTACTCTTATTAGTATAACTCGTGTTAGTAGAAGAGGAATCAAAGATTTTTCATTTGAATCATGCAAAATTTTTTTCGTTTTTAGTATAGTTATTTAAAGAATAGATAGAAAAAAGATTGCGTCCAATAGGATTTGAACCTATACCAAAGGTTTAGAAGACCTCTGTCCTATCCATTAGACAATGGACGCTTCTCTTTCTTATTTTATTCTTTCTTTTTTATATTTCAGAGAAATAATAAAAAACTGTTAGACCGAAACTCTTTTAGGAAAGAAAAACAAATCCATATACCATATACAAATGGATGATACAACAATTATTAGGAAATAATCGAGTTAGAGCTGTGGCTATGAGTGCTACAGAGGGGTTGATGAGAGGAATGGAAGTGATTGACACGGGAACTCCTCTCAGTGTTCCAGTCGGTGGAGCTACTCTCGGACGAATTTTTAACGTTCTTGGGGAGCCTATTGATAATTTGGGTCCTGTGGATACTAGTGCAACATTTCCTATTCATAGATCTGCGCCTGCCTTTATCGAGTTAGATACGAAATTATCTATCTTTGAAACAGGTATTAAGGTGGTCGATCTTTTAGCTCCCTATCGACGTGGAGGAAAAATCGGACTGTTTGGGGGGGCAGGAGTAGGTAAAACAGTACTCATCATGGAATTAATCAATAACATTGCTAAAGCTCATGGAGGCGTATCCGTATTTGGCGGAGTAGGGGAACGGACTCGTGAAGGAAATGATCTTTATATGGAAATGAAGGAATCCGGAGTAATTAATGAAAAAAATATTGAGGAATCAAAGGTAGCTCTAGTCTATGGCCAAATGAATGAACCGCCGGGAGTTCGTATGAGAGTTGGTTTAACTGCCCTAACTATGGCAGAATATTTCCGAGATGTTAATAAGCAA